>NC_073271.2:29303871-31803871 GCF_029289425.2 Pan paniscus | reverse complement strand
AGGGGAGGAATTGCAAAGAAAGAGTGCTCTTCTCCAAATTATATGTACAAGAAAAATGGTGCTTCCTATAATATGAGTTCTTTTGCTTTTGGGCCAAGGGCACAAAGGCAGAAACTTTCCTTTTGCTTAACCAACATCTTACCTTTGATGAGCATGTAGAAGATACCAAGACTAGTGTTCACTGAGAACATTGAAACTTGCTTATTCACATGGTGCTTTCTCTTTTAGAGTAGTTTCTGTAAGGTTTGGCTTTTGCTTTAGTGAATATTTTGTCTTGTTATGAAGGCACTTGCTTGCTCTTGTGGGACTTGGACGCAGAGATGTATGGCTGGAAAAACATCCAATTAAAGGCTGAGGGGAAAGCATTGCCTGTGAATTATTTCCTCTAAAGTTCCAAAGTTCCTTTAGACTTCTGGTAAAGATGGCCAACTGAGATAATTGGGAAAGTCCCCTTCTACTACAAAAATAACAAAAACAGGAAAGTCCACAGATGAGCTGGAGGGCTGGAAAAGGAAGATCTCTAGGTGCTGAAACAAGAAGCCAGAGTTAGAGCAGAAGGCCTGGGGAATTTGGGTTGAGGCGTCTACCATGAATCTGGGCTATAACTGCACTGGGAGGGAGTCTAAGCTGCAAGATTCTTGGGTGGTAGAAGATGGGACTGAACTTCCAGCAATAAAGATTGTCCTGTTATTGAGATGGGAATTAAAAGTTCTACCCACCAGCCCCAGATGTGGGCTTTATATTCGACATCTTGGGTAGAAAAAGAGTTACTTGAGGGAAATCAGAATGCACAAGCTTCCACAATGTGTGAGCATGAGAGTAAATGCACACAGCCAGACTCAGGCCATGAAATCTCATTAAAAACCGATTTAGGCCAGGCGCAGTGGCTCACGCCTGTAATTCCAGCACTTTGGGAGGCCGAGGCAGGCAGATTACCTGAGGTCAGGAGTTTGAGACCAGCCTGGCCAACACGGTGAAACCCCATCTCTACTATAAATACAAAAATCAGCTGGGCATGGTGGTGTGCGCCTGTAAGCTACTCGGGAGACTGAGGCAGGAGAATTGCTTGAACCTGGGAGGTGGTGGCTGCAGTGAGCCGAGACTGCACCACTACACTCCAACCTAGGTGGCAGAGCAAGACTCTGTCTCAAAAAAATCAAAACAAAACAAAAACCAGCTTAGCACAGAGATGATGTAAAGAAAAAAAAACGTGGAGCTGGTGGACCCCAGGGGGTCTGCAGAAGCCAAAGTTAAACTACCTCATGGGATCACCCTCATAACCCAGGGTACATGGGTGGAATTTCTTCAGGAGCCAACATACAACAAAGACAAGCTTACATCATGCACACTGAGCCAAGTGGTACATTCTTATTTACCTCAAGTAACCATCAGCATTACAAACACACGAAGGCATTTACCACTGAGAGAGACAGCCTACAGATACAACAAATGAGAGTGTTCACAAAGAACTGCAGATGAGAGTCAAGTCCACGGAGCTGAAAATAAGCGTGATTTAGATGTCCAAAGTGACCATGTGAGGAATAGATTTCATAACGTAAGACGAAAGAAAACAGGTGGATTTGCAAAAGATACAGAAGATTGCTGATGCAACTGGAGAAACATTTCTGAAGATAGAGCTGACAAATCCACTTAGAATACAGCTCCAAAAGGTAAAAAGATACAAATACAAATTATAAATTGAGCTGGTAAGAGTAAAACAAGAAGCTCCAAAATACGGCTAACAGGATTTCCAGAAGGAATTTATGGAATGAGTGAGATACTATATAAATACTGTATATATATATTTAGATGGTGTCTTGCTCTGTCACCAGGCTGGAGTGCAATGGCGCAATCTCGGCTCACTGCAACCTCTGCCTCTGGGGTTCGAGCGATTCTCCTGCCTCAGCCTCCCGAGCAGCTGGTACTACAGGCGCCTGCCACCACACCCAGCTAATTTTTGTATTTTCAGTATTGACTGGGTTTCACCATGTTGGCCAAAATGGTCTTGATCTCTTGACCTCGTGATCCACCCGCCTTGGC
Organism: Pan paniscus; assembly: GCF_029289425.2. Taxonomy (NCBI): domain Eukaryota; kingdom Metazoa; phylum Chordata; class Mammalia; order Primates; family Hominidae; genus Pan; species Pan paniscus. The sequence continues at coordinate 31,801,831 of NC_073271.2, read as the reverse complement.
CTCCCAAAGTGCTGGGGACAATATTTTAAAAAATTAGTGGAGAATTTCCATAGTTAAAAATAATTAGACCAGTTTGCAGCAGCACCCTGAACCTTGAGAAGGATACATATTATTAATGCACACCTAACACATTGTAGTGAAACTGCAGAATATGCAAGATGATATAAAAATCTTTAAAAAGCGTACCTAAAAAAGGAGCAGCATTCAGACCGACAGCACACTTCTCATTGGCAATGACAAATGTTAGATGGTAATTGAATATTATTTTCTAAATGGTAAGGGAAAAAAACTATCAATTTCACGTCTCTATTCAGTTAAATGATCACTCAAGAGGGAGTAGGGCTTTCCCCAGCAGATAGGAGCCTGAGCTGCCTGAAGAGATTCTGGCGAAGAACCTCATCATTTCCCCTCTTTTCAGTCCCCTCAGAAACCTCTCAATAAAACGGTTTCTCTCCTTGCTCTATAATGAATGAAGGTAAAATAAAGATACTTTTAGACATACAAAGACTAAGAGACTCACTACCTGAAAGGTCAAATGCAATAATGCAATGTTAAAAGGAGGAGATGGAAGCTGGAAGGGAGCCAGTGGACAGCAAGGAGCAAAGGCAGTTAAGAAACTGGGGAAAACATTTCGCAAATCTACTATAAGAATAATATTAATATCAATAATATTTTAAGAGTTTTTAAAAATGGAAATGAATATGATACTGAACAATAATATCAAAGATAGGAAAGCAGAATTTGGGGGCAAGTTAAAGAGGTCTAAGATCTTTACCTTGTAAAGATAGTAGAGATATTGATTAGCCTCAGAATAAAAAATAATAGTAAATTATGCTTAATATATATTCATGAAAGTATAGAAGTGTGGATAAATAATTCCAAAAGAAGAGTAAGAAAAAAGGAATTAAAAAAAAAAAACAAAATAGAGCAGAAGGCAGGTAAGGAAAAAGAAAGAAAAAAACAGAAAAGAAAGGAAAATTGTAGCAAAAATATATCCCAAAATAGAGCAGAAGGCAGGAAAGGAAAAAGAAAGAATAAAACAGAAAAGAAAGGAAAATTATAGCAAAAATATATCTAAATAAATGATCAGTAATCAGAATAAATGTAAATGGAGTAAAGTACTTTTTTAAAAAACAGCAGACTTTCAGACTAAAGTTTCATTTCTTGAGTATGCTGAGAGAGCCCTGTGTTTCTTCATTATCCTGAACCAGCATAGGAAGTGGTCATTTTTGTAATGATGAGAACAATTATTTATACATCTACTCTCTGGAAAGAAAGTGTTATCTGGTGTGTCTTTACTAGGGTATTATCACATCCCATACCAGTGTCTCTCCTCTAATATCATGATGGTATGCCTCCAGGAATAGGGGTCAGACAATTGATTTTGATAGCTCTACCCAGGTCTAGTGAACAGAGGAAGGCTGAAGACGCAATGCATTTCTTTCTACGTGGAGTACATGGAGAGATGCCAAAATGCTGGCTGAATAGTCAGATAATTCACAACATGGTTGAGTGGCTTTATTCAGAGTGCTGATAACTGGATCAATGGCCACACACAGAGAGGTTTCCAGTGACAAAAGACTCCAGAGGTTTTAATTGAGTTTTGGCTTAATAGGATGTGGCTACCAGATCAGCTAATGTGATTCTAGAAGGCAATGATGGAGGTAGATTGTCCATAATAAAGGGTGTGATGGGCCCTCTCTACTTTTATCAGAGCACAGCTGGAAGGATAAATTTAGTACCGCATTCTCAGAGAAACACTGATAAACAATGATAGGTCGAGAGGATGTCAACCCAGATGCTTAAGAGTTCATCAAACCCTATACATGGACCCTTGAAGAAATAAGGGTGCTCATCTTAGAACTGACATGCCACTTATCCCTATATATTCCACTGGGTATCATGGTACATGAGGATTTTACCTAATTCTTACAGCATCAGTGAACAGAAATGGAACCACTAAGAACTTTGTAACCAAACTATTCAAAAATGAATGAACAGTTACAGGAGGTAAAGAACTTCCCATAACAGAATGTGTTCAAGCAAAGATGAGAACAGCCTTCTGTTGCCTGCATTAGAAAAGATGTATATGCTGGGTGTGGAGTTCAATTTTTAGGCCCCTAACTTCTCCTCCCAGTCTAGGATGTTTATTTTATTTTGCCCATAACGCTTTCAGTGCATATCCAGGGTGGGGTTAATGCCTTTTACATCCCGCTTCTGACTCCCTCTTCAAGCAACTTGTGTACTTGTGATGCTGATGCAATAAGATGAATCCTGACAATAATCTAGAGGAGGGAAGAAAATGCCTATTTGAAGGGGATGCCTTCATCTCAGCTTAGAATATCACAATCCCTGTGAATTACCCAAGGATATTACATGATTCCTGGGAGTTCCATTGAATTAGACTCTTCTATTAATGGTAGGGAAATTAGTATTTTTAACAAGCTTATAAACTTCCCAGGTGGTTTTTATTCTTCCTAAAGCATAAGAATAGACCCCGCCTCTGGTGAGTAATTGACACTTGTTTTTCTCAAACTCTTTCTGTTCTGACATCATTAGTAGATGTCATTTTCATACACATCATCTCAGATGTGTTTGGTGCTGGTAAATAGACAATAAAATAAGCAAAAGTTACATGCAAATCACATTTAAGTTGTAACTTCAGCCTTGTTCTTGCTAAGGCTAAGGCTACAGTAGGCTCAGACATTCATTGTGGACTGATATGGTCATCCATCCATTCATCATCCATCCATCCATCCATCCATCCATCCATCCATCCCTCCCTCCTTGCATCCATTCATTCATCCATCCACCCATTTATCATACATCCATTCATCTATCCCCATCCATTAATTCATCCATCCATCTATCCACTTATTATTTCATCCATCCACCCATTTATCATTCATACATTCATTTATCCCCATCCATTAATCCATCCATTCATTAATCCATCCATCCATCCCTATCCATCTATTCACTCATTCATCATCCATCCATCCATGTATCCATCCATCTGTTCATCCATCCATCTGTCCACCCAACCACCCATTCATCATCAATCCATCCATTCATCTTTCTATCTATCATGTAGCTATTGAACACCACCTACTATTGTTTGTAGCATGTGCCAGGAGATAATAAGGGAGACTTTGTGGGAGATGAGTAGTAACTCCAAGGGTTACATGGCTCTGCCATTCCAGCAATTTTAGCTTTTACCAAGAGACACTCTGACTATAAGTGAGCTCTTTGAAAGTGTGTCCTTTTGTTGATTTATCCTCCACTGGGGTAGCATAGATGCAGTAGAAAAGCCAAAAGCATTGATAGCAGCAGGTAGTGGCTTTGAGCCTTCTATATGACTTTTGGTGATCTATATTCACCTCTGTGAGATGGTTTCCTCATTTTAAAAAATGGAATGATAGGAACAATAACAAAGTTGATGTAAATATAAAATAAGATGGTATAAGTAAAGGGTGTTGTACAATTTAAAACTTTCTATGAATAGTAGAGTACTGTGTGTGTTTATGTGTGTGTAATATACATCCAGGTATCCAAGTTTAGGTTTCCCCAGAAACAGATTTCGAGACAAGGATTCAAGCTCAGCAAGTATTTTTGTGGGAAGCTAGAGCCTCATTCCCTCAGGGGACTCTGGTAAACAGTGTTGAACATGAATGTCAGATTTTTTCCACCTCAGGGTGTATTTACCTACCAACTCCCATCAGTCACTGGGTAAGGTTTGGCCCTGGAGGCGTTAATTTCCTGTCAGTTCCAACCCACAATATCTATGAGAAGATCAGGCTCTGGTGGCCAGAGAAAGCCTTTTGACAGAGGTGCAGGTGCTGGAATTTGGAATTGGGGCCAGAGGCACTGAAAAGAGAAGGTTCAAAGGAATATGGATGGGCACTTGTTGTGTCTACTGCAGTTTATGTGTGAGTGTAGGTATGTGTTAGCCTCAGACGGGGATTGCACTACGTGGCCTTTAATCATACAGAGCCCCCAGCTGTAGATGATAGTCAGGCAATAGGCAGGATACGGGTAAACAAATGCTGCAAGGTTGGATGCATATTTGCCATCACTACTTTGGACTGTGCACTGGCCCTGACCTGCTTCTCTCAGGTTTCCAGGTATTTTGGCTGCTACTCAAGCAGTGACGGCACATTTTCCAACCCTGTCTTTGCAGCTTGGTCTTTCTTCCTGAACTGATAGGTTTTTATAACTTGTATTAGGACACTTAACCTCTCCTCTCTCCCTTCTTTGAGAGCCTTGTTTAGTGTAGGCCTGACAGCTATTTCCAGACAGTGTTGACAACAGAGACACATCTCTAGGTGGTTCAGATATGTTTCTGATATTATTAACAATCCAGTGCAGACACACAGCTGCAAACCAGATATGCCAAAAAAGATCAATTCCTCTTTTCTTGTGTGCATTCCTAGTATAAATCTTAAAATTAGCTTTTCCCCCTGACAGCAGGGTTGGGAATCCATTGGGATCAGGACATGGCACTTGTAGCTACAGCCACTTGCGGTGAGTGGTCTATTCAACACGGACCCCCGATTCTGCTCGTGTGCTTTCTGGCCCCACAGCCACAGGGTTTGGGGTTAGAGCTTACATGGAATTCTGTCTCATGAACACGACTTCATGTCACCCAGCTTCTGGAATTAAGTGAAAGAAGACATGAGCCTGTGTCACTGTCATAGCATAAAAGATTTCCATTGATCCAAAGGCCTGATGGAATTTCAATCCCAAACCCTGAGTTCAACTGCTGTGCCTTCACCTCCTCTAGGGACAGGTACAGCCAGCAGAACAAAGGACAGCCAGGGTCATTAATATTCAAAAAGGTGAACATGGAAATGACATTGCAATGATGCATTGCTCTTCCAGGGTCACTCTTGTGAGGCCAGGAGTGAAGAGTTCAGGGCTCCTCAGGAAGTTCCTGTGGCAACTTGGTGCATAGCTGGTGCTCAGTTCTCACACTGTGTTGTAGAAATAAACACATTCTGCTTCCTACCCTCGTCTTCCCTGTCCAAGTGCACTCCTCCTCTAGGGCCTGTCTTGGTTCACCATGCCACCATCCACCCACAACCATGAACCCAGGAGTCGAGCTTTCTCTTTGTCCTCATAGCACATTCTATCAGCTACATCAATAGATTATATCAGAGTAGGATGCACTGCAGGTGCCCCTTCTTATCCCTACATTCCACATTCATGGATTCAAACAACCGCACGTGGAAAGTACAATACTGTATTTGCAGGACGTGGAACCCACTGATAGAAAAGGCTGGCTTTTCGTATCCTTGTGTTCCAGGGGGGCCAGCTTTAGGACTTGAGCATCCTCGGGTTTTGGTATCCTCAGGGTGTCCTGGAACTAATTTCCCTTGGAATCCGAGAGATGACTGTATAGGTAAGTGCAAGTGGTGCTCTGGTTGTAATATTTATTGAATTCTACTATGTGCTCCTGAAGGAGGATATCAATAGATGAAGGTAGTCTCTGACCTCAGAAGGGTAGTCATTTACTTGGGGAAATGGGACAATTCAATAAAATAACAGGGACCAACACAAAACACTGTGACTATCACCTAGAGCCCCAGATTGGGATGCATGCAAAAGTAGGGGGTGTGGCTGTTGGTGCTGACTGAGAGAAGTTTCAGGAAATAGTGGATGCAGAGTTGCTTCTTGAAAGGTGAATTGAGGGACAATGTCACAGAGGCCTGAGGGTGCTGGCTGTATACACTGCTTGCTAGGGGAAGTATGTGAATAATTTATGTTTTATGTCTTTATGAACTTGGAGGTGGCAGTACCTGGTAATGGTTAAGAACACAGGTTCTAGAGCCAGATATTGGTTCTGTCATTTACCAGCGGGGGGAGGGGGGCCACTGTGCCTCAGTTTCTCCATCTGTAAAATGGGGATAATGAGAGCACATATATCATGGGGACTGAAGGGGTGAGTAATACACTCTGACTCCTGTCTGGCACACATTAAAGGTCAAGTTCCTGCTGCTGTTATTGTTGTGATTATTATTAACTATATAACCACACAGGAAGAACCTTAGAGGTTGTCTGATCCAGCTGTCTCATTGTCCAGATGAGAAAACCCAGGCCTGTGTGTGTGGGAGAAATAATTTTTTATCAAAGATCCCTCAGCCAATGGCCAGCAGAGATGGAAGGAGAGCCCTGGGCTCCTGACTCGCAGTTGGTCATTCGTCTATGTCAAGCCTGGGGAGCTGTGACCCTTTACCTTATTTTTAAAGGAGAAAACAGAATTTGGTCTGAAAGTATCTAATATGTAACCATATTGTTCCCAGAAACCAAGATCAATAATTCTGAACTGTATCAAAATGCCACAAGAAAGTAAATGATTCCACAACTTCAACCACAACACTGTGAGCATCTAGCTTTTGCAGAGCACCACACTGTGGGCTGGGGAAAGATAACCGCTGGTGGTTTTTCCCATTCTTCAGAAACTTAAAGTTGATAGAGAAAGGACAAAGCAGAAAGAGCTTCAATAAAACCAGGATGGGCAGGTGCGGTGGCACATGCCTGTAATCCCAACACTTTGGGAGGCTCAGGCTGGTGGATCACCTGAGGCCAGGAGTTCGAGACCAGCCTGGCCAACATGGTGAAACCATGTCTCTACTAAAAACATACAAAAATTAGCCTGGAGTGGTGGTGCGCACCTGTAATCCCAGCTACTCAGGAGGCTGAGGCATGAGAATTGTTTGAACCCGGGAAGAAGGGGTTGTAGTGAACCGAGATTGTGCCACTGCACTCCAGCCTGGGCAACAGAGGGAAACCCTGTCTCAAACAAACAACAACAACAACAACAATAACAACAACAACAAATCAGGACAACAGAACTAGCAGAACTTCTGTAGCGTGTGCTGTTTCACACACTGTCCTAAGTACTCTACATGTATAAACTCATTTAATCTCACCACTACCCTTTGAGGCAGATTGTATTATTAAACCCATTTTCCCGATGAGAACGCTGAGGCTTGGAAGTGTGTTATTTAGCCAAGGTCGCACACGAGGAAAAGGAGGAACTGAGATAGAGCCTCGATATCTGCCTGGCATCTGTGTGTTTCACTCCAGCGTGACAGCGTCTTTAGCTAGAAGTGTCAGAACATTGGATTCTGCTTTTCCAATTGTTGCTAAACGTTCCTCTTGATGAAGTGTGCCTTACATAAAGCGTACAGATCTTTAGCATGTGCTTGTGGATTTTCAGAAGGCAAACACATCGATGTAACCACCAGCCAGGACAAGACGTAGAGTATTATCAGTGTCTCAAAGCCTCTCTCTGTTTTGATCATGAACTATTATTGTCTACACCAGTGTTTCTCCACCTTTTTTCATTATCTTCTCCCTGTTTTAAGCTTTTTAAGACATTGTTTTCTTGTCTCCCATGAAATTATAACACCACAGATATACTGTAAATCTGTTTATGTATCCTATGTTTATTTGTGCTACATGCATAAAAATAATAAGATATTTTTATTTTCCCCCCCAAAACCGCTTCTCATTTCCTTGGGTACCATATGGCCCCACCTTGGGAAAGCATGATCCAGAGTGGGGGTTCCTGGGTATGGAAGCAGAGGACACAAGGGGAAATTTCAGGGGCCTGAAATCTGCCTGAAGTGTACACAATACTGCCCATCTGTGCATTTTTCGGAGGCATTCTCCAGTGCTCTTAAGTCTATACAAAGGCTAAAGAAGATATCAGGTTTCCTGGCACAATGGGAGCCGGATCAGATTTGCCCCCATAGGCTTGGTTAGCTGCAAAATAAGCCCCTTGTTTGGCAGGGTGTATGGTGGTCCTGTTTTGGTAGATTCTTCCCTCCTCTGACCCACCCCACAGGAACTGTCCATCCAATCAGGGCTGTTCATGCTCTGTGCAAGTCCTGTCCCTGTTGGTGTCATTAAGCAAGTAAACTGAGGCACAGTAAAATTTTAAAGCACTTATTGAGCAAACAGCAATTCATAGAGCAAACAGCAACCAAACCAGAGGTGGTTCATGAGCTCCACTGAGGGAAGATGGAGAAGGCTTTTTCTCCATCTGTCTTGCTCTGTCACCCAGGCTGGAGTGCAGTGGTACGATCTCTGCTCACTGCAACCTCTACCTCCTGGGTTCAAGTGATTCTCCTGCCTCAGCCTCCTTAGTAGCTGGGACTACAGGCGCATGACACCACACCCAGCTAATATTTGTATCATTGATTTATTTTTCATAGAGACGGGGTTTCAGCATGTTGGCCAGGCTGGTCTCGAACTCCTGACCTCAAGTGATCCACCCATCTCGGCCTTCCAAAGTGCTGGGATTACAGGTGCGAGCTACCATTCTCAGATGGGGGAGGCTTTTAAAGATGAACACAGAAGTAAAGCAAAGAGAAAACATTTGATTGGCTACAGTTACACAGTTGCCTTATTTGGTCTGTCCCGCTAGAAAGTCCCTCTTTTTATAAGTTTGTTAGCTTTTTCTGATTGGTTAGGCTTAAGTTCTGTTTTTCTTTAATATAGGCATTTACAAGAAATAGCTTTAATTCAGTTTTGCTTATGTTTGCCAATCGATGAAAGTTAAGGCTTGTCTACTCAGGGAGTCTTCAGGCTCAGTCTCCATTTTAATTTAACAGTGGCTACACTAGGTTCCCTTACTGTATAACAAACTGACCAAACTTAGTGGCTTAAAACAATACATATTTATTATCTCACAGTTGTCATGGTGCTGGGGCCTAGACCCGGCTTACCTGGTTCTCTGCTTAGGGTCTCAAAGGTGGCAATCAAAGTGTTGGCTGCAGTGCCCATCTCAGCTGAGACCAGGGTCCTCTTCCAAGCCCGCTGGTGGTTGGAAGAATTCAGGTTGTTGCATTTGTAGGACTCAGGCCCTCAGCTCTGAGGGGCCCCCACCATTCCCGGACACACAGCCCTCTCCATGGGTAGGTTGCAGCATGGTAGTTAGCTCCTGCAAGGCCAGCAGGGATCTCTGTAGTTATACTGGCAAAATGGAGTCATAGACCTCCATACAATAGGGCAGGGGATTATATGAGGCATTGCATCTCGGGAGAGGAGCAGAGAACCATCTTAGAACCCTGCTAACCACAGTGTCTGTCTCCTAGGCTCAACCAATTTAAGGTCGTCTTCAGAGAGAGTCTCTCAGGTGAGATATTTCTGGAACATCTGGGTTCCAGATGTTTCCATTTGAAAAAGAATTACTTCACAGGTCGTAGTGAAAAACAGGAGTTAATAGATAGCCGTTAAGATGAGAAGGGCAACTGCTACATAATAAGAACTTGATAAATGTTAGCAGTAGTAATAACATCATTGCTAGTCTCAGTGTCCATTTTGCACATGGGTATACCCTAAACCAGCACCTGTTTGACCCTGATGACAGATGACTTGGGCTCAGTCTCCTAGCACATTCTTCTAGGGACAATGTGAGTTGTTAGGTGGGAGAGATTTTTTTTCCTGGGCTCTATCTCACTGGTAAGTGGACATGTGACCCTGTAGTACCTATAAGTACATGTACCTATAGGTTGATGGTACCTATAGGTTGAAGAATGGTTTCCACATTCTCTCAAGAGTATGGAAACTTTTATCACACTGTGATAGAAGGCAAGCCAGAGATGAGTCAACATCCCACAATGCCTGAGAGAAGGTTCCAGTATCTCCTCCTAGGGTCCCAGGACTGGGCTTGTGCTTTTGAAGACCCCTCCTGATTCTGTGAGTTTCCTTCTACTAAACCCCACACTTTGCTGAAATTGACCAAAGTCAATTCCTGGTGAAAAAAGCTGTAAGTTTCATGTCATAGGAGTCTCACTGAACGCTGGCCATAATAGATTGACAACTGCTGGAAGATAGGAAAGATGAGTGTTCCATTGCCCAGTCTGGTTTGTCCTGTAGGAAGGGCCTAGCAAAGCATGAGTTCAGAAGAGCTCTTTGCACAGGCCAGGCAAATCATGAATAAATATTTCTGCCTTGCAGTGGCTCACACCTGTAATCCCAGCACTTTGGGAGGCTGAGTCGGGCGGATTGCCTGAGCTCAGGAGTTTGCTACCAGCCTGGGCAACTCAGTGAAACCCTGTCTTTACTAAAATACAAAAAATTAGCCGGGTGTGGCACCGTGCGCCTGTAGTCCCAGCTACAGCTACTCGGGAGGCTGAGGCAGGAGAATTGCTTGAACCCGGGAGGTGGAGGTTGCAGTGAGCCAAGATCGCACCACTGCACTCCAGCCTGGGTGACAGAGTAAGACTCTGTCTCAAAAAAAAAAAAAAAAAGAAAAAAAAAAGGAAAAAAATTCTCCCTTTATTTAGTTCACTCAATCCTGGAACTTTCTAAATAAGTTAATTGAAAAGTGGATTATTTAGACTCCTGGCATTTACACTGGTCTAGTATTATGTTGATGCTAAGGTGTATAAGGTATCAGTGAGCCTTGAGGTATTAAATGTTAAAAGTTAAAAAGTCGATGACATGAAAAATATAAAAGCAGGACTGAGTTCTCATCAGAAATATTGATTATATACTTTGTCAGCTTTTTAAAAATGTCCAAATTCAGATGCTCAGGTTAAAGAGTTGCCTCTCATTTGTGCCCAAATGTTTTCAACTAGAACAATGTCTTGAGGCCACCTATGTGCCAGTCACTGTGTCCAGTGGTGTATATTAGAAAATAAAACACATGTGCTTCTTGTCATTCGGGACCTTACAGTTTGATGATGAGATGTCTTTTAAAAGTTCCTGAGTATTTTAAAAACCTTTTTGTATGTGTGAATATTTTTTGTCTCTGTAGACAAGATTTTTGATCTCTGGCAGCCAGTTATTAGCAACTTTCTGTAGCATCTTTGAATGATGTACAGCCAAATGTCAACAGAAAGAATGAGACCATGTCAAAGTACTATTTGTGCCTGAAAGTTCACGTTCTGTGTTTCTACTTTGATTACTTTTTGAAAATTTACTTATGTCTATTTATTTTAAAAAGTGTCCTATATTAATATTTATTAATAATTATATGTATGTCACTTGTAAGACATTATCTCATTTCAGTGGAATTCAGCCTCAATAATATTTTCCCAAGCTATAAAAAACTGCTAAATACAATTTTCATTTTTAATTCTTGAGTATCTTAAATAATTACTTTTAATAGCTGGTGATATAGTGTCAAAAATATTTATCAATATTTTGGGGGATGGGTAAAAACTGTTTTAATTTTTTGTGTGTATTTCCAATATATATAAGGAACTCATACAACTCAATAACAAAGAAAAAAAATCTGATTTTAAAATGGTCAAAGGGCCTGACTAGAAATTTTTCAAAGAAGACATAAAAATGGCTAACACGTAGACGAAAAAGTGCTCAACACCAGGGAAGTGCAAAAAATCATGAAGAGATATCACCTCACAACTATCAGGATGGATATTATCAAAAAGACACATGGTAACAAGTGTTGATGAGGATGTGGAAAAAAGGGAACCCTCATACACTCTTGGTGGAAATGTAAATTCGCACAGCTATTATGGAAAACAATACGGAATTACTCAAAAAATTAAAAATAGAGCTACCATATGATCCAGCAATTCCTCTCCTGGGTATATGTTCAAAGAGATGAAATCAACAGCTCATAGAGATATCTTCACTCCCATGTTCATTGCATCATAATTCACAATAGCCAAAATATGGAAACAGCCTAAGTGTCCATTGATGGATGAATGAATGAAGAATATTATTCAGCCTTTAAAAATAAGGCAATCTTTTGGGGGATGTGGAGATGGTTAACAAGTGCAAAGAAAATAGAAAGAATGAATAAGACCTAGTATTTGATAGCACAACAGGGTGACTATAGTCAGTAATAATTTAGTTGTACATTTAAAAATAACTGAAAGTATAACCTTGGATTGTTTGTAACACAAAAGATAAATACTTGAGGGGATGGATACCCCATTTTCCATGATGTGTTAATTGTGCATTGCATGCCTGTATCAAAATATCTCATGTACTCCATAAATATATAAAATATATACACCTACTATGTAACCACAAAAATTAAAATAAAATAAGGCAATCTTGCCATATGTGACTGCATCAATGAACCAGGAGACATTGTGCTCAGTGAAAAAAGCTGGGTACAGAAAGACAAATACCATATGACCTCACTTATATGACGAATCTAAGAAAACGTTGAATATATAAAAATAGAGTAGAACGGTGGAAATGGGGAGATGTGAATCAAATGGTACAAACGTGTAGTTAATGCAGGGTGAATACGTCTGGAGAGAGAGCTAATGTGCGGCAGGAGGACTGTAGGCAATTATTGTATCATATACTGGACAATTGCTAAGAGAATATATTTTAGATGCTCTGAAGACAAAAATGAATAAATATACTATGAAAGGTGATACGTTAATTTGCTTACCTGTGGTAATCATTTCACTACATATGTATATATCAACATCCTGTTGTACACCTTAAAAATACACAATAAAAATAAATATTAAAACATTTTTGATGACAATTTATATTTAATGATGAATAAATGATGAATAATAGTTTTCCTGTATGAGCTCCTCAACCTTTAATACACCTCCTCTGGCTTGATATGTCAAGTTGGACATGTCTGTGTTTATTTCTTTATTATACAAAAAATCTTTTTCCAATAGTAGTAATAGAGGGAATCCCCACCTTATGGAAAGGCACATTTAGAAGTTAGTTTTGGGCATTAGAATATTCTTTCTCGAAGAAAGAAGGGCAGGATCCCAGGACAGCTAACTAAAGCCCAGCTGAGCCATGTCCTGTAATACCAACAGGGCCAGAAGATGTAAGACTAATGGTAACACTGACTTTGTGGGAAAATATACTGAGAATGTCACTGTGTCTCAACAGATAGCTTCTCTTTTCAGAGACGGGAGAAGGCTTCCCCTCCCCTTGCTAGGAGCTGGTTGTGAAAGCCAGGGTGGCCTTCAGGGTCCCTGCACCTACAACATGTTAGCTGGAGGGAGTGGAGAGTCAGGGTCTCAGGAGTGAGGTGCTGGGTATTCCTGGGTCCAGGGTAATTGAAGAATCTAGGGACACCTTTCTGAGCCAATAATCTGCATGACTTTTATTGCCGAATAAATGACAAACAGGGTTTACGCAGATGTAATGGATGACAATAAGGTCGTATTGGATTAGGGTGGGCCCTCTGTTCAGTTACTTGTGTGCTTATGAGAAAAGGAGAGGACACAGAGGCAAAGAGAAGAGGCCATGTGAGGATGGGGGCAGAGCGTGGGTATGGCACCTGCAAACCAAAGAATATCTGGGGTCACCAGAAGCTGCAAGAGGCAATGAAGGATCATCTCCTGGAGACTTCAAAAGGAGCGTGGACCTGCCGACAGCTTGATTTCAGACTTCTGGCCTCCAGAACCTGGAAAGGATAAACTTCTGTTGTTTAACTACCCTGTTTGTTATTATCTGTGATGTAAGCTTTAAGAAACAAATGCAAAGAAGCTTAGTGAGACTCTTTAGGTTGTCCCATAACTAGCAAATACAGGCTTGACTTGAAACAAAAGCCATCAAGAATGCCCACATTCTAGAGAGGGCATCAAGATCTGCACCACAGAGAACTTCGTGGAACCAAAAATGCTGCCACCACCCACCACCCATCACCTCTTCCTGTCTTTATAATGAAGTCTCACCATGAAGACAAGTGGGATGATACCTGGGGAAGTAGTACTAAGAAATTGGGGGTGCCCTTGGGGGAAAGGAAGGGAGTCTTGCCTTTCCAAGCTGGACATTGGCTTAGGTGATAGACTTGCCGATTTGCCTATTGGAGGGAAATGGAGGGGGGAGCAGGATGGGTAGGCGTTGGAAGCCCACATACCAACCACATGGCAAGGATGGCTGGGTTTCCTGTGGGTCAGTGGACACCCCGGAATGACAGCTGGGTTTGAGTCATCTTGCTCGTACCCAACAAGGCGGGATGTTCACTGGGCACAGGGAACCTAGCAGTAGAAGGCTATGGGATTTGCACCTGGTAAAGGGAGCTATGGAGAAGGGGTTGGAGAGGTCAAGCCAGAACCAGGAATCCTATGTCACAGAATTGTGCAGTAGGTGGAGATAGGGAAGGGAGATGACAGAGCCTTCAGAGCCTGCTGGAGAATTCAAACTTGTTCCCATAAGAGAGACAGTGCTTAGATGCTGCCCCTCAGAGAAGTTGCAAGTCAACCAGCCAGTACAGCTGCAGCAATCATCTGAGAGAGAATGCCATCAGAGGTCACATAAGTGAATAGAGACACGGCCCCTTCCTATCAACTGGAGGAGCTCAACCGGGAGTAGACAGTGGGCATTGCAGAAGCAGAGTTTGCCTCACTGCCCCACCCTTCAGCATTTAAGGTCCTACTCAAGTCTACACAGAGGGCATACGACTGAAAACAAGATTGAGACTGAAGGTTTGCAATGGCCCTTCATTAAATGCCTTATCACTTTCACGTTTTAAACAACTAGAAAGGTACGGAATCCACCCAGGACACTATTAAGGAGTATAAAAAGAAGACTCAACAGAGCAAAGGGCGGGGGGAAGTAATTAGAGAAATACAAGCATTTTGTGTTTCTAACCCAATGTCGTAAGACTCCTTGATGAACTGCTTACAGTCCCGAGTTCTTTCTTTAATTGAATGGTTATTAGGTTGGTGCAAAAGTAATTGTGGGTTTTGCCATTACTTTTAATTTAATATTTTGTTAATTTGCTCAAGTTGATAGCTACACAGACAATGGTGAGTGGGCTTGTCTGCTCTTCACCTGCTTATTTTTTATCTGTGAGCCTGTTGGGAAAGGCTAAGTTCAGCAGGACTTCCCTTGAATACTCTTAGGATCACAGGTTTATATCTCTGTCTGCCAGGGCTTGCAGATGTCAGACTGGTCCTTTGAGTGCTGCTTGAGAAAGGAAGGGATAGATCAAAGAATAAATTGGGAATAGGTTCTTAGGACATCTCACCTACATTTCAAAAGGGACCCCTGCAGCTCCACTTTCTAGACATCTTATCTTAGAAGTAATGCCAAAGCTTGGTGTGAAGGAGGAGGAAGGTCATAGAATGGTGGTGTGGGAGACAGAGGAAAATACAGTCTGAGGATTGCGGGGCTGCGGCTTCCCCCAGGGCTTTACTCTCACTCCATCCTACTGCTATGCTACTGGGACAGCTGGCTCTGCCACTGGGCTCCCTTCTCGATGAACACTAGGGAGGGGTAAGGAATGTGGGTCAGGGTTTGGGGAGACCTCTGGTGAAGCAAGAGGGAAGGGGACCTTGTGTTTCTGGGCTCTATTTAGTACACACTAGAGTAACAGCTTTTAAAGTTGAATACAGCTATTATATAGATATATGTCTATTAAGTAAAAATGTTCGCCAGTGTATACATTTTTTGAAATGTCTTTTGTTTCAAAATGTTTAACTGTTTTTATTTTGGAGAGGCTTATGATTAATGCAGCTATGAATTAAGAATTGGGAGACAATTGATCGCCACGTCTTTAGCCTTTTGCATCTTCAGATGAACTTGGTTTTCAGACAACCCATTGCAGATCCCGTCTTGAGTTATCCAGAGAAGTTTTATTTCAGCAGTCTGATGCTCTATTCTTGGAGGGCATTTTAGGACAAAAATTTTCAGTAGTAGCCATGTACTGGGGTGAGCTTCAAGCTAATGGGAGTCTTAGATGTAGTGGTATGCTTTCAGTAGACATCAAACTAATGATAAACTCTGCTTAGTAAAAGAAAAGTTATTCTACTGAATGCCTACTCAGAATACGATATCTTTACGTATAGCCAGTAAGATTTTTGTTGATGTTTGGGGAGGTGGAGGAATCATAATGGCAGTATTCAATGTATAGATAATGGAGAAAATGTGTATTTTCACACCGGCACACTTAGAAGTATGAAGGCTTCATTTGAAAGAGTAAAGTGATTAGTTAGTGAACATAGTGCATTTCACAATTTTAGGGAACCAAATAAGAAATCAGATTTGAAGTTCTACATCAAAAAACAAGAATACCAGGAGGCTGTGATTACTCTTCAACTAGAAGAAATAGAATTGCCCATCTTCAAAATATGCAGAGTATCCAACTTGCAACTAATCCTGAGTTTCAAATCAATAGGGTTTAATATTTCACTGGCAATCATAGGTTGAAATCAATGCTGTCGCGGCTCTTTGGGAGAATAGAAGCTTATGAAACAAAGGAATTGAAGGCAACCATCCAAGGATGAAATAAAAGAAATATGCTTTGCAAGGACTTTTGTGAAAAGGAAACGTATGGCAACTCAACCCATCCCCCAAGACCCTTTCCTTCCAGTTTCAACGTTAGGTCCTGGAGCCTCAAGAAAATGGTTCCAGAAGATCAAGTGAAGGAAAAAAAAATGGGGACACCATCACCCTGCTGAATGTTTGAGATGAGTCAGGTGGTGGCTTTTTTGAAACTGGCGATGTGGAAGTTTATACTGATAAACCATGGAGCCTGCATCAGATCATACTGCATAACAAACCACCCCAATGTAGAGTAGCTTAAAACAATAGCCGTTTGTTTCACTCATGAGTCTGTGGGTTGGCAGTGTGGGCTAGGCTTAGCTTGGTGGTTTTTCTTGTCTCAGGTGACTTCATTCATGTGTTTGTATTCACCTTCTGAGTCAGCTGGGGGCTGGCTATGCTGGGATGGCGAATGATGGATAGAGTATGGTGGGATAGCAGGTCTCTGTTCCAAGCAGTCTCTCCTCCTCCAGCAAGCTAGCCTGGGTTTGTTCTCAGGGAGGCTGAGTACATTCGAAGAGAGTGAGGTAGAAGCATGCAGGGACTCTTAATACCTAGGCCCCAAACTGGCAGACTTTCGCTCCCACTTCATTCTCTTGCCTAAAGCAAATTATAACAATAAGCTAGATTCAGCGTATGGAGAAATAGACTCCACATCTTAATGGGAAGAGGCACAAAGTCATATTGCAAAGGGTATGACTACAGATGGAAGAGTGAAGGATTGAGGCCACTTAGACGTCTACCTACTCTTACCATTAGTCAATGACCCAAAGAGCATCAGACTTACAACAGTTAGCCACTGTTGGAAACACCCCCTCTCCTTCTGTTGGTGGAGGAGATGTCTTGGACTGGAAGTGCCTCCTGATGACCTTCTGTGTAATTTTCACACCACTTTATAGAGGAAGAAAATGACAAGTCATATGGCTCTTTCCATCAGATTTCCTGGAGAGGATCTGAAGAAGAAGGAGAAATAAATAGAACAGGAGCTTCTATGTGGAATGAAACATGGTGATTAATTTTTAAATAGTCGGCTCTCAGGGGAGGCCACAGCTGGCATTATGATAGAGGAGAGACAGAGACGCAGCAACAATCTCTGAGTCCTGGTTGGGGTTTAAACCACTGGAAGTCAACTGTACGTCTAAGCAGCTGGTAGTGTCTGGGAAGTGCCCCGCATAGACACACAGCTTGGGGGGTAACGTTACTTAGCCATAGGCTGGGAGCCTGTGTGTTGGCCGAGACCTGTCAACCCTGGTGATGTCAGCAACCACTGCTGTGTGGATTACTACCTCAAGGGCTAGGAGGAATACTCACAAAATTGAAGGGGGAGAGCTCAAGGAGGGTGGCAGATGGTATCATCTTAGCTCACCTTGCTGAGTGGGATGTGCCCTCGTGCCTGAAAGGTAAAGTGTCTTTTTCATGACCAAGGATGACAAGCCATTTGTCTAGGCAGGAGGAGAGAGGAACATAATTGCACCCTTGAAGGAATCCCCAAGGTTGAGTGCCCAGCTCTGAAGTGCCCACCTGCTTCACACCTGCCCTATCTTTCCACCTTCTTGTTTCAAGTGTCTAACTGACCCCCACCTGGCACCTGTAGCAGACAGACCTGAAAGAGGCCTGTGACCTCTGCATTGCTCTAACCAAAAATACGGCAATGGTGAGGGAATGGCCTTCCTGTGATCAGGTTACCTTACATGGTAAAACTGATGGAATGCGACTCCTGTGCCAGGGCTGTGTCTACAGGTGACCACGGGCAGAAGAATTGAAGGCTAGTCCCTCATAACAATGAGGGTGACAGGGAAGGCAGGAAGCAAAGGAGATCTAAACTGTCAAGTTGCCAGGTATGGGCAGAGAACAAAATCTCTTTGAAATAACAGCACAGACAAGATGGCCGTTCAAATGGCTAAATACAGGAAAAGATGCAGGGTGGCCACATTTAGAGTTTCACCAGGGCTGTACCTGAGCTGCCTGGATGCTTGAGGTGGAAACCCAATATACATTCAGGTTGAATGCTACCTGTTTTGTGAAGCCTTCTTTGATCAGCCTCTAACTCAACTTAAAATTAATTCTTATCCTTTCTTTATCCTATAGCTCTTTCTTTCTTCTTCTTTCTTTTAGAGACAGGGTCTCACTCTGTCACCCAGGCTGTAGTGCAGTGGTGCCATCATAGCTCACTGAAGCTTTGAATTCCTGGGCTCAGGCAATCCTCCCACCTCAGCCTCCTGAGTAGCTGGAACTACAGGTGTGTGCCACCATGCCTGGCTAATTTTTAAGTTTTTTATTATTTTCGTAGAGATGAGGTCTCACTATATTACCTAGGCTGGTCATGGACTCCTGGCCTCAAGAAATATCCCAGCCTCAGCGGCCCGAAATTCTGGGATTACAGGCATGAGCCACCATGCGTGGCTTCTCTTTCTTTATTATAATTTATTTTATTACAATCTGTTATGATAAAATATAATTATTTTATTTTGTCTTTTATTTAAACGAAATTACTTATATGTCTTTAGATTTTTAAGCTCCTCCAGGGAACACAATGTGATGTGGTTATTTTTACTTTTTCATTACACCTTCCCTATGTATACAAAGTACCTTGAAATCATAATTGGCTAAGGCATATATGTTGGATTTAATCAGCAGGCAATACTTATGGCAATTTCATTGTCAACACTTCTGCACATATCAAGATTATTTTGTCCTGTAGAATTAGGCAAAACAACTTTCACTCTGAAAAGAAATGCTTCTCCCACCAGCCGAGCCTGTGAATCCCCTCAGTGCTGGGAACTCAGTTGCTTGTGTGGCAACTGCATGTTTAGGTTGCCCTGAGACTTACTCCACAATTCTGTAACTCTTAATCCATGTAGAGCAGTGATGATTTTGTTTTCTCATTCTTCCTATGTCAGCTCTCCAAATATTAGAAGGTTGCCACCTTGCCTCTCCTTGGCTAAATGTCACCAATCACATGAACCGTTTCTCACCTTGTATTAAAGCCACATCTTCTCTAGTATTTTTTCCCTTCTCTGAATTTTCTGTTTGTCTTAAAATGCAGCACCTCACCTGAACCCGGGTGTTTACCAGTCCATCATGTAGTGGAATTATAACTACTTTTGGAGGAGGCGCTGGGCTCCTAACGCAGTCCAAAATCCCTTAAGTTTTGTTAGTGGCTGCAACATGTTATGGGAGCACGTTGTGCCAGGGGGCTAGGTCTTCGCTCCATGAACTGCTTCCAAGCCAAGAATCTCACATCCTTTTTTGTGTTATTGATTTTGGAATCAATTAAAGGACTTTACATTCATTCCGATTACATTTCTTCTCGATGGTTTGAGGTCATTGGTCTAGCAGGATGAGAACATTTTGGATCCTGACTCTTTTGTTTAATGTGTTAGCAGTTCCTCCCATACAGATGTCATTCACTGTCCTAACAGGCATTCCTTCTACTATTCTGTTCAAGCCACCCATGAGCTTGCTGAACAGAACAGGGCCCAAAACAGAGCCCTGTAGCACAAGGCTCTTTTTCCTTCCAGGCTGACATCATTCTCTTATTCAACACTTTGATGCATTTGTTCAGCCAGCTGCAAATCCACTTAGCTGTGTCCTACTCCCATCCCCATTTCTCCATCTTGTCTATAAGAATATCCTGAGCAACTCTGTCAAGTGCCTCGCTGAAATTCAGATCCATGATCCCCCCGCCTGATAACCCTATCAGGAGAGGAAACGAGATTCAATCGGGTAACTGTGGAAGAGCCTCTTGGCAGTCACCGTTTTCTCCTCCCCGAGCTCACAAAGATCAACCTGCAACGATTAGTTCTTGTGTTCTCCCAAGGATCAATACTAAGCCCCCTGGTTTGTATTTCACAGAGGGCTTGTATCTCTTCCTCTGCCCCAGCTCCCTCTCTTTCTCCAAACCCTTCCCTTACCCCTCTTGGAAAATTTGCCTGCCTCAAGTTTTCAGGAATATTTCTTTTTTTTCCTGCCCCCCCTTTTTTTTTTTTAAACTCATCCTTGAGTCTTCTGTCACTTTTCACATTGCTGATAATTTCTGGGGACATCTCTTACTGGTTTCTAGCCTTCATTTTCTCCTTTGGGGACAATAGTGCCAGTCTTAACTAATCCCCAATGTCACTGTAAGAACCAAATTTAAAAATATATATGAAGGCCTCTTACACAGTACCCAGCATGTAGTGGATAATTGTTATTTGAATAAACTGCAAAGAACCATATCAACAAGAAATCTTACTACAGTTACAAGTAAAATACATACAGAGCATTTTTCTCCAAAGTCAAATAAATTGCATTTTGAGTTACATTGTATGCTGTCATAAATTTGGAAAGGTATTTTGTTCATCAAAGAATTTAAGTCTTTGTTCTGATTATCTCTTTAAAATTAGCCTTCCCTAAAATCAGATTTAATAAGAACCTAAAGTTTTGTTATACCCTATTGCTTAATTATGTTTAAGGACATTTATGATTTTTTAAACACAGTTTATACAAGTTTTTTTTTTTTTCTGGTTAAGGTGGGTAAATTGAAGCAGATTTTTTGAGCCAAATATTTTGAACCAAAATATTTTAAACCAAATAGTATGGTATCTGAGACCTGAAAAATAATTTCAGCTACAGAGAGAACATTTATGTTTCATTTACTTTTTTTGAGACAGGGTCTCACTCTATCACCCAAGCTGGAGTCAAGTGGAACAATCATGGCTCACTGCAGCCTCGACCTCCTGGGCTCAAGTGACCCTCCCACCTCAGTCTCACAGCTAGCTGGGGCTACAGGTGCATGCCACCACACCCCGCTAATTTGTGTGTATGTAGTTTTAGTAGAAATGGGATTGGGCCGGGCGCGGTGGCTCATGCCTGTAATCCCAGCACTTTGGGAGGCCGAGGCGGGTGGATCACAAGGTCAGGAAGGAGTTTAAGACTAGCCTGGCCGAGATGGTGAAACCCCATCTCTACTAAAAATACAAAAAAATTGGCTGGGCGTGGTGGTAGGCGCCTATAATCCCAGCCACTTGGGAGGCTGAGGCAGAGAATTGCTTGAACCTGGGAGGCAGAGGTTGCAGTGAGCCGAGATTGCACCACTGCACTCCAGCCTGGGCAACAGAGCGACACTTGTCTCAAAAAAAAGAAAAAAAAAAAAAAAAGCGGGATTCCGCCATGTTGCCCAGGCTGGTCTCAACAAACTCTGGGGCTCAAGTGCTCCTCCCACCTCAGTTTCCCAAAGTGCTGAGATTAGAGGCGTCAGCCACTGTGCCTGGCTGAGAACATTTAAAAGGCGAAGGAGAGCTATTGGAAAAACACTTCTTAATGGAAATACAGTTTGGATGATAAGTGTTAATTATGATGTTTCTACTGTTAATTGGCAAATTGCCCAGAAGTATCAAGGATGTCTCTGATCGCTATCAAACTGACAGACATCGTCACCCATGCTACTCAGAGTACAATCTGTTTTTTTTTTTTTTTTTTTTTTCAGACGGAGTCTCACTCTGTCACCAGGCTGGAGTGCAGTGGTGCAATCTCGGCTCACTGCAACCTCTGCCTCCCAGGTTCAAGCAATTCTTCTGCCTCAGCCTCCAGAGTAGCCGGGACTACAGGCATGCACCACCATGCCCAGCTAATTTTTGTATTTTTAGTAGAGATGGGGTTTCACCATGTTGGCCAGGATGGTCTCAATCTCTTGACCTTGTGATCCACCCACCTTGGCCTCCCAAAATGCTGGGATTACAAGCGTGAGCCACTACGCCCAGCCAGAGTACAATCTTTACTACGCTTGAAGTCAAATAAGTTTTAGGTTGGAACAACCTAGGTCAACACTCTTACTTTACAAGAGAGGAAAATGAGGCAGGTAGAGGCTAGGTGACCCAGCACGGAATGGCCAAGCCGGACCTCACAGCCAGGTCTCCTGACTGCAGGCCTGTGCTGCCTGCAATGGTTTGTAGCTGCACTGACAGGTTTGGGAGCTGTCCACATTCTTATTTTCTGGAGTCTTCCTCTTTGAGATGACTTGTTGTAGGTTCTTTGCTTTTTAATTCATTAGATGGCCACCAGGAAGAAATCCTTTGTGGAGCTGTCATCCACCCTTTTCCTGCCATTTAACTTAGTCCTTGGAAACATGAGGCTTCAACTCTGTGTTGTCTGGTGCCCAGGGCAACGTGGATGCTGAGATGACAAGACACATCTCTCTGATGCGCAAATTAGAGTTGATTGATGGAAGGCCACTAATAAAATGTCACATCTTATAGATGTGGATGGGCCATGGGGCCAGTGATAAAGTGAGACCGGTGGGCTCTGACATACACACATCCCGGCCGTATTATTGACAGTGGGAGATAGTATTGATCTAGCTGCCAAGATTATCCTATTATGCAATTAGAATATTAGATTTGCATTTTTAATTCCTTTAGAAGAAATTGGCCTGGGGCAATTATGGCAGGAAAATATTAAGATGGATTCGGCTTCTTTGAAAATAAGAACTCAGAAGAAGCTTTTAGGAAGATGCAGTCATTATCAGAAAAAAGTTTTACTCATAAAAAAGAAGTAACAGTAAAGCAACAAAAACACAAAGCTATGCCAGTTTAAAGGGCCCATGGAAACCAAATTTTTCCCTAAGTAGGAAAACAAAACCAACTTGCCCTAGAACGCAGTGTAGACCCACCAGCGGTGTCCAGTTACATTCCTTGTGAGTATACATGCACGTTACACTTTGGGTTTCTGGTTTGGGCAGATTTCCATCTTTTTTTCTGACCGAACGGTGCTGTGTTCTGACCCTCGTGTTGCAGCTTCACTTCCTACACCAACTCAGCCTGGTTACTGGTTCCTTTTTAAGGAACTTGCTTTCTGAAGTGGTTTTGGTGAAGGCTTGGCCCCACAGGCAACTGAAGACAGTCCTCCTTCCTCCTGACTCATAATGTTTTAAAAATTAGAGGCTCAACTTACAATGACTGGAGAGGAAATGTTTAAAATCTGAAGTACTAGCAGATGCTTTTAAAACACAAAACTGCCTCCTTTTGGTGTGCGGATGCATTAGTCCCATCAGGGCTCTCCAGGCCCAATCTAGGGTCCAAGCCATTTCTGAGCCCTTGGTAGAATTTCTGGGTAAGCGAATGTGAGGTCATCGTATAAGAAATTAAAGCCACAGTCAAATTACAAGCCAGATGCTTCTGTGTTTAGTGTCCAGTTCAGCATACTTTTTCTGTAGCGGGCCAGATAGTAAGTGCTTTGGGTTTTGTGGGGCCACCTCCAGTTCCTCTCTTAACATCTCTCTAATTCTCTCAGCACACTGTGCAAAGCCAGACCATGGTTGGATTTAGTACACAGGCCAAACTCTGCTGTTGCCTGGTTTGGTGGACAGTACGCACAAACCATATTTTTCTTTGAGACTATTATTATTACAGTGTCTTCTGCCTAATGGATACTCATGATTTCAAGGGGAAAACTTGGCTTCCACCCATTGGAGCGTCTAGTGTAGAGGGAAAAGAAGACATGCAAATAAATTACAATAAATCAAGATAATTGGTATAAATAAGGGAAATACTTCAAGCAGAGGGAATCATATTGAAACCACTACCTCCTTCACCACCAACAAAAATGCCATAGTGACCATTATTTACTGAGTGTGTACTAGATTTCAATGCCAAGAGTTTTCCGTAATACAATGAGAGAAGAAGGTAAAACCTGTGTAGGGAAATTCAGAAAGGATTCCCAGTGGTCCTTGCATTTGAGTTGAGGTTTGAAGGAGTGGGAGTTTGAACAAAGAAGGTATGTGCAAATGCACGTAAGACGTCATGGTCTTGTCTGTCTGTGCCTCTGCTCAACAGTGGCCTATGTGATGAAGTCTATATAAGTCAGATGATGGACTCGATGCCCAGATGTCATGTTGGCAGTGGAGAAGCACAATCAGTAGACTCTTGAGGAAAGAACTAGGACTGAGACACAAGTATTACTGGGAGTTCATTTTTAATCATAGATTAGTTCTGTTTGTTCACTTAGCAAACAGTATTAAGCCCCTGTGTGTGCTGGATATGGCCCTTGGTGCTGGGACCACTTAGAGGTTGAGAACACAGTTCTTGTTCTCCAAAGACTCGCAGGGGAGCCCATAGGTGGATGCCATTGTAGGAGGAGGTGAACTCCCTAGAGGTTCATGGGTACAGACAAGGAGCGTGCGTGAATGTGTGTGTATTTGGAGGGATGGAGTGGGAACCGGATTCCAGCGCTATGTTAGAATTATACTAGACAACTTTTCTGGTCCTACTTGAAAAGGAACTGAGCTTCTGTTTTTAATCCGTTTTGTGTTGCTATTAACTGAATACCTGAGACTGGGAAACTTCTAAAGAAAGAAGGTTAATTTAGCTCATGGTTCTGCAGGCTGTGAAGTTCAAAGAATGGCTCTGACATCTGTTCGGCTTCCGGTGAGGGCTTTTGAGCTTCACCGTAACATGGTGGAAGTCAAAGGGGAATTTGGCGTGTGGGAAGGGGACCCAGATGTGCCCACTAGGCCCCACCTCCCAACACTGCCACATTGGGAATCAAGTTTCAACATGAGTTTCCATGGAGACAAACCATATCCAAACCATAGCAGTGTCAAAACTCCCTCTGTCTTTCCCCTATAAGGACACCCGTCATTAGATTTAGGGCCCATCCTAAATCCGGGATGATCTCATCTTGAAATCCTTAATTATGTGCAAAAATGCTTTTCTCAAATAAAGCCACAGTCACAGGTCCTGAGGGGTTTGGAAATAAACATATCCTTTTGGAGGTCGCTATTCAGCTTAGTACACCTGATAAATAACAGCCCCTGGGATTTTTAAAGACCATGATGGTTGCATCCAGGTTACATACTATGTGACAGGGAGAAGATGAAACTTCCAAAGCCTTGGAGTTCATCCCTTTAATTCTCTGAGAAAATGAGAGCACACCTGTGAAGCGTAGCTTCAGAATAACTTCAAGGTGAGGGGCCAGGGCTGAAATGTAGGAGCTCACAAGAGTCAAGGAATATCGACATTTGTTCCTGAAGCCACCTTCTTCAAGCAAGGCTGCTCATTCAGCTCGTAGTGGCACTGTCGGCAGAGTCACCCCCTGGAATCCAAAAGACAAAGATGAATGGAGTAAAAATGTAGTACTCCTGGTTTAGCAAATGATTCTACCTAATGAATCCATCACATTCAATAGAAACCACATTAGCAATTCCTGTATTGGTCTCATCCACCCAAAATCCCTGGAGGTCCACCCTAGTGCCCACATGATTCATTCAAGGAAAAAAGAATACACTCTTTAAATATGTGTATATATATATTTGTAAGTGTAAAATGCCTAGACAAAGGAACGCAAAGGAATACAGACTGTGGTGGTGAAGAGACGTTTTCCCCCTGAAAGTACTAGCCAAATGGTTATTATACCACCCTGCAGAAAAGCAAGGTCCTAATTAGTTATTAGAAAGGCATCGTGGCACTCTGTGGCTCTCCAAATATGTTTGATTCAGCTTTCCATCCTTTTAATAGCTTTGGCATTTTTTTTTTTTTTGAGACGGAGTCTTGCTCTGTCACCCAGGCTAGAGTTCTGTGCCGCGATCTCTGCTCACTGCAAGCTCCGCTCACTGCAAGCTCCGCCTCCCAGGTTCTTGCCATTCTCCTGCCTCAGCCTCCTGAGTAGCTGGGACTACAGGCTCACACCACCATGCCCGGCTAATTTTTTGTATTTTTAGTAGAGACAGGTTTTTGCCATGTTAGCCAAGATGGTCTCGATCTCCTGACCTCGTGATCCGCCCGACTCGGCCTCCCAAAGTTCTGGGATTACAGGCGTGAGCCACCATGCGCAGCCAGCTTTGGCATGTTTTTGGTAATTTCTGCAACTGTATTTCTGAATTCCTGGAGCTGCATCTTTGCTTCCTTGTTTTAAACGGCATGACTGGATCCCGAGTCCCAGTAATTGTAAAGCTTGTTAGGTTGTGCGTTTAGTTCAGTTCCACAAACATTAAGTACACACTGTGTACCAGGGTCCATGCCAAGCCCATGGATTGAGATGATGAATGGAATTATTTAGATGTGAGGTAGAATATATATGTGATATTCTCCTCTGAAGGTACTAAGGCTTTAGCCTTCTGTATATTTGTAAGACATATTTTACATGTACACTTTTTTGAATGATCATCAGATAGGGGAGCAAAGGGCCAATTCAATTCTCTGAAACTTTAATTCTGAGGTCCTTACTTCCTTCAGCCTTCAGTCAGTAAGAATAAAATGCTTTAAGCTCTTCTGTCTTGGACATTTGAAGGCAGCACACGCTATTAACACAATAATGTTGTTTCCAGTGTACAGCACTATTAATTGGGTCTTTGTTATTTTCTCTATAGGCCGAAGCTTGATTCGGGTGTCAGCAAGTTAAAACTCAGGCACATCCATCTTTCTTGTAAGTTCTGCCATTCCCCCACCCCCACCCCATCAATGTATCAATACTGCTCCTCTTCATTAAGATTCTCATAAAAAGGCAGAGAATGGTAGAAGTGCCTTTTCCTTTCCTTAACTTGTAGAATCAGTGCTGTCCAGTAGAAATGTGATGCGATGCAACTTTAAATTTTGTAGTAAAGAGACAGATGAAATTAATTTTAACAGTATATCCCAGCATATCCAAAATATTATACTTTCAATATACAATTAACATAAAATTATTAATGATATAATTTATGCTTTTTTCACATCGAGGGTGCAAACTGTGGTGTATTTTTTACATTTCTGGCACAGTGCTATTTGGAGCAGCCACATTGCAAGTACCCAGTCGCTATGTGTGTTTGGTGCTACCATAGTGGTCATGGAAGGTACATGTGAATAGTTCAGGATTGGCTTTTGCTTTTGATAGAAGAGATCAATTTTTTTAAGAGGCAGTGAGGAGTTAAAAGAAAATAGAATATTTTGGGTGAACTTTAGGACTATGTTGCCTGAGAAGAAAGAATTTCTAATAGTTTTCATTGTAGAAATATTTTCAAAGTTGAGCGCATGTGTGTGTGTGTGTGTGTGTGTGTGTGTGTGTGTGTGTGATGTACGAGACCCATGCATATAAAAATAGTCTTATGTTTAAATGTTCTTTCAGTAAAGGGCATGAATTGATAACTGACTTAAGTATGTACTGATTGCAGCTGGGCATGATTGTGCATATGTATAATCTCAGCTACTTGGGAGCCTGAGGCAAGAGGATCTCTTGAACCCATGAGTTCAATAGCAGCCTAGGCAACAGAGTGAGCTCCCATCTCCAAAAAAAAAGTATGTGCTGTATTGCAACTCTGGGTTAAAATCAATGAAAGGCTAATAGTACAACTGTTATGGACATTAATATCAAATAATAATAATTCAAAATTATTAATTATTAGAAAAAGTTAAAAAGATCAGGTTACAGATAGCACACTGGGAACGTTACATGGCTATGTTCCTGTGTGGCCCATAACTAGTCATACTGGAACTGCTAGTTTAGAAAAGAGAAACAAAACACAAATCTACTTTCTGAGGCCCTGAATTTACCATATTTTCATGTTTATTATCCAGTGTTTTTATACTAATTTGGTTGGGGTATTAATAGGGATAGTATTAGCCTCACCAGTCCTTATTTTGCAGTGTTAATGTGCTAAACTCTTTTTAATTCTAAATGTGAAAAATTAGGGTGAAAATCATGAGTACAGAGGAAATTATGTACCTATGAGTTCCCCGGGAAATTACAAGCTCATATAAGACATACAAACACATACGCAGCAATGACCCAAGTCCCCCTGCAGCTCTTCCCTCACCCCCAAAACAGATTGGATCACCTTGTCCTGATTCTGCTGTTAATGTGAAATGGCTTGCCCGTGAATGTGCTTGAGCCAGCTCAGGAAACTGAGGCACAGAGAAGCATGCTTATGGTCACACAGTCAATTAGGGGCAGACCTGGGACCAGAACTCAGGACTCCTGACTCCTACTCCAGTGCTTTTAACACTGAAATCATGGAGGGAGAATGACACATTAATACAATTAATGGCTTATTAGTCAGAGACCCCAACCCTTCAGGAAACAAAAATCCAGCCTAGGCTTTTCAAACAGAGGGAATTTAATAAAGGAAATTGGTTATACAGGTGATGTAAGAGCTGAGAAACCACCAGAGAACCACCAGGCAATCAGTAATTCACAATAAGAATATTCTACTGCCACCTCTTGGACTGGAGGAACAATGGAAGGATGAGATATCAAAACTAGGGGACTGCTCAGTGTGGGGTCGCCCTGCCCCAGAGTGGGGGCTGCCTGGCTGGAGTTGAGAACCCAGAGTGAAGGGCTCTCTGGTGGGAGCTCAGCCCACAGAGGAGATGTGGGCGCTGTTGGGGGTCCTGTTTTATGTAGCGTAAGACTCTCCAGTCTTACCATTGCCTTCTATTGGCCAAAACTACTTAGAAGCCAGAGAGCAAGGAGTGTGGGGAATGAAGGTTTCTGTGACACAGAGCAAAGTCGGGCAAGAACTGGGAGAGCAAATAGGCACCTGCTGCTACAGAGGAATAGCCTTAAAGAAGCGCTATGGTTTGCAACAGATTTATCCTCTACTTATGTTTTAAAACTAATTTTGGAAATAGTTTGTGCATCAAATTCACTATCACTTTGACAAGAGGAGATGCCAGCCTAAGAGGCTACCTTGTTGTAGATCATCAAGAGACGATCACGTGTGTCTTCACTTTGGCATGACGTTGGTCCATCCTCATTTACTTCTGCTGGAGAGGTGGGACTTCTCAATCTCTGTTCCAGATCCACAGGCTTATTCTTGGGCAATAGTTACTGTCCAGGGCTTCCTAAAACTTGCTTCTATTTGTTTCATAACTTGGAACAGCTGAAGGTGGACCCTTGGGAATAGGATGAACCAGGATTCATGACTGAAAAGATGTTTGTTTTGTTTAGTTTTTGTTTGGAGCAGTATAATACATTTAAATATTATATTTAACGTTAAACAATGCATTGGCAGAAAAGAGTTTATCTATCCCAGGCTTGTGGAGGGGAAGCTACTGAAGCCTAGGGAAACATTAGCCTTTTTTTGACTGGGGCTTCACCATGTATTAGGAACTCTCTTAAATGCTTCGCCTTTTTTTTTTGAGATGGAGTTTCACTCTTGTTGCCCAGGCTGGAGTCCAATGGCACGATCTTGGCTCACCACAACCTCCACCTCCCGGGTTCAAGCGACTCTCCTGCCTCAGGCTCCCGAGTAGCTGGGATTACAGGCATGCGCCACCATGCCTGGCTAACTTTGTATTTTTAGTAGAGACGGGGTTTCTCCATGTTGGTCAGGCTGGTTTCGAACTCCCAACCTCAGGTGATCCGCCTGCCTCAGCCTCCCAAAATGCTGGGATTATAGACGTGAGCCACCGTGCCCAGTCAATGCTCTGCATTTTTAACTCACTTAAGCCTCACAATCAAGCTACATCTTAGAAACAACTATTTCCCGCAGTTTTCAGATGACAACACTGATGATCAGAAAGGTTTAGGTAATTTGACCAAGTTGGCAGACTGCTAGTGGTGGAGCTGTGTTTGGAATCCAGGCAGCTTGGCTATAGAGTCCATGCTCTTAACCACTAATTTGTGCCTCCACCCAACCTATGTTAGCTGGTGTGCAGGTCAGCCTTGGGATTCCCTGGGGTCCTAGCCCTGATGTACTGGGCTTTGATACCCAGAAGGCTGGTGGTATTGGCAGGGGAAGCTGCTGTGAAGAGGTCGTGAGTGCCACATTATTGCAAGGCACTTAGTTGCTAATTGCCATTTAATCACAAGATGAATATAGTTCTCTTCTCCTTCCACCCCAGTGCCAGTTAGATGGTAATTACTTCTGAACTAAGTGCTGAAGATGTGGCTTTGTGTAGAGCTGGAGCTAAATGCTAGGTCTCTCCTTTGAAGCACCACATTCCTGGCAGGACTGGTTTACCGACGGGGCTCACTAAAAATATCCCTTTGACATCAGATGCTCCTATTTCTTCCTATTTTCCTTAAATGATTATTTTTTTGTCAGAAAATTTTTCAAATTTGGCCTTTATATTTGAGAAATTAAACAACCCACACTTTTCTAGAAGTGACGTTATGTTTAAGTCAATAACTGAAGTAGAAAACTTTACATTTGGATAGTTCTACATTGAATATGAGTTTACTTAGTTTGTTTCTTCAAAGTCTCCTGTATACGGCTGTTGTGAGGAGTGGAAGAGGAACCACTTGGTGTTTTCTGTTGTTTAAACTTTGATGAATGTAAAAACGATCATATGGAATATCTCTAAATATGGAAATGCATTCTATTGTCTTATTCTTTTTTGAGATTTTTTTCCTGCAGGTGATTTTAAAGCAGGTCTGTCAGGGATTATTTGACTTTTCAGAGAAAGCAATAAAAGTGAGCAGGTTAAGTCACTTGTCTAAAGTAACTCAATTAATGAACACAGCCCTTGTTTTCTGGCTGCCAGTCAAATGTCACAGGTGATATCTGAGGTTAATAAACCTTCAACCTTCTAATCAGCTTGATTCAGGCTTAGAACAAATGTGCAGATCCGAAATAGGTAGTATGGGCAGTAAAACAGTGAAACATCGAAAAGCATGAAGGCTGCAACACCAGTGCTGTCTCTGCCTGGTCTATTCAGGGGTCTTGTGGATGTGTGGACTCTTCAGGGGTGTTGTGGATGATGGAGTTATGACAACAATCCCTGGTGAGGTGGCAGACACATTTTGTTTATTTATTTATTTATTTATTTATTTAGAGATGGAGTTTTGCTCTTGTTGCCCAGGCTGGAGTAATGGCGCACTCTCGGCTCACTGCAACTTCTGCCTCCCAGGTTCAAGCGATTCTCCTGTCTCGGTCTCCCGGGTAGCTAAGATTACAGGTAGCTAAGATTACCTGCCACTACGCCCGTCTAATTTTTGGTATTTTTTAGTAGAGATGGGGTTTCACCATGTTGGTCAGGCTGGTCTCGAACTCCTGACCTCAAGTGATCCGCCGGCCTTAGCCTCCCAAAATGCTGGGATTACAGGGGTGAGCCATCGCACTCAGCCTATTGATTTATTTATTTTTGTGGGAGACCAGAGTTTTATTATTACTCAAATCAGTCTCCCCGAGCATTCAGGGAGCAGAGTTTTTAAGAATAACTTGGTGGGTGGGGGGAAGCCAGTGAGCCAGGAGTGCTGATTGGTCAGTGATGAAATCATAGGGAGTTGGAGCTGTCTTCTTGCACTCAGTCAGTCCCTGAGTGGGAGCCACAAGATCAGATGAGCCAGTTTATTGATTTGGGTGGGGCCAGCTGATCCATCAAGTGCAGGGTCTGCAAACTATCTCAAGCACTGATCTTAGGAGCAATTTAGGGAGAGTCAGAATCTGGCAGCCTGCAGCTGCATGACTCCTAAACCATAATTTCTAAGCTTGTGGCTAATGTTAGTCCTACAAAGGCAGTCTAGTGCCCAGGCAAGGAGGAGGTCTGCTTTGGGAAAGGGCTGTTACTGGGCAGACACATTTTAACTGGTTATTAAGTTCTTTGTTTAAGGTTTTTATGACGAGGGTTTAGTTTGAGTTTTATGTGAGTGGTTGTCTATGTGCCTTAAGGAAAAAACCCTCCAAATTTAGTGTTTTTGCACAATAAGGCAGTGACTGTTGAACTTTAGAACACCCAAATCACCTAACTGCTGGGCCCCTCCCTCCCAGAGTTTCTGGTTAAGTCTGAGGTGGGGCCTGAGAATTTTCATTTTTGACAAGTTTCCAGGTGATGCTCATGCCACTGGTCTGGGAATCACGTTTTCAGAACCAGGGCACGAAGGGCTATTGCTTCCTCTCCTCACAATCCAATGAGAATATTTCCAGCTGGGCAACTCTTCAGGGAGGCCCTGCTCCAGGTGGTGACTCGGAAACAGGCTGCTTTCCTAGATGCTCTGCTCTTTCCTGAGATCTTCTCTGCAGTCAGTGTGTGGGTCCAGGAAAAGAGAAGGCAGGAGGGATCGTGCCAGAGGTCTTCTAGGGGACAGACCTGGAAGTGGGATAGATTATTTTTGTTTATCTTCCGTTGGCTAGACCCAGTCATGTCGGTCTACTTTAACTGTGAAAGGAAGATAGAAAGTCTGTCTGAGTGCTCAAGAGGAAAAGAGAACTGAGTTCAAGGGAGCACAAGAAAACTGAGTTCAAGGGAGCACAAGAAAACTGAGTTCAAGGGAGCACGCCTAACTTTACGAACGTCCTCCTCTTGACTTTTTTCCTCTACCTAAGACGTTGTGAAAATATTTCTGTTACCGATTTAGAAAGTTTAGTGATGTTCTTTGACCTGCCCGGAAATACCCTTGAGTACTGGCAGCTGGAGTTGGGTGAAGCAGGCTGTCCATGTTCCTTTCATGGATGAAGACACTCTGATAACAGCTCACCGGTGCGAAGGGTTTACCTACACTGGAAGTGAGATCAGAGGGAGAATGACAATCCCCATCTATGGCAGGTGTCAATTTATTGTCTCTCAGCTTCAAATTCATCCTTCCCTGCTCTGCTTTGTGATACTGGAACTGGACCCTGTAAACATTTCTTCTTAGCCTGCTGGGTGAATGTAAACGTCATCAGTAGAGGGTGCCAGAGTGGTGTAGTGCCAGGAACGTCCCTGCTGAGTTCTGGACTTGGCTAGTTATTATCATTCAATGCAGTAGCACCTGGCACATGCACCTGAGCCCCAGCTCTGCCTCAGGCCATGCTCTCCCCAGCACTGGTCACTTCTCAGAAGCTCCTTCCTGCCCACAGCCTCCCACAACAACAGATGGCCTGCTTCTGCAGACCACCCCGTGCCTTTGCTTTCCAGAAAGCTTCTCCACCAGCCATTTGTGAGTTCCTGTGGCAGCAAATAAAAATTAGGAAAAAATGTTGGCCCAAAAAAATATTTGGCAAAAAAAAAGCAAAAAAACTTTTAAATAAAAGTCTCTAATAATGAGTTTACCAAGAGTCTTCTTGGAGTTCAACTCTTGCAGTTGTGTCGTGTGGCGCCCTCCCTCACGATGCAGGGGGAAAGAAGCACTTTGCAGACACCGAGGATACTGACCTTTCTGCCATGCAATCTAACTCATCAGTAATAAGGGAAGGGAATGGTGATCTGTCTTATTCATTCCCACAAGGCAGGCTTGGCATGAACAAGAATAACATTTGGCAAAAATCTCTGAAGAGATCTGAACCTCAGCCTCAGTGGAGGTAGAAGGTCCCTCTGCCCGTCCTTGGTTCCTTTAATTTTTCACTGTCCTTCAGCCTAGAGGTAATAGCTGCTCTTTTGCTGCTTCCTTAAGGTCCTTTTAAAGTTCCTTTTAGTAGTTGTATTAGTCCCTTTTCATACCGCTATAAAGAAATATCCGAGGGCCGGGTGCAGTGGCTCACACCTGTAATTCCAGCACTTTGGGAGGCCGAGTTGGGTGGATCACAAGGTCAGGAGTTCAAGACCAGCCTGACCAAGATGGTGAAACCCCATCTCTACTAAAAATACAAAAATTAGCCGGGTGTGGTGGTGGGTGCCTGTAATCCTGGCTGTTTGGGAGGCTGAGGCAGGAGAATCACTTGAACCCGAAAGGCCGAGGTTGCAGTGAGCCAAGATCGCGCCACTGCACTCCAGCCTGGGCAACAGAGCAAGACTCCATCACAAAAAAAAAAAAAGAAAAAAAAAAGAAAAAGAAATTCCTAAGACTGGGTAATTTATAAAGAAAAAGAGGCTTAATGGACTTACAATTCCATATGGCTGGGGAGGCCTTACAATCATGGCGGAAAGTGAAGGAGAAGAAAAGGTGCATCTTACGTGGTAGCAGGCAAGAGAGCTTGTGCAGGGGAACTGCCATTTATAAAACCATCAGATCTCATGAGACTTATTCACTATCACAAGAACAGCACAAGAAAAACCCACCCCATGATTCAGTTACCTCTCACTGGGTTCCTCCCATGACTTGTGGAGATTATGGGAGCTATAATTCGAGATGAGATTTGGGTGGGGACCCAGACAGACTATATCAGTAGTTAACCACCTTTAATAGTTAACAGTTATTTGTGTTACATTTTCCTTGTTAAAATAGCTGGAGTGATGGCTGCCTCCTGACTGGACCCTGAGAGATATGCCATGATTCTGGTTTTATTGTAGAAAGACAATGTTGAACATACTTCTTCTCAAATTTAAAAAAAGCAGGACAGAAAAACTGTACATGCCCAAAGCTCATTTCTTTATTTTTCCCTTTCGCAATGTCAAATTCCTGCCCTGAGAAGGGCTGATGTTCATATCAGAGACCCAACAGGAATTGAGTGAGATGGGTTTCAAGTCTCAGACTTCTAGATGCTGTAGTCTAGAGTCTCAACAACCAGGGTCTCCTTGGGGAAGGCACTGGGTAGGACTCTGTTTTGCTGGGAGCATGAGAAAGGAAGAAGAAACACATGTGTCATCAGAGACCAGAAACCAATGTTGCTTTTTTAGCTGCGTGCCTTGGTCCCTGTCCTTGGGTGAAATCATAAAGCCAACTGTGAGTAACACTGGGCCTTTTGCCTTGGCTTGGTCCTGCTGCCGCCACAGCAGCAGAAAACCCACGTAACCTAAAAAACATTCCCAAGTGAAAGTTTCATAAACAATACACAATCTAATTTTAGGCCACAGAAAGTAGAAGGTCAGCATAGAATATTGACAATAATAATAATAATGGTTAGCATTAGTTGCTTATTATATAATCTTTTTATTTTTCTTCACACAAGGTGGATACATCCAATGAAAGGCTGAGGCCAACCTGGCTTGGTTTCTTTGCACTAACTGGGCTTTCCAGAAGGGCCCCAACAAAGGTGAAACATCGGAGGCAGGCATACCTGCGATTTAGAGACCCTGTGAAAGCATCTTAATAGGAAACTTCTTTTCTATTCCCACTACTTCTGAAATTTCACCATCAGAGACTCATACTTGGTCAAGTATAGATTCCCCCACTTCCCTCACCTTTTAAAATTGAAGTGAAATTTGAATAACCTAAAGTCAAGCATTTAAAGTGAATAAGTCAGTGGCATTAAGTACAATCACAATGTTGTGAAACCATCATCCTTTGTAGTTCCAAAACATTTTCATCACCCCAAAAGGAAATCCCATAGTCACTGAGCAGTCACTTCTCATTTCCCCTTTCTCTAAGCCCTGGTAGCAACCAATCTGCATCTATCTCTGTGGATTAGCCTTTTCTGGGCATTTCATATAAATGGAATCATACAGCACATCGTCTTTTGTGTCTGGCTCCCTTCACTTAATGTCATGGTTTCAAGGCTCATTTACGTTGTCCCATGGGTCAGTCCTTCATGTCCACCAGTTTATGGATGGATAGACAAATTGTGGTATGTACATACCAGATCCTTTCCAGATGATTTTTAAAATTATACTTTAGGTTCTGGGATACATGTGCAGAACGTGCAGGTTTGTTACATAGGTATACACGTGCCATGGTGGTTTGCTGCACCCATCAACCTGTCACCTACATTAGGTATTTCTCCTAATGCTATCTCTCCCCTAGCCCCCCACCCACTGACAGGCCCTGGTGTGTGATGTTCCCCTCCCTGTGTCCATGTGTTCTCATTGTTCAACTCCCTAATGGAATAAAAAAAGAGCCTATATAGCGAAGACAATCCTAAGCAAAAAGAACAAAGCTGGAGGCATCACGCTACTTGACTTCAAACTATTCTACAAGGCTGCAGTAACCAAAACATCATGGTACTGGTACCAAAACAGAGAGATAGACCGATGGAAAAGGACAGAAGCCTCAGACATAACGCCACATATCTACAACCATCTGATCTTTAACAAACCTGACAAAAACAAGCAACGGGGAAAGGATTCCCTATTTAATAAGTGATGTTGGGAAAACTAGCTAGCCATATGCAGAAAACTGAAACTGGACCCCTTCCTTACACCTTATACAAAAATTAATTCAAGATGGATTAAAGACTTACATGTAAGACCTAAAACCATAAAAACCCTAGAAGAAAACCTAGGCAATACCATTCAGGACATAGGCATCAGCAAAGACTTCATGACTAAAACACCAAGAGCAATGGCAACAAAAGCCAAAATTGACAGATGGGATCTAATTAAACTAAAGAGCTTCTGCACAGCAAAATAAACTTCCAAATGATTTTTAAGCGATCTCCTCCAGTGGAGGAGATAACACATAGGACCTCCAAAACCTTAGTTTTAACAAGGTTGTCTCACAAAGTTACTTTGTGTTAAACAGACTGGTGAAAATTTCAGGGTAGAGAAGACTCTCAAACTAGAGAGAGATGATGAAGGCAAAAAGGGTGGGGAAGCCACCTGCAATTTAACGGCGATCTGACACCAGTTTGAGTTCTAGAAAATTATTCTTATGCAGCCTCTGACTAAATACAACAGTACATTGCTGAGCATAGAATTAAAACATGCACACTTCTTATTCTCAAAGGTCAGTGTGCCAGAGAGGATCTGGGTGAGAGAAGAACTGCCTTCTCTTTATCTAAAAACAACTCTGGACCAACTCATGACTGGATTTGCAGAACACTGGTTGCAGAGTACATAACCTTGTCAGCCCCAAGTGGGGATACCAATGTCGCTGGCTGAAGCTGCTCCTATGTGACTGCCTGGTGATCATTCTTCAACACAGAAGCACGGCCTGTACTGAGTTGAGTTCTCACTCCTAATGTGGGACAATAAAATCCCTTTGGAAGGAAATTGTCCAAGAGTCAAAGGAGACAGATATCCCTCTGCATCTTCATTGGGAGTTAATTTGCTGGCAATTATCGTGTCTTTACCATACACTTAGAATCACATTCATTTACACTCCAGGAAGAA
Source organism: Pan paniscus (assembly GCF_029289425.2). Classification (NCBI taxonomy): domain Eukaryota; kingdom Metazoa; phylum Chordata; class Mammalia; order Primates; family Hominidae; genus Pan; species Pan paniscus. The sequence continues at coordinate 31,764,794 of NC_073271.2, read as the reverse complement.
GGATGACTCTTTATGACTTTTTTATTTAAATTATTGATGCTTAAAATCATGAGCCATTCATTTCCTGCTTTCTCAATGTTGGTAATTGACTAGTTCAGGGCAGGTGTGGGCTGAGAAAGCCGTTTACTTGGCATGAGGAGTGATCGCTTCAGAGGCCATGCTGTTGCTTTTGCCCACGGATGATTATCAATCATAGAACATTCTAGTCTCTACTTTGGGAGCACAGGTGGTTCTCTCTGCATAGCTGTTTTCTCTAGAAGCCAATGCCAGGGTTGGGTTGTGGGCTATCGAGGTACATGCCGAAGTACATATAGATCTTTTACCCTATCCGCCCTTTCCTCTGTATGTCATTTAGGCATCCAGCCAGGGGTAAAATCTTGTACCAAATTCTGCATGTAAGTGGTCCATTCTTAAGAAGACCAAATAGAAACACCTACAAAAGAAGGTTGGGCAAAGGTAATTTACATGAGGCAAGATGTGCAGCTATGAAAATTTTAAAATCTTAAATTGCAAATGATGACATTTTGGATGAGATGCATCACTTTACTCAAAGGAGAGTGTGGTGAGGGTGGCATGAACCCCCACTCGCTAGAAACTCGAAGAAGAATAACACACGGTCCTGAACCCCAATAAATGCACAAATGTATCAGAGGACACAGATTGTTTTTTTTTTTGTTTTTTGTTTTCAAGATGGAGTCTTGCTCTGTCACCCAGGCTGGAGTGCAGTGGCGCGATCTCAGCTCACCACAACCTCCACCTCCTGAGTTCAAGCAACTCTCCTGCTTCAGCCTCCCAAGTAGCTGTGATTATAGGTGCCTGGCACCATGCCCGGCTAATTTTTGTATTTTTAGTAGAGATGGGATTTCACCATGTTGGCCAGGCTGTTCTCGAACTCCTGACCTTGTGATCCGCCCGCCTTGGCCTCTTAAAGTGCTAGGGTTACAGGTGTGAACCACCAAGCCCAGCCAAGGACACAGATTCTTAAGCATTGAGTCATAGTAGAAATGGGATGAGTGTTGTAATCAAGAAAGAACACATAGGAGAGGGAATCTAGAGGAGGAAACTGTTCATTCTTTTGGGAAGGAAGTGGGAGATGATGAGAATGCAAGGGAAGTGACATTGGAGTTCAGGCTGGAAGGGTAAGAGAGGTTTGTCCGGTGGAGGAGGGGGAAAGGGGATTCCAGGAATGTTCAGATTAGAAGAGACCAGCTGGCTGTTGGAGTGTTGGTAAGAGACTGTTTAGGAGGCAACTGAAATCTTTTGGGAGGTTGATTGATGGTAAGGCGTTGATGGTGAGAATGCTGAGTGAGCCTGATTCAGACAGACATTTTGGAGATAAAAGTGATGAGTATTAGGGAACCAATGCAGGGGTTTAGGGAGAGAAAAAGGAGACAGGGAGGATTATGACATTTCTAGCTTAGGGGAACAGGTGGACACTTACTCCCTTAACGGAGACTGAGAAGATTTGGGGAAGATAATAATGCATTCAGCTTTGGCCATGGTAAATTTGAGCTGCTTTAGAGATATCTTGGAAGTGACAACTGGTCAGCTTAGGGGCTTGTGACATACTGGTCAGGATAGAAGGTGACTCTGATAATCTGTAAGTATTGATACATTTTATTCTAATTTTAAGTAAGTTAGCATATTTGGAAGTGGCATTAAAATTTCTGTCATTTATGCTTAAAACCCTCATTAATGCATTCTTCATCATTGTTTTTGTTTTCTTTGGTTCAGAGAAATGAAGTCTTTTCATTAATATGTTAATATTTTATCTGATGATGTATTATGCTTTTTTTTCCATCTCTGGAGAAAGAGCCAACACGTTAAATCGTACACTAATATTATACTAATATATTGTAAATCTCTAGAATGTCATTTATGTTTGTTAGGCCAGTATAAAGTGTTACTTAAAAATTGAAAGTGTGTGAAAGGGAAGTACCTGAAGAATTACTTGTTAATAAATTGTTTTTTCTTAGTGAAAGACAATGGGGGTGGTCACTAGGAAAAATAATTAGTAGCCTAATGACATTCAGTGGTGTGTGTGCTATTGGGGGAGTGATTGGTGATTCCAACTGGACTGTGCTTTTATCTGCCTCTTCTGCTCATGAACATTCTATGGCTCCCCATGGCATGAGGGATAAAGTCAGAAAGTCTCAGGCGGAGCCTTTCAAGTCTTCACTGATCTGGACCCCCTTCACCTCTTTGAAGTTATCTTCTATAACCATCACTTATAAAAAATCCCTTTTCAAGCTAATTTGGTCTTCTTACCATGACCTAAGTATGATGTAGGTATTTCTTCTTTGCTGCCTGCCTGGGCTCTTCTTCCTCATCTCTCCATGTAAAGCCTCGCTGGTACTCAGTGCTGATGACTGTTTTATCCAACAGGCGGTGTCAAGCCCATGGTGGTTTTCCATATCATTTGACACCTTTTTTTTTTTTTTTTTTTTCTGGAGGCTCCCTCTGATTGCAGAGGTTGGGGAAGAGATACTGGTTGGAAGCCCTTCAGGAGGCCATTGCCATGGTCCAGGCGAGCAGGGAGGAGGCAGCATGCTGGATTCTAGGGGAGAGGAGGCAAATTAGACTGAAATTTCCTAAGCTGTGTCCACCAAGCCAAAGATCTTTGGTTGCCTTTTGAATTTCTCTTGTAGATGGCAGTGAAGATGGGAAAATGGGAAAACAGCAGGAACAATTAGCAGGAGTACAAAAATCAAATCCAGTCTGGAGCATATGCATTTATGGGGTCTGGAATATCCAGGTGGACTTAGTTGTTCTCCTGGCAGCTGAGAGCACCACTCTCCAGAGAAGCCAGAGACAGAGATATAAAATAACTATTAAAAGCACCTCAAATATTTTCATGCTAATTGTGGCTTCTAGATTCTTTCAGGGATTTGGAAATAGTTTGTTTTTCACATATTTTCAGCATTATTCTTGCCATCTTATTTTTAAAATATGGTTTGCAGTATCTATGAAGAAAACGCTTGCTTAGCAAAAGCGTAACCCATCTTAATCACGAATTCCAAATTCATGGCATCAGAATTATAAGTAGTTTTATATTATATAATTAGAAGAAGATTCCAGTGTTTGGTTCATTGACTCTGGAGCCATGTTACAGTCTTGTTATATTTGATAATGACACAACAGACATTCTATCAGAACTTGGATATCTGGAGAGAGATTCCAAAATGCTTTAATCTTGTCACAAATCAGAAGCAGCTGTTCCTTTTTTGTTAAAAAAAAGAAAGAAAGAAAGAAAAAAATACCTCAAGTTTGGATGGTCCTCAAAAAAGAAAACGTGACTTACAATCTTAAATAGCAGATTCTGGGATTTTTCAACTGGCAGGTGTTTTCCATCAAAAAACCTCCCCCCACCCCACGTTGATTTTATTTCTTTAGACTTCTCTCAAACTGAAAATTGCATGTGTGTAATGAGCTTCATCACATGCACTTAGGCGTTTATAACTAAGGCTAAGCCATATCTTGAGACTTTTACACACCAAGGAAAACAGATACCATGGAAAATAAAATTTAAATACTACTTGCCTGCTCTGAGTGGCCGGAATAACTGAAGAGAGAAATGTTATGCTCATCAGTCAGCAGAGGACTCCAAGCCTTGAGTGCTGAGCCTACAAACCTCCCGTAGGTTCTATGGTGACATGAAACTGCTGTCGTAGAAACTCTAAAACTAACAAGAGTATTAGCTTCATTGATTTTTTTGAAAATGGAAAAATGAAAAAAAAAGTGCTCAGCTAAATCCAGGAAAGAGATTTAATACAACTGTCTTTTAATAATATTAAGTTTCCCAGAATCAATATTTTCTCCCCCTCATATTATACTATGGGTTGCTACACACCAGTTGCTATGTAAGGGAATGGAATCAATATAGACTTACCTTCTTTGGAGACTATTTCAAAGACCTGCATAATGGTGCATAGATTAGGAAGAATGAAATTGAATTTTAAGTACACTGACATGCTATCATCTTCAACCGGGAGAATATAGATTGTTCCAGGGCCTGTGAGACCCAAGGGATTCAGGATGAGAGGTGTCAGCGACGGATGAACCCACAGAACCCCAAGGATGGCAGCTCCTCTAGGATTGTTTAACAAATGCCAAACACTGGCATTTGGGCCACTCATAATATAATCTTCAAACACTCTAGGGTGTACTTCGTGGGGGGTGGGGGAATGGTGGTGTATTCTTTACAAAGTTTAGCATAGTGATTTTTCAATTATGCCAGAGCAAGTTTGTGTTAACTCAGATTCTGATGTGGTGGTTCCTCTCTACTTAGATTTTAAATTTTACTTTATTTTGGGAAATTGAATGGGTATTTCTAAGTCAATAGGAAGAACTCTTGAAAGCATCACTGCAATGTTTTTACAATTGTTAAAATGATATTTTTCATTAACATTTATGCAAAAAAGTAATACCACAAAAAAGTCAAATACCACAAAATATATCAAAACAACTCAAATTTTCAGATGAGATGGGGTGTGTTCAGAGTGGTATGGCTGTAGATGAAACAACTCAAATTTTCAAAGGGGTTAAGGCATATTAGTTTTTGAGCATTGATTAATAGTGATATCAGTCTCTTATATTATGAGGATGACTTAAATAAAACCTGGATGTTTAATGTGATGTTGATATTTACAAGTCACTGTTTAATAGCAGTCCCACTCTTGGGGTTTATCCTGGAGTAACGAAAACTTATGGTGACACAACAACTGATACATAAATGTTTATAGCTGTTGTGTTTAAAATTACCAAGATCTAGAAATAAACCAGATGTCCTTCAACAGTTGAATGATTAAACAAACTGGTATATCCATACCATGGAATACTATTCAGCAGTAAACAAGAACATATGATACATGTGATAACTTGGATGATTTTCAAAGGCGTTATGCTGAATGGAGAAAGGCAGGTTCAAAAGGCTGTATACTGTATAATTCAATTTATCTGACCTATTTTGAAAATATCAGAATAGATCTAGAGAACAGATCAATGGATTTTGGAGCTGGGGCAGGGGAAAGAGTGGAACTATAAAGGAAGAGTCATAGGGAATTTTTTTAGGGTGATGGAACTGTTCTGTATCCTGATTGTGGTGGTGGTTATACCAACCTACAGCTGTGTTAAAATTTATAGAACTCTGCACCAAAAGGGAAAAAAGTTACTGTTTAACTTATAAAATAATTTTTTTAAAAAATGCCTCTTACCTTGGCTTGACTTATTTTTTAACCTGGACACAGCTGCATAAATATTAATGGGTGTTAAATATCATAGAGAGAAATCCATTTGTAGGTAGGCTATTAGCATACACATGGTTAGGTTATGGGAGGAAGCTATGTAGTGGATTGGATAGGAAGTTGCTGATTTGTTACTTTATAGGTGACTTGAACACACATAACCCGTACGTCTTCTAGTGACTATTGTGGGCAGGAGAAGTCTGTGTTAGCAGTAATAAGACCTCATATTTGAATGCTTTATAATTCTTAGCACTTTCCCATTTTCTCATTTTGGTATTGTGAGCTATGTAGGGCAGAAATCCTTACCAGAGCTTTGTCAATGCAGGAAACTGATGCACGGGAAGTTTAGGTAACTGGCCTCAGCTCACACAGCTGGAAAGTAGCTGGGACTGGCCCTCAGAGCATTTAGCTCTTGGAAAGTTCTGAATCTAGGGTTTATTTTTAATTTTTTATATTTAAAATATTTTTTTAAATCTAAAATTTTTGTTTGCATCATTCTAGCTCCAGGTATATCCTGCAAAGCTAGAAATCACTGAGACCACTTAAGGCGATGCACATATGTAGCTAAAGAACCTCACATCATAATATGCCTGGAAAACAAACAAACAAATGAACAAACAAACAACACGCCACCTGATTACTGATCAGGGGTCTAGTATAGGGAATTCTAAATCCTTGCTGGTCTTTAAATGTTTGGTTAGCTGAAGACACTTGGTAACCTTCTTAGACTTAAGTTATCTTTTCAAAAAAAATTAATAAATTGGGGGTTTGCTTTATTGCAGAAACCTGGGATGCAAATGAAACAGATGCAATGCAGGGAGAGTGTAGATTTTGGCTATTGCTGCGTTTAAAAAGGACAGTGGTAGAAATCAAAGGGGGTTTCTGCCAGGGCCCTGTGGGCTTGTAGCAAATGCAGCACCAGCTAGGAAATGGTCCACCCAGTGTGTAGAATGGTGGCGCATCCCCCTTTTCTAGGAGAAAGTTACTATTTTGAACACATAAATATGATCTGGAGTCCCAGAAGACTAAAAGTTGGGCCTTTCTTTCCATTTCCTTTCCCATCATTATAATTTCAAAGCTCTATGCTTCCTGCAACTTGTGTGAGGAAGGTGCTAGAAATTTTGCAGGAGACCTGGGGAAAAGACAGGTTCCTAGTCACATTATAGAGAAAGTACTGATTTTGTTCTGAAGAGTGTTGCAGATCTGAAAACACGTGGAAACAGCCAAACAAACAAACAACAACAACAAAAATACCTCCTCTCTTCTTGAGAGTATAAACTGCATTCCACACAGTTCTATTATTTATAAAGGTTTGCAGAATATTTGGGCATTCAGATATAGGTGAGTGGATGGAGGTATAAATGATACACCCTGGGGCTGGGGGAGATGGAGACTTGGCTGGTCTCCTGGTTTCCCAAGTCCTTGGTAAGTGGGTCAAGCTCAAGATCATCCAAGTACACATCTTTCTCCTTTCATGATGACAGAGTGTCCTTTTGTGCAATTTATGTCAATGGGGCAGATTAGATGAGTGACTCCGGCATGCTGTGTGTTCCTGGTCATTTTCCTTGGCAGCCCTTTATGGTGACTTGTTGACATTTGGCCAGTGAACAAGCAGACTCCGCTGTGTCGGATCAGAAAGAACAAGCCAAGGGGCAGGACAAAATGAAAAGGCAACCACGTCCTCCCTCCTTTCCTCTTAGGCGTCCACCTATGACAGAATCTCCCATTACTCCATTGGGCAGCAGAACATTTCAAGGGATGAAGTGAGTCTTTCTCTCTTGGCATCTTTCTCGTTTTCATCTCCTTTGATCCCACTTTCTCACTTCCCATTTTTGTTTCTTTCTCCCTGTTGTTTGACTTCCTTTGTGTCTTTCTGTGGAAATCTGCTTTTTAAATTTACCCCTTTCTCCCTCTTTAATGCTGATTTGCAATTCTAACCCATGGTGTACAATAAGCCCTCTCTGAAGAAGATTCCTGAAGACGCTCATAGGGCAACATGTGTCTATCTGTGAAAGTCATTTCCGAATCATTTATTATATTTTTATGCTTAAGGCTAGTGGTCCAGATGGAATTTTTCCAGTCCTTCCTCCAAGTCTGCCCTCACTCCGAGATGCTGCCACTGTGCATGAGATATTCATCATTGGATTTGGGCAGTTTGGTTTATGAAATTATTACTGCCTGCTAGTCTACGAATTTCAAAATGACTACCTTAGAAACACCTAAACAAAATACATTCTTATGTTGCTAAATATCAACTTTAACTAGGAAGTGAGGCTGACCGTACCTGTCTGGGCCTTTCCCTTACTCTCTGGGTCATCTTAGCTATGCATTCTGGCTGTAGCTTGTTAGTTGACCTTATCAATGTAGTTTTCCTCCCAAATGAAGGGCTTTTCTCATTCAGAGAATTACCTCTCAGGTCGCAGCTGCCACTCTGCTCATTGGTTCTGGCTGACAACCTGCCATAGTAGGTCCCTGTTTTCTGTGAGCATAAGTCAGTGGTTATTTTATGCCGTTTAGTTTTTTTTGCAGTAATAGTAACTGGAATGGACATCATCATAACATGAGCCATCTACTTAGATAAAGGCATCTTTTACCTTCCTTCTCCGATAGGCACCAATTCATGCTCTGTCTTCTAAATGGCAAAACTGTCAGCTTCCCTATTTGTGGGGAAGATATTGCACAAAGATTCGAATTTCACCACACATTGAAATTTGGGAAGATAATGAAAATGGATTTCTATTTATCAAGTTTATTAAAAGTTGGCATTAAGCACCCCAGTGGTTCTGGGTTAGGACTTTTTTGCCTAAATGAATTATGGTAGGGAATTATGCAGAAACACTGTTTTGTCGTTATCCTAATAGAACCTCTATGGGTAGGTCAAACAATCTTAGATAAACCCTCCTATCCTTAAATATTATTGCTGCATCTTGTCCAGTGTTAATCACTCTGCATCTAGTCACTTTTTGGCATAGCATCTCTTTCTAGGCTTCTTATTATTTCTATTGCTCTTTAATTTCTCAGTCAATCATTTTTAATATGACAGATCAACACTCCACCCAGTAATCCAGTAAGGGCCTTAAATTCTGAGTGTAAGGAGGAAGTTAGTTCTTGGATTTTGTATGCTATTTTTCTGTAATATGTTTGGATATCATATTAGTTTTATTTTTGAGGTAAAATTTACCATTTTAACCATTGTAGCATATAAAATTCAGTAACATTAAGTCCATGTATAATGTGGAATAATCACCACTATGTAGTTCCAGAACTTTTTCATCATCCCAAACAGAAACCCCGTATTTTTTAATCAATCATTTCCTGTTCCCCATCCCTCCATCTTCTGGCAATCCCTAATCTGTTTTCTGTCTCTATAGGTTTGTCTATTCTGGTTATTTCATATAAACAGAATCATACAATATGTGACCTTTTGGGCCTGTCTTCTTTCACTTAGCATAATGTTCTCAATATTCATCCATGCTGTGGCATGGATCAGTACACCTTCCTTTTCTTTTTGGCCAAATAATATTCTTACATCAAGTTTTTAATTGCAGCATATTCTACTGCTGACTCAGCACTCACAGACCCTGATTTATCTACAGATCCCCATCTTCCATGAGCATAAGTCAATGATTATTTTACGCCATTTAGTTCTTTTGAAGCAATAGTAGCTAGATTGTCATTTTATGACATCATGACCTCCCCAAGGGGCTTTGGGGCTTGCTAACAGGGGAAGACATGGGAGGAGAGCTGAGTAACAGTCATGAAATGCCAAAAGTGACACACCTCATATTTCATGAACCATGACTAATCACATAGCCAAGCTGAATTTCAAGGGAGTGAAGAAATGTAACCAGCACTTCACCAGAAATAGACAAGAACTGGAAATTGGTAAACATCAGTAACAACCACCTCCAAAAACTGATAACCACGTGCCTCCCAATATGGGCCGAACTGTGTCCCTCTGACTGTCAATTCATGTGCTGAAGACCTAACTCCCAATGTGATGGTATTTGGAGATGGGGTCTTTGGAAAGTCAAAGGTTTAGATTGAGGTCATGAAGGTGGGGGCTTCGTGATGGAATTAGTGCCTTTAGAAGAGGAGACTTTAGAGAGATCTCACTCTCTCCTTTCCCCTACGTCAAGTAAGTATCTGTTTACAAGCTAGGAAGACAGCCCTCACTAGAACTCAAACTCAGCAATGCTGGCACCTCAATCTTGGACTTCCAGCCTCCAAAACTGAGAAAATAACTGTCTGTTGTTTACGCCATGCAGTCTAGGGTGTTTTGTTATGGCAGCCTGAGCCGACACCACCCACCCTGCAAATGTATTCAAATGTACACTTATTTCCTACGTACCCACCTTCCGCAGTAAGTTTGCTGGGATTGTACACAGCTAAGGAAACAGCCGTCCATATGTTTTTGTGCTTTCTCTCCCATCATGCTATTTTCTCTGAGGGGTGTACCTGCTACACATGTTTTACAGGTACAACCCAAATACATTCTTCACATTTCTCTGACTTCCAGGGTGCATTTCTGTGCTTGAGGAACTTCAGAGAGTCCCAGCATTTTGGTAAGTGGCATTATTTAAACAGATTGATTGATTATGATATGAACAAAGCAAATGCCTGCACACCATGATATTCTGTGGGAAGCAGAGTTGTACAACTCAGCTCCTTCTAGAGGCAAGCCGATTTCTAGACCACATTCCATTCCCATCTGGTTTCATCTGCCACATCTCTGCGGGCAAAAGAAAAATGCCTTACACGATCAGAAAAACCATGTTAATTTTGGAGCTCTCAGTATAGTTGCCATCAATCCTGATTGGCCTCCCAAGTCACAGTTAATGGATGGTAGTGTAAAGAAAAAAGAAATCACATTAAAAATGACCCCGCCAATGATAAATTGTACCCAAATTGTAATTTTGGGTACCCGTGATTCACCAACGATATCTTATTTTGGGAACAGTAGCATAAGTTCCTCAATGGTAAACTGCTGCTGATAAAGCAATTTTCCATGCTTTGTTTCGTTTTTGGTAACAGGCAAGGTCCATGTAATTCTAGTGGGTGCTAATGGACCATGTCCCTTTGAAGGATTGAGAAGATTGTTGCAGATTTTCTTTAGACAACTGAAATTCTGCATCCAGTGAAGCTTCCATTTTTAAAGAATGAATTCTCTGCTTCCAACAAAATTTTATTATAGAGGAAAATGTTGATGGTCAGGTGAATCCTAGGGAGGTTTGTCCTGGTCCCCACCCACGCCAGAGTTCCCTCTATGCTCTGCCTGGAAGTGCACTGCTACCAAAATCAACGATTAATGGTTGAAAAAGCCTGAAAAATGGATATCCCTTTGACCTTTCTAAGGTTTGTCATTAGTTGACATACCCATTACCTCAAAAATCAAATGTGTTTGTCTAAACATTATTCTGATGTTTACTTTGGGCACTAAAGGGCAGACAGCTGACCACAGACGCGCTGACAGTGATCAATTCAGCCTCGGATCTTGTCACTTTCCCTGTTTATTCTGCTATCAATCTCCCCTTGGCCTGCCATCGTGGCTGCTTTCTGCTGCTCAGGCGCTTTTAAAACTAACAATAATCCAATTTAGAATTGATCCATGAGAATGTGTGGTCAGTAAGCAAAATGACAGAGTCTGCGTGCGACTGCTGACCACAGTCAGGGGGTCTGTCTTACACGAGGCTGAAGGCAAATTTTAATTAATTAATTAAATGCTAACAGCACTTAGGCCTCTTCCGTGGGGGTTCTTTAAGTCAGACCCTCTATGTTTCTGTGTCTTAGAAAAGGACAAAACTAGGCCCACTCAGCATCTGCTAGACCAGGTACCTTCTACAAGAGTGCTGTGCAGGGAAACATTCCATTATGGCGGAAATGGTCTGTATCTGTGCTGTTCAGTGCGGAGCTCCGAGCCACCTGTGGCTCAACTTGAAATACGGCTTGTGCAACTGAGAAATTGAATTTTTAATTTTATTTGAATTTAATTTATTTAAATTTAAAGTTAAATAGCTACATATGGCTATTGGTTCCAGCACTGGTGGTCATTGCTCTTCTAGAATGTTGAGGTGTTTGTGGTGAGGTAAAGCCTGGTAATGTTGTTTAGGATGTCATAGTGTATCAGGAGGCCACAGCCTCCCCCCTGATCCAGCACAGCTACAAACCAGGCAAGAGAAGTGAAAGAAGCTATTCAAAGGCTCCCCTGCATCCTAAAGGCAATAGCATGTTTGACCAGGGCAGCCTTCCTGCTCTGTGGGAAGGGGGCTTCTTCAGTGGCCAAGATGGCCTTCAATTCAGTTTCTCAGTTGCACAAGCCATATTCCAAGTTGAGCCACAGGTGGCTCGGGGCTCCTCATTGGACAGCACAGATATAGATCATTCCCACCATGATGGAAAGTTTCGCTGCACAGCACTCTTGTAGAAGGTACAATCTGGGTGGCTCTTGCCCAGCAGAAGGGAGAGGGTGCAGGACTGGACATCACCAGGGAACAAAAGTGCGTTGCTTTTCTTAAAATCCCCCAAGCAAACCTCATTCTCAGCTGTATTCCATGTCTGGTTTCCAGGACAGAATGCTCCAGTGGGTTCTCAACACCAACTGGCTCCCTGATTCAGGATCCAGGACTTGGGATATGCCTTGGCACCTCCTTCTTGAATTTCTCTTTTGGTTTTTGGTTCCCAAATTGGCGAGATCCCTAGATCCTGCATTCCTTGCACCTTCCCTCAACTATAAACTCCATTTTTGCCAAATCCAACAGTGGGGAGTCATTTGATGAATTTCTTAAAATGATTCGCAAATGTTACCTTCAAAGAACAAACAGTTTAAAAGCTAATTGCTAATAAGATTATACTCATAGATGATATTAATATTGGGGAGTGTTCTAAAAATCGTGAAATCAACTTAGCATTTATCTCGAGATACACATCTGCCAAAAAGCATGATTAGATTTTTTACAAAACCACATCATTTCTTATTTGAAACTTAAAGTTTTTGGGGGCTATTATGAGCAAGTAGAAACACTTTATGATGGCTGTGATGTAATCAATGCAGATTTAAAGTGCTGTAGCAGATAACAGTTTTCTTAGAAGGAAAGAGGTCTGGATTTTCTCTTGAGAGAAATCTCAAATCTATAATTCTTGCATCATTAGATACCAGCAACAAAAAAGTAAATACAAAACCCAGTTATTATTTACAAAAAAGAAAGAAAAAATTATTTCTTGAACATCTTATGGAAGGAAAAACTTTAATTTTGGTCATTAAAAAAATTTAGTTTTAGATAAAGCTCTATGTGACATACTGTAAGCATTTGACAATGACAACAAAAGGATAAGAAAGTCTTTGAATTAAAAAATTAGAATTTAAAAAGCATATGTAACTTTTATATAATCATTCATGGTTTCACTATCTAGAGACAGACATAACACAGTATTTTCTTATACGTGCTTCTAATATTTACTCTATTTTACAAAAAATCTAAGTAGAAATGTTATGAATACAATATTTTTTCTTGCTTTTTAACATTGACATATATTTTCCATATTTGCACATTCTTTCTAAATATAATTTTTTTAAAGTTAAATAATAACCAATGGAGTGAACATATGGGATTTATGTAGCTATTACTTTTTTGTCTGGGATTTAGAGTACTTCTGAATTTTTTTGCTATTAAAAATAATGCCTCTCAATAGTCAGGATTATTTTGGGCTCCATTCTCAAAAGCGTAAGTACTGCATTGGAGAAAATTAACATCGTAAGTCTCTTTGCCAAATTGCTTTCCGAAAGGATTATACCAAAACATTAGCAATATTGTAGAGTACCCTTTCACAGTGCCCTCAGCAGTGGTGGTGATCATGATCTTTCTAAAAAAATATCTGGTTAATTTGATAGAGGTCAAATGTTACTTCATTTTTATTTTAATGTGTCATTCTTTGATTGCTGGTGAAGGAAAGTGTTTTCCACACATCTGCTGATTGTTTAGAGTTTCCTTTTTGGAAATTGCCTATTCACATCCTTTGCCAATTTATCTATTGAGGCTTCAGTATTTTAAAACTCAATCTGATTAAGCTTTTTAAGAATATTAGTACTTTGTCTATATAATATCTCCTCTATTTCCCCCCAAATAAAATGCCTTTTAATTTGATTCTGTTTATTTTTGGAAGAACAGAAGCTTACATTTATAACACAGTTAAATATGTTAATGTTTTTATTCTAAGTTTAATAAATTGTACCTCCTCCAGTGATGGTAAACATATCTATTTTTTCTTGATTTCTTATATGTTGATGTTTCACATTTAATTTTTAAATTCCCTTGGAACTTATTTTGTTGATTGATTCTAATCTAAATATACATATGTGTGCATATATATGTGTGTATGTGTGTATATATATACATATATGTATACACACATATATACATATATGTATACACACATATATACATATATGTATACACACATATATACATATATGTATACACACATATATACATATATGTATACACACATATATACATATATGTATACACACATACATACATATATGTATACACACATACATATATGTATACACACATACATATATGTATACACACATACATATATGTATACACACATATATACATATATGTATACACACATATATACATATATGTATACACACATATATACATATATGTATACACACATATATACATATATGTATACACACATATATACATATATGTATACACACATATATACATATATGTATACACACATATACATATATGTATACACACATATATACATATATGTATACACACATATATACATATATGTATACACACATATATACATATATGTATACACACATATACATATATGTATACACACATATACATATATGTATACACACATATACATATATGTATACACACATATACATATATGTATACACACATACATATATGTATACACACATACATATATGTATACACACACATACATATATATGTATACACACACATACATATATATGTATACACACACATACATATATATGTATACACACACATACATATATATGTATACACACATATACATATATATGTATATATACATATGTATACACATATATATGTATATATGTGTATACATATATATGTATACATATACACATATATATGTGTATACATATATATGTATACACATATATATGTATACATATATATGTATACACATATATATGTGTATATATGTATACGTATATATGTGTACACATATATACGTATATATGTATACACATATATACGTATATATGTGTATACGTATATATGTGTACACATATATACGTATATATGTATACACATGTATATATACATATATGTGTATATATATACATATATGCGTGCGTGTGTGTATATATATACACACACACACACACACACACATACACACTAATCAGTTGCCCACTCCAAGGCTGTTTATGAAATGATTTACCCCTTTTTCATTTGTTTGAAATATTTCTTAAAAATAAAATAAAAACCATCCATTATATTTATTTTTTATTTATAAGATACCTTATTTCTTGATTGTTTTGTTCTGTTGATTCCAGAATTAGAGCATCTTACTTACTATCAATTTGCACCGGCTTATCGGCTGACAAGTCCACAATTCTCCCAACATCATTCTTTTTTAAAAAGCTGTTTTGTTTTATTTTGGGTGTGTGTGCCTCATGGGAGGGGTGAGTATTGACTATCGATTTTTTTACTTAATGTTTTGAGTTGTAATCTTTCTGAATTCTTCCAGTCTCTCAAAACCAGATGATGTCCTGTAGCCCTCAGAGCCTTCCCTGACCCTTCTTGGTGGGAAAGACTCATCCTCTCTCTCACTTCCACGTGGTTCCATCTGTACTTCTCTTAGAACATCTTTACTTGCAGCCTTGTATTATAGTTATTTGTGGCCACACCTTATTTTTATCTGATGATGTGTCTGTAGTTGGCTGAATAATGGCCGTCAAAGATGTCTACACCTAATCTCGAGAACCCATGTATATTACCTTGCATGGCAATAGGGACTTGGGATTTTGCAGATGTGATTAAGCTAAGGATCTTGAGAAGGAGAAATTATCCTGGATTATCGGGGCGAGCCCTGAATGCAATCCTAAAGGTCCTTGCAAGGGGGAGGCAAAGGGAGACTTGACTACAGGAGAGGAGAAGGCCGTGTGACCATGGAGGCAGAGATTGGAGCCATGTGGCCAGGAGCTCAGGACTGCCTGTTGCCCTTAGTTGCTGGCAGAAGCAAGGAACGAATTCTCCCCTGGATCTTTCAGAAAGAGCCAGCTCTGCTGACATCTCAATGTGAGCTACCTGAGACTTACATTGGGCTTCTGATCTCTAGGACTGTAAGGGAATTAATCTCTGGGATGTTTATGTTCTGGGTTTTTTTTTTTTTGCCACTAAATTTGTGGTCATTTGTTACAGCTGCAGTTGGAAGGGAATACTGCTATTTTCCATATCGCAATGGCAATAGCATGGTTAGCCAGAGTACCCTTCAAGCACGGTATACAGTATTCTCTCTTTTGGGGCAGTCTGGGTTTTGCCTCTTCAAGCCTTGGCTGCTGAGTTAGTATCAACAGTGGCTTCTGATTTTGTTTTGCTCTTCAGAGTTTGATCCAGCTCGGGATCTAGGAGCAGGACTGACTTCTCACATAATCTTTTATGTGACCCTCTGGGTACACATCTTCACGTTCCAGTCTCATTCGTAAGTGAAATGAAATTTAGCTCATCGTTTATCTGTCTCTGTGAGAGGAAAGCAAAATCGCTACAGCCAAGAATTCTACTTTATAGAAGTTACTTCCAGGATGATGGCTGAAAGCCATACATTGAAAAGAAATGAGTTCATGAGAGAGGCTTGAATGAGTAAATTGATAAAAGTTTTTACTAAACATCCTATCTGCAGCTTTCCTATTCGATCACGTGAAAGTGAACATATCTTCTTAGAAGTTAACAATACTATTGCTCTATATGGCATACATTTGTTTGAAAAAATGCTTTCCTTAAACTCAATTTACTTTTCCAATATCTTTGTGGGTAGGAGGAGAATATATTCACTTTTCTGAATAGAAAACAGAAGACTAGTAATGTGGAGCCATTTATTCAACATCTTACCCGTTTATTTATTTATCAGGATATTGACGGTCTGCAACAGGCTGGGCTAAGTTTGTAGTGATTTAAAGATAGATGAGACTCAGTCTCAGCCTTGAAAGGTGTTGCAGAAAGCAGGATATGCAAACTAGGGAACAAACAATTAAAATACACTTGGAGAGGGGCTCACTTAGGGAGAGGCTTAAGGATTCTGGAAAGGCTGGAGTCAGCAGCATGGAATGCTATGGTTTTCAACTTTATTGCACTTTAGAATAATCCGTAGGAGCTTTCAAAATATACTCTAATATGGGTGCCACCCTAGACTATGGGAATCACTATGGCTGTGTGCAGAAGCTGGAATCTGCTGGGATAAGATAAACAAGAGGAAGAAGCTTGCAACACATAAGTGGAACTATATACCTGCATTCATGCAGCTTCAGGGAGCAGCCATTGTGGGTGCTGGCCTAATGTAGGATGCATGGACTTGGTAGTCCACCATCTTTTTTGCAGTAGAGCTTATTGGATGGAATCCTGGAGTAAGTAGAGGCATGGCGGAAGCTACCATTTCTGTTTTTTCCAAGCGACTTCGTATGTAGGGCTTTCCTAGCTGGTGGAGACACATGATTGGGTGATACCAGCACGAATCCTTTAGCTTTCCAATACATGTGGAGACTTGTTTCTTCTAACTGTTTTAAAATAGAATAGGGGAAATTGAAAATGTGATTACTTTGAGAGATGCTCTATTTAATTGCATTTTTGTCTGCCATTTTCTTTGCTCAGTTTCAATAGTTAGTCTGATATGGATAAAAGTTCTTGTACAGGGAAAAATTTATTAATGTAAGCAAATTCTGTATTTCTATGAATAAATATTTTATTTTATCTTAGGAAAACATGAGTAAATCTCATGCTCTCTTTGGTTCCAGCCAACTCGGTCATTCCCAGTTTTTCAGTCATTTTTGAATCCACACACGTACACAAATCTCTATATACATACTTCTAGCCCACTCAGTGGACATCACTTTGTTGTTAAGATAATAACCTCTCAGCAAGATGGCCTCCCCTGATGGCCTGGTCAATACATTTATAGAATGTAATTAAACCATATCACATCTGTGACAGAAAATTGATGACCTTTTAATTATTTCAAGATAACGGAATATGTAATCATTTTCTTCTTTAACTGGAAAGAACAGTATATTTTGAATAAATTGAAAGCAGAATCTACGTATTTCTTTATTTTCTTTGTAAGCTGTACTTCTGTGTTCTCTTTCTGCAAGACATCCTTTTTGGAATGCTTGTCACATGATTTAGGAAAACAATTTAGAAAAATTGGCATTAATATTAATACAAGACATAATATTTAGCATAAGGTATTTAAGAGGCACTTGCTGATTATTGGGATTGGGAAATATCTATCAACACTACCACAGAATTTTATATTGTAGGCAAGCTCACAATAATCTTTAAGACTGCCTGGTGGGAAATACCTGGTTAAGTAGCTTTTTAAAAGAGTTAAAGTAGAGTGATGCTGCTTATAAAATCAGAGTTAAAGAACAGAACTAACTCCCAAGAGGAAGGTTGTGTTGTAACACCCATTTATTGTATGTCACTTTGGGTGACACAGTGTGATCATTACAGGGTCCTTATTATCCAAAGCAAATACCAAAACTCAATGTGTGATAGGTCTGAGTATTCTTGTGGGGAAAATGGAACATAATATTTCAAATCACAACTATTTCACACAATTAAGATGGCATGACTTACATATCGCTAGTACAGCAGATTTTCCCCATATATAAATACATAATAAACAAAATACATATAAAATATTTATTTATTTATATGTATTCCCATAAATAAAATACATGTAAAATATGTATTTTATAATTCCCTTGAATAAGAAAATTCTCAACTTCTACACATGGATATGGTAAATAAAGAAAACCTATCCAAATAGGAGCATTATTTTTGCAACCTGGTAAAACCAGACTGTTTCTTCTCCACATATAGGCCAGAAATGTGGAAAACACTGTTCTCTCACCATCTTCCATTAAGAGAAAAGAGAACTTGTGCTACTACTTGAAAAATTAACTGCTTAATCTTCCACTGAAATTCCGGTCAGCAAAATTAATGGGGAGTGGGACAGTTTCTGTAGAAAAACTCTGTGGTGAGTGGTTTTGATTTATAGCTGGACATATTAAATGTATAAGTTATGCTAGAATCCACTCTTTACTAGACATATTTCCTAAGTAAATTAGTATAGTGACTTAGACATGTTATATTTAAAATTTTCCTTTCTTTAAAAAATGTTGCAAGCCTGTTCTTTAGCATTACTTGAATCAGATTCTTGCTTTAGAAAACGGTTTGGAATTTCATGGACATTTTCTTTAATTTTAAAAAGGACTTTAGGAATAGTCAAGTTTTGAGATGATGTGACACAATTCCTTGTTCTTTATTATTAGGACTGTGTGTGTTGACTTGGAATATAAGCAGCTCGTGCCAGAGAAAATACAGGCAGGTTGCTATTATGCTCCTGACAAAGTGAGGTGGGTGAAGGCAGGGTTATAAATGGAAAGCAGGCCCCCTCCCCTTTAGAACCCAGAACCAGAGCATAAGATATTTAAGGGCAGGAATAGATTGGATTAAAAAAATTATTACTAATGAGACAATGATCAACACTTGTTATATAGGAGATCCTCACTTAAATACTTGTTTACTTTGCTTTTTCAGTAAATCTTTCTTGAATGCTTGACACTATTGGGAGCTGGGGATTCAAAGTTGATTAAAAAAGGATTTCTGTTTTTAAGAAGCTGACAGTTGAGTGTGGGAGACTGATTTATTATCTAATGAAGTGTGTATAATAATAGAGATTTATACATTGATAAACAGAGGGAGGAATGATAATCCTTAAGAGGAGTGGCAACTGTTCACATAGAAGGTGATATTTGGGTTGGATCTTGATTGCTTGCGTAGATATAGGGGTTCATCCACACTTTTTTGGCTTGCTTCCCCAGAGGTAGTTTGCTTCGTAAACTGAGTGACTTTGACATTAATGAATATTTCCTGCATTATTGTAGTCACCCATGAAGTCTTTATTTTTTATAGACAGAATCTTGCTCTGTCACCCAGGCTGGAATGCAGTGGTGTGATCATAGCTCACTGCAGCCTCGAACTCCTGGCCTCAGGCAATTCTCCTGATTCAGCCTCCCAAGTAGCTGGGACTACAGGCATGTGCCACCATGCCCAGCTAATTTTTAATTTTATTTTTTTGTAGAGATGGGGTCTTGCTATGTTGCGCAGGCTGGTCTCAAAGTCTTGGTCACACACGTCTTAATGGATGGCAGTCACCATTTTTTTTTCATGAAAATAGCTGTGCTCAATAGCTTAAATTTACTGTCATTAAAATGCTAGTAACAGAAACAAGCATAGTGATCTTTTTCGAATTTTCCATTGTTTGTAGCTTTTAAGTAGTCAGTGCAGGATAACACATCACCAGCTAAATGATAAGGAACACTGGCTAAAATGGATCAAAACATCATTTTATTCTGGGCTGTAAATTTCTCGATTGAAAAAATTATTTTCAGTGACCTAATTTCCTATGTATATATATCAAATGACATCTGAATCAAGTTAAAGCCTTAACCTTTTTCCATTTCCTGTTGTAAAACTGCCTGAATCTGACATCTCTTTAAGTGGAGTTGAAGTTGTTTTCACTTGTGATGTCAGAATTCGGATAATGCCCAAATTGATGCTTAGTGATATTTATCTTAAAGACCTCATTTCCTAAGATGTCCTCTTTTCTTTTAAGGAAGACTTGAATTCTGTTTTTGGATTTCCCTAGAGTTTAGAATAGTCACTTATTACAATATTCCCCACTGCTTATTTGAGTCTCACAGTACTGGTGACTAAATTTCAAACAAGAGGCAACTGCACTGCAAGCCTTCAGCCTGACAAGGAATCTTAGCTCAAAGGCTGGAGAAGTCAAAGGTAATGACAGTGTCCATGTTCCTTCCTACCTGACTCTTTCGTTGAGTACTTAGGCACCCACCTGTTTCTCACTATCCCTTAACCAACACAGGCTCTGCAGCACATGGTCTCAAACTATTTTCTCAAACACCTGTCACGGCCCATCATGAGTATATTCTCATGTCCATTTATTAATTCTTCATTCAAGCCATTATAGTGAGCATCTATTGTGTGCCAGGTATCATCCTAAGCTAAAGCAGTGAAAAATTAGTCAAGACTTTTGGCTCTTATGGAAACAGGTTATAGGAAAGTACAACAAAAAGACATAAGATAATTTGGGGTTGCAATAAGTACAATAGAAAAAATATAAAATAAAACAGTGATGTAATGAAAAAAGGAGATGCAGGTCAGGTGCAGTGGCGCATGCCTGTCATCCCAGCTACTTTGGAGGCTGAGGCATGAGGATTGCTTGAGCCCAGGAGTTCAAGGCCAGTGTTGGCAATATACCCATCTCTAAAACAATGAGGGACTGCAGGAAAGGAGTTCATTTTAGACTGAATAACCAGGGAAGACCTATCTGAGATACAGATAAAGGAAAAATGTTTGGTCAAGAACCTTCTGGGCCAAGAGAAATTTGGGCATAAAAGGCCCTAAAGGATTTGTATTAAAATGAAAAGGCCAGTGTGGCTGAAGTCTAAAAACAAAGAGAAAAATCATGCAAGGTGAGGGAGACAAGGGCCAGTTCTAATGGGTGTTGGTAAAGGGGTTTGATGGGCTACACTTGGAGGTTTTAAACAGGACAGAGATAGGGTCTGGATGATTCTACCCACTGTGGGGAGAATGAGTGGTGTGTGGTAAAGGGAGAGGCAGGGACTCTAGCTGGGAGGCAAGGCAGGTATGTTGGTAAGAGGTGACAGGTGTTTAGACCAGAATGACCACAGTGGAGGGGGAAGGAGGGTGAACTGGCCAGGGAGATGCTGTAGGGCTGGAGGTGACAGGACTTGTGAGTTGTAAGTTGTAAGGATGAAGGAGAAAGGAAAAATTGATTATGGCTTCACATTTTTGACAAATGGGTGATTGGAAAGAAGTAGCCTGAGGGAAAGGACCTTCTGAATAGAAATCAGGCATGTTGCTTGCCATGAAGTCTGTGAATACTTATTAGGCATTTGGATGCAAATATTAAGTAGGATGTTTGATTTACATATCTAGAGCTCAGGAGCTGAGGGTATGAAATTTGGAATCATTGGCCTTTAGTTGGTGTTTAAAATCAGGGTGTTGGATGAGATTTCTTCAGATGAGAGTGTAAAGGAATAATTATGGAAATTAAAAAAATGTTTACAAAATCAAAAGGTTAGAAAATGAAACAGAAAATGCTGGAAAATTAAAGTATTTAGGAAACAAAAATATTCCATCATAAAACTTGAGGAAGGCAGCTAAAGCAGCATATCACTAGAACAATATCACTTACTATTGTCTTAGGAAGAAATAATACTTAATTATAAATAATTCTATAAACATAAAAAGCTGATATGAAAAATCTTCTTATGCAGAAAATCTTCAGGTTATTTGTAGAACTTATAGGTAAGTTCTACAAATAATTTTAATTTTACATTGTCTTGAGATAGAGTTTTTATTATTATTTAGGTATGGCAAGGTCAACAGGTTAGGAGGTGACTGCCATTGAACAGGTACTTTATTACTCACAGATCTCAAGAGAAGGGGTCATGCCACACTGTTGTGGGCCACACAGGGAAGCACAGGGGTTGGTCAGGAGGCAGAGGAAGAGGGAGAAACTTCAGCAAGAACCTTTTGTGGCTTCTGTAAAAAGTAATGGGTGAGGCAGGGTGAACAGGTTTAGAACTGGCAAGTTTGAATAATTTCAGTGGGCTCTGAAGCACAGGGGCTTCCCTACTTGTTTGGTGCTTAGCTATGGGGTGATCAGGGGAGATGGATAGTGGCCTAGAGCGTGAGAGCCCAGCCAAGGCAGCCGTGGTTGGGGGTTATGGGCTCTCGATTCGTTGGTTTGCATCTGAAAGGCAATCTCATGGATGCCTTGTTTACTATCTCTAGGAATAGACAAATTGGGGGAGGAGCAGTCCCTCCAGGTTTAGCAAAGCCTCAGATGTCAAAACATCAGGACACAGAAAATGAGAGACATGGTTAATATAGACATAAACTATTCCAGAGAATTGAAAAAGTTAGCTATTATAAACTTGATATTAGATCTAACAAGGATGAGAAAGGAAAGTTCCATCCCAAATTTACTCATGAATGTAGATGCTTAAATCATACATAACATACAACCTGGGAATAATAAAAGTTGTGTTTTTTTTTGATAATAATTTTTATTTATTTATTTTCTTTGCACTTTTTCTGTCACTTGCTGGAGTATCTGCTATAATGTTGACAGAAGTAATAATGCACCTGAATCTTTTTCCTGATTTCCCAAGAAAATCTTTCAATGTTTTACCATGAAGTACTATATTTACTATAGTTTTTTAAATAGGTTCAGAAGGGCCCTTTCTATTCCCAGTTGGTTAAAAGTCTTTTTTTTTTTTTTTTAAAGTGAGTGAACATTGAATTTTATCTAATTGTTTTTCTGCATCTATTGGAAGGACTCTCTCTCTCTCTCTCTCTCTCTCTCTCTCTCTCTATATATATATATATATTTACCTTTACTATATGATTATTTTATCTTTAATCTGTTGATGTGGTTAATCATATTAATTGATCTGCTAATATTATTCCAACTTTGCATTCCTAGGATAAATTCAAATTTATCATAATGTGATTTCCTTTTCTATACATTACTAGATTCAGTTTGCAAATAATTTGCTCAGAATTTTGTAATCTAAGAAATGAATTTTGTTATAATTCCTCATCTTGTAATGCTCTTGCAGATTTTAGTGTCCAGGTTAAGCTGAATTTTGTCTTATCTCTAGAGGGTTCTTGTAACATTGACATTATTTCTTCTTTATATTAAGTAAAAGCTCACAGGTGAAGTCATTTGAACCTGAAGTTTTCTTTGTGGGAAAATTTATATTTTTATTTATATTTATATTGACAGATTCAATTTCCAAGATAAATATGGAGCTGTTTATATTTTCTCTTTCTTCGTGTGTCAGTTTTGGTAAGATGTGATTGTGAAGGAATGTGTTTATTTCACCTAAATTGTTACATTTATTGGTATAGAGTTTCTCAAAATATCCTTTTACCATATTTGAAGTTCAATTTCTTGGAGAATGAGAGGCAGGAACTGTCTGCTTCAGGCAGGGGAAACACTGCATGCAAAGGCCTGGTGGTAAAATGAAGTGTGGCATTTGGGGAGCTCAAATCTATTAATTAGAAAAGAATGACAAATAACAACAACGAAAATCATTGTCCTTGCCACCAAATAACTTACAGCCTTTTTACATTGAGACAGTTCTTACAAATAACTTACATTTTTACATTGAGACAATTCTTACACACATTCGAATTTCAAGAGATCAAATATGTGACTGAATTTATGCCAAGGGTTATATGGTAGATTTAGATTCCATATATGAATAACAAAAGAAATGCCAATTAAGGAGGAGGAATTAGTAATATTTTTTGGTGGTTTAAAAGTGAATATCTATGTTTTATGCATGTTTAGGTCAAATATATCCCTTGCACAAAATAAGTATGTCTACCTCACTCGAGGAAACTTGATATAAATTCATACACTGTATTAGTCCATTCTCACATTGCTAATAAAGATGTACCCAAGACTGGGTTATTTATAACGCAAAGAGGTTTAATTAACTCAGAGTTCAGCATGGCTGGGGAGGCCTCAGGAAACTTACAATCATGGCAGAAGGGGAAGCAAACAGGTCTTTCTTCACATTGCCGCAGTAAGGAGAAGAGTGAGAACCAGGTGACTGGGGAAGCCCCTTATAAAACCATCACTCACTATCATGAGAACAACATGGGAGTAACTGCCCCCATGATTCAGTTACCTCCCACTGGGTCCCTCCCATGACGTGGGGATTATGGGAACTACATTTCAAGATGAGATTTGGGTGGGGACACAGTCAAACCATATCACACACTCTTAGAGGCATGTGGCTGTATGTGTATGCCACTCCTTGGCATGTTTTCCTTTTGGCCAATAGACTCCTGGAATCTTTTCTATTTTCTCAAAACATGTCTTTCTCTTCTGAGCATTAACTTAATAGTTTTGTGATGCAATAAAACTCAAAACAACTTTAACCTGTATCTTTGCTATAAATCAATAAATGTATTACACAAATATTTTTGGTGTAATATTTGTGTAAACACATATTTTTGGTGTAATATTTGTGTAAACACAAATATTAGTGTTTTAGAAATGAATACATGTTACTCATTTGTGCCAATGTGAGGGTACAAGTAATCTAATTAATAACATGCATTTATCTAAACTTGCCAGCTGATAGGAAATGATCTATTTTACAAAATAAGTTAGTCTCAGTGTTCTGAACATTGAGTCTCATGTCTGGCTTTTACATGTAGGACTAAAATAGAAAGTTTAAAACCGTGATTTAACTTACAGTTTTTAAAATTTTATTTTTAAATTGACAAATAATAAATTATGCATATTCATGGGGTACATAGTGATGTTTTGATACATATACTGTATTTAATCAGATCAGAGTAAGTGGCATATCCATCATCTCAAACATTTATCACTTACAGATTTTTTTTAAATCATAGGAAGCTAAGCATAACAGTCTGACTTTGCCTTAAATGATGACATGGTACATGAATATTTTTGAGCTTGTATTACCCTGCAAAGCTGAATAGACATGAGTGTTGTCCCCATTGCTGGGTTTCTTGCAGGAGCATCATTGTGGTCAGAAATAAACAAAGGAAAGAAGGTAATTAGAGTAGTGAATCTCTTTTGTGAAGTAGACTTTGTTTAATAAGTGAGGATAATCTCAGACAAAAGTTAGAAGGAGGCCATTAAACTCCTGTTGCTTAAATAACCATTATCCTGGAATAAACAATCATTCCAGAATGAAAGCAAAATAAGAGAAGATTTCAAACAAATATTAGATGAATTTACTGCTACTAGATCCTCACTGAAATAACTCTAATGAGTGTATTATACTTAGGGAAAAGAAAAACAGTAAGAATGGGAAATACAGGGGAAACTCTAGATGAGGCTGTAAGAGGAACAGGCGAATTGTTAAGGGCCATCCCATTTGGGATTTCAACTTGATCTTTATAGCAAAGACTATAGAATGTTTTTAATTGTGGAAGAGTCAGTCGCACTGCTCACTGAATAATGGTTGGCAGGCAGTGAGATAAGGAGGAAGAAAGACTGGTTAAGTGGATGTAAAGGTTATCCATGCAGGAAATGTTGATGACATCTCCCAGGCAGTGGAGATGGATTCTAGAGGTGTGGAGACAGACCCAGAGGGTTTACAGATATTGTCAGGATGACTGGATAAGAGGGTTGAGGCTATGACAGTTGTAAGGATGACTCAAGTCTTTCCCTTGAGTTCTTGGTGGTAGCATTTACTGGATTGAGAAGAAGAAAGGGTTTGGAGGAAGTGGTTCGCTTTTGAACACATTGAATTTCAGAGGCTTGTAAGACAGGCAAGCAGAGAGGGGCTTCATAAAACCCCAATAAGTTGGTGTTATTAGATGATTTAGAATGCTTCAGTATGCTGGTTGTATGGTGACCTCTCTCTTAAATTATATTCTTCCAACTACTAGTGAGGTTCACAACTTTCTTTTGTTTATCAGCCATTCTGGTTTGCTGTTTTGTCAATTGCCCATGAACTGCCTTTGCCAGATGCTGTAGATTGTTTATTTAGCCAACACTTTTCTCCTTTCATTTTTGTGAAAAGTGACCCATATTTAGTTAAAGTGTGAAGAGACAATGTGCTAAGAAAGGAAGACAGGTCTTCCTCATTGTGGATGAACAATGATTGATGGTCATCAGACTCATTTATTTTATTTTATTTTATTTTTTAATTGACAAATAATAATTGTACATATCCATGAGGCACATGGTGATGTTTGAATGCTTATAATATATAATCATCAGATTAGGGTAATTAGCATATCCATCATCTCAAACAGTTATCATTTCTTTGTGTTGGTAACATTCAATATCCTCCTTCTAGTTATTTGAAACTGTATATTATTGTCAACAATAGTCACCCTACAGGGGTATAGAACACTAGAACTTATTTCTCCTATCTAGCCATAATTTTGTGTCCTTCAACAAATCTCTCCCTATTCCTTGCTTCCCCAGACCTATTTCTGACCAAGAAGACCTAAGAGAAAGTCTCTTTTGTAGCTATTTGTGTTGCTCACGTCTTCTCCAGTATTTGGCTTCTAGATGTCACTCTGTTTATGGTGCCACACAGAGATTTCAAATTTTAATATAGCAAAAAAATGTACCACTCTTTTCTTTATTATGTGTCATTTTTGTGCCTTGGTTTAGAAATGCTTCTCTGCCTTGGAGTTCTAAAACAAATCTCTATTTTTCTTCCATAAATGTTAAATTTAGAAAACCTTTTCAAATTCATCTGGAATTTATTTTTTTGTAACTGGAATGAAAGAAAGTTGTTTTTTTCCAAATGGATAGTCAGTCAACCCAGAACCATTTTTTGAATAGTTCATTCTTTCCCCACTGGTTTATATGACCTTCTGCCATATGTGAAATGCACATGCGTATGTTGGTCTGTTGTTAATCTCTCTAATCAGTTCATCTGAGCTATTTCTTTACCTCTATTTCTTTGCTCTAATAAGCTGTAGGTTCTCTTGAATTTTCTAAGTAAATAATCATATAGCCTACAAATAATGACAATTTTATTTCTTCCTTTCTGATGATTATATCAATTATTTTTTTGCCATGCCATGTCATGCTGGCTAGGATCTCTGGAACAATGTCATTTAGTTTTATTTTTTTTAATAGAGACGAAGTCTCCCTATATTACCCAGTCTGGTCTTGAACCGATGAGCTCAAGTGATCTCATCTTGGCCTTCTGGTACAATGTTAAATAGAAGAAGCTAGAGTAGGCATTCTCGTTTTGTTCCTGACTTGCTTTGTTGCCTTTAGGAGAATGCTTCTAATTCTTGACTATTTTGTATAATTTGGATAGATTCCATCCATCATATTAAGTGAATTCTTTCCATTCTTAACTTGTTTAGGATACTTGTTTTGTTACCACGCAAGATGTTGAATTTTGCCTTTGTGCTTTTTTTGCATCTATTGTGGTGATCATACAGCTTTTCTCCTGTAATGGGCTGTGAATTATATTTGGAGATTTTTCTAATGTTAACCTAATCCTGTATTGCTGAGATAAATCATACATGGCCATCATGTATTTATTTAAGTCTTATGGATTTAGGTTACCAATATTTTTATTTAGGATTTTTGCATTTCTAGTCATAAGATAGATTATTAGCCTATAGTAAAATTTTCTTTTAATGTCCTTGTTTTGGTTCCTAGGTTATATCAGTGTCATAAATTGAGGTAGGGAGCTTTCCCTGGAATAATTTGTGTGAAAGAGAACAGTTTGTGGAATATACCTGCAATGTTATTTGGTTCTTCACACTCTGTCTTTAGTGTTAAGGACAGGATGGGCCAAGGAACCTGCTGTATTATCAGTGGAGGCTTGGTCCTCAATCCACAGCTGATCTTCTGTCTTTGGGATCTAGGCTGGGCTATGAGGATCCCGTTTTTCACCTTTTTGCAGATGCTCTTGGCCTTGGGCTCCATTGCCCCATCAAGGCCCAATCAAACACAGACTTAAGACCATTTCATTGTTCTGGTTGAAGGAATTTCAAGAAACCAAGTAACTAAAGTGAGAGGTAACCTAAAGAACATACATGGACGTAAGAGATTTTGATGTGTATTTTCTACCCACCCCAGTAGGGAAATTGGAAGCTCCTACCATAGTTATAAGACGTAATTAACCTGCTGAATAAAACCTTGTCTTCATTTTTCCCTGGGTTTCCATTTTGCAGAAAATTTGGGGAAAAAAACCAATTTTCAGAGCCTATTAAAAAAAAAAAACTAAGTCATGTATTCATTTTTTTTATCTTGGGAAAAAATGTCTCTATCAGAATTCAAGCTCCTCACGGGCATAGGCCCTGTTTATTCCTCTTTGAATTCCTAACATCGAGCACAATGTCTGGTGTGGCACAGGTACTTAGTAAGCGACTGTGTGTTTGAGGATGTTTGTTGTCCAAATTACTTACAACACTGATGTCAAAATCAGGCCAGGCAATGAATATCCTATTTTCAAGGGAGAAAACTAATTTTATTTCTGTTTGAAACTGAAAGTTCTTAAACAAACAATCAAAATGATGAAAAATTAAGGTGTTTGAGAACATTGTTAATACCTACTATTTTATCACTTACGCAATATGTAAGCTTCTAATATTAAATGCTCTTTGCTTGTATTCACTGCCTGCATTTCTTATCTTGGCCTTTTGGTGTCATTCTGAGATTAATCTGAAAAGCATATTAAGCAAGGGTGAAATTATTTCCCTGGCTTTGGGTCTTTCTTCCGTCTCTGATTTGAAGTGAAGCTTATTGTGCCCGAAGCGAAGTTTATTTTGCCCACAGTGAAGCTTACGTAACTATCTTTTTCAATGTTGTCCTAACTTTGTGCTTTATGTGATGGGGAAACTTTAAGTGTAGAGAGCACCAGTGGTAGTAAAATAAGCCCTTTTTTATGGGTAGTCTAGAAGAGCTTTTTCTGAGATACTTTTTATTAACATGTATGAGAACTTTTAGTGAAAGCAAAACCAAGGTTCTTAAGCCATACTGGGATCTGATTTGTTTTCAATGATCTGTGAAATAGAGGTAACCGCTTTCCATGGGGCTGCAGAGATAATGAACCTCCTAATGCTTCCTCTTTCTGTTCTGCACATGGTCTGGTCACCTATGAATAAGTATGAAAATGCTTCGGACTTGAAGCCCATCGCCAACCCCAGTGCCAGACGTGTGTTTGCTCTTCCCGTTCAACTTGCAAAAGATTACGTGTCTCAACAACTTTTCTCTTTTCCATCATTAATTATATTTTTCCTTCATTCATCATTTTAAGGCATATGCTTAATAAGATAGACTTTTTTATGCTGTAATAAATAAATTCATAAACAAAATATAAATATTGACCTATAGGGTCACAAGTGAGAAGCAAAAGTTATGAACTCATTGTATTTGGCTGTTACTATGTACACTGTGTATATACCCATTACTATATACCCCGGAAGTTCGCAGTTCCTCATTCCTGTAGGCTGCATTCATTCTCAGGAAGAGGAGCTGGACTTGTCTCCTGAATCTTTAAACAGCAACACAATCTGAGATAATCATTGTATTAACTCTATTGCTCATGGTATGTCTGCCACTTGCTGGGTACTTGAGTGGTTCAACTTCAAATTTTGTGGCTACAAAAACACAGGAGATCCGTTTCTCAAAATATTCCATTTTAATTCTGATCCTATCTGAACAATATAATAAAGTTTTAAAATAAACTTTCTTAGAAAATTATTTTTTTGATGTAAGCCAAATTAAAATTTCATCCTGCAATTGGCTGCTTTCCATGATGTGAGGTCAATGAGTTTAGTTAAGAACTGTGATGGATCTGAGATCTTCCCCATACTTAGAAGCTAATGAGTTGGCCTGCCACATGCCATGGATGCTGGCAGGTGGTGTGAGACCATTATAACAGAGACAAAGGCCTCTATTCCTTTCAGCGCAACAGGCAGCATGAGCATTACTGTGTTGGTTCTCCTTGTCCCCCTAGTCCCATGGTCATGGTACAATGGGGCCTAGATTTTGCTTACACAATCAGTGGGTGGGAACTTTGTACTTAGGGAACCCAAATCTCATATAATGGGCAGTAAGCATGCCTGCTCTTCATTCCAGAGGGAGGTATTATCTCTATGTTCCAAAGCTGTTTTTCTATACAGACGTCCTTGACAAGGTAGTCCAGAACAAAGGCTGGTCGGTGACTCATTTGCAAGATGTGTCATTGAACAATAGGGTAGAATATGCTTTCAGAGCTGTCCTGCCCTAAGGGGAGAAAAGCTGAATATTTGTCCTCCAACTCCCACTCATTCTGGGCTGAGAGCTGCTCCAGGGACATTAACTTTCCAGCACCTCCAGCCTCCCAGTGGTACACTGTAAGGGTGAATTCCACGAGGGAGGAGGTTGGGAGTTGTCTGTGTTTATATAGCAGGTAAAGAGTATCACGTCTGACTGTGATATGGACCGTGAGTGCGTGGGGACACTGTTGTAACACTGATGCTATCTGCCACACTCCTCAGTTTTAGTCTCCTCCCCTCTGTTGCAGTAAGAGAAGGACATGACATTTGGGAGGGGCCAGGGATGGAATGATATGGTTTGCATTTGTGTCCCTGCCCAAATCCTATGTCAAATTGTAATCCCTAATGCTGGAGGTGGGGCCTGGTGGGAGGTGATCGGATGGTGGGAGCAGTTTCTCATGGTTTAGCACAATCTTCTAGGTGCTATTCTCGTGATAGTGAGTGCGGGAATTATGAGATCCTGTGGTTTAAAAGTGTGTAGCACCTCTGCCTTCTCTCTCTTCTTCCTCCTTTGGCCATGCAAAGTACCTTGTTTCCCCTGTGGCTTCCACCATTGTTGTAAGTTTCCTGAGGCCTCCCAAGAATCAGAAGCTTCTATGATTCCTGTACAGCTGGCAGAACCATTAGCCAGTTAAACCTCTTTTCTTTATAAATTACCCAGTCTCAGATATTTCTTTATAGCAGTGTGAGAACAAACTAAGATACCCTCCCAATATCACACATATCTTTTTCCCCTTTAAATCCACTGTTGATTTGTTTGGTCTATCAGAAATGCCCTTAGACCTCACATAGCCTGTGTGATATTTTCAAATTTTCTTCATGTCATTCCTCTTAACTAGCTCACTGTCCAACTGCATACCTGTAAGAGAGTAGGCAGGGGGAAGGAGCAAAATACCAAAGAAGTCAACTTAGCTACTTATTAATATCTGTGAAAATATTAAGAGCAAAAAGTGGGAACTAATTGCTCACATTTGTGTTTTAAAATAACTGTGTCTTTTGTTCCCAATCTCCGTGACCTAAGCCTTGGAAAATCAAGAGTTGGTCCTCAATCGGAGTGTGTCAACAATTATTTTAAGAACAAATTGAGGAAATGTAGGCACAAGTCTTTCATCACCTTTTCACCATGGTTAGATGTATTTGCTCCCTCTCTGACAGTCCCTTCACTTTCAAGCTCTCCAACTGCTTTAGAATCCAGGGTGAAAAATGAAACTTAGTTCCTGCTTTTAAGAAAATGAGAGAATGCACATGACATATTGACAGGTACATTTCCTGGGAGCATAAAAGTATTGAGGATTTTGAGGGAAAAAAAACATGCAATCTTGGCCAGTGAGAAGTCCACTAATTCAGAATCGGGGATAAATTTAAAATGCTGGTGAAGTGCATTTATATATTAGGGCTTGAAGCGGGGGGGGGAAGGGTTTGCCAAGCGAATTAAAAGTATAAACAAGGGAAATATTTAGTCTTCTTAAGGTTGGAGGCCAACAAAGGTTTCTAAACACATGTAAAACCATTTTGTATTTAAATGCTTCTGTGAATCAGGGAGTGTTCTAATTCCTAATGACTTAAAAATATCTATTATTGAAACCCTTAAAAAATTCTCTGAGACATTCTGCTCTCTCCCTTCCTGAGGCCCTGTCATCCTTGTTACCATATGAACTTGAAATTAAGCTGAATTTGTTTCTGTACTTCAGACTTTTCCAAAACTTTCTGCCCAATTAGGGAAAATTAATGAGGTTTACTGCACTTGGTGTTGATAATCCGTCACCAGCAGACAGTCAGACTTTGTTTCTCCCAAGTTAGTGTTTGAAAGCAGAGAGTTGTTTTTTTAACTTTCCCAAAGTTTAAGAAAACACAATTCTAAGAAGATTGTTTTTTTATTATTCCAAGTGTCCACCACCTTCTCTCTTTTAGTTTGCTTTCTTCGTGCTTTCCTGATGGGCTCTGAGTCTTCCACCTATAAACCAAAAATAAAATTTGAAGTCCCCTCAACTGATTGAATGGATATTCTCTTGGCTAAGAGGGCTCCAGAGTAACCTTGAAAACTGAGTTCTCATCCACGAGGGGATGGGAGGTTGGACGTGCCTCATTATACCTCTATGATGGTTAATATTGAGTGTCAACTTGATTGGATTAAAGGATGTAAAGTATTGATCCTGGGTGTGTCTGTGAGGGTGTTGCCAAAGGAGACTAATATTTGAGTCAGTGGACTGGGAAAAGCAGACCCAGACCCTCAATCTGGGTGGGCACCATCTAATCAGCTGCCAGCGCAGCCAGGATAAAAGCAGGCAGGAAAACATGGAAGGACAAGACTGGCTGAGTCTTCCTGCCTTCATCTTTCTGCCATGCTGGATGCTTCCTGCCCTTGAACATCTGACTCCAAGTTCTTCAACGTTGGGACCCTTGGACCTTCGATCACAGACTGAAGGCTGCACTGTCGGCTTCCCTACTTTTGAGATTTTGGGACGGACAGGCTTCCTTGCTCCTCAGCTTGCAGACAACTTATTGTGGGACCTCACCTTGTGATCGTGTGAGTCAATACTCCTTAATAAACTCCCCTTTATGTATACATCTATCCTATTAGTTCTGTCCCTCTAGAGAACTCTGACTAATACAGCCCCCTCCCTCACTCACCAAAATTAGGCTTCCTTCCCTAAGGACTAAACAGAAACAAGCCCTTTCAAAAGACTCCACCACTGACATCAAGCAGCTGCAATGCTCCTTCCTTTTTGCCTGATAAGAGATCACCAACCATGAAATGATGCTGGATAATCTATAAAGAATGTGCAGTAAGGGTTTGCATGTCCTCTGCTTCATGTTTAGACTTCAAACGACTGGAAATTCCACCCTCGGATCATGCTAGTACCACCATTTCTTGTACATGGGTCACACGGAGAGGCAGGAAGCTCAGTTGCACATGCACATGTATCTTTTCTCATAAATATTCATGTCTCATCCTGTAGCTTATTGAATATGTATATTTGGCCACCCTGCTCAGAATAAATTCCTGCTCTTTTTGCTCCTCCTTAGAAGTGCCTGCTTCTGGCTTCTGACCACAGGTTCTAAAAAATATGACATTTGAGGAGAGTATTAAGAGGGGAGCCAATTTATACCATATATTGAATGTTTTCTTATATTACCTACACTATCAAAACATTTGGACCTGGAGTAACAGCAGACATATAGATGGAACAGAATGTTCCAGAAATAGCTCAAAATTCATAGGGAGCCCATTCATTCACAAATAAATTAAAGATAATTCAATAAATCATGTCGATCCAACTTACTACCCATGTGGATTAAAAACCCCACTCTCAATACCAAAACAATTTCAGGTGGACCAAAGAGTTAACCATAAAAAACATTATATTACTAGCAAATAAATAATTATATATACAGTCAGCCCTCCATGTCTATGGGTTTTGCACATGTAGATTCAACCAACCTTGGATCAAAAATGTCTGGGAAAAAAAAACTGCCTGTGTCTGAACAAGTACAGACATTTTTCTTGTCATTGTTCCCTAAACAATACAGTGTAACAACAATTTACATGGCATTTACATTGTATGAGGTATTATAAATAATGTAGGAATAATTTAAAGTGTACAGGAGGATTGCATAGGTCATATGCAGATACTATGCAATTTTTTCTATCAGGGACTTGGGCATCCACTATTTTGGTGTCTGTGGGAGGTCCTGGACCAAAGCCCTCAAGAATACTGAGGGAAAGACTGTATGTATTTTTGGAAAGGGTGAGAAGTTTGTAAACATGACATAATAATCAGAGGTAAAATAACAGGAAAGATTGGTGATTTTAATTACTAAAAAGTTGAAAATTTCTGCATGACAAAAAAAAAATAAGTAAAATCAAAAGGCAAATGGTGAGCCCAAACATTTTCAAATACATTGGACGAAGAGTGAATTTCATTGACATATAAAATATTTACAGATCAATTTAAAATAAAGCAAGCAATCCATAGGGGGAAAAAGGTAAATGGCTAATAAACAAAAACTCTTCAACCCTTCTCAATATTAAGAAACTCAAATTAAGACAAGATGCCATTTTTTGTAATCCATCAAATGGCCAATGACAAAAATGAATTTAAAATTGGCCGGTGATGGTACTTGTGTGTCCATCAGCTCAATGAGAGTGTGATAGAACATCCCTTTTGTGGGACAACAACAAACCATGTGCACTCTCTCAGGAAGCACCCTGAACCCATGTTCAGTCTCTTAGGTAAAGTAGTATCTTGAAAGATGCCAACTATACCATTCCTCGTAATGAATGGTTGAAACATCCTAAGTGTCCATAGGTGAAAGGAGGAGGAAGGTTGTTTAAAGAAATTACAGCAAACCCCAGATAATGAGGGAGAACTACTTGCCCTGGTGTTGGAGAGACTGCTCAGCTAATGTGGATAAGTGCGGCCCAGTATAGGGAGGCATCTGCAATATAGTCTCTTAGGCGAAAGGATCCAAAAATCTGTCTTTGATGGTTATTAACTGGGATAGAGCTGGGATCTCGGGTAGGGCGGGATGCTTGACTTTATTTCTGTATCAGTCGGATTTCAATTGCAGGTGGCAGAGTTACTGTAGCTGTTTTAACCAGAAATTGATTTAATACAGTTATTTCTTCTATAACATTATATATATATAATACCTGAAAAACCTTGTGCTCTTCAAAATTATTAACACAGTTATACAGGTTCAGTGCAGACCACCAAAACCTACATCACTTTGCACCCACAGTATTGGTAAACATGATGCTTGTAACTTTGGGGACAGTTGGGTAATGGAGGCATGAAATGTGATGACTGGACTTAGCCTCAAGAATGTTAAAAATGAAAAATTAAAAAAAAGCAAAATGCTGTCTTGTGGATTGAGGAAATGCAGATGGAAGCTCTTAGCACAAGAGAAAGAGCAACCAGCCCCTTGCAAGAGCCTTCAAGTTTGGGGGCACCTCTGCTGTAGGTGATCAGGTTTAATTTTCCTGGGATAGAACTAGGAAGTATTTTGTAGCCAAGCTGAAGATTTTTCTTTTCCTGCTTCTCTTGCTAAGAAACATGTATGAACCAACACAACACACTTGTCATGTTAAAGGGACATCACCTCCTAACTCTTAATTCTACATGAACTATCTTGGAGCCTTTGAAAGATGCATTGTAGTATAACAAACCGTAGCAGGGATGATGAATGAGGAACCTACACAATCATTGGAAGGCCTGGCTGGCTCCCAGGAAGACTCCAAGAACAAGTCTGGGCACTGGTCCTCTAGAGAAGCCACTACCTTGGGCAGGATTGGGAGCGGGAGGCCACCAGTGGAATTGCTGAGTTAAAATACAAACCATCAATGAATCAGAAAATAAGACCGAGTAATGGATGAATATATGGTGGATACATGATACAGCAAATCTAACACGATGTTAACAATTGTAGAATCTGGGTGATACATATATGTGTATTCACTATGTAATACTGTCAACTATTATGCATGCCCCAAAAGGTTCCTGGTTAAAAAAACAAAACAAAACAAACTAGACTTGTAGCTTCTCTCTGTAGATGCTGCTGCTCTTACTGCCCCTCAGCAGGCATGAGGCTGGGAACTGGACACTGGGATGGTGATTTGGCCTTGCCAGGGGTCCAGCTGCCCTGGCCATTGGTATGGGAGAGGAACTGCAGGAGATCCCTGCTGCCTTCCAGTTCATGGGATGATGGCCTCCACTTCTGCCCGTTTGCTTCTCCTTTCAAATCTTACATGAAGGTATACAGTTTGAAGAAGCCAGTTTGACTCCAATATCTGTGCAATGGAATACTGCTCATTAAAAA
Organism: Pan paniscus; assembly: GCF_029289425.2. Classification (NCBI taxonomy): domain Eukaryota; kingdom Metazoa; phylum Chordata; class Mammalia; order Primates; family Hominidae; genus Pan; species Pan paniscus. The sequence continues at coordinate 31,728,565 of NC_073271.2, read as the reverse complement.
GGAATTAAACTATTGATACACACAACATGGGTGAAGATCAAACTGTCTCCTTCCCTTTGATTCAAGGGAATCTGAGAAATGTGGTTCTCAGCTTTCCAGCATCTTCAGTTTGGAAGACATGCAAGAGCATGGCCGGAAGGAATGCCAACCGCCGGTTCTCTACACCTACCATAATCTTATATTCTTTTTGGACAGTTTTCTTTTTTCTTTTTTATGATTCTTATAAATAGAGTATAATTTACACACATTAAGGCTCAAAGTTTTAAAAGTTTTGATAAACGTATATACCTGCACAATCACCATACCAGTCAGGGCATAGAGCATTTCCATGACCTCAGAAACCCCCTTGTGCCACCCTTAGCAGCAACAATTGTTCTGTTTTCCAGCCTTACAACTTAGCTTTGCTTGTTCTCCAGCCCAGAGAAATGAAAACAAAAAAGTTCCACTAAAAAAAACATGTATAAGGATGTTAATACCAGCATTTTTCATAATAGTTTCAAAGTGGAAATAATCTAAATGTTTCTCAGTAGGAGAATCAATAATTACACTCTGGTATGTCTGTGTAGTGGAATACTGCTCATTTAAAAGGAATTAAGCTATTCATACACACAACATGGGTGAGGATCAAATACAATGTAAATTCATTTTATAATTAGTAAAAGAAGTTTTAGTACATTTTAATTCTGGGATAGCCTTCACTTTTGCTTTATGCATTTCTTTAATGGTTAAGTTATAATAATTACATACTAATTTAAAAAGTTTAAATGCAAAATGCAGTAATCATTGTGATTAAATGTTAGTAGGCAATTTAGTAATATTATGACAATATTATACAATTAATGTTTTAATTATATCTATATTTAAAACTTAAATATAAATTATTTAAATATAAAAGATACATTATATTTTAAATAGGTAAAATCATAGATATATTATTTATTTTGAAGTAAAAGTGATCAGAATATGTCACCCCAAAATATGCTGCTTTGGCATATTGATTATTTTGAGCTGAAGGCAATTAAGAAAAGCAGATATGGGAAGGGCTATCTGCCCCCTGCTTTTCTCCCTAAAAGGAGGGCATAAATTTCCTATGAGAAAGGTATTCTGGTACCAGGAAGAAGATAACATTTGTATCATGAGAGATGGCGAGATGATACCAAGATGAGTCTGTACAAATAAACCTTCCTAAAATAACCCTTTTGTTTCATTGGTTACCCCAGTATATTTTCTAGTCCTTTTCCCACAATTTATTGTCCCAAACCTCTTTATCGTGTCACTTCTCCACAAATTTATCACTGTTTGTTAAAATGGTATATAAGCCCTCAATTCTACCTGTTCCTTTCAGGTTTTCACTTCTTCTCTACGAAGTCCCCTGTGTCATGTAAAAAAATTAACATCAAATATAATCTGTATGCATTTCTCCTGCTAATCTGGCTTTCGTTAGTTGAACTTGCAAACCTCTGCTGCAGAACCTAAGAGGGTTGAGGAAAAGTTTTGCCTCTCCTACAGAAGCAAAGAAAGAATTAGAGTTGGTTCAAATCTCCAAGTCACTAATAGTCCTTTTAGGTGACTTTGAGGAGTAGAGCCATATTCAGAGTCAGCAACTCAGCCACCAAAAACACTCAAATTTCATTTTCAGAATAAATATAAATTATGATTTGATTCTACTTTATAACTATGTCAGCTGGGATGCATTTGGAGTAATAGAAAATTTGTTGACAGTGGCTTAAGCCATAAGAACACTTACTGATGTTACAAAAATCATGGAAGTAAGTGGTCTCAGGGTAGGCTTGAGGGGTTACAAGGACACCAAGCTTCTAAAGTTTTTCTTCTTCATTCCGATATCCTTAGAGTATGAGCAATGCCTACTGCCTTCCACTCATGCGCACAAGACAGCTGCCCCTGCTCCAACCATTATGTCCTCACATGATAGTGTTACAGATAGCAGGAGGAGCTGCCACAAAAGGGCTTTCTCTTCCACAGGTCTTCTCGGTCAGGGAGGAAAGTCTTTCCCAGAAGTAAAGAACAGGCTTTTTTTCATCTCTTTGGTCAGAAGAGAGTCACATAGCAATCACTAAACCAGTCACTGGCTAAGACAATTGGGGTTTTCATGATTTTCCTAGAACAAATAATTCAGCCAGGATGACATGTTACTGCCTGAACAAAATTAGTGTTCTGTAGGCCAGGAAGTGGCTACCCTGAGATATTTCCAAAGTCTATATAGATCAGAAACGAGTTATATCAGTAATATCCTGCCTCATCAGTGCTTAAAGTGTGAGCCTTTAATCCTGAGGAAATAGACCAGAGAGAAAGATGAATTCTGGCTTTAAATCCCACATGCTCTGTGCCCTTGAGCAAGTAACTTTACTTTTCTGAAAGTCAGTTTTCTTATCTATAAAATGGGAATAATAATAATCTCTGACATGTAGGATCTGGGGAGGAATACTAGAAATAATACATACGGAGCACCTGGCACAGTGTCTGGTACGTAGCAGGGGCTTACTAAATGGTACATATGATTACTCTCGAAAAGTGCAGACAGGCTTAAACCATGGCTTATGTCAATGAGTCACATCACACATTTCTTTGTCGTTCCCTTTAAGAACTTAGAGAAGTATGATTTTGAAATGCCTACTTTCTAAGAGGGGTGGATGAGATTCAGGTAAGGCATTTAGAGTGTTCAGCACACTTCTAGCCAATAGTTGGTGCTCAGTGAATTCTCATTAGATCCCAGTTGGAAATGATGTGAGTTCTTTTCCTGACATTCACCTGAGCTTGAAAACAATGCTGAGAAATTCTCCTCTCCCTACTGCTGAACCCAGCTCACTCTGCCCTTAACTCCTATTTGCTGCTCTGTGTCTTCAGAGAATTGTCCAGGTCTGACCTCGATAAACGGGGTCTATGAGGGGAAGAGTAAACCAGGGGGACAGCAAGCAGTGAATTAACCCTGACATCCCCTAAAGCCCCAAGATGTTTGCTTCGTAAGATTTTGAGCCTTACTTTTGGCTTTTCCCTTTTTTGAATAATTTGGTCTCTGATGTTTCTTAGCAGGCAAATCCTCAGACCATAATGTACAAGGACTCTGGCTTTTATGGTCTCATGCTGTGTGTTTCATCCATTAGGAAAGAATGGGCGCACCCAGCTTCTCAATGTACTGAATGCTTACATCCATGCTGTCACTTTTGAGCCCACACAAGAAAGGTGGGTTTCATTTTTCCCCTTTCTATAAATGAGCAAAATAAAGGTCACAGGCACTAGATAACTTCCAATGTTACCTATGTAGTACTTTGTTAGGATTTGGAATTAGAAGTCTCATCCAAGGGTCCCTAGTTTACTCAGGAAACAGAAGTTTGACTAACATGCACCAGGAATGTCTTTCCTTTTTTTTTTCAAGTTTCTATAAATTCAGAATTTATCTTTATTATATACATAACTAAAGAATTGAAATAAACTCCATGACATCACAGCATTATCCAGGTTCCCAATTTGTGGGCAAAAAATTATCCTCATGTCTTTCTTTTTAACAGTAGAAACAATCATTTGTATGGCATAGAGACCTACCCAATTTTAGGAACTTCTGAAACCTTGAAAGTTCAAAGCCAAAGGTTGATCCACACCACCTCTGTGAATTAGTGAATATTTATTTTCGTAATTTATAAATGGCAGAGAGATTGAGTCATGGTTGCTTTGTTTTGTTTTCACTTCCAATATAATCCTCTAAGGTATTGAAGGTAGCTTCCCCAAGCCCTGAGCTACGTAGTGAGTTATTTTTGGTTTCCTTGGAGGTTTAAAAGTGGAGGAGCAAGACCTTGGGATGGGAGGGTGGGATGGACTGAGGAAACAGATGGGATAAGGGACTCTGGAGTTTGGGGTTTAACTCAGGATCCCCTTCTTGGAGGGGTGCCATAGTTAGCCTTTAGCACAGATGGGTGGGGGGAGGCCATGGGCCTGGAGGACCACATTGTGAGAGGTCCTGTGAGGTCCAGGGCCTGAGCTGATGCAGATGACTCCCCAGGGCAGCCTGCTCCCTGACTGATAAATGCTCTAAGCAATTGGTGGGGGTATTGGGCATTGTCTGCCAGCTCTAACTCTACCTAAAAACAGTGATCTCTTTCTTAGAGCACTGGCCTTGGATGATGGAGCAAGTGCATTTGGACATGGAACTGAGAAGCCTCTTGGCAAGGAGGAGTATGTGTTTACCCGGGGTTCTCAAGAGCAGATTTGAAGGCAGATCGTGTGATCTGTTCATACAGTGGAGTATGCAGGGTGACTTGATGGTAAAAGGGAGGGAAACAATCACAAGGGAGGCCAGGAAACGAAAAAGGACCCTGGGACTAGAGCCCCTCACCTTCTCCAGGGTGCACCCACATCGCTTGGCCCCAGCTCCCTCCACGCAGAAAGCTCAGCCTGGCCCAGTGGAGCCAGTGGTGGGGCGTCAGTGACAATCTAGCCCTGCCACTACCAGTGCCAAGCCCCTGGGCATGGATGGGACCGTGTATTCTGTGCACAGGAAGGGCTGGTGTGTGGTTGCTGGCATTATTGCTTCCATCCTTGTTATTGTCTGGAGCCCTCCGTAGCCTACTGGGCTACTTCACCTCTTCCTGGCAATATGGTGCCATATCCTGCTGATGTTTCCTCTGCAGCATCTCCTATTACTACCCAAGTTCAGGGGCCCTTGCTTACTCTTACCCAAAGGACACCAGATTCCTTCACTTGGCATTCCAGTGCCTCAAGTCTCTGGCCTGGACCAGCCTCCCTTTTGCCTTCTGTCTTGGTAGAGCCTCCTCTTGACCGCCTTCCAGTTATACTAAAGTCCCTGAATTTCCTACAGGCTCCAGGCTGTTTCCAGGTTCTTTCTCTTTGCTTGTGTGGCAAAGGATCCACCTAGAACTGCACCCCACCCCTGCCCCTTAGCTTCAATCTTAGTCCACAGCTCGCTTCCTTCAGAAAACCCTTTTCTGAGTCTCTGCCATATAGAGCTGGTCCCTCTCTCTCTATAGCCTGTGTGGAGTCTTGTATGCTGATAGCACCATCCCTCAAACCATTTACTTCAAGTACTTGTGTATCTGTCTGCTGCAGCTGAATATGCACCCTGGAGCTGTGTTCTATTCACTTTTGAATCCCCGGGGCCCTGGCTCAGGGCCTCGCACACAGCAGGCTCCCAAGGCTCATTCAACAGATGCAGAAACCACCTCAAATATGACCTTCGCCTCCTGCTGTGTCCCTGTTATGTCACCTGCCAGGGAGTTCATGCTGCCACCTCCAGGTGGGGTATTTGGGATTGCACTCCTCTCTTTCTCTCTAGACTTTAACTGATGGAACATGAACCCCAGCAGCAGCTGCATTCAGCCCTATGTGGTACTAGCCGGTTTCCAGTGTCCCCCTCTTTATTGAAGACACGTGGCCCACAGGCTGGCCCACACCTGGATGTGCTGGCAACTAAGTAGGCAGTCTCAGCACCCCCGACTGGGGGGCCTTGCCGGTAGCTTTTCTAGGTGGTGTCAGAGTCTACTAGAGAGTCTGGCCCTTCTCCCATCCTCTGAGACAGCCCTGGGAAAGGGCAGGAAAATGCCACACGCAGAGCCCGGACACAGTGACTACACCTAAGTGAGTGCTCCGGGACTGTGGGCAAAGCATAGTCAGTCATCCCGAGTGATCATCCAGAATTAGGGACCTGATCAGTTTCTCCTCTTGCTTAAGGCCTGGGAGGTTCCCCTCTTGGAGGGTGTGGGGCTTGCAGAGAGAAAGTCACCTTTGTCTGAAGAGAAGATGTCCCTTAATTGTGGTGCATGTGGCCCCAGGTGCAACATGGTTAGGGGAGGGCACGCAGCCTGGGTTACTGCCTGCTCCATAGGGCAGCGTAACCAGCACAGCCCCGCCATCTGCATGATGCAGAGACAGGCAACAGGATTCTGGAGCCCCTCCTAATCTAGCCCTCTCCTCCTTCCTGCAGCCTGGCTTCTCTGCCTGCTTGACAGGGCAGCCTAACTTGCACAGCCCTGCTGGCTGCATGATGCAGGGACAGGCAACAGGATTCTGGAGCCCCTCCTAACCTTCCCCTCTCCTCCCTCCTGCAGCCTGGATTCTCTGCTTCCGCTGTATCCTCTATTTTCCCTCATCACACTGCACTTAAAATGTCTATGTGTCCATTTCCAAACTAGACTCTTTTAGTTTTTTTATTAAAAAATATTAGGGCATTTGTGCCTTGTAAGTTATGCTCTGGGCCTTATTCTGATGGCTCATTTAATCTTCACGATAACCCAAAGATGTAGGGACCACTACTGTCCCCATTGTATATTTGAGGGCAAGGGTTACTTTATTCCCTCTGTTGTCCTCAGAACCCAGGACAGTGTTTGACACAGAACAAGCTCTGGGGACACAGAGATGAATGAATGAGTGAATGCAGGGATGAACTGTGTGCCCTGGGGAAGGGGATACTCTGTGGACACCCAGCCCAAGGAACCAGAGCCTTCTCTCCACCCTTTGCTACTTTCTTTGTTCTTGTCATCAGTTCTCTGCCTCTTACCTTTATTTCTCCCAGTCCTTCCTCTACCACCTCAAAGACACAGATTTAAGCCAGCTGAGGTACAGTATCCATTAAAAAACAGTCTCTTAATTTGCTAAAATTACATTTTCTGTTGGTTTTCTGAGGTTTGGGGAAAGAACCAGATGGGTGTTATCGTATGTTTGGAAAGTGCCCTTTGAGAACAGAGACAGTTAATGAATGTTTCCATATGAGTCCAATAGACAGTGCCAAGTATCCTCCGGGCACAGGGACAATATTAATTGTTGTTGATTTTCTTATTCATGATTTAAATATGCTAAACAGCCCCTGAGCAGACTCCAAAGAGTTAATATGTTACCCAAAATATGACTTATCCATGGAGTACTTTACTCATCGAGGGTTCAGTGGCTCTCTTTGTGCTGCCTGTTCATTTTGTAAATTTGATGAATTTACACAGGAGGACATAGACTAAGATTTGGTTATAAAGTGATAGAAAATACTGCTTATTTCAAGAAAAAGTCAACTTGGATACTAAGATGCTTTTGTGTAACAGGTATGTATGAGTCCACATGGATTTGAACATTTAATGACCTCTTTTTCCAAATATTAAAAATTATTTAAAACTTGAAATATTCAAAGCTTAATTGTTCTTCTTATTTTTCCGCTTCCAGAGCACCTCTGCATAAATGTAACATACTATATTGTTCTGTATTTTTGGTGCTTAAATTACTGGGAAATAATTTTCTTTCAAAACCAAATCACAGACCCTTATTGTTATTCATTTTAAAATAGAAAACATTTTAGAGATATTAGTGTCTTACATTCTTGAGAGCTTCCAGAATATATTAGGCAGATGAGTATGTAAAATAGCATATGTTAGATTTCACTTGTCACCACTTCTATAGCCCACGATCCCGAGTCTATCTTTGTGGGTTTCCAACAAGCCATCCACTAGTGCCAAGGATGGTTTTCCTTGACTCACTTTGCTGGGAAGTTTTCAGGTGATTAACACCAAGAGCTGCTCAAGTTTGGGTTATGTGTGGCTTGTGATCAAGGGAGGAAGCACAGCAAAGGGATTTGGATGCTGTTCCTTAGAGGATGACGACATTCCACAGTGAAAAAGGACAGAATACCGGCCCAACATCTATCTCTTGAACCGAGGTTTCAAATTTGGAGGTTTTCCGAGTTTGGAAGGTCCTATGATACCCGCATCACACACGCTGTAACAGCCCTGACAGGGTTTGCAGCATCGCTCTACAATCAAAATTGTTACTATTTCTATAGTCAAAAGTATCAGTAGTCCCATTAGTGGGATAAGGACTATTAATAGTTATATGTCTCTTCAGGACAGGATTTGTCCCCAGATGAATTAGCACAAAAATTTCAGTTTCCAGAAATTTTTGGATCTTGACGTTGTCATAAGGGATTGTGGATGTAAACAATGAAAGTCCAAAATGTTTGTGTTACCAACAGAAACTGCAAAAGTGAGTCTCATTAAATAACCACAGCATGTCTGATAAAATGCCACATGATAAATTTTATACTTTTAGGCACTACTGGTCAAAGTATTTGGGATCTTTTCCAGAATTAACAGTCAAGGTCCATTTGTTGTCTTGGAATATGTACTTAATTATATTAAATTTTAATTTTTGTTTGAGTAATATTATACTGGTAAAGATTTTTAAAATTGATACTCAGAGCCCATCTTTTCATGTTTTTGTTCAGACCTTATATGTATGCATAATTTATTCAGAGTAGACATCTTTTTTCTTTTTTAATTTAAAATTATAACGTGTTTTTCTATGAATTTTACTTTCTTTATAACTATTTTAAACAAGCTCTTCTGAAGCAAGATTTAACACAGCACTCTACTGCTATCTTGGAAGGAAGAGGCAAAAATACAAAAACAATAGGAATTAGTTATCCTGTCACGTGAGTTAAATGCAGCTGTTAATAAAATAGGCAAAGTAGTTGTCAAGAGTTAATCAGATACACTTCTGCAAGGATGACTAGTTTTATAAAATAAAATAATGGCATCAAAATGAATACCAGTTGAGTAATGTATTACTTTAAAATAACTGTGGGATCTTAAGTCATTTTATAAACACACTAGACCCATCAGACTCAACTTTTTTTTTTTCAATTTCAAGTATTCTTTATTCAAAGTTGAAAAATATACCATACTGCATTATTGCAAAAATTCACTGGTACAAAACACTTTGCAGCTGGTGAGAAGGCAATAAAAAGTTGAGTTTTAAACTCATTGCTATAAATTATTCTTATAGTACTTTGCAAATTCAGAATTTCAAACTGCATTTTCTTTTTCTAAATTGCCCACAGTACTCGAGGTTCCTGAAGCTAAGCTGACGGAAGAGGGAAAGTGTGTGATAAATACATGTGCAGCTTTCTGTTCAACTTGAACAATGATTTTGTGGTGGATGCAACCTGCAAGGGTAACAAAATTCGTTTTGCAAATCATTCGGTAAATCCAAACTGCTGTGCAAAAGTTATGATGGTTAATGGTGATCACAGGACAGGTGTTTTTGTCAGGAGAGCCATCCAGACTTGCGAAGAACTGTTTTTTGATTACAGATACAGCCAGGCTGATGCCCTGAAGTATGTTGGCATTGAAAGAGAAATGGAAATCCCTTGACATTTGCTATCTCCTCCTCCTCCTTCTCTCTGAAACAGCTGCCTCAGCTTCAGGCTCAACTTTTACTTAAAGAAGTTTTGAGTTTTTTCAGTTGTCGTGGACTCCCAGGTTGAAAGTCATAACCTTAGTATGCCCAGATGAACCAGGTGTTTAACTGCAGCGGGAACCTAAGCGCTCGCTCTGACCGAGGATCAGGGAATGATTTAGGAACAGATACCCCATGACGGGATCCAGGATCCAATCAGATTGAACTTGCCTGTCACCCTATGCTGATGAAACCCAACCCAAACCCCAGGTCAGGGAGATGGATTCAAAAAAAGGTTTCCTTTTCTCAAAGGCTGGTGCCATAATATTGGCCAGTGTCCACACTGGGCAGTGAGCCGACTGATTACTTGATAACGATTTAACCCCGCAAGGCCTTAATTTTCTCGTTTTTGAAATGAGAAATTTTATGAAATTTCTAAACCACTGATGATTTGTTAAGCAGGTAAAAAAATTTCCTTGTTAAATAAGTAGTCTTGCTGGTGACATTGAACATTGTTTGCCTGCAGAAATATAGCGTCATAAGGATTTGTTGATTATGTTATTATTTATAATTAGAAAAGTAATTTCCAGTGATACAATTTCTATTAGAGTTGAGCAAATGAGTTTGTATTTTGGAGACTTGGAGTCCGTGTTAATTTGTCCACATAGTTTCCAGGTGGTTTTGTTGTTGTCAGCTACTGAACTGGTGGTCAAAGAAAAGAAGCAACAAAATGACAGAGTCCTGTTGCCTGTCCCTGCATCATGCAGATGGCGGGGCTGTGCAGGTTAGGCTGCCCTGTGGAGCAGGCACAGAAGCCAGGCTGCAAGGAGGGAGGAGAGGGCTAGATTAGGAGGGACTCCAGAATCCTGTTGCCTGTCTCTGCATCATGCAGAGGCTGTGCTGGTTAGGCTGAGGCAGGAATCCAGGCTGTGTGCCCTCCCCTAACCATGTTGCACCTGGGGCCATATGCACCACAATTAAGGGACATCTTCTCTTCAGACAAAGGTGACTTCCTCTCTACAAGCCCCACGCCCTCCAAGAAGGGAACCTCCCAGGCTTTAAGCAAGAGGAGAAACTGATCAGGTCCCTATTTCTGGATGATCACTCGGGATGACTGACTGTGCTTTGCCCACAGTCCTGGAGCACTCACTTAGGTGTAGTCACTGTGTCTGGGCTCTGTGTGTGGCATTTTCCTGCCCTTTCCCAGGGCTGTCTCATTCAGAAAGTGGTACGATAGTGTAAAGAAGCAATCAGGGACTGAAGTGAAAGCTTGGCCTGGGACAAACTGGGGGCTGAAAGGAAGGCTTGGCCGGGAACCTTGGCCTGGGACCAATCAGGGGCTGATTGCACCCAATGGAAATGGAAGTTGTCACTGCAGTCTGTGGACTCTGTCCAGAACTGGTAGTTTGAGGGCTTCAGACTGTCCTTGGCTTGAAGGTCGAGTTTCACCAGGGACCCATCCCTGTCTGCCTAAGAATTTGTTGGCTTCCTATTGCTATCAGTGTGAGGAAACCTGAGCTATTGCTCCCATTCTGCCATTGACTATCCTTGAAGTCTTAAGTCATGCGACTGCGTTGCATAAGAGAATTCCAAATTCTTATATAAAATGAAGCTGGTAGGCTACAAACCCCCAAGGCACTTTCTATAACTCTCACATTCTAAGATTCTGATGAATATCTTGAATTTTTTTTTTGAAACAGGGTCTTGCTCTGTTGCCCAGGCTCAAATGCAGTGGCAAGATCATGGTTCACTGCAGCCTCCACCTCCTGGGCTCAAGCAATCCTCCTGCCTCCGCCTCCCAAGTAGCTGGGACTACGGGTATGCGACCCCATGCCAGGCTATTTTTTTTTAATTGTAGAGACAAGATCTCATTGTATCGCTCAGGCTGGACTTGAACTCCTGGGGTCAAGTGATCCTCCTGCCTTGGCCTCCTAGTGTTGAAATTACAGGCATGAGCCCCTGCACTTGGCCTGAAAATTTTTCAGGAGAGTGTGAGGTGATTGCAGTTTACATATGTTTATTGATGTCTGGATAGCCCCCTCTTTCTATCCATGGTTTTGTCTTACTCTGCAGACTGCATTGCCCTGCAGGCATTACCCATTGCACACCCACCTCATTCCAGATATTTCTCTGTACTGATGTCACTGCCAATGGTATTAGACACCCTATTTTTGTATAAGAGGTTCAGAACTACTTTTAAATGTAAAACTTAATTTCAACTGGATAGCCAGTAGAACATGCAGCAGAAATTGTCTTGGTGCAATAAAAAAGGATTCAGGAAACTACCAAGTTTTCATTTTGTAAAGAACGACAGACTCAGTGACATATAGAATGAGTAAAGAATGTTAATGGAAATAATTAGGCAAATTTTTATTTTCTCTGCAAAAATCAGGATTTCTTCTGGAAATTCAAGAGCAGCAGCAGCAGCATCCTTGAAGCTGAACAATATTCCCCAAAAGCCTTTGTTTGCCCTAATATTCCATAATGTTATGCTTTTACAGTCAATAAGCCATTAGTAATCAAGAGATGTATAATTTATTAATTACACTTCACATTAATATTTAATCTTTTTGGTTGCTGAGTATATTTCTAAATCTACTTTTTAATTACATTTTAGTGATATAAATCTTCCAGGCAACCATTAGAAAAGTATTTTTTTTTGCACATTATGATGCCAATTACTTTTAAGCAGCTGGTTGTGAACTCTTGTGATGATACTTGGTACAGTGGCAATCTTGGTGCGTAGGTGCTCCTCACTCATCTGAAAGCTAATTGAATAGTAGTGAGAAAGGAATGTTATAAAGAATTTAAAGACATACAGTAGAGAGGGAGAAAAAGCAAGAAACAACTTATATCAGAAAGAGTGTCATCCATAGCAGGCCTATTACCATCTCCAATTGGCCAGGCAAAACCAATTGGCTAATGGTGAACTTTTTCTGGGTGTTGACTCTGATATTTACAGTTCACAGAACTGAAATAAGCAGTGCTTCTCTGTTATGACTCTTGTCCAAGTAATGGCATTTTTAAAAAGGCCGTAAACGAACTCCATCCCCCTTTTTTCCCCCAATAGCGGTGTCAAATGCTGGTGATGTTGATTTTGTCTTTCTGCCTTCTTGAAACCTGATTGGCTAACTTACTAACACTGCTTGGCTGATTTTATTTTTTTTTAAATCAGATTCCCAAGCTTTTGAAAACTTTTGTGCCAGATATTTTATTCATTTATGTCTCTTTTGCATCTTTGGTGCTTTACATTTTTTAATTGCCTTTATGCTAGGACATATTTTGAAAGTGACCCCTAAATTTTCCCATATAGTCAAGCTTTAGTGGTGGTGTTAGTGGTTTCAGCAGGAGGTAGACTGAGGCATTGAATTATATTTGGGGAAAGTATCTGCTTGTTTATAAAAGGATATCATAGCTGAAAATTCTGCGTTTCCAAAACCATCTCCCTCATGGATTTTCTGTTGGGTCTGAGATTTTTTTAACCATAAATATTACTTCTTGAGATTTGACAATATAAGGAGCTGTTGTTTTGAAAAGACTATTGCTAAATGCTTGCTGGTCACCTAGACAAAGCAGGTGCATACTTACCCGCTTCTCCTCTTAACTTACTTGCATGGGCTCAGTGTCTAGTTTAGCCCTTGCAGCCCTCTGATCTTCTGTTCTCCTAAATTCTCACTTGTGCAGTTCTTTAAAAAAATGTTTATTTGGAAGCTTGATTATTTTCTGCATATTCTTCAAAATATGAAATACATATATGAGAATGTAGAAAACTCAATTATACCAAATACACAATATAAATATACCAAAAACTATTTTTTTTTATTTTAAACTGTTCTCTATCCTTACTAGCTTGTAGACCTTATGAATCAAGGGCAATCTCATGTTCATTGCTGGATCCTCTCGGCTGTGGCACAATGCTTTATTCACAGAATAGAGCATCTTTGGAAATTTCCTTTTAAAAGGAATTTTGGGGGGAGATAAGACACGGTTACCTCTCAAAGAATATATAAAGTAAATTGAGATTGAGGATGACCTTTCTTTATCTTCATATAAGGTTTAGGGGCCTGACTGGTTTTTTTGTTTGTTTGTTTTAGGTCTTGTTTTCTTCTCATGAGAATGGCATACACATCTTACCTTTTTCTTTTTTTGAAATTAACTATTGAGGGAAAAAATTTTGGTTGAAACTGGAACTTATAATTCCTTTCAGAGTCTGGAATGCATGATATTCCAAATATCCTGGGAACTCTTCTCTTCTACAAAAGTCAATTTCTTTTTTTTAAATTTTATTTTCTTTTAGGTTCTGGGATACATGTGCAAACGTGCAGGTTTGTTACATAGGTAAACGTGTGCCATGGTGGTTTGCTGCTCTTATCAACCCATCACCTAGGTATTAAGCCCGGCATGCATTAGCTATTTATCCTGATGCTTTCTCTCCTCCCACCCACCAACAGGCCCCAGTGTGTGTTGTTTCCCTCCCTGTGTTCTCATTGTTCAGCTCCCACTTATGAGTGAGAAAACGCGGTGTTCGGTTTTCTGTTCCTGTGTTAGTTTGCTGAGGATGATGGCTTTCAGTTCCATGGGACATGATCTTGTTCCTTTTCATGGCTGCATAGTATTCCATGGTGTGTATGTACCACATTTTCTACCAACAATAGACAAGCAGAGAGCCAAAATCATGAATGAACTTCCATTCACAATTGTTACAAAGAGAATTTCTTTTTTTAATAACCAAAAAGCAATAGTCTAAACATAGCTTTGATAAGCCCAAATAGCTTGTTTACATTTGCCAAATTCCGCTTTTTAATGTGTGTGGGTAATCCATAAATCAACTGGTTTACTTAATAATCTACTTGTCAACAACACTAGAACCACAATATGTGAAACAGTATTCGAGAGTGATTGTGTTTAGTATACATGAGCGGTTGTATTTAAAAAGAGCTTGCCTTCTAATTAGTGTGGTAGCCCCTACAAAATAGTCCTTTTGGCTTTTAAGAATGTTTAATATAGAGCATACGTTGACAGTTATTGATATAGATCTCATTCCTATGGCATTTACTCATTTCAACCAGGCAATTGGGTCATTGAAAGGAGAGATGCAGGGTGCTAGACTGAAGTCCTGTCATAGGGGTTGGGTTCTGAGCTGTACTCAGGGGAAGATTAAAATTGGGACAGAAAAATGAGAGAAAGGAGGCAGAAAAGTTTTTTAAAAGTGGTCATGAGTTGGGCGTGGTGGCTAATGACTGTAATCCCAGTGTTTTGGGAAGCCCAGGTGGGCGGATCACCTGAGGTCAGGAGTTTGAGACCAGCCTGGCCAACATGGTGAAATCCTATCTCTACTAAAAATACGAAAATTAGCCGTGTGTGGTGGCACATGCCTGTAATCCCAGCTACTAGGGAGGCTGAGGTAGGAGAATCACCTGAACCCAGGAGGCGGAGGTAGCAGTGAGCTGAGATCATGCCACTGCACTCCAGACTGGGTGACAGAGTGACACCCTCCCTCAAAAAAAGGAAAAAAAAAAAAAAAGAGAGAAAAAAGTGGTCATGGTCCCTGTGACACAAGAGGGTAAAAAGAAAGGTATAAATACACATGATAAATATGAAGAAAAAAATTAAGCAGCATTTTGATAATTGCTCTAAGCAGGGACAATTCTCACCTCATGAGTGTATCTTAGGAGATAGAGGCAACTTTAAAAAATCACATATTTGAGAATGATGCCTTTAGGCAGAGAAAGGGCTGCATTTTCATCCACCTCCGGTGAGGTTGGGAGGAGCAGTTAGACCTCCTCCTCTTGTCCAGTGACAACTAAGCTACAAACCTAAGCAGCCATTAGAATGTATTGTGCTATTTCATTTTAGAAAGTAAAAATAGGAAACAAAAAAAACCCATAGCATTGGAAATGGCCTGTTCTGTTGTGGGGGAGTTCCATGTCTGTGGACAGATTTCTTTGTTATTCATGCTCTTTCCTATAACAGAATGCACAAAACAATAAATGACCCTGGCTCAGTTTCCATTCTATTTCTACCACAGTTATTCCCCACAGAGTGTCTACTATCGATTTGCTTTCTCTCTGGAAGACAGTTTTTCTCCCTCTCTCTTTTTTCTTCCTCTCTCTCTCATGTCTGTTTCCCTTTGTCATCTTTTCCCAAATCATAGGGATTCTTGTGTTCTTTCCTACCTGCTTTTTGTTTGTTTCTTCAGTGAAGCCGTTACCCAAGTAAGAACAGACTCATCATTAACAGACAAGGAATCCTGGAGGTCAGGTATTTACAATCGAACCACACAGGTGAGAGTGAGGTGTTTTCCCTGAAAGGACTTTTCCTTAGCAGTGATATTTATGTGGAACCGTCACACCCTCCCCTGCATTTTCAGTGTCTCTAGTCTAGATTTCCTCATTGGCTGTTTGAGGTTAAGAATGCATATGGATTTAACTCAATACATTCTAAGAAAAGTTTGAGTGCTCCTAGAAAGGGGAAGAGGAGTTAGCTAAAGATCTTAAGGGTTAATGTTACCAAGGGCTGCGTTCCCTGCATTCATGCAGTGACTCATTCCGAGGATAGGCTTGCAGAAAGAATAACAATGATAGAACAAAAACAGTGGTAACAGCTATTATGTATCATAGCGAAAGCCTACTCGATGCCAAACACTTTACAAACATTATCTCTAATGATTACAACTGTACTACTGGTGAGTGTTATTATCTCAGTTTGGAAATAAAAATCTTGGCTCAGAGAGGTTCAATAACAGTTCAATAACAGTCCCTGGATTACCCAGGTAGGAAGTGGTTTAGTTTGGAATTATATGCAAGCTCTTCTTGACCAAAGTACTCTTTGCTTTGCATTTTACTATTCTGGGAGGATTTTGGAGGGGGATTTGCTTCAGGGAGCCCTTGCAGAGAATGGAAGGAGCCATTCTGCCATTTGGATGACCATAGATATTGAAGGACACATCTATTATTAACAATGGATCTTTGTAAAGTTAGGTTTGTATCTTGCAATCCCAAATCATAAGATCTTTATCATTTTCTGTTTTTTTTTACAAAGAACTTTGAAACCAAATGTTTCTGGGCAAAGGACAATAGAAATGGTAGTATAGTGGTTAGAGCATGGACTCTGAAGGCAAGCCAGCTCAGTTCTTCATTCCAGCTCTGCAGCTACTGGTGGTGTTACCAGGGCAAGTTGCTTACCAATTCTGTGCGTCAGTTTCCTCTTTGTATAATAAGCATTAGAACAGTACTTATTTCCAGGTTATTGAGAGAATACAGTAAGTTAATATATGCAAAGCTCTTAGACAGTGTACATCATGCACATAGAAAGTGCAGTATTAGCTATTATTTTATGTTATTTTTATTTATAGCAATTGACATTTAAAAATACATAAAAGTGGAATAAAATTATGATTGGGGACTTCAATACAATAGAAATCAAACAACTTTCATGATGATTCGAAAAGATATTCTGTTTTTTATGCATCAGATATAGTTGATCAAATTAAAATGAAGTTAGGAACTCAGTGTAAATTGATTTACTGTGCAGTAAAGTTGTTGTTGTAGAATCTGTTACTTAAACAAGGCCCCAGATTGGAGCTTTGTGAAGTGGGGTGAGGAATGACCTAAGAGGCAGCACAGTAAACAACTACAGAAACCATAGATCCAAGAGTTGTAGAACCCGGATAAAATGTAAATTTCAAGGGAGAGGCAACTCTCCTATTGTTAACTTCTCTTTAGATTGCTTTGAGCTAATGCTTAGTGTTAATGCCTGGCAAATTCCAAACAGGGAAAAACATAGGGACTTATCTTTCATATTATGTATGATTAAAATGAAACTTGATTTGTCCATTAAGCAGTGCAGTAACAGGTTTTCTGACTTTTCATAAGGCATTAGAGAAATGATGCATATCAAGAAGACGTTCTTTTTCAAAAGGACACTAATCAATGCTGAGAACATTTGCTATAAATTATTCACATTTGTTATAAACTATTCCATCCTTTTAAAAATTAACGGTACATAACCTATAATCTAGGAGCACAAGTAGAGCTGCCTCACCTTGGAAAGTTTGATTATGAGGGGCTGATTACAGTAAGGGAACAAATAGGATCCTGAGATTGGAGCTCAGTGTCTTATGAGGAAGAAATCACTGAGCACCCGTACATCTGATAAAATGTGATCTCTACTCCTTGTTGTGTGTTCTTTCACCACACATTAATATTTCATGCAACCATTTCAAAATAAAGTCATAATGTGGGTCATAAATCACAAAACCGTGGCAATAAACCACTTTGGTTTATATTAGCTGTATACGGATGATACTTAAGCATTTCCACCATTAGCATGGACTATTTGAGCTTTCTATACACCACATTTGCTCTGTTTCTTCCATTTTAAGTGGTAGGAATATGGGAAACAATGCTAAATCCATTCATTAGTGATAGAACTATGCTATTTGTTCTCATAATTGATTTCATTTCAACTTGGACCTGTGAAAATGATAGCACAGTTGAAAATGACAATATTATTGACCTTGTTTTAGCAAAGAACATGCCTTTTCCAGTGAGTCCTGCTGAGGAGTAAAGGAAGACCAGGGAAAAATAAAATATTGAAAGAAAAAATAGAACAATGCATTGAAGATGAGAATTAATGTATAAATATGGTTTATGCTCATTAGTGAATGGCTTATTCCTTACAGATGCTCCTGAAATGATGCCATTATAATGTATAATTTTGGTCTTCTTCTCTTTTAGTTTTTTTCTAGTGGGATCTGTTCCACTTACTGCTCAGTATTAATGAAATGGTTACTATAATTATTATAATTCATACTAGGTAAAGAGGCTGGATAAGGTTATAGCTGAAAAATGTCTATCTATATTTCTCTCTCTCTCTATATATTTTTATTTAAGTTCTGGGATACATGTGCAGAACATGCAGGTTTGTTACATAGGTATACACGTGCCATGGTGGTTTGCTGCACCTATCGACTTGTCATCTACATTAGGTATTTCTTCTAATGCTATCCCTCCCCTAGCCCCCCACCCCCCAACATGCCCCAGTGTGTGATGTTCCCCTCCCTGTGTCCATGTGTTCTTATTGTTCAGCTCCCACTTATGAATGAGAACATGTGGTGTTTGATTTTCTGTTCTTGTGTTAGTTTGCTAAGAATGATGGTTTCCAGCTTCATCCATGTCCCTGCAAAGGACATTAACTCATCCTTTTTTATGGCTGCATAGTATTCCACAGTGTATGTGTGCTCAAGAGAGTTGGAGTCTCACTTTGTCAAACAGTGGCACGATCATAGCTCACTGCAGTCTCACGCTCCTGGGTTCAGGCTATTCTCCTGCCCTAGCCCTCAAGTACCTGGGACTATATCTAATTCTTGATGTGAATAAAAAGCCCATGCATTGAAGGCATCCTGAATTTATAAAAACCAAGCTCCCACCAATTAGACAAACTGACCAAAACATAAACACATACATATATTAGAGGCTTGTAAATATTCTTGTGCTTAAACCACACGGCATAATCTTCAGGACAAGGGCACTGTTTGTGAACAGTTGGGTTGGTTCATGGCTCTTCAGCCCTTGACTTGCAAAGCTTGAATGAGGTTAGCATTCAATGCCCTGGATGGATGGTCATGGTTTCTGTCAGATGCCAGGTCTGCAAAGGAGCCAACCCTGTTTCCTCATCTATCAAAAACAGCAAATAGGTATAGTCGTTGGATTGGGAGATGGTTGCGATAATTAAGAAAATGTATTCAAAAGCACATTGAAAAATTAGAACATTAGAACCCTTTATGAGTAAAAATGTATTTTTTTGGTTCATCAAATAATGTATTAATTTATTAAAAAGTTGATTGATGAAGGATTGAAAAGTACCCTGAGGGGTTGCATGGGTTCTGTATTTGAGATAAGTGGGCTAGGATTCTGAAAACCTGGAAAGCACATGTTGAGTCTGTGGAGGACAATGACTGCTCAGTCATTCTCTGGGAATGTGGTTGCTGTTGTCAGGCCATCAGGTTTTTAAGGGTGGCAGTCAAAAATCCACTGAAAAAAATAAGGCTGCGTATGCTAAATAAAACACATTTACCAGTCTGATTTATTCTGCCAGCTATGAGTCCAAGACTTTTGTGTTGATATCAAGACAGAAACTTGAACATCAGCATCGATATTGCCTTTCATAAAAAGAATGCATACGATGTTTTAGGTTTTCTAATGAAACTTTACTGTACTTTTGAAAGTACTCAGATATTTTTCTGCCCTCTAACATCTCCAGGAGACCCTACATTTTAGTTGAACAAAGATTTTCTTAAAAGAAGAATTAGATAGAAGGTGATATAAAGAAGCAATGTGTCTGAATTTTCAGGGAATGCAAACTTAAAAAAATGCATATACAGTCAGCTTTCCATATTTGTGGGTTCTGTATCCATGGATTCAATCAACTGAAGATCAAAAATATTTAGAAAAAAATGACGTAGTAAAAAATAATTAAAAATTTAAATATATAGTATAACAAGTATTTACGTAGCATTTACATTGTATTAGGCATTACAAGTAATCTAGAGATGATTTAAAGTGAAGTCGTGTACCCCATAATGACTTTTTGATCAACAACTGACTGCATGTATAAAGGTGGTCCCTTAAGATTCTGTTATCTTATTTTTTCTGTACTTTATCTATGTTGAGGTATGCTTAGATGCCCAAATACTTAAGCATTTTCCTACAGTTGCCTACAGCATTCAGTACAGTAGCATGCTGTACAGGTTTGTAGCTTAGGAGCAATAGGCAGTACCATCCAACTTATTGTGTGGTAGGCTATACCATCTAGGTTTGTGTAAGTACAGTGTGATGTTCATCCATTGACAAAACCAACTAACGATAAATCCCTCAGAAGCATCCCAGTTGTTAAGGTGTTGACTGCATAGAAGATGTGTGTAGGTTATATGCAAATACTGTGCCATTTTGTATAAGGGATTTGAGCATTTGCAGATAATCCTCAGGGTCCTGGAACCAATCCCATATGGATACTGAGGGGTGACTGTACTTGGTGTCTTATAAAAGCTAAGGTAAGAACAGACCAAAAGAAGGTAAACCCAGCTGAGCATTTCTGCAGTTCTGGAGCAGCGAAGGGTTACTACCATGCAGCACAATTTAGTGCATGCCATTTGCTTTTATGGAGGGCAGAAGATTGCTGAGTATTAGGTCACTGTGGCCAAGAATAAAGCTGAGCTTTGACCTCAGAAAGGAATTTGGTCTTGATTTCAAGAAGGCATTTAAAACAATAACCCAACACTTTGGAGTACCTAAATGGATGGTGGAAACTGCTAGAAAACCACAGGTAGTGTTTGCTCAAAAAGAAAGTGGTGGGAGGTGTGTGAAGGTAAGGGAAGAGAGAGGAGCCCCGAAGCCGCTGGAAGGGCACACAAGTGCTCCAGAATTGCAATACTTATAACGATGAGGGACCTGTGAGAGGAGGAGGGTGACAACGGGAAAAGGTTGCGGCGAGAGAAGAACATGTTAAAAGATTCATGCGTGCAAAGCCTTGGGAGGATGTCCATATCGTGTCAAGGTAACACCGTCATTCTTTGAGAGAAAGGATTCAGAGAGGCAGCCGACTTCCCAACACGGACCTTCCTTTCTTGTACCTATTTAATGGCTGCTATCCATTTCCATCCCATTGCTGGACGCCCCTGGCCCCATTAGCTCTGCAGGGAAAGAAGAGAAAATGCCCTAGACAAGTCGGATGCCCTCCTGGCTGCACGGCAGTCCAGGTTTAAGATGCATCATTGAAGTTTGGGGTGGCTCCCATCTGTACCTTTGGAATGCCATGCTTCCCCTTGCCAGCACCCCGATCCCCATGGCAGAGGGGGCATTTCCCTGAGAGCACAGACTGGTGGATGAAGGCAGGGAGTGGTTACCTGTCTCTGTCTCTCACTTATCCCCTTGTGTTGTCCGTGTCACTCAGTCTGGCCGTGCAGGATGTGGCTAATTGCTCACTGGTCTCCTGCAGGGGCCCACCCATTTTGAGTCTCACACTGCTATTCGTTTTAAAATTATTTCTCCCCTGAAATAAACTGAGACACAATTCCATGTCATAATAGAGACAAGAAGGAGTCCTCACTTCTTTTGACATAGAACAATATCTAGTCAGTTTCTGGGACTTTTTTTAGCTGGACAGTGATATTGAAATGTGGGTTACCTTGGTTGCTTCCCATTGGAAGCTTGGCTTGTTGTGGTTTGCTTTCTAGTTATCAATGTAAGTAGCTCCAGGAATAATGAATACTCGTAAAAGTGCCTTTATGCTCATCTCCTCAGTAAAGAGTTGCTCTTTTCTTGAATTTAAATACAATTAAGCAAAGGATTTATCTTTTAGTGAGCATTTTTTAAAGTCCCATGTAATGGACAACATGAAGCAGCTTATTTAGTGTGGGTTTAGTGGGAGTACTGTCAAGTTTTTCACCCACTGAAATGGAAACCTCATGTCTGTTGTATTTACTGAAAAACAATTTTAAGAAATGCATGTAATCCCTGGAGTATCTGAAGTCAGGTATTGCCGTTTCTTTTCTTATTTAAAATAGTGTCCCTAATTTTCTGTCTTTAGCGTGGGTGTCCTCATAATAGTGTTACTGGGATTTTAAAAATCTGAAGCCTGAATTCAAATCTTTTTCCTAAGTTAATATAGGAGAAGGTCAAGGTCAAAGTCAAATTCAAGACATTTGTCTCCATTTCAAAGACAGAAAGACTAAGGTGACTTTTGACATAATTTACATCTCACAAAATTATACAATACATTGCAATTGCTTATTTATTAGATCAGGCCCTGGAACCAGTAACAAAGTTCTTTAAAAATGTAAACAGTGAGGTATTGATTAAATCAGCCACGAGTGCATGTTGACTCCACAAAAATGCCAGAGCTTCTTACAACTCAGATCAGCACAATCCGACTCCTTTTATCCTCACCCCCTTTTAAAATTGTTTAAGCAATGTTACCGCTTAATTGCTAACCCATCTGTAGCAGGAAACAATTATTCTGAATAAGCCCACGTACCACACTGGTTTTCCAGCAGATTATTTAAAAACAATATTTCCTTAAGATAACAATTTTGATAATGATGCAGGAAGGAAATATATTTGCAATTAAACGAACATGCTTTAGCACAACAAGCAATAAAAAGCTTAACACTGAGCCTTTGTGAATTAAATGCCTTAAATGCCGGAACAACATTGGACGAAAGTCATGGTTCTGCTGACACATTTATTTCTCAGTAAATGAAGACTGTTTAGGTTTAATGCACTTGTGGTTAGCAATAGTTTAAAAGATCAATGTAAATTTGTTCTGAACTAGTAAATAAGGCTTTAATGAAACTTCTAACAGCATGCTCTCACACCTTAGTTCTCTTCATCATTTCGAGGTGACACAGCAGGATTTGCCTTGAGTTTGATGACACGCACACAATGTTATGAAGTGTTTGACAGATTTTATTCGATGTTTATTTGATTTATGGGGTTGATATCGGATTTCAGCATCTCCTTATCAGCCTTTTGTTCACACTTAGCAGAGTGCTTATGAAGACAGTTTCTTCTAAATGTGCTTATTAATATAATATATATACTATTAATGAAAGGCAGTTTGGAACTGGGATCATTAAACATTTCCACTCTGCTAAATGAGGTAATGTATGAGAAAGCACTTTGCAAACTGTAAAGCCATATACAGATGTTAGTTATCATAATTATTGTTGTTACAGGAAACCCGGGTTTTATATATTATTATTCTGTTTTCCTTTAACACTTAATTCAAAGAATAAATACAGGCAACCAATTTCCTTAAAAACCTGCTACAGCTTTTTAAACAGTTCTGAACGTTTCATTAGGGTTTATTGTAAGCCATGCATGCTGCTATTAATTTCATTTAGGCTTAAAAAAATCGACTGACATAATAAACATGACTCGTAACAAACTTTGCCAACATGAAACTTGCTTAAGAAGGTGCTTGGGAACCTTCACTTGGGCCTGGGAACCACGAAAGGAAGCACGTCCAAAACTTCTTCTGTGAGACGTCAAGATGCTGCCTCTTCCCTTTTCAGTCTGACTGCTAATTTGCCTTTTCTGTCCTTCACAGACGATGAACTTCATGAGTTACTTTGTGGGGATGCAATGAAAGGGATTTTATTTTTTTCTTTTTCTCTCTGTTTCTTTTTTAATCTGATTGAGGAGAGATGTAGGGACTGGAAGACATTCACATGGCCATAAATAAAAGTCAAGATAAAATTGTTGAGGTGAAAACAAATGATTTCTTGCATTAGAATTTGACTCTTACCTTAATGATGTGAGGAAAGCTTGGCAAATCTTATGAACGGTCAAAAAACTTACCCATGGAGATGGATGATCATGCTTTCTGTATAACACTCCTCTACGGTAAATCAAGAGTTCAGTTTACTGTTTATCATATAAACCTCACAATATGATCGTACTTGTTTTTCTTTTTCTTCTTGGTTTAAATATGTACTGAACACTAAAGAAATTACTAATGATTTATTTGATATTGAAACAAATGCAGCAAATATTTTAAATAAATAAAAGAACTCATTACCCGTTCTGGGGCTTGGGATGTACCAAATGCTCTTACTTGATATATAGCTAAGAATAAAACTTAAATGGTAAAAGGCAAATGAGTGGAAAGTACTTCTTTCCCTTGGTAATTCGTACCTTACAAGTGTTTAAGATGTAAAGCTTGTTAGTAAAGAAATACTGTATCATGGCATATCCATTGGGAGGAGTACAATAAACATAGTTGTATGTGATTGGAAAGTAACAAAGCACAAATAACTCAGAAAAAAATACTACAGCAAAGTAGGGGAGGCAATAACTAAACTATACAGTCTGGGAGCTCCAACACCAAGTTTTTCACAACTAAGGATTCAAAGGTAACTTGACTGTGGGGCCTATTAGCTCATTTAGTAAGTCCCAGAAGGTATTTCAATCCCGGAGAGCTGCCCAGAATTCTGGTGGGACAAGAAGGGCTTAATGTCATAAATATCAGTATACTGGCTCCATGTCAGTATTAGTCTGGCCATATTGAAACAGTCCCTATTGTCTTAACTCATGTTAATATTTGAGGCTCCTTTTTCCATTCTAAGATTTCTTTTACATAGTGAATGACTTTCTTGTAAGTTCTACAATTCATATAATTTTATAGCTTTTTAGTAACTCACTTTTATCTTTCATAGTGGCTACTATTTCTTGAGAGTTTACAATACGCTAGGCACAGGGCAATGTGCTTTAATTATGTTTATCTCATGTCACCTTCTGAATAATCCTATATAATCATCATTATTGTCCCCATTTTCAGGTGAGGTAATTGAGGTTAAGCAAGGTCAAAGTCAAGGTCACTCAGCTAAGTAGCAACGCAGCTGGGATTAATTTCAGTCTGTGTCCTGCACTACTGCCTAGTTATTTAAATAAACTACATGACTATATATCAGATGCTTAACGGGAGATTTAGAATGGCCGAATGAATGAATTAGAAAAAAAGTCACACTGCTAAGTCATTCTGTGTCCATATGAAAGAAATCAAAGTAAAAATTATAAAGACAAGAAGGAGTAAAAATCAAAACCACATGAGTGTGGTTGCTGGATACATCGTCACCGGGAATGTTCTCTTTTGAAGTAAAGGAATATCAACTCTTAGGCCCTTCAGCAGCTTGATAATAACTTAAATGTCAATGAAATGTATTTATATTAAAAGTGATGTTAAATACCCTTGTTTCAGTTAGGACAGGTGACAGTACAGCCAGAACATCTCAGAGTAGAATATAAAACTTAACTTTTTTTCTTAAAAATTCTATTCAATAGACTTGCTTTTCTGGATTCCCAATTAACAACATAACAGACACTGAACAAAGGAAGATTGTTAATGAGTTAATTGTCGGTTAATTCAGTATTATATTTTTCTTGTTTGCCACATGAGGAATTATGTGTACTAGAGCTTGATTTTCTTATTCTTAAAATAATTTTTGAGCCAAAGTATCCCTTTGTCTCAAAAATTATTTAATTGTCAGAAACAGAATCATAAAAATAAGATTTTTTTCCTATTAAAAACTTGAGAATACAGACAATTTTTAGAAAGAAAGATGAGAAATCCTAATTTGGATACAAGTAATTTGACCTCTAACTCAGTGGTAATCAGCTCTGAGTTTGTGACACACTGAAGTGCACTGAGTTTTTTTGAAAGGAGGATGTGAACTTTCAACTCTTAAAATGTGTTTCAATTTGCTTCAAATTAAAAATAAGTACGTTCACAGTAAGGCATTGAAACTGTAAAATGTTGGCAACACTGGAAGTGTACATAACATCAAATGAAAGAAGGAAAGCAGAAGTTGAAAAGGAAAAAGGAAGTAATTTTATTGAAACTGACAATTATTTTATTTTTATTAAAAATAAAAGTAACCTTTTAACATGTGAAATATATGGAGAAGTGAATCTACTTACCAACTTAAAGCATTGATTGTACCAAACCAATTAAAGTTAAAGCTACTAAGTTTGTCATTTTGATCATAATGAGTCATTAGGGGAGCCTGGGAGTAACAATCCTATTTTGTAAAAGCAGTTTTGCTTCATAAGAGAAAGAAAAAGGAGGTAAATGAAGATGTGAGTAAGCATCTAGTATGGAATCTCTATCTACATCTATTTTTAATCAATAGAAAACATTTCTATACTATATGGCTTTAAATAATATTCTTGAAAGATCCTGGTAACTGATTTATAGTTGCCAATTATAAGAATGATTTAAGGAGTTTCCATGTATTTAATTTATAATTGAAACTAAATTGTTATTTCTCTCCATGCAGTATACATTTTTAGATTTTGGCTTTTGAACTGTATAGAATATTGCAAAGAACTTCCAAATTAATCATTTTTATTATTCCAAAATGCTGACTGTAAGTCATTACGTTTCACCCTATTAATGTCAATCAATCTAAGTAAAGAAACAAGCAATAAACTATTGATAGTTGTGGAGATACAGAGTTGCTGGTAACAATAACAAGTTAATAATGCCAGAAAACAATTGAGAGGTGTTTCTTGTGTTGTTTTGCAAACACTGGTCACATTTCCCCACAGAAGTACCAAAAAGAAATAGGATGAGGAAAGAGAAATAATTGTGCAGGCTGTTTCTAACAAGTTTTGGTTAAAGGCAAATAAAATCAATCTCAAATGCGAGTTACTGTAGCTGATTGAGGAGTTAAAGGAAGTAAGTTACAGGAAGCAGTTGTGTCCAGTTTGGAGTTGAAGTTAGCAGATCTTTGAAAAAAGCTTTCTCTGATAACTAAGGTCAATTAATAATGACACATTTTCTAAATTTAGATTACTTTTCCATCTGCCTCAAAAATGACATTTGTTTACAATAAAAACTTAAAACATCTTCCCAGAGTAACAAAAAAAGCCATTTAAAAAATTCTGAATTAGCCTCTGACATGTACATTTTCTCCAATTTTAGATGTCTGGTCTTTTCCTGTTTCCATTTAAAGCCCAAATAATTGTTTTGCTCACTGCTTCCTTTGTTACTGAGCAGTGGCAAGAAAAGACAGAACTTGTTGAAGGAACTTGCTCTTCACTGTATTCCATGCACCCGTTTATTCCCCATTGAAATGTGTGCCGAGAGCCAGGAAACCCACAATATTTCTAAGCATGTTCTTGAAGCATGTGAGCTTTAATGAGTGTTAAAAGTACCTTATTAACTTGCTGTTGCCTGCTGAGAAAACATTGTTTATATAGAATTGGCTTATTGCTAATGAGAGAATTTATTAAGGCATAGCACAGGCAAGGCATAATATGAACACTCTTTTTCTAAATATTTTCTTTCAGGTCTTTCTCGCTCCAGTTGATGATATTAAAGAAGGGTCAGACACGTCATCACTCACTCCTTTACTTACTGGAAAAAGCAAAAAGATTTTATTAAGATTAGAAAATTTTCCCCACCCCATTTGTCTCTTCCACACCAGTGTCTCAGCAATCGCCCCATTTGAACTGTGAGATGCTAAATAGTTCAGATGTTTTCCTCTTCCTGTAATAATCATGCATATGCCCAGCTTGGATGTCTCCCCTGCCTCATGAATTTGCAGAGTGGCCCCAGCTAGGCTCCTTCTTGTCGTGGGGACAATTGCCAAGGCTGATAGAAAGAGAAATAAATTGTGGAAAAGAGGGTTCACTTTATTTAACAGGGCTCCAATCCCTTTAGTGTCTGTAGTTTTGGGGCATGTGCCCTGAGCCCTCCAGCCTTGGTTCCTCTCTCTCACTTTACACTGTGTGCCCTGACCATTGGCTGGTCCTGAAACATGGCTTATGTGGCACTGGTATGCACCTTGTCGTCTACACAGCTGCGGAGCCCAGCTATCCCAAAATGTGGTAGATGCTAGCACCCATAGTGATGGGCAGGACTGATCTCCCTTCTCCCATCTTTATTCGCTAGGATCCAAGTAAATTCTAGTGGGCAAGAGGAAGAGAAGAGAAACTACAACATCATTATCTTACTGCTGGAGGCAGCAGATTACGGACCCCTGACTGCGATGTGTCAAATGCACTATGTGACAACCAAGACCCTACACATCCGGGGGGCACTTCAGGATTCCTCCAGGCCGCAGTTGCTGGCCTAGACTCACTTCTTCAGGAGGGAGGTTCGCCCTGGAAAAGCTGATCTGCATTTCTGCTGGGATCGATGCCGTGGAGACTGAATACATTGGTAAGTAGTTTAGCAGCTAGTTTGGTCTCAGCTGACAATGATTATGGATTGGGGTGTTCAGAGCAAGAATGCACAAATGGTCTGGAGAAAAATCAGCAGTGAAACTCTACATTTTTTGTAACATCTAAATCAGCAAAGAAAAACTCTGCAGAATAGTTTCAGGTGTCTAGGAGAATACGAAGAGGGCTCCAGGCAGGTTAATGGACAGATATTCCCCCAATGTCCTTCATTCTGCACCTGAACTTCTTGGAGGCCATGTTGCCTGCTCTCTGACCCTCCTTTCTCCCTTGCTCTGTCCTCACTGATTCTTGGTTCTATTGGTGTTTTTGGTCTCATTCCCACTTTCCCCCCTGGCCCTCTGTGGTCCTAGCTTTTCATCCCAGAAGCCCCTTGTCGTGGCCAGAATCTAGTTGTCTTCGGAAAATTAATCACATGTCAAGCTTGGTTGTCCCTAAAAATCCAGGACCAGCAGTCACCTATGAATTTCTTTTGTGGGTCTCAGTAAAAATACAAAGTTAAAAGACACTGGGAGTCACAGGAGCTCAAACACTATCTTTTAAATCTCACGTGACTGCCCTCCCTCAAATAGGCTGTTCCCAGTTCTGAATGAAACAAAATTCTCTTCTGTGATTCTGTTTCATTACCCTCCAAGATCTTCTTCATAGCTCTGATCACTATTAAAGATGGAAACAAAATAAAAGCATGAAGAAATAAATTCTACCGCATGAGCCTTGCACCATGCCAGGCACATGGTAAATGTTGATTCAGTGACTAAGTAGATTCTTTTCCTGCTTCCGTAGTGGGCTGCATCTAGCATCAGTAGCTTACCCAACAAATGGTATGTTCTTTATAAGAGAAAAAGTACTGGAGATACTTTCCTGCTTTCTGAATTCCGTTTTATTTCATGATCACTCTTAGATTTGTTAACTGTGTGCATGAGAGCATCTGATATGAATATGGTTCAAATTGAATCAGCACAAATGAATCATCATAATCATAAGAAACTGAAAACTGAGAAAAAGTATTGGAGATACTTTTTCTGGTACTGATAATATTTCTGGTACTGATAATATTTCACCTTAATATTTTGCTGTGTTTTGGGTCTATTTCAGCAGATTTTTGATAGAACACCCTGAAATCCTCATATGAGTCATTAAGGGTTTGATTGAATTCAGAATCAAATGTGGGTAGGAAAATGGTCTTCTTGATAATCCATGATTAAGCTTTTTGATTGTTTGGTACTTTTTTTCTTCGTGGTCTTACCCAGCCAAACCACTCTTCAGACGACACTCCTATTACCCCACACAGAGTAAGTCTGATCACACAAAAGACCTCTGTGTCATGGCCCTTTCAACGCCCATCATCTCTACTTTGAACAAGGGGTATGTTGTTGAGCTCTGCGGCATGAGTTATCTCAGAAGTGGCGCCATCCTTGCTGTCAAATAGCACAGTGACGGAGCGTTTCACAGCGCTTAGGGTTACATGAATTTGGCAGTGTCGTCCAGTTCTGTGGGCACATAGCATAAAGGTCAAAATTGTAGATTCGATGACTTTGGGGCCAGTGAGGTCCGTTTTGTTTCATGACCACTCTTAGATTTGTCAATTGTGGGCATAAGAGCATCTGATGTAAACATGGTTCAAGTTGAATCAGCACAAGTGAATCACTCTTACTTAAGAAACTGAAACAAAAAAACAAGCACAAACCAACGTGGTAGCCTTTGGTGAACTTGCAGGCAAAATATCAATCTCTTTTTCCTCCCTTCCTCTCTCTTCTCTCTCTTTCTCTTTTTATATATGATCGTTATTTAACGAACTGAATGACAATCAGATATATCATTTTTATCCTGGACTGTGACTTTAAAAAGACATTATTTATGAAACACCTACTGTGTCACTACTCATGGGCATTGTAGAGCAAGATCAGCATCTCTCTCTTCCTTCCCTCCTTTGCGGTTGACCCTCTGCAGGTGTCTCAAGGACCATGGCACTGACTTCTTGTTTATGTTACTGAACTTCATGGTTAACAAAATGCCGTTTTCCATCTAATGAATTTGCCCTGCAGGCACAGGAAAAGAGTTGGTTGGTTCCACCATTTTCAGAGGCCAAGCAACAATAAATTTTGCAGGATTTCGTTGACGTTAATTGGGTTTGTATTGGTGTGAGACATTCTTGCTCCTGCCTCATTTGTCTTCTGAATCATTTGAATCGCCCACGTTCTGGGCCAGCTAGTCATTCAACCATGTGATTCCCAGCTTAACAATATATCCGAGTCACTGGTGGCTCAATCACACTTTAGTTTATTGCTCAATAAAATAATAATAACAATAAGTTCAGACATTTAACCAGGCTGCTTTTCTCCAGGGGCAAAATAAAGCCTTCCAGTTTAAAAGAGGGCTTGCTTTCATTTCTGTTGTTTTTTTTTTTTTTTCCCAAAGAAATAAGTCAAAATGCTTTTGGTATTAACAAAAGACCCTTTCCAGAGGTGTAGCTACTAACACCTGGAGAAAATCCTAAGAACCAGAATTGAAGACAAAATGGAGAAGACATGGGGGCGATTATTGTTTGTATGATGGAGACACATACTCATACTCATGCACACACACAAATACAAGTTGTTTTCTCTTATAAAAATAATTACTGCCCAATTCTTATGTTATTATAAAACTATGATTTGCAAATGTGTCTGTTGAAACAGTCTTGCTGTATGGTCAGGTGGCAATAATATGTGAATAAGTTCTCGCTTTGTGTTTGTTGTGGGCACTAGCTCGTGCAATGTGCTTGTGTATGTAAGAAGTTTTGATGTCAGTTGTGTGTGATTGGAGGCATAGAAAGCTGCAGGCAAATTTGTAAATGGGTCTTTATATCTGCAAGTTGGTTACTAGACCATTGCTATCTTGGTGAAGGGCCATTTAAAAAAAATTCAAATCTGTTGAGAACTGATGCTTTGGTAAAATACGATGAAAACTAATGATTAGAAAGTCAGTCATGCATTTGGATGTCATGGTGATATTATATTGCTGTAAAACTTTCTAAGCAGTGAACTTCCAGTCTCTGTGCTTATATTGATGCAGACTGGTTACAAATAGTTCCTGGATCTCACTGTTCACAGACCTTTCTTTCAGTAGCTCCATCCTGGACTGCTCAAATGCAGAGAAAGCTCTATTCCAGGCTTAAAATAAATGAGATATCACTTAAAAAAAACACATTGGGGATAAAAAAAAAACCAGTTGTAAATGAATGAGCTTATTAAATTGTCAATATAATAGGGTTCTTTTTTAAAGACTTTTTTTTAAACAGCTCACTGTTTTGAAATACCAAAAACAAAAAAATGCTTTTAAATTAACTTCAATGTTTGTCCAGTCTGAATCTAACACATTTTTGAATCTTGTCAATGGTCAGTGTGCCAGTGGTGGAAACATTTGCAAAGGTGCTGTTTTCTCTAAATTTGCTTCACTATTTTATATAAGCATTATTATGAAACTCCTTCTAAATCCCTAAAAAACATATGCTCCTTTATACCACTTTATTACTGAACATTGTTTTCTAGGATACATATAATCACATATGTTTTTATGACTGAGGTGTATCTTTGTGAAATGGCTGGCAGAGCTCAGGGCAGACATTGGCCTGTCCCCACATTGAGAGAAAGACAGTGAATTTCTCACTCTGTTTTTACTAAGGTACCAAACCAATTAGGATTTCGAAAGTGTGTTGCCCAAATGTTAGAGTCAGTTTGGACTTTGATATATACTTTTAGTGCTGGTGTGTATGCTCAGACATCCATGTCTGTACAGATACCCCCTGAAATAGTTTGATCCAGAGTTCACATATTGCTAAGAATATAGGTTTGCCCTTGTGACCAGTGTAACAGTCTCCCAAACCAGATAGAAGTGCAAAAGTTCAAGCTGGTGTGGCAGATTTGCTCAGTGAAGTCAGTGGAGCCGAAGATCCTTCTGTCTTGTTTGTCCATCATCCTAGCATGTTGGTCACACTTGCGTGGTCCACGGTGGCTCATGGCCAAGCTGCTTTCTAGTCAACAAGAAGGGGAGTGTGAAGGAGCAAGGGAGAACATGGGCTCCCCTTTTGGGGCATGACTTGTAAGTTTTATACATTTCTTCCCTTCACATTCTATGGGACCATCTGCTCTAAGATAAGCTCAGAAATTGAGAGTCAAGCACTTAGAATGTTTTATAACAATATGGCATCACCTTAAAATCCAAAAACGTGTTTATTTCATTATTTGGAGATAATAAAGGCCCATTTGCAAATCAGCCACCCAGCTGCAAAGAAGAAAATGTGCTTGTTTTCTGGACTGCCGTGTGCCCGTCAAATATGGAATTATTGTGGGGGGCCAGCAGTATCCGTGCAGGCGCCTTTCCAACTTCCATGTCTTGGTTAACTTTGCTTCTCAAATAGTGTCAATTATTTGCCTTATTGTCATTTTCTGAGAAGTAAGGCCATGATGTACATACACTGTGGACTTACCAGGAACTCCTTCACACCACCTTGGCTTCCTCTCAATGCCGCTTTACTGCATGTCGACAGCTTCTACCTATTTGATCTTAGTGCTGAAGGGAGATTTTCCTAGGATCTAAACCGTGAAGATTTGTGATGAAACTACAAGAAAGCTGAAGTTCCTTAAACCAAATGCTGCAAGGTGGGAAGTGAATAAAACCTAGTTTTAGATGGCCTCTGCAGAACATGCAGGAATTGAACACACACAGAATACAGGGAGCCTGTGGGTCAAATGCAGATGTGGATAGCTTAGTATGATGGTGGTAATAACATGGGGGTAAAATCTTGGCGGAGTTGCCTTTCTGGAAAGAATTCTAGGTGTCTCCTGAACAGTGAACTCATAATTACATCTTGTAATTGAGCCGTTTACTTACCACCAGTGGAAATCCCTAGGGAGGGGCTGAAGGATAGGTCTTCCTGTGCTTTCTTTAGCTTCTGTGGCTGTTGAAGAGGTTTGAGGCTCTCCTCTTACCTCCACCCCACATCTGACCTGGCCTGTCCAAAGCCCATTGTGCAGCATCCTGAACCCCATTACTATTTCTCCTCTGATTTCTTTTCCTCCTTCCCTACTTTGTTTAAAAATGTTTGGGCCATGGCTGTTGAGATGGCCGTGCCTTTAACCAAACCAGAAACACTGAACTTGCCTCCTTTATAGAATTGGTTACTCATGCTTGAATGATGGATGGCATCTTCCCTGCATGTTGGGATAGAGGCCAGAATGATGTCACTGTGGAGTCTGAACCAGGCTTTCTGTTGGGGTCTTATGGAAACTTGATCTGAAGGACATAACTAGGTGGAAGGGATGGACTGAGCAGTGGCAGGCAGTGAGAAGCAGCTATATTGCTGCATTCTGGTCAGGAGCACTATATAAAGACACTCACAAAGGGAGGGAGGGGTGAAATGATCACCTGCATCAAGGATGAGCAAGGGCAGCAGCAATCAGGGACTCCCTGCAGGGCATTGGGCTGCTAACGCAGAAGCCAGAAGCGATTTGGTTGAAGTCATGGAGAGGCTTCCATAGGGGAGAGGCCAGTGCAAGGAAGTCCTTATTCTTATTTTTGTTTTTGTCTTGTTTGTTTTTTTAATTTTAATGTCTGACATCTGAATGTCTTTCAGGAAGAGCCCTGTCTTTATTTAGAAAGTTACCTGGGCAAGCTGTTCGGAGTTGAGATGGGATTCAAAGGGCGTGGGTTTGGCTGCAGACAAGAAAGGCAAAGGGTTGCAAAAGAAAGAAATTGAATTTGAGTAGTAGTCATATAGATATATGTATATAGTCAATGTGTAGTCTGTTATCCCTCACTCCCCTCTCACCCTTTCCCCCAAGTCCATTCATTGTGTCATTCGTATGCCTTTGCACTCTCAAAGTCATATATATTTGTGTGTGTGCGCGTGTGTCTTTGTTAACCTTGCTTCTCAAATAGTGTCAATTGTTTGCCTTATTGTCATTATATATATACACATACGTGTATATATACACGTATGTGTATATATGTGTATATGTGTGTGTGTGTGTGTGTGTGTATATATATATATATATGCCTTTGAGGGTGCAAAGGCATATATATACTCAGTGATGGGTGCACCAAATCTCACAAATCACCACTAAAGAACTTACTCAGGTAACCAATCACCACCTGTTCCCCAAAAACCTATGGAAATTAAAAAAAAAAAAGAAATTGAATTTGAGGGTTACAGAGATGCAGAGAAAGAGAGGAAGAAAACTGGAGCCCAATCAGTCAGAAATTATAGAGGAAGTTAAGAACAGGAGTGTTTCAACATTGTAAATATGCTAACAACCACTCAGTTGTCTACTTTAGACAGGTGAATTTTATGATACATAAATTATATTTCAATAAAGCGTTGAAAGAAGAGAGCACAAGTGTGTCTGATACACAATTTCAGGTTGCTTGCATTGCTGCAGTATAACCTCCAAATGCTCTGCAGAATTGAGCAAGCCTCATGAAAGGATTTGTTTATTTAGTTGCTCGGTTTTGGTGGAAGTCTAGGAATGGAGGAGGATTGCATACTTGGCTTAACATGGGTTGGAAGGAGATAGTGTGCACTGGAAGAAGAGATGTTCCATAGATTCCTAGCTCACTGGAACCTGGGGCTTTTGGCCAGAAGTGTCCAGGAGAATGAAAGTCCCCAGTAATTTGCAGAAATCCTGGGAACATTAGACTCACAATGTAGACAGGAGGGTTATCTGGATATTGTGGACTGGTGACTGTGAGTTTCTGTTAAGTACAGTAGAATGTTTCTAGCATATAACTTATGTTTACTTTTATGGAATGCCCATGGTTCTGGTTACAGTTATATTATGCAAATTCAGCTTTTTCAAAAGCGCATTCCTGGGAAATAATGACTCCAGAAGATTTGCAGTGAGAAAAAGGACTAGATGGTCAAGTAAATATTAGGGAACACTGCAAACTCTATTCCCTCTCTGAGAGTCACAATGTACAAAACATATTAAAGGCTCTAAGAAGGTCTGCAATAAGGCCCATGTTGGTTTAGCCTGGTATTTCCCATACCTAGTTGACCCTGACCTCTTTTCAAATAGCACACATTAACAGGGAAAGTCCTGGGAAACATGCCTGTTTTATCTTTGAGCAAGGACCGTATGCCTGGAGCCAGAATGGAACTCTGCATCAGTCCATGCCTGATATTCTTTCATTGATTCCTTCATTCTTTCAGGGCTGGGAAGCCTATGTTGCTTTGCGTTTGTCAAAAGCAGCAAACTGTTGAACAATAATCATTCAGCAACCACAAAATGTATCCAGGGAATTGGTGCTGTCAGATTTGGATATTAGTCTTTGGTGGCCTAACTCTAGTAATTAAAACACAATGATAATGCAAATGCAAATGAAATTAGCAATGCAATTTGGTTTATCCGCAATTAATATGGTGTAAGCATATTATTACTGGCCTACCGCCGGCTAATGTCAGCCTCTTTTCACGATGCTTGGTAACACAGTGAATCAACATTTCTAGTTGGATTCTCTCCCTTGCAATCAAATGTCACTGCTACATGCTGCATATAACTTTGTTTTATACCTTCTGAATAATTGTCACAAATACAGCAGATGTTCCTTACTGCTTAGGTGAATGCCAAGTATTGGACAGGAGGGAATAAAATAAAAATAGTTTAGAACTCAGATACAGTAAATACGGTGGGGTAGAAACTAGCGGAAAGGAATACTCTAATCATTGTATTAGACAATTCACTTGTACGACTATGTAGTGATGCAGTTCTCCACGTTCTCTCCCTGATGCTGTTCTCATAAATATCTGTTCATTTCTACCTTTAGCTAGGGTCTGATAGAATTCTCATAACATATTAGAAGGATATTGTTTGACATTGCAAACTTCTCTATGATTCAAAAGCAGGATGGGGGCTGATTTGTGCTGCCCATGATGGCTTCTTCTGCTGTGTCTTTTAATGACTGTTGGCACGAGAGGGCATTCTCCAGCCACTCTCCATCCTTTTCCCAGATTTTACCCATTTAAAAATTTTCCTAATGTCTCCTCTGGAGTGTTGTGTTTTTTCTTCCTGCTTTTTAGTGCTTTCCATTTTTTCCTTGTCTTGTCAGTCTATACACCACTTCATGTGAGGGTACACAACGATTTTGGTAGAATTCTGGGTGTCTGTCTCTGATATTTAAGTGTTAGTGAAGTGATTTGTGAAAATCTTAGATAGATATAAAATAACATAACAAATTTCATCTTGAGGAATGCTATCCTTGATGTGAAAGTGAAGAGAAGTAACGGGGTGGGCTCATGAGGTTAGCAACAAGAAGGAGCTAGCACATAATGGCTTATGTAATGGAACCATTTAATAAAAATAGGTACAACATACTAGTGTAATTAGATGAAAAGGTCATAGAAATCATCAATTTAGATGGAGGTGATATGAGAAATAGGATTTAAAACTTCCAGGAAACTGTCTCCTGGAGATTATTTGAACCACAAAACGTGTTTTGCATTTCCAGCTTAATTGCCAAAAGCACGAGGCCATCCGTGGCACAGGGCAAGATCTCTGCAGAGCTTCCCTAACTGGAAGTGTTCAGGGGTAGGTCTCATGCATTACTAATGCTAGAACAATAGAGCTGCCAAAACTCCCGCTCCATGAAAGCGACTAACCTGATCCTTGACTAGTGTTACTGAGTCTGTACAGGATAATTGCATTTGATTTCTTTAAAGAAAAATGTCCAACTTTTCTATTACTGAAGAAAACAAGAAATAACTTCAATTGTGCTTTAATAAGAAATAGCTTCAATTGTGCTTTACCAATTTTTATCTCTAAGACGTATGAATTTTGCTCCATGACAGTTTCCTAGTATGTCTTCCAATGGGACATTCACAGTCTTTTGTTTTCCTGTTTTTCTATCAAACCCATCTACATCTAAGGTGAAATTAAGGCTGTTCCCTTTTGAGATGACCCCTGTCTGATCTCTGCAGATACCACCTTTGGCTGATGTCCTTACTCTCTATGATAGACTGTCAACAATTGTGTGGTAGGCTCCTTTTTATTTTGAGCTGAAGTTTCGCTCTGTCACCCAAGCTGGAGTGCAGTGGCACAATCTAGGCTCACTGCAACCTCCGCCTCCCGGGTTCAAGCAGTTCTCATGCCTCAGCCTCCCAAGTAGCTGGGACTACAGGTGCGTGCCACCATGCCCGGCTAATTTTTGTATTTGTTTTTTAATAGAGACGGGGTTTCACCATGTTGGCTAGGCTGGTCTCAAACGCCTGACCTCAAGTGATCTGCCTGTCTTGGCCTCCCAAAGTGCTGGGATTATAGGCGTAAGCCACTGTGCCGGGCCGGTAGCCTCCTTCTCACTCATATCTGGGGTGTCCTGACTTCTTCCTTCTCACCAGAAGTGCCTTCCAAAGTGCTTGGCTCATGGTGTGTACACAATGGATGTGTATGAATGAAATAATAAAAGAAAAGAGAATGGCATTGGTTTACTGACAGCTGGCAACAGGAGTATGCATAATGACTGCTCCCTGTGGTGGCAGAAAGTGACCCTGCCTTAAAGAACAGATGAGCACTTCTGACTTCAGGGACCCAGCATTGGGCGCAGGCAAAGGCACCTTGAGATGTTAAAATATCCATTGTAGCGACTAACACCATTCAGGGAAATGCTTCTCCACCTCTGTCTTCTGCTCCTCAAAGCAAAAGATAACAGTCCAAATGCCATGAAAGACTGTGGGTCTATTATTGACAAATAAAAACAAGGGATACCCAATTAAATTGGAATTTCAGATCAATGGTGAATAATATTTTTAGTATAAGTATGTCCCAAGTATATTATAGTTGATCTGTCAATAGTATTAGCTACTTTTGTTCTTGGAGATGGATACAGCTTAGGAGAAGTAAGAGAAAGAATAAATTAATGAACTTGTCCTGTCTTGCAGATATGGTGGCAGTATATTCTTGCAGTATGAATTATCATTTTCCAATAGTTCCAAACATCCATCTTCTTGCTTCTCTTTGTGTTCCAATTTGTGGTTTGGAAGGGTGCTCATGAACCAGTGAATTAGCTTGGTGTTCTCAATAGGTGAGCTCATGTTACCTGAGAAATATTTTGTAACATTACACAATTGCTATTATTCTTGAATTTGTGTATAGGTGGGTTTGATGTAACATGTATAAAGCATGAAAATGATTTTTCACATATCCCTAGAGATTTATGTATTACTTAGATGTTGCTTTAAGAAATGGTGAAAACAGAAATATAAGTGATAGCAATCTATAGGATGAAGTTAAAATATTTTGTAATATTTTCAATTCAGAAATATAAGTGATAGCAATCTATAGGATGAAGTTAAAATATTTTGTAATATTTTCAATTTGAAGATGATATGTAAAATTAATGTGTTGTTTCCAAATTTAAGTACTACTTTACATCTGTTATTGATAGTTCTGCTCACTACTGCCTGAACAAAGTGTTTCTTTGAAATTGAAATTAGTAAAAAAGCTGTCTTGTCTCAGGTGGTATTACAGTCAATGCAATGCACTTTATGTGACAGCTTTGATTATAAAGACATGTGAAATGAAATAAATAGGCCAGGTGCAGTGGATCATGCCTGTAATCCCAGCACTTTGAGAGGCCAAGGCAGGTGGATCACCTGAGGTCAGGAGATCAAGACCAGCCTGGCCAACATGGTGAAACCCCGTCTCTACTAAAAACACAGAAATTAGCCGGGTTTGGTGGCAGGCACCTGTAATCCCAGCTACTTGGGAGGCTGAGGCTGGAGAATCGCTTGAACCTGGGAGGTGGAGGTTGCAGTGAGCTGAGATCATGCCACTGCACTCCAGCCTGGGCAAAAGAGTGAGACTGTCTGAAAAAAAGAAAAAAGAAATGACAGAAATAAATGTTAGGGAATAAACATATAATATTTAATTAATTATGTACATTTTAATTTTATGACTCTACCGAAGATGCTGACCCACCAGCAGAACACTTAAACATATCTAATAATAGGAATTATTACATTTTGCTGGTATTTGGTTGCCTAAAAACCATAGTTTTACTTATTTTCCTATGTTGCTATTATAAAGGTATAATTGTCAGATTGAGAGACAAGACACACATATTATTTAATAGTTTGTTTATCTGAGTCACAGCATCTAGATACATAGATGAGAGAGTGCTTTAGATCTTGCCCTGGGCCCTACCAGTGTTGGGGAATAGGCTGCATGGAGAGGCCAGCCTTGTACCTTCTTTTCCCCCAGAATCTGGTTGACTCCTCTGGACCCTTGGACATAAATGGTTCTTACTTTCCTGTCTCTTTCCCTCAGTGAGATATAAAGACACCTGTATTAGTCAGCTCAGGCTTCCATAATAAAGTGCTGCACCCTGAGAGGCTTAAACAACAGAAACCCAGGGTCTCTCAGTTCTCAAGGCCAGTAACCTGAGATCAAGGTGTCAGCCGGCTTGGTTCCTCTCAGGCTGTGAGGGAGAATCTGTTCCAGGCCTCTCCCCCAGCTTCTGGGGGTTGCTGGCAATCTTTGGTGTTCCTTGTTGATGCATCTCTCCAACCCTCTGCGTATCCATTCATTTGGGATTCTTCCCACCCATGTGCATGGCTCTGTGTCCAAACTTCCCCTTTTTATAAGAGCACCAGTCATATTGGATTAGGGACTCATCCTAATGACCTCATCTTAACTAACTCCGTCTGCAATGACCCTATTTCCAAATAATGTCACATTCTGAGTACTGAAGGTTAGGACTTCAACATACACATTTTTGGGGTGGGGGACACAATATAACCTATGATATGGTTTGATTTTGTGTCCCCATCCAAATCTCATCTTGGATTGTAATCTCTGGATGTGTTGTGGGAGGAACCCAGTAGGAGGTAATTGAATCATGGATATCATTTTCCCCCATGCTGTTCTCGCGATAGTGAGTGAGTTCTCACCAGATCTGGTGGCTTTATAATGGGCTTTTCCCCTTTTGCTCAGCACTTCTCTTTCCTGCTGCCATGTGAAGAAGGATGTGTTTGCTTCCCCTTCCGCCATGATTGTAAGTTTCCTGAGGCCTCCCTAGTCATGCTGAACTGTGAGCCAATTAAACCCTTTTCCTTTATAAATTATCCAGTCTTGAGTATGTCCTTATAGCAGCATGAGAACTGACTAATACAACCCATAGTAACACTCAGCGTTGTCCACTGGCTGAAGGGGGAATTTAAGGGAGGTTCTATGGAATTGAGGTGGAGGGGTTGCCTGGGGTTGAGGGTGGGAATTGAAGTTAGGATGAAGACCAGACATGGATCACCATTCACACATTTTCGATAACTGAAAAAAGCCTGAAGTGTTTATTTTCTTTTTCTTTTTTGGTGGAGGGTAGTGATGGGGATGGAGTCTATCAATGTGTCCTTGCATCCAGATATTCCTGATATCCAAGGGCAACATCACCCTGCCAAGTCTGAAGTTGGGCACATACTCCACTTGCTACTTTTTGGGCAGAAGCATAATTTTCTCTTCAGAGGAAGAGTTAGAGAAGATAAAGATTGAAGTGATTTTTATAAGGATATGTTAATTTAAAATTTAATTGTATTTCGCTTAGGTCACATTAACACAAAGCATAAAACTGGCACATTCACTAAACAAGCCACTGTTTCCTAGGTTAAACATGGAATGATGAAATTAAAATGTCTAGGTTTGGAAAGGTATCATAGTCAATGCTATTCATTATGCTTTATTAAATACCAAAAAAATGTACCGGATTTTGAAAAAAAGAAAACCCACAGTTAAAACATTCAGATACTCTGCTTTTGGCAGGTCTGGCTGTGAATGGAAAATGCCCACAATGCAAGGGCAGGCAGAATCAGCTTGGCCCTAGGAGGGCTGTAAATAATTATTTCTGGAATGGAGAAACACGAGCTAAACATAGCAATTGCCTATGTTTACAATACTTCAATTTGCAAATTTCAAGGTATTGTTCTACCCTGTCAGATAAATACATACTACAGTAACACTGTGGTCATTTTGATGCCTTGACCAGGATAGATACCTTCATGGAGGAAAAGAGTTGCCTGTGAGGTTTAGCTTATTAAATCTATTTGAGATTTGTCTCATGACTTCCATCGTTACCTGTGCATGGGTATAATCTCTGAGTACATAGTCAGGACCCTCCTGAGTGAGTTTTGTTTTGTTGTAGGTAGGTCGTGTCAGGAGGTGAGTGGTAAATATCACCCTGTCTTTGACAAAACTCCTACCTATATACCTGGAAAATATACATCTTTTGGACAGTTGATTGTCCTCCCATAAGAAGATGGACAAGCTTCTTGAGGATGCAGGTCACAACTTGGAATCAGATTTGAATCCAATTTCTTTGGCCACTTTTATTTATGTATTGTTGAGCCTGAAGTTGAGGCATGCATCCATTTCTTACACTGCAGGATAGGAAGTGGGATGTCAAGTGGAGTGGCTGTGATGATGAAGTGAGATCCTGAATTTAAGACAATTCCTGACAGGTGGTAAATGCTTTTAGGGAGACAATTCCCCAAGGTGCCTCATGGTTCTGCATGTCTTATAAGAAGAACAGTAACTACATTTTTTGCTGGACTATCTTTTCAAGAATGTTTGTTTCGTGCACATCCTTGGATGATAGAGATAGTGTATCCTGCTGGGGCAAAGGGTTCGGCAGGTTTGCTTGCAGCCCTTTATGAAGATTTGGATGTTCTAAGCTTGTAGCTCCTCAGTTGTGACACAAACTCACTGTGTATGCAACCTCTACTTGGGCTTCTCCTCCTCACCTCTGCAAGGGTTGAGGGGTAAGGGAAACCAAAGTAAATGCAAACTTCATGCCGCCTGCTGTGCTGTGAGTAATGAAGTTCTTTGTCTCTGACCCAGGAGTCTCCTGTCTTCTACCAGCATCCATGAAATTGTGGCATACTAACTTGTTAGCTTGCAAGTAGGTTATAATTTCAGACCCTTCATAGTTTTTGACAATGCTTAATATATAATCATTTTTTATCATTAAATAACAAGTGTTTTGAAGGCAGGGACCATGCTGCTCATTGTAGCATCT
Source organism: Pan paniscus (assembly GCF_029289425.2). Lineage (NCBI taxonomy): Eukaryota > Metazoa > Chordata > Mammalia > Primates > Hominidae > Pan > Pan paniscus. Next base: position 31,686,605 of record NC_073271.2, on the reverse strand, counting down.
GCAAGCCTTGTATAGAATGGACTCACAGTGCATGCTTATTGAATGAATTAAATTGGACTGGCTAGTTTTAAACTCAGTTTTTTTCTTTCTCAATTAACTCAAACTCAACAACATCTGCATTAGGGCCAGACAGTGAAGAGGAAGAATAGAGGGAGGAAGGCTGACGGGGAGGAAGAGGAAAAATCCAAACACCTTGATTTCTTTTGTCTTGTTGCACTCATGATCCTCTTTACAGATATTTATTTTCAGGAATAACATATCTCTAACCCTATATCCTCTTCATAAATGCGTGACAAAATGACAAGGAATGAATGCATACAACACAGAGTGATTATGTACCAGTGTGTGTGGGGACAGGGGCATAACTAGCAAAGAAGCCCCAGTACAAGGTCTAATGAGATCCTTCTTCATGCATGGCAAGGAGAATTCTGATTTCATCCTTCCTCCCATGAGCAGGGGATGTGGGGATGCTGGAGGCAGAACGACAGAGAGCTTCTTCAATGGAGAAGTAAACATGGTCAAAGAACTAGCAGCAGACTCCCCAACTCTAGGGAGGGGGCTTCTGCCATTCCACTTGCTGCTCAAGAGTGTGCAGCAATTGGCCAAAAGAGCAAGGAAATTGAGGCCAAGTAGGTGTCTCTAGATAGGACTGCAAGCTTTGTAGAACAAACAGCAACTATGATCATCCTCCCTGCCACAGCTGTAGCTCAGCATGCTTCATGCTGTCCTGCTAGCTATCAGCCACTCAGCCCCAACAGTACTCCTCCCCACGTCATCCTTGGAAGGAGCTCATTTGCACCCCTCGGAGACTAAGGCTCTATGCAACAACCTGGCTGAGTCTGTGGAGCTGCGCCTTTGGGCAGGAGGCAGAGTGTATTGTGTTTCCTTGATCAGCCTGCCTATCATTTATCAAACATTGCTTGAGTGTCTAGGCATTTGTATTAACTTCTTTCTTATTTTCTGTATTCTTGAAGCCCTGGCACCTGCAGTCTCACGGGTCAGGAGGGACTGCCCCTTGGAGGGGAGAGCATTAGCTAATTCCCAAAGATAACAATCAACTAACTTAGAAGAGCACCTTTCATATGCAAGCCAATCAGTCCAAAGCCCATACCCTGCCAACCACCTCTGGGCCACTGTTTACCTGCCCTAATCACACCAAGGGCAGATGTTGGACAACCCAGGACAGCTACTAAACCCTCGAGCCTGCAGAAGTTATTCAAGCTAGCTAACCCTAAACCTGCTTAGCTTGCTTATCCTGCTATACTCATTCCTTCCTTGGAATCCCTCATAAAGCCTCTTTTCATGCCTTCCCCTCACTCCCTCAGCCTCCTGACCAACGCTGGTGCTTCCGCATATGACCCTGCATGACATGGCTGCCTCCTCCTCGGGGGAACCGTGAGTCAATTGTAGTCCTTTCCTGAGCTGTTGGCCTCATAGTCCTTGGATAATCATAAAACCCACATTTTAAAACAGCATTGCCCTCTGCACTGAAAATAAGATGGGCTTGTGTTAGGGCTTAAGGAAGAACTTTTCTTGGTTTTTGTTAAAGAAAATACATGTAAGATTTGTGTAAGAATTCTTTGTTTTGATTTCCAGTTGGAAATTATAGAAATAGAGCAAGACAGAGTTGCAAGAAGTTTTGCCTTATCCATAAAGGAATGAATGGAAAAATTATGAAATTTCCATAGCCTGGAATACACAACTATTAGAGAGACTGAGTCACAGCTATAGGGGTTGACGTGGAGGTGTTTTCCTTTCTCTTTTTGGGAGAGAAAAACAAGATGCAGAGAAGTGTTTGTCATGGGATTCTACTTTTTAAGAAAACAATGACGTAAAGGATGTATCTGTGTGGATATATGTATACGTGTCTGCATAAAACTAGATGAACCTGAGGAGGAACATGGAAGGGTGCAAGCTAAGTTGATTGTATGAGTTAATGTGGGTGGATATTGGGGAGCAGGGAGAATAGAGAGGCCAAGGAAAACTGAGAGAGAAAAGAGAGCACTTAAAATCTCATATCCACACTTAAATGTTTATATTAAATTATTAGTGTTAATATGTATAGATACATTTTAAAGCTCTATAATTCAGTGGTTCTGCTCTTTAGCAGAATTTTACTCTGTGACTCAAGATATGTTAATATCATTCTTGTGTGATTTACTTTTAAAGGGAGATGAAGATAGATTTGCCTGCCACCCATCCCGCCTGTTGAATGCAGGCAAACAGAGTCCTTGGGTTTTAATGTCTTATTGCCAGGCAGACGTGGGCTAGACTTGAATCACCACCTCCCCAGTCAGGTCTCTGATGTGTAAGACAAGCAGCATGGGAAGAACCAGCTGCCCTGCAGAAGAGACGCCTGTCTCTCCAGATAGAATGGAGCGTTTCTGTCCCTCGGGTTCCAGACCACCACAGACTCACCAGCTCCAGCCCCTGCGGTCACTTGGCCAGACAAAAGCAAGTTCTTTTCTCACAGCACAGGGCCTCCTCTTCTGCAAACTTAGCCCCTTCTGTTGGGTGTTACTAAGCCGTGAGTCTAAATATGGCACATGGCCGTTGGATGGAAATCATTTCCAGTAAAAGAGGATGTTTCCTCAGCAGTTTTCAAGCTGGCGCTGACTCAAGCATCCTCGAGGGAGACCATTTAACTGGTCATTAGGGAGACAGCAAAAAGGCATTGAGGAATTCTGTAACAAGATGCGTATCCTGTGTGGAAGGCCCCCTGGGACTCTGACCATTGGCTCTCTCTGCTTGCTGGAGAGGTTTTATTGATGCTGCATAAAAGTATTTTGCAGCAACAAATCTGTTATTTGTGCATTGGTTTAAAGATGCTGTACTGTACTGGATCTAGCTTTGTGAGGAACAGCACTGAAGGTGAGACGTGGCACTCAGACAGTAATTAAATGTTTAAAGATGATTAATACCCAAGTCAATACATCATCAGAGGTAGAGAAGAGAATTGAGGCCTTGAAAGGAGAGATGAAAATTTATGCTGAGATTTTTGGGCAAGCTATTTACACTGCCCTGAAGGCAACACATACACTTACTTACAAATTGAAATGTTTGAAAATCAGAATGTAAACACAGTGAGGATTCCTTGACGTAGACTCTATAGTGCAAAAAAGGGTTTACTTGAGGGGTATGTAGGGTCTGTCTGCTATGGAAAAAAAATGATCCTTATGAGAATAAAGTGTCATAAAACTTCAAGGCTAGTACTTGTAGACTGACAAAGATATAGCTACTGAGGATGATAAGACCAATGATCTGAATTCAAATAGGTCCTTCAGGTTCTGGGATCATTCAACACCTATCGGAGCTCTAGCAGCAGGTCCATAAGAGTAGGGGTTCACTTTGCACAATGAAGCATGGATTCATAGGATCTTTGGTGCAGGAACCCATTCCACTAGGGTTCATTCCTGTTCCCAAATATTTACTTTTTCAACACTGTTGATGTCGATCTTTAGGGAAGCATTTCAAAGTACATGAATGGCAAGAATGAGAAAATGTATTTTTAAAATGGAAGATATGCTAAAAATGTACTTTTTAAAAGGATCTGAATGAAACTACAGTTAGTTAATCAAGAAACAATATGACTAACCACAGCTGTGTAGTTCTTAGAGAGTATTTATGAATGCGTGTCGTCAATGAATGTGTCCTGGGCATGGACCATGGGGTCAGAAACTTTTATTTATGTATTCACTTATTTATTTATCTTCTAAGTCTAGAACTTTCTTTCTTACAAATAGGAATCTGTAAAGTGCAGTAAATCAGGCTTATTTGTTTTAAAGAAGTCATTTGAACTATTTCTCCTTTAAAACAGAAATATTTGTAGGTGCAACCTGTTGCCCTTGGCAATAGAAGTGCCGCTCTGTTAATCTTTGCTCTGATCTCTCTTTTCATGCTGTGATCTTTTAGACTCTGTATTGGTCCTAAAATGATGGGTCTTTATCCTTGGGATAACTCTCAGTGCCTTTCCTATAGGAGGTCAAGGTCAAGGCTCCTTGTAGTGACACAGATTTGGGGCTTTCTGCATATAGTACTGAAGCCCATAGAGAAGTGGAGGCCCGAGAGAAGATTCACATGGTGGAAGGAAAGGGATGGTGAACCCATACTATTAGAAGATCATTCAGCCCTAGAGACCATGCTCCAAGCTAAGATCATGGCCTTAGTGAGAACCTTCCTTGAAATTTCCATGAAACCATAGCTCAATAGTCTCAGAAGGGCATCAGCTGCGTCCCGTGGGCTAAGGGGGCAGGCTGCTTCTGTGACAAGTGATGGTCCTGAGTATGACACTTGACTGTCCTGGGTGTGACACTCTATGGATCTATATAAAATGATTTCTGTGGATAAGGTAGGAAGACTGGCAGGAGACATGACAAAAGAAGACCTGCCTATGCGTCCATTGGTTGGAGCTTGGTAGGAAGCAGTAGAATATGGAGCAGTGGGATTCTTGCTTTTTTGCTCTAGCTAAAAGCTTACTTTAGGAATGACACTCCTATGAATATGGAACAAAACATGGGAAGTCATGTTAACCAATATGATTACATTTTCTCATATTTCTTAAGGTGGTAACCATGTGGTGTTTAAAATATCAGGTAGAAAATGATAAGTTTAATTTGTTGTCTGAGTGCATAACTTCTTAACGCTTGACTCAAATGCTTTGGGGTAATGAAAGCACAAGACATCATCTATTCCCCCCTCCTCACCTTCTTTTCCTCTTCCTCTTCTCCTTCCTCTCTCTCCTTCTCTTCTTCTTCTTCCTCTTCTTCCTCATCTTACTCTTCCCCTTCCTCTTCTCTTGTTCTTCCTCTCCCTCCCTCCCTCCATTGTTCTCTTTCTCCTATCTCCATGAAGGCAGACCAGGAAATGTGCCTGTTGGAATGAGCCTCTAGCCTTAAACCCCCATACAGTAGTGGACACACTCCACCAACAGAGACTTCTTGAGTGTCTCCATGTGTCATGCCCTGGGCCAGGCATGAGGGTTTAGCAGTGGACAAAATGAGCAAGTCCTTGCTTTCTTGTGCCTGGAACTCCAGTGAGGGCCAGAATTATAGCTGGGGTTAGGCCCATGGAAGGTGCTTAAGAAACTGGTGGTATAAGGTACCATCAGGGAAATGTTAGAGACAACCTTTTAATTTTTTTTAAAATTAAAGATGGTCTGCTACAGGCTTTCCAGGGATGTCAAAAGTTATTATTTAAAAATTTTACTTTTTGCTTTAGATGCAATTAGAATGCTAATCTGTCTTGTTGCCCAATCCCCACCTGGTGGTTTTTGCTCGTGTTGGAAGGATATGATATTACTAATTTCTTCAGAATGATGTAACTACAGTGTAGAGGTCCAGAGCGCAGATATACAGAGTTCTGTAAAATCTGTCTGCTCCAAAGATAGGCATTTCTTATGGTATTTGTCTAAAACGCTAGAATTAGTCATGGAGGGAGAACTAGATCTTACCATGAAAATCAACTAACCACATATATCTCATGAATGTACCCAGAGGCCTTACGATGGGTACAGCAGGCGCACTGATAACTTATTTAAGTAAAAAGGACAATGAAACATTCTAAAGCATCATGTTATATTTATTAATAAAAAAATAAGTCTGGCCATGTGTGGTGGTTGCAGAAACATCTATAATATATACAGAACACATTCTCTATGCAGAAATTATAGACTCAATTGAATAAACACACAAGATATTCTTTTTAAAAAGATTATTAAGTTTTAATTTTTAAGCAAGGTGTTCTTGCATACAGAGGATTCAGTGGAAAAATTATAGCTCTGTGAAGATATTAACTATCTACCAATGAAAAAGTTATTTATAAACTTGTAATAATATGGATTATTGACTTCATCCCATAAATTCCACTTTAAGATGTTTTAAAATGAGTATTTCTGAGCGAATGTGCCGAGATGGCTCCAGTGTGATCTTCTGTGTTGAGTTAGTATGTTGCTCCATCCAAGAGAGCCAGTTAATGGTCTAGCTGTTATCACTTTAATGCATCCAGTCCTGTCTAGCAAAAGGTCTAGGGAGGTATCGAGTGAGTATCACACTTTCAGGCAGAAGGACGCAGACTACCATGGACATCGCTTCTCAGATACTGGGGAGAAATATTTTCAAGCCAAAAATGGTTGGATGCATCAGGGTTGTGTTCCAGTTCAGGGACCCTGCTCCCTGTTGCTCTACTTTTCTAGAGAGTTCTTTGAAAAGGCCACTAAAATGTCAGAAGAAAAGCAGATCAAGCTTAAGTGCCAGTTGCTCTGGGGAGTTGCAAACCTGGGTTGGAGACATTGGCTGTTGAGCAGAGGCAAGGTGAGAGGTCGAGACTACGCCTAGTCTTTCTTACTGGGCAAGAAGAGCCTCCAGTCCAGCTAGCTCATTGGCAGACAACTCCAAGAGAGACACTGCTGTCATCCAGTAGGTCATCCTGCCAATCTCTCCATGGTACCCAACGGTGAAAGGTATTGTATGGGGGACTGTACAAAAATTATGTGAATGAGGTTCCCATCTTCTGCAGCAGAAAATGAACCAATGGCAAATGCATATGCAGATTTAAGATTGTCAGCTGCGAGTGCAGCTAGGTTCAAATGGGTTACCCGTTCAGAAGCACTCCAGGAGAAGTGACTCACCCTCCTCTTACTCTTTTTATATTTTTCAAGTTCTGTGTTTTTCTAAATACAAGGTTTTATTCTTTCTGCTTAGTCCTTGAAAATCACAAGAGATGTGCATTAGCTGGAAGTTACTAACTTAGTAACTTGAGGGTTAATTGATCACAGGATGTGGCATAAATGAGAAAAAGCTTAAAATCTGATGTTCTCCCTCCATATCTATACATGTGATGGGAAATACATTTAGTTTTCTGTAACAAAGGATGATAGGTCCTCCAAACATTTTCTAATTTTTGACTTCCTTTTTGGCCCGCGAGTCATTAAGCAGTATGTTATTAATTTCCAAATATTTGGAGATTTTCTAGATGTCTTAATGCTATTGGTTTCTAATTTAATTTTATTGCCGTCAGAGAATATACTCTGTTCCCAGAAGGTCACTGAGATGTGATTTATGGCTCACGATATGGTTCCCTTGGTGGCTGTTTCACGTGCATTTGAGAGAACATGCATTCTGAAGTTTTGTAGTTACTACAGCTGGACAAGTCAAATTGTTCGACAGTGTTATTTGAAACTTCCCAATTCCCATCTTTTCAAAGTCTAGTTGTTCTATCAGTTAGAGAGGGATATCAAAATCTCCACCTATGGTTGTGGATTTATCTATTTCTTCTTTCAATTTTGTCAGCCTTTGCTTATGAGTCACAGCTCAAAGCCTGGGAAACACTGTTCTGGGAGACCACAGAGGGAGGAATGGCCCTGGCTTTTAGTGGCGTCAAGGATGGTACAGAACTTGATCCCAGACAGCAGGGTGAGTAAGATTAGGGGAAGTGGAAGGGCAAGGAAGGCCCTGGTGAAGTCAAAGAACGTAATATACAAAGCAAATGAGTTAGAAATGCAGATGGAATGTCCCGGGAGCAAATTATGGAATAGTTGATATCTCTTGGATGGAATAGTTGATACTGATATCTCGTCAATAGTCAATTGACTAGCAATGTTTCCTGACCACACGCTGGCTTCCCTACTCCAACTAGATTCAAAAGGCCCTGAATCTCCACGGCATCAGTAATTTGTTATGATTTATTCTCTCATTCATGACTAATTTTGTATTTCCTATTTTGTATTATTTTTCTTACATAGTTCCACAAATTGTGTAAGTTTCAGGCCCCACAAAACCTAGATTCACTCCATCCCTTCTCCTCCACCTACCAGCTATGCAATCTTTGGCAAGTTACTAAGCTCTCTGGCCTAAGTTTCCTCACCTGTACAACAAAGCTAATAATGGTACTGCCTCCATGGGTGGTCCAGAGGGATAATTGAGTTAAGATGTATAAAGCTCTTTACAATAGTGCCTGGTGCACAGTTACACTGACTTAAGTGTTTGTTAACTAAAGATAAAAGGAAAATGGGAAAAGCCTTTGTGGTACGCTTTGACAAATGACAAAGATTCTCTCCTTGTGTGTGTGTGTTTTTTTTTTTTTTTTTGAGATGGAGTCTTGCTCTGTCACCCAGGTTAGAGTGCAGTGGTGTGACCTCGGCTCACTGCAACCTCTGCCCCCCAGGTTCAAGCGATTCTCCTGCCTCAGCCTCCCAAGTAACTGGGATTACAGGCACCCGCCACTGCACCTGGCTAATTTTTGTATTTTTAGTAGAGATGGGGCTTCACCATCTTGGCCAGGCTGGTCTCTAACTCCTGACCCCGTGATCCACCCACCTTGGCCTCCACAAGTGCTGGGATTACAGGTGTGAGCTACTGCACCCAGCCAAGATTCTCTCCTTCTAAAGTCTCTCCCTGATTAGGTCTTGATGTTTGGATTCTCATGCATGGTCCAGTGTTGGCAAGAATCCTGCTAAGTCAGTTGACCCAGAACTCCTCCCCCTCAATATTCGATCAGCTTCTGTGTCTGATCAGATTCCTCATCCTTCACCATCCCCCATAATGGGTGATCACCCTGGCCTGTCTTCAGCAAGAGTCCTGCTAAGAATTTTTGTAAAGGGTCACTCACTTGTTCTACACAAATTGTGACTTCATTCACCTGAAACAACAGGTAAAAAAGAATTAGTGAAATAGTATGTTTGATTTGCTGTATTAAGTAAGTACATTCCCCTTACCTCTGATGTTTCCTCTTATTAATTTTCCATCCACTGGTCCCTATGCTGTTCCTTGGCTGTAAATTTCCACTTGGTCATGCTGTATTTGGAATTCGTTCCGATCTGTCTCTCCCATTCAAAAATTATATTGCAGTGGCCCCTATACCTATTACAATAGTCTCCCATTGAATAAAGTCTTCCTTCCTGTCTTTAACACATGTCATGAACAATTTTTTCTTTATTACCACTGTGGTTTAAGACTCAGTTTTCTTACCTGGAAAATGGGAATATTGTGACTTCCAAGTAAAATTCCATGCACCTGGTATATTTTGTTGTTTGACTCACCCCCAGGCTACTTCTCATAGCTGTGGAGTTAGCTATTCTCCACCTGTCCTGAGGGGAAAATTTTAATATGAATAAGTATGCTGCAAAATCATCACATTCTGCATTTCAAAGCAAAATCTGAACCTGTGCCTTAACCTTATTGACACAAATAATGGAGAATTTGCTGTATTTTGTTCTTCCTTTCTTAATGAGTATTAACTTGATTTGGAGTACATTTAAAAAAATTTTGGCTTCATTGTAAATATTTATATATGCCTATATGTGGGTATAAACAATGTAAAAATACACAAAAAATCCACTTATAATTCGTAAGCTAAGTACATGTACACATAATCTTGATCTTTCTCTGTGCATGCAAATGTGTATATTTTATGGAGTTTTGTCTAATCCAAAGTCAAATGATTTCAAAGTGTTGAGAACCGGCTTGGGTGTCATATTTTACTATCCATGAGAATGGCATTCAGTTTTAAAGTAATTTCCAAAGTCGAGTGATAATTCTAGTTAATAAGGTCTTGTCTCCATGTTCCAATGCCATTTATATTCCATTTTCTGAGAATATCCCCTGTGCCTAGGGTGCCCGAGGTGCGGGAGTGAGCTTTCAGTTGAAATAATGGGCAGGTCATGGTGTGAGACCCTTGAATTTCAGCTATGTCCCAGACGTCATGCATAACACTACTTGGGCCTTTCAGCCCTCAAACTGCTAATGGTTTGTTAATATATCAGAGGTAAAGATGTCAATACATAGAACTGAAGGTTTTTCAAATTTTATTTTAAAGGCAAAGAGCATTAAGGATTTGCCAGCCAAGTTTTAAGTTTCATTACTGATGACAAATTTATTTTGTCACAAAGAAGGTGCAGAGCTAAAAGACTATTAGTCTATGAATCAGCACACATGAATTTGATGCATGTGGCATTTACATTGGCCTTGGTGCTCTCATCTGAAAAACCACCTCCTTAAACAGCGTCATGATACCAGTGAGGAATTTTACAATTTACTCCAGCTGGAGGAAAGCTACTGGCAAAACGTGAGAATAGTCACAGCACTGAAGGTATAGACATTGATAATTCCTAGAAATGATTTAGAGTCTGCCTTTTACAAGGTAAGCAAAGATGATCCCAATATCTCACATGTTTGCTTTATCTGATTCTTGAACAGTAACGCCAGGAGGAAGTCTTTATTATCCCCATCTCACAGGTCTTGTATTTGAGGTTCGGAAACATACCAGTATCTAAACTAAAATTCAGGTCCACATCCAGGTCTTTAGACTCTAAAGAGTTCTCAAGTGTTGCAGAATGCCAAAGAAGAGATTTCGATCTCTGCCATTTGGTTTATATCTCCCATCATCTCGCACTGGGGAATTGTAGACATTTGCTGTCTTTCAAGGCTTTGAGAACCTGAATAGCAAATGCAATGCAATTGCCAAGTGATGTGTATCTTCCCTACCTGCAACACATTATGTTTTGATCTTGATGCAATGAATGGTCTTGGACTGTCCCCTATGTGTGTAATAGAGCATGGATAATGGTTCTAAACAGACATTTAACCTCCTGGACCTGTCCCAGGAGCTCTGTAGGTGGTGTGCTTCTCCAGATGCTCTGATGGAGGGGAATTCTCTTGGCATCCCTTAAGACTTTGCCAGCTGTGGCACCAACCAGAGGAGTCACAGAGAGAAGGATATGGTGAGACCCCCAAATGGTGCCTGGGGGCAAAGGAAGATAGATGAACAGAATATTCAAAGTGACTGAAAAGGTCCCAAAACTTTTCAACGGCATTTAAAGCATTTGTGTGTGAGATACCTGAAAGTGTGTATAAGTCATTTTGTTCTATATTCATTTGTGTATATTAGTGTTAATTACTGAACATGAGTTAAGATCTTATAAATACGGACTAGAAAATTCGGTCTTGTTTATGCATCTGCTCTTGACCTTGCTAGCATATAAACGGAAATGCAGAAGGGAAGCTAGCATTTATTGAGCACCTACTATATGAACAGCAGTTTATATATACTTTATCTCATTAAATCCTCATGGCCTTCAACCTAATGAGATAGTTATTTCAAAGACATTTTACAGATGATGTAATTGAGTTCATAGCAGTTAAGAAACATCCCAATGGCTACACAGCTAATGCATGCTGAAGAGATTACATGGCAAAGCTGACTTAAAGGAAAGCCCGTGTGTTATAGTGATTGCATGTCATCTTCCCTACAGTGGCTTTACATGCTCCATGTTTCTCAGACAGGAGGTGGCATTTCTTAACAGATGTTCATCCTTAGTCAACAGTTTGAGAAAAATGACAATTCAGGAAAAGGTGAATGGCATTTCAGGGAAAGGTTTGCATATAGACCAAAACGTGGTCATATCTTAAAATAGAATTGCCAAATGTGTAGGGCAGTGACTTCTGTGTGAACATCAGTTCAGAGAGCTACATCATGGTTCATTTGGTTCCATGGTCGTATCTCCTCTGTGGTCTCCCGAAACAGTGTTTCCCAAATTTGAGCTATGACTTGTCAGCAAAAGCTGACAAAATTAAAGGAAAAAATAGATAAATCCACAACCATAGGTGGAGATTTTGATATCCCTCTCTCAGTAACTAATAAAACAGCTAGACTTTGAAAAGATTGGCATTGGGAAGTTTCAAATAACATTGTCAAATCATTCTTTCTTTCAGAGAGGGCTTCTGTACCTCTAAATGGTTCCACACATTCCCCCAAATACAAAATAAGTAGTTTGCTAGTTTGCTGTACCTCCCAGTAAGTTCATTTTCACTCCTCCCTATTTTTAAAAAATAACGTTTTATGAGAAAGTTTAGTATAAAATTCTCATTAAGCCAGTTCATTTTACATTGGGTGACATTTTGGAATTTCCAGATAAAGAATCAATGATTTTTACAGTAGGATTCTCATTTTAAGCAGTCATCATCCATTTTTCTTACTTTAAAAGTTTGTTAATGGAGAGTGTTGATCAATTCGTTGAAAGGTTGATAAGACATAGGGAAAGAAGAGGGATTTGTGGGAAAATGGAGGGTGTGTATTATTGGTGTTTTTCACTTTGAGAAAAGTTCTGACATTTTAAAAAAAGGCTTGGTTGGTAAGTGCATTTTTGTGGTATCATTTAAGGTTGGATGAAAAAGGAGGTTAGGATATAAGAACTTCAGAAGGGTGCATGCGGAGTAGATATAGGCTACACCCTGTGGTTTGCACCCCAATAGTCTTAAAATTTTTCTTATACTTCTTCCCCACAATGATTAAAGTAAAAGAGTCTTTCCAACTTAGGATATTATAACTATGAAATAAAGTCAATAATTCATTTTATCTTTACCTAATATTTACTCTTTTAAAAATTAGCAACCAATGATTCTTCTGTCATAGTTTTATTCAAATGTATTTAAGAAACTAAGGTTTAAACAACAGCCAAACATATGGAACTTGCCTTTAGGCAATTTCTTAGTCTGTTTTAATGAAAAATAAAACATAAAAAATTTACCTTCCACGAGTTTCTAGTGCCAGACAGCCGCAGGGCACTTCTGAGTGCTTGACCCATTCTGGAAATGGTATGGATTGAGCAGAGCAGAGAGTCTCAAGCTTCCTGTTCTTACTTCATTTGGTTCATCTTTTATCAAACCTTCATTGTGGCTGTTCACTAGGTTAAAAATGATCTACTCTAGAGCTATTTCCTTGCCACACTGAAATCTCTAGTGGGAACAAGAGTCTTTGTAAAGGGTCACTCACTTGTTCTACACACATTGTGACTTTATTCATCTGAAGCAACAGGTAAAAAAGAATTAATGAAATAATGTGTTTGATTTGCTGTGTCATGTGGGGGCTGCTGTATAAAAATAGACCACTTCTTCCTGGCTGTTACTGTGTTCAAAGTGTTTTTCAAAGACGTGGACTCTGTTTGGGTGTTTGAGGGCATTTACCATATGCATGCTGAGGGGATCGTGCTCTCCATTTTCAAGAACATACACTTAATTTGTTGCAAGGAAACTGACATTTCTTTCAAAATATTTAAAATATAAATAATCATCAGGCACTGGGAAATTCATTGCCCTTGAAGTAGGAAATTAGGACCGTGTGTTTAGTTCCAAGTTACTCATACAAAGCATGGAAAAGACAAGGACGTATAGCACATCTTCTGGTGAACTTTTCTGTGTTCTCTGGAGGTAAGGAAACATCCTCCAGAAGTCTTGCAGCAGGTGACACACATTCATTTATTCTTTCCACATACTGTTATCACATACCTATTATTCATCAGAGACTCGTTTAGGCTTTTTTTTTCTTTTTAAATTATACTTTAAGTTCCAGGGTACATGTGCAGAATGTGCAGGTTTGTTACATAGGTATACACGTGCCATGGTGGTTTGCTGTACATCAACCCGTCATCTACATTAGGTATTTCTCCTAATGCTATCCCTCCCCTAACCCCCAACCCGCTGACAGGCCCTGGTATGTGATGCTCCCCTCCCTGTGTGCATGTGTTCTCATTGTTCAACTCCCACTTATGAGTGAGAACATGCGGTGTTTGGTTTTCTGTTCTTGGGTTAGTTTGCTGAGAATCATAGTTTCCAGCTTCATCCATGTCCCTGCAAAGGACATCCCTTTTTTATGGCTGCATAGTATTCCATGGTGTATATGTGCCACATTATCCAATCTATAGAGTGGTAGACCAGATGGACAAGCATGTCTGTCTTCTGCTTCACTGGGTGACATTCTCATAGCAGGAGTCAGATGTGCTTGAGTACCATGCAGAGATTTACAGTGAGGAGACAATGGCAATGTGGGGAGGAGGTGTGCTCTTGAGTCTGTGGAAAGGCCTCTGAGGAGAAGGTATTGAAGCTAATCTCTAAGTAGGAATGTCAAATATATTAAGTTGGTGCAAAAGTAATTGCAGTTTTTGCCATTGAAAGTAATGGCAAAAACTGCAATTACTTTTGCACCAACCTAATAGCAAATACAAACATAGGACAACCAGTTAAATTTGAATTTCAGAGAAACAACAAACAGAATTTTAGTATAAGTATGTTCTATGCAATATATAATATGTGTGTATGTTTATACGTGTTGGTGTACATGTATGTGTGTATAGTTTGTGTGTGTGTATAAATACATATTTAGAGATGGTCTCACTCTGCCACCCAGGCTGGAGTGCAATGGCATGATCATAGCTCACTGCAGCCTCAGCCTCCAGTGATCCTCTCGTCTCAGCCTCCTGAGTAGTTGGGACTACAGGCATGTGCCACTATGCCCAACTAATTTTGTTTTCGGAGATGGGGTCTCACTGTGTTGCCCTGGTCTTGGCCTGGTCTTGAACTCCTGGCTTCAAGCAATCCTCCTGCCTCAGCCTCCTAAAGTGTTGGGATTACAAGCGTGAGCCACTGTGCCCAAGCTGTTCTATGCAATGTTTGATCCTGCATTTTATCTGGCAACTCTAAACCTGAGGGACTCCAGAGGAGTCATTCCTTGAGGACTAGGGGCAGGATTTTGACACTGCAGGAAAAGGGGAAGAGCCTGTGCAGAGGTCCCTGGAGGTAAGATCAGGAGAGGAACTTTGATGGAGAGGCAGTGTTCCTGGAGGGCAGGAGCAATGGCACTGAGGACAGACTGCCCCAACTTAAATTCTATCCACATGGCTTACTCCCCATCTGGCCCTTCAGTTGAGTCATAGAACTTCTCTATAGAGTTTCTGCATTAGAAAAATAGGAATGATAACAGTACCTGTCTCATAGGATCAATTTGTTGATTAAAATAGCTAATACTTATAAACAGCATAAACCATTTAAGTGTTTGCTATTATTATAATTTTTTCAGTTACACAGGCAACTCACCATGAAATATTTCCATCACACACCAGTTTAAATTGATCCACACACAGCAAACATACTCTTTGCTTCCAGAGAGAGGGAGGGAGGGGGGGGAGAGAGAGAGAGAGAGAGCGAGAGAGAGAGAGAGAGAAATATCTGATGATGTTAAACTTATCTGTTCCTTTCATAAAATAAAATGTGTACTCCCAAACATCAATTACTACCTGAAGCCAGACCCAGGGTGCCATGCTTAGTATCTATTTTAGCAGGACTGTCTTTGAAGTCATTCTTAACTTACTGCCAGATCTCCTGGCATGTCTTAGGAGCTCCAGAACAGACCACTTAACAAGGGAACCTGATAAAACATCTTGATCTACAACTGGTCCTAATATTTTTTAGCCATTTCCAATGCAGAGGTTTCATAGAATTTTTTTTTTACCACTGTATGAAGCAATTCTTCC
The DNA here is from genome assembly GCF_029289425.2 of Pan paniscus. Classification (NCBI taxonomy): domain Eukaryota; kingdom Metazoa; phylum Chordata; class Mammalia; order Primates; family Hominidae; genus Pan; species Pan paniscus. The sequence goes on along the minus strand of NC_073271.2, from coordinate 31,671,307 downwards.
TTCATGCACAAAATAAAAATGTTTCGTGATGTTGAAAAACCCTTATAACAAGGGTTTTTCAAATGGTGACCCAAATGTCCTTGATTCTTACGTGTGAGCTTAACTCAGTGCTTCCTCCTGGACTTCAGCATGCCAAGGCCAGGCCGTACCTCCCTGCTGTGGCATGATCACCATGCACAGGCAGCTGCAAAGGTGGGAAATGGGTGTTGGAGAGTCCAAGCTCCACAGAAGTCATAGTGGGTTTTGGCTTTCACTTATCTATCTGGGTCAAGCAAACCAACTCCTAATGACAGCAGCCACCAAGATGCAGGAGTGATAGAGCCTGGGCTCTTGATTTTTCACCAACTTGCTGGAACCACCCACTCTACTGTATTGCTCTATGCCTCAGGTGTCTCAGCCTGCACATGGAGGTAAGAAGGGTAACTTGATTGTAGGGTTGCTGTGAGGCTCAGTTAAGTGGATGCATGTAAAACAGCCCTGAGAAATGTGCCTGGCACATAGTAAATCTTATATAGCAAATACAAATGTGAATAATATCACCATATGATATAAAGATTATTATTATTTCATTGACATTGCATCGACGTAGTCCCACAAAGTTCCCGGATGCTGCCCAGAGGTGATGTGGGAAAAAAACAAACAAACTGTTATAGCATGCTTATAGCCAATAGCTAAATGCACCTTAACAGAGTGAGATCGTGTCTCAAAAACAAAACAAAACAAAACCAAAATGCATTTAAGTACTAGTTATATTGTTACTATTATTATTTTTTGATTATTTTTGCATGGAAGAGCTAATGATCAAGACTAGTATTTAACTAGCAAATTTGACTTTAGTTTCCAAACGATTGCAGGTCCTTTTAGAACAGTTCCCATTGCTCCACACAACTTTGAAAAATGTTTACTTGCCCGTGGACGCAGGAGCCCATCTTTTGAATTCATGCCTTTTTTGGCACCAAGGCTGGCAGATAAGTTGAACGATCCAATGGAGCATTATTATCAGGAGCCAAAAGGAACGAGTAACTAGAAAATACCTGAAGTGATTTTAGAACACATTGCAAAATTGTATCTAAGAGAGAAATATTAAAGAACATTTTGAGCAATGGCTACAATTTTGGAATTTACATTCCTAGGACTGCCTTGAAGGGAGAAAAATTATTTGAATTCTACATTCGGTGTTTTTTACAGCTTTGCTACTCAAAGTGGGTGCCATGGACCAACTACATCCCAATTACAGGGGCATTCCCTGGAAGCTTCTTAGAAATCCAGAATCTCAGACCTACTGCATCAGAGTTTGCAGTTTAGCAAGATCCCTGGGTGATCTGCATGCACTTTAAGGTTTGAAGGACACTGTTGTACAGTCTCTTTACATTAGTGGCACACCATAGTAAGTCCCTGGTCTTACCTGTAAATGTTTGAGGTCATTACGCTCATTGCAATCTGATGTAATTCTCAACTGAACATGCTGATGACAATGTATTCTTTGGCACAGACCATCAGCCCAGGTAGATGGAATTTAAACCAGGTCTTCCAGTATTTATCTTATATAACTTGTAACACCAAGTAAAGCTGACCACAGAGGTTACCACTTGACCACTATGGGAAGCCACTCTTGGAATGTCCTAGTTAAGGCAAATACTTAGTATTGATAACAGCCTTTGGGGTTTGTTGATGCCTGCTTGGGAGTCATAAACACTCTGCTGGCTTGTGTCAAACCTCAAATAAATGAGATCATCACTACTTAAGTATTGCCACTTCTGCGGACAGTTTTTAGTTTAATGTATCATGCTAAGTAATTTGACCAGAGAAAGGAAGAAAGGTCTCAGCTCATCTACCCAAAAATAATATCAATGAAAGTATTTCTCGTTCCACAGGAGGATGGAGCATGTGTCAGTGTTGGTATTAACCAATCGAGGCACGAACCTTGCTTTACTCAGTGGCACTGCCATGAAATATTTGGAGATCTTCCTCCACCCACAAACTACTTAATGGGAAAAAGTCATTTTCTGCCAACCCACCGTCTGATTCTGAGTTTTTATGACTATACTTTTCTGTCCAGTAATCTGGATCTAAATGTGGCCCCCAGTTCCTTCTTCTGCTTTTTTGCTTCTCCCGACCAAAGCACATGTGAGGTTAGACCTTCATACTCTTGAAACCAGTGTGCCCATTTTGATTAAACAGTCTACTTTAGCCCAGCTACCCTCTGCAGATGATGCTTTTTGGTTCTCAGTAGATGTCTGAGCTCGTTCTCTGAGGATTGGAATGGCTTTTTGCCACCCTGGGAGTGAAGTTTTGCCTTTCTTGCTGATATTTTAAGTAGACCGCTGGGTGTGGGCTGCTATTTCATTTCCCAACATGCTCGGTGAAATTACACTAAAATATTACAAACTCTGTTTGTGGAAAGGGTGAGGGTTTTGGCTTTAGAGCCTAAACCTCTCCAGAGGACAGTGTGAGACAGAGCAGAGAACAAAAGCACTGGCCTGATGGCGGGATTGTGGGTGAGTCCTTGGAGGTCTGGTTAGCCTGGTCAGTTCCTGTCAGTGCCTGGAGAGCTCCATGCATTTCCAGGACTCAGTCCCCCTGCTGAGGAAGTCCATGCCATGTGGACAGAGTTTCCCAGAAAGAAATGGCAGGAGATATCAGGAGAGGTTGACTTTTATTTCGTAGTAATGCTTTGGCAATTGGGTTCACTTTGACTCTTTCTCTTTCTGCCACCATGATGTTAAGTTGTAGCTGAATTTTACAATGGTTTATTCTTATCTTTTTTTCCCAAGTCTGATCCATGGCTGCAAAAAGAATGTGACCCCAGATGTCCTTATGAGCATAGCTAACATAGATGAGGAGCCCAGCTTATCTTCTTTAGAGTTTACCAACCCAGGGCCTCGGAACTCAAAGTCCAGGTGGCAGAATAAGATAATGTGTTCTCTTCTAACAACTTGTTCCCATAATATTTGAATCCATTACGGTGGTATTTTCTGAGCAAGGAAGGGAAAATGAAAGTTGTGATGTAACAGTAATGACATCTATAATTATTGAAAAATATATTTCTGGAAAGAGTTGCAAAGTTGCATTTTTTTTGCCTTTCACGTTGCTTCTATCCCAGGACACTGTCGCTCCAGAACTGCATTTGAGGCAAGCTTGGTTCCACCATGGAAGGGAGAGTCAGGTGGTGAAATTCCACCTAGTCTGTGGCCCTAAATGAGGGGGTGGGGGATTTTGGGGGAGAACAGAAATTACTGTGCCAGCAAAGAGAGATTAGAAAACATCTGTAGGTGTGAATGCAGATGTCGAGGGAAAAGTGATTTGGTTCCCCATTAAAAGGGCAACTGGCTAAAATGCAAACTCGAACTATACTGAGATACTGTTTCTCAACTATGGGACTGGTAAACATGAAAAAGTTTGACAACACATTCTATGGTAAGGCTGGAGTAAGTGTCGCTTTGTGCATTGCTAGTGGGAGTACAACATGACACAGCTCTGTAGAGGGAAATTTGGCACTATTTAGAGTACTCAAGGATTTACCCTTTGAACCAGCAATACCATTTCAGGAAGACAATCCGAAAGATACTGGCAAAATATAAAATGATATTTGCACTAGATTATTTATTGAAGCATGGTTTATAAACAGAAAAGTCTAGAAACAACCCATATGTCCATCAGCTGTTGGTTGATTGGTTAAATTAATTGTGGTACATCCATACAGAAGCAGCTGTGTAAAAAAATGAGGAAGATTTGTTTTCATGAAGTAATCTTCTAGGTATATTTTAAGGTGAAGAAGCATGTGTATATTAGTCCATTCTCATGCCGCTATAAGGACATACCCGAGACTGGGTAATTTATAGAGGAAAGAGGTTTAATTGACGCACGGTTCCACATGGCTGGGGAGGCCTCAGGAAACTTAGAATCATTGCAGAAGGCACCGCTTCACAGGGCAGCAGGAGAGAGAATAAGTGCCCAGTGAAGGGGGGAGCGTCTTATAAAACCATCATATCTCATGAGAATTTACTATCATGAGAACAGTATGGGGGAGCCACCCCCATGATTCAGTTACCTCCCACTGAGTCCCTCTTACAACACATGGGGATTATGGGGTTACGATTCAAGATGAGATTTGGGTGGGGACACAGCCAAACCATATAAATGTATTTAGCATTCTGTGTAAGAAACGAGTAATACCCATAGATAGTCACACATGTTTAGATTTTTTCAAAGAACCAGTAGAATGATAAATAAACTATTTTTAAATGTTGGGACAAGGTTAGACACTAGAGCTTTCTGAATAGGTCTTGCTATATAGATCTGACTTTGGAACCAGGTGAATGTTTTATAGAACTAAACATTATGCATCAAAATGAAATTTTAAAACTGCAGAGACAGCACAGAAATTTCTATATGACAGCACAGAAATTAATTGTATATGCCATGTGGGACATACCTAAGGAGAGAACATAAAGAAAAATCTTAAACTGCGTTCTATAATAATTCTATAATAATATCAGTATTGTTATTTCAAACAGTTATACAGATATACATATAAATGTATTGTAGGACAAGGAAATAAGTAATTTTGTTAATGACATTAGAAAATCGGATTTGCCGCCTGTAATCCCAGCACTTTGGGAGGCCGAGGCGGGCGGATCACAAGGTCAGGAGATCGAGACCATCCTGGCTAACACGGTGAAACCCCGTCTCTACTAAAAATACAAAAAATTAGCCGGGCATGGTGGCGGGCGCCTGTAGTCCCAGCTACTCGGGAGGCTGAGGCAGGAGAATGGCGTGAACCCGGGAGGCGGAGCTTGCAGTGAGCCGAGATCGCGCCACTGCGCTCCAGCCTGGGGGACAGAGCGAGACTCCGTCTCAAAAAAAAAAAAAAAAAAAAGAAAATCAGATTTGCATCCTGGAGATACAAAATAAAATCAACTAATCAAGTGGAAATCCTATACTTTTTCATTTAAGTTCGAAATATGATATGAACCCATGATTTATTTTTCTCTTTCTACAAAAACATGTATTTTCTAGTTTCCTCAAACTGGAAACATCCCGGTATCTATCAATAGGTAAATAGAGAAACAATGCGATACAGCCACACATTGAAATCCTGCTCAGTAACGAAAGGAATGAACTGGCAAGCCACACAGTGATGCAGATGGATCTCAAGAACATACTGGGAGAAAGAAGTTGGGGACAAAAGACCACGTCGTAAATGACTCCATCACAGGAGTTCTGGAAGAGGAAGAGGCAAAACTATGATAGAAAGTGGATGAGGGTTGCTGGGGGTGGGAGATGGGAAGGATTGAATGTAAGGAGGCCCAGGGGGAGTTTCTGGGGTGATGGAAATGTTCTATATCTTAATAAGAGTGTAGGTTTCACGGGCGTACATATTTTTCAAAACTCAGCAAACTTTATGCTTATACAAGTAGGTGAATACATTCTAATGTTTGATTGCAGGATAGGGTGACTATAGTTAATAATAATGTTTGCATATTTCCAAATAGCTAGGAGAGAGGACTTGACATGTTTCTAAAACAGAGAAATGATAAATGGTTGAGGGGATGGGTACCCTAAGTACCCTGACTTGATTGCTACACATTCTATACATGTAACAAAATGTCACCCTATTCCATAGATTTGTGCAAATATTAGGTATTGATAAAAATATTTTTTAAAACTATATGTTAAAATGTGTGGTGTGTAAATTATACCTTAAAACATTTTACTTAAAAAGAAGAAAAGACAACCTGATGGACATTGGCTTGGGCCAGGAGCTTTATACAGCAATCTTGAGCTCCACATCCAAGAAGAGAATTTCTCCAGCACACAGTGGGCAAGTGAGCAAGGAGTCGGGCCAAGAGCAATATTCACACCCTGTCTGCCATCAAAGGTCAGGTCTGGTGAGGACTTCAGCTGCTTAAGAATGAGCAATTAGGAAAAAAGCCACCCAAGGCAACAAAGGTGCCATTAAAAAAATATGCAGAAATAAGGGAAATGGAATGTCATATTAGAAACATACCTCTGGAAAAGGTTTCCTACTGGAATTTTTTTAAATGTGGGAAAACTTTCTGCTTACTGTAACAAGTGGTGGAGAGACAAGGGCCCCGTCAAACAGGATCAGGGCGCCTTACAGGAAGAACCCATGGTTGTTCCGTTTTGCAGGATGAGGCACATACCGCGGCCCATCCGAGTAGGATTGTAAAGAGCTTTGATGACAAATGAAGGACTGTAGATTTTTATCTTGCAATAACTCGATTTTTTTCTTCTTTTAAAAAAAAAAAAACTTAGGAGAATAAAGTGATCCAGCTTTTTGGCTTTCTCTGTTTTTGATTGAGGAAGATTACCCTGGATGTAGTAGGAAGAATGATGTCGTTGAGGGACACATGGAGGCAGGGCTGTTGGCAGTCATCTGGAGAAAGATAATTTGGGTCTGAGCTGAGACGGTGGTTGTGAAGCTAGAACAAGCTGGACTTGAGGGACATTTCCGAGGTGGCAATGAAAGAAACGATCTGCCAACGCTTATACGTATGGGAATAGATATAATGGGACATGAGAGAGCTAGGGAGGATCAGCAAGAGGCAGGTAAAGAAATGATAGAAATTAAGGTTTCTGGCTTTGGCGCTCTTGGTAAGTGGTGACTCCATTAACAGAGTCTAGAAATACACAGGAGACACAAAATGGAAAGGAAAAATAACATGTCCTGGTTTAGAAACTTGAGTTTGATTTGTTTGTAGGATACCCAGGGATTATAAGCTAGTTGTATTATATTAGGCTTTCAGTAATATTTAGGGAGATACGATTAGACTCAAGTAGATCCAAGTCTATTATGATAAGCTGTTTCATAATAGACTTGTAGTGTTTGCCAAAAATTCATCTTACTCTTTGGCATTTTATGGATCATCTTGGTGTAACACCGCTCCAGAAAGAGACTTAGCTTTTACATTTCTTAAATCTTTGGGCTTAAAATCTCATATTCAGCTTCATGATTCAGTCACTCATAGAAAGTGTTGCGTGCTTACTATATGCAAGACGCTATGTTCAGTGCTGTAAGAAACATAAATATAAGAACCATGTCTAGGTGTAGAAATTATTTATAGCAAGGCACACCCACAGAGGACACTGCTTGGAAAAGGCGATATGAGTTATGTGTCAAGTGTGGAGACCAACAAGCAAGCTAGGGGTTGGGTTTATACTTTGCACTGATTTTGAAGATGCCCTATGGAAACATGCCTAGGTTAAATGCTCATCTACATACAAGAGCAGATTCTGCAACAAGGGTGGAGCATGGTGAGAGCAACTCTGTAGAGTGCCAGGGTTGTTTGTTGAAGAGTTAATTACCTAGACCCATAACTGAATGCGCCTCCTCTCTCTGCCTGTCTGCTGGCTTCATTCCATTGCTTTGCAAGCAACTTGTACTTGAGATCGGCACGGTAGAAACTTGTAGATATGGTAATTAAGTGACTACTCAGGGAATTTAGGCTTTCTGATATAGGACGCCTCTCTTAATTGGGAGGTCCTTATTCGGGAAATCCACTTTTTCAGGATGTGATCAGATAACTGATTTAGCCATAATGATAGTTAATGGCAGTGGCTGGAATTTAATGGGGTTGATAATTTCATGTAATTGGGGGGTCTTCAAATGAGGGAATGCTCCTGAGTGGCACTGCATTAGGGCTGCTGTCTGAGTCAAACAGGTGCTTCCTGTCTGTGTTTCCCTTCTGCAGCTCTGTTAAGGAGGAGATTCGAGAGCTTCTAGGAATATTGCAGAGCTTTTGGGTGTGTTTCCACTTCACTGTATGGCTCTCTTTCTGAGAGGATGCACCAAACCAGGTGATGTTTCTTAGAGGGTGTGCCAACCTGGTTTAGTTTCAGACAATGTTTTAGTTTAAATTTATTTTTTTCTTTTAAATTTAATAACCCTTAACCAATATAGGTGACTATTTCAGTGGATCTAGCATAGAACTTGGCAGGTGATAAGTGTAGAATGAACTAATTTTAATTGTAACTGCCATGTCTACATTAGAACGTTGTGATCCAAGGTACCGCTTTTGTAATTATCATGATGATATTAAGCTGTAAAAATCAAACCGTCTGAACTGCTTTGTTTTCCCCCAAACCAATTAGTTCTCCAACTCCCTGGATGCAAACTGAGTATCCTACCATTCAATTCAATTCTGACACTAACTACCTGGATCTGAGGAAGATCCCACAGGCAAAGGGGTGAGTCCTACAAGACTTCCCCCATTTCAGACACTAGTTGCAAGTCCCAGATTTCCAACTGTGCTTTTGATCAATCAGCTGCAAGTTGAAGATTCACACAACCTCCTTCTCAAGTTTGATAACTTGCTAGAATGGCTCACAGAACTCAGGGGAACACTGCATTTATGGTTACAGGTTTAATATAAAGGATACAGCTCAGGATCAGTCAATGCAAGAGATACATTGGACAAAGTACAGAGGAGAAGGGTGCAGATCTCCCATGCCCATGCTGGGTGCACCATCCTCCCAGCACCTTCATGTGAATACAAGCTGGAAGTTATCTGAAATCTGTAGATTACAGGAGTTTCATGGAAATTTTATTACTTGGAAAGGATTGATTGAATCATTGCCCATTGATGATTAACTTTATCTCTGATCTCTCTGGAGATAGGGGATTGGGGCGCCATACAACCTTTCAACCTTTTAATCATGTCTTGGTCTTTCTGTCCCTCTATCCTGAAGTTATCTAGGAGCCACCAGCCACCAACCACCAGTCCTCTTGTTAGCATTCAAAAGGACACTCTTATCACTCTGGGGGTTCCAAGGGTCTTAGAAATTCTTATGTCAGGAACTGGGTACTGAGATGAAATATTATAACAAAAGATGTTCCTATCACCCTATTCAGGAAATTATAGGGTTTTAGGAGTTACTATGTATTGAAGGTTTGTGTTCCCTCCCCAAAATCTTATATTGAAATCTTAACTCCCGATGTGATTGTATTAGGAGGTTGGGCCTTTGGAAGGTAATTAGGTCAAGGGGATAGAATCCTCAGAAATGGGATTAGTGTTCTTATATGAAGAGGGCTTGCTGAATCTCTCTCTGCCATGTGAAGATAACAGCAAGAAGAGAGTCATCTGCAAATCAGCAAGAGGGCCCTCACTAGACACCAGATCAGCTGGCACCTTGGTCTTGGACTTCCTAGCCTTTACAATGGTGAAAAGTAAATGTTTGTTGTTTACGCTACCCAGATTATGGTAATTTGTTATAGCAGCCTGCACAAAGACAGGAGCTCTGTGCTAGGAACCAGGGATGAAGACCAGATAGATATTTTTTTATTACATCACAATATCACAAATAAGTATATAATTAATTATACATGGGTACGAATATTTGCTTTGGGAAATGCTATCACATATGAAAAAGACTTTTCCATGTGTATAGAGGAGACAAGAAGTGATGACAACATCAGACATTGACTGGGCCCTAATATGTACCAGGCACCCTACAAAGCACTTAGCATGCACAATTTGCTGGGCAGGACATGCCTTAGATAGGGCTTAGTGAAATCTCTGAAATAATGCTGCTAATGTTTAATGGATTGCTTATTTTCTTTTCCCTATGAAGAACTGTAAAACTCTAGCTAAAAAACAAAGCCACTACATCATATCAGGTCTCTGTGATTCTATCTCAGGTCCTATGAGCTTTCCTCTTCACCCAGAATCATCACACTCTTTGTGAAACCAGCTCCTTATAGGGGCTATTAAACACAGCCAGACTGTTGATTCAGACTGCACTGGGAGAATCCTACTGGCCCTCTGAGTCAACAAAGCTCAGTAATTATGTCTGTCGACATGTCAATATTTTACATGAATGAAACATCTATGGCTGGACTGTGGACTACAGTTAGTTGGTGTTAATGCATTTTTACAGATTAAAGACCCAGATGGAACACTGAATGATGCTAATGTCACTGCAAATAATGCTTTGCATTGCTACTTGTCATCATGTGGTTTTTGGAGTTGCCTACTTCATGATGTCATAAAACCAGAGATGAGCAAGACGGACTTGATAAGTTAGATTTTTTTCTGGGTGTTAGTGGTAGCAATAGTATCTTTTCCTTTGCTTCATCTGCATTTTAGAGTGTTTCTGCATTCTAGTTATTGATTAATATGGGTGCCTGCTATTACTGACTCTCTGATGATGATGATGATGATAATTATGGTCATGATGACTTATTGCATCATCTGAAGGGGGATAACAACATTTGGATTAACCATGGTATCTGCCCTTGAACTTAAAATTTATTAAGGGAGGCAAGACAAATGCACCAATCAGCACAGAGACTGGGAGACTGGTGACCTGCAGGTGGGGAAGACTTTTACCTGAAAAGTGGCATGACTTGTGAGGTGCTTGTAACTACCCCCTTGGTCCCACACATCTCACCCTGTTTAGTTCACATGGCTCTGCAATAATTAGTAATCTGACATCTGGCATTAACACTTTAGGTTAAAAATGTTCTTTTTAAATTAACAAGATAATCTTATAATTGGTTCCCCCAGGATAGATCACAGACCAGGCACATTTTAATGATAAGGCAAGGTTCAACAAAAAGTTGTTTTTTGTTTTTTTGTGTTGTGTTGTTTTGTTTTGTTTTGAGACGGAGTTTCGCTTCATCCCCAGGCTGGAGTGCAGTGGCGTGATCTCAGCTCACTGCAAGCTCCGCCTCCCAGATTCACGCCGCTCTCCAGCCTTAGCCTCCCGAGTAGCTGGGACTACAGGTACCCACCACCACGCCCAGCTAATTTTTTCTATTTTTAGTAGAGACGGGGTTAACCGTGTTAGCCAGGATGGTCTCGATCTCCTGACCTCGTGATCTGCCCGCCTTGGCCTACCAAAGTGCTGGGATTACAGGCGTGAACCACTGCACCCGGCCAACAAAAAGTTTTTATAGTGAGGGTCAGTGTAAACAGGTAGTGTGTATGGGAATTCCCTGGAACCTGGAGATAGGAGGAAGGGAAAACAATAGAAGGGATGCAGGATTTAGCCCACGGATGATATTTGACACCCCTGGATGATTTCTGATCAATAAGAATTGAAGAACATTAAGGATTTCATGTGGATTCTGCCACTTGGTCCTCATGACAGTCTAATGAGCTGGGTACTATTCTTAGTCACTTTTTATATATGAAGAGATTGAGGCATAGAAAGGCTACGTGTGGGAATCAGGGCTCATATCTATAACCACTGCACTGCCCTGATGCTTCAATGTGAAAATGTGGAGTATTTAAGAGATGGGAACTCAGGAGAAGCTGTTACAGACACAGGAGGGTGAAAATGGGAAAAGGCGACCTTCATTTAGATGAAGCTCATAATGAAGGATGTCAAGAAAGGAATTAGAGAAAACATCAGCTAAAGAGAAGGTGTATGGCTGGAAATGCCACACAGCAGGGATGAGATCCTCAGAGCAAGGGATGGGTTTGTGCTTGAACATACCTGAGAGGAGAAGGGAGTGGTCATGGGGAAGGGCCCAGAGGGAAAGAGATGGGATGAAAAGCCTTCATTCAGATGGAAAGAAAGAGCCATGATTCTGTCCAGAAGTGAGGGAAGCCTCTGTTAGAACACCCACGGTGAGAGACTGGGCATGAGAAGACCTGCTGCTCATGAAGCTCTGGGCCTTGGGTACAATTCTGGGATACACCATAGACCCGTGCATGACCTTACAAGTCATCGCACCACTGGGCACTCACCTGGACAGGGAGAAATTGAACCACAGAGCTCCAAGATCCCTTCCTGTGATAACTTTCTATGCCTGCTGTAAAATTGTATTATTTAACACTTTTTTTGTCACTTACATTTTGTAGTTTCCCCTTAATTTCTGTTGACTTTATGGAAACAGCCTACATACATGTCATGATAAGGGTTTTGTAGAGTTTTTAAGCTTCTAATGTTTCAAAATTTAATACAATGCATTAGATCATAAGCATTTGTAACACATGACGTTAAGTGACACTGAAGGAAAAACTGTATTCGTGTCACATCCACAGGGTGCAGTTTAGCACTGTCTGTGGAGTCTGATAGTTTTGAGGTCTCCAGTGGGGTTGCAGATGGTGCTGTAAGTTGGAACAACCACTGAAGTCTTAAATTACCTTATTCCTCAGCCTTTGACTACAGGGTAGGATTCGAGCTTCTCTACCTCTGGTGTCCAGAATGGGAAAGAAGTGCATTTGGCTTGGTTAAGAGAGTCATGTGTGGATTATTTAAGCACAAGCATCCAAGGCCAAGGCACTTCTGCAGGAATTAGAGCCTGGTTGGGAATTCCGTGTTGATCTGAAGAACAGCCCAAGGCCATGCATTCCTCATTGGCCATTGACATCCAGGAAGAGTGACCATCTTTACTATTATAAACAGTAAATAAATAGATGAAAGTATGCAGCAAAGAGAGTATAACTTAAGATCTATTTTCTATTTTTAATAAGAGATAAAACTGGGGTTATTTTATTTTTTTCCATTTTTAATTTGGTGGTGACTACATAGTAAACGATACATGTACATAGGAAAGCAGAAAGGTTCAATATTCCATTTTGCTAAGTAAATACATCAAAATAGAAATGTGTCAAAAATTAATATCATTGGGCAAGTGTAAGTTAACAACTATTCAAAGAGAAATAGATTCCACTGTCTAATGATTTTCTACTTTCAAAAGGTTAGATGAAACAGCTCTTCTGAGCATGGCATGGGAATCACAATAGTTACATTGCTGACATAGGTTACTGGCACAATTATTAGGCAATAGTGCTTAGCAATTAGTGTGGAGCAGGAAGAGCCTAATCTGCCGATGGAGTCATAAAACAGCCCATCAAGGGATTTCTGAAGACATGACAGGGACTTTCAATAAAGTCCAGAAATTAAGTGCTCTTTTTCTTCTCCCAAAAAGTGAAGTTATTTTAAAACGTCTTTTAGTATTGTTTGTGCATAATTCCCTCCAGAGGAAGCTCGTTTGATGAGATCTTCTGCAACAGCAACAGTAAGTTGTGCGGGTTCCAGACACAGTCATTTCAAAGCCATCCAGGTTGTGCTTCCCTGAAGAAGTCTCAGCCCCTGAGCACCAATCTTTCGGGCCTCTGCTTCCAGGTAGCTGCTAGGGTGGCTGATTGAAGGTGGATTCTGGGCTGTTTTCTCTGGGAAAACACTCATCAGTGAACATGAATGCTCATTCATGGGGTGACTGGGAATTGGGACTGCCTTAAGGGCAGTATCAGAGGTGTTCAGGCTGACCATGGGCCTCTTGACCCTCATCAGAGGGATCAGAAAGGGTCTAAACTTTCGGGTTAATTCCACATGGATTGGGTCCCTGGAAGATCATTCAAATCAGCAGCAATCCCCTAATCTTAGCGCTCTTGTTACTGCCTCCAGCTAAAACCAATATCTAGTTGTCTATTCCAGGCAATGAACAAAGGTAAGACTACCTTACTTTGTTACATGTACTCATGTCTCAGATGCCCATCTGGACTCAAATTCTAGACTCTCAAGAGGACAAAAACAGTGCTTGGTGGGAGGGAGCAAAAACTATTTTTATGCCTAAACCACAGATATGCATACAGTACACAGCAAATATGTAGCATTGAATTTTCAAAAAGGAGGGAGATTTGTTTTTTAAAAATGTCTAAAAAGGCTCCTTAGAGATATAATAATGAAAAATATATATTGTACAGCGCTGGTCTAAGTAAAAGCTGTCAAGGAAGGGAAGCTTGCCTTCTCTTTCATATTTAAGAAAACCGATATAATTTTAGAAAATAAAATTTGGGGGAAAAAAGGAAAGGGAACACTCTTTAGCCCAGCACTCCAGAATTGCTTTCTACTTCTACTTAATATGTGCACATAGTTTATGTGGTGATGATCACCAAATACACAGTCCACGTGCATTTTTACATTCTGATCTGTTTGTGTATCTTCTATCACCTAGACATTTAAATGTTGCAACAGGGTCTTCCTAATTCCTGCAGAATAACCCTCCATCTGGTCAAGAAACAACTCTCAGTTTTTGTTCTGAATCTACCTGAGATCAAGCAAGTAGAGCAACATACAGCACAGGAGGCTTTGGAAGACAGCATCATTCGCAAATACTTGTGTGTGTAGGTCCTTTGTGGAGGTAAACAGATATAAAGGGCTAAGCCCTTCTTGGATGGCATCTGGCTGCTGACTGTCACCAGACCCCCAAGGAGGTCATTAAAGAGCAAGGTCAGGCCTCATCTAGGACTTCTGTATTAGGAGGTGACAATGACGTAAAAGTTTCCTTTTCTTCTTTGGTCTAGCATGAAGGCTTTGTGCCTTCTCTGTTATAATTTCTTTTTGTTGAGACATGGTGTCACTCTGTCACCCAGGCTACAGGGCAGTGGCATGATCAGAGCTCACTGCAGCCTCGACCTCCTGGGCTCAAGCGATCCTCCCACCTCAGCCTCCCCCTCATCCTCCCCAGTAACTGGGACTGCAAGCATATGCCACCATACTGGCTAATTTTTTTTTTTTTTTTTGTAGAGAGAGGGTCTCTGTAAGTTGTAATGTCTCATTGCAGTACATCCAGACTAATTATGCTATGCATTTGTGGACTCTTTCGTCCTTTCATTTTTAGCCAGTTTGAAAATGAGGCCCCAAGGGTATGAGACTATCCACAAAAGAGGAGAAAATATTAATCTTTCTGACTTTTCAAACATTAACTTCTTTTTCTTATGAGGAAGATTTTTGGCTTTCAAGTTTTGTTGATGTTCTCTTTTCTACATGAGGGCTGACGAGGTGTAATGGGAGTACTGAACAAGATTTTGCAAGTCTTGTCATATAAGTGTTGACATAATTTAATGAATTTATTAGATGGAACCAACTCCTGTCAGGAGGAACATCTAATTGGATAGCATTAAAATAGAACGGACACAAATCTGAATAATGAATGCTCTGTATTTTTTTAAGCAATAAGAGCCGCAAGACATTTCTACAACACAGTTTTTGGTTTGGTTTCCCTTATACTTTCTAGTATTTTCAGAGAGATTTAAGAGGCTATTGTCTGCTCCTAAAACATTTACCAAATGTATTAGTTTGTTCTCATGCTGCTAATAAAGACACACACAAGACTGGGTAATTTATTAAGGAAAGAGGTTTAATTGACTCACAGTTCAACAATGCTGGGGAGGCCTCAGGAAGCGTACAGTCATGGTGAAAGGGGAAGCAAACATGTCCTTCTTCACATGGCAGCAGGAGAGAGAAGAATGAGAACTGAGCAACTGGGGAGGCCCCTTATAAAGCCATCAGATCGTGAGAAATTACTATCACAATAATAACATGGGGGAAACGGCTGCCATGATTCAATTACATCCCACCAGCTCCCTCCCATGACATATGGAAACCACAATTCAAGATGAGATTTGGATGGGGACACAGCCAAATCATATCACCAAACATAATTTCTGTTTTGTCAATCTAATGGCACCAAATCTCATTCCCTCAGCTTTATCTGGGGAGACCATATATTGAAAATTGCAACATAATTTTTAATACTTTAAATAAGTTGATCATAGAATTTCCTGTTTGAATTTGATTTCTAGTGTCAATTTCTTTTCAAAGCTGGATTTGCCTATTTTATCCAAATTGTGGGATATGGAGGAAAGGAAGTTAGTCATATCCAAGTCAATGGGGAATATCTAGAGGAGGGAAAGAAGAAACCAGCATAAATAAAATTATCTCTCTGTGAATCCTGGCCAGGGTTAACTATGCAATTCCCTCTGTAATGGAGAGTGGGTCTCTTTTTTTTTTTCTTTCTTTTTGATGATGGAGTGGGGTTCTCAAACATAGGCTATAACAACTTCCATGTACGTAATTCATAGCACAGCTCTGGATATTTCTGTCCACCCTAGAGGGGAGAGACTGTATTAATTAAATCCATGCATGGACAAAGGCAGCATTTCAGCCAGGTATTACATTATTACTACTTACATCAGAGTTTGTGTCTGTAATCTGTTTTAAAAAATTACTTTTTTGTTTTGTATTTTCATGAATCAAGGTGACAGTACAATTAATGGTGGCCTAGAGGTATATGGACTGGGGTGTGTATAAGTTGGTAGCTGGCACCAATTTTGGAGAAATCTACTAAGAGATAACTAGATAGGATCTTGGTGACTGCCAGGCATGAGGACCAGCCAGGTTATGCCCTAGGTTACTGTAGGTAAGAACCCCTGAGACTTCCAGGTGTGGTTGCAGGGAGAAGTGCACTCAGAATGATAGCTGTGTCATAGACGTTTTAAATGTATGTACGTGATATTTTTGATGAAGTCATAGTTGACTGAGAAAAATGTCCAGATACTCTTCTGGTGAGATTAAAAAATTTCACCAAATCACATTTAAAAGTTTTTGAAAACCTCATAGCAGTTGAAAAATTATTTGTTCAATAGCAAGAATGAAGCTGAACTCATCATATGCTGTCTTACGTCTGGTAGTTCCATATAATCGGGCCTAACCCTGGGGAAAAAGTGCTAATTTAGAGACCTTATAATTTCACACCAGATGGAAGCATGTGAAGTGTTGTTGTAAGGTCATGCTCACATTTTATATTTCCATCAGATATGAGCTTGTTCAATTCAGGAACCATGCTTATTCACCTCTGGAACTTCAAAAATGGACATGCTATTTTGTCCTGTGCATGCTGTAAGATTGCTCAAATTTACTTTGTCATTCTAAACTTTTACAATCTTGATTCTTCTACCCAGTTGTCCCTTCCAACTTTTTGTTACCTGAAAATGTGATTAGCCTATCTTCCATATCTTCATCTAAATTGATAGTTATTGATATTTAAGTAAATAGTGGTAAATTTGTAAAATTCTGATAAACGTATCAGACTTGTTTTTGATAGTCTACAAATACAAATGGTGAAACAGAAAGTACTAGAAAACAATCATTCAGATATTAGTTCACCAAACAGATATTTGTTGAGGATCAGGTATCATGAGCAAAAACAGATGTGACCCTACCTTCATGGAGTCTAAGAAGGGACACCAACACAAATTGAAGGACAGACCAGGTAAGTAAATGTAGTATTACAGCTACAATGGATGCAGCCAAGAGTAGGTGCCTGGTGTAATAGGGACATGGACCAAGTCAGGAACTTAGGGAAGATTCCCAAGGAAGTGATAATTAAACCAGCTTCTAAGGGAAAGAAGGCTTCATGGGGCAGGGTTTGTTGGAGGTGTAGTCAAAGGAGGCATAGCACAGGAGGAGAGCATTCCAGCATTCCAGCATTCCAAAGGAGGAGAGAAATGGAAAGAATGAGACTCTCCGGGTCCTTTTAGGGCACCCTGAAGATTTGGACCTTTATCCTAAGAACAATACAAGTGTTAGAAGGGCATAAAGTGATCAGATTTACATATGCAAAGGCCATGCTGTCCACTTGGAGAACAAATTGGAGGAGGCCATGGTGGATTTTGGATTTGGGGTATCACTGGGAAGCAGCTTGAGTGAGGACAGAGGAAATCAAGAGACAGAGAGTTGTGTTTATGAATTCTTTTTGGGGTAGAAATTCAGTTTAAGGTGTTTGAAACAAGTTCTCCTCTTTCACATTTTGACTTACACTGGCACGTTCTAAAATTCATCAGTCTAGCTCTAAAAATGTAGACAGTTTAATGTTATAGAAGTAGCCAACTAGGAGTTGAAAAGATCCCTGGCACAGTTCAGCTGCTTTCTACCTATGTGATCTTGAATGAGTTATTTCATCTCCCTGGGCCTCAGTTTCCTCACCCAGTAAAAAAGAGAACCATTCCTCTCTAAGGCTCCTTTCAAACATAATACCCTCTTGTATTAGTTTGTTCTCATACTGCTATGAAGAAATACCCAAAACTGGGTAATTTATAAAGGAAAGGGGTTTAATTGACTCACAGTTCCACGTGGCTGGGGAGTCCTTAGGAAACTTACAATCATGGTGGAAGAGAAAGCAAACATGTCCTTCTTCACATGGTGGCAAGACAGAGTAGTGCCGAGCAAAGGGGGAAAAGTCCCTTATAAAGCCATCAGATCTCATGAGAACTCACTATCATAAGAACGGCAAGAGGGTAACCACCCCCAGGATTCAATTACATCCCTCCAGGTCTCTCCCATGACACGTGGGGATTATGGGAACTACAATTCAAGATGAGGTTTGGGTGGAGGCACAGCCAAACCATATCACCTTGGATGGATTACATGGTCTCTTTTTGCACTTTTTCAAATTACTCAGACTTTCTGACTTCCTTTCAGATGTTCTTTATCCCATGCTAGGGGCTAAGTATTCAGGCAGTTTTTCACGTTTTCACCTTTTGGCTTTGAAAATATAACAACCTTGCCTGTAAGAACATTAAAAACAGGTCATCAGTGGCAATTTGGTCATAACCTGAAGTGCTATGTGAACTTCAGCTTCACCAGACACTGGACAGAGTTTTATTGGACAGAAATTTAAAACAAAGACACATTATAAACTCATATGCACCAAAGGGCACGTACAAGAATGTTCATAGGAGAAGTATTTGTAAGTGTCAAAACTTAGATCAATAGCAGAATGTATAAATGAATTGGGGCATAATCCATGCAATGGAATACTATCCAAAAATGAGAATGAATGAATTACTGCTACAAGTCACATCATTGACAAAGCTCACAAATAATGTTGAGTAAAAGAAGCCCAATACAAAAGGGTGCATTCTGGATGCTTCTATTTCTATGAAGTTCAAAGACCAGGGGAGCTGATGTGTGGTCACCCATCAGGATAGTGGTTACATGAAGGGGAGAAGAGCAGTGCCAGGTGGGGCCAAGTGAAGGTCCTGGTGTACTGGGATGTCCATCTTCTGATCTGGCATGGGGGTTACATGGATATATTCACTTTGAGAAAATTTGCTGAGATATAAACTTATGATTTTTGCACTGTTCTATGTGTGCATGTACTTCAACAAGAACATGTTCTTTTCTTTCTTCTCTTCTCTTTTCTTTCCTCTTCTTTTGTTTCCTTTTCTTTTGGAGACCAGGTCTCATTCTGTCACCCAGGCTAGAGCAGTGATACAATCACAGCTCACTGTAGCCTCAAATTCCTGGGCACAAGCGATCCCTCTGCCTCAGCCTCTACAGTAGCTGGGACTACAGGCATGTGCCAGCATGCCCGGCTAATTTTTTGTAGAGACAATGTCTTGCTATGTTACTCAGGCTGATCTTGAACTCCTGGACTCAAGAGATCTGCCCACTTCGGACTCCCAAAGTGTTAGGATTAGGACATTTTCTTAAAAACGCAGAAGTGGTAGATTCATTTTTCCCCAGTGCCTAACCAAAACAAGAGTTCTCTCAATCTTGATAGGGTTCTCTCCATACTTAACATACAGCATACACAGTTATTAAACACACCATAGACACGTGTCAGAAACTTCATTAAGAGTTATATCATGACATTTCTCTGGTTTTTTGTGCTATTTCTAGCATTTTTCACCTTTTCTACATTCATAATATATACCAATATCTTTACTTGCTTCAGGTAAATAGTCACTCATATCAATGTCTTAGCCTAAATGAAAAGGAAAACAGAATATATTGCATATAACTGGATATCTAATTACCCAAATCACCACACCTACAGATTGTATTGCAATCAAAGCAGGCTGAAAAGTGCAGCCATCTCTTAGCTGAGAGGCCTCAGAGCACTTTGTGCATGTTGGGGTTATCACATTCTTTCAACTGGGTCCTCATTTCATCCCCCATGGTTGTGTGACCATGGCAAGCATAGCCCTGCCAAAAGGTGTCACTCAAGAATGATTGCCATCCTACTCACGGTTTTGCAGTTTCCAAACTGCGAATCCCTGACAAGCTATTGTAAAGAGGTATACAATGTCTCAGAAGTATTTGAGGCATTTCTGCAAAAGGGAATACTATTCAAGCTCCGTGAAAGAGCAGTGGTTCTCAGTCTCAGCTGCACATTAGAATTGCCTCAGGAGTTTCAATCACAGGAATCCCTGGGTCCTACCCATAGAAAGTCCAACTTCATTGGTTGGAGTGTGGCCTGGGCATTGGGATTTTTTTTAAGCCCAGCAGTTGATGCTGATATGCAGCCAGGGTTGAGAACC
This sequence comes from Pan paniscus, assembly GCF_029289425.2. Classification (NCBI taxonomy): domain Eukaryota; kingdom Metazoa; phylum Chordata; class Mammalia; order Primates; family Hominidae; genus Pan; species Pan paniscus. The sequence continues at coordinate 31,651,223 of NC_073271.2, read as the reverse complement.
ACTGTTCTAGTCAGTTTTTCTTCTGTTTCTCCTCTTGTGCTGAAGACACCTGCCTACCCTTCACTTACCCAGCCCTAGAGAACATTTTCCCAACTCTGGTTCAGTGACATCACCTTTGTAACTTGAACTCAGCATGGTGGAAGTACTTACATCATGGGAATCCACAGACCCTACAAACCAGAGCTTCCCCTCTGCCCTTCCCACCGAGAACTGGTTGTTAAACATTTACATTGACTGCTCCTTATTTTAACCTGGTGGATGTTTTAAGGGGTGTAGAGATGAAATTCACTTCTTGTTTTCAAATGTGAGGATGTCCACATAAAGCTGCCAAGTGAAACTGAGGTTGCGTCTCGTCTCGGAGTTCCTCATTACTGGCCTTTGTAAATCATTTAGCAAGCAAGGGCGATGCGTAAGTTGGTTTTTCAATATACAATAGAAACAGGAAAAGGTTTCCTCAGTTATACAGGTATTGATAAACTTTCTTTTTCCTCTTCTTTCTTTCCCTTTAGTTTTTCAACTTTTTTTCTAAAAAGGTGAAAGAGAAACTATTTATAGAACATATTTTCTGTTTTCCTTATGTAGGGGACAAAGGAATCATGATCCAGGAGGTCAAAGGGCATTCAGACGCTGTGTTTTTCCAGGAGGTTGTATTGTATGTGTAATTTACATTCTACAAAGTTCAACTATCCTGCTCTTCAAAGGGGGACCCCAGGGGCCAGCATTGTACTAAATTCAGGAGGCTTTGTGGACCTAAGAGGCAAAGAGATGGTCCCAGGGCTGCTCCAGGGCCACAAGATAGGGAACCTTTCCTTCCCCAGTCATCATTAGCTTTAGCCAAAGCAGGACAGGTGGCGGTGGTGACAGAACAGAGTTGTCCTCTTCTCTGTGGAGTTTGCAGCTATACCTAAGGGCAGCCTTGCTCTTTTCATCTTGCTAGTCCTTTAAAGGGAAGACCCTGTGTTTGAAAAAGCCTATGAATGCTACCAGGGGAGGAAGAAGCCCTGAAGAAGACACCCGTGACCCAGAGATTCCTGTAGCTTCAGAAGTACCTGCAGAGACCACTTCCAACTACTCAAAATCTAGAGGTGGTGGTGACAGGCAGGAGAAGTCAACTAGCAAGAGTTTGCCCTTTATACAGACTGTCCTGTGTTCCACCAGTGGGGAGATTCTCCATCTAGTTCACACCATAGATTGATGGTTGCCTTCTTGTGTCTTAAAACATGAAGTTTTAACAGTATGTACTTATGGCTAAGACTGAATTTATCATAGTTAGGTGACTAGCCAGGCTGGCTTGCCTGGGACTCAGGGAGTTCTCAGGACATGCAAATTTCAGTGCTCAAACCAGGAAAGTTCAACATACACCCGGATAGGTTGGTCACCCCATAGTCAAATTTGAAGTTAGAGAGTTATTTAGAATGGGAATTGCAATCCTTTGATTACATCACTTACTCACCACCACTCTATCTTGGCTATTGCTAAATTCTTTATCTGAGTTGTCTTGTAGCAAAGACCTTTTTGAAAGCTGAAAATTCCACATTGTGCTGTTTTCTTAACCAGTGGGGCATTTGAACTCAAAATGACATCAATGTGCTAGAATGCATACATCATGGCTTTGAAAAAAATGTCTGAGAACGAGGCAAAGTAAAACTAAGCAAACAGATAAGAATAGCAACCAAACCTGATCTTAGTCCAAAGGCCTAGAAGGGATGACAACAATTCTAAGTTTTTACATTGCCTACCTTGAAACCTATGATTGATAGTAATGGATTAGCGTGATGTATGCTGTGTTCATTAAAGTAAAGGAGACCGGATAACTCACACAAGATAAATACTTTATTTATGAATGATTAAAATATTTTACAGCCATCTATCATCGTGAGCTCGAATGTAGTTAAAAATCAATTCGAAGTGAAAGTGAAAGGAGAGAGGCAGGAGAGGAAGACGTCTCCTCCCCCTGCCTCTGCCTTTGGCCTCAGGGTTATAATGGTCCTGCCTGAATGCTTGCATTGCTTGGTTCTTCGCTCAAGCAGCCTGGTTTAGTTGGGGTTCAAGGCCAAGCTGTGCAATAACAAACCCTGACAGGCTTTAATAAAGAGATATACAGCGTCTCGGATGTATTTGAGGGAACGCTGATGCTTGTGGTTTTGTATATGGTTATGGTAAATAACTAGCCCGCTAATTCTTGTGGTCGGCCTTTGCTGGGAGCGCTGGACCACTGGAGACCCATTTAACCCGAATCCCCCGCACCTACAGAGAGCCTTGCATTGCAATCACAACAAACAGGGCAGAGGCAGGGGCTGCTGGCCTGCGGCTCATCTCCGGGCTGAGTTCTGCTCACTTTTCCTCCCTCAGGAGCAGGACGGGCTGTGAGGCTGACAAGCCTGACCAGGGCGGCAGAGAACTTTCTACGTGTTGGGTTGTCACTCCGCGTTTCCCCTTTCCCCATGACTGATTCCTGGAGATGCTCTCTGTAAATGAGCCCAAGTGGGAGGAGAGGCTGACTGCTGAGTCCTCAGCAGTGCTGGAGGCCCCCGGGGGGGACAGCAGCTTCACATCCTGACAGGAAGCACTCAACCCGAACCAGAGCTGCAGGCGCCTAGGGTCCCTGACTCAAATTAGGGCGGGTGCGCCAGGCTCCGGACCTAAACCTACATCTTTGTTTTTCAACCCTTTTCAACTGCTTAGCATTGTATCTTTCTAACTGTGCATAGAAGAACTTAAGAGGGAAGTGGCATTTTGGACAGCAGCAGCCACAGAAAGGAAAGTTGCAAAACTGCAATTTATCATTTTGGAGCAAATGCCTACAGCTCATGGTCTTGGCTCATTTTTAGCAGAATGAAAGGGTTTGATACTGTTTGACTTCATCTCACCCAGCAACTTGAGACTAGGGTTCATCTAATGCCACCCCCACCCCATGCATATTTAAAGGTCTGTGACTCAAAACCGTCTATCCTTTATCAAATGAAATGTGGAGATGATGACATGACTGCACTCCCACTCCCCTCTGAATGTGCAATTCTTAGATTTAAAAAGGCAAGAGAGACATTGTTTCCCAGACCCTCCTTCCCTCCCCACAGTGTCCACTGAGAGAGATGCCTTTCCCAACATCACAGGAGACTCATGGCATCTTCTGTGCTGACCTCATGAGCTTCTCAGGGCATTTTGTTGCCCGTTCTCCTGCCATTGGATCCTGAATTGGAGACGGGAGTACAAGGAAGGTTCTATAGAATCACCAGGCTTTCCTTTCCCCTGGTGTGTCTAACTTTTGACAGATACCCATTCTTCCACACTTCCACAGGGAACTACGAGAGAAGTTGTGAGTTACTGATGTGCACTGAGTGTTTGTGGTCCTCTCCCTGAATTTCTCTGTTGAAGTCCTAATCCCTGAAGTGATGGTATTTGGAGATGGGGTTTTGGGGGTGATGGATCATGCGGGTGGAGCCCTCATGAATGGGATTAGCGCTCTTAGGAGAAGACACAGGAGAGAGATGATTGCTCTCTTCCTTATGTAAGGATTCAGAGAGTAGCCAGTCATCTGCAAACCAGGAAGAGGACTCTCACCAGGAACAGAATTGGCTGCCACCTTGATTTTGGACTTACAGCCTCCAAAACTGAGAAAGTCATGCCTGGTGTGTAAGGTGCCCCATCTTTGGTATTCTGAATGGCAGCCTGATGTGACTGCAGTAGTGATGAGCTCACAATGCACCTGCTGCTGGAAGTTCTTGTTAGTTTCCTGCTGCTTCTGCCCAAGGATAAGAAAGAAGATGATGTCTCTAAAGACCAGGGCCCCTCCACCCTGTATATTTTACCATTATTGTTTCCCCTGTTCCAGCAATACTACTTCTGTCAGTCCTGTTTGGGTTGCTCTAATGAAAATACCATAGACTGGGCGGCTTTCACACAACAGAAATTTATTTCTCTCAGTTTTGGAGGATGGGAAGTCCAAGATCAAGGCACTGGCAGATTTAGTGTCTGCTGAGGGCCCAGTTCCTAAGAGATGGCTGTTTTCTCCCTGTGCCCCCACGTGGTAGAAAGGGCAAACAATCTCTCTGGGATCCCTTTTATAAAAGCAGCAATACCATTCTTGAAGTCTCCTCCCTCATGACCTAATCACCTCCCAGAGGTCCTACCTCCTAATACAATTACCTTAGGGTTTAGTAGGACTGGTTTCCCAGAGGCCCCTCTCCATGGCAATGTATGAATTTTGGGAAGACATATAGTCCATTGCACCACTTTATATACATAATATATATATGTTATATATATGTGTATATATATGTTATATATATGTGTGTGTGTGTGTGTGTGTATATATATATATCTCCCCTCTGGACTGTAGTCCAGTTGTAGCAAAACTTTAAAACATATACACACACATACACACACACACACGGTGTGTGTGTGTGTGTGTGTGTGTGTATGTGTGTGTATATTATATATATATATCTCTCTCTCTATATATATATATATATATCTCCCCTCTGGACTGTAGTCCAGTTGTAGCCAAACTTTAAAACATACACACACACACGCACATATATAACTTTCTAACTTTCCCTTGGTCAACAAGCCTCAGAGGAATAACATAGACTCAACTCAGAGAATCTTGTCTCTGCCCCGACTCAGATTTAAGGCACTAACATATCATTGTACCTCCCAGCTTCCCAAGCACAGCCTTTTCTAATTTGTTTTCAAGGCTGATCACTATGATTGGTCATTTTGGTCTTCAGAGAGGAAAAGCCTTTTGCTTGATGTTTGGTGATATCCATACAAATCTGCAGCTTTCTGGCTCAGCTACTCATTGGGTGTTCCCGGGCATTACTCTCAAAAGTCTCATTTTCTCCCTAATGTCTCCCACACCCTGAGTCCCAGTTTTGGATTCAAAACCCATGTCCTGGGATATAAGCTAATTGGGAAACTGTGTCCTTAGATCTAGACACTTGTCCTTTACCTGGGCACTCTTGCCGTGCTTCCTGCCCATGCTCAGCTATTTAGAATGTGACACCTCCCCTGAACAGAGGCACCAGAGCAATTGCCCCAAAGGAAGGTCCTGTCCTCTGCCTTCACCCATGTTGGTAGGTGGTTCTTCCAAGATCAAGGTGTCAGCAGAGCTGGAGGGGACTATAGGTGGAATAAGGTCATTGTATGTCTGTAGGTTGTCTGTGATTGGCTGGCTCTCAGAACAATGGCTTATTGTTCTTCCCCACCTGGGGCTCTCTCCCAAGTGAGATTCATCTTATCTTAATCTTAATCTTAATCTTACTCTTATCAGGACCCCACAGGTTTATTGGAAATCAAGTGTGAGGATGGACCAGGGAAGACACACTGACAAAGTCCAGCATGTTCTAGGGTCTGTTACAGGTAGGAAGGCTTTTAGAGGAATGTTGAGAAGGAAGGGAGCCACTCCTTCTATAGAGTTATCCTTTTGGTTAAGGTGCAATACAGAGGTTTTAATCATTGGCTTCAGCTTGCAACATACAGGCTAAAATGTGGACATGTAAGACAATCAGTAAAACTTTATGATTCAGAGACAAATCAGCAAAACTTCATGATTCAGAAACAAATCAGTGTCCTTTTCAATGTCAGTAGGTCGTGCATTAATCAGTACATCAACAATTTGAGGAACTCACAGTAAGGTTCTTTACTCGGGGACAGGATGTGGCCATGAATCACAAGACCTCCCTGATGGAAGCCTGTCAAATGTGAACTGTAGGTTATCAATGATGAGAACTGTGTAATCACAAGACCTCCCTGATGGAAGCCTGTCAAATGTGACCTGTAGGTTATCAACGATGAGAACTGTGTCTTACAGATCTTTGAGTCTCCAACACTGGTCACAGACTCAGGTACCCAGGGAGGTTCGAAATGTTTAGCCAGATGCTCAATAGATCTACAGGTGACAGACAATCCAGGTGCCAAAGCTAAGCCAGAATCCCCATTATTTTCATTTCCTTCTGTATTCATCAGCTTGGGCTGCGACAACATAATACCATAGACTGGCTCACTTAAATGACTGAAACTTATTTTCTCCCAGGTCTGAAGGCTGGAAGTCCAAGATCAAGGTGCTAGCCAATTTGGTTCCTGGTCAGGGCTCTCTTCCTGGCTTGTGGACTGCTGCCTTCCTGCTATGTCCTCACATGGTGAAGAGAGTGCTTGAGCACTCTCCTGTCTCTTCTTATAAGGACACTGATCCTATTGGATCAAGCCCTGCCGTTATGAGTCCACTTAACCTTAATTACCTCTGTAAAGGCCCTTTCTCCTAGTACAGTCACTTTGAGGGTTAGTGCTTCAACATGTGAATTTTGGGGGGACACAAACATTTGGTACATAACCGCTTCTTCAACAAAGATATTTTTTATAGATTAAGAAAGAAAATCACAGAGATGAACACGAAGATCAAAATTGACTACTCTTATGGGCTCTTACCTGTCTAAGGGCCTCCTTACCAGGAAGATGGCATGAAGGATAATAATCAGGATACAGTAATCAATAACAATAATATCCTCTGCCTCACCTGCCAAACACCAGCTGCTTCTCAACTTTTGTGGTACTTCCAGTATCTCTGGGTGAGGGGCCGGGAGCCTTCGGTGGCTGCCCCATGCTGAGTACAGAGCAGGGGGATGCAGACACTGCAAAGGTTTCCACCATTTCTGAAGTCAATGAACAAGCTCATTCAAAAAGTATTTTCCTTTCCATTTGCCTCATACACAGGAAAGCAAACAGGTATTAAAAAGTAGTCATTTATCAGAGGATAGTATTTCAAACACATGATAGACTATGATATTTTTATGATATTTACCATAGCCTCAAACACTCTCTCGACCACATGAGGACACTTCTTTGACTGCTACTGCCATAATTACTGGTAATATCCAGGCAGATTTGAATTTGCATATGAATATGTTTAACTTTGGCACACAATTAACACAATGACAGCAAAACAATTTAATCACGTCATATGTGACCATTACCTAAATGTCTGTCTTTATATAATCAGTAGAAAAATTGCAGCCATCTATTTTTAATATTGCTAATATCGACATTTGAATGGAATTCAATGAATATCTAGAAATAAAATGGATACTGAGCAATAATTAAGCACTTGTATGTTTGCAATTGTAAGCTTCGATACTATTTTCAAAACAAATGGGGCTGGGGTATAATGTTCTGGGAGTTTCTGTTGGACTTGACTTTTCCTGGGTCAAATCTCAAGAGCTGTTTACTTGAGGAGAGGGTGGCAGGGCATGGAGCTGAGAATGTGAAGGAAGGGGCAGCCCCCCAGGGAGAATTCCAATCAGTGATCCGGTCATAGGTTTGGAGGGGATACTGCACCTGGACATGTGCCAACAACATGGAAACTGGGGCATCTTAGGGGAAAGAAGACTCCAAGAAGTCCTGATAGTAATTCACTGAACTTGAGCACACCAGGTACAATGTTTTATGTGGTCCCTTGGGAAACTAAAACAGGCCTACTCTATGGGACTTCTGATATACCTAGAACAGCAGGGTTAAATTAATATAAGACAATAGAGATCTCATTGGAGGGCAAGGGTCCTCTGGAAGGTGTCTGTGTTTGGTGGAAGGGGTGGTAAGTACAAGTTCTTAGAGTAGCATTTAGGAACACATTGCCTTAAGCTAAATAACAAATTAAAGTCTAAGTTGCACACAGACAGACACAGACATGCAAAGATCTGTTACTATTTTGCTTTATTTAATCTATTGGGAGATTTTTTACTTATAATGGATCATTTAAGTGCTGGTACATTTTAATTAAAAGGCAAAAGAATTCCTAGCATCTTACAATATGAATGCATCCAAAAAATCATGAAGATGAGCTGCATCTGTTCTCTGCAGCATTTTCTAATAGAGACACATCAGAATTAGCCTAAATAGCCAACAAAACTAGTTCTTTAAATCTGATAACCTACATACTTAGCATGGCATATTACACAACTATAAAAAGGATGTCCAAAATTTATGTAATTACATGAAAAATTGTTCCAAGCATACATAAAAAGTAAGTTTAAACAATGGATGTTGTATAAATCAGTTTTATAAATAAGTCCATTCATAGAAAAGGCTACAAATGTCTGCAGACATTAATTGATTATCTAGCAGATAATTTTAATCTTCTTGCCATTGTTCCCACAAAGAGCCATTAAAAATAGACTTAAAAAATCACTGAAAAAAAAATTTCAGGCTCTTGAATGCTTCTTTGTTTTTTTGTTTGTTTTTGAAACTGAGTTTCGCTCTCATCGCCCAGGCTGGAGTGCAATGGTGCGATCTTGGCTCACTGCAACCTCCACCTCCCAGGTTCAAGCAATTCTCCTGCCTCAGCATCCTGAGTAGCTGGGATTACAGGCATGCGCCACGACACCCTGCTAATTTTGTATTTTTAGTAGGGATGGGGTTTTACCATGTTGGCCAGGCTGGTCACGAACTCTTGACCTCAGGTGATCCACCCCACCTTGGCTTCCCTAAGTGTTGGGATTACAGGCATGAGCCACCGTGCCCGGTTTCTTGAATACTTTTTGATAGTGGCTACTGTCAATGTCAAATCAAATGGGCAGATGCAGTGTAGCACAGCCATGCTCAAAGAGACTGGTATTGCCCCCAAGGTGAGATCCTAGCTACTGTGAAGGTGTGTGGCCTTCCTAAGGACCATTATACATAACCAGATACACAGTGTATCATATCAAAATTTCAAGGAGGTGGAGAAGCAATCAGAAAAATGCCCAAAAGGTGTTTTTTTTTTTTTTTTTTTTTTATGGGAGTGATCATGGAAAAAAGGACAAAAATGTTTGCTTGTATGGCCTAACATTTTTAGGAATATGGTTGCTAAATTGAAGTACAGCTATGCTTTTAAAAAAATGAATTAAAGTAATTAGAAGACCAAGTCTTTTTATAGACTCCCTCGTACCAGTCGTCCCAAGTTGAGCAAGTGGTGGCATGTCATCCCCTGGTTCCCGGAGCACACAGGTGTGAACAGTCTGTTGTCTTCCCTGCAGCTGACAGAGGCAGTACCAGGGCTGCAAGCCCCTGACAATCTCCTTTTCAAAAAGGCTCTTATAAATTTGAAGCAGACAGTTCAGATGGCTCCTCATCCACCCTCCCAGGACACACAGACGTGCGTTACAAAGAATGTCCTGTGCTCTCTGGGAAACATGGAGTGGAAGCATCTCCCTGACCTGTATCTCCAAGCAGTGTGCCGTCCTGGGCCGTGCCCACGGCGCCTGCCTGTCTCAGTTCCAAGGCAGCAATTGAGTGATAATTGCAGGATCTTATTTTGAACAACACTACAGCAAAGCCTGATAAAGTTTGTAACTATTTAGATCGAAATCTGAGAACTCTAAACAATTTATTTACAAAGAAAGACATAGATAGGTTTTAATGTGTCTCATAAATCCTCTCTCCTTGACCGCAAAGAGAGCAGATACACAGTTCTTGGGGGAATCAATTGGCCCTGGACAGGGATTCCTCTCTCCAATCGCTTCCCCGGGTATAAGGCTTTCATAGGCCGAGAGGTTCCAGGCACTAAGGCTGAACAAGGCAAACCCTGGGGCTTCACTTTAAGAGTTGGGTTGAGGTTCCTTGGGAATAGTCAAGATGGGCCGGGAAACATCCTGAGCAGATAGACTGGATAAATACCAGAATAGATCCTCAGACCAGGGCTTCTCCTTAGACCACAGTTTCTCAACCTTTCTCAGTCTCTCCATCTCAATGTCTGCCAACTGGGGTGGGCTCATTCTTTGCTGCGGGAGGCTGCCTTATGCATTAACATCCCCTCTACCTTGTACCCACTAGAGGCCAGTAGCACCCCTACCTCCCACCCCCAGTTGTACTGTTGCCAGGTGTCCTCTGGGAAGGCGTAAGAATCGTCACTCTCCCCCCACCCCCATTTAGAGAACCACCTTAGACAATGACATTTCTCCCTTTTCAGAGGTTAATTTTTTTTCTAAGCACAGATTGCTATTTGGATATCATTGCCTTCTCTCCTCTCAGCCCTTTCTGAGTGCCCCGCTATACAATTACATATTGGCTAATTCTTCCATCTTTAACCTGAAGCTTTGAAAGGAAACAGCTTTTATCTTCTCTGTTACATTGAGGGTGGGGGGCGGGTAGGAAGGGTTTGAATATCTATTGCTTTGCATGCAAATTTTAATCCTTTAATCACCTCCCCACAGTTTCAGGGGGAGTTTGCCTGAGAATCCACCAGCCCACCCTGGTCTTTACCATAGGCCTGCAGACAGACTGGAGGAAACCTGAAAAGGTCATTTCCTTCCCTTAGCCATAATACCCAGGTTTTGGATGCAGATAACTTCAGGCCTTTTAGCTCAGAGAAAAGGGAGACTGCTCCCATCTGTACCTCTGTCTGTCCTGCTGGGCCCAGAGTATGAATGATCTTTTTCACTTATTAAGAATTTGCATATTGTTCTCCATCTGATTGAATTACTTCTTTGTCCTGAAAAAGATAAGTTTGTGAGAAACTTCCTTTGGTGCCAATTTTCCTTATTTTTTAGGCTTGGTGAAATAAAAAGTATTCTAGCAAATTCAACAGAATGTGCAGTATTCTAGCAAATTCAACAATAGAACAAAACAAAAGTATTCTTTTATTTTGAGTAGCAGTCATTAAAAAGAACTGGGATATTTGCTTTTCCTCTGCGGGCTCTTTATTAGTTAATGACACAAGAGAATATGGTCCCCATCCATGTGCCACTGCTACGTCTGTGATTTGTGCAGGGCCAGTTTCCAAAGCAACTCCTTATCTGGCGGAGTCGGCTTTGCCTGTTGACTATGCTCGCTGTTAACATGGTGCCATAAATTATATGGCTCTGTTTTTTTCTTGTAGTCTAATCATTTCTCTGGGAAAACAGTGTCCCACTGGGTCTTGCCCTTCACAGGATGTGTGAAAACACAACTCCAGCAAGATAGGAGGACAGGAAGCTTTTTCATTCATCACAGATGAAACACGCTCCATCACTCCAAAGATGTCTTCCAATGTTAAATCTCTAAACAAAAGATTTCTACACCCGTTAGAATGTGGACTCAAAATAGGCAGATATAGGAAATGCAAAACTGCAGTCACTGAAAATAACACTCTGCTGGAAAGAAAATGACGACAACACTTCTCTGACTTTAAATGTGAAGGATAACCAGGACCATAAGGAATTACTTATCCACCTGCTTTGCTTTTCCAATCAAGAAGCTGGCACTGAAAGAAGAGAAGGAAATTGTTCCACGTGAAGCAGCTGGTGAATGGCAGGGTTGGGACAAGAACGTACCCAACTCTGACTCCCAAGTTCTCTGATAGCAGTTTGCTGCCTGTCCCCAGCGGGAAGACCAACCACTGCGTGTTCCCACCCAGGGCCTCTGCACGGGCTGTTCCCTATGTCTGCAATGATCTCCCCCCAGATACTGGCTTCACTCTTTCCCCCACTTTATTCAGGTCTCTGCTCTGATGTCCTCTCCTCACTGACCACCGTGTTGACAACAGCAGCTCCAGCTTCTCCCTTTTCTGCTATTTTGCCTTTTATCACAGCACTTACCACCACCTGGAATTATATTTATTTGCCACGTGGGCCACCAAAAGCATCCGCCAAAAGTAAATCGCTGATATTCATGTCAGAAAAGAAAGGCCCTACTCCATGCTTCAAGGCTGTAGTTATAAAGAACTTAGAAATGGGTAATCATTAAGAAAAAGTAGGGAATCTCACACCTGATTAAATAAATACAAATAAAATGATAAGATGCCACAAGTTAGGTTAAGCTCACCAGTGGACTATGTTTGCCAAGTCAGTTCTCCCTTGCCCCAAAGCTCTTTGACTTCTGCCTTCCTGGGACACCTCACACTCCTGGTGTATTTGTCAGTGTTCTCCAGAGAAGCAGAATCAACAGGATGTGTGTGTGTGTGTGTGTGGTAGAGAGAGAAACAGAGAGAAAGAGAGGGAGATTTTTAATGAATTGCCTCATGTGATTGTAGAGGCTGGTAAGTCCAAGATCTTCAGGGTGGGCTGGCAGGCTGGAGACCCAGAGAAGAGCTGATGCTACAGTTCAAAGTCCAGAGGTCTCAGCTGCAGAATTCCTTCCTGCCCAGGGGAGATCAGTCTTTGTTCTATTCAGACTTTCAACTGATTAAATGAGGCCCACCCACCTTAGGGAAAGCAATTAGTTTTATTCGAAGTCTATTGATTCAAATGTTAATTTTCATCCGAAAACACCCTCACAGAAACATCCAGAATAATGTTTGACCAAATATCTGGACACTGTGGCCCAACCAAGTTGACAAATAAAACTAACCATTCATTGCACCTGTTTTTCTTCCAGTTATACAAATGCTCCATTTGATTCTTCTTAACCAAATCCTCCTCCACCAGGATTATTGGAATGTCCCACGCAGGGATTCCAGATACAGCAAATAAAAACACAGGGCCTCCGGTCAATTTTAATTTCAGATAAACAATAATTTTTTAACATAAGTATGTTCCAAATATTGCACGAGAAATACTTATTCTAAGAAATTATACCTGGTTGATTCATTCAAATTTAATGGATTTTTCTGTATTTTATCTGCCCATGCTATGTGAGGGGCTCTGGGCAAAGCCATTTTCTCTGCCCTCCTTGAGATTCTGCTTCCTCTGCTAAGATTCCAGATTATAGAGATGACTCTTACATCTACATTTTCAGCATGGGTCCCCATTTGTTCCATTGCTGCAATAGAAATATTAATGTTCCTGGCCCCATTCAGTCTTTCCCATCAGTGGCGGAGGTCAGTAACCTAAGCCTCTGTTTCCTATAAGCCAGTTTCCATCAATTACTTCCAAAATGTATCCTGCATCTGACAACTTCTCCGCATCTTAATGAGTCAATCCTACACCTTCATCACTTTTCTGGACTGTGTTGCAACCTCCCAGCAGGCTCCTGGGCTCCATTCGTGCCCTCACTGTCTATTTTCTCCTTCATAAGTAGGCTTATTTTTATAAATGGAATCTCCTTTAGTCCTCGCCTTATCCCTCTGTTAAACAAAATTCTCCCAGCGTGGCTCCTTGTAATTAAAATCTAAGCTCTCCACAAGTCCCTGTGCGTCTGCTCCCTGCACTGGGGCCTCACAGGCATTCTTTATCTCAGGCTCACCACCTCGTACTGGCCTTAGGCTTTGGCATTGCTGCTTCCCCTGCTGAAGAAGTTCTTCCCTGAGATAAGGCTCCCCACTCCGGCCTGGGCTCAGATGTTATCTTCCCAGAGAGGTCCTGCCTAGCCACCTCTGAAGGTCAGCCTTTGTCTTCTTACTTTGGCTTCTTCAAGGCATCTGCAGTACCAACGTTTCCTCCAAATGGGATATAAACTTCTGGAAGGCACAGAGTCTGCACGCTTCGATCTTTCTTATACCCACTCCCGCATATTTGTCTCTTTAAATGTTATTTTTCAAATATAATATGATCAGAAAAAAATTCAATCATGTTATCAAAAATCAAGTGAAATGGGCACTTTGACAAACTGTTGGTAAGAACTTTAATTGGGAAGGATGTCTCAAAAACACTTTGCCAGTGTATTTTAAGAATCCTGTCCGGGTGCAGTGGCTCACACCTGTAATCCCAGCACTTTGGGAAGTTGAGGTGGGAAGATCACCTGAGGTCAGGAGTTTGAGACTAGCCTGGCCAACATGGTGAAATCCCATCTCTACTAAAAATACAAAACTGGCTGGGTGTGCTGGCATGTGCCTGTAATCCTAGCTACTCGGGAGGCTGAGGCAAGAGAATCGCTTGAACCCGGAAGGAGGAGGTTGCAGTGAGCTGAGATCGCATCATTGCACTGCAGCCTGGGCAAAAAGAGTAAAACTCCATCTCAAAAAGAAAAAAAAAAGCAATCATGTCTTTTTCTCACTAATTACAAAGTTAGAAATCTGTTCTCAGGACATACTCTGCAGTGTGGGCAAGAATTTGTTTGTAGCGATGTTCTTTGTAGAGAAAATATATAAAGAATGTGAAGTGTAGCAATAGGGGAATAAATAAAAATCACAGGGTATGTCTGTGTGGTGGAATGTGATGCAGCTTTTACAAATGGCATTTTTCTTTTTTTTTTATTATACTTTAAGTTTTAGGGTACATGTGCACAACGTGCAGGTTTGTTACATATATATATACATGTGCCATGTTGGTGTGCTGTACCCATTAACTCGTCATTTAACATTAGGTATATCTCCTAATGCTATCCCTCCCCACTCCCCCCACCCCACAACAGGCCCTGGTGTGTGATGGTCCCCTTCCTGTGTCCATGTGTTCTCACTGTTCAATTCCCACCTATGAGTGAGAACATGCGGTGTTTGGTTTTTTGTCCTTGCGAAAGTTTGCTGAGAATGATGGTTTCCAGCTTCATCCATGTCCCTACAAAGGACATGAACTCATCATTTTTTATGGCTGCATAGTATTCCATGGTGTATATGTGCCACATTTTCTTAATCCAGTCTGTCATTGTTGGACATTTGGGTTGGTTCCAAGTCTTTGCTATTGTGAATAGTGCCACAATAAACATACGTGTGCATGTGTCTTTATAGCAGCATGATTTATAATCCTTTAGGTATATACCCTGTAATGGGATGGCTGGGTCAAATGGTATTTCTAGTTCTAGATCCTGAGGAATCGCCACACTGACTTCCACAATGGTTGAACTAGTTTACAGTCCCACCAACAGTGTAAAAGCATTCCTATTTCTCCACCTCCTCTCCAGCACTTGTTGTTTCCTGACTTTTTAATGATTGCCATTCTAACTGGTGTGAGATGGTATCTCATTGTGGTTTTGATTTGCATTTCTCTGATGGCCAGTGATGAACATTTTTTCATGTGTCTTTTGGCTGCGTAAATGTCTTCTTTTGAGAAGTGTCTGTTCATATCCTTTGCCCACTTTTTGATGGGGTTGTTTGTTTTTTTCTTGTAAATTTGTTTGAGTTCTTTGTAGATTCTGGATATTAGCCCTTTGTCAGATGAGTAGATTGCAAAAGTTTTCTCCCATTCTGTAGGTTGCCTGTTCACTCCGATGGTGGTTTCTTTTGCTGTGCAGAAGCTCTTTAGTTTAATTAGATCCCATTTGTCAATTTTGGCTTTTGTTGCCATTGCTTTTGGTGTTTTAGACATGAAGTCCTTGCCCATGCCTATGTCCTGAATGGTATTGCCTAGGTTTTCTTCTAGGGCTTTTATGGTTTTAGGTCTAACATTTAAATCTTTAATCCATCTTGAATTAATTTTAGTATAAGATGTAAGGAAGGGATCCAGTTTCAGCTTTCTACATATGGCTAGCCAGTTTTCCCAGCACCATTTATTAAATAGGGAATCCTTCCCCCTTTTCTTGTTTTTGTCAGGTTTGTCAAAGATCAGATAGTTGTAGATATGTGGCATTATTTCTGAGGGCTCTGTTCTGTTCCATTGGTCTATATTTCTGACAAACAGCATTTTTCTTCTCTGAGTCGATGGCAGGCCTTCTGTACTTTCCTCCTGCGACATTAAAGTACTTATTAAAATCCAAAAAGATGTGCAAAGAGGATGTCAACAAGACTAAAAAGTAGGACTATGTATGAATGGTTGCCAGACCTAAGGAGGAATATTCACATGCCTATAAAGAAATGGAGGTGAGAGACTGCACCTGCTATCACGGCTATACCTCCTGCAGGGTCTCAGGGCCTTCATGGGACAAAGGCGGTACCAATGCATCCTGACTGACTATTGCATTTTGAGATATTCTGAACAGTTAGTTATGTCACACCCAGAGAGACATACCCTTCCAAACATCTCCAAATTTTAATGAGACTGCAGGTCCTGGGAATGCATCCAGCCTGGCGCAGAGATGAAAAGTGGTGTGAGTTGTATAGGGAGGGGTGAAGTTGGGAAAACAAATGGTCTGGGAAGGAAAACATCTTGGAAGCCACCTATTCTGAAGGTTGTAATGTTCATGTATTGCATTAGAAAGGGAATAACAACACATTGAACCAAAATATTTAAGAAAATCGGCATTTTCAGGTCATCAGGCCCCAGGGTAGAGGTGAAGAATGTTCTCAATGAAGCATAGCCATAACAGATCAAGTGACTGCTGGATGCTGGATGTGAGTGTGGAGCAGGAGACACGGACATCAGTTCATCCTTGTCTTTAGATCAGAGAGGGGACATTCCTTATACCTAGTAGACAGTAAAACAACAACAACAATAACAAAATCCAGCCTAGTTTACTGACACAATCACTGCTACCTGGGACAGAACCATGACGGTCAATAATGAGCACGAACCAAGTAAAACACCAGGTACATAAATTTCAAAACATAAAAGATGACACAGGGTATATTGCTAGGACTGCCTTAACAAAGTACCACAAACTGAGTGGCTTAAATAACAGACATATTTATTGCCTTGTAGTTGGATGTAGTCCAGAAACATCCAGGGCTTCAGGAGGTGTTAGAAGTCTGAGATTGAGGTGTCAGCAGGGCCATGTGCCCTTGGAAGGATCTAGAGAAGGGCCATTTCTGGAAGTTCCTTGGCTTGTGGCAGCCATCTTCAAATGACATTCTCTGTGTTTGTGTGTCTGTGTTCCAATTTCCCCTTTTTATAAGGACACTGGTCATACTGGATTAGGGATCCCTCTGATTCCAATGTGATCTCATCTTAACTAACTGTATCTGCAGCTCTGTCTCCAAAAAAGGTCACATTGTGAGGTACATTAGGACAGTAGCATTTCAACACATGAATTGGGTGGGAGGGGGGCATAATTCAACACATAGCACAGAAGTAAAGCATATTAAAATAAAACATTTTATCACCAGCAGGAAAACTTTACAAAGCATCTGTTTTGTGTTCTCAATATAAGATATGACAATATGAATTTCATAACATAAAATTTAAAAGTGAAGTGAGAACGTAACAGACTAAAATGGAAAGGAATATCTGGTTAAGATGCAGGCCAATATGAAATGAGAGGTGGAGAAAATGCAGCGGATTTGCAAGGAAACTAGAAGTTGCAAACGTTGGATTAAAACCCACTTTAGATAAACCACAGAATCAACACTGTAGAAATCTGAATGATAATAAAAAGTTGTAGACACCTTTTTAGATTATTGTGGAAATATAGAGAGATGAAATAATGAAACAGATATAGATGAATGGAAAGATAAATATAGAATATTGGCTCATAGACATTAAAGAGTTAGATATCAGTGGAAGATGGTAAGTAGATAGGTAAGAGATAGATAGATAGATGGGTCAATAGGTCAATAGGGAAGGTAGATACAGAATAGAGAATATATAAAGCAATGTAAAAGAGAAGTTAATAGAAATACAGGAAAGTGGGGGAGATGTGGAAGAGGTAGAGATGGATGGATACTGAAAATGCAAATTTTCCATGTTTCCAGTTCAAGAAGGAAAAATGATTATTATTTGAACAGAGGATGATGTAGTCACCAGAACCAGTTCTAAGCCCTCCCTGACCAACCTTGGATGGTACTATCTGAGCACATGTGCTATAAAGATCAACCAATGAATGACAGTCTCATAGTTCTGAAATCCAGGCAGCAACAGTCACACTTCTCCAACACTGCTTTTGTGGCTAATGGAAATTCTGGTTTCTGAAATTCTTAAACTCAAAAGTGTTTCTCAAAACACTCCATGAAACCATTTTCAAAAATGGCATAAGAAAATAGAAGTGAATATCTCATGAACAGATTAGGAAAGACTTTTCTAAGCATAAGTTAATAGAAAAAAATCACCCAAAAACTATTAGATAATAAAAATCAAAGACATTTGAGTGTCACAAATACTATAAACATTACTAGGCAAATGAACTAGAAAAATTATTTGCTTCAAATATAACAGATAGATTGTGGTTAGCAATCATCCTTATGTAAAGAACTCCTACCAATTCACAAGAAAGGCATGGAAACTCCAGGAGCAAAATAGGGACAAGCTATGAAGACAAGTCACAGGAGAAACTCAAATAGCAGTAAGCAAACGGGAAAACGTGTTTCTCAAGCAAATCCCAAGTAAATCAAAATCAAAATCAAAGAAATCACATTAAAGAATGCAAATTTAGGTCGGGCACGGTGGCTCATGCCTGTAATCCCAGCACTTTGGGAGGCCGAGGCGGGCGGATCACAAGGTCAGGAGATCGAGACCATCCTGGCTAACACAGTGAAACCCCGTTTCTACTAAAAAATACAAAAAAATTAGCCGGGCGTCGCGGCGGGCACCTGTAGTCCCAGCTACTCGGGAGGCTGAGGCAGGAGAATGGCATGAGCCTGGGAGGCGGAGCTTGCAGTGAGCCGAGATCGCGCCACTGCACTCCAGCCTGGGGGACAGAGCGAGACTCTGTCTCAAAAAAAAAAAAAAGAATGCAAATTTAAACCATAATGGCATTTTGTACATCAAACTAGCAAAGATCCATCCTTGTTAAGCCATTGTTAGCAAGGGTGTGCCCACGGAGACTTGCTCAGTCATTGCTAAGGGAGGTGGAAATTGAAATGATTTTTCTGAAACTTAAATGGTGTTGCATAGTAAGAGTCTTATAAAAAAGTTGATACTCTTCACTCAGAGTTCCCCTACTAGGTATCTATTCCTTGGAAGTATAATAACAAGAAGCTAAAACCAAGCTCTCAGCATAGATATTTATTACTGAGATGTTTATAATTATGCAACAACCATACACACAATGACATAAATTCTGGTACATCCTCTTGCTGGAATATTTTGCAGTCATTTTAATGGAGTGAGTAAGAAATTTGTAGTCACATGCAAAATCAAAAGCAGGAGTAGAGTTGGATAAGCTTTATGATTCAACTTTTATTAAAATGTGTATAGAAAAATACAATTGAAAATACATCCTTTTTTCAGGGATTATCCTGAAATAATTTGGTCATGACTATTATTTTCTACATTCTGAATATTTTATCCCATTGGCTGTTTCTAAAGTCCTTATTTATTCAGAAGACTTCTAGCCCTTGCAGATCATGTTCTTTGCTTTCCTTTCATCTTTTCCTTAAAATTATACTTTTTCCTGTATAACAGAACCATACCTACCATAAGCACACCAGGAATACTGCATTTTAGCTATACTTCAGGCATTTCAGCTTCCTAGTGGGCTACATGGCTTTTCCAGAGCTCTCTCTCTCTTTTTTTTTTGTAGCAAGGGCTCAATGACTCACAGGTCTATATTCATGCCCCATCTCAGAGCTGGTGTGGGAACTCAGATGGTGCGTCTTTGCTGATTGCATTTATGTAGCCCTTAATACACTTGCCACGTGGCTTCACCAAGAAAGGTTTTCCCAAGTCCCATTTTATAATTGTTCCTATCCTGGGAGCTGGCCCTTCCTCTTGGCCATCATGGGTTTGGGCAATTATAGGTGCTTCATTACTTGTCATGAAACAAGAAGGCCTCCAGGCAAAGTATATCATTTTTATAATCACACACACAAAAACCACAGATAACATTACCAACAAAAGTTATAGTGACAAGAGAAAACTGTCATAATAAAATGATAGGAAAAGACAAGAACCTAAAAGTTATATCAATAATAGGAGCTTAGCTGTAAAATTTTTTTTAGACTGGAAGTATACCTAAGAAAATTTTACTGGTGTTTCCTTTGGATTGTGGGAGTATAGGTTTTTGTTTTCTTCTTCATAGTTTCCTGTATGTCTCAAGTTTTCTATCATGAGTCAGAAAAAGAAAGTCTATTATTTGCAGAATTGGGCGGACTGGGTGGGGCAGGGTGACAACAGCAAAGAGAATTACAGAGTAAAGTTGATCCTGGAGAAAAAAATCCCCTAAATGAAGACTGATTTATATATGACATACTCTGGAGGCCAAGCCCACCCACACCCTCTATCAATCAACAACTGTGCCCTGAAGTAAGTATTATCAGTCCCACTTTACAAACGTGAAAAACTAAGACTTAGGTAGATCATGCAAATTTCCTGCAGCCACACATCTGGTACGAGGCAGGGTGAAACATTGCTATTATCTGTTCTTTGTAGATCTCCTGGGGGAGGTAAAGAGACCACCACTGGGCGTACTAAGTTGATCGAGAAACAACGTGCTGGAGCACTTTCAGAAAATTTCTCAGGGGCTCAATTCAGAAGCAGCATTCCTGGGGATCATAGAGACTTACATTTTTCCTGCCCTGGTAAATGAATGGAACCTATCTACCATGCATGACAAAACCTTCTCAACATTTTTGTTCTTTTTTGGCCACATGTAATCATACATTTATTTGGGGTATTTTTTCCTTGTCCTCAAAGTTGTCATACATTCTCATTCCTCCTGCGACTCTTTCTTCTTTCTCTACAGGCCAGGGTGCTGAGAGAGGAGTAGAATGATCTGGGAGGAGTGATGTCACGTGACTTGGTTGATATTTATACCATCTACGTCATTCCCCAAAACCATGCTCACTGGGGTCCTGTTTTCTGGACAGATAGAGAGCTTGCCTGACAGCCCCATTGTGGGTCCTGTCCCAGTGCCCCTGGGTGGGACTGCTGGATAGCACATTCCACAAACCCCTGCACCTTGTATTCTCCTGGAGAATTTACCTCGCTGGTACTCAAAGGAATATGATAGGAAATCTTGTGTCATGGGAAGCTTAGGAATGCTATTTCATTTGGCTTTGGAGTTCATTGTTGTACTGTGAATGAGCTGCTTCTCTGGGGTGATGGCTTTCGTCTCCTTTTGCATTTCCTACTTCACATAGATGGCATAGGATGCCATAAGCTTGTCTACGCTTGCAGGGTTCTACTTTATGTGATTCATGCTAAGGTGTTCTCTTTGCCTGAAATTTGAGATTTCCATTCAGTTTGTGCTTGAATTACCTAGGAATTTGCTTCATTTCTTCAGTGTGCATCTCAGAAGAACCACACAGTTTGATATTTGGGGAAAAGTGCAGATATTTTCATTAATAATGTAACTAAGTTGGCTGCTTTGTTCAAAGGGGGCAACCAAAACATGGAAAAGCCTTGCCTGAGTGAAGCTGGTTCATGAACAAGCCCTGGGAATGCTATTGGACTAGTGCCACGACAAACCGAATGTAGTTTAGAAACTGAATTGGGACACATATGGTTAATACCTCTTCGAATAAAGTATGCATTTATGCAACTATAAAAATGCAGGCTTTATGCAAAATGCCAGGTAACTACCTTGTAATTTAATATTGACTTTTCCCCGGGAAATCCAAAGTATTGGAGATTTATCATAAGCTGAAAATTACTAAAGAGAGAGCCGTGCCTCTTCATGTACAACTCTTTCTGCTCATGTTTGCTTTGACATCGGGAGGAAGGAATTGTGGGTTTGAAATATGACCACCTGCATCTGTGTCTTTCTAAGGTACCAGGCACAGTTTCTTTTGTGTTATCTCATTCATTCTCACAACAACCCTATGCAGCAGAAGGTATTTTCTCTGTTCTATTGATGAGGAAATCCATGCTCAGAAACTTTAACTGGACTCGGCGACGTTTCACGGTACAAGGTGGCAGAGGTTGGATTGGAACTCAGGACTGAAGATCCAAAAAACCATGACCTTTCTAATTGCTACCCTGCCTTTTGAGTTTTATGAATGAGGTTAAGGGAATTCTAGTTTCAGTATCTCATAAAACACCATCCAGGGCTAATTTTTCACTTCTGAAGAAAGTGAGAGAACAGATGGGAGCCGTCATGCTACCAGCCCTTACAAATGCCCCTTCTTGACTGCCCAACCCTGGTTTCATCCTCTATGTGACTTACAGCATGTCAATGGCACGCAGTGCTGGAGACAGCCTTAATATGGATGCTGGAAGTACTTTTTGATTTTGTAAAGCAGGCTTAAGGAAATACACCCATGCAGTGTGTGCATGCACACACACACACACACATGTGTACATACATACCACACACATGCATGTGCACATACACACCACATACACATGCACACACACATGCTGCTTATATGTAATTTCTACTTCCTGTTAGGTCTTTACCAGGACTCTTGAACTACTCCTAGAGGGGTAGACATGGCTTAGTTATCAGTAAGTTCTGCAGTGTTGAGGGGAAGGGGAAGTTGGGTATGACGCGAGTGCAGGGGGGAGAATGGGAAAATTGTGTCTGTGACAATGGTTTACTTTTTGTAGCAGCTGAGAAAGTCACTGATGTTGCTGCCTCCTGTCATTAAGTTAGAGTCCTCTCAAAATAGATCTTTTGATTTCTATTGCCTTTCAGGGTCCCCATACCTCGATTGGTGCTCAGTAGCCTGAAGACTTGTGTTTGAACAATGGATTCCTTAGTTGAGGGTTGGGAAACACCTTAACAGCCATGGAGGCCAGCCCCTACCCACACCTTAATTTCAAGCCCCCTCTGAAAGTCCATACCAGATGGTAGAGCAGCCTAGGCTTGCAAATATCCTGTAACTGGTCCTCACTACCTCCTGAGTCAACCAACATCATCTTTGACAGCTTCCTGTTTCAAAAATGTTTTCTTCATATTGAGTTGAAATGTGCCTCATTGCTTAACTTCCAACCAGGCATATATATTCTTTGGGCTGCAGTTTCTTGCCTTATAAAATGAGTCGGCTGGCCTCAGGACTGACCTATCCAGATGCACGGGTTGTGCACTGCACAGCTCCAGGGGGCACCATTCATCTAGACTTTGAGGAGTCTGGCCTCTGGCTAGAATTGTGCAATGCCACGGCCCTGGTTTGCCACAATGACCTTTGTGTTTCCTTGTGACTCTCAAATTTGATGTCGGCCTCCAGATGGGGATACACGCTGCAAAGTAGTTCAGTTAGCACTAACAAGCTTTCAAGGTCCTTGTTTGAGAAGAGCTGCCTATTGTCACTAGAGCAGGCCACCCCTTGTTATTCACACCTTGTGGAGCTTAATTTCATTCAAGCGCCTACATGCAAATTAGATTTTTACCCTGAAGGCAAGGCATCATCTGTTGTTTGGCCAACAACAGATGCTAAATGAAGAGGAAAGGAGAATGTGTACTTTTCTTTGAGAATCTGTTATATTTCAGACTGTAATTATGTTTTTTTAAGAAATTTTTAAGTATCAGTTTTTAAGTATTAATAAAGATGTCATCTGAGTTATTTTTTCAGAATTGAAGGACATTGAAGGAGAATGATATTGGCAGATGTTTCCTTTCTGACCAATTATTAATTTTATAATAAAATACTATTATTTCCTAAGTCACTAATATATAGTTTGCATCATCTGCTCAAAGGGTAAGACTTGGGCAAACAAAATCAGGCACATATCCAGAGGATGTTCAACTTAATTTTTCATACCTCTTAAAACAACCTATCTGTATTACGTGACCATTATAAGTTCTTATCTTTTTTGTGAAAGGAAATTTGTTAGAAACTGAATTGGGACACATATGGTTAACACCTCTTTGAATAAAGTATGCATTTATGTAACTATAAAAATGTAGCCTGTATGCAAAATGCTATATAATTACCTTCTAATTTAATATTGACTTTCCCCCGGGAAATCCAAAGTATTGAAGGTTTATCATAAGCTGAAAATTATAGATTCCTGAGGAAGGTGATTGTTGCTAGAAATAGAATAATTTGGCCTTACAGTGGTTGGCATGAACAGTGCATCCTCTGCCCAGTTGAGTTTTTGGCGAAGTGGCAGTTTAAGCACTTGGGCACTGTGATGATGGACAGGCCCAGATGAAAAGATAGCTCTGGTTTTATGCTCAAGTCTTCATGTTTCCCACAAGATGAGGTCTTTATTAACTAAGAGTCGCACCCACTTCACTTTTATTATTAAATGTTTGCAGAGCCTTCCTGAAAAGAATAATGCGGGCAGAATTTATACTGGGAAGGTTTCAACATCCCATAAAACTGACACTCTAGCACTTTGTAGAAAAGATGGGCCTGGGGAATGCAAGGAGGGAGAGGAAACTCTCCAAGATACAGATCTTGCTTAAAAGGGAGTTTCACCTCTGATAATTTAGGAGGTCAGAGGGCAGGTCTAAGTTCTCAGCCTCTGGATGTAAGAAGTGACCAGGAACAATAATGGGCAAAAGTGTGTGTGTGTGTGTGTGTGTGTGTGTGTGTGTGAGATACATTTAAAACACATTTACTCTCCCTTGTTTTCAAACACTTAAAAACATATTTTACTTTGCTGGCAAGAACAGATAGGGGATTTAAAGGCTTGGTAGTTTCTATGAATAGCAATGCTGAAATGTTAAAACAAAAGAATTCAAGGTGTTTCCCGTAACCCCCCTCTCCCCAGGGACATCTTGGGTTAATAAATTAATCAAAACCAAGTGTGGGCTGCAGTGAAACCATATAAGGGTGGTATCTCCTTGGATCCAGCTGTACATACCGGTGTCAAAACAGCAAAAGCATCCAAAAATGATCTCAAGCTAGGATGAAGCCTTGATCCATCATTTTCCACCAAAACTAGTGAAACAAGTGAATAATGATTTGGGGACACTCTGAAACAACAGTTATTAAGGACTGACACAGGCACATGTTACTCTAAGAGATAAAAATGAATGAAGCAGTTGCTCATCTTCAGGATGCCTCCTCCCTCCACCCTATACGCAGAGACTATTATCCTTCTCCCCAATACACCACATACTCTTTTTGTTTTTCCCTTGGAGACCCAATGACAAGCCACAGGATATCTATTAGCATACATTAAAATAAGAACCATCGCTTGCAATCTCTACTTTGGTTGGGACCAGTCCAACATCCTAGCAAAAATCTGCCAAGTTTCTCTCTCCTGGAATTCAGACATTTAATCAATGACACTTGCTTTGCCAAGGTTGTAAAAATAAAACAACTCTCAAAGTGCTAAACCTCCATTTCGTTCTGCAAATGCTTCAGTTAATGATGGAAACGTACAGAACCAGAGGCTAATAGAGTAGAAAAGAATTGCACGTGTGTGTGTGGGCACAGAGCAAATGTTAGCATGGCAAAACATGAAAAATAGGCACAACGAAAAAGATGTTAACACAGAGTCCCAACTAAATTTACATAAATTTACATTCCTGATTATTTCAAAAGTGTTATATAAAACTTCTGATTCCAAATTACAAAAAGTAGCTGTTTCTTTTTGTTTATTTTATTTATTAATTATTTAATTTTGAGACAGCGTCTCACTCTGGGGCCCAGGCTGGAGTGCAGTGGTGTGATCTTGGCTCACTGCAGCCTTGACCTTCTGGGCTTAAATGATCCTTTCTCTTCAGCTTCCAGAGTGGCTGGGACTACAAGCGTGTACCACCACACCTGGCTAATTGTTTTTATAGAGAGGGGGTTTCGTCATGTTGCCCAGGCTGGTCTCGAACCCCTGAGCTCAAGCGATCCACCCGCCTTGGCCTCCTGAAGTGCTGGGATTACAGGAGTCAGTCGCCACATCCAGCCAAGAGTAGCTGTTTTTTCTGTATGTTGAACTTACACTAATTAAACTATGTTGATACATGACATATGTATGTACCTTATGAAGTCTTTTTTATGTGGCCATCGTACTGTTTTGTATCCCAGCATAAACATGTTATTTAACATAAAGGCATAGCACATAGTGACACACAAGATGTGCTCCCAGAAATGAAAAACACTGTAGTTTCTAACATTCAAAAGCCAGCTATCATCATAATTTGCTCTTGATGGACAGAAATAACAATTTGCCTATATTTCGTGCTCAATGTGCACGAGTGCAGAGGGACTTAGCTTATGGGACATCAAATCATAACAGACTGGGCAGACGTCTCGTCATGATCTTTCAGCATGTGGGATAGGCTGTTTGTTCCTTTTATTAGGAATACAGCTTTATTAAAACAGAGGAAGGGAGATGTAACCCCGGGATACACAGGCTGTGTCAGTTTCAAAGTGGGTTCTGCAGCTCCCTAGGTATAGCAACCATCCATGGCAAGCCAGACATCCAGAAGGGTTGAGCCCTTGGTGCTACAGTCTCCCGGGGCTTGAGCAGGATTGCTGGTTAACTGGCTCTGTGGTGCACAGCACCTGTGGGGCTTGTGGGTCCCTCAGCCCCAGGTTCTAGCCTCCGGAGCCAGGGATGCAGCTGGACACAGTAATGCACTTCTAGCTCTCAGTGATTGAGATTAAATAAAAGCAGGAGGTGGGGATGCATTATTCATGATTTTCTTTGTAATGGAATCCAGAGCACTTTTGAAGGCTCTATACTTTGATACTTGCTCCTGGCAAAAAAAAAAAAAAAAAAGAAAAAAAAATTAAGTTAGGGAGAAGAGGAGGAATAGATATTGTTAGATATGTACTGCTTGCCTGGCTTACTGCAAGAATTCTTTCTGTCTGAGACCACCAGACAGTGGCTTGCCTCCAAAGAAGCCCTGTTGTGGCTTATAAAAGGTATGGAGACCTGTTTTAAAAATCAGGAGAATTTTTCCAGGTACAGAAAGGTACAAATTTTAACTCTAATATAAAGGATAGGCTTCTTTTTGACATCTACTGATAAAAATAAGTAAATAAACTTTTCAGTTTATTATACGCTTCAGAGGAACACTTAGGGCAGTTCCTTCACAAGAGAAGAGAGAACTGAAATGCACAGTCCTTGAGCTTTTTCTCCAAATTTACACACACTTTGCTTCAGCAGAAGCCAGCTGCAGATCCCACCCAGGTTCCTACGCTTCTAGCACTGACATACTCTGTACAGAGGTGTCACTTGCAAATTAGTCTTAGATTGACACCTTAAATGTGCAATGTCATCCCATTTCTCTTTGGAAGGAGACTTTCCAAGATACTAAACCACTCTTTTGTACCAAAGCTCCCACGAAATCATACAAAGAGCTGGAAGCTATGTCCCATTTGCACAAAGGTTTTGCAATATCTCCATGGAGGAACTTTATGGATTCGTGGGAGTAAAATAAAAGGAATGGAGGATGTGTGGGAAGTTTGTGTTGGAAGACATTTGTCTAGCCCAGTAGTGATTAAAATATTATAAATTGTGTTTTGTCTGGGTGGCTCCTTTGGTTTCCGATGTTATTCCTGTTTAATGTTGGCTGCTGAGGGTGGAGGTGGGAGGCAGGGAAGTTTCTAAGATTATGGCCCCATATCTGAGAGTATAGCCCACTCCTCCTCTCTCACCAAGGGACACATGCTTTGGGTTTAGCCCCAGACTGTTTAGGAAAGGAACTCTCAGGAGCTGCTTTTTAGAACTTCAGGTTTTTGGCATTGACAATCATAGCATGTTCCATGTGTAATGGGGATGAACAGATGTGGGTTCAGATTCACCGGTTAAATGCATGCCAACCACAATGCAGAGAAGACGCTTGTTGCTGGTTTATGTGTTGTGACCCAAGAGCTGAACAGCTCACACATCCCCTCCAAACAGGCCCTGGAGGAGTCGAATTTGTCCAAAGGTGTCTCTGCAACTGAGAAGCTGCCTGCTGGGTTTAGGACTTCCCAGCAGTGCTGGGAGCTGCTTTAATTTGTCTGTGATGATGAGACCAGCAACGTTTGGTCTGTAACACAGAGGAGAAAAACAGGAAACCCTCCCCCTTGACAAACTGGCTGAAAATCCTGAGAAGCTTATGTTCTCACATGCACTTTCTTCCTTTCTCTTTCCCCTGCCCTTCCTTCTACCCTGAAGCCTTTATTTCTGTGGGTATAACACGACCAGTTGTGTTGGATTAACTCTCAAACATCATTATTCCAAAAAAAGGAGACAAAATGATAATGGCAATCAAAACCACGTT
Organism: Pan paniscus; assembly: GCF_029289425.2. NCBI lineage: Eukaryota > Metazoa > Chordata > Mammalia > Primates > Hominidae > Pan > Pan paniscus. Next base: position 31,623,548 of record NC_073271.2, on the reverse strand, counting down.
TTGCAGTTTGACAGTTTCTTACAGAACTAAACATAGTTTTACCAGGAGACTCACCAAGGATACTCCTTGGTTTTTACCCAAATGAGTTCAAAACCTGTGTCCATACAAAACCCTGCACACAAACGTCTATAGCATCCTTATGTGTAGCAACCAAGATGTCTTTCAGTAGGTGATGAAATATATTGGAATAATCCATAGGATTGAATGCTATTCATCAATAAAAAGATAAGAGCTATCAAGCCACAAAAGACATGGAGGAATCTTAAATGCTTCTTGCCAAGTGAAAACAGCCAATCTGAAAAGGCTACACACTGTATGATTCCAACTGTATGACACTCTGGAAAAGGCAAAACTATAGAGACAGTGAAAAGATCAGCTTATGATTAATCTCCAATACTTTGGATTTCCCGGGGAAAAGTCAGTATTAAATTAGAAGGTAGTTACATAGTATTTTGCATAAAGCCTGCATTTTTATAGTTGCATAAATGCATACTTGGTTGCCAGGGATTTGGAGGGAGACACGGAGGTGTGAGTAAATGCAGCACAGGGGAATTTTAGGGCAGTGACACTATTCCATCACGGGGGATGCATGACATCATGCATATGTCAAAACCCATAGAATACAGGACACAAAGAGGCTTCCCAATGTAAACTCTGGAATTTAGTTAATAGTAGTGTATCAATATCAGTATCAAATGTACCACACTGATAAAAGATGTTAATAAAAAGAAACTTGAGGGGGCAAGGGGGGAGTCTTTGGGAACTGTCTGCAGTTTCTGCTCAATTTTTCTGTAAACCTAAAACTTTTTTAAAAATTAGAGTCTATTAATTTAAAAGACAAACTTTTTGGAGGTAGAAGGTAGTCTGTAATTACTGGCCTTTTGCTGGGTGGAGTTGGGACAAAGTGTCTGAAGGTGTCAGATGTGAGTAGTGAGCACTGCACAGACCTGGAATAATCTGGATTATCTGCAGTCACATTTGACAGGCTTTGATTTTAGTTAAAGTGCCATTTGAATGTCTGGAAGAAATTCCACTCAAATCAAGAAGTAAGTGGCCACCATTTCATTTTGGAGTCCCGTTCTTTCTCCCCTTCTTTTTTTTATTTTTGCTCACATCTATTTGTAATAACAAAATGGGTGAGAAAATAGACAAAACATATTGCAATCCATATCTTCAAACACTTTTTGTTTATAGTCTGTTGAGCATCTACTATGCATATTGGATGACATGAGGTACTGGGAGAGATACCAAAAAATTTAACCTGAGATCCTCTTTCCTCATTTTTAAAGTTCTAATGGAAAGCTCAGAAACTCATTTATGGAAAAGCCATTATTATGCTACAATGTGATACAGGCCATCTGTCAAATATGCAGTTTTGCCCGATGCTATAAAGATCAAGTTTATTCATTCATTTAATGATTATTTCTTGCATTCAAGAAATATCAATGCCCCCTTTGGTAAAATAATCACACTTCGTTCTTGCCCTTGTAGAGCTTAAACTTTACTAGAAAGAGTAAACATTAAATTACAGGTAATCCCACACAAGTCGACACGATGTTAAGTTTTGTTGCTCACTGACTCCATCTCACTCACTGGGGTGCCTGAAACGTTGGACACTTGGGAGAAACAGAGAGAGACAAGGCTGAGTGTCTTGGGAAGGGAAGGGGATTTGGGAGGTGCCTAAGGATTTCAAAGACTCCGTACAGTACCAGAAACAGAATGTAAAATATCTGACTAATAGTTGTTGTATAGACTACATGTTAAAAGATAATATATTGGCTATATTGGGCCAATAATATGTTGCTAAAATTAATTCCAATTGTTTCTTTTTCCTTTTCAAAATATGGCTTATTGGTTTGCTAGGGCTGTCATAAACATAATAAAATACCAAAGACTGGGTGATTTAAACAATAGAAATTTATTTTCTTGCCGTTCTGGAGGCTAGAAGCCTCTGGGGGAGGGTCCTTTCTTGCGTCTTCCCTTGCTTGTAGCTGCGTTACTCCAGTCTCTCCCTCTGCCATCACACAACCTTCTTCCCTGGGTCTCCTTCATATCTCTGCCTCCAAATCAGCCTCCCTTCCTCTTATAAAGATACCAGTCATTGGATTTAGGCCCCACCTCAGGTATGACCTCATTTTAACTTTATTTCATCTGCAAAGACCCTATTTCCAAATAAGGTCACATGGTACCTGGTGGGGTAGGACTTGAACATATCGTTTCTGGGGACCCAAATCAATCCACTACAATATGTACGGCAAGGATGGCAGATTAAGTAAAAAGGAATTTAGAGAGATTCTGGTGCCAGGTTAATGAATTTGGATGTTGCTTTGTATACAGTAGGTATGGGGAGCAGGGGATCTATGGAAAAGCTTGAGATTATACCATTCTTAGAATCCTAACACTTGCAGCAGAATGGAAGATGAGGAGATTGAGGAGGACTCCAGGCTAGCTAGCCATTGGGAGGTTACTGCACTAGCCTAGCAGACAGGGGCATGGCCTGCCAGTGGGAATAAAAATGGTAGATCCATTAGGGAGATATCATGTATTTGGAACTAACCACTTAGCCATTGATAGAATGTTGGATGGGAGGTGGGGGTAAAGAAGACCAGAGAGAGATGGGGTAGAAAGAGAGGGAGAGAGAGGAGAGGGGAGAGAGAGAGAGAGAGAGCAAGAGAGCAAGAGAGCGCTGGTTATACAACTGAAACAGAGGTAGGAGTGAAAAAGGAAAATCAGTTAGTTTTTCAGCACTTGGACTATCAGGCACTGGCAGCTGATCCACAAATGCAGATTAATCAGAAAGCTGGAAATGTGCATATAGAATTAGAGCAGGAAGCCTAAATTGTAAGATAGTTTTCGATGATAATAAAGAACAGAGTTTGTTCTAGCTGGCTGTTTCCTGGGGTTTTTTTTTTTTTTTTTTTTCATTTTAGATGGGGAGGTGAAAGGGATGTGGGTCAGGAAAGGGTTAAATACTTCATATTACTTTAAAAAAAATCTAGGGAATAGAAATGCATGAGATAAATTGGGACTAGGAAGCTCCAAGCTATGAAAATCTCAGCAGCAATGAAGAGCATTGAAATATTTCGTTGGAAATCACTACAGTCACACAAAATGGTGGTCCTGGTTCCATATTAAATTTATTCATTTCTGCTTCCATTTGACATTAAGAAGGAATGATCCTACTGAGGCCCAGTTACCCATATGTTTAGCTCAATGTGAACAAGTCAAAAAACGGAATGTGGTGGAGAAGACAGAGAGAAGAGAGTTCTTTTATATGTTTTTTAAAATACGAAATTCCAGTGGCGCACTATTCATTGGTATTAATATATATTCTGATGGATTCAGTGTATTTGTGGGGAGGTAGCTCTGCAGTAGTTTGGAGACCATTTCTAGGCACACTGGAAGTCTGGGAGTAGAAATAAAAGGTGAACAAATAAGGGGACTGGGTTGACTGAAAAACTCAGATGTGAATAGTTTTCCCTCCATTTTTATCTTGGGCATCTTTCTTGTCAATGCCATGCAGAGGTCAAATGCATTCAAATTTATTGTGAAATTAATTATAAAGGAGTATATTCAGCATTTTCTACAGTGGGAACAATAAAAGTAGGCAGCAGTGGTGGTTAAGATTGAGGAAAATAAAGGAACAACAAAGGTGACTCTAAATATGTTGTATTTGTATTCATTGAGGAGGCCCATTATATCTTCTTCATTATTCCAAAGGGTGACCTCCGTTTTGAATTTTTAGCTTTTATAAAAATATTAATGGAGACTCCATGTTCATGCTTCAAACACTCTTGCACTTAGTGGAATACAAGGTGACTTCCCTCTTGAAAGTAGTATTTGTTCTGAATATTTGAAAAAAAAATTGTCATTTGATGTTTCTTTTGGTGCACTGCTTTTGAGCTATGAATGGCACTCAATTTTCAGGGTGATTAAAATTAATGTTTACAAATAAAAATTTATAATAAATCAGACATCCTCTGCTTTCAGGAACTCAAAATCTAAAACAAAAAAGAGAGAATTCAACATTTATACAAACAATTATAATCAGCAGGGCTGGCTACCTATTTGTGGAGCCCCTTGCTCAAAAACTTAGAATTTCAAGATGATGATGACAACATAACATCATTGAGTCAACTCAGGGACCATTGTGAACAAGGATCCCTGTGTAACTCCAAGATTGCCTGTCTATAAAACCAGCCCTACTTATAGTATTAGCCATACTGCAATAGAAGATGGCATTGGGGAAATGTGTGTATAAACTGGGCCATAGCCACTTCTCTGATTTCATTTCCAGCCATTCCTTCTCTTCACCACTGACTTTCTTGCTGTACATTTAAGATGCAAAACATGGCACCTCAGGAGGTTCGCCCTTATTGTTTCCTCTGCCTAGAACATATTTCCCAGGTCTTCATCTGCTTTACACCTTTGCACAAGTCTCTATTCAAATATCACTTCTTAAGAAAGGCCTTTCCTGGCCACCCTAAATACCATTTTCTATCAGTGTTTTCTTACCCTGTGTTACTTGTCTTAGTACTTTCTCCATAGCTGACCCAGTGTCTATGTGATGAGTGTTTCTTAATGGTCTCCTTCAGACAGAATGGAAAGTGTATGTGGGCAGGGGCTTTGTTTTGTTCACAACTGTATCCTCAGAACTTAGAAGAAGACTTGGCACGAATAAGGGACTCAAGAAATAATGAAATAAATGAATAAATGAATGAATAAAAAATCAATGAAGACATGTTGCTGTAGGAGCTACTATTTCTGCGAGGGAAGCAGAGCAGCTCTTCGTTGGTTCCAGCCTTTGATGAGTGAATTGGCCTTTGATGACGGGTGATGTGTAAAGGGCATCCCACAGTTATGGAAGGACAGGCATGAAAGAGCACGGCTGGTATAGAAACGCTCCTGCATACACACTGTGCTTTCTTAGGACCAGTATTTAGCAAATCCTAATTGTGTCTCTTATTACATGTTTCATGAGCTCTGCCCAGTTCACACACATTATTCAAATTCAAGGTCTTAACAAGTTCTTAATGATTGACACCTGATGGCATGCTTTAGCGCATCTGCTAGACTCCTGGACCTGTTTTCTAAGGACTTGTTCTCATAATCCGTGCTGAGGAGGTTGGCCCAGGTGGCCATGCTTGGCTCCTTTACCTCACCAGGTTTGCCATAAACGATTGGAGCAGAAGTGGACACCTGACCCAATGCCAACCCGTCAGCTTGTTGGCCAGTGACCAATCAGTATCTCTCTTACAAATTTAAACAGAGACAGAGAGTCTCTCCAATTGGTGATGGCTATTGCAACTAATAGACGCAGGAGTGGTGTCTACATTGACTTCATTGAAGAGACAGAAGAGGCAGACAGGAAAAATCCCAAGAGACAGTGAGAAATAGAGGAAGAAGGAAGACCACAGGGTTGTTGAGTAATGAGGAGGCTTTTTTTTTTCCTGAGAGTTTCCCGGTTGTGTGGACCAGCTGTGCTTTTGGTTCCTCTCTCTACCTATGAGATCATTTTTTATTCTTATAATAACCCACTTTGGGCACCCAACACCCTCACTCTCTGAAATAGAAATTAATTAGAATTAACCAGAAAAACACAACTACTGGGCCATACATCTTTCTGGTTTCCTGAATACACATTTTAACAGTATTTAATGTGGTGTAATGTGTAACTGTGCAATGGCATAGATATTGTAGGAGATAAAGGAGGAGTAAGAAAATTCATTTTCTTGAGAAGGTATATACATTTTGTTGGGATAACAGACAATACACATCACACAGTGTGGTTAAGTTCCCAGGGAGTGGAGAGGTATATAGGGACAGTGTTGGGAAGATTTGAGCTAGTTCTGGAAGGATAGGTAAGATGTAGGAGTTTCTTTCAGGTGTGAGGAAAGTGTCTAGGGGGACATGAGACTGTGCTTCTTAGAGCAGAGTTTGTGTGTGAATATGAGAACTAGGCTAATTTGGATGAAAATTTATCTGGAATGTTGAAGCCTTTGATAACTGGGCTGAAGAATTTGTTCTTTATGCAGGAGACAGCAAAGAACCACTGAAGGGTTTTGAGGAGAGTAGTCACATTTAACAATAATTGCATTGAGGGATGAATCTATTGGGTCAACAGATCAGAGGTGTAGCAAATGCTTTGGTGCCATGCAACACAAGTGCTGATCCCCTCTGATTTCAGCTGTGAGGGGAATGGACAGCTCCCAGGCAGGCTGATAGAATCCCACCTCAAGGGCAGCCCTCAATATCCCTGGACTTCCTTCTTTCAGGGCTTTCTATGAAGGCAGGAGTGCCAAGATCCATCACAGAGCAGCCCATAAATGTGGGGGAGATACACTTTCCAAGGTACTTTTTAATTACTGGAGGATGGGAGCCAGAGGTAGATGCCTGTTTCCCATCCTTCAGAGGACATGTGAGGCACTTTCTAAAAGGTTTGTCAGTGGATTTCCATTGCTGTCCAGCTTAGTAACATCCATTCACTGGCTTTTCCTCCTTCCCTGTTTCATTCTCCCATTTCTGCACCTTCCAAATAAACTACTTGGACTCAACAAAGCTGTAGAATAGCTCCCATAAGGTTTCCCAATTTTCAAAGGATTGGAATTCACTTCAATTGAACATGATTCAGGTACAAATACTCTGTAGTGTCCACAAATAATTTGTTTCTTAATATGGTATATCACTTGTATACTTTTTTTTTCAAGTGTAATGTAGGAACAATTCATTACATGCATTTTCTTCTTGCTGGTGTAACAGAAAAGTAGGAATCTGTTCTGCTTGGATTTGATTTTGCCTTGCTCAAAGCTTGCACTCCATATAGAGTGCATGCCAGTGAAATGCCTCTATCATGTGTTAGTCAAGGTGAAGTGTGGGTGGTGGGTGGGGTCAAGGTTACCCACCATTGTGGTGAGACCATACTGGATTCCTGTGGTGTGTGTGAACTTGATCTAGATATGAGTTTTAGTTAGGTCAAGCTGCCATAACAAAAATATCATAGACTGGATGGCTTAAACAGCAGAAATTTATTTCTCACAGTTCTGGAGGCTGGAAGTCCAAGGTCAGAGTGCTTGGACTGTGCTCAGATTCTGTTAAGGGTTCTCTTTCTAGCTTGCAGATGGCCACTGTGTTCTTACATGATATGAGTAGAGGATTGAGAAATCTATCTTCTTCTTCTTATAATGCCACTAATCCTATCATGGGGCATCTTACATAAGTCCCATCTCCATGACTTATGTAACCCTAATTTTCTCCAAAATACTCTATTTCCAAATCCCATCACATGGGGGTTAGGGCTTCAACATTTGAATCCTGGGGCCATAACAGGTGCCACATGCAAAATGAAAATGTGGGACTCCTAATCCAAAAATTATTGAGCATTTCAAGACAGTGACTGCAGAGAATCGAACCAAGCACAGGCTCTTCTGAGGGCAGGGCCTTGTCAGGTCCCATGTTTGTGGGGACCCTGTCCTCTGGTCCCCACTTCCAAGATAAAGGGACTTGGAATCCCGTGGAATGGAATCCTTGGCCCGTGTCTTACGAGCTATGTGCCCCTGGTCATGTTTCTTTACCTTTCTGAGCTTCAGTTGTTCATCTACAAAATGAGCAGACCCTACGTCATTAGGGTATTCTTGGGACTAAGTGAAATGATACGTGAAGCACTCACCCAGGCTGCACTTGGAGTAAGCACATGCTCACCCACGGCTGTCGAGATCCCTTTTCCTGGGGTTTTCCACCTGCTGAGTAAGACACAGGGAAAAGCTCCATGTGCGTGCAATGCATAGTTTTACATACATCCCTGGCAACATGCCTGTGGTATGTGGTAGTGTCTCAACTTAGAGTGTGTTGGGAGAATAATCCATTAAAGAGGGAGAAAAATCAATAGCACAATTAGAAACCATTTCTTCCTATAATGACGCCAGCTGCCGGAAAGGCCACTGCTACCGAGAGCTGCCTCTAATGGCGTGTGCTGCCTGCTGCTCCAGCCAGCCTCTCTTTTTTCCCAGGATGTGGTGTCCTCTTAGGACATCAAGGATATCAAAAATGCAGCAAATACAAGGCATTCGTATCCTGCCTTAATCAACAATACAAGATAACAATTTATTAAAGGACTAAATACACCCTACCCTCTCAGCTAAACTCCATCAACAGTGCAGTTTTGCTTCTGTGCATGTGTTATGTTTGGTTTTCTTCTTTTCCTATTCTCCTTTCCTATAGAAAGGACTTAAAACGTCAGGACCGAGCTGATTTTAATCTACAGGAAAAGCTGAAAGAACCACATGAAAATTCCTTAGGAAATTTTGCATTAGGAATGATTTGCATAAACTGTCCATCATTTTCATGTCTAGACAATGGTTTGGGTTTCCACCTTTTTCTTTAATAATCATCATCCTTCATGATCATTTGTTCACTGACTCATTCAACAAACATGCATTCAGTTGCTACACTGTGTGTCCACTTGTGTGGGGAGTTGTAAAGTTCATTTAAAATAAAGGTTCTTGACATAAATAAGGTTATTTTCCCAAATTAAAGGTCAATCTCCAGATCAACCGTGAGCACAGTTTTTAAGGTCACTTGAAATTTAAGAAGTTATTTTAGTTTTGTTTGGAGGTAAAATAATTAGACTAGAAAATAATGGAAACTTAGCAGTAGAAATGTTATCTACTACTTTTAGTGTAATTAAAATGTTAGCCAGGCATGGTGGTGGGCACCTATAATCCCAGCTACTTGGGAGGCTGAGGCAGGAGAATCGCTTGAACCCGGGAGGCAGAGGTTGCAGTGAGCCCAAGATTGTGCCACTGCCCTTCAGTCTGGGCGATAAAGCAAGACTCTGTCTCAAAAAACAAACGAACGAACAAATAAATAAAGAGCAAAAAATGTGTGTATTTTATAGTTGAATAAGAAAAAAAATCCAACAGGGCAAAGTAGATACAGAAAAGCAATTTGAGAATCCTACTTTGATTCTTTAATTAAGCATCCCCAAAGCCTCCCTCCGACAGATGAGAAAGCCCCACATGGAGGCCTCGCTTGGGGTTGAGTGTTCCATTTGCCCTTGAGCCTTTCTTCTTGTTTCCCTAACATCATCAGATACCCAGAGACAAGCAATCATTTTTCAAATAGCTCCTGCCTCCAACACAAGCTCACTTTTCTCTTCCTCTCCATCGCACGTTCTCCAGGGGAAAAAGCACTTAAAAGTCGATCTTTCAGGGGTTCGACCCACATGCCCCTTTCTCATTTTCGAATGCTCAAGAGGAACAAGAAAACACTTGCATAGAATATGATGTTGGTGCTCCCTGCCTGCTGCCTCGGTCCCTTATTCCTGCCAGGCTTCTTTTTGCCCTCGAGGCACATGGGCAGTGGAGTCTCCATTCCCCCCAGCTCTCTGATAACAGATGTAGGAACCATAGAAGCCCACCTGTCCACTGTGTGTTCCAACGACTTTCTTTTCCTGACCTCCATAGAGGCAGCCAAACAGTGGGGCATTTTGAAAGGGAGAGCTACCCTGCCCTCGGAACAGCAGGTCATCAGCTGTAGATGATGTTGTCAAACTAGAGACATACATCTCCAAATTGGGTTTTCAGTTGTATTTCCCAATGACTGGTCATTCTGCTTTTGCTATGTGTTGAGAAGGGACCATCATGTCCAGGAAGCCTGGATAAGCACATAAATAAGGGTAATTAAATCTAATGCTTGACAAATGACAAATGCTCATCATTGAGGTCAAGGAAGCCTGTGAGTTCTCACATCAGAATTACATTATTGTAAGTGATATGGTTTAGGTATTTCCCCCTCATAGTCTGCATGCATTAACTATCACTGGAGACAGGATGCGGGATGCACTGACTATCCATTACTGTGGCGGTCCCTGAATTGCATTTAGTCTAAGAGTTTTGCTTGCATTTTCATAGAAGCTTTATTCAACTTGTTGCTTTGAATTAGGCTTTCTTTTCAGAAGAGATCTTGAAAGAAGAGAAGCATTTATGTCTATTGTTCATTGGCAGGAAGAGAGCACAAAATGTTATCATCTTCCAGGCCATTTGCTAGTTAACTTATTTTCACAGTAGAGATGGCTTAACTCTGCTTCAGTACAAATTACTTATCATTTTATGACTTATAATAGCTCAAATTTTAAAAGTAGTATAATTTGTACCTATACCTTGTGTAATTCTTTTAACTACTTTCAGATCTTTTTATTCTTTAACTCAAGTTCCAATAATCAATTTGATTTGATAACCAATATCAATAAATGTTTTATAAAAGGGACAACCTTCTGCCCTCCCTACCCACTCTCTTTTACCCTGCCTTCCTGAAATTAGCAAAAGCTCCAAGAATTCTCCATTTCTGGACATACCTGTTGTGTTGAATGCTTCTGGTGTGGCTAAAGCCCAGTGTTCCTGCCACTGTGATGACGGAGTGGGCTGCGCTTTTGACAGAACCACCCAGAACAACCAGTCACCAATGGGAGCCACTTTCAGCCACCTCCACAACCCTGGCCTGGACACAAAACATCCTATCTTTCTACATGTTAAGGTTTACAGAAGGCTCTGATGAGTTTCTTTACATGATTTTTGCCTTGACATTCCTTGTCATGAATGCATGAATGAACCTTGGTTTATTCATTCTAAGTTTGTTTTACCCTCAGTCCAGATGAGGAACACTTAACCGCTGAGGAGGAGGAGGAGCTCTGTTTTGCAGGGCTCAGGGAGATGAGTTGTTAAAAAGAATGTTTTATTATTTATTTGTAGGCATGCTTGAAGAGAAAAAGGAAAAAAATAGACATACAAATAGGAACATTTGTTTCTGGCTACCAAAAATATACATGTTCAGAGTATAAAACAGAAAAGTTTAAAAATGAAAAAAAGCGCAGGGAAGAAATAAAAATCATTTCATGCCATATAGTGCCTCTGTCAGACATTTTTGTTTGTGTCCTATATTCCCATATGTTCACACATACACAGATTCTACTGACACATGCACCTTCTTTCACCAGAATAAAATTTTATTCTACAAACTATTTTACCCCCGGTACTTTGCACTTTACAATATATTGTAAACATTTTTTCCCAAAGCAAGTATAGTAACTGCCTCATGTCTCTTCTTACAGATGTTTCAAAGTTTACCAATGTCCTCCTGTTGGAAATTTGTGCTGCTTTCCTTCATTAGGCATTATACACATTTCTATCTCATTATAGTCTTTGCAATGAACTGCCTCTATTTCCTTAAGATGCATTCCCAGAAATGGAATTGCAGGATCAAATTTTTAAAGCTATTATACCCATTGTCCAATTGCCCAGAGAAAAATGACAACGTCTTATACTCACTTAAACAACAACCCCCCGCATTTCTGTACTGTCACAATAAGCATTAATAGTACAACATAAAATGTGCCAGGCACTATGTTAAGGGTTTTCTATGCATTATTTTCACTTTTAATTCAATAATCATTCTTCGAAGCAGTATTGCTGTCATTTGCATTTAGCAGATGTGTAAAATGAAGCTTAGAGAGCTTGAGTTCATTTGATCATAATCCCGTGACTCTGGTTTCAACTCTGAAACCTGGCTCTTAGCTGCCGTGGCATATCATACATCAACATTTATTGAGCATCTACTAAGTGCAAGGTACTGTGCTAGGGCACTGTAAAGAGGTGCACAGAGGAGAAGCAAGCATGATCTCTGTTTCCAGGACCTTCTAATCAAGTACGGAGGAGAAAATAGACACATTCATGGTATTGTAGTATGCATCTATGCATCTATTTTCTTCCCCCTACCGGATGCAGTTGGGCCAAATTATGTAATATTGACAGCAGGAAAATAATTTGGGCTGCAAAGGATGGGAAGATTACGATCAGCTGAAAGGATTAGGAAACGCTTTGCAGAAAAAGAAATTATTCAACCTTACCTTTAAAGGCACCACAGATCCATACATGTGGAGATGGAGAGTGAACATTTCTAGCAGAAGGACTGTAGATAAGTCATGGTTACAGGGGAACACAGGGTGGCCACAGATAAGAGTTTCATGGTAGCGAAGGGGGTTATAGGAAATAGGATTTCCAGATTCAGTTGGAAGTCAAGTCCCAAAGGTCTTTGCTAAATTGAGGAGATAAAGTTTACTCTTATAAACAGTTAGGTGTCATTGAACATTTTAGTGAAGAGACATGATTCATGCATCCAAATATTAGTTTTAGAGTAATTTAAAATGTGATTAGAACAGAAGAGACTAGAGATGGTGACATAGGTAATGTGGCAAGAAGAGGATACACACCACTTAGGTAGAATCAAGATCTGATATCTGATTGACTATAGGAAGCAAAAGGGGAGGGGTTAAAAAATTCTCCACGGTTTGAGGCCAGGCTAATTGGCCGGCCAGGTTGCCATTAGCAAAAGTAGGATGGACATTAGAAGGAGGAGCTGATTAAGGGAAGGAGAGAATCAAGTTTGAAAGGAAATAAGCCTCTGAAGTGCTAGTGAGCACTGGAGACGACAGCTGAAAATGTGCCCTGCCCTCCATTGAAGAGATCAAGGCTTCAGAAATAAGCCTCAGCATTATCCACAGGGCAGCAACAGCTGAAACCAAAAACTTGTATATCACTTGTGGGGGAGGGAGAAGAGAGAAAAGAAGAGGGTGGCCAGGGTCTTTGAACACTTTGAAAATGGAAATAAGAGAAACAAGCAAAAGAAAATCAGGAGCAGTGGTCAAAGGGAAAGGAGGACAGGCTGGATGATTCTGAGCTTAGGAAAGATGCTTTCAAGAGCAGGAGCTAATGAGTGGTGGGAAGACGATGGCTTTGCATTGCTGGGGAGAAAATGTCTCAGAGAGTTCCAGGCAAATGATGATTGAAAATAGGCCTGGAGATTTGGTAGGGTTCATGCTACAGGTGGCCTTTTAGAGAGTTCCAGGCAAATGATGATTGAAAATAGGCCTGGAGATTTGGTAGGGTTCATGCTACAGGTGGCCTTTTAGAGAGTTTCTTCAATAGGATACTAAGGAAGGCAAGAAGGAATTTTCGCTTGTTTGGAAAATATGGAAGCAACAACAAGAAGAAAAAAGATAATTTTAGGGTTTGAATATAGACAAACACATGCAGAAACACACACATATAATACATCTAAAATACACATGTAATATGGACAAGACCATTGGTGCTTATAATTCAAAGACAAGGAACCAGTAGAGGCATTAGGCATAGAATAGAGATACAGGATAAAAGGCAGTAATTGCTGGGAAAAGGTCCAAAAGAGTTGGGAGGGTTAAAATCAAGGGCCCAGTTGGAGGGGTTATCTACTAAAATGATATGTCTTATGGAGGAGTAGTAGGGAGGGAAGGGTGATTAAGATCAGTTTAGAGGTGGAGGGAAAGTGAACAAGGGAATTGTCTTTGATACCCCCTAGTTTTGGGTAAAGAGGGAGATGAGGTCATCTGAGGAGCATAGGGCCATGGAGGGAGTGGGATGGGGCCTGAAGAGGGTGGTGTGGGGCAGATATAGCAATGAATGCATCATAGTCTGCCTTTTATTTATTCCTGAACAAATCAGCAATAGGGAACACCCTTCGCTTAAGAATCCTCGCTCCCCTTTTTTCTGCAAAGAATATTCTGTTGTGGGAATTAAGGATGGTAGAGGGGAAGAGGCAGAGTAAAAAATGAGACATAGGTGTTTTTCCACATGTAGAATTTGTCAAAGTGTTTGAAATGAATTAAAGATCCCCCCACTCTGGTTCCCTTGCAGAGAGAAAGTGATGGGACATCGTTATGCTTCCTAAAATGGCATGACAGGATGTGTCAAAGCTTTTATGTATTGTACATTCTAAACTTACTATGACTAGATTTGCACATGAACTTAAGAAGAAAAGGTACAATGTGAAAAATAATTCTATGGGAATGATTATTATTTAGAAAAAATATTTTCTGTAGTTACACACCATATAATGCTACTGGCTCTGTAGTTTTTAAACATCAAAAATGCTTTGAAAACTTCTTTTACTTATAACATTTTCTGTCTCTTTCTGAACACTCGAAGTCTAGTTTTGACATGTACATTCAGATATTTGTGAGTCTCATGGCAGCATAGTGACCCTTTTCTGTTAGTGCTGAGCCAATTCTATAGAAGGTTTTGACTCAACTACTCATGACCTGTTCCAGGAAATGCATTACCAAGGGGCTAGCAGATAACAAATCTCCCACTTAGGAAGAATTGCTTCTGGAAACTGCAGGGCACAAGATAAGGCTTATTCCATGGGAGCTGACTTTATCCAACCCCACACTTGGGTGATGTAGTGGGCTCTGAGTAAGCTTTGTACACAGAACTGATAAACTCTGCACTAAATTAATTAAGAATTCTATTGCTTTAATAGCTTGTCCTGAAAGACCAATGACTAACACCACGATTTATTATGTGTACAAAAAAATGGGAATGTGTAAAAAATGGCTATGTAAATTTTATAATGGGAGCTCTAGGGTTGTATTAAATCATCTCCAGATTTGTTGCTATTTCTGACATCCAAGCTACACTGTGTGGAATTACTGGATCACAGAAATCCAAGTTTTCTCTCACAAGCAGAATAGTCAATCTTGCCATTGAGGTTAGAGCTTATAAGGTGTTTTAACAAACACCTGAGTCTCATAATGTCCTTGGAAGGAGATATGACTAGTCCCAATTCACAGATGTAGCTGCTGGTTTATTAAGATTATGTGTCCTGTTCCAGGAAACTCAACTCCTAAATGGCACTGATGGGATTTGAACTCAAGACTTCCACTTACACTCACAGAGGCCATGCAACTGCACTGCTAGTTACTGATGAAAGCTGAATTGGACTGACCACCCTGGCCGAGGCTGCCCCACCATGTCTCTTAGAGTAGAGGAACAGGATTAAAGTTGGAGCTTCTAAGTGCTACTCCATGATGATTCACACTTGTGATTTATTCATCTTCCTGTACCCATGTAAAAAACACAGAAAGGCTAAGGTGGGATGGGTAAGACCCACAGGACAGAAATGATTGTCCTGTACCATCAATCCTGTCCTGAACTGGCTCATCAGCTTTGCCTTCTACACTGGGTCTTGGGGGTTCCCTTACCATCAACCTCATGCTCCTCCTCCTGAGTGTAAGAGATGTTTCTACTCCAAAGCTGGATGGCAGACAATGTTTCATACTATTCCCACGCTATTCTTCCATGGATCAGACTGAGCCTTCAGCCCCAGGAATGAAATGGTATCCTCAGTGTTGGAGGCTCCTTTGCCTAGAAACCGAGCTAATGCCCATTACTACACTTTTTCTAGTCACTCTGAGTACTTTCAGGTTGTTTCCAGAATTTGCAATTAGAAAATGAGGTCACAGTGAAGATCCTTGCCTGTGTCTGACTGTGCATGTCCTAGCAGTTCTCTATGCCACATTTCTACAAGTGGAATGGTTCAGTTGAAGGGTATTGACATCTTCACCTCAACAAGAGAATTGAAAAATTGCTCTCTAAATCTTGGTTATACCAATTGATAGTCCAGTCCTACCAAAAACTGCCCAAGACTTCTAGGTTTTCCTCATTGTTGTCATCATTATTGTCATCATAAACACTTATTCATTGCTTCCTCTGCCAGGCACAGTCTAAGCACTTTATACGTATTAACTCATTTAACTCTCACGATAATCCTAGGCAGAAACCCATTTTGCAGATGAGGAGATTGAAGCATACAAAGCTTATACTATTTGCTCAAGGCCACAAAGTTTGTGAGTGGAACTAGAATTAGATGCCTGGCAGCCTGGCCCCTGAGCCTGCCCTCTTAACCATGACTGTAGCTTGCATCTCTCAATATTTGCTATTAAGAGTTTTAAGTTCTTGACAAAAAGATAAGTGTACAATGGTCTTAGGCTGTTGCTTTCATTTGTATCTACCTGATTTCTGGTATATATAAATGAGGTTGAGTCTTTTGTGTGTCTTTATCATCTAACCATGTTTCCTCTTTTGTGAATTATTTGTTCATATTTTTTTCACCATGTTATTTATTGAGTTATTGTTTTCTTTTTGATTTTGGATAGTGTGTCAGTTATGCATTGCTATACAATAAATTATCCCAAACTAGGTAGCTTCAAACAATACCAGTAACTTTATTATTATCTCTCATGGTCCTGTGGGTTGACTGGACCCAACCAGGAGGCTCACATGGGGTTTTTCATGCAGCTGAGTCAGATAGTGGCTGGGGCTTGGGTTAATGAAATGCTCATTCACTCACTCATGCACCTGGTAGCTATTGCTGGAGGTTGACTCGACCTCAGATGAGGCTATCAGCTGGGAGATTTACACATGGCCTCTCCACTGTGCCCTGGGCTCCCTTGCAGTGTGGTGGTGGGTTCGGAGAGCAAGCCTCACAGGAGACAAAGCAGAAGTGCATGATGTTTTTTGTGGCTCAGCCTCAGAACTGACTTAGCCTTGCTCTCCATGTACTCTGTTGATCAAGGCAGACTGGAAGTTTCAGCTAGGGTCAAAGGTATGGGACGTGAACTTTGCCACTCTGTGGGAAGAGTGTCAACATCACACTCTAAGAAAGACATATGGGATGCGATGGAATATATCACAGCAGCCATCTTTGAAACATTTTCTCAGCCACAGAAAGTAATAATAATTCCACCAAGTCTTTGCTTGTTTCAAGTTTTTAATGGTCCCTCTTGATACACAGACATTTTAATTACAATAGAGTCAGTTGTATCAATCATTTTCCTTTTGGTTTGTGCTTCTTTTGTTGGTTTTCTAAGACATCATTACCCTATCCTGCAATTTTAGCTATATATATATAATATATGATTTACATACATAGAGATGTATGTGTTTATAAAAATATGCTATGTGTGTATATATATACTGTATATTATACTTATATCTTTTTATTTTTAGGATTTTAATTTATATGGGACATATGTCTCCACATAATGCAAGATGAGGGTTAATTTTCTCTCTTTTTATATGTTCAGTTGGTTGTTAAAACCGAGGCATTTGTTATACTTTTACTTTCTTTTTTAAAAATTTAATTTTCATACTCATATTTGATTGAGTTTTCTTTATGTCCTGACCCCTACCCTACCTTTTCCCTGCTTTGGGAAGCATGCATTTTATTTCCATTTTCAGTATCCACCCTTATGTTAACAACTTAACCTTTTAAAAAAAAACCACTAAATTTTATCTCTACCCTTTTCTATTCTTCTTTTCCACAATATAAATACCTTAGAAGGTATTTATAACTGTAAAAAACCCCAAATAGTCTATCAGGTTGTGGTCTAATATTTATTTTTTCCTTGCTTTTATATAAATAAAAATCATTACTGTTATATTTATAGCTCATGTTTATGAGATAGAACTATGTTTATAAATGCCTTTGCTCACTACTCAGTATTGTTTTTGTTTTTTTCTAATCTCACCACGTCTTTCTGAGTTCAATTTCCTTCTTTACAGAGATCATATTTTAATAATTATTTCAGTGCAGGTCAAAGAGTACAAACGCTCTCATTTTTTTCTTAATTTACTAATATTCCTTAGCCATTTGAAGATATTACTTCATTCTCTTCTTGACTCTACTGTTGCTGATCAGTTCCTCACAATCTAACGGCTGTTAGATTGTAAATTTTTTAAACTAGCTTTTACAGACATATTCTCTTTGTCTTAGATGTTCTGAAGTTTCACTTATTTAGTCTAAGTGTGAATTTATTTTTCATTCAGCTAAGAATTTACTAATTCAATTAATCTAAGGACTTACAACTTTCATCAATTTTTACAAAATTCTTCACCATTGTCTCTTCAAGTATTACTTCTCTCACATTCTATTTGCTCCTTCTGGAATTCCTATTAGCTTCGTGCTAGCTATTCTCATTCTATCTACCATATCTTAACTTATCCATTTTTAAAATATCTGTCTTTCTGTTCATTCT
The DNA here is from genome assembly GCF_029289425.2 of Pan paniscus. Lineage (NCBI taxonomy): Eukaryota > Metazoa > Chordata > Mammalia > Primates > Hominidae > Pan > Pan paniscus. Next base: position 31,605,643 of record NC_073271.2, on the reverse strand, counting down.
GTATAATTTCCTCAGAACTGACTTTCAGTTCACTATTTCTTTCTTCGGCTTTGTCTAATTTGTTGACTAACTCATCTACTGAGTTTTAATTTTAGTATCTTATTTTATAATTTCTAGAAGTTTTATTTCATTCTTATAAAATTTATACTTTTTTGTAAATGTAGTCTTATTTTTACCTACTGAGCTTTATTCTTTCTTTCCTATCTTTAACATCTTGAATTGATAGTTTTTTTCAGATTTTTTTCCCTGATGTCTTTAGATTTCAAGTATTTCTGTTTTTTGAGTTTATTGATAATGGAGTATTTGTTGGTGTATTTTAGTATTTTTTACTATGCACTTATTTTCAGTGAGAAATACATTTTGTGGCCTGAGTTAAGGAGAGTCTCTCTGAAGTGGTTTTGCATTTGCTAATGTGAGTCCTCCAGCATCTCACCAGGCTGGGCAAACTTTATGTTAAATTCTCATTCTGAGGATTTGAATACCAGAGAGATAGTAGAATGGCAGTCTCTCAACCTATGCATCATGCTGGTATAGGGTTTTTATTTTTCATGGGGATCTTTCCTTCTCCATGAAGATCTCTGGGCATAGAAAATCTTTGCAATGTTGACTAGCTGGATAGAGAATAATTGGGGTGGGGTCATTTGAAAATTCTGAGTTTATGAAAATGTCTCAGTGTCAACATCCCACCTTGAGTGAGCCAAAAACCTGGTCTCCAAGCTCTGGGATTCTCACTTCCCAAGCCATTAGAATCTCCTTCCTCCCAAACCCTTTCTTTTCTTCCCTCCCTAGACTCACCAGTTTCAGTTCCAGTGCTTACAGACACTGCTTTCAGTTCCCTCTTTATTTCTGGAATCTGTGATTTTACTTTCTTTCTTGTGTACACAGTTATATTTTTAACTTATTTTTATTTTATTCAACATTGTTATTGCTTTACAGTATTAAGATTTCCATAATAACTTAGTCTACTATGTAACCAGAACTAGCAGTATCTGGAAAGATTCTAAAGCTAACTTTGTATAAAGCTTGGGACCGAGGTTCATCCATGTTCTCGGGAACTCACTGGGGCAGCCAAAAAGTTATTCTCTGGGTTTGTGTCACAGGATTACTCATAGGTGATAATACCTCTCAACTGTCAACTTTCAATGGTATCCAAGAGGTTCCCAACTTTTGCTCATTTTCTACTCTAATGCAGTGTTTCCCAGATCATGTTTGTGGAACATTAATACTTAAAAAAAACATTTTGTGTTTACATAAGTTTGGAAAATGATGGGTTAAACTAATTTTAACAAGTTTCTGTACTGCAAGATTTCTCAGAAAAGAAGAGGAAGGCACCTGCTTTAGCATCACTTCTGTGTATAAAAGGAAGTAAGAAAGGCTCATCATGTCTAAGCATGAGCAGTGGATGTGGACATGGATCAAGAACGAGGAGGGCAGAGTATCTCAGAACCCAACACCAGAAAGCAGCAGAGATTGATTTTCAGGGCTGCCTCATCTGTTTGGTTCCAAGCATGTGCTTATCCTTCTAGCACAGACTCTCTTTAATTTAGGTATAATTTAAAGAAAACACTCCTATAATCTACATGATAGTGACTTATTAACTTACTGCCACAATTAATCCACCTTTTAAAGTTTGGATTCACCTCAGGCCAGATATCCTGTGAAAGAAGAGATGGAAAATAAGTTTCCAATTGCAGTTGTCTGGACAATCTCATTTATGGTAATAGCTAAGCTTTATTGAACACCGTCTACCATCCAGAAGCCATCGTCAGCAACTTTACAGGGTCTTTACAATCTCACAACAACTCTGTGCATTTGGTTCTATAGTTAGACCCATTTTACAGATGAGAAAACTGAGACACAGAGATACTAAGCACGACTTCGCTCTCTACTGCTTCCTTTCCATTAGCTTTTTACCATGGAAAAATAAAGTTTTAACAGATGAATGCTTACTTGCTAGGCTCTGAATCTAATTTTTGATATCTGTCTTGAATAGAGGGCAAATGGTAGCTGTCATCTAACCACAGTTGGTAGTAAGACTCCCACTCCTTTGAGGTTTAGATGTCCTAGGCTCTAGACCTGGCTAACACATGATGGTGGGCAACCCACTTCACCTTCTCAGATTCATTTTTCTCGTCTATTAAACAGACATTCATAGTACTAGCATGTCCACCTCACAGGATTGTCCTGGTCTTTAAGTGAAATAATATACATAGAAGCTCATTGTAAATGGCAAGGTACTATGCAAAATGTAAGATACTACTACTGTTTATAGAACACAGCTTTGTTTTTCTTCTACTTCTGATGCATATCTGAAGTTAAGATCATGGTCCTGACGAGGGCAGTGAACTTGGTGTCTGGGTTAAAGATGAGAGTGGCAGCTGGCTCCCAGGTGGTCCAGGGTGTCAGTGAGGTGATGGAACATTCCACAGCCCTTTTAACCCCAGCATCAGTGTAGGGAGTTATCTTCAGGGAAGCTGCTCTCTCCTGGATTTGCTGATTATATTTTTAAACTAAATACTAATGTCTTTTACCCCAAAATGTTTTCATGAGGATTCGTGAGTAATCAGAAAGGTATGTTTCAAGGAATGTTGCTGTGGTTATTATTTTTTTCTCTACCAGACAGTCCCAAGAGTCTTTACAATTAAAAAATATATTTTTGAAAAAGCATATTGTACTTAACTCTATTTATAAAAGGAGATCTAAACAAGTCTGCTTGTTCTAAATCTGCCTAACGACTCGGGTAATAAATATTTCTGTATTTGTTTTTGGAGCCCATCTGAGTCGTCAAACGTGTTTGATTTAGGCTTAGTTCCCTTGGAACAAATGATGGCTGCATTTCCTTTTCCTTCAACCACTATCGTGTTTTTCCAAGAACACCAGCATTCTCCGTGAAGGCCCCCCAGACCTTAGTACTAGCTTGTTCACTTCTCTGGGAAGTGTTGTGTCTCAAGTTAACAAAACAGATGGGAAAGTCTGGGGTTATGAGAAAAGACAAATTCTGCCCTGAGTTGTGTTGGTCCGTTCATTCCCTCACTCAGTGATCCAGACATACAGCAAATGCATATTCAGTACTTGCCATGGGTCAGCTAAGAATGAGAGACAGGGTCTCTGATGTTATGAACCCTATATTCCAGTGAGGAGGAAGACGTTAAGCAGATGATCACTCACATGGTTTATTTTTTAATTAGGAAACTTCCGTATGCCATTTGCAGTTTCTGTTGCATGCAACTCCCTGGGAAGAAGTGGAAAACATAATTGAATATTTATCAGAGGCCTGATCATAGGAGTATGTGTGTGAGAGTTATTCCATTGGTAGAGGTCAAAAAGTTGTAAGCTATTTCATGGGGAGAAGAGTAAGTAAGTTACATTATGTTTCAGTTTAGAGAAGGGAATTGGAAATAGAAAGTACCTGAATTTTTCTCTTGAGAGTCAGGTTAAAAAAAGAATTGAATTTAAATTTCAGAAAGGATTGACTTAGACCTCTGGTTAGAATATCTAGAAGCCGAGATTAGACTTCCATCAAGGGAGGTATTGAGAATAAGACTGCCCAGACAGATCATGGGGTTTGATGGGGAGAATCACTGAGGGTAAAGAGTCAGGGCCTGAGCCCTGGGTTTCTGAGACTGTCTTAGGCCATTATTCTTAGCTGTTCTTCTCACTGTTCCGCCATTAGAACATGTTTAAATATATGTGTTGAGCTTCATCTAGTTGCGACACTCATTTCCTTTAACACTCACCACAGCTGAGTCTTGCGTTTTGTCTTTCTTAGAAGTATTTGATTTTTTCACAACATTTTCCATTTTTATCTATTATGATCTATCTCTTCCTGTCATAGCCGGAAACATGATACCAGGATTAGGCAACTCTCCAATCGCTTTCTCTTGGGTAAAGTCTGAAACAGAATAACCCCAACACATCTGTTATCTTTTCAACATTTTCTCATTTTCTCTACTATCACTTTCTAATTTTATGGGGGAAAAGGAATTCATTTCTTTTTAAAATTGATGTACTTATTTGAAGTTTTATTTGCATTGCACCAATTCATCTAGATTTTTACAGGGTGATAAACTGTACACACAATCACATGGCACTTTTGTCTTTTAATTTTTGTCTATTTAATTTTCGTTTGACTTGCTATTTTAATTTTGTGTTTTGTTTTGTAGGGGGTGGGTGGGATACAGTTACTGGCTTGATTTCTAAAGTTCTGTTTATTTCAGTAACATTAATTTTCTGTTTAAAGTCATAAATTAAAAAAAAAAGTAATGAATTTAGATTTTACTCTTAGGAGCCTGAAGAGTATAATTAATTGTCTGAAGAGTGGGAAATCAAACCAAAGGGAGATGTTTACTGAAGCTACATATAATGGAGCTTTTTTTTTTCCTAAAGAAGAAAGGCATGCATTGGACACTTCCTTTGCAGAAAGCAGCAAGCAAGGCCAATCTTTGGAAAGTATGCATTTAGGACAGTACAGCTATTATCACATCCCTGATGCTGATGTGGTGACTAAGATGGAGAACTTGGGTGTTCATCACATGTCTCTTCAATCATCAAGCAGCCCAGCTTCCTCAAACAGCTTTGGAAATGCTCTTCATTTCAGAAACAAAACAATGGAAAATGAGCCCTGCCTGGATAGGAAAAGTCCATACATTGCATTTTCATTGACCTCCTGGGCTCACTTGTTGTAGGGCTTTGTAATACATAGAAGAGGTTTTTGAGCTACTAATACCTAAGACGGCTTTTGTTAACCAGCTGTTAATTTGAGAGTAACTAAGGAAAGCAGAGATCTCATTCCACTTTACCGTTTTCAGTGCAATGCATCCTGGCAATACAAGTTAAGAAACAAGAAGATACTTTTGCATAGCCATTCAACTTCTAGAAGTTTCTAGAAGGAAACTGTCTTAGGGAAATAATATACAAATAAATCTCTCTTTACATCATATTTCTTTCTTTCAGTTACATCCTTCATTTTAACTCAGATTGGTACTAGACTAAATATATCGCATCAAGTTTCCACTGTGTCCCATTCTTTACAGGGATTAACAAACACCTAAAGAGAAAAAAATCCTAATTTGCCTTTGTTAAGCAACTTGAGTTTATAGATATGAATATGGTTGTGATTTACTAGGTAGACCATCACATTTGGGTTGTTCCCTTTTTGAAACCCTGGTCAGAAAAATAAGAAAATATTTTATATATGCTGGATTTTTTTGTTTGTTTTTGAGACAGAGTCTTGCTCTGTTGTCCAGGCTGGAGTGCAGTGGCACAATCACAGCTCACACTGAAGCCTTGAAATTCTGGGCTCAAGCAATCCTCCGTAGCTTCCAAGTAGTTAGGACTACAAGCATGTGCCACCACAGCTGGCTATTTTTTAATTTTTTGTAGGGACAAGGTCTTAATATGTTGCCCAGGCTGGTCTCAAACTCCTGGCCTCAAGTGATCCTCCCACCTCAGCCTCCCTTAGTGTTGGGATTACAGTCATGAGCCACTATGCCTAGCCTGGAACTCTTATAACAAAGTCACAGAATATGCTTTCAGAAAGTACAAACTACTATAGTTCATTTCTTCTGCATGAATTCAAAATTTCAGGGTTTTTTTCCTCTGCAATTCTAGGAATTAACCTTGTAAAATAGTATATTTTAGGGAAATTTTGGTGAAAAAAAAAAGTGTACCATGCATTTTGAGATGTTTTAAGTTTCCAGAAAGCTTAGCTATTGTGTAGTTCTCATGAGAAAACGGTACCATGGACTTCTGGTATTATTAATTATAATAATTAGTAATTATAATAATAATTATGAATTATACTGTCACAAAGCAGCAGCAGGCCTGAGCCCTCTTGCAAATGCAATGCCAGGTAGATTTTTTTTTTGTTTTTTAAGAAATAAAAAGTCAGTTTTAGCCACCTGCACATCTTCGGAAGTTGTGAAATGCTAGAACCTGTAAAAACTGACTTCCCATTCTGGTTTCTAGGAAATGTTTTACTTCTCATCAGAATAAGACTTCATGATCTCAGACCCTCTGTCTTCCACTTTCTCTTCCCCAATTGCATTCTCCCTTTGAAAAAAGTCCACTGGATTCTGAAGCTGTACAACTCCTCATGGCATATTTAGATGACTTCTTCTGCAACATTTCTCACTATTCCATTGTATGAGCCTTTGAGGCTTCATTTAGAAGTGTAATGCTTGCAGGTACAGTCCCAGTGAAAGAATTTGGGGCTTTCCAACTTTTCTTCCCTGTTGGCAGTTTAAGGGCAAAGAATTAAAGGAGTTAGGATGAAGGGTGGTTATTAGCTCATCTTACCAAATGTTGGCTCTGAAGTATTTAATAACAATTGAGTTGCAGAGAAAACATGACTTCTCTGTGGGTAAATCTATGTATTCACTTATTTGCCAGGATGCCAGCCTCACAGGCGAATGGTACATAGCTAAGGAAGAGAAGGGGTAGGGAAGGAATGAAAGGATTTAAAGATTGGCTGTTACAAGCTCATTTCTAGTCATTCGATTTTCCAGGGTAGTATAGTTTCTCAATTCTGTTCACACGGGTAGTTGGGGGAACCATAGGAAATAAAATGAAAATGTTTATGTTAGGAAATTAGGCAGTTACTTATTTTCTTCTTAATACTATACTTCTATTTTAGGAGAGTGTGTGTGTGAGAGAGAGAAAGAAAGAGAGAGAGGGAGAGGGAGATGGAGGAAGAGGGAGAGACTGAGACAGAGACAGGATGGAAGAAAGAATGAGAAAGATGAAAGATAGAATCAGAGAAGGGCAGACAGAGAGAATGAATCCTTGTTTTATTTTGGGGACAAACATTGCTCTCAAGGTTGTAGTTATACACACGTACACATACACACACACACACACACATCTATAATTGACGGAGGTTTGAAAAGTATAGGGATAACAGTCTCAGAGACTGCATATATGTTCATGCTCTAGGTAAGAAAGGGGAGATGAATGTACTTAACGTGGCCAATGGAATGATGCAACTAACCAGTGGCAATAATAGTTTCTTATTGAGTAGGTCACAGAAAGACAGGAACGATGATGATTGTCCATGGAGCCGATGGGGGCATCAGTGCTCTGAACATTCTCTTCTAGTGATGATGAGAGCTCATATTTACTGAGCATACTGGATTCTACGCACTTGATATCAACTGACATCTAAACTTCAAAGCATTCCTCGCCAGATCGTTGCTGGAGTTTTCTTTGATTTAAAGATGAGCTTTTTCCTCTTCTGGGGATGATGTCTAGAGGCACTCAGAATGGTCCAGTGTTTGACAAATCGTCATAGGCTTTCCCGCAATACAGCTTCTTACTAAACTCGGCTGCCACAGAACCCATAGTAGTAAAATTGTTTACCTTTATACCAAGAAGCTTTGGAAAGCACCAAAATCTGTATTCAGTGTGTTCAAGCGTTTCATGCTGTGAGACCTAAAATCTTATGAGCTTGTCCAAAACACTGAAACATGTCAGCAGGGCCTATGGTGATTCCATGTGTGCTAAATGTGCCTGTGAAGGGATCAAGCATGCTGTCCTTATTGAGGAGCAGAAAATTGTTGTCAAAAGTGTTGAAGGAACAAGCACAGAGGCAGAAAGCTAAATTAAAAATAAAGCTTTTTATGAGTCATAAAAATTAAGAGACATAAAAAAACAATAAATATGAGGACACAGAGGCACAGAGAGGTTCATTAACTTACGCAAGGGTAGTCGGATGGTGGAGATAGAGCTGTGAAACCTAAGCGGTCAGGCACTGAGCTGAGTCCTGTCCACTCAGCTATGTTGTGTGAACTTTGCTTTCTTATCTCAATTTTGCTATTTGTAGGAAGCCAAGCCTTTTATTGTCCCTGACAACAGTTTTTTTTTATTTGCATCAAAAACGCGACCTGTGTCCCAGAAGAAATAATTTTCACAGGACACCAAGTAACCATATCAAGACATTGTTGCCATTGAATGATAAAAGCAGATCATACCTGTAGTGTGTAACAAAGGGAAAACTGTACTTACTAGTTTAGGTCAGAAGAGAGCAGTGGTAGAAAAATAGTGGCCATGGAGGGTATCTGAGAAAGAAAGACTACGTTCAAATGCAGAGGGGAATTTTGTGGCATGACATGTCATGCCCGATCCAGGCTGGGTTACTAGGTGCTGCAGGACCAGGAGTGCAGGGGCCACAGGAATGGCATGGCCTTCCGGGTCCTGCCCCACATGTGTACCCTCCTCGGCCCCAGAGAGGCAGCTGTTAAAAGGTTCTGCATTTAACTTTAAAGCTTGACCTTTCCCAGGTCAATATCAAGCTCAGGAATTGGGGAAGATTGAGGAACCCTGGAAAGCTCATTTGACTGAGGTATCCTTCTGATGTTTAACTTTTACTTTTGCTTTTCTCTTTAACCCTGGATTGAAGTTCTTTTGAGATCTTAAACCTATAAGCCTTCTCTGTCACTTTGCTGACATCTTCGTAGATCTGCGAGCAGTTTATAGAGGGGACAGCATTATTCTTCGAAGTGTGTTCAGAGAACCAGCGTCACTTGGGTCAGATTGGGGTAGTGGTTAAAACGCAGACTCAACGAGAACACATGGACACAGGAAGGGGAACATCACACACCGGGGCCTGTTGTGGGGTGGGGGGAAGGGGGAGGGATAGCATTAGGAGATATACCTAATGTTAAATGACGAGTTACTGGGTGCAGCACACCAACATGGCGCATGTATACATACGTAACTAACCTGCACGTCGTGCACGTGTACCCTAGAACTTAAAGGATAATAATAAAAAAATACAAACAAACAAAACAAACAAAAAAAAAACAATGCGGGATCCTGGGCCCCCCTTGAGAGTCAGCCACCCCCGCCCCACTGAATCAGCACTGCAGGAAAGAGGCCCTGGAAGGGACTGCTCTCAGTCACCAGAGGGTTATTTGCATGAGAAATGTTTACAAACCACCTTTTGACAAGTTCAATGGTTTGCAAGGATACATTTCTTGCATAACAATAATTAAATGTGTTTCTGCCCAAGGAATGGTGTGAAAGATCACTGTTAGGGCCATGAGCATGGATAAGGAACTGCTCCTGCCATGAGGGTGACCCATGCTTATCAGATGACCTCCACATGTGGGTAGAATAGAGACATGAAACCAGACTCAAAACTGCGACAGTCTCTCACTGCCCTTCGCGAGTTGTACCTCAGTAAAGCTGGAGATAGGATCTTTGAAATACAGATAAATTGTCATTTTCCCCCTCACAGATGTTTTGACTCATACATACTTACCTAAAATGTTTCAAAGTAGTTTTTTAAATACACATTTGGGGTATTCAGACGTTTAAAGAAGTCACATCAAAATCGTAAATATTTGTATTAGGTTGGTGCAAAAGTCACTGCTGTTTTTGCCATTGAAAGTAATGGCAAAAATCGCAGTGACTTTTGCACCAACCCGATAATTCCTTGTAGGCCATAAGGGTAACTTTTGATAATGCAAAGCAAGACAACACTGACTTTGTGGGAAATTTCAACCATGATTAATAGTGATCTCGTATGGGGATGGAGTGATTAAAAACAGAAATCGAAGTGTTGTTTATTTATTTAGAAAAAAGAGCTGGGCGCAGTGTAATTCCAACATTTTGGGAGGCTGGGGTAGGTGTATTGCTTGAGTTCAGGAGTTTGAGGCCAGCCTGGGCAACATAGTGAGACCCGGTCTGTACAAAAAATTTAAAAAGTAGCTGAGCATTGTGGCACATGCTTATTTATAGTCCAGCTACCAGGGAAGAGGCTGAGTTGGGAGGACTGCTTGAGCCCAGAAAGTCAAGGCTGCAGAGAGCTATGATTGTACCACTACACTCCTGCCTGAATCACAGATGGAGACTCTGTCTTAATGTGAGTGTCTGGTATTTTAATGAGAAGAATATGAATTTTGAAAATTAAAAGGAAACAATATACAGTGGAGAGACACTTCACATGTGCAGAATGTGGGATTTTCATTGCCACTACAGAGAGAGTTAAGAATAGCAATAGCAATAGCAATGCTGTTTTGGGATAGTGGTTAAGATGTAGAATACTTGTGGGTTCCTGGGTCTTTCTTTGATTCAGGGTTCTAAGAGCCATCCCTTATCAACCATTCCTATGACATCTGGGAACCAATGTTTTCCAACACAGTCACATCTGTGATGGTTAAACTAGAGAAAGGATACCTAGAAATCAACATTGCTCAGAGCTAGGCTTACCAAATACTCCATGAGAAATACAATAAAAACTCACTCGCTGCTTATCTAAAGTTCAAATGTAACTAGCTGTACTGCATTTTTATTTGCTAAATTTGGTGACTCTACTCACTAGAAAAATGAAATATGGTAGTTGCATTTTAAGAGAACCAGGATTTTGAGAACAATTATTTTCCACGATTAATAACAACCTGCCCTTCAGTGGAAGATGGTGCCTGCTCCCCGGGTTCTCCTGAAGTGCTCTGGATCTCTGTCCCCTATCACATGCTGGTGTTCTTCCAGCTGTTCCTGGCAGCCAGGCCATCTTAGGCATTCCAGCTTGTCAGTGGCTGGGAAAGACATGGGAATATGCACGTGTAGTTAAGCCCGCATCTCCAGGGTCAGAACAGCTCAGGACTTCTATCTTGTTATACCTTAAGGTTCTGCACACGGGACCAACACCAGGGCCTCCAGATACTCAGCCCTGCCGATGCACACACTGGTGCCCCTCTGGTGTTTCCTAGATAATATATTTACACATCACTTATCCTTTAGACTCGGGGGCAAATATACATTTTATATATTTTCTTATTTAATCTTATATAAGCTTTTTTTTTTTTTTGATGGAGTCTCGCTCTGTCGCCCAGGCTGGAGTGTAGTGGTGTGATCTTGGCTCGCTGCAAGCTCTGCCTCCCGGGTTCAGGCCATTCTCCCACCTCAGCCTCCCGAATAGCTGGGACTACAGGTGTCCGCCACTACGTCTGGCTAATTTTTTGTATTTTTTAGTAGAGACGGGGTTTCACTGTGTTAGCCAGGATGGTCTCGATCTCCTGACCTTGTGATCCACCTGCCTTGGCCTCCCAGAGTGCTGGGATTACAGGCGTGAGCCACCATGCCTGGCCATATATCGGTTTTATCAGGAAAATATTATTCTCTCTTTACTTTTTGAAAGACAGATTTGCAAAGCTTTTAAGAGAATTGTGAAGCTTGGAATGGTTACATCACTTGTCCATAGTTAATAAAGATTCAAACATGAAGTCTACTCCAAAGCCCAAGCTCTTACCTCTTCTATACTGCCTGCCTATCTCCCATTCTCCCTACACTCTCTCCCCATTCTGCATTTCATGTAAGTCCCAAAGGGATTATAGTGACTTACAATGATGTAAAGAGATGAACTGGACTTTGGGACAGGCTGTCTCTGAGCTCTGTTAGGGGGCAAGTGAATTCATCTTTCTGAGACCCAGTTGTCTTAATCTTTATAACTGGGATACAAATATTGGCTGCATAAATCTATTGGGATGATTAAATAAATTAACTTTGTAACATATAAGGCACTTGGCACATGCTTGGTTCCAAAATCTAGGATACTCGCTGTGTATATAACCAAATACCTAACAGTGAGAAGTGCCATGGATGTTGTAAAAGAACTAGGCACAAGGAACAATCAGAACCCAAATGAAGAGCCAAATGAGAGAATAGGAAGAAGAAAAAGAGGAGGAGGAGGAAGAAGGAGAAGGAGATGATGGGGGCCTTGGGGGAAGGAGGTGACTTGTCTCAGGGACTCAGGATAAGAGGTATTAGAATTGGAGCCTGCTTTTTCAGTGAGTTTTTTGGAAGCTGAGTCAAAGCAACTTATTATAAGCGGCAGTGATATCTTTGAGCCAACAGGGTTCTCAGATTTGCATCTATAGAAGCTCCGTGTGCAGCAGACTTTGTGGCTCTGAGTTCACCATGGGAAGAGGAAGGTCAGGACTCAGAATTCCTTGAGAATTCCTGAGAATTACTTGAAAATGTCTGGCTCATGACTGAAACATACTTTTGTTCTTCATAGAATATACAGTCACTTTTCTGGGCTTCCCTTGGGGAAAAAACAGTCTGCATCAGTTATTTATAGTTTTTTCTGAAAGACAAAACAAAACAAAGTAAATTAAATCTGAGCCAATGCTTGAGGGCAAAGGATTCTGGGCTCAAATGAAATGTTAAGTTATTAGTATTTGCTGAGTGACCTTGGCTGGGTCGCATCACCTCTCTGAGCCTTTCTTCCTCATCTGTACAGAAAACAGATCAACTAAGAAATTGCATGAACTTCTGTCCAGTGTCCACCTCATGCCTTGCCCTGTGGTACATGCCTGGTCCAGAGGACAGCCCAGCCCTTCCCATGGTGGTGATCACAATACAGTGAGTGTGGGCAGGGGATGAATACAGGGTTAAGACTCACATAACCTAGCAAACATCGATAGTGTTACATCAGAAGCGAACACATGCTGTGAAGAAAATGATGCTGGCTTATGAAATAGAGTGAGGCTGGGGCTGAACAGCCAGGAGGCAGGGCCAGGCCCTGTTCATACAGTAGTCAGACATGGCTTCTCTGAGGAGGTGACTGTATTAGTCCATTCTCACACTGCTATAAGGAAATAACTGCGACTGGGTAATTTGTAAGAAACGAAGTGTATCAGTCTGTTTTCATGCCACTGATAAAGACATACCCAAGACTGGGCAATTTACAAAAAAAGAGGTTTAATGGACTGACAGTTCCCCATGGCTGGGGAGGCCTCACAATCATGATGGAAGGTGAAAGGCACATCTCATATGGTGGCAGACAAGAGAAGAGTGAGAGCCAAGCGAAAGGAGTTTCCCCTTATCAAACAATCCGATCTCATGAGACTTATTCACTGCAATGAGAACAGTATAGGGGAACCACCGCCATGATTCAATGATCTCCCACTGGGTCCCTCCCACAACGTGTGGGAATTATGGGAGATACAATTCAAGATGAGATTTGGGTGGGGACACAGCCAAACCATATCAAGAGGTTTAATTGACTCATGGTTCTGCAGACTGTACAGGAAGCAAAGTGGCTTCTGCTTCCGTGGGGGGGCCTCAGGATACTTACAATCATGGCAGAAGGTAATGGGGAAGCAGGTGTCTTACATGGTTGGAACAGGAGGAGGAGAGACAGTAGGGAGGTGCCACACACTTGTATAACAACCAGGTCTTGTGATAACTCATTCACTCACTATCACAAGAATAGCACCAAGGGGATGGTGATAAACCATTCATAGAAACTCCGCCTCCATATTCCAACCACCTTCCACCAGGCCCTTCCTCCAACATTGAGGATTACAATTCCACGTGAGATTTAGTGGGGACACAGATTCAAACTGTATCATTCTGGCCCTGGCCCCTTCAAATCTCATGTCCCTCTCACATTACAAAATACAATCATGCCTTCCTAACAGTCCCTCAAAGTCTTAACTCATTCCAGCATTAACTCAAAAGTCTAAAGTCCAAAATCTCATCTGAGACAAGGCAAATCCCTTCTGCCTGCTTTGTTCTAGCCATGTTGGCAGCCAATTGGGTGGTGCCAACCCACATTGAGGGTGGGTCTTCCTCTCCCATTCCACCTACTCAAATGTCGGTCTCCTCTGGCAACACTCACACAGAAACATCCAAAAACAATACTAGCCATCTAGGCATCCTTCAAATCCAATCAAGTTGACACTAATATTAACCATCACAGTGACCTTTGAGCAGACACTTGCGTAGAGTGTAGGAACCAGTCATGAGAGCTGGCAAGAAGCATGTTCTTGGTGGCTCTTCAAAGAGTTGCCCAACAGAAGGCTAGGGAGGAAGTTTATGTCAGGAAGGAATTTGGACTTTACTGGAAAATATGGAAGAAACAAGAAGAAATCTCTGCTGGTGTCTTGTCTACAGCTTACAAACACCTTTGGTCTTTTCCACATTGGAGACACACACAGGTAGTTTGTGTGCATGTCTATGTATATATCCACACTCTTAAATGCACTTCAGGGACATAGAACAGGCACATATACCCTAGATTTTCCCTGTCATCAAAAGGTCCCTTATGACTGGTTTTGGGACAATAAACAGATGCTGGCCATGTCCACTGCCACTACCCACTTCTACCGATGCCAACACTGCCGATGCATCATGGTGGCCTCTGCCACGGAGCATTCCTCTGGACACTGCAAAAACACACTTTCCAATGAATGGCATTAGCAGGGGAATTGAAACCTATTGGCTACTCTGGGCCAGTGCTCCCGGCTGTACTCTGATAGTCTTATAATCTGTGTTTTGTGACATAACCAAGAAAGTTAAAATAGACCTTGAGAATCAGAGCAGAGTAGGCATCAAAGGGTTGTGGTGTCATCTCATCAGAGGGGTAATCAGAAAACAAGCACTTAGTGCACACAGATGAGTATGGATATGTAGGCCGGACTAGTGACAGTATCTTCATGAGATTGGAAGTGCAATCAGACAATAGCTTGAGGATAGATATTTGGGTAAGGAGACTTCAGGTGGAAAAATACTTTATGCTGAGAATCACAAAACATTACAGGCCAGTAAGGAAATGTTCCACAATAAAATAAAATTATGGGGAAGGAGTGAGAAAAGAACCAATGGGAGCAAAAAATGGGAGAAGGAGAATTTATCACCCCAGTGAGAGCAGGGTGAATGGAATCAAGGGGCAAGGGCCTGGGAAGAGTTAGAAATAGGAGTACAAAAAAAAATGTTCTTTTCCTCTGATGAATAGTGAGGATCGGTTTGGCCTCCCATATCACCCTCTGCATTCCTGGCATTTTATGTGTATGCAGGAACCTGACGTGGCATTTAGTGAGAATAGGTACTTTTTCTTGGTGGTGCTGATGTCTGACAGTAATGCCATATAGCCATATACAAGCCTCACAAGGGCTTACATCAAAGAGGGGTTTACTCAGAATACAATGAAGCTCTGTGACTTTACTAAAATCTACACAAAACACCTGAAGACTAACAGTTTAGGAAAGATGACAAAAAGTACTACTTCTTAATTCAGAAATGGCATTGACTAGGTGTGGTTCACGTGTGACATAAGGGAGAATACTCATTTTGAAGTGTATCTTGTGGATTTGCTAGCAGGAAAAGTGGAACAATGACACCAGCCATACTCACATCTATGCAAAGTTAATGAGTGACTTTTCATATTTTTGGTGCTCTGCTCTATTTAAAATTAAATTCCCTATTGTGTAATAAAAATACCAAACTACTTATATGAACAGTGAAAGAGGGTGAGGCCAGTTCAAATTAATTGAAATCAACAAGATTATTTAGGAGAATCGAAGCAATATTGTACAAAGATTGGCCAAAGGCCAGGCTGGCTGTTATCATTTCTCTCCCTTTGATGGCCTTTAAGTTGGGGTTTCCTTCCAAGTTGGGTTTATTTTTCTTTTATCTGGGAAGAGTGTGGTTTAGTGAAATTTTAAAGTTATGCCTTTACTTTGCTGCATCTAAGGAACAAAAAGAAACATGACAGTAATAATTTCAAGGTAATTTGATACAGGTATGTATTAGTCTGTTTTCACGCTGCTGATAAAGACATACCCGAGACTGGGCAATTTACAAAAGAAAGAGGTTTAATTGGACTTACAGTTTCATTTATGGGGAGGCCTCACAATGATGGCGGGAGGCAAGGAGGAGCAAGTCGCATCTTACGTGGATGACGGCAGGCAAAGAGAGGGCTTGTGCAGGGAAACTTCCCTTTTTAAAACCATCAGATTTCATGAAACACATTCACTATCACAAGAACAGCATGGGAAAGACCCACCCCCATGATTCAATCATCTCCCACTGGGTCCCTCCCACAGTGAGTGAGAATTATGAGGGCTACAAGATGAGAGTTGGGTGGGGACACAGAGCCGAAGCATAACAAGATATAAGAGATAAGATTGTATTATAAAGCTGACCCTACCCTGGGCACCTCTGTCTACTACTACTTCCTCTCCACTAGCATCTCAGCCTTCATCCCCGCCCCCATCTCTTGCTAGATGAGCTACGTGGACAACCTGGTGTGTGAGCTTCCACACATTTTCTATACTTATGTAATTTAATTATAGAATCATATCACATCCACATACAGGAATGTCTCAGCCTCAGTGCTATTGACACATGGGCCAGATAAGTCTTTGTGGTGGGGGCTGTCCTGTGCACTGAGGCATGTTCAGCAGCATCCCTGGCCTCCACCCACCAGATGCTAAGAGCATGCTCCCCACAGCTTTGATGTCTCCAGACATCACGAAATGTCCCTAGCAGGTAATATCACTCTTGATTGGGAATAACTGATATGAAGGCTTAGTTTTACAATTTGTTTATATATGTGTGTGTGTGTGTGTGTGTGTGTGTGTGTATGTATGTATGTATATATATAGTAACCATTTTGTTCTCTTTCTACCTACTGCTTTTCTACCTGCTGCTTGTCTGAATCAAAATCGTTGACAAGGTTCTTTAACATATAATTAATGCTATTTAATTACTTTTCATGAATGCTTCATAGTCTGTCCAGTGGATATAACATTGCTCCATGGGTTTATCCCACCATTCTTTCATCTATGGGCATTAACATGATGTCTAGTTCTTGACCTCCAAATAGCAATGCTGTAATGAGTATCATGGTACATGTGCCTTTACAGATCCCCAGAAATGGAATTGTAGCATAAGAATTTCATTTTATTTTATTTTTCGGGACAGGGTTTTGCTCTGTCACTCAGGCTGGAGTGCAGTGGCATAATCACCACTCACTTCAGCCTCAACTTTGTGAACTGAATCTTCCTGCCTCAGCCTCACAAGTAGTTGGAACTACAGGCATGCACACCCATGCCTGGTTAATTTTTAAATTTTTTTGTAGAGTCTAGGTCTCTCTCTATGTTGCCTAGGCTTGTCTTGAACTCCTAGGCTCAAGCAATGCCCCCACCTTGGCCTTCCAAAGGGCTGGGATTACAGGCATGAGCCATGGTGCCTAGCCTTATGTATTTTTAATTTTATTAGACGGTGCCAGATTGCCTAATGATAGCCTTTGAAAGAAACTTTTAAAACTATAAATTTTATGTATAAGACTGATACGAGTGATTATTTAAGTGATTTCTCAAACATGAAAAGAAATACAAATATATTCAAAGTTTGCCTTTTGGTTTTAGTCCTAAAAATTACAATGTTTCCTACAGGAGGAAGTTTGGATTAACTGTTTAATTATCAGATCTTTCAAATTTCTTGTTTGTCAAAGGTTTTGAGTGTAGACACCAATTAAAATGAATAAACTGCAAAATTAAATTCTATGCCAAGAGTGTTACTTTTTTCTATAATCAATTTACCCTGTATTAAGTATTTCAAGACTAGAAATGAAAATGGAATGGGGGACTGGATTAAAGTTGTCTTAAGTGATGGAATAATACAAATATGCCTTGTGAGTTACCTTTGGATTAATGGGTGGCTGAAACCCTGCAACTTAACCTCACCCTGCAAGTCGGCACAGTCTGAGTATTATGTGTCACTATCCAATGATGGACGAAAATAGTTCTATTTGATATTTTGGATCATTTTAATGTACTGTTTTATTCCCCGCTCAACAGCTCAGGATAGCTTTTAAGCAACATGATTTCAATTGTTTTACTATTTCTTCCCTTTTAGAGGTCTCCAGTTGAAAGAAGAAAGCTTAACCTGGCTTCTGAATTCCAAGAGCACACGGCAAAGTGGTAAGAAAACTAAGGTCTATTTTTTCTTTCTTTTTGAGTACTTGAGTGACTCAGCAAATATGATATTGGGAGATGTCATTTCTGATTGGTATTGTGCTGTACGTGTAGCTGTCTTCTGGAAGTAGAGGCTGCTGGGATCTTTCCTGGACTTGTATATCAGGGAGAAAGAACTAATTTAAAATAAAGCAAAATATGCATCTACTCTTTACTAGGTGTACTTTAAAAAATAGACAAGTAATTGCAAAGTTTGCAATACGTATGCATTACTTGTCTATTTTGCAACTATTTACTTGCATGTGTCTGTAGTTGCACCTGAGTTCCAGTGCAACAAGAGTGTTGCTCTCCAAGCTGTTGGGAATGGAAGTGTTAGCTTCAAGTCTCACAGAGGTTTCGGGCTTTGTTTGAAGCCTTTTAATATTACAGGAAGATTTTGTTCCTTCAGTTTCTCTCATGCAATGTAATTGGACTTCTCTAATTCCTCTTTTCTCCTTGGTTATTTCTCCTAATAAGAGAAATTAGCTTTATGCCTCTTCAATATTGTGGTTATATGCCAACTTGCAATGGAATAATCTCATTTGCTGCATTTTGGTTTGATATTGTGCATGAAATTTATAAATCATTTCCATTTAAAATTATAAGTTATGTCACAACATTATGAAATGTTTAGGGAAAGAGACATTGAAAAAACGATTCCACCAATAATTTAGCATAGCAACAGTTACTGGTTTGTTACCAACTTCATATGTATTTTTTCCTTTTACACATACAATTTAAAATTCTGACTTGAAATAACTTACTTTTTAATATGTAATATCTGCCTATGGGGCAAAATGTTATGAACTCCAAAATTGTGTATATGAAATGTATTGGTCTCTCCTTCCCTCCTTTGCCCCATGCCAGCTAGTTCCCTTTCCAGGACACATGTGGTGTTTCTGTTTTTCTAATTTACTGGTCCTTCGAGATTATTTACATTGTTTGCAACCTGTTGCTATGTTAAACAATGCTTTGAAAAAGAGTAGAACATCTTTATGCTATGCTGTCTCTCCTATGTTCTAGTTCTTGGATGGAAGGAAAAGGCTACCACTCAATATCTAAAGCAAAAACCTGACTTTATTGTTTGCTAAACAAGAGACAACAGTGCTTGTAGGACACGGTTCTGTCAAAACAAAGCAAATGCTGATCATATATAGGGTTTGGGAAGTATTAAGTTCAGGAATTAAAACACTGCGAGAAGTGTGTTTAGAAATTAGTTGACCTTTAGCCGTGAAAGCTTGGCATTTGGAGTGTGCCTGTTGCTAATAGCTGGATTTCAGAAGTATGGCTGGGATTGCTTGGCTAGCTTGCAGAAGTATGTTACAAAAGTGGATTGTCACGGATCAATTTTGATGTCTTTTTTTTTTGTGAGACGGAGTCTTGTTCTGTCGCCAGGCTGGAGTGCAATGGCACGATCTCGGCTCACTGCAACCTCTGCCTTCCTGGTTCAAGTGGTCCTCCTGCCTTAGCATCCCGAGTAGCTGGGACTACAGGCGTGCACCACCACGCCCAGCTAATTTTGTATGTTTAGTAGAGACGGGCTTTCACCATGTTGGCCAGGATGGTCTCCATCTCTTGACCTCATGATCTGCCTGCCTCAGCCACCCAAAGTGCTGGGATTACAGGCATGAGCCACTGTGCCCGGCCAATTTTGATGTCTTTATAACATCAAACAAGTGACTTGTTTATAACAACAAGTGACTTGTTGATACCTTAGGACTATGACCAAGAAAGAGTTATCATTTTCCTTTAAAATTTAAATTCTCAACTGCATGAGAAATTCATGGGAAATGGAAGTGCTGGGTCAAATGGTGTGTGCGTTTTATATTTTAATTGACTAGAGATTTACCAGTTTACACGCCCACCAGCAATGAATGGCAGTGCTCATTTCTCCACAACATAGTGTGTCATCAAGCTTTTGATCTTTGTTAACCTGAAAAGTGAAATATAGTATCTTCCTGAAGTTTTGTTGTCTATTTCTGAGAATAAGTAAGGTTGAGAAACTTTGTATATGATGAAAAGCTACCATATTTTATTTTCTATATGTTTTTCTGTCATTTACCCATTTTTAATGGAATTTTAAAAAGATTGACTTTGAATGACTCATGTATTAATTAGCCCTGTGCATTAAGAGTTGTAAATATTTTCTCCAGTATGTTCTTTGTCTTTTTCTTTTGTTTATGGTGTTTATTTGGGGAGAAAGAGCATGTAAAAACAGGCCTTGACACTGTTGGATTGATCAGTATTTTTTATTGTCTTTTGGGTTTTATGTTAGTGATGGAAAACTCTCTTATTTTGAGATTGTAACATTTTCTATGCTCTCCTTTATTGCTTTTATGGCTTTACTTTCATTCATTCTGGAATTTGTGCTGGTGTAAGTGTAAAGGAGGATACAATTTTTTAGGTAGCTACTTAGATGCCTCACCACTATTTCTTACATAATACATTATTTCCCTACTGATGTGAATATCATCTTTGCTCAAAACTAAAGCTTCCCAAGTATGTTGATTTACTGCTGACCTTTTTCTCTGATCCATCAATTATTATGTTGGCTTTTTATTTATCATAATACCACATGCATTTTTCTGTTTAATAGGCTTCTTGCTAATCACTGTGGGGTTCCCATTAAATGAATATTGTGTAATTTACTCAACAACTCTCCCTTTTGTTGCCCTCCATGTAACATTGGGGAGATTTTGGCTATAAATCAACAAATACATTTTTTAAAAACTTTATCTCTGTTCCATAAACCACCTGTAATTCTGGGGCGAGGTATGATTGTCTCTATTTTAACAAGTACCCCAGGTGATTCCAGGGAAGGCTAATGTTTCATTGCATGCTGCTCTTTGGAGTTGAACCCGATCATACATGGATCATATCGTCACACGACTGACCCAATCAGTGATGATAAGCGATTGATTTTTCTGGTGACAGTTGGAGTTTTACCACGTCCGCACATTATTGATTTATATACATATTCACTTCTATTTGTATATAAATACATGCAAGTATATAACAAATGGATACTGCTGTGAAGGTGGAATGTATTTGATGTGATATTTTTACAAATGCATGAAATTGTTGAGATTTGATGAGAGTCCATTTATGATTCTTAGTTTTCATAGAGAAATAGGAAGGGGCTACTGAATGGTCCACCTTAAGACCAAAAAGGGCAAGAGTACAGAATGAAAGGCCAAACAATGATTTCATTATACAAATGAAATGGGAAAATGCAGTGAAATTCCATCCATCCCTGAGGACTGATTCCATTTAGAGGTTAGAAGAGCAGCCTGGAGTGATCTCACACTTACGGGCTCTATAACCATCACTCCGGAGCAACTGTAGAAGGGTTGTGACTAAGGATGAATGGATCAGCACATAAAGTTTTTCGCTTTAACTACTCTTCTGTGGGGTACATAAGAAATAAAACAGATAATGGATCCAGATGGCCCATCCCCTGGTGAATAGTGAACAAGGGGTATCTAAATGGGTGAGCGCAATCCGCAGCAAAAACCCAAAACAAGAACATCGGTCGTGAGTCTCAGTTCAGTTTTAGAGGCAGACTGTTAAGTACATTAGGTGATGTCATAGACTATTTGTGATGAAGAAGATATTGGAAGGAACTGGCTCAGGGATGTTCTAAATGCAAAAAATCATGTTTTATTCCACTTTCATGGGCCATTGTAATTTACAGAGACTTTTCCCATTAAAACTGGCTTCATGATACCCAGATTACTGACAAGAAAACTGAGTTGCATGAAGTGTTCTCACCTCAGAGACCACTAGCTCAGCATCTTATTCACACACTGCAACTCCACTCACATTTATGAAAGACCTAGCCTACTTATGCAAACAAAGTATCTGGGGTATCAAGGCATGTGAATTACCTCTGACAGTAAGAATATGAAGCCTGATAGGGTCAAATAGGGAGAGGGAGCTTTGTTATGCTTTTATGTGCCTTAATTGTCCTGGAGTCTTCAGCAAGTCTGTGGTGAATGCGGTGGAAAAAGAGCAGACTTCAAAATTAACTTAAAATTTTAATCATTAAAATTAAATCACAGAGATAAATTAGACAGATACCTGTGAAAGCAAACATTTTTTAAAGCTGGGAACTCCCTGCTGTGTTGATTCACTTTACAGGATGGCCACATGGAACTGATGTAATAGCCAACAAACCATTGTCAGATGCATAATAGATTGCTAATTACTCATGGAAACAGACTTTTTGAACTAGAATGGTGCATTTTAATTGCCTTTTAGTAAGATGCTTTGTCTTTTTCTTCCCCCACCTAGGTCCCATCAGCACTTACCCCAGTGCTGGCCTGAGTTGTAATAGATGCGTAATAGACACGTTTATGTATTAATAATAATAAAGATAAATTATGTTTGCAAGTGCTTCCCCCTACATTTTATCTCCATAACAACTCTGGGGGATATGCAGGGCAAGTGTTATTATCTCTACTTTATTGATGATGAAACCAAGGCATGGTAAAGTCAGGAGGTTTTTCAAAATTTCACGGGCGAATCAGCATTCAAGGTCTGGTTTTGTTATTTGACAATATCCTGTTCCGTGTATAATAAACCACCCTGTGCTACGACATGAAACTCACAGTGCTAAGGCAACAGGACGTGGCCACTGGTGTGAATTCTGTCCCTGTCAACTGTGTGTTCTTTACCTCTCTGAGACATCGTTTATTCATTCTTAAATTGGCAAAAATAGTAGCTATTCCTGTCTACAAAGTTTTGTTGAGACTCCATTGAGATAATGCCTAAGGAATTTCTTTGAACTTTTCCACAGTCTGTTTCTCACCTAGAACCCTTGAATGGGCTTCAGTGGTTCTATAAAATCTGTAAAGTTATGTAAAATTTGATGCTTACTTGTATATAATGCGTTTATTTTTTCTGGAGAAAGTGCTAACAATTTTTAAGATTTTCAAAGATTTCTGTGATTAAAAAATTAGAATTATGCAAAACATTATGCACAATACTAGCACGGTGTTATTCATACAAAATATCTTTTCTGATATTATAACACATTCCTTTCAGAAAATATGAAAAATACAGAAAAGCACAAAAAGAAAATAATAGTCATCCAAACACATGTCATTTAGAGAGAATCAGCATAGCAATGCCACATCGTTGATGTGGCATTGTTATGGCTGATATCACACTGCGGCATTTTTTTATAAGTAAAAAATGTTTTGGGGACAGCACAAATATATTTTATGTATTACATATATAGTTTATGTGCATATATATTTGTAGGATTGGGATCATTTTAAATATGTGAACATGGACTTACTGGTATAATATTTTTCTGCATAATGTTTAACATCTGCCTTGAAATCTCTATATAGTTATTCCATAATTTCTATACCTAGTATTCTAGGTTTAGAGTATTGTATTGCACCTTCAAATTTGTTTTCATTTTTGTCATTTTAACTAATATTTATAATATATATGCTTCTACATATAATTATACTACATATTCATAAATTTCATATATTTTCTGAAATCAACTGCTCTATCTCTTGCTTTTCTAACTGAATGGTCAATTATTAAGTATTCCATTCTCCCAGATGTACTTTAGCTTTTAATTACCATGTTTCCAAAAATCTTACTGGATTTAAACAAAATTAATTATGCCTATTAATTATTTGGGGGAAGAATTTTAATATTTATATTTCTTTTCTAAAATATAATTTGTCACTTCTTTCATGCGGTTCTTTTTCATCCCTCAGTTAAGTTTTGTAATTTTCTTTTTCTAATAACTTGCCTCTTTTTCCACCATATTTATAGACTGTGACTTGCCTCTAAAGCATATTTTTGCAATGCCAGAACATTTAGAACAATTTTTTAAAATAGTGTTTATAGAAGGTATCATGTATTTTTCAGATATTAATATGGATATCTCTAGTGTTTTAGCATTAAAGACCACCGGCTAACAGTGAACGATAGTGGTCTTTATCATCTTAAGACATATGGATGTCTATCTTTATTAAAAGACTGAGAAAATCAGTATCAGATGCTATATACATGTCAAATACATTTTGGTCTCTAATAAATTTATACCCTTGAGCATCTTCTCTTTTGACCTAACGCAGTGAATTCTTTTGAAATTTCCATAGTAAATATTTTTTCATTCTTAGAGGAAATTATTCTTGAACATGATATAATATTTTTAGACTCATTTCCAAATTAAATTGTCAGTATTTGATTTATAATTTTTTCATTTATAATTATGAGGAAGATTGGTCCGTAGATTTATATTTCTGGAATTTTTCACTTTTTCAAATATCCATGTAGAGATTGGCATAAAAAAATGGAAAATTCTTCCATCTTTCTCTACGAGAAATTTTAGAAAATTGTGAAATTTTCTTCCCTAGTTATTTATTCATTAAGCTTTTTGGCATCTTTTATGTTTTCTTTACCAATCATCTGTTTAATTTAAAATTTTAATTTGTCAGAATACGATATTACACAATTTTTACTTATGTCTGTGGTCATATTCATTGTTATTCCCAGTTTTATGTATGTATGTTTTTTCTCTTTTCTATTTGGTTAGGCCTGCTAAATGTTTGATCAGAAATTTTTTTTCTACAAAGAATCCACTCTTAGATTTGTTTATTTTATCTATAATTTATTTTCTAATTCATTAATTTCTGCTGTTATTTTCCCCTTTTTGTTTTCCTTAAATTGTCTTTGTTCTTGTTTTTCCATTTTTAAAAATTGAACACTTATTTTAGTAATTTTCATTCTTTCTGATGTCCTGATAAAAGGCTTACAAGCTATAAATTTGCTTTGGCATATAACTGTATCAGCATTCCAGACGTTTTTATAAATTATGTTTTCACTTTCATTAGTGTCAAAATAATCCTTAATGGTGTGCTTGATTTTTAGTGCAATTATTTTTTGTTTTTTTGGTTTTTTTTTTAGACGGAGTTTTGCTGTTGTTGCCTAGGCTGGAGTGCCATGGCATGATCTCAGCTCACTGTAACCTCCACCTCCTGGGTTAGAGCAATTCTCCTGCCTCAGCCTTCTGAGTAGCTGGGATTACAGGCATGTGCTACCATGCCCGGCTAATTTTGTATTTTTAGTAGAGATGGAGTTTCTCCATGTTGGTCAGGCTGGTCTTGAACTCCCGACTTCAGGTGATCCATCCGCCTCAGCCTCCCAAAGTGCTGGGATTACAGGCCTGAGCCACTGTGGTGCAATTTTTTTGTAGAGAATAATTTGTGATGTGATAATTTTGGACTGTCTTTTTTTCTATTTTTTGGGCTTATAAGAGTATATAGTACTATATAGTTAGTGTTTGCCAATATTCTTTGTAAGCTTGATAGGAAATATATCATCCTTTTCTCTCATAAGACACCAAACTTTCTGTAAACTTAATAAATCTTATTGTTATTTGGAACTTCTTTCTCTACGCCCCACCCAGGTGTATATATATTTGTATACTTCAACTGTGAAAGATGGAGGAAGGTCCCACTGCTGTTAACTTATCTTTATTCCTCTAATGATTTGTGATTACTATATTTTGAACAATATTATTTGGAGCATAAAGATTTATGACTTTCATGTTTTCCTTTTGGATTTTATTATCAAAATACTATAACTCTCTTCATTTCAGGAGATGGCTTTTTCTTTTAATTCGCCATTGCCTGATAAGAATATGAAAATTTCTATTTTCTCTTCTTATATTTATTTTATTTCTTCTTGCCTTTAGCTGTTACATCTTTGCTTAATCACTTAATAATACTTATGTGCCAATTTATTTTAAGTGTTAGGGCTTTTAAATAATACTAGTTTGAATTTGATTAACTCACCACTTGAACTAACCAAATCAAACCATGTGGCTGTCTTTTACTTTGCAGTTTAGGGTAGATGTTTATGTTATTATTACTGATGTAATTGTGCTTCCTTTCTTTATCTTATTTCATTAAAAAAATTTTTTTTCCTGCTATTTCCCTAGTAAGTTTTTAAAAAATATGAACTATGTTTTCTTTGCTCTTTTCTGTAGCAATTTTATTTTAAATTCTACTAGTAATATACTTTGTTATCAAAATGCTTTTAATAATATTAATATTTTAAACACATTAATGTTGATTAAACTACCTACATAAAAATAAAAGCACTGAATACTGATTTGCATCTATGTAAAGTGAGAAGATTAGTAGTCTTTAGTTTCCATATTATATCTAGGCCCACTTCCCAGTTTTCATTGGTGTCACCTGTGATTTTAGAGTGGGGTTATAGAAATTTTATCATATTATGTTGTAGGGTTTTTTTCTTAGTAAGTTGAAGTAGATCCTGAACGAATATGCCTAGGGATGCCTATGTGCTTTCTCAAAGCCTCTTTCAGGTCCCTTCACATGTAGACAACAATTTTTTGGGCCACAGAATTTGCATTTTTTGTTTTGTTTTTGAGACAAGTCTTGCTCTGTCACCTAGGCTGGAGTGCAGTGGCAGGATCATGGCTCACTGCACCCTCAACTTCCTGGGGTAAGCATTCTCCTGCCTCAGACTCCCAAGTAACTGGGACTACATGTGTATGCCACTAGGCCTGTCTACTTTTTGTGTTTTTTTGTACTGGCGGGGTTTTGCCATGTTGCCCAGGCTGGTCTTGAACCCCTGGGCTCAAGCAGTCCACCTGCCTCAGCCTCCAAAAGGGTTGGGATTATAGGCATGAACCTCTGTGCTCGGCTGACAAGATTCTTGAATAAAATATTTTCCCTTCAAAACTTGATAGATGTATCAGGTTGATGCAAAACTGTGATTACTTTTGCACCAACAGAGTAGTTTTATTGTATGAAGGCCTTTGATTACACAAAGGATGAAATGCTTGTGTATACATGTCAGAATTTTAAACAAATACTCTGAATGCTGATGAAATTTTTTTCTGTCCTAGCATTAAAACAAAATTGTGCTTTCCACGAATTTTGTCTGGAATGTACATGGGTGTTTTGATCAGCCAGTGCAGGCTGCCTTGTAGGTCAGTCCACTCTGTTGAATCAGGGGAGAGTCACTATTTTTTGGAGTAGTAACTTCAAGGGGCTTCATGATGGTGGAATGTGATAAGGAGAAACCACTTCACAGGACACCAGATTCCAATTTTGTCTTGGTTGTTAAATGCCATGTGAGTCAAAGAGCCCCAGGTGAAATGGGGGTGTTAGAGAAGATTTTCTCAGGAAACCCAGAATTGGTGAAGCAATTCAACACAAAGTGGTAAACCCATTTGCTGTATTAGCATTAAATTAAGTTTTAATTAGGCTATCTGTGTTTTCAGTTGAAAAAATAAATTCTCTATGACAGAAAACTACTAGAACTAAACAGGTACTTTACATCTTATGGAAAACAGAATAATGGCTCCTTCAAAGATGTCCACATTCTAATCCCCAGAACCCATATTACCTCACATGGCAGAGAAGAATGAAGGTTACAGATGGAATTAAGGTTGTTAATCAGCTGACCTTAAAGTAAGGAGAATATCTGAAATTATTCTGCTAGGTCCAATGTAATCACAGGGGTCCATAAAAGTGGAAGAGGGAGGCAGGAGAGGTCAGAGAGATGTAGTGCAAGAAGGTCTCCAGGCATCATGGCAGGAGAGGTCAGAGAGCTGTAGTGCAAGAAGGTCTCCAGGCACCATTGCTGACTTTGAAGACAGTAGAAGGAGCCTGAAGCCAAGGAAAGTGAGCAGTCTATAGAAGATGGAAGACTTCAGGAGGCACACGGCCCTCTGGACACCTTGCTTTTAACCTAGAGACCCATTGATATGGTTTGGATATTTGTTCCCTCCAAATCTCGGTTAAAATGTGATTCCCAGTGTTAGAGGTGTGACCTGGTGGAAGGTAATTGGTTCTGGGGGCAGATTCTTCATGAAAGGTTTGGTACCATCTCCTTGGTGATAAGGGAGTTCTTGCTCAGAGTTTCATGCAAATTCAGTGAGTTTCCATGAAACTCTGAGCAAGAACTCACTTATCACCAAAGTGTGTGGCACTTCCCACCTCACTCGTTTGTTCCCACTCTCCCGTGATGTACTGGCTCCCACTTCACCTTCCACCATGAGTGAAAGCTCCCTGAGGCCTCATTAGAAGCCAGACAAATGCAGATGTTGGTGCCATGCTTGCACAGCCTGCAGAACTTTGAGTCAATTAAACTTCTTTTCTTTATAAATTACCCAGTCTCAGATATTTCTTTATAACAACACAAGAACAGCCTAATACAGAAAATTGGAACCAAGGAGTGGGGCATTGCTATAAAGATATCTGTAGATGAGGAAGCAGCTTTGGAACTGGGTGACAGGCAGAGGTTGGAAGAGTGTGGAGGGCTCAGAAGAAGACAGGACGATGAGGAAAATTTGAAACTTCTTAAAGACTGGTCATATTGTTGTGACCAAAATGCTGATAGAGATATGAGCAGTGAAGGCCAGGCTGATATGATCTTAGATGAAGATGAGGAACTTACTGGGAACTAAAGCAAAGGTCACCCTTGTTCTGCTTTAGCAAAGAACTTGCCTGCATTGTGTTCATGTCCTAAGGATTTGTGGAACTTTGAACTTGAGAGTGATGATTTAGGGTATCTGGCAGAAAAAATTTCTTAGCCATAAAGCCTTTAAGAGGTGGACTGGCAGATATAGGGGCAAAGAAATGACTTAAGATTGGAACTTATATTTAAAGGGGAAGCAGAACATAACAATTTGAAACATTTGCAACCTGGCCATGTAGTAGAAAAGAAAAGCCCAGTTTTAGAGGAAGCATCCAAGTGGGCCACAGAACAACAACTTACTAGAGAGATTTGCATGACTAAAAAGGAGCCAAGTACTGATGGCCAAGACGATTGGGAAAAGGCCCTGAAGGCATTTTAGGGATCTACAAGGCAGCCCGTCCCACTACAGGTCCAGAGGCCTAGGAGGAAAGAATGGTTTTGTGGGCCAGGCCTGAGACGCGAATGGCCTAAGCCACCCAGGAAATTGATCCCTGCATCTTCACTTCTCTGGCTCCAGCCTTGGCTCAAAGCGTCCCAGGTGTAGCTTGGGCCATGGCTCTGGAGGGCACAAGCCATAAGCTTTAGTGGCTTCCACATGGTGTTAAGCCTGTAGGTGCTCAGAACGCAAGAGTAAAGGATGCTTGACAACTTGTACCTAGATTTCAGAGGATATATGTGAAAGCCTGGGTACTCAGGGAGAAGCCTGATGCAGGGGTGGAGCCATCACAGAGAACCTCTACTAGGGCAATGCCAAGGGGAAATGTGGGGGTCTGGAAAGGCTACAGGAACTCGACAACCTGTGAGAGCAGCCACAGGGGCTGCACCCTCCAAAGCCACAGGGGTGGAGCTGCCCAAGACCTTGGGAGCCCATCCCTTGCACCAGTGTGCCCTGAATGTGGGACATGGGGTCAAAGAAGATTATTTTGGAGCTTTAAGATTTAATGATTGCCCTGCTGGCCTGTAGCCCCTTTCTTTTGGCTGATTTCTTTTTTTTGGAACAAGAATGTTTACCTAATGCCTGTACCCCCATTGTATCTTGAAAGTAAGAAACTTGTCTTTGATTTCACAGGCTCATGGGTGGAAGAAACTCATCTCCAGATGAGACTTTGGACTTTAGGACTTTTGATTTGGGGCTGGAATGAGTTAAGTCTTCGGGGAACTGTTGGGAGAGATGATTGTATTTTGCAATGTGAGAAGGACATGATATTTTAGGGGCCATCGCGCGGAATGATATAGTTTGAGTGTCTGTCACCTCCAAATCTCATGTTGAAACGTGATTCCCCATGCTGGTGATGGGGCTTGGTGGGAGGTGATTGGATCATGGGGGCAGATTCCTCATGAATGATTTAGCACCATCCCCTTGGTGATGAGTGAGATTTTCTCTGAGTTCACATGAGGTCTGCTTGTTTAAAAGTGCATGGCACCTCTGTGCTCTCTCTTACTCCTGTTTTTGCCATGTGTCTTGCCTGCTCCTGCTTTGCCTTCTGCCATGAGTGAAAGCTCCCTGAAGCCCTCTCCAGAAGCCAGGCAGATGCATATACCAGTGCCATGCTTGCATGGCCTGTAGAACCCTGAGCCAATACAATCTCTTTTCTTTATAAATTACCCAGCCTCAGGTATTTCTTTATAACAATGCAAGAATGGCCTAATACACCTATTTAGACTTCTGACCTTAAGAATTATATGAGACATTTGTGTTGTTTTAAGCCACTAGGTTTGTGGTAATTTGTTACAGTAGTACTAGGAAATCAATACACATATATTATTACCTTTTTCATGGAAAAAGCTTTATGTCATGAAAACTATGTGCTCCACCCTCTCCCCTCTCAACCCAGTATCTTGCTCCTGGTACCTTTTCATCTGGCTGTTCATGTACAGCCTTTGTAATATCCTTTATAACAAACTGGTAAATATAGTAAAGTATTTCCCTGCATTCTATGAGCTATCTTACCAAATTATAAAACCCAAGGATGGGAGTCATGGGAACTACTAATTTATAGCTGTTGGGTCAAAAGCACAGGCCACAGCCTGGGGCTTGTGATTGGCATATGAAGTGGGGGCAGTTCTGTGGGGCAGAGCTCTTAAGCTCTGGGATCTAGCACTATCTCCGGGTGGATAGTGTGACACTATTCTTACATATGGTGTCAGAAGTTGTGTGTGAGAGTGTAGGGAAGCAGTGTGCTTTTCTCATAATAGTGAAAGAATAGAGTTGAGAGGGTCTACTCAACCAGAAGAAAAAATAGTTTTGCATTTTTAGAGATTTTTAATGTCTATTAAGGAAGATATGGATTCTGGAAAATGTTAACTAATGCTATTTTTAGCATCGTTTTTATTGGTGTGTCATTGACATCAAATGACCCTGGGCAAGCTCTTGCATTCCCAGGAGAGTATCTTGAAGCTTTAGAGGGGTATCTCAAAGCATTCCACTCCCCTAAATGCAGAAGAGAATGAAGAGGAAATTGGGACTCTAACTATGAAACAGTCTCCTCTCTTGCTGAGTTTATAATCTTAAAAGATCTTATTTGATAAGGTGAACATCAATTCTGTGATTCTCAGGACTCAAGAGAGAAACTTCCTAGTGCCAAGGACAGGTTAGGAATTGGGGAATTGGGGCAGCTGAGTCCTAGCCCTGGCTCTGCTGGTAGCTGCTGTAGAGATCACTTTTCCCTTCCATCTGTTAGATAAGAATGGTAAAGTCAGTGAGCCCCAGTGTCTCATTTGCTGTTAAAATATAAATATATTCATGATATGATGATAAACAATAGATAACATCTATCTACATGGTAAAGTATTGACCAACAATCTAGATGGTAAAGTATTGATACCTATCTAGATGGTAAAATATTAACAATAATAACTAGTTATTATTACTAATAATAAAATAGTTAGCATTTGCTGAGCACTTACTGTGACCAGGTTCACTAGATCCTTGGACTCTCACAATCACCACTTGGTTTTGGAAATAGTTTATCCATTATACAGATGAGAAAGCCAATGCTCCAGAGCCTTCATTTTCATCCAGTCACATGAGTGTCTGGTTCCTAGGGGCACCTAGGTCAATATGTTCCATTGCTCAGCTTTTCCGCCCTCACCTTTGGTGCATTATTAAGACTGTGAGCCATCTGGGTTAGAGAGCATGGGGAACGAGGTTCCTAGGATAGAAATAAATGGGTAAATGTGAGAATGTTCACAAGCAGACCAGGAAAGCCGAGATGACCTCCTGAAAGAGGAAGGGGCTGAATTATAGGGTTCAGTGGCTCAGAACTAAAGGACACAGAGGGTGAGTGGAAGTGGGGTGAGGCTGGAGTCAGGAGGATGAATGGTCCAGCTGCAATTCTTCACTCCACTGGTATCAGGCCATGAGGTGCTCTTGGTTAGGCACATAACTGGTCTTTGTCTTTATGTAGATTATATGAGCATAACAAAATTCAGAATTTTCCCAAAGTTTTGACAGTGGCCATACTACATATAGAGAATCATGTGAAAAAACATTCATAGGGATCTAGTACTTTTTATCCATCTACATCAGGAGACTAAGAATAATCACGTGCATTTGCTTCATCGCAGTGTCCACCAAAGGTAAAAAAGAAGGAATATTATAGATATCAGAATTACCTTCAGTTTCAAGGGGTCATTAAGTTCTTGATTTACAAATAAACTTAAATGGTACATTAATGTCTATGTGATTTATTCAGGAAAAATGAAATATACTATAAATCCAAGTGATGGAAAATATTCTTACTTTTACAAACACGCAGTTCCTTTTTTCAGTTGTCCTTCCTTTGTGCTTTAAAAGTGATTGTTCTTTAGTTTTGAATTTTTTCTTGTAAAAAGTGCTTGTTTCTCAGATCTGAGACACTTTTTAGTGGGCTTATTAAATTATTAAACTGGGAACCTTGTACATACACTCTTCATTTTAAAATAAAATAGTAAGATTGAGTACAATCTGCTGTGGCTTCAAGTAGGGCCCTAAATTGGGTTAATCAAGTTAAGGAAGCCCTAACCTCTAGCTATGATATTTTAGGTATACTACTCCTCAAGTGGTGGCCTGGAGTGGCAAAATGCTGATTCTCTGAAGGGAAATCACCTATTACTTCCTGGGGCCATAATCACAGGATTTGTAGACTTATTTGATACTTATATGTTCACCAAATTTTTGACACTGATACTGAAACGATATTTAAACCATGGAGACTGGCCAGGCCCAGTGGCTCACACCTGTAATCCCAGCACTTTGGGAAGCTGAGGTGGGAGGATCACTTGAGGTCAGGAGTTCAAGACCAGCCTGGCCAACATGATGAAACCCCATCAAGTTAGACGGGCATGATGGCACGTGCCTGTAGTCTCAGCTACTCAGGAGGCTGAGGTGGGAGAATCGCTTGAACCCCAGAGGTGGAGGTTGCAGTGAGCTGAGATCGCAGCACTGCAGTGGATGGATGGATCACAGAGTCTGTATGACAGAGTGAGACACTGTCTCACAAAAAAGAAAAAAATAAATTATGAAGAACTTGGTATAAGGGCATTAGTAAAAAAGTACTTTTTTGCATATTTAATGTTATAAACATGTGGAGGAAAATCAGCAAAAGAAATTTAGTAATTTAGATATTAATGAGACAGGATGGACAACCTCATAAGTCGTGTCAGATTTTATGTAATATTGCCAAAAGACTCAATTTGATGTGTAGCTTACCCATGTCATGAACTAGTTTTTATCGCTTACCTGAAAGACAGAGTACTGCTTTCATATAACCAAGTCTAGCTTAGTTAGGCCTCATCCTCACTTTTGGTGAATTCCTGGAGGAAGGACAGTGGCTATGACAATGGGTACCCTCATTCCACAATGGACACTTCTGTTTGGATTGGCTGGGACCTCAACCCTTCCTTTATGGCATGGGTTGCATCTTTGTCCTGTGCCGTTGGAAAGGCTCATTCTCTGGATGGTCAAATAGGGAAAATAAGTGAAATTTCATTTCCTTTTTGGCATGTAAGCCCCTCTAT
Organism: Pan paniscus; assembly: GCF_029289425.2. Lineage (NCBI taxonomy): Eukaryota > Metazoa > Chordata > Mammalia > Primates > Hominidae > Pan > Pan paniscus. The sequence continues at coordinate 31,572,416 of NC_073271.2, read as the reverse complement.
TCAGAGGTATTTAGGGCATACGAAAGAGAATTTGGTGTGAATATATAAAGTGACATACAGTATGCATTTACAACTCAGTAAGGATAATAATTAAGTGATGAACATGTGGATATGAAAACGAATGCCTGTTGTTATGCATTGGATTGTGTCCCCCTAAAGATCTGAAGTCCTGGCCGGGCGCAATGGCTCACGCCTGTAATCCCAGCACTTTGGGAGGCCAAGGCAGGAGGATCATCTGAGGTCCAGAGTTCGAGACCAGCCTGACCAACATGGAGAAACCCTATCTCTACTAAAAATACCAAAATTAGCTCAACAGGAGTGAAACTCCATCTCGAAAAAAATATATATATATATATTTGAAGCCCTAACCCCCAGCACCTATGAATGTGACCTTATTTGGAAATAGGGTCCTTGTAGATGATCAAATTAAGATGACATCATTAGGGTGAGTCCTAATCCAATAAGACTGGTGTCCTTATAAAGAAAACAGCAAGTTTGAGCCAGGTGTAGTGGCTCATGCCTGTAATCCCAGCACTTTGGGAGGCCGAAGTGGGTGGACCACTTTGAGGCCAAGAGTTCAAGACCAGCCTGGCCAACATGGCAAAACCCCATCTCTACTAAAAATACCAAAATTAGCTGGACATGGTGGCACACACCTGTAATCCCAGCTGCTCAGGAGGCTGAGGCACGATAAGTGCTTGAACCCAGGAGGCAGATGTTGCAGTGAGCAGAGATCGCACCACTGCACTCCAGCCTGGGCAACAGAGCGAGAGTTTGTCTCACAAAACAAGAGAAACTAGTAAAAAAGAGGAAATTCGGACACAGAGACAGACTCACACAAATAGAAGGTGATGTAAAGACATGGGGAGAATGTAACAAACTGAAGAGTTCCTGAAGCTTCCAGAAGCTAGGAGGGAGGCCTGGAACAGATTCTTCCTCACATCCGTCGGGAGGAACCAACCTTACCAACCTTGATCTTGGCCTTCTGAGTTCCAGAACTGTGAGAGAAATGATATATATTTCTGTTGTTGAAATCATCCAGTTTGTGTTACTTGTTATGACAGCTCTAGCAAACCAATGTAAGTTGATTCCCAGTTTAGCCATTTTGGTTGAAAATTGTACCAGTGGTAGTTATCAGTAAGTTTCCAAGTCAAGCAGTTGAGTCACTTCTCTAAACAGTCATCTGAGGGAATAGCATTAGACTGTACTGCTGAGTTACTCTTAAATCAGAACTATGTACTAAGAATGCCATAGACAAATGCTCATAGAGCTGAATATCCATATGTTTGCCTTGTGCTAGTGCTGATAGGGGCTGTTTAACCAAGGTTTGCTTTCTTTCATCTCTTCTGACCCTTCCCTTTGTTATGGACCATGATTTCCCTACGTAGGTCATTATGAAATTGAAGAGAACCTCCATTGCCCCACAAACACATAATACACTCTTGACCTTACTGTTTCTAATTTTCCACTAGTGTTTATGTATGATGTGTGAATATCAACAAAGATTTTTTACCTTGCAATCTACTTAGCAAAAGAACAATGTGCTATCTTTAATTATGCTCTGTTCAGACAGGCTTCTCTTTCGGAATAATTTCACAAAAACTTATGGAAAAGTCGGGTTTGCTATAAGGCTATGGGTTCCAATCAGCTCCTCTCCTTGATGAGAGAGTTTCCAAGCCTCAATCTTACAGAAGACCTGTGTGCTCCGGGGAACTCAAAGAGAAATCACCTAGCTAGCTCTTTTTGGTGGTTTGCTGAAATTCTGGCAAATTTCCATGGGAGGGAATTAGACACCTAAAATTCAAGGGAAGAATGAAAGATAGAAAAAGAAAGAGAGGAGAAAGGAGGGAAGGAAGCAAGGGAAAAAGAGAGAGAGAAGAGAGAGATGGGAAAAGAGAGAGAAGAGAATGCTTGAAAGGAAGAAAAGGAGAAAGGGAAAAAAGAAAAGAAAAAGATATGTAAGAAGATATGTAATAGTGAAATTTGAGGACACTCACCCATTTTGTGTGTGTGTGCATCTGTAATAAGCATGAAATCTATCTTAAAGCACACTAAACCCATTCTCTTTACAGCGAGACTAAGATTATACAGCACTGTGGATATTTCAGTTTTAAAAGTGTGATGAGCCCTGATAGTGATACCACATTAAACACATCTCCTATTGATTCCTTCTAACCTTGCAAAACGAGCTGCGTGCGTTAAGTACCTTTTACTTCAACCCAGCTGATGGGACCACAGATGTTAACTGCAGGACTGAATTTCCTTGGAGGTCAGCAGACAGGGCAAGTGGGAGGTGAATGAGGGAGCGTCTTCTGGCCAAGAGACTCTTTATCCTTGCTGCGCTCAAATACAGCTTGAGGACAAATGTCTGGACAAGCCTGAATCATGGAGAAATTAAATCAGCCCTTACTGCCTGGATACCCACTGTGTAACCAGCCACACAAAGGTATGTGGCTCCATTAAAACAGGGAGACCATCCTAACAGAAGAATGGAATTCATGGTTTGCATGGTGGAAGTCATCTCTTTGCCAAAGCCTGTTTACTCTAAGTTAAGGCTTTGTTTCAAATTATAAAAAGAAATAAAGTCCCACTGTGGTTTCATCTTCTTGTCTTGAATGCCTGCTTTTACCTTTAATGCCTTTGACCTTATGACACTGCTCTCCCTGATAACAGACACGGAGCAGGTGAGACAGAGATGTCCACCATTTCTGTGAGTTGCATTGATGCTGCCTCAGATTGCACAATCAAGGGAGCTCTGTCTGAATTTGGAGAAGGGGCTGCATGTGCTGAAATGGAAAGGAAGCAGCCGCTGGCTCATGTCAGTTACCTGGATTGAAACTTCTATTCTCCACCTGCAAGATTCATCCCACAGTTCTATTTTCTGACCTGGAAAATGGATTGATAATATCTGGAGGAATAATTACCAGTTAAGATGTGTAGTACATAGTGCTAATATTTTAGTATGTAGATATGCCCTACATATCCATACTATCCTCACTAAAAGGTGGCTTTTTTTTTTTTTTGCTGCTAGTGTTACTGTTAATATTATAAAAATGTTAATTTTTGTCTGCTGGCGTGGATGGTTCTTCCATACTCAGAGAACCATCTGGAGTTGTAGTAGGGGCCAGAAGTCACCTCAGAAGAGGGAAGAGGACCCTGCTGCCCACTCCCTGGAATCTAAAGAGTTCTGGGAAGAAACTTATCAAGTACCTCCTACCTATGCTGGCCATGGCTCACCAGTACCTAGCTAATACATTGAATGAATGAATGAATGAATGTCAGCGTCGTCTCATTCATCACTTTTCCTCCTCAACATGCTTAGTTTAAGGCTTTGCACAGAAAAAGATCTGTAACTATTTGCTGCATTTATTTAAGTTGAAACAAAAGTATTTGGACTGACGTTGAACATAAAGAACTTGGTTCACAAAGAGTAGCTAAGTCAAATGGGGGTGGGAAGAAAATACAGAGATGCCTACAGTGTGGGAGGCTTCTTGGATGGACACTTTGGGAGATGTATTTGGGCCACCCATGAGGAAAAATAGGATGAGGCCAAAGGGCAGGGGGAAAGGAGGAGAAGGATTGAGGGAATGTCTCAAGAGCAAGGTGATAGCAGCAGGTAGCTTGGAATCTGCAATTGGGTGAGTGTGTGTAGCTGTGGGGCACATGTGTGGTGCAGATGAACAGCACATATTATGTGTAGGTTGGGGGTATGCATGCATGTGAGTGTGTGGAGCAGGTGTGAGGAGTGTGTGGTATAGGTATGCACTGTTTATGTGCAGTCTATATGTGAGTGCCTGTCTGCATATGGGGTGAATGTGTATGATGTGAGTTATAGACGTGTGGTGCAGCTGTGTGTGCATGACAGTGTGTAATGTAGGTATGTGGTGTTTGTGTGCGTGATGCCAGTTTGTATTACCTATGAGTGGTGCAGATGTATAGTGTGTTTCTGGCATACACATGCAAAAAAGTGTGTGTATGTGTGTGACGGGTATGCCTGTGATACCTTGCGCAGGTATGTGGTGTTCCTGTGTGGTGCAGGTGTGCCAGGTATAGATGTGGGTAGGTGCATCCTGTCTGCTGTTGGCATGAGTTTGAAACATTGTGCACCAGTGTCATGGGTGGGTGGTTCTCAAGTGTGGTCCCTGCACCAGCAGCGTCAGCGTCACCTGAGAACTTGCTAGAAATGCAAAATCATGGGCCCCCCCACCTCAGATCCACTTCTAGGGGTGGGCCTGCAATCTGGATCTTTACAAGCCCTCCATGGGATTCTGATGTCTGCTCAAGTCTGAGCACAAGCGCCATAGGTCCACTTGCTTTGAGCTTTCTCTTCACTATCATAGACGGGTAGATTTCTCTTTTTCCCTCCTAGTGGTGAGATCATGGCAGTTACTTCCAGCCTTAACAGAGGAGAGCTGGAAGTGGAGAGCCTAGAAATTAGATGCTTTATGCTAGTGGCATTGTTGACTATGTCATCTTTCCTTTAAATGTAACACCCATCACCTTTGAACTATAGAATGCTAAATGATTGACTTGGTAAATGCTTAAACATGGTCAACTTGGTAAATGTTGTCATAATAAAAAATGCAATGAATTCTCTATACTCAGGGCCTTATAATTGATGACACATACCTGATGTTAAATTTCGACCATATGCATGTATGATTACATTGATCCAAAACAACAATTTAGGCAGTAACCCTTCCTATGAGTGGTTTTGCAATTTGCCAAACTTAATTGGACAATAATAAAAGATTTATCTAGGTAGATTTTGGACTGAGAAGCTAGCTGACTTCTTTACTTGTAAGACTTTTCCCCCATAAATAATGTTTCTGAGAATTCAAGTTCAGTCAGAAAGCAGGACATGTGCTCCCCATTTTAGGATAAGTGTGTCTGTGCTTGATCATTTGATACAAAGCAAGCTTACAAACAGGAAGGATTCCTAGCGGGCTCAGAAGCTTCCCACCTGGGTTTGGATTCCGCCCATGCTGTGTGGGACCAGTATTCGATCTCTCTGTTCCTCCCTTTCCTGGCTGTCTACAAGGAAAACACCAGTATCATCCTTAAAGTCACTGTGGGAATTTATCAAAATAGTGTGTACAAGGCACTTAGACAGTGTGCCATGGTTTGGGGTTCAGGAATATAGGTTAATTGTAATATTGAGTGAAAGTATTTATAATTTACCACGGAAGATTATTTTGCATTTTTATCAAGCAAATTATAGTTAAGTAAAAATAAAAATGAGTGTGTTTAGATGGAGATATTGTCTTATGCAAAGATGTTGCTGATAGTGTTACCTCCTGGTTCCTGGTGTGGTTTCTTTGTATTTTTCTAGTAAATTGGCCACAGGAGAACCTTCTGCAAAAGATGAATTCTCCATACTCAGGGCTTTATAATTGATGACATACACCTGATGTTAAATTTCTGGGCTGGGCGCAGTGGCTTACATCTGTAATCCCAGTACTTTGGTAGGCCCAGGTGGATGGATCACTTGAGGTCGGGAGTTTGAGACCACCCTGGCCAACATGGTGAAACCCCATCTCTACTAAAAATACAAAAATTAGCTGGACATGGTGGCACGCGCCTACAGTCTCAGCTGCTTGGGAGCTTAGGTAGCAGAATCGCTTGAAACCTGGAGGTAGAGGTTGCAGTGAGCTGAGATCACACTACTGCACTCCAGCCTGGGCAACAAAGCGAGACTCCATCTCAAAAAAAAAAAAAAAAAAAAAAAAAAAAAAGAATTCTGCCATATGCATGTCTGACTAAACTGATCCAAAACAACAGTTGAGGCAATAACCCTTCCTATGCGTAGTTTTGCAGTTTGCCAAACTCATGGGCAGCTGAGGTCACAAGACACAACCTGGAGTTCTAACCTTGGTTTTTAACATCTAGCATTTCCATCATTTAATCATACTTGTTACTTTGGTTTCTAATCAAGTCTTTTAAAAAATGCCAATGATAGATGAAGTCTGTCCACTCTAGAGCATCTCTCCTGGAAGAATCCCAAGTCTCCTGTCCAGGCTACAGGAAGGGGGCAAGCAGGAGGGACGGAGTCGGGAGCATGTGTTTATGGAGCCAGGTGCTGTGTGTGACTCTGGGGAAATATCAGTGAATGAGACAGATAGTGTGTTTGTCACCATCATAGAGCTTACAAGGAAGATGAACTTTGAAATAGAAAATACGATGAAGAAACCATGTTAAAAGTAACAAATGCTATTTAAAAAAGGGAAAGGAGGCTATGATACTAGGGAGGCAAATAGCAGAGTGATCTTATGTGATTGAATGATCAGAAACTTCTTTGAGGAAAACATGGCTAAACTCATCCTTGAAGGATAGGTAAGAATTACCCAAGGGATGGAGTGGGAGAGGGAGAAGGAGGACTGAGTGCTAGGCAGAAGGAACAGTGTAACCAAAGCCTCCAAGGTGGGATGGTGTGATGCTCTGAAGGAGCTCAGTGGGTCCAGGGGAGCTAGAGTGTGGTAGGTGGGAGTGACTTCTATTGGGTAGGCAGGGATGAGGTCATATAGGCCACGGTGGCCATAGGGCAGAGTGGCCATGCTAAGAATGTGGGCTGTGACCTGAAGGGAACAAGAGATGTTGACAAAAATTAACTGAACTCCGAAGTCTTTATGTGATGTGCACATAGCTGGTTACCGAGAAAACCAGAGAAGAACAAATCCTGCTCTGTGTCCACTGCCGGGCTCCTTCGGTCCTGTCACATTGGCTTAATACAACTTGGGGAATTGAGAGTGGGCTTTGAAATCACAAAGAAACATGGTAAAATTGTAGTCCCACCACTACTAAATGCGAGAACTTACAGCATTTAGTTTATCTCTCTGAACTTCAGTTGCTTCGTCTGTAAAATGGAAAGATGACTCTTATTTTATTGGAATATTATGAAAATTAAATTAAGTAGCATCTGTAAATTACCCAACATGATGCTTTCTGCATAGTTATGGATCAATTAAGTGTTAATTTCCCTTTTGACACCTTTTTGCTTGGCCAGGAATTTGGTAACAAATGAACTTCTAGCATTTAGTGAATAGATTGACAGGATTGTTTTATGGTTTTCTAATTCCTTATCAGGCAGTGAGTCATTTGACAGCTTTCTTGGGACACAGTTCAAAGACAGCTGGAAGTTCTCTATCATGCCCAGAAGGCTCCAGTTTTACACAGGGTTTAACTAATTGTGTTCAGTACATGGCCTCTGTCGTCTAGGAGAGAACCGATTCTTTGTAGTATTTCTGCAGCAGTGTAGGGCTCACAGGTACAAAGCAATAAGAAGACTTTAACCCCAGCTCTGCTGCCAGCTGTGTGATTTGGGACAAACCACTTAATCTCTCTGAGACCATGTGTCTTTATTTGCAAAACAGATTACAGGGACAAAAGCAAGTTGACGAATGCCAGGCAGCTACAGCATGCCCAGCCTAAAATAGGAACTTGGTAAATGTTGAAGACTCCACACTCTGCCCAGCCTTGGTCCCAGGTCCCAGGAGAACAATGTTTTGCAAACAACACCCAGCTTGGGAGTGTCTGGCGTTCAGATTTGATTTTGGTCTAACGTGGAAGCGGGGCTTCCCCCAGTTTTTCCCACCCTGGTCTGATGGCTTCCTGTAGCATTCCTTTCGCCTTCTGCATGCAGGCACGCAGATGAGAGATCTGGAAGGCAACTGACAGCAGGGTGAGGTAAGAAACCTCACCTCCTGCTTATGCATCAGAGGGAACTGAAACCCAGAGTGGCAGGCAATTTCGTGTAGATTACATACCTAGCTCACAGCAGGGCTGAGATAAGGATCTATTTTTCAGCTCTTTAAGCCAATGACTCTCTACTTTTCTACTCTTCCACTGGGTCTCCTCTCTCTAGTTCTATCTTTTCAGTACAACTTCTCTGTTATTTCTAAGTCAAATTCTTAGGTCTATATTCATGAAAAGCACCTGTCAAAAGCTTTAAAAATTGTTGTTATTAGGTGTATTTTAAGTATCAATAGCTTTATTTTGATTCTCCTAATAAAGATCTTTCTTGGTGGGTGTTCTAATTGAATACTTTGAAATTTGAAAATATTCTCTTGGGAAAACACACATTCTTATGTATTGTTGGTGGAAATGCAAAGTGGTACAGCCACTAGGCAGGGATTTCAGCAACGTGATAGCTCTATTTATCTTTTAACCAAACAATCCCACTTCTAGGAATCTATCCCAAAGATAGACTACCAAATATGAAAAAAAAAATGCAAAAGCCTATTTATTGTGGCACTGGTGGCAGTGGAAGGAGACTGGCAGTAGCCCAAATATTCACCAGGAGGGGACTGATTGAATAAACTATGCTACATCTACACAATGAACTACTATGTAGCTACTAAAAGAGATGAAAGACTAACTTATATACTGCCAAGGGGTAATCTTTAGAATATATTCTTAAGTGCAAAAAGCAAGACAAAAATTAGAATGTGTATTATGCTACCTTTTGCCTAAGAAAAGTGAGTGTGTATTTAATATTTAACACATTCAATGACAGTAGGATAGCAAACAACAAATTAATAAAAGTGAATCATTAGAGGAGGGAGGAAACACTGAAAGCAACAGATTTGGAAACGACGTTTTCCTGAATTTGCTTTGTTTTGTTCATTTGAAAATATACAAATATTTGACAAAATTATAAAACAAAAAAAATCCCTTAATTCAAAAACAAAATGAAATAAATCAGTCGGAGTATTAACCACGTAGAAAGGAATTATTTGAAGTGATTTACACTCTTGTCTATTTGGTTGTATATCTGCAGTAGGACATGTCCTCAGGACGAAAAGAACTGCAACAAAATATTAAATTGCTTCAGTAGTTATATTGTTAATAATATGTTGGTATGGATTCTTAAAATTTTTTTCTTACATTAACCAGGAAAAGCACAAAATATTTATGTCATAGGAAATCAAGTTTTTTGACTTAAGATAATTAAATAGAAAATCAAAGACACTACATTTAAAAATCTGTAGCTCTTAACTTGAATTGTAAATATCGGTATAAACTCCTGATGTATTTCTATTTAAAAACATTTTCTGGATGTGTCCACTGAAAAGGTCTAGAACAAATGATTAACCCCCACAAGAACAAGGAGCTCCCAAGCATCCATGCTTTCGTATCCAAATGCCTTTTTTATTGAAAGGAACCAGGGGTCCTTGAGAAAAAAAAAAAAAAAAAAAGGTTAATTCCAGCCTGGGGCAAGAAATGTTCAAGATGAGCTGGTAACATCTTATCATACCAGAAAGCAAGGAAGCCTTCAAAGACAGCTTAGGCAATGGGAAAAGACTCAAAACACACAGGACCCAACAGGTAAAGCCTCCTACTGGCCAAAGATGAAAAAACTATATTTAAAGATGGATCTAAAAAGAACAATATCCAGGAGTTCAAGACCAGCCTGGACAACATAGTGATACCCTGTCTCTACAAAAAATAAAAAATGAAAAATTAGCTGGGTGTGGTGGTGCACGCCTACAGTCCCAGCTACTCAGGAGGCTGAGGTGGGAGAATCACTTGAGCCCAAGAAGTCGAGGCTGCAGTGAGTTATGATTGCAGCACTGTACTCCAGCCTGGGCAACAGCAGAAGATCCTATTTCAATACAAACAAACAAAGAATAATATCCTCAATGTATTGAAACATAGAGGATATGTCAAAATCCAAGCATTTATAGTGATATTTTAAAAGCTTTGCACTCCCCTTGTAGGATGCCAGGAACCAACTCATTGTTCTGAAAAGTGGCAAATAAAAGTAAAGAATCAAGCATTCATCCCCAGTTTCCAGAAAGCGCTGTACCTTGGGATAACCAAAATAGTTGAGGAGATAAACTTTTTCTTTTTCAAAAGAATTTATAAACAAAGGAGGCATTAGAAGGAGCTAGAATGCCACGGCACTTTGTAACCACTAATGAAACAATGAGTCTAGGCAAGGATTATCAATGACTGCTAAAACTGTTAGACAAAATGCTGAAGGGAAGCTTTGGATGAAGCTAGCATCACCTACTCCCAATGGTCAATGCCAATATCACAAAAAGAGAGAGAACCAGATATTACATGTCTCCAGTTGGATGCAATGGGAAGGACACAGCACATCTCCTGATATATTATCACTCAAACCATCTAAGCTAAATCTTAGCCAGCCTCTAGATCTAACTACTAGGGCTGTAGAAAACACAAGGGAAAAATAAATCTATCAAGAATCACCATGGGGATACAGTCAGCAACATGCAAAATGTAGAAAATATGCTCTAGGTTTTTCAACAAACAAATTTTAAGAAAATTAAAAAGAGAAGGATAACATATTAACAGATTTAAGAGGTGCATTCCCAGGTGCAACATAGGAGCCTTGCTCACCCTCCAATTCAAGCACACCAATGATAGAACCAACCTTGATAGATATTTGAAATTTTACACAATGAAAAATAGATTTTCATTAATTGTATGATTATGTATTTTTATATCTAGACATTTGGTGGACTCTTTTAGTAGCTTTTGGTAGGAGAGGGCTGCCTCTTTGCAGAAGTATTTTTGGAATATGTGTTGAAATGTATGTATTTCTAAACTTTAGGCTCTAAAGGACTGTAAATTGCTAGAATATATTTATGTTTCTACTCTACAGAATTATGCATTTTTCTTTACATCCTCCTCCAGTTGAAAAGCTCTTTGAAGGCAAGAATTAAATGAATTGTTTTATCAAAAAAATGAAATAAATGATGAACTCAGGTGTTTTTTTGTTTTGTTTTGTTTTTACAAAAAAACAGAACAAAACAATGCTTGGAAGGTAACATCTGAGTAGCTGCTGTGGGTCGATGGATGAAGCCTAGTAAGGGTTGACCTGTCAAGCTCAGAAGTAGGTGAAATTTATTTCCATCATGGCTAAACCCCATTTTAAGTGTTTTTCTCCTCCATCTGTGATATCCTTTTCAGTCTCATCCACATCTTTTGCTGGAAAAGATGTCTCTTAACCATTGAAAACTGAATGTGGGATTGTTAGTGTAACATTTCTCACAGGTATTGTTTTGTGATTGCTATCAATAATTGTGAAATGAAAACTGTTGTCTTCTATTATGGAAATTACAGGGAACATGAGGAGGCGGGAGATTTGGGTTTAGGAGACCTGCCCAGCATCCCATTGCATCAGCTTACCTCCTGCAACTATTCATGAAGCTGAGGCTTCTGCCAAGTCAGAGGTGCAGAAATTCTAAGATGCACCCCTGTTTTCTGGGAAAGCAACAATCACGGGTGGTTGACTTTTTCTTCTTGTGATAAAGCTAATTCCTGGATAATTTCTCAGATGTGTCATACCTGCATCTAGGCAACTGAGAGGAAAGATTTCCAAAGTTCATTGTGCTCTAAAATAAAACCAGTCTCATTAAACCTTAAAACAGATTAAATTAACTTGAACATATTTTACAGCCCTGTGTCACGTGTAGGGGAGGAAAAAACCACTTTTCCCTTACCATTTTAGGTTTAGTAACTGGGGCATAGAAATTAAACTGACAAGACAGATTAACAGGGAAAATGGCATATACATTTTATTGATGTTAATATTTTTGTGTGCACAGGAGTTGACAACACAAAGAAGTGGTTAGACTCTGGGGCTTATATACCATTTTAACAAAGAGTAATAAACTGCGAAGAAGTACCTGGACAAAGGAAAGAGGAATTGGGCTTCCAGGACTGAAAATTTGTGGAAAAGTAACTAGGAAATTCCTAGGGAAAACTAATGAAAGTTGTGATGGTTAGTACTGCCTGTCAACTTGATTGGATTGAAGGATACAAAGCATTGATCCTGGGTATGTCAGTGAGGGTGTTGCCAAAGGAGATTAACATTTGAGTCAGTGGGCTAGGAAAGGTAGACCCACCCTTAATCTGCATGAGCACCATTTAATCAGCTGCCAGCTTGGCTAGAATACAACAGGCAGAAAAATGTGAAAAGAGAGGCTGGCCTAGCCTTCCAGCCTACATCTTTCTCCTGTGCTGGATGCTTCCTGCCCTCGAACATCATACTCCAGGTTCTTCAGTTTTGGAACTCAGACTGGCTCTCCTTGCTCCCCAGCCTGCAGATGGCTTCTTGTGGGACCTCGTGATCATGTGAGCTAATATTTAATAAGCTCCATAAATATATATATATTCCCTTAGTTTTGTCCCTCTGGAGAACCCTGACTAAAACCCTGACTAATACAGATTTTGGCACCAGGAGTAGTTCTAGAGGAAAAGAATATTAAGGATGGAGTTCTTTCGTTGGTTTTGGGATTTCTGGAGCTGACTGCTTAATATGATTAGATCAAAACATGCTAAGGACTCTACTTCTAATAGTATGGAGAACACTGATAGTCCTTGGTGTGAACTGTTTAGAGAATTATGCAAAATAAATGCATTTGACACTCCTGATTTATCACTCATGAGAGGCAAGGAGTTTAGTGACTCTATACATAATGCATTTGATCATATGTGGAGAACCAAAGAACATAATGAAGCTGGTTGGTTGCTCTGAAGTTCGCTGGACAAAGTGATGAAATAAAATGATGAATTCAGGGATTCTATTTCCCAACTTCAGAAGCAGGTACTGAGCCTCAAATCTGCTAAGATTGCCCTGAGTAAGAGTCTTATCTCCTGTAGAGAAAGAGCTGAAATGTGGAGAAACAGACACAAGCTTTTATCATGCGAGTGTCTGACCTGCAATGAAAGGTGCATACACAGTCTCGCCAGATGTCTACTGTTAAAGTGAGGGCACTGATTGGGAAAGAAAGGAAACCTGCAACTCGGAATGGAGACGTGTGGGAGGACCCTGATGAAGCTGGGGACACTGAGTTTGTAAACTCTGATGAGCCTTTTTTTGCCAGAACCAACAGCTTCCTCATCCCCATTAGTGGCAACATCCCCTCCCCAACCCATGCCATCATGGCCATCAGCCTTTCCCCCTTTGTCTGAGGAGATAAACCCTGCACTGCCTGAAGCAACAGTGATGGCCTCCTCTGAGGCAGTTGCCAGGCAAAATAATGTTGATTCTCCTCAGGAGCCACCCCTAACACCCCTGTTTGCTTCTACATTTGTAACTAGACTAAAGTCCAAACAGGCCCCTAGAGGTGAGGTTGAGAGTGTGACCCATGAGGGGGTGTACTATGCTCAAAAATAACTGCTTGAGTTTTCTAATTTATATAAACAGAAATCTGGAGAACAGGCATGGGAATGGATATTAAGGATGTGGGATAATGGTGGAAGGAACATAGAGTTGGATCAGGCTGAATTTATTGATTTGGGCCCACTAAGTAAGGACTCTGCATTTAATGCTGCAGCTCGGGAAGTTAAAAAAGTATTTGCCTGGTTAGCTAAAATTTGGATTAAAAAATGACCCCTGTGAGCAAGGTGGAAATGCCTGATCTCCCTTGGTTTAATGTAGAGGAAGGGATCCAAAGGCTTAGGGAGATTGGGATGGTGGAGTGAATTAGTCACATTAGACCTGCTCATCCCAGCTGGGAGGGTCCAGAAAAATATACCCTTGACCAATGCCTTGCAAAATGGATTTGTGAGGGCAGCACCTGCATCTTTGAAGAGCCCTGTAATTGCTCTTTTCTGTATGTCAAATCTAACAGGGGGAACCACAGTCACTCAACTACAAAATTTAAATACAGTGGCAATAATTGGATCTTTAGGTGGCAGGGGCCAAGTGGCAGCACTCAACCACCAAAGACAAGGTGGGTGTAGCTACCGTAATGGACAGCAGAGGCAAAGCAGCAATCAGAATAGTCTGACTCGTGTAGAGCTCTGGCATTGGGTAATTAATCATGGTGTTCCTAGAAGTGAAATTGATAGGAAGCCTACTGCATTCCTACTTAATTTATACAAGCAGAAAACTTCTAGGTCAAATGGATGAAAGTCTAATTTGAATTATAAAAATGGAGAATCACAGCCCCTCAATCAATTTCCAGACTTGAGATGGTTTACAGACCCAAAACCCCTTGAATGAAGGGGAGTCTGGGTCCTTTTGAGGAAGGACCAGCACTCCATTACCAACTATTTATGCAGTGACTCTTTCTCCCATCCTTCCCCAAGGAGACCTCCAGTCTTTTACCAGGGTTAACTGTGCATTGGGAAAAGGGAAATGATCAGACTTTTTGAGGACTACTGGACACTGGCTGTGAACTGACGTTCATCCAAAGGGACCTTAAATGTCACTGTGGTCCTCCAGTTAAAGGAGGGGCTTATGGAGGTCAGGTAGTTAATGGAGTTTTCTATTAATCTAATCTATTCCATTAGTTCTGTCCCTCTAGCGTTCTGTCCCTCTGACTAATACAAAAGTTAAGGATAATTTTAAAATTTGTTTATGCAGACTCATCTCAGTGTCAATTATATTTCTTCAGTGATAAAGGTCATTCTTTTCATCCTGGTCCAGGGGGACTGGGGAATATATGACACTTTCACAAGAGGAAATTTATGCCCTGTTTTTAGGCAGATAAGGGGAGGGCAGAGAACTTTCCCTGCTTCTGTTGATTCGCAGTTGCCTTCAGCTCAAAATAATACTCATGCTAAAGTGGCATATTTTGGGGTGGCATATTCTGGACTCCTTCACACCATCTAGTGATCAGGAATGGAAAAGTTCATCTTACAGTGTACACAAAACTCTTATCTCTGAGAAATTCAATTCCTTTGATGGTACAATTGACCAACCTAAGACAGCATTTAGGTTTCAGCACTCCTCTGTGCATCTTTCCCTGGTATTTTCCACTCTGCAAAAAATCTTCTAAACCAGCATCTTAAGAGTATGCAGGTCGTCAGGGAGATCAAAGCTGATGCTGGCTGAGAACATCTGGGTCTAAGAATGCCAACCCAACTGTCACCACCAACTCCACTACTCGGCATTCATTATGGTGCATGGTTCTTTTAGAGGAATCAGTGCAAATATGTTATTAAAATCATCTTGCTTTCTTGAAAAACTTTGGGAACAAATTGAGTACATGGTTTTCCCACTCACAGTCCTCAGTAATCATCTTTTCTGCCTATTTTTATTTTTCAGAGACTTCTAGGAGAGGTATGGGGTGGCTTCTTAAACTTGATATGAATAGCAGCTGGAAAAAAAAAAGATGCATAGAGATGTTGGTTGTGGGTATGGTAACTGTTTTGTTCTCTGCCAGATTTTATTTCTGTTGTTGTAGCAGAGAAGAAAATTAGCAACTCACTTGTTCTAGTGACTTTAGGATGTTGCATGGGAACTAAAAGCTGGGTTTTCCAAGTTTTTTTTTTTGACTGTAAAATATTCTGTTTTATTATGAAGATCATGGTTAATTGATGGCATTATCCTTTTGCTATTTAATACAAAAATAAGCATCAAAAGAAACATTCTTGTGGCTTAATAGGCTTTTATATTTTTTTCTCCTTTTTATTTTATTGCCCTTTTAACACATGCTTGAATTCTTTCCTTTTCCATGAATGTAATGTGCCTTTTACTGCACATTGGCCCTACTCATTGTTTTCTGTGTTTCTCATTTGAGTGAAATCACTGGGCCTCAGAATTTTTGTTTGATTGTTTTCATTCTGTTCTTAGAAGGTAAAATCTTGCTTTTGAACTGTATAATATTTTCTACATTTTATTAAGTTTTCTTACTTAGAAGTGTCATTTCATAATTAAGCACTTTAAAATTTTGGAAGGTAGCTATTTGGATGGTATAGTCCTATGTCGTTTATTATCGGTAACGGAGGGACGCGTTTACAAATTTAGACAGGATGCTCCCAGTAAGTAAAAACCATTTTTTTCCAGTTGTGAGCAGTTCTCGTGCCACAACAAGTAGAACTATTCCAGATTAACACTTATTTGCCTGGGTTCTGGTAAGAGAATAAAATAGGTTAGCTACAGTCTCAGGAACACATGAGAAATAAGATGAACTTCGGGCATAAAAGAAGGAAGGAAGGAGTGAAAGAGAAAAGAAAAGAAAAGAAAGGAAGGAAGGAGGGGAAGGGAAGGGAAGGGAGAAAAGAAAGAAAAGAAAGGAAAGGGAAGGAAGGAAGGAGAAAGGAAGGAAAAAAGACAAAAGCAAATACAAATAGCTAAGGAAAGAAAAGGCTACCGTTCTTTTAGCAAAATTCGTCAAAGTCTATTAGGGAAACCTTCATTCAGAAGGACATATTTGCAGTTTGCTTTTTAATCTAGAGTCTCTGAAATAAGATTACTAGATAAAATATAGAATGTGCAGTTAAATTAGAATTTCTGATAAGCTACAAATAATTTTTTGGTAAAAATGTGTCCAAATGCTTCTTGAGACATACCAAAAAATTGTCCATTGCTGCTCTGAAATTTAAATTTGACTGGGTGCCCTGTATTTTTATTTGCTATATCTAGTAACTCTATTTTGGATAAATTAAGTGGGATATTAGTTTTTTGGTTCTTTGGAAAATACTCATACTCCTTAAGTTTACTGCGGCCCCCACCTCTTCTGCGAACTCTGTTGGGATTTTCTTCACTCTCTGGTGGCTTCTTTTAGCCTTGCCTGGATGGCACACTTGTTTACAAAATGGCTTCTTACAGTTTAGTGTGTGTGCAGGTCACTCAGACATCCTGTTAAAATCCAAATTTTGATGCAGGGGTCCTGGGGTGGGACCTGAGTCTGAATTTTAACAAATCCCAGGTGATGCTGATGTTGCTAATCTTTGGGTTGCATTTTGAGCAAAGTGTCTAGACCTAAGTCTTTGGCTGGCCATGGTGGCTCACGCCTGTAATCCCAGCACTTTGGAAGGCCGAGGCAGGCAGATCACTTGAGGTCAGGAGTTCAAGACCAGCCCGACCAACATGGTAAAACCCTGTTTCTACTAAAAATACAAAAATTTGCCGGGCATGGTAGTGCATGCCTGTAGTCCCAGCTACTCAGGAAGCTGAGACAGGAGAATTGCTTGAACCTAGGAGACAGAGATTGCAGTGAGCCGAGATTGTGCCACTGTACTCCAGTTTGGGCAAGAGAGCGAGATCCTGTTAAAAAAAAAAAAAAAAAAGACCCAAGTTCTCATTTCAACTAATCATAAATAAAACTATAAAACGATCATAAAATATTTCTCTATGCTTACTTTTTTAATTTTTGTGGGTTCTTTATGCTTTCAGTTTGCCAGAGAAAATGCTAAATGTTATGCCTTTTGTTAATGGAAGAAAACTGTATTAGGTTGTGAGAAAGTTCTGGAAAAGCACATGTGATTTATTCCAGGAATTGGTTATTAGATTGTTCATTCTTTCACATTTCTGGAAGGACCCAGATGTGTCATTAGAATAATCACATGATTGTATTTGGTTAACAGGCCATCCCAGGAGCCAAGTCCTAAAATGTATCTGTTACCAAGCATGAACACCCTGCTCCAAGTAATTTTTTAAAATAACACTGAACCTTGTTATGGAAGAGCATGTTGAAATGATTTCAGCATCTGCCTAAAAGGGCTCAAAAAGTCTTTTTAAAATGAAAATCCCAGATTAATTTCTGAAGTTTTTTGTTGTCGGGTATTTTGAGCCTTACAGTGGCAAAACCCCAGTGAAGGAGGGGTGATGCCTGTCACTCAGGAGCGCCTTTATTCTTACCACGGCTCCTGCCTAATTCCCATCACCTGGCCCACAAGCAGCGGGCTTCTCTCTTGCACTGGATGAAAACGCTGGGGATTAAATCATCCCCGTGTGGGAAGCATCCTGTCTGCTGGTGACCCCCCGCCACTACTGTGCTGAGAGTCGGGCAGCCAAAGATGTGTTGACAGGGTGTGTGTCTGCTTCTTCTCCCAGCGTCTGATGTGGCTTCGGTGTCAGACATGGGGCAGACAGGGAGGGGGAGGAAGCTGGCACAGAGGAACAGGGGACGGGAACAACTGCTAGACAACTCTTCTGGCAGAAACTTAACTGTTAAAACTTTTGCTGTCAGAGGGAATTTTGAGAAATGAAGCTGGCTAAATGATGAGTTGAAAATGTGTTTCCTTTGAGAGTTGAATGCCATCTTATTGGAGACTCTTTGGACTGAGGTTTGGATGGTTTGAGGTCCACCTCTCTCCCTGTTGGGAATCTCTTAAGACCCAAATAAAAATGAGGGTTGTTTTTTATTGTTTTGAATACACAGAAACCCATGGAATAGGAGAAACTGTGCAAAAGGGGCAGTTAAAAAGTCATCTCCAAGGTTAGATGAGAGTATTGTGTCAATGATCATTTCCTGACTGTGATAACTGCACGGAGCTTATGTAAGAGCATGTCCTTCTTAGGACATACACACTGAAGTGTTTAGTAGAGAGGCATCTTGTCTGTAATTTACTCTCAAATGATTCATAAGGTAGAAAATGACAGAGCAAAAATAACAAAATGTTAATAATTGAGAAATCTGGTGAAGACATAAAGGAGACCTTTGTGGTATTTTGTAATTTTTTGTAAGTTTGAAATTATTTCCAGATAAAAAGGTCTTTAAAAAAAAGTCATATAATTTCTGCAGAATGCTGTTTGCTGTCCAGCCTGGTCCCTCGTATCACCTCCTTTCTGGAATTCCTAGAGCATGTGCCTCTTGCCTTCACAGCCAACACGGAGCTGAGGCTGCTCAGTTCATCTCCGGGAATTTGTGTCATAGCTCCCGGGCTGGCGGGTAAAACCCAGGGGGAATGGGCTATCTCACGGAGTCTCAGAATCTAGCACAATGAAAACCATCAATAAACATTCTTTTTTTATTTTTTATTTTTATTTTTTTGGCTGATGCTCAAACAACCTTTCCCTTCGTTGTGATTTGCTTATGGGAAAGGGAAATCTCTAGCAACATATGGCTAATAGAATTATCTAAATTACTAGGTGTGTGTGTACTGGAGGAGAGTTTACACATTGTCCGCCATCCCACAGTAGGGCTAATTCACACATCTCTCAGTGGGGGCTCACTTACTCCTAGAATGTACACTATCTTCCTGGGTAGAGAATCAAGCACTTTCAAAACAGCTTGATTCCACAAAGAAGGGCGCTGAACCACAAAGAGGATAAATGACTGGGGGATATACAGTAAAAGGAACAGAAAAAGAGTTAACACTCAATTTGTATCAATTTGATGACTTTCCATGATCCCAAGAAAGATACCTTTAATCTCCTCCTCTTTTCATACAAGAAAATTCTTGAAAATCTTTAGTTTCAGCTTATCACGAAATGTAGTAATTTTTCCTATAAATGCTAAGAAGCTTAAAGTATTTTAAGTCTATGAAATTAACAACTTAAGGTGTTCTTTGACGTGATTTCCATGCAGGATGAATACTCCCCATGCACATTAATTTCAATATCGTAAGCTGTCTTCTTCCTTTCTCACCAAAATTGAGGTGGTCAAAATGAATCATTTGGGGAATTTTTAACCTCAGAGATCTCTAGGAGCATGTAAACTCTCCAAGATCAGCATTTGTCTTTTCTTTGGGGTAGAAACATTTAGTTTGGTTTAGAGTTGTCTTTTTTAGATTTCTAGAGTGTTTAGATAATTCAGTTTTTTCCTTAGAATGTACTAGGCTTTTTGAAGAATAGGGGTTTACAATTCTGCTTTAGAGCTTACTAACTCGCTGTTACTTCTATCTGTACTAAATTGCTGGTCATTGTTTTTTAAGGTGCTCTGTTTATACTTTCTGAGCTTTCTTACCATGAACTCTTAGTCTATCTCGTTCCTCACTAAGGAAGAGTCATTTGTTGCTCAGAGCCCCCTCTGCAGTTACACGTTCCCATGCAGGAGGTGGGAGTACCGGGCTTCTGGGAGGGCTGATAGATGCTGCAGGCTTCTCATTAGGAGACCAGACAGCATTGGAACGCAGGAGAGCAGTGGGGAGGGGCTGGAGGATCTGGGAGCATTAAATAGCTCTCTGAGTGAGAACAATTAGCGATGTAAGTGTCTTCTTGAAAATGAACTGCTTTGGGGTGAGATTACTTACAAGCACCATCATCCCAGCTAAAATCTCCATAAAGAGTTCCGCAGTTCTGAGAAGTCATCTTTAGAGACGATGCTTATTGGAATTCATAGATAGTATTTCATTTTGTACTCTCTGAAATTAGCTAATGTTCTGGTCACTCCAGAGCCTTTAAAAATGGCCCCAATCCCAAGGGCTTTCATGAAGGGAAAGTCTGGAAGTGCAGGGCTACAAATGCGTGGCTATTTGTGATTATTTATTTTAAGTCAGCATCACCATCAGCATCTTTTTTTTTTTTCCTCTAAACTGGATGTAACGTTTCCCTTTTCATTATCAAGAAATGAGCAATGCTTTCAACATAGCAAAAGTACAATATGATTTTTTTTACTTCTAATTTTAAAATATAAAATTGAACTTTTTAAAAAAGTATTTTTTCATCTAATTGATTTAACTTACCAAATTTCATTTTAATAAGCCCAAGAGGGGCGAGAGATAGGTGACATTTTCTGATAACATATTGACACAGAAGCCCTGGAGAAGTGCTGGTGTTATTTTTACTTGTTTACATACAGGAAATATACTGTATAGCCCGTGGAACATCAGTTGAGATGGGATAGATTTCTGAGTTTTGAGGAAAAAAATATCACCTTTTGCTGAAATATTGACACAGTTTTAATGTGGTTTTGACTTTTTATTTTAATTATATTTAAATACAGCATTTTATCAAATAAAATGAAGCCTGACACATTTTTCAAACTATTTCATGTTTTGACACTTTATGTAGGAAGAGCTTCCAGTGCTTTCAATATGTAGAAAATGTGCATAACATTGATAATTATATCTACTCAAAGTTTTCAGTGACCATTGGAAAGAGCTGAAACAGCCCTGTGATTTATCAGGTGCTTCGGATAATTTAACGATCATAAACCTACAACTCAGTCCATAAAGCACTATATCTGTCTGGCCCAGATAATTGTTTCTAAAGTATTTCTAAAACACTTGTTTAAAACCCTCCCAAGACATTGATATATTTTTGAATATCATATTCGTTTTATTTTTAATATTATGACATTAATTTAGACTTTACTAGTAGTTCAATACCTTATTATAAATTGATTGGCAGATGAAAAGGGCACTTAAATACTTATTAAACAACGTTGTACTTTTCAAAGTACGTCTTGGCTCCATATACACAAAGCTATGCCAATTCTTGAGCCCAAGTCTGGCCTGAGGCATGGACTGCTCTGAATGGCCAGGCTGCTGTCAGGGCCCATAGGAAAATAGGGATAAGTGGGATCAGTCCCAGCCAATGTGGTTAGTCTGAGGGTGGGTGAGAGGTGGTTTCTAAAGGAAAATATTTGCATTATAACAACAACAACAACAACAACAACAACAACAGGGAAATGGGTGCTGAGTAGGCAAAACCAACAGGTGTCCATTTGGTCAGAAAAAGTTTTTTATTTATTTTATTTATTTATTTTTTGAGACGGAGTCTCGCTCTTTTACCCAGGCTGGAGTGCAGTGGCACGATGTCAGCTCACTGCAAGCTCCACCTCCCGGGTTCACGCCATTCTCCTGCCTCAGCCTCCGGAGTAGCTGGGACTATAGGCGCCCGCCACCACGCCCGGCTAATTTTTTGTATTTTTAGTAGAGACGGGATTTCACCATATTAGCCAGGATGGTCTCGATCTCCTGACCTCGTGATCTGCCCGCCTCGGCCTCCCAAAGTGCTGGGATTACAGGTGTGAGCCACAGCGCCCGACCCAGAAAACATTTTACCACAATTGACCTAACATTTGCTGATCATCAGATAAATGCACATTTAAAAAATTTTGGTGCATTTCTCATGAGAATGCTTTGGCGTATCAAGGACATTTTTCCCTGTACCAAACTAGAAACCAAAAGATGAAAAGGATTGTCTAAGCCAGACAGACTCTCCAGTCAAAACAGGACTGGTTTTGTGAGGTTGCTTTGGGTCCTGTCTCTCCAAGGACTGCATATTTCCTTCTTCGAGCTTTCTTAGTCTTGAAAAATTCATCACCTCACCTTATTCACCCATTATTGCTTCTTGTCTTAAGGTCTTGCCCTGCTTAACAAGTAAGGTCCTTCAGAGCGGAAACCACGTATTGAGTTTCTTTATTCTCCATTACACACTGCTTGGCATATGAAAGACAGCAAATAAATTCTTGGTTACATAATTTTTGCAAATTGGAATAACATATTCTCTAATACACTAGTGAAAGTCACATTA
The DNA here is from genome assembly GCF_029289425.2 of Pan paniscus. Classification (NCBI taxonomy): domain Eukaryota; kingdom Metazoa; phylum Chordata; class Mammalia; order Primates; family Hominidae; genus Pan; species Pan paniscus. The sequence continues at coordinate 31,550,290 of NC_073271.2, read as the reverse complement.
CAAGAGACGAGATTGCACAACTTTCTCACATATCAAAAATAGCTCAAATGAATGTTCTGAAGGCCAGCAAGTCCTTATTATTAATTTAAAGATTTTCATATTTTTACTTGATTCAAGGTATTTTAAGTGTCTCATTTCAAAAAATAGTATGCTGCTGTCTTAATATACATTTTACAAGTGATGTCAGAAGGTGAAATGAGAAAACAGGAACAACTTCCATGGAAGATGGTTGTGCTCCATCCAACTCTTATAGTGAAGATTATTGAAGAAATGGCTAATTTCTATTTTTACCACTACTACTCCCATCATCTCTGTCATCAACATCCTCAATACCATGTTTCTTGAGTTCCTGCCATATAGTGAAAAGACTTTCTTCCTTGGTTGTGAAAAATAAGAATTTCCCCAGAGGAAAGACCTAGCTCAACAGGAAATACCCAGCTCTTCAAAACTGGATTAATCACTGCTCCTAATGGAACAGCTGGACCTTCTTACTCTGGTGAAAACAGAAAACTTTTATTTCTTATTCTTGGCAGTAATTAGTTGGCTGACTGTATCATAATCAGGTCCTGGTGATGAGTTTAAGGAGCATCGATTTTTCAAGGTGAGCTTCTAGTTGCAGATGTTGGCTGACCCAGGTCACATTGGCCTGTGGGTACAAATGCAGCTACATTCCTCATTGTGTTCATTTCCCAGGGCTGCTGTAACAAAGTCCCACAAATTGGGTTACATTAAACAACATAAATTGATTATCTCTTAGCTCTGAAGGCTGGAAGACTGAGATCAAGGTGTCAGCAGGGAAGGTTTCTTCTGAAGCTGTAGGCTGAATCTTCTGTGCCTCTCTCCTAGACTCTGGTGGATTTCTGGCAACCTGGCATTACTTTGGCTTATGAAGCATCACCCAGATATCTGCCTTCATCTTCACATGGTGTTCTCCCTGTGTGCATGTCTATGTTTCCATTTTTTTTCTTTTTAAAAAGACACGGTCTTGCTTTGTCACCCAGGCTGAAATGCCAGTAGCACAATCATGGCTCAATGCAGCCTTGACCTTCTGGGCTCAAGCAATTCTCCCACCTCAGCCTCCTAAGTAGGTAGGACTACAGGCATGTGCCATCATGCCCAGATAATTTTTGTATTTTTCGTAGAATCAGGGTCTTGCTATGTTACCCAGGCTGGTCTTGAACACTTGGGCTCAAGCAGTCTGCCTACCTTGGCCTCCCAAAGAGCTAGGATTACAGGAAAGAGCCACTGCATCCACCAAATTTCCTCTTTTTATAAGGACATCAGTCATTTTGGAGTAGATCTAAGCCAGTATGATCTCATCTTAACTAATTATATCTGCAATAATCTTATTTCAAAGTAAGGCCACTTTCTGGGGTACTAAGCTTCAACATACAAACCTTGGGAGATGGGGGACACAATTCACTCATAATAATAGGAAAATTATTTTCCACATTTTGCTGTCACCTCCCCTAGATGACATTACCTAACCTCCTCATCTCTAGTTCTCTGTTTAAGTCTCCCTCACATATTTCTGAGCAAGTATTTCCTAGTGAATGATGGTGCTCTCAAATACACCCATCAAACACTGCTTTCTCTTACCACCAGCCTGTTCACAGAGTACCTCTGCCTCTTCTCCTAGGTACCCTGGCTCTCCTGGGCACCAGCACTTGTGCCCTGGTTCCTTCTGCCCATGACCACTGGCACACCAGCACTCTACAGCATCTCTGGGTCTTGGGGTGATGAGGCTAGTCTGTTTTCTGGAGTCCTCTCCACCCAAGATGCCTTCTTAAGTGTGGAAAAGCTTCTCTCCCACTTGGTCACTGTGTGCCATGAGAGGATCATCAAGGCAGGACCTACGCACAGATGTCTTAGGAAATCTGTAGTGAAAACAGACACTGCTACATTCAGAAAGTTCAGGAAGCAGGCACTTGGTCAAGCCAGCCTTATCTGCTTACCTTTTTATTACATCTGCACATGCTTTTTTCCAGAATGTTCCTGGGTCCTGCATGCAAATTGACTCCAGGCAGCTGCACCCCACCATTCTGCCAGACATCCTCAGACAGGTCTGAACACTCCAGAAAGTGGTGGAATGCATCTGTGGGTCTTCTTTTAGCACTCCATGTTTCTCTTAGCACCATCCCTTCTAAGTTCACCCAGCACCCTCCTGCTTTTTATCCCTAAGTTTGAATCTGATCATCTTCTCACAGGGATCAAATAAACTGATGATTGCTGTAATCTGACATGGTGTGGAATTTGAATTTTAAAAGAAGAAAGGGTAGTGAAGAATAGGCATGAATTTCTAATGGTAGACTTTGGATGCTATGGCAGTTTGAGTGGGAAAAGTGTGGGTGCATTCATGAACCAGCATGTACCTATGTGCATGTGTGTGTACCTGGCATGTTACTCTGGAGCTTTTCTTCAAATTCCTAGTCCGAGGGTGTCACTTCTGGCGCCATTGAGAGCAGCAGTTTGCTCATGTTTCTTGCCATTGAGCCCTTTCTTCAATTGAAACCTTACATAGATGTAAGTGGAACCTCTCACACAGGCCCCAGGTCAATCCATATAGGTTTTAATTCTGGCTCCTCAATTTTTCAATTGTATGATCGTAGTCAATACCTGAATACCTTGTGCCTCAGTTTCCTCATCTCTAAAATGTTAGAAACATTCTACTTAACTCATTTAGGTCAATGCACATAGAGTGTGTGAACAGTGCCTGCCACATGGAGCTTCTGGCTAGAGGGTAGATGAGGGTGAGTTCCCAGCAGCTCAGGCAGGTTCCTGATGTGGCTTAAATGTTTGTCCTCTCCAGATCTCATGTTGCAATATGATTCCCAATGTTGGAGGCGGGGTTTGGTGGGAGGCGATTGGGTCATGGGGGTAGATCCCTCATGAATGGCTTAGCGTCATCCTCTTGATGATGAGTGAGTTCTTGCTTAGTTCACATGAGAGCTAGTTGTTTCAAGGAACTTAGATCCCCCTCCTTTCTCTCTTGCTTCCTCTTTGGCCATGGGATACCAAAGTGTCCCGCTTTGCTCTCCGCCATTAGTAAAAGCTCCCTGGGGTCTCCCGAGAAGCCGAGCAGCTGCCAGCAACATGCTCCCTGTACAGCCTGCAGAACCCTGAGCCAATTAAACCTCTTTTTCTTTATAAATTGCCCATCTTGTATGTCTGTGTAGAAATGCAAGAGTGGTCTAATCCAGTTCCCTTCCTCTTTGAAAAGTGTCCTTGAAAGAACATTTTGAAGGAGAATCCCCCTGGGGTGACTCCTTTTGTCATTTCTGCAGAAGGATGAGGCAGGATCAGCTGGGATCTCAAGAAAGAAAATTGTGCCAATGTTCCCTGAGTGACATAATGCCTTTCTTTTGTGCTTCTCGTTTTTAAGACATTGACTGCCTTGGTGAATCATTCTAATGTCTCATGGTGGGCAGCACGCTTGCTGTGTGGAGAAAGTCCCAGGGCCTGCCTGCTCCAGCCACTACTGCTCTTGCTCCCATTTCTACCCACTTCCCTTGGCTATGCTCATGAAAAGTGTATTGGCAAATATTGTGATTCTTGGAAATACCCAGTGTCCAAGAGCATGTAGGGAAACAAGCTTTCTCACATCCTGTTGTGGAAGGAAGCTTTGTGGGAGGCAGTTTGACAGTATCCATTATGATTTTTTAAGTGCACATACCTTCTGAGCAGCAGGTCCACTTTGTCGAATGTATGCAACAGAAATATCCGTATTATCATGTTAAAAGAATACAATATTATCATGTAACAGTATCATGTCATATATGGATATAAAATCTATATCATCATTTATCATATAAAATAATGTTTTTATTTGTATGTATCATTATTCATGATAATGGAAAAATAAGGAAAAATCTGTATCAGTCAGAAGCTGGTTATAGAAATTACTGTGGCTAAACTGTAATGGTTACATTTAATTTCATGGTTATTGTTGGTTAATTTCATGTGTTGCCCGGGTAGGCCATGGTGCACAGTGTTTGCTTAAACACCAGTCTACATGTTACTGTGAAGCTATTTTTTAGCTATGATTAAACTTTAAATTGTAGACTTTTAGTAAAGTGTATTACCTGCCATAACATGGGTGGGCCTCATCCAATCAGCTGAAGGCCTTAAGAGAAGAAGATTGAGATCCCCAGAGGAAGAAGAAAATCTACTTCCAGACTGCCCTCAGACCAGAGCTACAGCATCAGCTCTTCCTTGGGACCCAGCTTGCCAACCTGCTTGTAGAATCAGGACTTGCCAGGCTCTACAATCCCCTGAGCAAATTCCTTAAAATAAATCACATTATCTATCTGTCTGTCTATCTATCTGTCTGTCTATCTATCTATCTATCCATCTATCTACCATCTATCTATCATCTGTCTACCTATCAGTCAATCCCCTGTGTATCAAATCTCTATCCATCCATTCTTACTGGTTCTGTCTCTGGAAAGTCCTGACTAATACAGATACCATGGCGTTGCCTTAAAATGAAGCACTACCATATTTTCTGATATAAAATTTTTATCTGAATATATTGCTAATTGAAAAAAGCTGGTTGCAGATCTATATACGTATGCGTAGTTCCAAACGATGCCCTAGCTGTTGACTTGTATTTTTGTGTTTTCTTGCTGTGTTGCCCAGGCTGGGCTACAATGGCATGATTATAACTCACTATAACCTTGAACTCCTGGGCTCAAGCAGTCCTCCTGCCTCAACCTCTCCAGTAGCTGGGACTACAGGTGAGAGCTGAGCCACCACAGCTAGCTAATTTTAAATTTTTTTAAGTAGAAACAAGATCTTGCTATGTTGCCCAGGCTGATCTTGAACTCCTGTCCTCAAGTGATCCTCCCACCTCGGACTCCCAAAGTGCTGGAATTACAGGCATGAGCCACTATGCCTGGCATGTTGACTTTTTATATATGTCATGCTACCTTCTGGGACTGTCTCTTCTAGTGCAGGCCCACTTTCTTTCCTGGTCTCAAGGCCAACTCCCTCCTTTCAGCTTTGCCTAATTTTATGGCTCACAGGCTTTTTCTGTCTCCTGTTATTTGTATGGACTTAACCATGACTTTTTACTTGTTTTAATCGCTATCCCATCATGGCATTTGGCAAATAGTTATGTCCATCACTCCCAGCTGTTTCCAGTCTCCCACTTGTTTCTACTCTCCCACGTCTACCTCAAATCCTGGCTTAGGTCCCCTCGGATGACACCTTCCCCAGGCTTCTGGAACATTACTTTGCCTATGCTCCACTCAGCTGGTCCTCAGTCCTCTCTGCTCCCGTTATACGCTGCCATCTATGACCATGCCATTGGCAAAACACTCAGGAAAAAATGAGCATATATGAGACACAACTGATACACTCCTCTTCCAAGGTTATCACAATTTATTGATGATAATATGAGGTTATCACTAACAAGGCCAGGATTAGAGTGATGTAAGGGGGTTAGTCATAAAAGTTCCGGGCTGGCCTAATCTCCATCTACAATTTTGTTATTTTGTTCATAATTGTTTGGATTAGTGTTGACTTTTTAAATATTGCATTAATATTCATCTTGATTTATGAGTTTTGCGCCTTTGAATTTGCACCTCAGGCAAGCACCATAACTCACTCAGCCTTGGTTACTGTAAGCATCTCCAGCCAAATAAAGAATGCAGCAAATGTTCTCCATAATAACTTCAAAAAACAGGAAAAATAATGAATATTCAACTTTAATTGAATAGTTAAACACATAGTTTAGGCTTAAGAAAAACTTTAGAAAACTTATGTATATTCTCTTTTCCTATTTGATTTCACTTGGTCAAAGAATTCGTGAAGCTAGTATCAGCCTTCAGATCTCCAGCACCTGGACAATGATGTAGCTCTTGGAGGAGGGCTTGTTAAAACATTGTTGGGCCTCATAATAGATTTTTTTAATTCAGTAGGTCTGGGGTGGGGCCTGAGTACTTGTGTTTCTTTTTTTTTTTTAACTTTTAAGTTCAGAGGTACATGTGCAAGTTCGTTACATAGGTAAACGTGTGTCATGCGATCTGTTGTATAGATTATTTCATCACCCATGTATTAAGCTTAATATCTATTAGTTATTCTCCCTGGTCCTCTCCCTCTTCCCACCCTCTACTGTCCAATAGGCCCCAGCAATCCCATTACTGGGTATATACTCAAGGGAATATAAATAATTCTACTATAAAGACACAAGCACATGTATGTTCATTGCAGCACTAGTAACAATAGAAAAGACATGGAATTGACCTGAATGTCCATCGGTGATAGACTGGATAAAGAAAATGTGATACATACACACCATGGAATACTATGCAGCCATGAAGAATGAGATTATGTTCTTTGTAGGGACATAGATAGAGCTGGAAGTCATTATCCTTAGCAAACTAATGCAGGGACAGAAAAATCAAATACCGAATGTTCTCACTTGTAAGTGGGAGCTAAATGACGAGAACACGTGGACGTGTGGAAGGAAGAACTTGCTTTTCTAACAAGTTCCCGGGTGATGCTGTTTGTCCAGAGACTACACCTGGAGAACCACTGCTGTATCCAGAGCTGTCATTTTCAAGTTATCCTGGAGCCTTGGGTAGAGAGGTGGGGAAAGGTCACTCCTGGTCACTCATAAAACACAGGCATTTTGAATTTTTATTGATTCAGTAAGATGTTGAGACTGCAGGTAAAAAGTGAACCTTCTATTGTTTTTTAAACAAGTATTTAGATAACAAGTGTATGCACACATCATAAAATTTCCTTGTAGTTTATATTCTTGTAGGGCAGCCTGTTGATCTTTCCTTGATTAGTTTTAGCTGAAAACTTGTTCACTACAACACAGAAAACTCAGTGCCCATGAGGTTGAGCAGCGGGCGCACTGTGTGAAACATGCTCAGGTCCATAAAACGGGGTGATGCCATTTGAGTCATTGCTTCATTTATTACTTATTTAAGGATTAAGCTGGAATTGAGACATTGATATCAAAATCAGATAAGCTTGTAACTGAACCAGTTAAAGAAGGTGTCAAAAAAAGAAAACGTCATCAATTTTAGGAGAATGGCTGTGGGCTATTTGGTGGGGAGGAAAAACACACCAACGTTATTTTGTTATTTTACAGCACAGAACAACAGCTTTTATCTAGGCAGGCCCAGAAGGCAGTTGAGAGGTGAGACTGCCAGGTTGGGTGATAGTCCCCATTGTGAAACCACGTTTATCTCATCCTTGACAGATACTTCAGTTAGATGCGATCAAATGAACAAATTGCTGTGCTGAAACAAAATGCTGTGTGTAATATCTCTCTGTAACATGTAAAGATGTTTTGATAAAAAAGAAGGAACAAACAGGAAAGTTGACCAGGCAGGTTGAGAATCACAGAGACGTCTGGAAGGATAACAAGCCCTTCTACCTGAGGATCATTTCTCTAATAGGTGAACCGTGGAGGTTGTGATGATAGCTCAGATTTGATCCCAGGGGTGATTAGGATCAGAAGGGGAATAGAGCTGATACATGTGGTAGCCTATAGAACAGTGAAAGCAGGAGGACTGAGTGAGGGATGTAGGGAATAGAATGTCCTGAACCAAAGTTTAACCTGGCCTCGGGGGATGTTCAGTGGATGATGCCTGGGCAGTCCAGGGTGACGTGATGGTCTATAGGAAAGAATCAAAAGAGATTAAGTATACAGTGCAAGTGTGAGGGACTGACACGATTGGAATGTCACTTTACAAACACAAAAATTGGGTGGAATTTTAAAGAACATGTTGCTCGTAAGTATATGCATGGATGTATTCTCTTTCCAGTGGTTGTTTGAAAAACAGATTCCGAGCCCCCCACAAGACCTTCTATATCAGGTTCTGGGTTCCTGGAATTTCTATTATTTAAAAGCATCCTAGGGGATTCGGATACAACCCATTAAAGGGCAAGGTTTGGAAATCAAAGCTCTAGTGGACAATTAAAATGTGATGTAAAACATCAGGAATGACATATTAATATATATGTATTGATTAATGATGGCCTCTCAGCAACACTTGCTGGGCTGTTTCACGACAGCCATTTGTAGATGCATTCAATGTGTACAAGCATCATTTTCAAACTTTTTATTTGAAAATAATTTCTAACTAAAAGGCATGTTACAAAAATGAAAATAACATGAAGAGTAGACACGAATCATTTAGCACACACATTTTTACCATTTGCTTTGTCTTTGTGTTTTTTCTTTCTCCATTCAAATGTACATGTGCACACACACATATGCATACACGTGTGTTCACACACACGTACCTGTTTTTCTGAACTATTTGAGGGTAAGTTACGTATATCATGCCCTTTTATGCCTAAATTCTTCCTGGGCTATTTCCTAAGAATAAGGATATGTTCTTACGTAATTATGGTACACTTATCTACTTTGGTATTTTAACATTGATAACATGTTTTATCTAATCTGCCATTTATGTTCCAAATGTGTCTGTTGACCCAGTAATGTCCTTTAGAGCATTTTTCCTGCAGTACAGGATCCCTCTGGTATCAGGTAGTGCATTTCATCGTCCTGTCTTTTTAGTTCCCCTGTTGAATCAGGAATATTTCCACAGGCTTTCTTTGTGTTTTAGGTGTTAACATTTTGAAGAATACAGTCAGCCCACGCCCCTGCTTATTTTAATAGAACATTTCTCATCGTGGGCTTCTCTGATTTTTTTCTGTGTGTGATTACATTCAGGTCATGTGCTCCATGCTGAAATACCACATAGGGAATGGTGTGTCCTTCTCAGAGTACCGTATCTGGGGACACTCAACGGCCATCCAGCCCTCTTTGGTGATGTTAACATTGATGACTTGGTTAAAGTGGAGTTTGATATCTTCACTGTTTAATTACTATTTTTCTCTCCTTTGCAACTAATAAGCAGTCAATGGGATGACATTTTAAGACCCTGAAAATATCCTGATTCTCATAAAAAAAAAATCCCTTTAGATTTAAATGCACGCGTTGACACTACTTGCCTGATCCAGTCTTTGCCATGATTATTGCAGAATGCTGATTTTCCAACTCCGACATGCTTTCCACATCTGTCAGATTTTGGCATTCTACTATAGGATCCATCCCTCTCTCCTTACTTTTTATGCCTGTGTATTCATGAATTCCTGTTTGTCAATAGTTCATTATTCTACTTGCATTATTTTGGGATTCCAGTTGCCCACAATTTGGCCACTGGGATCTCCGTTGGTGGCTCCTGTGTCCTTACAACATAGTTCTCTCATTCTATGAGCTACTTTCTTCCTTTCCAGCTCATGCTGACCTACCCTGCCCCAAGCCCTGGAATTAGCTATTCCTCTGAAGAGCTCTTGTTCCTTTTAGTGGGGGATGGCATTTGCAGTGAAGAGCTGAGCTCTAGGAGTACTCATAGCTACTGAATGTCTTTGTTTTTGTTAAACATGACCGAGGCAGATCTCAATCGATTCAAAGGTTTATTTTGCCAACGTTGAGGATGCACCTAGGAAAAAGAAACACAAGTCACAGTAGGATCTGTGCTTTTTCCAGAGGGTTTAGAGGGCTTCAATATTTAAAGTGGAAAGAACCAGCAGGAGGGCCAGGGGGAGGGTAGGCAGTGAGGCAAGTGGTTTCATGCTTGTGAGGCTCTGATTGGCACTCAGTAGATCTACATTTTACATGTGAAAAGAAAGGAGTGGGAGGAAAAGTCAATTGTGCATTCATCTCGGGCTCAGTAAATCTGCATTTTACATAAGACAAAGTAAGCGTGTGAAATTACAGCTAGGCGGTTTTTGAGAGGCTTAGTTCTTAAGCTTAACTTTCTGTTTGGCATAGGGAGTTTGGGGTTCTGAGATTTTATTTTCCTCTCACAATTTCTTGGCCTTTTCAATGGGCAGAGAAGAAATATATACATGTATATGTATATTTCCAATATATTCATGCAAGCAAATATACACAAAATATATCTATATAAGCACACATATTTTAGAAATCATGACTTCATGCCAGTACCTCGAATTCAAATCTATCCCCACAGAGTCCCTTCTTTCTTTCTTCCATTACATATTTGCATATTCCTTTTTCTTCAGCGAGAACCCTGCAGTGCCTGTTTGAGAACCTGAGGGTTCTCAAACATCAGCACATTTTTATATTTGCTCCTCTTTCAATACATCCAAAACAGTCACAGGATTTGTTTTTTTTTTTGCTCATACACTACAAGAAATTCTTTTGATTAGATGAATTTTAATTCATCTGATTATTAATGCAATTTATTACCTAATTATTAATTTATTTATTACAAGTAGTCAGGATTTGTTTGCAATTCTCCTGTTCCCATTCCACTCTACCCAAAACAGAGGTTCTAAAGTCAGATACTGTGTTCATAAATGTGTTGGATTTTCCCTCCTTCAGGTTACTTGGATTTTCTTCTCCCCGCCCCTGCTTCCCTCTTCCCTCCTTCCCTTCTTTCCAGTACCTCTTTCCTGCTTTCTCACTTTCTTTATTCCCCTTTATCATTGTCTCGTACTCATTTGAAATACAATTATCTTCTTTTTTTTCAGTTTGCTTTTGGCTTTAGTTTTTTTTTTTTTTTCTCCTCCTCATTCTTACTAATTTTTTTCTAAAAGTGTGTGGACTCTAAACATGTCTTCAAAAATCAAAATATTACAGTTCTACTTATAAAAGCTTCACGTTTTCATGTTCTCATCACTGGTATCTTACGTCCCATTGTAGGTAACCTGATTTTACTGTTTTTGGTGTTCCCTCTTTCTATATTTTTACTTTTTTTTAAAAGTAAGCCGGCCAGGTGTAGTGGCTCAAGCCTGTACTCCCAGCACTTTGGGAGGCTGAGGCGGGCAGATCATCTGAGATCAGGAGTTCAAGACCAGCCTGGCCAACATGGTGAAACTCTGTCTCTGCTAAAAATATAAAAATTAGCCGGCTGTTGTGACGTATGCCTGTAATCCCAGCTACTTGGGAGGCTGAGGCAGAAGGATAGTCTGAGCCTGGGAGGTGGAGGTTGCAGTGAGCCAAGATCTCACCACTGTACTCAAGCCTGGGTGACAGAGCGAGACTGTCTGGAAAAAAAAAAAAAAAAAAAAAAAGCCGATATGCACATTTTCCTATTGTGCCTTCTTCCTACACAAAGAGTGGTGGATTATTCCAACTTTGCCAGAGACTTGTACTTTCACCCACATTTCCTCCCAAACGAGCTGTGTGAACCCAGGTAAGGAATTCACGTTTTTCAGAATTCAGTTTCTTCAAATGCTAAATGTGAACCTTTTAAAAAGTCTGTTTTTCTTATCTCTCACCACAAAAAGTTGGCCATGAAATAAATTCATTTTTCTTCTTCTTTCCCATTATGAAGCTAGAAATGTGTATTCAGAGGGGAAAAAAAGCCTCAAATAAGACACTTTGGAGGAGATAGGATTGAACCAGGGCTGAGGTAAATCCTTTTGTAGTACCGTAATCATTTCTACCACTTTCCATGTCTAGACGCTCCACTCAACCCTGGTCACCCTTTGTCATTTCATTTCAAAGGGGCTCCTCCTCCACAGAGGATCTGCTCACTCTAGGACACAGCTTTCTTCTGCTTTCTGAGTGGGCCTATTAGATCCACCTGAGGTGTTTCTCCAGCCAGTTTGTAATTTGGCTCTGAATTCCTTAAGCGCAAGGTTCTGTCTTAGAATCTAGGGTCCACACCCCACCCACTCCAATCATGCAAGCCTGAAACACTCTCAAATGAGTTCGCTTAAATGGCGTGTGGCTGTAGGATGGTGTCTCTCCTCTGTGAGGTTTAGGTGTCTAAGAATTCTCCTTAAAGCTAACTCAACACCTGAGAAATGCAAACCTCACAGGGAATGTAGAATGAAAGAGAATTAACTCTTGGAAGGCCCTAAATCAAGACAGCTGGTATGTTAAACACAGTATTGTTGACATCTTCTGCATGCTAAGTTAGTTATTCATCCATGATTCCTTGTTTTTTTGTTTTGTTTTGTTTTGTTTATCTTCAGACTGTCACCCAGGCTGGAGTGCAGTGGTGTGATCTTGGCTCACTGCAGCCTCTGCCTCCCAAATTCAAGCGATTCTTCTGCCTCAGCCTACCCAGTAGCTGGTTTTACAGGCACGCGCCACCACGCACCCAGCTAATTTTTGTATTTTTAGTAGAGACGGGGGTTTCACCATGTTGGCCAGGCTGGTCTCAAACTTCTGATCTCAAGTGATCTGCCCGCCTCGGCCTCCCAAAGTGCTGAGATTACAGGCCTGAGCCACTGCGCCTGGCCCAAGATTCCTTGTTCTAACCCATGTTTTCAAGCCTGGCTTTTCCTTCTGTTTCAAGGAGATGAGTCTAAACTGGTGTTGTTTTGTTGCCCAGAGGCCACACACCTCATGGCATGGTATCCCCAAGTCTGATTCTCCAACCCAGTGTGGCCAGCCCCCTTCCTGATTTTTTTACTCTAGAGCTGGTCACTGCTGGTTTCCAGATTCAGCTATGGATCCAAAGAGCAAGAGTAGCTTACATGTACCCTAACTAAAAATAAAGCAGGAGGAAAAACAGACTTGAGTCCATGTTGAATTCATCATTATGTTATATTAGAGCTGAAAGTTGTTTCTTGAGTTCCCAACACACACCCAGTGCAGGTGGCATCGCCCTGTCCCACGCACGTGCGGTGGCGCTGTTCTTCCCACGGTGGGTGGAGGGCTCAGCTTCGGAGCCTCCTCTTTAGGCTTCCTCTCTTTTTCCCAAGGTGGCTTCATGCCAAAACCTTCCCTCTATCCCTGACATTTGCACCACGTCTCCTTCTCTTCTCAGGATCCTTCTTTTCCTTGTTCTTCCCAGCAGGAGAGACTTAGAATTCATGGACATTAGAAACAAAGATACCGTGGAATACTGTGCAGTCATAAAAAATGATGAGTTCATGTCCTTTGTAGGGACATGGATGAAGCTGGAAACCATCATGCTCAGCAAACTATCACAAGGACAAAAAACCAAACACCATATGTTTTCACTCATGGGTGGGAATTGAACAATGAGAACACATGGACACAGGAAGGGGAACATCACATACCGGGGCCTGTTGTGGGGTGGGGGGAGGGGGGAGTGATAGCATTAGGAGATATACCTAATGTTAAATGACGAGTTAATGGGTGCAACACACCAACATGGCACATGTATACATATGTAACAAACCTGCACATTGTGCACATGTACCCTAAAACTTAAAGTATAATTAAAAAAAAAAAAAGAAAGATAGGAAGGTAAGTGTTTCCTTATCCATAAAATGGGATAAAAACGGTAACCCCCCTGCCCCACCACCAGTGGCAGTTGTGACATTAAATGACATAATATGAATTATTAAGTTGTGACATTACATACCTTAAATATAGATTTAAATAATTCATATTTAATTAATATTAATTATAAATTAATTAAATTGAATCAATTAATTAAATTATATTAATTAAAATAATTAATTGAATTAATATGAATTATTAAGTTGTGACATTAAATAACTTAAATATGAATTATTTAGGCAGCACTTGGCACTAGGTAAGAGTGAGTGAGATAAAGTAAGTTCAAGGTGCACTTCCACCCCTCGCTCTCTCACAGGCACCTCTCCTCAGCCAGCCCCAGATCCCTGCAAAATACAGATAAAATGGGTCTGCGAGGATGACACAAGATCAGGCAGGAAAGCTCCTGCACACACAGTGTTTAAACAGAGTGAGCTTCTGAGAAGCAGCACCTCTTTCCTGATCCAGGTGATCCACTGTAAATGTCAGGGTGAGCAAAGCTTCTCTTTACAGAGACCCAAACAACATAGGTATCTGCAGCCCTCTCTCCCTGTCCTGTGCTGGTTATAAGGGTTATTTTGCATCTACCAGGCATGATTTCCTTTCTATCCTGCAACAACTTATGATAAAGTTGGGGACACAAGGCATGCTCTCTAAGTATAAAGAGCAAGGCAAGGTGGCAGAGGCTGAGCATGACTAAGTGGCAAAAATGGTTTAAGTGTTGAGTGTTCAGGATGACAACGCTGGTATTGGTGCTAACAATCCAAATGATCAACAATAGGAGGCAACATAAGAAAGTAAAAGCACAGTAGCAGGTAACATTTTCTGAGCACCGGCCATGTGCCCAGCCCTGTGCTATGTGCTTCTGATGCATTATTGGTTTTAATTTCACCAGGAATCCTGTGGGGGAGGCACAGTGGATTCAGTTCACAGAGAGTTCCCCCCTCTACGTGGGGAAATGAAGCCCAGGAGAATTTATCAGGCTGCACAAGCAGAGTTGGACTCTCACAAAGCAAAGTCTGCAAAGTGGATCACCTGGAACAGGAAAGAGGTGCTGCTTCTCAGAAGCCTAACAATAGATGCAGCTGGACACCAGTCAGGAAGCTAGCACAAGGGCAAGGCACAGTGGGGTTGATTCAGGAGGAACTCTGTTAAAATGGCTTTCAATCTTACACAGAAAGCACTCCACAGTATCTGTGAAGTTCAGAATGCTAAGTTAGGGTTCAGGGTGTTTAGTGCTTGGGTTCAAAATATTTTAAAATACATATAAAGTACTGTGATGGGCCAGAGTTCATTTTTCTTGTGTGTGTGCACACACACGTGTGTATGTGTGCACACACACGTGTGTGTGTGTGTGCACACACACGTGTGTATGTGTGCACACACACGTGTGTATGTGCATGTAAGTGTATGAATTTATCTCGTTATTTAAAGAGCCAACAATGGAAGTCCATTTTTTGGAAGAAGCATTGCATTTTTATAAACATGATTGAAGAGGTTTAACTCTACACTATTAAGATTGCTGCCTTGATTCCTCAAGGATCTAGAACTAGAAATACCATTTGACCCACGAACCCCATACTGGGTATATACCCAGAGGATTATAAATCATTCTACTATGAAGACACATGCACACGTATGTTTATTGCAGCATTATTCACAATAGCAAAGACTTGGAACCAACCCAAATACCCATCAATGACAGACTGGATAAAGAAAATGTGGCACATATACACCATGGAATACTTTGCAGCCATAAAAAAGGATGAGTTCATGTCCTTTGCAGGGACATGGATGAAGCTGGAAACCATCGTTTTCGGCAAAATTACACAGGAACAGAAAACCAAACACCACATGTTCTCACTCATAAGTGAGAGTTGAACAAGGAGAACAGGTGGACTCAGAGAGAGGAACATCATACACCAGGGCCTGTTGGTGGGTGAGGGGCTAGGAGAGGGATGGCATTAGGAGAAATCCCTAATGTAGATGATGGGTTGATGGGTACAGCAAACCACCATGGCACGTGTATACCTATGTAACAAATCTGCACATTCTGCACATGTATCCCAGAACTTAAAGTATAATAATAATTAAAAAAAGATTGCTGCCTTGAATGTGTTTTTTTTAAAGCCATGAATTCCAAAACTATTTTTAAAAGATTTCTTAATTTCAGCATTTAGATAGAAAACATTGATGTTTATCTAGAGAAATGAAAGAGTCTAGGAGTCAAAATAAGAAGGAAAAGGAGAAAGAGAAGTAGAAAGACGAGAAACACAAAGAGGAAAAAAGGAATGAAGGGTGTGAGGGAAGAAATAAGGACACAAATGAATCAATGAGTTAAAGAACCATTCTCCATTCAGTTTCTTCTGTCTGTAAATTGGAAAGCATGCTTTACACCAGCATAATCCATTGTCAGTGAGAGACCTGACTCCTCCTTGGCTGCATTCGGAACTCCTAACAAGCTCCTTAGGAGACAAGTCATCAAGGATGAATGGAGAATGACACACAGAAAGGCTGGGTGGAGGGTTAAATAATTCCCAGACAATTCCTTCAGAGAGACGTGGATTACGAGGGCTTTTTGTTTCATTTTCATTTTTTGTTGTGACTGCTTTTAGTAATCCACTGAAGTTGCTTGATTTAGATCACTTTAGATCAGCTTTTTTTCCTTCTTCTCTGTTTCATTTCTGAGCCTATCCAGGGAGTGTTATTTTAGTGAAAACAACTTCTCGAAAAGAAATGAATAAGCCTGAATTGCGTAGTTTTGTAGGAAAGTATCTGATCTGTGTATATATGGCATCTTTAGTCCAGGACTTCTCAACAGGAGCAGTGATTTTTAGGGGGGCTACTGTGTACTACTGGTGTCTAGTGGGTGGAGGCTGAGGATGCTGCCACATATCCTGCAGCACACAGAACAGCCCAGCAAAGAAGAATGATCTGGCCCCCAATGTCAATAGTGCCAGCGTTAAGAAATCCTGCTTTATTATAACATTTTACTGATTGCTTGCTATTACTTAATTAGAAAAGACATTCATCAAATAGGAGTGAATTTTAGACGTAAACTCATTCATAGCACACGTGACTGCTATGTCCTAAGCCCTGATCCAGCCATGGGCATTACAGATACAAAAAAAGGAAACGACTTATCCTGCAAGTACTTGTCACCTGGTAACAAGTAAATAAATTCAGGTTTTATGGGTGCAAAAGACAGCTGAGGAACAGGGGAAAAATGGCAAAGGCATCTTTATTTTATTTCAGAAAAAAATACATGTAAATTAAGAAACCAGTCTGGACAACATACATTGATCTATACCGTTTGCTCCCTCCCTCAATACTCCTAGTTTGATTAAAAGAAGTGAATGCACTTCTATATGAACACTTCCTGTGATGGGAGAATAAAGTGTTTTTGTTTTCATCTGTGCCAGCTTTTTAACATGCTGCTGTAACACCTATCTGTGTCTTGCCAGCACACTGCTTGAAGCAGAGGTTGATAGGATGCCTCTGTCTTCTTGATAATCTGAGTGTTGCTCCAGTTGCATGTAGCAATTAGAACTTGTTGTGTAGAAAGACTAGAGTGTTGACTGAGCCAATTAAAAGATCAATTAGTGCAGTGCAAGTGCTTAGAGAAGTAGTTTTCTATGACAGGGAACAGGTTTTCCATCAGTATTTAGAGCTACAAGCGAAACCAACAGCAAGGAGTATGTATTCTTTGTTGTTAACTCTTTTTTGTTTAAAATGTTCTATATATTGTTAAACATTTAGTGGAACTTATTAATCAATGGGCTACTATGACCAAAATGACTTTTTTTTTGCAATGACTCCCATTTATAATAATTAAACAATTACAATTCAGTAAAAATAATAAAATAACACTGAATTTTATTTTACTTTTGGCTGTGATATAATTTGTTAAAAAGAGTTTTTTTCCCCATCAGTTATTTGTATATGGCTTAGACTTCTTATTGTTGTTTTTATTACTTAAAAAATCACCCCAGTTTGTTTTTAGTTCTCCTATGCTGGGATCTCAGCATATGTGTGCCACATTGAATTTCCAGATTTCTAAAGTCATAACTCCGGAAGGGGTCTTCTCATCAAGTAAGAAATAAAAATGGATTCCATGTGAATTTTTCGAGGTGTAAAGTGTTAAGTGCATTTGTTCAGCCAGTATTTATACAATTAGCAGATAGCAGACAAAGTGACGGCTGAAGCCCAGAGCCTGTTGCCTGCCCTTCTGTGGTTTATACTGCAGTTGTAGGCAAGGGCTAGTTATGTTAGTTATGACCATGTGTGGCCAGGAATGGATCAAATCCTTGACTCCCTGCTCTGCTTCCTGCAACCCTTCCAGGGACAGAGAGAGAGAGAAAGATAGAGAGAAAGAGAGAGACTCACTGAACAGGAGCAGGCAAGATCACGGGGTGTATTATGTCCAGGGCATTGGTGTTAAACCTCTCTAAGGAAGTTCAATCCTTGGTAAACTAAACTGGACAGCAGAACTTCTTTTTTAGCACAGGTGGCTGCTATGTCCTAAGCCCCGATATGTCCTAAGCCCTGATCCAGCCATGAACACTACAGACACAACAAAGGAAAGGACCCAGCCTGCAAGTACTTGTCACCTGGTAACAAGTCAGTGGATTCAAGTTTTATGATGGGTACAAAAGACAGTTGAGGAACAGGGGAAGAATGACAAAGCAATTTTTATTATAT
Source organism: Pan paniscus (assembly GCF_029289425.2). NCBI lineage: Eukaryota > Metazoa > Chordata > Mammalia > Primates > Hominidae > Pan > Pan paniscus. The sequence goes on along the minus strand of NC_073271.2, from coordinate 31,532,331 downwards.
TTTAGAAAAAAATACATGTAAATTAAGAAATGAGTCTGGACAATATACACTGATCTGTACCATGTCCCCCCTCCTCCCTCAATACCTCTACCCTGATTAAAAGAAGTGAATGCATTTCTATATGAACACCTGCTGTGATGGAAGAATAAAGTGTTTTTGTTTCCATCTGTGCCAGCTTTTTAACATGCTGGTGTAAAACCTATCTGTGTCTTGCCAGCACATGGCTCGATGCCAGAGGCAGGTTATCTGGCTTCCCTGCTCCATTTCCCACTTGACTCTTGATTTATTCTGGAGACCCCTTCCAAGTGGAAGGCACCTCCAGGCTCTTCTTCCTACCCAGACACATGGATTGCCAGGAAAGGCAAGTCAGGAGGAAATCTAACAGAGAAACTGAAAAGCAGATTCCCAGGCCGGGGGGTGGGTGCTCCAGGTTCATGTCCTAGTGTTTACTCTTCCTCCTTCCCCTCCAAGATCTCTGCTTAGCCACTGTGGCCCAATAGCATTATTGGCATGGCACAATTGCCGGTTTCTTCTTGTGGACCTGAAGGCTGAAGGAGCTACATATATCTGCTGGGGGCTGGGGTATCTGACCAATTAGAGATTTAAATGAAAAAGGTATAATGTAAGGTGGTATTCGATGGAGTACCAAAATTAGCAGGAGCATTATAGCGTATGCCTCGGAGTTCTTAGTTCTGGACAACAGAATTCAGTCTAGTTCATTGAAGGTCTGTAAGCTGTAGGGTGTCAGGCAGTGTGTGGAAATACAAAGAGGTTCAGAGAGCTATGCTTGTGTGCAACACAGCAGGAGGAACACCCACCCACAGCATGGAACTATTACAGGAGAAACCTCATGCCTGCCACAGCCGTGTGTGTTTCTTGGGTGCTCCTAGGGAGCTCCCTTCCAAGTCTCCCCTGGGTGACTGCCTAGAACATAGCTACTGACCAGAGAGAACCTGAGCTGCTAATGAGAATGGAAAACATAGTTTTCACCAAATTTGCAGATAAAGGTGCACTAGAAGGGATGATAGTGGGTAAGGAGTGAGTCCACTTGTATCTGCAAACCGGCCGCAGGACTTGGTTGAAGGTGGAAATAAATGGGGGCTGGAGTGGTTGAGGGAGACCTTAAGGTGGAGCCGTGCATGAGTTGAAATAAAAGGTCTTGGATTGTTCAGAGAAGGAACATGGACTGTCCCAGCAAAAGGAGAGCAAAGACGTGCGGTTGAGGATGCGTGCCACTCCTGGAGACTACAGTGGTGGACTGGATTGGGAGTCCATATTTGAAGGTCCGAGTGGTAAAGCCAAACAGAAGTGGGGCAGGGTTTGAAAGCATTTGGTCACCAGAAAGGGATTGAAGACTTCCTCCTGTGTGTGGTGATGACAGACTGACGTTTATAACAGAGGGGATATGATGGGGACCCATGTTTTGTGGTTCTAGTATATAGGATTGCTGGAGGAAGATACTCTCCAGCCAGGAGATCCAGTGAGGGCCAAATGATCTGGGTGGCGGCGGTGACAGCTTCGTCTAGGGTGTCAGCAGTGAGAAAACACACACACACACACACACAACATCAGAGTCTTTCAAAAAGAAGAAACAGCGTAGGAAAGGGGACCCACATTCAAGAGCCAGTATTTACTACTTAGTACTTAATGATGTGAGTTTGACCAGCCTTGGTGTTGCTGAGTTGGTCTTTGTATCTGAAAATAAAGGTAATTCTCATTCACCACCTCACTGCACTAAGTCACGATGAAGATCTAATAATGAATGGTTATAAGAGCCCTTTGTAAACCCAGGAAGCATCACATAAACTAAGTTATTGTTATTAAGAGAGGAAGAATCAGCATAATTTGCTGACTGAGAAGGAGAGAAGAAAGGAAACTGCCTTTTTACTGAGAGCAGGAAGAAAAGAGGTGAACCCCGGGTGGAAACAAAGGGAGCTCAGGAGGTTTGGGGGCTGTCGAAACAGCGTGGGTTTGAGCAGGGCTATGGCATACACAAACAGAGACGTGTAGAAGATGGCTGCAGAATCAGGACTGGAGCTCCAGCAAGGCCCAGGTAGGATGAAACTACCTGTTAGGAGTATTACTGATGCCCTATTATTCCAGAAAAATTATGAGGAAGGGGTAACTAATTTTCCATGTAGTTCACTTTTTTGCTTGTTTTAGGGATAGGATCTGTTTAAATTCTGCTTAACTACAAGCCAAGAATATTTGGGTTGTGTGTTGATTCAAATATAAGAAAGTAAATTAACAGGAGGGGGACTGTCCAGGTGTGCCTGACCGTGGGGTCTCAGAACGTGGACACCAGTGCTGAAATGGGAAAGTCCGGGGCAGATCAGGCCACCCCAACAGGCCGAGAAGAAATAGGAGGAGGTGAGATAGTGACTCCTGACTCCTTGATCATCGCATAGTTGCTAAAAGGGACTCAAGTGGCTATTAGTGGAGTAGCAAGTGCAGCTGGCACGTATCCTAGTTTAATAAGAAAAACTCTGTAGAGTTACAGGGTCTTGTTGCATTTAGGGAAGAGCCAGAAATGTCTCTCCAGGGAAGAAAGGACACTGGCATGCTCAGAACTCCAATACGTTGAGGTTTATACGATCAAGTTGGGAGGATACCTGGAAAAATAATGTGGAGATGATCAAAACCATGCCAATTAATAAGGACACGTGTATACTTTAGGAATTACACATTTTGTAACATTACTCTTGAAAATATTTTTCTCTGTGTATTTGATGTGAGTGTATAGTCACCTGGTTCAAGCATCTTTTTGAGTTTGAACAAAGACCTGCAGGCCAGGAGACCAGGACTGATAATGAGGCAGGGCTGGGACAGGATGCTGCCAGCTACTCTGCGGGAAGAAATTGCCGGCCGACCTCACCAGGGGACGATGGTGGCCCCAGCACGTGAGCCAATGCCATTGAAGGAGCAGGTCCAGGAAGCACCAGGCCCCAGTGTCATGAACTGTCCAGATAAAGCAGCCCTGTGCGGTTAGACTCCTGTGGCTGCAGACTCCCTTGCCTGGCACCAGTTTTCAGGATGACCCCAGACTAAATGGGCCTCTAAGAACTGAAGGAGGCAAGAGTCACACGAGGAATCGTCAGCTGCAACCTATTATTCTTGATTTTTTAAAATTAGGCATGGCCTTAAACATGGTTACCTGAATGTTATGATTGAATTATGTCTCCCCGACATTCACATGCTGAAGTCCTAACCCCTAGAGTCCCAGAATGTGACCTCATTTGAAAATACGGTGGTTGCAGGAGTAATTTGTTAAGATGAGGTCACTATGGTGGGCCCTAATCTGGTGTCTTTATAAAAAGGAGAAATTTTCACACACACACACACACACACACACAAACACACACACACACGGAGTGCCATGAGAAGACGAAGGTGGAGATGGGGTGATGCCGAGGAACAAGGATCACCAGCATTCCCAGAAGCCAGGGAGAGGCTGGAACTGATTCTCCCTCGCAGCATTAGAGGGAACCAACCCTGCTGACACCTTGATCGTGGACTTGGAGCCTCCAGAACTCGACGACAACAAATGTCTGCTGTTTAAGCCACTCTGTTTGTGGACCTTTGTTATAGCAGCCCCAGGAGTTGAATAGGCTCACAGAGTTTCATTTGTACGTTTTTCCCATCTGGAAAATAGAATGCTGCTTTACCACAATTTATTTACTTTTGGGCAGATAAGAAATAAGCAATGGTTTGAGAGATTACCTGTAAACAAACTGAAAACCATCATACTAACAAGGAGAAATCAGAAATTATTTAAGTAACATTTTTCAAAAATTATGATTGACAACCACCCATTAGTTTACAAGTGGGATTTTTTTCCCCACCCTGTAACACCCATCATTTATGAAGCTAAATATTAGTTAAGGGCCTCTGAAATTTCCAATAAAACTGCTAGAAAGATTCTTTTGATCTCTAGGCAGCTCTGAGGACAGATACAACTTCATTCCTCCTGGAAAATGCTTTGTTCTTTGGCTCCACTTAAGGAGGCAGTGGAAAAGCATATAATACATCAGGCTTTCTTTCTTTGTAGAACAAAGTTAATCCAGGTCCTTATCGTAGGAAACTGCACAGGGATATAATCTTTTAGAAGACATAAATAATTCTCCATAATACTTTTGGAAATACTTTGATCTTTCTGTATACTTCTCCATTGCAAAAGGGTACTGCAAACCTTATTTTCTTTGTTTAGAGATTTGTTAAATGAAGTTAGTCATATTAGACCTTTGAAATTGTGTTTTAAATAGAAGCTACCAAAAGGATGAAGATAATTTTACTATGTCCTGAAAAATTCTGAAAGACGTGCCAGGCAGCTGCCTCCTGTGGTTCTAGTACATAGGATGGATTCACAACACCATGGATGGACTTTTCATGTATCTAATGTTCTTCTGTTTTATTAACTTTGTTAATGGACTCAAAAAGACTCTTTAAAACTTCATTCTCCCTTGAATATTTTAATATTCAAGTGAAAGATGCTTTCTCTTAGCATTCCTGCTATACCAGTTCTCATCTTCCTTCCACCCCACTCCTAGTATTGATTAGGCTGATGAAGGATTGGTGGGAAAGGACTCTGGAAAGGAAGGTAAAATCTCAGAAGGTCACATATTCCATGATAAAGATCTGAGGTTCCTTTGATGGGGGATGAGGAGCTGCTGAAGAATTTCAAACGAAGGAATGATGTCACCAGATTTGCATCTTGGAAAACCGTTCTGGAAGCAGCTTAGAGAAGGAGTCGGTGATGTTGGGGTGGGGGAATGAGACTAGAACCAGAGAGGCTCGATGGAGAAGTCACTGAAGCTGTCAAATATGGTGGCATTGTGGATAGGGAGGGTAGGCAGGAGGTAGAGAGACCCAAGAAGACTGTGTCAACTGCCTAGAGCTACATGTTAGTCATTTCCCTGCTAAAAACACAAATATTATTGATTTCTTGACCCAACTGGTTAAAGTTTAGTGGTTGGTGCTATTTAATCAACAAGAAAAGAAAATCAAGAGTTATCATTGGCTGGGCACAGTGGCTCATGCCTGTAATCCCAGCATTTTGAGAGGCCAAGGCGAGAGGATCTCTTGAGCCCAGTAGTTTGGGGCTGCAGTGAGCTGTGATTGCACCACTATACTCCAGACTGTGTGACAGAGTAAGATCCTGTCTCAAAAAAAAAGAAAAAAGAAAACGAAAAAGAATTATCATGTCCTAGATGTTCCCATCCCAACTAGGTTCATCTCATTCTAGTTAATTCAAGAAATTGCAGGTCAAGATACCTGGTCAAAGTAAACTCACGCACATTCGTAGAATTTCCTGGGTGGGACCCAGTGATGAGCTAAATTAGTATATTTCTTTGCCATCCTGGTCCACCAAACACCTCGGGGGAGGACATCTTTTTTAATGTGCTCAGGCCATGTACGGAGAGTGAGAGGTTAATTCAGCCTAAATTCCTGGCTGTGTCCAGGTGGGGCCAGCAAGCATTTGTTGAACAGCCTCTGGCCCACTGTGCTGTGAATACGTGGCCTTCTTAAGTGCAGTTGAGGGGAGTAATCCGCTGCCTCTCAGAGTGGGTCCGCAGAGGTGACAGCGGGAGTCCTGCTATTTTCCACGGTGGACCCAGTCTTGACCAAAAGCCTGAGAGAGGACCAGATGGAGTTGCTTGCAGTTTGCTAAGTTGAGGCTTTCTCCAAGTCCAGGAACAGGTAAAATGCTTGCTACCAGGTAAGATTAAATCTATTTCATAAGGAAGGCCAATAGGTGGCAGAGCAATCTTTCCTACGCTGCAAAGTGAGGACATATAGAGAAATCTTCAGCAGAGCTCCCTCGCTATGCTTCCATTAGCACATACTTTAACACTTTAACGACCAGGCCATTTTAGAAGTTTTGCACATTTTATATGTTTATAGATGTTATTGCTGAACGTTGTGTAAAATATTTCCAATTAATTAAAACTTCAAGCCCTAGAACGATCAGCCAAAATATTTACAGGTATAATTTAGTTGCTGGAATTTTGTCTTCTTCCTGTGGCTAGAAAACTTGTTTTCATTTTAAGGGATATTTCCTCTTTTTTGGCGTGTAGAAACAAAAGTAAAAACAATGCTAGTTTATGCTATTTTAAAATAATCACTCTTCATTGATTTATAAGCAGAATATATAGAGAAACTTAGTCTCTGGGAATTTAGAAAGTTGAGTATCTAATAAGGAGTTCACAGACATGCTAGAGTTTAGGAATCTCAGAGATGGAAAAGATCTGTTTGAAAACTTAAAATTTTGCTCTGAAATGGAAGTCAGGGTATTAACCTAGAAATCCTTCTCAATATTATTTTAACTCTATGCCTTTTGCCAGTGATTTTTGTTTTTCTTTCCTGAATTAAAAAGTAAGTAGTTAGAGCTAATTTAGGAACACTGAAGTGGGAAGACTTTAGAAACCATCACAGGTGTCTTGGTGGCTTTTACAGACGGTGAATTACCATGTCTCAGGCATTCTGTCTGCCCTGAGCAGTTATCCATGGAGCTTTCTCTAAATCTCTCTAGGGTGAGGTCAGGCATATCATTTAAGGGGACACACACACAAAAACGCCTGTAATCAGGATAAATAATATTTTAATGCTATATATTTTTAAAATCAAAATTAATGCATAAAAATCTATGATGAACAAACTATCAAAGTCTAAATAATGACAGGATTTATAACAGTGCTGAGCTGAGCCTGTTCATGCCTAAGGCTCAGGAACGCTGATTCCATCTTTATTTAAAATTTTGATATTTTGTTCATCATGACTTTTAGCATTGATCTTGGTTTTTTAAAAATAGTACATTAAAACATGATTGATTTTGATTCCTGCATTGTTTTGTTGCCTCTTTAAATTTTGCGTCCGAGGAGAGTGCCTGGCTCTCTTCACCCTAATTCTGCTGCTGGTTGTGGTCTACTCACTCCTGTAGTTTTATCTCCCTGCTTTCTGAACAAGTTGTTCTTTAAATGTCTAGAGGCCATTCACACAAAAATGATCGTGGCCCCCGTAATGCCTGTTTGTAATCCAAAAGTAAAACACCAGTGACCTGCAAACTAAGTGTAAGGATGTCCAGCAAATTGCTGCTGTTTTCCATGCCAACTTTAATTTTTTGAAAGTATGTATTATGTTCTTAAACAACTTCTTCTGTTTCTGCTCTTTTTCTTTCTGATTGGCTTGTGACTCATACACACACTTAGTCTGTGTGTAGGGGAACCTCGCTCCATTTCTGTAAAAAGCCGATTATTTCTGACGGCATTACCTTGTTCAGAGGTCTTCACAGCCCTTGCTGACTGTATCATTGCTTTTTAATCAGATCTTGAATTGAAAATATTGCTAAGGACGGAGACGTTTTCATTTTAGCCATTTGAGTATCCACATAATAGTCAAAATGAATTCAAGCCTTCAGAGGATTTGCACTGAGTCACTGCCTAATGTCGTAGGGGACAATCTGGTTTCTTTCCCACCTTTGGCTACAGGGAAACAGCCTTTCTTCTTGGGCTTTCATTCTCCCTCCCTATTTTCTACTCCTGACCCCTGTAGAAAGTCGTTCCATTCCACAGAAAGTTAATTGATTGGATTCCCCTCTGTCTACAGCACCTTTCCACACAGCTGTGAAGTTTATTCTACCATGACTGTGTGCCATCCACTTTACACAAAAAGTGTAATTCCACTTTTTGATGGAATTTTCTTGGAACTGCTTGTCACAGGCAGCATTTTTCTATGAATGGAGATAAACCTCTGTTAAAGAGCAAAGTGAAAGTGTTCATTCTGCCCTGTTCCTTCTTCCTCTCTAGCCAGCCATCAAATGCCTGGCAGTCTCCACCTCAGAGGAGCTGAGACTTGAGACTTGGAGGTGGGCCCAACCTAAGTGAAAACTCCAGCATTCTTGGGTTTATTTGTTTATTGGACCTCAGAACAATAATTGATATATAGGACATACTTTTTTTAAGGCAGATTTTAGAAACATGTAAGTTAAAATACTTCAAAGCAAAAGAGATTTTTCTGCTAAGAATCAGGCTTTAGTTATTCAAACATTATCTAATCTATAGTAACTTTTTCTCCAAAAATTCCAGACATAGAAAATGTTGTTCTTAATATGTCAGTTCCCAATTTGATTTGTCATTTTTGAAATAATTAGCACAATATTTTTACTTTTATGATTATTTGATAATTTACATTTTGGGGGCTATCTTCCCTATCTTTAACTAATTCTGGAACAATCAAAGCAAAATAAAATGGCATACTTAATAAGTTAGTTATTTTTCTTCTTCCAAACATGTTTAAACTCATGTTGGAAAGAAAGTTAGATTACTTACTTCTTAAGGATATAAATGTATATCCTGTCTTTTCCTGAATACACAAGAAAACTGGGTTAAGCCACTTTATTTCTTTAAAATTATTCTTGGCCAGCCTTCGGGAAAATCTGTTAGCTTGTCAAGATAAATTTTACAAGCAGTATCCCAGGTTATGGAAACCATTGCAAAATATCCGAGAGATAAAGGACCTTTGCAGAACTAGGGTTACAAATGTGTTTATATATTATATATATATATTTTGGTACTGTGAGCACTCAGAATATTTGGACTGTTGTGTAAGTGAGAGACAGCTTTCATTATTTTATTTTATTTTTTAAGTAAGAGATACCGCAGTGAAAGAAGATTTAAAATGTTAAGGCAGCACCTGGCGAAAATGCATACTCTCAAATGTTTTGAGAAGCAATGCCGTGTTCTGCCCAGACTATTTTCTGTGGACGACTGTGTAGTGTGTTGGTTTTGTTTCCTCATGTTTAATGAACGTTATAAATGACGCTCACTAAACAAGACCTCACACCAACAAATTTTCTATTATTTTGAAATTTTCTATCCTGTTTGCCATAAGGCCTTTCATCTTTTGCTTGATTAGAATATACGCATGAGTGTTATGCTTTTCCTTAAATTCCTGTAGGTCATCAAGTGTCTGCCCCCAGTTTCTCCTTTTGATGGACAGATGCCTGCTTCCCTTCTACCTCTGACATAGAGTGCCGCTTCCAGACTATTGGCAAGAAAGGCCACATAAAGAAACCGTTGCCGGCCGGGCGCCGTGACTCACGCCTGTTACCCCGGCACTTTGGGAGGCCGAGGCGGGCAGATCATGAGGTCAGTTGATCGAGACCATCCTGGCTAACACGGTGAAATCCCGTCTCTTCTAAAAATACAAAAAATTAGTCGGGCGTGATGGCAGGCACCTGTAGTCCCAGCTACTCGAGAGGCTGGGGCAGGAGAATGGCGTGAACCCGGGAGGCGGAGCTTGCAGTGAGCCGAGATTGCGCCACTGCACTCCAGCCTGGGCAACGGAGCGAGACTCTGTCTCAAAAAAAAGAAACCATGGCCCACCTCTTATGAAGTTCCTTCTCATAGGATCATAATGAATGGAGAGTTGAGTCGTCCTAAATTGAAAGTGCAGGTCTTGGAGTCAGATGAGCCTAAGTTAAAACTCATAACCCACTCACTGGCTGTGTGACACTGGACAGGTTATTACCCTCTCTGAGCTGAGCTCTTTCATCCCCCATCTCCTAAAGCTACTGTGAGAACTGAAGGAGACAAGGTCTCTTGAGTGCTTAGCATGGCTTCAGTGCACTGTGGATGGCCCATAAGCAATATTGGTTTTGTATTGTTGCCACTATTATTATTATTATTAATAAATTGCAGGATCCTCCATAGAAGCAGGGTGATGTACAAGATGTGAGAAGAAAACAAAAGGCAGAATGGTTTGAGGGGCAGAGGGTTATTTATGGGTTTGGGTATTGTGTGGATGGGAGATTAGGAAACCAAACAAGAAGCTCCATCTGGAGTTGTTGAGGATGCATTGACCAGACCGCAATCCACAGCCATGAAGTCTACCTTCCAGGAGAGCTCAGTTCTTATTTTCATCAGACTATAGGCCTGTGCTGAGATGGTCATGTTTCACCATGCCCAACAATCCATGCCTAGGGAACCAAATTCTGAAGTCAAACTCTTAAAAATCCTCCCCTTCTAGAAAGGTGCCATTGAGACAATCCTTATGTCTCAGTCCTGAGCATCCCAGCCCTCCATGGCATGGTGTTGTCACCATTCCCAGGACCTTCCTCCCTGACAGGTCATCTGGGCTGTCACTGCTGGGTAGGGTCCCAGGTTCATGGCCCCAGACAAAAAGCTTCCTGGTCATTGCTGGGCTCTCCCCAGTCCTCTCCCACAGTTTAGCTGGTGTTCTCTACCTCCTGTCTGGGTCCTGCCCTTCACCTGCCTTGGTGGTCTCTTTGTCCTGCTTAGGTCAGCCCTGAGCAGCCATGGGGCTTAAGTAAAATGCCAGAAGGTTTTCCATCTTGCCTTATGGGTGCTACTCTTCCGACCCAACCCATTCTCACATTGCCAGGGCATATAACTCTGTCTTTTCCTTTCCTGTCTGTCAAAGCTCAAGATGATTCATAGGATTCAAGCTATTTTTCACTCTTCCTGATTTGTACTGGTTTCTCTAATCCCTCTACTGCATGAGTCAGCAAGACTCAACATTTGATAGAGAACTTATTTTTAAAATATTTTTAAAATATTAAAAAAATAAAATTTACTTTTAAGTTGAAGGATATTTTGAGTCAATTAGAATTAATTTTGAATAGGACTGAGATTAGGGGCCTGAGAAGAATATCATTGGCTGTAATCAAAGAAGTAGAGTGATCCAATATTCTTTTTATTTATTCATCTTTCTCTCTTTAAAAATGTGATAATATATATATAGCATACAGGCGCCTGTAGTCCCAGCTACTCAGGAGGCTGAGGCAGGAGAATGGCGTGAACCCGGGAGGCGGAGCTTGCAGTGAGCCAAGATCGCGTCACTGCACTCCAGCCCGGGTGACAGACCAAGACACCTTCTCAAAAAAAAAAAAAAAAAAAAAATATATATGTATATATATACACACATATATATAAAATAATATTTATCGTTTTAACTATTGGTAAGTTTACAACCCAGTGGCATTAAAGTATATTGACAGTGCTGTGTACCCATCACCACTATCTATACCCAAAACTTTTTCATTGCTGCCAACAGAAACTCTGTACACATTAAACAAAAGCTCCTTTTACCCCCGACAGCCCTTGGTAACCTTTATTTGTTCATCTTTTTAACCACTGAGAAGTGAACTCAGCTAGCTCGCTATGCGTATTGGTTTTCTATTGCTTCATACCAAATTACCACCAACTTAGTGGCTGCAAACAACCCATATCAATGGTCTCACAGTTCCTGTAGGTATGAAGTCTAGGCTGGCTATGGCAGGGCTGTCTGCTGATGGTTTCACAGACCACAATTAAGATGTTGAACGGACTACCATACTGTTCCCATCTAAAGGTGCTGTGGTTCTCATCTGAGGCTTAGGATGCTTTTCCAAGTTCACTGTTAGTGGGATTCATTTCTCTGTGGTTGTCTGGCAGAGGTCCTTATTTTCTTGCTAGATGTTGGTCCAGGAAGGCTCTTGGCTTCCAGAGGCTGCCTGCCGTTCCTTGCTGTGTGGCCCCTGTGGGTGGTTCACCACATGATAGTTGCTTCTTTCAGGGCAACAAGAGCACATCTCTCTGACTTTCTCCTCTGCAGCCAGGTGGAGTAAACACTCTTAAAGACCTCGTTGGATGAATTAGCCTCATCCCAAATAATCTGCCATTTGCATATAATGTAATATAATTCCAGGACTGATACCTTATCGTATTCGAAGGTTCTGCTGATACTTGGAGGAAGGGATTTCATAGGGCTTACATACACCAAGAGAGGGTATCTTGGGGACCATCTTAGAATTCTGGCCCCACATTCTACTAGGGCCAAGATCCCTCAGCGCAAATGCTCTTTAATAGTTCTTTCTGTGCTTAATTTCTACCAAGGTGTTTTCTAGTGTTCTGCTTTTTAAGACTGTGCAGGTTGGTTACCAAGACAGAGAATGTAAGTTCTCACCTTTAATTAACATGAACTTGATTAAGTCCTTTCACTTTCTCAATTATTTAATCCATGTCTGTACATACGGAATTCTCAGTGAAGACTAAATCTGTGTGGAGCGACGGGCAATCATGTGTTCACTCAACAGTCACTGAGCATTTATCAAATGCCAAGTCCTAGGCTGGGTGCCAGGGGGCTGGGACTTCTTCCAGTTGCAGATGTATGTTTAAGAGATCCTCTTTTTCATTGTCTTAGTCCATTTTCTGTTGCTTATAACAGAATACCTGAAACAGTTTATGAAGAAAAGGAATTTATTTTTTACAGTTATAGAGGTTGAGAAGTCCAAGGTCAAGGGGCCACATCTGGTGAGGGCCTTCTTGCTGGTGGGGACCCTATGTAGAGTCCTGATGTGGCACAGAGCCTCATGTGGCCAGGGAGCTGAGGGTGCTCACCTACTTGCTTTGGTCCCTCTTCCTCTTCTTAGAAGGCCTCCGGTCAGACTCCCACAATAAGCTATTAATCCATTAACCCATCAATCCATTAATCCATGGGTGGATTAATCCACTCATGAGTGCAGAGCCTTCATGACCCAATCACCTCTTAAAGGCCCCATTTCTCAATACTACCACATTGGGAATTAAGTTTCAACAGGAGTTTTGGAGGGGACATTCAAACCGTAGCAGTCATTTCTCACTGAGGATACACCAGTGATCAAAGCAGCTAAAAAGTCCTACCTTTCTGGAGCTGACATTATCAGCAAGGGAGACAGAAAGTAAATATCACATATGATACAGTATATAATGGGCCAGAGGGTGATAATGTTCTGGGGAAGGAGTGCTGGATGGTGGACTAGAAGGAGAGTTGTAATTTTCAAGGGTGATCTTGAGCAATACAAAAGTCTTAGAAATACCAACCAGGTTGGCCCGGCACGGTGGCTCACATCTGTAATCCCAGCACTTTAGGAAGCTGAGGTGGGCGGATCACAAGATCAGGAGATTGAGACCATCCTGGCCAACATGGTGAAACCCCATCTCTACTAAAAATACAAAAGTTAGCTGGGAGTGGTGGCGCATGCCTGTAATCCCAGCTACTTGGGAGGCTGAGGCAGGAGAATTGCTTGAACCAGGGAGTTGGAGGTTGCAGTGAGCCGAGATCGTGCCACTGCACTCCAGCCTGGGCGACAGAGTGAGACTCTGTCTCAAAAAAAAAAAAAAAGAAAAAAATAAAAAAAAAAAAAGAAGAAGAAGAAGAAGAAAAAAAGAAATACCAACCAGATGATAGTCTGAAGCCATTCTTGAAAATAATCAACAGAGAGGCCTTTCCAAGATATCTAGCTCCATGGCATGCTGTGCTGCATGCTGTTTAAAGAGAATTTTACATCCATAGACCCAGCCTCACAGAGTGAGCAATTTCAGTCCCGTGCATAGCCAGATACAAGAAAGCAGAGTAATAAAATGAAGCCAACGGACAATGAAATGTTCATACCCAAGATACGCCAAGAGCTAGCCCTCAGTGAATTTTAAAAAGGCTTCAGAGATTATTTTGGAAACTCTTGCCTTCCATTTGAACCTCCTCAGCTTTAGCAATGTCCCTGGGACAGACACAGAGCGAGGTGAATAGTGGAGCTGGAGGAACTTAGAAATGACCTCATTTATCCTAACCTTTAATGCATTAGTTTAGGAACCTTTTATCTACTGCTTTAGGAGACTGTAGTTCCAAGAAGTAGTGATGTCCCGAGGTCACCCAGAGAGTGGCAAAGCTTGAACTAAGCCTGGCCCTCTTCACTCTTCATCCAGTGCTCTTCCCCCATACCTTCCAGAAATGGCCCTCTGGATACCCCCTCCCAACTCCTGCACACTCACACCACACGGTAGGGTTACCTCCCTGCTCTCCTCCAGCCCCTATCAAAGTTCTCCTGGCTCTCTTCAGGCTATGAGTGCCCCAAGAGAGGAACTATATTTTATTTGATGCTGGATTAGTTTCCTGGGGCTGCCACACCACAAACTGGGTGGCTTAAAAAAGGAAATGTATTGTCTTGAGGTCAGAAGTCTGATATTAAAGCATTAGAGGGTTGGTTCCTTCTAAGGCTGTGAGGGAGAATGGGTTCCAGGCTCTTTCCTAGCTTCTGAAGGCTGCTGGCAATCTTTTGTGTTTCTTGGATTCTAGACATGTCACCCCATCTCTGTCTTCATCTTCATGTGGCATTCTCCCTGAGTGTGTGTGTTTCTGTGTTCAAATTTCCCCGTTTTATAAGTCATACTGAATTAGGGGCCCGTCGCAAGACCTCATCTGGACTAATTACATCTATAATCGCCCCATTTCTAAATTAGTCACATTCTGAGGTACTGGGGGTTAGACTTTCAACATATGAATTTTGTTGAACCCATGACAATTCAACCCACAGCAGATACTATCACACCAGCATGCAGCATAGAGACACTCAATAAAAATGTGATAAATAGATGTGCGTACGTTGTCTGCACTGGCTTTTACATTGTCATCATCTGTCTCTTTGTTACTTTATTTACCTTTCCCAACTCTTAGCATCTCTCAGGCTACTGTCTGCCCATCAACTATGGGATCAGGTCTAGGGATGAATCAATGAGAGAGGGCTACACAGCCTCTCCCAGTTCCCAGAGGTAGCCTTAAGGGGATTTACCCCAAAGGAAATGTTGATTGGTGCACATGGAACAACAGGAGAAAAACGTGCACTTAGCTGGATATTTTGAAGGTGGCCTCTAAAAATGACACAGTGAGGCCAAAATTTACCTGTAATTCTATCTTCTCTACAAATTCCAAACTCCAGCAGTCAACCAGTAGAGCATCTTGGTCAGGTTCTTCTAGGCACCTTGTTCTAGTCAAATCTCACTACAAACATTTTACAGCTGCAGAAACAGAGGGAGATTCTAGGATGTACATTTCAAGGTTCAGTACTAATCTTACTTCCTCCATAAAGAATTCCAGGATTTTTTCACCCAGAAGGGCTGTCTTCCTCCTCTGAATCCCTGTGGCAAATACCGTATTCATCATGCTCAAGACTGTTGTCCCAGAATTAATTTTATCCTAAGTATTGGCCAAGAGATTGAATACAAGAGTAAATGGTTAGGGTAGTCCAGAGATGGTCTTATGTATTAGGAGAGTAAGTTTTCAGGTTCAGTGGTGCTAAGAAATTCCTCCTTTATCTTAAATAACTCTTTATACTCTGATAGTAGAAATTCCTTCTAGTGGAGGAAGGTGGTGTACAATATAATTATCAAGATAAGACATCTACTTTAGTTCATACTAAGGTGTGAATGACTGATATAATGACCTCGTCTAAGAAAAGGTTTTGATAAAAGATAAGGGAGCATGGCAATACAGAGGTTGCCTGAAGGGAAGATGGAAGAGGTAGTTGGGAAACAGAACCAATGCATGAGGAAAGGGCCTGGAAGTAGGAGACAGATGCCACTGGAAATCAATTTTCTTTACAATTGTGTTTGTAACCATCTGTGGACGAGAAAAGGAGACATTAACGTTTCTGGATCCTTTGGTTCCCAAAAGAATCATTCTCTTCTCCTGCCTGTTGGGCTTCTATGTCTTACTTTTTTTAATATAAAGGATTTCTTTACAAAGAAGTGTGAATGTCTAGCCATTTAGGAACATGCTGGAAGCTGATCAACTTTATTCTTGAGCCTGGTCTTATCCTACAACTGAAAATATATTTATAAATGTCCACCTAGATGACAATACAAAATCACCACCTAAACATTAGTATTTCTGTGAAATGACTGCTGAAAAAAGTAGGTCAGTTTATGGAAACCTCTCTGAGAGGCTGTGAGTTTAGTAAGTTTCGTGGTACTTATGAGTCAGGGCAGAGCTCCCAGGACAGCTGCCTGATAGATAGAGGTCCCTTCTCCTGGAAAATTTAAAACATGTCTCATCAGACTGGTAAATGTGCTAGTAGAGTTGAAGATCCATTTACTATCTGTGGGAGAAGGAAGTTTATTATATTTGACCAACTCATGGTTGGGTCCTAATAAAAGATGTGTCTCAAATTATGTCTAAGTCTTCATTCTAAAGCATGCCAGAAATTTTGAAGGGAAAGCTCAGCTAGAGACAAGCCAAAGATCTGTCTTGCATCTCCAAGGCGTAACTTAAGCTGAGTTATTGGAACACGCACACATTCACAGTATTACAAAAAAAAAAAAAAAAAAAGGTCAGCTGTGGCGACCGCCAGGAAGAAATGCCAGACACTGCCAGTTTGGCTGTGCCCTAACATATGTTCATTCATGGGCATGCAGCCAAAATGGGGCCTGTTCTTCAGTCGAGGCCTGACTTAATGCTTCATTACCTTACTCACCTCAACACAGGATGTAATGTTGAGCATTGAGCAGCAATAGCTGGCAACAGAAATCAATGTAAATTACTGTAGGTTTAAATAGTTGGATGTTTTTCCAGGGCATATTCCCAGTCTATATTCTGAAAATAACTTGATAGGGTACTTAAAAAACAATGTATCTTTGCTCTTAAGTCAATTTAATCTCATAAATATTTTCTTATTGTGACAATTTCCATGTAGCATGCAAAATACAAGTAAAACAAAGCTTTGATTTTCCTTAGTTAACTTATGCCTTTTCCAATAACTGAGTTTTAAAACTAAAATAGGAGCAAAAGACCAATCTTATATACATTTGTTAAGTGTTCATTGTATGTTTAGTGTTCACTGTATTAAGTGATAAGATTCTCTTACAAATACTTTAAAAAATATTATTATTATTTAGAGATAAGGTCTCATTCAGTGGTCCCACTGATACAGACTATATTCTTATTGTTTTAATTGGCCCCTTTATGTCTCTAGACTGGAAACTCTATGAGTGTTGACCTTACATCCTTATCCCAGCCTCCACCAGGAGAAACAGAACAGAAACAGATTAAGCTAAGGAGAAAGCAAACCTAAAAATGCAAATTCACTTGGGAAATAATGAAAAGTGAAAAGCTTTTAGAAATAACAAAACAAAATTACATTTACTTTTGTTCATTAATTTATTTTATGACCATTTGATAAACATTTGTTCTATACAATGGTATTTGAAAGCTTAAGGATCATATTGTCTTTGGAATACCAAATTAAAGAAACCTACTACAGTAAAAAGCTGAATGAAGTAGAATATTTATAGATACCCTTTTAGCTACACTACTATTAATAAAATGCTAAATGAGATGTCCAGTTGCAGCCGTGATGAATTAATGAGTTTTAGACATAGTTGCCAATTCATGAAAGTAAGGAAAATACCTGAGGCAACTATTTTCAGATATTAAACTCTACAGTTAATGCAAGGCTGTGCTCCTCAAAAGAAGGGAGACACATAAAGTGAACCCCACATTCAACTCAGTCTTTTGCCTGGGTATGCTTTCCAACCTGTGACACAAGGAAGCAGAACCAACACTGGGCAGGGGAAACAGACCAGAGGCTGGAGCAGCATTAGTAACTGAGTTTGTTGGTTGAGGCACTAGATAGAGGGGAACCTCACAGAGAAGGAGTTCTATATATCAGCATAGGGATTCCCTGGAGTTTTGAGTGACATACTAAGCTCTGTATGGGCAGATAAGACTCCATGAGGCCAGGCAGAATATAGTTGCTAGGGACCATGAGAATGGAGAATCCTGAGGACACATAGTATTAAGAGATGTTGGGGTGCTAATGAACCAAAGTTGAAGTTCCAATTTTAAAGGAAAATATCAACATAATGAATGAACAGGTGGGAACTACCAGCTGATAAATGAAAACTATCAAAAAGAACAAGATAAAATTTCTATAACTTAAAAATAAAATAGCAGAAATAGAAATTTCCCAGGATGGCCTTAATGGGGATTGGAAAATGCAGTAAGAAAAGAAAGGGTGAATTAACATAGAGGTCCATGGAAACTACCCAAACTGAAACACTGAGATGGAGGAGAAGGAGAGGAGGAGATTGAAAAAATATGATGAGAGCTTCAGTGACCTGTGGCACAATATCAGGTGATCTAATATATTTATAATTGAAATCCTAAAAAATAAGGAGAGAGGTTGGAGAAGATAAGAAAAAAAGGAAGGATAAAAGATCAAGTCATTTCCAAATTTGACTAAAAATGTCAATCTGCAGATTCAAGAAGCTCAAATAATCCCAGACAAAAAAATACAAAACAAAGTCATTTTTAGGAGCATTATAATAAAATTGATAAAAACTAAAGAGAAAATTTAAAGCATCCAGAGGAAAAAAACCAAATTAGATACACAGGAAGAATGATAAGAATTATTTTAGGCTTCTTGCAAAAACAATATAAACCAGGAGACAATGGAATAATATCTCTACAATGCTGAAGAAGCAACAACAAGATTAACATAGAATTCTACATATAGCAGATATAGCCTGTGAAAATAAAAGCAAGATGAGAACATTTTTCAGGTAACCAAAACTGAGAGAACGTGTCAATAGTAGACCTACACTTTAAAGAATGTTAAAGGAAATTATGCAAGTGGAAGACAAATGTTACCAGATGGAAATCTGGATGTTCAGGAAGAAATGAAGAGTAACATACCTTATAAATATGTGGGAAAATATAAAAGATGCCCTTTTCTCAATTATTAATTTCTCTGTAGGCAAGAATAATAAAAATGATAAAAATGTGTGGTTTATAACATATGTAGAAAAATATATGGCAATAGTAACACAATGGATGGGAGAAGGTAAATGAAATTATACTTTTCTTAGTTTTTTATATGATGTGTTATTAATTCAAGATACATTATATTGTGCTAAAGACAAATATCATAATCCTTAGAGCAACTACTGAAAAATAATATATGGTGTTCTAAAAATCCAAAAGGGAAGATAAGAGCATATTATAAAATACAAATTGAATCCAAAAGGAGATGTGAAAGAGAGAAAAAAAGAAACAATAAACTTCTGAGACAAAAGAAGACAAATAGAATGTTAGGAGACTCAGCCATACAATCATTTTATTAAATATGAAGGCATTTACTTAAAATACAAAAATTATAAGGCCTTTTTTTAAAAAAAGCGAAACTCAACTATATGTTGTTTGCAAGAGATTCACTTTAAATATACGGGCAAGGCTAGGTTAAACAAAAAGGATAGACAAGCTAAAACATGCAAATAGTAATCACAGGAAAACAGAAGTGGCTATATGAATATCAACAAAATAGACTTAAAGGCAAGTATTACTTTCTGTAGTTTTGTCTGATTGATGGAATGATTTCACAGTTGAAGAAGATCTTTAAAAATATCAAAAATCTCCCTAGGTGGTTCTCATGCTGTGTAGCAAATTGGAAACTGATGTAATTAGAAAACTCCTCTCCAATGAAGATTGATTAAAGAAACAGAGTGAGGAGGTGAGAGAAAGGGGCCTAATATTTGTGTTCATGTATGAACCACTCTCCATAGGGAAAGAAAGTCAGATCTATGCTGAATTTCCTCCAAGTGTTTAAAGCAAAACCAAGAGGTGGAAACCTTCATGGCACTAGATTTCAACTTAATATAGGAAAGTACTTGCTGACTCATCCAAGCTATCCAAAATAGTCTCAACTTTTCACAAATGAAATGTGTTAATATGCAAGGCAGTGAGGCAGTGGGTTCCATACACTAGAGATTTGACAAGGCCAAGTGACATCTTGGTGAGGATGTTAAATGTGAACTTAAACATCAGGCAGCCAGCCCTGAAGTTCGTCACCAATGTGAAACTCTGTGTTTATGCATCAGTCTGCTGACTCCCTCCCTCGTTTGTAAGTGTACAGCAGAAAAGAATGGAAATGCAATAAGTCTGACTTAGTCTGTTTTTAAGAATGTGTGTTGCTCCATAGTATTAACCATGTCTTGTTTAAGTCCTCACAAACCATCTACATAACAAGTGATTATTGAGTCATGTTAGAAATTATTATTTTGCAGAATTGGCCGTCTTCTTCTTTTTGAAAACTGAGGTGACCTTGTTCTTCTTTTTGAAAATTTCCTATCCTCCATATCTCCTCAGAGGTTGCCAGTGATTCAGTGATTGCCCCTATAAAGTGTCCCAGTCCTCAAGTTAGTTTTTGTTTTTTTTTGTTTTTTTTTTTTTTTGAGACGGAGTCTCGCTCTGTCGCCCAGGCTGGAGTGCAGTGGCGTGATCTTGGCTCACTGCAAGCTGCACCTCCCGCGTTCACGCCATTCTCCTGCCTCAGCCTCCCGAGTAGCTGGGACTATAGGCGCCCACCACGGCACCTGGCTAATTTTTTGTATTTTTAGTAGAGATGGGGTTTCACCGTGTTAGCCAGGGTGGTCTCGATCTCCTGACCCCAAGTTAGTTTTATAGAGATAACAGACGTGAAGAGTCGCATCATGTAGTTATTAACTCATTGGCTTTCTGAGTCCACAGTGTAAAATTCTTGGCTCAGCAATTAAGTAACTGAGTGCTGTGAGCATCTATGCAGTCTCAATTTCTATTTTTTTAATTTTTTTTTGGGACGGAGTCTAGCTCTGTTGCCCAGGCTGGGGTACAATGGCTTGATCTCTGCTCACTGCAACCTCCACCTCCTGGGTTCAAGCGATTCTCTTGCCTCAGCCTCTCCAGTAGCTGGGATTACAGGTACCCCCACCACACCCAGCTAATTTTTGTATTTTTAGTAGAGATGGAGTTTCACTGTGTTGGCCAGTCTGGTCTTGAATCTTGACCTCGTGATCTACCTGCCTCAACCTCCCAAAGTGCTGGGATTACAAGTGTGAGCCACCACGCCCAGCCTGTGGGGTCTCATTTTCTTTATCTGGAAACTTAACTTTCTAATTCAGAGAGTGGCTGTGAAGATTAAATGAGGTGTCCATGACACACAGTAATTAGACAATCAATGTCAACTCTCACCTAACTGAGGCCTCAGCTTTATTATAGCACTAAGTGTTTTTAGGTCGAAGAGGACTGTCAACAGAAAAGATGATTCCAAATAGGAACTCAGGTAGTTTCAGTTCCTTTCCATTGTCTGTGACATACATTGACCTATTTCTCAGTGCAGTAAAACACTAAAATCCACCCCTTCCTTCTTGGCTTTGGGGATTTTTTAAAGACTTATGTTTCTAGACTTTGCCAATAATCTAATTACAAGATAATATTACTGGTTATGAGTTCCTCTCTCCTTCTGCTCTCCTTGTCTTTGAGAAGCCCCAGCCCACTGGATGACCCTTGGTCATCTCATCCTTGTAGACATTGCTCCTTGATTTCCCTCATCAAAGACATTCCCAGTTTATCATCAGAAATTAATTTTTGCACACTTCCCTTTCTTTTTGAAATAATGACTTTTTCATTATTATATCAGGAAAGACAGACCTAACATGGTCTTTGAAACATGGTAGGTGTTAAAGGAAACTTTTGTTTTCCTTAATTCTTTTGCAGCCATTACAACTTCTAAAACAACACTTTCTTCCAAGATTTCCTTTCTTCTTACTCCAACCGTCTGCTTGGATTCAGCATAACAATTCTCTGTATCTCTCTAAGAGATAAAGATAATTCTCGGAGTCTGGGAGCAAATGAGAAGAAGAGTTAGAGATGGCTGTCAGTTTCATAGCCTGGGGCCTGGGAATTAACAATGACTTTTGCAGAAATAAGGGAGAGTGGAAAAGGCCTTATGGAGGAGGGAAGGCAAAGATATTTGGTTTTTATTTGTTAGTTTGAACTTGCTGATGTGAGATGATGGCATATCAGGATTTGTTTAGCAGATAGTTTGTGGGAGAGGCTGAGCCTGTCCTTCCACATTTGGGAGTTACCCATAAATAAGACAGGGATAATAGGAGTTTTGGTCATGGGGATATCACAAGGGAAAATAGGAGGAGGTGAGGATCAGCTGATTACACTCCTAAAGACAGTGTAGAGTTTGGTGGGGGAGGAATTGGATCCACTGAAGACAGGAGAAAAATCATCAGAGATAAGGGTGGAATTAGATGAGTAATTGTCATGGGTAAGGAGAATATTTAAATACTTTAAACAATCTTGAAATAAATGGTGCTGAGAAGACAAAGAAGATGAAAATTGAGGAATATCATGGGATTTGGCCTCACAGCGTAATAACAATGGAAAACACACAAAATTCAGCACTTCTGACCACTTAAAATTGGACCAGTGTGGTGTCAAGCACCTGTGTCACTTACTTATTACAATAACTCTGTGAGACACTGAAATTTATTAGAATCCTATTTCAAAAGGAAGAAAAGCAAATTGTGTAGCTAGGCATTAGCCCTTGAGAGAATAGGGGATCCAGCTCTTGGAGTCTGACTCCAAAGCAAGAGTTCCTTAACATTTAATTTCCACGAAAAACTTATCTCTAGTATAGGGCTGGATAACAGATTATAAAACAACAAGGAACTCTTGGGTGATGAGGAAGTCAAGGCAGGAGGTGTCAACTACTCTTTCAAGAAATACAGCTGGGACGGGAAGGGTAGAGAGAGTAAATTTGAGTGCAGTTGGGAAAAGTTGAGAGTTTTACTTTTGTTTCTGAGGATGAGGAAATATGGGATATAGGAAGAAGAGATGGAATTAACAAAAATTAAAAGAGAAGGCAGTGTTTTGTAACTTCATCTAGAAAATTATGGTAGAATGGGATTGGATATTGCTGAGGTAGATGCAGAAATAGGTTTAGAAAGTTTTAAAAAAAAAACAACCCAAAATTTCAAGTTGTGAGCAGGGCTGTCAGTGAAGGGGAAGGTACCTTGGAACACAATGAAAGATGAAGATTGGAATAGGGAGAGGAGAGAAGATGAGACTTGTGTTAAAAAAGAAGAGATTGCTGGGAAGACAAGTGGAGAGAAACTGAGAGAGACCACTCCAGCTCAGAGTGGCCAAACATGTGTGCATGGTGGATCCCAATTCCTGGTAGGAAAAAGAATTTGTAATGCCTGTCCAATGTCCTTTGTTGGATAAAGTTTCTACAGAAAACCATGTGATCAGGTATGATATTTTGGATTTGTCATTCTGTAATGCAGTCAACTTGGGGGATGTGGGGGATGGATGGAACTTGAATTGCAATGCATTTAATGGGCTACTGGACATTTTGTCAACTTAAGGTGCCTGGATTTGAGTTTCACTTGGTGGTATTGTATGGAACTGCGTAGGTCAAACCAATTTCAATTTCAAATATTAACATAACTAGAAGCGCCTTGTGTCTTAATTAGGGGTCATCAACTCCCTTGTAAAGTGGTCCTTGTCAGGACTGCCCATGGTAATTTGGGGAGCTCAGTGAAGCTTAAAATGAAGGATTTGATAGTCAATGTTTTTAGTCATATTGTTTTGTTCTCCAGCAAATAATGGGTAGCTCGGACTCCAATTAGAGCAGTATTCAAATAATTTTATATTTGCATATTTGAACTGACCGTCTTCAGGAAGGAGAGGCCAGGCCAAGCAGCTCTCCAATTATTTAGAGCAATTAGAAGAGATGATCAGACACTTCTGAGGTCTCATTAGCAGGCATGTTGCCTGCTCTGACATCTCCGAGATCACAGCCGCGACTGGGTGCTGGCGGCCCACATTCTTCTCTTTCGGAAGAGTTCTGCAGACAGTGACTCACTTCGAGTTCAACAATGGTAGCTATTTTCACAGCTGATTTCTGCTTTCCATTGGAAAAGTCATACATTACTGCTTTTTCTCTAAAATATACATTATAAACACCAATGTCTTTTTCTATTTAATAGCTCTCTCATTTTTGCTTTAGATCTAAATCCATCATCATCTTGTTACTTAATACCAGGCCACAGTGATTTCCCAGAAATACAACTTTGTACCTAGGAAACTAACTTTTGGGAAGTGAGGTACCCAGATTTCAACTTTTGTGTTCATTCAACTATAATCACCTTTTTCACTGATAAGCCCCCCCTTTTTTTTTTTTTTTTTAAGGCAGAGTTTTGCTCTCATCACCCAGGCTGGAGTACACTGGCATGATCTTGGCTCACTGCAACCTCCGCCTCCCAGGTTCCAGCGATTCTCCTGCCTCAGCCTCTGAGTAGCTGGGATTACAGCCACCTGCACCACGCCTGGCTAATTTGTTTGTATTTTTAGTAGAGACGGGGTTTCTCCATGTTGGCCGGGCTGGTCTTAAACCACTGACCTCAAGTGATCCACCCGCCTCAGTCTCCCAAAGTGCTGGGATTACAGGTGTGAGCCACCGCGCCGGGCACACTGATAAGCACTTTAAGCATAGATCAGAGTTTTGGTAGTAGAAGTCCTCCAGTTGGCAGAAAAAAGCTGTTAGCTCTCTGTTGATGACTGCACTTGGTGTCACTTTCCAAAGTAGAGATTTCCTTTATAATGACACCTAAGCCTCCCATTCTGGTATAGTTACCAAGCTACCCCAAGACAACTGAGCAAATAATTCAGAGTGATGGTTTTCGTTTCCTTGTATCCTGCTTCACCAAGCCCAGCCCTGCCTCAGATTTCTTGTAATCCCAAACTTAAAGATATTCCTGCATTGCAAAATCCAGATTTTTAAATCAGAGCAAGACAATCATTCTTAGCATTTTCTGAGTTCCATTTTTGCTTACCGTATTGAGCCTAGGTCAAGTGGATAGAGAATCTGGTTTAGATAAGACTCTGTGTTTACTAATTTACTAATGTTGAACTCGTCATGCATCACTGCTCACAATCTTCTCTCTCTTAATCTGGTCTGCAAAATAGCAATAATGATACCTATATTACCTGTCATTTATCCAGTTGCTCTAAGATCCAAAGGAGATGATGTTTGTAAAATAGTTTTGGAAATGATGAATAGATCATGTGCTTTTTCATACATGCAGAGAATTCTTGATCTGTTTCCAAAATTTTATAATATATGGAATTCAAGTTGACATTGCTTAGTGGTTCAGAGCATGAATTCTGGAGCCCGCCTGCCCAGGTGTGAATCCTGGCTTTATCATTTACTAGCTATGTGACCTTGGGACATTATGTAACCCCTCTATTCCTCAGTTTCCTCCTCTGTAGCATTGGAATAATAATAGGATCTACGTCGTAGGGTTTTATGAAGATCAGAAGAATAAAAGATACAGAGCCACACCCAGCACAATAAATGCAATAGAAATATCAGTTAAATAAAAATTATCTTTCTTGAGAGGCCTGAGAGAGTTGGGCTGGGGGCCCTGGGTTTAATGTTAGCTGCTCCTGGCTTTCCTCAGGCATCAGTCTTTTAAACCAGGTCGCAGCTCTGCCATGTTTTTGTGCTCACAGGTTAATTTTTAAGCAAGAAGTTTTGTTAGGGTAGCCTGACTTTAGGTGTATTAAACTCAGAATAATATGTCATATTTCATTTTAAGGGTACATGAGGCAGCTTAGCACAGGTCTTGGGCAAGTGATGTAAGCTCTCTCCAAGCCCCCAGTTCGGCCTACCTTTGGGAGTTGGGAAGACAGACAATGGAAAGGATTTTATATATATATATATATATAAATTAATATATATTATTATATATTATACATATATAATGTATATATATAATTAATATATATTTAATACTTTAAGTTCTGGGATACATGTGCAGAATGTGCAGGTTTATTACATAGGTATACACATGCCATGGTGGTTTGCTGCACTCATCAACCCATCATGTACATTAGGGATTTCTCCTAATGTTATCCCTCCCCTAGCCCCTCACCCAGCAACAGGTCCTGGTGTGTGATGTTCCCCTCCCTGTGTCCATGTGTTCTCATTGTTCAACTCCCACTTATGAGTGAGAATATGTGGTATTTGGTTTTCCTATGTTAGTTTGCTGAAGATGATGGTTTCCAGCTTTATCCGTATCCTGCAAAGGACATGAACTCATCCTTTTCTATGGCTGCATAGTATTCCATGGTGTATAGGTGCCACATTTTTTAAGCCCGCAAGCCACCTTAAAAATGTCTTGAAGATTCTGTGAAGCTTGGCTTCATCCAGTTATTGTACCCTTTGTCTAACACCAAGTAATGCCTGACAAGAGTTTGACCAACATGGTAGCCTGAAGATGAAGTATCATTTAACTGGAATAATAACAATATTTTTGCCAGGTAAAACATAGGATGCCCAGTTAAATGTGTATTTCAGATAAATGGCAAATAATGTTTTGCATAGTGGTCTCTCAAACATTTCATGGGACCTAGTTATATTACAGATATTTACTGTTCATCTGAAATTCGAATTTAACTGGGAATTTTGTATTTTTATTTGCTAAAACTGGCAACCTTTGATAATAGGATTTACCTCAGAGGATTTGGGGGTTAAATAAAGTTATACAAGTAGAATGCCCAGAAAAGTCTTCACATGTAATATGTGTTTAATCAATAGAGGTATCTCTTAAGTAAATGGAAAACAATTTCCCAGTTCCGTAATGATTGCTGGGGGTTGACCATGCTAAATTTTGCATATTCAAAATAATTCAGCATTCAGCTGAATATTTCCCCATTTTTGTCTGCTTTTTAGTTAGCTCCTGTCTTTCAAGTTATTTAAGAATGCTTATAGGCTAGGTGTGGTGGTTTACACCTGTAATCCAGTGCTTTGAGAGACTGAGCTGGGAGGAGAGCTTGAGGCCAGGAGTTCAATACCAGCCTGGGAAACATAGTGAGATCTTATTTCTACAAAAAATAAAAAAAAATTAACAGGGCATGGTATTGAGCACTGCAGTCCCAGCTACTTGGGATGCCAAGGCAGGAGGATCTCTTGAGCCCAGAAGTTTGAGGTTATAGTGAGCTATGATTATACTACTGCACTCCAGCCTGGGTGACAAAGCGAGATCCTGTCTTTAAAAATATTTAAATAAAATAAAAAATATATTTTTAAAAAAGAATACTTATAATTTCATTATCTCCATTTCTACATTATATTGTAGATGCTTAGTAAATTTTTAAAAAATAGTCTATGTTAAGCTTTGAAAAAACAAACATCCAACCCAATCCTTTTTCCTCTTTTTGTTACTGAAAACATGGCTTATTAAGTTTTGAAGACTCTCTCTTTCCTAATCAGTAACTTCTACCCTCTCAATTCCTTCTACAATGACATAATCCAGCCTTTCATACCATCAGGCCCACTGTAAGAACTGATCCTGATACCGGGTACTTTGTATCCAGGAATGGAATCACACAGTGAATGGGTGGAGTTAGGCATAGCTTAGGTCTACTTTGGGTGCCCAAATGGTGAAGAATTGGCTTTTAATTGAGGAAGCCTTTCATCTGTAGACTGAGGCCTAAGGGAAAACACTCAGCAGGTTCTCTATGCCTCTTTGTGAAGACCCGGAATCTCATGACAAATGACCAGGGACTGAAGCCGCAGCCAAACAGCTAACCTTGTCCTGAAGGATAAGTCACACTGTGTGAGGATCATCTGAGGACTCTCCTAAGGAAGAGGAATGGACATGTAAGATCCTGGTCTACTGCATCACTCTATTCTATGCTCGGGTCTTACTAAAAGAGAACAACAAGGACAAGGCAATAGATACGGCTGCTGATCATTGGTCTGGTCCTCTGTCCCTGTGATGAATTCTTTATTGCTCACTGTAATTATCTCATCATCATTGTTTCTCATTGATGTACTCCCTCTTGCTCTCCTTCTCATTTGTCCCCTGCCGCCACCCGGCCGCAAGACTGTAAAACTGTAAAACAAGATATTGGATATGGAGGATTGACAGGTATGAAATGTACCTTTGAGTGTAACTTCCAGGAGTCCCTAAGAATCAAGTCCGGGCCACAAAATACAGTAGCTATTACTAGACAAGCAGCTCCCATAGATTGCTTTAATGAAGCTGATTTTTCATACACTTACTTCAACTTTCAGAAGTTTTCCTGGAGGTTTGACTGCTTATGCATTGTTTCCCACTACTGGAGAATTTCTGATGTTTTCATTTGTTTGTCCTTTGAGCAGAGAACCAGCAATTGGATAACAAAAGTATCTCCTTTTAAGCACATTCAGTCTTTTGGAAAAATATTTAGAGCTTTCTTAAATATAATAACACATAATAAAAATGATCAGCCTGTAAAGCTACAAGTCCTCTCTGGCCTTTTGTGGTTGTTTTGTCTGCCTCTGGTCATTCCACTATCCTGCCATCACTTTCTTGCAGGGAAAAGACTTCCAAAAGTCTTATTTGCCACCTGGTCCCAGAGACTTCCCCAGTGTGTACCCAGTGGATGCAAGTGAGAACACCGCTTTTGGGGTCCTAAGCATGTGGGTCACAGTAGTTTGTGGGAACAATGTGTAATGAAAGTCTTCTACATTGATCAACTTTTGATATTTACGTTGGTTGGTAATGAGAGAAAGCTCATGTATGAGAGATAGGCATGGTTGGGAGTTTAGGTTCTTTTTGAATTCGTTCATATGGGTCCTTAGGCAAACCTGTTCCCTCTTGCGACATATGTTTTCATCCCGTGGAGCAAGACCAGCCTACCACAAAATGTGTGATGAAAATTTTATTTCTGAACCTAACTACATGATTTTGTATGGAATAAAAACATAATAAATTCATTGTCCAATGTTGTAGATGCTTTTTTATTGGCATCAATTGTCAGAGGTGTAATAATTGCAAGCATCCATATCACAGGAAATTCCAGAGAAGTGAGAAAGAATAATAGAATTTTAATGCAGGGAGGAAGCTTAGCGATCACTCTGGCTGTGAACTGCATCTCCAAGGAGGAACTCACATTTTGGGACAGCCAAGGTGACACAGTAAGCTGGGGAGGGGCAGGAGAACTGGGACCAGACCCGGGGGTCTGCTCTCCTAAGCCCATGCTCTTCAACTGGGGCTCTGCAGAAATGTATGTGTTTTTTGTTTTTACTGAATTGAATGTCTGAATGAACTCCAATTCATTTGCAAAAAATGCCAAGAAAAATGTTGTTTGTTTTTTTTAAATATCCAGAACTAAAAATGTGTGTTGCAGAGAATAACACCCTTTTAAGAATATATTATTAAACAGGATCACGGGAAGGCCTTCAAGGTATTAATGAGTGGATTTCACAGGAAGCAAACCATCATATATGATATAGTTACATTTTACATTTTATATCTTTGGAACTCAACTATAATTGAAGGCACTGATTGCACTTATAAGTGAATATTCTTTCTGCCCTCAATGTGTTTTCTGAGATAGGTATATTTGTTCCAGTGTACTATATTTGTTGATTTTATTAAAGATTCTATTATAATAAAATTTAAATATTCACATTTCTGTATATAAAATGAAAGTGTAATATTTATTATATAATTATAATAAAACAAAAACAAACCAACATTGAAAGGATGGGGATCCACAATTTTACTTTCTTGTTGTTCTAGCCTGTTAGGAAATCTGTTGTTTATAAATTGTGGTTTCTGAAATGACCCTCATTTTTTTGCTACCACTGTGAAGTTCAGTGTTAATCTTTTAGCATCAGCTGTCATCCTTCCCATCACAGTCACCACTGGTAGTTATAAAGCAATTCTATCCATTAGCCAAGAAAAGAGATACTTATTCATAAAATACTTGGAAATTGTCAGAAAAATACAGAAATGGGCAGCATTGAGAGTGGATCGGTACTGGAATCCGTGCTATAAGTAAAGAAATTTGAAGTTAGAAGCATGTGTTAGAGAAATCTGTGGAGGACAACGAAAAAAATTAAAAATAGAACTACCAGTGGAAGCAATCCCACTTCTGGGTATTTATCCAAAATCATCAAAATCAAGACCTCAGAGAGATATTTGCTCTCCCGTGTTCATTGCATCACTACTCACAATAGCCAAGGTATAGAGATAACCTAAATGTCCATTGCTGAAAGAGTGGAAAGAAGCCGGGCGTGGTGGCTCATGCCTGTAATTCCAGAACTTTGGGAGGTCGAGATGGGTGGATCACCTGAGGTCAGGAGTTTGAGACTAGCCTGGCCAACATGGTGAAACCTCATCTCTACTAAAAATACAAAGATTAGCTGGATGTGGTGGTGTGCACTTGTAGTTTCAGCTACTTAGGAGGCTGAGGCAGGAGAATTGCTTGAACCCAGTAGGCAGAGGTTTCAGTGAGCCGAGATCATACCACTACTGTCCAGCCTGGGTTGACAGAGTGAGGCTCTGTCTCACAAAAAAAAAAAAAAAAAAAAAAGAATGGATAAAGAAAATATGGTATATGCATACAATAGAATATTATTCAGCCTGAACAAAAAAGGAAACCATGAAATATGCAGCAGAATGGATGAACCTGGATGACACTGTGTTTAGTGAAATAAGCCAGTTACAGAAAGACAAATGTAGCATGAGGCATCTAAAATAGTCACACTCACAGGAGCGAGAGTAGAAAGGTGGTTGCCAGGGGTTGAGAGTGGGGGGAAATTGATGTGTTGCTATTCAAAGGGCATAAAGTTGCAGTTAGGCAAGACGAGCGAGTTCTATAGATCTGCGGTACAACATTGTACCTATAGATAACAATACTGTGTTGTACACTTAGACATTTCTTAAGTGGGCAGATCTCATGTTAAGTGTTCTTACCATAATTTTTTAAAAAAGTGATATGGAGGACCCAAAATACATCAGGCGCTGCTTGTCTGTAAGCCACTGGAGAATGCCGTTGGCCTGTTTTCTGTCTTTAGTCCCAGCAGTAACCCCTCTATCATAGACATCATTTACCATGAAAAATGTGAACCCTAGAGAGAGTAAGTACTTTGCCCCAACTTATGCAACTGGAAGCATTAGACTTCATATTAGAGCTAATGATGAGGTCATCCCTGGGTGTGAAGGGTAGTGAGATCCTCCATCCTTGGGGGATGGTTAACCATCTACATCTTCTGTCCCATCTTCCAAAGCCAGAAAGAATCCATGGGTTAGGGATTCTCTGGTCAAAGGCTGACTTCACTGAAAAAGAAGAAGATTCAGATCAGTCTGTGCTGGGTGAAGTGACTCCAGAAATATGACGCAACTTATGCATTATGGGGAGCACACACCAAGGGGCCAGGCATCCAGGAGTGACAAGACACTGTCCAGGCAGAAGATGAGCTTTCCCTTACATGGCTAGGTATGAATCAGACTCCAGCAATCCAGGCAGCGGTAACAGGAAGGCAAGTCTTCCTCCAATTCTGAAATAATTAGTAGTCACCATTAGGAATGTTGAGGTCAGTTAGTGTGTTCCTGTCTTCTAGACTATCTACAGGGATCAGAAACATAGCCCTGACTGAATGGACCTCTGTCAACATTGTAAAAGTCCTCTCTCATTCCTTGTCTAAATAGGCCTAATTCTTAGAGATCCCATAGATATCATAAAACTTATCTTTTCTAATAGGCAAGAGGAATATCACAATGCTAATTGCCTCTTTAAAAAAAAAGAAGTTCTGATTTGAAACCTGATAAACCTCTCAAGTAATGATTGGGTCATGTTTACCTAATTCTTATGCATCGGTGAGTGTCTAAAAGAAATCATTATTAAACCTAGCTTGCTGACTGCTTTCACTAAGTGTTAAATAATAAATAATGCATTTCTACTTCAATTAATCTACTTAGACATCTCACAGGCCAAATGCCTTGGTGGAGATGTTCTAATCTACAGAATCAATCCCCGGCATGACTCTGCCTCTTGACATTTGGAGCTCCCTAACACAGAGCTCTTAATTCCATATACAAGGTAAATGGATAATTTAGATGACTATGTTCTGCCATTGTGCTTAGACTGATAAATAAGAGAAGGCACTGTAATGACAACTTGCAAATCTACTCAAGGCAAAATTTGGAATGAATCTTCACTCTCATCCATATGAGACAATTTTTTCTTAATTTCATATGCTTGTACATTTTTCACCTTAACATGAAGGTGTGCGTGTGTGTCTAAGACTTTTGTAGAAGTGCTAAGCATATTGTTTCCTTACTATGGGGTTTATTAAATGATCCAAATTCTAGTCTTATTAGGACTGCTTAAAAAGTATTAGCAGAAAGTCTGAGTATTCAAGATAACTAAAAGGTGTTTATGTAATATTAACTGTTATTTTGATATTTCCTTCTGATTCTCGTCTATGTAAATAAATATCTTATACGGTTGAAACCATAGTATACATGTCATTTTCTAACACTTTTTGATAATCATTATGTTGAAAGTGTTTCCATGTGACAGGAGCTTTAATAATTATAAATGTTAATATTAAGAATAATACCATGACTCATCTAAAAATGTACAGTGATTTAACACTCTTATTAATTTTGGAAGTTTCATTTGCTTCTCTATTTTTGTTATTAATTTCATAAATAATACTGACGTGAACATCTTTGTGCATAGAGGTTTTCTTTTTTCCTTTCTTTTGAGGTCAATGGTCTAAAGACATATAGTACAATTGCCACATGTAAATATATAGATTCACTCGATGCTTCCCAGGATTAGACATGATCACTGTGCAAAATATGTGATAATACAATAAACAGAAAGTTACTGTTTTTTTAAATGCATACTTTTAATTAATAGTGAGATTGAGACTTTTCCATTTCTGTGTTCACTAATTCTATGTTATCTTCTGCTTCTGCATATCATTAGGCTATGTATCTGTTGGCATCACTGCTTTATCATTTTAGGAGATTTCATCAATATTTTGCAGGATTTGTAACCACATATAAGAGGAGTGGAGGATTAAAGGCAATCAATCAAAAGTATGGGTAGTTGGTGTGCATTTCATATGCTGCTAATCTCAAGGAGTTAAAAACACACATCCTTTTAAAAATAGGAGCTAGAAAGTCCCCTGGAGGCAACATCTTTCTTCATTTGTTCCATACTTTGCATAGCATACTTCCTGGAGGACCCTTTGTAAATTGTTGTGCAGTTGACTCAGATACTTTTTTCCAAGTTATCTCTGCTCACCCAGAGTACCCACCCTCGCCAAATATCGCACTCGTTGTCATGCTTGAGAATGTCATCCATCACTTCTTGGTGGAGTTTGTAGGCCCTTGTTTATGCTGTGTCTTGTTCTGCCTACACCTCTGTTGTGGCTCCCCTCACCTTGTAACGACTTATTTATGCTTCAGTTCGTGCAACGGGCTGTGAGCCCCTGTGAGAGCACAGGGGGTGGGGGGCTGTGCATTTTCATCTCCATGTCCTCAGTATACAGAATGGTGCCAGGAAGAGACTGAGTGCTCCATAAGTGCATGGAGGTACTCAACTCAGGCTTTCAGGTGCTCAATAAATGATTGTGGGTGATAAATGAATGGAATTAAATTGAGGGATTAATTTTTATATCAGTATGCTATATTGATATGTAATCCATATATTAAAAGCACAATTTTTATATTAATAGTTAATATAATTATATAAATTATATAATTAAGTATAATATATAATTATATAAATTATATAATTAAGTATAATATATAATTATACAATGCAATTTATAATTTATATATGATATCAAAATGGTATATTGATATGTATTCAATATATTAAAAGCCCATTTTTATATGAATATTTAATACAATTAATCATATAAATTATATAGTTTATAATATATGCTTATATAAATATAATATATAAGATAAATAATAATAATTATTACATAATTATTAATTATATAAATTATAGGAATCCTATCACATTGTCTTCTTCCTAGGGTCTAAATCAACGTCTGTTTATGAAGGGCCTAGAGCCAGATATGAGCTTCTTAGAGCTTTTGGCAGTTTCTGGTGGAGGCCAGCTCTCCTTGTCGTCTACCTTGGCCCGGGAAGCCTGTTCCCCTCTGCAGGGGATGAGCTCAGGGCTACACCTTTCCTTCCAGGCTCTCATGGTGTGGTCCAGGCTCCATTTCTTTCTCTTTGAACCTCACTTCAACATGATTAGAGTGACTGAAGGTAAAGAAATAGGAACTGTTTTACCGTAAATAAATTAGTCCCTGCTACACTTTTTCTCTGTGTTGTTTCATCACGTGTACTCACCTCAAAGGTCTTTTCAGCCCTTCACACCCCTGTGAGTTGCATTAAGCAATGTCACAGTGCTGCAAAACGCTTAGAAATATGTGTGTGCGTCACACAGAACTGTCCAGCCTTCAGAAGGAAAGGACCGAACATCTTTGTGCGTCTCCCTGTGGGAAAACAAAGATAGAAACTCAAATGGGCTCATTCTTTGCCTACATAAATATGTTTATCAGATGCAATTAGACAGCAGAGAGAATGGAGTCCAGTGTGTTGGTGGAAAAGCTGAGAAAAGTCCATGAGGTTTTTGAAGACTGAGGTTTTCCATTTTGTTGTTCAGAGAAAACTAGATTGGATGCCTTGAAAGAAATTAAGATATTCTAGTTTACACTTTTCTTTGATATCATGATTTTTGATAGAACAATTGTTCTTGGACAAGGTTTTTCTTAACAGGCAATCTAAAAATTTCCCAGTGGGGCCTTTACTTAAATGAAGGAGATTTGAAGAGCAAAAACATAGCTATAACTGATTTTCAAAATTATGTAACTATAGGATTTAGAACCATTCAGCCTTCTGAAATGCTTACAGTCATGATCTAAGGGCGTGACTATGACTTTGATAGGGAGGTAAATAACAAAGCCAGTGTTGTCCTGGCCAGGAAGCCGTAGAGGTAAGCCACTTTGTCTTTACATCTAAGCACCCTGCCCTGCACCCGGTTCAGTAAGTAGTGATGTCGAGTCTTGCCCCAGTTTATCTCCCAGGGATATTAGAATAAACACATTTGGAAACTAAAGATGCCGTGTAAACACAGTAAATTTATCCCTATTTTTGTTTAACATCTTAAGGGCTAGAATTTCCAGCTGTCCGTTCACACAAACTTCTTGCTGAGAGAGGGGGCGAGGTTACTTGAATTCAAAGATGTTGATTTTTGCCCCAAATACAGCATTTTTGAACTACAGATTCTTACTAATACAGGGTAAATACACCTCATTAAGCGGGTGACTTTTACAGCAGGAGGGCTACAGTTTCACCTGGGAAACCACACATGGATTGAGTGTCCTGATACAGCAGTGAGACGTCCTCTGTTCTGTGCATTCTGTAACTACACACTGAGACGCCATCGCTGACAGGTAAAAGTGCTGCTGCTTGTGGTGGCAATGGATAGTCACACTGTAGATTTTTTTTTAAATGCAAGTGAAGTTTGCCAAGTAAACACCTCTTTTCAAAAATTAGAACTTAGATTGAAACTCATTTATGAAAGAATCACATGGCTGTGTCAACAGCTTAGAAGAAATTCACTTTTTTTTTTTAACTTTTCCTATTACCCAGATAGGCAAAAATAAATTCTGGATCATCTACTGAAGTTTCCAAGTGGTTTCCCTGAACCAGGGTTTCTAAATAGCAGCACTATCAACATTTTGCTCCTGATCATTCTTTGTTGTTGGGGCTGTTCTGTGCACTGTAGCAGAAACCCTGGCCCTTCGGAAGCCAAAATCTCCCGTGGTTAAAATATCACTGTTCTAAACTAAACCAAAGCAAACAAATATTGAGCAAGATACCTGGGACCCTGGCCTCAGTTTCCACTTTGTCACCCCTTGGTCCTTTATTGTCCCTTTCCATACCTGTAAAATAGGCGCAGTGCCATCTGCTTCATTCATTCACCCCGTGGCATGTGTCAGAATCATTGAAACGGCCTGGCATGCTGGAGATGATTGATAGATATTTGTTAAATAAATGATGAATGAATGTATGAGGGAATGGATTGAAGAATTTGAGCACACAATTTGGAGATCTCTAAGGAAGACAGTATCCTCCTTTCATGGGTTCCCCCTGCAGCCCAGGGGCCTCCAGGTGTGTTTCTGTGTCTGTTCTCACAGTGTGGATGGAAGGTGGGAAACGTGCCCACGCTCTTGTGTGTCTGTTATTCTTAAGCACTCAATCCCTATTGCACAACTGAAAGCTTTATCCCCTAACGGGATAATCCCAGTAGTGTATGTGTGTGTTTTTGTTGTTGGCTAATATTTTTGTTTTTGTTTTTCATTTTGTCAAAATGTCAGATGTCAAACTAGACTCATACCATGGCAAAGCGCATGCAAAACGGGAATACTGCATTGTATTATTCTGTTCGACCATCGCCCTCTCTAAAAGTTTACATCCCTTTCTTCTGATTCTAAGTGGGATTCATCGTGTTCCTTTACTTTAGTTTCCTCCCACATTTCCCCACCCTCCACCCACAACAAAGGCTTAACCTACAAGTAAACATACATGCATATATATAACAAAAACTCGTCCTCAGCTCATTTAGTTTGTTGTAAGTGACTGGGTTAAGCCACAAAATAAACCACTGTTAAAAAATAAATAAATAAATAATTAGGAATAGCTTTGCATACATGTTCTTTGTAGAAAGCATAACATATTTCTACGAGGGAATAATAACATTCACTCACATTGATTTAACCACCAGCCCTAGGAAGTTATTGACATTGCTTTCTGGACACTTATAGAAAATACCTTTGAGTTATAGCAACTCCTTTACTTCTCCATACTGTTCCATAAAATCTTTATAAACACATTTATTTGTAATATGACTCTATGTAAAAGCTATCATGGGCTCGCTTCATTTGTGTATTAAGTACGTGTCATCACAAGAAATAATGTAACTTACAGAGGTGAGAAAATTTAAGTTCATGCTAAGTTTTGCAGGTTTTTCAAACAACTAATTCTTCAGGTTAACTTCATTCTGCTGTTTTCTGAAATCTGGCATACAACTGGATAAGACAATAAATGGTATCAATAAATGCTGTCTTTCCTTTTGATTATTTTGATAATAAATAGAATAACTTATGACATATTTCAATTACATTATCTTGACATTGCTAAGAACACAGAATAATATTCCTGAAGTCTAAAGGAAATATTGTTGGCAACCACAGCAGTAATATCAGAGACACTAACAAGTTATTTTGATGCCATAAAATCTAATTTCTACTTTCAAAATATCATTTAACATGTTGAACACTGACTAAATTAGTAAGTGCATGAAGCAAAAGTTATTCTAGATCCAGGAGCATCTGACATTAGGGCAGACCCCTTCTGCTTCCTTGGATAGACCTTGGCCTGTTCCATCCACTTTCCATCCTATACCTAATTTGACTTTTTCAAAGTAGCAATGTGACCAGGTCACCACCCCTTTACTTCTCAAAAAGATGCCTCCCCAGCTTTGGTGCTGTCATCCCATGGAGGGAGGTGGATGGGCAAGACAGTGACCAGAGATAGCAAGAGATTGAACTCCCAGCCCTGAGCCCTGGTATATTCAGCTTTGATGCATTCATGAGGGTGGAGTTCTCACGACCTAAACACCTCCCACTAGGCCCCATCTCCCAACATGGTTGCATCGGGGATTACCATTTCCAATACATTCTTTGTGGGGTACACGGTCAAACCACAGCACCATCTTTAATGACTTTATGTTTTTTCCTAAAAGAAGACAAAATTCCCAAATGTGATCTGAAAGGGCTCTTTTACCCCTTCCTGTTTCTTCCGTTTTCTCGAACTGGAATTTCTAACTCTCTGGAATCCTTTTTGTTCCCTGTGCTTTTTAACTTGCCTTATTTCTCCTCTTAGTTTGATCTCATCTCAAGTGTTTCTGTCTCAGGGAAGCTTCTCTGAACTCAACACTAGGTCAGCCTCACAGCCCCACAGTCCACCCACTGCCCCTTAACAGGATGCGCTGAAGCTGGGGCTCTGCATTGATGTGTGTGATGCCCAGAATCCTCACCAGACCACCAGATCCAAGATAAGACATGCCATATTTGTCTTTCCTCACCATTGTATCTACAGCGTCTTGCATGGTGCCCAACACTGAATACATGCTTAGCAAATGTTTGTGGAATTAGTGAGTACATAGTGAGCACACCTATACCTTCTCTCCTTTCTTGTTCCTGATGATTCAACTCTGTTGAATAGTCATGACTTTTGCTTTGTCACTGAGAAGTGAAACGTCCACCAGTGGGTGTCCTCATACTGGCCTTGGCTCTGCCTCTTCAGGATGGTAATGATCAAGCATCTCCTTCTTTCATATCATGGCCCTCTGCACACCTGAAGCAGTTATTATGTCTTTGAGTCCCCTTTTCCCTATTTATTCATTTTCTTCAACCATGCCTCATACTTGTCTTCATTTCCATTCCTGCCAGAGGATTACTTGCTGTCCTATCAGCCTGCCCAAGATTGTCTCTGCCTTTGTTAAAGGAGAATGGTGAAAATCTGACCTAGGAAGCTCTCTGAGTGAGTTTCCTCATCTGTCACTAAATATTTACATCCAAATTGTATCAGAGGCTGGCAGAGTTGGCATCTTTATGACAAGCGGCAATAAATTAAATTTTTTCTAATAGCATACCAAAGTTTGTGACAGCCGTAACCTGTCAAAATAGAAGAGAATACACAGTAGTTTATGAATTGTCCTTCCATGTGTATTTCTACTACTCAAGCTTGATTAAAAAACATAGCTTTTTGTTTTTCCTTAAAAATGAGTAGAGACCCCTACTAACTTTAAAGCATAATGTATACATTTTAATAATTATATATGGACTGTATAAACCCTGAACATCTCAGCTCCATAGGTACTTTGGGGGAAGTAAGGCATAGGAAAGAATCGGACTGGAAGCACGAGCTGGATTTTGCCACCCTCTCTCCTTTCCAGAGGACTCTTCTGTTTGTCATATGGGTGTGGGTGCACACAGTGTGAGATGCCACTGGCTAAGCAAGGATTGCTAAAGTCATTTCAGCATAATAATGAACACGATGTTGATTTAGATTCTTCCTCCAAGGGGATACTTCAAGCCCAGGCGGTCAAGGGCTCTGAAGATCATTTAATACAGATCTTTTTCAGTCCACTGATGAAAAGTGCTACATTAGTACAGAGAATCATAATTGTTTTTATTATTGTTATTGAAACTGCGGTTGATCATCTTCATAGGCCTACTGTGGGGTGGATATTGACAAACCATCCTCTGATGTAATAATCTTTCTGGACATTTTTATTTATAAATGAATCTTCTGTCAACATCAAGTTCTCATTAGCATCATTAGCATTCTACACTCTTCTTGGTAGGATCATGTAAAATTGATGGGCTCAAATTTCTATTAAATGCAGCGCATGTTTCTGGGTTCTTATTTATACTGAGCATCTGGAAGCCTGGGATCATACTGTCTTGTAAATAAACATTACATTCAGTGATATCACCTTTCCTTTTAAAAGGGTCTTTAGAAAGCTTTTAAATGGCACAGGGATGGAGTGCTCATTATAAAGATTGGAAGGAATGAAGCAATCATTTTATGTGTATGGAATTTCTGGGTAATAAGTGCAAATTAACATTACAGAGAAATTGATGTGAACAGAGTACATTTAAATTGAGATGGGATCCTCAGATTAAGAGCAATTTTTATTTTCATGTATTTATTTGCCCAGAGGTTTTCCATGTTGGCCATCAGTTATAATGGGACATAATGCTGGATACTGAATACTGGTCAAATGATGAAACATTTTTTTCAGAGACCCAGGAACAGCTGCTGCTTATTGAGTTACCAACACCACTTCCTGAAGAATGTGATTTTGTTTCAAAGATAGCCAAGTACTGACCAGGCTGTCTCAGCTTAGTTTGAGCTGTGATAACGTGGCATGTTGTTGTCATATTATTATTAAGTACACTTCATAAAGTGATTCCAGATCCTTCTCCCCATTACTTGGGGGAGGGGAGGCTTTATTGACTTTTGGAGACTATAAATTGATATGGTACTTCTATGATTGAGAGACAGACGGCAGTGAGAGCGTTTGTAGGATGTATTAGGAAATTTCATAAACTCGAAAGATTCATGGAGTAGAATCTGGATTGCAAAATGCATGGAAGCTTACTGGAATCTGTGAACTTCTTAGGGTTACAAGAAAGATGCTGACTTGTTTGCCAAGCCCCACTCCTATGGGATTAAGTTTAAGGCCGACTTTCAAAGTATTTCTTGTGCTGCAAGATTTTGGAATGTCTCTGCAGTGAGACAGCTAAAATACTGTTGGTACATTTAACTCACTCATCTCCACCCTACATTTTCAAATTACTTTTCTCCTAAGCAATGTAAATATAGAGATAATTTTTATACCTAACTTAAGATGCAATAACTTCATCATAATTCTCTTTTAGGTAAAAGTAAACATTTTGTCATCAAAAAGATTCTTGATCTACAATAAAATTATCTTTCTCATTGAATTGTAAAAATTAGAAAAGAATGAAAAATAGCCATACAAGTCCATACACAATGATCATAGCTAATAAATATTTTCATTGACATCAAAAATATATGACTAGGAAAAACATATGAAACATTTAAAACAAAAGAATTTCAAAATATAACTTGACCTGAAAATCCCACTTTTAAGGATTTATTCTAAGGGAACGGATAAGGATATACACAAATATTTGGTTAACATGATATTCCTTACAGAATTGTTAATAATAATGAAAACTGTTTTTTATACAGTAAATACTATAGATATTAATATTCTTTTGGATAATTATAGTTATATATTGTAAAGATGTCCATTTAACTGTGTTAAGAGTGGTATAATTGTGGGTTAGTTTTTCTTTCCTTTCTTTCTAATCATTAATATTTTCTTATTTTAAAAATTAAACAGGCCAAGCATGGTGGCTCATGCCTGTAATCCCAGCACTTTGGTAGGCCAAGGCCAGTGGATCACTTGAGGTCAGGAGTTTGAGACCAGCCTGTCCAACATAGTGAAGCTCCGTTTCTACTAGAAATACAAAAATTAGTTGGGTGTGGTGGTGGGCACCTGTAATCCGAGCTACTTGGGAGGCTGAGGCAGGAGGATTGCTTAAACCTGGGAGGCGGAGGTTGCAGTGAGCTAAGATTGTGCCAAGCATTCCAGCCTGGGCAACAGAGTGAGACTCTGTCTCAAACAAACAAACAAAAACATTAAACATATATAATTTATATAATCCAGAATATATTTTAAAAAATTTATCAGAATAATATTTTTCTGAGCAGTTATCTCATTGTTTTCAAAAAGCTGTGAGAAGTAGATTGACACTATTCACTTAATACAGAGTTACTCCAAGATGCTCTTGGATCATTTTTTTAGGAAGGATTCGAAAGAATTTTTTTAGTATTCTTTAAATGGATCACTTTTCTATTTATATGCTATCAATTAAGAAGGGGGACTTATAGCAGCTTCTGATATGAAGGCTGTATTTTTTAAAAAGCAACAACCAAACCACTTTCAGGTGAAATTTATTTTTCCAAGAGACTTGATGAATGTCAAATTTTGATTCTTGGAAAACTACTTTGTTAGCATGCTGAGCAGTTATGGTTTACTTTTGGTGTGTTTGTGAAATACAGTGGGTATGACATACAACAGTTCTAGAGTAATGTCACTTTGAGGCCTCTGGTTCCTAAGTTGAGAGGACGTGAAAGCTATTAATTGGAGCAAAGTACCCAGAATGTAGCTGTCCAGGAATGAATGTGGAGTAGATGGAGGCATTTATGCAAAGGTAACCCTGAAGAGATTTGGCAGTGCTCTTATCATTCATTCATTTGGATCACCTGAGGTCAGGAGTTCGAGACCAGCCCGGCCAACATGGTGAAATTCCATCTCTACTGAAAATACAAAAAATCGGCTGGGCATGGTGGTGAGCACCTGTAATCCCAGCTACTCGGGAGACTGAGGCAGGAGAATCGCTTGAACTCAGGGGGCAGAAGTTGCAATGAGCCAAGATTGAACCGTTGCACCCCAGCCTGGGCAACAAGAGTGAAACTCCATCTCAAAAAAGAAAAAGTACAGATATTAAGTAAGCACCTACTGTGTAGGAAGGGTTGAGATACAGGTAGGAAAATATATTGTTCCGAAGGAGCTCCTGGTCTAGTGTGAGTCTGATCAAACCAGATTATCCTAATACAAATCAGATCATCCTATTATACATTTAGGAAGAACAGTTTTAGAAAGATATGTGCAAGGAGTTACAGGAAGATTGGGAAAGATGGGGCAACTAATTTGTCCCCATTTGCCTAAGACTTTCTTGGTTTTATTTAGAATGGAAAATCCTGCATCCCAGAAACCCCCTCAGTTCCAGACAAACCACGATAGTTTGTCACCCTAGAAAGGCCATCTAACCCAGAGAAGGCTTTCTGGAGGAGATCAGTCTGGACTTCTGAACTCAGTCTCCAAGTCAAGAAGGGCTTGGGGCTGGGTGCGGTGGATCACGCCTGTAATCCCAGCACTTTGGGAGGCTGAGGTGGGCAGATCACGAGGTCAGGAGATCGAGACCATCTTGGTCAAAGTCTCTATTAAAAATACAAAAATTAGCTGGGCATGGCGGTGTGTGTCTGTAATCCCAGCTACTTGGGAGGCTGAGGCAGGAGAATCGCTTGAACACAGGAGGCGGAGGTTGCAGTGAGCTGAGATCGTGCCATTGCACTCCAGCCTGGCGACAGAGCTAGACTTCGTCTCAAAAAAAAAAAAAAAAAAAAAAAGGAGGTGAGCTTGAAGGGGCTTGGAGGTAAGAGATAGGTTGGCAAGGGTGGGTGGGTAAGATAGGTTGGTAAAAGTGAGTGGGTAAGGGTAGGTGGCAAGGGTGGGTTGGTAGGTTGTATGTATGGGGCATTAGGGTGGGAATGAGGGGGAGATTCCAGGCAGGGGAAACTTCCTCGATAGAGAAACAACACAGTGTGTGTGAAGAACCATGAGACAACTCTAATGTCACTTGAGCACTAGTTGACTTGAATGGAGCCAGAAGAGATGAGTTCTTATCCTTTAGCAGGGCAAGGTGTATCAGATTGTGAGAGATGCTGTAACAAAGCACCACAAACTGGGCAGCTTAAAGAACAGACGTTTATTATTTCCCAGTTCTTGAGGCCAGAAGTCCAAGATCAAGGTGCTGGCAGGGTTGGTTTCTTCTTCAGCTTATGAGAAACTGTGCCATGCTTCTCCCCTGGGTTTTAGTGGTTGTAGGCCGTCCTTGGACTTCCTTGGTGTGGAAAGGCATCACCCCCATCCCTGCCTGTGTCTTCACATGGCATTCTCCTCGTGTGGGTTTCTGTGCCCAAATTTCCCCTTTTCATAAGGATACCAGTTATACCTGATCAGGGGCCCACCCTACTCCATGATGACCTCATCTTAACAAAATTACAACTGCAACACTCTATTCCCAAACAAGGTCACATTCTGAGGTCCTGGAAGTTAAGACTTCAGTAAGAATTTCTGCGGATATAATTTGACCATAACAGTGGGGATGGGTGGTGGAGGTTCAAAAGGGATGCTAAGAGGCCTCACAATCCTACAGCCTGGGGAGCTTGTTGTCCCTATTTGTTCACAGTGGCAGAAACCCCGAAGGTATTGGGGAAAACTCTGCTTCAGTCCAGTGGATGCACACTGCGGAACACTGGGAGGGATCTTGAAGTCCACCAACTCTCCAGCTATGGGTCTGAGAGGGGTTGGACCACCCCCATGCGGGCAGGGAGAAAGGAGAGGAGCAGGAGGCCACCTCCCCTGTCAGCAAATACTGGATCTGCTGAGATGTCTCTTCAATTAAGAATAAACAAGATCAAACACAACCTACTAAAAATTGCTCTAGGTCAAGAGGAAAGAAATGTCCTTCTGAGGAATGCCATTCAGTGGAAGCCTTCTAAACATTATTTACCAAGGTAACAAGAAGAAAATAATTTGACAGTAAGCATGCAAGTACATATGATCTCTCTGGAACAGCTGCAAAAACTGTGAAGAGATGACAATGATGATTGGAAGAAGAAGGATCAAAAAGAAACCAAATGTCAAAGAGAATCAAAGGCTTAATTCCACACCTTGGCTGCGGAATGGACACCACAGACAATAGCATCAACATTTAGAGCTCTCCCAGGACACAGAAGTAAAAGACAATAAGATGAGAATAATGGGAGAAAAAACGGAAGGCAAAAGCACCAAAAAAAACCCAAAACCAAAACATATTTCACCTGCAATTATGGCTGCTTATAAAAAAAGCCCAGACTGATTGGAAAAGAAGTTGAAAAAAACATTCTGGATTTGAAAAAAAAAAAACCGTAACTGTGCCTACATTTAGACATTTAATAAGATATTATGATTATACATTTAATTTTCATAAAGTTGCAATCATATTTTATCATAGAATTGTGTTGCTTTTTTTAACCCCTTAGCATTATATTGTGAGCATTTTCCATGGCACTAGATACATTACACAAAAGACTTGTAATGGCCACATGTTATTTTATTACATGACTATATCATAATTTGAGGATTGCACAATCTTATTTTGAAATTTTGCTGTTTGCAAATAATGGTGCAGTGTATGTTTTTGCTTATAGATTGTTTTTTATGCCACATATTATTTCCAGAGAATAATTTCCTAGAAATTGAATTACTGGGTCAAAAGACATTCAAACCAGAGGTTCCCAGACTTTAGGATTCCACAGACCAAGACATTTCCAAATAAAATAAAACAAATAAAGGCCCAAAATAGTGTTGTTTATGCTTTACTTTTGTCAAGCAAGTACACTAAAGAAAAAAAGCCTAAGGTATGGCATGATTATTCATAATGGAGACTATATTTTACACCAAAAATTTGAAAGGATATAATCTCACAATACAGGACTATCTTTAAGCTGAATAGTTAGTTCCATGAAAAACTCAGTACATTGTCTTTATTCTTTTTATTATTTTACTTTGTATCAGTGACAATTTGATCAGGAATGGTAGCAGCCCATTAGTTGGCACTTTGGTAACACTGAGTAGGACACTGAGCTTCTGAAATATTGCAATGCATTTTGAAGATACAACTTTAACTTTCTACTTTTGTGTTGTTACACATGCTGTAGATGGATGGATTTAAGTGAAATATATCATTTTAAGTTCTTTTTAATAGTCCTAAAGACACCAATACCTTTGTTGGCAGGGAGTTCCGAAGCAGATTGGTCCTTTCTGCATTGCCAAAACAGCTCTGTCTTTTGAGTGAAAGGAGGAGGAAGGTCCATGCTCT
The DNA here is from genome assembly GCF_029289425.2 of Pan paniscus. Classification (NCBI taxonomy): domain Eukaryota; kingdom Metazoa; phylum Chordata; class Mammalia; order Primates; family Hominidae; genus Pan; species Pan paniscus. Next base: position 31,487,507 of record NC_073271.2, on the reverse strand, counting down.
GGAGCAGAGGTAGAAGACAAGGGCTCTGCAGCTTGACCTGGAGTGAAATTCAGGTTCTGCCACTTTTTTGCAATGTGGCAAGCCTGAGGGTACCTGACATGGGCAAGCCTGAATTTCCTCATGCACGAAATTGGGGCTGATACTCCTACCTACTTCATAAGATGGTCATATTTTTAAAAATCAACCACATCGCTTAGTACAGTACCTGCCATATTCTAAGTGCCTTACTATAAGTTACCTATTCTTTCTGCAGATTAGCATTTGTTTTCAAACACTGTAAATCAAGAGGCAACAAACTTTTTCTGTACAGGGTCACACGGTAAATATTTTAGTCTCTGTTGCAACCACTCAGTACTGTTAATACATCAATGAATAAGTGTAGCTGGCTTTCAGTAAAACTTTATTGACACTAACATTAGAATTTCATATAATTTTCATGTGTCATGACATCTTCTTCTTCCGATTTTTTCCAACCATTTAAAAATATAAAAACTATTATTAGCTCAACGGCCATACAGAAACAGTTAGCTCTGGAGGCTGCAGTTTGCCAATACCTGGTGTAAACCATGAGGAGATGTTAGAAAAATTTCATCCAATAGTACTTTTGTGAATAACACATTTTCTTGTAACTAGGATTTAGAATCATTATTTTGAAAGGAAAGTTTTGAAAACATTGCACAGATCTATGGCAAGAAGAATTGTAGGATTGTTATACAAATCCCTGGTCCCGCCTCCTAATCCAGGGAACAGGGAGATGGGGCCCAGCCGGCTGAGTGGGCTCCTAGAGGTCCCACTAGAAGTTTGCCCCAGGTGAGAGTGAGGACTGACACGGAACATTCCTGAATCCAGGCCTGGTGTTCTTTCCATGGCACAGAATCACATGATTTTATATTGCATACTTTGTAGTTAACTAGACACTGAGATTTTTATTCGTCAATGAAAAGCTTATTCAAAACTTTGTTCCCCTGAGAAGAAAAGATAAACAATAATTTCACGTGGTAATTTTCCAAATTTCTGTACCATATCTACATATCCAAACACAGCTGTATGAAGGCACAAACTGGCTCCAGGCAAAGAATAAGCCTGCTCACCCTTGTTTCAAAGCAAGGCGTGCTGTTTGTTCAGTCAAATGTACTACAGGGCCCCCACCCCAAGTAGAATAAAACAATAAATCCAAACCCCAAAACAGCTGCTGACGATACCCGCCATTGGCCCTCTCTTTGCAAGAGAAGAGAGAGAGAGAGAGAGAGAGAGAGAGAGAGAAAGAAACAGATTGATTTCACATTTCAAACAAAAATATACACATGCATTATTGGTTAGTGAAGTCCCTTACTTCACAATAATAATTTTAACTGAATGATATCTTGGGCAGCATTCTGAGACTTAGGAGTTTTGGGGTTGTTTGCTTTTGCTTGGGAAATGGTGGTTTTAATTATTTCATTTTTTTAAAGAAAAAAACCAACCACTTTATTGAGGTCTAATTAACATACAAATGCTGTGCATGTTTAGTGTACACAACTTACTAAAGACCTATGCGTTTTTGACTGAAATGTATTTATATTATATACTTATTCCTTGAGGTTCAGAACTAGCTTTGTACTAAAACAGGACTATAGGTGATTAAAACTTTTTCTCTGTATTTTCTATCTTTTTATAATATGTGAACTTATAGGTATATGACTCTAACAATGTTTGGAACAGTAAGAAGATGAAGAACAATGTATTTTGTATGAAAGGATTTTTAAAGAGATTCTTTGTACTTTTTTTCTTTTTAAAGATTCTTATACTTTATAGAACTTTATAGAACCATGCTGTCTACTACAGTGACCACTTTTTACATTGAAATGTGGCTGGTCTGAATTGAGATGTACTCTGAGTATAAACTACATGTAGGATTTCAAAATCTTAGTAGAGAAAAAGAATGTAAGATATCTCATTAATATTTTGGTCTTGTTTACATTTCAAGATAACATCTTGCCTCTATTAGTTTAAATAAAATAAAATATTACATTTAATTTTACTTGTTTCTTTTTACTTTTAAAATATAGCTACTAGAAAATTTTCACTTGCTTACGTGGATTGCATTTTCGTGGATTGCATTTTCTTTCTGCTGGGCTGTGCTGTAATAGCTGTTCAGCTGTCATCAAATATGTCTGGGATGATTTTCAAAAAAAGTTCACAGGAGTTAACTCTGGAGAAAGGAACTGGGAGACTTGAGGGTGAGAGAGAGATTCAACTTTTACCATTTATTCTCTTGTGCCTTTAACTTTTTTTTCCCCACATGCTCATATTACCTATTTAAAAATAAAATATTTAAAATAATAAAAAAAAGAAATTCTTACAGAAAACACTGCAGTTAAATTAGTGTTATTTGTTAATAGGAAAGATTTTCTTTTTTTTTTTTCCTGTTCAGAAAAAGGGCTATCAGGGCTTGCTATTTGTTGTTGCTACTGAGTGTGTCTGTGTGTGTGTATGTGTGCATGTGTGTGTTCATGCCAGGGTATGTGTATTTAAAATATTCTCTTATGGACAGAATTAGATTTGATTGGCTCAGGGCCTTAGTCTCCCAATATACCAAGGAAAGTGTAGCTTTTGTAAATTTTCAGTTAGAGAAATAAATAATATTTTGTGGGAAAAATGAAAATACATTCCCAAAATATCTTGTATTAAAAGACAGCCAGTACATAGAGTTTTAAAATCCTGGCCTGGGACCCTTCTTCCACAAAGGATGTAACTTAATGATCCTGTGGTTATTTAAAACAACAATTTTTTTTTCAAGGGGCATAAAAATACAATTGTCTACTTTTAATATAAATTGAGTTTACTTTCCTCTTAAAAGGAAATCAATTACAAAGCAATAACCTTGAAATTAAATACTTTATTTCAACTAATATTTAATTATCTTTTATGAGAAAGTATTCCCTAACATATAGCCAAAGATCAAATTCTGTTAATTTCATAATTATCAGTTTTATTACTAGTGATCTGGTTTATCACAGTCTTAAGAAAACAAATTCTAAGAAGCTACTTTAAGTACTAATTTGTGTTCAGTTAAGAACTTATTTTTCTAACACTATAACGTGATAAATTACATAAAACTCATGTGTTAAGAATTACTGCAATGTCACTATTTAGTATTATCTTAAACCATATGAAACTGCTCTTATGAGATCAGCTTTGCCTACCAAAATGTTACTTTTAATGTGATTCAACCCAATACTGAGTGAAGTTTCATCACTTCCCTTTTACTGTCTATTGGAAAATTACAGCTATGTTCTAAGAAACATGGGTCATTGTTTCTTTATATATTTTGGTCCATTTATTTAGCCACATGTCTCAAGCATCTACTTTATAGTTAAACAAAAATTGGTGTCCTCTTTTAGTAAGTTTATTCTTCCTGTAAATGGTTTTCCAAGCTATCAAGCAATATGATCTCTTATCCTATGATCTTCAGAAAAGCTGTTGTTTCATTGTTGAAATATTATAGCTGTTAAGCAACTTTCCTCCCCACATTGTCAGTACAAAATCACTATTATCAATTTCAAAATATGGTTAACAAAATAGTGCTACCGTCTTAGTCTGCTCGAGCTGCCATGGACAAAATATTGTATATTGGGTAGCTGAAACAACAAAAATTTTCTCACAGTTCCAGAGGCTGGGATGTTGAAGATCAAGGCACTGGCAGAATCAGTTCCTGGTGAGGGCTCTTTTCCTGTCTTGTAGACAGCCACCTTCTTGCTGTGTCCTCATGTTAGAAAGAAAAAGAGGGAGAGCACATCCTACAGAGTCTCTTCTTACAAGGACATTCATCCCTTTATGGGAGCCCCATCCTTATGATCTCATCTAACACAAATTATCTCCCAAGGCCCTGTCTCCAAATACCATCACACTGGGGGTTAGGATTTCAACATCAGAATTTTGGGGAGACATAACACCCTCAACACTCACAAGAATAATTAGCCATCTCTTTTATACCACTAAACATTCCTTTCTAAATACTTCCAAGAGGGAAGAATCTTTTTAAAAAAGTATTTAATTTATTTGCAAAATATCTAAATTACCATTTGCTTACTCCAACCTATCTTTCCTGGGATCAATTATGTTTCTGCCTGTTCACTGCACCCTTAGCTCCAGGCTCTAAAGAGTATTTCCTTGTCTTTGAGTAGTTCAAGGATTAGACCTTCAGGCTTTCCATCAGGATGGGTGGCATGTTCTTCCACATTCCTTTGCCTACTTGCCTTCTATGCCAGCTGCTTTGTTGCTCATCCTTTAAGGTCCAACTCAAAGGGTAGCTTTTCTGCGAAGCTCTTTCCACCTCTCTGAGCAAAACTAGCCCTCCCTGCCACTCATTCCACATGCTGCCTCACTCTCCCCTCTATCCTTAGGTTCTCTGGTTATTGTTGGCATGTCTTCAACATGTAAAGGATTGTGTCCAGCACAGTGTCTTACACATGGTAGGAGCTCAATGAATGCAGGTAGCATGAATGGTTACTATAATTGTTATAGTTACAAGGGCCATGGGTTCAGTCACATGGCTTCAAGGGCTTACTATGCAGGAGGTAAAAAGTTCCTTAAATGCATTGCAGCTCTTGGGGAATAGGAGATGAGAGCATTTGGAAGTCTCAGAAGACCCCATCCTAAAGATTTGAAGTTTCATGTAAGTCCAAGGATTTCAGGGAGGAAATCCCTGAAATTTCATTCCTCAGTGCAAGGCCAGCCTGTGAGCTGTTGCTAATTCTAGATTCAGGCAGACATATGAGAGATCTCTGCTCCAGGTGGGGGTCCTGATGCTCACAGGTACCAATCTAAGCTGTTCGTTGGCTTTTGCAATTTCCTTACCACCCCAACCCCTACATCTCCAGTTGTCTTTTTCTTCTGTTGGGCCAACATCCTTTGGAATTATATCAGTCTTATCATAATTTAATGAGCTTTCCTGGGAGTTTTTTTTCCCCACTGTGGACACATAGCTATGATTTTATGAAAGCCAATGAGATAATTGAGTGATTTTTTTCAAATCCAGGCTTGCTGGGTTACATGTATGTATTATATTATGGTTAGAAAAAGAAATATTGGTGTTTAAAGGGAAAGAAAATTCCTATACTTAACACTGAAATAAAATATAGAAATAAAAGAATCAAGTCTGTCCCAGGTAAGGAAAGGTGCATCTGATCAGAGGCAGATGGAAAATGAGCATTTACTAAAATGCAATGCTGATGATAATTCAGGCCCACTTAACAATGTGAACTTGAGAAGCTTCGAAGGATACATTTTAGGGATAAAAAGATTGCGAAGTCCCTCCCCTTGCTTAGAGGGAAAAATCTCATGATTCCTTAATGTTCAGCTTCCAGGATTTGCACGCTACATTGAAATGATAGCTTTTAATGCATTAATGTTTATATAACTACTATTTTTGCAGACATTTAAATTATAGAGAACAGCAATTGTTGAGGGGAAAAAACAAATATAAATAAATAGAAGCTAGAATTTTTCCCCTTCAGAGGTAAGTGTTTGCTATTCCTAGCAGAGAATACTTGTACTATTTGTGTGAGATTGTTCTTCAGGCCAGCAAAAACTAGTTTCTCCCAAAATAAAAATGCCACAAGGAGAAGAACATACAATAGGCTAATAAAACAATTTTTGATTCTTGACAAGTAATATAATGAACAATATTATTTTTTATAGGTGTGTTGACTCACATTAGCTATTTCTGTCATTTTCATAGGAAAAAGCCAGGAAGAATGCATAATTAGAGTACATTTCACATTATACATCCTTAGCTTGGGCACAATGTTTATCTCATGTTACTTAATAGCTTGGGATTTTATGTCACTAAATACATGTTTGGAGATATGGTATCCTATTTGTGAATTCCCAGGTTGAGGAAACCTAAATGCTGCATGAGTCCTTCAGGCAGGGACAAGGGTCTCGGGGTGAGGTGTAGAAGTGAGCCTTGGCAGGTGAGCACACATCTCTTTGCCCAGACAATCCCCAGTTTGGGCTAGTTGTCTTTGGGGATAACTGTACACCTCTCCACTCTCACTCTCAAAAGTATCCTCATTTATTGGATGATACATTGTATGGTTATCTTTGACTTGGGATACACATGATGGATGGAGGGGAAGCATCAAGCTTTAGCCTCTTGTAACACTGTAAGAGCACTCAGGCCTCCTTCAGGAAAGGTAGTGGTAATAGTCTTTGACATGGGCAGTTGATGCTTTCTGGGTCTGTTTTAGTCTGTTTTCACACTGCTAATAAAGACATACCCAAGACTGGGTAATTATAAAGAACAAGAAATTTAATGGACTCATAGTTCCATATGGCTGGGGAGGTCTCACAATCATGGCGGAAGGCATCTCTTCACAGGGTGACAGGAGAGAGAATGAGAGCCAAGCAAAAGGGGAAACCCCTTATACAAAAACATCAGATCTCGTGAGACTTACTCACTACCATGAGAATAGTATGGGGGAAACCACCCCATGATTCAATTATCTCCCACCACATCCCTCCAACAACACATGGGAGTCATGATAGCTACAATTCAAGATGAGATTTGGGTGGGGACGCAGCCAAACCATGGCAGGGTCTTATATAAAATGTGAGGACTAGCCCCCTTTAAAAGACTTAGCTATTTTTATTGATCTGTAATTTCATTTATTAGCAGAAACATTGTGTTTGCTATGTAAATTCATCATCAACAAAATCCCCTAGCCCCTGCTCACTGCCTGCCTCCACCAGCCATTGGCTTCTGTCCCCAAATCCCACTTAAATATTGACACCGACACTCTGCAGTCCTCACTGCCAAGAGCTACCCTGAAAAGGGCATTGCTGAGGGTGGAAAGTATAAAAATCGGTGAAAGGGTGGAGGTTGTAGGAAGATAAGAGGGAACCTGGACCAGGGATCATTCCAGCTAGAGGGAAGGAAGAGATGAAGCAGTTCAAGAGATGTCAACAATAAATATTTTGAGAATGAGGAGATATCTGTATACCCATGTTACAGCAGCATTATCCATAAGAGCCAAAGGATGGAAGGAACCTTAGCATTGGCTGACAGAGGAATGGATAAGTAAAATGTGGTCTATCCATACAATGGAGTATTATTCAGCCATAGAAAGGAATGAAGTGCGGCACATGTTACCACATGGCTGAGCCTTGAGGACACGTTGCCCAAGTGGAAAGAAGAAGCCAGATGCACAAGGACAAATACTGAATACACCACTTTTATGAGGCACCTAGATTAGTCAGATTTATAAGACAGAAAATAGAACCGTGGATGCCCAGGGGCTGAGGGGAAGGAAAGTGGGGAGTTAGTGTTTCATGGGGACAAAGTTTCTGTTTGGGAAGATGATAAAGTTCTGGAGATGGATGGTAGTGATGGTTGTACAGCAGTTAGTAGACTTAATGCCACTGAACTGTAGGCTTTAAAATAGCCAAGATGGTGAGTTTTATGTTATATATATTTTACTACAATTGAAATACTCTGAGTAAAGGCCGGGATGAGCACAGGGATAGGATCATGATTCAGTGTTTCTTGTTTGGTGTATTAGTTTTCTAGCTCTGGTTCTGTAATAAATTACTATGCATTTGGTGGCTTCTAACAACAGAAGTTAATTTTCTTACAGTTCTGGAGATCACCAAAATCCAGGTGCCAGTTGTTTCCTTCTGGAGGTGCTGAAGAATCTATTCCTTGCCTCATCCTGGCTTTGGGTGGCTGTTGGCAATCATTGCCATACTTTGGCTTGAAGCTGCATCACCCCGTTCTCTGCCTCCCATGTCACATATCCCTGAATCTCTGCATGTCAAATCTCTCTCTGTCATCTTCTTATAAGGACACCTAGCATTGGATTTAGGGCCCACCCTAAATCCAGGATGACGTTATCTTGATATCGTTAACTTAATTACATGTGCAAAGTTTCTTCTTCCAAATAAGGTCACCTTCACAGGCTCTGAGGCCACATATCTTTTAGAGGTGGCCACAATTCAACCCACCACCTTTGGGAAGAACTGGCTTTACTCAGAATTATAAAGCAAAGCAAACTTCTTACTGGTGAACTGCACCCACCCCTTCCAGTAGGTTCATAAAATCCTCTTCCAGTCTCCCTACTTGACCGCCTTCCCCTTTGGGCCTGCTTCACTGGTTCTGGAAGATGCCTGAGCTTAGAAGCTGCACAGGTGAATTTTAAATTCATCTGTTGTGTGTCATTTCCGTGTCTGGTGAGAGACCAAGGAGACTGATATCACAGGAGTGAGGGAAGATTCCATTTTTTACCCCTCCAGCCATAGATTGCGATTTAACAAGTCTCCTTAGGTAATACAGTGATTCCAGGGGTCATTATAATAGTGGAAATAGTATATAAAACGTACACTAGAGCCTTGAAGCTGTCCTTAAAGGCATGCTGTATCAACACCCACCCTTTTGCCAAGCTCGATTGTCTGACTGTTACTCCCGTCTATGCCTTTTCCTTGGCCAAACAAACTTCTTCCAGATCCCTTTGATCATTTTCTCTTTCCATGCCAGAAATAAACTTTGTTATCCACTGTGTCTGGAACATCCTCCTACTTTCCAAACCATACTGTTTTTCATTTCTGCATTGATTTCAGTCTCCCTCCTTCAGGTGGGGTTAAGGGTGTCATGACATCGTTGCCCATATACTTCGTTAAGATGGTGGTTTTTAAAAACAAATGTGTCATTTTGAAAAAGCCAGAGAACCATATAGTCATCCACTTTATTGTAACCTGTGCATTGGACCAGGCTGCAGAAAAGACCTCTCCGGAGAGATTCCTGGAACTCCTTGATCAGAATGGTTTTGGTTAAGCCAACCCATCTGGGTAGGAATGATTTGCAGAGGTAATACTGGAGGGACTTGGGCAAGATGTATCCCTAGTGAATGAAGCGAGTAAAATGCCACAGGGTTCATTGCACCAGAATACAGAAAAGTATGGGCTACATTAACATAATTTTTTTCTTAGCTTCAAGACTCTCATATTGCATTTGAATTATAAAAAAACTGCTCAGTTCACTGGATGGTTTGATTAAGTAAGCATTCTCTACTTACATGGTGAAAATAAATATCAGGAGAAAAATCACACATGCCAAGTGTGTCCAGTGAAGCAATATGTGTAGGCAGCTTTGGAAACAGTGACACAGTGATTATCTGTGCATAACTTGGTCATAATATCATCACTGTCTAGACTACTAGACAATTAGCATCCAGACATACTATAGCTCAGATTGAGGAAGGTTATTTAGAAAATGAAAGAGTAGTCTTATTTGAGAAAGAAAGACTCTGTTCATTTTTCTCTAGAAAGGTATATATTGGAATTTGACTCTGGATTGAGATTATGCTTTCATGTTCCCCTTCCTTTTATGAGTCTCCGGTTGGTTGGTCCGTGTTCCCATTGGTGGAGGTGATAAGCTATTACTTCTACTCATCTGGTTTAATAATTGTAAATATATTTGGTGCAAGGCATATTTTGTTTGCTGGGATAATTCTCCCCAGTTTCTACCTTTTTATCCTTCTCCCTCTACATTGCTTTAAAGGACAGACTTTCGCTTTTAAAGAAATACCAGTGTTGTGGAAGTGCCTATGTAGAGGCTACCCTCTGCAGCATCTTTAGAGAAGACCACCAAATCTAAACAAGGGGTATGTGTGCGAAAAGAATAGCATGCATCTTCCAAGTCATTTTATCATGTTTTTAATCTACTGGAAACTTGGTATGACATAAATTCATAGAGTGGCAGAGGCTGCTATGTGTTCACAAAGTCTCTTTCTTTCTCTTTCTCCTACAATAGCTAGACCACATTTCCCAGTCTCTCTTGCAACAGGGTGGGTCAGGTGACTGAGTACTGGCCAATGAAACATGGGCAGAAGTAATTCATGCCACTTCTAGATCTGACCTGAAAAATCTCCAACTGAGCTCTTCATGCCTGCTTTATTCTCTTGTCCCCTAACTAATACAAATGAGCACCAGAAAGCTTTGGGAGATAATAGGTTTAGAAAAAGCTGGAATGCCATGACACCACTGTAAAGAGAATACCCCCACCTAGAAATCCTGTGTTTATGGTATGAGAGAGAAATATATTTTCATTTTATTAAGTCACTGACTGTTTTAGGTTGTTAATTACAGCAGATAACTAACCTATAACTGAACAATATATACAGCTAACACTATGCTTATTTATTTAGTGTACTGAAACAGGGAAACTTTGAGATGTACCTAGGGTAACTGAAGTCTGCTTTCCATCTGAGTCTGAGAAACCACATGCAGTGTAATTTACTGTGAGTCACTCTTTGCATGGATATGTCCCATGTAATCAACGTGTTCCCTGTGGAGCATCTATTGGTTTTCAATGCCCAAACTTCATAGAGCATACATAGCTTTCAAAACAACACGTTTGGCCTATGTAGGAAACATTTATGCTTACATTCCCAAATGTGAATACATCATCTAGTCTAGCTACAAGAATAAAGATTGGACAAATCCAAATTGACAGACATTTTACAAAATATCTGACCAGTACTCAGTCTAGGAAACTTAGTACAGGGTCTAGGAAACTGTCATGGCATCATGGCCAAGAGGAGCTTAAGGAGATGTGATGACTGAATGTGAAGTGGTGTCCTGAGTGGATGCCAGAAAAAGGACAAGAGGTAACTCCAGGGAAATGTGAAGTATGGACTTCCACTCATGACAGTGTATTAATATTGGTTCATTAGCTGTAACACATGTACATAGCAATGTAAGATGTTAACACTAGGGAAACTGAATATGGAACCTATAGGAACTCTTTATACCGTCTTTTCAACTTCCCTGTAAATCTAAAGCTGTTCGAAGATTAAACACTAACATTTGAAAAAGTAAATACACCATTTCTCACAAAACGTCATGGTGGAAAGATCTCTCATTACTTTCCAAATACCATCAGGTGACCATCCGTGGTCAGGTGAAAGAGGGGAGTGCATTCATTGGGCATTCCCAGCTCTGAGAGACGCCATGACCTGCACACCCACAGCAGCTGTTGCTAACAACCATGCTCATTTCTACAGTGATCATGAAGCAAATTTGTAAGCATCTCTCATGTTAGCCTAACATTGATGCATGAAAGTCAACAGGAGGTGGAGGGGCCTGATGTTGAGTGTGAGGAGACCCAAGATAGCCTGGCACCATCATGACCCTCTGAAATCCATTTAATCATAACTGCCCTCCATTGTGCTTTTGCTTTTCATCTGTTCTGTCCCACCTCAGCATCTGAATTATAAATTCCTGAAAGGGCTGGCTGTGTTTTCTTCGTCTTGCCCTCAGGATCTCTGCAGTTTACATGAACACACCTGCACATGCCCACACCTGCGCCCAGGGCCTCACATGCAGGAGGACTTCGTAAACTCTGGTACACAGGAAGAAAATTACTGCAGGTTAGTTGGACCCAGAAAAGCATCACGGGCAGAGGGTGTTGAAGCTTCTGACCAGGACAGAGTTCTTCAGTTGATAGCTGTCCAGAAGTTTCGGCAAGACGTTTGAAGGAACCACAACCCAGTCTAACGAAAGGGGTGGTTGGTGGAAGGGGAAGGAGTCACACACAAGTGGAAACTCCAGCAGAGATCCAAGAAAGCAGGAGTGATGCATTTTCCCCCATTACATTTTTTTTTTTTTTGGTTTTTGTATTAAATATCCACCCTCCCTCAAACTGTTGAAAGAGTTAATGTTTTACTTTTGTCCCTGCAATGAAAACATCACACCAGAGATAGAAAAGCCAGCTTTCAAAGCACATGCTGAAATAACAAAGTTGCTTTTAAAATGAGTACTTAAGAAAATGGCCATTTGCACTGGCGTGGCACCAACGTGGTTACAGCAGTATTTATTTTTCTATGGAATGTGTGAGCATGTTGTGGGTTGTAAGCGGAACCCTGGCCAATCCCAGCCAGGCATAAAGGAATCATTTAGGTTCCCTTCAAAATCATTAGAACTATTAGTCCTGACTTGAAATGAGTGAAATGCACAAACTCCTGCCAAAGAGAGAACCAGTGAGTTCTGCTACTTTTCAAAGTCATCAAAGCCAACTTCTCCAGGATGAAATATTTCAGAGCAGAGTGCCTTCCTGTGCGACTGTGCAATGTATATGCCAGGCTGGGACCTTGGCTGTCTCATAGTTCTCTACCTTGTTGCACAGAGAAACTGTCATTAGCCACCATCCTAGTGTCCAGCAAGTATGCTTCATGAGGCATCATAAATACCTGTGTTACCTGGGGGTGAAAGACATACACACAGGAGGCCATCCTTCCTGAATAAGTGAGCCCTAGATTCCAAAGAGCTCTTCCTGTATGGGAGGGCATGACCTCAGCTCTCCACTGTACTGAAGTTGTCCCCCTTTCACAGTATGGTGAGGACTATTTATTTTACTGATGGTTAGATAGAGGCTTTCTTGACACCTACAATACTAAAATCCTTCTTTCAAAATATGCTGATATGCATGTGGTTTGGAAGAGAACATTTGGATAGATGAAATAAGTTTTTTCTTTACAATGAGTGTACACACCCACATCATTCCAATGATTACATATACTTTAAATTTGGACAAGCCAGTTAACCCTGTAAGATCTAAGTGATCTTATCTTTTAAATGGAGGGATTGGCCTTAGCCAGAGATGTTTAAACTGTGGGTTGTGAAATCAGTTTAATGGGTTGCAACCAGCATTGAAAGAGAATAGAATAGAATAGAATAGAATAGAATAGAATAGAATAGAATAGAATAGAATAGAATAGAATAGAATAGAATAGGAATTTTTATTCGTTTGCTTTTTGCAAGTGACAAGTGGCGGTTTTTAGAAGTGGATTATTAAAAACACTTAAGTATATGTCCACTGTGTTGCAATGGAAAATGTATTTAAAATTCTGAAATCCACCTGTAGGGTTGATACACATAGTCCCTTACTATAGATCAGAGCTTTTTTTGGGTGCTTATCTTCCCTTGCCCCTGCAGCCTGCTTTTCCATCCTTCTCCATGCTGCTCTCTGCCCTAGGGGGATAATCTCAGAGGACTGCCTCAGTGGGCCCTCCTGTTATCTGGTCCTCAGTTGGGCCCAGCAGGAAATGGAGAGGGCGTGGAAAGTGAAGTCAGACTTCATTTCTTCAGCTCCCATTCTGTGGAGTCACTCGAAGCAAGCTGTGTTTCTCCTTTGAGAAATATACCTTGCCCATCCCATTTCATCCTTAGATCATCTTAGTTTGAATGGGTCATCTGTTTCTTCTAGAATTGGGACGAATCAGTGAGGTAGCCTTAAATTGTAGTAGTATATGGGTTGTATCCAAAATATTTTTAGATCTAAATTATAGGGAAGAGGTAAGGGATCATTGTGGTCTATAAAGTGCTTATCTGGTGATAGGGAGGCTACTATATTTTTAAAATGTGAGAGGTAGCATATGTGCATTTTTGATGCAATCGGTACAAATTTATTTCAGAGATTAGCTAAAATCCCATTTTCTTGACTGAGGGCATTCCTCGATCATTGCCAGGCAATTTAGAAGATGAATCATAGAAAAAAGCCTAAATGAACACATTTTAGTTTATCATAGTCAATCAAGATTTATTGCTCAATTTGACTTTTTCAACCGACATGAGTGTGAGATGAAATTTCATTTGGATGCTTTCATTTATCTGGCATTCTCCTAGGTGTTTAGGATGCATCAGAAAACAAAACATAGATCCCTTCCCTCACAGAGCTTGCATTCTAGCAGGAGATAGAAATTAAACATTCATTATCACTGAATGCATCATACTGAAGTTGCTAAATGCTATGAACAAGAGAAGATCAGGATAAGGAGGGTTTGGGTTTCTGGGGGGTGAGGGACAAGTTGCAGTATTATACAGAAAGATCAGGTGAAGCCTTACAGAGATGACAAAGAGAGTGGAATAATAGACATCGGGGACTCAGAAAGGTGAGGGGCTGAGAGGGGGGTTAGGGATGATAAGTTACTCAATGGGTACAATGGACATTTATTGTACACTCTTTAGGGGATGGCTACACAGAAAGCCCAGACTTCTCCACTAAGCAATATATCCATGAACTAACCTTCACTGTACCTGCTAAATCTATGCAAATTTAAGAAAGATGAAATTGGAGCAAACACTTGAAGGGGTGAAGTAGTTGGCCAAGAGAGCATCAGAGAAGAGCATTCCAAGATGAGGGGACACCCCAGCACCCAGGAGCTTGGCTGGACTGCACAGGCTCAACTGGTGTCCAGTGGGAGAGAGGACAGAGAAGGTTGTAGAGGAAATGAGGGACTCTCTATAAACTTTGACTGCTATTCTGTGTAAAAAGGAGAACCACCAAAGGATCTGGGCAGAAGAGTGACATGAGCCGACATAAGTGATCAACACTGTAGCTGATGTGTTGGGAATAGACCACGAGGAGCCAAATTAGAGGCAGGGAGATCTTTTTGGGGGCTCATGCTCATCAGGGAGAGCCCTTGTTGGCTCAGACCATGGCTGGAGCAGGAGGTGGTGAGAGGTGGTTGGATTGTGGTTATCTTTTGAAGACAGCACCAAGAAGAATGCAGGAAGTTGAAGAAAAGAGTCAAAGATGACTCCAAGAGTTTTAGCCTGATTAAGCTGAAAAATGTCATTCATTCAGCTGATACCTAAGGAAGTGGTGGCTCTGAATCAGCCACAATGCTCTTTTCAAATAATGTGACAAATCACCTTCCAAAGATTCCTCTTCCAAAGAACTGTCTACTCCAAAGAATTCACAGTGAACTATGAACAGTTAGATACCTCCAACAAAACACAGATGATAAAGTTCTAGCCTGACTTTCTGTCTTCCCATGTTGATTACTTCATAAATGTTTTTTGAAGGTTATCATTTACATGGTTGACCATGAAATATTTTTGAATGAGCCAGATAGCAAGTTTGGTGCCACATTTCAAATTCAGTTTGTTTGGGTGGACAGCATCTTATTAAAATAACATTTTGTAGCTTATTCCCATGTGCATGTAGCTGTTGCTTCACATGCAAGCAGCTAACTACTGATGTATGTAGTTTTGTTACAGCTGGTGCTAAAAGAAGACATATTCAATGAATTACTTTTTAAGATTTGAATATTTTATAGTGCTGATTGGGCAGTAACTGTAGAAAAAGAAAAGAATATGAAAAGGCTGCTGTGTACTGTTATTAATCCTAGAGAGTGGCTCTTTAATATAGTCCAGATCACAAAATGTCCTCATGAGATAAGAATTTATAGCCAGAAGGGGCTCCATAAATCAGAGAGCTCAACTTCCAGCATTCAACTGATGAGGAAAACAAGGCACTAGATGTTAAGTAGCTAAGCCAAGAGTGCCCAGCTGGTTAAGAGAAAGAGGTACCCAGACTCAAACCAGGGTGAATGAGCTCCTGGTTGGTCTGGGCCCCTCTTTCAGGACTCAACAGGATGCCTAGAAAGCATGAAGACCAGGATTCCTGGAGCAGTGAGACCCATCAGAAGAGCCCCTGTCAGTTTTGCATGGACTCTCCTCCTCTCAGCATCTGCCTCTTTTCCCACTTCAGGCCATTTCACCTCCAAGCACCTTACCCTTTGTGATACTGAGGTCTGCCATCAAGATTCTGTCACTCAGCCCAGCCTTCCCCATCAATGCTCAGACTTGGACCCTGGAAGGCTCTGCTTTCCCACCCTCCTCCTCGTTCACTGATGCCTCGATCAGCTTCAAGTGATGGGAAAATGGCAAAGGACCAGCCACTCATTTTAGGACTGCCACTCCATACAAGATTTGGGATGCAACCTCCATACCTAGCAGATAATTGGGCTGCGGCCACCTACGGAGTCATCTCACCAGTGACAACTGCCCACTGTGTGACTACCAGTGATATGATTCATCTGGTTTTAAATCTGCTGAGGTCTCCCGCCCCTTGCCAGATCACAGAAGTGGGTTCTTGGGAAGGACTCAGTTACAGCAGAGGAGCCAGTGCCCACAGCCCCAAGCGGGCCCTGGTTCATGGGTCTTCTGCGGGGTTCCATGCTCTCCTGTATCTCTTCTTCACGTTGTTACAATGTCACCAAAGAGTTTGTCCAAGGTAATCTTAAAGAAACTGTAATTTCTTGTTGTGAAAAGAGCACTGGGCAAGAAGTTAAGGGATCAGAGTTCTGGAGAGCAGGAATCATAAGCCTTGCCCTTGGACTTGCCTTACAGAGTTGCCGTGAGCAACGAACAGGTGATTAATGTGAGGACGGGCTCTTTGCAGGTGATGGACAGGATTACAACAAAGCTATGCTGCCTCTCACTTGAGGAGATAATTCCAGTGAGGGGCCAGAAGTTTTCATTTCTTTTCTCATTTATTCAACACTTAGTAAATAGTTTTCCGATGCTTATGGCAAGCAGAATTTCAATACGGCTCCCATGATTTCTGCCTGCTGGTGTGTGGCCCAGCACATATCTAGCCGCTCCTGTCAAGGGATTCTGTAGATGTAATTCAGGTCTCAGATCAGCTGCTGGGATCTTCCTCATGAGAGAGATTCACAGCGTGACAGACATTCAACATGAGGGAGACTTCTTGATTGCTTGTTTTAGAAATGGAGGGGGCTGTGTAGTAAGGAATGTGGGTGGCCTCTACAGGCTGAGGGTGGCCCACAGCGGACAACAAGAAAGGCAGTGGGAATGTCCGTCCTACAGCCTCAAAGAAATGAATTCTGACAACACCCTGAATAAGTGTGAAAACAGATTTTCCCCCAGTCTCCAGAGGAGAACACAGTTGGCTAACACCTTAATGTCAGCCTCCTGAGACACTATAGAGAACCCAGTCACAGACTTCTAATCTACAGAGCTGTGAACAGATAAAGGGATTGTTTAAAGCTACTGGGTTGTGTGGAAGCGTGCTACAGAGCAATAGAAAACTAGCAAAATTCTTCTAAAGGCAAGAGCCATGATACCTAGAGTCTTGCATCTTCCTAGAGTTGTGAACACAGGGGCCTTGTAGGTTCTCAAATAATAATGAATCAGGCGAAGGCATTACATGGGTTTCCCAAAGCAGGTACAGGTTTAGGCTTCTCTGATTCCCTATTATATCATCACACCTCTCTCAAGGCTGATAGAAGGTACTGGTGACAGGGCTTGATGTTTTCAAGCGTCTTTTTGGCTGTGCAGAATCCAATGGAGGCACTCAGGGGCGCTTTGGTCCCTGAACTTGAACTGCTTGTGAACTGCCCTGGTCAGCTGGCCATCAGTGCTAGAACATGAACTTGATTTCTAATCTAATGAGCTTCCTGCTTGTCTGCACTTTCTTCCTATTGACTTCTTCTATGAAGTTCAGCCATCAGGGGTGTAGGTTTATGTGTCTGTGTTTGTTTTCTTTGAGCAAACATATTTTCCTTCTTTTCTCCTTAGGCTATTGGGTTATGTTTTTCCCCAGTCTACATAGTATCAGAAATTATAGTTAGGGCTATTATTATTCTGCTACTCTATTTTTATACAACTTTATAAGACTTTTTTTTTCTTTTTTAATAAGTGCGGTTACATGAAAGCATCTGAATAAACTTACTTTAATTTCCTCTCATCGTTACGGTCCTCTTGAACATTTTCTCTTGTTTCTTGCCATTCCTCACTTGCTGTGTTCACTTTATTGATTTATTAAAGTATTCCTTGAGTGTTTTTGAACTTGAAAGGGAAAAGAAACCAGTTAAAGAATGGGGGATCCACCTGGTTCCTCTGAAACTTGAAACAAGTGAGGACGGTGCATTTAGAAGTTTTCCAGTTTGTCATATTGAAATTGCCTGAGCGACACCAACACCACTTGCCCTCCTTTTCTGACAACATGAGCACCTACCTCTTTGTCAGGCATGCTGGCTAGGACATAAGATCCTCAGTTTCCCCACCTAAGAAAAGAGGCAACAATTATGCCTGTCTCATAGTGGTATCAGTATTACACCTATTTATTGTGATGGGGATCAGAAGATGCCACTCTAAACTATGCCACTTTGGCATAAAGATTATTTGGGGCTAAAGGCAGTTGAGAATCAGCAGGTGCAGGAGGAGTTCCTCAACCCACCATTAACAGCCTAAAGACAAGGCATACAGTTTTAGTTTCTCTTTGAGGAGGACTCCACCTCCTACACAAGGAGGGAAGAGTGACTCTTTTCATTGAAGAAAGGGAGTTGATGCCAACATGTGTTTGCACAATCACACCTTACTAAAGTAACCCTTATCTTCCCTGAGTCACTGGATTTCCTAGTCACTTCCCCACTATTTATCATACCTTGAGACCCAAACTCTTTTCCCTTTGTTGAACGGCTGTATAAGCCCCTGAGTCTGCTTCTTTGAGTTTCACTCTTTTTCTGGGAACTCTTGTGCATGTAAATATCAAGAAAAATTGTGTACCCTTCCCCCTGTTAATCTATCTTTTGTTAGTTTAATTCACAGGCTCTCAGTTACCAAACTTAAGAGAGTAGAGGAAACGTTTTTTTCTCCCTGATAATGGATTAAAAAAAAAAAATCTTAGCCCCATATCTGGCATATGACTGGATAAATGTTAGGTATTACATTATTACTTTTCCATCTCAATTCCTTCCAATTTTTTCAGAAATGGACTACTCACCTGTCTTCTTTACTCAGCTTCATCTATCCTGCAAACCCTGCATTTCAAGGGGAAGCTTGGCCACCCCCAGTTCTGGAGGAACTGGTTTGTGCCTCTCCTGTCACTGATTGCATAGCGCTTCACCTCAACACGGCTTAATCATATCTTTCTTACTGAACTACACGTTTCTGAGGACAAGAAACCTGTCCAAAACATATAACTCCCCTTACATCTAACTCAGAAACTAACACGTAATAAGGAAACAAGTGGGGACTTCCTCTTTTACCTTCCTCTGTTCTAGTGTCTTACCTTCTTTTTGGAAATGTAACATATTTGTCATCTAAAATGAATTTCTGACTTGCCTTCTTCATCATTCACTTTTCAGAATTGAAACCGATACTTATTTTAGTTCCTGTTTTTTAGTGGAAAATTCCATTTTTGGTAAAAATCTTTTTCCTAATATTGAAGACCTTTCAGAATTTGAAAGCACACTTACCTATCAAATAGATACTTCTTTTCTTGCACATTATACACATCTCTCCTCCTTTTTTTGGCAGGTAGAGTCATCTGTTAGGGCATCTTCATCTCTGTTTTTTTCTTGGATTTTTCTAAATTATATATTTGTTCTATAATATCCAACCTAGTGTTTGATAAAATCAATCATATCATATGCCTCTATTTTTTAAACATAGTTTAAAGTCTTGAATATTGAACAAGGTTTTTAATACTCAAAAGGGAAAATACAGTTTTCATGTTGGTACTTTTGTTTATTTCTTTTTTGGCTCTTAGGCAGAAATACTCACGAGGTCATGTACAAAGTAGAAATTCATACTTTGTCTGGTATAATCTACTTAAAATAAATCCCCCTTACTAAAGTTACCCAATACTTAATCTAAGAAAGAACAGAAAGATGTAAGAAAAACAAATCTTTTAATGATTAGGAAAACAGCAGATGAAATAATGATGCTCCAAAAATAACAAGTCTGAGTCCTTGAAACCTATAAATGTGACCTTACAATGTAAAAGCGACTTACAGATGTGATGAAGTTAATGATTTTGACATGAGGGATTTTCCCGGTGGGTATTAAATCCAAGCACAAGGGTCCTTATAAGAGAGAGACTGAGGGAGATCAGACACAGGAAGAGACAGAGGCAGAGATTGGAGTGATGCAGCTGCAAGCCAAGGACGCCAGAACCACAGAAGCTGGAAGAGGCAAGGAAGGGTTATCTCCTAGAGCCTTCAGAGAGAGTGCAGCCCTGCCCATACTTTGATTTTGGCCCAGTGAAACTGCTAAACTCCTGTCCTCATAACTGTCAGAAAATTAACTCTGTTGTTTTAAGCCACAATATTTGCAGAAAATGGTTCCAGGAGCCCCAGGAAACTAATATAATGTATAAACTTAAATATTTCCCTATGTGTGTTCATATATTAAATTAAAATGGCATTATACCATGCATATTATTTTTGTAACATGCTTTGAAATAACCTTAAATAACTTCCTGGTAGTATTTTAGTGGCTACTTGAAATTTGTTGTATGGATGTTACAATTTATTGAAACAATGTTCTTCAGTTGCAGATCCTAAGAGTTGCCAGTTCTTTGTCATTATAAGTTACAATTAACATTATGCTTATATAATTGTTATTCAATAATAATCATTTTATAATTTATATTATATATCATGCATAATTTTATGATATATTATTTATATAATTGTATTAAAATAATATATTTCAATACAATCTCTATACACATCCATGAACTTTTTCAGGATAAAAATACTAAAAGTAGAATTTCTAGGTTAAAAATATGTATAGTTTAGAAAACTTTTGGCATTGTCTTTATTCTAATATTTAAATTTCAAGAACTTAAGCCTCCCACCTGAATGACAGTTTTAAACTCCCACTCGGACCCCCAGAACACATACAGTATTTTCTGTGGTCCCCGTGTGTGCTGTCTTCCCTGTTCTTTTCTCTGTCTGGCTACCATGTGGCCGCAGGCATCCCCCTGACAACACTTGGAGAAACTCACTCAGCTTCCCTTGCAGGTACGCATTTTGAGTTGTCAGTGCTCATTTCTAGCCTACTGTTTCCAGAAGCTTCCAAAGTTTCCAACGCTCAGCATACCTGAGCCATGCTGGATTTTACACTGGAGCTAATTATGTAGGGGACAAATGGTCTCCTCCCCAGAGGCATTCTCTGTTTGGACACAGAGGTCACCCGTAGTTCTGCCAGTGCCCAGAGATTGTCCCTCAACAGCTATGTTGACAGCTGGTCATCTTCTCTCTAGTCCATGGGGCCAAGGTAAATGCAAACCAGCCCAGGCCTGTGAATGAGTGGAGCAGGCTGTGTGTGACCACAGGGAGGTGGCAGTGAGGTGTCACCGAGGCCAGCTGGAGAGGCCACCTGATTCTCTCCTCCATACCTGGTCTTGGTAACTTGTGAGAATAAGAGCCTGGCATGGCCAGGCCTTCAGGGTTTGCAAAAGAGTGTACAATCAATTTCTCTATGTAAAATATCTGTATTCTTAAGTGACTCTTAGGCAGAAATACTCACAAGGTCATGTACAAAGTAGAAAGCTGGAGAGGTCACCTGATTCTCTCCTCCATACCTGCTCTTGCTGACTTGTGAGAATGAGCAACTGGCATGGCCAGACCTTCAGGGTTTGCAAAAGGAGTGTAAAATCAATTTCTCTACGTAAAATATCCATATTCTTAAGTGAGGAAGCTTTCAATATGTCCTAATGCTACAGGGACAAACAAGGCATATTGGAAGCTGAATCCAGCCCAGGATCCGGGTAGAAGCTCTGCACCTGCTTCTCTAGGCTTCCCCTCTCCTCACTCCTAAGTCATCTCCCCTCAAACCTCTCTTTCAGTTGGTTAGAACGAAGTCTCCAAATATCTCTACATTAGTGGGACCTTTTCTTTACCTTTGCATAATTCAAAATCTCGTCATGGTACTCTGAAGGGGTTTTTCCCTGTCCTAATGCCCACAAGAGCATAAATCAAGAACTGTCTTCTTTAAACTCAATTTCAAGGCACCAATACTTGTTAAATACAGAAATGTTTGAAACTTTAAAAACACTGATATTTGTGGTGTTATTTTTTAAATTTCTACTTTCTCCTAAGATTCTGGACATGGCAGTACCAATTTTTAAATTTTTTCCTTATTTTAATGTATTTTATTTGATTTTTAATGTTAGATTCTGTGAGTGCTTGCTCAGGTTCGCTACATGAGTATACTGCATAATGCTGAAGTTTGGGTTTCTAATGATCCTATCACTCAGGTAGCAAACAGTGTCCAATGGGTAGTTTTCAACACTTCCCCCACCCTTCCGCCTACCTTTTGGAATCTCCAGTGTTTATTGTTCTCAATGTGCAGCTCCCACTTATGAGAACATGTGGTATTTAGTTGACATTTGGGTTCCTGTTTCTGTGTTGATTCACTTAGGATAATGGCTTCCTGCCAAAAAGACACCTCCACTCATATGTTTATCACAATACTATTCACAATAGCACAGACATAAAATCAACACAGATGCTCATCAATGGCAGATTGGATAAAGAAATTGTTACATACACACACACACACACATCACATATATGTGTATATTCGTGATACCTATGTCTTTATATAATAATGATATATATGTCTATATAGATTCACACACCATGGAATACTACGCAGCCATGAAAAAGAAAATGCCCTTTGTAGCAACATGGATGCAGCTGGAGACCATTGTTCTAAGCACCAGTTTTTAGGTAGAAGGTAAGCTCTGCAGTTCTGTGCTTCTCTTTCTTCTAAACTCTCTGTAGGGAGGAAGCTGATACTTCCCTATTAAGGACAATCTACTTTCCGCACCTCACATTTCACAGTGTGTGCAGTGTAAAAAAGAGGGCTTCCTTTCAATTATTTCACCTGCATGCTTTATTTGTGCTCAAGAGCCTACCATTCCACTTTCTCTGCCCGTTATTTCATCCATAGTGAATTAGCCTTGTACCTTGTGTGGCTTCACTAATTTTGAGCTTCAAGGAGGCAGGCTTGTAATGTAGGCTACTGAGGCCTCTTAGCTGCTGAAAGTGTGCACTTTCCTTATGTTGATACATGTTTTTTACCTTTTGCCTTAGGAAAGAACATTGAGATTCATTTAACTAATTTTTAAAACACTTTTTGCTCCTTGGGGGGATAATTAATATAATAGAACATAAAGCTTCCAGAATGTGTTCCTTAGCTGATATTCTAAAGTAGTTAATGGTTGGAGCCCTTAAATGCCTGAATTGCTTAATCTGCATCATTGCCTGGGATGTTATCTCACCATGATGTTCTTTAAACACACTCAAGATGTTTAGAGGAAGCCTCTCCAAAGTATCAAAGAAATTTAGCTGTGTTCCAATTTAAATTATCTAGAAAGTTTAACTTAATGAGACATCCTTGGTCTCTTCCTTCCTGTATTCTCTATGTCCAGTGGGTCTGCATGCTTTCAGGACTACCTTTTTGTTATCCTTTGACTATTTTCTCTACCTTTTGTTTTCATTGCTACTATCTTGGTCCCATCCTTGGCCAGTTGTCTCCGTCTTTACATCTACCTCTTACTCCCGGCAGATCTTTGTAGATTCCAATCCTGTCTCCTCATGGCCACATGTACCCATTCATGCCACCCTGATCCGCATCTTTCTCTGAATCCTCAAGGCTGTGAAAGAAGGGCCAATTCATGGCACAGTGCAGAGCAAGTCCTCTGGGACCTGGTTCTTGGCTCCAGGTTCAAGTCTCATCTCTTGCCTCTCCAGTATTTCAAGTCTCATCTCTTGCCTCTCCAGTATTTCTCTGACTCCAGAAAAATTAGAGATCCTCAAGGAAGTTAGAAGTAAGATCACTCTCTAAGAGTGAAGCTGTACATTAGAACATGAGGGATTGTGACAGAATCTTCAGAGTCACCCTTAGGAGATGGACTGGGTCATGAGAGAGTGAGCTTTGCTTGTAAGATAATTGAATGTCGCAACACGTGGAGTACAATGGTCAGTCAGAAGGGATTTGGTCAATCTTAATTTTAACCATAATGATAGAGGGTCCCAGAGGTAAACTGGGTTATATCCAGCAGATTTCCACACATTCTAGTTTTGCCATCGGTAAGTAATTTTTACTGTGATCACGAATCCATCAGGGCATCGTAGCCCAGAGAAGTTAATGCTGAGGTTCATCTGCCAGTGCTCTCAACCAGGGCCATTCAGCTCCCCCTACGGGACACTGGAAAATACTTGGTGTTTTCATTTGTCACAATGACTGGGGGCCAAGCACAGATATTTTAGTGGCAGGGACAGGAGCGCTATTGGCCCTGCAATGCACAGAATGGTGGCCACAGCATGAGGGACCACATCCGGCACCAACTGTGCTCCCACTGAGAACATAGAGCCTTGGTTGTGATCTCAGCTTCCCACTGAGACTGTGGGTCTCTGTGACTGTGACCTGGGTCTGTCTCTAGAAGAGAGGTTAAAGCAGATGGGGTACTATGTAAACACAAACAGTAGCCACTGCAGCCATTTTCTCTCCCAGTAAACTCCATATAAAATTTATATTCCTAATCCCAGCACTTTGGGAGGCCGAGGTGGGTGTATCACGAAGTCAGGAGTTCAAGACCAGCATGGCCAGGTTGGTGAAACCCCGTCTATACTAAAAATGCAAAAAAAAAAATTAGCCAGGCACGGTGGCGGGCCCCTGTAGTCCCAGCTACTCGGGAGGCTGAGGCAGGAGAATTGCTTGAAGCGGAGGCAGAGGTTGCAATGAGCCGAGACCACGCCATTGCACCCCACCCTGGTGACAGAGGTAGACTCCATCTCAAAACAAAACAAAACAAAACAATAAAAACTTACATTTCTATCTGGCACTGGGTCACATCCCTCACTACTCCAAGAAATTAAATGACCCTTAACTATTATTCTTTTATTTAATGTTAAAGTTTCAAACCAAGTGCGTTAGATCCCTAGGGCTGCTGTATCAAAATGTTACAAAGTTGCTATCTTCAAACAACAGAGACTTACTCTGTCACAATGTGAAGGCCAGAGATCCGAAATCAATGAGTCAGCAGGGTTGGCTCCTGAAGGCTCTGGGGAGAATCTGTTTCGTGCATCTCTCTGAGCTTCTGGTGTCTGCTGGCAATCCTTGGCATTGCATGGCATCGCTTGGCATTCATTGGCAATCCTTGACTTGATGCTGAATGACTCCATCTCTGCCTTTGTCTTCACATGGCTTTATCCTTTGTGTCTCTGTGTCTCAAACCTCCCTCTCCTTTCTCTTCGAAGGATGCTTGTGATTAGGTTCAGAGCCCATCCTAATCCAGGATGATTTTATCCTGAGCTCCTTACCTTAATTACATCTTCAAAGACCTTATTTCCAAACAAGGTCACATTCACAGGCATCGGAGGTGAGGACATGTACACATCTTTTGGGGGACACTCTTCAACCCACTGCACTGAGTGCTATGGTTCTATCTCCCAGAAGCTAAGGTAGCTTTCCCTTTCCTGGGTGACTTGGTTCTCTAAACTCATAATCCACACCTGTAGAACATGAATCATTCATGATAGACACACTTTCCAAAAGTAAGCCTATGGAACAACTGGGCGGATGGAAAAAATGAGCCCCAATTAAGCTCCCTTTTGTGACAAACCTCTTAGAGAAGCATTAACTCTAATCTTCAGTGAAAAGCATTGTAAAATCAAGATTGGATGGGAAGATGGTGTTTGAAATGGCCCGGGTTCCCTCTAATGGAATAAAGAGAGGTAGAATTTACCGTGATTATGACATGCTTTTAGCTACACAAGGAGTCAGGGTCAGGGAATTAAGTGAAACCAACAAAACCATAGTCAACTGTGGTTTCTGTTTTTTAGGAGAATTTGTGAATTATAGTGATCAATGGGAGATGGAAATGTTCTCTTTCCATTCACGGTAGCTCCAGAGTTCATGGAAACTAGCCTCTTCCTACCTTTCAGAAGAGCTTTTTTTTTTTTTTCTTTTACATCTGCATTTTCAGATTTTCTTCTCTTGTTAGAGTTTTGAGAAAGAGTAAGAAATTATGCCCTTGGTTGGGGAGGAGGACAAGAACTCTCTGTGGTTAAACTAAGAAATTAGCACATAATTAATTTTATTATACAAATAAAAAATAATGTCCCCCGGATCTTCACATGGCTTCGTTCCCTGTCAGTCAGGGCCTGGCTCAAAGGTAATGTCTTCACAGAGTTCTTCTCTCTACTGGAAGCATCCTCTGTTCCGCTATCCATCTGGGCTCCCTCTCCTCCCCCAACACTGTCACTGCCCCTGCTTTCTTTTGCTTCACGGCACTACTGATGTGTTATTAAAGACATATTTATCTGGCTGTGGTCTGTCTTATTTCTAGGCTACGAGCTCCAGGAGGGCAATCACTCTGATCGTCTTACATACTCAGGATCTAGAACGCTGCCTGACACACAAGGGGCCATCCATCAACATTTGCCGAATCCACATGTGAATTCGTTAGCTGTGCACTGTGTGCACTGGCTCATCTCCTCTTCAGAATAATACTGTGAGGCAGATGCTGGCGTGAGTCAAAATAATTTCCTGGTGAGAAGCAAAGCGGTACTGAAATTAGAGAGGGGCAGTGTCAGACACTTGTGAGAGCACAGGCCTTGGCCAGACCTCCTGGCTACCAGTGCCTGCTCTGCCACTTTCCACTGGGGTGCTGGACCTCTGTTTCTTTATCTATAAAAT
This sequence comes from Pan paniscus, assembly GCF_029289425.2. NCBI lineage: Eukaryota > Metazoa > Chordata > Mammalia > Primates > Hominidae > Pan > Pan paniscus. Next base: position 31,461,221 of record NC_073271.2, on the reverse strand, counting down.
GGCGTGATAATGGTACTTGTCTTGCAGGGTTGCTGTTAGAAGAATTAAATGACGTATTGCATTTACTAAGAATAGGACCCAGCACACAGCAAGTACTCAATCAATATTCTAGTATCATGCCCTGTAATAGATGAGGGAACTAGACACAGGGTTAGGTAACCTGAGCAAGGACATGTTGGAGGTCGAAGAGGAAAAACTGAAGCCAGATCTGACTCCTCTAGAGGTTAAGTCAAATCTTGGCCACAACATTAACTTACTTGATGAATTTTAGGGATACACTTGAATGAAATTAGGCTATCAAGGGAGTGCTGTGCCAATCCGCAGCATGAAGCACCTAATATGACAAAGGGCACTGCTCCCAGTTGGGTCACCAGAGCATGTTGGTCATTTTGGGGAAATAACACTGGCTAGTGTGGGAACACACTTCATGGCTACGCAAAACAGTCTAATGAATTTCATGTTGACTTCCCGGAAATGGTGAATACAACAGGAGCAGGCCAGCCTATGCCAATTTGCCAATAAGCAAGGTTCATCAGACCCACTGCAAAAGATGAGTTTAATTCAAGCTGTGGTATTGTATGACAAAAAGCAGAAGCCAACCAGCACGGCCAGCCCTTCTCAACTGCATCTGCGGCAGCCCAGATCCCGACCTCGCCTTAACCACATGCATGCGTATCTGCTGAGATCTTCTGATGTGACTTCCTGATTGTTTGTTTCTTAGTCCATGGATCAGCTGAGTCCATAGATAATCCAACATCCAGACACATTGTTCTGTCTCTTCAGCTTCATCTTACCTTCCTACCTATGCTTCATTTCACCATTATTATCATGTGTATTACTGGAGCACGAAGCAGCTGCACAATTTTAGGACATTCTTAGGCATATGTTGGGAAAAAGGGAATGATATTTTAATTTTTTCCCATGAACCACGTGCAACGCAATTGTGATTCAAAACCAAGAGCTCTGCTATGCTATGCTTCATTCATTAGGTATCTTGGTCATCAAGGCTTAAGGACATCTGAAATACTGCCAACCGGGTCTTGAAATTCAAGCCAAAATGCTGGATCTGTTGACCTTCCTTTCTTATGTGTGGCTTTTAGAAAGAAAACTTATTGAAGATAATTGACCAGCTGCTTAACTATAATAGGAAGAGATAAAATTAATTTGCTTACATATTTATTTATTTAGCTAATCACTGACAGTTCTGAAACTACCAAACTGAAAAGTAAACAACTTTCTTCTCATTGGCAACATGATTAAAGAACTGCTCTGATACAGCCAATGTAATTATAATAATTGGAATGTGTCAGTTTCTCATGTTGGTTTTCTGATATTCTGCAGCAACATTAATGAATTTCCAAGATGATTTATTCTTATTTCATTTCTCTCTGCCTTTAGTGTCTCCAGAGAATATTCACATAGTTTTCTTATGAAAATTTTTCACTATAAAAAGAATTACCCATTTCTTTCCACTCTGGTTATTGGGTATTAACATTGTGCTCTAAAATACAGTAAAATTCCATATTAATGAAACATTAATTTACACTCTCCCCTAACTTACACCTCTTTTCTGCATACATTGCATGTCCTATGTCATGAATACATTAAATTATAACTTACATTGTACTTAAAATTTGTTTTTTTAATCCAGCAAATTATCTACTATGAAGACTTCATTTTTGTACTGTGCCTTAGAGAATGTAGCAGGTGAAAGTTTTTATGAAAACTCGTAGCAATCATTTCAGTACATCCTTGAAAGATATAAGCCTCATCTCACAAGCTCGTGGTCAGGGTTTCCTCTACCAAGTGCTAAATGCTTCACATCTTTAGGGAGACCTCCTATGCAGTTGCCCAAACCAGTGGTGAATGCTGAGCTGGGAGAACCTCTGTTAGAAAGCCCTTTGTTTGGCAGGAGTGAGGGAAGTCCATATTGACTACTTTATTCTGCTCTTCTGATGCATTTTGTTATTGTTGATGGCAGAGCACAGGAAACTGCCATTTATCAATTTCCTCCAATCTCCTCTTTCCCAGGATCTGTAGCATGTCCTGGGCATGATCTGTAGCATGTTTGGTCAAGGGGATTTGTTGACTCCGGTAAGTATTTTGTGGCCTAGATTTTGGTGTGTTAGAAAGAAAGTGTCCATGCTCAAGTATATGAAAAGTAAAAGGAGACTCAATTTTGAAAGGAATTAAGAGAAGACAAGGCTAAAAGCAATAGCTCCACACACACAGGGTAAAATAAAAGGTTATGCTACATCCACATTATGTCAGAATTTCAAAATAATTCCTCAGGTTATTTACTGAGAAGCAGCTCTCTCTAAATCATATAGAATTGCTGTGATAGAGACTAAGATACCTCTCATCCAAGAGATGTTTGTCTTTCAATAGTTGAGTCTGAGTGAATCTCTAATTCAATGCTTCTCAACCTTCGTACTACTGACACTTGGGGCTGGGTAATTCTTTGTTAATGGGAGACGGTCCTGTGCCTTATAGGATGTTTAGCAGCTTCTCTGATCTCTTCCCACTAGAAGCCAACAGCACTCCCTCTCCCCCATTTGTGACAACAAAAATGTCTCCAGACAATGCCAAACATCCCCTGGCGGGTAAAATCACCCTCTCCCTCTTGAGAACCATTGCTCTCGTGCAAGGATAGCAAGGATGTTTCAACTTGCTTATTGACAGGCCATGGATATCTGGAGGACTGAGTGGAGGAGGATTCTGAAGGCTCATCTGGAAAGAATGTCTTGGCCAATAAACAAGGTCTTCCATGGGCTTGGGAGTGGGTAGAAGTGCTGTATTAGTCAGAGTTCTGTGGAGATATAGAACCAACAGGATGTGCATATGTAGAGAGAGGACAAAAGAGAGATTAATTTGAAGGAATTGGTCCATGGGACAGTAGAGGCTAGCAAGTGCAAAATCTGCAGGATAGGGTGGTAGGCAGGAAACCCAAGAAGGATTGCAGTTTAAATCCAAAGGCAATATGCTGGCAGAATTCCTTCTTGCTTGGGTGAGGTCAGTCTTTTTTCTATTAAGAACTTCAAGTGACTGGATAAGGCCCACCCCCATTATGGAGGAAAATTTGCCTTACTCAAAGTCTGCCTGTTTAAATGTTAATCTCATCAAAAAAAATCTTCACAGAAACATCTAGAATAACGTTTGACCAAATATCTGGGCACCATACCCTAGCCAAGTTGACACATAAAATTAACCATCACAGGTGCCGACATCCTCTCTTGTAAAAGCACTTTAGACGGGGCCTTTCATAGTATCATAGATCACCTGCATATGTGGCCAGCTGCAGGTGTGTCCATTGGGTGGATCCTGGAGGAGAGGTATTCACCTGCACATTTCAGGAACAGTGTGCTGTCTCCACTGCTCTAGTCCAATTGACATGTCTGACTGGGCACAGAAAATAAGTCAGAATAGGGCAATAAAATCTAAGACACAAAGGAGAAGAGGAGTAGTACCAGTCAGAAAGATGGAGGTAAATGTACCCCAGATGGGGAGGGAATGGATTTTAAAATGGAAAAAAAAAAACAATACATGCTACAACAGATGAATCTCACTAGCATAAGCGTGAGGGACAGAAGTCAGACACAAAAGCTGTACATTAGAAGATTCCATTTCTATCAAAAGAAAAACAGGAAAATCGATCTATGGTGTTATGGCTGCCCCAGTGGGCTTTTGTGGGTGCTGCTCATGTTGTTTTCTTGAGCTGGGTGCTTTATCTGCATGTGTATCATACATGAATAAAAATGTAAAATGAAAAGGCAAAAGTAGCAAGGAAATGAGAATGGGAGTGGGAGGGAAGGAAAGAAAGAGAGAGGCAGAGGAAATGGTGAGACTGTTAAATCACAGGACAGTCATACTCTTGCAGAAATTCTGCTACTGTTAAGTTATAGGCCAGTCTTGCTCTTGCTTTTATCTACAATACAATATTTTCATAGTAATTATCAAAACATTACTGAATTATTATTTCTTATTAAGGAAATGAGAAGACCCTTGAAAAGAGCAACAATAACCATTTTTGATGACTGATGAGGTAACAGGACCTCAGGACCTCAGGAGGGCCTAAACTACCAAAGCTCTGGCTTTTAAAGCCATCAGCAAACCCAAACCTTCCTGTGACAGGTGCATAAATTCCTTAAAATTCCAGAAAAACTCAGCTAAGCTGGATAGATTTCTTTTTAAGTGGAAAAATAGAGTGTTTCAACATGAGCAGAGTACTATGCTAGCAAGAGTAAAAAATGTGGGCTGAAGGTGGCTGTGATCTTCAGCAAGACTCAGTAGTGAGAGACTCGGTTTCCACCTGGGGTTGAGTGATGACTTCAAAGGTCTTTACCGCTCATTGTATTCTATAATTTCTATATCTCACCATAATGTATGAAATATCCACACAAATCATTGCCATAATACAGGTTTATAACTTAGTACATTTCTTCCATTCTTAGCTTCCCTTTTAACAAGGGAAACAGAGACCTCAATGCTCATAAGCAAATCACTGTTTTGCTTGGTCTCAAGTCAGATGGGAGGCCTCCAAGGAAAACTCCCTTTTAGCCTTTTCCAATTAGAAAGTGCTGCACACTGCACTAAGAAACCATGTTCTTTCCCACTTTCCATTTACTTTTATTGCCATTATTTATCTGAGAGGATCATATTTCAAGAAAGACTTTTTCTCTAACCAGAAGGGAAAAAATACATTTCTTCTTTAAAATTAAAAAAAAAAAGAAAATCCAGAAAATTCAGATTCAATAGATGTCTATCATTTTTAAAGAAGTTTTGAATAAATAGATATTAGGAAGAGTGGTAGCTTATAAAAGCAGCTTGCTGGAGAAAGACCTATTTGGAAAGGCTTTTAAAAAGCGCATTATTTACCCACTGGAGCTGTCAGGTTACCGTGTTTACTCGAGGGAAGGCAGATTTTCTTTTTTTTAAATCTGGCCTAAGCTTTTCTTAAAACAGGCTATTGACCGGAATCAACGCAGAGAATAACCTAAAAAGACATAGGACAGCCTGGCCTTGCTGGTTCCTAAGTAAATTGTCAGCCCAAGGTCATGCCTTCCATTGGTAGCTATTTTTGAGTGGCGTATATCAAATGTGAACATTTGGAGGGCCAAAGTATAGCTACAAAAACATCTCTGGGATGAGAAATCACTCCAAGAAGCCCCCGAATTCATCTGGCATCCCCCAAGTAAGCACTTAAAGAAACAGAAACACATTTTGAATGACCAGTGGCACAGACTTTGATTATCAAAACATTTGTCATTGCAATTCCATTTATGTAACTGATTGTTTATATAATTTAAGCACAATTTGATATGAAATACGATCAATCTGCACTCTTCTCTTTTCCTTCTTAATTACAGACCATTGCTGTAGTCTATGACTTGCTCTTCTGCGAGAACGGTCCAGAAAATATTCTGGAGGGCTTATATGCAACTTAGAACCTTGTTTTCTCAGTGGATGCACTAGTTAGAGTAAACCTGGGCATGCTGTTATAAATAAACACATCCACCATCTCAGTGGCTTGATACCACGAAGGTTTATTTCTCACTCAGGCTGAGTCTGTTACAGCTTTAAGAAACTCCTCGAGGCAACTTTCTTCTGAGTTACAGCCTAGTAATACAGGTTGCTTCGATCTTGGGGCTTGGCCATGTCAACACAAGACCTTTTCTATAACTGCTGCAGCAAGGGATTGGAAGGACTAGCCGCATGGCTCCAACCCATTGGAAATGGCAAGAAAATGGAATTCACCACGTGTCTGGGAGGGCAAGAGAGCCCTTGGAAGTTTAACTACAGTGAGAAAAAGGAAGTAATCTAAGTATTCTCCTTCTAGGAGTGCAGACTGCTGGGCTTAAGGGCTCATTGTGGGCTGATTGGTGGAAACTTCCATCTGATGGCTTGGTTTCCTTGAGTATTGCCAGCTTTACCTTGAGTGCCCCATCCACCACTGTATTCCCAGCTCCTGGCACAGTGCCCAGCACATAGCCAGCGCTCAGTACATATTAGTTGAATGAAGGAGGGGATGAGTGGGTGGATCTCAGTGCAAGGAGGTCAGGGGCAACTTAATAGGCCTGGGAGGTTTGGTGAAAGCAGGAGGAGAGGCAGATCATAGGAATGACCACACTTGTTGAGGACGTGGACTCAGCCTGTTGCCTCAGGGAAGAGGGTAAAATAAGGAAGGAGGGATGACTTCCACAAGCTCCTGAGATCCTGACAGACTGGAGCTCAGAGAGATGGGAGAGGAGGGAGAGGATAGAGGGGACTCCACAGGCTCTGAGAACAGAGGAGATCTAGTTGAAATTAGATTATGGGTCTTTGTGCTGAGGAAGCTCAGAACTTCAGCAAACTGTGACTGGCTTCAAACTAGGGTCCTTGATACCCCTCAACCCCCAACTCCCACAAAACATAGAACAGGAATTTGAATCTGGCTTTACATTACCCAGGGATGTGTCTCCTCAGAAGAAGAAAAGATACTCATGTAAATCAGCTTTAACTCCAGCGCTAAATCTACCATAAAAATTTTAGGAAGGTGTTTGTGAAACTTACGAGACACAGCGTTCTACTGTGGTTGTCCCCAAAATGAGAGTAGGAGCCATTCCCCACTGGGATGCAGAATCATCCCATGCTTTTTGATTTATTGAGATAGAATTCACATTCCATAAATTTATCCTTATATAATCCAGTGTTTTTTGGTATATTTTCAGAGTTGTTCAATGACCACAATTATTTAATTCCAGAATATTTTTGTCACCTTTGAAACAGACCCCATACTATAAGCGGTCATTCCCATCCCTGCCTTGCACCTGATAAGCATTGATCTACTTCCTTTTTCTATAGGTTGGCCTATTCTAGACATTTCACATGCACAGAATTATGTAATATGCAAATCCTTTGTTTCTGATTTCTTTCATCGAGCATCACATTTTCCAGATTTATCCATGTTGTAGCATAAAATAGTCCTACTTTCCTTTATTGCTAAATACTATTCCACTGCATTGATAGACTGCATTTATGTATTCATTAATCAATTAGACTGCATTTGTGTATTCATTAATCAATTGATAAACATTTGAGGGTCAGATGCTTTTTTTCAGGTGTATTCCATTAGGTTCTGATCTGCCAGCTCCATTTCAGTATGTCTTGAGGGAGGCCCTCTCTGTTGGACCAGGGGCTGCAGGACATCCTAGGGTGTATCAGTATGGTGGTCTGGTTTCTAATCCTGCTTTCTCCAGGATCAAAATATCTTGACTGGCCATGAGAATGGTTACTGTGATTTCCAGGCCCTGGAAGTCCCACCTGCACACAAGTATTTTTCTCACTGCCTTGGCAAGGTGAAACTTACATTCTTGACTGTAATTTCCCCCCAGAAAAGGCTCTGATAAAAAGAGTAATGCCTGCAATATGTATGGGTTTATAGAAAGCCTCCCCAAAAGCACATGTTACCACCTGCCCTGTGATTGTGTTCTGGAGTGAGTGCATGGTCTCTTCCCAGCACAGATCACAGTCAAGTTGATTACCAGGTGTAAAGGTTTACCCAGTCTAGCCAAAGTAAGATAAACCAGAAGGCTGACCTTGGAGAGGTCATGGCACTTGGAGGCAGAGACTTGGCCTCAGGGCACTGAAATGGGCACCAGGAGGTTTAACATGGAGGAGGGCAGCCAGGTCAGCTCAGACCTGATGGGTGTGTAGAGCAAGAAACTACAATGTCAAATTCTCAGCTACAGCTTCATGATTTGCTTTTGTGATTTGCATACAGTGTCTACATGCATGCAAGAGCATACCTAGGATTGAACATGGACAGTAAAGTGTATTGTGCTCATTCTCAATTTATTATAATGAGAGAAAAAAAGGCATCCAGATTGTAAAGGGATTTTCTCCTGTTCTCTTGACCTGAGATAAAAACCAAGTTCCCCAGGCTTCAATACAATGATGCCAGCTGCCTACACTCTTTATATTGTTAAAGTTCTCCTATGAGGAAACTCCCCTAGGCCACTAAGTGATGGAGAAAGTGCAAGCATCTCTGTTTAGGGCTGTGACTGTGCTTCTTGGCAGGCCAGCCTAGACTAGAATCGTAGCCCAGTGGAAGGGCAACAGGTAAGATAACAATTGCACAGTTCACATTGGGATGTGGAAATCATACGTGCTCAGCCAATCCTGCACTTTCACCCCAGCCACTCTTTTATGGGATCTTGGATGCTCAGGGCTGTTTGTGTAATTGCTTCTTGTAAATGAGCTCCTACTCCATAACACTTTACAGTAAACCACTCTCCTTTGCCATCTGGTATCCAGTTGTTTTAACTGGGTTTCCAGTATTTGCATCAGTCATTTACAAGAACCTTTTTAACCTTTACAAAATAAAATAATTGAAGTCTATCCTTTCAACTTCACATTTGTTTCAGAAAGCCTTTGAAATCAAGGCACAGAGGGGATGAAAGACAGGAGGATGTGAAAAGAAAAGGGCTTGGCTTTTCTCCCTCTGAGATGATCAGAAAGGGTGCCTTGGAGGTGAAGAGTCCTGCGCTGGAGAGGGTTATTGCCTCTATTATGGGCTCGTCTATATGGAAAATCTCTCCCCTGCCATGGTGAGTGGAGAGGCAGAAGAGCTGGGGAAAGACGTGCTCTTCCTTGACCCTGGGTCGGGGGTCTGCAAATCTTCTCTGTGTATAAACTGCATCCCTCCACACCTGCCCCACACTGCCCATGATTCTTCATTTCTCACTTTATTTCTTTCTCTTGCTTAAACCATGAGTTCCTGCCTTGCTCAGATGGAGAGGAAAGGAAGAGAAATCCACACATGTGTATGGTGCTGATTCTTTTCAGCCATGAAGAGGACTGGGACCTCTTACCAGTTAAAGTGGGTGGATTTTATCTGCATCCTCCAAGCAGCACAGAAGTGAAAATATCTCAGTTGCAGATAAGGGCATACTTCAAAAGAATTTGACATTTTGACTATCTGGCCACTTTGTGTCTTTCTTTCTCCAGTTCTAATCACTTTAAATGACATGGAGGCTTCTAAAAGCCCAAGTAAAGGGGAGCTTTAATTTAAGAAATCCTCTCCATGGCTTCCCTCGCTCCTGTCTCCGTATGCAGGTTTCCCATCCTCCACTCTCTTCACCTTGAGTGGTTCTCTCTCCCATTCATCCCTTACCCACTCCCTTTTTCTGACCAAAACTTGGGAGCTCCATCAGCCCCCTCCCCACACCTCATGATGAAGGTCTAGTTGCTGGCTCAGCAGATGAAGTGTCCCACCTCCTTAGAAGGCTGGGGTAGGGGTAGTGATACAGATACATAGAACTGAATACTCTTCAACCTAGTGGAAGAGAACGGGACCAAGACAAAGATCTGGTTGTTGCGAGGGGTCTGTGGTCTAGCGGGTTGCTGCCAGAACTCTACCTGGGGCGTGTATGGTCACGTTCACATCATACTATATTTGAGACTTTAGTTCAGAGCTGCCCCTATAACTTTCTCAGTGCTGATGGGCCACTTATTAACCCTGTTCCGTTAGGTGAGAGGTGAGGATACACTTCCTCAAAAACCTTGGTTTTCAATTTGTTTCCTCATCTCTTGCTTTTCAATGTCTTTCTTTGTCATATACATATTCCCGGCTTTTTAAAGCCACACAAGAAAATATATCTTTATGCCCAAAGAGAAACTTTGGGTGGGAACTGTTGATGGGTTTGAGTAAGAGTTTGTGTTGTTGTGTTGCTGTTGATTTCTGTTACCGTAACTTAACAATGCTTCACTCACGGTATTTCCTAGTGGTATTTTCTAAACCAAGAAGGTAGAGACTGGTTCTTAAGTTTGAAACCATGGGTTTCATGGGTGGGACCCTGCTGAGGGTTAACTAAATATTGTATTCTAAAGAAAACACAGGGTTCATGTAGAAAGAGGATTCTATCACTGAAGCAAACACAGAGAAGAGCCACCCAGGAGGACTGGGTCCCCTCAGAGACTGCGGTTTAAGCCAATAGTCTCTGGCAAATGCATTCCTAAGTAATGAGTTTCATCCACATTAGTGCCCAGAACATTCAGAATATTCTGTGAGGCAGGCAAGGCAGTTCTGGAGAAAAGTTGCATAGCTTTCATCTGCTCACCAAAGGGGCCTGTAAGGACGACTGTGGCACGAAAGAGTTTCATTAGTTCTCAGTTTGAGTCACATAATCATAAAGTGGCATCAGGGAAAATTAGGATTAGTAGCCATGATGGCAAAGGCTGATCTAGAAAAACTGTGTTTACAGAAGAGTTGTGGGATTCGACAGCATATTCATCTGGCACTTTCACAGGGTGCCATATCTTTATTCAGTCAAGCACCTACTGTGTTATAGCTGTGCACTTATTTGAGGAAACGGCTTTCTGTGCACATGCTTGGCAGTTCGCCTGCTGAGGCACCTTCCTGCTGTAGGCTGGGTGTGACTCCCCTTTAAGGAGGGAATAGATCCGAGATGAATCGGAGCCTGTGCTGAAGCCGATGTCCAGTGTAAGCAGAGCAGGCCTGGATTTTTACCGCTTGGTGTTCCAAGGCTACATTTTGCTGAGAAATATTAAGTGTAACCAAATATTACAGGGAACACACTGTTCCTGCTATATTTCCAGGGCATCTGATCAATGGGAAAAATGAGAAGTAGAAATAAACAGAAGGGACAGAGAACTGAGCAGGCAATTGGGCTCAAAGGCAAACCGAGTAAAACAGAGGAAATGATTTTCAAAGTAAATACAGATAACTGGGGAAAGAAAGATGAATACTAAGCAGAGAAGAAATGTCTGACTGTCTTACTCCAGCCTGGGTTGGGCCAGGGAGCATGGTGGGGCCGTGCTGAGAATTTTCATCTGGGGCCTGGTCTCTCAGTAAGTCCAGCTGTCAGAGGCAATGCCAGGAACAGGCGAGATGAAACACAGTCACGGCAAGGGGTGCAACCTCCAAGAGAAAACCCAGTGCAGCGGGAGCTGAGAAGCTGCTGCCAGCAGCCCAGGCAGCCACGTGGGCCTGCAGGACTTTATTTAAAGAAAACACGGGGTTCATGGAGGACGTGGATCTTGTCATTGAAGTAAACTCGAAGAAGATCCACCCAAGAGGATCGGGTCCCCTTGGGAACTTTGCAGTTTTAGCCAATAGTTTCTGCCACGGGAGTTTTGTGCACGTTAGCTCCTGGAACACTTAGAATAGTCAGTGATGTGGGGTGCATGTGTGGGTCTTAAGCCTCCTCCATAAAGCAGGTGTTCTCAGCCTCAGTGCTATTGATACTGGGGTCAGATCATTCTTTGTGGTGGGGACCCTGTTGCTATCCATTGCACAATGTTGAGCAGCATCCCTGGCTTCTGCCCACTGGTTGTATAGCGCTCCCCCACCCCACCTCCACTATATCAATCCAAAATGTATCCTGATATTGCCAAATGTGCCCCGGGGCAGGGGGCGGGGTACAGTCACTCCCTGTTGAGAAACACGGCTATAGATGAAGAAACTAAAATCCAGAACGTCTCCGTGGCACAAGTAACTGATGCAAAGCCACACCTGGAACCCACTAACTACAGAACTTTGAAGGCACCTTGGCCTTTTTCTGTAACTGCATTCTCAGCTGAAGAGGAATAGGTATGTAGAGTTTAGTTTTTGTAGTCAGATTCCTGGGTTCAAAGCTGGGCTCCACACTTAACTTGCTATCTGTGTGAACCTGGCTGTTACTCCATTTCTTTATGTCTCAGTGTCTTCATCTGTAAAACAGCTTCGATGCTAACAGTATCCACCTTACAGGGTATGAGGTGAGTGAAACAAGGTAGGCCAAGCAAAGAGTGTGGTGCCAAGCCTTCTTGCTATGTGGGAAGTTCTTGATAATGGCTTGGGCCCGTCTTGACTACATACTATGTACTCTAATGAACACTTTTTAGTTTCCTTTGCTGATGTGGTTCCCTTTATCTGCAATACCCTTCCACCAACTTCTTTATATGGCCAATTTTTTCCTGCCCAGCAAGAAGCTGTTTAAATGTCATCTCTACAAAGGCTAAGGGCTCCTATGCTCTGTCCCCTTAGCAGCCCCCAAAGCACTGTATGCATTCAAATGTCTGTGTTTACGTCTCTCTTCCCAACTAGACCTACTATGAGCAAGTAGGCCAAGGACCCTATGTAATAAACTACTATTCTCCTGTGACGCTCAGTGAATGGATAGGATCTTGACAGGTAGAAATGTGAACGGAGGGTAGCCTGCTGGGTTGAGAGAGTCTTAAGAGGTGAATGGTGGAGACACCAGAGAGCAAAAGAGATGCTCGGAAAATTCCGAGAGCTCGAATTCCGAGAGCTCGGTGTAAGGCATGAGTATCAGTGGGTCTCCTAGAGAGATCTCGCTCAGGTCACTTACCAGCCATATACCTTTGATGGGGGTAGGGTGTTTGGAGTGGGATGGGTTGGGGAGTGGCTTGATCAGAACTGTCATAGAGAGATTAGACTGGCAATAGTTTGCAGTATACACTGGACTAGACAAAGTCTGGGGCAGGGAAAGATTAGTTAAGCAACTGCAGGAGAGAGTTCATGGAAGCAGAACTATAAACACAACTGTAAAACGCCTTTGAGTTAATCAAATTGTGACTATCAGAAGAATGGTGGCAGATGATCCATCGTTGATTGATTGGGAGAGATGAAAGAGAGGAAGAGCTCTCAAAAGTGGTCTGAGTTTTTGGGGTATAAGAAGTTTGTGTTGCTGTTGAGGATCATTGCATGAGAGAGTGGAGATATCAAGGAACGTTCTTGAGTCTTCTCTGGATATTTTTGAAAATAGAGATGACCCTCCCCAGTCAGAGGTTACAAGTGACCCTGCTGAAGGTAGGAGTGGGGCATGTAGGGCTGGGGGTGGAAAGGGTGGCAGAGATGGACAAATGTACTTGTGCCTTTATCCTGGGAGTAGGAGTCATTTCTCACATTTTGAACTAGAAATCCCAAATAAGGTCTCAGACCAGTTAGGTTTTATTTTCAAGGAGATATTTTGAACTTAAGGAGAGATGTTTGAGGACTTCTTGGAGAAACCAGACTCAATTGCAGAAAAAGAGACCCAGCACCTTGAATCATTTCAGGAGGAAGAGGCTATAAATACCTGTTTACACAGATCCCTGCAGTCCTGAAACTTACACATATCCCAGATGTGAGACCATGTCTCAGTCGCCTTCTGACCTTAGGTATAAAGAAAGTATAGCTCAGGCTTTAATTCTGCCTCTCTTAAGTCACAGCCACATTTTCATCTTTGAGTCTCATAAACATTTGTCAAATTAAGGAATAAATTCAAATTCTCCTTACCTGGTCTGGTTTCGGAAGCCTGGGTCTGAGGCTGGGATCAGAGGCTGCTCTGGGTGGCATGCTGCAGCTCCAAACCAACAGAGAGGCCTCACTCCAGAGATGGCCTCTGGCATCTTCATAGGTTCAGGGAAACTGGTAAGTAGCTAAGGAAAGAAAACAAAGGAGATCTGAACTCTGAAGTCAATGCTTACCGTCTTCCCCTCTTCAAGTGTGGCTGAGGTCTGGCCGGGCAGGAGCCTGGTGCAATCTCTGTGGAATCTTGCAGGAGCGAGTAAATGAGCTGCTGGCCTGGTGCTAAGCCCTTTGCCCTCACCTGGGCTTTCAGAAATGGAGCTGATGTCCTGAATTATTGATGCCTGCTTAAGTAAACAGTTGCAGAAAATAGGAGGAACCCCCTCCCCTCCCCTCACCACGAGGAAAAAAAGAGGAGGAAGGAAGCACTTATTTCAGGGATGGTAGCAAACTTAGAATACTCATGGAAGACCTGGGCCAAACATGTACTGCACGTGGAGCCTCATTTGCAGCTTCCTGCCTAGAGATCCTCTCATTTTTGCTCCTGAAATTAAGACTATAAGTAATGAACTGGAAGATATCACAAATTAGATACTCTTAAGCTAATGCCAAAAAACACATAGTACTAATATTTACAAATAACATGCATGAAAACTCTTTACAAAAGAAAACAAAGAAGAAAAAGGGAAAAGAGCAACTCACGGTGTCTTCTGGCATGATCAGATGAGGGAAGGAGGGTGGCCCCTTGCCAGGAACCCTGAAAAACGGCTCCAGGGCAAGGAAAAAGATGAATGAAAGCAGTAGACAGAAAACAATGACTCTCCGTGGTGGCAGGTGATGGGTAAGACAGAAACAATTGATCAGGTTTATCTTTGCATTTTTACCTACTTGCTGCACACTTTTAATGCATAAATTTGGGAAGACTGTGCAGTAAAATGGTAGTGCTACCTTCTCCATGGTGGTGAGACCTGCCTCTCAGAGGACTCCGTAATTCCCGGGTGAGCCACCACTATGCGGTTTATTGCCTTCCAAGTGGGCCCAGCAGAAGGCTCAGTGCTCATATTATTATTTATCCATTCAACCAACATGTCTGGAGAGCCTACTGTGCACCAGGCACATGCCATGTTGCACGAACTGAGATGAATAAATCGTGTTTAAGGAATTCACAGTCTGGTCATAAGAGCAATTGAGAATATACGGCTGTTGGCTTAAGTACCTCCATTTACTTTGAGTAACGAGAGTTAATTGAACACTTTTTGCACTTCCCCACAGCTCTTACCAAGCCTTTGGAGGTTTCAGACCATTGCTGCTGCCAAGTGCAGCCCACCAGGGACAGATCCTATGTTTAAAAGAATAGTTTTGTATTTCCTCCATAGAGTTGGTTAGCAAATGATATTCAAAGAGGTGGGGTTATGCAAATAAAAGTAAGATGTTAAATGAAGAGAACGATACACACCAGCAAGCACAGAGACAGTCAGTCCTTTGTTCCTTCAACAAATATTTTTGAGTACTCATATGTAAGATAGTGGACTAGGTGCTAACCCTGAAAGAGGGTACAAGAAGATGTTTATGAGGCCCAAGTCATCTAGTGGTTCTCCATGCAATACAGAAGACCAAGTTCAATCAGATTTCAGGCAGTGTGCTAAATGCTGCATATGCAGATGGCATATAGAGTCAGTGCTGTAAGGTTTCCAAGCATAGGCAAATTATATCCGGCCACAACAATCAGGGAAGACTTTGCCAAGGGGGAGGATAACTTCTGAGGGCACTGAAGGGTAAGGTGGAATTTTGAAAGTGAAAATGAGAGGGAAGAGCATCCCAAGCCGAGGCGGGAGAAGTGGGGAGGGAGGTGGGAAGCAGAACAGGAAGGACAGCAGGAATAGCCTTGGATACACTAAGTCCAATTTCACTGACACATAGTGGGGCGTGGCCGCATCTCCATGCTGACAGCTCTCAGCCTGCTCCAAGCTGGCATCACCATCATCTCTTCGCTGGGCACTGCCCAAGGTTGCTTGCGGAACTCCCTGCTTCTGCTTTTGCTACCTGTTCCCCATCCCAGTGCAGTCTCCGTGGAGTGGCCAGAGTGGTCTCATTTAAACATACATCAGATCACGTCATGCACCCCTAAGCAGGAGTCCTCCATATTACCTCAAATCCCAACTCACCTCTCTCTCCCACCTGCTGATTCTGCTCCAGCCTTAGTGGTATTCTTTCTGCTATTCACACCGATCAAGCTCAGTCTCACATTAAAGGTTTCAGACCCAATTTGCCAACAATGCCCTTCCCCGATCCTTTGAATACCTGGCTCCTTCTCAGTGATTCATCCACCGACTATTGATTGAGTGCTTTTAGGTACCACCCACTGTGGCAGACTGGGAAGAGGGATTCAAGGAGCTTCTGGTCTTGGCTGGAGTGTCCCCTGCTTGAAGACACCTTCCCCAACTATTCTATCGGCAGCAGCTGCTTGTGGCCTTTTCCATCATGTTTCTTTCCTTTATGGTGTTTTTCTCCAGCTGTTAATTATTGGGTGGACCAGTTGTCTAGTCGATTTACTGTCTTCCCGGTAGAAGTGAGCTCTGTGAGGATGGAGATTATGTCTTATTTTTCATCCTCAGCATCTAGCAGAGCACCCGGCACATCAGTAAATATAAATCTATGTTTAATGAATGAATAAATAATGGAAAACAAAGCCTGGACAGGTTGATGAGGACCATATTTTAAAGAGCTGAACTTTAGGAAAATTCTTGACCATATTCACTTATGTGCTGGGCTCTCTCTAGATGCCTGCAAATACTGTGGTGAATAAGACGGAGAAGAGGCCTGCTATCCTGGGCTTCTGTTTTAGGCCAGCATTGTCCAGTGGTACTTTCTGTGATGATGGAAATGGCCCATATCTGCTCTGTCTAACATGGTAGCCGAGAGCCACGTGTGGCTATGAGCACTTGAAATGTGATTGGTGCCACTGAGGAACTGAATCTTTCGTTTTATTTAGTTTTAGCTGATTGAAATCTAAATTGTCACATGCAACTATGGGCTGTTATATTGGGCAGCATCATTCTAGATGGCCACAGCTGCCTAATAACGTACATCATTTAAAACATAGTCTTACTTTGGATTAATGTCACCTATTTTGGGAAAATGTCAATTTTTTTCAAGGTTTTTTAACATTTTTTTTTCTAATACCTTCCCTTTTGCCACATACCCCCTGGCCAGCCAAGTTCTTCTTTTCAAGATAGCATCTAGACGCAGCGGGTGGCCTATGTTGTCATTAGGGCAGAGGTGGAATGGGGTCCTCATATCTGGATACAGGTACCCTTTTCTTCTCTGGGTCCTCTTGACTCCTTGAACACATCCTTATCCTAATTGATCACAGGATGCCCTGTTGGCACTAACTGCTGATGTTCACAGCTGCCAAAGCCTGCCACTGCGTGTCTCAACATAGACAAGACCCAGTGACCTTTCCTGGAGTCCTGCTGGATCTCACTGGCACTGTAGCCCTGCTGCTCCTCAGCTTGCAGCCATCCTACCTCTGCCCTAGAATGTCCCTTGAACAGCCTCGCCCACAGGGCACCATTACCTTGCTCCTCCTGAGTCCCCCATTGGAAACAAAATGTATATGATGTAGGAACCAAGGGTCAGTGGGAGTCCTGTCTGCTCTAGGCTTAAACTTAAACCCCATGCTTCTTCTGCTTAGCCCTGCATAGGGTAATGGTGCCTGCCTCTAGCTGGCATAGGTGGGCTTATGCCCTGAGCAAGTTCCCAACTGTAACATGGTGAGTTTGAACCGCCGTGGATTCCTGCAGAAGCCCAGTTGCCTTATGCTCTCACTTCCATAGCATCATCACTTCTACTTTAGGAGTGCTTGGGATGTCTGGCCAAGAGTAGGAGTGTCCCCATGAGGCAGTTCTCACTTGGCTCAGCAACTCTTATGGCGTGGGTGGGCCTCACTTCTACTGGGTGACACACAAGGGCCAGGCAGCCCAAATCCAATGGACAAGCCCCCCCTGGCAGTTGTGCTCTGTGATGTGCTGAGTGGTCTGCAGGTGTTGGCTGAACTTCCACATCGGTTGTGGCTGGGTGAGACAATTGATGACTTAAAAAGACCATGTTCTAATGAGATCTGTTAATTGACTTACTTCTAGTCATCTATTAATTACCCTTGCAGGCTCTTAGCCCTGCTAGAATTTGCTTCTTAAAACCCATGGACTCCAAAGACATCAAGAATGGGTTTTCTGTAACAATGCATTGTCCATAAACTCCAGTGACTGAAGGAAGAATGGGATGGGAATGGTCTAGATTACTTCAAAGGTGCACACAGAGGTCTTTTGTACAGTCTGTGGCATTAAATGACTAGACACCAAGAACACTGCACAGAGAGGTCAAGGAGGCAGAAGACCACAGGGATACTCCCAGGAAGAGGAAGACTCTGAGGTAAAATGGTCACCTATAGTCTTGGATAATGGCAGCCAAAGTGAGTTTGGGGAGCAGGGGCTCCCAAAACAAGGCCAGGCAGTAGGCTACATCAACAGGCATCATGACATCCTAGAATCATAACCCCAGACTGGGGAATACCCCAGATTGCATCTAATCTACTAGACTCTCGCCCCTCCTTGACGTATGGTTCTCTGAGTCAGCCGGGTTGATAAGATAACAACATAGCCTTTCAGAGAGTCAGCAGCAAATGTTTGCCAACAGTGATGGTTCTGCTGAATTTCAAAATGTCGGGGGTGGGTGGCAGGAACCAGCTTCTTTTGAAAAATAGCATCCCAAAGGCACTGGAACAGTGCAGTTATTCCTGATGTCTTTGCTTCTTTCAAGCCGTCATGCCTTCCCCCACATTGTGCAGTAAGTGCTTCCTCCTAACCGCATCCGAAGCTCAGCACCATGGGAGCAGGAGGGTCCTTGCTGTGAAGCCTGGGACAACCCCAGTCCTGCCTACTGCTTCTGCATTTGCACTCTGCTGACCATTTTCATTTCTGAGATGCACCCAAAACTTGAGGCTCCCAGAAGTTCATACATGAGCTTCACCAGGCTCTGATCCTCATTCTCCTAACTATGGCTGTGATGCTGCTGCTGTAATGCCCCATGGCTGTGCATCTCTGAGAACTCTGCTTAGCCCTGAAATAATTTATCTGACCCAACCATTCCAACCAAAGTCAGCTCCTCCACAAAGTGTCTGAAGCCAAAACAAAGAAGCAAGAAATACACAGCTGTTGATTCTTGGACCACATCAGAGCTCTTTATGCACATCAGAACTCTTCATGCAATAAAAGTTGAGTATACCTGCCTTGATTATCCCATACAGCTAGAGAGAAGCAGATTTCTGTGGTTAGAGGTGGGCTCTGAAGTTATAGAGAACAAGATTCATGTCCCAGTTTTCCCAAGTACCATAGCTTCTGTGAGCCTTGGTTTCCTTATTTGTAA
The DNA here is from genome assembly GCF_029289425.2 of Pan paniscus. Taxonomy (NCBI): domain Eukaryota; kingdom Metazoa; phylum Chordata; class Mammalia; order Primates; family Hominidae; genus Pan; species Pan paniscus. The sequence goes on along the minus strand of NC_073271.2, from coordinate 31,442,506 downwards.
TGTAATGATGATAATAGTTTATTCCTGGACTCTGGTGGAGATGTGTAGCCCTTACTAAAGTGCCTCTCCTTGGTAAGTGCTGCAAATGGGTGCTCTTGCTAGTTTTCTGGCAAGTTGCACTTATGGGCACCCTGAGACCCTCTGAAGAATGTGAAAGGCATGGCCTGGGCCTCTCACTCTTCAGAACTCTCTACCACAAAGTAATCAGAAAAGAAGTCAAAAATAGCAAATAACACACAATAGACAACTGATAAATGGAAATACGGTAGCTGAGATTTCCTGAACCTCCTGCTCTTCTGACTGTCCTCCATCTGCTCCATGGTTGGTTGAGCCATTTGGGTCCAGGTATCTTATGGGTCTCTGCAGCTTGTGGCCAGTTTCTATGGCTCTGACTTTCCCTGAGCCTCAGTCTTGGCCAGCCCTTCAGACTTTCTGAAAGCTCTCCCCGCCCTGGATATGTCTTAATTACCTGATTCCATTTCACATCTGCCTCACATATTCACAGCCCCAATCTAAGGGAAGGCAGAAACCCTCAGTCCTTTTTAAGAGATGCCATCTTTGTGTATTTTTTCAACAATGTCACCCTTCCTTGCCCAATCCTTGTCCCTTGCTCAGTAACAGGGTGGTATCTCTGGAAAAAGACCCCTGGAATTACTCTACCTAATCAGTTTGTGGTGCTTCCCTCTCTCTGGTGTCATTTCTGTCATCCTTGCTTGTGCAAGCTAAGGACGGACCATCACATTTTTTAAAAATTGTACTTTAAGTTCTGGGATACATGTGCAGAACGTGCAGCTTTGTTACACAAGTATACATGTGCCATGGTGGTTTGCTGCACCTATCAACCCATCATCTGGGTTTTAAGCCCCGCATGCATTAGGTATTTGTCCTAATGGTCTCCCTCCCCTTGCCACCCGCCCTCTGACAGGCCCCAGTGTGTGATGTTCCCCTCCCTATGTCCATGTGTTCTCATTGTTCAACTCACACTTATGAGTGAGAACATGTGGTGTTTGGTTTTCTGTCCCCGTGTTAGTTTGCTGAGAAGGGCCGTCACATTTTATATTAGCAATTTTTCATGGCAACCATCTCACTCTTGTTATCATCCTCAGTTATCTGGCACCAGTGATTCAATAGAAATTACTTAATGAAAATGACAGTTTATGTCTCTGAAAAGGGAGCACTAAGTGTGTTGGGAAACAACAGCTCATACTCTTCTGAGAGATAAACAGCTTCTGCTGATTGGCCCCTAATGTAGCAAAGCAATCCAGCTGGGGAGTTGGAGGCAGATTCCCACTGAGAGCTGAAGTATAAAATCATTCCAACAGGGAGCTCGAGAGTAAACCCAGGAGATATCCACTTTCCAAAGCATAAAACATAGCATTGTTCAGCATTAAGACAGCATCAGTGTGTTGCAAACACTCTGCATGAATCCTGCTACCTGGAAATAATGAGATAGGTTTCTGACAAATTGTTCTTGTCTAAACGTCAAGGCCAGTAGGAGATTTCAAGTATTTTAACAAAACATTCCACCTTGTATCCGAGTGAAGTTCAACAGCACAAAACTAAAATTTGTTGATGGATGATATAGTGATACACGTTGCTTCAACAGCCTAGAATATAACATCTTAATAATTTAGATACAATTCCAAGGGATATCAAGGGTGCACCGTTGTGTAAACTATGAACTTTGGGTGATAATAATATGTCAAGTTAGATTCATCAGTTGTAACAAATGCACCACTTCGATAGGGGATATTGATAAAGTGGAATGTTATGCACATTGCAGGGTAGGGAGTATATGGAAAATCTCCGTCCCCTCCCCTCAATTTTGCTGTGAACCTAATACTATTCTTAAAAACATAAAATCTATTTTAAAAAATACAATATAGTTTTAATTATAATAGACAAGTAAAGGGAAGACTCTTCCACTAAATTTTTTTTTAATCAATTGATGGACAAGTTGTAAAAACCAAGGACTACTTACAAAGTAAAATGGGAAGTGTTGGTCTCACTGACACCTACCCCAGAGAGTTAAACAGGAGTTCTGTCTAATCCCACTAATGTTCCTAGGGACACTTTGGGGGTCCTCTTCTTTTTTTTTTTTTTTTTTTTTTTCCACTCTGTCACCCAGGCTGGAGTACAGTGGCGTGATCTCGGCTCACTGCAAGCTCTGCCTCCTGGGTTCACACCATTATCCTGCCTCAGCCTCCCGAGTAGCTGGGACTACAGGCACCTGCCACCACGCCTGGCTAATTTTTTTTTGTATTTTTAGTAGAAACGGGGTTTCACCACATTAGCCAGGATGGTCTTGATCTCCTGACCTCGTGTTCTGCCCGCCTCGGCCTCCCGAAGTGCTGGGATTACAGGCGTGAGCCACCGCGCCCAGCCAAGGGGGGTCCCCTTCTTTCTATGGGAACTGACTGTTGTGCAAGGTGGCTCTGCCCTTTAGTCACAGCTGGTTCGACCAGGGAGTACATTTTGGCTCAGCTTGAGCCAATCATCTCTGAGAGGGTCTCTAGGGCAACCTGAGAAGCAAAGAAAGCCAATCTGTAGGCAGAAAGAAAGAAATAAAGAGCATGCAGAAAACCAGAAATAAGCCTCCATATACTGCCAGGGAGACGGAAGGAGTAACTTATGTTGATAGCTTTACAGTTTGTGGTTCCTGTCTGTCATGAAAACTGACTGTACCTTGTTCCTAGGATTCTTGAGATACATCTGTATACTTCCAACTATATTGCCCAAATCTTTGATAATTCAAGTGAGTTTGTTTCTTTAGAAAAAAAAATGACCAAGAAAATTTCTTTAAGACTCCATTTTAATGTCTGTATTAATTAGGATACATATTATTTGTCCCTCAAATAACAAAACTCTCGACATCTCAGTGATTTAAAATAATAAAAATATAATTCCAGCTCATGCACTAGATGTGGATGCTCAGTGACTGGCCTTTCACAGGTACACACAGAGACTCGGGACCTTTCCAATTTGTGGCTCCTGATTCCTTAGGGTCCCCAAGTTCTCTTTAGATTTTTTGTGTCATCCAGCTGGCAGACCAAGAAGGAGAAAAAGTATGGAGAGGATCACAGAGAAGTTTTCCTGGGTCAGGCCTACAAATGGTTTGTGTCATTTCTTCTCACATTCCTTCAGCCAGAAGTCAGTCACATGATCACACCTAACCTCATGGCAGGGAAGGGATGTGTTAGATTTAATAATAATACTAAAAATAACAACAACAACAACAATACTCATTGTAGTAGCTGATGGTTTTTGAGACTTTCCACTTGCCAGGTATTGCATTATGCAGTTTGTATCTGTTCTCCTTTTATTATCATAGCAAAGGTTTAGAGCAGTTAAGTTACTTGTCCGAAAGCACAAGCCTGTATGTGACTTGTGGTCTGAATCCAGAGATGAAAAACATTGACCCTGAAAGCACAAAACTCAAAAGTTAAATATATATTGGGGGCAAGAAGCCCAGGCTGGCCTCCTTGAGGATGAGAGACCATGTGGAGGGAGGGCCTCACTGACAGTCGGAACACAGCAGCAGACATGTGCGTGAGGCAAGACCAGGCTGCTGCACTCCACTCACCTACCAGCTGACTGCTGTCATGCCGCTGAGCCCAGGAGAGACCAGCAGAAGAACCTTCCAGCGGAGGCCCGCTCAGATTGCCAACAGACAGAACTGTGAATCAATAACTGATTGCTGTTTTCATTCCATTAACAGATTGGGTAATGCCAGGGAGACAGCGTCCAATGCCACCTCTGCTGGATGAGCAGGAATTGTGTTTTTATTATTTTAAATCACCGGGATGTCGAATTTTGTTATTAGAAGGACAAATAATACATATTCTAATTAATACAGACATTAAAATAGAATCTTAAAGAAACTTTTCTTGGTCATTGTTTTGTCTAAAGGAACAGAAACTCACTTGAATTATCAAAGATTCAGGCAGTATAGTTGGAAGTATACAGATGCATTTCGAGAATCCTAGGAACAAGGTATGGTCAGTTCTTATAACAGACTGGAAACACAAACTGTAAAGCTATCAACACAAGTTACTCCTTCCGTCTCCCTGGCATTGGATGATCACATGGCTGAGCCCAGGAGAGACCAGCAGAAGAACCTCCCAGGGGAGGCCCACCCAGATTGCCAACATACAGAACTGTGACTCAATAAGTGATTGTTGTTTTCAGTCCCTAAACAGATTGAATGATGCTCACTTGTATTGAGGAGGGCAATTGACTTTACTGAGTCCACTGAGTCAAATGCTAATCTCATCCTGAAACACCCTTACAGACATAACCCAACTAATATTTCAACTGAAACCCCTTTCATTCAAGACAATGCAAATTTCTCTCTGGTAGGAGCTATCCCAGCTGAGACCTATTGTTCGGTTTGGCAGGAGAATACCTAATTTCACCTACATATAAATGCAGATGTTTTGGCTAGAAGTTTGTCACTAAAATATTCGGAGTTGCAAAAACGGATCAATCATCCAACCAGATTCTAAATTTTAATGACTCTTATAATACCTGATATCATTAGCTCCATTAGGAGAGATAATGCCTCTTCAGAAAAATGCTCCTCAAAATAGCCACTTCATTGATCTCTAACAAATCTAAACACAAGTGATATTTTGAGATATCTGTGAATTTGCCCATTTTTAGGTTAAAGGGAATAATTTTCTTTCATTCTTAAAAATAGATGAAAACATGATAGATTCTAGGACTGGGACAGGAAAAATTCAAGATGCTCCTGGAGTAATTTCTAATTACAGAAAGTAAGGAAGTGCTAGAAAAACAAAATGTTGAGGACACAGAAAAGGGCATAGGAGCCAACCTGAACAAACTCTCCATGGCCAAAGCAGGAGCAATTTCAGCAAGAAAATAAATAACATAGAATTGGACTATAACCCAAAGCATACATTTCCATGATCCATACTGATATAAATTATGAGTCTATATTGATATAAACAAATAATTGAATAAATAAATACACAAATGGGAAACGGGGACTCTCCCTTACAGAAGAGTTGTGAATAGATGTCTCTATTTCCAGGAGGTGGAGCCAAATTTTCTCCCTGCCCCTTTGAGTGTGGGCTGGGCTTAGTGACTTGCTTCTAAAAAGTCAATATGGAAAGATGGAGAAAAGTCACTGCTGCTCTACCTTTAAAGTGGAGAAACCTGGAAAAACTTACCTTGGCCAGGTGATCAAGATTGACAACATCAGTGATAAGCCGTGTTGATACCATGTGCCCCAGATATGGTGTGATGAGAAGGGCACTTCCTCTCTGTGACATTCTTTCCCAAGACCCATAACCCCCAGCTAGTCATGAGAAAAGCACGAGGCAAAGCAAATGGAGGGGTTTTTACAAAACACTTTAGTGTGGTATTTCTCAAAACTGTCAAGGTCATGAACAGCAAGGAATGTCTTAGAAAAGTAACAGACCAGAGGAGACTAAGGAGCAATGATGACCAAATGGAATGTGGGATGGCATCCTGGAACAGAAAGAGGATGTCAGGAAGAAAACTAATTAAATCCAAATAAAAGGTAGGACTCAGTTCATAGAAATTACCAATGCTGCATACTTAGTTGTAACAAACGTACCACAGTTATGTAAGATATTAACAATAGAAGAAAGTGGGTAAGGGTATAGGAAACTATGTATTATCTTTGCAACTTTTCTATAAATCAAAATTATTCTAAAATACAAAGTTTTTTTTTAGAAAGTATGCTCTCATGGTCATTAACAATCTGAGCAGGTCATTGGACTCCTTCGGATAAATCTAAGTTGACATAGTTGAATGGGTTTTGTCTGCCTAATGCTGTTTCGCTCAGCCTGTCCATTGCATATGGCAAATAGTAAATTATTCCTGTTCTTTGTCCATTTGAGCTATTGCATAACTTGAAATTATTTGCAATATCACTTTGAGAGCCCTCCTATTTGAGTGATCTTGGTTTGAAATTAATATTTATAGCCTCTTCGAATCTTCATGTTACATATAAAAGGATTTTGCTGGCTTCTTTTTACATGGTTTATTTCTTTCCAAATGAGACAGTGAATATTTTAGTTTCTCCTAACAGGACCTGAGAATATGTGCAGTAAACTATTAGAAGATAAATAAAACCTAACAATTCTCATTGATTATTTTTTAAAACTTATTTCCATACATTGAGAGCTCATTAATCTCAGCTTTAGAAATAATATTTTACCAAATTCCGCTAATTAAGTACTTGCATCACCTTATACATGATGGTAATGGTTTTCTTTTTAATACACGGCTTTAAAACAAACAAAAATCTACATGATTATTCCATCTAAAATTTTACAATTAAGTGTCGATCTTGAAATTCTTCTAGGTCTGGCTAGGTTGCTAGGATTCCAAATAACATAATCAGAATACATATTGCCTGAGTAAAATCATCTCCCAAACTTTCAGATCTAGAGAAAGCTTTAGGTGAATTTATCAGGATAGAAGGATAAACTAAACCCATTCTTGCTTTTCTGTCAGGATTTCCCTATTGACTCAGAATAATACAAATAAAGCCCATTTTGTGCCTGGAACTGTGCTATATCAGTTATGTTCCATGAAATTCTCACATCACCATCGCAAGGCAGGCTTATTATCTTGTTTCATAGATGAGTAAACAGAGGCTCAGAGTTACTCGCCCATAACCACACTGCTAAGTATTTGTTGAGCTCTGATTTGTACTCAGAACTGTTTCCAAAGTCTATGCTGTTTTCTGATGGATGACAAAAACTGCTCTCACTGTGCTCCTCAGTGGTCCATTTTTCTTAGGGCTCAACCTTTGGCCACAGGCCTGGACCACAAAATCCTGCTCCCCTGGAGCTCCTTCTGTGGACTGGCCAGCTTGAGCGTGAGATGAGTAGGAGTGGAAGATTCCCAGAGAAATCCTGGCCTCGTATCAGCCCAGGAAAGAACAATAGCCTTTGACCAAAATGATCCTCTTCACTTAAAGAATTGTTTAAAATAGGTCTACCTGTCTCAGTTGTCCACATTTTTCATTGTTATTGTTATGTGTTTTCTTGTTTTTGCTTATTTTTCATTCAATTCCATTCAATAATATATTGTTTTAGGCTCTCTATTTAATGGCTGGAGATTTAAAGGCAAGGGAGACATTATTTCTGCAAATGCATATTAATTATATCTATTGGAATGGAAAGTCCAGCTAGTCTAGCCTTGTAGTTTCGCTACAAAGCTAAAACAAACCTGAACAAATTATTAACCATCACCATGGTAGTTAGAATGATTGATGGTAGCTGTCACACAGAATAACCTCCAAATCTCACAGCGTGGACATTTATAAAAAAGTTTACGTCTTGTTGTTCAGAGTTGAACATGGGTGCATAATGGCTGTTCTCCATGTGGTGATTCAGAGATCCAGGCCCCCTTTATCTTGCATCCCAGCATCTTCCCATATGGCTTCTATGGAGGCAGAATAAGGGTCCTGAAAGATGGCCACACTTCCTTCCCAGAGCCTGTGCATATATTACCTTACATGGCAAAATGGACATTGCAGATGTGATTACATTTACAAACATTGAGATGGTAATCAGCCTGGATTATCCAGGTGAGCCCAGTCCTATTATATAAATCCTTGAAAACGGAGAACCTCTCCCAGATGCATCAGAGAGAACAGTGACTACAGAAGAAATGTGAGAAATACCTGATCTGCCATTACTGGCTTTGAGGATGGAGGAAGGGGCCACAAGCAAAGGAAAGCAGATGTCCTCTAGAGGCTGAAAACAGTGGAGGGAATAGATTCTCCTTTAGGGCCTTCAGAAGGAGCACAACCCTGCTGCCACTTTGATTTTAGCTGGGGGAGTCCCATGTTGAACTTCTGACCTCCAGAACTGTAAGATAATACGTTTGCATTGTTTAAGACAGTAAGCTGGTGATAATTTGTTATAACAGCAATAGAAAAGATATAGAATTTCCAAGTCTCCCTGGCAGGGAAATTAAGGACAGAGGAGGCACACTGACTACTGAGTGCCCCAGAACAAAAGTGCTCACATATTCTTTTGCCAGACCTTGAAGAACTCAGACACTTCAAGGAATGGTGGAACTACTGGGAAATATGGAGGAGCTATGGATATTCAGTGGGCACCAGTGGTCTCTGCCAAAAACATTTCTAATGCCATTTTTGGCACTTGGCGGACATTAATATTGAATAAAAGAATAAACAATGATAAAATGAACTGAATCTCAATTGCTTGTGCTTACCTGGAAGATCTTATCTGGATTACGAATAGTGCGCATGCACACACACACACATGCACACACACAGACACACACACACAAACACACACGTGTGAGTACTGCTTCTCTTTCTGTTTGCTTGTTTTCAGTCCTAGGCCTGGAGTAACTAAGAAAAGAATGCATGACTGGGTTTACAGCCATGTACATATTTCTCAAACCTACTGTTTCTGGCCCCTAATATTTTCTACCCTCTGAAGCCAAATTAAACTATTCATTATTCACACACTATAATTTAGATAAATGATGATTCTAGAATGTGATTATTTGAAGCACGTATGTGTGTATATGTTGCTAGTTTGGACCTGATTTGAAGGAGATCTAACAATTGGCTATACAATTGAATTTCCTTGAACTTGACTTTGCACTAAGTAAAATGGGAAAATGAAAATGTAATTGCATTAATGGATCAGATTGAAGAAGTCCATTTGAAAGTTTCTGAGGAAGATATAAGAATCCACTTTGGAAAAATATCTTCCGGCATCTAGGAGGTGCTTGGTTAATGCTCACAAATAACTCATATATTCTTTGGTCTGCTACAATTACAGGTTCTAGATATGTTCATCCAAACAATTACAACTTGGTATTTAACGTCACTCATTTCAAAAAATTGAATGACAAAAGAGCACTTTTTTTTTTTTTTTTTTTGAGACAGAGTCTCACTCTGTTGCCCAGCCTGGAGTGCAATGGTGTGATCATGGCTCACTGCAACCTTCACCTCCTGGGTTCAAGTGATTCTTATGCCTCAGCCTCCCGTGGGACTACAGGTGTACACCACCACGCCCGGCTAATTTTTGTATTTTTGGTAGGGACAGGGTTTCACCATTTTGGCCAGGCTGGTCTCAAACTCCTGACTTCAGGTGATCTGCCTGCCTCTGCCTCCTAAAGTGCTGGGATTACAGGTGTGAGCCACCACACCCGGCCAACACTAACATTTTTAAATTAGATTTTTTTCTCTTATGTTTTAAATTAAGACTCCAAGGTTTCAAAATCATATCTGAAAAGTTTTATTATATGATTTAATATTTCACTTCACTTTCTCAATTTTTTGTGTCCTTTCTTTGTTGGAAGTTAGCCAATGCAGTATCTGATTTGTGTTCATTTTATAGAATCTGTTCCTGTCATACTTTGAAATATTGATTTTTTCATCCCAAATTTAAATCTGTAATGCAGTTTGTCCCTGGTATTTATACATGTCCCAGGATATTTGCTAAAGATAAAAATAAGATCCTGTTGTTAAGTGAAATTTAGCAACAGATTCAGGTTTTTGGGAACCCAAAGCTTTAATTGTTAAAAAGCATCATTATTATTTCATAGTCTGAGCAGGAGAAGGGTCTTGCCAGCATCAGAATGGGCCTGAGATTTGAGGATTTCATCCTTTGAACCACATTTAAAACCCTGTATTCAAGTTCATTTATTCTTGGCAAAAGTCAACTTCCTGTTTTTGACAGAAATAGAATTGAGAGACTCAGAAGTCTTTCAAATATCAAGCAACTCATTACAAAAGAACATTTTGCTGAGTAAAGTGAAAATGAATTACAAATGCAAGGATTTTTATAAGAATAAATGAAAAGAGTCTAAGGGAATAAATGTTTGGTTAAAAGCCTTGGAGTTTAATTAAATATTTGGAGTCTAGTTTGATGGGAATAACTATTTATCCATCCTTTAATTTCATTTTGATCATAATCAAATTTTGGCTGGTTTGGTCTTCAAATTAATAATATCACCCAATTTCAAACTTATAAAAACTATATTATAGGATGGATGTTTAAACAAAAATAAACTCTGTAAACTATTAATAGCAGGCATACTACATCACCGAAAATATTTCTCCTAATTTTTTTCTTTGTTAATTGATTAATTGAATGAATCTACAAAAATATATGAAGCAACCCTGGTTCACAAAATACACCCATGTGTTTTAAAAGAGAGAACTTATTCCTATGTCTTCTTTATGAGTCTTGTGGCAGATTAAAGATGCCCAGAAATTTTCTAATCTGTCTTCTATGAGAGTGTTATGTTCCCAACCCTTAAGTATGGGTGGGCTCTGTGACTTGCTTGACCAATAGAAGGTGTCAAAAGTGACACAGTGTAGTTCTCATGCAAGGTTACAACAGCCTTGCAACTTCTCCCGGAGTGTCTTGGAAAACTTGCTCTTAGAGTCCTAAATTGCTGTCTGAGAAGTTCAGGAATGCACGGAGGCTTCCATGCTGTGAGAAGCCCAAGTCAGAAGGAGAGACTCTATAGAGTGAAATGTCACAAGGAGAGGGAGAAAAAGGAGAGGAGAGGGGAGGGGAGGAAGAAAGGGGAGGAGAAGAGAGGAGAGCCAAGAGCACAAGGAGTAGACATGTGAGTAAAGAGACCATCTTAGAAGTGACCCCTCCAGCCCCAGCGTCCCTGTGGCTAAAGCTACATGGAAAAGAGGTGCATCATCTAGCCAAGACCTTCTCAAATTCTTGACCCCCAAAATTATGAGAAAAATAAAATGGTTGATTTAAGTTACTAAGCTCTGGGGTACTTTGTTACACAGCAGTAGATAACAGAAACGATGCAATCATACGACGTTATTAAAGGAATAAAGACTTGCTAGTAGAAAAAAAAAGCATTTTCCTTGGGAATGTCAAGAAAACCAGGAAGAGCTTTAGTATTTTTATCTTCTGAATGCAAACAGTTTAAAGTTTTATACCATGAAGACATCCTTCAAAACCCTGAATCCTGTGATTGTATCCTATGCGAGTGTATATGGCATATGTTTTATTATGTCAAAGACTGAAAACATGTTGAAACTGAAGTTCCTAAGTGCCTTTCCAGCTTGTGAAATTGTAAGTTAGCAGAACCTCCTTCCAGTGCTTGCCCCCAGGCAATATTCCTGTGAATGGCTACAGGCACACACACACATACACACACACACACACACACACACACACACACATTTTGGAGGCTGTGCACACTTTTTTAGATGTGCAGGATAATTAAAGTGGGCAAAATCCTATGTGATTCAGGGTTTTGAATCAGTGTATGATTATTGATCAATCTGGAATCACTCCTTCTTTTCCAAACACTTCATCCACACTTATTGGATCTGAGGCACTGTATCAATAATTGGGGATTCAGCAGTCAAATAAATCACAGGTTCTGTTTTCATGGAATGAGCAGTCAAGAGAGAAAGACAAATATTTAAAAAGAAAGTGGTAGTACAATAAGTCAGAACTAATGTAATGGTATACAGAAGATGCTATGGGACCCCAGAAGAGGGAGTTGGTGGATATATAGATCTAGATATAGTTATAAATATATACAGTACCCATTTAATATAAAACAATGATACATGTATATATTTTGTATTTATATTATATACACATACATTCAAGTATGTGACTGTTTATAAAGATATTTCAAGACTCCCCTAAAAACCATCTCTTTGATATTACATTATTATTTAAATTTAATAAAATAGTCATCCCCTGCTTACTTTTAAAATTATTACATTGCAACATAATAGCTAATGTTTAGCAACAAGGAAGCAAAATATGTGATTTTTAATTATTTCTTGACTCAATACCTACATTTTCTGATAAATGACACACAAACATATTACCTCTAAAAAAAAAAAAACTATACACCTTATTCCCAAAACATGGCATATCCCTGATTCTTTTTTAGATTTGGAAAGAGCTGATGGATTTGTCAAGAAGCAGGGAGAAGTAATCACCTTAGAGACTTGAGACTTAGAGACTTGAGAACAAATTCTGTGTTCCTTCTCCACATCTCCAGCTTCAAACTTCACTCCCTGGAGGAGTTGAGAACCATGACCCAGGAGAGCTACACAGAGCTGCAGAATATTAGTGGAAACATAATAAATACTAAGACCTACGCCCTTCCCACCTCATCCCTATTATTTTTGTGGGGGTGTCAATTGTTAAATGGGTTGACCTCACTTTAGACTTTATTGCATATTGATTTAAGAAACATGCCTGATGAAATCACCCCTTCTAATAATATGTAGGAAGATTTTTAACTGATTTGAGTGCTAAACTTCATTTGTATGTGGCGTATGTTTTATTATGTCAAAGACTGAAAACATATTGTAACTGAAGTTCCTAAGTGCCTTTCCAGCTTGTGAAATTGTAAGTTAGCAGAAAACACACACACATATTTTGGTGGCTGTGCGTACTTTTTTAGATGTGCAGGATAATTAAAGTGGGCAAAAAGGTATAGAAATATAAAAACAGGCAACCCAGAAAGAAGTTAAGTCTGGGCAAGGAACAATTGTTAAAAAGGAATTATGGAAGAGAAATGGCAAGACTTGTCCCATGTACCAGGATGATATGGCTAGGCTTTGTGTCCCCACCCAAATCTCATCTTGAATTATAATCCCCATAATCCCCACATGTCAAGGAAGACACCATGGGGAGGTAATTGAATCATGGGGGAGGTTTCCCCCATGCTGTTCTCCTGATAGTGAGTGAGTTCTCACGAGATCTGATGGTTTTATAAGGGGCTCTTCCCCCTTTGCTCTGCACTTCTCCTTCCTTCCACCATGTGAAGGAGATGCCTTGTTTCCCCTTTGCCTTCCACCATGATTGTAAGTTTCCTGAGGCCTCCCCAGCCGTGCTGAACTGTGAGTCAATTAAACCTCTTTCCTTTATAAATTACCCTGTCTGGGTCAGTTCTTTATGGCAGTATGAAAACGGACTAATACACTGGCAAAGTGCCTGGGCTTATTCTGGGAAATGACTCACAAGGAGTTATATGAAGAGGACTGAACTCATCTGTGGAGTACCTGCTCAATGAGCTGGCAACATAGTGGAATGTGGAGATTCCCATCTCTCTCTACACTGACCAGATATGATTTGGGAACATCATCCAGGCAGCAGTGGCCAAGATCTCAAAGTCCAAGGTTCATAAAACAGACAGTTCATGAGCAATGCAGCATGTGCCCAGTTCCCTTCTAGGGGCTATCTCAACACCCCAAACAGCATCAGGAGCTGATCAAAAAGGGGGCACACTGTGGCTCATGGGTTCATTTTTGCAGGTTATTTATTCCGTTGAGCGCATTCAAATGGCTGGTTTCTTTATGTCTCCTTAACCACCCAGTCATTGACTCTATCATTCTTTTTTTCATTGGCCTTAAGCTCCATCAGTCGGGCATGTCTTGACTTTTGCAGTCAAGTTCTGTTTCTCAAGGTCAACAATGAGGTTGTGATATTATTCATGCCTTATTTTTGCTGGCCATTGGAATATAATGACATTGAAGGAATAATTATGGGAAAATTTTCCTACATATAATTTTTCTTACTTCTCAATTCTGTTCTGTGCTCAGACATGAAAATTAAGAAAACAAACTGTATTAGTTCATTCTCACACTGCTATAAAGAAAAACCTGAGACTGGGTAATTTATAAAGAAAGGAGGTTTAATTGACTCACAGTTCTGCATGGCTGGGGAGGCCTCAGGAAACTTACAATCATGGCAGAAGGGGAAGCAGGCACGTCTTACATGGTGGCAGGTGAGAGAGAGCATTCAAGAGCAGGGAAAACTGCCTTGTAGAACCATCAGCTCTGAGAACTCACCCACTAGCAAGAGAACAGCATGGGGGGAACCTCACCTATGATCCAGTCACCTCCCATTGGGTCCCTCTCTTGACACCTAGGGTTTATGGGGATTACAATTCAAGATGAGACTTGGATGGGGACACAGCCAAACCATATCACAAACACTACAAGTTCTAAGAAAATTGGGGAAGGATGTACTTTCAGAACTGCCCTGGCTGTTACCAAGGAGGAAATGGCCAGAGGACATTTGATATTGGATTCCAAAGTGACAGCAACAACAAAATCAGCATGATTTGGGGTTCTCTGTATTATTGTGCGGGGACTTTAAAATAGTTAACTAAAATATTTAGCCTAAAAAGCTGCTCTTTACTTACCTATATTACCTGATGAATAAATTGCTGGCAATTTTGCCTCTTAGGACATTAACACATAGATACTGTGACTATATGATTTAAATGTGACAATGACTTGAGTGAACTTCTATTTTTATTGCTTTTAATTCAGTTAAACCAAAAATATTCATTAGAATTTTTTGTAGTTTGGCCACTTTTTTCAAAATTATTTATAATTATTATTATTTGCATAGAGGTAAAATATTTGACTGTTGGGGCAAAAGCTTTTTTACAATCATTGTTCTTTTTCCCTTCCATTTGTGAACATAGGAGAGATTCAAATTTTAAAATATCAGTGATACAGCTTTGTGTACATGAATCATACTTCAGTACAGTAGTTTTCTGGGTTTTTTTGTTTGTTTGTTTTGTTTTGTGTTTTTTTGAGACGGAGTCTCGCTCTGTCACCCAGGCTGGAGTGCAGTGGCGTGATCTTGGCTCACTGCAACCTCCACCTCCCGGGTTCACGGCATTCTCCTGCCTCAGCCTCCCGAGTAGCTGGGACTACAGGCGCCCGCCACTACGCCCAGCTAATTTTTTGTGTTTTTAGTAGAGGTGGGGTTTCACCGTGTTGGCCAGGATGGTCTCGATCTCCTGACCTTGTGATCCGCCCACCTCAGCCTCCCAAAGTGCTGGGATTACAGGCATGAGCCACCGTGCCCAGCCTCAGTACAGCAGTTTTTAAAAAATCAGTGGACTGCGTCACACATGTGTTGGTTGGCGAAGTGATTCTCAGTCACTCCTGTGCAACAGTTTGCTGTCATTTCCCAGGCATATCTTGACATCATCCTTAGGTTTGGTAGTTCAGCAGCACAGCCCTTCTTCACTTATATGGACTCTCCTGGAAGCCACTCCATCCTGAGGTTGTGGCATCCCGCACCTGCACAAGCCTCCATATTTGGGCGCTACACACTCATTGCATTGAGGGAAAAGGTAGTTTTTGAGAGAGCTTTCACAGGGACATGGGTTCTATTAGGGCATGAGTCAAGGACCAGAGTGGGGCATTTGTAGGAAAGAAGCATCATCTGTTTTATCAATAGGTAGCATCTAGCTAGGCCTCTGCAGAACACAGGACTAAGGGGCAATGAGAGTGAGAATAACAAACTGTTATCTGAGAGTATGTGTGTGACAAAATGGAGATTGTTGCCACCTAGAAGGGTTAGAATAAAAATAGTAGAGAATGACTGCATGAAATGTATTGATCTGCATTAGTTAACTATTGCTACTCAACAAATTATGCTAAAACTGAGTGTCTTCTTACAACAATGTTCACTATCTCTGAGTTTCTGCAGGTCAGGAATCCAGATGCCTTAGTGGGGTGCCTCTGGCTCAGGGTCTTCCACAAAGATGCAATCAAGGTATAAGCTGAAGCTGCAGTTCTCTGAAGGCTCAGCTAGGGAGGGATCCACTTCAAGCTCGTTTACATGGTTGTCGACAAGAGGCCACACTCCGTTCCCTGCCACATGGGCCTTCCCATGGGGCAGCTCACAGTGTGGTGGCTGAACAAGTGAGAGAGAAAGAGAGGCTGTGCAAAATGAAAGCCATAGTCTTTTTGTAACCCAACCTCAGAGTGAACTCCCATCCCTTTTGCTGAATTCTGTTCCTTCGGAGCAAGTCACCAGGGCCAGTGCACACCCAAGAGAAGAGAATTGCATAAGACTGTGACTGCCAGAAGGCAGGGGTCACTGGGAGACATATCAGAAGCTACCTTCCACATGATTCAGGAAAAACAAAACAAAACAGATAACATTACCAACAAGCAAAGACTGTGTTTTTTCTTGAATTCATGGAAATTTATTCAAAAGTTACGAGAAATGTAAAGGGAGGAGAAGCAGGAAGCTAGGCACTTACTGCATTAAAGACCCTGTGATAGTCCCTCATAGGATATCCAGTCTCCACAATAGTCCGGAGAGGTACACCCTTGTTAGCATCATTTTCAAATAAGGAAACCGAGGCTCATCTAGAAACAGATTGTGGGCACAGCATTTTGTAGCTTAATACTACATTCCTACAAATGTACATCAGAAATATGATTTTTCCTTTATATTTTTCTATCAGACTCTATTCTACTTGAAAGTAGCATTGAATATGAAAAAACATATCTTATGTGTTTAAATTATTACAGTAATGCATGTTTATTTTAGAAAATTTAAAAATCATAGAGAATAAGAAGTATAGGGAAGGAAACATTATATTCTATCCATTAAACATATTAGCTGTGGGGTTGTCAGAGCCGGGCTTGGTCCATAGCATCAAGGCAAAAGTCAACTTTCATGGTTACAGAATCCAGAGAAACGGGAAGGGAGCAGATCTTACAGGAGGCTCAGGTCTTACTGATCAAGGAAGGTTCCCTTTAACAATGTTCTGGGTAGTGAAGAGGATATCAAGGTAATGCCCAATGGCTCAGATTAATAGCTCATTCCTTACAATTCAATGGTTTTTATAACTATTTATGGAACGTTTCTTAGGAAATGTTTGTAGCCCTAAATTAATAAGTACAAAATTACAATCAGTTGTATAGCTAGAGATATTAAAGTAGACATGTTCTAGAAATGGTTGGCATCTTGGGTGGATGGATGAGACCCCTAACATTATAACTACCTGGAGTGCAGGGACCGCAGCTGTTTATGTCTGATAATAACTAACATTTGTTAATAAAAGCAACATGTACTGAGCATCTAATAAGTGCCGGATACTGTGCAAAGAATGTGGCATATGTCTGCCTGAGGAATCCTCATAATACACTCGTTAGGGAAGCACTACTATCAGCATTGTGATTTGCATTTTACACAGATGGAGATTATGAGATTTACAGTATTAGTTTCCTGGAACTGCCATACCACAGCACAAACGGGGTGCAATGATATCCCAGAGTACCACAAACTGGGTGAAACTGGGGGACTGAAAACAACAGAAATGTGTTCTGTTATAGTTCTAGAAACTAGATACCCTAAGGTGAGGTGTCAGCAAGGCCGTGCTCCCGCTGAGAATTTGGGAGGAATCTTCCCTTGCCTCTTCCTAGCTCCTGGTGTGGCCAGCAATGCGTGGCCTTCCTTGGTTTATGCTGCATCACTCCAGGCTCTGCCTCTGTGGTCACTGAGACTTCTTCTCTGTGTGCACATCTCTGTTTAAACTTCCCTCTTCTTATAAGGACATTTGTCGTCTTGAATGAGGGCCCACCCAAATGACCTCATCTTAATTTCATGGTGTCTGCAAATATTTTATTTCCAAATAAAGTCACAGTCACAGGGGCTGTCACAGGGGTTTGGACTTCAGTATATCTTTTTTTGGGAGGACACAGTTCAACCCATAACAGTTGCACAGGTAGTGAGTGACCAGGCTAGGATCCACACCCACGTTTGCTGGACTTACCAGCCCAGCCTATGTGCTAGCCACCATGCTACATTGCCCTAGCTAGCCTAAGACAGCCAGGGTATGAGTTATGATTTTGACATATCCTCTTTGGTAAGCATCTTAGCTGAAATTGAGAGAAAATATCACTTGAATTAACTGCCAAGTGATGGAAAGGGACTGAGAAGTATTATCAAAAAAGTTACCAGTTTTTAAAACTTGGTAACAAGCTGATTATCTTATCTTTTATCTATTTAGGCTAATGTTGTAAATGAAACCATAATACAGTTTCACCTGATCAGATTGGATCAAGCTGCAAGCTTACTAAAGATTCCTTAATAGGATAAAGACCACTTATTTATTTTTCTAGAATAATCTACACATTTGCATTTATAATTGATTAATTCTCATTATCAAGATTGCAGATTTGATATCATTGTACTATGTTTTATAATTGTGCAAGTTCTTTTTATTTTTTGAAAATGTGAATATAAATGAAACTTTGTACTTCCTAAAGCTGCCAGGAATAAAAAGGAAGACCCTGGAAGCAGAAGACAGAGGAACAAAAAGCCAACTAGCTGCTCTCTGCTGGATACGAAGCGGGTATTAAGGGAGGTGAGGGAGAAACGAAGAGAAAGGAAGGAAAGGAGGGAGAGCACAGAAGAATCACAGAAAGTGCAAAAGACTTTTATAAATGAGAATCTAACGTTTAAATTTAAGTAGTTAAGGGTGTGACATAAAATACTCTTCAACTTCCCCAAAGCCATATCTGTTGTATATAAGAATGTTATATATAAAGGTTTTTTGTGTGTGTAGGTTTCTCAGATGCGTATGTGAAAGAGAAAGAGGAAGGGTGTGTGTGTTTAAGAGTGAGAGAGAATGCATGTGTGAGCATGTGTGTCTGTGTGAACATGTGTGTCTGTGAATGTGTATGAGAATGAAAGTGAATATGTGTCCAAGAAAAAGAGAGGACAGAGAGGTGAACCTGTGTGTGTGTCTGTGTGTGTGTGTATGTGTGTGAGGGGGACGATCGTGTGTGTGTGTGTGGTGAGGGATGAGCATGTGTGTCCCTGTCTGAGTGAGCTCTGGCTGTCACAACAAAATACTGTAAACTGGGTGGCTCACACAGCAGACACTCATTTTTCCCAGTTCTGGTGCCTGGTGAAGGCCCAATTCCTGGTTCATTGCTGTCTTTTTGCTGTGTCCTCACCTGGTAAGGAGGGGAAGCAAGCTCTCTCAGGACTCATAAGGACGTGAATCCCATTCATGAGGGCTCCACCTTCATGAGCTCATCTATTCCTAATTACCTCTCAAAGACCCCACCTCCTAATACTGTCACATTAGTGGGTAGGGTTTTTAACATATGAATTTGAGGGAGGCACAAGCATTCAGTCCATAATTCGTGTGTGTGTGTGTGGCGGAGGGGGTGGGGTGGGGCTAGGGGCTAATAAGAGCTAAAGTCCTCTGTCTGGACCCAAGGAGCATGAAAGGGACAACATGGATGGGGTGCAGGAAAACATGTGACCCACAACTGTTGCAGCAGAAGCGGGAGATGGAGGGAACCAGAGAAGACCTGGTACCTTGACCGTCTGCTCCAGGGCCCCCATCCCACCCTATCCCTATCCTTCCTGTATTAGTTCATTCTCATGCCGCTATAAGGATATACCCAAGACTGGGTAATGAAGGAAAAATGTTTAATGGACTCACAGTTCCACATGGCTGGAGAGGCCTCACAATCATGGCGGAAGGCAAAGGAGGAGCAAAGCCATGTCTTACATGGTGGCAGGCAAGAGAGCGTGTGCAGGGGAACTGCCTTTTATAAAACCATCAGATCTCATGAGACTTATTCACTATCACGAGAACAGCACAGGAACAACCTGCCCCCATGATTCAATTACCTCCCACGGGGTTCTTCCATGACACATGGGGATTGTGGGAGCTACAATTCAAGATGAGATTTGGGTGGGAACACAGCCAAACCGTATCACCTCCAAACCAAAAGAGTCTGAAAACCTCTTGGGGACTGGTCTGTTCTACTTTACACAAGTCACAGAAAGGGCACTGGAGCTCATCTCTGGATCTTCAGTGACTGGGGGACTCCAGTTGGCACCAGAGTTGAACACAAAAAAAATGAATGTATACACTTAATTTTCAGCAAAATAAAATGACCATCTGCACCTGCAGAAGCTGCAGAAGCCGTGTTCAAATATGGGAACAGGCCTCCTGACACGTCCATATGGTTGGGGTTTGTCAACCATGAAGTTTATGCGATCCTATCTACTAGATCCCAGAGACTAGCTAAAAGAAATGGGTGTACTCGTGACAATTTCTAGCAGTCTGCAGGTTAACACTACAGGCTAGCAAAGTTCTTTGCTTGAAACACCTGGTGTATTAGAGTTCTCCCAAAGAAGCAGAACCAATAGGACATACGTACAGATACCTAGATGTGTGAGTGTATCTATAGGTGTGCGTGTGTTGGTGTGTGTGTTTGTGTGTGTGTATATATATGTAAAATATATATATGAAAGGAGATTTGAGGAATTGGTTCATGTGATCATGGAGGCTGAGAAGACCCACGATCTGCTGTCAAGAAGCTGGGGACCAAGGAAGGCTGTTGGTTTAATTTAGTCCAAGTCTCAGGACTTGAGAGGCAGGGGTGCTGATGGTATAAATTTCAGTCCAAGAGCTGGAGAAGATGAGGTGAGATGTACCAGCTCAAGCAGGCAGGAAGTAGAAGAATGAATTCCTCCTCCCTCTGCCTTTTGTTTCATTCAGTCTCTCAGTGGGTTGGGTGATGCCCACCCATCCTGGGGAGGGAATTCTAATTTACTGAGTCCATTAGTTCAAATACGAATCTTACCCTGAAACGCCTGCACAGATACACCCTGAAATCACGTTTCATTTGAGCTTCCTGTGGCTCATCTAGTTGACACACAAAACTAACACACCTGATAAAATAGTGGCACTCTCAAAAACTAAGGTTGTTTGATGCTCAACTAGGCAAGTAAAGCAATAAAGGACCTGCAGTGAGGATGTGGTGGGAGTTCCTACACCCTCAGCAATGTGCGTTTTTTTCTGAAGTGCTTTGTGGCTGTCGGGTCGCTGGTTCCCCTTAAGTAGCCCAGTGGAGGTGAGAGGTTCCCCTTACAGCGGTGTAGTTGAGATTTGAGCTTTGGTATGAAATAGACCTATCTTCTGTCACTTCTTAGCTTTGTAACACTGTAATGCTGATCTTTCCAAGCTTCAAGATCACCTTCTATAAAATGGAAAGTAAAATACTACCTTGTTAGGGTTGTTGAGGTAACCGAGGAGAAAGCATGTGTGCTTAAGAAGATGTCTGGCATATTAAAGGTATTTCTGAAATGTTGGTTATAATTATTAGCATCAGCTGCAAATAAAAGCATGGGGGGTGGTGGATAAACATTTCACAGCACACATCTGTCCCCAGACAAGAAGTACTATTCTGCAGCCAGGACTTAATGCCATTCACTTGTGTTTTGCTTGTTTGTTTGTTTCCTTGATAGGTTTTCATTGAACTAATGGAGAAGGCCAGTGGGGAGTTTCCAGATGTGTCAGGCAAAAGACAAAAAGCTCCATTACTGTCCTCACTTTCTTCTTATTAAAATCATGCTCACCTTCTCCAAGCCAATCAGTTCTCTTTATAGTCACTATCACTCCATCTCAGCTGATCAGGGATGAAAACAGTTTGGGTTTGGTTGGATAAATGGAAACTGTGGGGCAGCAGCTCCCTCCTTTCTGAAGCTGTTTTCCCCTTGCTCATTGGCTCTGATAAGGAGATATAAACATAATGAGATGCCAGGTTGGGAGAGAGTGAAAGACAATGGAACCCACGTTCAAAACAAAGCTAGACGCCCTGTGTCGATAGCAGGGCTCAGGGCCAGTGTCTGGCAACATGACAGTAAAGGCTTAAAAAAAACACAACACAGATTTTAAAAACAGAGCTTCAGCTGTTTTACCACCACACAGTAATTGGACACAAGGAAACTTGCTACTGGCACCTGGCCGTGGAGGTAATTATCCTTCTTCTCCCAGGAGCATAATAACTGCATTGTTTGACTGGTGAGTCGTGCAGGGGTGCAATCTGAAAGTGAGAGAAGGCCGACTGAGAGCATGAAAAGAAGGAAAGGTGTGGCCTTTGATGTGTTTCCAGGCCTGGGTCGGGGACCTGAACTGTGAGAAATAAGCATGTCAGAGATCTTTGTCTTCTCGCCTGTGAAGACACTTTTAACATTGCAAATCCCCGCCTTTATCTGCACAGAACCCATTAAATCAACTCGGCACAGCTGTCATCAGCTGAGGCCCGAAATCAAAGCTCAAACTTGGGTTTGACTTTATTGACACGCCTCACTAGCAAAAGCGAGATCGGATAACTTTAGGCTGAGATAATTCAGGTAGATCCGGGGGTTGTGTGTTGTTTCTTACCATGGCTTATCAGACGTTTTCCAGACAAGCTCTTCTGGCGCGAGTGAAACAATACTGAACATTTTTTTGATGCAGAGGATGCCAAGCAAGTTATGCTCAAAGGCCTGAGTTCCAAGAAGCAGCAGCGTTCATTCACCCATCTGTCCCACACACATTCCCTAGGTGTTGATCCTTGCTGGGACAGGGGAGTGTTGAAGATGACCTAAAAGTGGGCTTGAATGTCAAGGAATGCATTGTCTAGTCTGGAATCTCATATATACAATAATATAGCCATGGTAGAAATAGTGCATGCCATAAAATACATAGAAGTTAGATGTGAAGGAACTATGAAAGAGACTTGATTTTTTTTTCTTGGAGAAGATCGGACAAGGCACGATAAAGGAGGAACCAGTAGAAATGGACCTTAAAAAATGGGATGGGGTTTGAAATTCTGATGAAGAGGTAAATGTCATTAAAGGTAAAGATATGCAACGTTTTTATCTGTGTTTTTTTCTTACATTATAATTCAGGTTTATTTGTATTGTAATAGTACATTCTAAATTCTGAGTGTGGAATTCAGGAAGGCTTCATATTTAGAGGACAGGAAAACATTTCTTTTTCATGTATCCACTTGGGCATTAGTGTTTATAGTCATAAAACATAATCAACATTTACAATTATTTTTAAGTTTTAAAAGTCTTACTTATTAGGTTCTTAGCCCTTTAGTTACCAAACACTGCATTTGATATTGAGAGATGAACAGAATATGTAAATATAGCAGAAAACTTCACAAGAAATTAATAGGAGTCTAAAAAATCCAGGTGTTATTTTTGATACTCTTCAAAATTAGGTGGAGAAGGAGAAAGTTCCATTTTCTAGGAATTTATTTTCACTTCCAATTTACTTTTGAGTTATTTGTTATATCCCCTACTCCACGTGTTACACAATATTCTAAATTGATTTTCTCACTGAATAGAGTCTACTTGTCAGATAGGTTTAAGTGTATGCTGATTAAGTGTAAAAACTAGAGTGCCCTGCCTGTGTCACAAAAAGTCCATATTATTTTTGTCTTAATTGTTTTGTGTTCACATACAATTAAGTTCAATAGACGTCGGTGTACTGATTAATAGTCTCTTTAAAGTCACTATAATGTAGTTTCAAAATTGGTTCTGTTATTCAAATGCAAACTTTTATGCTCAATCATTGTGTATTAAATATACCACTCTGGTTTCTTCTCTTTCAACTACTTACCCTGAACAGGTGGAGGAAACAAAGCTCAAATGCTACCTTTTTGGTGACCAAGTGGTTACACAAATAAATAATATGAGTAACATCTGGTGAATATGATGGTAAAATAAATATGGAAGTCAAATGATCGCATTTAACAGATCCTTTATAAAAATTAACTTTTTAATTTGGAATAATTTTATAGGTAAGCAAAAGATTCAAAGATAGTTCAGAGAGTTCTTCTGTACCTTTCACCCAGATTCCTCCATTGTCAACATCTTGCATTATGATGGTACATTTGTCACAGCTAAGAAAACAACTTTGAGGCATTACTGTCAGCTAAACTGCAGATACTAATTGTATTTCACCCACTTTCCCATTACATCCTCATTGGGCTCCAAGATCTAATCCAAGGCAGCACATTGCATTTAGTTGTCATATCTCTTTGGTCTCCTACAGTTTGTGAGAATTTCTTGGTCTTTCCTTGTTTTTTAATGATCTTGAGAGCCTTGAAGAGTCCTGGCCAAGTATCCTGTAGGATGAGCCCCTGATCTATTTTTATCTGTTTGCTTTCCTCATAGGGTCATGGGATGTTGGAAAGAATAGGACAGAGAGGTTAAGTGCCCTTCTCCTCACATTGTATTAGGAGAGACATGCTATCCACATGACATCACTTGGTAGAGTGGTAAGCATTGTGGTTACGCATGGCTTAACTGCTCAGTCGAAGGAGTGTTTGTTAGATTTCTGCACTGTAAAAATTTATTAAATTGCTAATATTTTCTTTTACTTTTCCATACTCTATTCTTGGAAAATGAGTCACCAAGTCTATTCCACCCTCAAGGTTGAGGAGGGTGGCAATTGAGGCCGACCTCCCAGAAGGGGAAGTACCTACACATATTACTCAAAATTCTTGTAGAAGAAAGATTTGTTCCTTTTTCTCCATTTGTGTGTATATGTATGTGTGCATGTATGCATGTATGAACTCATGGGTATTTATCTGGTTCTTCAGTTTATAGTTAGTAATTTTTTGGTTTTTTTGGCTGTAACTGTGTTAGAAACAGCCATTGGAACTGCTTTCAGGTTTGTTCTTTATCCCTTTGATATGTCCCTTTTACTTTATTTATTTCAACACTTCCTTACCTTTGGCCACTGCAAAATGCTCCTGACACACCTTGTACTTTCACTGCCTTAGCCCTAAATTCAGCAGTTTTCCCAAGATGCTCTAATTCTTTTAAACATATTTATGGAAATAAAAGTAGATTCTCCTTTCAGTAAATATGGTACCATCGTTTGATAGGCATATTATTTTAAAACTTACTTTTAGTTAAAGGATTTTCCAAGATTTGTAAAGGTTAATTTGCATTTGTTGAGATACTATAACATTTTATCAATACACACATTTATTAGGCCATAATGATTTACATTATAAAACATTTTTTAACTTCTAAAGGGATTTTTTGGCAATATGTTCTTCTGAAGAATTGGTTAAATAATGCATATAAGATATTTGGCTTGCCATATTTTAGTTTCTGTTTGTACAATTTTTTCTTAATACATCTATCTCAAAAAGTGAATGTATCAGCCAGGATACAGGAGGTTAGGCTGCAGTAACACAAATCCCCAATGTCACTGGCTTCAGGCATTTATTCTCACTCGGGCTCCATGTCTACCTTGGGTGAGAAAGAGGCACCACTTAGTGCTCCAGGTCGAACGAGCCTCCACTCTGGATTAAGATTTGTCATCTTGACAGGAGGAAAAAAACATGCTTGTGACCAGAAGTGTGACATCTTACTTCTCAAAGCAAGTCACATGGCCATCCCTGACTTCAAGGTTTACCATCCTGCTAGGTGCCCTAATGGAGGAGAGCTAGAAACATGGATGGACAGCTCTAATGATTAACACACTTTGGCATGTGTCTATCATTAGGGAATCTGGCTTGCCCCAAGTTTTCCAACCTTCAGATAACTCTTTCCTTGAATGCACAAGTAAAATTTATGCAGAGTTTCCATATTGCAAGATGGAAAGGAGCCCTGTATCTTTTCCCAGTATTTCTAAAGCCCTCCAAGAAGCTTCTTTAACTCCACAGCCACTACTTGCCTTTAAAATTCCCCTACTACCCATACAACAATCTCTGAGAAGAGTGTAGCTCAGGAAAGGCTTCACTGCCCTTATTAACTTTTCCTGGGTCTAGACACTGGCCAGAACCTAATTCTTCACAGTAAATTTATGACTGAGCTAAAGTGACTAGGAACCCATCATTTTTAATTACCCATGATTTTTCCAATGGACAAGCACTATTAACATGGGACTGTATTTCCTTTTCATATTTCTTCCTTCAGTAATTATTTTAATAAGAGTTTCAGATTCCACTTTCTCCTCTTAGCAATAAAATATTTTGTCATCCCATAATTTTCAAAAATTTCACTAATAATTGTATAATATCCTATCATACAGAGGTTCCACTACTTATTTTCTAAAATGCTCATATCCTATACTATCAATTTCTATCTTTATAAAACAATAAAAGTACTCTGCAATGGACACTTTTGTATATATGTCTTTATATGTTATCACTCAATCCCATATCATAAATTCCTGGAAGAACTACTGAGTCAAAGAGAATCAGTGTTTTATGCTATTAATTCTTGCTATTAAATTAAATTTATTGAAGAGATTAATTCCAATGTAACTGATCCCTTGAATGACAAATTAATAAGCCCTATTAAGAGAAATAAAAATATAGAAACAGGAATAGATTTTGAATTAACATGATATCATCATATGTTTTAATTGGAGAACAGTAGTACATCTATTTAAGTAAGAAATAACTGATTATAGGTTAAACAACATTTTGGTTATAATAGGCTCAATGTGAAAATAGCAATCTGTGGTTATAGACTCCATAATCTCATCACCTGTTCACTGGCTTGCTAGTTTTAACACCTACCTTTTCTCACACCCACAAAAATCTTATTCGTATGATTTTATTTGTAGAGGAAACTATACTTTTATGAAACCCAAAACTGGGAAACATACAACAAAGTAACATAAAAACAACATAAATTAGTAATGTAGAATCATATAAAAAGTTTTGGATTTGGAAAAATAATGTTTAGGATAATGGAACTGCACTTCTCAGTTTTCTAGAAAATATATATTCTTATTAATGCATTAAAAAAATCAGAGTTCATGTAGAAGAGTTAAATTTTATTCTTTCTGTGGAGGAGGGGAATTCTACTCTACAGTTGTCATCATGGAAGACATCTCTAAAAAATTAAAAGGCTTTCACTCTCTGCTGATGAGACTTGGAAGCAATTTCAAATTCCCTATGAATGTTTATGATTTGCAGGACAACATTAAAAACAGAAATTGGAGTGACTTGTGAGGTCATTCCACACACAGGGTAGTATCATAGGTTTCTGTGGCTTAGTTACAATGACCTATAACTTGTGTAAAAATCACCTACAGATATACAAACACATATATATACACACAGAGTTGTTAAAACTAGACAACATAATTTAACCACAAAATCCACAGTTGCTTAAAACCAAGACAGCTCCAATTATTTAGCCACAGAAATGCAGAATCATTTAACCACCGTATACAACGCATATTGCCAGAAATACTAATTTCATATTCATATCTGGAATAGTTTGTATCATTAAAAATATTTTTCATATCTCCAACCTAGCTCTCTGGAAGATTACATGCTACCTTGACCCCAAAACTGACGAACAACAACACAGTTTGCTGTAGTTGTGTATGTCTAGCCAGCTTGGTTGGTCCCTATCCCTGTTCTTCTGTAATGTGACAGTTTTCAAATTTCTTGCAGAAATTTTGATAATTCAATAATTTTATTAAAATATGATAATTTCATTGTGAAATACCAAATAAGTTTGTTTTGCCATGAGCATTTAATCTTGCCTAAAGGGAAATAATGGGGGAAAGCACTAAGTAAGGTCAGTAGTGCCAGTGTTGTGTTCTCTCAGACTGTGGTTGTATCATTGTTTTGGGGTTTATAAAACAACTGCATATAGAATTGGAATGGCTTTCAGGCTGGTCACATTTGATTGAATAATAACTAAATGATGTCCTATATCTGGTGTCCAATATTGTGCTTGGCCTACAGTATGCTTTTTAGGGTTATTATTATATTTTAGTCATTCCTTTTTTATTTTATTTTTATTTTTAGTTGACGCTTAATTGTGCATATTTGTGGGCTACACTGTGATGTGTTGATATACATATACCTTGTGTAATGATCAAATCAGGATAATTAGCGTGTCCATCACCTCAAACATTTACCATTTCTCTGTGGTAGGAACATACAAAATTCTCTCTTCTAGCTATTTTGAGATGTGTAATACCTTATTGTTGACTATGGTCACCCTACTGTGCAACAGAACATCAGCACTTATTCTTCCTTCCTAATTGTGACTTTTTATCCACTGACCTATCTCTCTCCTTTCTCTTCTTCTTCCCACCCTCTTCAGCTGCCAGGAACCACTGTTCTATTCACTACTTCTATGAAATCAACTTTTTAACATTCTGCTATAAATGGGAACATGTAATATTTGTCCTTCTGTCACTGGCTTATTTCACTTAATTTCATTCAGATTCATCCATGTTGTTGTGAATGACAGGATTTTATTCTTTTTTATGGCTGAATAGTATTCCATTGTATATATACATCACATTTTCTTTTTCCATTTGTCTGTTATTGAACACTGAAGTTAATTCCATATCTTGGCTATTATGAGTAGTGCCGCAACAAACATGGGAATGAAGATATCTCTTTGACATACAGATTTTATTTTCTTCAGATGTATACCCACTAACAGGATTACTGGATCAAACTAAAGAGCTTCTGCACAGCAAAGAAAACAATCAACAAAGTATAGAAACAACCTACAAAATGGGAGAAAATATTTGCAAACTATACATATGACAAGGGGTGAATATCCAGAATATATAAGAAACTCAAACAACTCAATAGCAAAAAAAAAAAAATCTTATTTAAAAATGGGCAAAATACCTTAATAGGCATTTCTCCAAATAAAACACACAAATGACCAACAGGTATAGGAAAAACTACTCAATATCACTAATCATCAGAAAAATGCAGATCAAAACTATAATGAGATATCACCTCACATCTGTTAGGATGGCTATTATCAAAAAGACAAAAAAAAAAAAAACAAGTGTTGTAGAGGATGTGGAGGAAAGGGAACCCTTGTGCACTGTTGGTGAGAATGTAAATTAGTACAGCTATTATGAAAAACAGCATACAGGTTCCTTAATAAAGATAGAACTATCTTATGAGCAAGTATGCTTTTAATAGATGCTAACTAAATGAATGACAAAAATGAATGATGTATTAGCTATATATTGTGGTGAAGCAGTATCACCACAAACATAGTAGCTTAAAACAACACACATTTATCATCTACAGTTTTTGTAGGTCAGAAGTCTGGACACAGTTTAGTTGGGTTCTCAGTCTCAAGGACTCACAAGGCTGCAATGAAGGTGTTGGCTAGAGCTGTGGTCTCATCTGAGGCTTGATTGGGGAAGGATACATTTCCAAGCTCGTGTAGTTGTTGGCAGAATTTAGTTCCTCGTGGTTTTAGGACTAAAGGGCTTATTTTATTGGGGGTGTCAGCTGGAGGCCCTTGCAGGCTGGAGACTGCCCTTACTCCCTAGATGCTGTTCCTAATTCCTTGCTGTGTGGGGTTCCCCAACATAGCTACTCACTTCCTCAAAGCCAGCAAGGGAGAGAGAAACTCCAGGAAGATGGATGATACAGTTTTGTTTTGTTTTGTTTGTTTGTTTTTGAGACAGAGTCTCATTCTGCTGCCCAGGCTGGAGTGCAGTGGTGCAATCTCGTCTCACTACAACCTCTGCCTCCCAGGTTCAAGTGATTCTCCTGCCTCAGCCTCCCAGGTAGCTGGGACTACAGGCGTGTGTCACTGCACCCAGCTAATTTTTGTATTTTTAATACAGACGGGGTTTCACCATGTTGGCCAGGATGGTCTCGATCTCTTGACCTTGTGATCCACCCATCTCAGCCCCCCAAAGTGCTTGGATTACAGGTGTGAGCCACCGCACCCAGCCAGATGATGCAGTTTTATGTAATATAATCACCTAATCCCATACACCCTGTCTTTTTGCCATATTCTATTATTTAGCAGCAAGTCACAGGTGCTGCTCACACTGAAGAGGAGATCACAGTAGGGTGTGAATACTAGGAGGTGGGGGTCAGGAGGGCCACTTTTAGTCTGTCCATTACAGATGGATATTTAAATATAAAATGTTGAGTTTTAACATAAATGACTCTACCCCTTTCCTAAAAGAAATTGGAATGTATGTACCTCAGATGACGCATTCTCGTTTACTGCATAAAGTGGCTAACAGTTTCCTTTTATTAAGACTTTTGTGTTTTGTAATCTACAGATCCCAAACAACATTGGACATGTAGAAATTAGAGACTAATGTTCCCGAACTGTGGTTGGCTTTTTAAGGAATATCTGATTGTCTGACCTGGTGAAGGCCAATTATGGACTATGATATCAGTAGGAGAAGTAGTAGAAGTTTTGGTAATAATGGAAATACATGATAGTAGTTTGTTTGCTGAGTATAATTTTATGTCAGGCATTGTGCCAAGTACATACATGTGCCAGTCAGGACGAATGTTAAAATTCCAGCCACAGTTGAATCCTATGAGACGCTGCACAGAGGCGAGCATGGGTTGGCCATGCCACTCTACTCCTCAGCCACACTTGATAGGCCTAGGGGGGCCCCAAGCCCAAGGGGGCCAGTGTTGAGTCTGCTCACAACAGTGTGGGGCTGGCTGAAAAGGCTGGGCTGATTCCTCAGGTTCTGTCTGGAATTTGCAGTAGCACAAAGAGAATACGGCATTTAACAATGAAAACTGATGCTTAAAATGTACCATGAAAGGATATGACAAGCTGGAGAGGCACGAACTGAAATGAAGGATCACAGATGGAATGGGCACTTTGGGAGGCCGAGGTGGTGGATCACCTGAGGTCAGGAGTACAACACCAGACTGACCAACATGGTGAAACCTTGTCTCTACTAAAAATACAAAATTAGCCAGGTGTGGTGGTGCAATGCCTGTAATCCCAGCTACTTGGGAGGCTGACACAGGAGAATCACTCGAACCCGGGAGGTGGAGGTTGCAGTGAGTCGAGATCATGCCACTGAACTCCATCCTGGGCAACAAGAGTGAAACTCCGTCTCAAAAAAAGAAAAGAAAGAAATGGAATGAACAGAATCATATACCTATTGTTTCAACAAATATTAACTGAGTGCTTAAAATGTGCTAGACACTGCACTGGGTGTTAGGGTGTAAAGGTAGACAAGGTAAACAGGTTCTAGCCTTCACAGAGATGAATTCCACGAGGGAAGACACAAATCAAAATTAAAACTAAAACTAATGCTATAATCTGTTAAAACATATGTCTGCCCTCAGACCCAGAATTCCCTGTCTGGCATATACCCAACAACAGAGGTGCATTCTATTTATTTATTATTTTTTTTTTTTATTGTTTTTTGAGACGGAGTCTCGCTCCGTCACCCAGGCTGGAGTGCAGTGGCGCAATCTTGGCTCACAGCAAGCTCCTCCTCCTGGGTTCCCGAGCCATTCTCCTGCCTCAGCCTCCCCAGTAGCTGGGACTACAGGCACCTGCCACCACGCCCGGCTAACTTGTTTATATTTTTAGTAGAGACGGGTGTTTCACCGTGTTAGCTAGGATGGTCTCGATCTCCTGACCTCGTGATCTGCCCGCCTCGGCCTCCCAAAGTGCTGGGATTACAGGCATGAGCCAGAGGTGCATTCTTACGTCCACCAAATGGCTCGTGCAGGATGTCTTTAGCAGTTTCATTTATAATAGCTAAAAATTGAAAACAGTTTAAGTATCAGCAAAAGGATGAATAAATAAGTTATAATCATAGAGCTGAATGTTATACAGTCATAAAAAAGGACAAATTACACATAACTACATGATGAATCTCAAAGCATTCTGCTCAGTAAAAGAAGACACACACAACAGAGTATTTGCTATGTGATTACATTTCTATAAAGTTCAAGAACAAGCACAACTAATCAATGGTGAGAGAAGTCAGAATAGTGCTTATCTCTGGAAATAGGGAAGAAGGCACTCTGAGGACCAACTTGGAAAGGATGCAGGGCAATCTTCTGGGTTTGTAGTAATGTTCCACTTCTTGATCTGGTGGTGGTTACACGGGTTTAGATATGTCACAATTCATCAAGCTCCACATTAAAATTAAGTCACCTTATTGTATTATGTTATACTGCAATAAAAATAAAATAGACAAAAATACTCATAAATTGTGTTTTCTGAAGGATACGATAGTAAGGCTGAATTGGGGACATTGTGGAGCAATGGCCTGCTTTAGGTAGACTGGTCTATGCCGTTCTTTGTGGGGGCGCCGTTTCTGCTGAGACCTAAGGGATTCAAAGGAGTTTGCCTTGGGAAGATCACAGGGAGAGCAGCCCAGTCCAAGGGCACTGCAGGGCAAAGACCCTGAGGTGGGAATGAGCTCTGAGATAGAAGCGTGGCTCCAAGTTAATGAGCTAGATGTGGCCTGGCACAGAGCCAGAGAAGTTGGCAGGGATAGGGTCATTCAGGGCCTTGGAAGCTGTAGTAAGAAGTTTAGGGATTACTCTAAGTGCCTTGAGAAACCACGGGGAGGGCTTTAAGCAGGAAAGTGAAACGAGCTCACTTACAGCTGGAGAAGCAGCCACTCTGTCTGCAGGGTGGAGCATGGATAGCAGACTCTAAGGGTTCAGAGAGAGGAGGGGGCAGGGACAGGGTCCCAGGCAGGGCAGGGGAAGTGACAGATTTGAACTGGAGTCTTCACATGGCATCGACAGCTCCTGTTGGTGAATCCAGCAGGTGGTGATGGTCTGGCTGGTGGTGATTGGCTAGGGTGCCCATTGCCCAATTTTCTAAAATGTGGAAAATCAAGAAGGGATAGAGATGGGGGTTGGGGAAGAAGCAATAAGGCTGCTTTGGACATTTTAACTTTGAGACCGTCTGTGTTCCAAGTGGAGGAGGAATTGCATGCATTAGCCAGGAGCTCGGCAGAGAAGCATCACCATTAAGATGGCATGTGCATCCGTCGGAATGGAGGTGCTCACCTACAGACGTCCATGGACAGAGGGAGAGAGGAAATGAGGCTAAAGCAGAGGAGGACAAGGGTGGTCATTCCATCGTGGCAGCATGAATCTGTGTCATCTAAAGGGGAACTGGGACAAACCTCCCTGTGCTCCTTCTGGGAGTGTCCTGGGACCTTCCTGGGACCTCCTTATCACTCTGGATGTAGCTCACCACTACCCATCCCTCTAACAATGCTAGTGTGAATGAGTTCCTCATTCCTAAAATAAAAGAGGACAACTTTAAAAAATGGCCACATTGGACGTTTACTCAAGTTCTGAGGTATTAACATGCCCATTTAAGAAATGTATTTTGTGTCAGTTATTTGATGGCATGGCTACAACTTGCCATCAGGTTAATTCCCAAGGGAGTGCACCGAACCAGAGAAATGAAGGCAGAATTTGGTGACAGTTTTATCACAAGTAAAATAAAAAAGACTATCTCCCACAAATGGGAATACAAAAATACCCCTGCATTGTCATAGCTGGTGAAACAGAACACCAGCTCCTCAGAGAGGACAGGCAGAGTTTGCTCCAGTCTTTCCGGGGTTAAAATAACTGAAGAGTCTTTGAGCTTGGGAGGAAGCAAAGGCAAGGCCTGGTAACAAATTCCTGACAGGAAGCAGGTCTGTGGGTGCAGGCCAATTGTCCAGTTCAAGGACAAAATGGGAAAAGCAGCAGAGGCCCCAGAAAAGCCTTCACTGAGTGTCCCATGGGCCACCCTGATAAGGCGTCTCTCCCATTCCTTCCTGGGACAAAGTGATGACTCACTTCAGAACCTGCCCCATACCCTTTATAGATCAGTGTATGTAAATCTGTATGGAGAATAATACATGTTTCCTCTTGTGGTATATCCAGTAATAATTATCTAATTCTTCTATGATCATCATACATTTCTGACGTAAAGAACTCTGAGGGTTGTTTTATTAAGACACCAGAATATGAAGCAACATTGTCAACATGTGAGATCTGAAGTAGAAAAAAATCAGTAAGAAATTTCCTAAAACATGTTCTTTTCTTTTCTTTCTTTCTTTCTTTCTCTTTCTTTCTTTTTTTTTTTTTTTAATATAGGCTGCTCTGTCACTCAGGCTGGAGTGCAGTGGTGCAATCCCGGCTCACTGCAACCTCCTCCTCCGAGGTTCAAGTGATTCTCGTGCCTCAGCCTCCCGAGTAGCTGAGATTACAGGTTCATGCCAGCATGCCCGGCTAATTTTTGTATTTTTTAGTAGAGACAGGGTTTCTCCATGTTGGCTAGGCTGGTCTCAAATTCCTGGCCTCAAATGATCTGCCCACCTCGGCCTCCCAAAGTGCTGGGATTACAGGCGTGAGCCACGCCACCTGGCCAACATGTTCTTTTTTTAATGAGGCTCAATGCTATTGAGTGCACTAAATTTTACACACACACACACACACACACACAAATACACATTATGTGATATTCGTTTTAGTAACTATGATAAATGGTTGGTTCTGTTTTGTGAACTCTACCATCCATTTTGATTTAACCTTACACTTAAGTGCAGCAAGACTTGTAGCTGGCTTTCCTTGATTATGTCTGCAATATCCAATTCACATGAATCTTTTTCTGCATACTTACTTTGAATTCTAAGAAAATCAAAACAAGAAAGTAGGTACATCAAAACTTCCTCTTTTTCCAGAACACGTCACCTCTTTTCCATGTCATTGTTATTCCTCTTCTCGTTTTCTCTAGGACGTGATCATCTTCCCACAGCACCCACCCCTTCCTGTCTGAAGCCCTGGGTGTCAGTTTCCTAGGTCTGCCATAACAGAATACCGCAATCTGAGTGGCTTAAAATAACAAAAATGTATTTATTCTCTTGCAGTTCTAGAGACCAGAATTTCTAGATCAAGGTGTCAGCAGGGTCATGCCCCCTCTGAAATTCTGGATAGAATCCCTCCTTTCCTCTTCCAGCTCCTGGCAGGGGTTGTCAATCTCTGGCATTACTCGACTTGCAGCTGCCTCACCCCACTCGCAGCCTCTACCGTCACGTGGCATTTTTGCATTTTCCTCTTCTTATAAGGACATCAGTCATATTTTGATTAAACTTCAAACACCTCATCTTAACTAGATTACATTTGTGAAGACCCTATTTCCAAATATAATCACATTTTAAGGTACTGGGGGGTTTGTACTTCCACCTATCTTTTTTGTGAACATACAATTCAACCTTTAACGCACTGTGTCGCTTACATTTGGTTGTAGTATAGTTTAAATCTCAAAAGAAACAAGGCTTAAATTTTTTTCATAATCCGCATATTAAAAGTTCTATCACTAAAATTTATCCAGGGGCGGTTAATCACAAAAATTATCTTTTCAAAATAAAGTAATATGTCAGTGCTTTGAGGAAACTTCAGCAGGCACCTGCATGTTTGTATGTGTATACACACATAGAGACACACACACTTTCTCTCTTTCATGTACTACCTTTTTAGGAACTTAAGAATAAATAGGCCGGGCATGATGGCTCACGCCTGTAATCCCAGCACTTTGGGAGGCCGAGGCGGGTGGATCACCTGAGGTCAGGAGTTCAAGACCAGCCTGTTCAACATAGTGAAACCCCATCTCTACTAAAAATAAAAATTAGCTGGGCATGGTGGCACACACCTGTAATCCCAGCTACTCGGGAGGCTGAGGCAGGAGAATCTCTTGAACCTGGGGGACGGAGGTTGCAGTGAGCCGAGGTCGCACCATTGCACTCCAGCCTGAGCGACAGAGCAAGACTCCATCTCAAAAAACAAACAAACAATAAAAAGAGTGTAGGCTCCAGAGACCAGAGGGGCTTGAAGTTGGCTCTGTTACTGACTCAGGGTGTGTCCTGGGTTCTGCTACTCAGCCTTCCTCAAAAGTTGGTCATGAAACTGGAATGAGATGATGCATGGAAATTGCTTAGCCTAGGGATAGACGCCGAGTAGATGTTCAATAAATACCACCCAGTATTAAGCAGCATGTAAGTAATATACTAATTGACTACTGGTTGTAATTTTTTTACTGCTATCCTTTTTTTAAAAAAATGTTTTAAATTTTGAATAGTAATAAGGTTGGGGAGCTTATATAAAGGAGTTTCTGAAAATTAGAAAATTCTGTTTTGTTTTGCTTTGCTTTATAAGTTCTCAAAAATTGTAGAGCTTGATTTGGGTGAGATGTTACAGTATATGACCCTTCTTAGTAAAAGTTTATGAAAAGCATCTAGCTTTGATATTAATCTTATTATCAAAAGTCAGTCTTTGCTTAAAAAATGGATTTGAAAGCAGACAGACTTGAATTTACATGTGACATTGGGCAGTCTCTCAATGTTTCTGAGCCTCAGTTTCCTCATCTTGAATCTAGGATTGTTAGGAGCTGAGAAGATGGGAACTTAAATGGTATGACTCAGATCCTAAAAAAAAAAAAAATTAGAATGTTCCTTATTTTCCATAACTGGTCTCATTTTGGAGCTTCTGTGTTCCCCTATAAAAGGGGAAGAAAAGTCAAACTGGTCAGTATGAGTATCTTAGTTTTAACTGGTTTAAAACACTCTTTCAGATTAATTCAGTCACTTTTGCATAAATGGGTAGTCTTTTGAGGATTTGAGTTAAGTCAATTTGGGATTTCTTTCCAGGGGCATCAAAACAAATATAAACAGAATTTATACATCATCCTGGTTTGAAGGTGGAAGTTGTAGGTGCTAGAACCACATTGGGTCTAGGGGCTGTCTCCTGGGTTCATTCTGGCCTGTGAAATAAGCCAGACACAAAAAGCCACTTATTGTATGAGTCCATTTATATGAAATGCCCAGGATAGTTAACTCTATGGAAAGGAACTGTATTAATGGTTGCGAGTTGGGTGAGGAGGAAATGAAGTGTGATTGATAATGGATACAGGGTTTCTTTTTGGGGTGATGGAAATGTCCTGGAATTAGGTAGTGGTAGCAATGGAAAAGTTTATGAATATAATAAAAGCTGCTGAATTGCATACTTTAAAGGGTGAATTTTGGGGGTATGTGAGTTACACTTAAATTTTTGTTGTTGTTGTTGTTGTTTTAGACAGAGCCTCGCTGTGTCACCCAGTCTGGAGTGCAATGGCACAATCATGGCTCACTGCAACCACCACCTCCCGGGTTCAAGTGATTCTCCTGCCTCAGCCTCCTGAGTAGCTGGGACTACAGGTGCCTGCCACCATGCCTGGCTAATTTTTTGTATTTTTAGTAGAGATGGGGTTTCACCATGTTAGCCAGGATGGTCTTGATCTCCTGACCTCGTGATCTGCCTGCCTTAGCCTCTCAAAGTGCTGGGATTACAGGCGTGAGCCACCATGCCTGGACTTATACTTAATTTTTAAAAATCACTCATGGTCAGAATTAAAATTATTGTATTTCACTGTGTTCTTAGTTCTTTTGTGCATACTTTATCACAATTGGAATTTACTTTCTAGGAGAAAAAAAAATCAGTTGCACATATTTGTGTAGGTTTATTTCTAGGCTCTCTGTTCTGTTCCACTGTCTATTCCTCACTGTCTTGATATTACAGCTATATAGAATTAATAACTATTAATAGCAAGTACTAATTATTTGCACTTTATTCATTTTTTGGTCAAGATTGTTTTTGCTGTTCTAGGGCTAGTGCCTTTCCATATAAAGTTTGAAATAAGCTTATCTGTGCCTACAGAAATCTTGCTGGGATTTTGATAGAAGTTTTATCTAATCTATAGGCCAAGCTGGAAAGAACTGATGTATTTACTATGTTGACTCTTCCAATCCATGAGCATGGTATGCCTCTCTATTAATTTAAGCATTGTTTAATTTCCTTTATCAGCATCTTGTAATTTTTAGCATATAGATCTTATACATGTTTTGTTAAGTTTATTTAACCAAAATATTTAAATTTCTCTGGCATGATTATAAATAGTACTGTTTTTAAGTTCAGTTTTCACATGTCCATTCTTAGTAGATATAAATACAAGTGATTTTTGTCTGTTAATTAGGTATCTGGCAACTTTGTTTAATTCACTTCTAGGAAATTTTTGTTGTTGTTTGATAGATTCATTGGGCTTTTCTATTCAGACATTTATGTTATCGGCAAATAGGGACAGTTTTTATTTCTTCCTTTCCAATTTGCATACATTTTATTAATTTTCCTTGCCTTATTGCAGTGCCTAGAACTTTTAGTATTATGTTGAATCAGAGTGGTGAGAGTAGATGTCCTTTCCTTGTTTCCAATCTTAGAAAAAAATAATTCAGTCTTTCACTATTAAGTATGGTGTCATGTACCGGCCATTTTCAGTCTGCATCTTGGGAAGCACCATGTGGGACCCATGCCATACTGAATATCAGGCTATTCTCAGGAGGTGAATGTTCCTCTGGGCTATACCCTGGGAAGTGAGAAACAAACCTTCCTTGGGGAACTTCTCTCAAATCTTTTCTTATTTTTTTTACACAAAAGATAAGTCAACCCAGCCTGGAGTGCAGTGGCATGATAATAGCTCACAGCAGTCTCAAACTCCTGGGCTCAAGCAACCGTCTCACCTTAGCCTCCCAAGTAGCTGGAACTACAGGTGTATGCCATGACACCAGGCTAACTTTTATTTTTATTTGTCGCAGAAATGGGTGTCTCACTATGTTACCCAGCTGATCTCAAACTCCTGGGCTCAAGCAATCCTCCCACTTCAGCCTCCCAAAGTGCTGGGATTACTGGCATGATCCACTGCACCCAGCCATGCCCTCAAATCTTTCTGGTTGTTTCAAACTCCATGTCTCTGCCCATGTCTCCACCCTGCCAGTTATATCCTCTCCACTTTTCATTCCGTGCTTAAGGGACCAGAAGCTTCCCTTCTTCCTGAAACCTTTAAGAAATGGGGCTTCCTTTATATCACATCCTCTATGATTAGTCTAGTGCAGGAGTCTTTAAAGTGTGACATGTCAACTGCTGGGCATCCCCGAGACCCTAGCAGGGGTGTCTATGAGGCACAAAATGATTTTGATAAATACAAAGACATTATTTGCTTTTAAAAAATGTATCGACATTCTTCATTGATGTTGTAAAAATATTGGTGTGTAAAATTATGAGCACCATAGCAACAATCAAGACAGTGGTATGAGGCCAGGCTCAGTGACTCACGCCTGTAATCCCAGTACTTTGGGAGGCCGAGGCGGGCAGATCACTTGGGTCAGGAATTCAAGACCAGCCTGGCCAACATGGCGAAACCCCGTCTCTACTAAAAATACAAGAATTAGCCGGGCGTGGTGGTGCACGTCTGTAGTCCCAGCTACTCAGGAGTCTGAGGCATGAGAATCACTTGAATCCGGGAGGCGGATGTTGCAGTGAGCTGAGGTTGCGCCACTACACTTCAGCCTAGGTGACAGAGTGAGACTCTGTCTCAAAAAAAAAAAAAAAAAAGACAGTGCTGTTAAACACAACTAGTAGTCACTGCATTTTTTTCCGCCATCCATGTACAGTTAAAAAAATCAGTTTCATTAAATTATGTCCTCCATGAAGCAATAAAAAAATTAATGCTATTAAATCTCATCCCTTGAGTACACATCTTTTTAATATTTTATATAACCAGACAGGAAGTATGCATAAACCACCTCTGCTACATACTGGACCACAGTGGTTGTCTGAAGAAGCAGAAGCAAGTTGTGAGTATTCTGAACTAGCCTCTTTTTCATAAAACACCACTCTTATTTGAAAAATAACTGACGTACAAACTATAGTTATTCAAACGTAGGTGTTATGGAGATATTTTCTTGAAAATGATTAAAGCAAGCCTGTCACTTCAAGAAAAACAGCTGAGAACATTTGTTGCTAATGATAAAATTTGAATTTTCAACAAAAATAAGAATTTTAGAAATTTGTTTCCACCCCTGTGAACTTACTTCCAAGTGCTTACAGACATTTCTGATGACATGGATAGTGATATTAACAAATGTGATTTTTTAAAATATTGAGTAATGAAATGTGTCAACATTTGAAAGATCTATATAACTTAGTGAACTGATGTTTTCCAAGTGGCCAATACATAATGTTACAAAAACATACATGAGTAAAAGATCTATTCAAAGCATGAGATGGATAAATTAAGTTTAATATATCAAAGTATGAAAATTCATTGCTATAGTTTGAAATTCCATATGGCAACTAAACATTAAGAAGTAGGATTTTTTTCAAAGAATAATTCCACAATAATCTGAAATGGCGATTAATATACCTTGCATTTTTGAACTATTAATAAATACGCGTGTGAAGCTGGATTTTCTTCATGTACTTTAACCAAAATAGCAGATTGAAACAGACTGAATGCAGATGCAGATATAAAAATTTAACTTTCTATCAAACTAGACATTGAAGAGATTTCCAAAAAATATTTTTTTTAAAAAGTCACTCCTTACATATTGTTTTGGACAATGTAATTATTTCCCAGAAATGTATCCCTTAAGTTAACATGTAATGGATTTAACATTGATCTTATAAGAATGAATTAATAAATATTTTTACATGTCTCAATTTTAATTTATAAATATAGTAACTACTGATAAATATATAACCCCTGTAAACCAACAAAAGTTATCTGGGGCCTTAATAATTCTTAATATTGCAAAGGTGTCCTGAAATAAAAAAAAGTTTGAGAACTTACTCGTCACTCCCACAAGTTTTCTCATTTATGATTAAAGGGAAGCTTTGAGTATTTATCAAATTCTTTTCTCTCTCCACAAGCTTAGCTTTCAAGACTGTTGTCTCGTCTGAGCTTAACAAATCTAGTTTGCTCCTCAAAGCTGAACAAAGTTGTCTTTGTTTTAGGCAGTATCTGCCTTCCCCTGAAGCAATAAATGCCTCTGATTCAATCTGTGGGGAGCCACAGGGCAAAATGATTTGCAAGGAATAAAAAAAAATACATTGGTTTACCATATGAAAAATATTATCGTCATTACATGGGTATTAAATGGGATTTGTATCTTTAGTAACTGGCAGAGTACCTTGCAGAGAATAGCTACTCAATTCTTGTGGTTCCATTCCCCAAATAAGATACAGATCTAAATCTAACCAAGTAAAATAGTATTGAGGTTTTCCCAGTGCACAAACTATTCTATGCATTAAAAGTGGTCATTTTTAAAAACAGCTAATCAAGAAGTATTTGAAATGTACAAGGCACTTAGCTAGCAAGGTGCTAGCTGGGAACGCAAATCCAATTAGAAACAAATACTGTTTTATATGCTCGAGAGCAATAGGTCTCAACCTTGGTTATACATTGGAAACATCTAGGGAGTTTTTTAAAAGTACCAACACCTGGGCTTCAGTCCAATAGATTTTGATTTAAATGGTTTAGGGTGTGTTCTGAACATCAGTATTCTTTAAAATTCCTCAGTGGATCTTAATGGACAACCAAGGTAGAGAACAGTGGATTAAAACTGTAGAGTTTCAAATAAACTCCATTATATTCATTCATTTGCTTGTTCATTTATTTTATAGGTATTTATTGAGCACCTACTATGTTCCAGGAACTCTCATGCTGGGGATATGGCAGTAAACCAAACAAGGCATCTGCTCTCATGAGGCTAACGTTCTAGCAGAGACAGACAGAAACTACAGACATAAGCACATAAATACATGTTATGTCATTGGTGATAAGAACTCTGAAGAGGAAGAAAGCATGTTCGGGGAGTAGGTGGGTTAAGGTGCTTTTCAAGGGGCCATTCAGAGAGTCTCCTGTCAAAGTGGGCTGAAAACACAGAGAGTGGTGCTGAAAGGAAATCGAGCAGCTACTCGGGGAGGTTCATGCCAGGCCAAGCAAAAGTAAGTCAGAACTCGGCCCTTCTGATGTTCCAGATGCAAGAGGAGGCAATCGCTAGAGTGGTGGTTGAGAGGGAGAGCAGAAGGAGGTGGGCTGAGAGGCACCCTGTCAGGACTTTGCACTTTATCCCGAGCTAGACCATAGGGTGCTAGAGAGTTCTGAGCAGAGCAGTGATATTCTGACACTGGCTTTGAAACATCACATGAAAGAGATTGCAGGGAGCACCACTCAAGGGTAGAAGCGGGAAGATGAGTTAGGAGGGTATTTCAACAATCCAATTGAGAAGGGTTAGGGTGAGGGCCAGGGGGTAAATTGAAGGTGGCGAGAAGTGGTTTCAGCCAAGATAGGCTGTGGTGGAAGAGCCAGCAGAATTCACTGATGATTTGGATTTGAGAGTAGAAGATAGTGGAGAGCCAAAGCAACTCCAAGGTTTTCTGCCTGAGCAACACGTCTGCTCCTTGCAGCAATGCAGTCAGGTAGTCGGAAAAGGCATTTTCTCCAATTTATGAATGAGAAACTGAGGCCAAGAGAAGGGTGAGTGGCAAATGCAGGACCATACAGCTGATAAATCGCTAGAACTATTTACTGCCTGCCAACTCTTCAGATTCCAGGTCTAGGGATTCTTTCCTTTGTCAAAGTTTGAAACCACAATAACATAGGAGCAAACTCCACTTCCTTGAAGTTTGTTTTCTAGCTGTGAACTTAGGAGCTAGAGATAAACACCAAGTCTTAAATTAGTGCTAAACTCTGTGTACTAGTGCCACATGGGTGGGAGAGGCTATAGGCATTTTCAAGATCCTATGGCCTTGGCAGAGTGAGCAAGGCAGGCTGGAGGAGCTGGGTAGGAAGAGGACAGAGAAAGGAAGGGAGAGGCCATTGCTTGCAGGGTAAAGGAAAGAGGCTGATATATGTACATATCGTGTGTTCAGACATCAAAGTATAAAGCTCTGTATTTGGTTGGACAAGAAGATGCAAGTGCATTGAGGAGGAGGGGGGACCAGGTGGGCGGAGGTGGGGGAATCAGGGAGTTGAAATGAATTTGATAATTTAGGGCCAGATTATAGGAGACATTAAATGCCTATCTAATAGCGAGTGAGCCCATGGACTCCTAATAGAGATAATAAAGATTAGAGAAATATTGATGTG
Source organism: Pan paniscus (assembly GCF_029289425.2). Classification (NCBI taxonomy): domain Eukaryota; kingdom Metazoa; phylum Chordata; class Mammalia; order Primates; family Hominidae; genus Pan; species Pan paniscus. Next base: position 31,400,159 of record NC_073271.2, on the reverse strand, counting down.
ATTTCAAGGTGATAGTTAAGCTTATTAGGAAAGCAATAATAAAACCTCCATTAAAACAGGTCAAGAATATAGTTCTAATTTAATAACAAGTTGGATTAATCGGCTAGTCTTTAGAAGAAGTTTCATAATCACAGAAGCCTTTGAACTTGATGGGGGAGTTAACAGTAATTATTGTCAATAAGAACAGAGATCCCTTTGAAATAATAAGGCATTAAAATAAGGTGTAAAAGCAGTTGAGTGGCTTCCATTTGTACAAAACAGCGAAACAGCTTCAGGCCAAATGTATGCCTGGCCTGGGAGAGGCTGGAAGCAGAGCTCTATTTGCCCACCGGCTGGCTCTAGAGTGAGCAGTTGCATTTGTTTTGTGGGTGTGGCTAAGACAGGACAACTGGGAAGGCGTTTGAATGGCAAAACTCTTTCAATAAGGCCTAACTGGTTTGGGGAGTTCGGAGGGTGTGTACTTAAGGTAAGTTGGGGGTATTTAGTTAGGCCTACAATCCCTCATAATACTAGGTGGGGTATTGTGCAAAGAGAGGGCAGGAAAAATGTTCTAGATATGTTAGTGTGGTTTTTTGTTTTTCTCAAGAGGGAAAAATGTTCTTAAACTGTGGTCTCCTTGAGAAACCCATGGCCATATGGAGTATATTTTAAAAAGGAGCAATTTTTGAACCAATACTCTTTGGCCTTTAAAATATATGAATCTACTTGATATCACTTCTGTTGCTTTAGTGGAACAGTCAACGTGAATTTAGAGTGGCAAGTGTCTTCTGCAGTTTAGAAGTGCTCAGAGACAAAGAAGGTGAAGTTCAATAGGGTAAAGAGTAGGTGTCAAATGAAAAAGAACTGGTCCAACAATTTCAACACCTGCTTTTTCCAATACACTTGTGCAATATTATTGCATGTTAAATATGAATACATCAATTATCCAAAGAGAGTCTTGAAATTTTGAAACAACGTCATCATTAACAACAAAAATACAACACTCCTTAAATGCTATAAATATTAATTTTCAGCCATTATATTTACACCAAATAATTACGTCTGGAGAGTTTCACCATAAATCATATAGGCAAGGCATGGAAACATCAGGCAAACAGAACCAAGCAAAAGAAAAAAGAGAATGAAAAATTATCATCAGACTAAATAAACATGAGATGCCACAGAAATATGTAGATGTTAGTGTGTGAGACAAAGCGAGGGACCATCGTGGATTACACATTTCTTGTGAATCCAGGAAGCATTTTAGGTGAAAGGAAAGGAGGCACAGAAGTGCCTGGACCCATGCAGGATGAAGGAATCGGAGAGAACTGCTTTGCTTTTCACCTCAGTGCAATCCAGCACAGCCTTTCCAGATGGCTTTGAGAAATAGCAGCTGATTGAATGATGTGTTTCTTTCCTGCAAACCCATTGCATCTGGGGGTGGTCAGGCGAAAATGAACTACGTTGCAGCCTCGATGGAGGAGGTGTGAATAAGAAAAGAGGGTGCAGTCCCACCCCACTCTTCTTGTGGCTGCTGTGAAATCTGGACCAAAGATTGCTCAAGATGGAAGAGAATCTGTTTTCAAACCCAGTTCTGCCACGTATTTGTGATGTGATCGTGGGCAAATTACTAAATATTCCTTTTTTAAAATTTTTATTTATTTATTTTTTATTATACTTTAAGTTCTAGGATACATGTTCACAACGTGCAGGTTTGTTGCATATGTATACATGTGCCATGTTGGTGTGCTGCACCCATTAACTCATCACTTACATTAGGTATCTCTCCTAATGCTATCCATCCCCCCTCCCCCCCCCCCCCACGACAGGCCCCCGTGTGTGATATTCCCCTTCCTGTGTCCAGGTGTTCTCATTGTTCAATTCCTACCTATGAGTGAGAACATGCAGTGTTTGGTTTTTTGTCCTTGCGATAGTTTGCTGAGAATGATGGTTTCCAGCTTCATCCATGTCCCTACAAAGGACATGAACTCATCCTTTTTTTATGGCTGCATAGTATTCCATGGTGTATATGTGCCCCATTTTCTTAATCCAGTCTATCATTGATGGACATTTGGGTTGGTTCCAAGTCTTTGCTATTGTGAATAGTGCTGCAATAAACATACATGTGCATGTGTCTTTATAGCAGCATGATTTATAATCCTTTAGGTATATACCCTGTAATGGGATGGCTGGGTCAAATGGTATTTCTAGTTATAGATCCTTGAGGAATTGCCACACTGTCTTCCACAATGGTTGAACTAGTTTACAGTCCCACCAACAGTGTAAAAGTGTTCCTATTTCTCCACATCCTCTCCAGCACCTTGTTGTTTCCTGACTTTTTAATGATTGCCATTCTAACTGGTGTGAGATGGTATCTCATTGTGGTTTTGATTTGCATTTCTCTGATGGCCAGTGATGATGAGCATTTTTACATGTGTCTGTTGGCTGCATAAATGTCTTCTTTTGAGAAGTATCTGTTCATATCCTTCGCCCACTTGTTGATGGGGTTTTTTTTTTTTTTCTTGTAAATTTGTTTGAGTTCATTGTAGATTCTGGATATTAGCCCTTTGTCAGATGAGTAGATTGCAAAACATTTTCCCATTAGGTAGGTTGCTTGATCACTCTGATGGTACTTTCTTTTGCTGTGCAGAAGCTCTTTAGTTTAATTAGATCCCATTTGTCAATTTTGGCTTTTGTTGCCCTTGCTTTTGGTATTTTAGACATGAAGTCCTTGCCCATGCCTGTGTCCTGAATGGTATTGCCTAGGTTTTCTTCTAGGTTTTAGGTCTGACATTTACGTCTTTAATCCGTCTTGAATTAATTTTTGTGTAAGGTGTAAGGAAGGAATCCAGTTTCAGCTTTCTACATATGGCTAGCCAGTTTTCCCAGCACCATTTATTAAATAGGGAATCCTTTCCCCATTTCTTGTTTTTGTCAGGTTTGTCAAAGATCAGATGGTTGTAGATGTGTGGTATTATTTCTGAGGGCTCTGTTCTGTTCCATTGGTCCATATCTCTGTTTTTGTACCAGTACCATTCTGTTTTGGTTACTGTAGCCTTGTAGTATAGTTTGAAGTCAGGTAGCGTGATGCCTCCAGCTTTGTTCTTTTGGCTTAGGATTGGCTTGGCAATGTGGGCTCTTTTTTCATTCCGTATGAACTTTAAAGTAGTTTTTTTCCAATTCTGTGAAGAAAGTCATTGACAAGTTGATGGGGTTGGCATTGAATCTATAAATTACCTTGGGCAGTATGGCCATTTTCACGATATTGATTTTTCCTATCCATGAGCATGGAATGTTCTTCCATTTGTTTGTATCCTCTTTTATTTCGTTGAGCAGTGGTTTGTAGTTCTCCTTGAAGAGGTCCTTCACATCCCTTGTAAGTTGGATTCCTAGGTATTTTATTCTCTTTGAAGCAGTTGTGAATGGGAATTCACTCATGATTTGGCTCTCTGTTTGTCTGTTATTGGTGTATAAGAATGCTTGTGATTTTTGCAATTGATTTTGTATCCTGAGACTTTGCTGAAGTTGCTTATCAGCTTAAGGAGATTTTGGGCTGAGACAATGGGGTTTTCTAAATACACAATCGTGTCATCTGCAAACAGGGACAATTTGACTTCCTCTTTTCCTAATAGAATACCCTTTATTTCTTTCTCCTGCCTGATTGCCCTGGCCAGAGCTTCCAACACTATGTTGAATAGGAGTGGTGAGAGAGGGCATCCCTGTCTTGTGCCAGTTTTCAAAGGGAATGCTTCCAGTTTTTGCCCATTCAGTATGACATTGGCTGTGGGTTTGTCATAAATAGCTCTTATTATTTTGAGATATGTCCCATCAATACCTAATTTATTGAGAGTTTTTAGCATGAAGGGCTGTCGAATTTTGTCAAAGGCCTTTTCTGCATCTATTGAGATAATCATGTGGTTTTGGTCTTTGGTTCTGTTTATATGCTGGATTACGTTTATTGATTTGCATATGTTGAACCAGCCTTGCATGCCAGGGATGAAGCCCACTTGATCATGGTGGATAAGCTTTTTGATGTGCTGCTGGATTCGGTTTGCCAATATTTTATTGAGGATTTTTGCATCAATGTTCATCAGGGATATTGGTCTAAAATTCTCTTTTAATCCTCTTTTTATTTTAGCCACAGTCCTCATATTTCTAAAATGTGAATGATGACTACCTCATGCTTGGGTATGTTTTGCTTTGTTTGATTGTATAGGTGTATAAGTGTTCAAGAACTTTATGGAAGACAGTGTGAGTTAAGCTTATTGAAAATTGAAGTGCTGTACAGGTGAGAGGTATGGTTGTATTATTTCTACTGGTGGTGGTTTGGGTGGGTACAGTGAGGGCTGACTGTGTGATCTCCAGGACTGGTTTGGCTCTTGCTGCTAGAACTCTCCCCTTTCCTCACATGCACACTCTGACCATGTTGTGAGAGGGTGGGGAATTTTTGTCTCTGATATTTATTTCAAAGGTCGAGAGGCTGAAGGATGTCCAATGGAGAAAATGTTCTACATCTAGGCTCAAGCACAAATTGCTGTTTACTTCATATCTTAAAACTTACAGTGTAGTCATGATGTGGAAAAAAAGCATTTTGTTTCCTTTCACTCATAAGAGAATAAAATGATGAATTTACTTAAATTTCCTGTAAGAGATTTTGCTTTGACACAAGGAATAATGAGATGTCCTGGTGTTTTGGTGAAGACGGTACACTGGGTTCCTGAGAAAGGTGGCAGGATGCATTGAAAAACAGGGCAAAGACCTGCCCAACGTCAGGGACAGGTTCCATTTTACTTACATTCGTTTATTATGCTCATTTATTATGCTCGGCTTGTGAATCAGTACAGCTGACATATTTTTTGACATAAATGATGCATCACTAAGTTGCAACTTGACTAGAACATAACCTGATTCAGACTAAAAGGTATTCTAAGGCCACAGTTCATATACGTGGTGTGGTGGAATACACAAGCCATACAAAATGGTCTGAGGTCACCAGCTGTCCATGTACCATGGCTGAAGGAAAAAATTCAGCCTGTACTGCCCTTGCCAGCATTTGCCAAAAAAAGAATTTGCACAAAGGCATCAAGCAGGCTCATGGTTTCCCTAGAACCCTCTACAGATAGTCACAAATGTCTCAAATTTTGTAACATGATGCTTATTCCTTGTCAGAACCCACAGTAGTAATGTGAACAACAATTTTGGTTCTAATCCATCTACAGAAAGGCATCACCTGATGTATATTCTGAAGAAGTAATTGGTCACAAGTAATAGCAACTTACTAAAAAAATTGAAATTATTTTCTTGGCCTCATTAAGCACCAAGCATTTTTAGGATAGTATTTGTGTTGATTAATTTTATGTGTCAACGTGGAAGGTGTCTTGGGATGAGATTAACATTTACATTGCTGAACTTTAAGTGAGGCAAATCGCCCTCCATAATTTGGTGGGCCTCATCCAATCAGTTGAAGGTCTGAATAAAAGAAACAGACCAGCCTCCCTGACAGGGAATTTTCCTGTAGATGACCTTCAGGCTTCCTCTGTGCAATCGGCTTTCTTGAATCTCCAATGGGCCCATTTTGCAGATTTTGGACTTACCAGCCTCCGTAATAATGTGACTCAATTTTTTATAATAAATCTCTGTCTCTTTCTTTTGGATGAATGTGTGCTAATTATCAAGCCTGTGAAGGGGTGGGGAAATAAAATTTACCAAGCATCCACAATGCAATGGGATGTACATCACATATATTGCTTACTTTGACCTTTAAGACAATCTATCACATGATTATCAAGATCCCCATTTCACATATCGGTGCACAGAGGTGGTGTACCAACCCCTGGGCGAATCGAACCCAAGTCCATCTGATCCCATAGCTAAGACTCACTGCATTGACCCAGCATTGTCAATTTCCTGATTGTACCTCATCACCCAAAACGCCTTGAGCATGTTTTCATTGTTGGGAATATCTGCTGGGGCTTGTAGGCTTGAAGGGGTTATTCTTGCCATGGGACTTTGTTTAATGAAAAGAACAGTAGACAGGGAATCCTTACCATGGGGCATAAACCCCTGTTGCCTCTAACCCCCTTAGGACAAGTCCATCTCTCAGCACCTGAAATCTCTATTGACTATACAGTGGTTTACTTCTTTCGGTACCTATTGCAAAGATTTGCTTTAAGAAACAAACAAAATAATGCATGGGTTAACATTAAAAAAAAATAAATTAACAGATAAAAAGAGCATATGGAGAAAAGGATAAAGGAGTTCTAATGAGAACTTCACAAATTCATGTAAGTTCAAAGATCTTGAAGACACGTAGGCCGGGCGTGGTGGCTCATGCCTGTAATCCCAGCACTTTGGGAGGCTAAGGTGGGCAGATCACCTGAGGTAAGGAGTTTGAAACCAGCCCGGCCAACATGGTGAAACCCTGTGTCTACTAAAAATACAAAATTAGCCAGCTGTGGTGGTGAGTGCCTGCAATCCCAGCTACTCAGGAGGCTGAGGCAGGAGAATCACTTGAACCCGGGAGTCAGAGGTTGCAGTGAGCCAAGATCGCGCCATTGCACTCCAGCCTGGGCAAAAAGAGCAAAACTCCACTCAAAAAATAAAAATAAAAAATGACACCTAAGTGTAGCTTGAATATTTTAGTGTCTAATTCCATGCATCATTGTGCAAAACAGAATTTGAATGGGAATTTTAAAATATTGACTGGTTTAACCCAGTAAATAGTTATTGTGTGGCTCCCATATACTCAGCATCATGCTACAGCCTGAGCGGCTATAGAGAGACAGATAAGGCAGTAACTGCTACCAAAAAAATTCTTATCTAGATAGGAAAGAAGATAAAAAAAATTAAGTTGCTATGTAGCAGTCACTTTGTAAGCATTTTACACGCATATTTTCTTTTAATTATTGCAACAATGCTTGTTAGGCGGTAGGTACCATCATTACCCCAATTTACAGAGTTTCTAAAAAGAGAGAAAGAGCCTTCGAGGGATTAGTACTAAGCCCCTCATGCTGTTAGGGGTGATCCAGGCTGGGCATTGAGGCTCCTGAACTCTGACTCACAACCACGCTGCCTCAACAGTCGGCAATGTCATTCATACTAACTCTCAGCAGAATGTGAAAGAGTCTGGGATTTTGCTGAAAGCAAAGTACCATGGGAGCCCCAAGATGCAAGAGATTCCTTATAAGAAGAAACACTGCTGCCTCAGGGGAAGGCTACATTTGAGCTGGCACTTGCAAAACAAGTCATGTCTTGGCAGATGGATGAAGGGAGGCTTTATAGGCAGAGAGCAAAGGCAAGAAGGTGAGGAGGTGCTGGGTGTGTCTGGGGTGAACAGGTGGTTTTTCAAAGATGGTATAGCAGAGAATGGAAGCTGGGGTGGAGGAAGCAAGGCAGGAAAGGAGACAGGCTGATGGCAAGTAATTCTCATGTTGTCTTCAGGGTTTGGACTTTATTTCATATACAATGAGATGCCAGTGGAAGCGTTTGGGTAGGAGCATGACCTAATGGAGATGTCACTTGCCTTTTTTTTTTTTTTCTGGTGGTAACATGGAGAACAGTTTGGAAGCTCTCCCAGTTAAGATTGTAATATCTGCATCCAACAGAACACCACTAAAGCCAAATAGTTTATTTTTCAAATGAAACAAGAAGTCAAGGTTGGCATTCTAGGATGGGCACAACAGTCAGAGAAAATATCAAGGACTTGAGTCCACCTTGTTCACTTAGTGGATGCTTCAGTCCTCAGGTTTCGAGAGGGCTGCTCTACCTCCCAACAGCGCATCAGAGTTTCAGGCAAGAAGGGGGAAGGGCAAAGTTCAAACTCATATGTTAATGGAATATCACACTTGTTATGAGAAAAGCAATAGTTTTAACAGACATGCCTTCCCCCAGATGCCTGCTTAAAATCATTGGCTAGACTGGATGAGAATGTAAGGAATTGTGGGGAAGTGTTTATTTATTTATTTATGTTTGAGATAGAGTCTGACTGTGTCTCCCAGGCTGGAGTGCAGTGGCACGATCTCAGCTCTCTGCCTCCCAGGTTCAAGCAATTCTCCCGCCTCAGCCTCCTGAGTAGCTGGGATCACAGGCACGCACCACCATGCCCAGCTAATTTTTGTATTTTTAGTAGAGACGTGGTTTCACTACGTTGGCCAGGCTTGTCTTGAACTCCTGACCTCAGGTGACTCACCCACCTCACCCTGCCAAAGTGCTGGGATTACAGGAGTGAGCCACCATGCTCGGCTTGTTTATTTTTAATGAGACATTTGCTACTGCAAAAGTTGTTTCAGTTAGGAAGAATGGAGGAATGGACACTGCATAGCTGACTACAGTGCTGTTGAAGAGGCAATTATAAAGGAAGAGACACCTATTTAGAAGTGTCTTAGTCTTCTCAGGCTGCCATAACAGTATACCACTGACAAAGTGGCTTAAACAGCAGACATTTGTTTCTCACAATTTTGGAGGCTGGAAATCCAAGATCAGGGTGGCAGCATGGTCAGGATCTGGTGGGGGCTCTCTTCCTGGTTATCAGACGGCTGCCTTCTCATTGGTGCTCACTTGGCTTTTCCTCAGTGCATGCATGCAGAGAGAGATCATCTCTGGCATCTCTTCCTTTTCTTGTAATGACGTTATTGGATTATTGCTCATCCTTATGACCTCCTTTAACCTTAATTACTTCCTTAAAAACCTCATCCCAACTGGGCAGGGTGGCACATGCCTGTAATCCCAGTACTTTGGGAGGCCGAGGCAGGCAGATCACCAGGTCAGGAGATCGAGACCATCCTGGTTAACTTGGTAAAACCCCATCTCTACTAAAAATACAAAAAAAAAAAAAATTAGCTGGGCATGGTGGCGGGCGCCTGTAGTCCCAGCTACTCGGGAGTTTGAGGCAGGAGAATGGCATGAACCCGGGAGGCAGAGCTTGCAGTGAGCTGATATAGCACCACTGCAGTCCGGCCTGGGCGGAATAGCGAGACTCTGTCTCAAAAAAAAAACAAACAAAAAACTCATCTCCAAATAGTCACATTGAGAGTTAGAGAGCTCCAACATAGGAATTTTATGGGGACACAGCAGTCAGTCCATAACAACAAGTGATTAAAAATTGTCTGTTATAGAAGGAAAGATGATCTGAACCAGGCTACTGGCTGGAGTAAAGAAAAGGAAAATTGAGGGTGGGATACTTGAGCGGTAATTCGTTACCACCTGTTGAGTAGTTAGTATGTGCTAGATGTTCTTCTGTGCTTTAATTCTCACAATAACCTCATGTTATTGTTGTTATTAAACTGAAGAGAAAACAGAAGCTCAGGAAGGTTAAGAAACTTTCCTGAAATCACACTCTTGGTCATGGCCAGAGCAAAGACAATATCCCTGTGAGAGAAGAGGAAGAGAGAAATTCTGCAAATAACCTCAGATTTTGAATCAAGGAATTTGAAGGTACCTTTAGCAGAGGTATAGATCCCAAGATCTGCGAGAAACAATGAGTTAAATTGTGGAGAAAATGACTTTTGGGGAAGGCTGACAGAACGGAGGAAGTAACCCAATCAAGAGGTGGAAATATAGCTCTTGCACTTGAGATCTAGAGCAAGTTAAATGTTGGAGGTACCAACACATGGAGAATAGTTGAGCTCTGGGAATGAGTGGGATTTCCAAGCCCAAGTAGAAATGAACAGTGGAAGAAGAAGGCTGAAGAGGGAAGCTAGGGCACTGGGTGCTTTCAAAAAGCAGCACAGTCTCTCCCTGGTCACAATAAGGACATCTGGACAATCTTCCTGGTCACAGAAGGGACATCTGGACACTCAATGCTGTGTCAACCCCAATGCCCATGGTATCAGCAGTATCTGATACCACTCCATCAGGTGACCCATTCACCTTTCTTGGGTTTGTCACCTATGGAATGGGATAAATAGCACACACCTGCCATCTCAGGGATGAGCCATGAGCATTAACAAGGCAATGCTTGTAAAATACTTTGAAGATGAGAAGTGTTGTGCACACGCTGTTTTATTGTCATGTCTTACATTTGATCATATTCTTCCTAAAACATCTCTACAGAAATTGATGCACCTTTTGTGGGTTCAGTGGCTTATTTCTGTGGTAGATTTTATATCTCAATAAAAAACACAATATAATATTTTAAATAGTTTGAGATGCTTTTCTTAGACATCAAAGACATAATTTCTAAAACCTCTAAACTGGCTTCTGTTGATTTCTCTTACAACATGTTAATGTCAACAGCCCAAGTTAAGAATGTAAAGAAGGAAGGAGCAATAGCAGCCCATTTAAAAATCTTCTATATAGGCCAGAGAAACCACCCCTAACTCAGGGAAGCTATACGTTAACTCTCAGAGCTGCTTGGACCAACTGAAGGCACAAGATGCCTGGCTTTTCACACTACTGCATGAGATATTCCCTGATTCAAGGCATTCAGTCCATGTTTTCTGGGGTCCTTGGCTCTTCAGTTTTTCTTAAACTATGAAGACTTTCTTCCTCATTCCAGAATCAGAGGTGTAGCTGAAAAGCAGGTAACTACCCATTGTAAAAGGGCATAGATCCAAGATCTTTACACATATATGCCAAAATTATTCATTTTTCTGAATATAGTTTAACAATCTAAATATGTACATGGCAACTTTTGTTTCCCAAATGCACATTAATTCTTGCCTTTCTTTCAAAAGGTGCCAGTAAAAAGAAGGGAAAGCTAAATGAATGAGCTCCTTTATGATGAAGAAGATGGGAGGGGTATGAAAACATTTGCAAACTGTTCCCAGATTCTCACATTCCCAGGGGCAAGAATCAGTGAAACTTTGGATCAGACAGTCCCATGCAGGCCGCCCAATTCTGAACACTAACCAGAGCCCAACCCATATCTCAAACCTTTCCCTCATGTTCTGCCTATTATTCTTTTCGTGACACTATCAATTCATGTTCTTCATGTTCCCGACATTAGAAAATTTGTCAAAAGACAGAAGTACTAGGGTCAACAAGAAGGCATTAATAGAAATATCAATCATAAAGTCATGTTCTCTGAACACTGATCTGGCTTCAGGTGAAGATAGAATGTCATCTGGGAGGACTTATTCCTAGGCTGAATTATTTTAAGACAATACTGATTAGGCATCACCTTCTCTGTCACCAAAGACTGGTTCCATTTAAATTGGAAAATGTAGAATGCATAATGTCAGATGTCTGAATGACATAGAATCAAGAAGGAAAGACACTGCGGTAAGTGACTGAATGGGGATTCCAAAATATCTCAGTTGTCCATGATGAAGAGCTGAAAACAGTGAAATGAAATCTACTAGGGATAACTAGGTAAGTCTGCATTGAGATTCAGAAAATCATCCAGCTATAAAATGGAAAGACCTATATAAATTGAACTTCCCTTATGAAAAGGGATCTTGTTGACTTCAAACTCAGTTCAGGTCAGCATGACTGGGTTGATAAAAAGCTAATGCATACACAGATTACATTACAAGTTGTGTAGTGTTCATAACAGGAGATGTAATCATAGAATTCATTCCCTGAAGTTGTTATCAGCACTCATCACTGAGTAAAGTGAACAGATGTCATACATAAGGAGTGATAGAGATTATAGGATCAGTAAGTTCTCAGACTAAAGAGTAGGGTCATACTTAGCTTCAACGAATGGTGCTGTTGCAGGAATTCAGGATTTGTTTTTTTTTTTTTTTCTTTTTTTTTTTATTATACTTTAAGTTTTAGGGTACATGTGCACATTGTGCAGGTTAGTTACATATGTATACATGTGCCATGCTGGTGCGCTGCACCCACTAACTCGTCATCTAGCATTAGGTATATCTCCCAATGCTATCCCTCCCCCCTCCCCCCTCCCCACCACAGCCCCCAGAGTATGATATTCCCTTTCCTGTGTCCATGTGATCTCATTGTTCAATTCCCACCTATGAGTGAGAATATGCGGTGTTTGGTTTTTTGTTCTTGCGATAGTTTACTGAGAATGATGGTTTCCAATTTCATCCATGTCCCGACAAAGGATATGAACTCATCATTTTTTATGGCTGTATAGTATTCCATGGTGTATATGTGCCACATTTTCTTAATCCAGTCTATCATTGTTGGACATTTGGGTTGGTTCCAAGTCTTTGCTATTGTGAATAATGCCGCAATAAACATATGTGTGCATGTGTCTTTATAGCAGCATGATTTATAGTCATTTGGGTATATACCCAGTAATGGGATGGCTGGGTCAAATGGTATTTCTAGTTCTAGATCCCTGAGGAATCGCCACACTGACTTCCACAATGGTTGAACTAGTTTACAGTCCCACCAACAGTGTAAAAGTGTTCCTATTTCTCCACATCCTCTCCAGCACCTGTTGTTTCCTGACTTTTTAATGATTGCCATTCTAACTGGTGTGAGATGATATCTCATAGTGGTTTTGATTTGCATTTCTCTGATGGCCAGTGATGATGAGCATTTTTTCATGTGTTTTTTGGCTGCATAAATGTCTTCTTTTGAGAAGTGCCTGTTCATGTCCTTCGCCCACTTTTTGATGGGGTTGTTTGTTTTTTTCTTGTAAATTTGTTTGAGTTCACTGTAGATTCTGGATATTAGCCCTTTGTCAGATGAGTAGGTTGCGAAAATTTTCACTCTGATGGTAGTTTCTTTAGCTGTGCGGAATTCAGGATTTGTATTTCAGATCTTCACTTTTTTTCCAAGAGATTTTGGAAATATAAATTTCAATATAAAAAATATCTGATTTTCTAAAAACCCTAATTTTGTTTAAAAGGCCATATCTAGCCGTGGGCCTCCCATTTTTACCTCTGTGTTAGGTATATTGTCTGGATCTTAGGAGAGAGATGTGGGTTATAGATAGATTTGGGGGCTTATGAGTCATAAAATTCCTGTGTTGGAGCTCTCTCTCAATGTGACCTATTAAAAGGTCATCTTACAGGTGGTGGTTGAATCAAGGGTAGTAAATAAAATCATCAGGGAATATATAGAGACTAGGAAGGTGGAGCTTTAGTCCTGCTTTATTTGGGGCTAACTGTATAGATTTTTAAAACTGATTTTATTTAAAGGCTTTTTAGCTATACTTCTTTGCATTATAATTTTAGTTATTGCTCTAAGGACTACTATAAACATTCTTACATTTTCACAGTCTGCTTAGAATTAATAGTGTGCCACTTCATGTATGATATACAAATGTCATAATTAATTAAATCTGTTTACTGATTCCGTCATCCTTCCTGCTATAGTTGTCATATGTGTCATTATCTACATGCTTCATAAATCATAATACAAAGTTTTTTTTTAATTTAAGCAGTCTTTTGCCCACATATTTACCATTTCTGGTGTAAATGAGTTGAATTTATTTTGAAGATTCCATTTGCATCTAGTACAAATTCCTGTCAGTCTGAAAAACTTACTTTAGTGTATATTGCAGTGTGGACATACTGCCAATAAATTATCTTAGTTTGTATTTATTTGCAAATTTCTTTATTTTACCTTGAAGATTATTTCCATCTTTCTTGAAGGTTATTTTCACTGGATATAAAAGGATAACTTGAAAGTTTTTGCTTTCTTTTATCACATTAATGACATTGATCCACTGTAGTCTAGCTTTCATAGTTACTGATAAGAAGTTAGCAATTGTTTGTATTGTTTTTATTCTATACCTATTATATGATGTGTTACATTGTTTCTGGCTGCTTTAAGAATTTTTTGTTATCTGGTTTTCTTTCTTTCTTTTTTGAGACAGGGTCTCACTCTGTCACCCAGGCTGGAATGTGATACCACAGTCATGGTAACTGCAGCCTCAACCTCCCAGACTCAAGTGGTCCTCCTGCCACAGCCTCTTGAGTAGCTGGGACTACAGGCATGCGCCACCACACTTGGCTAATTTTTTTAGAGACATGGCTTTGCCATGTTGCCCAGGCTGGCCTTGAACTCCTAGGCTCAAGCAATCTGCCTGCCTCAGTCTCCCACAGTGCTGGGATTACAGGTGTGGACCACCACACCCAGCCATCTGGTTTACTTTCAATAATCATAATGGCTCTTACTATGGTTTTCTTTGATTGAATTTTCCAACCTTTATGTTTTTCACCAAATGTGAAGAATTTTAGGCATTGCTACTTCAAAAAAATTTTCCCTGTTTTCCTTTTGAAATCTTTTCACAAGCCAATCCGTTTTTTCTTTCTGTTTTTAAGATTTTATGACTGTATTGATCTATTTTCTACTTCACTGACTTTTTCTTGTGTCATCTCCTAGTTATTAAGCCCATCCAGTTAATTTCTTATTTCAGGCATTGTATTTTTCAGTTCTAGGTTCTCATTTGGTTATTATTTATGGTTTCTATTTTTTTACTGAGACTTAGCATTTTTATTTATGAAATACATATTTCTCTTATTTTAGATCATGTTTAAAATATCTGCTTTAAAATCCTTGTCTGCTAATATCTGGGTTATTTCAGGATCGGATTTTATTAAGTCTTTTCTCTTGGTTTTGTGTTATATTTTCTTTATTCTTCGTATATCTAGTAAACTTGCTTTGTATATCTAGTAATCCTGGACATGGCGAGTAATACGTTTTGGAGACCCTGAATTCAGAAAATTCAACCAAATCACAAAGGGTGTTGATTATTTTGTTTTAAGCAGACAGTTAACTTGATTAGAACTGAAATCCAAAATTTTTCATTCTTGTGGTGGGCAGCAGCTGAAATCTGCGTTCTGTTCTTTTAGCCTAGGCAGCACTGCTTAGAGTCTACCCTGTGCATGCACAGTTCAAGGTACATCAGAGATTTGGGCAGAATTTATACATGAAATTTTGGATATCATTCTCTGGCTATCTTCTGTCTGGTTTGGTCTCCTAAAATTGTTTTTCTGGTTCTTCAAGCTTGTAAGACTGTTGCTTTTGATCCAAGTTTTCATTTCCTAGTGTAGCCCTAACTTGGACCTGCTCTCTGGCTAAAGCCTGTAAAAAGCAGAAAACTTATCATTGTTATGTTCTTCTCCTGAGCATTGATTGCCTCTCTGTCTTTGCCTGCCTTTGGTCTCTCTCCAGAGTATTCAGTCATTGGTTTTGAATAATTTGTACAGAGTTCACAGTTGTTACCTGTGATACAGTTTGTCTGACAGGAGCTATTCTGGTATTACCAGAAGCAGAAATTCCAGGCAAGTCGGGTGGGGAGATAGGAGCAACCCCTCAATTCAGGGCCAGTAGGCACATCAATTACAACTGGGTTAACCATTTACAGTGATCCACCTGGGCTAGGATTCCTCCTAGTTAAAGCTCAGATTACCAGATACAGGCCAGCCTGTGTGTAATAATCCTTTCAACTCAACTGATAGGCCACAAGCAACCAGCTTCCTAACTGAGGCCCCTACCTCCCAAGTTGATCACCCAAAATTTGTTCTCTATACTGCCATGGAAGTGATCTACGTAAAAACAGACCATACCATATCCCCTACCTAAGAATCTTTCCATGGCTCCTGACTTATCTTCAGAAGAAAACCCAAACTTCTTAACAGGGCTTAAAAGATCATATGGGACTTGAAACCCAAATATTCTGCCTCCTTTTTTGTCATTTTCTCACCCCTTTCTCACCCCCACTCCCAGTAAGCATATTGTGCTGTAAGGACAATCAGATCTTGCTGATTCATAAAAGTCACCTGCATTTTTACACTTCCACATAATTGGAAATAAACTCATCTTGCCTTACATTATTTTTCTTTTTAGTTCTTGTCTCTATTTGACATTATAATACAGAACTATATTTCATTTATTTTTCATTTATCTATTTACTTACTTTTTCATTCATTAATTTGATTTTACTCTGTGCCTTCCCTGTGGGAATATAGGCATCATGAATTAGGAACTTGGTTTTGTTCAAAATGATATCCCGAGTATTCAAAATGATATCCCCATTATTCACAATACTACCTGGCACATAATAGACACTTCAATAAATACTTCTTGAATAAATATTGCACTTACTGGTTGAAATTCCCTCTCACTTTTTGCCCAAGGCAGCCTGCTAAAGGCATACTCAGAACCAGCTCAACTGTTTTCTTTGGGAATTCCTCTCAGCATCCTCTCACCTCCATAGAATGAATTATCATCGTCATTCATTTTCCCATAGAATCTGTTTACCTTATTTATCATTTTTGTTTCACTGCCTGTTTCTGCATTGATCACCACACCATGGTATTAAAGCAAGACTGCTCATGAATCAACTTGTAATTTCGACCATGGTATGTATTCCCCACGCAATTCTTACTTCCCTTCAGAGAGGATTCCCTTTCTGACTTGTCTCTCCATTTGGAGAAAAACCGTTTTGTTCCATCAAGCCTGTAGATAAGGTCTAAGGCAGACTTGATTATACCAAAATCTGGATACATTGCACTCACAACTAAGTGTGATTTTGGTGACTTGGGAAAACCGATGATAGTTTATTAATTATTCAAGCAGCCTTAGATATGAATTGGAAAATTATGCTGAAAACTAGTTGGTTTTAGTGCCCCAAATCAAGGCATTTCCTTTGGATCCATTGTTTTCTAATATTTGCAAGCTTTTCAGGATTAAAACCTTGAGATTATCTTTTGTATTATATTTGTGGTCCAATCTCATTTGATGACTTTAAGAGTAACTAAGTCTACTCACATATTCCATAGGAAGCATTATCCAAGCACCGGAGACCATGCTCTCTTCAACTTCAAACTGCAGTCAAGTGGAGTAAATAATGCAGAGAGCTAAATTAACTCAAAGCACCAATGATCATGGAATAACATTCCTATGTTTACTGTTCAAGAAAAATCTTTACAAATGCTGAAATGCTGTTAGAAAATCTATAGTTATATTATTATCATCATAAAACTAAGAATTAACCTATCTTTATTCTCCTCTGAAATCTCCTTTCAAGAAATATATAAAAACAGCAGGTAGAAGATACCTTCAAAATGGAAGAAGCCTTATGCTATTTCATCTATTTGTCTTTGTTTGGGTTAAACTCCAGAAACCCGGCTTGGTGTTTGTTCACTGTCCACACAATAGTAAATGATCCCAGGAGAATAAGTACATGATCACTTCCTCAGTGTCTCTGGCAATATAAGAGTTTAAAAACATGTGTACATGTGCCTGTGCATACAACAATACACATATAAATCACGGATTTTTGCTGAAATGAAATACTGAGGCCATGTGAGCGTTTTTCAGTCTTCAACTTAGACACTTGGGCTGCATGCCCAGCTATGACACATCGTCCATGTTTATGAAGTCAATTTCATTTCAGTTGTTAGTATCAGTTACCATCATTCTGGATTTAAAGCCACCAGCCCAGAGCCTTTCTCTGAGCTCTCACAGATTCTAGTAGCTGTAGCAGGCATGTGACACTTCTGTGCACACTGTCTCATCTTGTTCCTGGGCCATCTGTTTGAACAAGGCCTTTTCTCTTCATTTTATTATAAATTCTTGAATCCAGGAAGCATGTCTGATATTTCTCAGAATCCTTTTTAATGTCTACCCCAGAAGTCTGTTCTAACAAGTACTCCAAAAATGTTGATTGATTCTAAATGGATTCTCAATATTATGAACAATATTTTTAGAATAAAAGAAATATTCACTTTTGTGTTTGGAAAATTCAGTGGATATGTTAAAAACAAAATATGGAAATGGGGTGAGCTCTTAAGGACTGTGAATTTCCACAGCAGCATATAATTTCAATAGAAGATCCCAATCCAACTTCATGAGGAATATATTAAGAGACAAAATAGAGAAACTATGACAAACTGGGTTTAGTATTTCCACCTCATCAACAATTATTTCTACCACAATCAATGAGAAAAAAACAAAGTTGTCAATCTTGATTGAGAGTGAGCATGTGTGTTTTCTCTCCTCTCTTCTGCCTCCCCCTTTTTCTCTTCTGAAACTGAGTCAGACGAGGCCGCATTTCCAGTTAGAAGTCGACATCAGAGCCAAGCAGCTGTTCAGAAATGTCCAAATAGACAGCAAGTGGCACTGATGGAGTTAACGGCAGTGACTCACTTGGGGCATTCACAGCAGGTCAGCTGAAACTCTCCCTTGCTGTATAGAGAATTTAGTCCTGCTGGGCATGCGCCCAAGACTGTGAGCTGAGGTTGATAACAGCAGAGTGCCTCTTAGTTGCCACTGGTTGCTTTGCCGTTCTCAGTTTTCACAGTTTTTTTAAAGGTGGATTTTTGTCTAACGCAATCATGAACGGTGATGGGAAGAACAGGCTGAGCAGCTGTTGACTGAAATAACAGAGGGGAGGACGGGTATCTGGAAATGCTGAACACAAGTTGTCCTGCAAGCTTTGATGATGACGTTCGCATAGAAAATTATTGGTCAGAACCAGGAAGTGGAGCAGGCTTCATGCCAGTAAGGCTAGCTTGGCAAAGGTAAGATTTTTAGGATTTCAGAAAGGTTTCATTCATCTAGGAATCCTTTTCTACAAAATGTTATGGTGTTATAAAGTTACTCAATGGAGCAACAATAAAAACAAATCAAAACCATCCAAAGGAAAAAATACATGAGAAGCAGAGCATACTTATATTTTGTGAGCTTATACAAGTTTCTCAATAACACAGAAGGGAATGTATAAAAATACGATGAAAGGCTGTTGTGAGTTTTTTAATCATAAAATATGATTATTTTAGGAGAAAGAAACATAATTACCTGAACTAACTCAACACTGACACAAGACCTATTTTCCTTTTTTTTTTCTTCAAATTATTTTTTAAACTTTTTAAAGGCAAGTATCTTAGATTTGTTCCTTACAGGTAGACATTTCAACAAACAAGAAATAATATTTCCTGATATGAATAGTCATTAGGGTTCAAGCTTTATTTCCCTAAAATTCTAGCATGAGATCATGGTTTCTGTAGGTAGGAGAGATCTTGTTTCCATTGCATTTATTTGGTAGAAAAACCTGATTTGACGATTTGTGTTTGCTATCATCAAGTTAATTTTGTGATTAGATCCAAAACCTAATTCTGATAGTCAGACCAGGTTGAAAGCCACAATAAAAAAGGAATTCGTTTCCTTTCCCAAGAATAAAATCCTTGCATTAAATAGAGTTTGGTAAATTAAATGGCTATTTTTGACCAGGAGAGTTTGCTAGGTACTTTAGTGCATTAAACCATTTTTTAGATCTGAACCTTTGAAAATATATATTCTAGGTTCGAAAGAGAATGATTGTGCCGTCTGCATTCGTATAGAATGATAGAGCACTGTAGTTGTGGCGGTTTCTCAAGGGCAGAGATTGTGATGGTGTTGCCTGCCACTGTCTACCTCATGGTAGGTGCTTAATGAATGTTGGGTGAACGAATTAATTTTGACCACAGGAAGGCAAGGGCTGACAAGAAGTGTCATCTCTTCTTGGCAGAACAGATTAGTCATTAGGATCAAGTAGAAGAGAGGATGGGATTTAGGGCGATTTAAATCAAGAGTACAGAAGCCATTAGAAGACACTGCTGGGGGAGGAGGGTTTGGGAAAGTGGGAGAGAGTTGTAGGAAAACGTTTGCATTGGCCTGGACTGAGTTCGTTTCTTCTCATGGCGTCAGAGGCCAGCTGAAATTCTACAACTGGGGAAAATGAAGAGGACATCGGGGTATCAATGGGGTATAAAGAGAAAGGAATGAGAATAGCCCCAGTAACAGAAACAAATGGGTTTTGAGAATGTGTCTCTTTGTTTCTGTTGCTCCTGCCCTGTTATTCCCCATCTTGGTGTCTGCCTTCCTCATCTCTCCTCTGTTTTAATCTAAAATCTAAAGCTGCTAAGTAAAAACGACTGGTGAAATGTTAGAAACACTTCCCAAACCCTTCAGCATTCTCACAGGGTGCTTTTTTTCTCTCCCTGATCCTGCTGATCACTTAGGGCCATTCCTGGCTACCACCCTCACCATCTCATGACTACAGTAGTTAAATGGCGCTACCCTTTCCAAGTGAGAAAGAATTTCTGTGTGTGTTTGTCTACCTCTCTAGAGAGAGAAAGAAATGGAACTGATTTTTCTTAAAAGATGAAATAAACTCCTGAAGTTTTTACTTTATAACAATTCTATTTACAGTTTCATTTCTTTTCTTCAAGTATCTTTTTAAATTGTTACCATTGACTTGGGGTTAGGCATTAATATCAAATGACATCTGTTTTCATTCTGTTAAGAAAAAAAAAAATCACACAATAATACTTATCATGATGGAGTAGCCACTGACGAGACGTTTCCAGTATTGTCAAGCTGTTGAGAAATCCAACTTTTATACTAATGGGTAGAGAGGGATCTCTCTCTCCCTACACACACACACGCACACACACACACACACACACACACACACACACACACACACACACACACACACACACACACCGTAAAAAATGACTCCACTGCAGGGGTGGTGATTCATAGGATATCAGTATGGCTATGTTGTTTTTTTTTAAAAAAAGCTAAAATTGGAGTCCTATAGCTCCTTTTGTCTTATTACCTTATTTTCACATAAAATGAGACAGGATTCCCTACATAAAAATCAGCTTGGTATTTGTCACGTCTGTAGCAAGCGTCTGAACTCATTTTTATGAGCAGCCTGCTTCCCCATTGCACCTCCTGTGTTTAGTAATGCAAACAGGCAGAACATTGTGTCATTGTGAGGGTGACACTCCTTACGAAAGGCAGGGAGTACCGAAAGCTAGAACCAGAGTTAATGGGACTTACTAATAAAAGAAAAAAAATGTTTTGCTCCCACTCCCTGATCAGGAGGCCCTGCTAATTTCAAGGTATGAGGTAATTCAGACTCCGTGGCCGGCAGCTCCCTCCAGGCATTTGCCATTTCAAGATTGTCCTGCGTTTGATGTCACATCTTGTGTAAAGTCCACAATCGGAATATTAAGCTATTGATGAAGTGATTTGTGAGATGGTTGAAATTTGCTGAAAGTGTTCCTCTTTCTCATGCAAGAAGCCAGTGGATTCATAACACTTATAAAATGAAAAGAGATCATCGAATCCAATTTCAAGTCATTATTCCCAAACTTGTTCTTAGTCCCAAAGTGTAGCTTTGCAGCTGCATTGTGTATTTTCAAGACCTTAAAATGAGTTTGGAGGGAACAAGTCAAATCCAAGAGATTAAGCCAAGGCTTAAGGTGACATAGGGTGTTGTTTGTGAGTGGATGCAGTATTTTCTACATTTCTGGTATGCACGAAGTCTTTCCAGCTAATGTGGTTAGCTTCAGAATCTAGAGTCCTCACTCATACCAAATACAAGCTTCATCTTTCAACATCGTGCCATTGTACCATGGCAGCATTTAAAATGAGGTTCTGGCTGCCATTGTGAAATGCTCCTACAGGTTTGTCTTATAAGAAAGAGTCAATTTTTTTATGAAGATTATCTGACCTATTGATTTTTTTTTTTTTTTTACCAGGTGGATTTGGAATTAAAATCTGCTAAATGGCTTTCCTTAAAGCTAGTAAAAATTACCTAAGGTCATACAGCTCAGATATGGAGCTCGCCAGGGTTTGGACACCCACACTGAGAATGCAGTGGTGCAAGACAAACCAATAGGGACAGCTGAGCAGAGGTTCTTGACCCCAAGGGTTGCTTGATCAATGAGAGTCATAAAATTAAGTCCCAATGGGGATTAAGGCTTCAATAACCTAGTTACACTGTCTATGTCTACACCGCTTAAATCAGAGAGGGTAAACTAGCAATTGGTTCCCTGACTTGAATCTCAGCAATGTCATTTACCAGCTGTGTGATTTGGGCAATGATGCTATATTTAGCAGTAAATAAAATGCATCATTTTCTAACTGGATGCCCTAGGACTGTAGTTCTTAAACTGGATGACTAAAGGTATCAAAATCACCAGAGGGACTTATTAAAATAAGGATTTGGGGCCTCTAACCACAGAGTTTCTGATTCACTAGGTCTGAAGTGGGCCCAATAATTTGCATTTTCAGTAATGCTGATGCTGCCGGAGGGATCACACTTTGAGAACCACCAACCTAGGACAAGTGACTCAATCTTTTTATTTTGGAGGGATTTTTTTTCTCTGTAACATGAAAATTATAATAACAGTATCTACCTCACAGACTACTTTTGAGATTAAATACAATAATACAGGAAAAGGTCTTGGGATCCTTTGTGGCATATTGTGTTTAGTAAGCAGTAGTCATTGTCATTGATAATAGCAATGATTGAAAATTCTGCCTCTCAGACTATTTTATGTATATAGACATAAACTAGCTGTGCATTGGCAAAGCCAGATGCAAAAATACTATTAAATAAAACTATTCATCAGTAATGAATATGTAGGCTTAGGAAAAAAAAATTGTGCCTTTTAGGATCTTTAATAAAAGCACTTTGCTATTGCAAAAATATTTGGGAGTCAGAGTCCCTTTGAGAGCTATGGAAATACAATACGCTTAAGAATGCACTGAATCTTCTTCCTGCAAAAGCCACTCACACATGCATGCCCAGGAGTGTGCACCTGCTGAGTGGCTGCTCTGGACACCCAGGTGAGGGACCACTGATGTAGGTAGGAGCTGCCTACGTCAGAGGGGAGGTGGGCCATGCTAGCAGCATGCAGCTAAGCCTTCTCTGCACTATCCTTTATTATTTAAATTAAGCAAAATGATTTCTATTCTGTCTGATGATTTACCTCCAAGTGGGACAAAATGGAAAAGAGACCTGCTCTGGGGTCAATCACCCTGTGTTCCAGGCCCAGGTCAGGACCATTTAGGCAGCCACTAGGACCTGTAACAAGTTGCTGACCCTCTCCAAGGCTTAGATTCTTCAGGTAAATGCAAGGATCACAGTAGATAATGTCCAATCCACTTCTAGAATGGATGGTGACACTTAGGAGAGAAACACATCTCATGGTCTTAACAGCAGGGCTTTCTTTTTCTCCCATTTCCTGTAATGAGCTTCTCTCACGTCATCGTTCCAACTGCATGCACTTTTCGTATTTAAATTCCAGTGAATTCAGGTTCTATACACTCAGTGTGCTCTCTTTTCCATAGATCCCCTAACGTGTTCATTTCGACACTTTGCCATTCCTACCTGAGCCAGCTGGGGACATCTCATGTTCATTCTCACCTGGATCACCAGCCCATTCTGGTTCACCTCCAGGCCTTGCACATCCTCTTCCTCCAACCTGGGACACTCTTTCCTTCCTGTATTGCCTCCTCTCTAGTGCCCCTCTCCCTCCCTCAGTGCCCTTCTCTGACCTTTCCAGCTTGGCTTCATCTTATCCTCCTGGTTACAGCTAAGATTCGCTTCCTCTGGAAAGCCAGGATTAGGCTGATGTTCCTGACCCTATGCAGCTCCACAGCACTCACCCCCTGTATTACAATTCTATTGATGCATTGACTTTGGAATCTGC
The DNA here is from genome assembly GCF_029289425.2 of Pan paniscus. NCBI lineage: Eukaryota > Metazoa > Chordata > Mammalia > Primates > Hominidae > Pan > Pan paniscus. The sequence goes on along the minus strand of NC_073271.2, from coordinate 31,376,820 downwards.
ATTTGCATCTTAGTTCTGTTACTTACTGACTGTATGGTCTTGAGCAAGTTTTTTCTCTGACCCTAAGTTCTTAAGCCATAGAATGAGGATGGTAAATAGCTGCCTTGCTAGGCTGCTGGAGGATTAAACAAGAAAATGTACAATGCCCCATTCAGTGGTTGTAAATGGTGGCTTCTATCATGACCAATTTATCATCATCATTACCCAGTCTTTATTAAATGTAAGATATCTAAAGTAAACTCTTGGGAAGTCATGGATCACAGGCAAATCATGGTTTAAGCCATGGGCAAATGTTGACCAAAACAAGAGCTCCATATGCTTTATGTCAGCAGTTCTCAGCCCTCTCATGCTTCAGAATCACGTGGAGAGTTCAATCCTGCCCTCTCCTCCAACCCCTATGTGTCAGACTCAACTGGCCAAAGGAAGGTGGAGGCTTTGATGTTCTACAGTTGCTCCCAGAGGAGTTTAAGAAACAGCAAGGTTGAGAACCACTGCCTAAGATAAGGCCCAAGCAGGTAGAACAAAGGCCATTCTTTGGTGAAAGCCTAATTTGCATCTTAGAAAGTGAACCTTTTCCCCTTAATTCAGAAGTGGGCAGTCTTGGTCTGATCAGCCTGCTGTAAAAGAATTCTGGGTAGCTTAGAAACAACACAAGATTATTTCTCACAGTTCTAGAGGCTGGGAAGTTCATGATCAAGGCACTGGCAGATTTGATGTTGGGTGGGGCCTGGTTCCTCATCTTTTCAATGTAACCCCACATTGAAAGGGGTAGAAAGGGGGCAAGAGAGCTTTCTTGGGCAGCTTTTATAAGGGCACTAATTCCATTCATGAGATCTCTTCCTCATGATCTAATGCCCTCCCAAATGCCCCATCTCTTAATACCATCACATTGAAGGTTAGAATTTCAATAGATGAATTTGGGGGCAGGCAGCACAGACATTGTATTAGTCCATTCTCACGCTGCTGATAAAGACATACCCAAGACTGGGTAATTTATAAAGAAAAAGAGGTTTAATGAACTTACAGTTCCACGTAACTGGGGAGGCCTCACAATCGTGATGGAAGGCGAAAGGCACATTTTACATGGTGGCAGACGAGAGAACTTGTGCAGGGAAACTCCCCTTTATAAAATCATCAGATCTTGTGAGACTTATTCACTATCTCGAGAACAGCACAGGAAAGATCCACCCCCATGATTCAATTACCTCCCACTGGGTCCCTCCCACTACACATGAGAATTACAGGAGCTACAATTAAAGATGAGATTTGGGTGGGGACACAGAAAAACCCTATCAGCCATGAACCATGAAGCCTGGTGGCACTTTGAGAGAAGCTGGGATGTGGGAAATGGGAAGGGACTACAATCTTTAAATACACTGTCATACATGTACATAACTGTGGCCTCCACCTTATACATTATGGAGAAGGTGAACTTCGTCTGAAAGTTTTTAATGGCAAGAATTTCCAAGTGGCCATGTTAGCCATGGAAGTGTGCCAATATGAGGCCGATTATGCCTCTGGAGAGAAATCAGCTATGAATTCTATGCTCACATAGCCAAGTGATTTGACTGACTAGGAAAAGTCAGTTTGCAGTTTCCATTAAATGTTGAAAATTTTTTACCAGGTACAATGACTTTCTGTTTTGGCATGACTGACGCAGAACTGTTTTTTCTGGACATAGTCACCCAACAGGTTTGGCTACTCCTTAAGCATGGCTCTGGTTCCTAATACTAAAGCTGAGGCTTCAATTAACTGGAGATGTGTCTTCCTGCTGGTTATGGTATCTATCAGCTGCATCAGATTAGTTAAATATATTTTATTTGCCTAGGGCCCAGGACTTGATATTGGAACTTAATCTGTCAAAAGACAGCTCTGATCCACTGTGAATTTAGCAGTAGTATTAAAATATAGAGTTTAGGGTGACATCAGAAGACTGGGATGGTTATCAGATTTATATAAAATAATTCACTGAGTGCCCAGAGCTAACAGGAGGTGATTAATATTTATAAGAAGTCAACCATCATACTCTAATTTGTTACAGCAGCCAAGAGGTAACTAACACACAGAGTAATTATTACCTTCTTAGTGCTATAAAACTTGCTTCTTCTTCATGTTTATTGTACATTGCTGGTCTCTCCTCCCTAAAATGAAAGCTCTGTGAGGCAGATATTTCTGTTCATTTAGTCCCTGATGAATCTCAAGTGCCTGGAACAGTATCTGCATATAATGGGTACTAAAATCTTCATTGGATGAGGGATGAATGAGGTGCCTCCACCTGCCTGCAATCCCCACAAGCCTGTTTTCTCCTAAGTTGCCTATTTTGTTAATCTTATCTCCATCTTTTCATGCTCCTCAAATCTCCCCTCTCTCTTACCTTTTACATCCAGCCAGTGGCCACACCCTGTCCATACTACCTCTTAACTGTCTCTCGATTCTTCTCTCTTCTAATCATCTCAGCCTTGGTTCAGTCACTTATTTCTCTCTTGGACTGCATCAGATCCTTCATAGTTCACTGTGATCTGCACTTTCAGGTCTTATTGCCAGGAACCACATTTTGACTTCTGTTCACCCCCAAGCCTCGTGAGTCTCCATATCATGTGGCTGTGTTTCTGTGAGACAGAGGCAGTGGAGAATCCCTGTGGCCCCACTCTGCCTGTGAGCTGTGTGCACACAGGATGCTGCCCTTAAAGGCTCTGGCATCAAGGGGCTCCTGGTGCTGGTTCTAGCTCCACTGTTTACTCAGCTAGCAAGTGAGTACCATCAGCTCTCTGAGGGCTGTTTTTTAAAAGAGATGTGAGCATCCACAGATTTGGGTTTATGAGAGGGATCCTGGAAGCAATTACCCCATGGATACCAAGGGATGGCTATACGATGATGTTATCTAGATTAGAGGTTTGCTGTGAGGTTAAAATGAATGAATATATGTTGTGGTCAATTGATAACTAAAATGTTCCCGATTCTCTGCGCTTCCCGTGTCCCAGACCCTTTACATTGTGACTTCTTGTCTTTTTCCATCAAAAGGTAGAGCCTACTTTTCCTTGAATCTTTCCCCTTTGATTCCTATTGAATTCCCTGTGTCTTGCATTGCCCAGTAGAACGCAGTAGAAGTAATGCCTGGCCAGTTTGCAATACAAGTCATGTCCGGCCAGTTTGCAGTAGAAGTCATGCCTGGCCAGTTGGCTGCTTCCTGAGGGAAGCCTGCCAGTCTGTGTGAGAAGCCTGGGCTAGCATGCTGGAGGATGAGTGCATGTGAGTGTGACTGAGGCAGCACAACCCATAGCCAGCCAACCCCCAGACATGTGAGGGAGTCCAGGCTCAATTAGCAGAGCTGCCCACCTGAATTGAAATGGACCACAGGTACACAATTGAGCCTAGCCTCTTCCAGGGAATCCATCCGATATCCTCCACTCTAATGAGTATCAATCAGTTCTTATTGTTTCAAGCCATTAAGTTTTGGATTGTTTTGCAACCAGAGGTAACATACGTAGGGAGATTGTAAATGTTAGCTATTATTATTAATATAAGCTAAGATAAAATGTTGCCGAATCAGCACGCACTTTCCATCCCGTTCAAAGGAGACTATCACTTTGATGTTTGCATGGCACCCTGTGCATGATGCCCTCTCTCTCATCTCTATTGTTTTACTGATCACCTTGCCATTGATATTATTTGTTTGTGAGGCTGTATGTTGTAATAGTCAGTGCCACAGGATCTGGAGCCAGGCTGCGTGGGATTATATTCTGACTCCACCATTTATTAGCAAATGACCTTGGCAAGTTTTCATCTATCTGTGTTTTCAGTTTTCTCATCTGTAAGACAGGGATAGCGATAATATTACCTACTTCCTGGAATCATTGCAAGAATTGATTAAATTAATGCCTAAGAAATGCCAGGTATATTCATTTAGCCCACTGAATAAGGAAGATGAAGGAGAAGAAAGGAAGAGGAATTTGTCTTGTCCCCTACAGAAAGCTGACTTCACAGGAGAGGGCTTCTTTTCATCCCTGTATTCTTAGGTTTGACATAGTGTCTATCACCTGGTAGGTTTTGAAAAAGACAGCAAATATTTTATGTTTTTGGATGAATGATGATATACATTCCAGTCAGGTCCAATTTGTCAATAAAGATGTGAGCTTTTTATTATTATTATTATTACAGTTAGAGAAAACTCACTAAAGAATGGTTACTATCTTGCTAGACATTCTGTATATTTGCTATACATAATAGATTTTTATTGCTGTTGTAAAAAATTATCACAATATTATTAGCTTAAAACAACTCAAATTTATTATTTTTCGTTCTGGAATTAGAAGTCCAACACAAGTCTCACTGGACTGAAACCAAGGTGTCAGCAGGACTGCTCCTTCCTGGAGGCTCTAGGGTTACATCTGGCGACTTACCTATTCCAGGTTCTACAAGCTGCCCTCATTCCTTGAGTCACGATCCCCCTTCTCCATCTTCAGCCAGCAACGTCTCGCCTCTCTGACTTTTCTTTCAGGCACATCTTCTTCTCATCACAGTGGGAAAGGTTCTCCCTTTTTAAGGGAGAACTCTGTAATACATGGAAACACTCAGATATGTTACCTACCGTATCCCTAAGATACAACTAGGCCCACCTGGATGATCTAGGATCCTCTCCTCATCTTACAGTTCTTCACTTTATCACCTATGCAAAGTCCCTTTTGCCATGCAAGGCAATATATTCATATATTTACACGTTCTGAGGATTAGGATGTGGAAATCTTTGAGGGGCAATGTATTATTCTGCTTACCACAGGAGATAATCATATTGGTCAGAGTCTCCAAGGGCAACTCTAGAATCACCAGTGAAGCAAGTGAATTAAGTTCTGAAGACTGTTCAACTACCTTGGGGCATTGTTTACATCCTTGCAGCATAAATGCAGCCCCTGGAATTGTGCAGTCAGCAGAGTTGCCAGAAATAGAAAGAGTAATTCAGAGAGGACTTCTCCAACCTTCCAAGCTTCAATTTGTAGTTCTCAAAATCAGCTTTTTCCTTTTTCTTTTCTTTTTTTGTAACTCCAATTAGAATTAAAAGCTCCATTTAGCAAGTCATTCTAAGTCCTGCCTTGCTGGCAGGGAAGATGTTTAATCAGGTGCAGTCGCGAGTACCGGATCTCCATGCTCCAAGAATATTCTTTAGGATTTTCATATTTAATTGAATTTCCATTTAAAAGCATTTCGAACACTTAAAACTCTGTAATAAATGGGAACACTCAGATATGTTACCTACTGAATTTTGCTACACTTGTTATGATTTTATTCTGTGATATTCATTGGTTTGGAACTGACCCCAGACTCAGACTGAAGTATTTCCCCTCATCTTGGTTTAATGATAAAGGGCCTTGACATTTCAAGGCTGATTTTTTTAAAATGATGAAAAAAATTATCTAAATATGGCTATCTCTGCAGTGACTCAAGAATTGTTTTTTATATTGTGCAACTAAAAAACGTTACCATAAAATGAAATAAATAATAATATTAGCAAGCACACATGAGCTACTTATTACATGCCAGGTACTGTCAAAATGTTGCAAATATTTTCCTCAAGTACTAATATCATTTTGTGTAAACTTCACAGTCATCCTATAAGGAAGGTGCCATTTTCCAGATCAGGCAACTGAGGTATGAGGAGGTTAAGTGGTTCCCTGAGGTCAAATTGCTGATAAATGGCAAAGACCATGAAGTTCCACTCTGTGCCTTGAACCACAACGCTGCCAAGGTTTAGTTACAATTCTGATCCCGGGATATCATATCAGCCTGTACCGCTCTCACAAAGTGACCTTGTGATAAGTAAATATTATTGTTTAGGACTGGAGGAAGGTCAGAAAGTATGCTTGTTTACTCTGCCTCATTCAGTGAGAGGCAAGAACAGAAGTCAGACCTATGGAGATGAAAATGTAGCTTCATTCTTTACTGATGGACAAAAGCGAGATTGGAAGAGGCGGTGGAGGCTTAGATAACAATAATGGTTTCTTAATAACCCCAGAAATAGAATTACCTACTCATCAGAGAAGGCACGGGCAGCCAGGGGCAGGTCTTCCCTGTTGGACTCAGCTGATGAGAAATTAGAGCCTGAAGAATAAAGAAAGGATGAGGCCAGCCATGCCCATTCTCCAACTCTCCCAACTGATCTGGAAGCAGTGAGAAGAGACACTCAGAGCAGAGCCCAAGGGACATCTGGACATCTGTCCATGTTGAAACAAGTGGAGGGGGAAGAAGAGTCCTCCAAGCAACAATAAACTGGAACTTATTAAATACAGTGTGGTCATAAAACACCACATAGGTCTAGTAGATATCAGAGTTCTAGTATATAATATACTTCATCAGCATATGATCTATGGATAGCGTATTCTTACCATCTGCTTAGATCTGGTGTATATCAAAGTTCTAGTAACATTTTTGTTTGAAAGAAAGGAACATGGTTTCATTGCCAAACATGTTTCTTAGCCATTCCTCTGAAAAGATGCAAATAAGTTATCCTTTTTCAACATCCCTTTTCAAAATGTTCAACTTGTTGCCATTTCCAAAGGATCACTTAGAAATTTTGAGACAGGCTTGTTCTGTTCATGAAATGTAACTACACTGGTTGATTTAAGGCACACTGTCTAAAGTTTTTCTACCTGTGTGCTTCCAGCCCATAGTATTTTATCTCTGTTCCAGGGCCAAGCAGTAACTGATAAATATTTATGTTCTCAATAAATATTGGAATTACAAATGACTGATGAGGAGGCTTGCCTTGTGCTGGAAAATTACGTAAGACAAAGACTGTGTTTTCCCACTCTTTGAGACTGAGCGACCAGTAGTGGTTGTGAAACTCAGCGGCCTACTAGAGTCACTCAGGCTGCTTTTTAATTAGTGAGGAAGTCTGGGGCCCAGCCCAGACTCACCTCATCCAAATCCCTGGAGGTAGGACCTATGCATCCTTTATTTTACATGCTCCTAAAAAATCACAGGAAATGAAGTAAATAAGGACAGAAGATATTAAGGAAAAATTGTTTTATAAAAAAGTTTCTATATTAAAAAGAAAAATCATCAAAATTAAAACAGTCTAAAGCAGTTATCAAAAAGCCTCTGTGCTCTTGAGGCAACAAAAGGAAACAAAAGTTACACCCCAGGGGCTGTGCCAGAGACAGAGCCTCCTGGGTTGGTCCAGACTTGTCAGTTCCTGAGAAGGTCCAAGCTTGGGTTGTTTGCCTGCTGGAAGAGGACCCCTGTCAAGTGCAAGTCAGAAAAGGGCATCTGCGGCTGATTCCCCTGCCAGGCCACGCATTGGTGAAGCCCTATGTGAGCCAGTCATCCATGTTCCTCTCTAAAACGCCTGTCACACACAAGCATCTATCAACAGTTATTGGATACACAGTTTTGTCCGAGGAACGGTGTGAACAAACAGCAACCTCTGTCAGTCACATGTACATCATGAAGAGAGGATTCCAGAGTGCAAGATGCTGAGCAGCAGGGATTCCAAGGTGCGGTCCTGCTTCTTCCCTTCCAGAACTCAATATAGTAAATGATTCTATCGAACTGGAGGGAAAAAAGATATGGGCTTGAGAAGAGACTACTTACAAAGCATGTAGTGAATTGCTCATATGACATCAAGAGAGAAAGGGATGTTTTATTAATGAAAATTTTCCATCACTACCGTGTATAAATTACCAATTAGCAGAAAATTAGAATACAATGCAATTATTTGATGGGCATTATTTAATTTTTTGATGAGTCAAAAGGTACATGTGCTTCTAAGCCAACAGTAAAGCAGTCGTCAATGTTGCAGCAGTGAATTTCTGACAAGCTTATTTGTTATTTAGCAGATCAATCTAATTAATTAATCTATTAAGCTAATTAATAGACTGGCAGAGTACACTTTATCAGCATATGATCTGTAGTTTGCATATTCTCACCATATATTATTGAATATATTGCATAAAATATTTGAAACCAATACATCCACTGATAAAGCAAGCCCTACCTGCAGTAAAGTATGATAGGGTAAGGAATGATCCTCAAATGAACCGAGCAAATACTGGGAGGAGATGGAGAAGGAAGAGGGAAGTTTACAGATTCACAGGGGAACATTCTCCTGATACTGATCTTATTTTCTATGTCCCAAATGCCAGTCTTTTAATGACTCACTCGTCCCCTGAGCAAACCAAGAACAAGTTTTTTGGGTTAGATGATTGGCACATTGGGGACACCAGGTGAGCCTGCTGACAATATGTAGAAAGACAGAAAGTGTCCTCAGATTTGGGGGACATTATTTGTTACTCACATGAATGTAAAGGTTTGACACATCTTCCCCCATTCCAAAGTAAAACAGCCAAAACCTTTTGTATCAATGGGGTGGAAATACACCCTGAGTCAGATAATCATGGTGTGTTGTTGTAACAAGTAGCACACCCAGGCTAAACCTGGTAAGATGGGGGTTACCCACAGGTTTTCGCCTGATCTGGGAACTAGAATTGATATTCCTCAAACTGGAAATAACTTTACTGTTTTTTCAGGGAGTAAAAATGATAGTATGACTTATAAAATCCCAAATGATATATAAATATATAGAGAAAAAAATTTCCTGACACATTGCTACTTAGAGATGAGTGCTGTTTAAAATGTGGTAAATATCTGTGCAGACGCTTCTCTGCACATCTATAATTTTATATAAGTGGACTCATTCGTTTATTAACTCACTCTGTTACTTTAAAATATTATGGTTATGTTTCTATGTCAATGTGTACATGTTTTTGCCATAATTTTTTATAACTTCCTAGGATTTCATTTTCTGGCTATACCAAACTTTTAACTATTCCTCAAATAATAAGTTTAACACTTATTGTCAATTTCTCAATGTTATTAACAATGTTTCAGTGACCATTCTTATATATATGTTATATCTTTGTGATGTATCAGCTTTTGACTTTAGTATCAATTCTTACAAGTGGAATTGCTGGGCCAAGGCCATATACATTTTTAAGGCTTTGGTTCCTATTGTCACTTGCCCTCCTCCAGAAAGGTCATCCCAATTTACTCTTCCACCAGCTGTAATTGACGAACTCGAAAACATTATTTCTAATAATTAGGCAGAGTCCACCTTACTCGGGTACTATCTTAATAAACTGTGAAGCATTGGTTAATGCCAGTCTTTATGAAATAACAAAATGTTTGGTTGAGAATGGCTGAATTTGAACTCTGGGATGAGGTCTGCATGTCCCTCACCATATCTGAGGAGCATAAAGGCCCAGGGGTCAGGTTCCAATGTGTCCTCACTGAGAAGCCGAGCTTCTCTCTATCAGTCTGGCCGAGAGAAGAGCTTCAGGTCACCTTGGACCCCTCTTGTGGTTCCACTTGGTTCTTGCCTTCTCCGTCCTGAGGTACCAGTTCTTGACCCTGGTCCGCATTTCTGGTCCCGTGTGGTTCCCATCTTTGTGTGTGAACCACAGGAGAGCCTCTGTATCCCGCATCTCTGTCTTGCTAGGCTGAACTCTCCTTGCTGATCTTTGGCATCTGCTGTCTTTATGAGACAGGATAACTTGAGAATTTCTAAAGCTGTGTTGATTGAAAAAGATTTGTTGTGAGAAGTTCCATACAGACATAGATCTACCATGTCCTGTAAGTGTCCACCAAGCGTGTAAATTAGGATACCGTTTATGAGACACCCCTCACACCTACATTTTACTCCAGCCATGCATTGCAACCACCATCTTCCCATCTATAACCTCATAGCCTCCTGCCTGAGCTGCACTGGCTAGCTTGTGCTTTCTGGATTTCACTCAATAATGTACCTTTGGATGGAAGTTCCATCCTTCCATTTGCCTCTGTCCAGTCTCCCACTCCTGTTCTTTGGGGATATTTTCCCAAAATAAACTATATGCAAGCCCTTGTCTCAAGCTTTACTTTTTGGTAGAACCAAGGCTAAAATACTGCCCAACATGAAACCTTGCGATAAAAGAAGTGGCTTTCATTAGTAGCAAACACTTTCCTCTGAACTAACTATTTGATGTTAGATGTGCCAAGTAGCTCTTCTTAAAACAAAACGTTAGCATTAACTTGCCATAAAGATGGCAGGTGTTCTAGATCTTAAGGCTCTATTGAGAAAGCCAATGGTAAAATTGAACCAATAGTTATAATTCAATTTTGAGAAAATAGAGGGAGAATAATACATTCAAAAATTATTTCATTGTCCTTATACCAAATAAGTTCCTGTCCTAAAATATTCAATAAAAGCCCTCATCACCTATGCATATATATGGATAATTTTTAAGCAGCTGCCTTGGCTAAATAAATTTGAATCCTTCATGCAAATATTCATTAAATATAAATATCATTTCAGAGAGTAAAATTTTATTAAAATATTTTTGTTTATAGTCTTTTTTAAGACACTTTCTAAGAAACAGATTTTTTTAAAGACAAAGATACACAGTCTTGAATTTAAAAGGCTCCACAATAAACACTCATAATGCAAACGAAAATATTTTCCCCAAATATTTTCCCTGTGCTAGTCTAAAAAAATGCTTTCCACAAACTAAACATAGCCTAAGTTTCTACAATGAATTTTACTAATCCTAATATTGAAAGAATAAGAAAAGAGGTAAGCCAATGTACTCATGACAATCTTTGTTCTGCTCTATGATCAGTTTTTGAAGTCCTAATTCAAACTGGAACTCCAGATAATAGTTATGAACTCCAGATTAATTCCACCCCCCCACCACAGTTTTACTGTCACTTTTTTAATACTTGCGAACTCTAATCCATATTAGATACTTATAAACTCTTTAATCAAAAATCTTTCTAGAAATATCCAGAATAAGCAAATCCATAGAGTCAAAAAGTAGATGAATGGTTACCAGTGGCTGGGAGGGGGGAATGGGTGACTGCTAATGGGTCCACGGTTTTGGGGTGATGAAAGCATTCTGAAATTAAACAGTGGTGATGGTTGCACAACTTTGTAAATATGCTAGAACCACTAAATTGTACATTTTATAATGGTGAATTTATTACATATGACTTATATCTCAATTTTTAAAAGCCTTTAAAAAAAACAAAAAAAAAAAACCTTTCTAGAAGCAGTTGATTTTTTTTCCCCTGGGAAAATATTTATAAGCACTTGTGCTCACCCTTTTTCTTTTGCTTTTTCTGCTAGAGAAAGGAAGGAGCAGCAGGAAGCCCCCACCTGACCTCCTGACAGTCTCGGTCAATTCCGGCCCTTTGCCATGTCATATTGCAGGAGGGCAGAGCATCCCTTTGGCCCCCAGGCTGAAGTTTAACCCCTATGATCCCACCCAGTTGGACACCTCTATGGTACACTGCACATTTTATCCATTTGACTATCAGGAAGCTTGACCGCATTATTCCCTTGATCAGGACTGTCGATTTCATGCTGTCATCAACGGTAGGGCTGCAAAGAGGACAGCTGTAACAATCACCAGGACCTAATCCCTCCCACGAGCCGCTGAGCACCAGAGGCACACGTTAATATTCAGTAGAAGAGTCATGGAGGCTTGGCTTTTTATTCACAAGGAAAAAAACAATCCCTATTGGCAGCTGAAGAGACAGCCCCTCTGGGGACCAATTATTCTATTTTGTGCTATACATACTGCAGCAGGCTGCTGCCAGCCCCCCTGGGAGCCGCTCCGCTGGGTTTCCCTAACGGAGGCCAGGCTGGTGCTCTAGACACAAGTTGTTCTTCATGTCAAAACTCCTGCTAATGACACAATTAAGTAACTGGGGACCACGGAGAAGCTCTTAATTAGGTAAATACTGCTCTCTGGGAAATGATTGCCCAGTTTTAGGCAAGTCATTGCTGTCAGATTGCTAGAAGATGCATGCTCTGTGGACAAATGAAGCAGCATTTTAAGATCCCGATTTCTCTCTGATTCTTTCTTTTTATTTCGTAGTGGAGAATACTTATCATTTTTTTTAGAAATAGTGCAGGTTGCTCTATTTTAAGAATTTATGTCCTTTAGGTTTGCAAAAGGAAAGGGATCACATAGGGAGGAAAGGATGGCTAAATATTCTCTCAGGTACAGAACACTTTGATTGCGTATGACCATGTTTTGGAAATCTCTCAACAACTGATGTCATCTTACATTGGCCAAATTAAATTCACACATGCTTGGATTAATTTTTTGTTCAGAACCTCCCTGCCCTTCTTGCATTTCAATATGAATCATACATTTCAATATTGTTTTCCTATTCTTCATTCAGATTATTTTTTAAATCAGGTTATATTTAAGGGCTGTTGGAGATATGCTGCACGCATGATTTCTGCCATCTATCAGCTATGTTTTTATGAGCTCCATTTTAGCCAGGAGGCTGGAAAAGTCACATCCCGCTGGCAGATTTGAGCAGGGAGGGGAGGTCATACATGATTTTGCAAAGTAGTTCTTACTTGCATTTCTTTTAGTTCACATTGTTTGGATTTGGGCATTTTTAAGACATATTTTTAATATGGAAACCGTTTGTCTCAGTTTAGGGAACTGAGTACATGCTTTCTGAGAACTCCTCTGCTTGTCAATGATGTTTCCTTTGATAAAGAAACTTGGAAGTTTCGTTAATTCACCTTTTTGTATTACAAAATGACAAGCTGAAGAAGTTTCTCCCAATTACATATTGATCTAATTATTTATTATGAATATCTATTGTGGCATAATAATATTTATAGGAACAGCAGGCATGTCCATTGTTATCATTCTTTATATTTTTGGTTTATGCTTGTGTAAGATTAGCTGAATCTATGCTAAAATTGAAATTCATTTGATCATATCAATCATGGGAAAAAGTCAGCACAATTTGATTGCTTGTGGATTGGGAAATTAAGTGGTGAAGACCACATTCAGTGGTGAAGACATCTGATTGGCCACTTTACCATGGTTCTCATTGTGTAGTTTTCAATTGCATGCAGTTACTCATTCTTAGTACTCATTCTTTGCTACTTTTATTAACCTGAGTTGCTACCTATTCAGTTAAGATCACTGGTGGGAGACAGAAAGAGGAGTCTGCCTTCTCTTTGCTTTGCACTGGTCTATGCACCTTGCTTCATTTCCTTTCTTATTGTCCCTGCTTTCTGGCCACTTCCTACGACCATCTGCCCCATCATCTCTGCTCCTCTTCTCTACTTCTTCTGATCATCTCTACTCTCTCATCTTTTCTACTTCCCTTCTGACTCAACTGATACCCATCTACTTTCACAGGTAGTCCACCAGCTCCCCTCCACCCCTGCTGTTCATGCCCTTTGTCTCCAATGAGGCCTTCAAAATCTTCCCCCTTCCTGCTTCACTTCGTTTTCCCACTTGATACTCCTAAGCCCTGCCCAGCTGACATTCCTTGGTCAAACATTTCAGCTGGGCTCTCCCACTCACTGGGGACCCTCAAGGCCCCTATGACCTACTCTTAGGCCTGCTGAGCCAACCACAACCCCAGATTACTCTCAAAGTCTGCTTTTCAGTTCTTGATTTTAGACTTTGGAGAGTCACTGAAGAAAGTCTTGGACATGGGCAGACCTGATCCATGTGTGGAGCAACTTCAGTTTTAATCCATAAATCTTTCATTCCTTTAGGCTGTAGAGCCTAAAACACTCCCTACAGAAGTTGTATAATGCCTTCTCCCTCCTGAAATACACAATCTTAATACTGCCTCTTGACTTTTGTTTAGCAACTGTTTTTTGATCATCTCCTTCCTACTCTGAATGGTAGCTAAATGCTGAAGATGTAAGGGTAAAGAAAGCAGGTGCTGCACCTCCCTGCAAAGAGTGTATCACCTAGTGGTTATTGTTAGAAGGTTGGGTGGAGGATAGATAAGTAAACAGAAGATCATGAAACAGTGCCATGAAAGAGCACAAAGAAGGAGAAGAAACATGAAACTTTGGGCCAGGAAAAGCTTTGGCAGGTCATTCACCTTCTTCATTTGCTGAAATCAACGACATTCAGTATGAACTTCTTTAGCTAACTTCCTCTGAACATGCAAGAATTTTGGTCTCTTTGATTCTGTCTTTAATCTCATTTCAGCCTCAGAGGAAATGCTGTCATTCTCCACCAGAAGTCTACTCTTCCATCTGCTCTCTTGATGCCATTCTCTCTAGCCTAGTCAGAAACACCATCACCTAATTCAGTGGTCCCCAACCTTTTTGGCACCAGGGACCAGTTTTGTGGAAGACAATTTTTCCATGGACCAGGGGGGTTGGGGGAGATAGTTTCAGAGGCATTAGATTCTCATATGGAGTGCACAACCTGGATCCCTCACATGCACAATTCACAATAGGATTCGCGATCCTATGAGAATTGAATGCTGCCATTGATCTGACAGAAGGCAGAATTCAGGCAGTAATGCTCGCTTGTCCCCTGCTCACCTCCTGCAGTATGGCCTGGTTCTGGTCCATGGCCCAGGGGTTGGGGACCCTTGACCTAAATCATCACTCTTTATAGAATGTTACATCTCTCTTTTCCCAGGGGCATCTTTCCCTTTGCCTTCAAAACTGCACACCTTCATCTGAATAATGATTAAACTCTGCTGCTCACCATTAAAATGGGCTGATTGCTCCAAGCAGTATCTAGAAAGAAACTGTTTCTAGTTCTTCACCCCTAATCATTTTTCTAGATTTTTGCAAAGAATAATCATTAAATATTTCATATGTATAAAAAAATAAAGAATAGTTTATATAGTATACTTTATGTCAGAGTTTGTTTCCTGTTGTTATAATAGAACACCTGGGCTGGGTGTGGTGGCTCACACCCGTAATCCCAACACTTTGGGAGCCCGAGGCAGGCAGATCACCTGAGGTCAGGAGTTTGAGACCAGCCTGGCCAACATGGTGGAACCCTGCCTCTACTAAAAATACAAAACACACACACACACACACACACACACAGAAAAACAATTAGCCAGGTGTGGAGACGGGCACCTGTAATCCCGTCAGAGGCTGAGGCAGGAGAATTGCTTGAACCTGGGAGGCAGAGGTTGCATTCAACAGAGATTGTGCCATTGCACTCCAGCCTGGGCAACAAGAGTGAGACTCTGTCTCAAAAAAACAAAACAAAACAAAGCAAAACAAAAAACACTTGACACTGGGTAGTTTATAAAGAAGATAGGTTTATTTGGCTCATGATTCTGGAGGCTGAGAAGTCCAAGAAGCATAGCACTGGCATCTGCTTGGCTTTGGTGAGGACCTCAAGCTGAATCAAAACATAACAGAGAAGAGGAAGGGGAAGTGGGAGCATGCAAAGGGCATGAGAGGAAGCCTCACTTTATAGCAACCTGTTCTCAGGCAACTAGTCCATTCCTAAGAAAACTAACCCAGTCTCTTGAGAAAGACAATCTATCTTTTCGACCTAATCACCTCTTAAAGGTACCACCTTCCAACACTATTACATTGGCAATTAAATTTCCACATGAGTTTTGTGAAGGATAAACCACATCTAAGCCATAGCACTCTGTTAATTGATTAACTGAATTCATTCACTCACTCATTCATTCATTCAAAGGTGTAATAAAGATTCTTGTGGTTACTACTCAATAAAGTATTAGAAATCAAACATTATTCGATCAATTGTGGCTCTCAATATCATTCTCCTCCTTGCCACATGGAAAGAACAACTCTCTTGATTTGGTGTTTCTCACTCCTATGCATTGCCTTATACATTTGCTACATACTTATTCTAAAACACAACGAATTATGAAACTTCAAATAAATGGGACTATGCCTATATAGCCTTCTGCAAATTATTTTTATGTAATATTTTGTATCTTGAGATATACCCATGTCGATAGGTATATTTTTCTCCTGAATTGCATTCCATTGTTTTTTGTGTATCTACTCATGCACACAAACACATACATACATACATGGGTCCCATTTATAATCCATTCTCCTGGGGTTACACATTTAGATATTGTAAAACAATGTGTGCATTTTTTTTTTTTGCCATGAATATTCTTGTTTGTTCTTTCTTATGAACACATGTGAGAGCTACTTCAGGGTAGAGATATGGAGTGGAATTGCTGGGTTGCTTGAACAAATAAATGTGAACAACACTGTGATTGCCACCTTGGTCTACAGAACCACCTTGGAAATACAGAGCCCACTTGGTGGCTGTAAAATAAAAAATAAAGCGGGAGGAGATAATATGTCATGATGGTATAATTATGGTGGGAAACAAAACACAAATCTTTATTTCAAATCTGTGTAGTAATCATTATACCCAGCTTCCATCGGCATATTGAAAGACATTGAAATCCAAAAGCTAGATTTCAAGATTTGGCTTCCAACCAAGGTATTTTAAATTAGAAAACATGGTTTGTGCATCAGATTTTTTTAAGTACCTTTGCCCATCTCTCTGTTCTTTTTATTTTAAAAACCAGTGAACTCTTTTCTCGTTAACCTAACCAGCACAAGCTTGGCAAAATAATTCCAGAGGACATGTGTTACTCTCATGATTGGGGTCCAAATTAGTCTAAATTAACCTGCTGTGGCAGTCTGCAAATTCCTTTCCCTACCCTGAGCAGTTTTTTTCCTCTGCTCAACTATGGTAACTAACAACTGTGCAATGGTTCTGAAACCAAAACCACAATTGCAGTACTTATATTTAGACCATTGCCTTGTGTTGCCAATTTAGAAAAGATGTGGTTAAACCAACAGTCTCTTCGACTGCTGGCATTTCTCATGTTTTAAATTAAAAATAAAAGTCGATTCTTCTTCTATAACACAATTAATTTGCCATTGACACAGGAGTTAAATGACACATTCATCAAGATACTTCTCACCAATATAACAAATTGAGCATCTTACCCTAAAAGCCTCATGGGAGAGTAATTTGCCAATATTTAGTACTTATTCTGTTTCAATGATTCCAGCAAATATAAAAAAACTATTATAAAGTTTTACAAAAATTTGCTGATGGTGAGATTAATTATATAACTGGCACTAATATTTGACAGTTTTCATATGTTCTGAAGACACTCTAACCAAAGGAGAAAAGTCAAAACACGTTGAGATGCCTAGTGGAAATGAGATTTCCTGTGAAAAATAAATAACACTGATTTATTTTTGTCTTGCCTATCAGTATGTATTAATGGACACAGGAAGGTATCGGGGGAAATGTTGACACATCCATAAACAAAGATGTGAAGACTTTTCTATCTAGAACCTTCTGAAGAATGGATAGATGTGTTGCTGTTATTCCCACCACAGTACACAAAAACGTTGGAAATGTACTTTTTCCTTAGAATTGTTCTGGATAAATTTTTCAGAAGAAGCCTACAATCTGTGGAGACACACAATCTCTCGCATGTCATAAGCCATATTATAAGTTTAATGTCCTATGGATTTAATAGAGACAATCTATGTGTTAGCCAGTTGGTGACAGAAAATAATAGCAATTGATTTGCAGCAAGAAGAAGGAGGTATTTGTAGAAGAAACTTTTCTCTGTGTTAAGAAATACAGCCAAGCAGTTGAGAAAAGATTTTTAATAAAGATCTGTTGAAGTCACTTTGCGTGTGAGTGGCCTCTTTATTCTTATCTGATTATTAGGGCTAAATGCACAGTCCCTCATGTCAATGAAGGCAATTATGAAACAAAACCAAAGTTTCATTCATCAGCATTGCGTTCTGGCCACCAATGTCATTTCTTCTTTTTGTGACATGGAAGTCATATATTAATTTTATGCCCTCTTTAGCTGGTTTTCGTTCTTTCCATGGTGGTAGATGATATAACTAGTTACATGTCTTGAATAATTAGGAGCAGGTATAACATAATCGACTGAAGACCTTTTCCACATCTTATATTATCATTAAAAATGATTAAATTGGGCCTATAAAATGATAGGGTATATATCCACATTACTTTGTTTTTTGTTTGCTTGTTTTACTTATAAAAGGTAAGTGACACCGAAGTCAGATATTTGTATGTATTCTCAGCAGCAAATTTTCCTCCAAAGCTTTAGACAATAGGAATGTATTTTGAAAAAGGCTGCAACTGAATGATTGAAAATAAGAAAGGATAAATAAATTGGACAAAAAAATAAATCTGGTTAAATAATACTTTTAGTTTCAGTGGAAGACAAAAGCAATAAGGGATTGAATTTACAGGATATAAACTAATTAGGAGAGGTTTTGCTTGTAGATGGAATTATTGAAAAAGACTTAGCTTCCTTTAATGAAAATCATCATCATCATTTTTAAGAGATTACAGGCTATGGAAAGATTGACAGTTAAACGAAGTGTATTAATGTGAATAAATAGGTCACTCACTGACCATCGCTGAGCCACTCTGAGCAGCAATACTTTATAAACCAATATCTTAAATAGACCTGTATTGGTTAAAAAAAATATTTGGTTAGAATGATTAACAACCAGATATTAATGATTCAATAGATGTCATTCTTATTATTGCCAGAGAAGGGTCTAAGCTCTATCTTAGGAAGCAACAACCTTTGAAGTGGTCTTTTTCTTCCAGGCTTAAAACCATTGCCTTGACCTGGTTGGGCCATTGGCGGGAATGCCATGAAAACCTTAGATGTGCCGGATCCCTGACACCAATGTCCTGACCACTTCCTAACTCAGAAAATTACATTCTGATTATCGATGCTCTCTTCTTGTGGCTGTATTTTTACAAGATTAATGACTCTGGTTGGAATCTCATTTCCTCTTAGAATTAATGCTGCAAAATTAATGAGCCACCTGGTCACGTTTCAAAGGGTAAATAAATGACCATTCTTTTTATGGGTCAGGGTCAGGGATGACTCCTCTGTGACTCACAAGCCAGGAATGAACACAAGTGATTAGACTCGTGGGCCGAGAAGCCAACGGCCGTCATGAGGGTGCCCGGCAAGAGTCGTTGAAGAAGGAGCTTATCATCGTTCTTCAATCTAGTCAATAGTCTGGGTTTTCCAGGACTCTTTAGAGTTAAAGTTGCTAAGAAAAGGCAGCACACATAGCTCTGTGAGCCTCCTTGCTTTCTCAGGATGTATGCTCTTGTGTGCATGTACACACATAAATACACACACACACACAATATACATTCCATTCATGCAGGAGGTGTATTTTCCAAACTTAGCATAACACCTAGCACCTGCTGTGTGTTCAATATATGTTTGAGGAAAGAGTGGAAAAGGGAAGGAGAGAAGGAAGGGGGGAGGTAAGAACAGAGAAAGAGGAAAAAAAGGACAATTTTCTCACTGAAAAGCTCGTGAGGACTTGACCTTAAAAATCAAAACAAGGATGCAAAGTTTTCAAATCCTGATACTGTTGCAGGTTACTGTTCTCAACCCCAAGATCATCCGAAAGTGACAAAATTCCTAAGAGACGTTTTGGTGCCCTGAATGAAGTTCCCTGAGAGATTGCATCCAGAAATCTATATTTTTATGAAGTTCTCAGGTGAATGTAGCATTTCTCTTTGGGAACTATGGGAACCTTTTGCTGAATTCATGCCTGACTTAACCTATATTGTTGGTGCCCCATTTTTAATTTGCTCTTCAAATGGGACAGAGATTTCAAAAGGTAGAAAATGCCACAGAGACTGTTGTTATACAGCTTTGCAAATGGAAGTCTAGAGATGCAAAAGCAATGTGATAAACCTCAAACAACACGGTCTAGCCTAGGACCCTTGCTTTCCCATAGTGGTCCTGAGATTTGTCAACAATGCTATATCATGTGCCCAAGCATATTTTCCAGGCTCAAGGTTGCATTCAGAACAGTTCAGTTTCTCTTAACTTGTCGGGAGACAACAGTGCCTCGTACTTAAAGGTGATGGCCCCAGAGTCAGCTGGCCCATGTTTGAATCCTGCCTCCACATTTAAATCCAATAGCTATTAACGTCTTGAGCAAATGCTTAACCCTGTGCCTGGGTTTTCTCACTTGTAAAATGGGCTACAAGTGTGATACTTGTACAATGAGAGAGAAGGAGGTAGAATCTGTCTCACAATATAGATTCATCAGTTACTATATTAAGTAAGTACTTAGTAGAGTCTTCAAAATGGAGCTATTCTTATATATCTAATTTCTTATATATTTTACTATGTATAGAATATCTTATATTTGTATATTTCTTAAATTCGGTATTTCTTAGCAACTTTAGCACAAAACTTGCAGACTATGATGACTCATTTGGCACTGAGATGAATACAGGTCACACCTGGACAGCAGAGCTGCAGATGGAGCTGGCTGGCTGTCTATAGCCTTCTTCTCAGTCCTTAAACTTCCTGGTGAACAAGAATCACCCAGAGAGCTTGTTAAATATGCACACCCCTAGGCCTCATTCTCTGGAGCGTCTCATTCAATGTATCTAGGGTGGGGCCCATCATCTGCTTTTTGAAGCAGGGCCCTGATTACACACACCATGGGCCAGGCTTTGAGACATGGCTTTATCCCACATAGAACCAAGTCTGAGTCCTTTCATCATGCTGCCTTCATCTCTCTGACAGCATGTGGTTGGAACATCAGGGACCAAGTCAGAAGTCTCTTGCAAGATTTGCAGGTCCTAAAGGCAACCACACCTGCCTCTGACCTTCCAGTGCAGAGCCTGACTTGTCTGCACAGGGCCCCTTCTTGATTGACCTGGAGGCATGTTCTCTTGTGGCAAAGTCTAGACTGAGAAGGCCGCTATCCTCATACCATTAATATATCTCTCTGGATTGAAAGCAAATGAGTCAGGGGAGATTGGAAAGCCTTTCCTTCTGATTTTCCCCCTCCCTTCCCCCTGGTGCAATCCCGACAATTATCTGGAGTCTCATGCACAGGCTTGGAGTTGAAGAACCCACACCAAGTTCTCCGTATGTTTCGCATGGGGAGAAGGGAGGTTGCTCTTTGTGCACGTTCATCCTGGCTGGTGCACAAGCATACACACACACTCGCATCCTCATGGGCATCACGGCAGTTCTCAGGAGCATTTCCTCCCAACAGGAAGCACACTGACTGACTTCCTCCATGTGAAAGGACTGTCCTCCTCTGAAACCTCTGTGACACTCTGTCATGGCACATTTCTCATGACACTTGACCCTTATTCCTCATGCAGTCACTCTTTAAGGATCATTTACATTTGGAGGTATAATGCATTTGACACTCCCTCTTCTATGTGACAGATTACTTTTTTTGTGTGTGTGTGACAGAGTCTCACTCTGTCGCCGAGGCTGGAGTGCAGTGGCACCTTGTTGGCTCACTGCAACCTTCGTCTCCTGGGTTCAAGCAATTCTCCTGCCTCAGCCTCCCGAGTAGCTGGGATTACAGGTGCCCAACACCTTGCCCAGCTAGTTTTTATATTTTTAGTAGAGACGAGGTTTCAGCATGTTGGCCAGGCTGGTCTCAAACCCCTGACCTCAGGTGATCCACCCACCTCTGCCTCCCAAAGTGCTGGGATTATAGGTGTGAGCCACCATGCCTGGCCACAAATTACTTTTAGCAATACTCATATAATAATTGTGATCTACAACATTAATTTCAATTTTTAAAATACCACTTAAATTCTGTACCTACACCATGTGGGAACTAATATTTGCACCTACCAAGCAAAATTATCACGCCTTGTAGTTTACACTCAGTTTCATTATTTTAAGTTTTCAGTTTCATTGTTTTAAGTTTTAAACATTAAAAATCCAAAGGGACACATCGAACAAAAAAATATGTAATTCAAGCTCAATTTTTTGGACTTTATAATCAGAGTGTTATCATCAACTATTTTGAATCCACCCTTTAAATCCAAGAATGTTATATGGGCTGGAGATAACAATAGACCTCAATTAGTGACAAACTTAGACTCTCAAAACAAATACATGCAGCTGAGTCCTTAGGGAACACTATATAACTGGAGTTCTAGAATTAACTTCCCTGTAGAACAAAATGTTTATTAAAGGACAACTAATAAAGATGTGCTAATTGAAGTTGACATAGATATTATTATCAAAACTCAACAGTAATTGCAGCAGTTATTTATAACTCAGACCAGAGGTCAGCAAACATTTTCTGTTAAGGACTAGATAGTAAATAGTTTATTCTCTGTGGCCATCTGGCCTCTGTCACGACTACTCAACTTTGCCATTGTAGCATGAAAGAAAGCTGCCATAGATAATAAATATGTAAATGAATAAGAGTGACTGGCTCCAATAAAACTTTATCACAGAAACAGACAGCCAGCTGCACTGAGCCAAGCCCTAACTTTTTTGGAGAAGTATTTTATCACAGATATTGTTTAGAATTACTGGCTTTTTGTCAGTTTTGTTATTGTTTTTAAATTCTCTACAGAAAACGCACCTCCTACTGCCAAAGCTGGACTGTCACCCACTGTCTGCTCTTGATACTCTATTATCTACTTCTCACTGTGGCGTGGGCTCCTGAAGGCAGGCTTGATGTCCAATGCATCTTGGTGGCCCCAGGTCCTACCAGAGGCCCTTGAACATTGGGTGTGCTTAATGGACATTTCTGAAATACATGAACCCAAATGTACCTTAGATTTAAACCAAGTTTTGCATTTGCTAATTACTTTCATATAACTTATTCAATGTACTGCTAGCAGGCTTCTAAAAAAACAATGTATTATGTATACAGTAAACATATCATCTTCACACCACTAAACAACCATCTCCTAATTTCTCAAAGAAAATATGTATTTATATAAGTAAATGGTATGTAAATTATCATTTATTTGTATAAATAGTATTTGTTGTATACTATTTATTTATATTTAGTGTTTAATAATAAATGTTACTTAGTAATTAGTATTATTAGTATTATTTAGTAATAAATATCAAATATAAATAAATAGTATATAACAAATACTATTTACATAAGTAGTAATTAAATAAATACATATTTTAAACAACTACTTATATATTTTTAAATAACTAAATATTTATATAAATACTTAGTATTGAGATAATATATGTTATATAAGATATATATTTTTATTTAGTAACTAGATAAATATTTACATATTTTAAGTAACTAAATACTTATATAAATACTTAGTTTTTATTTAATATATATTTATATACTATATATTATATCTTTTTCTTTTCTTTTTTTTTTTTTTTTGAGATGGAGTTTCTCTCTTATTGCCCAGGCTGGAGTGCAATGGTGTGATCTCAGCTCACCACAACCTCCGCCTCCTGGGTTCAAGCGATTCTCCTGCCTCAGCCTCCCGAGTAGCTGCGATTACAGGCATATGCCACCATGCCTGGCTAATTTTATATTTTTGGTAGAGATGGGGTTTCTCCATGTTGGCCAGGCTGGTCTTGAACTCCTGATCTTAGGTGATCTGCCCCCCTCATCCTCCTAAAGTGCTGGGATTACAGGCGTGAGCCACCACGCCCGGCCTCTTTCTTGTTTCTTTTGCAAATTTAAGGGCGCCAGCACTTCTTCCTCTGACAAATGTTTTATGCCTGATCAGAATTCTTTGTTCTGTCTTCTTTATCCGCTTCACAGACCAGTTTTCTGAAGCCAGGGCTGCCCATCCTCCTGTCTTGTAATTTCAGCCAACTGTGAAGAAGCCTTTGGCCATGTCACATTAAGAGAACAGGTGCTGCTGCGTCACCCTCTCCTCAGCCACCACGTTCCCCACACTGGCAGGTGCTCCCTGTGCTAAAACAGACACCTGTTGGCGTTTGCCATCAATTTGCTGTGTGCAGTGTTCCAGAAGACATCTGCCCTTTGTCTGAAATCTCCCATTTTCTGAAGTCTATTAATTCCTTCTCCTGGGATGTGTTTCCTCTTGGCCATCAGTTTTTTTGCAGGATGTGTGCAGACGTCCGTTTGCATTTGCTTTCCTGAGACCTACCAGAGTGTAGGTTAGAAGCAGACTGTCCAGAGCCAGCACAGTGGAGTCGAAGGCTAACTTCTGCTTTTTAGCTGGGTGCCCTTGAGAAAATGCCCTCTTTAAGTCTCACTTTAGTTTGTCTTTAAAATGAGGACACTAGTCCCTGTTTCGTAGAGTCAATATGGAGATTCAATGAAATCGCATATGCAAAACACCTGATCTAGCACCTGCACTTAAAAGGAGCTCGGCACGTGATATGTTAATGTTATTCTCAGGGCTGCCATATCTGGCCGTGCGGTTTGTGTACTGCACAAAAGCACCCATCCAAAGGAAGTGGGCAGAGGGTGAAAGCGTTGGTTTCTGTCATTAATCTGCCTAGAGGATTCTCCTTTTTAAGTTTGTCTTCCTGGATGGTTATCTTTTGTTTAATTAATCTGCCAGGAAGGATGGCCTTTGTGACTATAGGGAGGTGCTCCCTATAAGCCTTTCATTTCTCCTCTCACTCCCAGGCCCCTCCTTTCATTCTCTCTAGGATCTCTTTCAAAAGCTTTACCCTCACCAGTGAAAGACAAACCCTACATGAAACCCAGACATGGTGGTTAGCCCCTGTTCTTCTTCAGGCAGAGAGGGGCTGTCTACAGTTCAGGTAGGTCACAGCTATCAACCGTGCCACCCTGTGCCGGGGAGGAGTCCCAATGTCTTTCTCTAGCTCGTGGTTGGGTGGAAGAGTGAGATGTGAAAAGAAACAACATCCTTGAAGTGGGGAGTTTAAGGAGGACTTGGGGGGTCACACACAATGCTCTCAGAGCCAGCAGAAGGGCCCCTGCTAGGCCGGGATGTGGATATACCTTCAGGGAGGAAGCCACACTTGTTTTGAATCTTAGCCCATGGGGAAGAAATGCCCAGATATAGTTAGATTGAAGAAAGCGCTCCAGGCAGAGGGAATTTGGGATATTTTTAAAAAGTCTAGATCAGCAGGGTTATGCACCTGGCTAAGGAAGAGGTCCCATACATAGTTTTACCAGAACTTTTGAATTCTCAAGCCTCCCTTGTTTTTACACTGTTCCCTGAAGTGGGCAGGACTGGTGTTGCCAAAGCCCCCCACTCTGAGAGGTGAGCAAAGTGGGCTCTGGGACCTGCCTCTTGGGCTGAGGGCTTTGGGGTGAGTCAGTTCCCGAACAGTTCTCAGGCCTTGCTTGACCCCAGGCCTGGACTTTACTCCAGCTCAGCACTGCTGTAACCCGATCTCTGTGGCCACTTGCAGAAGGGCCAAAACCCTGTTCCCAGAAGAGATGCCAGTGCCCAGAGGGCAGCTTCTCTCTGGTCAGTACCTTTACCCCAGTTCACGTAGGAAAACAGCACTTCTGAGTTCAGCAGAAGCTGTCTCTCGGCTTTCTCCAGGAACTGAGGTCAGGAAGCCATTATTTTGTACGGATTACTTTTCCCCCTAAGTGAAAGTCCAGAGAGACTCAGGGGAACCTTTTTCTTAGTTTTCTCATCGCTGAATTGCAGGCCCATGCAAAGAATCACCCCCAGAGCAGCAGCTGGGGACAAAATCCACTCAGCATAGTGTAATACCATGTCACTTATAAAGAGCTCCAGCCCCTCCTCACTGGAGCAAATCCCATCTGCTGGCCCCACACTCAGAATCTTTAATGGCCCCTCATAGGTGGCTGGGTGCAGGCCACCGCCTTGAAGAGCAGCAGAGCCAGGGGTTAAGTGCATGAGTCCTCTTCTCCGGAGACCATTCTGCCTTCACTAGCTGTGTAACCTGGGGCAAGTTATTTAGTCTTTCTGATTCTTACTTTTCTCTTTTGTAAGATGGGCTGATACTACCACCTGCCCCTCAGAGCCACTGTGAGTAACCTGTGAGATCATGCATGTAAGATATTTAGCATTCTGCGTCGCATACAGCAAGCCCAACATACATGTTGGCTATTTCTTCCTTAAATATGTATTGATATTTCAAGTGATGAAAGTAGTACTTGCGCAATACAAAACAACTGAAAAATACTAGACTGCGTATAAGAGGAAAAAAGACAAACATGTCCTCTTCCCATTCTCTCCCCAAAGAGCTGACAAGTGTTCAAAACTTCATATATCTCCTTCTAGTCCATTATCCATGCACGTGAAGTCTTAAAGGTGTATGCACGTTTTTCTCTTTTCCACAAAATAAAAATATAATATACAAATTATCCTGTAATTTGCTCTTTCTGCTTTACGTATGGTAGAGACAACTTCATAGTAGTACTGGAAGTTCTATCTCTTTTTCTTTATTAACCAAAAAACATTCTACTACGTAACTGGACAAGAATTTATCCACCTCATTGCCCACTGATTGACATACAAATTGTTACTTGAATATTAATTGTTGACTGTTATAAACGCTACTAAAATAAGCATCCTTGAGTGGACCTCTCTGTGCTTATAAATTCTTAAAGAAGGAATTCCTGGCTCAAAAGATAGGCATATTTAAGGTTTTATGGAAATTGCTTAATTTTGCCTTCCAATATATTTAATTGTTTGCACACCAAACAATAGTATACGAGAGAACATTTTCCCAAGACTGACATGAAATGAGGCATCAGAATTTTATAATACTTCAGAACCATCGCACAGATAGACTGCATTTAAAGGGCGTTTACTTACTGATCCTTAATTTTAGAAGCATAAACTTCCATAGCCATCACCACCCAGGTGTGCTCGTCTTTCAGACTCCCCTAAATGGCAATGAA
The DNA here is from genome assembly GCF_029289425.2 of Pan paniscus. Taxonomy (NCBI): domain Eukaryota; kingdom Metazoa; phylum Chordata; class Mammalia; order Primates; family Hominidae; genus Pan; species Pan paniscus. The sequence goes on along the minus strand of NC_073271.2, from coordinate 31,350,338 downwards.
CTGGTCCAATCAGACAAGCTCTCATTTTCATGGAGGGTACCTAAAGGAGGGTGAATGTGACTTCCTGGGCTTATAGATTATGTATTTCTTTTGTGAAAACATCACACCTGAGCCCCAGGCCAGAACTTTCCTTTTTTTTCTTTCTTTCTTTTTTTTTTTTTTTTTTTTTTAGAGACAGAGTCTCGCTCTGTCTCCCAGGCTGGAGTGCAGTGGTGCAATCCCAGTTCACTGCAACCTCCACCGCCCGGGTTCAAGTGATTCTCCTGCCTCAGCCTCCTGAGTAGCTGAGATTATAGGTGCACACCACCATGCCTGGCTGATTTTTGTATTTTTAGTAGAGACAGGGTTTCGCCATGTTGGTCAGGCTGGTCTTGAACTTCTCACCTTGTGATCCGCCTTAGTTTCCTAAAGTACTGGGATTACAGGCGTGAGCCACCGTGCCCAGCCCAGAACTTCTTTAATAAATAAAGCCAACCAATTCTTGGAAGCATTTGGCTTCCAAAAGGACCCAGCCTACATCACATTCGCAAGAAGGGGTGACAAGACTCACGGTTTCTGGGTCACAGTTCCATGTCCACCTTTGAGTAGAGTCTTTCATAAGTTTGGACAATGTACCACCCTCTCTAGAACTTGATTTGCTTCTCTAATGGATGGACTGGCCCTAAAGAAAGCAGAGACTTGAACCGACTGTCCCAGAGAGTATGACAAAACAGATCTCTTTCTACAGCATTTCCTGAGAATTATCCAGAAGACATTTTTTTTTTTTTCTTTTTTACAATCCAGAATTTCTGATATTTTCAACTTTCAGGGATATTGACTCATTTAAATACTGGTCAACTGTATTGAGAAGGGAATTGTATTGGGAAGAGAGCCCTTCAGGAAAAATTGTCAATGAGGAAATTATTTGTTTTCTGGTAACCGTATCATAGTTAAATCTCCATCAGTAGTGGATGGACAGAACCAAACTGCTAGTGTAAAAAGAAGATCTGAATACTTTTCCTGATTCTTTCACTTAGTAGCTGTGTGACCTGGAGCAAATTACTTAACCTCTCTGATTTGCAGTTTCGTTATGTGAAAAATGAGCATAAGTCCCTGCATAATTCATACGGAGGTAGTGAGGATAAATGTAATAATAGATGTAAAAATGTTGCAGTCCACTGGGAAACAGTAATACATGAAAGGTATGGTTAATATTTGGTTGTAAAATATAGCCTTTATTCTATGATGTCCGATTTTCTTGGCATTCACAACACTTAGAACCACTAATAAAGCCATGCTAGTGAGAGTACAATTAAGGACAAGTTGGAAAACTGCCCAGTTCCCATGCATTTGATCTTAGTGAAGCACAGCACATTTGAAAGGACTGTGGATGCAGGAGCTGCATTTATGGGGAAGTCCCTCCATGAGGCCCTCTCCATCTACCCACCTGACCTCTTATCCTTCTACCCACTCCCGAACAATCTGCTCGGCTCAGCCCCCTCCAATCCAAAGCCTCTGTGATTCTAAGACCCAGGTGTGTTCTGGAGAAGATTAATCGCAGGCAGACACAACTTTGCATTTCTTCCTTTCCCACCCACCTAACTTATTTCCACAAAAAAAAAAAAAAAAGAAAGAAAGAAAGAAAGAAAGAAAAGCCTTGAAGCAGGCTGGCAGAAGATAAAAGGGTCTCCAGTTTAGGTAGATATGCAAGAAAGGGAGAGCTGTTTGTAGAAACATCAGATCTTTCTTGGCCATGACTGGGCATCACTTTGCCCCATCTCCCATCTTTCCATAGCTAGAAGGAAGGATTCTCCTGGATACCTTCAAGGTTCATTTAAGTAGGACACAGAACTCATTGGCTCCCTTGTTCCTGGACTTCCCCTGCTAGTGGTGTGGCCTTTTCCCGACTAATCAAATCCCAGGAAACTTAGGAAACAAACTACAGAACAAGATATAATTTTGCAGGTGATTCAGCAGCTCTCAGATTTCTGTTCAGCTAGAAGGCAAATTTATCCTTCAAACCAGTATACCCATTTCTTCACATCTCCTGTGTCCCAGTAGTTAGATAAACTCTCCAGGTAATGGTGAATCAAGAAAAGGTCGTCTGACAAGCTCAGTGAGTGAAAATGGCCCATCCCACTTTGCTGAAGTCACATCACGGGCTTGCTGTCACTGAAGGTCATTGCCATACCACTTCCTACAGGTCTTTGACCTCAAGGGCCGGAAGAACACTTTTCTCAGGCTCCTTTCTCCCCATTGCTGTGGTCCACAAATGTATTCACTGAAACAAGTAATTCTGCTTAGTTCCGAAATAAAGAAACTTAGGTCAGAGTTCTAACCAGAAACAGGAAATGCAGCCAGGGGAGGACAGAGTCAGAGGAAATTAGACAGGGTGACTAGAAGAAGGAGGTTTTCAGAAATGCTTTCTGAACCTACTCCAGCACTCTGCCTCCCTGGAAGGCTGTAAAATCCATGTAGTTTATCCCAAATTTCCCACGTACAACACCAGACTCCTTCCTGGCATTAACATTGCTTTCCCTTCAGCACAACCTCTGCTCTCTGTTGCTAATTCAGTTTCAGTGTCTCATTTCTCATGAACTCATACTCTCATGACCTGTAGCATGTGCAAAAGTAATTTAACATATTTCACCTGATATTCTCTTTGGAATTCTCAGATGGTGGCATGAAAGTATAATGTAACTTCTGCATGAAAATGATGGATGTGTGAGTTTGTACGTGTGTGTGTGTGGGGTGCACACACGTTTGTGTTCACTCACCTGCCTGCGAGCCCATGTGCTCTAGCAATAGGATAGGAAGAGAGCTGTCCATGGTATATCATTCATTCATTTGATATGTATTTATAGATCTACCACACACCATGCACCACTGTGCCTGCATGACCAGCTACAGGATGAAGAACAATTGCAATGAGGCCCTTGTCTTCAAGGAGCTTACAGTCCAGTGGGAGAGAAAAGCCATGACAGTAAAGCTCAGGACATACTGATAGCCTAAATACAGATAACTCTACCCATCCTTTACTTCAATATCCCTTTCAGGCTTACCCTCCACCCGAGTGCCAGACTCCCTTCCATACCCAAACATACCAGCCTCAAATATGTCTCAGCCTTGGAGTGCCATAGGGAGCCATCAGGAGAAGGAATCAATGCTAAGCCCCACCATGAAGAAAGCCAGAGCAGCTGAACACACAGCTTTGAGCTTCCTGTAGGTCACTGCAAAGAAGGAAAGAAAAAAAAAAGACCACATGACCAAAGACCACATGACCAAACTTTCTCATGAAATAATGTGGCAGATTACACCCTCAAATGGTACAAAATTTCCCCATGTAGTTTATCTATTATCTAACTGTTGATTTCAAGAGATGCCAGATAGGGAAAAGTCTTCTCTAAATTGACATGTTTTATCCTTTTCCACTTCCATTCTTACCTTCCCAGCTTTTTGCAGGGACAAATACATATTAGACTGAGGCACATTTTGAAATTTCTGTTCAAAATATATTATTATCCGCAACTGTCAAGGTGGATTCTGAAAGATTATTTAAATATTTTATATTATTAAATGTTTCAAATACACCAAACAATATGTGTGCCTATGATTTATATGCAAGATATACAGAATATAAAATAAGCACTCCTCTACTCATTCATTCATTCATTCATTTGATACATATGGTATGTTTGGGTATTGAAGGGAGTCTGGCACTCAGGTTGAGGGTCAACCAGAAAGGGATATCAAAGTAAAGTATGGGTGGAGTTGTCTGCATTTATGCCATCAGCATGTCCTGAGCTATAGAGTCATGGCTTTTCTCTCCCACTAGACTGTAAGCTCCTTGAAGACAAGCACCTCATTGCAATTGTTCTTGTCCTGTAGCCAGTCATACAGGCACAGTGGTTCTTGGTCCATGGTAGATCTATAAGTATGCTCCAGAAGAACATAAAAATGCAGTGACACTCTCTGCTTTCTCCTTCAACAGGTAAACATGATCTGAAATTCGTGTATTTATTGCCTGGTTTTCCTTATAGGTTTCCTCCTATGTATGTGCCCCCAGTCAAGATATGTTTGAGTATTTGAAGTTTTTATACGTGGTTCTCTGATGAACGAATAATCTGTCAGTGCCATCTTTGCTTCACATTATATTTGTGAGATCCACGTGTTTTCTTTGCTCATCAATCCTTTATCTGTATCTGGATTCTGGGGCCATCTTCCTTTCCTTTGAACATACATCCTAAAGAAGTTCTATTAGGACCTGCTGGTAATAGATTCTCTTGCTGTTGCTTGTGTGAAAATATGTTTATTTTGCTGAAAGACATTTCCACAATGCTGTAAAATGAAAGTTATTCAACAAATACCTCTTGAATGAACAATTTGCCTTTATTCATTATTACAGAACCAAAATGTGTCTGCAAATATCAATGTTCTGGATAATTCAAAATGTGTTGAGGCAGAGTCTGTCATCCCTACAGAGACACATGTCTCTTAGATTAGAGCTGGGACATTCCAATCTACCCCATGCTGTTTTTGAACACATTTCTCTTCCTTGAGTCAGTTTGCAGTTTGATGGCTACTATTCTCTCAGCCCTCTGAAGATGTGATTGTACTGCATCTTTTTTTTATTATTTTACTTTAAGTTCTGGGATACATGTGCAGGAAGTGCAGGTTTGTTACATAGGTATACATGTGCCATAGTGGTTTGCTGCCCCTATCAACCCGTCATCTAGACTTTAGGCCCCTCATGCATTAGGTATTTGTCCTAATGTTCTCCCTACCCTTGGCCCCCCCGCCTCCCAACAGGCCGCAGTGCGTGTTGTTCCCCTCCCTGTGTCCATGTCTTCTCGTTGTTCAACTCCCACTTAATGAGTGAGAACATGCAGTGTTTGGTTTTCTGTTCCTGTGTTAGTTTGCTGAGGATGATGGCTTCCAGCTTAATCCATGCCCCTGCAAAGGGCATGATTTCATTCTTTTGTGTGGTTTGATTGCACTGCGTTTTAGCTCCTGCTGCCCCTGTGAAGGCATCAATTGCCTGCTGAACTGTGGCTCCTTTTAGGCTATATAGCTTTTCTCTCTGGCTACTTTTCAGATGGTCATGTTTATCTTTGGTGGTCAGCTGTTTTGAAAAATCTAGGGTAGATTTCTAGATTCATTGTGATTCATTGAAGTTCCCAAATCTGAGGATTCGTAGGTTTCATCAACTCAAGAGAATTCTCCACCATCACCTCTTCCGTATTTTTGCTTTCCCTATTCTCTTTATTGTGTCTTTCCAATTATCACTTTCCACAAGTCTGACTGAATGTGTGTTATACCTTTTCACTGTATGTACATTTTCAACCTTCCTTTTATTGTTTCCTCTTTTGTCATTCTGTACTGCATTCAGGATCATTTCATAAGGTTAGCTTGCATTTCACCATTTCCCTTCCAGTTGCATCTAATCTGTCTTTAATATCTGCACTGAATTTCAAATTGTATATATTATAGATTTATTCCTAGAGGATAAATGTATTGCTTTTTCAAATCTGACTCATCATTTTTATACTCTCTTTTTCCTTTCTCATGTTTTCAAGTCAACCCTTTCATCTTCTTTTTAAAAACCTATTAAATACATTTATTGTATATGTTTATCTAATAATTTCAGTATCTGTTATGCTCTGGTTTTGATCTGCTGGGTGTTGTTTCTGCAGACTCTCACTCGTGGTACTTTGTTCACTTATGTATTCTATGATTTTTCTTTAATTCATGAATTTTCGGCCTTTCTTTGAAACCTGAATTGAAGGAGCCTTACTCTTGAGAAGATTTGCATTTACTTCTGCCAGTTACCAGGAACCACCACCAATCTGGCACCAGAATGTGAAATCTTGGCTTGATGTTTTTCAGACCACAATGCATACTATGAATTAGACTACAAACCTGTGTGAAGGAGGGTAACAAATTCTCAAAGAACACTTCTTTCCCCTTTTCCCAGAATCAAAACTGATACCTGTACTGGATACACTTTCTGGACATTTGTATTTGTGGGAAAATATATTTTGGTTCATCCTTTCCCTAAGGGTGCTGATCTTCGAAGACCCTAGTTTTATGTGAAGTCACCTAACCTGTCGGTTCACCAATAAAATAAATCCAAAGCTCTAGTTTACAACAGTAGCCAGACAGCTTTAGGCTGCTGCCAGATTTACCAGTCACCTATCTGGATTTGTGCTCCTGCTCAGCTTCTTTGTTTCTGACCATTTCCTTAAGCCATGCTCTTAGAAAGCATTCAACATTTTATCCAGTATTTTTGTGTACTTTGAAGGGGGATGGCTTTAGGATTCCTTTGGTACCATATTGCCAGAGAAGTCTAACCATCTTGCACAGAATTTCACAGTTGGCACTGTCAGATCTCCGATTTAAGTAAACTCATTGTATGTGAATCCAATGGGTTAAAATGTAAGAATAAAGAAAAGAACTAGCATTGACAGAGTGTCTACAATGGGTCAGTCATTCGTAAATGGATAAAAATATTATTCTTAGGATAAAAACCTCACAACCTGAGCCTCTAGTGGTTAAGAAACCTGCCCACAATAACACAGGAGTGAAGCTAGCATTCAAAACCCTATTTTGCTATTTTATACATTTAGTTCTTGATTGATGGCTCTTCCCTACCCACAGAAAAGTTTTTCTGTGGTACATAGAAATTTGTCTAGTGTCTCCTTGAAAAGCAGAGGACTATGACAATTGATGCCAAGAGACCTTAGGCAAGTTCTAGAATTCTAGCCAATTTTTTGAAAATATTCTTACCAATATCTATCTATGTATCTATCCACTGATTATCTTTGAAAATAGAGAGTAGACCCTTTAAGTAACATGAGAGAAGAGACTATGTCCTTGCACATGTTTGTGGCATTCACAAGTCCCTGAACAATGCTATAAAATGAAAGATATTCAACAAATACCTCTTGAATGAACAATTTGCCTTTATTCATTATTACAGAACCAAAATGTGTCTGCAAATATCAATGCTCTGGATAATTCAAAATGTGTTGAGGCAGAGTCTCATCCCTACAAAGACACATGTCTCTTAGATTAGGGCTGGGACATTCCAATCTACCCCATGCTGTTTTTGAACACATTTCTCTTCCCTGAGTCAGTTTGCATCAGCTACTTCAAGCCTTGTGACCTGTTTTAGCACCTCGCACCCTCCTCTGGCATGTCAGAGAGTTTGAGTCACAGGTTTCAGTGACTCTGAAAGAAGACCTCACATTCTTTCTCTCAGTTGCCATCATTGGCCCAGGTAAGTAGGTTACTGCCCTGGCATACCTCATCCCACCTGCACTTGTGCCTAAGGGCATTGTTTGCCCTGGACACTCTAGTGTGCAGGGCTATTATTGTGTAAGTCACTGCTATCTTGCAGACCCATAATGCTTACTGATGCATTACTGTATTTGCTATTAGAGGGCTCTGTGTTCATAGGTAGGCCATTTCAATGTGCTCACTTAAGAAGGACAATATTTTACTCCTCTTGAGTTGGTGGAGTCATCCTGTCTCATTCCAAGGATTACCTTACATGAGTGGCTTTGAGAAAGTCAAACTCTATGCCTGGCTACTTCATCTTTGGAAAGAAGTTACTGTTGAACAAGGGAACCCATGAGGGCTCTTGCTGTGCTTGTCTATGCTAAAGGGACAAGAAAGCAAATAACTCTTTCAATCTCACTTTAAATTGAAGCATAGGACTGGCTCTTTGAACTGGAAAATGTTTATTTAAGAATGCACAGCTCCTTGCAGCTTTGCATCAAAAGGCTCTATGTCCAAGGAAGAAGGTGGAGACAGGTTAATAGCCTTGAGAAGAACAGCTTGTAACATTAGCCTCTTCTATCCGCCTTTCTTCCAGCAGTAAGTGCAAGAGCTTGGCTTAGAACTGCAGGCACTTACTTGAATACTAGGAAGCTTTCATTTGACTGCACATCCATGGTGTAAGGACATTGGTCTCTAAACATTTTGAATGCCAAGAAGCAGCTTTTCATGTAGCCTACCCTAGCTCATTAGAGATTTTGCTTAAAAGAAAATGAATGCACTTTTATTTAATTTCCTTCTCTCAAAATTTGCTACTGGCCAGGCATGGTGGCTCACCCCTGTAATTCCAGCACTTTGGGATGCCAAGGCAAGTGGATCACCTGAGGTCGGGAGTTCAAGACTAGCCTGGGAAAGATGGCGAAACTCCATCTCTACTAAAAAATATAAAAATTAGCAGGGCGTGGTGGTGCACGCCTGTAATCCTAGCTACTCGGGATGCTGAGGCAGGTAAATGGCTTGAACCTGGGAGGCGGAGGTTGCAGTGAGCCGAGATTTCACCATTGCACTCCAGCCTGGGTGACAAGAGCGAAAATCCATCTAAAAAAAAAAAAAAGTTTGCTACCAACTGTAGTGTCAAGTGCCAACAGATTTAGTACCTCAGAAAAGGAAACATTCTTCAAAAGGTGACTTCAGTAAAATGTTTCTTAATGAGAAAAAAAGTTAAACTTGTATCAATCGAAGCACAAAAGCAATTTAAATTAACTCAGATTATAGAAAATGAAATATTTTTCAAGTTGGTAGCTGAGACAATTAAAAATTATTTGGCTATATAACAATATTTAATGCATACTAGTGTTTTCAATTAAGTGACCAATACCTATGAATGAGCTGTAAATAAATTTAGATTTATTACGATGAATAAAATCAGCTTTTTATTTTGGGAGAAAGGAAACTTCAAATGTTCCAAATTTCTGTGTGTAATATTAGAAGCATAGCAGAAAAATGAGACACATTAGGAGGAAATAATTACCTCCTTCAATTCTATGCCTTTTTTCTTGAGGAAAAGGCACCATCATTTGTCCCCCACCCCTTAATCCTAGCCTTTTCACACTATTGTCCTGGCTTGAAATTCTATACATTCTTGCTGGTGAGGTCAAGTCCCATTTCTGAGAATCCTTTTGCTTTCATCCTAGTCCAGGCTGACCTCTCTGTGGCTGCCTAAGGCCATGACCCAGTCCTGGCCCCCCAAGAGAAAGGTGTAATCGAAATACAGGATGAGTGCCACTGTAGGGGCAAGTTTAGAGGACACTGGGAACCAGGGACTGAGCATTACCAAGGCTGAGGAAGGAAACACCTAGAAGAGAGACATGGACCTGCAGGACCCTGTAACTCAGCTGCTCTGGGCAGTTGCCTCAAGCTACCTTGGAACTTAAAGGAATCAACCTATGCATCGTGCCCGTTCCAGTGGCTGGCACTTCTCCACACTCAATGCATCCCTTCTAAGGGGAGATTGTTCTAAGGGCCATCCACATCCAGAAAGCAGAAAAATAGGCTAACAACTTCTCAAACCAAAAGTTTTATAACCACGAAATAGTGTCGTTGACATTAAGTCACTTCTGCTTCAGATTATATTAAAAAGTCAGCATAACACCAAACAACCTAAATGAGAGGAATGTCATTTTTATTTCCACCAATTCAAGAGCTAACATCTGCCGCATCTTTCCAGAGGTGCACACATTGCTTCAATTCTATCCATTCAGCTTGTTTTTCAAAGATGTTTGAAACTGAACTGAAACATAAATAGATTTCTCTGTATACAGGCCACCATTCCAATGGGGGGAAGTTATTTTTATATAGACATTTTTGGTTAAGTGATAATGTGGCACCTGGCAGTAAACTCAACAGACATTTCTGTCAAGCTGGGTATTAAAAAATAGTGATCACTTTAGGACATTTATTTGCTATTTGGAAGCCATCAGCTTATGATTTGGAAGCGTTTAATAGTTTTTACTTGACACAAGACTGTCAAGTGTGCCTTTCAAATCCAGTGGTGACAAACATTTAAGGAGACACAAAGGTAACCCTCCTTACTGGCTATGGTGATTGGTGGGTTCATGGTAGGTAGAAGAAGGGCTGGTCTACAAACTGCCACAACATTCCTACATGCCGAGGTTGGTGGAAGTTGAATTTTGCCCCTGACACTGCTACCTGGCCTGACCCACTTGTCTGCTTCTCTCTGCTTCTGAGGTCTTACTCATCTTCATTCTCTGGTTATAGCTCAACGAAAAGGTGACCAGGAAACCCAAAGCTTGGATATACAATAAAAATAATTTTAAACTTGATTTTAGGGAATCTTAAAGATTTGATATACCCAGTTGAGTGTGGAATTCTTTAGGTTTTTTATATATATATATATATATATATTTTTTTTTAAATAAGACTAGTACTACCATAAATTTACCATCCTTCTTTTTCACCAGACCATTAGCCATTTGCAAAGTTGCAGTTTATCTTCCAAGAATCTGAACCTCCAAGGATTAGGATGCTGGATATATTTTTAAAGTTGCAGCAAAGTCACCAAAGCTAATCAAAGTAAAAGGTCTTCCCTATGCAAAGTAAAAGAGGCCAACTTGAAAAAAAATCCATTGAAACAAAAAACAATTTAAATGTACTCATATTTAAACATTTTCCTTTTCTTAAACTTGGAAAACCTTTTGCTAAATAATTCCCTTACAGACTCACTGGAGGAACAGATTCATTGAATGAGGAAAACCAAACAAATACTGACATGCAAGCAAATACTTCAAAAATAATGAGGACATTCTAGCTCCTGTTATGGATGTAGACTATCCCAGAAGACTAGAAGCCTGCGCTCCCAAATGAAATAACCAATTCCAAGACTGCTTGAAGGACCTCTCTGGACTGTCCACATGTTGATTCCTCAACCTGGAAGACTCGTCCATCCCTTGTCTGTCTGTCTTCATCAAACAGGAATTTATTCTTCAAAACCTAGATCTGTCACTCACTGTTTTATAAACACTTTCTTGAACTAATCACTTCCTCCTCACCTGTCTTTGGAATCTTATAAAAGCATCCCTTCAGGAACATGTGATGTTTCTTATGAATTCTTCTCACATCTGTATTTCATAGTAGAGTGAAGCCACCATATTCTTCTTTCTGTTAACAACACCTCACACAGTAACCAGGGCACAATAGATGCCTCATGGTGTTTCTTACACTGAATTGCACTCACCTTGAACTTACATTACTATAATAGTTCATTCTCCTTCCATAGACACTTTCTTATGTTGACCCCAGTTCTACCTCCCTTTACCTTCCACTCACTGGTCCTATATTGTCCCTTTGGGACAACACAGAATAAGCCTATTTCCTCTTCAAATAAGGCCCTATGCAAAATGCAGGCACCTTTTATGACATGCATAGTGAAAAAACCTTCAACCTTTTCTCATATGATATGTTTCTGGGACCATTCACCTGTCCATGGGCACACACTCTGGTGCATCACTGGGACCATTCACCTGCTCTACTGCACCACTTCCTCCACAAGTGTGGGGGTCAGAACAAGAGCCCATAGGGTAGATGTCAACTGACCATTGAGTAGCACAAGACATCACACTTCTGTTAGAACAAGCTATGATTATATCAGGGTCTTTTTAGCAAACCATATCACACTACTCACTTCGATCACGTTCAGTTTATCCTAAATCACGGATAGTCATTGTGTTACGATACTGTCTCATAAGTACATGTTAAAAATTTGAGAGATTAAAAAAATTGTCTTACATCATTCTCCAGATATGGCTGAAAGTCATCTGGCTGTGGCAAATAGGGCTACACTGGCAATCTGGTTATTAGTCTTGAAAAGTGTTCTAATCGTGAATTATCACATTTGCAAGGTTGATAATATACTATAAGGAGTAAGGCTGAGGCTGGGGATTCTCCACAGAAACACACTGGGACAGATCTGTCCATGATTAAGAGAAGGAAATATGTCCCAGACCAACTGGCAAATGGTTGCTTCCCTCATCCTCCAAGTCTCTAAACAAAGAGCCTCCAAGAACCTGCTCAATCTCTACGGCCAGAGTCCATTCTGACTGGACAATAATGCTGGTGCCTTTACAGTTCTTCAGTCTTAGCAGTTGTTAAATATTTTGATCACCCTCTTTTCTTCTGAACCGAGAGGGGATTTTACTAATGGCCTTCAAGTACACAAATGACTGTCTGAGTGAATCATGGCCAATTAATCTCCAAATCCACAGGGAAGAAAACAAAAGGAAATGAGTACAACTGTAGCAAGGACTTAGCATGGACTGACAGGGGTGTGGGAGAGTGACACCGGGTGCTCCTATTCTCCTATTTGGACAGACTTTATAAGCCAGATGGAGCCCCACAGATCTGGTGGCTAAAGCCCAAGCCTGTCTGAGAATGACTTTGCGTGGTTTCTCAGGGTCTGGGATCCTCCAGGCAAAAAGTCAGAGGGAAAGGGCCATGTGTGGGAGGAACCATTATCTAATATTAGTCTTTTGACTCTTGTAAGAACTGAAACAAATGATCATTTACTGGTATCTTGCACCAAATCAGTCTGGAGAAGAGAAACTATCAGATGTTTCAACTCAACAGCTGCACATCAAAAATAGTATTTGAGACACCAGGAGCCCTGTGGCATGAATGCCAGAAGCAAGTCTACTATGTTGGGGGCTCTGAAGTTTCTTGTTCCTGGAATGAAAGGAGACAGTATTGCTGGCCACAGGCACAATGTCAATGTACTCCTAGTTGCAGTCACACTACTTTTGTGTGTTTTGTTTGTACATGTATATACACACATGTATGCATACAAGCACTCAAACACAAACGATGGTTAAGAAAAACACATGCTAAACAGCCAGTCATCCACCTTCCAAAAATCTCTCCAACAGGATCCTTTGGGTCTCATTCTTTTCTAAACCAACTCATTAGGAAACTCACACACAAAAAACAAGAACTACTTCTATGAACCTCTAATTGTGCATATGGTATAGGCATTTCTATCAGGTGTTATGCCATAAATTAGACAAAATGTGGTTGATAATTTAAGAAACGTGATTTCCGTACACATGCTACTATTGGTATCCCTAGGCTGAAATCATGTTGCCATGAGCCAGGATGGATATACTAGTTGTTCTATAGCCAGCATCTGTTCTGATTGGACGGCATCCAGATTGTGCAGATTGATAAATATTTTGAACATCGTTCCCAGTTATCATGGGCTTGTGGTTGAGAAATACCACCATAAACACAAGAAGAAAGGTTGTCGTGTTCTCTGCCTTGGAAAACACAGTTGCCTTCTGGAGTGACTGGCTGCTCAGTTGATATTATTTTCTTCTGCTCACCAGTGACTATTGAAAAATATTCTGTGTGATTAGAATCTAGAACGCTATTGATTTTTGTCTGGTCTTTCATGATATTTATAATTTCCTCATTTATGTTTGAGATTAAAAAATCTTTAGCTAACATCAATAAAATACATTATTGCTATTAAAATACTACTGTGAAAATCTTGAAATAAAAATAACTTTGAAACTCTCTTAAGTCCTTTTTTCAAACATACATCATTGTTTTCACAATGCAATTCCTGGTCATTAAGAGGTTTCTTTGAAACTGAACTACAAGTAACAGAGGATAAAAATAGTAGTTGGTAAAGCAAATGAAAAGCCAGAGGGTAAGCAGCAAGGGGCTGGTATGGTGGTTATATTTTCCAAAATACTCAGGGATCCAGGCTTCATCCAGCTCTGCCCTTCGCCAGCAATAACATATAACCCCGCTCCTCAACATCCAGTTTGGCAGTCAACGCTCCAGCCTTTACATATTTATTGTAGGCATCAAAGAGAGATAGAAGAAAAGGATATAAAAAGAGTGCATTCTAGCTGTCATTCAAGATAGTGTGCCAGTCTACTACACATCACATATTTAGTAAGTGGTGGGGGCTTATGGTTTTGACTAGGTACTTATAGCCTGGATTTTGAAGAGAATGGATTGAAGAGAGGCAGCATTCAGCCTGCATTTCATTGGTCAGAACTTCTCCAAAATCTGGTCACACCTGCAACGATGTTAGGAAGTGTAGTTTTTTGTTTGTTTGTTTGTTTCTTTGTGACTATGGACACAGCTAAAAATTAAGACTTCTATTACTATGAAAGGAGAAGGGAACAGATGTTAGGGGTCAGCTAGCCATTTTTTTCTGCAAAAGCCATTCTTTTAGAGCAGACCAGATTATATCCTATTCATTTCTGAATCGTATATTCACTTTCTATTTCTATCTTATTGAATTCTATTCACTTCTGAATCGAGCCACCTAGATTGAGAATTATCAGTAATTTTGAGTTCCCTAAATAGTTTTGTAATTTATTTATCCACTGAATAAGTATTAGTGGAATACCTACTGTGGGATAAGAACTCTGCTAAGGTTTAGGAATAGCAACATGAACAAAACATGGCTCCTGGTTTCATGGAATCACATGGAGAAGGCCACTACTGGGCAAGTGAGTATAACAGCATAGGCACTCTAGAGAGAATGGGGCAGGGAGACACAGCTTAGCACTGAAGTGGAGGAAGGCACTTAAGCTGATAGGTGAAGGATGAGTGGGAGGTGTTGATAGCATGCTCCAAGGCAAGGGAGCACAGGTTCCAAGGCCTGGGAGTTAGAAAAAATGCTGAATTTCAAGGCACTGAACAATTTACAACATCTCTGGAGTATTGATTTCAGAGGGGAAAGTGTTGCTAGATAAAGCTGGTGAGAGGTAAGACCTATAAGCCATGTTAGACTTCATGCTTTTCTTACAGGGAACTATTGAATACAAGGCTCATTTTGACTGCTTTATAATAACCATACCTATTATCTATTGAGTGTCAACTATGTGTTTGACATTGTGGTAAGTATATTACATCACTAAGTGTAGTACATGCATTAACAAACTCTAAGGGACAGATTGTCCCTACTCTATAAAAGAGAAATGTGAAGGTCAAGGCATTTTAAAAACCTGCTCAAGGGGTCATTCAGTTAACAAGAGTTTGAACTAAGATCAACCGAGAAACAGTCCGATGCTGTACTCATTTCATAGCCTAGACCACACGGAGCCTAGATTGAATGGGATCAGGGCTGCAGAAAGCAATCATACGTGGCTAGGTGTATAGATAATTTTAAAAACTTTAACCTTCACTTCTACTGCTGATCATTTAAGATGTCCTGGCTCTACAACTGCTTTTAACTCTGGTTCTGTGACAGTCTAACTTCTGTAAACCCCACTTGTTCATTTTTAAGTGGAGATTGCTCCCTTTACTCTACTGAGTAAACTCTCTTGTTAGACCCTATAGACCTGACTTGTCTGACCTGTGGGTCACAGAAGTCTCCAATTGATTCCAGGAGCACGCTGGCCCTCTGACACACTGAGCATCCATGATACCCAATTATCCAGAAAAGAGGGGTAAACTGGATTTGGGAAGGGGAAGGGTCTCCAGTGCTGATACTTTGGTAAAATCCCTTTTGCTCTTGTTTTAGATTGGTTAGTGTTCATTTGCCTCCCTCAGCACAATTAATGTTACTGACTGCTGTGGGTCAAACATGAGTGGGTACTTGAAGCAACATGCACTGGTTTTCTTTGCTGTGGTGGAGATTACAACAGGGCTGGCTCTGGACGCACAGGTTGAGTCTACGCTCCAGGGTCTCCTAATTCTCCCTTCCATGTGCATGCAGCCTCCTCTCCACTGGCTACTCTGCCGTGAGCTTAGCCATTGCCAGGCAGCATTGTGTCAAGATGCCAAATCCTGTTGTTACTATTTTTGACAGCAGCTGTAACTTACCACCCAACCTTGGAATTGGAGGTCCAGGAAGGCCCATGTCCTCAGACACATCTGGTGCTGTTGCTAAAACCAGCTCTGTTTTGTCTGTATTGACAGCATACTGAAAATATCCAAGCTTCTCTGAAACAGAAAATCTGACAAGTAAAAATACCTCTGTAATGGTATTGAGTAAAGGAGTTGAGGTAATGGGTTTATTCATTGTAAAAGCAGCTGGTTTTCCTTGCGAATGTTTGTTTGGTTTAAAACAAGGGAAGATCCGAGTTGCCAAAGGAACGAATGGAATACACTGTAGTTTCTTTTCTTTGAGCTTTTTGGGCTTCTAATGGAAGTACAGGATCCTGCCAAAAAGCCCTGAGCCCCTTTGTCTGGATAATTTATTAGATAAGGTTTAAAATTCTAGGATACGATCTTTTCTTTATCACATGCCTCACTTTGTGAGTGAATCATCACTCACACCCACCTTCCCAACATGAATTCTACGACGGGGAAGAAAAACCCAGCTCAGCTTATTCTGGTGGAATACTGTGTTATGTTAAATATTTTCTTCTTACCTGGTGGGATCAGAATATATTTTAAGTTCACTTGATTTTTGCTGAGCCACAAAATATTCTTGGTGAGAGGGGTGTTGACACTTACCTATGCTATAAGATGAAGGGAGTATCGTTTGTGCGGTAGGAAGGAGAAAAGAGAATATCAATTTGGCTTTTTATTACAAAACTAGTGGGAAATGAGGTCTTTGGTGACTTTTGTCTTTACTTGCCAAGTTTGTATATATGCCACAAAACACAAAACTATTTACCGTGAAAATGCACAACACGGTTTAAGCTCCAAAGAAGGGTATGCAGATTTAATCAGCCTTCTGGGCTGGTAGTAATATCATCATTGGTGTTTTGTATTTGGCAACGGGTGTTCTGAGGAAGAAGGTAAAGAGGGATACAGTGACCCCGAGGACGAGGAGGACCTCAAAAACCCGGGAGTAGTGTGGATCCCACGGGACGGAGGGTTCGTGATCACGGAAAGCCTCTCCAAACACAACACAACTTCATTTTTGATCTACGTTTTTCATATTTCCCAGAACCGTGGGCTGTTTACAGAGTCAGGAGAATTTTTGCTTTGACATGAAGTAATCTTGTCCTTTGGGAGCCCCCGAAAGTTAGCCAAGGTTTAAAAGAGTTCCAGAAACCACTTTTCAGCCCACTGTGAATTTGTGGGCTTTACTGTGGTGGGTGCTTGTGTTGGAGGAGCTAAACAACACTGCCAGCATTTTTAAAGCTTTTTTTTCTTCTTATAAAAATCTGTTGTGCTGTGAAAAATCATAAAACTACTTCAAAATGTTCTTCACTGTCGTCGAAATCAGCTTGGCTCAAGATACTATAACATCTAAAGTTAATTATACATCAGTAGTTTATTTTAACATTATCTGGGGCTACAGGAAATAAATGAGAACAAAAATGGAAATAATTCGATAAAGCAGATTGTTTTTATTAAATATATTCATGTCTATTCCAATTATTTAAGCCCACATAGCACAGCAATTTCTGAGTGCCCCACAGCTAAAGCTGCAGGAACTGAGCACATCTATTACTAGTTCTGCATCCGCAGTAGGCTCCAGAGCCTGTACAAGGCTCTAGAAGGTTCCAGAAAGTTCCAGCTCTCAGATGAAGGGGTCATATTAGACAGAAAGGTAGATCTGGTCCTGCCAGGGTGTTAGGGGCATGGTTATCCTTTCCCTGAGATGGAAACTAGTAACAGTTCTCACATGATGATACACCAGGCTCAGGGAACAGGGCAGCCAAAGCCACACCCGGACACCCGCAGGGGTCCTGGAGAGACTCCCGGACTGGCGATCTCAGGGAACAAACCCCGCTTCCTGACAGGAGCACTGTGAGTGGCAGAGCCCGTGGGAGGCTAAATGTGACCCTGTGAGGAGCGACTGAGTTACAGATGTCCTCTGTGCTGGGTGGAAGATAACCGGGAAGGAGCTGGACACCTACCCAGCCCCGGGGTCGTCTCCTCCTAGGTCTCTCCTGGCACGTCCTTAACACAGAGTGGTGCCTGGGAGGTTCCCAGCACAATGCTGGTGCTGGGCACACAGGGGCCAAGGAGACAGGCCAACCCTCCCCTCAGCACTCAGGGTCTGCGGGGAGACCGACTGGAAACAGCTCCTCCCCAGGCCTGGGTGCTGCCCAGAGAGCCCGGGCCCCAGGGTCCTCTCCCCCGAGGCTTTAAGATCCCAGTTTCTACATTTCCCTCTTTATTCCAGAATGTGTCATTTTCCCAGTGTGATTCCCTTTTCTCTCTTTCAGTTGCAGAGCCACACAAGGGTATGCAGTATTTCACTCTGATAGGGAAGAAAAAGTGTTTTCACAAATTGAAGTGTGTTGTGGTGGTGTGGGCACCCGCATGGTGAAATGGCAGAGGCATCCCTTGTGAGTGGTTTCTGTCCCTGGGAAGGTTTTGGAGGGCACAGATTCCTTTGGTATAGTTGGAACCTAATGTGGAGACTGCTGATGGCAGGCATTTCCTAAACATGTGTGGAAGGAAGGAAGGAAAGAAGGACAGAAGGAAGGAAGGGAGGGAGGGAGGAAGGGAGGGGAAGGAAGGAAGGAGGGAGGGAGGGAGAAAGGGAAAGAGGGAAGGAAGGAAGGAGGAGGAGGGAGGAAGGAAGGAAAGAAGCGGGGAAGGAAGGAAGGAGGGAGGGAGGGAGAAAGGGAAAGAGGGAAGGAAGGAAGGAGGAGGAGGGAGGAAGGAAGGAAAGAAGCAAGGAAGGAAGGAGACAGAGGGAGGGGAGGGGAGAGAAGAGAGTCAGAGACACAGAGAGAGGAGGGGGAGGAGGGCTGAAGAACACAGGCGTTCAGACCTCTTCAGGCCTTGGTCAGTCTGAACATTCATCCACAATCTCATGGTCACCTCCTCCCCGACCTTCCTTCTTCCCACTTGTCTGGACATGCAAAAGTCTCCTAGCCGAGGCAGTTAAGAGAGGAGAAGTCATCATTCATGTGCTGCCAACACCTTTGAGTTAGACACGGCCGAGCTTTCTATAGGTCTGCCTCTTCCAGCGGACACCAGCTCTCCCCACCGGCAGGCAGCAGGGCCCTCCCACTCTTGGGCTCCACCTCCTCACTGTCCCCAAGGCAAATGGAAAGCCAGGTGTGTGTATGAATTCCAGCAAGGCAAAAGAAGCAAGAAAGAGAGCAACTGAGTTGTGGAGATTAAAAATAGGATAAACAGGAACTGAGAAGTCTGGGTTTCTATTTTTCTGGTTCACTTTGTTTTCATGCTTCCCTCAGTGAACTCTTGTAATTGTAGTCTCTCCCAATTAAGCAGTCATTTGTAGCTCAGGATAAGAAAATAAAGAAAATAAGACTCCTGAGTTCCCTACATGTAGAATTCCCCACCCCTCATCCTCAGAATGCATTCATTCTCAGCACACATGAAAACAATTGTCTATAGGAAAAGAAGAATCAACTTTAGGCTTTGCCCAGAAATGCCAGCACAGTTCCTTCCATGGTGGTCGATGACCTCAAATTGGAAATGTGATAAATATAAGAATATCTATACCACATAAAAAACCACACTTTGATTTTGCCCTATTCAGGGCAAGCTCTGATGTAAGAGGATGTCGGATGAACACGGATGCCCACGTGGCTACCCTAGGCCAGGGTTAAATCTCCTGGTGCTGAAAGCCTCTGTGCTACAGGGGAAAAGGTGTGTAGGCCGTGTGTGTGTGTGTGTGTGTGTGTGTGTGTGTGTGTGTGTGTGTGTGTGTGTGTGTGTGTGTGTCTCCAGGAGATCAGCAGCCAGAGCTTCATTTATCACGGCTTTGCTTCCTAAAATGTAACTAGAGGCACAGAGAGCGCTTTATAAATCAAAAGGCCCCTAGCTTCCACTAGCCTGAAACAGTAGAGACGGTGGGAGCTGCCTGTGTTGAGTCTGAATGAAACACCCACTCAGCCCAGCTGCAAGCTATCTAAAGCAAATATCCCGACAATGGCCTCTTGCCCAGAAACGGCCTCAGCAGCCTGCCTCCCTGGACAGGAAGGAAGGCGCTCTGGAACAGAACCACTGCCCACGTGGTGGTGGGGGTGTGGGGAGCTCTCTCCTGGTCCCATCTCGCATTTGCCCCAAATCAAAGTAGAGGCTGCTAAACGGCTGATAGAGAAAGATGGACCGTCTAACTGCTAGTCAATGTTTATTGTATTCTTAGAAGCAGCGACTCTTCTCAACTTCCTGTGATCAAAAACGCTTGTTAATCGTTCTTATTAAAAGCCAGATCTCCCAACGTACAACTTTGTTGCACATGGACTGAATTAAACGCAGGAGATTGTTTTCATCTCTAGAATTCAGCGAATGCCAAAACAAATGTACATGAAATTGCCGGCCCTTTTTTTTTTTCTTTCTTTCTTTCGTTATCTCTTTTCCCTTATTTCCCCCTACAGGAGGCAGCGAAACCTAGTAAAGAAAAAGAGGAAACTGGAACCTGAAGCTCAAAATTACGGGCAGGGAACTCGGATTCTGTCTGGGTGGAAGTGTTAGGTCACAATAGGATCCACTCAACCGTCATGTTGCTTTTACTTTTCTCTCCTGCTGGTTTTCCGGGGGTACAGGTTTACAGTATGTGTCAGTGACTGAGACAAGCCCTTCCAGAGTGGCCGTTTTCTTGCTAATGTTAAATTATTTTTGATGCATTTTCTCTAGATTCCCCAGTTCTTGCAGGAAAACATTCAGAATGTGTTTTGATAAAATAGTAGCTCAGAAAAGCTCGTGCATCTTAGAAGCTTGCCATTTAAAATACAGATGTCCAGTTAAATTGAAATTTCGGAGAAGCAACTAATTTTGTTTAATGTTCAGGTAAACAATGAATGATAAAATATTACATGGAGTACATGTATGCTAAAAATGTATTCATGTTTATCTAAAATTTATATTTAACTGGGTATCCTGTAGTTTTAAAATCTGATGACCCAAAACAAGTCAGCTCATTTGACCACATGTCCGCTGCACATATAGAGAGTTGAACACGTTCTAGGTAGTAATTATTCCCTGATACAATCATTTCGTCTTTATACCGCTACTCAATACCAGTACCCAGAAATGGTTGAGTCACCTAATGTAATTTTGCCAATCTGTTATCAGGTCATAGAAGACCGTCATTGGTAAGCTGCATAGAGAATCTAGGAATTGTTCTAACCGTGGTTCCTGAGAAGCTCAAGCCCTCTAGACTTTACTTTTCCACTCCTCTAACTTGGCTGGAAAGGCTGTAGCCACTTTCTGACTTTCTAGTCAGAGAGCCTTGAATATGAAGAAGGGTGGCCACGTTTCCATCTGCGAGGCTGACAGTCAAGGGCAGGAGTGTCTACCGTTTGCACAGTAGTCTGATGAAGGATTTCTCCCCAGTTGATTCCAAATTCATAATTTTCTGGAGTATAAGGGACTGAACAGTATGGAGGTAGTCTAAGACATAAGACCTTCCTTTCAAAACTCAACTGCCAAAGTCAATGGAGCTTGCTACCACTTTAAGAACATTCCCAGGTCCAGCACACACGATCTAAAATTAAACTTAATTATCATCACTTGGAGATGCTCTATTAGAGGAAAGTCTGTGAGTCAATATGAAACGTCCTGCTGATCATCATCTGCAAAGTGGCCGAGCCAAGAACTGCTGGGACGCTCTGGCCACATATGGAACAGGACACAATATACATGATCTGATACTCTCATCTTAGACATACATTTTCTTAAACATCGAAAACAACAGAACGATTCTCCTGAGTGACTGTTGGATATACCTTTTTGTATTTTAAAAATGTGCTTGCTCCACTCACAGGGACCCTGCTGCCTGATCACTCAAATCACCTCATGGGAAACTCTGAGAAATGCTTTATTTAGAAGCAGTTCGGACTGTGAGTCATGCAACATTTTGCTGTGTTTTTCTTCTTCAGTTCTCCTGCTCCCATAAACATTTATAGGAAGACAGGATATTTCACTGCGTTTCAAGAGTCCATCTGCCACAGATGCTTGTTCCCCACCTGAAGTCATCAACTTTCAGGAAAGAAAATATCTGGTTTTCTTTCAAATGCTGATAAAGAAAAAAAAAATTGGCAAGGAAAAAAGATGACCCTTGAGTAGAATTACCTCTTCCCTGAGTGTTTCTCACGATTCTCTGTAAAGCATTGGTAGTTTAATGCTGGAATCCACCCTGTGGTCAGAGGCACAGTTTTATAAGATTAATAGTATTCTAAAGGAACACAACAACAAAAGATTAATAGTATTCTAAGGCAAAGAAGTCACAAAGGACTTTGTCCCCTTCATGAAGCAGTGGAAAAAATTATTCCTTTTCTTTTCGAGGGGAGGGTGTCTGTGGGGAGTGGGGAGTGGCAGGCAGTGTCAAAAGCTTACTTTGACTTCCTGATCACATTTTCCTTCAAAATTTTTCACATTTCATTTAAGCCTGCAAGTATCCACTTACTGAAAATGACCTTCTTCGGATCTAAGAATTCTGATATAATTTAGTTGATTCCTTCTTGATTCTAGGGTAAGTTTATGGGCTTTCTTGACTTTGGATTAAAAGGCAAATTTCCTTTGAGATACAGAAGATCTCTCCCTTTATGCCAACATCAATCCTCTTTCAGTAGCAGTTTCCCAATATTTTCTTGCTCTAAAAAAAACAAACAACAACAACAAAAACTTCTTTATTTTTGTTTTTCGCGAACACATAGTTATCTACTTTCTTTTTGGATACTTTTCCTTGTATGTTTTTATTACCCTTTGCCTTCAGTACGTTAGAAGGAGGTTGCCAAATTTCCCCTGAATATTAGCTTAGTCACTAAGAGTACTGGATTTAAGAGGTTGCTTTTCTCTACTAAGCAATACAAAGTAGATGTTCTTGATTATGTTTCTTTTTAGTGGTAGAAAACAGTTCATAGTCATCACTGAACATCATTCACTGGGCCTGGAACCTGAGTCTGAAGGGTTGAGGAAGGCAGTGTCATGCAGTCTTGGGGAACAGAGGCTCTCTGGAGCCAAGACACCTGAGTTCAAACCCCAGTTCTGTCACTTGCTAGCTGTGTGAGCTTCAAAAATTGAACTAACTACTTGAAGCCTTGGTTTTTCCCTCTGTAAAATGGAGAAAAAAGTGGTACCTACCTCACTGGGTTGTGAGGATCAAAAAAGTTGGTATTTGTATTTATAACAGTACCTGGTACATGGTAAGTGCTATGAAAATATTGCTATTATTGCTATTGAAAGATTGGGCCTATGGAGACACACTTAGGAAGCTAGACATAGAAATTTTGCACATCATTAATAATGAATGAATGAATGAATAGTATTAAAATGTATTTGTTCAATAAATATTTAGGGAGCAATTACTCTGTACTGAACACTGTGCTAGGTGCAAGACACAAAAACTCAAAGCTATAGAATGTACTGTAAGGGAGCTTAGGCTCTGGGGAGAAAGCTATGGGCATTGTGGGCAGACCAAGGCTGTGGTGTCAGATAACTTTCAGCTCAAGCCCAGCCCCATTAGTGGAAAGGGATTGGGTAAGTGAGTTTTCTCACTTGTGAAACGGGGATAATTCTACCTTATTAGGTTGTTTCAAAAAGTAATGGAGAATACAGAACATGTACACATGTATTTTAAAGATGTACTTACCCCAGTAAAAACTCAGTGAATAAGATGTGTTATATGTTACGTATGGACATGTCTATGTCTGCATATAGGTATTTAGAGAGGGAAAGAGAAGAACTATGATATGAGTTGATAGTCACTCTAGCAGGTTTGTTCCAGGCAAAGTCAAAGCCCACAGGGAGGGTCCTGAGCCTGCCTAGAGAATCCCAGGAAGAGAAGAGGGGCAGAGACAAAAAAGACAACTAAGAGTCCACCTTTGCAGAGAACAGGCAACCTGGGGCCAATCAACCATGCGTGCAGAGACCTGGAGGCTGAAGGACTGGTAGGTCTGAGACAGCTAAGAGTTCAATATTGTGAAACAGAATATGCAAGGCAGAGAGGCGGTAAAAAAAGATGTTGCACAAACAAGCAGGGACTAACTCACATCTTTGTCAGAATGTCACTTTCTTACTGATTTCTTCCCTGACTACCCTATTTAAAATGAACCCCTCCTCCAGCATTCCCTAGAATCCTGCCCTGCTTTTTCTTTGTCACTTTGTACACAAGTCATCTTCTAAAAATAAGTATAAATATACATGTATGTATACAAATGTACATATACATGTGTGTGCATGTCATACAAACACACACACATGTATGAATTATTTTGTTTATTATCTGTCTCCTCTCAGTAGAATGGAAGCTCTACCAGAACAGGGATTCTGTTCACTGCTATTTCCTTAGCACCTAAATCAATGCCTGGCACACAGTAAGTGCTCAATAAAAACAGGTTGAACTGAATAAATGACTGCATAGCCTCCTCCGGCAGGCAAGAAAGGTGAGCTCATTCTTTGGTCAGAAGAAACTTGAAAAATCCTAAGCAAGGGAAGATGTGATCATACTTTCCTGTTCTAGAGGCATTGTTCACGGTGGACTGTCATGGAGTCCTTTCAATGATTTGAGCTAGCTGCATGAGGGCCAGACCCAGAGAGTGAGAGAACTGGGAACAGCTGGCAGAACTGGATGGCAGATTGGAGGGGACATAGGGAGAGTGGGCAGGTAGGATTCCCTCAGGTGTCTGGCTTGAGCAAACAAGTGTTATTCATGGAGAAAGGATAGGAACATGCGTCAATGAAGCCAAGAAAACTTTTAAAAACTAATGCTTTTATTCCAAGGAGGGTGAAAGATATCATAGATGCTCAATAGCTAATGACTGATTGATTGAAAATGTAAGGAAAGAAATGGTCTGGTAGAATCCTCTTAATTATTAAATCTATAGCTTTCTGAATTACCTGTGGCCTAAGAAAGGTAATGAGACCTGGGAAATGTCTTATGTAAAAGAAATGGGAAGGATTCACTGAAAAAAAAATCTGTGAAGAGCAAATAACTTTTTGAAAGACAGCATTTCACTTCACATTATTGTTATTTGCTTTAACGGGGAATCCTGTGCAAGCACAAAACTTGTCTTCTCAGCTTTGAGTACTGCATTCTGTCCCTGTGGACTGGCATCCACAGGAGAAGCTAAAGAACCTGTAAAGGGCTGGGTATGGTGGTTCAAATCTGTAATCCCAGCCCTTGGGGAGGCTGAGGCAGGAGGATCACTTAAACCCAGAAGTTTGAGATGAATCTGGGCAACATAGTTAGACCCCACCTCTACAAAAAATATTAAAAATGTTAGAAGGCATGGTGGTGCACAGCTGTAGTCCCAGCTACTCAGAAGCTGAGGCAAAAGGATTGCTTGAGCCCTGGAGGTCAGTGCTGCAGTGAGCTATGATCGTGGCACTGCACTCCAATCTGGGCAACACGGTGAGACCCCATATCTGCAAAAAATTTAAAAAATTATTTTGGCATAGTGGCATGCACCTATAGTCCCAGCTACTCAGAAGGTTGAGCCAGGATGATTGCTTGAACCTCGGAAGTTGAGGCTGCAGTAAGCTTTGATTTCATCACTGCACTCCAGCCTGGGTGACAGAATGTGCCCAGAAGTAAAACTCAGTGAATTTCCATCAGAATTCCTGGAACTCCCTTAGGGGCAGATGTGGCATTGAGGAGTCACCAAACCTGCATTACTACCCAGCTACAATAAATTTGCTGAGCAGCTTTCATAAGTAAACCCATGGACAAGCTATCATCTCCCTGACCTGGTTTGTGTGAAATTGCTGATTAGGTTGCTGAGTTGCTTCCAGTTTTTGAAGAGGGGTGGTGTCCCTCAAAGTCATGCATTTGGTGTGGCTGGATGAAGAAGCGTCCTCCCAAACACTGAGATCCAATAGCCCTAGACAATGGCAGGCCTGGCAGCCCGCCCTGGACTGGACTGGCAAATGCTGATGGGACGAGCCTTGCATGTGGCATTATCGGTGGATGAGCCTTCTCAGAGCCTGTTGTTTGGAGCAAAAGAGAGTATGGACATTTCAGCCTTTACTGTAACATGAGAATAAGAACACCCATTGTGCACTGCATTTATGAATTAAATGTCATAAGACCATCTAGTGCTTAGCACAATACTGAATAGGAGGATGCAGTCAATGATTGTTAGTTTCACAGTCCTTGGGGTGTTCGACCCTCCCTCTTCACATCAGGGATGCTGAAATTTGTACATGTGCTAGAAGAGATATGTAGGAATAAGTTCTTAAGTGAAGAAAGTAGAAAAAATGGGAAAGTACCATGCTGAGCATGAAGGTCACTGAGTTTCATGAAATGACTTGGTCAATTTTCTACATTTAGGTCTTTAGCTGAAATGTACAAACAACTGTAAACCAATTCAACATTTGTATGATACGTGTGTGTGTGTGTGTGTGTGTGTGTGTGTGTGTATTCTATGACTGTTGATATTTTGAAAAAAGTGTTTTGTTGTGGGTGATTCTTTTTCTTTAAGCTGTGCTTTTAGAAGTTTACTATGTTCTTAAATATATCTTTTACGTGTAAGTGAAATCTTTGTTTCCTAAAAAAAAAAAAAACACACATCCTTGATTTTGCAATGGAAATCAGTGAAGCAACTGGCTATCAGAAATTCACTTTATAGTATTTGAGAAGCTCCAAATTTAGTGGGAAGTACCACTAAACCAAACATATCAATATCTAGTGTCACTTTCACTTTTCTCTCAAGGCAACTTTGGCAAGACTCAATATTTTGAAACAACCCATACATATGAATCCCCATTTGTAGTTTGTTTGTTTTTTTAAACTATCTTATTTTGAGTTAATTAATTTACCCCTTCCAAAGCGTATCTTCCCTCCCATCAGTTTCTCCGGGTTGTTTTCTTCTATGTTATTTTTCCTTTGTATTATAATTTGCCTTGTATAAGTCAATTCAACATCACACATCAAACACTAGCTATGTGTTTGTGTACTATGTGTTGTCACATCACGTAAATTTAGAATCCGCTGGGATCAGAACAACATTTTATTCCTTTCTTTTCTTCCTTCCTCCAATTCCCAAAGTAGAGAATTCAGAAGAGTGGTGCTTGCCAGCAATTTTTGATGAGAGATCAAGCTGTTGGGGAATGTTCTTCTCCTCTTATTTCATTCCATTTGAATCTATGACTGTTGAAGTTTTCCACGTTCTTATACTGACTCAACAAATGTCCCCAGGGGTATTTCCATCTTCTAAGCATTAGTTCACTTTCTTTGCTTATTCACTCCCAGTTGCTTCATGAACTGAGCCAGGATATCAGTAATTAATGACTCAGTACTATTTCAGGAATCCCCTGCATTTTCCATATGCTGACTCACCTACAGTTTTCTATGTTCACCTGTTGGGAGCATGGCTGTGGCATAGGACATGTGGCTTTGGATGGCCAGAAGGCCCTGAAAACTTATATGCAATTGCAAAACTGCAATCCGAACAAAGCCCTTTTACCTGTTTTTCTTTGGCACTTTTCTTCCCTTGAGCAAGTTCCTTGAGAATAGAGATGGATTTGTCTTAGTCATCTTTGAATCAGCAATGGCTACCTTAGTACTTAGGGTTGCAATAAAATATCTGTACTCAATAACTATTCATTGAATGATGGAGTAATGTAATCTTGAGGAGTCTCAAAGACAGTTAATTTATGTTTGGTGAATTGTAATGGTTGTAAACGTGGAAGAACCATTTTAAGAAGATAAAGGCTTAGGCCAATATCCAGGAATAACTTAAATGCCTAAAGTCTTGGAGTTACTTAGAAAGAATGGTATGATGAGAAAACCATAAAAGGACCAAAAAAGAGTCAAAGCAGTTGAATGAAACCTGCCAAAGGTTTTATTACCATGCAGCCTTATTGGTGTTGATTCTCTTAAGCTGGTCTTTCCTGCAAAACACATCCCTTGTTTTTGTCTGTCTTTAGCACTAAACCCAACTGTTTTGTTCATACTAACCCCTTTCTTCAAATATATGACATGAATTACACGAAGTAAGTATGCACGATGTGTTAGGGATCCCCACAACCATTCTCAGATTCAATGACTCACTAGAAAGACTTACAGGACTCAGCATATGGTCATATTCACAGCTACAGTGTATTATAATGAAAAGATACCAAAGGAGATGATCAAAGTGAAAAGGCACATGAGTTCAAGTCCAGAGGAAACAAGAAACCAGCTTCTATGAGTCCTCTCTCCCAGCGCAGTCGTGCAGGACATGCTTAATTCCTTTAGCATTGAATTGTGACACATGTTGTCTACCAGGGAAGCTTGTTAGAGATTCAGTATCCAGAGTTTTTATTTGGGGCTAATCACATAGGCATTCTTCCCCTAACACACACCAACATTCCAGACTCTCCAAGAAAAGCAGGTGTTCAGCATAAGTCACATTGTGTTTATAAACACTTTAGGTATGGTAAACCAACTTTATCAATTAGTTAAAGCTTATCAGTTAATTAAGCCACTCTCTAGTGGTGGAAACACTACTGAAATCCAAATTTTCAGATGTCAACCAGGAACCAACCTTGCAAGTAGGTGTTCATCAGGCTAGCAGTCTCAGGACTGCTATATTTACTGTACAGTGTACACCAAGCTCATCATCTTTCCCTATCTTGGAATATTCCACGCTCTCAATCCCAGCTCTGTGCTTTGCTGATTTTATCATTCAAACTTGAACACAAACAGTGTCTCCTAAAGAAGCCCTAGCTGGCCGTACTACTGAATGTAGCTCCTATACCAAGTCACTCTCTACCATTGTCCAGCCCCTTTTGAATTTCATCTGTATGTTCCATTGTTGGAAGGGATATTTGTTTTGTTACTTTCTCTACGCTCTGGACCCAGAAGAGTATCTGACCCGTACACCGGAGTTCAATAAATATTTCTAAAATTAATTGAATGACTTAGCCCTGTCAGAAGTCCTTTTGTTCATTTATGTGCAGACTTTTATGTTGTCAGGATACTTGGCACCCTGGAATGTGATCTCTGCTAAGTTGGACTTCTCGTATCTTGTTTTCTGCTGTATCTCTAGCAGCTGGAAGAGTGCTGAGCACATAGAAAGCTCTCCTCGAATACTTACAGAGGCTGCATAATTTATAAGGAAAAGAGGTTTATTTGTTTTACAGTTCTGCAGGCTGTACAAGAAGCATGACACCAACATCTACTTCTGATAAGAGCTTCAGGAATCTTCCACTCACTGGGGAAGGTGAAGAGGAGCAGGCTTGTGCAAGTCACATGGTGAGAGAAGAAGCAAGAGAGAGGGGAGGGAGGTGCTAAGGTCTTTTAACAACAGGCTAGGGGGTGAACTCTTGAGGGAACAAATAGAGTGAACACTCACTCACTACTGCAAGGACAGCACCAAGCCATTCATGAGGGACCCACCTCCATAACCCAAACACCTCCTACTAGACCCCACATCTAACAACAGGGATCAAATTTCAACATGAGGCTTGGAGGGGACAGATATCCAAATTATGCAAGCCAGTTATTATTCCGTACATTCTGATCTGTTTGTGGGAGAGATGGAACTGTATTTCTTCATAATTTCCTTCCAAAAGTATTGATAGAATACAGACTTTGTTTAGTCCATGTACCACAGTAGTCACTGGAGATTCATAGGTGACTGAACAAGTTCATTACTGGATTTAAGTTGTCCATAGATGAGTAGGGTTAGACAAACTCATGTGAATCATTGTAAAGCAAGTGCAATGACTAGAGAGATAGATGATAGATTAGATAGAGGTATATAGATATACATAAATACATATAAGTGCATATACATATATATATGTATATTACACAAAAATGCATGCATTATAAAGTAAATGAAATAACAGGTGCAGGTATAAGGTTTTATTCATATAGAAGGGAGAGGGCTTAGGCTAGCCTAAGGTGTCATAAGAGGAATCAGAAAGAGATAGTCCCTGAGCTGAATCACAGACCCTTCGAGGAGAACTGTGACAAAGTGGGTTTGGAAGCCTTCCAGGCAGGGCATCCTTGAGAACTTTAGGAGTTCCATATTGACAGCGTGCATGAGTCAGGAGGAGTGAGAGTATTTCCTGGGGAGGTGACCAAAGTTCTTGCTAAGGCACTTGGGCTTTGCTTTGGAGGTGATAGCAGCCACTGAAGGGTTCATTCAAGGGACGTGCCATGTTTTGGTTTGATTTGGTACCAGATAATTCTGGTGACTCCAGGGAATGGCTTTCAGGAGAACACTGTTGATGGTGGAAAGAATGATTAGAGGTTCTTGCACTTAATCAAGGCAAGAAATGACTAGGGGCCTGCAGAAACCAGAGTAGAAATGCATGAGAGGTGGAGAGGAGGTGGAGATAGGAAAAATCAAGAAATAACTTGGAATAAAGTAAAAAGAAGTTGTAGTGTGACTGGTTAAGGGCAAAGGCACAATGATGCCTGCAAGTTCCATTTCTCTAAATTATATGAGTGCATTGATAGGGAACAGATAGGAAGATAGAAATTTGTAGGAAAGATTTTGAGTTCTGTGTAGTACAGAGAAAGTATGAAATACCTGTGGGTTGTATGGTGTGCAATAAACAGCTGGATATGTGCATCTGAAGCGTGCTGTGGTGGAGGCCAGCATGAAAGTTGTCCACATTGGAATCTATGCCCTATACCAGGCATTGGAAAGCATGGGCGTGGACAGCATCACCCAGGAAATAACCAGGTGGGGTGAGAAGATAGCAAGCTGAGGATAGACTTCTGAGCAAAAACATTTCACTGATGAGCAGGAGAAAATGTGTCTGAAAAAGAGCTAGGAAGGGTGAAAGGAGAGCCATGAGAGTGCAAAATCACAGAAGCAAAAAAGGTAAAAAGCTTCATGAGAATAAACTTTCAAGATCTCTTCAAAATTTGGCTGGAAAAGTCCAAGCTCTTTAGTTTGCCATACCGGGACTTCCATCTGGCTTGGGGCGTGTCTGTCCAGTCTCTTTTCAAAAGAGGCTAGGACACCAAGAGACATGGAAATTAAAAAATGAACTTTTCATTAGAATCTTCAGTAAAAATATTATTGATTTCCTACTGAGAAAACTATTATAATTGAGTATTATGATGAAAGTCAGATTGCAAAGGACCAAGGAAGAAATGAGAAAAAAGTAAAGTGCATATAGGAAATATATATTGCTGTTTTGAAGACCTGTAGATAAGATGGTGATATGGTTTGACTCTGCGTCCCCACCCAAATCCTATCTTGAATTCTTATCCCCAGGTATCAATTGAAGGAGCTAGCATGAGGTGATTGGATCATGGGGGCAATTTTCCCCATGCTGTTCTCACGGTAGTCAGTGAGTTCTCATGAGATCTGATGGTTGAAAAGTGGTATGTCACCTTTCGCACACACACTCTCTCTCTCTCTGTCTCTGTCTCTCTCTCTCTCCTGCTGCCATGTAAGATGTGCCTTCCTTCCTCTTTGCCTTCCGCTATGATTGTAAGTTTCCTGAGGCCTCCCCAGCCATGTGGAACTGTGAGTCAATTAAACCTATTTTCTTTAGAAATTACCCAATCTCAGGTATTTCTTTATAGCAGTGTGAAAATGGACTAATACAGATGGGAATATGTAGAACAAGTTGGTGGTTAGTTCACCAAAACTAACCACCTGGAAAGTTCAATGCAGGAAGGAATGTTTAAATTGGGAAAACCTGGATGTATTAGTAGTCCGAAGTGCAGGTTCTAGCTGAGATTGGAATATTGGAGAGATTGAAGATATGGGACAGAGTAGGGATGATGAATGAAAAAGACTTGAGAAGGAAAGAGATGCAAAGGCATAACTTGGAGACTTCAACAAAAAAAAGAGATGCCTTATGGACTGAAATGGGAATTACAGATGTTCAGGATTTATACATATATTAAAATAGATAACACTTGCAACGAAGTTGGGGAAGACACTGTCTGTTTACTTTAATATTTTATTAAAGTGGCAAGTTTGTCTGCCAAAATTAATGAGCTTGTATGAGATAGAGTTCTTGAGAAGACTGATGGAGGTTTTTCATAGACATTGAAGGGTATTGGAAAATGAGTCCCTGAATAGGAAGTAAATAAATTTATGGGAGATATTGGGAACCTATCTGATATATCAAATAATATATTTTTTCTAACAGTATCCAACCACTTTGTTATAGGAACTAAGAATGTGGCTTGAAACATTGATCCAATTTTGTAGTTTTGTTGAGGGGGTGTTACAGAATGATGGAGGGCAAGGAAATTGAGGGTCCTCGTTATTTTAATGATGGGATCCAGGGGAGGAAAAGAGGCCAGGAGAGGCTGATTCTGAAAGAACATTAGGTACCAAGGGACCTGGTAAATCTAAAAACCACATAGTTTTAGGAGTAACAGTAAAACCCAATGAATGAAAATTTTTTTATCAGAAAGTGGAACATTTGTATTTGAGAATTCAAGGATGGAAAAATTCCAGGATTTAACCTTAAGAGGAAGTTCCTGAAATGGAGCAGAGATGAAGGCCACTGGAGATGTGGAAGTCAAAGGAAGACATTAGAGGGGTCATCCATCTGAACTCCAAAGTCACTGGAGATTATGGTGGCTCAGTGGAATTTGGGTGGAGAGAAAACTTTGTCTCAGAGGCTAGATTTTTTGATAAATGTATAGGATTGGCTTGGAAGACAGCAGACAATTGAAACAAGTGGAAAAGATGATATGTAGAGAATTAACCTCAGTGGAGCAATGATATTTAGAGGGCATAGAGGATAATGATTTGGAAGCCTGTATGGGAAGTGAGGAGAGTACTTAATCCCACCTCAGGTGCCTAAGACCTAGAAAAATGATCTGAAGGGGCTTCAGGGAGGAGGTATAACACTCAAAGAGAAAACAAACCACTCAACCAAACTGAAGTCGTATTTTACCCCTAAAATCCTTATCATTGGCTTCATCATCAGATGTGTTAACAGTCTACAGGTATCTTGCCCTCTCCTTAGCAGGTTTAGTAATTACAACAGACACTTTTTAAAAACAATGGATATATTTGTATTTAAGCCAAAGTGATCTAGGCAAGCTCACATTTATTTATGTTTATAAAATAAATTATGATATTCCATTAAGTAATTTTCTGCCAATTATTTTCAAGAAAGGATTTAAAACTGCTTTTTGGTACAAACGTATTTCATAAAATTTTTCTTGAAGTTAAGAATATCTGGTTGTCATTGTTTTGAGATGAGCTGTTTGGGGTGTAGGAAACTTTACTATGGGGAAAAATGCAGATACTATAAGTAGCATAAAGTCTGCTATTGACAATAGCACATTAATAAATATTACTATCTGGTTGTCATAAGATTAATGAGTGATTATTTAGGGTTGAATACATATTAAAACCATTGGGCCACAAGGTGTAGCCTATTAAAATAGTGCAGGTGTGAAACTGCAGTATAATCCAGGAGCTGATAAAATATGGAAATATTTGTCTATCATTTAAAAACTATTATTCCATATTCATAATTTTAAATTCTTATGTTTTTTGCAGAAGTCAGCAATTTGGCAGATCCTATGTGAGAGAACTAAACAGTTTCATAAGCTATCCAGGTGTCTCTCTCAGAATTACTCCTCAAAATGTTTTTTAAAGACATTATTCTGGAAAAGCATTGATTATGTAAGAAATGTACTGACTGACAGATATTTTACTCCTGCTTACATTATGATCTTTGTTGAACATATGAAGGCTTTTAGGAACTATTTCAATTTCTCTGAAAACATAGTATCATGTAGTTGTAAGTGGTAATAAAAATAATGATAGAAGCTAAAAACAAGCATGTCTTATGTCCTTGGCATAATATCAAGTGGATTTATTTGCATTATTTTATTTAATTCTCACATCCCCCAAAAATCAAAAAACCTAAAGCAAATGCTTTTATTCTTTCCATTTTAAGGATGAAGAAATTGAAGCTCAGAGGTAAGTGAGTAGAGGGTCAATTTGATGGCTTGTTGATGTCATCAAAAATCTGTGCTGTGTCTCTTGTTCTGCACAGAATCCTCAGGTCACAAGATAGAATTAATCGTTACGGAGGTCACTTGTAGGCACAGCAACAGCTGGCCGGAGAAGGGAGACACGTCCTTCCAGGCAGAGCTTTGTAATTAGAGAAGAAAACGTTTTCCAAAGTGCTCGAGATGACTGCCTTCAGGTCCCAGTCCACAGCCAATACTCATAGCCCAGCTGCATGGGGGCTGATACATCTACTGTCTGATATTTTGGGACGCTGGTGGAGGGGAGCTTTCTGAGCAAGGAGATATGTGGAGGGAGAAAAGCGTTGAGTGTAGACAACCCACATGACTTACCACCCTACTAACTCCTTCATGCTTGTACAGTTTAACTAATAGAAATCAAAATTTCATGAGTACTTATGTTTCCTGAACGACAATATGTAAGGCAAATAGAGCAAACACTGTGCTCTAATTTAAATGAATTATACCCAGACAGATATATTTATTTATTTGACTCTAAATAAGCAATGCTAAAGAATTTTAATTGAGAGATTGATTAAATGAAAAAGTACCCCTAGATAGAACAAAGCCAAATATGTCTCATATTTGTCAAAACTAATTGGCATTAAGATATTTACCTGTCTGGTGAAATTGTGTTTGGACTTGGGTGTCTTTTAATCTAATTTCTATCTTCCCTTACCTTCCTGTGGGCCAGAAGTCCCATGGTTGTCTGGCAGAAGTTTAACTGGACAAAGATAACTACATCAGCAATGTTGTTGAGCTCTCCCAAATCAAATGAATTGGAAGACTCCCCAGTGATGCTGAAAACTCAGCATAGAATGTCTTTATGTGAACCAGAACTTCATTTGACCTTTGCTAGCTTGAGATCAGTAGCAGCAGCCAGGAGACAATGACTCATTTCTGAATCAACCAGGATAATTTTCACACCTGTCTTAAAAAGCTTTGCCCCAGGAGTCCAGAGTCCCAGGGAAAAGACACTGTGTCTATTTCTAAAAGCCCTTCAAAGGAAACAGGGGCCACACTTACAGCCTAAGGGGCATTCGTTCTATTGAAAGAATGGGGTTACAGCATTGTGCCAGACCCCATGGCTACCATGGTTGGCAAAAATATATTAACATATCCAAACACCAAAATCACCTCCAAGTAGTAGACAGGGCTATGCTGAAACCAAAGTTTAAAAAGGAAATTTGGGCAGTGTACTGTGACTCGCACCTATAATTACAGCTACTTGGGAGGCTGAGGCACGAGTTGCAACGAGCTGAGATCGTGCCACTGCACTTCAGCCTGGGTGATGGAATGAGACTCTGTCTCAAAAAAAAAAAAAATTGCTCCAAGTATAATTTGAAACACTAAGTCTATCTATCTACCTATCTACCCATCTGTCATCTATGTTTCTATGAATATAACTACGTACTATCTGTATATATCTGCACTTTCCTATAATACAGATATATCATGATGGCTGTTTTAGAAAGGGTATTGTGTTTTTGAAATATTTTATACCTAAAAATATCTTTTAAACGTTTAGGGTGTGTATGAACACACAGACAGGTTATTATTTACATCCTCGTAATGCCGATTTGTCTTCCAGAAACTGTGAACAGCAATTCATTTTAAAGTTACTTTGGTATTTGGAGATGAACAGCTTGGTTATTCTTTGTTCCCTATCAAGCATCTGTCAAACTCAAGGATGAAACAGAGTGTTTTGTGTGTTTGTGAGCAGTTCTCCTGAAGTCACATGATTTTTTTCTTTTGGTAGCCCTTTCTGTATTAGTAAATATGTAAATGTATCCCCCACATGGAGCTTTCAACTGTGAAATTAACCTATCCCCAAGGCTTCTTTGAGTAAGACCAGGTGGTTCATACTATTTCCCTTCTAACTACAGCAAGAATCCCCTAGGGAAGAAGAGAGGAAGTGAGATTTTTGACATTTGTGCCGTGAAAAAGTGTCAATAGGTAATCTGAAAATGTCCAGAGGCATTCTACCAAAAGCCATTGAAAATGATCTAATAAGTACTAACTTTTTAACTGTTAATTTGTGTAATACAACACTCATCTCTCTTTCTTGCTTAAAACAGAAAGCTCCCCCGCTCCCTTCTCGCATTTAAACTACAGTTATCAAAGGTTTAACGATTTCACCATTGGACATAGTTCAAACAGTACAGGCAGGAAAGAATGTTCAGCTGTCAGGGAACCAGTGCAGCCAGGGTGCTCCAGACAAATCGCTGTACATCATCAGCTGGTTTTAATTAACAGCAGACTCTGTGCTGATTTTTCTTACCCCCCAACCTTTCTTTGGTGAGTTTACACAAAGTGATTTGTAGTGTTCTGTCTTATATGGTATCTACTCCATTGGAAACAGAGGATGTTCGTGAAAATAACTCGGGCCAAAGTTTAAAGCAGATTGGAGTATCTAAAGGATAGCTTGAGATTTTTTTTTGTTTGTGTGTGTGTGTGTGTGTGTGTGTGTGTGTGTGTGTGTTTTATAGTTCACATCTTTTTTTTTTTTAACAGTTTACAGTTTTAAAAATATTTCTTTTTTTCTCTTTTTTTTCTTTTTTTATTATACTTTAAGTTCTAGGGTACATGTGCACAACGTGCAGGTTTGTTACGTATGTATACACGTGCCATGTTGGTGTGCTGCACCCATTAACTCGTCATTTACATTAGGTATATCTCCTAATGCTAGGATAGCTTGAGATTTTTATCTCGGCCCTCGAGGAAGAATGAGTTAAGTTTATTCATTTTCCCTTCTAAAGGGCTGAGTCTTTTGCAAAGTAGGGTTACATGGTTATTATTATGCTAGATTGTTATTAATGCTGATCTAATATTAAGGACATTTTATCTTGTAGTCAATGAAAAAATACTTTATGCTGCAAAGAGCTACAGTCAATAGATA
This sequence comes from Pan paniscus, assembly GCF_029289425.2. Taxonomy (NCBI): domain Eukaryota; kingdom Metazoa; phylum Chordata; class Mammalia; order Primates; family Hominidae; genus Pan; species Pan paniscus. Next base: position 31,313,865 of record NC_073271.2, on the reverse strand, counting down.
TCTTTAGAGCTTTATTTAATCAAAGTTTCGTTAGTGAGTAAAGACATTTTTCAGCAAGTAAAGACTTCCCTCAATGAGTAAACCCTTTTGTAGTCATCAAACAATAAAAATATAATTACTGGAAGACACCTTAGAGATATGCAGTCTGACCCTTTGATTATGCAGATGAGAAGATATTGCTCTCCTGAAGAATGAATGAATGAAACTAAATACCCAGGGTTAGAGTTTTCCCTGAGGCCATGGGGCTTGGTACTCAGAGTGTGGCAGGCTGCATGCATATGACTGACTCCTTGGAAAAGGGGGGCTCAAAATGATTTAAAAACATTTAACATACTAACACAAAAGATTATGTTAAATACTAACACTTCTCTTTTACATGAAAACTGACAAACGTAACACTCCATTTGACTAATTGGCCATAGTGACCAATTAGCTGATTGGTAAAAGCAGAATTAGAACCCAGTATCCCCTAGTTGCCTTGAATAACATCAATCTTTTAATTTAATGTACTTCATTCAGAAATTAAATATTGTTCTTCACACAGTGGTTATTTTCCTCCATAGGCCTAGCCATTTTCTGGCCATGGAAGCACAGTGCAGCATAGTGGCCATGGTCTTGGACTCAAGCCGATCTACCGGGGTCCCAGTCTTCCACCTATCATTTACTCACTGGGGAAACTCAAATGAGTCCTCTAGCTTTCTCTGCCTTGGCTTTCCCATCTGAAAAGTGGGGGTAAAACTGTTACTTCCTTTCTGAAGTGGTTGTATTAACTATTAATATGTGTAAAGCTTAGCACTGTGCCTGGTACACAGTTCTATAGACACGCTGGCTTAGTAATGTGGATCTTCACCCTTCCTGATCCGACTTCCAACAACACGACGTCAAAAACTCAAGGCGTCCTCTGTGGGCCTTTATTACTCTGTAAATTATCTTGGATCCAACACTCTTTGCTCTGGTTTTGATGTCTTTTGAGAAAGAGGAGGCTTGTAAATAGTCTTTCAATTTCAGTAAAACTCACTGGCATTTTTAATTGAAATCGTCAAGAGCAATGACATGCATACTACAAAGTGTCACTTGATGCCACCTTCAGGAGTACAACAGGGGCTGAATAGGTCACTGCCTTGCTGCAAGGAGACATTTGAGATGTCCTCATGTGACTCTGACTCCACATTGAGGTTACTCAAGATCACCAATTTATGAAGTTATAGAGAGACGAACCCAAACTCACCTTCTAGTTTTAGTAAATCCCCACTGTGTCAGAATAGTTGTAAATGGCATATTCTGATTAATCACATAATTGGCAGAGGGGTTACACATATGTCATACCCAGTGCATCAAGCTTTGATGAATTACCAGAGGTTGGCAAATGGTGACTTGGGGAACAAATCTGGCCCATATCTTTTTTTTTATATGGTATCATGGGATAAGCATAGTTTTTCCTTTATTAAAGCATTGTAGGGCCTGGCGCAGCGGCTCACGCCTGTAATTCCAGCACTTTGGGAGGCTGAGGCAGGCAGATTAAGTGAGGTCAGGAGTTCGAGACCAGCCTGGCCAACATGGTGAAACCCTGTCTCTCCTCAAATATAAAAATTAGCCGGGAGTGGTAGTGGTGCCTGTAATCCCAGCTACTCAAGAGGCTAAGGCAGGAGAATCACTTGAACCTGGGAAGTGGAGGTTGCAGTGAGTTGAGGGCACACCAGTGCACTCCAGCCTGGGCGACAGAATAAGACTCCATCTCAAAAAGAAAAAAAGCATTGTAAAAATAACAAAGAATATGCAACAGAGCTGCTTTTAGCCACAAAATTTAAAAGATTCACTATTTGGTCCTTTATAGAAAAAATGTGTTGACCCCTGAGTTAGGGTTTAACAAATAAAGGCCACGTGGAGCATAATCTTTGTGATTCCAAAGGCACTTCTGACTCTTAGAATATCCCAGGTTCAAGATTACAAACATCAATTAGGATTGGACTACACAATGGTTAAAAGTAGGAATTTCTGAAATCAGACTGCCTTGGATGAAATCTAGACTCTACCACTTATTAAGTGTGTGATCTTTATCAAGTTACTTAATCTTCCTAAGCCTTGGTTCCCTCACCTGTAAAAAATGAGCATTATAAAAGCCACCTCATCCGGCTGATGTGAGGATCAAAGGAGATAATGCATACAAAGCACTTCGCACATGGGAAGTGTTCATTAAATGTTAGTTGTTGTCATACTTCCCAGAAAATTAGCCTGATTTCTTTGAACTTCCTGGTTATTTACAGGTTGTGTGATTCCAAGTAGACAACACTGTCATCCTGGCCAGAATGACCTGTCCAGTTTCCTGACTCTAAGTGGGATATCTAATTGATGATATGTGCATTACAATGCATCAGATTTAGAAGTTCTATATGTGGCTTTCACCGGTAGCTGGAGCATGAAAAGACTGAGGGAGGAGGTTAATTCCTGGTGTATTCTACACTCACATTTACATGGCCCTGCCATTCACCCATTCTGGTGCTGGTAGCAACATGTGAAGTGTGCACAATTCTGCACCTTCTAGCATCCTTAGAGCCTTTGGTGGCTTCAAAATGGCTGTCTTGCCCCTAAGCATTGGCCTGCAGTCACAAAGGCAGGATGGGTCTAAGTTCACATTGACGGCAACTCCTGGCTAACACTCTCAGCAAAAGGTTGCTCCTTTAATTCAGATGCCGGCATGGAGGAGGTAATGTACAACACATGAGATGAGTGGAAAACGAAACTTCATTTTTATAAGCCTCTCAGATTTGGGGGTATTTATAATATATTACCATAACATAACCCTGCAAAGTCTGATTCTTGCAGTAACCTAACAGGAAAGATCTACTCCTGTAGGGCTTTCTAGTAAACCCAGGTTACTCAGATAAGGAGCATCACCCGTCCCCATTTCTAAATACAAAATTTAGAGAAGGGAGATCTTTGAGATTTGTGATTTAAAGGCACGAAGTCGATTAAGAAAAGGTAAATGACAGGCTGTAAATTGTACTGGGAAGTGTTTCATCCATGTCCGAATGTTCTTACCTGCTTATATCTGTGTTTCTATGAGTCAAAAAAAGTATGAATTTTCCTTTAGGCTTACATGACAAGTATTTCCTTTTAACACTTTGATTAAAAAATATATAGAAATTTTTGGCAGTAAGTAATAGCCTACCAACAAAACAAAGCCCAGGACCAGACAGATTCACAGCCGAATTCTACCAGAGGTACAAAGAGGAGCTGGTGCCATTCCTTCTGAAACTATTCCAAACAATAGAAAAAGAGGGACTCCTCCCTAACTCATTTTATGAGGCCAGGATCATCCTGATTCCAAAACCCGGCAGAGACACAACAACAAAAAATTTCAGGCCAATATCCCTGATGAACATCGATGCAAAAATCCTCAATAAAATACTGGCAAACCGAATCCAGCAGCACGTCAAAAAGCTTATCCACCATGATCAAGTTGGCTTCATCCCTGGGATGCAATGCGGGTTCAACATATGCAAATCAATAAACGTAATCCATCATATAAACAGAACCAATGACAAAAAACACATGATTATCTCAGTAGATGCAGAAAAGGCCTTTGATAAAATTCAACACCCCTTCATGCCAGAAACTCTCAACAAACTAGGTACTGATGGAAAGTATCTCAAAATAACAAGAGCTATGTATGACAGACCCACAGCCAATATCATACCGAATGGGCAAAAGCTGGAAGCATTCCCCTAGAAACTGGCACAAGATAAGGATGCCCTCTCTCACCACTCCTATTCAACATAGTATTGGAATTTCTGGCCAGGGCAATCAGGTAAGAGAAGGAAATAGAGGGTATTCAAATAGGAAGAGAGGAAGGCAAATTGTCTCTGCAGATGACGTGATTGTATATTTAGAAAACCCCATAGTCTCAGCCCCAAATCTCTTTAAGCTGATAAGCAACTTCAGCAATATCTCAGGATACAAAATCAATGTGCAAAAATCACAAGCATTCCTATACACCAATAATAGACAAACAGCCAAATCATGAGTGAACTCACATTCACAATTGCTACAAAACGAATAAAATACATAGGAATACAACTTACAAGGGGTGTGACGGACCTCTTCAAGGGGAACCACAAACCACTGCTCAAGGACATAAGAGAGGACACAAACAAATGAAAAAACATTCCATGCTCATGGATAGGAAGAATGAATATCATGAAAATGGCCATACTGCCCAAAGTAATTTATAGATTTAATGCTATCCCCATCAAGCTACCATTGAATTTCTTCACAGATTTAGAAAAAAACTACTTTAAATTTCATATGGAACCAAAAAGCCCATATAGCCAAGACGATCCTAAGCAAAAAGAACAAAGCTGGAGGCATCATGCTACCTGACTTCAAACTACACTACAAGGCTACAGTAACCAAAAGAGCATGGTACTGGTACCAAAACAGATATAGAGACCAATGGAACAGAGCAGAGACCTCAGAAATAACCCCACACATCTACAAACATCTGATCTTTGACTAACCTGACAAAAACAAGCAATGGGAAAAGGATTCCCTATTTAATAAATGATGCTGGGAAAACTGGCTAGCCATATGCAAAAAATTGAAACTGGTCTCCTTCCTTACACCTTATACAAAAATTAACTCAAGATGGATTAAAGGCTTAAATGTAAGACCTAAAACCATAAAAACCCTAGAAGAAAACCTAGGCAATGTCATTCAGGACGTAGGCATGGGCAAAAGCTTCATGACTAAAACTCCATTAACAATGGCAACAAAAGCCAAAATTGACAAATGGGATCTAATTAAACGAAAGAGCTTCTGCCCAGCAAAAGAAACTATCATCAGAGTGAACAGGCAACCTACAGAATGGGAGAAAATTTTTGCAATCTACTCATCTGACAAAGGGCTAATATCCAGAAACTACAGGGAACTTAAACAAATTTACAATAAAAAAACAACCCCATCAGAGAGCAGGAGAAGGGTATGAACAGACAGTTCTCAAAAGAAGAAATTTATGTGGCCAGAAAACATATTAAAAAAAGCTCATCATCACTGGGCATTAGAGAAATGCAAATCAAAACCACAATGAGATACCATCTCACACCAATTAGAATGGCAATCATTAAAAAGTCAGGAAACAACAGATGCTGGAGAAGATGTAGAGAAATAGGAACACTTTAACACTTGTTGGTGGGAGTGTAAATTAGTTCAACCCTTGTGGAAGACAGTGTGGCTATTCCTCAAGGATCTAAACCAGAAATACCATTTGACCCAGCAGTCCCATTACTGGGTATATACCCAAAGGATTATAAATCATTCTGCTATAAAGACACATGCACATGTATGTTTATGGCAGCACTGTTCACAATAGCAAAGACTTGCAACCAACGCAAATGCCCATCAATGATAGACTGGGAAAAAAAATGTGGTGCATATACACCATAGAATACTATGCAGCCATAAAAAAAGGATGAGTTCATGTCCTTTGCAGGGACATGGATAAAGCTGGAAACCATCATTCTCAGCAAACTAACACAAGAACAGAAAACAAAACACCGCATGTTCTCACTCACAAGTGGGAATTGAACAATGAGAACACATGGACACAGGGAGGGGAGCGTCATACACTGGGGCCTGTCGAGGACTGGGGGGCTAGGGGAGGGATAGCATTAGGAGAAATACCTAAAGTAGATGACAGGTTGATGAGTGCAGCAAACAACCATGGCACATGTATACCAATGTAACAAACCTGCATGTTCTGCACGTGTATCCCAGAACTTAAAGTATAATAATAATAATAATAATCATCATCATCATCTGAAAAAAAAAGGAACGAAATTTTCCACAGATCTGAAAGGCTGGCAAGCAAGATGAAATTTCCAGCAAATACTGGAGGTACGTCCCCCAGATGGAACACAGAGGTGGGGTGAAGAAAGCAGACTTTTCTTTACAAGGTTTGGTAGACAAATAAAGTTTCTCCATCTCTCAAAACAGTCTTTGGCCAACGACAAAAATGTCCCCGTACTATTGAAAAAAAAATGTAGCCCGTGACTTACAGAAATATTGCAGTAAACTATTTGAGCCTCTTTCAGCCTCAAGCACAACATCAAAGGGCTTTTATATGTTGGGAAAGATAAACCAACTTTTCCTTCTTTTTGCTTTATCAAAGAAAACATCAGTATATTCTATAATATTTCTACCATGTAACTTTAGTTAATATGCAAAAATCTTAGTGGAAAACTGCTTTTAAATTATTTCTAATTAACAAAAACTGTCATCTTTGATACTTGAGAAATCTAGGCTCAGATAATGAATGCGGGCTTTCTTAAGAATTTGATTGATTTTTTTCTTAGTAAGATTTTCCAGTAGCAGTATTTTTCTCCATTTAGTCCTAAGAAGATGTTAAGGAGGAATTTTGTTGTACATTACATGTTGTTTTGTATATACTGTGAGTGCAATAAAATACTTGTTTTCCATTTCTTTAAGGAGTTATTTCTATTTGCAGCACTGCCTTCTACTGCCATTAAAAGATTTCATCTTTGTTCATGGAATAAGTTACTAAAATAATCTAACTTTGTCCTGTTTGAGGAGCAACTCTTCAGACTCAACTGGAGTAGAAAACAGTGGGAAACACTATTCTTGAGGGTTCTGCGCAATTTTCACTAGAATTCGAGCCTGATTGCCTGGTCTCCCTATACGTCATCAAATGTATGAGTTAGTTCCGCTCTTGTTTTTCTTGAAATGCTCTTCTTTGACCTAGCAGTGAAATATATCCATAACCATCATCTCTTCTATTTTATCCTTTCATCAGAATTACAGATATGAGATGCAATTAATAATGATGAAATTTTAAATTTTTTTAAATGATCAGTGCTGGTGTCGTGCAAATGGTGGCTTAATTAGAAACAGCATTTAATCCTGAAGCCCTTGGGGTCCCTAGTGTTCCATCTGTCCCATGGTGATTACTGTCCACTCACATTTTTTTCCAACTCCACCTCCCCCAGGAATGTATTTATCCTCCTTAAATATATCTCCTAGTGGGATTATTCTCAAGAAATACTTAAGCACTGTGGCCAGTTCTCTGATTCTCCCACTTCAGCGACCTCTTCCATTGTCTTCTTAGGACCCAACAATGGCGACTTTCCATCTCAACAGGAATTGTGGTATTTTTCTCCTTTTCAACTGTAAGCCAGCCCAACAGGCTAGGCCAGCAGATGAAACCTTTTTTTATTCACCTTCCCTTTTTTGTTTTGGGTCTCCTGTAGCCTCCACCGGGAACTTTACATCTTATTTAATATTTCTCACAATGACTCTAAAAATAAGCGCTATAATTATTGTTATTTTGAACAGATGAGGAAACTGAGGCTCAGAGAGGTTTAGCATTTGTCCAAAGGTCATACACCCAGGCTACAGAAAAACTGTATTATTCCAAAGCCTTCACAATACATTGCATCTTTCTCCAGCTCCTTCCGGGTTAATGATTTTCTTTAGTGTTTTTCTTTACATTATTTTGATCCATGTCAAATCTTCTTTCTGTTTGAATGAATCACATCCCTTCCCTCTCTTCCAAAGCATCTCTGATAAATCTTGCCCCCATCCATGCATTCATTCTTTCACGAACCAATGTTTCCTAATCATCTCCTTTGCACAAGGTACTCACTGCATAGCCTTCTATTATGTAAGTCAGACATTGACATAAAAATAGAGTCATCTTGTTGACACTCACTCCAAAAAGACAGTCAAGATATGAACCTTGGAGTAATGTTGGTCAAAGTATGTGGACTTTCAGTTATAGGATGAATAAGTTGTGGATGATCTAATGTACAGCTTGGTGACCATTGCTAATAATAATTTATTGAATACTCAAAATTTGCTGAGACAGTAGATCTTAAGTGTTCTCACTATTCACACACACAAAGGTAATTAAAGGTGATGATATGTTAATTAGCTTGATTATGATAATCATTTCACAATGTTATGTAGATTAAAACATCACACTGTATACCTTAAATACCTACTTTTTTGGCCAAGTATACATCAATAAAGCTGGAAGAAAAATAATACAATATTAAATTATAGAAAAAGATGTGGATCTTTCAAACTGTACATTTTACACAAAAGATAAGAGCTAAAGGGCTCCGATTTTAACCATGTTATTAAGCAGCTGCAAGTATGAGTCTGTAATTTTCTTCAACCATATGGCAGGATTCCCAGCAGTTGCCCATAGCCCATAAATGAGTCACATCTCTTGACTTCAGTGAAGTTAGTGGTTTAGAGGTGGGGGAACAGCAGGTGGATATGCTAGGGGTAAGGACTGAATCAGTCTTCAGCCCTAAAATGTTTTTTTAGAAATGTCCTCTTCAGCATCATGCACTTCTTATAATCTTGCAACCTTCATGTTTTTTCCTATGTAAATACCTGTTGATCTCCCTAGGGACCAGTTTTTATGACCAGGTTTAGTTCGAGGGTAATTGGATTACTTGTGTCATGGACTGCATTTCTAAAAGAAGTATTTTGATAATTTTTCAGATTAATGGCATTTATGTTGAAATATTTTCAACTCTATGAGAAGCCCTAGGGTTTCTCTTATCAGTTTCTTTTAGTTTTTTTTCCAACATTTTTAAATGAAAAATTTCAAACATAAAAATAAAAAGAATTGTACAGAAAATACCCACACTCGCCACCTAGAATCTACGATAATTAGTTTGTTAGATGTGCTTTATTATTATCTAACTGTTCTCTATCCATCTGTCTATCCATCCATCAGCCCATGTTATTTGTGTTGTATTTTGAAGCAAGTTGCAGGCATGAGTACACGTCATCTGTAAACACTTCTATGTGCATATCATTAGCAATAGTTCAATATTTCTTTGTGTATATTTTTAGGAAAAAAAACTGCCTGAAGTGAAATGCAAAAGTTTTTACAGGTATCATTCTAAACTTTTGACAAATGCATGCATATGTAAAATTCAACCTTTGGCAGGATATAGAACAAGCCCATAACTCCAGGTAGTTCTCTCGTGCTCCTTCTCAGTCAATTCCCACCCACTTGAAGGTAACATTTATTCCTTTTATTTTTAATTATTCACGAAATGCTGTTTTCCAAACGAAGATTAATTCAGGGTTTACATATATTCTGCTGTTGGAATTTGGAGACAAATCATCTATTACTACCTCGAGTATAGAATCTCAAATAGGAGCCTCACACTTGCCCCTTGTCACACTTGACTCCGTTTGTCCATTCTCTGAGTGTTTCCTCCACCATGGGCCAATGGTTGATTTGTCTTTTTGTGATGTCCAAAGCTGCTTGAACAAATTTCAGGGAAGTTAAGACCAGCACTCTGTGCTTCCCCTGTTTGGCCTTCACAGCTTCCGTTTTTCAATTGGTGTTCCCCCATTTGGCTTTGGACATGGTCTCATTCTTGGGCACTGCAGTGTATTGGGTGCAGAGACCACTTGTAACAGGCAGACACTGGAGATTTTTCTGCACTCACTCACTGGGGCTTCTTGGCATCATCTGGCATTGCCCATTTGACATGGGGTACTGTAGAGTGATAGGAGCACCTGCTGAAGCTATACAGCACAATGCTCAATTCAGGTCCAAATGTTACTCATATGACACATGCTTCTGACTAAGCTGATTTTCTGTGTGTGTCACAGGATGCCATGCAATGGAGTGACCTTTTCCAACATGAGCTGGTACATTCCATTGTAATCAGAGGGTTTTTGTTGGATTTTCTACTTCAGGAATCTGCCAAAGAAAAGTTGTAAGGGTTAAAAAATAAATACATAAAAATAAAAATTAAAAACTGTCTGTTGTAGAGTGAGTGCTCCTAGCTCAGTGGAGAAGAAAGATGACTGAGAAGCTGCAAACTTGGGCCCAAGGTATGTATTTGCCATTGAAATGTTCCTGGGCAAAAGCATGAGAAATGGGCTAGGGCATTAATAACCTATGACTTGCTTCAAAACAAGCCTCAAGAGTTTCATCAGCAGATATAGAGGAACTCTGAAAAAAGTAAGGAACACAACACAAAGCAAGGTAATCTCAGGCTCCTGTGGAGGCACATTTTCCACAATGGTGGCTCACACACAAAATAATCTCATCCTGTAGTTCCCACCTATAGACTGACAGGTCTCTAGGTTCTTGTTGGATATTCTTGTTGGATAGGTTCTAGGTTCTTGTTGGCTATTCCAGGGTATAGGCCAATAATGGTAAAAAACGTTTACTAATATTTCTTGGTTCTTATCATAGTTGTGTGACTCCTAGTAGAAAGCATGTGCAGCCAACATATTGTGGAAATTGGGGAGAATTTAACTAAAGTAAATATTTACAGATATGTAAGCTTGGGAAACTACTAATAAGGAATTATGAAGCAGCCAGCCCAGGAGCGAGCAATCTCTAGGCCTGAAAAAGCGAGGCGGAAACAGTGGGTCCTCCAAGTCTCTAGAGAGGTAGAACTGCAGAGAAGGGAGTCAACTAAGAGCTCTCCACACATCTTCCCACACAACCGAATCCCTAGGGGAACTACAGCAAGGCAGGAGGGAGGGAAATTCTTGTTTGATTTAACAGTGCTAATGGGACATCCAAGAAGATGCTTTTCAGGTAATTGGAACAAAGGTCCAGAGCTCTTTGGAAGAGTTGGAGATCAGAGTTTGAGAGGCATCATATGTAAGGAGAGAGACTGTTGAAGTCATTGGAACGGATGACATTGTTCAGGGAGATGGTAAAGACAAGAGAATAGAAGCCAGAAATGTGGACGAGCAGGAAAAGGGTGGGCAATGTGGGGGAGCCGAGGCCTCAGAAAAGAAGTGCTCCAGAATTGAAAATGTCAAAGGAGAGGGCTTCATTAAGGAAAGAAGAAGGAAAGAAATAAACATCTCCTGAGCTGTTAGCTTGCACAGGCTAGGAGCTGAGACAGCTCATTTAATCTTATTGACATTCACATGAAGGGAGTTGATGTTCACATTTTGCAGAAATTAATAAAAACAATTTAGTTGAGAGAATTTTTACAAAAAGACACACACCATATTTCGAGTGCTGGTAAAGATGAAAGCCAAATTCCACTCCTACTAATTAGATTTTCTTCTCCATGAGTTAGCGGACAAAGGGGGTGGAGTGAAAGTGATTGGGGTGGGGGTGTTGATGAGAGTGGTGCATGGACAGGAGGTTGTGGTCTGAGAGTTGACTTTCAGAGTATATATAAGCTCTGGGAGGACAGTGGCTCCAGAGGATCACATTGCACTTTGCAAGTGCTTGCCTGTACAAGGTAGAGATGTGTGTGGTAGATGAAATAATATCCTCCAGCTCCCCAAGATGTCCACACCCTAATCCCTGGAACCTGTGAAAATGTTACCTGACACAGTGGAAGAGACCTTGCAAATGTGATTAAGGTAAAGGTCTTGAGATGAGGGATAATCCTGGATGGGCCTGATCTCATCACAAGGGTCCTTACAAAGGCAAAGCAGGAGGGTCTGAGGCAGAGAAGTTGTCACAGTGGAAGCAGAGATGGAAATGAGTGTGGCCATGAACCAAGGAATGAGAAGGGCAGCCTCTAGAAGCTGGAAAAGGCGAGGAAATGGTTTCTCCTCCAGAGCCTCCGAAAGAAGTGGTCTGCTGATACCTTGATTCTAGACCTAGAAGATCCATTTGGGGACCTCCACCGTCATAAGATCATAAATCTGTGATGTTTCAAGCCACTAAGTTGGTGGGAATTGATTACAGCAGTGATAGGGTTTGGCTGTGTCCTCACCCAAATCTCATCTTGAATTGTAGCTCCCATAATTCCTGTGTGTTGTGGGAGGGATCCAGTGGGAGACAATTGAATCATGAGCGTAGTTTTCCCCTTACTGTTCTCATGGTGGTGAAAAAGTCTCATGTGATCTGATGGTTTTATAAGGGGAAACCCCTTTCACTTGGTCCTCAATTCTCTCTTGTCTGCTTCCATGTAAGATGTACCTTTCACCTTCTGCCATGATTGTGAGGCCTCCCCAGCCACATGCAACTATGAGTACATTAAGGCTCTTTTTCTTTATAAATTATCCAGTCTCAGGTATGCATTTATGGGCAGTGTGAAAACGGACTAATATAAGCAGCAATGGAAGGCTAACACAACGTGCCCTAAAGGCCATATGCAAACAATCTGTTCATTTGGACAGCCACTCTGCCTTCCTGTCAGTACTCCCAATCCTCTCCCCCACAGGTCCCACTGTCACCACCAGAGGAAAACTTACTCTTACCTGTGAGAACTGTTCCCTCTTATGCTATGTATCCAAGCTCCAGCAGAACATCTGTATCTTTTGTTCGTGATGAATCCTTGTTTATTCCTACCTCCTTGTGTGATGGGTGCTTCCTGCTGAACAAAGAGGAGGGAATCTTACCTTGGGGGCGTGCCCTAGATCCCCCAGTGGGAGCTTGGCTTCTGAGTCCCCATAGTATCCTGGCCCCAGGGGTGACATTCTATAGTGCCACTCATGGTTCAGTTTGATTCTGGGTAAAGAGGGCTGGCACAAGGATATTGAGTAGCAGATAACTAGAATAGTCACCCAATTTTGAGACACAACTTATTTCTAAGTGTCTGTAAACCAAAACATTATTTCATATTTTCATAGTCACCATGACTGCATGCCAACTACAGAGCAACTGTACCTTCCAACTGAAGTAAGAGATAAATCATACATATTAAATAGGGCATGCTAGAAAACTCCAACAGCCAATCAGAGCAAGCAGAGATGGTCATTCCACCAGGGGAATATGGTCCATAAAGGTGCTGGGCCTGAGCAGCAGAGTATCACCTAACTCCTCAATGCAAGCCAAGGGAAAAGAAGGGCTGAGGCTTGCCGAAAACGTTCCCAGAGCAACAGTTCTCAACTGATGTTGCCAAACATGTTGCAGTCTTAATTACCAATAGGAGTCCAAGAACCAAACTTTGAGAGTAGCTTACAGAAATGAAAAACCCATAAGGCAGAATCAAGAGGAATATCTTTTTCAAACATTTGCATAGTAGTATCTTTTCCAAATATTTGCACTCTAGCAGGCTTTCCTGAATAAATGGATATGTTTATTTCCTAGGGCTCTTATAACAAACTTACACAAACTTGATGGCTTAACCAACGGAAATTTATTCTCTCATAGTTCTGGAGACTAGAAGTTCAAAATCAAGGTGTCAGTAGCACCATAATCTCTCTGAAACCTCTAAGAAGGAATGCTTCTCTGCATCTTCCAGCTGCTGGTAGCGCCTGCCATTTCTTGGCTTGTGGGTGCCTCACTTTGATCTCTGCCTCCATCTTCCCATGGCCATTCTCCCTGTGTGTCTTGGCTTGGTCCTCCCGTTGTGCACGTCTGTCCATGCGTCTCTTCTCTTGGATTAGGACCCACCATAATGGCCTCACTTTAACAACTTAATGACATCTGCGAAAGACCCTTGAGTTAGTATTCTCAGGTTGTCATAACCAGATACCATAGACTTCGTGGTTTAAACAACAGAAATGATTTCCAGTTTCATCCATGTCCCTACAAAGGACATGAACTCATCATTTTTTATGGCTGCACAGTATTCCGTGGTGTATATGTGCCACATTTTCTTAATCCAGTGTATCATTGTTGGACATTTGGGTTGGTTCCAAGTCTTTGCTATTGTGAATAGTGCCGCAATAAACATATGTGTGCATGTGTCTTTATAGCAGCATGATTTATAGTCCTTTGGGTATATACCCAGTAATGGGATGGCTGGGTCAAATGGTATTTCTAGTTCTAGATCCCTGAGGAATCGCCACACTGACTTCCACAATGGTTGAACTAGTTTACAGTCCCACCAACAGTGTAAAAGTGTTCCTATTTCTCCACATCCTCTCCAGCACCTGTTGTTTCCTGACTTTTTAATGATTGCCATTCTAACTGGTGTGAGATGGTATCTCATTGTGGTTTTGATTTGCATTTCTCTGATGGCCAGTGATGATGAGCATTTTTTCATGTGTCTTTTGGCTGCATAAATGTCTTCTTTTGAGAAGTGTCTGTTCATATCCTTTGTCCACTTTTTGATGGGGTTGTTTGTTTTTTTCTTGTAAATTTGTTTGAGTTCATTGTAGATTCTGGATATTAGCCCTTTGTCAGATGAGTAGGTTGCGAAAATTTTCTCCCATTTTGTAGGTTGCCTGTTCACTCTGATGGTAGTTTCTTTTGCTGTGCAGAAGCTCTTTAGGGACATGGATGAAATTAGAAATAATCATTCTCAGTAAACTATTGCAAGGACAAAAAACCAAACACCGCATGTTCTCACTCATAGATGGGAATTGAACAATGAGAACACATGGACACAGGAAGGGGAACATCACACTCTGGGGACTGTTGTGGGGTGGGGGGACGGGGGAGGGATAGCATTAGGAGATATACCTAATGCTAAATGATGAGTTAATGGGTGCAGCACACCAGCATGGCACATGTATACATATGTAACTAACCTGCACATTGTGCACATGGACCCTAAAACTTAAAGTATAATAATAATAAAAAAAGAAAAGTACTCAAATGATATATATGTTAACATCAATAACTGAATTGTTGATGAAAGCAAAAGAAATTCTCTCATTGATTGGAAATGCCTGTTAAAGTCAAGCCTTGGTAGCACCAAAGCTGAGAAAAACAAGATAAGTCGCAAGAAAAAGGGAGAGAAGATGATGTTCATGTTTGCAGCCCTGGGTTTCAGCTTCCCTTCTTTTTGGCGTTATATATTTCTGTGACTTCCATGGAAGCTCAGTTGTACATTTAAAGGGATGTTTGTTATATTTTATCCAAAATTTCTAGATGTTTTAAAGTCGTTTTTAGGTTATCTATTGTACCAGAGTGCCAAAACAGCAGATGGAAAAGGGATGCAAAGATGTCAGAGCTTAGCTGCACTGGTTCCCCCTTCCAAATTTAGCACTCCAACCATAATTATCCTGAAGCCTGCAAAAGAGAATAATGAGATAAAGGAAGACCGATTCTTGATTAAAGGAGAAAATAAAGATAACAATTATGATAAGTAATAATGATTGTGGTGACGATCAGTAGAGAAAATAGCACAGACAGCATAAAACTGTGAGAAGCAAGACCCACAGCTATTGTAACAACTGGTGAATAAAGATAACCTTACTGGAGATGAAGAAAAAACAACTAGAATGGCATTTAACTCAGAAGTAAAATTCCCTAGTACCCTGTTTGGTACTTAGCCAACGTGGGCACCTCTTGGAATTAAAAAACAAAAACAAAAACAAAACTTAAAAGATAACAACTCAACTTAGCGTTTGACAACAAACATATGATGTCTGAACAAGTTGGAAGGCAGCAGTTCTTTTGCATTAGCTAGACCATATCTAGAGGAGTATGTTCAATTGTGGGTATCTAACTTTTAGGACCAATGACAGAATACAATGTGTCCAGCGAAGAGAGTGCCAAAGAATAAAGGACCTGGAAAAACATCGTGTGAGGAATAGAGGTTATGAGAATGTTTAAACTGGGAGGAAAATGGCACAAGAGAAATATGACATGTCTTCAAATAATTCAGAATACCATTGTTGCTATCAAAAGAAGAAATCTCCCTCTATTAAACTAGGGACTTCAAGTCTTGGTCTTTACTCATTCTCTCTTCCTTCACTTCATATCAAAGGAAGCATCCTTCTTTTCATTAACACTAATTCTCCACTTGTGCTCTTTATTCTATCACTTTCTGCTTCTTCTTGAATTTTGATCATCTCTTCCTCTTGCATCTTCAAGGCAATCTTTCTCCATAAACATACACACCTTTCCACTATTTAAAAACAAAACAAACAACCAAAGAAACTTCCTGTGAACCTGCTTTCACTTCAAGCTTCTATCCGCTATCTTACTTTTCTTTATTCCACACTTTAAGAAAAGTCATCTTCCCTCTTTTAGGCACAATTTGTGCCTAGTTTTGTTACTGCTATATCCTCTGGCACATAGTAGGCACTCAATAAATATATGATAAATGAATTGATTACATGAAAAAAAATAAACAACAGAAATGTATTTCTCAAGTTCTGGGGGCTGGAAGTTCCAGATCAATGTACACAAATTCAGTTCTCAGTGAGGTCTCTCTTCGTGGCTTGTAGATATCTGCCTTGTTTCTGTGTCCTTTTATACTAGAAGAGAGGAAATGCTTTTTCTTCCTTTTCTAATAAGGCCACAGTCCTTCCTGTTGGTTTAGGGCCCCACCCACCTGACCTCATTGAACCTTAATTACCTCCTAAAGATATCTGTCTCTAGGTGTAGTCACATTGGGGGCTAGGGCTTCAAAATATGAATTTGGGAGGGACACAATTTAGTCCATAGAAACCCCATTTTCAAATAAAATCACATTTATAGACACGAGAGGTTTGGACTTCAATGTATCTTTTTTGGGGACACAATTCAACCCTCAACAAAAGGCCATCAGTGTAGGGGTTCCAGTAAGTGTGTCTGGAATTGGCATTGTCCCCTGGAGGGTGACTCCAGAGAGCCCACTTCCCACGTATGCCCTGGTGACAACCCAACCAAGAACAGAGACTCTCCTGCCAGCCCCCTCAGGGGTCCTGAATCCCAGAGCACAAAGGTAGCTGTAGCTGGGATGAGCTTGGGAAAGCGGCACTCTCCCTGCCTACACTTCCCACACAGGCCCAGGAAGGATTCCCACAAGCCCCAGGCTGCAGCAGCCCATCACTTTGGCAGGGGAAAGCAAACCCTCCCACATGGGCCCAAGCTGCTGCCTCTGGCCTGTGGCACTGGGGGCTTTTGCCCCTCTTTCTTCTGCTGCACAGATACCTTCGACATGTTGAACACACAGGGGGCCCGAGTCATTTCCTTCTTTTTTATGAAACCGATTGGTTGCATATGCCCATTCTGTGTGGATCTGTACTGTCTGAGGCATTTGACACACCCGAAGCCCATCCTAGTGAGCTTGGAAAGGGCAGAGACCTGGAAGTCAGACACAAGCAGAACCACATTAGCTCAGGGAAGCTAGAATGCCTCCCTGCTCCCTGGGCAGGAAATAGCCTCAACTACAAACCCCACCTCTCACTGAGGGGTGTGCCTGTGGCATGACTGGGAGTCTGGAATATCTGCTTTTCAGTGTTGGTATATACATGAGTCTCGACAAGTTGGTTAAGCTCCCCAAGGCTTGCCTTCCTCATCTGTAGAATGAGGCTGATATTGTGTCTGTGGTGAGCAGGTCTACACAAACCTACCCCCAAAGTCCAAGGAAGCTGAGAGGTGAAGAAAGAGGCTGATAAATCCAGTTTCTTAGAAAGAAAAGTTTAATAGGGACTTAGGAACAGAAGCCATGTCTGTATTTCGGGCAGTGGCAAGACGAGATGGTTGATCCCTATGCTGTTACTCCCCAGACCAAGGGCTTGAAGACCACAGGGAAAGGGGGATTCCGAAGGGATGTATAGGACAATGGAAGTATGATAACACCAAGGTTGTTTAATCTAGGGGCAGGATTTACAGTAAGTATCTGCTCTTACCTAAGAAATAATAGACAAACAGGAAATCTTACAGGCCTTCCCAGAACTGGTGTTAATCAGAAGCCAACATGGTAGATCAGCTTCCAAGATGGAGTTGCTTCAGCCTTCACATACCAGCACCTACCACAAAAGATCATTGTAGAGACCAAGTGAGATGATGATTTTAAAATGCTTTGTGTATTATGCTTCGTACTGGTGATTAATTGTCCCCAAAATTAATAGTAATGCTTGCCATTTTTCTACACACATGCCTAGTAATATGTGTGCATCCAATGAAGCCTTTTATTGAACACCCAGGGAAGAAGAGAAGGAAGGAAGGGCTGCAAGATCCCCTTACCCACTGTTTGAAGCCACCTGCACAGTTCCCACCAGCTCTCCCACCCACCAGGTTGAGCTGGGGTGGAGAGAAGGAAATGTCAGATCTCTGGGGCATGTCGAGCTCCACCACCACCCAGGAAGCCCCATCATGAGCTGATTTAGGGAATGTCTTTAATGTGGCCTCTAGGATCTCTAAACCCTTTACAAAGTAGATTTATGCATGTCTCTGCTCTCATGACTCTTTTAACTCCAAGCTTGAGTTGTATTTGTTTCCCTGGTCTTGCCAACTTAGCCTTGTGATGGGGAGGGAAGCTTCTACTGAAGTGAGCTGTCACCTGTGTAAAAGGAGGCTGCTGTGATTTGCATATGTGACACAGCTGGTCCCAAAGCCAGGGTGATAAAATACAGAGCAGAAGACTCACCTAGGACTTAATTATACAATGGGGATAAATGTTACCTACACATCATTTTGTTGTTAGAAGTATTCCTATCACTTATAATTTGGAAGAAAGCTTGTAAATTGAAGAAAGGTAGGTAGCTGTTTGCTTTTGATAGGTGAAGAAACTGAGGTTCATGGTGTTTTAATGACATTGAAGTCAAGAAAATGGGAGTTTAAATACTGCCTCTGCCTGTCTACTCATTCTATGATTTAGACAAGCTTATTATTTTCTCTGACCTTGCATTTGTTGGGATAACAGTATATATTTTTCAAGGTCATTGAACAGAAGAATTGGGTGGCATATACAAACCACTTAATTTACAGCTTGGTACATAGTAGATTATCTTACCTAAAGCAATGAAAAGTGATGCAAGTCTACAGGACAAGCATTCAGTAAAGGTCCCTGTACTTCATAACCCCAGGACCTAGACAGGGATCAGCAATTTTTTTCTGCTAAGGCCCAGATAGTAAGTATTTTGACATCACAGGTCATATAGACTCTGTCACAATTATTCAACTCTGCTGTTGTAGCAGGAATGCAGCCACAGACAAATACATGATGAATATTACTGTGTTCCAATAAAACTTTATTTATAAAAACAGACAGTGGGCCTGATTTGGCCCCTGGCTCATAGTCTGATGACCCCAGGTGTATATAAAACTATGTTTAAAAGCTTGAGATAGTACAAATGACAGTATCTATTAGATAAACCCTATTTGTCTTTTCATATTTTAGTTTCAACTCTCCCCTTTCTGAGAAATTTTTTCTTTCTGACGATGCTGGGCAGACTGAAGGCTTTCTGTGACCTCTGCCCTTTGAAGACATGACATGACAGCTACCTCCCCATTGTGGGGAGAAGGCAGGACCATTTCCCAGTGGTCTGTGAGCTCCCAGAAGTCAGTGACCGTGTCTTTTCATCTTTCTCAAAAGTGTATATGGTGAACAGCAATACTTCCTTATCTCCCCAGGAGATAGAAAAATAGTAAAAGGGCTTAAGCAGTAGTTGGGGGAATTTAGACTCACTGGTGATTCTCAGCGAGGGGTGACTTTTCCTTCAGGAGGGCATTTGGCAATGACTGGATGTATTTTGAGGTTTCTCTACTGGGGGGTGGTGTATTGCAGAGATGCTGTTAAACATCCTACAATGCACAGGACAGCCCCTGACAAGAGAATTATACAGCCCCAAATGTCAGTTGTGCTGACGTTAAGAACCCTGGACTAGTGAAAATGAAGCATTGTGTAGGCTAAGAGCATAAATCACTGCACTTTGCAGTTTGTACAATGTGTCTGACCCTACCCTCTCAAAGGAGTGTCAGGAGAATCAAATGAGACAAGCAAGTAGAGAGACTCTGCATAAGTCATTAAGTGTTGTGCAAAAGCAAAGTGTTTATGGTGAGTTAACCAATCCTGGAGTGCCCATGCCTTGTAGGCTAACTCTGAACATTCTTCAGTTCATCCCGCCTAAATCTCCCCTTCAGTTTAAGCCTTTTTCCCATCACGCTCTTCTCAGCAGGAATGGGAGTGCCTCTGGCCACCTTTCAAATGCGGGGGAACTGTGAACCACACCTCAGTCTGCTTCTCTGCAGGCAAAATTATCAAATTCCTTTTTCCTTTTTCCCAAGGTCCTATTTTTGAAGGCTTTAATTACTTTAGTTTTGACAAAGACTCTCCTGTGGACTTGCTCCTAGCTTGCCACATACCTCCCACGATATTCAGTCTTAGCCTAAAAGAGCTTCCAATTAATCTTCCACTTGGACAGAATTACCCACTGGTTTTTGTGAGCCACAATGGCTTTTATCTCATGTACTTACCTGCATGCGACATGGGTGATAGTCTGTCTTCCTGCTGAAAGAGTTGGGCCCACTTTTCTCTTTAATGTAAGTGAGCAAAGTGAGAAATTACAGTGGCGGTTGGTTTGAGGACCTGCTCTAAAACACCTAGGTAAACAAGGTGCACCATTCCTTGTTAGGTGTTCGCCCACTTAGGGCCACCGTGTGGGGCATGGTGGTAATCTCTCTCATTTGGTCATAATGGGTTGAATTGTATCCCCCTCCCAAGAGATATGTTGAAGACCCAAACCTCCAGTACCTAAGAAATGTGACCTCATTTGGAAAGAGGGTTTTTACAAAGGTAATCATATTAAACTAAGGTCATCAGGGTGGACCCTAATCCAACATGACTGGTGTTCTTATGACAAGGGAAAAATGTGGACACAGAGGCACACATGGAGGAAAGCTGATGTGAAGATGCAGAGAGACAACGGCCACCTATAAGCCCAGGAATGCCTGAGGCTACAGAAGCTGAGAGAGAAATCTAGAGCAGATCCAGGAGTCCAATACCTTGATATTGGACTCCTGACCTCCAGAATTGTGAGACAGTAAATGACTCAATTTGTGGCACTTTGTTACAGCAACCCTAGGAAATTAGTATGGTCATTGATGCACTGGCTAAGTTTCATGATCCAAGCAGAACATTTTTGCCAAGGATTTTTAGCTGCCATTCCTCTTCATAGCAGATGCCATCACTGGCCCACCCATTTCCCTGCAGTCTATCTCAGTGGCTGCCAGCAGCCGTGTGGATAGCCTCTTGCATCTCCTGGCTGAGGGCATCCTCTGACCACAGACACACACCCAGGTATAGAACAGACTGGAAGTGCCAGCAAGTTCCTAGAGTGACCTATTACCAATGAGAGGCAGCAGTTGCAAATAAATACCCCAGTTTCTTCACCTCTGGTTAGGATCACTTGGACTGGGTTCACCAAAAATTTTCAGAGGGTCCCCAGCAGGCCTGAGTTCTATTTGCCTAAAATGGAACCTACTAATCAAGGTGTCTCTTTGTAGCTTTCCACCCTCTACTTTCTCAGTTCCCTGCTCCCTCACAGTGCTTCCTGGCATCACCCGCCAAATAAAATACTTGGCCCAAATCTTTTTCTTAGGGTCTGCTTTTAGAGGAATTCAAACTAAGTCACTCGATAATGGGCATGTGAATGCCTAGAGTTGAGATCTGAGAGGCACTATCATCCCTGCAGCTTAAAACCAAGTAAAAGGGGGAGGAATTAGGTAAGGAGCCACACAACATCAGAGGCAAGGTTGGGACAGCCGATAGACTCAAGAGGTTCTGGCCAGGATCATGTCTGAGTGTGAATGGCCCAATCTACTGCCATTGAGGCAGGCGGTTAGCCCTACACTCATTCATGAACCCAGACACCAGACACTGCGTGAGAGAAGGCCAGGGTCACAGAAGGGAGAGAATATTCCCTGAACTCAAGGAGCTCATCTTCTTATAGGAAGAGACCAAGGTATAAAAAATCTGGTTTAAGTGCCATGAGACAAATGCTTAGTGGGGACCCTAGGGAACCAGATTCTGCCTAAGGAGTGTGGGGCTAGGGAGTGGAGCAAGATGGGTTAAGGGTTTGGAGGAGCTGGGTGGGTGTGGAGGGTGTGATGATGGAACAGAGAAGATGCACACCCCTGACCCTGAGAGGGGCACGTGCAAAGGCCCTCAAGTAGGGAAACATTATAGAAGCCGTGAGGTGTTCACGAGGGGCTGGGGTCCCCTTCTGAAGAGCCCTGGATGTCATGCTAAGGAATTTGTATCTCTCACCTGTAGGGAGTAGCCAGGGCTGGCTTCATGAACAGGTGACCTGATCAGTAACAGGAGGCCCCATGCTTAGAAGGGTCCACACTCGGGTTAATGTTCCCCTGTCACCCCCTTGAGATCCTTAATTCTTTTTCAACAAGGGGCTTCGATTTTGCAGTGGGTCCTGAAAATTATGTGTCCAGTCCTGGCCATAAGGAACCAAGAAATGAATACCCTGAAGAGTGGTTCCGAGCCAAGTCTATGGTGTATGTGTTGGAGATTTCTAAGGATGGCAGGGTGCTGTTGGAGCTGGGCAGGGAACCAACAGTGATTACTCCATTTGGGGGATTTTGAGGAACTCAGCGTCCAATCAGAATTTCTGCTTCCAATTATGTTAGGTGTGAAGGTAGTCAGGCATTCAAGGGATAAGTTCTTTTCCTTCCTTCCTTCGTTCCTTCTTTCTTCCCTTCCTCCTTCCTTCCCTCCCTCCCTCCTTCTCTCTCTCTCTTTCTCTCTCACTCTTTTTCTTTCTTTCTTTTCTTTTATTCTTTCAATATATTTGAACTGTTTTCAAGCCCATCGGTTTATTAATCTATTACTAAACAATATTTATTATAAAGTGAAAACCCATCTTTAATCATGTCATTTTGGGATGACAGTCAAGACTAGAGACTAAACAGTCTCTAATCTTACCATAAATTAGGCAGTATTTTTTTTCCATCTCCGAGTATAATTCTTTCAGTGTCTCTGTGAGGAAGGCGTCTCTACCCTTTTTTCACAGATAAGAAAAATGAAGCTCGGGGAGAGTTCGGTTCATTCAGGGTAAATCCAGACTTTTCCAGGGTCACCTCCAGAGTAGGAGTTGCAAGCCAGGACTTCCCAGGTGTTTTCTCCTCAAGGGCCCACTGTATTCACCACCCACCTCTCTCCCTAAATCATTCTCCTACTTTCATCTCTTCTGTAAAGCTGTCTCTGATGGGAGGTCTTCTTAACCCAGTCACCATATTTTGTATCCAGTTTTGTATCTGTTTTATGTCTCCTTCTTGACTGTCCTTTAGATTTGCCAAGTGTTTCTGAGTCTTTGTGAGGAAGTTCAGCCTTTTTCCACAGCACAAAATGTGTGCCTCCTAAGTACACACACTTGGCCACCGTATGGGTGCGAAGGGATTAGCCACGAAGGCAGCTCTGCTACCAGCATCGCTGAGGGTTGCCTAAGTGGCCTCCTTATGCCTCTACCTTGTCCTAAGACAACACTGTTTCTTTTCCCTTATCTACACCCCCCTCCCCCATACAGAGACACAGACACTCTCACACAAGCAGCCAGAGTTTCCAGGGAAGCTGACCCTCCTCCAAGCTCAACAGAGCCTGACTGGTCTAACGACAACCCCCTCCATTTGTCTGTCATGACTGATTTAGGTATAGTCATGTGACCTCGTTTTGGCCAGTGAGACGTGAAGGAAAATTTGGGGGAGGTTCAGAGAAAAGTTTTTCTCTGTCAAGAAAGAGTCACTAGATGGATATAAAATTGGTATGTCAGAGAGATGCCTGCACCCCCACGCTCATTGTAGCATTATTTACAATGGCCAAGTTAGGAGATCGACCTAAAGATTCATCAATGGATAAAGAAAATGTGGTATATGTACCCAGTGGAATACTATGCAGCCTTAAAAAAGAGAGAGCATTGTGTTAAGTGAAATAAGCCAGGCACAGACAGACAAATACCACATGATCTCACTCATATGTGGAATCTGAAAAAGTCAAACTTGTAGAAGCACAGAGTGGAATGGTGGTTTCCAGAGGCTGGGGATGAGGGTTGGGAAAGATGATGGTCAAAGGATACAAAATTTCTGTTAGACAGCAGGAATCAGTTCTGGAGATCTATTGTGCAGCATGGTGACTCTAGTCAATAACAGTATGTTTTAGACATAAAAATTGCTAAAAGTGTAAATATCAAGTGTTCTCACTACCAAAAAATATGAAAAGTAGGGTGATGCATATGTTAATTAGCTTGATTTAGCCATTCCACAAGGGATACATGTATCAAAGCATCATGATGTTCACAAATATATACGTTTATTGCTCAATTATTAATAAATAAATAGAATGAGTCACTAGAAGATTCAGACTCCCTCTGACCTCTCTACATAGCCTTTTATCCACCCAGCTTCCAACCACCTGAGTGACCCTGGGTAAGTCACTAAAAACATATAAGGAATATTTTCATATACACTCATTTTTTTTTCAACTCAGATGAAATTCAAAAATAATCTTGATCATTTTAAAAGTGAACATTTCAATGGCACTTAGTACATTCACGATGTTGTACAACCACTACCTCTATCTACTTGCAAAACAGTTGCATCACCTGAAAGGAACTCTGTGGCCATGAAAAATCACTCCTTATTCCCTCTCCCGCAGCCTGTGGCAACCACCAATCTACTCTCTGTTCCTGTGGATTTTCCTATTCTAGATATTTCATATAAATAGAATCATGCAGTATGTGGACTTTTGCATCTGGCTTCTTTTGCTGGGTGTAATGTTTTTGAGGTACGTCCACATTGTAGCATGTATCCAAATTTCATTCCTTTTTAGGGCTGAATAATACACCATTGTCTGTATATACCACATTTTCTTTATCCATTCATCTATTATTGGGCGTTCGGGTTGTTTTCATCTCTTGTCTCTTGTGAATAATGCTGCTGTGAACATAGGAGTACCTGTATTTGTTTGAGCATCTGTCTTTAATTCTTTTCAGTATGTAGGTAGGAGTGGAATTTCTGGGTCATGTGGTAGCTTTAACTCTTGGAAGAACCATCAAACTGTTTTCCACTGTGGCTGTACCACTTTGCATTCCACCAGCAATGTATATACCCTACCTTGTTTTGCCATGACTCCACCCTGATGAGGTTGGGCTACTTTATAAAGAAGGATCCTGAGACTCAAGGATGTAAAACCATTTGGCCAACTCAGTTTGTCAGTGTCAAAGTTTGATTCCACATCTTTGACTACAGATCCCATTCCTTTCCATTGTATACACTTCTCCAGTCTTCAGCTTCATCCTTTGGAGAGAGAAAGCAGAGATCTATGAGGAATAAGCTTATCGAAATGCTGTCTAAGAATTCTGGTAAAATCCCAGTGCAGGGCCCCAGGTGCTGAATACTGTGTTCACATAAGTATATATGTTTACTTTGCAGACTCAGCATCTGCAATCATACCTAGCCCCTAGTAAATCCTCAGAAAATATTTGTTGAATGAATGAGACTTACGCGTTTATCTGAAAGCCTTTCATGTCTCTGGTAGTTAGCAAACCATATGCTGCCTTTTCCTTAAGATCTTTCTTTGCAAATGTGGCACATTCAGAAAAATATAGGACTGGATCGACCAGATGTGATGTGACTAACAATGGTAGAATGTCTCTCTCACACTCTAAATTGAAAATATGTTGTAATCAGATGTGTCAGTAGTCTACCTCAAATACAGTGGCAACGTGCCTTTCTCCGTTTCACTTAATATCATCTGATTATTTAATCTATAGACATACATCACTGATGTATTTTAATTAGCATGTTTGCTATGTATTTATAAATCAGTTTTCACCTTCTAAGACTTTGATGTTTTGCTGTCAAGAAGTCACTAGTACTAACCCCAAATAATGAATATGTTTTATAGTTAACAAAATTTTTCCCAGATCAATAAGATTAATAAGTGATACTGTCACTTGGGCATGTTAATAAATTTTTTAAAAAATAGGCTGAGCCAGCTGAAAAGCTACAACTGGAAATAGATTATAGCATTTTGCCCCAAGGCTTTGGCAGCAATTGAAACAAAGTATTTTGAAACACAGCAAATTGGCATTTCTCTGACTTCCAATGTTCAGTCTCTCCAAGCGGGACACCTGGTTCAACTACACAAAACAGCTATTCAGAATTAGAGTCTGGGCTTTTGTTATGCAAAAGGTAAATGAGGGTAGCATGAACTTTTCCAGGAAAAGCTGTTTTTACTTTTTACCCTAGGGAGACCTCTCTTCAGAAAGAAAGAAAAGAAAAGAAAAAAGAAAACTGGTATTGACAGGAGATCAGAAGTTATGAGGATGGGTGGGTTCGAAATTTACTTTATAAAAGAAAACTTCATGCGATGCTTAAAATGTTTCCACTGTAAATGAATTAAATTGAACCCCAAACCTACCCTGCTTGGGAACACTAGGTTCCCGTGGGACACTCTGAAGAGCTTCCACCAGGCTCACCTTTCCCCAACTCTCAGACTACAGAGACTTGCTTCTATTTGAGTTGCATTTATGTTGTAATAGAAATAGTTTGACCAACACTGTCGTTGGCTTGCTAAAAGAGGATCTGTGCCCTATATGATAACATGTCTGTGACCCTGTATGTGTACTCTCATGCATGCGTGTGCTTTGCGTGATGCAGTCCAAACAAGGTTGGAAATTGCACTTGAATCTAGTGTTTGAGGTTGGTCATGCTACCCAACCCATGAATGGGAAAACCCAAAGTCCAGAGTGAAGGAGAATGCAGTGAAGGTTCTTTGACCAAAGCAGGCTCATCCAAGATGCCTGGCATTTGGTCCTATGACTTGTAACCCTTTGGATCCAATGGCCTTCCTATGCTATGTTGGGTGGGTGTTAGGCAAATGTAAGGCCAAACAGCTTCAAAATCAAATTGAAGAGTTCTTGTTGGATGAGTATTAAGAGAGTCAGGGATCACCTGTCATTGCACCCCAGGATCAGCATCTTAGGGAGCCAGGCCCCAGACAGGCATTCTTCCCTTTACTTAATTGGTAGCTATCTCTTGAGTGACCAAGTGCTGGTGTTGCTCTGGGGATGGGACAAAGCCGTGCTGTCAGGGAGCTCACCTCCCAGCAAAGAAGACAGATGATAAAGACAAAACGAGGCCATTAAATCATAGCATTTCAGATGATCAAAGTGCTGTGAAGAAAGCAGGAGGGCAGTGGGAGAGGAGGAGCTTGTTTAGATTATAGAATTAGAGAAAGCCTTAAGGAGCAGCGTTTTGGCAGAAACCTGCATAGTGAGAAGGGGCAAGCCTGGAGAACATTTAGGGGAGGCATCAGAGGAAGAAGGTACAAAATGTCCTAAGGTAGCAATGGTGCATCTGAGGAAAGCATGACTGGCCAGGATGAGAGTGACCCAGGAGGAATGCATCAGCGAGGGTACGCAGGATAGGCAGGACCAGAGTATGAGGGCCTTGTAGGGCAGGGTCTTCCTGCCTTGGCACCGTTGGCATTTGGGGCTGGATAATTGTTTGTCATTGTAGATGGTGGGCGAGTCCTGTGTACTGTAGAATGTTTAGCAGCATCCCTGGCCTATACCCACTAGATGCTATTAGCAACCTCTCCCCACAAATTGTGACGGCCAAAAATGTCTCCAGACATTGCCAAGTATCTTGGGGGTGGATGTGAAATCACCCTACATTGAGATCCACTGCTACAGATTATGGCAAGGCCTTTAGATCATGGCCTTGGCCCTCAGCTTTAGTCTAAGCATGATGGGAAACCACAATAGAGTTTTAAGCAGGGGAGCGCTACAATATAACTCACATTTCAAAGGGAACCTGGCTGAGGGGCCGGATAGAGACTGTGGGGAGCAAGAATGACAGCAGAGACTGGCGAATGTTCATGAAAAAAAAAAGAGCAGGACCAGAAGCTTGGCTTCTACAGAAGATGGAGCTTGGGAAGAGATTTGCCTCTTCATGCGTGTCCCTGGATAGCTCACCGTCGTACCAAATGATAGGAATAGGCTCTTGATAGGAATGGGCTTCAGAAGAAGACAGCTTCTTAGGTGGCTGAGAGCTTAGTGGTCAGGAAGCCAAGGCTATGGCTTGGCCCATATCTAACCAAATAGATTTGAACGAACTCTACCTTGGGTATATTACCTTTCTCAAGCCTTGACCATCTCACAGTCACAAGGAGCACCAACTGCAATATTGCAATAAACCAACCCGAAAACAAACTTTCATGTTGGAGGGTCTTTCTTCATCTTGCCACTCCGTTGTGGGGAAAATGCAGGTGCCACCTTGGTCTGCAGGCCTCTGAAAGCAAGTGACTTGTCATCTCATCTATGTGCTCCTCTCAAGCAGTGCATAACCTCCTGTAAACCTCTTCTTGGAGGAACTGAATCACCCTTGACTTTGAATTGCTAGATCTTTTCACCTACATCTCAGCTCAACGTTTCCCACAACAGCACCCGGATGTTGTCCTATGTGGACAATGTCACTTCACCTCCAGAATTCAAATTTCTTTTTCTTTCTTTTTTTTTTTTTTTTTTTTTTTTGAGACGGAGTTTCGCTCTTGTTTCCCAGGCTGGAGTGCAATGGCGTGATCTCGGCTCACAGCAACCTCCACCCCCTGGGTTCAAGCCATTCTCCTGCCTCAGCCTCCGGAGTAGCTGGGATTACAGGCATGCACCACCAGGCCCAGCTAAGTTTGTAGTTTTAGTAGAGATGGGGTTTCTCCATGTTGGTCAGGCTGGTCTCGAACTCCGGACCTCAGGTGATCTGCCCGCCTCAGCCTCCCAAAGTGCTGGGATTACAGGCGTGAGCCACCATGCCCAACCCAGAATTCAAATTTCTAATCTTAGCTTCCACAACCACTTTGGAAGCTCTTATTGCAATTCTCCCACCCACCTTGCTGCTCTGAGTTTGCCTCCTAATTTCTTATAGCATTTCTTGATTCTCCGTAGGATCCTCTGCCTCCTCTCCTTGTTTCCCTCACTGACTCATCTTTCTTGGCACCACTCTTACCCGTTAGTGCTCCCCCGGGTTTTGTCCTCAAGGCTCTTCACATCACAAGTCTAGACGTTCTCCCAGGAAAGCTCCTTCATTCCCATAGCTTTAACTATCACTTCCATGTAGATGACTCATACCTTTATTTTCCCAGACTCAAGATCTCTCTAGATCTCCAGACCTTGATTCTCTGCCTCTAACTTGACCTTTCCCCCATTAGGGATGTCACCACCAAACCTCTCACCTAAGCTAGACATTCAAAAGGTATCTTTGATTCTTTTCTTTCTCTCTCTCTCTCTCTGTTTCCCCAAATTCAGATGGGTCCCAGGATATTGTGATTCCATTGTTTTCCTTAAATATGTGGTCTCCTGAGTCATCTTTCTAACATGCATCTGATCATGTTATTCCCCTGCCTAGAAGTTATTGATGGCTTTCAGTTACTGGTTGTCAAATCCCAAGTCCAGTCTCCACAGCATCCTACCTTTCCAGCAACACCTAACTTCATCTTCTTACCCTGATAATTTTTATTCTAGCTCCATAGACACTGGTTGTGGTCCCTAAAATACATTATGTCCCTACTCCTTTTATTGCCTCCTCTAATTGTAATTGCTCCACCACTAATCCCCTTCTTTTGTATCCAGTCTTTCTCCCTTGTCCCTTTTCTACTATGCGAAACCATACCCATTCTTACAGACCAGGTGTAAATGTACCTCCATCCATAAAGCCACCTTCCTTGTGCCAGACAGAGTCTCCTGCTCCATTTTCTGGGTTCCCAGGGCCTTCTACATGCCTGTCTCTCTTGCTTGATTAAGCTCCTTTACTGTTGTAGCCATGTTTCATCCATTCTTGAAGCCCTAAATTACCTGGTATTACTCCTGACTTTCAGGGTGTGCTCTGAAAAATAGTAGTTGAACTAATGAACAATGTCTCCTGTGATCACTTCTGGTGGAAAGCTCTTCCTTGTTCTACTATGCCTAAAATGCTGAGATTACAGTCAAGCTCAGCTCATGATTGGAATGCAGCAACAGAGATGTAATTATTTCAGTAGAACTAGATTCAATAGAACAATTGGGGGGAGTAGAAATAAGGTACTTATTTTCATACCTCAGGTCCAAAATATTGGGGACATGGCTGAGTGGAGAGAAAAGAAAAATAAAATAGTCTTGTTAGCACCACTTATAGAAGACTATTCCCGATTGCCTAGCCAGTAAGAAAATACAAAAGATATTGCCTCATTCTAAATTAATCTATAATTGTAATCAAAGACAAGATACATCCAGTATTTTACCAATAATTTGCTTTGTTTTTTTTGTTGTTGTTGTTTCTTTTGTTTGTTTGTTTGTTTTTTGAGATGGAGTCTCACTCTGTTGTCCAGGCTGTCCAGGCTGGAGTGCAATGGTGAGATCTTGGCTCACTGCAACCTCTGCCACTTGGGTTCAAGAGATTCTCCTGTCTCGGCCTCCTGAGTTGCTGGGATTACAGGCACATGCCACCATGCCCAGCTAATGTTTGTATTTTTAGTAGAGACAGGGTTTCACCATATTGGTCAGGCTGGTCTCGAACTCCTGACCTCAGGTGATCTACCTGCCTCGGCCTCCCAAAGTACTAGGATTACAGGCATGAGTCACCACACTCAGTGGATTTGTTCTGTTAAAGGCAATTATATTGAAATATAGCTGTCGAAGTAGTTTCTTAAAATTTGTGAATAGTAACAGTTATGTATCCTTATTGACTCATTCAATATCAAGACCTATTGCCAAGTCAGACCAACCAGGTGATTGACCTGGTGGCAGGTTGATTACATTGGACCACTTCCATCATGGAAGAAGTAGTGTTTTTTCTTACTGGAATAGATGCCATAGATACAGATTTGTCTTCCCTGCATGCAATGCTTCTGGCCAAAACTACCATCCGTGGACTTAAAGAATTGCCTTATCTACCATCATGGTATTCTATAAAAAACTGTTTCTGATCAAGGAACTCACTTCACAGCAAATGAAGTGCTGCAGTGGGCCCATGCTCGTGGAATTCACTGGTCTTATGTTTCCCTCCATCTTGAAACAACTGGTTTGATAAAACAGTGGAATGGCATTTTGAAGACTCAGTTACAGTGTCAGCTAGGTGGCAATATCTTGTAGGGCTGGGGTAAGATTCTCCAGAAGGCTGTGTAGGCTCTGAATCAGCTTCCAATACATGGTCCTGTTTTCCTCATAGCCAGAATTGATGGGCCTGCAAATCAAAGGGAGAAAATAGCACCATTCACTGTTAGCCTTAGTGACCCACTAGTAAAACCTTTGCTTTCTGCTCTGATGACCTTATGTCCTTTGGCCTAGAGGTCTTAGCTCATTTACTTTATTAGTCTGTTTTAACACTGCTAATAAAGACTGGGCAATTTAAAAAAGAAAGAGGTTTAATGGACTGACAGTTCCACATGGCTGGGGAGGCCTCACAATCATGGCAGAAGGCAAGGAGGAGCAAGTAACATCTTACATGGATGGCAGCAGGCAAAGAAAGAGAGAGAGCCTGTGCAGGGAAACTCCCATTTTTAAAACCATCATATCTCCTGAGACTCATTCACTATCATAAGAACAGTGCAGGAAAGACCTGCCCCTCATAATTTAATCACCTCCCACTGGGTTCCTCCCATGACACATGGGAATTGTGTCCCCACCCAAATCTCATCTTGAGTTACAATTCAAGATAAGATTTGGGTGGGAACACAGCCAAACCATATCAGCTCCTGGGAAGGGAAGAATGCTTCTACCAGGAGACACACAATGATTTCATTGAACTGGAACTTAAGATTGCCATTCTCCCACTTTGTACTCCTCATAATGCTAAATGAACAGGCATAGAAGAGAGTTACTCTGCTGGTAGGGGTGATTGATCCTGATGAGTAAGGGGAAATGGGACCACTTGGAGGGAAGGAAGAGTATGTTTGGAACATAGGAGATCCCTTAGAGTGTCTTTAGTATTACCATGCCTTGTCATTAAGGTCAATGAGAAACTACAACCACCCACTTCAGGCAGGACTAGTAATGGCCCAGACCCTTCAGGAATGAAGGGTTGGATTATTCCACCAAGTAAAGAACCATGACTAGCTGATCTGATTGCTGAAGGCAAAGAGAATACATAATGAATAGTGGGAAAAGGGAGTTGTAAATAGCAGTTTTGGATACATGACCTGTTATGGAAATGAAGACTGTAATTGTCATGAATATTTCCTCCTTATTTTGTTCTGAATTTACTTGTGTGTATGTATGTACACACAGATATAGGGCAAATTTCTGTGTTTTCTTCCTTCTATTATTCCTTTATCATGAAATATATAATGTATTGGTTTTATATCACTGTTTTTGAGTACAGACTATCAAGGAGAAGAGTAAACATTACTCAAGGGCTTTATCTCCTCCTCTTGGGAAAGCGTTAGCACATTTTTTATTGTGAGCAGGAAAGCTGTATCATGTCAGGCAGAATTATAACCTTGCTACTGTCTTCATGTGGTGATTAATTAAATACATCTTAAGGAGATGAGTATGTGTTCCAAGTTAACAACAGGTGGACTTGTAATGGTTAATTTTATGTCAACTTCACTGGATCCCAGAATGCCCAGGTATTTAGTCAAACATTATTCTGGGTGTTTCTGTAAAGGTGTTTTTGGATAGGTTTAATATTTAAACTGATAGACTGAGTAAAGTAGATTGCCCTCCCTGATGTGAGTGGGGCCTCATCCAATCAGTTGAGGCCTGAAGAGAACAAAAGGCTGACCCTCCCCCAAGTAAGAGGAAATCCTTCCTGCCTGATTACCTTTGGGCTGGAAAGTCATTTCACCGTCAGCTCTTTTAAGTCTCCAGTTTGCCAACCATTCTGTTTCTCTGGAGAATTTTGGTTAATATAGTTATCAAAATGCTTCTCTAAAAAATTGTAAATAATAACAGTTATGATTCTTTATTAACTCATTAAACTCATTGAATAACATGACCTATTTCCAAGCCCAAGGACTGTAATTTCAGGGTAGTGATGAGCATACACAATATTTTCGTACATTTGTAAGCACTATAATGTGATTTGAAGCTATCCATGATTTCAATCAACTGGTGAGAAAGTTACCCCCTTTTTTTTTTTGTCTGAGACAAGATCTCACTGTGTCACCCAGGCTGGAGTGCAGTGGTGCGATCTTGGCTCACTGCAACTTCTGCCTCCCGGACTCAAGCAATTCTCCTGCCTCAGCTTCCCAAGTAGCTAGGACTACAGATGCACACCTTGCTAATATTTGTATTTTTTTGTAGAGACACATTTTTGCTGTGTTGCCCAGTCTGGTCCCAAACTCCTAAGCTCAGGTGATCTGCCCACTTCCGCCTCCCAGAATGATAGGATTACAGACGTGAGCCACCATGCCTGGCTGAAAGTTACACGTACTTCTAATACTACTGCAATTTCTTTTCTATATTTATGATAGAAGAAAATGCTATGTTTGAGTTAGGAGTTTGTAAAAATAAAGACGTATTTTGTCCCAGCCAAGTTCACAACAACCCTAACCAAGGACCCCTCAAAGTGTCCAACAAAAGAACCCTTGAGATAAAGAAGAGCTACTGTCCCTCCGCTCCTTCCTGCATAGACTACACTTTGAGAAACTACCTTCAGAAAGACATCACTATTTTCCAGTGGGTTCTTGGATTCTCAGGAAAGCCAAACATCTCAATGATATAATGTGTGCAGTAGACAGGGAAACTGAAATGGACCTTGGTAAACAAAGGGAGTGAAGTCCCCTTTTTCATGATTGATTGGTATCTGGGACAAAATCTTTATCTGTTCCTTAAACTCATTTTCTCCCCTCTGGGCCCCCAGCATAGTGTTTCCATGTGACAGATACTGAATTTGCTGGATGCATGGCTACAGATGGATAGACTAATGATCCCACAAAAACATCACTTGAAGTTGCAAAGAAAGCATCGGCCTCACATAGGATATGTTGATGATGTCTTTTTTCTCGAATGTTCTCTTTCCTCTCTACTCATGCCATCCATGAGGCCCCAGAGCAGGTCTTTCCTTAAAGCAGCTGCTTCTGAACACTGCCGAGCTCCATCAGCCTGGAACCATGTGGCCTTACCTTCAGTTCCTTCCACACTAGAGGCAAAAGGGTAAGATGAGTGAGCCTCAGCCACTTGGTGGGGGAAGAGAAGGTTACATCGCAGCAGGAGCTCTGCCCTCTTTGGTTAATGAGTCCTTTTCTAAATACATTCAGTGAAAGCACATCCCCCTCATCAGATAACAGGAAGTGTCATCATTTCAAACAACAACTGTTTTTTTTTTTTTTTTTCTGAGACAGAGTCTCGCTCTGTCACCCAGGCTGGAGTACAGTGGCGCGATCTCGGCTCACTGCAAGCTCTGCCTCCTGGGTTCACGCCATTCTCCTGCCTCAGCCTCCCGAGTAGCTGGGACTACAGGTGCCAGCTACCACGCCAGGCCAATTTTTTTTTTTTTTTTAGTGGAGACGGGGTTTCACCATGTTAGCCAGGATGGTCTCAATCTCCTGACCTTTTGATCCGCCCACCTTGGCCTCCCAAAGTGTTGGGATTACAGGCGTGAGCCACTGCGCCCAAACAACTTTTATATGAATTAACTTACATGTTAATCCTAATGCAGGCCCCAAGGAGAACTGGGAAATAAAAAAAGAGGTGCAAATGCATTTCTGATCCTGCAACCCAAATATACATGCTACAGTTCCAATATTTCAGTGTATTTCCTTCAAGGATGTATAATATTTTGCATAGTTCTTTTTCTCCTCTGAGGATTTTTGTCAAGAATACATAGGAATTGGGAATTGGACCAGTTTGTGATAATTCTGGCATATGCTCTCTTGTTTACTTTCCCCTCCACTTAATATAACTTTTTATTTTATATATGTGTGTGTGTGTATATATATATGTGTATATATATGTGTATATATATATATATATTGCTTTTACTTATAATACCCTTTTACTAGCCACATATTATTTCACTAAATGTGCCATCATTAATGATACATTCACACCGTTTGATCTTTTCACTGTCACAGATAAGCCTGCAATGAGCATCTCTGTTTATCTATTTATTTTTCTATACTTATTTTGTTCTTGGGATGCCTTCAGAAATATGCAAATGCTCCGTCCAAGAATGAAATTTCTTAAGGCTTTTAATATACGTGGCAACCAAGCTTCTCTCGATATGTTTTTTTTTTAAGTTTAAATATGTTGGTGGCTTAATTATCTAATCTGAAGGAAATGCCTGAAGTCGAAAACAATCTATTTTCTTTCATGGCAGACAAGTCTAGATCTTTCTTTGTGCTACCACAGGAGAGGCAGGGTCATAGAGTACAACATGGTGGTTAGAATATCACACTCAAAGTTAAACACATGGTTTCAAACTCCAGCTGTGCTCCAGACCTGCTGGGTAATCCTGGGACAGTTATTTAACCTCTCTGTGCCTATGTTTCCTCATTTTTAAAGTGAGGATAATAACAGTCTTTGCTGGGTATGAATACTCTGAGGATTAAATGAGTTACTTCATGTTAAGTAGTTAGCAGACAGTATTACTTCAACAAATTAATGGCTATTATTATTGTCAGTCCCTAAGAACACAGTTTACAATCACTATGCTACTATTAATACTGATATATTTAGGGCATAATTTATTATTCTATTATTTGCTTTCTACTTCTACCTGTTTCTGTATTTCTTTTTTCTTCATCCTTGTGTTCTTTTGCTTTTATGGAATATTTAAAATTTATTCTATTTTGATTATGAAATAGAATATGAGTGTGACGGTTAACACTCTTTCAGTATTTTTTTACAGCTTACCTAGAGATTGCAGCTGGCTTTCCTGACTTACTCAAATATGATATAAATCAGTACTCTTTGCCTCATCTCAGTTAATGCAAAGACTTCTTTTCACTCCCTTCTAACTGATTGCTGTTGTTGTCATTTATTTTAATTGCATACGTATTTCTTTTTTTTCTTTTTTTTTTTTTGAGACAGATTCTTGCTCTGTCACCCGGGCTGGAGTGCAGTGATACAATCTCAGTTCACTACAATCTCTGCCTCCCAGGTTCAAGCAATTCTCCTGCCTCAGCCTCCCAAGTAGCTGGGACTACAGGTGCACGCCACCATGCCCTGCTAATTTTTATATTTTTAGTAGAGATGGGGTTTTGCCATGTTGGCCAGGCTGGTCTCAAACTCCTGACCTCAAGTGATCCACCCGCCTCAACCTCCCAAAGTGCTGGGATTACAAGTGTGCACCACCGTGCCTGGAATATTTCATATTCTATTCAAGTGTTATTATTATAGATTGGTATAGTCAAGATGCATTTCAATTTACAGACATATTTGCCTTTTCTTGCTTTTTGCTCCTTCCTGGAATCATTTTCCTTCTTCCTGAAAAATATCTTTAATATCCTCTTTAGTTCAGGTTTACTAGTGACAAATTCCCTGGGTTTTTTGTTTGTTTTGGTGGGGTTCTTGGTCTGAAATTGTCTTTATTTTGTTTTCATGTCTTCATTCTTGAAGAATATTTTCACCCAATATAGAAATCTAGGTTGTAGGATAACTTTCAGCATTTCTTTTATTATCTTCTGGTTTTCATTATTTTTATTTTATTTTATCATTTTATTATTTTTTAATTTTCAAGGCAGCAACTGTGAATTTAATGTTCCTTCTCCAAAATTAGTGTTTCTTTTTTCCTCTAGTCTCTTTTAAGATTTTCTCATTGTCCTTGGTTTTCAGCCATTTTCTCTGATGTAGTTTTCTCTGAATTTATCTTGCTTCTTGAACCTCTAGCTTGATATTTTCTGCCAGTTTGGAAAATGGTCAGTCAAGGCCTCTACATATAACGTATCTACA
Organism: Pan paniscus; assembly: GCF_029289425.2. Taxonomy (NCBI): domain Eukaryota; kingdom Metazoa; phylum Chordata; class Mammalia; order Primates; family Hominidae; genus Pan; species Pan paniscus. The sequence goes on along the minus strand of NC_073271.2, from coordinate 31,277,406 downwards.
TCATTCTCATTCTGTTATTCTGTGAAAAGGAACATCATGACATCTATGTTAGAACTTCTGTCTCTTACCCTTTCTTCTATATTTTTCATACTTTTTTTTTCTCTCTATGCCTCCTTCTGAATTTTTTTAAATCTGTCTTTCAATTCACTGACTCTCTCTTACTCTTTGATATGCTTCAGTCCTTCCACTGTTTCTAATTTTAGCTATTGCACTTTTCAGCTCTAACATTTCCCTTTAGTTATCCTTACAGGTCCCAATTATTCATCAAAATTTCTTATCTTTTCTTGTAATCTCCTTAACCATTTAAGCATTGTTATTTTAAATCCTGTGCTTGGTAACTATCATCTGGAGCCCCTTTGGGTCTGTTTCTATTTTTCTTTTCTTATTCTTCTCTGTGCCTTAATATGTTTGATTGACTGTCTCATGTATATAAAAAAGTATAAACATGATTTAAGACTTTATCTTTAACCTAGATAAAGAGGGAAGGTTTATTTTTCTTTATAGCAGGTGGCCAGAAGTATCAGCATTCTAGGATCAATTTCAAGGACTGAGATAATCATAAAACAGACTTCAGTTTTTGTAAGGCTACTTCACTTTTCATCCACCCTTACTCCCAGGATATACTACTTGCCTGTCTTAATCTAAAGCATGGAAGGTTATCCAGAAGCTTCTCCTGGGTGGGCCCTGGACTTCCATTTTTCTCCCACTCACTACGTGAAGCTGGCAAAGGCCCTGACTACCTTTTCAAGTTCTCTCTCGAGAACTCTCTTCCCTCTTCCAGTACTGGCCTCTGCCTTAGGGTAAATTTCATCTCTCTCTTTCTGCTTTCTCTTGGATCTTGGCCTTTACTGCATTAAGAGCTTTCCAATGCCTTCAATTAGATGATGATGATAATGAAGATGACAATGATACGTGTGTGTATGTTTTGCCTCGATTTCAAGTTGTCTTAGCATAGAGTTGGTCCAAATCATCTGCATCATCCCATCTACTATTTCAGGAAGTAGAAGTCTGGAGTCTGTTTTTCAAAGGTATGTGTTTTTGAAAAACATCATTTTGAAAAGAGAGCCAGGGAAAAAAATTATGTTTAACATTTTCAAACTTAGTTTACTACAAATTCTTTGTTTTTGTGAGGCAGCCCATGTAACAAATGTTCCATGGCATCTCAACTTACAAAAGTCTTAGATTTCAAAAGGCTCTTCCTAAGAATTTTGCTTTTAAATTCAGAGTGGTGTTAAACAAGGAATCATTGTATTCACTTTTATGCAAAGTTAAGTTACAAGAAGAGAACTGTGTTTCATGGTTTTGCTGTGACTCATCCCACTCCATGTAACATTTGCCACTCTCTCACCACTTTCTCTTTTTCGAAAAAAATACTTCTACTTTTATTTTTATTGTAATCATACACACAGGGAACATGAGATTGGTTGAGAAGAATCCTAAGGTCAGGTACATAATAACATTTTTAAAGTTTTATTTTGAAATAACTATAGATTCCCAGAAAGTCAAAAATAATACACCAAGTCCAGTGTACCCTTCACCCAGCTTCCCCTAATGATAACATTTTGTATAACCACAGTACAATATCAAGACCAAGAAACTGATGTTGTTAGAACATCAGTTGTTTGACTCTTAACTGTACTGCAGATCTTGTTTAATTTTCGCCATTTTTTACATGTGGTTAATACTTGTATGTTTGTATGTGTGCATGTGTGTGTGCGTGAAATTCTATGCAACTTTATCTAGTGTATTGATTTGGGTAACTACCAGTGCAACTAAGATGCAGAACTGCTCTGTTACTACAGAGGTCACTCTGTGACCCCCTCAGGTCACCTTCTTATATTTATACCACAGCATCATCAACCCTGGCAACCACCAACTTGTTCTCCATCTCTATAATTTTGTTCTTTTAAGAATGTTATATAAATGGAATCAAACAGCACAAAATCTTTTGCCATTTACTTTTTTTTCACTAAGCATAATGCCCTTGAGGTCCATCAGGAATGACATTTTTACTCCTTTTTCATCTTTCCTAGCATCTTTGATCCCTGTAAGATGCCATTTTTAAAATTTCCTTCTTTTTACAGAATGAGAAAATAAGACACAGGGAAGATAAATTATCAAAAATCATGAACAGAAGAAATGAAAGGTTTCTTGACACTCCAGTTCAGAGTTATTTACAACAGACTTTGCTTCCTCTAAGACCACTTCTTTCTTCCTGACCAGTTTGGAACAGATCAGCTAAAGGTCATGGTAGATAAACACAGCCACAGAATAGTTAATCAAAAGTTGGTTCTATGAAAATCAAATACTTGACTTTGCCTGAAGCAAAGTAGTGCATTATTTTCCATTAGTCAGAAGTATCGGGCTGGTAATTTGGAAATCAGACGCATACTCTTGAAAGAATGTCTAAATCTGAATGGAATTTCTAAGCTCTTAGCTCAAGAGATGATTAATTGAAAAACAAGAAATGGATGCATTGACTGTGTTTACAAGTGATATGTCCTGGTTTTATTCTTTATCTGTTGTCATCTTTGGGGGTTTCCATTAAGGTCATCAAATTTTGAATAAGCCTGACAAGCATTCAACAGCTTTCAACAGTGGGAAAGAATGTTTATGGAGGGGGCAAGAATGTTTTCAAGTCCAAGAGCAGACATTAACACTGAGGCCTGCATGAGTACTCTTGAAGAATCTTTTTATTGTATTGTATTTTATTTTTAAAGTACTGGTTACAAAGACGGCTAACATATCTCTGTAGCCAAATTTTCACGAGTGGCCTCCTCCCAAGGCTGTCCAGTTTGGACTGAGGGAGCCATTGACCCCAGTCTTTACCTGCTGCAGACTTTTCTTTCATGAAGCCCAGGAGAACATCCAAGGACTGGTGGGCCCTTACTACCTTTATCTAAGTGCTGATCACACTGTTCCAAAGGCACTTGGAATTGGTAGAATTTAGGGACAGGAAGGAAATAGACATAATTGCACAGTATCTTACATGATTGGGATCCCCGACCAAACATCTCACTGGAGTCATGCTGTTTTCGGAGAGTATGAAACTCTATTCTTGGCACAGCAAATGTAGCCATGCAATTTTAGCCTAAGAAACCACAACTTGGTTCTTAAAAACATTAATATCTCAAGCACATTCTCTCCCAAACCACGTTAATATTCATCTTCAGAGATGTGCTGAATTTTATTGCTGGGGTCATGGTTCAATTAATTATCTCCCCTATAGATATGAGAGTTGATCTTGCATTTGGGAAATTAGTTGACACAATTTATTCACCTCCTTACACGTGTTATAACAGGTGAACTGCTCTCTCTTTAGAGGGTTTGAAAGTTCATTTAGTCTTTTTCCTTTAATATTTTTCATCATAACTGGATTTCTTTTTATTTCGGTTCATTGGGTATTTACCTCGGAAAGTATTTCTTTCCATTTTAAACATGGTGAGCATTATAGTGGCTTAGAATAGATATGAAAGCTAGAAAGTGTTTATCTAAAATGAGTCAGATTTTGAAGATTTTGCTGTTCTCCCATTAATGCTTAATGATTGCTTTTTCCATCAAATGAGGGAGACTGTGTAAAGTTTCCTAAGCAAGGAATGTCAGCTACTAGGAAGGAAGATCTTTTCTAATTCTCCCAATCTACAGTTCACAGACCTGAGACAATTTAAGATGTGGAAAATTTAAGTTGCGGAAAAAAGGCTAAAAATGCCAGTTTTTGAAGATAATATGCCCTTGGCAGAAAGGCAACATCTTTTTCCTAGGAAAAGAGCTTAAATAAGTCTTGTAAAAAAAAAAAAATCACTGGGTATGTTGGACATCAAATACCTCTTAAACAAATAACATTTGGGTGAGCTAACTGCAAAGGTACCAATTGTGTATTAAATTTTCCTCTAAATAAGAAACTCATGGACATAAAAAATAAGGGGGAAAATTCACAGCTTTTTCTCACACCATAGGGTGGAGGCCACCCACTTAGTTTGGGGATCCTGCACCCTTCACATTCAAAGTAGATCAAAGCACTTAAAAACTAAAAGTTGACAATCAAGGGATATTTTTATAACACAAGGAAAAAAATTATTTTGCAGTTTCCATCACACATGGGAAGGTGATTAATTGTATTGGAAGCGGGGAGGCTTATAATATTCAAAGAAATCATCTTAAGTGCATATCTTCTTCCTCATTTATACATACAAAGAGCTGTATGGCAATGCATAGGAAGGAAATGGCACAGGAAATGAACATTTTCAAGAACTTATTATTGAAGTTTATAATTTATATACATTTATTGTCTTCTCAATGATTACAAAGTCTCTAAAGGTAAATGAACAGTTATCATTTGCACCAAATGACCATCCATGCACTTCAGAAATGCCATAAGATAAAATATAAAGTGCTGCTTTAAAAGACCATCAATGGATTCTACCTTGCAAAACCCCACCCATCTAACAATGCGATCATTTTATCAACTTTTCTCTTGGAATGTGTTTTCCAAAGATGAGGCTGTCCTGACTTGTAGGAACAATAAGCAATCTTGGGAGATTAAAATAAATGACTGCAGGCTTCTTTTAATTTTCAGCAAACCCTTTGTGAGAATAAAAGAATCACTATGCTTAAATAATTGTAGAATTACATCATTGATCAACTATGTCCCCAGCGGATAAGAACTCAAGGTGAGACATAGCGTGTGAAAAGAATTGCTTCTTTGGTAAAACCCCTCAGTAATGAAAAGTTCCAGACAAAGGACCTTCTCTCTCCATCCCCTGCACCACCCCACCTCTCCCAACCCTAACGGGGGAAATGACCAGAAAGTTCGGTTGAGGGAGTGTGACATAGTTCTGCATATATTTGCTCTCTCACTCTATGATTAATCATAAAAATATTATTTGTGGGTTGAAAGTGGCTTTGGAGAAAGTGTTTACAGGTATTACACACTTTGAATATTTGGGGAAAAACTTACTTTATTAACAGAAAGTTGATTCCAGTGGCATTTTTTCCTCCAGGTATGTTACAGTGGGTTTTAGTTTGTTTTGAAGACATCTCTGCGGTTGCATTTGTGCTAAGGTTTCTGAAGATCACTCCATAGTCACCATTGTGATGGGAAAGGGAGAAAGATATTAAGCATGGGTTCTACTGAGTGGACAGTGGTCCTCAAGGGAGTCTAAACAGATTTTCTCTGAATACTGGAAAATGTGAAACAACAAATCAATAGGGTTCTTTAAGATTTTCTCTGGGCAAAAAGTGTCTAAAATGGTGCTTCTGAAATAGTGTATTAACTGTGTTACTTTGGAGGATGATATGACTATTTTATGTTTGTAGGTCAAAATGTTTTTACCCTTCTGTTAACTAGCCTGGGAGGAAGAGAATGATGACGATGACACTGACCATGAATAAAAGTGGGAAGTTAGTATATTCCGGATTCCTTCATAAGCATTTTTTGTGACTTTACTAGTTTATATTTGTCAACAATTATCTCAGATAAATACAAGTATTATTCCCATGAAGAAACAGTTTTCAAAATCTTATAATGCCCATGGTCCCAGAACAAGAAAGCGATACAGCCGAGCTAGAAGTCCCTCTGTGTCTCTGAGCCCTCACTCACTTTTTGACGATCTTACACAGCAGTGACAATTTACAATTGTTATATGAAGGTTCTGTACAAATCCTTGCCATCTGAAAAGTGAGTGACATTCAGATTCTACCAGTTTTCCCTAACCAGATAGATGATTTTTCTTTACTTAATCAGTTGCTTTACAAAAAAAAAAAGGGGGGTGCTGGCGAGAAAGAAAAACAAGAACATAATTTTTTAAAATGCACGTAAACACACGAACTGTTAGAAGAGTGACCCTGACATCCTTTGTCTCCTGTTATCAAGCTAGTGGCAGAACCAAGTCCTTAACTGAGGTCAGGGTTTGATCAATTTTAATATTTTAAATATTCAGTTTGAAAGGGAGTGAAAGGTTGGTTCATCTTTATAACTTTTTGACACCGTTATATTTTGACAAACTAGTTTTGTATAGTAAAGTAAGTTCAAAGCTTTCAATATATACATAGGCACTCTATTCCCAAACCATTATCATTGTATAGCAATGTTTAAGGGAGAGACATTTGCATTCACACATAATTTTTTAGAGCATCCAGAGAAACTACACACAGTGCTTTTAATTGTCTGTATCTGGAATTGCAATTTGTATTTTTATCTTTCTGGGTGGAAAGTGCCTTTTAGACAGGAAAGGTCTAGACTTGCACCTTAGCCGTCCCATAGTTGCGTTTCCAGCAGCCCAGCCTGGGCTCTAACTCTGCAGCAGTCTGGGCACCCTGCCAGCATGGAGGGACTCTAAATGTGTGGAGGAAAATTTTGCAAACATTTTCTACTTTCCTAAGATTTATTTGGGGACATGAAATTAAATAAGAAAAATATACTGCTTAGTAGTATCACTAAATTGAAATATTCATGTGGAAACTTGTCAGCAATTGTAGCATGTGAATCAAACCATGGACTCACTCTCATCAGACTTTCTTATCAAAAACAACAAATGATGCTTTGAGATCCAGGTGTAATTTCCAGACACAGAAGGAAGCAAAGTGCCTTTCAAAGGCAGAACTGTTGACCATTTCAGCACTGTCTGCCTTTTCCTGACTTGAAGAACAGAGCACAAAGAAAGAAGTTAGGAAGGAAATTTCAAAAGTTGTAGCAGTAAAAAATGTATCCAGCGTTGAGGTGAATTGTTCAGGGGGCTGGCCTGGATTCTGCTGGAGGGATGGTGGCCAGGACCCTGCAGGGCAAAGCCTGTAGATTGTCTTGCCTTTTGAAGACACCTCCAATTTCTATAGCTGCTACAGGACAAGTGAAAAATTGACAGTGACACCTGTTCTACAAGAAGTCAGGACTTTGAATGCGTTAGGGGCATCAGAATTAGCCTTGCATTGCAAGCCTCCCAAAATGTGCAATTCTGACGTTTCTAAGAAGAGTATGTTTTATTCCTAGTCACTTTTGGGGCCATGGTTTATATCATAGAACATATGGTAAATTTTTGCCTACTGTCATCTATAATCAAACCATGCAAATTTTAGGCTCAACACAAATCTAAGCCTTTGCCAGAAACCTTCCTCCAAAGAGCCCTCTAGACTGAGTAAAACCTTTGTCTGTCAGACTCTTCCCTTTGTAAACTAATTCCATCATCATAAGACTCTCTGAAAGGCAGCTATCACTATTTAATCTTCAGAGCAATGCAAAAGTGATCAATAGAGAAACTTTCAAGGTTGGCGTTTTCTTTTTTGTTGTTGTTGTTTTGTTTTGTTTTTGTTTTGTTTTTTTTAATTATACTTTAAGTTTTAGGGTACATGTGCACATTGTGCAGGTTAGTTACATATGTATACATGTGCCATGCTGGTGCGCTGCACCCACTAACTCGTCATCTAGCATTAGGTATATCTCCCAATGCTATCCCTCCCTAAAAAATATGGAACGCTTCACGAATTTGCGTGTCATCCTTGCTCAGGGGCCATGCTAATCTTCTCTGTATCGTTCCAATTTTAGTATATGTGCTGCCGAAGCGAGCACAAGGTTGGCGTTTTCAAACAAAATTTACTCACTTGGAAAATGTGTTCATAATTTGTTGCATCCTTCTTAACTTTGGGTACAAATAAACCATTTTAGATTTAAATCTAATCTGCATTGAATCTATATATGAGGATTGTTGTAATTTCTGCAAAACAGGAGAGTAAATTTCTGTTCATTTGTTTGTCATTTTTCACATAAGATATTGTGGCAGTTTGAGGGGAAAATTGTCCCTGGTGCCTTTTGTTCTTGCAAGAATCTCTAGGTTTCCACTCATATGCTGTAGTAAATATTTGTGGCTGACATCCTATGGAAACACTTTTTATAGTCCTTACCATAATCTTAGTACTGAAAATAGAACTCAATTGACCCATAGGAGTATTTTTAATAGAGATGACTTTATTGTTTTTTATATTATGAAAATTATGAATACACCTTCTAAAAATATTTAAAAAGAAATTTTATAATGCCCCAAATCCCAACACCCAATGGAAACATTGTTAATATAAGAGTGGGGGCCAATTTTCCAGCCACAGCTATTTCAAATTCATTATTTTAGGAAAGTGCTATATTTCACAAACAGATGAAAAGCCTTGTCCAAAGTCACACTGCTAGTGACTCAGTGGCAAGATCAGGGCAATCAACCATCCCAGTTTTCTCAGGATTGTCTCAGGGTTACAATATTAAGTCCCACATCCCAGAAAACCCCCCAGTCCTGGGAAAACCCAGACAATTAGTTGGTCACCATAGACAAAACCAGTAGAGGACCCCAAGCCTAGGTTTTTGTTGTCAGTGTAAACCTAGCCACTCATACATGAAAAATGAACTTCTGTGATATATAGTTTGGTAACTTTCTCTAATCACTTCTATATATGGAACATATTTCCATGTCAACAAGTGTAAATCTGCAATACAATTTTTAATAGTTGCATGTTATTCCACCATGTGGATCAATAAAAATTTATTTCACTAAACATTTACGGATGGAGGATTGGATTATTTCCAAAGGTTTGATATGATAGATAATCCTATGATGAATACTTTTCTTGCCTATACATCCGAACACACTTTTAAGACAATTTGTTTGAGATAACAATTACCAAGTTAAACAGTATATACATATTTTGGTCCGAATGTGGTGGCTCACGCCTGTAATCCCAGCACTTTGGGAGGCCAAGGTGAGTGGATCACCTGAGTTCAGGATTTCGAGACCAGCCTAGCCAACATGGCAAAACTCTGCCTCAACTAAAAATACAAAATAGCCGGGTGTGGTGGTGCAGGCCTGTAATCCCAGCTACTCCGGAGGCTGAGGCAGGAGAATCACTTGAACCTGGGAGGTGGAGGTTGCAGTGAGCTGAGATCGCGCCATTGCACTCCAGCCTGGGTGACAGAGTGAGACTCCATCTCAAAAAAAGTAAAAATAAAAATAAAAAATATACATATATTTTAAGGCTTTGGTATATATTGCCGAATGGCTCTCCAGAAATCTTATGCCAGCTTGCTTCTCACCAGTAGTTGCTTTCACTACCCAAATGGATTTTATCAATCTTTCAATAATTCATAATTTGATGAATGAATAGCAATGTGTCACTAATATTTTAATTTATATTTCTTTAATTATTAAGAATAATAATTAAAGAAGAATAAAAACCTAGTTTTATGTTTTCATTGGCCCTTTAAAATTTTTTGTGTGTCTATTTTCTATTCATTAGTTTTGATCAGTCTTGTATTGAATTAGTCATCTTCTTATTGGTTTCTAAAGGTTCTCATATAACCCTTTATAATTTATGTTGCAAGTATTTTTCCAAGTTTATGTTTCTTTCAACTACCTTTGTGCTATCGGTAGTGGTGATGGGGGCCACACAGAAAATTTTGATTTCTAAATGCTTCATTTAATTCCCAATTTAAATTTTTTTAATATTTTTTTTTACCTAATATAATTTAAATTTTTTCTGCATATTAAAAAGAAAACTCTTACACTCAGGCATTATGGGAGTCAACATAATGTAGTGGACAGAGTGGGAGGTAGAGTCAGAAGGGGGGCATCCAGCTCTGCATTGCCCCCCAAGTCAGCAGTGGCTCTGCCCATGGTTTCTCATGGGTGAGATTAGCTTCATCAAGCCCATTCATTTCATCAGCATCACAAGACAGCTTGATCTAGGTCTGTGGTTTTCAGCCTTGGTTGCCCTTAGAATCCCCAGGACGATTTTAAAATCTCCAGATACCCAGGACATACCTGCGACCATCTAAATCAAAATATCCAAAGTGGGATCCTGGCATCTCCATTTTTCAAAGTTCCCTGGTGATTCCAATGTGCAGCCCAGCTTGAGACCACTGATTTGGACTATGTGCTTTCCAGACTTGATGATTTCATTAATTGTTCCTCAGGCCTCTGGCCTATAAATTTGGATAGACAGACTGGGTTGGGTTCCAAGAATCTGTGTCATGAGCAAGCATTCAACAATTCTGGTATTTAGGCATTTTAAGCCACACGGAGCCATCCAAGGGTCCTTCCAACTCCAGGAGTCAGTTATTGTCTCCATCTTTCTGGATGGCCTTCTTGCAGAAATGTTATTCTGAAGCTGAAGTCATGAGTGAAGACTTGAATTATGTCCCAGGAATTAGCACTGTGACACTTACCCATTTTCCCTGACACCATCACAGATCCTTCAAACTGTATGAGACATTGGGAATCATCTATTCCAAATTCCTAATAAGAACCCAGAGGGACGCACCCAAAGTCACACAGTTATTGAATGGCAAAGCCAGACCTAGGATCCAGGCACCTCAGCCCCTGATCCAACACTACTCTCCTAGCCCCTGTTACCTCCTCATGCCTCAGTCTTTGCATCTGTGAAATGGGGGCAAGAGTCTCTTCTTACCTTCCTTTGAGGAGTCTTCTGAAAATGGATGAGGCAATGTCTGCAGGGCTTATGAGCAACTCAGATGAAAGGCACCATAATAAGTACAAAGTACTTATTTTTCACATCATACTTTAAAGCTCTGTAAATGTTGAAAGGATCTTTTTATATAAACAAGCAGAAACAACAGTAAAAAAAAAATAAGTAGCCCCTTTATCTCACTTTTTATATCCCCAGACTCCCTTTCCCCATTAATTTTGGTTGGCGTTGCATGAACAGCATGTTCGCCTGGTTGGGAACAGGAGGAATCGGGGCTTGTGTGGATGACAAAGCACTGTTCTAACTCACCTCCTCCTGCATTACTTTCCCATACCACTCTGTACGTTGCCTTCATAACACTAATTTCAGCTTGTGCTAAAATCCTTATCTTCACAAGCATTTGCTTAATGCCCATCTACCCTGCTAGACCATAAGCAGCATGAGGCCAGGCACAATACATTTCATGTCCCCAGATCCTAAGACAGTACATTCCCCAGGTATTTTTTAATAAATGAAGGCATGACTCTGTGAATTATTGGTCCCAGTCAAAGTCCAAGGCTCATCCCTGAGTGAGGCCATCAGGGATGAGCCTCCTGTGGCCAGGAGCGGTGGCTGACACCTGTAATCCCAGCACTTTGGGAGGCCGAGGCCGGCGGATCACTTGAGGTCAGGAGTTCAAGACCAGCCTGGCCAACATGGTGAAACCCCGTCTCTACTAAAAATACAAAAATTAGATGGGTGTGGCAGCAGGCACCTGTAATCCTAGCTACTCAGAAGGCTGAGGCAGGAGAATTGCTGGAACCCAGGAGGTGGAGGTTGCAGTGAGCCAAGATCGCGCCATTGCACTCCAGCCTGGGCAACAGAGTGAGATTCCGTCAAAAAAAAAAAAAAATTGGTGTGTGTGATGCTGGCTTTGACTTCAGTCACTGGGGTGTATGGGAGGTAGGTATGGGACTGGAGCAGTCAGCATTTTAGTTGACTTGACTAAATTATAAGTGTAGATAAGACAGTACCCTTTGCAGCTGAGAGCCCGTTATGGGATAGTATGCATTACCTCATTCATTATGGCCAAAACTCTGAGAAGCAGGTGTGCTTGGCCCCATTTTGCATAATCCCAGCCTCAGCGAGGTTGAGTAACTAGTACAAGATCACACAGCTAAGGTTTTAACCAGGTGGTTATGTTTCTTTCTGTAACGTCACGCAATCTTCCTGTAATATGAACTTGGGTCTATTTCCCTATACCGTTCTCCTTGATCATAAATAAGTCGGCTGCATGAAAGACAAAATGGTCCAGTGTTTGCAGAAAGATACAGTCAAAATACTTAACAGCTCACATGCCACAGCCTCAGCAGTAGGGACAAATGCTGATTATAAAACCCCTAGTTCATTCCACTGAGATTCCAGATAACATACAGGACCTCCATGCACTTTGAATTTCAGAGGAACAACAAATAATTATTTTAGTATAAGCAATACAAAGAACATACTTACACCAAAAGAAAGTTTATGCATTGGGTTGGAAGGCCTGAGCTTCTGATCTGACATCAGACACGTCAGAATAGCACCACTGGGAACAGGTCACTCAACCTTGCTAAGTCTCGGGGGTTGATTTCTTGTGAAAATGTAAGAGCTTAACCGGGCAAGAATCAGTGCTTAAAAATGATTTGTTTTCTGCCTGGCGCGGTGGCTCACGCCTGTAATCCCAGCACTTTGGGAGGCCAAGGCAGGCAGATCATGAGGTCAGGAGATCGAAACCATCCTGGCTAATACGGTGAAACCCCATCTCTACTAAAAAATACAAAAAAATTAGTTAGGCATGGTGGTGGGCGCTGTAGTCCCAGCTACTCGGGAGGCTGAGGCAGGAGAATGGCATGAACCTGGGAGGCGGAGTTTGCAGTGAGCCGAGATCGCGCCACTGCACTCCAGCCTGGGTGACAGAGTGAGACTTCATTTCAAAAAAAAAAAAAAAAGATTTGTTTTCTTTTCAAAGCCTGAACAGTTGTGGTTGGGGCAAGAATCTCAACTCTAGTCTAATCCATGTCCTGCATCCTATTGTGATTTCTGTGCAGGCTGTTATGACATAATTTTTATGATTAATGAATTTATATCCCTAGCAAATTCCCTACCCTTTTAGCTGAAGGGCAAAACAATGCAAGTTTGAAAAACTGTTAAGATAAAACAGCAGCATTACTAACATACACATTTATGTTAAAACACATCAGCACTGATCCATCATCATAATATATTAATATACTACGTATAATATCATATTCATCATTTAATAGTGAATGCATATTAAAGCCATCCAAATGCCCAAAATGAGTTTTCCCTAGATTGTGGGCCTAATGGCTAATTTTTCTTTTCTTCACACATATCTACATTCTAACTATTCTGTAGTAAGCATGTGTGGCTTTAATAATTTAAAAAAAGAGAGAAAGAAATTACTTTTATACTTTAGTCACCAACTAAGAACTTGACAGTCTATGAGGTCAGAAAGGCAGATGTGAAGGGCAATAAGGCTAAGCAACAAACCTTCTTCCAGAGGAGCAGATATATTTATGGAAAAATGCAGCAATTCAACTCAGAGTGAAAATGCAACGACCATCACTAGAGAGTGGAAATAATCAGTCAACGAACCCAGGTTTTGTCTACATGACATAAATAACTCTTGGGGGTGGGTTGCTTTTTTTTTTTTTTTTTTCCGTTCCATTGGCCAATTTAGGCATACTGTGAACAGAGAATTTGATTAAGCTCCAATGTAGTGTAAGGTATGGCTTAAAATTTGTTGTTAATATCCTTGAACCCTCACCTGTCCACAGCACCCACAGGAGCAAAAAGCACCACCTTCATTACTGCCTACATCCTTTCCAACTGCACTCTGTGTTCGTGGATCTTACCTCATGGGTGAAACACTGGGGTGTTTTCTCTATTAGAGCAATGTCACGAGGCAAGGGTGTGCTGTCTGCCCCTTGAGAACATTTGTTTGTAAAGGGGTTAGAGTTTTTAATATATATGCAAAGAATGATAATGAAATGTGTCTGGCCTGAACATAATCAAGCAAGATTCCATCTAGTTTCAACAATCCAGCGCGCCAGGGTTGAAGACATTTTTACCGTAACTCGTATTTTCAGCCCTGTGAAGTTGCCGCCCACACAGGAAATGACTTGGAACAGGTGGTCCTCAGAGCTTGCTGGTCTTGTCTGGCTCCGTGGGTAATGCTTGTGGGCTCCTGAGTCACTGAATAATTATGAGCCTGAACAAAAGGCTCTCAGATAAGCCCTCAGTCAAGACACAGGGAAAGGCAAGGTGCAGAAGATGACTGTCTGAGCGTGCTAACTGTTCAGAGCGAGTTGATGAATGAGGCTCTGGAGGAAACAATGCCTCCTTGGTTTTGCTCTTCTTGGCTCCCCTGGCACCTGGTGGCAGAAGGACGAGAAAGCACAGGTGAGGGGAGTGTCCTTGCACACCTTGGCTTTTAATGAACTTAAATGCATTAGAAAACACCCTACTTAGAAACAGTCCTCCCAGAGACAATGAGCTCTTATTTCTCCACTGTGTGCCCAGTGCTGTGCTGGGCATGTAGAGGCTGTATCTCTTCTCATCCTTTCCCAGGATGGGAAGTGGTGATGTAATCTTTCCCATTTCACAGAGGAAGGAACTGAGGCACAGGAGCTCACATACTTAGCTTTATCCTTCATGAGGGGAAATGGATGGGGTTATGGGCTCAATTATGTCCTCCTATACACACACACACACACACACACACACACACACACACATCTATGTATGTGTATAGAAGTCCTAACCCCCAGTTTCATGGAAAGTATCCTTATTTGGAAATAGGGCCATTGCAAGTGTAATGAGTTAAGATGACGTCACATTGGAGTAAGGTGGGTCTCTAATCCAATGTGATAGTTGTCCTTATTTAAAAAAAACAAAATGCCTTGTGCAGACAGGGAGAGGGCCATGTGCAGACAGAGAATTCGAATAATACATCTACAAGTCAAGGAATGCCCAGTACTGCTACTGGCAACCACCAGAAGCTACGAGAGAGATGAGGAAGAAGCCTCTCTTACAGTTTTCTGAGGGAGCATGGCCCTCCACACCTTGATTTCTGACTTCTAGCCTCCAGAACTGTGAGACAATAAATTTCTGTTATTTTAAGTCACCCAATTTGTGGTACTTTGTTATGGCAGCTCCAGAAAACTAATAGAGATGAGAACTCACATGTATTGGGGGCCTGGTATGTCAATGTTAATAGAACCTAAAATAAATAAATAAATAAATAAATAAATAAATAAACTTCATCAGCCACAAGTAAGAAGGAATTACTAACGTGAGTATTTGATTCAAATAAAAATAATGTGAGTGGATAATGTATGGCCAAGAGGGTATAAGAGTAAGTGGTTCTGTTAAAAAGCACAGAAATGAGAAAGAAAGGGGTCCGTGTGCAAATTCTAGAATACACCTCTTGATGGGGGTGAATTAGACCCTACTTTAGGGGAAAAAAAAATACAGGTGAACTCCTGCCACCTCTATCCAACTGCAAAGTTAGAGCCACAGGGTCTACAAAACCACCTTCACTTCTGACATCAATTTCAAGTTCAGGGGGCTCTCAAAAACACACTCAGTGTCAATAAGTCACTAGAAGGAGCACAGGACTCACTAAAGCTATTCACTGGTGATTGCGGTTTATTACCGGGAAGAATGCAACTAACATCAGCTAAGGAGAGAAGCACATAGAGCAGAACCCAGAGAGTACCAAAGGCAGGGAGAGTACCATCGTCCTCTCCCTGTGAATAACAACAGCATCACTTTTCCAGCATGCTGTGCAACAACACACCACGCAGGGAAACCCACCCGAGCCTTTGCATCCAGGGGCTCCGCTGGGGTCTTATCACCACCTAGGCATGGCTGGCTGCCCAGGTAACTGGGCTCAGTTCCCAGCCCCTCAGACCAAGCTGAGACCACATGACCTAAAGCCCCCATCTTCACTAAGGCTTGTTGATATGACCCAAGGCCCCACCCAAAATCACCTTGTCACTATCTGGCTGGTCCAAGGCCTGCAGGCAAACAAAGCCACTCCTATCAGACATGACATTCCAAAGGCACAGATCACTTCCCAGAAGCTGAGAGCAAAAGGCCAGGCCTTTCTCTGAGCATATTTAAATTCTTTACTTCACCTTAGGTTACATACAGTCCTCTGTTTTTCCATCTGACCCAACCCTGATAAACAGCTCCACAACCCCAACTCTGGGAGCAACCTTTCCTCCCGGTAGAGGCTTGGAATGAGAAGGGATATCTCTCTCACCTTCCCACAGGCTCCCTTGTGTGTCTAGAGCAAAGTCTTCTCCAAGCCTCTCACAGGAAGGAGTCTTTGTGCAGCTGGGTCTTCCAATGTCCAGTTTGCCTGTGCTCACCAGGCTGGCTGTGTCTAGGAACAATAAGAGGCTCAGCCCAGGAAAAGCAAGAAAAACCTAGTTTTGCTTTGGTCAACAGGGATGGATATGGGACAGTAGAGATGAGGGTCTTTGAAAAGGTGAGAAGACAGCACCCTGGCAGCAGCAGGACCCCAGGATGAAGGCCAGAGCCACTGAGCCAGCAGCTATCCCTGTACCAGAGACGCTGATGGATGAGGGTCCTCCCACAGCCCAAGTGGGGGTGGGGGAGGTACTTCTCTTCCTTGTGATTCTGTTTTTATGCCAAAATACGGTGCATGTGACCCTTTTCAGAAGCTGCCTTCCATAACCAAATTAACCAAAAGGAGCAGCAGATAACATTTATATATTCTTCCTCCTGATTCTAGAATCGGTGACTGTTCCCTTTTCTGAAAGTTCAGAGTGTTTTTGGAAAGCAGCTGCTTCTCTTCTGCCCATAAGAGCATTCATGCATCTGTCTAATTTCTTACATTTTACCACCAAACAGTATAAGTTATTTCCACATTTTTCATGCAGCATGCAAAACCATTTAAAATATTTTTACAATGCAGACAAAAATTAGTGTGAGGGAACAAGTTGCCTGAGCAATACTCTGTCCCAGCTGCTGCGTGAAAAGGGTCTTCTGTCCTCCATACATTTTTTGATGCAAAATATGCTGCAGGCAAGAGGGGCAATTTTAAAAGGAAAACCAGAAAAGAAATGGAAAGAAAACAGAAAATTAGTGTAATCATTTATAGCCAATTTGAACTTTTTTCCACGACTTTACAGGATTTAAAAGACTCATTGAATGGTAAATGACTGAAATAAAAATATTGTTTAATGGAACTCTATGGACAACATACCTGCAACTGGAAATGGAGTTAAAGTTATCAAAATTATTTCCATGGATCCATGAGACCTACAGGATGGAAGAAATGTGTTTCAAATCTTGAGTTTTGACCCATCATTTGAAATTCATTTTCTCTGACTTTTCCATAAGCCATGCCAAGGAAAATAAAGGAACCAGCCCTTGCCCCAGACCACAGCTCCCCCCGGCCCACCAGGCTCACCAGCTTTCTGACGCTGCCATGTGGATTCAGATGAATGCAAGCAAGTCGTCCTGGCGTCTGTTTTTCATTGACAAGAGCAGAAAATTAGCATCACCTTCGGCCAAATTCTGCGTTGTATTCCATAATGCATTAGGGGTCCCCTTCTGATTTTATTTCACGTTTGGCTTGATAGCACAGTTTCCCTTAACTTCAAAGGTTGTTCTCTGCCTGAATAGCTTATCCAGCTCAGAGGATAAGAAATAGGCCTTTATTCTAAATGGGGATTTACCCACCAAACCTATAAGAGAACCAAAAGGCAAAAAGTTCTTGATAGTAAAGTAAAGTAAAACCTTAATAGGACTTTTGATGTACAAATGCTTCCCTTAGTTTAGAAAAATCCAGATGCAGCCATATTTCTACATGATGACAAATTGTCATAGACTTCCTGACATAAGCCACTGCAAACCCTAACAGGCAGAACTAACTGAATTTTTGCTTCTAATCCTGATGGGGCATTAGCAGGACTCAGGCTTTGCATGGTGTGTTTGGGCTTTTCCAGTTTTACATGGATTTTTTATAGTATATTAATATCATGCGTAATGTCAACATTTGGAAACGGTTCGTGACTGACGGGGCTGAAAAGGCATATTTCTCCAACAGCCTGTTTCTATAATTGAAGTCATTCTTCTTCAAGACTCAGACCACCATATGCTTCCACTTTTTTCCCCCCTGTTTTATCGAGGGACCTTGGCACATTGGATTTCAGCATAAATTTCAAATATATTAAGACAGTTCCAAAAACGCAAGCCAGCTCACCCTCAGCTCCTTGTGGTCCCCTCTCAGGAGAGTTTACTGAGGCCTGGACTCCTCTCAGCTGTGGTTGGGGTCAGCCCTATTAACAGTAATCACTGAGGTTTATTGAGTGTTTACTATATGCCAGGTTCTGTGCTAAGTGTTTTATGTGTGTTAGGATATTTAGTCCTCCCAAAAACTCTATAAAGAAAGATGAGAAAACTGTGGCATGGAGACAAGTTAAGGAGTTTGTTCAAGGTCCTAGGACTAGTGCATTCATACAAGCCTTCAATGCCCAATCCCATGCTCTTCATTTTCACTATATTGACCCAGATTAGCAGACTAATGCCTGCTCACCACCCCTACACACAAATACACACCCACACACATCCCAACACACACACTCCTTCTTGAATATCTCCCTTTAGGGACTCTCACTTCTGCTACTAAGGGTGCAATACCTTCTTCCACTCCCTGGCTCACTCTAAGCCCTCGTAGGGGGAGGAAGATTGTTCTTTTCCTGGCTGGGGTCCATCATTGTAAAATGCATTTGACCCACAACTAATTTCTTCCTAAAGCCACCCACCCAGGTGACAGAGAAATAACCCAAGACAGTACATATTTGTTAAGCACCAATTATTTATGAAACATGCGTTATTATGATGCAGCAAACTGTTTACAGACCCCTGCCCTTCAGCTACACACACACACACACACACACACACACACACACACACACACACAAGTTTGACCTGCTGGACTCCTGAGCCTTTGTGGAGTATTCTGCAATCCTGATTGGAAAGGATTGGGAAAAGGAAATTGGAAAAATCCAAAGGAGGATGGGTTGCCTGTCTTAGAAAGGACCCTGAGTCATTCCCAAGAGAAAAGAATCAGGAGTGATGAAGGAGAGACTGAAAAAGAGAACAGGGGACTTTGAGAAGAATCTTTTCTAAGGAGAAGTCTTACAGCCCTTAACTCTGTCTTTCCAAGGATGTAATCCTCCCTGTTTTGCCTCTTCAAGAGGCTTCAGTAAGAACTTACTTGACTCCCTGATGCTCTTGCAATCAGAATTGTATCTCTTTGAGATGTGTGACTTTGCCGAGCCAGGACTGATGGTGCAAGTTGAGCATCGGGAGGGGGTTAGACTAGGTCCTACCAAATACAGAAGGATGACCTCTGACCTTAGGGAGCTCACACCCTAATATGCTGTTTAAAGAAAATAGCACACAACTTTAGAGCAGCATAAACACATCACCAGCATGAGGTTACAAGAACAATGAAAAGAGACGTAAAGTAGTGTTAGGAATCCAACCGGAGATGGCTTCTGTGTGTTTCCTGGAGAGATAGGTTAGGGACACGAGTGGAATTTGGAGGGGAGCTGTCTATGCATGAGGACCCTTTTATCCTGTCACGCTTCTCACCTAGGGTACCCACTTTGTCCCGTGTCCTGGGAAGCCCACCAGCCCTGGGCAAACCAAGATGGTTGGTCACCAGACTCCTATCATCAGCCAAGAGCAAAAGGGCCTAACACTGTACATGTGTCCCACTTCATGTGTGCTCTTTATGCCTCATTTTTAGACAAGGAAACTGAAGATCAGAGAAATAAGAAGATTTGCTCAAGATGACAAAATTAGCAACGGCTTGGGTTGGGAATTGAGTCTAGACACGATTCTAACATGAAGATACCTTATTGTCTTCCACTATTTGTATTTGAAGCCCTCAAAATTTTTCTCATTATTTTTAAAATTCTATTTCCTATTATTTCCTACTTATTCTTTGCACTTAGGCACCAGGCCAGCTAAAATGCTGTTAGTAGTAGAGTTGCCCTGTTAAATAGAGTGAAGTCTGTTCATGTGGGTTTTGATTCTACTGCTTTACAGATACTTATAAGGTAGACTTAAAATGTACTGGAAGGAAAGAGGATGGCATTGGGGTTTGAAAAAGGCTTAGGGAGCATGAATAATAATGGATGATGAGAAAATTATTTTTAAGATACTGTATAATTCTTTTTTTTTTTTTTTTTTTTGTGAGATTGAGTCTCACTCTGTCACCCAGGCTGGAGTGCAGTGGCGTGATCTTGGCTCACTGCTACACCCCGCTCCTGGGTTCAAGCAATTCTCCTGCCTCAGTAATCCTGAGTAGCTGGGATTACAGATAATGTGTAATTCTTTTACCAAATCATTACACTAAATATGTATACTCCAGAACCCTGCTACTCACCTTTTTTAGAACTAAAGCTATTTATGAAATCTGGAAAATAAGCTCTAAATAAGTTTATGAAATTAATAAAGATGCCAGCCCTACTTTGCTGATGGATAGGTGCCTATGGAAACCAAATAAGACAATGAATGTGAAAGTGCTTTGAAAAGTCACAAAGCATTAATTTCTGTAATGTGCCATTTTTATCTCAATGTTATTATTTTATGTGACGCATCAATGTTTTCTCTCTCTCTCTTTTTTTTTTTTTTTTTTTTGAGACAGAGTCTCACTCTGTCACCCAGGCTGGAGTGCAGTGGTGCGATCTCGGCTCACTGCAAACTCTGCCTCCTGGCTTCAAGCAATTTTTCTGCCTCAGCCTCCCAAGTAGCTGGAATTATAGGCTCCCGCCACCACACTCGGCTAATTTTTTGTATTTTTAGTAGAGATGGGGTTTCACCATGTTGACCAGGCTGGTCTCAAACTCCTGACCTTGGGTGATCCACCCACCTCAGCCTCCCAAAGTGCTGGGATTACAGGCGTGAGCCACCGCACCCAGCCAATGTTTTCTCTTAATGACCTAGAATTATATTGCTCAAAGTTATTGTTCAGGTTTAAAAGCGGGGGGAGAGGAGGTGTCACAATGTAAGGGTTTGTGGGATTTGCATCTTGTTCCAGCAGTACAGATGTGTTAAATATGAATGAAACGTGATCCTGGAGATAAACTCCCTGTCTCCTACATTTTTCCACAAAATCACATATTAAATGCCCTGACTTCAGGAATACTATAGAAAAATAAATGGGTAGATGGAGGGGTGGGATGGGGGTGGGGAATAGGCTGAATGGGAAGACGGATAGATAGGTGGGAAATGGAGAGATGAATGATGATGGAACCCATCTCTTGGGTGAGTGAGATACTGTTCTGACCCTGGGCCATGATGCATTGAGCTAATTCTGGTCAGGTTAATTGCTGTCATTCCACAGTGTGCTGATACACATGCGTGTGTGCACACACACACATACGCATGCACACACCCATCTGCTCTCAGGGAAGCCTGCTTTGGCCTTGTGCTTATTAGCATGTATCACCTTGAAAGAAAACAACCTTTGGCATATCTGAATATATGCCTCCAATCCCTTTGCCCCTCAATTCCTTCTTATAATAACACAAGTAAGCAGGCTTACTGTGGAGCTGGAAGGGTGTCTGTGGCACTGAGAGTTCCAGGAACTGCAGCTACACAGGGTGGTCCACCTCACCTTCTCTCTGCTTAGTGTCAGCCCTAGGTATGCACCAGATGTTTACATGATTATTATTATTCTTAGTGGGAACCAAGGGACCCATGGTATAGTACAGGCTGGCCTGTCCTCTACGTCTGAGGCCAATGCCACTGATTTCATGGCTCCCCAAGGAGGTCCAGCCAGCAGAGCCCTTAAGTTCTTCTTGGAAAGGATTGTACCTGTCTCCTTGTTGGGTGGAGCATGGAATGGCTTCCCAGTGGCCAGCCCTGGTGGACATAGGCCAAAGCTCTTTTGCAAGTTGAAGTTACCCAATGCTCCTGTGGTTGACAGGGGCTGCTAGTGTATGCTCCAGAGAGGTCTGGGTGGCCAGGTCTGTCTCTCTCAGACCCCAAACCAGAGTCTGACCTACCCTCCCCCAGCCTCCAGCTTGTCCCTGTTCAAGAGACTCCCAACATCCAGACCAGAATGGGTGCTGGAAAATACACAGCTACAGGTGTGCTAAGGAAAACAAAGAAGATGAACGGGACTCGGTCCTCCAAGGGAGAGGCCCCAAGGCCACACCTATCAGTGGTGATTCCAATTGAAGAAGAAGAAGAGAAAAACTGAAAAGGGATGAGACTCTTCAGGGATATGCAATTACAGCACCAAAAGTAACTTTGGAGAACTAAGAAGCATGCTTTTGATATTGAAAACAAATAAATTGAAAACATGTGAATTTGTGTTTCAGAAAACCAAAAAGAAATATCTTACAATTTGAATAAATCTCAAAGCAATGAAAACCATAAAAAAAGAAAACATAAGAGACTTGGAAGATATAACACAAATAGTAGGGATTTCAGAAGGAGAAAACAGTGCCTGGGGAGGGAAAATTTAAAAGCAATGAAAAAACAAGAGAATTAAGGTATCTCTGTGACGCTAAATAAATGAGTTAGCCTTGACTATCGGGTACACATTGATTGTATGGGTTTTTGGGTCATGGTATGGAGGTATGATTTTTTAATCCATCCTTGCAAAGGCAAGCTTGCATTCCTTTGGGTAGAAAGTGGAACTTTGCCTGGGCAGAAAGGCCATTTCTGGTTTTAATTTCTGGGTAATGAATGGAAGTAGACAGAAGGCAGATCCTAAGAAGGTGGGAAAGATGATGCTTTCTCTCTTTCTTGGTCTGAATGTTTAGGCAACTCATATGGAGAAAATTGCTCCCCAGTGTTGCAGTGTAAAGACAAAGTAGGTAAAATACAGGAGAGGTGGAAAAAATACCAGGTGAGCTTGAGTTTTGCTGGTTCCATGGAAAGGGTTGAGCCTGCAGTATCCCCAGCCTTCTCATTCGTGTTTCCTTAATTTGTGATGTTCACTTTTCTTGTCTCACAAATTTTAGTAAAGCCATTTTGAATATTGCAAACTTGCCTTAGATATTTCAAAATATTTAATGAGTACCAGTAGCCCCCTGGGTCCACATAGGCATGGCAAAAATTATCAGGACTATTCCCATCACCAACCCCAAGCCAAGCAATTGGGAAATTGCAAGAGCTTAATCTCTCTAGAAGAGGATTCTGTTTAGAGTCTAACTGGGTAGTTCTGGGTTTATTTTCTTGTTTTCTTTTATGCTTTACCACCTTCGACCCAGTTTCTGTATATCATATCTTTGGATAGATATTTCATCTGTGATGGATGTTTGGCAAATTGGCTGACTTTAAGTCACTGTATTTCAAATAGGATCTGTGAAGGCTACTCTCCAAAGCAGATGTGGGTGACCTATATATAGCTTATCTACTTCCTATGGGAGGAAGGACAACATCCTTTGGTACTCTGACCTACTGATACCCTCACTTCTTAGAGTTAGGCTTCTGATCTTGGCCAGAGCCACCAACAATGCACCTACTTGAGTGATAGTAACATGTGAATGGATAATGTATGTGCTCTTCCAGGATATTAAACTCAGTGGACTGTACAGTTTGTGTGATATGATGGATTAAATATTTCTACCCCCCATTCATATGTTAAAATTCTAACCCCCAAGATGATGGTATTAGATGATGGGACCTTTTTAAGACAATTAGGTCATGAAAGAGTATGCCTCATGAATGGGATTGATGCCCTTATAAATGGGATACTAGAGAGCTCTCCAGCCCTCTTTCCACCCTGTGAGGACCCAGCAAGAAGTCGGCCATCTATGAACCAGGAAGTGGGCCTTCACCAGACACAGAATTGTCTAGCACGTTTGTTCTTGGACTTCCCAGCCTCCAGAGCTGTGGGAAATGAAATAAATGCTTATTAGTTAAGCCCCCCAGTCTGTGGTATTCCCATATAGCAGCCCAAACTGAGACACAAAGCCTCTACCACACTGAGGCCTCCCCTGCTTTATCACATGAACCTCTATTAAGACACCAGTATTTACAAAGCAGACATGGTTCCTACTTCTTTCACATACACATCTGAAAACCTAGCCTCAAAGAAGAGCATAGTAGTATATTTTGTGTCTTGCACCTATGGAACCACAGAATGTTCTAGGACAATATGTCTGGAATTCCTGGTAGAACCAAAAACTGCTACCTTACACAGCAGAACCTAAAATGCTCCAAACTCCCCAAGTCTTTCTTTGCTTGACTTGTTAAGGGACCCTAGCTGGGAACTTGACCTGAGTTATTAAGACTAGTTTAAAAATCCTTGGCCTACATGCCAAGGCTGTTGCCCTGTGTTCTTTGGGCTCATTGCAGCTCTGAGTCGCTCGCTCCTGCTGGTGCAAGTAGGCCAAGGAGACTTCCTCCTGCCTGGCTCAGTAGGTCTCAGAGAGGTGAACAATAGGGATGCTTCTCTCAGTGAAATAGTCTTAATCATCCTGTCCTAAATTGGGGCACAATCTTTGGCTGCAGGGATTCTTGGAGAATGCCATTCTGTGTGTAACAGGGCTCTTGTGCAGTTTAGGATTTCCACAAATATCAAGACGGAACTTGAAAGACACCAGAAGGATTTGAGTTAAACACTAGGCCAGGGAACAAATTGCTTCCCAAAGACCTGTTCAACTCCTTGACTGGAAGTTTGATAAGTCTCTAGGAGAAAAACATGTGAAAAGATTAAGCTTGGTTTAATTAGACAAAAAAAGTAGGATATATGTCAATAGAGATAAATCTGCCTAAAGTTTCAGAAATCAGACTTCAGCATCTGCAGCTGCTCACTTTCATGGCCCTTGTAAGATTTATATGCACAATTTTATTGTAATCATTAATCTAGATGATCTAAGATTATGTTATTGCATTAAAGGCTAAAGTGATGAAAAGATCAAGGCGTTTAATGAAGTGCAAAATTCATCCCACTTAAAAAGAGCAATGTTTCCTTCCCAAGGGAAACCCCAACAGAAAATGAGGCTTTTTCATTTAAGTTGTTTTTGTTTAAAATCCTGGATGGCAGGATAAATTTCTGTCATTTTCACATATAAATAGCAACAAGTGGCAATGAGGCAATTGAATTCCTTGGCAGTGAGTCTCACATGCCTTCCTCAGTTTAATGAGACAGATCAATAGAAGGTAGCTTATGTAACTGAAGGGCAGAGATAAATAATTTTAACGCTCTCCCAATGTTGGTTTAGGAGGTAAAACACCTACTGAGATCTTAGAAGCTCAGGCCCATCACAATTCTGGCTCATCTATCTTTCGTCTTCTTAAGTTTGCTATTTAGCTGCAGCTAAAATTTTGTTAGTTTGAATATATATATTTAAATACATATTTGGGCTCATTGCAGGTCTGAGTATTTGAATATATATATATATATATTCAAAATAGTCTGTTCTGAAACTATAATAGTTCTGAAAATATCTATAACTATATATTAATTAGTTTATTCTATCTGAAATTATTTCTTCCTAACAAAGATATAGATAAGACTTAAGAGAGGAAATTAAGAAAGTAAGAAAGAAAATAGGTATAGTATGAATGCCATAGGAAAATCTGGCCATCTCCATTTAAATGGGAAGGAATTGTGATAAAATAACTGATTCCTGTTTGCCTTTGGTCATTAAAAATGTTAAGAGAGACACAAAGGAAAGCACACCACATGGAGAAACTGTAAATAACGCACATATGAATAATTCTAAATAAAGAAGTTGATGATGACTGGGGTGGATTCAGAATCTTTCCAACGTAGGAATTTTGAAACATTTATTCACTTTTCTCTTTTCGTATGCAAACAGAAGCAGATTGCAGCACAGCAAACCTTGCGCTGAAGCGTGGCTCACAGAGATGCTGCTCACAGATGAGTCCTGACGGGGTGATGGTCAGTAGATGGGGAGACAGTCATTGGCACAGGAGTGTTCAGAAACAGTTGTTCATTTAAACCACAGCCAGTCAAAATATTGAATGAACTCTTTCCCAGGTCCTGAAATTCTACATTTTCGTGAACAAGCACCAGATGCCAGTCACTCTTTCCAAAAATGAGTGCACACACTATTTTCACCACTCTCTGTTGCATGACTGGCACCATTCTGCTCATTCTTATGCTTTTTCAGATGTGCCAGTATTGTTTCATCTTTCTCATCTAATAGCTCACAGGGGAGGCTTTATGCTGTGTTACACACATGGTGAGTGTCAAAATGTGGAGCTAACTAACCAATTCCTCAAACTTCGGGGTCTTGTAAAAACCACAATGGTGTGTTTCTTTTTTCTTTTTTAATTTTTTTAAATCGTTATATTTCAATAGGTTTTTGAGAAACAGGTGTGTTTGGTTACATGAATAAGTTCTTTAGGGGTCATTTCTGAGATAGATTTTGATGCACCCATCACCTGAGCAGTGTACACTGTACCCAATGTCTAGTCTTTTATTCCTCACCACCCCGTACTCTTTTCTCTCAGTCCCCAAAGTCCAACGCATCATTCTTATGTCTTTGTGCCCTAATAGCTTAGCTCCCACATATGAGTGAGAACGTACAATATTTGATTTTCCATTTCTGAGTTACTTTACTTAGAATACTGGCCTCCAATTCCATCCAGGTGGCTGTGAATGCCAATATTTTGTTCCTTTTTATGGCTGAGTAGTATTCCATGGTGTATATATATATATATGTGTGTATATATATATGTATGTGTATATATATGTGTGTATATATGTGTATATATGTGTATATATGTATATATGTATATATATACCATATTTTCTTTATCCACTGGTTGATTGATGGGCATTTGTGCTATTTCCATATTTTTGCAACTGCAAATTGTGCTACTACAAACATGCATGTGCAAGTATCTTTTTTGTGTAATGACTTATTTTCCTCTGGGTAGATACCTAGTAGTGGAATTGCTGGATCAAACAGTAGATCTATTTTTAGTTTTTTAAGGAATCTCCACACTGTTTTCCATAGTGGTTATACTAGTTTCCACCCCCACTACAGTGTAAAAGTGTTCCCTTTTTACTGCATCCCCACCAACATCTATTATTTTTTGATTGTTTTGATTATGGCCATTCTTGCAGGAGTTAGGTGGTATCAGATAATGGTTTTGATTTGCATTTCCCTGATAATTAGTGATGTTGAGCATTTTTCCATATCTTGTGGACCAGTTGTATATCTTCTTTTGAGAGTTGTCTATTCATGTCCTTAGCACACTTTTGATGGGGTTGTTTTTTGTTTTTTTGTTTGTTTTTTCTTGCTGATTTGTTTGAGTTCTTTGTAGATTCTGGATATTAGTCCTTTGTCAAATGTATAGATTGTGAAGATTTTCTCCCATTCTGTGGGTTGTCTATTAATTCTGCTGAATATTTCTTTTGTTGTGCAGAAGATTTTCAAAAGTCCCATCTATTTATCTTTGTTTTTGTTGCATTTGTTTTTGTGCTCTTAGTCATAAAGTCTTTGCCTAAGCCAATGTCTAGAAGGATTTTTCCAATGTTATCTTCTAAAATTTTTATGGTTTCAGGTCTTAGATTTAAGTGTTTGATCCGTCTTGAGTTGATATTTGTATAAGGTGAGAGATGAAGATCCAGTTTAATTCTTCTACATGTGACTTGCCAATTATCCCAGCACCATTTGTTGAATAGGGTGTCCTTTCCCCAATTTATGTTTTTGTTTGCTTTGTCAAAGAACAGTTGGCTGTAAGTATTTGGCTTTATTTCTGGGTTCTCTATTCTGTACCATGCTGTTTTGGTGATTATGGCTTTATAGTATAGTTTGAAGTTGTGTAATGTGATGCCTCCAGTTTTGTTGTTTTTGCTAAGTCTTGTTTTGGCTATGCAGGCTCTTTTTTGATTCTATATTCTTAAGATTGTTTTTTCTAGTTCTGTAAAGCATGATGGTGGTGTTTTGCTGGGAACTGCACTGAATTTCTAGATGGCTTTTGGCAGTATGGTCATTTTCACAATATTGATTCTACCCATCCATGAGCATGGGATGTGTTTCCATTTTTTTTGCATTGTCTCTGATTTCTTTCAGCAGTGTTTTGTAGTTTTCCTTGTAGAAGTCTTTCATGTCCTTGGTTAGGTAAATTCCTAAGTTTTTTTTTTTTTTTTTTTTTTTTGCAGCTGTTGTGAAGGGGATTGAGTTCATGGTTTGATTCTCAGCTTGGTCACTGTTGGTGTATAGCAGAGCTACTGATTTGTGTACGTTAATTTTTGATATGGCCTTTCTGTCCCCACCCAAATCTCATCTTGAATTGTTATCTGAATTTTAATGCCCACATTTGGGGAGGGACCTAGTGGGAAGTGATTGGATCACAGGGGCTGTCTGTCACCCCATGCTGTTCTCATGATAGTGAGTGAATTCTCACAAGATCTGATGGTTTTATAAGGGTCTCTCCCCCTTTGTTCAGCACTTCTTCCTGCCACCATGTGAAAAAAAGATGTTTTTGCTTCCCCTTCCACCATGATCGTAAGTTTCCTGAGGCCTCCCCAGCCATGCTGAACTGTTAAACAATTAATCCTCTTTCCTTTATAAATTAACCAGTCTCAGGTATGTCTTTATTAGCAGTGTGAGAATGGACTAACACAATTTTGTTTCCTGAAATTTTGCTGAATTTATTTACCAGTTTTGGGAGCTTTCGGGATGAGTCTTTAGGGTTTTCTACATATATGATCATATCATCAGCAAACAGCAACAGTTTGACTTCCTTTTTACCAATTTGGATGCCCTTTATTTCTTTCTCTTGTCTGATTGCTCTGGCTAAGACTTCCAGTACTATGTTGAATGTTGAATAGAAGTGGTGAAAGTGGGAATCCTTGTCTTGTTCCAGTTCTCAAGGGGAATGTTTTCAACTTTTCCCCATTCAGTATAATGCTGGCTGTGGGCTTGTCATAGATGGCTTTTATTACCTTAAGGTATGTCCATTTTATGCCGATTTACTGAGGGTTTTAATCATAAAGGGATGCAGGATTTTGTCAAATGCCTTTTCTGCATCTATTGAGATGATTATGTAATTTTTGTTTTTAATTCTATTTATGTGCTGTATCACATTTATTGACTTACATATGTTAAGCCATCCCTGCATCCCTGGTATAAAACCCACTTGACCATGGTGGGTCATCTTTTCTGTATGCTATTGGATTCATTTCACTAGTATTTTGTTGAGAACTTTTGCATCTATGTTCATCAGGGATATTGTTTTCTTTTTTTTTTTTTTAATGTCCTTCCTTGGTTTTGGTATTAGGGTGATACTGGCTCCATAGAATGATTTAGGGAGGATTCCCTCTTTATCTTTTGGAATAGTGTCAATGGGATTGGTACCAATTCTTTGAATGTCTGATTGAATTCAGCTGTGAATCCATCTGGTTTTGGACTTTTTTGGCAATTTTTTTATTACCATTTCAATTTCAGTACTTGTTATTGATCTGTTCAGAAATTCTGTATCTTACTGGTTTAATCTAGGAGTGTTGTATATTTCCAGGAATTTATCCATATCCTCTAGCATGTCCTCTAGGTTATCTAGTTTATGCTCATAAAGATGTTCATAGTAGTCTTATATAATCTGTTGTATTTCTGTGATATCAGTTGCAATATCTTCCATTTTGTTTGTAAATGAGCTTATTTGGACTTTCTTCTTCTCTTGGTTAATCTTGCTAATGGTCTATCAATTTTATTTATCATTTCAAATAACCTGCCTTTTGTTTTATTTATCTTTTATATTTCTTTTGTTTCAGTCTCATTTAGTCCTGCTTTGATCTTGGTTATTTCTTTTCTTCTCCTGGGTTTGGGTTTGGATTGTTTCTGTTTTCCAGTTCCATGAGGTGTGAGTTTACATTGTCTATTTGTGCTCTTTCAGACTTTTTGATGTAGGCATTTAATGCTATGAACTTTTCTCTTAGCACCACCTTTGCTGTATCGCAGAGGTTTTTATAGATTGTGTCACTATTATTGTTCAGTTCAAAGAAATTTTCAGTTCCCATCTTGATGTCATTGTTGACCCAGTGATCATTCAGGAGCAGGTTATTTAATTTTCATGTATTTGCATGGTTTTGAGGGTTCCTTTTGGAGTTGATTTCCACTTTTATTCCACTGTATTCTGAGAGAGTACCTAATATAAATTCGATTTTCTTAAATTTCCTGAGATTTGTTTTGTGGCCTATCATATGGTCTATCTTGGGGAAAGTTCCACGTGCTGATGAATAGAATGTATATTCTGCAGTTGTTGGGTAGAATGTTCTGTAAATATCTGTTAAGTCCATTTGTTGTAGGGTGTAGTTTAAGTCCATTGTTTCTTTGTTGATTTTCTGTCTTGATGACTGGTCTAGTGCTGTCAATGGAGTACTAAAGTCCCCCACTATTATGTATTGCCATCGATCTCATTTCTTAGGTCTAGTAGTAATTGTTTTATAAATTTGGGAACTCCAGTATTAAGTGTGTATATATTTAGAATCATAATATTATCCTGTTGGACTAGTCCTTTTATCATTATATAATGTCCCTCTTTGTCTTTTTTTTAACTGCTTTTGCTTTAAAGTTTGTTTTGTCTGATATAAGAATAGCTACTCCTGCTCACTTTGGGTGTCCATTTGCATGGAATATCTTTTTCCACCCCTTTACCTTAAGTTTATGTGAGTCCTTATGTGTTAGGTGAGTCTCCTGAAGACAGCAGAAACTTGGTCAGTGAGTTCTTATCCATTCTGCCATTCTGTAACTTTTAAGTGGAGCATTTAGGCTATTTATATTCAATGTTAGTATTGAGATGCGAGGTACTATTCTATTCATCATGCTATTTGTTGCCTGGATACCTTTTTTTCATTGTGTTATTGTTATACACGTCCTGTGAGATTTCTGCTTTAAGGGGGTTCTATTTTGGTGTATTTGAGAATTTTCTTTTCAAGATTTAGAGCTCCTTTTTAGCAGTTCTTATAGTGCTGGCTTGGTAGTGGTGAATTATCTCAGCATTTGTTTGTCTGGAAAAGACTGTATCTTTCCTTCATTCATGAAGGTTAGTTTCACTGGATTCAAAACCCTTGGCTGATAATTGTTTTGTTCAAAGAGACTAAAAATAGAACCCCAACCCTTTCTAGAATTTAGGGTTTCTGCTGAGAAATCTGCTGTTAATCTGATAGGTTTTCCTTTATAGGTTACCTGATGCTTTTGCCTCATAGCTCTTAAGATTCTTTCCTTTGTCTTGACTTTAGATAACCTGATGACTATGTGCCTAGGCGATGATCTTTTTGTGATGAGTTTCCCAGGTATTCTTTGAGATTCTTTTATTTGGATATCTAGATCTCTAGCAAGGCCAGGGAAGTTTACCTTGATTATTCCCTCAAATATGTTTCCCAAACTTTTAGATTTATTTTCTTCCTCAGGAATGCCAATTATTCTTAGTTTTAGATGTTTAACATAGTCTCAAACTTCTTGGAAGCTTTGTTTATTTTTTAAATTCTTTTTTCTTGGTCTTTGATGGATTGGGTTAATTCAAATCCTTGTCTTCGAGCTCTGAAGTTCTCTCTTCTTCTTCTTCTGTCCTGTTGCTGAGACTTCTAGTGTATTTTGCATTTTGTTTAAGTGTGTCCTTAATTTCCAGAAGTTGTGATTGTTTATATTCATGCTATCTATTTCACTGAAGAATTTTCCTTTCATACCCTATATCATGTTTTTGATTTCTTTAAGTTGGACTTTACCTTTCTCTTGTGCCTCCTTGATTAGCTTAATAATCTACCTTCTGAATTCTTTTTCTGGCAATTCAGAGATTTCCTCTTGGTTTGGATCGCTTGCTTGTGAGCTGGATGATCTTTTGGGGATGTTAAAGAATCTTGTTTGTCATATTACCAGAACTGTTTTTCTGATTCCTTCTCATTTGGGTAGACTATGTCAGGGATGATCTGGGACTCCAGGGCTGCTGTTCAGATTCTTTTATCCCATGGGGTGCTCCCTGAATGTGGCGTTCTCCCCCTTCTCCTAGCAATGGGGCTTCCTGAGAGCTGAACTGTAGTGATTGTTTTTGCTCTCCTGGGTCTAGCCACACAGCAGAGCTTCAGGGCTCCGGGCCGATAGTGGGGAGTGTCTGCAAAGAGTCCTGTGATGTGATCTGTCTTCAGGTCTTTCAGCCATGGATACCAGCGCCTGCTCTGGTGGAGGTAGCAGGGGAGTGAAGTGGATTATGTGAGGGTCCTTGGTTATGTTTTTGTTTAGTGTGCTGGTTTTATGTTGCTTGGCTTCCAGCCAAGGGGTGGCACTTTCAAGAGTACATTAGCTGCAGTCCTATAGGGAGGATACAATCTTGTCTGAGGGACACCTGGTTAAGTGTTCAGGTTTCTCAGGCTGTGGGCAGGGCCACAGAGCTCCCAAAAGATTATGACCTTTGTTTTCAGCTACCAGGGCAGGCAGAGAAAGACCACCAGGTGGGGTTAGGGATAGGTTTGTCTGAGCTCAGCCTCTCCTTTGGCGGGGCTTGCTGTGGCTGCTGTGGGGGATGAGGGTGCGGTTCCCAATCCAATGGAGTATTGTATTCCCAGGGGGATTATAGCTGCTTCTGCTGAGTCGTGCAGGTCACCAGGGAAGTGGGGGAAAGCCAGCAATCACAGGCCTCACCCTACTCCCAAACAGCCCGCAGTCCTAAAGGCTGGTCTCACTCCCACCATCCCCCTCCAACAGCACCCAGTCTATTTCCAAGCAGCTGGTGACATGGGTTGAGAACTTGCCCCACACCACAAGCCTCCCTTCTGAGAAAGCAAGCAGACTTGCTTTTCAGCATCTCAGGGAGCCCACAGTAGTGAACCCAGTTCCTTTGAAGGGTCTGTGGATTCTCTCGGCTTTCCTGGCATGTTTCTGTGGTCATTCTTGGAGCAAAAGTTTGGGATGTGAATCTCCACACACTGCTCTGTCTGTCCCATAGGAGCTGTACGCTAGTCCTGACTCCTATCCACCATCTTATATAGGATCCCCACAATAGTGTGTATCTTGCACTGAATTGTATAGAGAGTTTGACAGCAAAGCTGGGGTTGGGAGAGATGGTCACAAAGAAGGTTAATTGTGTGAGTACCACTTGCATCTCCAGTTTCAAACATGGACTGGGAAAAGAGGAACCTGAGAATTAATTTTTATCCTTTTCCCAAGAGCAGACTGGGAATTAATCTCCCATTGGAACTTGCTGGTGTTGAAGATCAGAGTGGATTGAGACAGACATTTGGAAGTATCACACAAGGTTTGAGTTAAAGCAAAGTGGGAAATAAAGACTCATTGGCACAAAGTGCAGCATCTTAACATCACAATGGATTCCAGTTTTCAGGCCGTAATAGGTGCTGAAAAATGTCATGTCACTCTTTAGGCATGAATGCTCCAGAGCAGATGTCTCTGCCAGAAGGGACCCACCCAGGGTGAGGGAAGGAGCCCAGAAGTGAGAACCAAGAGCCGCATGATCAAGGCTTGCCTCTGACGCTAATTGGTTTTGGAAGCTCAAACAAGGACATAAATTCAGTGGCTCTCAACTCCCCTGTAAAATAAGGCCATGTGGATGTCGAAGGTCATTGCTCGCTCCTTAGAACATTGCAGTGTAAATCACAAAGGAAAAAACAAGGGCTACGACTCTACTCATTCATGTTATTTGTAGCCTAAAAACCTTCCAACTGAAGATTTCCTTCCCAAGGCCACAGGGATGAAAGATGTGTGTGAGGTCATCCTTTTCTTCATACCCAGAGCTATCACTTTTCAACAAAAACCCAGTAGCCATGAGTGTCCTGAGCATTATTTGAATCTTGATAGGCAATAAGAAATCATTTGCAATTCTCTTAGATTGGCTGTTTGACTCTAAGCCTAATTCTTAATACTATATTCACTTTCTAGGTTACCAGTTTTAATCAAGCTAGAATTATTAGTGAAGTCATCACACACAGTCAAGTGTCCAGTGTCCAACTTGCTCAACCACATTTGCCTTATCTTTTTCTAAGAAGCACAATCTCAACAGAAAAACTCGTGGGGGGGAAAATCCCAGCAGGAAAAGAAAAATTCTGGCATGCATTAGTGAGTGAAATATGTGAAGATCTCTATGCATATTAATGACTATTAGTAGACACCTTCCCCGGTGCATGTTTAAACTTTAGCAAAATTTTAAAATAAGTCATGCTGATTTATTATACATCTCAGCGTGATTGCTTTTCCCTTTATTTTCTTCATATGCTGGATATAGGATTTAGGGGCCTTCCCACATTTGAGGTACAGAGTTGTGTTTAGTGAGTGTGCACGTTTGTAACTGATTAGCTGCACTCAATACAGATGCCAGGATGGCGGTTCACACTACCTTGGTTGTAAATCCCTGCTCTAACCTGCGCATTTTGGAATGTTTTGTGAGCAAAATGTTTTTGTGACAAGCAACTAAAGTTGATATGGGGAGGCAGACTGGACATAGGAAGTCTGACCTAAACTCTTTCAGCTGAGTGTTGTTTCAGTGCTGGGGTTGGGGAGGAGGGAGGAATATGTCCTCAGTATTACTCCAAGGCAGTTTTGACCAACACCCCTGACCACAGCCCACTCACTGTGCTATCCCTACAGGAAAGGTGTGACTGACCCCAATTCTCATAGCCCTGGGAAC
The DNA here is from genome assembly GCF_029289425.2 of Pan paniscus. Lineage (NCBI taxonomy): Eukaryota > Metazoa > Chordata > Mammalia > Primates > Hominidae > Pan > Pan paniscus. Next base: position 31,243,284 of record NC_073271.2, on the reverse strand, counting down.
CTAGGAGTGTTGAGAAAAGGACAGCAGAAGCAAAAACTTTTCTTTTTTCTTGTTTCAATTTCACAAGATGTTTAATTTTAAGAGGTGGAAAATAAACTAGTATCTATTTTGAGAAACTAAGAAACACAGTTATCACATCTCATCTTTACAAATATGAAAATATATATTCACAAATATTACATTCATGCGTGGGTGTGCAATATATATATATTTATAAATATCATAGTTGTTACCCTTATCTTTGCAAATAAATGTATACTGAGGGGATTGGTTCCAGTACCCCCAGTACACCAAAATCTGCTCATATTCAAGTTCCACAGTCAAGCTTTCAGAACCTGCTGTATGAAGTCAGTCCTCAGCACACACAGGTATTTTCAATTTGTGTTTAGTTGAAAACAATTTGCCTATAAGTGGACCCACACAGTTAAAACCAGTGCTATTCAAGGGTCAGCTGTATTAACTCATTTAACTCTCATTATCTCTATGAGATGCTATTTTAATATTCTTTTTTATTTTTATATGTTTATTTTTATTTGAGATGGAGTCTTGCTCTGTTGGCCAGGCTAGAGTGCAATGGCATGGTCTCGGCTCACCGCAACCTCTTCCTCCCAGGTTCAAGAGATTCTCCTGCCTCAGCCTCCCGAGTAGCTGGAAATACAGGTGCCCACCACTGCGCCTGGCTAATTTTTGTATTTGTAGTAGAGATGGGGTTTCGCCATGTTGGTCAGGCTGGTCTCGAACTCTTGACCCCGTAATCCACCCACCTCAGCCTCCCAAAGTGCTGGGATTACAGGCGTGAGCCACCACACCAGGCCTATTGTTCTCATTTAACAGATGAGGAAATAGAGGCATGAACAATTTAAATAGCTTGTGAGAAGTCACATAGCCAGCAAAGAACAGAGACAGGATCCTAGTCCCAGCAGCCCAGCTGCAGGGCACATGCTCTTTATCACCACAGTCCATTCCTTTCCCAGATAACCTATGCAAGGGGAGGCTGTCTGGAAGGAAAAGGAAAAGTTCTTCCAATGTCCCTCGTGGGAAGTCTTTGCATGCTCCTTTCTGGGACTTCAGGCCTCATTGCCATTGCCCATGTCTTCTCTTATGTCCCCTCAATGGGCCTCCCAGTGATGCGCCACCATTCACCTTGACCCCAACCTGAGTCATCCCTGCCTGAGGCAAGAGGCACATCTTAAGGTTCATTTTCCTTCTTCATGTCTTGTAGGTCTTCACAAGAAACAACCCCAAGCTCAGCCCATGATCATGACCCCATTTTCAGCACTGGGCTCCTGCCACTTGGTGCTCATTCTTGCAAATCAGACCACATGTGGGGCTGCCAGTGGTGGCTTTCAGGGTGCTGATCTGCTCCCAGACCCAGCTCTCCTTCCTGCCCTTCCATATTTGCCTCGCCAGGTCTTTGCTATCCCAACCTAGAAGGTTACCAGAGTTTTTCAACCTCGGTACTGTTGAAATTTGAGGACAGATCCTTCTTTACTGTAGGATACTATCTTGTGCATTGTAGGCTAACACCCATTAGATGCCAATCATCCCAGTTGTAATGCCCCAAGATGTCCCCAGACATTGCCCAATAGTCCCTAATTGAGAACCACTAGGCTGGATTTAGACCTAAATCCCTGCCATACTACAGTTGAGCCCTTCCCTGGACAGCTGCCTTACATTTCTCTGTCCCAGCCTTCACCTTGGATCCTACTATCCATGCACAGCTATTCTGGTGACCACAGCCTCACACTCCAGTCCTCAGCCCACTGGATTTTCTACATCGGTGATCTACCTTCAGGTTGGAAACCCAGAACTGGCTGTTTCCGGAGTTGGCAAGACTATAAGATGGCTTGGACACTGGGTTAGATCTCTCTACTGGCATGTCCTCTTCTTTAGCCAAGTCACTTCTCTTAGCCCCCATGTGTGGATGTTATTCCTGGTTCCAATTCTGCCTTGAGAGAGCCACCATCCTTCAAACTTGAGACTTGAGCTAGGACAGAATCTTGAATTGAGGACCAAACAACCAACTCTGTACCTTAGCATTTATTTCTTAATGCCAAAGTGTCTAGGGTGGAACACCCAGGGGGAAAGCAGGTAAATAGCTCCCCACCCCTCAGCTTTTGGGAATTTGAATCTAAGCAGAATATATATGTATACATATATATGTATATATGTGTATATATATATACACACATATATGTATATATGTGTGTATATATATATACACATATATGTATATATGTGTATATATATATACACACACATATATATACACACACACATATATATACACACACATATATATAAAATAGCCAATTTAATGGTGGCAAGAGCTTGCATTTGTGCACACACCCAACGAAATCAGCTGGTAGCCAAAGAGTGAGAAGTATTTTATAAAAGTCAGTGGAGAATTTAAAGTATTCATTTTATAATTTTTATCTGATAGAGTCCATTTGCTGTATATAATTTAATTCAGAGCAAATATACAGAAGTGCATTTCAATAACTAAGTCCTAGTCTTCCATATTATCAAGGGTCTCTTATGGACCTACCCCGTGAAGTGGCCACAGAAGAGTAAGTCAGCCCATGGGGTCTTCCAGCTTAACAGGACAAGTGGTAATAGCCCCTAAGGAGGTTTGGGTTCAACAGTTTATGCCCATTGAGGCACATTTGTATGTTGGACAATATGATGGTTAATTTTATGTGTCAACTTGACTGGGCCACAGAGTGCTCAGACATTTGGTCAAACATTATTCTGGATGTGTTTTTGAGAAGTTTTTAGGTAAGATTAACATTTGAATCTGTAGGCTGAGTAGAGCAGGTTGCCCTCCATAATGTGGGTGTGCTCATCCAATCAATTGAAGACCTAAACAGAATTAAAAAGGCTGAGCAAAAGAAAATCCCTCCTACTTGACCATTTGAACTGGGACATTGGTCTTTTCCTGTCTTTGGACTGAAACCGAAAAATTGGCTTTTCAGGGGTTTCAAGCCTACCAGCTTTTCAACTGCAACCTACACCATCAGCTCTCCTGGTTCTATAGCCTTCAGGCTAGGACTGGAAATACACCATCAGCTCTCCTGGGTCTCCAGCTTACCAACTGCAGATCTTCGGACTTTTCATCCTTCATAATTATGTGAACCAATTCCTTATAATAAATCTCTTTATACACAAACATCTCACACATACAAACACACATCCTATTAGTTCTATTTCTCTGGAAAACTCTTACTAATACAGACAAGATACATAGTATCAGTACTCAATGAATATTCCATCAGAGGTGACCTTACGGTTCAGTAAAACTACTAACCATTAGCTATCCCTGGACATGTAGAATGTGAGTAATACAATTGTCCAAGCTTCCAAGAACATAATACAAATGACTTTTCATGTCATCTGAACTTGGGTTAAGGCAAACTGCATCAGAGAAAGAAAGAATGACTGACAGCCCAGGTTAAATAAGAGAGTGCTTCATGTTCTTAGCAAATATTGGTATTAGCTCTAAGAATCCAACAATTTGGAAGACCTGGATGATACGTTAAATTAAAAATAATGACCATGACAATATTATAGACATTAACAGGTCAAATCTTTATTAAAAACATTTCTCATTACTAGACTGATAAATATACGTTGTAGGAAGTTTAGAAATTACTATATGGCCGGGCACAGTGGCTCACACCTGTAATCCCAGCACTTTGGGAGGCTGAGGCAGGTGGATCATGAGGTCAGGAGATCGAGACCATCCTGGCTAACAGGATGAAACCCTGTCTCTACTAAAAATACAAAAAATTAGCCAAGCGTGGTGGCACGCACCTGTAGTCCCAGCTACTCAGGAGGCTGAGGCAGGAGAATGGCATGAACCCAGGAGGTGGAGCTTGCAGTGAGCCGAGATAACACCACTGCACTGGGTGACAGAGTGAGATTGTGTCTCAAAAAAAAAAAGAAAGAAAGAAAGAAATTACTATATAAGCAAAGAAAATGGAAAAAAATAAACCTATCTTTCATGGTTTTATGATACAAGGACAATCATAGTCAGCATTTGGTGTGTGTCATTTGAGTCCTGCTACCCCTTATGTGTGTACAAACACATGTAAACATGTCTGTGCATATATGTACATGGATGCACATGTGTGTACATGTACATAGATACACATATCCATGTCATACTACATACACTATTTTTACTATGTTTTCCATTAGTATTTAACATATGTCATGAACACCATCACGTGTTATTAGACATACATGTGCCCATGTCAACATTCACCATGATTGCTTGACAGTCAGTCCTGAGTCTGGGTGCCCAGTGCTGGCACCCTCAACTCCTAGCTCTCTTCTTCCACCTCATGCTCCTCTTCTGACCACGGAGGTAGATACCTGAGCTGCTCAGGACATTCTCATACACATATTTTCCCCACTTTGGACTGCATTGTTTTGGTAGGATAAGCCCCTAAAAGTAGAACTCTGGATCAAAGGGTATGGAGGCTTTGGGGACATGCTGCCAAATTGCCTTCCAGAACATTCTGCCAACCTGCAGCCCTTCCTGCAGCATGTGTGCCCCGTCTCCTCATTGTGAGGACAATAAATCCTTTCTTGATGTATTAAAGGGTGCTCCTTGGAGCTGCACATTTAACAGTTTGCGAACAGGAATATTTCACTCAGAATATTTTTTTTTCTCTGAAAGATTGTGTCTTCCTTTGTCTCGTGGATTTTGGCCTCAACGATTATCTTTCCAGCCAAATTGGGCTAAATAAGCAAGCAAATGAGATATATTGAGGAGTAAAGAGTTCCCATTGTATTTCTCTATTCATGGATGATACCCGCAACTTCTTCTGTTTAGACAGTGTCTCTCTAAGTTCTCAGGAGAGCTGCCTTAACTTTCCCTATTTCTGTTTTTTAAGCATGTATTTTCTGATTATAACAATTACACAAGCTCTTATGATCCTTCAAAAAGCAACATGAAATAGAAGACACAGCATGAATTTTGGAAAGAGGCCTCTTATTTGTGACCCAGATCTGCCCCCAGAACATTGAGTTTGGTCAAATTACATGAGAGCCTGCCTTTACTTATCTTTAAACTGTAATGGAGTGTCTAATCCCTGTGAAATTAGGACAATAATTCCTGCCTCACACAATGTCAGGGTTCAGTAAGATAATGCATACATATAAACATTTACAAAAATGCTACTAACTAGTACTAAATGTGTAATGACACAATTAAACAGAGTAGAATGAGAGAACTCTGTATTAGTTTGCTAAGGAAGCTATAACAAAGTGCCACAGCGTGGGTGGCTTGAACAAAATGAATGTATTGTCTCACAGTGCTTGAGGCTAAAAACCCAAGATCAAGATGTCAGCAGGAGTCATTTCCTGTGAGGCCTCTCTCCTGGATTTGCAGATGATGATCTTTTCCCTGTGTCGTCACATGGTTACATGTCCAAATTCCCCCTTCTTTTTATAAAGACATGAGTCATGTTGGATTAGAGGCCACTCTAATGACCTCATATTAACTTTATTACCTCTGTAAAGGGCCTATCTCCAAATAAGACCACATTCTGAAGTACCGGGAGTTATGACTTTAACGTATGAATTTGGGAGAGACACAATCCAAAGCATAACAAACTCTGTAGCTGAAAGGAAATTTAGACCTCCTATATCATAATAACCTCAACCACTGGAAAGGCAGGTTCAGAGCAGGTGATGTGATCCTCCAGAGACCTCCAGAAAAGCAGTGGCAGATCCAGGAATCAATCTTCCTAGATGATGAACTTGATTGTTAACTCAGTTCCTCATATTTCAATTCACTTTTATTCCCTCACACACTCAAGTATACATGGACCATTTTAAAACACAGATTCTAAATTTTCTCAATAAATGAGCAGACGAGGACTGTTCTTCCCTTCTTCTACAGAAGACGAAGGTTGCTCAGCTGCTCAGCTGGAAGGAGAGATAATTTCTGGTTTAGGTCAAAAAATCACTCTGTGATATTACTGTGTTCAAACTCAAGTATATTAAAGTACCCAACCTAAATGTTAATATAAAAATGCACACTCAGGTAAAGATTGGGAAAACAGAAGTTAAATTTTATAGATTATGTTCTGCATGGTAGATACAATGTTCAGCATTTGCACATAGCTTATGTCAATTCAATATATGTGCATTTTAGGATCATTTAGTGTTTTTAATTATCTTCCTCAATGTTTGTGCCCAACCACAGGAAAACTAGAGGCTGCCTTTTCATCTTAGGGGATGGGAAAGTCAATTTTTTCCCCAGACTTGGCACTCGCTATTGGGCAACCGAATTAAGTCTTCAAACTCCTTTGTACCTCAGTCTTTTCATCCAAAAAATGAGGATAATTGGCTCTGTGTTCTTTAATCTCCTACTAAATGAGATAAGATTGCTAAAGGCACTGAATTTACTAGATAATCCTGACACAAACACAGCCAGTAAAATTACTGGGATTACTATGTATTATTTCCTACAGGCCCAGCCTCAAGGAAAACATTTTTGAAAGTTTACCTTGGATGAAAAGTGGGGGAAGATACTTAGAAGTCAAACAATGTGAAGAAAATGGACATAAATCTTTTGCTCAATGTTACTATAAAAGCTAACATTTATTTTAAATGGAGAGGCTTGAGAAGTTTTTCCTTGAACGTCATGTAAGCTGCCGTGATGGGGATTTATGAATGAAATCGATTAGGCACTAATTTTCCAGGCTTCACTTTCTGGAAATGGATGTACTGTGTTTTCAGAGTGCAGCATCTCCAACAAGGTTACCAGAATCAAAGCGGTGACTTTGACTTCCAACGTTGTCCTTTCCTCCTTCCAACTGGAGGCCTACCAAGTAAGTGACTAACAGAAAAAACCACAGGTGTGTGTCTGCACCCCAGAGGCTCAGGTACGTGGAGATGGGACCTCAGGAATGGTTAAAACATTCTATGTACATCCAAATACAGACATGGTGAGAGGGAAGCAGTTCCACTATCACTTCTCAAGCACTCCTGATGTTCGTCCTCCAAACAAAAGCAACTGTCATCCCAATGCCTTCTAATTTCCATGGCAGGTGCTGAGTATTTTGCCAGAGAGCTGCTGTTCTTGCCAGAGATTTGTTAGACTGGAAATATCCTTCCCACTTTAGGTCAGTTGAGTGGATGGGTGAGTGTGTGGAGCTAGAAATGGAAATTACTAATAAAAAAAGCAATAGAACTATATCTTTAACCATGCACATGTTTCTCTACAGCTCAATTATTGCTCACCTTTTCCAAATTGCCCTCTATTCACTCTTTTAATATCAAGGTCACAGAGATCCGTAGCTCCCAGATTCTAGATTGGTCTCATCCCTGCACATAGACCCTTGTGCTCATAATTGTAGTTTCCAAGGTATATTGAGTCTATCTCCACAAATATTGTTGACATATTATGCCTTTTGTTTTAGTTCAGTCCCTATGTCTTGTCCAACTATATATATACCATTAAAAACAATGGCAAAACTGCACTTTGCACCAACCTTCGAAATATATATATTCCATGTATATACATTCCAAACATATATATGTAATATTATGTAATATATGTAATATTCCATATATAAACATATATATGGAATATGTGTTTCTAAGTTGTCTCTCTATGTGGCAGATCCTGTAGCCCATTTAGCAAACATTCTGTACTCCTCCTTTTTTCTCCCTTGTTTGAATTCTGACTTTTGTCAAGTATCAACTAGAGAGCTCGTAATATCCATAGAAAGTGGGTACACCCCAGGCCTAGGGATGAGTAGTGACTCAGAACTGGCCATGAGCTATGAAGGAGCACCTACCAGGAAATTGTGAGAACAATTTTTGGTCCCCAATTGTAGTGGATTGAATTTTGACCCCCCTAATGGTATGTTCAAGTCCTAATCCATGGCACCTAGGAGTGTGGCCTTATTTGGAAATATGGTCTTGGCAGATCTAATCAAGTTAAGATGAAGTCATACTAGATTACCATGGACCCTAATTCCAATGGTTAGCATCTTTGTAAGGGTAAGAAGATGTAGATTTGAACATACAGAGACACAGAAGAAACACACAGGGAAGAAGACCATGTGAAGACAGAGGCGGAAATTGGAGTGATGCAGCTACAAGCCAAGGGATGCCAAGGATTGCAGCAATCGCCTGAAGCTAGGAGAGATGTAGGAAAGCATCCTTCCCTAGAGCCTTCAGAGGAGCATGGCCCTGCCAAAACCTTGCTTTCCGACTTCTAGCCTCGGGAACACACTTCTGCTGTTTTAAGCCACCAGTTTGTGGTACTTTGTTATGGCAACCCTGGCAAACTAAGGTACTGATTAAAGATGAGAGGGACACAAGCAGGTTTTTCTCTGCCATAACAACACCCCTGATTCTGGCTCTTATTTGAGGCCATGATGCCTGAAGCTACACCAGTAATCCTGTGGCCAGGAAGCACAAAGCCAATAACGTGCTCTAAGCATCACAGAGCATAGCATCAGGAAGACCCGGCGCCCTCTGTAGATATCACTGAACATCTGAACCCAATCAGCCACCGCTGGCTGTCACCATTTGGGTTATATGAAAAATATAAACACTCTTTATTAGCCACTTTTTTGAAATGTTTACTATTACTTGCAGCAGAAAGCATTTTTAACTGACATACACTGTCTATTGCTTTTAATTACATACAACTTTCTCAACTGCACATCTGATCATCAACTTCCCAGTTACTTTCCTAATCATGTCCAAACACATCATTCATTCAGAACCCATCACGATGGGGTCTAGTTTCATCTACTATTCCCCTATCTAGTTTCTACACATTCCTGTACACAAACTTTTCATTTCGGTGAAACTGGAAAGAACCAATGTTCTTGAGCACACTCTACCTCTATTTGTCTTGATTTCTATGCCTGAGACATCCTATCATGATTGTTCATTTTTCTTCTATTCTTAGTATGTAAAACTGCAAAGTGCATGTCAGTACCACGGCAAAAGTAAGCAATTAGGAACAAAATTAGTGTCTGATCATCCAGGATTGGTTCACTACGCTATGACACATCCATACAATTGAACCCTCTAGAGCTTTAAAAATTTTATAAAAGCATAACATTTTATGATGTTATATGCAACATTCACTGTTAAGGTATTTCATAGAAACAGAAAATCAGAGTTTGAAAAGTCTGATGAGATGCCTAGTAGCCTGTTGTCTGTGATTGTTTCTGGATAATAGGATTTGGAAGTAATTTCATTCTTTTTTATACTATTTTAATTTTTCAGATTTCCTACAGGTATATATTACCATTAAAATAAGAACTATATATTTTTAAATCCTAAAGAATCTTCAGGGCCCCATTTGACATTTTCAGAAAATCTTCCCCGGATTTCACTGCAGGATCATCTCCTCTTCCTTTGCTTTTCAAAACAACGTTTGCTCTTCCCTGATGGCATGTGGATCACACTCTGGCTTGAAATAGACTTAGTAGTGTATGTATTTCTTTTACCACATTTTAAGCTTATTCAGCACTTAGATCATGTTCAGGTCATCTTTGTCTCACCCATGGGGAACAAACAAAACACCCTCTCAATATTGTGGAAGTAATCATTGCTGGCACATATTGAACACTTAATATAGCAGAATAAAAATAATTCTATGTCATTTCATGCAGTCCATTCACTATTCTAATATGGAACCTGAGGTCTTGAGAAGTTAATTTGCCCAAGAAAAGAACTTTGAGCATCCCTGAATCCTCCCTCTTCTTTACCTTCATCTCCAGTTCCCAGGTTTTATTAATACTTGCTCTAACATGCTTTCTAATGTCCTTTCTTCGTTGTCCATCCTGTAGTACAGGCCATCTTCCTTTCACCTAAACTATTACCATTATTTAATTAGTTAGGTTTTTAGTTGCACAATGTTTTCTATTCTATAATTTGTTATTAATGTGACTATTGGTTTATTCAGTCAAAGTATGTTTGGATTTATCCACGTGGCTACCAATTTTTCTTTGCTCACACTCTTGATCATATCTGAGGTTTGAGATATTTCTTCTGTATTTATGTCCTTTTTCCCCAAAGTATGTCCTTTAGAAGTTCCTTTCATGAGGATTTTTTTTCAAGGTGAGAGTCCTTACATCTTATTATATGAAAATGTGTTCAACCTTGTTTTTGAAAGGTAGAGTGGCTTGGCAAAGTTATTTTCTCTTAGAATTTTATCGTCTTTGCGGATCCATTATTGTCAAAACTTCTGTTGATCTGATTATTATTCCTTTTGATGTCTGTCATTTCTCTAGGGCTGCTTTTAAGTTATTTTTATCATCTCTGGCATTTTATAATGTCACTATAATACAAATATCTCCAGATCCAGAGGGGACAAATGTCCCCTCTGGACCTAAGGCCTTTGTCTTTCCTAATATCTGAAAAATCATCAACCTTTTATCCTCAAACATTTCTTCTCTCTCTAGTCTCTCGTTTTGAAATTTTAACTAGTCCTTATCATTCTTATTCACCCTTTCATATTTTCTGTCTTGTTGTGTCTGTGTGCATCATTCCACATTTATTCAAACCTATATTCTAATTTGATACTTTCATGTTCAGTTGCTCCACAAAAGTAGGGCCTGTGTCTCTCTTGTTCACTCTCTTCCACACCTGAAACCTAGGAGGTGCTTAAAAGCATCTCTTGACTGAATGAATTAGTTTTACATTTGGTGGGATATTGAGGCTTAGAGATACCAGAGACTTACCCAATGGCCCACCATAGTTGCACAGTAGGATGGATACAGCCCTGGGTCTGACTCCAAAGCCTGTGGATCAATAAATGAGTGAATGAACAAATGAAAGTAAAAAATAATAAGAAAACAACTTATTCCAGAGAGTGAAAATGCAAGTCATGATACTTTACACATCTTCTCCTGATCACCGAAATGAAGAAGTTTTCTCAGAGCTTTTCTCTCTTTCCATTCCCAATATTTAGAATTAATCCCTCAAAATATCTCTTTATATGACTCCAGGACAGCTGTGGGAATCACCGTAAGATTTCTCTCAAACATACATCAGTAGATGACAATTGGCGGTGGCATTTAGCATCTTCCATTCACTTTAACTCTTGTTTATTGAGCATTACTGTGCCAGATGCACTGGTCACCTGGGGAGTTACAGAAAAATTATGATGGGGCTGGGCGTGGTGGTTGACGCCTGTGAATAATCCCAGCACTTTGGAGGGCGAGGCGGGCGGACTCCTTGAGATCAGGAGTTTGTGACCAGCCTGGCCAACATGGGTAAACCCCGTGTCGACTAAAAATACAAAAAATAGCCGGGCATCATTGCACGTGCCTGTAATCCCAGCTACTCAGGAGGCTGAGGCAGGAGAATCACTTGAGCCCGGGAGGTGGAGGTTGCAGTGAGCTGAGATCATGCCACTGCATCCCAGCCTGGGCGACAGAGTGAGACTCCATCTCAAAAAAAAAAAAAAAAAAAAAAAAAAAAAAAATGGTGGGACCTGACTTTGCAAAGCTCAAACTACATGGTGATTTTCAATATGGTTCAGATTAAGAACCCAATATACTAAGATCAGAATATCTCATAGAACTTTCAGGGACTTTCTCCATGGCTGAGTGGCCTCTTGTATACTGGCTCTTTAAAGCGAGTAGGCAGAAAATGAAGTTGGGAATCACACGTCAGATATATTCTTAATTTCTCCCCAGTAACACTGCATTAGTCCTGGCACATCTCTGAAAAGCTGAAAACCTTGTCATAGGTTTTTCCAAAAGCCTTGGCTGATGGCGCTCGCGTGACCTACTGGGCAGGGCTGTGCTGGGCTGGGCTGGGCTGGGCTGGGCTGGGCTGGGCTGGCTCTGGCAGGACCTACCCAGGCACAGGCTCCTAAATCACCCTTTATCCTTGCCCCTTCCTGCTGTGTTGACAACAGCCGGAAACTCCTTTGAGAGCCTCAACCCAATCTCACAACTGTTGACGGACTTTAGAAAGAGTTTCTTCCCTGGCAGATAATTCAGACTGAAAGGAACAAACATGTTGAAAACCCCATTCAAGGAAAGTTGTTACTGAGTGTGAACAATGCTGATGATAACAGGGCTTTTCTCGGAAGACCACTTAGAAGAGCGTTGTTGTTGCCATTTATTTCAGGCTGCCAGGCTCTTATAGGCTCTTATCTCGCACGTGCCATGTGCTCCCACTTATCTGTCAGCAGTTGGACTCCACTGAAGCTGACAGTGACGTCCAGCTCCACACGGCTGACCACCAAGTGAAGGTCAGGTGGCAGGAAAGAGGTTGCTCTCTCCTACATTTATTCTCTGCAGAATTGTGTAAGTGGCTCAACAGCAGTAAGCCAAGAATCTCTCTAAAACTGTCATAATTATAGTTGTACTTAGATTTTGACTTTACTCAGGTGCCTAAAACAGCATCAGGGTCTTATTTGCAGCAGCACTTGGAGATATCAGATGAGTTTCCAAATGTCCTTTGAATACTGGGGGCACGTATAGTTGAATAGCCATGGGGAGAACTATCTATACTTTGGATCAAATGGTGTCCACAGTCCGTGTAGATGTCCAAGGAGCTGATGCCATACAGTGAAGCAAGGTTAAATTTGCAGTATTAAATTGAAGGACTACCAGGCATGGTGGCTCACGCCTATAATCCTAGCACTTTGGGAGGCTGAGGCGGGTGGCTTGCCTGAGCTCAGGAGTTTGAGACTAGGCTGAGCAACATGGTGAAGACCCATCTCTATTAAAATACAAAAAAAAAAAAAAAAAAAAAAAAAAATGGCCAGGCGTGGTGGTGCCTGGTTGTAGTCCCAGATACTCAGGACACTGAAGCACAAGAATTTGCTTGAACCCTGGAGGCAGAGGTTGCAGTGAGTCGAGATAGCACCACTGCACTCCAGCCTGGGAGACAGAGCAAGACCCTGTCTCCAAAAATAAATAAATAAATTAATTAATTGAAGGACTGGTGTGACCTCTGTACACATACACACAGTCTGCAGGTTTGTGTTTACACATATAGGTTGTATGTACACACACACATATGATATTGAAAAATCTATGCCTATACATAGACACAGGGAGCATTGACTCTGAAGCTAGACTGGCTGGATTTGTACTCTAGCTACTTCCCTTAAGAGGTGTGTGACTTTAGGCCAGGCGCAGTGGCTCACGCCTATAATCCCAGCACTTTGGGAGGCTGAGACGGGCAGATCACTTGAGGTCAGTAGTTCGAGACCAGCCTGGTCATCATGGTGAAACCTCTTCTCTACTAAAAATACAAAAATTAGCCAGGCATGGTGGGGCGCGCCTGTAGTCCCAGCTACTCGGGAGGCTGATGCTGGAGAATTTCTTGAACCCAGGAGATGGAGGTGACGGTGAGCCAAGATTATGCCACTGCACTCCAGCCTGGGCAACAGAGTGAGACTTCATCTCTAAGCAAAAGAGATGTGTGACTTAAAATATTCAACCTCTCTGTTCCTTTGTTTCCTCATCTGTCTACCTCAAAGTGTTCTCAAGAAGATAAGACGAGCTAGTATGCTTAAAGGACTTAGGACAGTGGCTAGCGGTCAGGGAGTGCAGTAGAAGTGCTTATTAAATAGAATGCTCCCTCTCAGTTAAGAGGGAGATATGGCCTCTGTCTCTGGCTGAGCAGCCATGAGTCCAGCTACCTCAGAGGTTCTACCCCTAAAAATCTACAGATGGATTGGGTTAGTGGGGGGTGACCAGTAGCCTCTGCCATGCCTGTACCATAGGTCTAACTTTTATTTTTATTCATGTGAATATGTGAGCCCCTCAGGAGACAGCAGACTCCACTGGGTCAGGGACAGTTTGAATGTATTCCACTGTTTTCTCTCCTGCATATAACGGGGCGCTTGGCCCATAATAGGTGCTTAATAAATATGTATTGGATATTTAATAGAATAACTACTACTATTGCTAGTGCTGTTGCCACTAATACTACTATTACTGTTATCCTCAGGACGGGATTTAATTTTCTGCATCATAAATTATTGTACTGAAATAGGGGTTCCTGAAAATCATGTATAAATCGTGAAGATAACCTCCCAAAATGGTCAAATAATAATAGTAATAAAAAATAATGTTCTCCCTTTAGGTATTTACCCAGTAATGGGATTGCTGGGTTGAATGGTATTTCCATTTTTAAGTCTTTGAGGAAATGTCACACTGTCTTCCACAATGGCTGAACTAAGTTATGCAACACTATTCACAATAGCAAAGACATGGAATCAACCTAAATGTCCATAAATAATAGACTGGATAAAGAAAATATGGTACATATACATGATGGAATACTACGCAGCCATAAAAGAGAACAAGATCATGTCCTTTGCAGGGACATGGATAGAGCTGGAGGCCATTATCCTTAGCAAACTAACCCAGGAATGGAAAACCAAATACCACAAGTTCTCACTTATAAGTGGGAGTTAAGTGATGAGGACACATGGACACACAGAAAGAAACAACACACAATGGGGCCTTTTGGAGTTTGGAAGGTAGGAGGAGGGAGACGATCAGGAAAAATAACTATTGGGTAGTAGGCTTAATACCTGGGTGATAAGATAATCTGTACAACAAACCCCTATGACACAAGTTGACCTATGTAACAAACCTGCACTTGTACCCTTGAACTTAAAAGTTTTTTTAAAAAAAAGTTAACAGTAATAATTAACTTTGTTGTATAGAACAATAGAATAATAAATAGAAAATAAGGAACTTTAAAAGTCAAAATTAAAAAATAAAGAATAAAAATAATCGAGGCTTTGTTCTGCAAAATGTGTAGTATCAAATAAATATTGGGAAAGTTTACAGAGAAAAATAATACTAGTGGTGTCAAGTAATTCACAGTCAGGAATAACTTGAAGAGGCACAGAATGCGTGATTATGTTCATGTACCAAATGAGTAGGGATAAAATATAGTTAACAAATAAAATGCATGTTGGATATTAATGCAGGAAGGTAAACACCATTATTTGCCCTCACCAGGATATAAGGAAGCAGGTTTTTAATTGGCCTAGAACACCAAGGTCTAGGAAATGCCATGTTCAAAAGAAATAGGATCAATAGCTAAGCCAGTCAAAGCCATATACACCTGAAGTGAAATGTGTGACCATGATGGAAGAATGTGCACAGAGAGTTTGGTTGAAGATTAAAGGAGGGAGGGAGAGTGGGACAATGCTGGAGACCACCCATCCAGATGGAGGAAGCACTGATGTTTTCCAGGCGTGGATCAAACAGCACAGATGCTGCCAGAGGGGTTGGGTGACTGCAGAGGGAGGGGCCTGGGTGTAGGGAGCCCACAGGGACAACTGCTAGAAATCGACTTCAGTCCAAAGAGGAAGCGAGGCAGAGCTGCTTCTCTGGATCTATTCTAACCAAAGAGGAAGTGACAGGGGCCCTGGAGATAAAAGGAGCAGGTTACTCTAGAGCCTCCCACAGCCAACCATGGGTGAGCTGGGTATTGTCAGGTGGGTGACCGCCTTTTGAGGAGGCAGAACTCTAAAAGCTTAGAGCAAAGATTGGTGGAATTCTAAGACGTGAGCATGAAACAAGTCTGGAGAGGGAAGGGTCCTTGTTCATAGCACAATCCCGACTGGGAAGAAAATGGGGAAGTATCTCAAGAGGTAGCCAAACAGGAAATTCTCTGGTAAAGTCAGATGTAAGAACACTTGTACAAAAAAAAAAAAAAAAAAAAAAAAGGAAAGAAGATGAATATAAATGCAAGTAAGAAATAGTGTTGAGAATCTTTGTGCTTCAAAGAAGTTTGCAAAATTTGCTAAGACCTAAAATGAGAGTCAAGTAAAAGAACAAAGGCAGGACAGATCTTCTGTAAGGGCAGCTAATATATAATGTAAACAGACAACAGAGAGAAAGGATAACAGCTCAACTGGGTTACATTAAACAAGTACTGACTGGCTGTCTTCTCTGTAAGCCACAACCAGACATAGGGCCATGACCCTGCTCATGAGGAACTCATGGGCCAGATAAGGAAAGTATACAAAGAACAAATGATGATCAGGATGGTAAATTTCCATAGTATTGGGTATCTCTAAATGAGAGAGTTCAATTCGTTAGGGGATTCATTTAGGAAACACTTCATCAAGGAGAACTCAGTGGTAGGTTTTGCAGGATTCCGATAGGGCTCTTGGATTGAGAAACACTTTAAAGAAAAGCAGAGGAAGAGAAACCTGTTGAGGATCATGAGAAGAAATGGTGGGAGGAGGAAAGAGATAACCTGGAGTAAACTATCATAGAAATCTAGGAGATAATTTCTCCCAACAAAGCACCTGTAGAAGTTGAAGAACATGAAACAAATGTGCATGAGAATAGGAAAGTCCCAGTAATTTAAAGATAGTTTGAGTGGCATGCTGGAACAGAAACAAGGTCCCCAGAAGGTTTATGAGATGAGGGAGAGCATTAATTAATTCCAAAAATTTGCCTGTGATGGAAGCAAAAGAGAAGGTGGACAGTATAGAAAGATATAAGATCAAGGATGAATTTTGTGCTTTGTTCTTATTTTTAATTTGGTTTGTGGATGGAGATTTAAACATAGTTATTATATGTGCTTAGAGGGAAGAGGCAATAGAACAAAAGTTACTAGAAATGAAAGATAATGAGATGATTAATAAGGCATGACCCTGAAGGATGCAAGTAGGGGATAGGAACTGGAGTCCATGTGGGAACATTAGCTGTGAGAAGTGGGTATCACTTTCTTCATGGAAATTTCAGGGCTCTGAGAGTAGGTCCACCTGTAACCAGTGCTTGAGACAGAGCACTGAAGGTGTTACTTTGAGTTAGTTTTCATTAATTGGAGTATTAAGAAGACCTGTCACCCCCTAAAAGAAAGAGAAGAGATAGTTCCAAGGGGGATTTGAAGACTGTAGAGAAACAATGATTTAGGGGAATGGAAGAGGAAGGTATTATGGGACCTGTGGAAGGAGAGTGGGATATAGCTGAGCTTCCAGTTCAAGCTGGAGGCTATAGCTGCATAGGGCACCAACCCTCATGGTATGTGAGCTTCACCAGTAGTCCAGGTGTAGGAAGGGTGGATGGTTGTATTAATCCAGGGATGGAGTTTACCAGTGAGTGTGGTGGAAAAATGAGAATGGGAAAGAAGATGTAGACAGACAGAGGCTGAAGCCATGAGCTTCATGGCTTCAAGGCAAGAGCCATGAGATCCAGGCCACTAAGCAATAGGAATGAAGGCAACAAGGAAATGGAGCAATCGGAGCCTCTAAGAGATCAAAGAACAGGTGTAGTAGGCACACAGAATGATGACAAAAGATAACACAATATTATGGGCAGTGAGAGGGATCCTGGCAGAGAAGGAAGAATTCCAGGTAATATGCAGGGTGTGGCCCTAGGAGAGTGTGCCTGGAGTTGGGGGAATTGGAAATCAATGAAATTGAGAACGTCAAGAAAAGCGTGTTGAACGGAAACATTTTCTAAAACTCATTGCTATGTTTATTTGTACACAGAGGAAACATGTAAGCGTGCTTCTATGCTAAGGGGAAGGCCTAGTAGAGAGGGAGATGAGGATACTGCAGAGAGGGAAGAGGGTTGAGGGAACAAGGTCTGGAGGAAGCAGGAGAGAAAGCAGGTCAGAGCATGGCTGATGGGATTGGCAGGAGAGAGAGGAAATAAGGAGCAGGAATTAAAAACGGGTCTGGGTACAGATGCATTCATCTGGGCATTTGAGGCAGGAAGCTGAGGCCGGACAATCTGCTGTGAGACAGGAGGACAGTGAAGCAGAGCATAGGAGAGAGGCAAGAGCTTGGAACAGCCTCGGGAGCTTCCTGGTGGGACTGGTTGAAGGATCTTAGTGATTTTCTCCAGCTAGGCTCAGCCCCCAGGCTTGAGAGTGGAGAAGGCCAATGATGTATGGGTTCCCAGGTGGAATTTTGCCAGCTCTGAATGACAAGTAGACAAGGAGGGAGAGAGATTACCAGTGGGAACTGACAAACCCTGGCAACCAAGGAGGCCGGGCTGGATAAAGAGGGAAGTAAAGCCAGGTGGATCCAGATGGACTGAAAGCAAATGGAGGAACCGAAGTTCTGGGAGGACCGCGGGAAATTAAGAGTGGGTGGAATGAGAATAAACCTCTGAGGGGGTGTAGAGTAAGATGAGGGAGCTGTGGCTTAACGGAATTTGTGAGGATGATTTGGGCGTTGGACTTAACTGGAAGCGTTCTGAATCAACACTGAGATGAAACGGCAGTGATAGGAGTTGACCTCATTACAGTTGAGCTGAGGCATCACAAGCATCTTTCTCTTGTTTAACAGAGCTGGAGAGCTGGGAGACCTGTCTGTTCCACTTCAACTCTAAGAGTCCATGAGCAACTCCACCCAACACACATTGAAATACATACCAGTCAATAATCGTATTTTCCATAAACTCTTACCTAAACCATCTACAGCTCAGGGAGATGCATTTTCATCTCCTGTCTTCCCTGCACACTCTACATGCATGTGATGCTCCTTTACAGTACAGCGCATGCATGTACAGTGCATGTTGCATTTCAGGGAAAGGAGGAGCTAATCTATGGCATCACTAGTTTTATGCTTTGAGACATGGAGATTAAAAGGCCTAAATATACATGTTCCCCAGGTGAGTCCTGTGAGAATGAAGTTTCATCCCTGGAATTAAGCTCTTTGACAGCCCTAGGATAGGAGTCTATAAAAATAAGGTATTATTTGTGATAGGGGATTTCTTACTTTATAATAAAACCACAAAAAAAATAGTAAAAGTGTAATAAGCACACTTGTTTATTTAATCTAACCCAAACATATTGGCTACAGTTTTTTCTTTATATCATATTATTGGGTTAAGTTTTTATATTCCTCTATATAGGAAGAGAGGTTTATTTGCAAACAGAGCAAAACACCCCAGTGGTAACTTGATTTTTCTTTAAACCTCCATATATTGTAGTTTAAACTGCAACTAAATGAACAATGCAAATTATTTATAAAAGCCCAGTTGAGTCTATGGGACCGCAGTACACACCGTGACATGCCAGGAGTCACAAGATGGAGTGCCATGAAGATAAAGTGCATTTACACCCCCTCTATCCCTCCCTGTCTCCACAGCTGCATGGCCACCCTCAGCACCAGCATAAACCACAGTTCCCAAAGACCAAAGGTCACCCTGAGGGATCCAGAATTAAAACACACCAGAAGGTTTACTTTTTCTACAGCTATGTTAAGAATGACCTAAAATGAGATAAATAATAGATGGGAGGGGTGAGAGGAAGAGAGAGAGAGAGGGAGATGGAGGGTAAGGAGCTATAGATGGACAAATAAATATAGTCTATAAAACACCCCAAACATCCAGGTCTTACCCCAAAGATGCAGAGCCATCTGAAAATTGTGAGTTTCCATTTGCTTCCTACCTCCAGAAATGGCCAATCCTTGTTGCCTTTATTCCTAGGCCCAAAACTCTCTGGCAATAGGCAGGCCTGCCAGAGGCATTAAGTATAACTCTGGAGTTGATTATTTTAGGTTGGAGTCAGGTATTGTCCAATGTGCAGATGGCCAGGGAGGAGAAAGTCTCAGTGTTAGCTTTTATTTAAGTGATGATCTTATCTCCTCCACACACAGCATATTACTATCTCAAGGTGTTAGAAAATAAATTTCCTTAGGTCTAGAGATGGGTTTTAGGTCAGCAAGAAAAAAGCATTGCAAGCCAAGACTGTAGCAATGAAGAAAGTACCATTATAGTCTATTCTACGGAATAAAGCTCACTACAGAAGGCTCTATACATGCCTGAACAAATGAACACATGAATGCACACAGACAATTTCATTACCTACTTCCCAGGCACATTATATCAAAAATACCATTCAAATAAGATTAAACCACATCTGCTTGCAGAAATAATAGGCTTTTCTGGAAAAGTCTTAGTAACAGGATGGATTCTACCATCTTGTTTGTGTAGACAAACAATCTGTGTGATTCTGCCATGTTTGTGTATCCTTGTTATGGCCTCAGTGATGTAATTCATGCTGCTTATTGACTTGGACAAATTATTTCAAGAGGTAATTAAAATATTTTTATTTTGATGTACCTGATGGATATAAACTTAGATAAAAATTGATGGATATAAACTTGGATAAAATATAACTTGTATAATTACAAAGCATCAAAGAAGAGGATAAAATCTCACACATTTCTATTTTGGATTAAAGACTGTTAGGCAACCTCTTTAAGTGACAGATGCTATCACTCTTACACCATGCAAATGAAACACAGATAGATTTGAATATTGAGGATGTTTATGTTAATATGTAACATAACGTTTGTGATCATATGTAAAGTTACAAACCCAATGACACAAATATTAACAGTAGGCAAACTATCTCCCTGACACTGTAAGCTTCAGTTCTGTCTTGGCTTCTTTGTGTATGAAACACTTGTCAATATGCTGCTTAAAAATATTAAACTCCCATCACAGTGACCCAAATTGTTAAAATGATCTTTGAGGCAAAAAGTCAAAATGTTGAGGTGTATTTTACTAATGTTATAAAACTAATCTCTACAGAGTTCTCAAATAAGACAATAAATGGACTATTCTACTCATCAGTTGTTCCAATGAGACCATACGTGGTGAAATTTAAAGCTGACCTTGACATTGTTCTCCGTGGACAATGGGGAGAAGGGAAGCCCAGTGAGCAGTCTAAACTCTTTGGTCTTTTCAGATAATCAGAATAAAGAATCCCCATGGCCCGCAGCTTGCCCTGCTCCTCCACTGCATTCTACAAGGTTTAAGGATGGAAGAACAGAGATGTGTGAACTAGGCTCTGTAGACGGCCTCCCTGAGTTGGAGTCCCAGCTCCACTTCTGGCAGCTGTGTGATCATGGACAAATCACTCAACATCTCTGAACCTAAGTGTCCTTATCAGTTGAATGGAGCCTGTAACGGTGCATATCTCATAGGGGTATGCCAAGGATTAACCAAGAAAATATAAACTGTGGCCAGAAATTAAGCACTCCAGAAGTACTTGCTATTATTGTAAACATTTAGGAAACATTGTGAACCAGGGCTGTTTTACCTTTAAAATGGTTCATAGATTTTCTAGGAGATTATTGGGATCCTTATGATTCCAAGACATTCTCAACAATATTTGTAGGGTACTGACCACATGCTCACACTCTGCTACGTATGGGATTCAAAGATAAAGAAAAAATCACTAAAATTCAAGGTGACAACATCTAGTTTCTTTCCTCCTGTCTTTTTTTCATTTTAAATAATGGTGTAAATAAAGGTCATTGGGGGCAGATGTATGAGAATGACTAACTGTGTCTAGGGAGTCATTTCAGAGAACATTTAGCAGAAGTGGGTCACATATGGTTAGGAGCTTCACAAGGAAATATGAGTTGAAAAAGAGAGAGAGTGAAAATGGCAGAGGAGGAAACTTTATAAGTAGGAAAGCCTTTGAGGTAAGACATTTGAGCAATGTGTTTCCGGATAGGGTTGAGACATTAGATGTAACTGATGCTTAAGATGAGTGGGGAGGGTGAATAAACCCAGAAAGCCTCCTGGACCTGTGGCTGTGGATGCTCTTGAATGCTGTGCTAAATTTGTTTTTTACCTGATATGGTTGTGGGCAAAGGGTTAACCAACTAAACCTTCTCACCTTCTATGTCAGAATTCATCCTTTGATTAGCTGTGTTCTCCTGGTACCTGATATGATGTTAGCTATACTCCTGGGTGACATTCATTAGCATAAAAATAACCCTGATGGGTAGCTCACATCTGCACTGGGGAAGACTACAAATGAACCCAATTAGGGTACCCTGTTTTGAGATTTCCCTAAAGAAGAATTATAAGAGTGTGGTGACTCTTATAATCCTTAAGTGGATCGTAGAAGGAGTTATACCTCTGGAGATGTTGCAAGATATGCTGGTATAGAGCTTGGAAGCCAGGGTAAATTTCATGGGAGCCAATGTGGATTCATCTCCCTGCTGTGTAGACAACTGTTGCAAGAACTTCAACTATCAGGAATGCTGAATGCCACTAGGCTAGCAAACTGTGTCTCCTGTTCTATATCCTCTAAGAGATGAATATCAAGTGATAATTTATGAGCATGAAGATTTAGTTGAACATCAAGAAACTTTGGTAGGCATTGCAATGGGTAACAGAGAACTCAAGGAAGCAGTGAAGTAGGACTGTAGAAAGATAAGTCTGAAAATGTTATTCAAATTTATATTTATTTTAGCTATGGGGAGGAGTTTTCTAGAATGTAGAATTTCTTTATTTTTATTTTTTTACTGCTCCTTGCAGAGCGTGGCTACTAGGCAGTGTGCCCAGTGTAGCCAGAATTTCTAAATTAAAGGATTTTATATGATTGCATAAAGCTCTAAAAATAAGACATTTGCTCAAAATAAAATTTGGAGGGCAGCTATCTTGACATGCTTATGTTGAAGGGTGAGGGAAGGTTTGTATGACTAATGGAAATAATAGAACAAGCTGCAAATGGTTGGGAAATTGTTTCCCTTGTCCAAAAGATACATTGAAATGGGCTGTTATGACCTGGTTCACCTCACATTTCTACAGAAATTAGATAATAATCAGTACAGAACCAAGTTCAGGTTTTAAACATTTTTTTCCACCACATCTCTGCATGAAAATACATCAGACTGAAAGGGATTGCATTCACTCAGCAAATATGTGCTAAGATCCTTCTGTGCCAGCTCTGAAGATGAAAAGGTATGCGACGTGGTCTCACCCCTAAAAAAACAAACTGTCTGTCTAGTGAGGGAGACAGACACACAGCTAATTACATTCAGTGTGCTAAGTGCCTGTAAGGAATATGCCCACATTCTCATAGGAACCCAGAAGGAACCTATTAATTATGCTTAGCAGAACCTTCTCAGAGGGAATAACATAGTAGTCTGAGTTTTCAGGAGTAACATCTTAGTCCAGGATGCTATAGCAAAAGACCACAAACTGGGTAAATTTTAAACCCCAGAAATTTATTTATCGTGGTTCTGGAGCCTGGAAAGTCCAAGATCAAGGCACCAGGATGTTTGTCTGGTGAGGGTTTATGTCCTGGTTCATAAATGGTGCCTTCTTGCTGTGTCTTCACATGGTCGAGGAAGCAAGGCTCTCTCTGGGATCTCTTTTAAGAGCACTAACTTCAGAGCTCTTCCTTCATGTCTTGGTGATATAGTTTGGATATTTGTTTCCTCCAAATCTCATGTTGAAATATGATCCCTGATGTTGGAAGTGGGGCCTGGTAGGAGGTGTTTGCATCATGGGAGTGGATCCTTATAAATGGCTTAGCCCATCCCTTTGGTGATGACTGAGTTCACACAATATCTGGTTGTTCAAAAGTGTGTGGCCTCTCCCTCCTCTCTCTTTTGCTCCTGCTCTCATGAGGTGACATGCTGCTCCCGCTTCATCTTCCACCATGAATAAAAGCTCTTTGAGGCCTCACCAGAAGCTGAGCCGATGCCAGCACCATGCTTCTGTACAGCCTGCAAAACCATAAGCCAATTAAACCTCTTTTCTTTATGAATTACCCAGCCTCAGGTATTTTTTATACCAACACAAGAACAGCCTAATACACCGAGTCTCTTCCCAAAGGCCCTGCCTCCTAATACCATCACCTTGAGACTTAGGATTTCAACGCATGAATTTTGAAGGTACACAAGCATTCAGACCCTAGCAAGTAAATAGCAATTTCTAGGTAGAGAAGAGAAAAACTGTGTGTATGCGTGCATGTGTGTGTTTATGTGTGAATATGTGTAGGGGTCAGGTGGGCAGAGGGTGGGGGAAGAAGGTAGATGAAGCAAGAATAGCAAAGAAGCTTCACATGGTGTTGACATCACATGCCACACTTTGCTGTGAGCATACACTCCCTGCAGATATTTCTGCCCACAGCAGCAACCTGTGCTCTGACAATAGAAGGACTGTCTTAAACTCCTCCTGGTGGATAAGCCACTGGCCAACAAGATTGAGTCTACAAATGGCCCTTTTCTTCACTTGGACATAACTTGACATTTCTTACATTGTTATCACTAAACATTCCCTTCTGGTGAGCAGTAGGCTCCTGTTGTATGATGCAAATCATAGATGTATGGAACTGCTATCTGGAGATAGAAAAACAGGAGTTGCAGATGACTCCTGCCGTCATGGAACTAAACCACAGTCTAGAAGAGGAGAGCAAGTTTATGTGGGCTATGCATTACACTAAAGGTAAGAGTATTTCATGGTAGGAGAAGGTGTGCAAAAGAACAATATAGTGGTTTATCTAGAGTTAGATTACTAAGGGCCTTTAGGGGCTTATAAAAAAATTAGACATGATGAATATTGCAAAAGAGAGACGCTAACAGGGGTTTTAAGATGTTATATCTGGCAGCAGTATTATATCACTCAGAACTGCAGAATTGCTGAAAGAAGTGGACATTCAAGGGAAAGACCAGACTGCCCAGAGATGAGCATAAAGGAGTCACTCCAGCCTGAGATTGGAGGAGAAAAGGGAAACAATCTAGTTTATAGAGCCCATGGATTGGAACCACAGGGTAGAAGCAGCCCTGGCTAGAGCTGCCACTCAAGTGGAGAGAGAGGAAGAAATACCCAACCAGTACCTTCTCTTCCCATCAAAACTTTAAACTTTTCTTTTTCAAAAGGCAACACAAGGAAATAGAAGGGGCCTGAACAATGGTTCATGCCTGTAATCTCAGAGCTTTGGGAGACAAGGCAGGAGGATCACTTGAGGCCAGGAGTTCAAGACCAGCCTGATTAACATAGTGAGATCCCATCTCTACAAGAAGTTGAAAAATTAATCAAGTATCAAATGCCCATCGATGATAGACTGCATAAAGAAAATATGGTACATATACACCATGGAATACTATGCAGCCATAAAAAGGAACAATGCATTAGCTATTTATCCTGTAGGGACATGGATGTCCCCGGATGGAGCAGGGACATGGATGGAGCTGGAAGCCATTATCCTCAACAAACTAACACAAGAACAGAAACTAAACACTGCATGTTCTCACTTATAAGTGCGAACTGAACAATGAGAACACATGGACACGGGGAGGGGAACAGCACACAGTGGGGCCTGTTGTGGGGGCAGAGGGAGGAAGAACATCAGGATAAATAGCTAATGCATGTGGGGCTTAATACTTTAGGTGATGGGTTGATAGGTGCAGCAAACTACCATGGCACATGTTTACCTATGTAACAAATCTGCCTGTCCTGCACAGGTATCCTGGAACTTTATTAAATTAAATTAAGTTAAATTAAATTAAATTAAAAAGAAACTACCTACATTAAAAGTCATCTAGTTTTAGGGAAAAGGAGTTGAAAATGCAACCAACTCTTGGTGAAATGTACAAATAAATCTTTGTTATACTTTATTTCAAATAAATTCTTTTCAAATAAAAAAATTTTCACTGGGTATGGTAGTGCCTGCTTATAGTCCTACGTACTCAGGAAGCTGAGGCAGGAGGATCATGTTAACCCAGGAGGTTGAGGCTACAGTGAGCTATGATCGTACCACTGCACTCCAGCCTGGGAAACAGAGCAAGACCCTATCTCTGAAAGAGAGAGAGAGAGAGAGAGAGAGAGAGAGAAAAGAATATAGAAGGACATGCCACAGACTGAAAGAACATATTTTTAAATCACATCTTTGATACAAGAATTGTGTTCAGAATGTATGAGTAATTCTTACAGCTCATAATTAGAAGACAAATAGCCCAATTTAAAAATAGGCAAGAGATTTGAACAGACGTTTCACCAAAGAGGATATGCAGGAACATAAAAAGATGATCAGGATCATTAGGAAAACACAAAATAAAACTACAGTGAAATACTACATCATATCCAGTAAGACAGCTGAAATAAAAAAGACAGACAAATACAAGTGTTGGAAAGAACGTAGAAAAACTGGAACCCCCAAATTTTCTGATGGAAATAGAAAATGGAATATCCAGTTTGCAAACAGCTTGGCCTTTTCCTAAAAAGACAAACGTAGACTTACCACATGACCCAGCTATTCCACTCTTAGATGGGTACCCAAGAGAAATAAAAATATGTCAACACGAAGACTTGTTGGTAAATGTTTATAGCACCATTATGTATAATCGTCAAAAACTAGAAATGATACAGATGTCCATCAGCTGGTAAATCAATAAACAAGTTGTGGTATATCCATACAATGGAATACTCAATAATTAAAAAGAAACAATTACTGATACATGTTACAACATCGATGAGTCTCACTGCATTATGCTAGGTGAAAGAAGGTAGATTTGAAAGGCTCCTTACTATGTTATGGACATTACGGAAAAGGCAAAGATATGGGAACAGATATCAGATTAGTGGGCCTCAAGTGCCAGTGGCAGTAGGAGAGGATTGACTACCAAGAAGCTGGAGGGAGCAAAGGGAGACTTCGGTGGTGGTGAAGATGATCTGTATCAAGTTTGCAGTGATAATTTCACAGCTGTTTGTCAAAGCTCATCCAACTCTACACTTAAATAAGTGTATTTTAACATACTTAAGTTACACTTTAATAAACATGACTTTTAAAAATAAGCATTAAACTAGTGGCAGGCAGACCAGCTAGGAGAACACTGCTGAGGGGGAGGAGCAGTGAAGAAAGGGAAGGGACTTGATGAGGAGTAGCCTGCCTCAGAAAAAGGAACACGAGAGAGACAGGCTTTCTGGAAGTGCAAGAGTTTACAATTATAAATAAAGAAGGCAGAATGATAAAATACATGAGCAGATGTGACAATGAAACTCAAAGTAGCCCCTCCACAGAGGGGAATAAACAGGAAGGTTCTGGTAAGTCTGACAAAAGCAAGGGAGAAAAGCATTCATGCAATCACTCATACATCCGTGCATTGACTCACTCGTGTCCACTCGTTCATGCATGATGCATGCATGCATTCAGTGTTTATTTTGTACTTAACAGTGGGAAGTAGCCAAGGGCAAATAAGCATATGGAGAGTTGAACCTACCTTCTAGGAGCAGAGTTCCTGAGTGCAAAGCCCAACTTTAGATTGGTTTAATGGTTCCATGTTTACCTCATAGCAGTTCCCTCCCAATTTTGTATTCCAAATGTTAAAGAGAAGTCCTTTCATCCCCAGGAACTAGGCCCATCCTGAAGTCAGGATAGATCCTGCTTGGCCAGAACCAGCCATGGAAATCCTAATCTCCTTCACCAGTGATTAACAAGAGATGAGAACATGTCTTAGTTCTCCACAATGAAACAAAAAGGGCTTCACTTTTTGAATCAAAAGCCAGCTTAGGAAAATGCCTTTTGTGTCAGTTTCTTCCTTCCTGCTTGGATAGCTGGAATAAGACTATGTCATCTGGAGCTACATCAGGCATCTTATGACTGTGAGGTGACAAGTATGAAGAGAAAAAGCCAACTGGTCGAAGATCACAGAGAAAAAAGAATAGAAACAGCCTGGGTCCTTCATGACACAAACCATCTGTTGCACCAAAGGTAAAACCATCTACCTCCAAACTTTGTGGAAGATAACAAAATTATATCAGGATTCTGGCAGAGGATTTCAATGGGAGTCATCTCTGGGTCCACTTATGAGGTCAGAACCTAGCAAGAGCTTACATGATTGTGCATGCAGTCCCCACCCCTGAGGCTCTTCAAAAAGGTGGAAAGAGGACAGAAGTTAGAAAGAATATGTAGGAGGGAAAGATCCTGGGTTCCGGAGAAAAATGCCAATCCCTGAGATGGAAACTAGTGGGAAAATAACAGGTATTAGAGACAGGATAATAGATTAGTTCCAGTCTCTGGAGCAAATGGGTGACAATAAGAACTAAAAATCAGAAAAAAAAAAAAAAGACCAATTGGGTCAGGAGAGAGGGGAAGGGAGTCCTAACTGGTCAAAGTATTTTTTGTACCCATGCAGAATGAACCCAAAGTATCTCAAGAATGAACCGAAAACATCCCAACCAGTTTATCTTGTGGTCACCAAGTCATCGAATGCAAATGAGAATGTGATTTACAATCACGTGATTTTCCATCCGTTTTAAAGCGTAGGCAGGGAGCTCTGAAATGGACAGATGGGGAATTAGGAGTTTGGATCTGTGCAAAGACAGTAAGTCAAGGCTTTTTGAGAATAGTCACAGGGGTCACGCAGTTGAGCATCTGAGAGATCTTTGATAGCCGGCTTGAGTTTCTGTTCAGAGTTGAGGTTTCCTTCATATAATCTTTCTCCTTCTTGTGCTCCTCATAAAACCAACATTTTCACAAGGCAGCACTGCTAGGAATAACTCAGAAAAACTGGATTTTAGGGGAGAAGTAGAGACATATTAGGAGATTTTAAGTTTTGGTTTTATGAAACAATGGAACCTTTTAAGAAATCGATCTGTCATCTTGAGACTACATTGTCAGTATCTTGTTCTACCTATTTCTCGTTTTCTGTGTTTTAAAAAGTCAATAAAACTTTGGTGGGGTGACTATCCTTTTTCTATTTCTTGCCTTATAGTTTGGTTGTAGACCCAACCCTGCCTGAATACAGATCTCCAGCCATTTCAACTCAGCTTTGTCCTATCACACAAGTTTCCTTTTTACACTGTTCTAGCTCTGCCAGAGTTGCCTAGAAATTGATGATCCCAAGTTTTCTTAACCAAAATCAAGGTAGTGGAGGCGAAGGTGAACTTGGTAGAAAAAACAGACCTTAATCAATGTTACAAAATGTGCATCTGGCCCTTGGTCTGCACTGCACTAGAAGTGTAATTTTGGAATAGTAGGTTAACGTCCCCTGCATCACAGTTTTTTCACCTTTCAAAAGGAGTCATTCATTCCAATTCCACTTTACACGGTTATTGTGGGGATGAAACAACAGTGAATAGCATCAATGTTTTTGAATAAAAAGGAGAAAAATTAAAATGAGACTGCGTGCTTTCAGCACTGATATGTTATAAAATTATAAAGAATTAATTTCCTTATTATTATTTTATTATATAATAAAATACAGAAACATAATGAAAACAATTTTAACAAATTGATCCCCTTGTTCCAACTTCCCTTTAAAGCCCAGAAATTTATCTTATCTAGTTTCTGTATTTATATGTAACAAAGAGCCAAATCAAAATGTAAATGCAAAATAATCCTAAGTATTGTTTTATTAGGCATGTTTTTCTGACATGTTATTAGTTACATCATAGAAGACAGTTCAGTCAGCATCTTATGCTCTTTATCTTGCAGAAAGATGTTACCACACTAAAATTGAATTCTCACTCAAGATCCAGCATGGTAAAAATTATTTGACAAGAATAATGCTTTTCAATTGTTAGACAGATTTGTCCTATAGAATTTTTAGTGTTTTTAAATGAGCATTTTTACTGAAGTTTAACACTTGATTCTAACTGTCAGGATTGGTTCATTTTCACAAAATGAACAGACTTACATAACCACCCTACAAATAAGGAAATGAAATATTATCAGCACCCCAAAACTCCCCTTGTGTCCCCCCCAGCTACCTCCCTCTACTCCCCAAAGATAACAGCCAACCTGACTATTTTCACTACAGATTAACTTTGCCTCCAGTTGAACTTCATATGAATGGAATCACAGAGTCTGTGCTTTTTATTGCAACTGCCTTCTTCTCTCAATACTTGATTTGTGATATTCATTCACTTTGTGTGTAGTAAGAATTCATTTATCCATTTTCATTGCTATGTGGCATCCCATTGTATAAATACACAATTCATTCTATTTTTCATGGAGATTTGGGGCTGTTCAGAATAGTACTGCTATGAATATTTTACACATGACATTTACTGCACATATCTGCAATTCAGTAATGTATAAACTGAGAGTGCAATTTCTAGTCAAAGTGTATGTGTACGTGTAACTTCAGTAAATACTCCCACTCATTTTGTCAAAAATGATAGTACTAATTTACACTCCCACCACACTGTAGGAAAGTGAGCATTCCTCAGTAACACTGACTAGTGCTGTAAGTTTTGTTTGTCTTAGTCATTCTGGCAGATGAGTGATGCAATTCCACTATTAATTTTAATTTGCATTTGCCTTACTCAGTTGACGTTGAGCATCTTTGCACCTGCTTATCGGCCAATTAAATAGCTTCTTTTTCTGAGTGCCTGTTTAACGTTTTTGCCCATTTTCCTATTTGGATGTCTGTCTTTTTCTTAGTGATTTGTCGTGAGTCCCTTGTCACTCTCACTCTGTGACATGCACTTTCACCCACTTAATGGTGTCAGTGTGATAAACAGAAAATCTTCATTTTAATGTGATTCAATTCATCAAATTTTCTTAATGACTAATGCTTCTCGTGTCCTAGTTAAGGACCTTTGCCTAGCTCATGAAGGCAATGAACATTATCTTGTGTATCCTCTAGAAGCTTTTTAATTTAACCTTTCACATGTAGATCTACAACCCATCTACATTTAATTTTTGTGTATGGAGTGAGCTAGGGTTGAAATTCATTTTTTTTCCAATGTGGCTGTCCTTATGAATGTTTAAAAATCATTCTTTTCCCACTGGATGTTTTTGTTTCTCTTTTTTTTCCCTTATCTTTTTTTTCTTTCTTGCCATTGATCTATTTTCCCAAAAGCAGTTATACTAACTTACCCAGTACCTTTGTACTGATATCACAGCTTCAAATCTGGTCATTTAAATCCTCCGACTTTGTTCTTGGAGATAAACAAGGCTCTTATTGATCCTCTGCATCTCTGCCTACATTTTTAAATATCAGCTACTCAGTTTCCACACACAAAAATACAAACTTGTAGTGATTCTCATTTAGACTTCATTGAATCAAAAGTTCAATTTAGGGAAAGTTACTATTTTTGTAATATTCTAATTCATGGAAATTATTTATTTATTTTCTTGTGTTTCTTTTTCTTTTTTATGTTCTTTTTACTTTCCCACAAAAGTATTTCATAGTTTGTTGCCTAGAAGTCTTTCCTCTCTGCCTCAGCTTGAAAATTTTTTACTGGCCTATATTCTAAACAACAAATCTGCTCTCCAGCTGTGTGATCTCCTAGTAATCACATATATGACACGGTTAAATCAGATATTGTAATTTTCATTTTTTTCTTCTTTCTTGGTTTTGTTTGTTGGTATACCTGGTACTGTTTATTAAATCCTAAACACTATGAAAAATCATGTAAAATTTCTGAATTATTTTGTGTAATTTCAAAAAGGATTTTCTTTGTCTTCTTGAGGCAGATCCCTTAATCCAATCAGAAATTGAGCTGGTTTGAAATTGGATTTTAGTCTTACAAGGCTTTATCTAATTTCTGGCTTGCCCTTACTCCTGAAATATAGTACAATCAGCCCTTAGTAACCACGGAGAATTGGTTCTAGGGCCCCAAGCAAATACCAAAATCCACAGATGCTCAGGTCCCTTTTGTAAAATGGTATAGTGTTTTCATATAACCCACACATATCCTCTTATATATATAATCATCTCTAGATTACTTATAAATTCTAATGCAATGTAAATGCTATGTAGTTAGTTGTTATAGCCTATTGTTTAGGAAATAATGACAAGAAAACAAGGTCAGTACATATGCAATACAAACAACCACCTTTTTTTCTCCCCTGAATATTTTCAGTCCTAAATTGGTTTAATCCATAGACGCAGAACCCACCATTAGGGATGTGTGACTGTACTTCACGGGTTTCAGCTGGGTTAATAACTAGGCTCTTCTCCTTTGGCAGGCTTTGAACCACATTTTTTTCACTGCAGTATCATGAGATATCCAAGAATTCTGCATCAAGTTTTTGGCCTCTTAGCAACTGATTTCTACTCAGTTTATCTACCTTTCAGCAGGAACAATTTAATAATCAACCAAAAACTTTACGAGAAAAGCAGCTCAGGGTGTTGGTCTCATTTCTCTCTGCTTCCCTTTCCTTTGGAATTTTGGCCCCTCAAGTCCTGGTTGCCTTAGCAGGGCTGAACATCATTTTTTTGTCTCCCTGGGGACACGAGACTCACAAAAGCTCTGCTCAGAGTCTCTTCCTCTTTGCCACTGAGTTATTCCTGACTCGCTTGCTCAGCCTCTTTGCCCAGGATATGGACAGGAAAAAGCCTTAGGGGAAAATCAGCATAGAATGGCAGGTTTCTCTTTCCCTCAATGAGCAGCCTTTCTCTTTAAGATACTGAACCCTCAAATCTAGTCCATTTTAGTGAGTCTTTACTCAGATTGTGTCTGTGTGTGTGTGTGTGTGTGCATACTCTACTCAGCTTTTCGTTTTGTTATTGATAGCAGGATTTGTCCACCTCTGGCTGGTCCTTCAGAGCTGTTAGCTGAAGCACTGTCTGATAGATTGAAAAAGCAAAAAATAAAGGACTCATAATAACCTTTCTAGTAAATATCCTTTTTTGCCCCTTTAACATAGCCTGAAAGAAGGAATGTGAAAAAAAATCTCGGAATTATCAAATTTCCCCGTAGAATTTCATGCCACTGATAATATTTCAGGCACAAAATGTTTTCTGTTTTTAAAGTTTTTCCATATATTGGACTATAAATTCTTAAATTATCATATATATGGTAGTCCTTAGTGCTGGTTTCCAGATATTCTGGTTCTTCCTTCTTCTGGCACTTCCACCTTCTAGAGGATTCCCCATCCTGGCTCTTCTGTGGTGGGATACAACTTGCTCTGGCCAATGCATTGTGAGTATAAGTAAAGTGCCTGTATTAGCAGTTATCTCATTGCTATAAAGAAATACCTGAGACTTGGTAATTGATAAAGAAAAGAGGTTTAATTCGCTCATGGTTCTGCAAGCTGTACAGGAAGCATAGCAGCTTCTGCTTCTGGGGAGGCCTCAGGAAACTTACAATCTTGGTGAAAGGCAGAGGGGCAGCAGGCGTGTCTTACAGCCAGAGCAGGAGAAAGATAGAGGGGGGAGGTACTACACACTTTTAAACAACCAGAGCTCATGAGAACTCACTCGCAACAATAGTACTGGAAGGATGGTGCTAAACCACTCATGAGAAACCACCCCCATGACCCAATCACCTCCCACCCAGCCCCCACCTCTAGCATTGGGGATTACATTTCAACATGAGATTTGGGTGGGGACACAAATCCAAACTATATCAGCGCCCCATTGAGACCCCCAGAGTTATTTTCTTCTGCTACTGTGACCATTACTGGTCTAAACTGTCCTGCATTTTAGGGTGAAAATGAGGACAACGTGGAACAGAATTCCTTCCTAAGCCTCAGGAGATAAATAGCATGGGCAATAAATTAACCTTGTTTTAAATCATTGAAATCATGAGGTTGCTTGTTACTGCATCATAACACAGCTTATCCTGATTCATACATTAAAGATTGCAAGAAATATATAGAATCCCATTTAATTGATAAAATTAAACAAGGCTCAGATTCTTGCTCAGAAAAGCTCCTTGCGAACATGAACATGTCTTATTTATTTTTATTGGCCCTTCATCTAATATAGCTTAGCTAAACTATGCAATACAGAAGATGACTGAGGAATTTCTGAGACGACTGGATGAATGACCAAATAAATTCCTTTGTGTGAGTCAGTATACATAAGAAGACAGGAAGGCAGGATATTATGATCTCACAAGATAAATCTGGATTCAAATCCTGGTTCTAACTTTATCTATGTGACCCTGAGCAAGTATCTGAATTTCTCTAAGTCTCAGCTTCCCAAACTGTAAAATGAGAAAAATAATATCTGCCTCTAAGGGTTGTTAGGAGAATTGAAAGAGATAACTTTGTGATGACATTAGCCTACATTCTGGCACATACTAATACTAAAAAATGGCAGGCATTATCATTATCCCTCAAAAACTAGTGGGAAGAAAGAAAAGTATAGGAATCAATATAGGTGGGGGATGTCAATATTTAATAAGTCACTGGTAACTTTTCTCTAGATTTATTTCAAAGTCAAAGAAAAGGAATCTGGAGAACAAAACAAAGCTAGTTTCCAGAAAAATTAATGAAAGGCAAAAATAACTGAATCCATTAATCCATTCAAGAAACTATGAAATTAAAATATGAGGTGTGAATATGTACATATGTGTATTTTTATATATATACATATATATATACACAGACACACACACACACATATATATATAGGAGATGTATTTGAAATTTGAGACATGAGATGGATGGATAAGCAGGTAAACAGACACATACGTACTAGTTAGATATTAAGTGTAAGGGTTATATTAAAATATACTGGCAAAGCTCTCTTGAGTAGAATCACTTTAGTGCAACTGAGAAGAGTTTCTAAGAAGAGAATGATTGTTACTTGGACATGGAGTCATTAAAAGGAAAAGACTAACAGCCTGGAAAAATGTACGTCATTTATGCATGCCAATGATGACACGAAACTTCCGAAGTTTCATTTTAAGAAATCCAGACTATAAGCAAAATACTTCTGATCACTAATGTTACAAAGATTTTCCAGAAAGGCCATGTTTGAGCTTCAGAGAAGTGGGTAATAAGATGCTAATGCAATCTCTGCATCTTAAGGCTTGAATGGGGTGGACATCCAGTATGGCGCACTCACAAAGCTGGCAGCTGATGCTGTCATCTGGGAGCATAGATGGGCTTGTTGACTAGGCCTACACATGGCCTCAGCATGACAGCCTGATTCAGAGGCCAAAGCCCAAGCAAAAGGTGCCAGTCCTCTTAAAGACTAAGTCCAGAATGGCATAGCATCACGTTCACCAAACTCCATTGGTCAAAGTAGCCCCAGGCCAGCTAAGATTCAAGTGGAAGAGAAATAGGATAGTGTCTTAGTGCATTTTGTGTATAAAGGTATACCTGAGGCTGGGTAATTTATCAAGAAAAAGGGTTTATTTGGGTCACAATTCTGGCTGGCTGGAAAGTTCAAGATCGGGCATCTGCAACTGGTGAGGGCCTCAGGCTTCTTCCACTCATGGGTCAAGGTGAAGGAGAGCAGTTGTGTGCAGAGATCACATGGCAAGAGAAGAAGAATGGTGGGGAGGCATCAGGTTCTTTTTACAACCAGCTCTTGAGGGAACTAATGAAGTGAGGACTCACCCCTGAAGAAAAAGGTATTAATCTATTCATGAATGATCTGCCCTCACGGTGCAAACATCTCCTATTAGGCCCCACTGCATCCAACACTGGAGATTGAATTTCAACATGAGGTTTGAGGGGAAATATTTCCAAACCATAGCAGACAACCATCAAAAGACTGTCAGATAATTTGCATCCATCTTTATTGTGCCACACTCTAATACGTAGATGTCACTATGCAAATATCTTTCTAATGAGTGGGTGATTAAATATTTGGCCACCTTATGGTGTTCCTGACAAGGATGTTTTCTTTTCCTCTACTTTTGAATATATCAATTTTCTACACGTTCCAAAATTTTTAATTCTTCTCTTCCACTTTCCATTGTTACTTGGAAACATTGTTACTATCTTCCTTCCTTTTCCTCCTTCTTATCAATTTCTTCCTTTTCCTCTCCCTTTCTCTATACTGCTCTCCCCAACACACACACACTGATATGGTCTGGCTCTGTGTCCCCACCCAAATCTCATCTTGAATTTTTTTTTTTTTTTTTTTTTTTTTGAGCAGAGTCTCACTCTGTTGCCCAGGCTGGAGCCATCTCGGCACACTGCAACATCCACCTCCCAGGTTCAAGCGACTCTTGTGCCTCAGCCTCCCAGATAGCTGGGACCACAGTCATGCACCACCATGCTGAGCTAATTTTTGTATTTTTAGTAGAAACGGGGTTTTGCCATGTTGGCCAGACTGGTCTCAAACTCCTGACCTCAGGTGATACACCTGCCTCAGCCTCCCAAAGTGCTGGGATTACAGGCATGAGCCCCAATTCCCAGACTCATCTTGAATTTTAATACGAATTGTAGTGCCCATGTGTTGGGGAAAGGACCTTGTGGGAGGTGATTGGATCATGGGGGCAGTTCCCCCATACTGTTCTTGTGATAGTGAGTGAGTCTCACGAGGTCTGATGGTTTTATAAGGGGTTTTCCTCCCCTTTGCTCTGCATTTCTTTCTCCTGCTACCTTGTGAAGGACGTATTTGCTCCCCTTCCACCATTATTGTAAGTCTCCTGAGGCCTCCCCAGCCATGCAGAACTGTGAGTCAATTAAACCTCGTTCCTTTATAAATTACCCAGTCTTGGGTATTTCTTCATAGCAGAGTGAAAACAAACTAATACACACACACATCTCCCATGACATGGGAAAATGGCAGTAATAAGACAGAGCTGGAGACTCAGGCCCACACGGCTGATGTAGATGCTTCTGGTAAGTCATGTGTTTGCAAGTTGGCAATACCCCCTTTGAAGCTTGGAAGCAAAAAGAAAGAAAACAGCAGATGTATATTTTTCTTCATTGTACAAATTTGTGGTTTCAAGTCTACACTTTACAAAATATGATCTTCCTTTTTCAAATAAAAAAAGACTGAAAGATCTATAAATCACGGAGGCATCACTGAGTAACATCTTGATGATTTAAGTGTAAATGCGTAAGAAACATATGGATTCCATTTCATGCAAAGAACACACATTGGGAGTGAGTGGGGGAAGCATCTGGCAAATCATGTTTCTGGTTTGGTAGAATTCGCAGAATTGGGAGGTGTAGTTCAGGACATGAGCAGCCCAAATGCCAAGTGTGGGCTGAGTTCATTTCAACCTGATGCCAAGGCAAAGCTGGAGTTTTCATTCACGTTCACATACACCTCACTTAGGTCTTTTTTTCTTTTTTCTTCACATTATAGACTTGGCAAAATTTAAAGATTCCTTCCACTTTGGATTCATATGAGCTCCAGGTCCTGGCATGAGGAAAGTAATCTAATACAAAATGACATAAAGTTTGGGAAAAACGACAATTTGATCTCATGTTCACTTTAATATGGAAAGGTTGAATAACATTCATTTACAATTCATTCCAATTTTCATCTTCTCAATGAAAGATGAGGGGCTGCTGAAGAGGGGTAAGCAGGGAAGATTCTAGCATCTGTGGGTGGGGTGAGGTGGGGAAGGGGTTCTCCTGGAGCTGTGAGCAGCCCTGCAAAGATTCAAGAATGCAGAACAGTTTGCATTGACATGATCGTCTACCTTTCCTCCCTTTTGGTGACTAACTAATTCACAAGAAGTGCTTAAAAAGAACAGAACTACTTTGCTCTGGATTAGACGTCAAGCATTTGAGAAACGATGATCACTAAGTCTAACCAGAACTATAGATGGGGAGAAGAGAAGGAAGGCTGGTAGAAAGACAATCAGAGATGCTACGCACGTGTAAGGGTATCAATTCCATCCCCAGGTAGGATGACAAATTTGAAAGTTTGTTTCTGCCTGTTGATCTACACAGACCCCAGCAGTGATCTATAAATGGAATGAAGACCGTCTGCATTGATTTGCACTCTTAAGTGTATTGTGCTTTCTGCCCCTCTCATTATCCTAACTCTGGCCATTCTCACAGGGATTCTTCAACTGCCCAGGGCCTGACCTCCACCTCCAATAGCAGAGCTGCACAAAATATCAGAGCTCTCTTCTGAAAAGGCACGTCTGATCATGCCACTCTCCAGCTAAACAGCCTTTGGTGGCTCCCCAGTGCTCTCAGACTAAGGCCTGACTTCTGCAACATCTCAGAGGAGGCACAGGACAGTCAGCACCCAAGCACAGCCCTCTGGCCACATCTATTCACGCCCATAACCTTCACATTCTAACATTCTATTTTCTACTCATCAGGAATTTATTTCAGCTTCCTAAGCTCATGGGGTTTTGTTGTTGTTGTTGTTGTTGTTTTACTTTAGGCTTCCTCTCTGCCTGGGATGCTCCTCCTTCCCCTGCCTCCCCACTTTCTCTGGCTCTCACCTATCTTTCTCCAGATCTGGGGAATTTATCCCAGATTCTTTGGGCTGACAATTGAAGTCTTTCTCCACATTCTTTCGACAGCCTTTACTCACTTAGAGATGCTGTGACCTCCCCTGTGATTTGGTCCAACTGAAGACTCCTTGCTGACAGAAGCAAGGCATCCACTCTCACGTCTCCAGCACACATAGCACCATGCTTGGCACTTATTAGGTGCTCAGAAACAAGTCTGAATTTAAACTCCATTATGCACTGCAGTGTGCAGGTGTGACAACTTTATGTGTCAGCTTGGCTAGACTACTGTGCCTAGTTGTTTGGTCAAACACCAGTCTAGATGTTGCTGTGAAGAAGGTATTGTATAGATGTAATTAACATTTACAATCAGCAGACTTTAAGTAAAGTAGATTATCCTCCATAATATGGGTGGGTGCCAATCTCTTCTAAGATGAAGGCCTTAGGAGAGAAGCCTGAGGATCCCGAAGAGGAAGGAATTCTCCTTTAGACTACACCTTAGAAGCCCTGCTTGAGTTTCCATCCTGCTGCATTGTAGAATTGGACTCAAGAACGCAACCTCAACTCCCACCTGAATTTACAGCCTTGGAGCTGGACCTACAGACTTCAGACCTGCCAGGTCCACGAGAGAGTGTTAGTTGTGGGTCTGACGAGTCTATAGATACATAGTCATATACGGCCTAACGAGACGGATACTTTCCGAGGAATGTGTCATTAGGTGATTTTGTCATCACATTAGCACCACAAAGTGTTGTAGATGACATAGCATGCGACACACTTAGGCTAGATGATCTATTGCTCCTGGGAGACAAAACTGTACAGCATGTTACACTACTGAATACTAGAGGCAATTGCAACACAATGGTAAGTATTTAATCCCAGCACTTTTGGAGGCCAAGGCAGGTGGATCACAAGGTCAGGAGATCGAGACCATCCTGGCTAACATGGTGAAACCCCGTCTTTATTAAAAATACAAAAAAAAAAAAATTAGCCGGATGTGGTGGCGGGCGCCTGTAGTCCCAGCTACTCAGGAGGCTGAGGCAGGAGAATCACTTGAACCCGGGAGGCAGAGGTTACAGTGAGCCGAGATCACACTACTGCACTCCAGCCTGGGCAACAGAGCGAGACTCTGTCTCAAAAAAAAAAAAAGGGAAAAAAGGGCACACCTGTAAAGGGCAATTACTATGAATGGTGCTAGTAGGACTGGCAGTTCCTCTGCGTCAATCAGTGAGTGGTGAGTGAAGGGGAAGGCCTAAGACATTACTGTGCAATACTGTAGACTTTACAAATACTGTGCACTTGGGCTATACTACAGTTATTAAACATATTTGTTTACACCAGCATCACCACAAACACGTGAGCAATGCATTCTGCTATGATGCTACAATGGCTATGGTGTCACTAGATGATAGAAATTTTTCAGCTCCACTGTAATGTTATGGGGCCACTGTCGTATATGAGATGCATCATTGACCAAACTGTCATTTCAATGTGTATGTGATTTTCTGTGTGTATGTGATTTTTTTATGGTTCTGTGTCTCTGAAGAACTCTAGTATAGTTATAAAGGTAACATCACCAATTTCTATTTTGACTCTCTATTCTTTCCATGAAACTCAAAACTCATCTCCTCCAGTTTGGCAATGCCCTCTAGCCCAGAGTAGATGCCCAGTCCCAAGGCTATGCCATGCCAAGACATGGGCTGGGAAAGTGAGGCCCAGGTCTTCAGTAACCTTCTATTTCCAGGCAGGAACCTGCTGAGGGGGCATTCACACCCCCTGACCCTACATCTTCTTTGCCACACAGGTGAGTGGTCCCATCTGCCAGGCCCCTTTAGGCCTGGATTTCTCTCCCTCAACTACCTTGATGCCCCTCTGGAGCTGACAGATGTCATTCTGCTGTATAAAGAACTAAGAAGCACTCAGTGACCTGTCTATCTTTGTAACCCAAACAGCCCCGAGTGTAAGCCCTTTCTTCCTTTCCAGAGCTTTATCCAGGAAAGAAGGCCCTGCCCAAGGTCTACACCCAGGAGGGCTCAGCAGCGTTTCCCTGGGACACATCAACTTCTAAGTTTCCCACTCTCTAATGGGTTGAATAGTGGGCACGAAAAAGATATGTTTGTGTCCTAAGCCCCAGAACCTGTGAATGTGACCTTATTTGAGAAAAGGGTCTTTGCAGATATCACTATGTTAAGGACCTCCAGACGAGATCATTGTGGATTATCCAGGAGGCCCCTAAATCCAATGACAAGTGTCCTAATAAGCAAGGTAAGAGGAAAAGACATAGACCCAGAGGAGAAGGTCACATGAAGAGGCAGAGATTGGAGTGATGCAGCCACAAGCCAGGGGACACTTGGAGCCACCGGAGCCTGGAAGAGGGAAGAAGCCTTCTCCCCTTGAGGCTTTTAGGAGAGAACAGCTCTGCCAACACCTTGACTTCAGACGTCTGGCATCCAGGACTGTGAGGGAATAAATATCTGTTGTTGTGAGCAACCAAGTTTGTGTAATTTGTCACAGTACCTACAGGAAATGAAGACACCCCCGATTGCCTTCCCTTTTAAGGGATTCTTTAGTAGTCAAGATGAGGCATGGTAGGCTACCCTTACTCATCATAAAATTCCCCTCATCTAATGCCTATGCCAGAAGTCTTTTCCAGTCCCCCTTTGTACTAGGGTCCCGGTACTCAGGATATCAGTAAGAAACTAGCTGATTAAACAGGAGGGGGATGAATATGGAAGGTGAAAAACATTACATCAGGGAAATCCCTTTCAAGTGATCTTTCCTGAAAACATTAAGAAAAAGACTATTTTCTCTAAAATTGTCCTGAATTCTCACTTGGAGGGTAAGAACACAGTCCAATAGCCACATGACTTGGGACTTCATCACAAACGCTGCTTTTTAAAAGACGGAAGTCAATCCATCCCCATTCTTGCATTTGCTTTTATAAGCGTACAACCATCTTTGCTAGATTTCCCTAATGTGGGAATTCAACTCTCTGTGACCAAAAGAACTCCCATTCACTAGGAAATGATTTCCGGAGTGAAACTTCTTTGGCCCAGCAGTGGTTCCTGACTATTACTTGTCATCACTATGCATCTGAGACTCTGACTTCTCTCTCAGTTCCATAGGTTTTCCTGGATGCCTTTTCCCAATAACAGGGAAACTGCCAGGCCTTGAAAATCTCCAAGGCTCTGCATGCTATGCTGACCCCAGAGCCCTTCTGCTGAGTAAAGTTATAAATTACCTGTCACTGTCATCGTACAATGCTTCCGTCCTGGCTTTGCCATCATGCAGACCTGGGTTCAAATTCTATCTTTGTTTTAATGGCTGTGTGTCTTGTAGCAAATTATTTAAACTCTTGGAGCCCCAATATCTTTCTCTTTACCTAAAGTAAGAGAGTTATGATATGAAAAGGAATTAGTACTAATTGTGTCATCTTTTCTCTAAGATTTTTTTACTTGTTCCTAAACTGATTCTTTACCAACCATACTAGAATATAAGGTAGCTATTAACCATAGTGCTCTATACGAATGCTTAATAATACAGAAAAGGTCTGTGTGGTATTACTACATGAAAAAAGGATATTAAGCAGTATGTGCAATATGATTTAAATTTATATCTAAAAAAAGAAAGAATCTATAGAAATTATTGCATAAAAACTTATAGAGGAATAGAAGACATATACTGAAACAAATAGTGGTCATCCCTAATTGGTGGTATTTTATGTGTTGTAAATGTGTCTTTTTCTTTATATTTTTCAAATTTGCTGAATTATACTTACTTATAATCAGAAAAAAAATCCTGAATCTAAAATAAAAGTTAAAAAAAGAAAGAAAAACATATTTGGTGCAACTTTGGATAAGTCACTTAGCCTGTGTGCTTATTAGAAAATAAGAGCTTTTCACTATCAAAGGACTATATATATATGTGTGTGTGTGTGTGTGTGTGTGTGTGTCATTGGACTAAAAGGGAAATTTTAGCAACAAGTAGAAGCTCAGTTGCTCTAAGAATGCTGTCTGCTGTGTACCTGTGAGGGGCTGCATATGTGTAGCTGTGACGGCTAATCTACTCTAATCTACTAATGCAGTAAGGGCGTGGACTTCATGGGCATGGACCTTGCAAGGGCCTGCAGGTATCTTGTACTCAAAAGGGCCTTGAGCTTGGTCCAATGTGTTTTGGCCACCATCTTGAAATTCTCAATAAGTTTTGGACCAGGAACCCACATCTTTATTCTATACAAAACCTCAAAAATGACATAGCTTGTCCTGAGTGTAGGTGACTGTGTGCATGTGCGAGTGTATGAGCTCTTGTGTATATTTTAAGAAATTGAATACAGTGAGAATGATGGATGCTAGATAAGGGAAGGAAGTGTGTGCAAACATGGCCAAGCCCGGAAGAAGCTAAGGCAGAAATGAAGTCAGAGTCTACTGGGAACTGACCAAGTGGGAATGGTAGTTGATCTCCTTTTGAAATATATCATAAATATATATACTTAAACATATCTTATATATAATTTTTGAAATATGTAATTTGCTTGCAGACAAAATGAATTAATTCTACAGATTAAACTGAACTCTGTTTAAGGGGCTTTCTCCTCTTTCTCCTTGGTTCATATTAAACATTTGAGAATTTATTCTCACTTTAGATAAGATTCTAACTGAAATGGAAGAAAGCTCTATGAAAATAAAAAGCCTTCTTCTAAATGAATCACTTGGCTCTGTGAGGGAAAAGTATTAGCTAGAAAGACACAGAGTTAAATTGTCCATAGGATCCGTTTCTGCCACTGAAATCCTTAACATGATCTATTAACCCGGAGATAAAAGATATCTTAGGGATTTGTGTAAGACTTGGCCGGATGCCCCCAGCTTTGCTCATCCTGACACTGAAGGCCAAGGTAATGAGGCGGGATGATAGAGGATGGGTGATCGTGGTTGGCTGCAGGGACTTCATTTCAGTGAATGTGATGGCCTATTTTGAAGTTGTATTTACCATACTGTCTGGGACTTTGGGGTGATGTCATCTTATCTCTGGGAGGAAGCTGGTTGCTGCCTGTTTCTGAATTAATCAGTTCCTTTCTTGGAGAAGTACCAGATTTTACACCAAGTAATTGAAAAGCCAAACGTTTGAAATCAGGGTCACCACCCCAAGAATTACTCAATCTCTTTTGGACCAAAGAATCCTTTTCTTATGTGTTCTTTTATAAGTGCTACAGATTTATTTTTTAATCATAGTAGCTAATTTTTAATTATTGAAAAATAATATGAAACATAGAAAAAATTTTGACACCCCTGTGTTTGTCTTTTTCAAACTGCCTCAGCATTCCAGGAGCTATTTTAAATATTGGATACAATGCGCTCTATTATTTGACATTTACATCCTTTGTTACTTTTAGAAACTGGGCACATTCAAGCTCACAGCTAAAAATGGGAATTTACAAAAATAACGGGTAGGTGTGTTGGCAGCAAGGAGCAATGGTCAACTTTGCTCCTTGCTCCCTACAGAAAAGATGCCCGTGTCTATATTAGGCAGATAAACTTTTAATGTTATAACTTTTATTCAAATTTCATACTTACAAATGCTAATTTCATGCCCTGGCATGGTGCAGAGGTTAAAAATCTTTTCTCCCTTGTAGGTGAAATGTATCAACCAATTATCCTTCTTATCATGAAGAGTTCAGTAACTCCAAATTCCGAAATTTAAGAACCTTAGGATAGGTCACTAATTTTCTTTAGCTAAAAAGTATAAAATAAGCACAGTGTGTTTATCTAGGACAGTGGTTTTTA
The DNA here is from genome assembly GCF_029289425.2 of Pan paniscus. Classification (NCBI taxonomy): domain Eukaryota; kingdom Metazoa; phylum Chordata; class Mammalia; order Primates; family Hominidae; genus Pan; species Pan paniscus. Next base: position 31,199,690 of record NC_073271.2, on the reverse strand, counting down.
CACTACAAATACAGTTATAATTTTCTTAAAAGTAGATATGAGTATGTTCTAAAAGGTTACACTCAAAAATCAAAATGGTTTTTTGATCTGTTGGTAGAGGTGATTTCTTTTATTTTGATTTTCCTTGCTATGTTACCAAGTTCCATATGCTCAAAATGGTTGAGACATTGCTCTTATTTTCTGGATTTTTTTAAAGGCTCAAGCAGTCAGATTCCACAACATTTTGTACTCTTTAAGAAGACTGGAAAATGCAAAGTGCCATTTAGCCAGTTTGCACAGATTCCAAAAAATGAACCAGGTAAATTTCCTGGTGTAGTTCCCAGTGTATTAGACTTTCTATTGCTGCTGTAACAAATAACCACAAACTTAGTGGCTTAAAACAAAACAAATTTATTCTCTTACAGTTCTGCAGATTAGAAATTTGACATGAATCTCATGGGGCTAAAGTCAAGGGGTCAGCAGGGCTGCATTCCTTTCCAGAGACTCTAAGGCAGAATCCATTTTCTTGTTTTATTCAGCTTCTAGAAGCTGCCCACATTATTTGGCTTGTGGACTCCTCCTCCATCTTCAAAGCCAACAAAGGGTGGTTGAGTCTTTCTCATGTCATGCCACTCTGACACTGATGCTTCTGTCTCTCGAGTCCACTTTTAAGGATGCTTGTGATTACATTGGGCCCATCCAGAGAGTCCAAGCCAATCTCCCCATTTCAAGGTTCTTATCACATCCATGAAGCTCTTTTGCCACGCAAGGCTACTTACTCGCAGAATGGCCACTGGTGGTTACCAACCAGTTTAAGTCTTCCTTCTTCCAATACCTTGTATGAGTTTGACCTCAGTCCATCCAATTCAGAACTTGACTATAAGTTATTAGTTCTAATTTACCATATACCTACTATTTCATTGAGCTTTGGGAATGTTAAGGATGTATCTGATCTCTTCACTGTATCGCTAGTTCACATGAGACAAATGGACTGTCAGTCTTTGCCCATAACTTCAGTGCCCAGCGGGGGAGTCCCAAGGATCCTCTCCAAGCCCTTCCGTGCCATGTTAATGAGGAGCCAAGAAGGGAGGTTCATTCCTTTCTGCTCTGCTTAAAAAGCATCCGTTAGATCTCTGCTTATTTTAATAAGAAAACAAATAAAAGGAAATTCTCTCAATTCACTTTTAAGAGTTCTTGAATCTATTTGAGAAGTGGAAGTCCCTTCTCTCCTCCAATATTCAAACTAATTCCTTGAAAGGGGATGGTTGGAGATCAGGAAAATTGTTTTCTACCCTCTGAGGGCCTTAACCCTCATCTGTAAACAGGTCTGCACTGAAAACCACAGAGAGAGAGAGATGTCCACAAGTGAGCAAAATCATCCCATGGTTTAGGCTAGATAAACCTCACCAAAAAGGTGGCCTTTCAAAAGTGATTGCTACATTTGTAAAACAAAGATCTGGGTTCTGTAGCTGTCCAAAGAACCCCATCAAAAGAAGGAATCAGGCATGTATCTACTGTCTATGTTTCTCTCCCAACAGGTCAACCCTTCTTCCCTACCTAATCCCCTTGCTTTTCTCTGCACAACCATTAGAAGCTTATAATAGAAATAGTTTTGTCTGTATGTAGTGGAAAACACCAGTTTAAACAGGATGTTGGAGATCACAACAGCTGACCCAGAACACAGGCCAGAGCAGACATGAAAGCACGAGCATTTCATTCACAAAGGTTTTCTGGGACCAGCTCTTTCTCAGCCTAAACAGAGTCACGCACAGGCTGGCCCCGACGCTCTCACACTGCCTCCAGAGTGGAGGCGATTGCTTTGAAAGCTCTGCAGAGCTGCAGCCTCCGTGGATGGCAGCCATGAGCAGGACTGGGAGCAATTAGGAGTTGAAGGGCTTGTTCCTCTCCAAAGCGAGCCCTTCTGCCAGCGACTCCCCTTGAAGAGCATGAGGGAGGGAGCACAGGCGTCCCACGCCTACTTGTTTTCTTTGCTTTCAGTGGGACAGTTTCAACTGATTTTGATTACCCTGGCGCCAAATAAATGAAAACATTTCATAGACATATAATCATCCATCACTGTGAAGAAAGGAAAAATGTTTCATGTTCAGTATGTTTATAAATATACTTAATGAAAAAAGGACAGTGCTGTCTTTCCTACCACCACACTGCTGCTGCTGTTGGCCAGATAGTCCTGCTTTCGGATCACCCCAGATCCCGCGCCAACCTGGCCTCAGCCATTCTGCTGATAGCCTGATGGCGCCCAAGTCGGTCAAGAGGAAAGGCCTGCCCCTCCAAGGCCACCTTCTAATCTCTAGCCCCTTTCCTAAGCAAGATGAGACAGTGTGCAGGGCCAGGAAAAAGGTATGTGGCTTGCAAATTAGAAAAGCAAAAGCCAACCATTTTTTCCAGCTGACTTAAGGCAGGGCAAGTGAAACAGCACCATTTCAAAGGATTAACAGTTGCGTGTGCAGAATCAGCACAATCCTCACCTGGAGTTTTAGTTTTTATGTTTTTATTCACATATATATATGTGTGTATATATATATATATATATATATACACACACACATATATATATACATATATATACACAGAGAGAGAGAGAATTCTAGTCATATATATGAATTTATGAATATATAGGAATTTTATTCATATATATAGAGAGGGAGAGAGAGAGAGAGAGAGTCTCACTGTCTCACCCAGGTAGAGTGCAGCTGATGTAATCAGCTCACTGCAGTCTCCACCTCCTGGGCTCAAACAATCCTCCTGCCTTAGCCTCCCAACTACCTAGGACCACAGGTACACACTATCATGCCAAGCTAAATTTTAAATGTTTTTGTAGAGGTGGGGGGCTCACTTTACTGCCCAGATTGGTCTCCAGCTCCTGGCTCAAGCAATTCTCCCTCCTTGATTTCCCAAAGTATTGGGATTACAGGTATGAGTCTGTATCCCAATGTACATGCACCTGGTGAGGGTTTGGCTTTAAATGAATGCCATGCTGAGTTTCATACAGCATGTGGGTTCTTAGCACCAAGAAAGACCTGCGTTGTTGGTCTGAGTATCCCATTTGTGTACATACAATGTGCAATGGCATTGAAGGTAATTTTGAGTTTAGGATTTATACTTGCAGTGATAAATCTTTTGAAGAATCAAATCTGAAGCAACAAATTCTCTCTGATGTCTTTCTTGTCCTGGCTAGGTCTTTTAATTTTAGATCCCACATGTTCGTGGGCATAGTAAATGCCCACAGATCTGTCTCAGAGGCATCAGTTGATGACTACTAGTATACATGGTCAAACAATATGGGCTGTCTCCTACACATATTTAATTATTTGGGTCTTTTTTTTCCTAAATATCATTTCTCACAATGTGTTAAATATTGGCATTCACATTTGACTCATAAGCAGAGCCAGACCACTGGGGTTTGCAAGAAACTCTTCACAAGCCATTTATGCAAAAGACATCTCCATTTTAATCACAGAGCACCACAAGAGTGGGAAAATGCATCCATTCTAGTACTCCAAATTGCGCTCTTTTCAATGTCATAGGAGCCTATTTCTTACTTCCACAGGGCAGGGAAAGCAGCCGAGGCAGCAGTAAAGGGGGAAGGCCCCAAAGCACTGTGATGTCACGAAACCTGGAAGGGGAGAACCTGGGACTATATTTACTTTAAGAGCTTGTTAATTCTTCAAGCAGAAATAAATGCAGAAGTCCAGATTTTCAGTGTGCCACCTTCCTCTGGTATGGGAGTCACCTAGAGCAGGAATAAATGTCTGTTCTTGCAGAAGGTGGTGTCACAGCAGCACATTTAAAACCTCTTCATATTTACAACAGGCTCCCGTGATGTCTTGCAGCCCTGCACCACTATGTACAATCTTCTCTGACTCTCAGGATGCAATTTTCAGACCCAATCTCAGAGTGGAGTGAAAGAAATGTTGTTTATTGGGATTTACACATCCTCTGCAAATGCTTTTCAGAATCTGTCAAATTAGTGGAATTGCAGGCAGACTCCCCAGCCTCAAATGAAATAACAGCAGTGATAGTTCACAGATGCTTTTTTATAATTTGCAAAGCAATTCAATGTGCATTGTCCCATTGAATTCTCATGACCATCTTAGGGAGGTGAGAAGTTGTGATTAAGGACATGACATGACTGCTTCATGGTCAGGCAGCCGTGAAAACACTGGGAACTCTAAGCCAACCAATGCCAGCCCCTCCCACTTTCCACTCCATAACGCCACTTCTCGTGCCTACAGTAAGGAAATGAGGGATAATCAAAGGCCACCCGGTGAGGTTTGGTCGTCACTATTTATTTATTCTATTTGTGGCAGGTTGATTCCAAAATTAACCCCAACTCTTCAGCCCTCCTTGTACACACACCCTTTGTAATGTGAGTTTGAGTCTCTTCCAGTTAAGAGACAAAGTCTATTTCCCACCCTTTGAATCAGGGCTGGCCTTATGACTTGCTTTGGCCAATAGGATGTAGTTGATATAGCAATGTGCCAGTTCCAAGCTTTAAGACCTGCAGAGGCTGTACACATTTCTGCTTACTTTCTCTGTCACTTCCATGTGAACCTGACTGTGCTAGCATCCCGGAGGATGAGTGACCACATGGAGGTTAGTCCAGGTGTCCCAGCTGAGGCTGTCCTAAGCTAGCTGGCCCCAACATGTGAGAGAGCCCAGCCAATATCAACAGAACTTCTCACCCACCTTCAGCTGACCACAGATGCATGAGTGAGCTCTGCTGAGACCAGAAAATTTGCCCAGCTGAGGCATAAGGTGTGAACAGTGATAAACATTCATTGTTGAATGCACGTAGGTTTTTGGAATGTTTGTTCTGCAGCATGATTGTAGCAATAGATGACTGATACACCACTTCAACAAAAACGTGATGGGCTCCTACAGCTTTCCAATTTTGAAAGGCACCAGAGCAACGAAATAGATATCCCCTTTAACCTCCAAATTTTATAATCCGTCAGGGAAGATAAGACTATAGCTATATAGTCTAGGGTGGTACACGATATTAATTTAATGAGTGATAAAAAGTGCTCAGAGTATTTTGAGAAAGGAAAGATGTACTGATCATTTTGAATTACGGCACAATCTAGAACTGCTAACTCAACACCCTCTCTCATTGAATAAAATCTAAAGTAACCTAACTGTATTCTGACTTTTATAAACAAAAAGTAGGCCTGGACATGGTCAACTTATATTATCCCTCAACAATAATTTTAAATCTCCAAAAGAAATGTATGGCCCCTTTGTAGTATAATTGAACACCTTATAAACAATGTAAATCGTGGAGACAAGAAAGACAAGAAAATTTGGAAGCCACCTCCTACAAACCCTCTGAACTTTAGAGAAAATATTTCTATTAATCTGAAGCAAATGATCCTTGTGTTCATCTACAAAGCATGTGAAATTTGAATTCCTATTGAAACAAATCTCTTCTTTCCTATCTTAATTGACTCTTGGATTAAGAACAAAAACAAAAAGGAAAGGTTGGACACTATTAGCTTGGACACTATTAGGCCATGGTGACTTGTGCAAAATTTGGAGCTAGCCTGCCTAAGTTTGAAGCCATGGCTCCCACACTTTCTATCTATGTGGACTTGGAAATTATCTACCTTCTTTTTTTTTTTTTTTTTTTTTTTGAGACGGAGTCTCATTCTGTCACCCAGGCTGGAGTGCAGTGGCGCAATCAGCTCACTACAACCTCCGCCTGCCGGGTTCAAGCCAATTCTCCTGTCTCAGCCTCCCGAGTAGCTAGGATTACAGGTGCATGCCACCACACCTGGCTGATTTTTGTATTTTTAGTAGAGACAGGATTTCACCATGTTGGCCAGGATGGTCTCAAACTCCTGACCTCAGGTGATCCACCCACCTTGGCCTCCCAAAGTGCTGGGATTACAGGCGTGAGCCACTGCTCCCGGCCTATCTAGCCTCTTTATGCTATGGTTTTCTCATCTGCAATGAGAATGAAGATGAAAAAGGGGTTATGAAGATTAAATCAGGTAATCCATGTAAGGTGCTTAGCGAGAGAGTCAATCTATGGCAGCTAATATATAACTAGCAAACTCTTAATGCATTTCATAGTTGAAGACATCAACATTAAATATTTTTGTCTTTTATTAATTTTTAATTTTCTTTTTTAAAACAGCAGTATTTTATAAGTCATCAAAGATGGTTAATTTGATAAAATAAATAAGATTATTACTTTCCTTTTCTGTTCATGTAAAAAAATCTTTCCAAGTGAAAATATGATCACTAGAGGAAGAGAAAACATTTCCTGTTATTATTCTTATTTTATATGTGTTTTAAAGACTATTCTCTTACTTTGGTTGAAATGCAAAACTTCATTTGTCCATGTCTACAAGAAATATTGGGTTTATTTGTTTAAGAGCTTAGATCTACTAAAAGATTTGAGAACTTATTAAAAGAGGAGTCATTTGGCAATTAATAAGATATGTAATATACCCAAGATGCTGGAAAAAGTGACAATGTGCTCAAAGTTAAGTAAATTTTACTCCCTTATCCCAGACCCCAGTGCATATAAAATCCCAAGCATGAGTGAATGACAAGGGGAAAAATAGCAGAAGACTGAAGTTATTATCTAGAAAATTCTGGCCAGAAATCGACATAAATCAAAAATATATTTACAGTGTTTATCATCTGGGTATTTTTTGAAAAAATAAAAAAAATACAGAGAAAACTCACCAACAAAGTCACAGGGTGTCAAAATCTGGAGAGATTTGCTTAAGCTAGATATCTGCCCCAAAGAGAAAAAAACTACTGAGGTTTAAATAGCCAAATAAGGGGCAACTAACATTATGAAGATAGTGAGGACAGTCAATGAGAGATTAATTTAAATAAACACACATGTTTAGCCTGAAAAGTCAAGGTGCAAAAGATCTGATTTACATTTTAACCCTTGTGAAGACTACAAATTAGAGTAACCACTAAGTCAATGCCAACTCATAAAATATTGGTAGCTAGGGGGAAGGGCTTGAAGTTTAAACAGAGTGGTACAAGTAGGACACAATTTTACTTTGCCCAGCAAATAAGTGTCTAGAACTTTATGTCACCTAAAACAGATTTTTGCACTCTTGATAAGCATGCTGAGGACAGGAACCTTGTTTTACGCATTTCTGAACCACTTACCTGCTTCCCCCAGAACCAAGACCCAAGTCCAATATAAACTAGTTACTAACAGAAGGTCTGTTAAATAAGTGAATAAGTAAAATGATGGTGAACTTAGATGAATGCATGGGTAGCGGATCCATAGTAATTTACTAAGGAAACAAAAATTATTTGGGATGTAAGCCTTCCTTTTTTTTTTTTTTTTTCTGAGACAGACTCTCATTCTGTCACCCTGGCTGGAGTGCAGTGGTGCCATCTCAGCTCACCGCAACCTCCACCTCCCGGGTTCAAGCAATCCTCCTGCCTCAGCCTGCTGAGTAGCTAGGATTACAGGCATGCGCCACCACCCCCAGCTAATTTTTGTGTTTTTAGTAGAGACAGGGTTTCACCATGTTGGCCAGGCTGATCTTGAACTCCTGAACTCGTGATCCGCCCACCTCGGCCTCCCAAAGTGCTGGGATTACAGGCGTGAGCCACCGCACCTGGCCAAGCCTTACTTTTTAATACATGAACATCTACTCTTCCTGTAAGAATCAACCAACTAACAAAAAGGCAATCCTGGCATCAAATAAAGATAAAACAATGGGTTAGGTGGTCATTGGTTAGAGTCAATGTATCAGTCAGGGTGGGCTAGATTAAGGCCACAAACTACACAAGCTACCCGATCTCAGTAGTTTACAATCACAGAGATTGATGTCTTCCTCAGTTGATTGATTGATGGCTTCAGGTGAGTGCTGTCAAGACCTTGCTAGTCTCATGACAGGAAGATAAGCAAAAGATACAGAAGGTATGTTGGCGAGCCACAGTGGGGCACAGAGAATATTCTGAATAGTAGCTTAGTCCCACTACCTGTTCAAAGAAAAACTTTAGACACGTTCAATTTAACAGAATGTAGGAACAAACAACGACTCATGAATCGGGCACCCCCCACCCCGCCCCACCCCCAAATCAGAATAGATTCAGAGCAACCCCAGGACTGCTGCATGGATAATATTTACAGACAGAAAAAGAAAAGTGACGTACACAAAATAGAAGTGGGTACAGAAACAGCTGAATTGGTGATAGCTCAGTGTTCGCCTTTTAAGAACACAGGTTGAACAGTTGGTCCCCATGATTGGCTGGAACTCAACTGCTCAGATTGGCTGAGACTTGGCTACTTGTTACAATCGTAGGCTACTGTCTGTTTAACCATCAGGTTAGGTTACAGTTTGCTATGCGTGGAGAAACTGTTAGGCCAACCTTAAAATATGGATGGAGGCAGCTTTAGGCCAAACTTAATTCAATTTAACATACCCAAGATGATAATTCTAATTTTCAGGTAGGTGATTGCAAACATGCTTTCTACATGTTCCTATGGATAGCCCATATCATTGTTGTTCTAACAATTTTTAAAGAATTATTTAAAGAAACCATGTTCTTGATGTTTGGGGACCAAAGTAGAAAGTGACAAAAACAACTTCCTAAGTAATTTACTATCTGCAGGAGGGAGCATGAGTAAAAACCATGTCTACCCAGTCTTTCACTAATAGGTTTGGGGTAATGTTTCTTCCCTTTCATCATCATTTACGCAAAATGTCACATGGCACATTCATTCATGTTAAACAGCAACACAACATCACCACCAAATAAGAGCTAATATGTACTTGGTAGTTAATATGTACCAAGAATTTTTCTAAGTGCTTCACAGGCATTAACCAATTTAATCCTCACAATGACCCTATGGGGTAAGAAATATTATTATTTCCATTTCACAGAGACCTTATGAAGGACTTAATGGTATTATTTCCATTCAACAAGTGAGAGAAAGGAGGCACAGATAGTTTAAGTAGATGGCTCAAGGACACGTAGCTAGTAGGTGGCTGAACTGAGATTACAAACCCAGGTAGCTCCAAGTTCATGTTCACAACCTCATTCTAAATTGTCTTGCTCAGTAAAACAGTGTCCAATACATAGAATGTGGTCAAGAAATGCTTGTTGAATGACTAAAGAACTCAGCCCCAAAGGTATGAAATGGTGGTGGTGTTTTTGAATGTCTCTCCCTATCTTCACCCTTAATCTCCACTTTCTAATATTCCTTTGGGATTTTTCTGCCAAAGCCATACTTGGGGGTGGGGAGGGGGAAAGAGAGGTCTAATTTTCCTTTTAACAATTTTGCAATTAAATGTTCCACAGATGACAACAAAACTAGTTATGTCCCTCCTCTTTCTCTGCATTAGTTTTCCCAGCACTATACATAACCTCTATCAGTTGTTTACTCAAAATAAATCAGGAGAGAACCTTCTTAAGAAAAGTTCCACGTCTTTGGCAGTATTGAAATCAGCTGTCCCAGGACAGAAGTGGGAGGGAGTCCTAGACCCAGATCTGGGACCCCCATCCCCATGAAGAAAGTCAGAAGCCAGCAGCCGCCCATCCTTGGGTGTTTTGTTGTTTGAGCATTTGCTGTCCGCCCATGGTGGTTGGTAATTGCTGGATTCATTGTATGCATTTGGTCTCTCAGGTGTATTTCCTAAACCAACATAAAAAGAAAATGATAAGGGCAAGCGCGTGGAGGTGTTTATGTTTTCAGCTCCAGCCAATTACTTGAGACCTAAAACAACAGTTAGTGCAGATGGAAGGGTGCGGATTATGACGCGGACTACAATGGAAACCCAAACCTCCTCTTGCAGAGCGAGCCCGGCACCCAGCTGTCGTCCACTTGCGTTTAGTGTAGCTGCCACCCAGCAATTAACGCGCCTGGGCTCTCCTTTGGAAACCGAGCAGAGAAGAACAATACCACAGCGAGTTCAACTGGACCAGAAAGCAGGTGAGTCCCGCATGGAGAAAACAAGGTAAATGATCCCTTTTGCCATTGTTTCTTACTGGTGGGCAAACCATTAGCAGGGTGAGCCTGGTATTTAACACTTCTCCAGGTCCTTGAAAAGGATGCAAGGAAAAAGGAAAAAAAAATCCACAGCAGCCTGCAGTGATTGAAGTTCAATGGCGTACTCTATTATCTTCTCCTGTATGTTTAAATAAACCCCCAAAGCTTTCTGTTTCTTAGGTGAAATGTGTCCACATGCATGTCTCACATCTTGGCTGTCAACAGGGATTGCCAGATTAAATGAATTAAAGTAAATGAATTAAATTTGCCCAGTTAAATTTGAATTACAAACAAGCAATGAATAATTCTTTACTATACCCGTGTCCCATGCTGTATTTGGGACATGCTAAAAACTCATTAATTGTTTCTCAAAACTTCAGAGTTAACAATACATGCTTTTTTTTTGGTTTGTTTTTCTGTTTTGTTTTGTTTTGCTAAGTCTGGCAAGCCTACCCTCAGTACATTAGAGAAATATGTCCTTGGTAGGGATAAACTTGAAATTCAAAGGAAGTGATGGGCCAAAAATATGTTTCTCCGTTAAGGTGAGGGTTTGAAGTACAGTGGAATCACCTGATTTATCCAAATGTTTTCAGTCCACTCAAAAAGAGAGGGTAAGCTAAAGCTCCCTAGATTGGATAAGTGATAGGAATAAAAATGGAAGTCTTGGAGTTAAAATGTGTGTATGTTGTATATATTAATAGGTGAAGAGTTCTGAGTCTAAAAGAATTCATGGTTGAGTCTGCTTCTCACTACCTTCAGAAGCAGGTCCTAGGTAGTCCATGATCCACACTGTCCTGAATACAGCAGAACACAGAGACATAGTTGTCATCCCCGAGTCATGACTCCATCTCTTATTTTGAATTTCCTTTAGCTTCTCTGAAAAGGGTGCACTGCGAGGTACGCAATTCCAAGCAGGATGAAACTATTTTATCAGCATGATTTCCTGGTTTCATCTGAATTACCTGGGAGGCAGAAACCTAGAAGGCTGTTGTTGAACTCTTGAGTAGATTCAAGGAAAAGATAGGTGGTGTGTGGGATTAAACACGAGTGGCAATATATTTATAACTCAGGCATCAGACAAGATAATCTCTGCATATTAAGATGCTGCAGAAAAAGGATTAATCCTTTAACTTATCATTAAATCAGTTATCTCCTCTAGATCTGCCCTCTGTGTGGTTGACTAACTACAGGAATGGGGAATACCCAAAGGTAATATGTTAGGGCTTGCCCAAACATTCGTGCCAAGTGAGGCCAGAGTTTAAAGTGAAATCAATATCCTGGACTAAAGCATGTGTGTGTGTGTGTGTGTGTGTGTGTGTGTGTGTGTTTGTGTGTGTGTTTGTGTTTGTGTATGTGTTTGCGTGTGTGTTTGTGTGTTTGTGTATGTGTGTTTGTGTGTGTGTTTGTGTTTGTGTGTGTATGTATGTGTGTATGTGTTTGTGTGTGTGTCTGAGTTTGTGGGTCTGTAGAGTTTTTGCAGTCAACCCTAATAATACTAATTTATATTCTAGAAAAAAATGATTTTAAGTTTTATTTTTCTCAATTAAGACACAACTCTACATTCCTCTGTAAGTAGACAGCAGGTATAGAGTGCCACAGAGAATGCAGCTAAATCAGAAACTTTCTGAAGAATCATTTTGCTGGACAGTCTTCTAATTGCTTCCTCTAATTATCATAAAAATAATAAAGATTTAGTAATGCCAATGAGTTAAGAAGTATTATATTAACTGTGTTGCACACTGAGTTAAACAAGCCTCCTTGAGGGTCTCACGACAAAAGATAGACTACACTAACCCAATCACCTAAAGCCAAGAGCCGGATCTTGGCCATATCTATATCCAACTGTCCAACCCAGCATTGATAAGGGGAAGGGGATGAGTAATAATTAATAAATAAATCCACTGCTACTCACCCAGAAGATGTACAGACCATTATATAAACCATTATATAAGAGTCTTATCATGGATATAAACAGTTATTTTAAACACAAAGAATTCTAATCATACAAGCCACTTAATTTTTTTATTGTGGTAAAATATACATAATATTTATCATTTTAACTATTCATTCGTGTGCAATTCTGTGCCATTAATTACATTCACTATGTTAAGCGACTATCACTGCTATCCATCTCCAGAATTTTATCTTTCCAATCTGAAATTCTATGCTCATCCAACAATGGTTTGCCTTTCCCTCAAGCTGTCAGCCCCTGGTAGCCTCTATTCTACCTTCTGTCTCTATGAATTTGTCTATTTTGGCTACCTTATATAAGTAGAATCGTACAATATTTGTCCTTCTGTGTCTGGATGATTTCACTAAATATAATGCTTTTAATGTCCACCCGTGTTGCAGCGCACATCACAATTTCACTTCTTCTTAGGACAGAATAATATTTCACTTTACACGTACGCCACATTTTTTCTATCCATTCATCCATTCGACTCAATGGACACATTGTATTGTTTCCACTTTTTGAAAACTCACTTGATTTTTGTCTTTCACTATTCTTTTAAATATATTCAATGTGGGCGATCCTTTCTCTGCCTCTCACTTAGATAAGAAAAGTCCTATGGTCACTCTAAATCACAGAATCTCAAATCATCAAAACTGAAAACTTGATTTGACTCCCATAGCCACAGTTGGAGCCTACTGGGACGACTGCTTGGTTGGGTTAATGGAATGTGGCCAAGCTCCTTTCTTCCAGCAGCCTAGATTCCTCCATCCACCCTTACTCCTTGCTAACCAAGACATCTCACACTGCCATGCTGGGGAGGGTGAAGGGAGACAGGGAGGAGGATGGGGAGGCTGCTTGTCTGCTGCTAGTATCAGATGGCTCGGCTCTCTCTGGGCCTCATAGATGTTTATTGCCAATTGCTTCTGCCCTGTGTACTCTCATGGGTTCCACATTGATTGGCACTCCCATTAGGGTCCTTCTGCTGAAACTGCCCTTACAGAAGCTGTACCCTCTCTAGGCTATCGGCCCCTCCTCCCTTCCTTCTTGGCTGCTGCTCCCAGTGGTCTGTATCATAACCTCTTTGGGCTAAAAATCTCCTTGCCTGAAAAGTCCACCTTCTTAGGCAAAATCCCTTTTAAAACAATGCCTAGCCAACATCTCGTTTAGGGATTCCATATTTGAGGATTCCTAAAGGGGCATGTGGGAAGTTCCTAATGCTATCCCTGTCTATCCTACTTTACAAGAGGACACTTCCACTCTCCCAGGGGATAAGTCAGACCTCGACTGATGGACGCATGCTCCCTGCATGATCCGATTCAAGCCCCTCTTGCTAGATTTCATGTGACAGACAGGCTCCCCTCTATGCTTTGGTCTCTAAGGTCGGAGAAGACGAGTGCATCAGTTACATTTCAATCACTCTCTTCAAAGACTTCCTTCTTCAGTGCCCGCTCTTGACCTTTTTATATCTTCCCTGAGGATCAGGTGTCCAAATAGTTCTTGAACATTCTTTGGAAATCCCTGGACACCTCACTCTGTTATCCCATATTCATCATATCTTAATAGCACCAGTGGCCACAGCATCCTGCCAAGACTCATCACCTACAGCTGCTGTGAACTGTCCTTCTTTTTGAAGGAACATCCCTATTTACCCCACAACAGCCCATCTCGAACATGCTTTCAAAATCTAGCTGTTGGAAGTCCTAGCCAAAGCAATCAGGCAAAAGAAAGAAGGTATCCAAATAGGAAAAGAAGAAGACAAACTATCTCTCTTCACTGGTGATATGATTTTATATAGAGAAACCCTTAAGATTCTGCCAAAAGACTACTAACTGATAGACAATTTTAGTAAGGTTTCAGGATACAAAACCAGTGTACAAAAATCAGTAACATATCTATACATCAGTAACGTCCAGGCTGAGTCAAATCAGGAACACAATCCCATGTGCAATAGCCACAAAGGAAATGAAACACCTAGGAATACAGCTAACCAAGGAGGTGAAAGATCTGTACTAGGAGAACTTCAAAATACCACTGAAAAAAATCAGAGGTGACACAAATAAATCGAAAAACATTCCATGCTCATAGGTTGGAAGAGTCAATATTGTTAAAATGGCCATACTGCCCAAAGAAATTTACAACACTATTCCTATCGAACTACCAATGTCATTCTTCACAGAATTAGAGAAAACTATTATAAAATTTATATAGAACCAAAAAGGAGCCCAAATAACCAAAGCAATTCTAAGGAAAAAGAAGAAAGCCAAAGACATCACACTACCCAACTTCAAGTTGGGTATAGCCTTCAGTATAAGGCTATAGTAACCAAAACATCATGGTACTGGTACAAAAACAGACATGTAGACCAAGGGAACAGAATAGAAAACTCAGAAATAAAGCTGCACACTTGCAACCATCTGACCTTTGACAAAGCCAACAGAAGTAAGCATTGGGGAAGGACTCCCTATTCAATGACTGATGCTGGGATTTCTGGCTAGCCATATGCAGAAGAATGAAACTGGACCTTTAGCTCTCACCATATACCAAAACTAACTCAAGATGGGGTAAAGATTTAAATGTAAGGTATCAAACTATAAAAATCCTAGAAGAAAACCTAAGAAATACCCTTCTCAGCATTGGTCTTGGCAAATAACTTTTGGCTAAGTCCCCAAAAGCAATTGAAACAAAAAAAAAAATTGACAAGTGGGTCCTAATTAAACTAAAGAGCTTCTGCACAGCAAAAGAAACTATCAATGGATTAAACAGACAACCTGCAGAATGGGAGAAATTATTTGCAAACTATGCATCTGACAAAAGTCTAATACCCAGAATCTATGAGGAACTTAAACAAATCAGCAATCAAAAAACAACCAATTAAAAAGTGGGCAAAGGACATAAACAGACACTACTCAAAAGAAGACATATCTGTGGCCAAAAAACATATAAAAAAATTGCTCACCGTAACTAATCATCAGAGAAATGCAAATCAAAACCACAATGAGATACCATCTCACACTAGTCAGAATGGTTATTATTAAAAAGTCAAAAAACAACAGATGTTGGCGAGGCTGTGGGAAAAAGAGAATGCTTATAAACTATTGACAGGAATGCAAGTTAGGTCAGCCACTATGGAAAGCAGTTTGGAGATTTCTCAAAGAACTTGAAACAGAGCTACTATCATTATACCCAAAAAACACATGCACTCATATGTTCATCGCTGCACTTTTCACAACAGCAAAGACATGGAATCAACCTAGGTGCCCGTCAGTGGTAGCCTGGATAAAGAATCTATGGTACACATACACCATGGAATAGTACACCGCCATAAATGAGTGAAATCATGTCCTTTATAGCAACATGGATAGAGCTAGAGGCCATAATGCTAAGTGAATTAATGCAGGAACAGAAAACTAAATACCACATGTTCTTGCTTACAAATGGGAGCTAAATGCTGGGCACACATGGACATAAACTTGGGAATAATAGACACTGCAGACTACTAGAGTGGGAAAGGAGGTGGGCTGTGGGTTAAAAAACTGCGTATTAGGTACTATGCTCACTACCTGGGTACAACACACCCATGTAACAAATCTGCACATGTACCCTCTATACCTAAAATAAAATTTGAATTAAAAATAAGAATAAAAATTTTTTTTAAAAAAGCAGGAACAAGGAGTACTCAAAATCTTTCTTTACATGTAATTTATCTCTGTTCTATCAAGTACATGCTATATTAATATTTTTGAATTAAATTGAAACAGAAAAGCCATATAATCAACATATATATTCGAACAACATCAAAAGAGTAATCATTAACTTCATATTAACTTTCTATTCAAGCAGAGGAAGAACTGCTCGTCTGCATGCCAGCAAAATTGGATGTCACCCTTCTGTTTAGTCTGATGAGGTGTCATGAAGGAACAGACCTCAAGTAACTCCTTCTTATCAAATCTGTTGACCTTTCCATAGTCTTTGTTTTTCATGCCTCTCTCTTTTCAGCATCTAACTCTGTTTCCCTTCCCTCCCTTGACAATTCTTCCTCCCTTGGCTTGCACTGTACTCCCTTTATCTTTGTCCTACTTCACTTGCCAGCCTTCCTCTGGCTCCTTTCTCCTCCTACTCCTTTCTTTTATTCATTCCCCACCTTCAGTTTTATATTCTCTTTTACTTTGCAAATTAACTGACTCAGTCTTGCAGCCACAGCTGCAGCTCCATTCTGATGCTTTCAGAATCTCTACCTCTTCTCCTGCAGGAACTATTGCCACAATAATTCAGTCTTACAAGCCACCCAATAACTCTATGGCTTGAAACAACAATCCTGTATTATTGATCGTGTTTCTATGAGAAAGCAAGGCAGTCTGCTGGTCATGGCTGGGTTTGGCTGGCCAGTTCTTCTACATTGGGCTGGAGCTCACTTAAGTGGCCAGTGGTCAGCTAGCTATCAGCTGGTCTAGGATGGCCTCAGCTGGGAAGACTGGCTCTCTTCCATGGGTCTCACCTTCCCATACACCAGCCAAGCATATTCTGATGTGGAAGCACTTTTCCATTTTAAGCCTCTGGTTACATCAAGTTTGTGACTGTCCCAAAGCAAGTCATAAGGCCAAGCTCAGGGTCAGAGTGGGATGAGACCACAGTTACAGGGCAAAGGGAAAGATTACAAGGAGGTCCAAAAAACTGAGGCTCTTAATGCAGTCAACTATCACAGTCCCATTGCTTTCCATTCCTGCTACCCACATCCTTAGTTAAGGAGCTCGTTACTCCATAGCTGAATACTACAACCTCTGGTTCCCCAGCCTCTAGTCCTAATAAAGCCTCATCCATCCATTTATCCATTAACTCATTCATCAAAAAGTTTCTGCATATCAAACACAGTGAGAGATGCTGGAGATACAGTAATGAGCAAAAATAGCCAAGACCTCTGCTATCAAGAGTCAATAGATTAATCAAATAATCATAGATGCCACTACTAGATCAATTTTCCAAAAGTTCTGATTTCATCCCCTCACTTTCCTGGGTTTTGGTGACTCCCCATTATGCACAGAATAAAAGCAAATTTGTCAGCCTGACCTTCAAGGTCCTCCTTTACTTGGACCAAGTTCTGTATTTCCAGACGGGTCCTTCTCTAGTCTCCTTCATCAGCTCCTCTTTCTCTGCCAGGTTGGGATCCTCACTTTCTTCCAAGCTGGGCTTATTTCTGATCTGCCTTTCACCTCATATCCCTTCCCCTTCTTTCTCCTCCCCCTGTTATTTTGTCAGTCAAAACTGTACACGTCTAGTACAGACAAAATGAAACTTGCATATGTTGTCAAGGTCCAGCTCAGGACTCCATTATTTTGTGGCTACAAGTTTTTCAGCCACAAAACCCCTACCTGACTCAGACACCACCCTCTGCCCAGCTCATGGTCTCTGCTTAGTTTCATGAGCCATACCCAAGGTCAGGACAATGGCAAGGCAAGAGAGGCACCTAAGGTGCAAAATTTAAGGAAGCCCTCACCCTTCAGGTTGTGCGACACGGGGTCGACACTGAGAGTCGATGCCTCTTTAAATTTTGCATCCTGGGAGCCTCACTCACCTTACCCTAGTTTTAATCCTGGCCATACCTGTACTTTCAGTATTTGCTATTCATTCATTTCCCATGTGAATGGCTTATAAGACTGTAAACCTTCTTCTAAGTATAACCAACCAGGTTCATCTTGTCCATGGCTAGAAAATAAATACTCAGTGAAATAATTGAGTACTCAATAAATACTCAGTGAAATATATAAGGTTGCAGAGAAAGTGGGGTGTTCCTGATATTTGGCAAGGCCCAGGAAAAAGATCAGAAGAGATAAACAATGCAGGGATAAAGGGGGAACTGAATAATTCTACCTAAGATTAAGACAAGTAAATTTATGTTGCGATAATAAAAGAATTATAGGAGGCCAGGCGCGGTGGCTCATGCCTCTAATCCCAGCAATTTGGAAGGCCGAGGTGGGTGGATAGCTTGAGGTCCGGAGTTCAAGACCAGCCTGGCCAACATGGTGAAACCCTGTCTCCACTAAAAATAGAAAAAATTAGCTGGGTGTGGTGGCACATGCCTGTAATCCCAGCTATTCGGGAGGCTGAGGCAGGAGAATCACTTGAACCCAGGAGGTGAAGTTTGCAGTGAGCCAAGATCGCACCACTACACTCCAGATGGGTGACAGAGCAAGGCTCCATCTCAAAAAAAAAGGAAAAAAAAGAATTATAGGATCACAGGAAAGCAATGTTGCTATGATCGTTGGAGCATGCTACACACTAATTATATAAAAGCATAAAAATCATGAGCCCAAGCAGGGTGTCGGGGGACAGACCCAAATGTAAACTCTAATAGATAAGGAAATGGAAGAAGGGCTCTTACAGTTAGGTTTTGAGGAGAAGATAGAGCTAAATACACACATACATGCATATGTATATGTATACACATATACACGTGTGTGTGTGTGTGTGTGTGTACACACGTAAATACGTATGGCCATAGCAAATATAGAGGGGTAGATAGAAAAGAGGTCCATCAATCATGGAAATGTGATTTAAAAGTAGCAGAAATTGGCAAGTGAGACCAATCAAAAGGATAATGATGGGATTCTTTGTTTAAACACAAAAGCACCACAGGAATAGGTTGAAGATCACCTGCAAAATTTGACAGTGCACGCTCCATGAACTTCTGTTCATTGATGACAATACTAATGCAGACATAAGAAATAAAATTTCCAAGTAGCTCAGAATTTCTTTAAGAGCTGCAGGTAATTTCTGAAACCCCCTAATGTCTGTTCAGCATCAACTCTGAGTCTGAGTAAGGTCTGAAGGCTCAGTTCACACACCATGCAGTCCATGTGGGCAAAAGATAATATCCTTGGGACTTCATTTTCAATATAAAGTTAGAGAATTACGAACAATGCTAAAATGTGAAATAAGCACAGGGAGACCAACTAAGAGTAATATTCCACAATAATCGAAGGCCTTTATAGCTCTGATGTGTCTGGCACACAAATATCATTGCCCTCTGACTATGGAAACCAGAAGAATACTCTTCCTTTTTACTCCCAATAACGCTTTAGTTCTGCTAATGCTTGCTAATTCTCCAAATTATCTTATCCTGGAAGGATTAGTATCTCAGATACAAGCCTTGTGTGTGAAACAGTATCTTCAATTAATATATATTTGATTTCATATGTGTGTATATACATATATATATACACACACAAACATTATACACACACACATATTATACTTGTTAGTGGGAATGCAAAATGGTACAACTGCTATGGACAACAATGTGAAGGTTCCTCAAAAATTAAAAATAAAACTACTATATGATCCAGGAATCCCACTTCTGGGTATTTATTCGAAAGAATTGAAATCAGGATCTCAAAGAGATGTTTCTTTATACTCCCAAGTTCATTGCAGCACTATTCACAATAGGCAAAATGTGGAAAAAACCTAAATGTCCATTGGCAGATGAGTGGATAAAGAAAATATGGTTATATGCATATAGTGGAATTATTCAGCCTTAAAAAAGGGGGAAGTATAGCAATATGCAACAACATAGATGAACCCAGGGAACATTATGCTAAGTGAAATAAGCCAGCCACGGAAGGATACATACTGCATGATATTACTTAATATGAGGTATCTAAAATAGTCAAACTCATGGAATTAGAAAGTGGAACAGAAGTTACCAGGAGAGGAGGGAGAAATCTGAAATTGCTCAATTGGCATAGTTTTAATTAGACGTGATGACTACTTTCTAGAGATGTGATGTACAGCATAATGCCTATATAGAAGTATTTTTAACAATACTGTACACTTGAAAATTTGTTAAGAGGGTAGATCTCATGTTAAATATTCTTACCAAAATAAATAAATAAATAAATAGTATACATGATATGTAATACATATATGTGTAATATAATATCATATATAATATACAATACATATACATACATCCACATATATTTCAAGAGCCAGTGATGGCTTTATGTGATGGATCATTCACTATCAGCCCCAAATGCTTGAAAGATCATATCCTGGTAGTTATAGTTACGTTAATGTGGGGTACCAGGTGATTTCTTCCTTCTGCTTTGAATAAACTAAAAACTTGAGAAAGAAATGAAATCAGAACCAGAACATAGACAAGATCATTCTTCCTGCTCTCCTTCCAAAAATCCAGCCAGTTTCTATACTGGCAAGAGGAAGGAAAGGGAATTTAGAGAGGAGGAAATTAAAATACACACCACACAATTTTAAGTACAATATTTTGTTTCTCAGTTGAGTTGATATTTTTATTTGATTTGGACATTTTGAGGATCTGAAAGAATTTTAGCCTGAATCTGTAGAGCTGAGTATTATTATTTCAAAGGAACATTTAATTCAAAAATTAAGTGGTGAATACTAAAGATCTCTGTCGCACCAACTACAGAGGGTATTTTCAACTCGATCCTACTGGGTCCTCTCAGTTAGAGCCCTAAAGTCATGCCTTTATAATCCCTGGCAAGTGCAAATATTAAAATTCACATATTGGATGTTTCCATATTGAAATGTCAACCACAGATCTCTTTCTTATTCCATTCAAAACCACTTTGCATAGTCCAGTTACTGACCCTCATAGCACCCCAGTGAAAAAAGCAGTGTTATGCTTTAGTTTCTAAATAGCCATGTGAAAGTTTGGTAATTTGCCTACCCCAGGGAAAAGAAGTAGCATTTCAATAAGAGTGCAAAGTTCCTGAATCCAGGTGCTTTGATCAGACTTGGGACATTAACCATTATTTGCCACATAAACTGAAGTATTGAATTGTACACTATCTGACCAACATGAATTCTGGCTTCTCTAACTCCAAGTAATTTTAGTTTCCTCATTTCCCTTTGCTTTCTCTGCCTGGATCTCAGGCTATAATTAGCGTCAGGTTGGAGGAACTGGCTGGAAAGTTCAGTACCAACCCGGAATGTTTTCCATCATTTGACCAAACCTCGAATGCTGAACATTTCTAACATTCAAAGAGGGTTTGTTTAAGTTTTCCAGTTTTACCCTCCTGGTTTCAAATGCCACCAGAAGCAGAAGGGCCAAAACTCTGTAAGGAGAAGCTATTTTAAACAAGCTTGCTGGCCCAGAGCAGCCTGAAAGGACCCAGATGCATCTGAGAGAAGTAGCCAAACCCCTGGG
Source organism: Pan paniscus (assembly GCF_029289425.2). Lineage (NCBI taxonomy): Eukaryota > Metazoa > Chordata > Mammalia > Primates > Hominidae > Pan > Pan paniscus. The sequence goes on along the minus strand of NC_073271.2, from coordinate 31,178,579 downwards.
TGCCTGCACAAATGGAGCCTCTGGAACCTGGGAGGCTTGGCTGTTCCAAGGAAGCACAATTCAAGAGTGGGCCCTTTCTTTTGCAGCAAAGGAGGGCATGACCTCGGCAAGGCAGTGGCTGGAGAGCGGGGCCAGGCAACCCTCTGGGAGGGGGACAGCCCATGGCAGGACTGCAAGGCCACCTGCGACGCTGCCTGCCACGTGGACACGTGCTGTGTGTCTGGAAGAACTCACAGGATTGATGTGTTTCCAAACTGCAGACTAGGTGAAAACTGAGAGTCTGGTGCCCCCAGAGGAAAAAGCCTTCTGCTTATATACACATGGCCACCAGCTAGGCAGATGGAGCACAGGGAGAGCCTCCCTACATTGTGTGTCAAACCTCAAACTGTAAACTTGACCCAAACACGGCACTTGAGATGAGAGGTCCGAGTGACAATCCAAGAAAATGCTACCTTAGAGGACGTGGGCCTTGCCTCTTGTGGGTTTCTGCTGTCTAGAAACATCCAGGGCTTACAAAATTATGTCAGAGCAACAAAGTAGAAAAGTTTCAGAAAGCTCAAAGGAAGAAAAAGACATCTCAAAGAATGTAAACACCGTGTTATTATTTCTCTACTAAATTCCAATAGATGCAAGGCTTTCCTCAGCAATGTTTCTCAAACTTTAATGTGTATAGAATCATCTGAGGAACTGTAAAAATACAGATTCTCATTCAGTAGGCCTGGGATACAGCCCGCAATGCAGAGTCTCAGCAAGTTCCTGGGTGCCATCGACACTGCTCACCTGCAGTCTGCAAGCAGAGGAGGAAGCAGTTGAAACTCTTTCATTTGAAATAATTCTCCCTGGCTGCTCTTCATATCATTACATAACATTCAAGTGACAGGTTGGTTTCAATGTCTGCCTTTTTTCTTTCTTTTTTCCTTTTGAAATCATATTTCCCCAACAATACCTCTTCATCTAGGCAAGGTTAAGAAGTAAATTCTGAGGCCGGGCGCGGTGGCTCACGCCTGTAATCCCAGCACTTTGGGAGGCCGAGGTGGGCGGATCACGAGGTCAGAAAATCAAGACCATCCTGGCTAACACGGTGAAACCCCGTCTCTACTAAAGATACGAAAAATTAGCCGGGCGTGGTGACGAGCACCTGTAGTCCCAGCTACTCGGGAGGCTGAGGCAGGAGAATGGCGTGAACCTGGGAGGCGGAGCTTGCAGTGAGCTGAGAGCGCACCACTGCACTCCAGCCTGGGCGACAGAGCAAGACTCTGTCTCAAAAAAAATAAAGTCTTGGGTAGCTTAAATTTGAATTGCACCTTTATCTAAAGAAGTGAGAGGCTTGTGCGGAAGAGAGATGTGTCCTGTGTGGGCACCATCATGAGTGTCCAGGAAAGAACATCTTTAATAGCTGGGCTTCTAGGGCCCCCTAGCTGTCTCAAACCATTGGATTTGCCAAAAGCAGGTTATAGTCATCCCATGAAGCTTTGATGTCTACGTCCCAATTTAAAAATCATCCCTGACCTCATTGTCAGCACAGCATGGAAGTTTCTGAATAGGACATCTGTTAGAAAACAGATTTAGAAAATAAGGAAAAGCCACACTACATAGAGAAAATTCAGTAGCATTGTCCTCCTGGGATTTTAGACTCCATCCAATTTGGGTGGTCCATCTCTGCCTCCATTTTCTGGCCAGAGAATCTACTTTATAATAGACATGTGGAGTTCAGAGATAGCATGCGGCAATCATGTAATGAATATCCCTAACAGAGAGTGCTTTGATTGGATTGGACTGCACGCAGAAGTCTATACATTAATTACAGGGTTATGCAGGTAAACATCTTTCAACCCTTTCTAGTATTTTCATAGGGCCATTAAAAAAGACACCTGAGCATTTTCTCCCCACCCCGCCCCCCCACCCATGGTGGCATTTAGAAGCTGCAGCCAATATGAGCGAGAATGAAAACTGTCATCCAATTCCTTGGCAAAGCCACAGTCCACTGCAGACTCTTGGGTACAATCCCCAAGCCAGAAACCCAGGGTCTGAGTCACTTGCAGGAACTAGGACAGAGGGTGTGGGTCAATACACAAACTTAAAGAATCCTAAACCGTTCGAGTTAAGATAGGATTAAGTATTTCTCCAGGCGGTTCATTGATGACAGACGTGCCCTTTTGTCTTGGGCTCCTAGGGAAGTGGTAAGGCCAAGTTCACCAGCAGCTGGCTGAGGCTTTACTTATTGTCATGACCTGGAGGGTGCCCAGAAAAGCTCCAACTGTTGCCTCACCAAGCTGCGAAGTTATGCTGCGGCTGCCGTGGCTGTTAACCCCGCCCAGGAAGGCCGTGCAGGGCCAGTGTGCAGACCTTTGCATTCTGCCCCCTGGTGCCCTGTTGAAACCTCAGTCCCGAAGATGACAGCGTATAGTGAGGCTTCAACGAGCCCCAGCCTTAGAGTGTCTTTACACTCTAACCTGTCCTACAAAGACCCCACTGAAAGAAATAGATACCTGGCTAGAGCTAGGCCCAAAGAGAAAAGTTGAGAATTCAGGCCATTCACTGCCACATCCAAACCCTCCTCCTAAGCATCTGGACACCTAAGGCTAAAAGCATCTGGGGAGTTTCTAAAATTAAATCTCCCAAGGATATTCTGTATGGCCCCTTGAATTGCTAAGTCATTATTAAGTGTGAGTCGACTCTGCAGTGGCAGCTGCACATTACAGCCCTCGGCTCTTAGGGCCCTTCCAGGGAATATTAAGTGTGGGAGAGAAAAATGAACCTGGTTTGGGGTTCAACTCAGGCTTGACTTTATTAGGGAGGGTAACAACACAGGCCCATTATGTTCATTATGTTCACAGGGGATTTGCACTGAGAAGCAATATGAAACACGCATCACATTTAAAGATTCACGAGCCTCATAAAAGAGATGTAGCACTATTATTCTTTTTTAGATGTTAGCAAAGTGTCAACATGTGGCCAGCTAACTTCTCACAAGTGTAAGAGAAAGCGGTCTGTTGAGTTTCAATTCCTGCTTTAGTCAAAACAGGAGTAAGTAAAAATTGTGTCTGTTCCTTTTGAAAGACTTGTGCCATGGAAGCTACTATCGTTGTGGGTCTTCGTGTGTGTGAAATTAAGTGGATGAGGGAAAACCGAGGGAGTGTTGTGGGAGTTCAGCCTTTCTAAAGTGCCTGTGCTGGCTACTGCAGCTTAGAATCCAGGACTGGCATTTACAACCCATCATCACACAGGTTCTCTTGACCCTGTGTGTCGAAATTTCACGTGCGCAGAGTGCTATGGCGGATGTAGGCAGAGCACAGCCAAATGAATAAGGTAGTAAATTAGGAAAATAAGCCTTTCTTCATCTTGGAACTACAAAACAAAATGACGTTTTAGTTGTCAGCAGGTAAAGCCAGTGGGGCCGGAAAATGAAATACGTGTGACCACAGTGGTTTGCCCACTTACAAAATTATCCTATTTTTAGCATCTTCAAACAGGCATGTCTTTCTAAGGTAGAGGACGCGCTATATAATATTCATTAGTCAGCCCCAGGAGAAGTGTCTCCTCCTGGTTCCCCTTCTATTGTGACATCCTCATGTGCTCAAAGTGTAGTTTTACCTACAGGTGTAAATTAGCCTATTGATTTGAATTGAACTAGAGAAAGGCAATACAGGGAGCTTTCCCAAGTGACAACACAAATAAACATCTGCAGAGTAACCACTGCTTTGTCCCAAATACAGAAATTCTCTCTGCTTTGTTTTCCTTTAGCTTCCTAATTTGTGTGTGTGTGTTAAGACTGTACTATGATTTTATCTCTTTACTGAAAGAGATACATACTAAAGTTGTCCATTTAGGGGGAATAAAACCACATAATTTTGGTTTCATTAAAATAGTCTTTTTATTTCAAAAGTAAAATTCTTTCCCTTTCCCAGGCTTTAAAATACCTGTGAGTTGCCAGCCCGTTGTAGGGGTCAGACTCTCACCAAAACATTTCTTTTTATTTATTTTTCCCTTTTATAGTTTCACTTATGCCATGATAGACTTTACCAAGGACTTAACTCTCCCGGAGCTGATGCCTAGCATTTTAAATGATGGGATCCACATCCTGTCGGAGCAGCGGCTTGATGCCAGCGTTGAATTACTATTGAATAAGCAGCAATGAAATCTTTATCAAAATAATCAGTAGTTCCAAAAACCACAAATAACAACGGGAGCCGAGTTGTACTAAATCAGCAAAGACCATTGAGATATAATAAGTGACTGAGTCACTTTTTTCTACATCCCCCCCTCTTGCAAAGTCTACTCGGCTATTTTCTTGCACAGCCTGGGGGAGGGCAGGTGGAGGGAAGGAAGGGCATTGCTCAGAAAAGAAAAAAAAAAAATTGACATCACTTAAGTCACATGATTGGCAAGAACCAATTGAGATGGGCTGTGGAAAGGGGAACAGTTAAATTTGTAATTTGGGTTGTGTGAAAACTTCTTTGGGCCTCATAAACAACCACAGAACCACAAGTTGGGTAGCCTGGCAGTGTCAGAAGTCTGAACCCAGCATAGTGGTCAGCAGGCAGGACGAATCACACTGAATGCAAACCACAGGGTTTCGCAGCGTGGTGAGCATCACCAACCCACAGCCAAGGCGGCGCTGGCTTTTTTTTTTTTTTAATCTTTAACAATTTGAATATTTGTTTTTACAAAGGTGCATTTTTTAATAGGGCTTGGGGAGTCCCAGAGGTATCCAGCAGGGGGGAGAAGAAAGAGAGATGTAGGGCTAGAGGGGTGAGGCTGAAACAGTGACCTGTCTTGGTTTTCGCTCCGAAGGTAAAAGAAATCATTGAGTCCCCCGCCTTCAGAAGAGGGTGCATTTTCAGGAGGAAGCGATGGCTTCAGACAGCATATTTGAGTCATTTCCTTCGTACCCACAGTGCTTCATGAGAGGTGAGTACATGCTGGTCTTGTAATATCTACTTTTGCTCAGCTTTGCCTGTAATGAAATGGCAGCTTGTTTCACCTCGGTGCAGAGATGCTTCGGTGCCTGCCGGTTCCCTGTCTTGTTTGTGAGAGGAATTCAAACTGAGGCATATGATTACAAGTCTATTGGATTACTTACTAATCAGATGGAAGCTCTTCAGAAATGTTTTAATAAATACTTAGTTATGCTGTTGGAGTGTTCAGTCGGTGCGTGAGAACTTTGTCAAGTGCGAGTAAGTTGTGCTGGTCTTGTTTAAAGGCTTAGAGATTATGAAGCTTGCACGAAGCTCCCTGGGTTTTATTTTGCTGTCCCTTGCCCGGAATGCCTGTGTCTGAGTTATCCTTAACTCGGCATGCTGTGTGGCCCAGAATGCAGCCTGCCCTGGGGCTTAGCAGGCACATGCACAGAGCCAGCCAGGAGGGCTGGTGCCAGTGTGGGGCAGGAGGCGGAGGCTCTCAGATAGCCTTGCACCAGCCTGAGGACTTCAGGACCAAAGTGGCAAGGCAGCTGTCTCTGTAAGGCAGAGAGTACAGGAGACTGACAGACTTGGTTAGGTTAAAATCATCAGCATGGGGCTGTGCTGTGTTTTTCCTTGTAGCCTCAATGCAAAGAGACAACCAGCATCTTTCAAGAGAGAAAGGAAGCAAATTGTGGCATACCGAGGTCTCTCTGGAAAAGGGCAATAGAGAAGTTTCCTGAGTTAAGCATTCTCGCAGCTTAAGTCGTTAGATCACAGGCTTATGAATAGGAACAGCCAGGGCGGAAAACCTGTCTCCATTTTTGAAACCAGCCTCTTGAAATGGACAAAGCTGTGGTTGAGCTGTGAGTGTGTGAGTATGTGTGTGCATGTGCGTTTTGTGTATCTTTCGTGGTAAAAGAGGGCTGTGCTTAAACAAACAAAAATAATAACATAAAATGTCACAAAGGCATTGCCGTGTGCGTCGGGGCACGCACTCTGACCAGTGCCTGCAAAGTGTATCTTGATGGTTTGGCAAAGCTGAGATGGAGTGGGCTGGGATGGGAGAATAATTAATTTTCTGGCTACAAACTCTCTTGAGCACCCAAATTGTATCTGTGACTCATTATTTATTCATACAGCTAAGTGAGCAGGGGAATGCAGAGGGCTTGCCGGCCACTTTATCACAGCAAATGCTATTGTGAATGCACGGGGCTGTATGTTTCCGGGTCCCTGAAATTAAAAAACTTGATGAGAGAGAGAGACAGAGAGAGAGAGAGAGAGAGAGAGAGAGTGTGTGTGTGTGTGTGTGTGTGTGTGTGTGTGTGTGTGTGTTGGAGATGGCAAGAGAGAAGTTAAAGAGAAAGAGAAGAAAACAAGTCATTAACCAAGCTCAAGTTTCAAATTAAAGAGTTTTCAAGTGCTTCTTTACTGGCAGCAGAGGGAATTTTAGTGAAGTTGAATCATGCAGACGTGCGTTAGTCACTAGTCTTGCAGCGTCGTTTGGTTGGTAACACAGAGACACCGGCCACTGGTGAAAAGCTGCAAACGGCTCCCTGGCTGCATTTCCTCTGGGCTGCTAACAAGCAGAGGAAGCAATATTTGTATAGAATGACAGAAAAAAAAGATCTTCCTGGCTTTCCTCTGCTTTCAGTACCCCCTCAGAACGTGTATTGTTTCCTATTTTATCAACTCAGGAAGGCAGATTCAGGAAATTTTTAAGCATTCCATTGAGCAATAGGTTGGGTTTCAGTGTGCAGTGCTGGCCCCTGGGGCTCTCCTTACTGGCCAACAGCAAAGATGGTGAGGGACACGCTGAGCTATGCAGACATCAGGAAATAGCAGGAGTCTGGCTATCTCCCAGACAAGCCCAGGGCTCCTGTGCCCGATGGACACTCAGCTGACCTGCGCTAGGTTAGGAACAAGGGTCGGTTAGCTTTCACGGAGGCAGTGTAGGGAGGGCCTGAGCTCGCAGCAAGACTCAAAAGGGATCATCTGGAAAGGTTTTTCCACTCCTTCCTTTCAGGGAAAGGAACTCAGGGTTCTTTAGAATCTCTAATTTGGTAATATAATATTGAGATTTGATGTCAGAGGGCCAAGTGAAATCTTGGCAATTTCCTGGTTAATTTCATCCAAGTGATCCATCAACATGAAGGTTTAAATTGTCCAGGTTAACTGTCCACATCATTCACCCAAGCCGGAGAGGTGGCAAAATATCATTTCTTTTGATACCGTTTGGTCATCATCTTAGAGCTTGATGCTAGAAGAATCACCATCCCTGCCAACAAATGGCTCTCCCCCAGAGTTCTCAGCCTGTTGCCATAGCTGGGCCACTCGCAGTGGTCAATGCGGTCACTTCTGGCTGCCTGTAATTTACAGCATGTGTTCCCTCCCCAACGGCAACTGCGAGCCGAAAGGGAAGACAGCATCTTTGTTTTCTTCCTGGGATGGTACTTTATCAGTCCATGCAATTCTCACAGAAGGAAACCTGTAACTCATTTTTAGCCAGATACCCATGTGGAAATTGGGGGGAAAGAGAGGAGTGAAGCCAAGCAAACCATTGTTCCCTTCCTTGAGAGAGGCAAGCCGGAGTCTGAGAGACTGGCACATGAAATTGATGTGGTCTACCACAGAGAACTCGGGGCTTTTTCTATCACACCACACCAGGTTCCCACCGAATTTGCTTAGGAAAAAGACGAGATGCGATTGAAATTCCCTGGAATTATCACACATGGTGTGCAACGTAAAATTCTTGGCGAACCCAAACTTGGGTTCCCTTGAAAAGTGCAGTGTGTCGGCAGAAAGAGTTGAGGTAGGTGTGGGGAGGAAAAGCCTCGGCATGTACATATTTTTGCAAAATGGCTCAGGTAGCCTTGTTCTTAGAAGTGGCTTAGTGGTCTATGCAAAGCCTGAACACTCACATGCCTCTGCGTTCCTAGAACCACAGGTAAAAATCTCAGCGAGACCGACTCCCTGCTTGTCTTCTCAGCGGTTCAAGTTTACCCCACTGAAGCAGTCTTTCAAAGGGAATTGCCAAGTACAAAGCTGCATGTATAAAGTATGTTCTTCTCTAAGCATCGGCTTGCCGCTCTTTTCAGAAGAATATTTATTAAGACACTTCTTCTGGCTTGACTGAACACTTAAGATCTTAAGATCTTAAGACTTCAGGCTTAAGCCACAGAAATTTATTTTCACACAGTTCTGGAGGGAGACTGGAGGTGTGAGATCAAGGTGTCGGCAAGGCTGATTTCTGGTGAGGCCTCTCTCCTTGGTTTTGCAGACAGCTCCCTTCTCCCTGTTTCATCACATGGTTATCCCTCTGTGTGTGTCTGTATCCTAATCTCTTCTTATAAGGATACCAATTGCATTGTATTGGGGCTAGCCTAATGACGTCATTTTAAAACCCTATGTCCAAATAGTGTCAAATTATGAGCACCTTGGGGTTAGGACTTCAATGTATTAATTCTAGGGAGACATACTGCAGTCCCTAACAGTGGGTCTTAGCAAATCTGACTCACCCTGGCCCACAAGGAAACTGTGGGATGGGGCATCCTGGCTGCTCTCTTGGATGTTAAAGAATCAGACTGTAGTTCCTCCTTTGTGAGATGGAGTTTCACATCTGAAACTGCCCACACATTTTGAAACTATAAAAAAAAAGGTGTGATAAAGCTATCTAAACTCACAATCATGCCTTTGCCATTTAGACTTTTTGCACGCTAAGAAACTGTAGAAAATGACGAGTAATTTTGAAATGTTTAAGTGTTAAAAGAGCAAATGGCAGCCGCCCCAAAGAAACCTCCTCTTGGCTCTGCTTTCTTGGGGAGGATTGTCTTTGTACTTCAGACTGACTTTATTAGTGGGGTTTAGGGGGCTGTAGGAGGCCCCACAGCTGCTCACACACCGAGTACAGGGGCATGGAGCAACCAGTAGCAGAAGCACCTTTGGAAACAGCAACTGACCCGATTCTGAATGGCAAGAAGCCTTTCTGAGCTTTTGAAAGCAAATGAGTAGCTGAGACGTTCCTACATTCTCTCAAAATAGATCCGAAAGATGTGCTCAGAAAATATGTAGCCCTTTACTGAGAAATCAAGCCTGGTGAGATGCTGGGACAGAGGAGGGCTGCACAGCTGCTGTGCACACACAGACTTTAGTAAGGAGCCCAAGGCCTAGAGAGAAGAGTCTGGAGGCATAAGAGCACCTGCTATTAGAGAAAGCAATGGCAGGAGGTCTGTGCAGGGAATGTGCTCAGATGACACAGTGATGGCCTTTTCTTTTTTTTCTTTTTTCTGGGTTTCATCAAATAGCATATAGAGCTTCTCTCTTGAGCCTTAGTTTCCTCATCTGCAGAGTAAGGATTGCAATAGTACCTGTTATTAAGGTAGCTGTGTGGACCGAATTAATCTGTGTAAGGTGCTTTGCCCAGCCATATAAAGTAAGCAATAAATCTGAGTGGTGGCTATCAATGTTCAGTTATCTAAGAAGGCAGCCAGTCAACCGCTGTCTGCTCTAGGGAGGGAGAGGTCACAATGCCCTGGAGGACATTACAGGAGGCTCCCTGGAGAGAGGGACACAGGAGTTGGGGGAGGGGAAGTTGGGAACAAAGAAAAGAAGGAAGAGTGGTGGAGGCCGAGAGTACAGCCTGGGCAGAGTTAGAGCTGCAGGATCCCACATGGGCATGGACAGCAGTGGGTAACTCAGTCCACCCTAAGGGCTTTTCAACAGCAGGTCAGCCTTCCTTCACTTGTGGAAAAAGAACGAGAGCCCTTTATGAAATTCAACTTAACAAGTTTTGATTTTAAATATGGAGGCTAGTTGGGGCACGATGTCATGCTAAGTCTTTGATCTGAACACACAAGGACAACAGAGATGTCTCTTTTCATTGAGACTGCTGGTGTAGCTTTATTTTCTCCAAGGCTCTTCTTAAGGAAAAGGCCATTTTGCCTGTATACCTTTGAGCAGGTTCTCTGGGCCTCTGAGAGACTCCCATTTTCCCTGCTCCTTGGGAACATTTGTAATCATGTACTTTGTCAAAGCCCAGACATGAAGGTAGCTTTGATGGCTTGTCTTGTTGGAGGCAGCAGAGGAGGCCCACACAGGAAACTCAAGCAAATTTTCAGTTTCTCAGGTAACTTCCTAGTGACCTAGATGAGTCAATAGATGTCTTTGTGTCTCATTTGAGTTCTGCAAAATGGGCTAATAATATTCTAGACAAGCTTGCATCTAAATTACCAAGTTCCTGTTGGAAGTCTTTACATGCATCAGAAAGAGGTACCATAAAACACATCACAAATCTTCTTAGCTTAATAACACAAAGCCGCTTAAAAATATTTTATTTTCTGTTTAGAAAATAGTTCTCCCATCATTTCACAAATGCGAGATATTTTCCCTCATTTTCGTAATTGCTTTCTCCAACTCCCATTTTTCAAGAAATCTTCAGAAGCTACACTGGTGCCTGAACAGATACTAAAATGTTCAAAGCACTTTTCCCACAACTCTTGTTTCTCGGCCTCCCCTGCTCCTCCCCATCAGATGCCACCAGTCCCCTTCTTTAGCCTTTTTGCTGAGCCTCCAGCCAAGCCAAAGAGGTATGTCTTTCTTGACCTCTTCCCTCTCATAAAATATGATAACTAGGATGTCCTGGAGTGGTAAAAAGGGAGCATTTCCTTTGAGATCTTTGCTGACCGTGAACACAATCAGGGAGTACTTTCCGAGAACACAGGCTGGCTCTTGAACACAAAACAGGGCTCAAAACCTCCTGTCACCTTCAGCATGCTGGGAGGATAAGCTCAGACACACTGCTCTCACTTGCGCAGGCTTCACTCTTTGTTGGGGAGACACGCGTTATACTCTCTTGGCTCTCTGAATCTCTCTCTTTCTCTCCCTCCCTCATCTTGCAATAACACTGAGTAATGATGCCAGAAAGGAGCCAAGGTGGAGGAATAAACACTAAATCCGAAACATGACGGAAATTATGTATTTTATTGCAGTGACAGAAAGAGTAAGGCCCTTGCTCAGGTTTACCCATCAAAATTATGTTTGGCTGCACGTAGAGAAAAGCTGACCACAGTGGCTTGAGCAGACGGGCAGGAGTTCCAGAGTGAGCAGTCCAGGCTGATACGGTGGGGTGCAGGACACTCCTATGTTTTGGTCCCACCATGCTGAGGCCAGGGAGAGATGGCCTGCACCTCTGATCTGTCCAGGCAGAAAGGACATGGGAGGCCTCAACCCCTTCTTGTGGGTCCTGGTATTTTTATTCAGGAAGGGAAGCCCTTCTCTGCAAACTTTCGCTGACGTATTGCTTCGGCCGCAACTAGATCACAGGCCTCTGGCTGGAGGGAACCGAGGACAGTGGAGTTGTCACTTTCCAGCCTGGAGAGTGGAGGGAAGCAGAGAGGAAGGTAGCTGGGAGCAGATGTCTCGTGAACCCAGAGCCACATCTGCCAGACCTGGTGACAAAGACAGGCTGTGTGCTTTCCCAGCCATATCTTGTATCATTTGTTTTCTGTGCCAGCTGGGCTTTGGAAACAAATGCAGAGAAACTTTATGTTCTTCCTTCATTCCCTCTTGGAAGTTGCAGATGGATGCCAAGGGTGAATATTTATTCTTGACCCATTGAAAGCAAACTGGACAGGAGAAGGGATGAGGTGGGGGAAGGGGCTAGGTTAAATGGATCCAAGTTCACACCTATTTTCAGTGTCAAAGCCCCAAATCACACTTGAGCGTCTCCTCAAGTTAGAATGAGCAATAGAAAACCAGACAGCCCTGTATCTATGGGAATGTGGAAGAGCCACCACACCTTGCTGTGAGGGTGATCGGTTTCTCGCAGCTGGAAATAGTTGCTTCCCACCCCCCATCTTCCTCACTCTTTTAAACTCTCAAAAATCACCCAGCCTCCCAAATTTGTTTTAATTTTTAAGAGAATTCTTTTCTACAAAAGAGGGAAACCTTCTTTCAAATGGCCCTTCATAAATTTCCCTAAAGATGTTTTTATCTCTGATAGAAATATGAAAAATAGATAACCAGATAATTGCCCTCTATCTAGGCTTTAAACACTTATTCATACATTGAATTTCTGCAAGTTACAGATGATTGTTGCTGTGTGATTACTGGCCCTGTCTATTTCCTCAGCATGGATGTAAATCTTTCTCCCTGAGAAAGTCATTGCTTCGTTAAAAAAAAAAAAAGAAAGAAAGAAAAAGAAGAAAGAAAGGATGAATGAAAAGAAAGTTGTTATTCAGTTTTTCTCTTGAAATTAGAAATTTCTTTTTGTTTTGCTTTCATTTTGTTTTTCTGCAAGATCGGTGTTCATTTAGAGAATTGTTGATTTTGTATGCAGCACTGCCCTCCCATGCCATGGTCCATATGTGTCTGTTTTTTGATGGACTTCTTTTTAAACAATGAGTTCCCCAAGACATTTTTGGGGCCTCAAATGGGATCTTAGGTCATCACAAATAGAAATCTCAGTTTGCTAGTTGGGCTTGCTCAATCGCTCTGCTGATTTCAAGACTGATGCTGCTTTGCGTAAATGCGAAGTTCATGTTAAATTGATTCTAAATCAAATACTCAACGTATTCGGTCTTGAAACATGTCCATTGGGAGAGAGAACTATGCAGCTCCAACATTTTGCAAAGATTCTACTTTGCTTTCTTTGCCAACATCCAACTTTTACTTCTGGGCGTTAGAATACCCTCCGTAGAGACTGTGACTTCTCAAAAGAAATTTTGCTAGTCTTGAATGGAGAATGAAATAATAAGATTTGAGCAATAAATCAAATATAGCCTGAGAGCAACACCACAGAGCAGCCTCTGTCATCTCCTCTCCTTGGGAGGTACGTGGGTCTTGATCAGCTCTCATGTGCTTCTGAAAATGTGCAGGTTTTCATATATATGTTTTTCATTGTTAGTATATCCTAAAGAAAGACCCAGAAAATCTTGCAGCAGTCAGCTTGCCAGATGGGGGTTATGTTAAAAAGAGCAAACAGAAGTCAGAGCTCTGAACACACCACAGGGTATTCCATAGTCACATTCCATTGTGGGTGAGTTTTTGTTGTTGGTTTTTTTGTTTTTTTTTTTTTTTGATGGAGTCTAGCTCTGTCTCCAGGCTGGAGTGCAGTGGCCCCATCTCAGCTCACTGCAATCTCCGCCTCCCAGGTTCAGCCATTCTCCTGCCTCAGCCTCCTGAGTAGCTGGGATTACAGGTGCGTGCCACCACGCCTGGCTAATTTTTGTATTTTTAGTAGAGACAGGGTTTCACCATGTTGGCCAGGATGGTTTCGATCTCCCGACCTCGTGATCTGCCCGCCTCAGCCTCCCAAAATGCTGGGATTACAGATATGAGCCACTGCACTCGGCCCATCCTAGGTGAGTTTTTTAAGGGAGACAAAAAATGTCAGAGTGGCACTCATTGCTCAAGAGAGAAGCACTTTCCCTTTTTCTGTGCAAAATTTTATAATATGTATAGCTATCAATGTTTGTTTCTTATTACTGCCCCAGAATGTGCAAAAGAGAGTTTAGGTCAACTAAGATACATTGGTTTGAGTGCCATTTTTTCCAGGAGCAGTTTTAACACCAACCACAGTTTGCTGCACTTTCTTACACAGCTTCTGTTTGCACTTTGAACTCTGTGCACTGAGCCCCTCATTCCACACCATCTGCAGGCTGCATCTGGGCAGCTTCATCCAGCTCGGTAACAGTCACAGCTGAACTTGACATTCACCCACTTTGAAAGTATAGAATTCATAAAATCTGAAACCACATATGTGTATAAAACCCATGCAAGAGTGGGGAGGAATTAAAAGGAGGAGAAAAAGTAGTCCTCCCCTTCAGGAGTGTTCTCTCTTATCCCAGCCCCTTTCATGTAATGAATGGGTGAATGGGTGAAAATGAAATTATTTAGGCATTGACTGACAGGTAGGAACAGAAGCTCAGGCTTCTAGTTTATTATTATTTATTATTATTGAATCTACTGTTTCTAAAGATCAGAATGGCTTTTACTTCCAAAGTTCTAGAGGAGAGGAACAATGTTAAGCAACCTTAAACAAATATTAGCACTGTGAAAGGTGCAGGGTCATATAAAGAAGTAGAAGTGCCGACAATGAAAATTCTATCCAACTGTCAATCATTCCATATCATCACTTCATTTTTTTAAATAAAGGCTGTGTCTCCCATATGCTTCCCTCCAGGTTGTATTCAAAACAAAGAAATAATTGTATTACAGATGTGAATAAATCTGTTTAAAAAATAAGTGAACCCTGAGACATATGAACTATGAGACATTGTTCTATATGATGCTTTGTAAGTTTTAGGTGCTGTGTCATAGAGTTATATAGAGTTATGCATATATATAGTTCTGTATAGTTTCAGTTGGCATCTAAAAATTATATAACTTTATTTTAAAAAATCTATAATTATAAATATTGTTAAACTGCTAGAAAGGAAGAGCCGAATATTTGGCTGGAGTGATTTTTAGACATTTCTCTACCTTAGGGCACCAGAGAGGTTCACTTGCCCAGGGTTCCATAGCTGGTTGGTGCCAGAGTCCGAACGAGAAACCAGGTCTTCTCAGCTCCTGTCACCCACAGTTTTGCAGACACTGAATTTATGAGGTGGATTCCATTCAAGCATGCACATAACTAGCAGACACTTCTCGTAATCCTCCTCAATTCCCCTTTGCATTGCTCAGATACCACAATCCTTTGCAGGTTAAATCCCTTCACGTTGTGAACTCATTAGGCAGGGCAATGTATATGAATCCCTGAGTCCTTAAGAACGTCCTTAGGCTGTGTTAGAAATGCAGTTGCCATAGGAGTAACCGGCCCCTGCTGTCATTTGGATGTTCTCTCTTCCCCAAAATCCAGCACCACCTTGGTTAAGCACCCACCATGTGCCTGCCCACCTGGCTCCTTAGGCAATGTTACAATTAACCAGGTTGGTTTTGATGAGGGTCTAGGGCAAAATTTGAACCACCACAACAGCCAATGTGCACATCCATGCAGAGGGTTCAGAGATGGCCTCGGCCAAGGCTGCCAGGCTTCAGCTCTGGAAGGAGCCCTGGGAAGGGAGATCTTTGTATAAAAATTGGAACCCAAACTATAATTCCCATTAGGGATATATATGCTCACATCACTCCTGATTCAAAGCTCAGAAGTGGCCTCTCAGGAGAAATAAAGGTCTCTCTCTCTCTCTTTCACACACACACACACACACACACACACACACACACACACACAGAGGCCAGCATTCAAAATTCCCATGCTTAGGGAATCCATTGGGACTTCTCCCCAGGATGTACTGAATTCAAGGAAGCTTTCTCTAGGTGTAGCAGAAACTGCTGAAATGCTGAACATCAGCCATTTCCAGACTCTTGATCTTGCCACGTATCAGTAAATATTGTTTCACATGCCCCACTATCTATGCATGGTTATTTACTTATAAATTGTATGCTGTATTCCTGTAATGATATAATTATAGTATGTGCATTATATAATACCTCCTCCAAATAGAAATTAAAATGAAATTTTAAAAGCACTAGTTGTTTTTCCTACCCCTCCATGGACACCCCAATTTGAATCAGAAAATTCCTAGATACCAGCAAATGTCATGTCTCTGCTCACCAGGACGTAGCTTCTCTCTACAGACCTTTATTTCTTTCCCTGGAGGCTTCAGTCCATGTTGAAGTGTAAACTCCACTCAGATCCAGGAGGAATCATGTTTTCTTTATCACCAGGGGCTTCTTCTACGAGTTGCCTTTGATAGGGAGGCCAGGAGGAAGATAGGCCCAAGCTCAGAGGTGGGGTCAGGGAGCAGGAAGCCTGTGGGCTTTAGAATCGAGGTGTTGGTTTCTCCCTGTCACCAGCATCCACCACCTGTGTGAACTTGAGCCATTTATCGAACCTCACGGAGCCCCAAGTTTCTCATCTGTAAACAAGGGGAATGAGCCCTACCTTGCATGGTTGTCAAGAGGATTTGAGACAATATGTATAAAGCAATGGACACACAGAGGAAGTCAATAAGTACAAGGTAACTCTGAAAATGCCACCAAAGGGAGGCTAGGGACAGGAAAGCCATCTCCGCCAACCTCAAGAACGTGGCCCCGAAGCTGTTCCAGGAACTGGGCATGTATGAAGAAAAAAAAAAAAGAAATGTCTGCCTCTCTCATGTAGCAGTGCAGAAGTGATCTTGGTGCTCTTTGGCAGAAGGCTGAGTTTATGAACTTTAAAACTGATAGTAATAACAGCTAACATTTATTGAGCATATGCTATGCGCAAGGCACTTGCACCATTCCAAGCATTTTCTTGCCTTACTGTATTAAAATTTTGGCACAACCCTGTGAGTAGGTGCTCTCATTATTAATCCCACTGAGTGAAGGGGAAGTGTGGCCTGCCAAGGTTACGTGACCTGCTTGTGGTTAGGCTGCTGGGAAAGGTGGAGGTGGGGTCCAAACAGAGGCAGTTCCTGCAGCAGAGCCCACTGTCTGTCTGCCCGTGGAGGGGACAGGTCGGTGTTGAGAATATCTGTTTGGCATATGAGGGAGTTTAGCCTTACAGAGCGAAAGCCTTGCCAAGGCCCCATGGACAGGAGGCGACGCTGTGGGGTGGCACCAAGCTGGGGCACTGGCCACCATCCTGGACTGCTTTTCTGACTCTGGATGCATTTGGTGGCTTTATGGCCCCACCATTGGTATCCAGACCTCTCCTGCCCACGTGTTTCTCCCATCAGAACTGAGAGAGATGTTCAGGCAGTTCCCAGACAGCCCACAAGAAACACGCCTTTAAGCCAGGGGTGCTCAAACTTGTTCCCAAGACGATGGTGACATGCTGGGGTGGGGAGAAACCACTGCTATGCCTTCTTCCTGACCGACCAGTTGTTTTCATTTATCAATCTGAGAATCCATCGAAGGTGATATCAGGGTGACATAAATGAGGCACTTCCTGTGACAAACTTAAGGCGACACTTGCTCCCATTGTTATACAAGGCTGACCTTGCATTTGCATGGGCTTGAGAGCATACCACCTTGAATTTTGTGTCCCAGGTATATCTCTTGCCCTGTCCCAGTCCAGGCCGTGGAACACATGTACAGAAGAAACCACAGAGTGATGTACCCAGCAATCAGGGGCCTGCCACCTGAGTCCCTCCTTCAGGGGTGGGCCACCCCAACCCTGACTGACCCTAGCCAGGGTTTTCCATGAGGCTTGCCCCAAACACTTCTCATCCACTTATTCCTGAGGCTAAAATAAAAATCGTACCCAGAAGCAGTTGTTTCAGCTGTGACAGCAAGCAGTGGCCTCAGTCACTCATGTAAACAGGACCTCATACCACTAAGTGTCAGTGGCATAACAAGAGTTGAGATGCACACGCCTACTGATTGGCCTTTGAGAATGGCCTTTCTGCAGAGACATTTGTCATTTCACAAAGTCCATGTCACCAGTCCTCTGACATCATGACAATTCCTTTTGTCAAGAAGTTGGGGGTTTTTTTCCCCTTCTTTTCCCCCTTCACCTTTATTGTATAAAAGGCATTTCTCCTCTGATTATTCTACAACAAACTACTTCAGAGTCACAGAAAGTTCCTTCCCTTTCTGGAGGGGTTCGGCATGCTGAAGGATGCAATCATAAATGACTTTCTCCCCCCAAAGCCTGCTCACAGCCAGCCATGTGAGTGCCCTGATCAATGGAAATGCAGGGGGCTGGCCAGCCTCTCACGGCTGCTGTGCAAACATCTTCATGGGACAAATTAAAAGATGTGCAAGCTAATTATTCTCCACAATAAACAATAATAATAAAATAAAATCATAAAGCTCCTTAGGAAAGGAACCTGCTTTTCTTATACAGAATGTACAATTAACAGGAAAGTAAAAATTTCATGCTATAAACTAGAGATTATATTCTGGGCATCCTTGTGATTTGTTGTGCTTCTTCAGGCTTATTTAGCACTTTCTGCACACACGCCAGGGCTCGGTGGCCCACCTGCTCCCTGCTCCCTCTTCTGTCTTCCCTCAGGGATAATGGCCTCCACTGTCACCTTCAGACCCAACTTGGGTTCTTCCTGAGGAGTCCTGGCCCCCAGACCCACAGCAGCCTCTGGGGAGGCCCAGGGTTCCGACCCTTAACCCTCTCAGTTTAGGATCAAACACGTCATTTACACGGAAGCAGTTGGAGTTGTTTTAAACAGCCACATCACATCTCTCTATTCCTCTTTTCAATCACAACCACATGACCTGAAGGAGCAGAAAGCAGAGAGACCTGCAGTGAGCCTGGACAGCCCCCACCTGTGCCCCACATGGGTTCTGAATCTGGAGTCCGCGTCAAACGAGAGGGAGAGGGAGGAACCCTTAGTGCTGTCCCTTGTCCTCCGCACTGTTGTCATGAACAATTCTGGCTGACCCACTAAAGTTATGAGATGATGCCGTTTCATTGTGGCTTATGAATAATGAGAACAAATAACATTCACTTGCAATGGTGTCAGGCATGCTGCCTCCATTGTCTCTTTTAATCAAAACCTCACGATATAGGCACAGCTACTAATTCCCACTGGCTAAAAATAAAAAATAAAATGAAGCAAAAACCAGGTTACAAAAGCAGCCCAGGCCACACGGCTTGTAGGAGGCAGAACTCGGTTGGAGTCCAGATTCTCTTTGGCTTTCCCACTCCCATCTGGCCTCTCTGTGATGTGACAGGGTGGGGGGAGGGGAGTTTTACAGGTGCAGCCTGTGGGGTCTGAGAGCCTGTGTTCAAATGCCAGCTCTGTCCTTTCCCGCTGAGTCACCTTGAACAGGCTACTCACCCTTTCTGTTTCTTCCTTTTCCTCATCTGTACAGTGTGACGATGATGATTACCCATGCAGCTGTTGTGAGCACTGAATCAGAAATACATAGAATATGCTGCCCGATACATGGTCGCTATCATCACGGACTTTTCCTTTCCACCCTGATTTGCATTTTAAATTGGACACTATTTGACTGGACTTTCCCATTTTCTTCCTTACACGCTACCCAAACCAAATCTAACAAGTGAACCCCAAGTGTGTTATCCCAGTGAGTGCGCGTGGTCACTAATGCATCCTTGTACACTGGATCTGTTCACTCCTGGCAGCAAACGGCTGATGCTTGGGATGAGGTGGGGAGTATAACAGGAACAGACTCAGGCTGAGTAGGGGTCTCAGCCCTGGCTGATGTGCCATTGTACCCTGATCTTCCTCCTGTACATCTCTCGGGTAAAATGAGAGAGCTAGTGGCTGGGATTACTCAGCTCCCATGGTCAAGGTAAAAGGCATCATGGAGGCTGAGGATCTGCCCTCTGCTCACACCAGACAGGGTTTCCCGACCTCGCCACAGTTGACATTTGCAACCGAATCATTCTCTGTTGAGGGGACTGCCCTCTGTGCTGTAGGCTGCTAAGCAGCATCCCTGGCCCACACCCACTAGACCCTAGTGACAACCCTTCCCTCCTCATGTTGCCACAACCAAATGTATCTCCAGACATTGCCAGATGACCCCTGAGGGGTAAAATCTGGAATGTTTTTTGGAGAACCACAGCTCCAGAAAGACCTTAGGAACCGAGGTACTCTTGCTGCTTCCCACAAAGAAATGAAATGATGTGGTGGGTTTGACCCTCTTTAGCATGTTTGCCTCCCACACACCTAATTTGACCTCTACCCCACCCCAGCCTACTAACGCTGGCTACAGATGTCCACAAAAACTGACAGTCAGTGTGCAAGGGCATGAAATTAAGACCATCAGCCATGTCCCCGACGTGAAGAGCAGAGAAGAAAAGGCAGCCATGACTCTGGCCTGCTGGCGCAACAAAGGCTTGCCATCTCTGTTATCTACACAGTGGAGACAATTACTCTCCCTAATTTTACAGATTGATGACTGGGCTATAGAGTGGCCAAATATTTCATCCAAGGTCACACAGCTGGGAAATGGCAGGGCTGCAGTCAATCCTAGTCTGGTTTTGAAGTCTGGGTGCCTGACGAATAAGCTGTGCATTTTTCAAGAGAAGGCCTTCTAGAGAGGGTGTGACTTTGGTACTCTTGTCCTGTGAAATAAACTTAAAATAAGTTATCTTGGTGTCTAGTTATAGATGACATAGGAAGTAGGATAATGATTTGGTAATCAAAGAGCCCTTAACTCTTTTAAAACTATTGGAAGTAATAATAACGCTGTAATTCTGAGTCCTCCCCGTGCCTGATTTTGAATAACTCATTTTCCTTCTCTTTTCCTAGTGGGGATCATCAGTATTTCTTTGAAGACTTTAAAAATCTAGGAGGAAAGTAACCTAAAAGACAAGATAATGATAGATTTCAAGGACCTATAGATAATACATTTAGTCAAAAGTTTCAGAAATCCCAATGCATATTTAGTTTCATTTTTCGATGTGTTATTTTCAAATCCTCTCTGGGAGGTCACTTCTCCATGCTTATTTGAACAACTTGAATTTCTCCCGAAATTTCTGGTAGTAGTCATTAAAGGCACCTGACAGGGCTGTTGTTCAGCAAGAGAAGTCATTTCACAGGTTATGAGAGTTGGGACATGTGTCTGCATGAGGTGTTAGAGGGACAGAGAACAGGAATCCCACATCCCCATCACAGACATGGATGGACACACTCCATCTGCGTTTGCTCCCTGAAGCAGTAATACTTCCAGGCTGACACTCTGATGACCATGTCTTCTAGGATGCCCATTGGGAGCTCATGCAAAGGATCACATTCTTCTTCTTGCTCTGGTTTATTTGCTCTTGCCAAAACATAATTCCAGCTTTTCTGTTTATGAGTGTATTCTTTCAGAGACTCTGAGCAATTTGAGAGATGGCTCATATGTCACTTACCTCTCCAAAAACAGAAACTGGCAGATTTTGGGCACTCAAGAAATGTTGGATGGATAGATGAATGGGCAAATGCATGGATGGACAGATAGTTGAATGAATGAATGAATGAGCCAGCAGATGGACAGATGGACAAATTGATGGATAGATAGAAGGATGAATGGAAATGAATGGATGGATAGGCAGCTAGATGGATAGATAGTTGAATGAATGGGTAGATGGATGGATGAATGACAGAGGGATGGATGGATAGATGGATGGATAGACAGATAGATGGACCAATGGATGGATGGAGCTTCACCAGTCCTGTGCTTATGGCTTAAGTGTAAAAACATCAGTGGATGTAAGCAGAAGAGGCCACACTGATCTCCTCTCACATACAACCACAGCAGGAAGTAAGTAACTGGGATTTGCACCCAAACTTGGTTCCCCTTAATTCCTGTGATCAGCTAAGGGTAAGAAGCTGTATGTTGGGAATATTAGAGCAGAGAGGAGCAGGCAACATGGAGGTGGTTCCAGTTCTGTCCAGAGGTGCCAGGCTGGAAGTCATGTAGGTGTCCCTTGTGGGAAGCTGGACAAGTGTGCAAGGAGAAGCATGTGAGAAACACCACAGTCAAGGGACATCTTACTGCCCATGAGCTGATTGGCTCAGGCTTTAAATTGAATACCTGTGTAGAAAACAAATGTCTATGACCAAGAGGATTCATAGTCACGGGACTGATCATAAAGTCTGGTCCATTTCCCATTGGGTTATTTACAGGACATCAATCAAAGAACAGAAAGGATGCCCTCTTTTCCACTTTATCAGCTTAAGTAGACTTTCTTAATGGAAAAACCCAACTCTTATTTTTCCTCTTCAAAAAAGGTAACTAGTGGGATAACAGAAGAGGTTTGCTAAATAACTTAGAGTAGATTCCATTCAGTTCTAAGTCCACCTATTTCAGCGACACTTCAGGAAGGTCAGTAAGGGCAAGGATTGTCCCACTTATCCAGCCCATTATTCTCAGTACTCTTTCTCCATATCTTTCTGTTTAGGGGAAAATCTCCTTCAGTGAAATGTTGAGAGGTGATATGACATATGTGTGTTCCTTTTCCATTTCAAGGCTTGTGGCATGTGTCAAACAATCTGTAGGAGCTGGTGCTCCTGATCACCCCTGATCATTCCCCAAAAGCCCCTCTGTACCCAAATGCTTCTCAGCCAGGCTTGGCCCGCAGTCACTTAGAAGCACCCATCTGTGCCCATAGCCACATCCACATCTAAGACAGATTCCATCTGTGTTGAGGTTCATTCTTTGTTCCATTCAGGAATGTTCCTTAGTGGATCCTCCACCAAAATAAATAACTTCTTTTTAAAAAATATTTCCATGGACAGATAACAATGGTAGGTACTTTTAATGTACAGTCTTTTTTAGATTTAACTTTTTAGGATTCCACATATAAATAAGATGATGCAGTGTTTGTTCTTCTATGACTGCCTTATTTTATTTAGTGTAATGTACTCCAAGTTCATCCATGTTGCTGCAAATGACAGGGTTTCTATCTTTTTAAAGGCTTAATAGTACTCCATTGTGTATATATTCATCACAGTTTCTTTATTCATTCATCTGTCGATGGACACTTAGGCTGGTTCTTTATCTTGGCTATTATGAATAGTACCACTATGAACATGACAGTGCAGATATCTCTTCGACATACTGACTTCATTTCCTTTGGATATATACCAAGAAATCAAGAAATAAGATTTCTGGATCATAGGGTAGTCTATTTTTAATTTTGGGGGGAACCTCCATACAGTTTTTCATAATGGCTTCCCACCAAGAGTGTGCAAGAGCTCCCTTTCTCCACAACCTCACCAATACTTGTTATCTCTTGTTTTTGTTTTTGTTTTTTTTTTGAGACGGAGTTTCGTTCTCGTTGCCCAGGCTGGAGTGCAATGGCACGATCTCGGCTCACCGCGACGTCTGCCTCTTAGGTTCAAGCAATTCTCTTGCCTCAGCCTCCCGAGTAGCTGGGATTACAGGTGTGCACCACCATGCCCAGCTAATTTTGTATTTTTAGTAGAGACAGGGTCTCTCCATGTTGGTCAGGCTGGTCTTGAACTCCTGACCTCAGGTGATCTGTCTGCCATGGCCACCCAAAGTGCTGGGATTACAGGCGTGAGCCACCGCACCCGGCCATCTCTTAACTTTTTTTTTTTTTTTTTTTTTTTGAGACGGAGTCTCGCTCTGTCGCCCAGGCTGGAGTGCAGTGGCGCGATCTCGGCTCACTGCAAGCTCCGCCTCCCGGGTTCACGCCATTCTCCTGCCTCAGCCTCCCGAGTAGCTGGGACTACAGGCGCCCGCTACCATGCCCGGCTAATTTTTTGTATTTTTAGTAGAGACGGGGTTTCACCGTGTTAGCCAGGATGGTCTCGATCTCCTGACCTCGTGATCCGCCCGCCTCGGCCTCCCAAAGTGCTGGGATTACAGGCGTGAGCCACCGCGCCCAGCCCATCTCTTAACTTTTTGATAAAAGCTTTCTTACCAGGTGTGAGGTGATAGCTCACTGTGGTTTTAATTTGCATGATGAGGAGTGATGTTGAGTATTTTTTATACTTACTGGACATGTGTGTACCTTGTTCTGAGAAATGTTTTTTTCAGGTCCTTTGCCCAGTTTTTAAATCACATTATTTATTTCCTTGCTATTGAGTTGTTTGAGTTCTTTATGTAGTTTGGAAATTAATACCTTATCAAATGCTATGATTTGCCAGTATTCTTTCCCTTTCTGTAGGTTTTGTCTTTATTCTGTTGAATGTTTCCTTTTCTGTGCAAAAGCTTTTTATTTTGAAGCCATCCTAGTTGTCTACTGTTGCTTTTGTTGCGTACGCTTTGAGATCATATTCAAAAAAATCTTTGCCCAGACCAATGGCAAGAAGCCTCTCCCCTGTGTTTTCTTCCAGTAGTTTTATAGTTTCAGGTTTTAGGTTTAAGTCTTTAATCCATTTTGAGCTGATTTAATGCCCTCTTATCTTTGCAATTTTTATACTTTTCTTTAACATTTTATCTCCTGGTTTCATTTCCCATGGGTCTATTTAGTCAATCTCCTTTTTCATTTATTTAGACCATATTTATTGATCTTGCCAGTTTAGTTTTTCCTCATTACTTTTCTCTTCTTCTCCATGCTTGTCACCTTAAAATATCTTACCCCAGTGGTTTTTTTATTTTTTATTTTTTTTGAGACAGAGTCTCACTCTGTCACTCAGGCTGGAGTGCAGTGGCACGATCTCGACTCACTGCAAACTCTGCCTCCCAGGTTCACGCCATCCTCCTGCCTCAGCCTCCTGAGTGGCTGGGATTACAGGTGCACGCTGCCATGCCCGGCTAATTTTTTGTATTTTTAGTAGAGACATGGTTTCACCGTGTTAGCCAGGATAGTCTCGATCTCCTAACCTCGTGATCCACACGCCTTGGCCTCCCAAAGTGCTTGGATTACAGGTGTGAGCCACCGCGCCCGGCCTCACCAGTGGTTTTTACCTGGAAGAAGGAGGCAGTGTGAGGAGGAAGGGGGTCATTTGGCACTGTCTGGAGACATTTCTAGTTGTCACAACTCAAGGGATAGAGGGGACTGTACTAACATCCAGTAGGCAGATGCCAAAGATGCTACCAAACAGCCCACAATGCGCAGAACAGAAATGTGATCGTGACAAGGTTGACAAATCCAACCTCGTACTATTACCAGGATCGTGGTTGTAGGACTTGCCAGAGTCCTAGAAGCAGAGTTGGGGGCACCACTGAAGTGGTGAGGAGGGTGCCAGGTGACCAGTAGAACCATGCCAGAAGCCCAAGAGGGAAGAAATTCCTACAGAGGTCAAAAGATCCCCTTAAGAGAGAAGCTAAGCACTAGGACCAGCAAGCTGCACCAGGAAGAGCAGTAGGCCTGTGATTGGGATGGTAGTGAAGGTGCCTGAGGCAAGGAATGGCTAGGAACACTAGGAAGCATTTCTCCAGAAAGACACCTCGCCAAGGGCTGGGGCCCTGTAGGTTGCCAGCACCAACCGTGTGCCAGGCTCTCTCAGGTGGTCTCCATAACTACCCCACTCACCTGCCCAATGCCTTAGAAGCCAACGTTGTTATGCTGGCTCTGTTAATGAAAACACTGAGGCTCAGAGTTTAGATAACAAAAATTTTGAAGCTCAGAAAGGCTAAGGAAGAAAACCAAGGTGACACGGCCAATGATGCTAGCTGTGTTCGGATCAGAACTGAGGTGTATTGGCTGCTTTCCACTAAACCATGTTAAGCTAACTTACTAGTATACTACTGTTCTTTCAGTCTGCTTCATTGTATGTAATACACTCGATATTTCCTTTAACTTGAGCTTGGAGTTGGGCATTTGAGTTGACAACCCATCAGGCAGAAAGGAAGAAGGGAAGCCAGCCGGAGTGGAAGAGATGGTGGAGAAGAGATGGTGGAGAGAGGCCACCAAGAGCTCCATCACTAGGCAGTGAGTGTGAAGGGCAAGCATCCATCGTTTGGCTCATAGGTTTGGTGACCTTGATTTCAAGTGGAAAATTAACTATATTAAACAAAAAGGAACCCCTCTCCAATTCACACTGCAGACAGATGAGCTAGGGGTCTACACTCCCTTTTTCGCACTTCCTCTGTGTCTTTGATGACTGTATAACCAGATTCTCATGACACTCTCACCACTACCCCATTTCTCTTCCCAGCTTCTTCTGATCCTAGACCCATAGAGCGTGTCCATGCTTAATAACACTCTGTAAAACATGTTGGTGATAGATAAGCCATCGGTAAATTTACTGAATGATCCATGTGGACATGACACTGTGTTAGAAAGTAGTCTTGAACATAAAGATTATATAGCATGAAATGGCTTCAGAGAACTTACTGTCTGGTCAGGGAGGCAGAGCCTAAGCATGAGAAATATTCAGTCAACAAAATGAGAATCGAGTGGCCTATCATTAATACCACAGCAGCGGCAGACCAGGAAAGTAACTGCTTGCTGAATGGGAAGCCATGATCTGAAGAGGGTTCGGAGAGGAAGATGGAAGTCATTTTATTCCAGGGCTGGGGAAAGACAAAGGAGAAGAAATGAATGAGGTAGCCAGGTGGCTCCAGGAGTGCTCAGGGGGCAGTGAAGAAGTCACTGAGGCTCGCCTGTGAACAGCAAAATTGAAGCCAGGTCTTTGAATGCTGCAGTGAGAAGGTTGAACTTAAACCTGCAGACCAGGGACTCCTAAACTTGGCGGTACATAAGAATCCTCAAAGCGTTTGTTAAAATGCAGGTTCCCGGCACCCACCCTGAGAAACCATGATGAGTCAGGCAGAGGGGCCCAAGAATCTGCATCTTAATAGCCCTGTAGTCCCAGCCATACTTTAAGAACCTTTCTGTAACAGGAAGTCTTTGACTGGTTTTGATGAAGTCTAAATGAAATCTTCAGGAAACTTCAGGCCTAAGCAAAACTGAGCAGAACCTATTTTTACAGCTGACAACTAGCACTGCCTCTGGAGGGACCTCTATGTTCTAGCTGCTGTCTGGAGATTTTATTCATATACCATGGATTTCTTAGTCTAGTCTCTCAGTTCTCAGATACTACTACTAATTAAACATGACTCAAAAACATGCATTTTTAAATGTAGGCCACAAGATCCTAAAGCCAGTCTGAGATAACATTGGATCTAGAATATTCAAATATGGGCTCCAAATTCTGTACCATTACACAAAACCATTCAACTTCTGAAAAATGTGGACACGTGTGAGTTCTACCTGCAAGATGCAAATGTTTCATTGATAGGAAAGAACCTGTGGTTGGGCTGGGGTTTTTGTGTGTGTGTTTATATTTATTTGCCACATCCCACCCTTCCTCCCCCATCTCTTGGCTCAGAACCTAACTTCAACTCTCCTGAATCCCCAAGGCCACTCCCAACTGGGATTTTTTAAATACTGTAACCATTTCAAACTTTCCTTCCCTTTGGAACCTAAAGGAATTT
Organism: Pan paniscus; assembly: GCF_029289425.2. NCBI lineage: Eukaryota > Metazoa > Chordata > Mammalia > Primates > Hominidae > Pan > Pan paniscus. The sequence goes on along the minus strand of NC_073271.2, from coordinate 31,151,871 downwards.
CATTTTCCATTTTCCATTAGCAAGGTGGATCCAGTTAAACCAGGGCCTCAGGAATAAATACAGCTTGGTTTAAATATTTGCACATCTATTAGGTTTTACTCTAAAGCAGACTGTCCCGGCGACGCCTTGCTATTCACAGTGTGGTCTTTGGACTGGCAGCATCACTACCACCTGGGAACTTGTTAGAAGTGCGGAATCTCAGGCCTCAGCCCAGACCTGCTGAATCATCGTCCCCATTTGCTCAAGAGCCCCGTGATTGGCCTGATTTTCATGCACATAAAAGTTTAAGGAGCCCTGCCTAAATCTCCCGCCTCCAAGCTGTCCCCGAAATGTTGGCCTCTCTGCCTCTGGACGCTTGCAGAGATGGGGTAGTGGAATCAGTTTCATGTGGGGGTAGGGTGCGGGCTTCACCCCCTCCCTTCGCCCCCTGCCCCTCCACCCTGTCCCTCTTGATGCTCTCCCAGCGGCTGCACCTGCAGAGTTTTCACTTCTCTGGGAAGCCTCTTGACACAGACCCCGTCCTTGCCTCTAGGGTGGGGCCGCTCTACTTCTTTTCTTTCAAAGAGCCTGGGATGCTGACAGCCTCAGATGGAGGCATCCTGTTTGTCGAAAAATAAACCGGCAGTTAAAGCAGGGTTGCGAGAGCGAGAAAACCACAGGCCTGCGCGCCGCTGATAACGCGCGGGCAGGCAGCTTTTGCAGAAGTTCCGTCGCTGCGGCGCGCTGCGCACCAGAGCTGCGCCACCGCCTCCCTTCCTGTCTGGGCCGCTCGCGTCCCCGCCGTTTCTGGCTGTTGCTTTCTGCGTCGCTCTTTCAGTTACTTCGCCCATTGCTTTTTCTAAAGGATCCCCTTGCTGCTCCGCCATGAGGGATGGATCCACCAACAACTCCCCGGGCGGATGCGCGCAGATCCTGGACCCATAGGAGGCCAAAATTTACGAGCTGTCATGAAAATGACACCGTTTAAGAGAAGCTGAAGTTGCTTTCTCTTCTGCAGTATGTAATGCTTTGACCTGGTTAAAATAAATAAATAAATAAAAATTTAAAAAGAAAGAAAGAAATACAGAAAGAATACATCCTCATGAGGCCTGTAATGCCAAAATGAAAAGGGACCCCAAAGTGCAATATCCAGATTGCTTTTCTTCTTGGAGAGAGTTGACCTGGCCTGATTCTATGCGGTGAATAACTAATTATCAATCTTCCCCTTTTGAGGGGTATTAAAGCCTCTTTCCCCATTTGCCTGTTATCAGATAAGCTAGGCAGATGAGAAGTCAGTGGGTAACCACAGGTATAACCACGATATTCACTGGAAACCAAAAGATTTGACCCCCCAGGTAAAGAATATACTTGAAAATAAACCTGAAAATAGTTTTACAGAAGCTGAAAAACTCAGTGTTCCCGAATCAGTAATACGAACTTCTCTGAGCATTAAAAAGTACAAGCACTCCTAAAAAGGACATCTTGAGTCACAGAAAATGATGCCTATTGGGGTTGATTGAGTCCCTTTGGAAGAGACCCCTGTGCCACGGTGCACCAGAAAGTCTCCATCATTGTTGGGGCCTCTGCAGTTGTTCCAGCTACCCAGTGCTTTTTTATTATTCTTCTTGTCCGAAAACATAGAGTAGAAACAGTCCATACTCATTCGTTAATCTTCCTGTGTTCATAACGAGCAAGCACCCTAGATGAGTAAGAATCTACCTTATTTTTAAGAATTAGCAGAGAACCATATGAGTTTCCCTTTTCCTCCCCTAGAAACGTCCTCAGGTTGGCTAACTTTCCTATTGAGCAATTCCTCACAGCAATCACTCCGCACACCTCTCATCTGAGAGGCTGTCTTTCCATTCCTATGAGCTTTTCTTCCTCTGTCTCATGGCCTCACTCCTAATTATTCATGTTCTCCTGCTGAAGGCCCCTTGACCTAAATATAGAGACCCGTATATTTTGGCTACTCATGTATAGACCCTAATAATGAATAACTCAACTTTATGGTGACATAAAGGAGGAAAACTCAGGCCAAAGAATGTTTAATTCTTAGGGAAGAAGGAGAGAGCTGGCCACGGATAGCGTGTGCTGGGTGTTAATAGCCACGTGCACAGCCTGTTGGGGAACTTGGCTCTCTCTTGAATCTGGTGCAGGGCATCGGAACGTCTGGGGGAGGAGCACATAGGATGCTGCTCAGGTTGAACAGGGCTGGACCATGAGAGCTTTGAATGCACTCAAGAAGGAACTTTCTTCGGTGGGCCGGGGCCAGGCCAGATTGATGAATGATCGATTCCTATTATTTACCTTGAGGTCCTCATGGAGATATTTTAAATGGACTTCTTTCTCATTTATAAACTGTCATAAACAAATGACTAAAAGATGTCTAAGTGGTGACTAGAAAATAATAAACCTCATTTCAGCCATATATTTCAGAATTTACACATCTGTTATTGTAGTGTCCTTCAAAGTCATCCCCTGGGAGGGAGAGGGAGCACCATTCTAACAGCACCATTATTACTTTAAACATCTTCGGATCTGCTTTTTTAAAATGACTTTCAGAGTTAGTTTATTGGCTAAACAAGTAAATCCTCCTTACTTTTAAATCACACCTCATTTCTGAACAAGACAGGTATTGTCAGGTTTCCTTGGTCACCTTATTTGTCACCAGTCTTGATCTTAAATGCCTTATGGCTGTTTCTAAAAATCAGACCCATCACTTATATTCCAGACATTGAGGCTATTCTAAAGCATATGCACCATTGTATGAATTCTAACTGGGTGCTGAGAATTTCATCATCACTAGAAAAGAATGTCAAGTTGCAAAGTGACTAGGTTGGAAGAGGCAGTATTAACTACAACATCTTAGGTGTATGTTTAAAAAGTAATCTCCAAATTAGTCACACCTAGTTAAAAAGAAAATAAAAGCCTGGTGCTGTCATACTGTAGTACTTTCAGGGCAGGAACCTAACTGTATAACTGATCCTCACTTTCTGAGAAGTTAAAAGGATGGGATGCAGAAAGTGAGTTAAAAGTCAGTTAAGTCTTTTGAAGAATGCCCAGAGGTCTACTTTTACCACAGACATGCTCTGATTATTAATAGCACACACATAAAGACATTGTGTTGTATTAGGGTATTGGTTAGGTTGCTATGAGAGAGAGATTCCAAATTATCAGGGCTTAAACAAGATAGAAGTGTGTTTCTCTCTCTTGTAGAAGTCTCAGTAGATTGGCATGGCATCTTCACAATCACAAAGAACCAGGTTTCTGCTACCCTGATGGGCTGCCTTCTGCAATGCCTGGCATTTACCTCATGGCTCAAAATGGCTGCTCCAGCCCCCAACATCACATCCACATTCCAGCCAGCAGCAAGAGAGAATATGGAAGGGGAAGATCTACTCTTTCCCTTGAAGAGCAGGATCTGAAATTTGCCCAGACACTCCTGCTGACAAATCATTGACCAGAACGTAAACAAACATATGGAGGCACCTAGCTGTAAAGTAGGCTGGGAAATACAGTCTTTTGCTGTGCAGATATGTGCCAGGCTAAATATTTATTTGTTTATTGATTTGTATTTATTTAATATGTTGATATATATTTATAATTAGTATATAGTATATATGTAAACTATATATAGTAAAATATATAATAATTTAATACACGCATATATAATAAAATATATTTCACTTAATATTTAATTTATGTGTTTATTATTTTTACAAAAGAAGTCTGTGACACCATAAAACTGGTACCCACAGATGCTCTCCTTATTCTCACTTCCACCCATCCTCAATTGTGTACCCACTTGTGAGCCGTCACTCCTGTAAATCAGGCAATGTTGACTGGATTCCTGTGCCCCCCTTTCGTTTCCCACCCTCAGGCTCCAGTCCTGTCTTTATCCAGATGCATTCACAGCTGGAGACTAGCCAGGAGAGAAAGCAAACCATTGGCCTCAATGAGGCAGGGCTGGAGACCAAAGTGCAGGGAAGCCCTACTCTGCCCTGCTAGCCCCGCAGGTCAACTTGAACCACCTGAGTGCCTCTGGCCTCCCCGCTAGGGAGGAGACAGTCATCCACAGTCCAGCCCCCTGCCATGAGCTGCAGCCTCAGTCTGATCCACCCACCCACCTGGGACAGGGAGAGAGTGACAGAGGAGAAGGGAAATGCTTGCAGGTGAAAATCTGCCTGCTTTTCCTACAGCAATGACATATGGGCTTCGAGTAGTTTCTGTTCGCATCATCTCACAAGACTTGATTGTTAATTTTCCGGAGTTTTGCAGGCTGGCAGTTAAACAAAGACATCATGCAAAATTAAATTATGCAAACTTAAGAGTTAAACAAAGGCCAGGTGTGGTGGCTCACACCTGTAATCCCAGCACTTTGGGAGGCCAAGGTGGGCTGGTCACTTGAGCCCAGGAGTTTGAGACCAGACTGGGCAACATGGCAAAACCCTGTCTCTACAAAAAAGTACAAAAATTTTCCAGGAATGGTGGCATACACCTGTAGTCCTAGCTACTGAAGAGGCTGAGGCTGGAAGATCACTGGCCCTGGAGACTGAGGCTGCAGTGAGCCGTAATCATGCTACTGTACTCCAGCCTGGGCAACAGAGCAAGACCTTGTCTCAAAAAAAAAAGGTCAAAATCACTAAAAAATAATCTCCGCCTTATTATTATTATTATTATTCAGACAGAGTATCATTCATGTTGCCCAGACTGGAGTGCAGTGGCGCGATCTCGGCTCACTGCAACCTCCACCTCCCGGGTTCAAGCAATTCTCCTGCCTCAGCTTCCTGAGTAGCCGGGATTACGGGCACCCGCCACCACACCCCACTAACTTTTGTACTTTTAGTAGAGATGGGATCTCACCATGTTGGCCGGGCTGGTCTCGAATTCCTGACCTCAGATGATCTGCCCGCCTCAGCCTCCCAAAGTGCTGGGATTACAGGCCTGAGCTACAGCGCCCAGCCTCTGCCTTATTATTTTATTGCAGTTTACAAAGATCTATATGCACTTGTTTCTTATCTCTAAATGGTGGAAATGCTCTAACATAGAGTGTTGCTGTGAGAGGAACTATAGTGATCAGCAGTGATTGCTGAAATCTGCAAATGTTATAAGTCAAAGCTGTTTATCCTGAAGAGCTGGTTGTTAAATGTTCCCCAGCTCCTGCTGGTTTAGGGATAGGAGATTACTGATACCAGACACCCTTCAGGCACTCCTGCGGGGCGCAGGCTAGAAAACCAGCGGGCTCCATCAAGAGTAAGACCGAGAAGGAACCTCTCTTTACCACCCAGCCTATCTCTCAACATGCCCTTGCCTGCACACACCTGATGCAGATGCTTCCACCCTCTTTCGTCTGTTCAAAGGTAAGCCACATTCCTTTGCCCGGTGCTGCTGGTAAACCACGGAACCGCCAATCAGCTCCTTCAAGACTATTGTCTACACCCGCTCTCAGCTACATGTTAGCCCGTGTTCAGTCGGGAGGGGACAATGATCCCCAGCAAACTGCTTCTGAAGCTGGAGTTGACTGTTTCACAATATAAACACATGTATTTCACATTGATATGTGTCTTGGGGATCATTCTCGCCTGCTCCTGGAGTTCTTGCCAGCCTCTTAAATGGGAACTCCTACCCTTTTGGAAGCATTGAGAGAAGAGCTCTGAGCTTCTATCTGCCTCTGCCTTCTTCCGCCTCATGAGAGGAGAGGCACATCCAATGGGAGAGATTGAGAGAGGCCTTCTGGGGACAGCCTGCCTGATATGGTGCATTTTCCTCTGCCTCTGTCTCCCTGGATGAGGCCTGAGGCAGGGCCTGCTCCCACCCCAGCTATGCCCTGATCTCAGGGCTCAGCAGAGATGAGGTCAGCGCAGGCGCCTGTGGCTGGCTGGGTGGGTCCCTGCAGGTACTTCTCATGCTCTGGAAGAAACCCCAGATGGGCTCTTTCTCCAACTCAACTCTACAAGCAAAATGCTGATATTTACTTCTTCATTTGATTTCAGGGGTTTATTTCTCAGTTGCTTCAGAGCTTGACATGGGGAAGATAGTAATGTTTAGCTCAGTGTATTTATATATTATGTGTATGTGCACACACATAGTGCTCATAGTGTATTTAAGTGACTATGTTTGGAGCTTCTATCATTATTGCTTATTCCACAAATAGCACACAGAAACATTTTCCCTGATAGAGAAAAAAATCAGCACCTAGAAAGTTAAGACCATGTATTTAGTTAGTTCATAAACACTTAGACAGTGCTCGCTCGCTATGTGCCAGGAATTGTTCTAGGTGCTTTGCAGATAAATACTCATGTAATCCTCAGAACAATCTTTACATAGTAGATACAGCTATTCACCCCATTTTGCGGGTGGGAAACTGAGAAACAGATTGGTGTGCAGGGTTACAGGGCCTGACCCAGACTTTCTGGCTCCATGGTTCAATTTTACTTTGCCAGTCATGGGGAATGAGCATACTCCAAAACCTAGGGACAGAGTATCCCTGGTGGACACTGCCAAGATGGAATTTTCTCTTGAGAAAAGACTAAAGCTAAACATGTTATTGTCTCCCCAAAGTCATTACCCAAGTGCCTCAGCCAGCCAGCCTGAAGGTAAGTGGAGATGATGGGAAGCCCCAGATTCTTTGTGGGGACCTCATTCCCCTTCTCAAAGCTACTGACAAGGACTTAGGTCAGAATGTTCCATAAGTCCCCATAGAAGCAAAGTGTACTTTTAAAGTTTGTAAATACATTTTATAAATGAGACACTATTTAAGGGCATTAAACAAGCAACAGACTTCATTTATTTAGTTATTTGGGGGTTTTCTAATCAAGATTCTCACTTGCACATCAGCCTAGACCACAGAGAATCAGTCCTGGCTTAAATCTAAAACTGAGATGGATGATGGGGCAAGAGGAGGAAGTCGATGCAGCAGCCAGGTGACGTTGGCAGCTTCCTCTCCCCCATCCTCGAGGGGACAGTGACTAAGAGAGTACCTGGACCAATGTTTGTGGGTGCTCATGGAAATTCCTTTGCATAAGCCAAACTCTTTCGGGTCTCATTGCCTTCTACTTTATCCTCCCAGATCTCACCTCTGCTTGCTTTGCCTTCTCAATAAAAAGCCTTAGGAACATCCCCAAAGGCCTCAGACATTAGAACTAATTACATCTGTCTTCAGGAGCCACTTTCTCCATGAGGGTGATCAAACCCAAACACAGAAGCACTGTGTTTTCTACCTGTGGGTCCCAGCAGCCCAGGATTCATCTCTGCTCCATTAAAAGCATGATGCTATGATGAAAAATGCTCAAGGGACCATTCTTTTGTTTATTACCAGGTCCTCTGGAAAGTAAGGTCGGGGAGGAACTAATGAAAACTTTCTATAGAGAAGGGGAACAGTTGTGCTATTTCTGTTAAAAAAAAATCTAATTGCAACTCTTAAAGATTTAGAAAATAATACTTTTTCAATTTTTTTATTGCTATATATACAGTATTAAATCATTTTGACTTGTTTTGCTGTTTTCCATGTTTGAAATATCTGGAATTGGGAAACCCTAAGACCCAAGATGAATCCTGGTCCGCCTAAGACTATGTAAACAGCCCATTATCTGCTTCCCCGATACCAAATTTGTCATGAAATTGACAGCTTCCTGATAAGGGCTTTCTATTTCTATAACCAAGCAGCCCTTCGCTAGAATCTTCTGGGGTCAGGAGAAAGTTGAAGCCGCGTGCACTGATCAGCGCACGATTTTCCCAGTGAGTAGCTGTGTGCAAAGGGCAATGCTAATTGTCCCCTTGTTCTGGCGATGGACTTGGCTTCGGCAGGTTTGGGTTTATGATTAACTAGGCAGAAGGCTGATTGTGGTTGTCGATCCCTTCCCTGGAAGGTTGTTTGCATAGGTCTTATTCAGCTTTCTGGGGGGTGTGGGTATGATCCTGTATGAGGTGCAGAGGCTCAAGGGCTCCAGGAGGTTTGCCACATTTTCTTGCTGTGATTCCAGAATGCTTTGTCCGAATATAGATAATCATTGAATTATTTTAATTTTTTCAGCATTAGCATTTTCTATGAGGTTGTTGCTAACTTGCTCAGTGCACTGGCAGTATTATGCCAGGCCTCTTACAGACATAAAAGAAAGCTATGTATCTTTGTCTCCCAGCAGTTTGAGGACAGAAGACATATACATGTGGAATAGGTGGGGAGAATCTTAAACTGCACAGGACTAAGCAGGGCATGCAGTAATACCATAGCCATTCAGACGACTGGAAGGCTAGAAGGTGTCTCGAGCCATTACAGAGGACTCAGGTCAACTTCGGATTTTGCTGTTAAAGGAGAACAGGGAAAGGTATCCAGGAGAAGAAAGCAGCACCTGCAAGGCAGGAAGTGCCAGGTGTGGTTGAGGACGATGAGTGGATCACTTCAAATGAAGGGGATGCAGTGTTAGAAGGTAATGATGGGATGGTTGACCAGTTCAGGTTAGCCCAGGCCAATCTAAGCCAGATGGTAAGACTTCCTCCTGAAGGCAGTAGAGACCTATGGAGACTTTTGAGCTGAAAGTGTGGTGAAATTATTCCCTGTTTCCCTTCAACCCCCAAAGAAAACCAAGCTGCCTTTGTTCGAACAACTAACGTTGGCTGAGGGTGCTTGGAGAGTCAGCCCCAAGCTAAGTCTTAGGCCTCCAAAAAGATTAAGAGAATCCCTATTCCTGAGGGGTTCCTGATCTCATGCAGGTTCACCGCAGACCGTTGGGCAGGTTGGACACTGTACAAAGGCACCCCACTGAGGGGGACTGTGGGAGGTGAAATCCAGCCTTGGCTCTGCTTGCCAAATCAAGGGTCCCAGGGTGAGGTGTGACTGCATAGAGGAAGGGGCACCTTTTTCAAACAAAAGGATCATCCACTCACCAAGCTGTGTTCCTGAGGGGCTGCATATGTCCAGAGTGCCTTATTTAATTCCCCCAAGTTAAGTGATAATTCAAACGATATCAGATCACACTAAGAAATCAAATTACTTGGGCCTACAGAGGAAAGATTTCTTATGAAAGGTTTGTAAGATATATGCATTCGTCTGCTCAGGCTGCAAAGTACCACCGACTGGAGGACTCAAGCAACAGAAATTTATTTTCTCCCAATACTGGAGACTGGAAGTCTGGGATCAAAGTGTTGGCAGGGTTGGTTCCTTCTGACAGCCATGAGGGAAGGATCTGTTCCAGGTTCACCTTTTGAGATACTAGGGGCTGGGCCTTGGAAATATGAATTTGGGGCCAGGCGCAGTGACTTATGCCTATAATCCCAGCACTTTGGGAGGCCGAGACAGGCAGATCGCTTGAGGTGAGGAGTTTGAGACCAGTCTGGCCAACATGATGAAACCCTAAAAATACTAAAAATGCAAAAATTATCTGGACATGGTGGCATGTGCCTGTAGTCCCAGCTACTCCAGAGGCTGAGGCAGGAGAATGGCTTGAACCAGGGAGGTGGAGGTTGACGTGAGCCAAGATTGCACCAGTGCACTCCAGCCTGGGTAACAGAGTGAGACTCCATCTCAAAAAACAAACAAACAAACAAAAACAGGAAATATAAAATTTGGGGTATGGGCACAATTCAGCCAGTAACAATATACTGTACTCTCCATATTATTCATTGATTTAATATCTGGGGTGCCCTTGCTGGACCCAAAGCTACCAGCCCTTCCAATTCAAGTGGACAGTTCCACTGTTAAATCTTTGTTCTTTAGCTAAAGACTTTACTTCTTTCTCTGGAAGAACTGCCGGTCCTTTGCACCCGGGTGAATGCCCTGCAGCTCCTTTCCTGAAGACGGCTATGATAAAAGCCCACTGGAGAACACAGAACTATGAGAAAGATGGCTAACACAGACTCCCCAGTGCTCAGTCCCCCAAAACATAGACCCAGAGTGATTCATAGCAGGGCAAACTTGAGAGTTCCCACGTTCCCTGCTCATTTGATAGATCAGCACCTTCTGGCCCACGGAGGTGAAATAACTTATCCAAAGTCACACCAGATAGCCTGAAAAGTAGACCTCAGGTGTCCTCATTTCAGTATCCTTGGCCCCTATCACAACTGGCCCCAATACTCTCTCATGTTTTCCAGTTGCTTAGGCGTGTGTAAAATGAGCCTGATCCCTAACCAAAATGTGACATTCTGACATCTGCAAATTGATGATGCAATTGTCCCCCCACTCTCCTTTCGGCACCCTTTGTTCACGGAGCTCCCCTAGCACAATAAGCTTTAGATTCTTCATTCCTGACAAGCCACATAGGTTGTGAGAATTATTTAAATATAAAAAGCACGTGTGCTGATCTGTCAGCATACCCCAAGACTTTGCATATTGAAGTCTCTGATCTCAAACTCTGGAAAGAAAGGCTTTACCCCTATCAAAGGCATTTCTTACCCTAAGAAAGTGGAGGAGGTCTGGGTGCAGGGAACGGAAGGTAGACAAAGACTGATTCCCCACTTCATACCTCCTAAATCACAAGTGAGCCCAGCTTGATTCTGAGGGAGGCCAGCTCCACCCACTCCTTCCCACCCCCTCCCATTTTTGCCTCTTTTCCATTTAAACCCTCACCCCCTTCCCATTACTGCTCTTTGGGCCCTTACTCTGCACTTTATGAGCTTCTCTGCCTGCCACCCACCCCTAGGCCTTGGCTACTCTGTATCAGCTACACACACACACACACACACACACACACACAATGTGCACACATTGCAAGGCCCAGAGATTCTACAGATTCTGATACAACAGGCTCTTCAGTAGCCTAATGTAGAGCCTCTTGGGTGGGAAGGACATGAAACAGCCCTGGATGGAAGGGGGCCTGGGGCAAGTGCTAAGAGGTCCCCAGCATTCCTGTCTTGGTCCCTTTATACCTGGACCCTTCAGGCCCCAGAAATGGGGTATCAAATGACTACACTAGCCCCTGGACCATGGGTCAGGACAGATTAAGGCTGTTCTGTCCCCTCAGGCAGAAGAAGGAGCAGGATGAGGGAATTGAACTGTACCTATTTTATAATTTGCCTGAGTTTAAGAAAGGGAGAGGATGCTGCTGCTTCCTCCTCCAATATGCAGCCCCTCATCTTAGGACCCAGATCTCCAATTACTTCTGCAGCTGGCATATGGTGGGCAAAACAAACTCCAATGGGCCTGGGCTATTCCATAAGCCTTATTCCCACTGTAACTTTATTTTAATAGAAAGCTTTACTCAAGCCCCAAACAACTGACTCACCAGTGCTCTTTAGGAGAGAAGCTGTCTACAAGAAGCTGTGTGTGTCCTGCAACATTTGTTCTAGATCAGCCACTTCACCTTGTGGTCACATCCCACGCGCAAGGGAAGCAGAGAGCACTGAAGACAATGGCATGTTGGGTTGCAGAGAAACAGCAGTGGAAATATAGCTAACCATATCCAAGGCCTGTCTTAGGCAAAACTGCAAAACAAGCATTGTTTCCATTATGCCCAGCATCCCCATTTGGTCTCTTTCCCATTGATGGACTCTTCAGCGTTTTCCAAAGCTGTTATTAGGTGACCAGGCTACTTGAGTAGTTCTGAAGCCTAAAATAACATGTATCAAGTATACTATCATAATGAAATAAAACTCACAACAAAGGTCACCCAATACACATTTGATAATTTCTGTAATTGCTACTGGGCTGCAGAGTGTGGTGCAGGACAACTTGTACACTGGAGTCATAAACACTGAGGCTTAACCCTCTGCCCTGTCATTAACTAGCTCTTGACCTTGAGTGACCTGTCCACCTCTCTGAATCTCAGTTTTGTTGTCTGTAAAACAGGGACAACGCTTACTCCATAGGGTTCTTGTGAAGTTAGTGGGAGATGATGCAAGTCAAGTTCTCTTCTAGTCCAGGGCCTGGAACACAGTAAGCACTCAACGGATGCTCCTTTGCTTCCTCCTTCCTGTGTGATCACTAAGTATGCCTAGTAGGCCATTGACTTTTGCATGATCAAAGCCTGAGATGAGTTTTCTAGTACTTGTTATGAGTGTCTGTGTTTGATGTTCGCACCTCAGCCACCACCTCTTCCACCACTGGCGTCATTGTATCTCATTATTGGCGAGTGGGACGAGTTTCTTTTACCATAAAGCACCTTCTGTGATAAAGCAGCCTTAATCCTTCCAAACCCATTATCCCATGGTAAACATTCTCTTGTCTCCTAAATATGCTCAAGAGCTTCTCATACCAAAAACAAGGGGAAGAAAGCTAACACCTAAATATCCTGCCTTGGCTTCCCCTAGCAACAACAATAAGAAGAATTATTAATTATTATGCGGTGTCTATTCTAAGCACTTCCCATATATTAACAAGTTTAACCCTCACAGCAACCCTCTGAGTTAGGTAGGATTATGATCCCCACGTCACAGGTGTGGAAGTTGAAATGCAAAGGGATTTAGGAACGTGCCCAGGATCTCACAGCCAGGAAAAGGCAGAGCTGGTGAATGAACTGGGCAGTTTGACTTCAGCATCTCCGCGCTTATTCACTCCACGTTGCTGCCTCTTCTCCATCAGCTGTTTTCTCTCCCTCTTCTCCAAATCTGTCAAGAGTTGAGTGCACTCCCTTCCTTGTTTCCTCAGTTCCTACCAGGACAGCTGTGTGGGCTGTGCAGCGTATGCTCTGCTACCCAGACCTTGTGGGAAACCCAGGGAGGGAAGACCAGGCTCTGATCAGAGCATCACCATGTACTGCCAAGGGAGACGAACAGAGAAGTCGCAATAGTGCAGCAGTGAGTGCTGTGATGGATGTTTACAGGGAGCTGAGGGCTCCATGGCACACAAGAGTAAACGGCTGCCTTGGCAGAGAGGGCTCAGCCCCGTCTGTGGCTGGAAAGCAGAGCTCTGAGGACGCCCTGGCAGTGCCCATGGAGGAAGCTCCGATTTGCTAACATGGGTTGCTGTTACCAAAAGCACACATTGTAAAAACTATGGGGCAGTGGTTTCTACTGGCTCTCCTGGCTTAACATGTTATGGTTCTGGGTTTTCAGAACCACTGATAAGGAGAAAGCCATATCATGCTTGACCTTCCCAGGAACTCTTTGGAGATAAGCTGAGCCCGGATGATTATCTCCTTTCCGTATATGTGGAAACTGAGACTCATGCGTTATGAAATGTGCCCAAGGCTAGAGATGACTAAGTATCGATCCTGGACTAGAAGGAAAGTCACCAGATTCCTAATCAAGTGTGTCTATGCCACTACTTCTCACCTGAACAACTATACACCTAGGCAGGATGTATCATTGTTTAATTCAGTCGCTACAGGAGATTGAAATATTAGACTGATTATGTATGGCACGCAACATGAAAACTGGACCCTTAGATACCAGCTGAAATTGTCCATTTCCTTAAAAAATCCAATTAATTAAAGTACAGCTGATTCTGGTTAACTAAGATAACTAAGATATTAATTTTTAAAATTATGTGTACTTTTGTCTTATTTCAAAAGTTCATTGGAGCAATCTTAAAGCATCAGACATGTTTAAAGAAGTTAACATGACCCATAATCCTAGTAATTATTCCAGGTCTCCTGTTATCATTTTGATGTCCTTTTTTCCATAATGTTAAAATGTATTTTTATTTGGCATCATACTCAAAGTGCTGCTTTGTAAACTACTTTTGTCTCTTTTAAAATGTTATGAATGAATATATTTTATTCATTAAAAATTCTTCTAAAATATCACCTTAATTTTTGCGTGAATTTCTATAACACAGTAGTTTACTTAAATGGCCTTAAATTGTTGATAATTTAGATTGTTTCTAATGTTTCACTATTATAATGTTGCAATGAACACCTCTGAACATAATCTTTGGGTGCATTTCTGATTACTGCCTTAGGATAAGTTCCTAGAAATAGACATCGGTTTCAAAGGCTACAAGGATTTTTACGAGTTTTGGTACGGACACATTGCCCTTTCTGGAAAGGCTGTACCAACTTACATTCCACCCCACAGTGCATGACGCTCTTATCATCACTGGACATTATCTCCACTTTGTTTTATTATTTTTTTTCATTGTAACTTCTCTCCAATTTGGGGATGAGGGTCTTTAATAAACTCAACTTTGCAATAACCTTCACCTCTCGTAATAACTTCTCAGAGTTGCTGTTATTCTGGTAGCCATTTCTTCCTGTCTGCAGAGCTGTGAAAAGCAAATAATGAATAAACTCAGTTGATATTCAGTTATAAACTAGATTTATATGTATAAAGGTGCTTATGTGTTGGTCTCATTTAGATTAGATTTTATAATATGCAAGGGCCAACTGTCAAATGTGTTGCCTCAGACTTTTTCTTTGCTGCAAGGCAAGGGTGAAAATTCAACTAAATCTATAGACCCCCAATATAATGTTATTTACTTACAGGTACCAATGGCTTACAAAAGGCAGGACATTTTTAAAAAAGGTAAATGATGTAGATGTGTGTATTCATATTGGGATAGTATGTTTGTATACATGCGATAACATGGACATTCACGTTGTTCAGTCATCGCAAGAGCTAGTGTTTAAATCAGGGCTCAGCAAACTGAAGTCCGTGGGCCAAATCTGGCCTGAGCCTGATTTTGTAAATAATGCCTTATTGGAATACAGTCATGCCCGTTCATTTATGTATTATCGATGGCTGCTTTCTTGCTGTGACAGAGTTGAGTAGTTTTGATAAAAACCTTATGCACAAAGCCTAAAATATTTATTGTCTGACATTTTACCATAAAAGTTTTCTGACGCCTGATTTCTACTCTACTTTAGAGTATCTAAAGGGTTTTCACCGAGAACACTTTCCTTTCTCTTTACCATGCTGTGAGAGCAAGTGTTATCATTCATCTCAATGTATAGATGTGTAAATGAATCTCTTCAAGGTTAAATTATTGTCCAAAGTCATGCTCAGAGATTTTGTCATATGTCCATATAGATGTGGACATATGCCCTATGTCATATGTCCATATAGATGTGGACATATGTCCTATGTCATATGTCCATATAGATGTGGACATATGTCCTATGTCATATGTCCATATAGATGTCAAACCTGTGGGTCACTAATTTTTATTAATCCGAGTATTTTGTTCATTAAGAGAGAGTCGCCACCTCTAAAAGTGGATGCCATTCAAGTCGATCTTGCCTTAATGATTCAGAAACCTGAAGCATCTTCAGAAATATCTGAGAGTTATACAAAAATCTATTAATTTATCATGGCTCAGAATTATAGATGTGAGAAATAGTCTGGAATCCCCTACAAACTTTGTAAAAGTGACTTTAACAAAAGAATAATTTCCCACTGTAATTTATTAATATTCTACTTGTTTTTCTCTCATAATCCTAGAAAAGGAGGTCATGTGGGTATTTGGGCTTTTGGACTGCTGGGCCTGATAAACAGGAAGGTCTTGGAAATTTCATCACGGACAACTAACCTGTACTCTTGGAGCAAGGCATCCAGACACATACACAAATAATAGATGCACATGCCAGCCAATTTTTAAACTTGCCTATTAAATTTGAATCTCACGTTAGATATGGAGGATTAAGCTAACGATCATATTTACTTTAGTCAACTATTTTTTTAAAAATCACCCTAATTCAAAGTTTGTTTCTGACCAGCTACCTTCTTAATCCTGTAGCACCTGCCAGAAGACATCCAATAACCCACTCTTTAGGTCAGAGAAAAACATACAAAAGAGAAAGCTTTGGCTGGAATGACTCATGTTACAAGCCAGCTGCTTTCCAGAATCCGTTAAGCTTTAGGGTCCAGATCTCTTTTTGTGGCTTTCTACAGACTTTATTTGAACAGAGAAATTATAACAACACTGCCCACATAAAAGTCAAGGAAAGAAGCTAGTTGGGGTAGCGAGGGTGCCCTAAATCTTACTATACTTTAAAACAAAATGGTAATTAGCAAGAATTCTTGTCTGTTTCATGATGATAAATGCTCTTCTGCTTCCACTCGCTGTTGAAGTGATGAAACATGGATGGGATCAATTCCACCTGACAGTCAGCAGAGCTCTTGTCCACAGGCAGTGGCCATGGAGGGCGCTGAAACCCCTCCTGGCATTTTTTTTATTAATGTAGATTTATTGCTTACCCTCCTCGGTTTCCCATGGATAATGCCAAGTTGTTTTAAGTTCTTTTCTGTTTCAACCCACGGAGGGATCCACCTGATCCCCAGACATTAACATATGAGTTGACAGCAAAGAGCAATGTCTATTCCAGGGATGGAACCTTTACTTTATCCCAAGTGACAACTCTTATGAGTTAGTAGTGGCTGTCTCACTGCCCTGGAGCTGGGGCTTGAGAAGGAGTCTCGGTAGGAAAGTTGCCTGGATCAATTGTCATGTGTGTCATGGGCTTGGGATCAGGAAAAGGCCTGAGAAGGTGAAGCATCTTCACTATTCCTGAACTACTTAACCCTTTCCCTGTTTGTCCCAAGAATACTCACCAGCAGTGCTTGCAGGTGCACCATTTATCCCCAGTTAACTTTGCCATGAAATATCTCACTTTCATTGTTATTCACATCACTTTTAATGGCAAAAACCGGAATTATTTCTGCACCAACCTACTAGCAAATCGACTCTGGAAACAAAAGATATCATTCTGTTTATAGCATTTTGATTTTGGTAGTGGTATCTTCACTTACAAAATATAGTAATTCTCAGTCACTGAAAATGTGAATTCTAGAAAACGTAGCATTCCTACCTGTGATGTTCACATCATTCTCGAACAGTTGTTGGCTAAAGATTCATTTGATGAATCCGATTTTTCCAAAATAGATGATTCTGATGTTTCAGATGATTCTAATGATAGTTCTGTTTGGAAATAACTCCAAAAACAGTTTTTAGATTTTATTTTCACATTGAAAATCAGACAGATTTTCTTCAGCCTCAACGAGTGTGTTTATGTAAAATTACATGAGTGCTGGCAGCGAGTTGCACATTTTTTTCTAAATGGGAATGGCCTGGGGTAGTTTCCTGTGTAGGACTTTGTGAATGAGTGTGTGTGTGTGTGTACTCACGGTGGTGTGACTGACCATATTTTATGCTTACCTGTTGATTCATTTAACAAACTATTATTAAACATCACTCTCTACCAAGTAGCATCACAGAAGCTAGGAAGAGAGAGAGAAATGCAACAGACAGCCAGGCAAAAACATTCTCATCAACAAAGGACATGTCTTAATGTGAAGTGTCTGGTAAGAAGGCACAGAGCACCTAATTGTCAGGTGCTTTGAACCTCTGCATATTTAAACATTAAGGCAGAAGACCAGATTTTTTTTTTTTAAAAAAAGGAGTGTAATTGATGGATTAAATTCCTAGCAGTTGTTGTTACTACCCCAAATCTATATTGGATATGTTTTTAAAAATAATGTTTCTGGAGCTTATGGAGTAATAATGCCTTGCTATTGGTATAAATGTAGGGAGGAAAAAAAAACACCTTGAAACCAAAATATGCAATATGGTTTTATATGCCTTATAGCCAGAGATGAAACAGAACCCAACTTAATATTGCCACACAATATTCAGCTGCACAGACGTCAGTGCTTTCTCTGAACAGTTCTAACCTAGGCCCTCATTACCAATATCAACTTTTTATGCAGTTCTGTGTGAACACTCAGGATAGACTTTCATCCAGCCTAGTTATACCAGGGTGTGATTTGTCTAACACAGCTTCAGCATCAACTGATAGGACCTTAATGCTTGCAAGTGGCATATGGTCATCTGCTCATCTTTTACATATAAGAAAACTAAAGCACAAAAATGTTGAAGTATTAGGCCCAAGCTCCATGTTTGGTTAGTCAAAATTTTAAACCCTCCTGAAAAAAAATTAGAGTCACCCTTTAAGCATTTAGTTTCCATATTTTTTACTCAGTCACCTTCATTCCATCTAAATCAGAAGCATGGTGTGTCCCTGTTGTCCCTTAAGGGCTGGCAAGAGGAATGAGCAGGGCCAACTCTGACCAGTCCAGGTCACAGTGCATAAATGGGAGAAGTGCCCATTGTCCTCTAGCAGGCCTGGCTCCGTGAAGCCTTTGAACCATCTCGATCTCCGTTTTTCAGTGATGCATGCTTAGGTGGCTGAGATGCTCATATAAATGTGTCTTATCCCAGGAATATAATAATGTGTAATTAACACTAAAATTGCATTGACCGGAGTGTAATTATTCTTTGGAGAATCCGCCCAAACTTCATGGGCTTGTAGTGCCTCAAGATTATATTGGTGAACAACACTCACTCGGTGGGGTTTGTGCAGAAGTGTTGGTTCCTTCCTTGTGGATAAACTGCTAGAAAGCAGAGAAGACATCGGGCAGGATTTATTTCAGTCTTTAAAATCATATAACATTTTCACAATCCCAATTTGGGCCCCTAAAAAAACACGTGATCTAGTAGAGAGTTTTATCCTCGCATCAAATGCTAACAGTTGTTTTACCAACAACATTTGTGAGATTTTAAGAATAGGATACATCATGGAAAGTTTCAAGTGCAGTGGAGTTGGCACAGGGTTAAAAGATGCAGCAGGACCTCCCTCCTGATAGATCAGATTTCCATTTGACGCAGTTCTAAATTCTTTAGGGCCAACAGGGAGACCACTGATAATTGCCTGTAATTCAACACACACACGACCCGCTCTCCTAAAGCCAAGCATCAACCTCTCCATTACAGTCTGTGGGCTCCGTTTTTTGTTGTTGCTGTTTTTCTTTTCTTTTCTTCTCTTTACCTTTCTTCCCTTTGGATCAATGGCTCTTTTCATGCAAGGTCCTACTTGACGTTCTAATAGAAGTGTAATTTTATCTTCTTCCAGAAGCTTGCCTTATTCAAAGTCTGTAATGATCATTCCATAATCAGTATGGTTAGAAGCACCGAGTCCACCACTAGGTATCTGCCATATCAGTGATGAAGGAGAAGAGGGTGAAAGTGGCAGAATTAACCATGCTTGAGCATGTTCTGGGCTCACTGCTATAGAAGTTTGATCTTTAAATATTCTTGCAGTGCACATTCAGCAAATATACTGATGTAACAAAATTAGAAAGTCTGCCTATGCAGATGTGCACAACCTAACTTTTCCCTTTTTCTTTTTAAATGCTACTGTGGTCTGCCCCATCCTCATCAGTCCTCAAGGAATTCTCCCAGCCCAAAGCTGAGACAAGCCTGAGCATCGATCCTTCCAAAGACGTGTTAGGTTGACCCTTGTCTTTGACTCAAGTCACCCTCACGTATTGAACACCTTCCAAATAGTGGCTGGAAGTTGATGCTAGTTGCTATGGAGGAGGGAGGATCAGAATGTGAAGAAATAACCACCAAATACTAAAGAAGTCCTCCTCTAGATGAGGATGGAAATGCTCACATACGTTCCCCTAATATGAGGCCAACTCGATTGTGTACATGGCACCACCATGAAATTGCCATTGGTTGTAGGAAGATGAACCAATCCTGTTGGGGGGAGGGGCAGGGAACGTTTTTGGAGAATGCAGGTTTTAACTGAGCCCTCAGGTTAGATGGAACTCCCCAAAGCAGATGAGGGAGTGAAGAGGACATTGGTGCCAAGGAGCACCACGGATCAGACACTGAGAGCTAAAAAGGTACAGCATGTGTTTGTGAAAAATAGCATGGCCCAGGGGTGGTGGCCGTGGGGTAGATGGGAGGAGGCAATGGAAATAACAGGGAATAAACCTGGATCCATAAAATGGGGCTGAGTTCTAAAGGGCTGTGAATGCCAGGCTGAAGAGCTTGGGTACCACGGAGGATCAGGGACATATTTTAAAGCTGGAACATGAAATAGTTCTGGATTATAAAAGGATCTTATCAGCGTTTGGGGGTGATATGAAGATAAGTAAGCTGATCAGTTTGGAGGATGTTGAAACAATAAATATCACAAAATAAAAGGGCCTGAACGAGGGTGGTGGCAGTGAGAGTGGAGAAGAGGTAGGAGAGAGGCCACCAAGGGGGTTGGCAGATGACTTGCTTCTGAAGAGCAAGGAGTAGAGGCCAGCAAGAGGTGACATGAAGGTCTGGACTCTGGTACCCAAAAGGGCTGCTATCCTGGAGGAGAAACACTGCAGGGAGACCAAGGGTGGAGCCAGGGAAGGGGAAGTGGTGGCACATGTCTGAATATATTGAATGTGGTGGCTTTAGCACATCCAAAGGACGGCGGGTCACCTAGAGAGCAGGGCTAACTGCAGGGATGCAGGGATGGAGACCCAACCGGGCCAGGGCATTAAGGCACAGTTCTGGGGTGGGGCTGGGGGAGAGCATTTCCACCAAAGCCTGAGAGAAAATGTGGTGGCAGCCACAGCGTCTGTTCAGAGCACAGCTACATGTCCACTGCCCACAGGGCTCAACCTCCAGGACAGCCCTGCCCCGCAGAATAGAACACAAGCCCGCAGATGAACGTTCTGTAGCCACAATCAAGTAAGTGAAAAGAAACACGTGAGATTAATTTACTAATATTTTTAACCCACTATAGCCAAATGTTACATTTCAATATGCATTCTATATAAAAATTATTAATGCCATAGCTTACACTCTTTCTCTTTCCCAAGTCTTTTGAGATCTGGTGTGCAGGTTACACTTTCGAGCTGTCTCAGCCACGTGCTTCTTGCCCACATGGGGCTGGTGGCACCAATACCAAGCAGTGCAGCTGTAGAAGCCACCTAAGGTACCTCCTAGAGAGGGTGACAGTGTCATTTGTCCTCCTTAACTGGGTACTTCCCAGAGTGGAAAAGGAGGTGGCAAGTACAGCAAATGGGGACTGTCCTGGGTGAATCAGGAGCTCCTCTCTTCTATCTTTCCAGCACGTTTTGCCTGGTAGAGAAAGGCTCTGGGCAGGCCTTGATTCAGGCTCGGCCTTCACACTAAAGCACCACTGAGCCCCAGGATCAAAAGATGTGGTGACACAACTCCATGCTCCTCATTCACCACTCAGACAAAGGAAATATTAATAACGATAATATTGACCAGCATGTACTGAGCACCCCTTATGTGCGCGGTGCTGTGCCCAGCACTTCCTATGTAACAACCGCGATACTGGTATTATTGCTCTCCTCTTCCGATCCAGAGAGGTTGCCTGACTTTCCCAAAGTCACTCAGCAGAACGGAACTCCTATCCACGTCTGCCTGAGGCTCGTTCCCAGGCCCTTAACTTCTGAGGCATGTGGGTAGTTTTCTTCTATGTCTGCTAGAGGAAGGGTGCTTTGGAAGGCTTGAAAGAGAGAGAGGCGGAGAGAGAGTAGTGTGGCTTTATTGTGTTAACCAGATGATGTCCTTCTCATTGTGTTTCCTGAAAAGTACATTTAGTTCAGTTTGCCTACTTGAGGCTTTTATGGAGGCAAAGCAGATTTTCAAGAAAAACATTGAGGCTGTTTCATGTTTAAATCTCCAATCTTCCATGTGTGGGTGCCTCCATCTCCTTCACTGTAGCCTTTCTCTCAAAGACACTGCATACAATGACTCCACAATCCAGCACCTGGATGCAACGCTTTAGTTTAGCTCCTCAGCACTCAAAGGCCTGGTGACCTTAATAGATGAGACTTTTTGTCTGCCTTGTCTTAGAGAATGACTTAAAATTGGGATGAGCCTGCCAACAATGATGTGAGCAACTTACTCACTGTCAGAGACCCTGGAGAGATGCTTCCCAGCTGTGAAGACGTCATCCATAAAAACACAATCCCAGGCATTCCAGCTGGAGTGGACGTACTGGTCGCCACACATCCCAGTTGAAAGAAAGTGACATTAAATGTGTCAAGGCCATGAGGCACACCTGCAAATGTGGCAGGAAAATCACATAATAGTGCCACCCCATACTCACCTGACACTGGCATGAAATTCAAAGGGTACTTAAAAGATAAGAGATGGAGGGGAGGAGACTTCCAGCTGCAGCCAAAAGCCATGTTCTTCCTCCATGTACAGCATTTATAGCATGAGGGAAGGCAACTAGCTGGCGAGTGCTGAGCAGGTATATCAGGGTCGGTCCAGCAGAGTCTGAGCTGTAAGAAGGAAGCTAAGGGATAGCTAGGATCATGAATGTCCTTTATGATTAGGTGCCAGGGATGAGGATGGAACTGTGGAGCCTGTCTTTTAAGTCATATAGTATGTCTGGAAAACTGATAGTTCCTAGGCTTAAAAATAGAGAAGCTGTAATATGAAGGTTCTTAGTATAGATTAACTAAATTATTAATTAAATTATTCATGGGGTATGGGGTGGGGCCATTGGTCTGATCTGACTCCAATTTGACTCAAGTGTGGAATTTAATTGTGGTGCTTTAGAGGACAGAAGAGGCTATTTCCTTGCATATACAATGAGTCATACAGAATCCTAATGGTGTTTATAGGACTGTAGACAAATTGTGGGGTCAGTGGGGGTCTTTACTGAGTAAAATGCAGCCTCTCTCATCTCTGTCTGTATCTCCGTCTTCATCTCTCCCGTTTCCTCATCACTCCATCACATTGGGTAAGCATATTGGTATGAAGAAGAAATTCAACTTTAATTAAAAAAAACATGATTTCTGGAGATCTCTGAATACATCAATAAAATCTACCTATGCCTTCTCTTTCAACAATTCAGTGGTGACAGCAGTTTTTGTGGTTTATGCTGTGGATGGAGAAAAGCAGAGGTGGTTAGTCTTAAAACTGTGGCACAGAAATTGAAGCTGATAATAAGAATTTTAACCGTATCTTAGGAAAAGCCAAATCAAAGTCTCCTGCTGATAAGGAAATGAGATGAATTTGAAACATGGGCACCACATCCATGTTCTTGTAGGCCTGGTTTGTGGTCCAGGGCCAAGTGTAAGCTGGGATCACAAGACAGACACTTCTTCAGCAAGCAGACAACAAGGGAAGGTCTGAACTTAAAGCTGCCTCTCTTGTGAGCCTGAAAGTCGAATGTCTCTGTTTCCCCAAATACATGATCCCTTGTCATTTAATAAAATCTTCAGGTACAGAAGCATTAGAAGTGGTGTAGAATCAGGTAAGGTCCTGCTTCAAACAGTCCATGGACCATTTGGGAAAATTAAATGATTACTTCAACAATAGACGGGGTGATAAAAACAGGATCAAAGTTCCTGGGTTCTAGTGTAAGCTTTATCTGTGACTTTGCTCAAGACACGCCCTCAGCTAGGTCCTGAAATTGTCATGCTGTTCTATGGAACACAGATGGGGAGCTGATTTTTCATGGTCCCTTGAGATGTGCCATAATGCTAAGAAGCCATGATGGGAGCCACTATGGCCAAGCAATTGAGGTCTTGTTAATTCATACAAAAGTGGTGTCTTGGTTCTAGCTTCTGGGCCTCTTGTTTTCTAGAATTATTTGATACAAGAAAATTCTGGCACAACCACAGGCACTTTGTCATCCCATGGAATGTCACCATCATGGGTGTGACTGGTATCAAACCAGTCTCTTGGTCCAAGTGTACACAAGTAGTCAATGGCTGGCAGAGTCACGATGAATAACCACAGTTCTGTATTTCCAAGTTCTCCCTTCTTCGACTGGACCATGTCTAGAACACAGCTAATAGCTTTCTCATCCCTTTATTTTCTCAACAGTAAATGGTGGTGGAAAAGGTTTACCACTTTAAAGAAATCTTATATGGGTGGGATTATAGAATGTGTGTGGATTATTTTGAAAATATGTAAATATGTTGGATCAATAGATAAGTAGAATTGGAAGGTAAATGCCTGTGCTCTAGCTAAAGAATGTATTTGAACGAAATAAATCTAAAGAATATGTGTTTTCTTTTTCATTTTTTTCTTTGTGAGTGTGTTAAAGATACAGTTTCTCCAGGTTGGATCACAGTGCTCATTTTAGGCACTGCAGCCCTTTCAGTCTCAGGGTAAGAAGCATCAGTTTCTCCTCTCAGAGAGACAGTGGGCTTCTCTTCCTAAGGGAAGCATCTGCCCCTGAGAATGGAAATACAGGAACTAAGCCTTGAAGAGGTGCCATTACAAAGTGTTGAGCTTGGAGATAAAGCTGTGGCTTTGTGGTGTTCTGTGGGAGATTTCATGGCTTCATGAGGTCAGTGATGTAATTCAGGCAAATGTTCCCAATATCTATTTAATATAAGACATGTTGAGTCATCTTTTTTTTAAAAAAAGACAGCTTTTCTCCTTCTTGTTCACTCATCATCATCAAAGTAAAAATCATAAGTTAAGTATGTGCAATTGTACATTTGTTTGGCATGTAGTCATGTCTACATGTACTGTTTCCCACTTGTGGGAGTCTCCCATTACCGTTCGTCCTTGTTACTCACATGCAGACGAACCCATGATTTTCCTACCAGCTGTCTACTTGCTCCCTTGCTATTGAGACTTGCTCTCACCCAGCCAAAGTCAAGTTCTTGGCATCCCACACTTAGCCATAACTGCATCTCCACTCACATGGGGTCCTTTGCCATTACAGATTAAGATGGATTAAGATACACTGATGACTTTTTCAGACTGGGAAATGATTTCAAATGTATTCTGATTCAAGGAGCAGTACATTGGAAGGAGAGTTGATGATGTGAAAACAGCCCAAAGTGAATTTGCTTTTCGAGTGGGAGGAAATAGATGAACTCACCACTTCTTTGGGTGTGTAATGAAGTCGTATTGTTCTTGCACCACCATGTTTTGCCACAATTTTAAATTCTGTTAAGGAAAATGTGAGGCGAAAATCCCATTAGTAATCACTTGTTGGTCTTGTCTCATTACAAAAATAATAAATGTGGATGTATTGGTTTTTCTCATACATTTTACACTCATGCTTGCATTTGATAAATATTTATCTTGAGTGCCTACTATGTGCCTGACATGTTTTAGATAGCAGTGAACAAACATAAAAATTCCTGACCTCGTGAAATTTGTATTTAAAGGGGGAATTATAAAAATAAATAAGTAGGCCGGGCGCAGTGGCTCACACCTGTAATCCCAGCAATTTGGGAGGGCAAGGCAGGTGGATCACCTGAGATTAGGAGTTCAAGACCAGCCTGGCCAATATGGTGAAACCCCGTCTCTACTAAAAACACAAAAATTAGCTGGGCATGGTGGTGTGTGCCTGTAGTCCCAGCTACTCGGGAGGCTGAGGCAGGAGCATTGCTTGAGCCCGGGAGGTGGAGGTTGCAGTGAGCCAAGATCACGCCACTGCACTCCAGCCTGGGTGACAGAGCGAGATACCATCTCTAAATAAATAAATAATAAATAAATAAATAAATAAATAAAATGTGCTGCGTGAAAATGATACTAAGGGCAATGGAAAAGCATAAGACAAATAAGGGGCAGCTGGGGGTGCAAAGCTGGTGAAGGAGGGGCACGCTGAGAAGGTGATGAGTGTCATGTGGCATACTCACCTGAAGGAGGTGACACTGGGAGCCATGCTAATGTCTGACTCAGGAGCACACCAGGAAGGAGAAACAGCAAGTGCAAAAAGCCAGTTAGCATTTCAGGATGGGTCTTATTATTTCTGTAAAAATAGTAATAATAATAATAATAATAATATTGGGATTTTGATGGGGGATTGCACTGAATCTTTAGTTTGCTTTGGGTAGTATAGTTATCTTAACAGCAGGTCTTCAATCCATGAACATGAGGTGCCTTTTCATTTATTTTGTTCTTTAATTTCTTTGAGTAATATTTTGTGGTTTTCAATATATAAGTCTTTTGCCTCCTTGTTTAAAATTTACTTGTACATATTTTGTTCTTTTCAATGTTATTTTGAGTGAAATTGTTTTCAGTTACCTTTTTGAATTGGTCATTGCAAGTATGTAGAAACACAACTGCTCTTTGTGTTTCTATATATTCTACAAGCTTGCAGAATTCACTTATTATATTGAACAGATTTTTATTTCAGGATTCTTTAGAGTTTTCTACATATAATATCATGGCATCTGTAAAGAGATAATGTGACTCCTTACTTTCCAATTTGGATGTCTTTTATATGTTGTTTTCTTAATTGCTGTGGCTAGAATTTCCAATACTGGGTTGAATAGAAGTGGCAAGAGTGAACATCCTTGTCTTGTTCCTGATCTTAGGGGAAAAGCTTTCAGTAGTTTATCATTGGGTATTATGTTAGTTGTGGGTTTCTATATATGAGCTTTTTCGTGTTGAAGTTTTCTTCTACTCCTAATGCATATTTAGTATTTATTTGGGCAATTAAAAAGTTTTGGAAAAAATGAATAGTAATTATTATTGCCAACACTGTGAATGTAATTAGTGCCATAGAACTATAGTTAAAAATTCTTAAAATGCCAAACTGTATGTTATATATGCGTGTATATATATATATATATATAAAACCATAACTCAAAAAAAAATAATAGGCCAAAAACCTATTGAATTATACATTTGAAATAGGTGAACTATATGATATGTGAATTATATCTCAATAAGGCTATTAAAAAAACTTTTAAAAAATACAAATAAGAAACTATTGCAAATGGAGGTAAAAAAATTATAGAGACGGTAAAGAGAGTGACTGTTTTGGAGGTAAAACCAGCATTAGTCGATGACTGGTAGATGGAGGGAACGAGCAAAAGAAAACAGGCATGGAAGTATCACATGTTCTTCAGCGTAAGAAATCTGGAAACTGCAATTGCCATAGAGGACTATGGGAGGAAGACATTTGGAGGGAAAGACCAAAAGTCTAGATCTAGAGACATTCGAGGTTGCCTTTTGCTTTCTGCTGCCTTATCCTTAGCTCAGCCTGGCACCAGAAGAAGTGGCTCAGGGACAAACTAGTAACCAGGTGTTCCCTGCGTGTGCAGGGCTGTCATTGAGAGTGACTTCCATTCCCATTTTCCCTGGAACAGAACTCAGATTAGGAGGCCATACCAAAAGGCAATGATGTGAGAGACGGTTGAGAGAGATAACAAAGAATTTCCCAGTATTAAGAGTAGTTAATGTTACTTATACAAGTCCAAAGAACATGAAGCACTCAACTATGGGAACATGAATAAAATAGCTATCTGCCTGCCCTTCCGGAACCTTGCATACAGTCGTGTATGGTAAACATTTGTTTGCCAGTTGATTGTTAAGCTTTAGTGCCTGATGAAAATTATATGAGGCTGGGCGCGGTGGCTCACGCCTGTAATCCCAGCACTTTGGGAGGCCGAGGCGGGCAGATCACGAGGTCAGGAAATCGAGACCATCCTGGCTAACACGGTGAAACCCCGTGTTTACTAAAAATACAAAAAATTAGTCAGGTGTGGTGGTGGGCGCCTGTAGTCCCAGCTACTCAGGAGGCTGAGGCAGGAGAATGGCGTGAACCCGGGAGGCGGAGTTTGCAGTGAGCCGAGATCGCGCCACTGCATTCCAGCCTGGGTGACAGAGCAAGACTCTGTCTCAAAAAAAAAAAAAAAAGAAAAAGAAAGAAAATTATATGATCGTCTTCCCTCTAGATTTAAAAAAATCAGTAGACACAGTTTCCTTTTTGGGAATTATAACACCTCTTCCTTGAGACAAAAATTCCTTAGATACCTTTCAGCCTTGAGTTTTAAGATGTTTCAGTGCCTTGTATCCATAGTTCTAACTTTGGACATCATTTGCTTTTGTTTGGATTGCAATCAAATAACTGTTTGTGTAAAAGTCAAATATTATAAGCATGGCTCCAACATCTTGGGTGAAAGCTCATCTCATTCAGCCCGATAAAGATGAAGCTTACCCACTAGGTAGAGCCAGCTGAAATCATTTGGAAAATTTCACTTAGCTTTAATCTAGCAGGTTCCTTTCTGTTGAATGATACCAGTGGCGAGTTCCTTAGAAAGCTTAGTCTGACGCGATAGTCACACTTTTAAAAGGAGGAAGACCAGGATTTACACCGTCTTGTGCTGAGTGGGAGAGAAGAGAGGGAGCCAGGTCTTCCACTCATTTTCCATGTGCTTTCCGTGGGCTGAAGGCCTAACCACGTGTGGTCACAAAACCCAGCACTGAAACAGCTGTCCCCTTTCATCTCGGTCCCCACATGTCGAACACTAGATTGTGTGTGTGTTTTCAATACTCTCTTCCAGGGAGTTCGGAACACACGTGTTCCTTTTAACTCCTACCAGACCCTGAGATCTGCAGGCCAAAAGGACCATTCTGGAAGGAGTTTGGAAAGATCAGGGGTCAGCTGTTGAGCAACAGCCTGAGAATCAGGAAGCGCAGGTCTCCCAGGTCAGCCCCTAACTCACTCACCCTCAGCTGTGGGGGCTCCATGACCTTGATGTATCTTGGTTTTGTCACCCATAAAACACAGATAGCAACACTTCCAAAACAGACACTGAATGGAATGCATTTTGTGATCTTTGGAGAAAAGGCAGCCTGTTAACATATGCTAACAACGTGTTATTCTGGGGCAGGCCTGGAGCCACGGCCTCCCATCACCACCAGAGTCATTTCATTTCAAGAACCTCTGCCAAGAACAGCCTGATCACCCCAGCCTCCAAGCTCCGGCTCTGGGTCCAGCTGGCATGAGATAAAGGGCCACTCTGCCCAGTTGTGTGTGCTGCCCTGCTCACCCAAAGGCCTGAATTCAGGGCTTCCAGTGCTGATGGCCACCACAACTCACCTGTTTCACCTAAGAACAGACCTCCTTATTGCCATGTGCCTGTCTCCCATCAAGTCTATTAACTCTCTCATTGGTGGGATAGAGCAGTCTAGGCTGGCTCCTTCAAAGAGAATGGTTTTGCTTTGGAACACAGATTTCCCAATTGTACTTCATGGGTGGATATTTAGTAGGGTGAGAGCGTTTGTGGTTTGTTTTGGTCTTAAGAAAAAAGAGGCCGGGCATGGTGGCTCACGCCTGTAATCCCAGCACTTTGGGAGGGCAAGGCAGGCAGATCACGAAGTCAGGAGACTGAGACCATCCTGGCTAACTCGGTGAAACCCCATCTCTACTAAAAATACAAAAAATTAGCCAGGCATGGTGGCGGGCGCCTGTAGTCCCAGCTACTCGGGAGGCTGAGGCAGGAGAATGGCGTGAACCTGGGAGGCGGAGCTTGCAGTGAGCCGAGACTGGGCCACTACACTACAGCCTGGGTGACAGAGCGAGACTCTGTCTCAAAAAAAAAAAGGAAAAAGAAAAAAGAAGCTGACCAGATGAGATGAGGACTGGGCTCTCTGACTCCCTCTGCACTCTGTGGAGTTGACTTTCATGTTGCCCAAAGCCAAATAAAATCCTCTGAGGAGGAGGATGAAGGATGGAGGTGGGGGAGGGAGCAAATGTTGCCAGGAACTGTCGCTGTTATCTCTGAAAGTCACACGGTGGTCTCTGGACGTTGTGTGGTCCCTCTGAGGAAGCCACAGGGACGTTCTCAGGAAAATGGGGCTGATCTCTGTGGCCCCTGCTCAGGTCCCCTTTTCCTAAGCCCCCTGCTTTTCCTCTTCATCCCCTCTCCCAGCCCTTCTTGCTTCCCTAAATATTTTCTTGAGAGGAAACCAGGGCAGCAAAGATATTAATATTGACAGGCTCAACCCTTTCCTGATGGTCTCAAAGTTTAAAAGAGAAACATAGAAGATGCAATGCTTACCCAAGTCATACATTTGAGTGGTAGATGTCTCGATAATGTCACCAGGGCAAGGCAGAGGCAAGGGAGATGGGGGAGGAGAGTAGAGATGGCCCTGGATGTGCCAGGTGACCATACGCTCAGCCCAAGTGAGAGCCCAGCCCTGGTCCTTCCACCCCATCTTGCAGAACCTTCTTTCCACATGCACCCCAAATGCACAGAGAAGGCCAAAATGAAGCGCCCAGATTGGGGGTGTTGGGGAGAGAAGGATGATGGTCTTGGGTTATGAAAATCATCTTGGGAAGTTTGCAGGAAAAGAATAGTGCCTGGCAAGTCCCCTTCTGCACTAAGCTCCAAAGCAAGAGGAAGTGGGGTTGAATATCAGCATGAAGAATTTAAGATAGACCTAGGGAAGCATCTCCACACAGAAAGAGCTGTTCAGCCTGGTAAGACGTTCCTGCCTGGGGTGTAAGCCCCTCTCTTTGAAAGTCTCCAAATAAGCAACAGTTCTATCATCTATTGAAGCTGATCGTCAGCAAGACGACTTCCAGTGCCAAGACTACTTTACCATCTAATTTTAGCAATCCCTCTTGGCAAAGGAAGAGTTTCCCCTTTCCTCCGGCTATCTGGTGTTCCACACACCATCTCCTACTGCTTCCTTTGATGTTGGGGGATTCTGTGGACTCAAGGCCAGATACAACACAGGAAGAGACACACTCATAGGCATTACACTGCCCTATCTCACTGCAGCAATAAGAGGCCTATTTTTTTTTATTGTGAATTTGAGGCACTCAGTTTGAAAAATATGGGCTGTCAGGTTTGGGATTAAGACTCAGTATTGATCATTATGTCTACAGCCATGCAAAAGTTTCTTTTACTTTTAAGTGCTAGGATGTTTAAATCATGATTTTATTTCAGTTGTTCATTTAAAGATTTCATTCATACTTTTAACTCAATGTAAATGAATGCAATTTAAGCCCATCACATAATGATAGAAAGTGGCTGAAAGCCATGAGAATGTGTTTCTCATTGTGGAAACTACAAGTTAAGTCATTTTCTTCTCCCAAGTAAATTTCTTCAGTTTGGCTAAGGGAATTTTTTAAAAAGGAATCATAAGTTCTGAATTAGTTTTTCATCTCAGAAGTTAACCCTATGGAAAATGTGGCAATATTTCTGAGATTTGCAAAATATTGTGATAGTATCTATGTCTTATTGCTCAAGATCTAAACTCTTATGTTTGGGAGTAGGGGTTTGCTGTGTATGTGTGTATTTTTTTTTAACATCTTGGCCTCACAGTGTAAAGTGATAAGCTCAGGAGGAATGTTGTGCTGCAGAACGCCTACATTACTAGATTACTTACGGCAACACTTTCTTTAATGAGGATCTCTGTGAAACCATCTTTTTTTCCACTTACGGTTTCAATAAGAGGAGATCAGTTATGAAATTAAGTAGGAGAGAACAATAGAGAGAGAGAGAGAAGAGTTCAGCATTCCTCTTCAAGCTAGCTAATATTTTTTAAATGTCGACACTGTTCCAGGAACTCTGCTTTTTAGGCCAAAGATTCTGCCCTGGTCTTCGTCCTCTCCACACCCCCAGCATCTCGTGGGCTGACACGTCAACAGGGTTTGAGAAAGAGACACAAAAGGTCAGACGCATGACACAGCAGGAACCCAGGAGGACGTCCCTGCAGCCTGCTCTCTTCTGATAGATCTCCCCCAGCCCCCAGTTCCCAGCCTCTGACCCCAGTCCCACCTTTATAATGTCCCTTTCTCTCTATTTTCTCTCCTGTACCACTTTTCCCTCCATTTAGCCCTCCTCCTCATCCCCTCTTAGGCAGAGTTATCACACCTGAGCTCTACAACTGAGCTGAGCAATATATACAAAACTCAAGCCTGGTTTAGGCAGGCCTGACCCCTGGGATAGCTCAGGGCGGTGGTTCCTTGGGAGAATTCCTGCTTGATGAGATGGAAGGTCCAAGTCAATAGCCTCATGGTCCTCCCAAGTCTGACAGTCTGCTATTCTACACACCTGTCCACAGGCTGCAGACATATAAAGGTAAATGTTCAGGTATTAGAAAATATTCAAAGAATTCTCAATGTTCAAAATTCTGAAAAGCAAATCTATGCTGAATGGGTAGTGGGGGCATTCTAAAAGATAAAAAATGATGGCTACAAAAAGCCAAGTATAAAAAGAAACACCTACATATACACACACATACACCTACACATGTACATTCGAAGAGGCAGAGGAGAGACAGAGAAAATAATTAAGACAGCATTAATTCCTAAATAGCCTTTTCTATAAACTCCATGACAACAAAGGACAATAAGTAAATTGCAGTATCTAAAGATTTAAATCTCAGAATACCTGCCAGATGCCACGCGTGGTGGTTCACGCCTATAATCCCAGCACTTTGGGAGGCCAAGGCGGGTGAATGGCTTGAGTTCAGGAGTTCAAGAACAGCTTGGGCAACATGGCGAAACCCTGTCTCTACAAAGAATACAAAAATTAGCTGAGCATGGTAGTGCACACCTGTAGTCACAGCTACTTGAGAGGCTGAGGCAGGAGGGTCACCTATGCCCAGGAAGTCAAGGCTGCAGTGAGCTGTGATCATACCACTGCACTCCAGCCTGGGTGACAGAGCAAGACCTTGTCTCAAAAAAAAAAAAAAAAAAAAAAAGCTCCCAGAAAGTAACAGCCTTTATTTCAAAGAGGTCAAGTCTCAGCAGAGTTGTCATACTTTTTTTTTTTTCAGTTAGGAAAAATGATGACTTTAATGGATTACTCATTTTATCGCTTTTAATTTACCAAAACCAGTGAGAAATTGGGTTCCCAGCTCATTAAGTTCCACCCTTTGTGGTCAGAGCTGAAAGGGTCAGAGAGTCTGCTGGGAAGGGTGGAGTCTGATGTGTAGGTCCAAAGGGGACACAGTGGCCTCACAAGGTGGGGCCTCCGTGGCCACCAGCCATGCTCAGGAGCCGGTCCCCACCCCTCAGTCCCCCAACATGGCACAGCCTGCTTGGCATCCATTGCTGACTTCGGCTACCAGTCAAGTTTCCTTTCAGGCTTAAATGCCACGGGTGTCCATGCGGGGCTGATTCATGTTCTCCTAGACTTCTTGCCACCCTGTTCACGGGCCTGTCTGGAGCTCCAAGACACTTGCCTGCAATGGCGTTGCGGTTCCAGCCAGGAAAGCCAATTAACTGCTTCAGAAGTTGGCTGAAGTCTCTGAGGGTGTACGGGAACAGAAGTGCCCAGTCAGTATTAGGCTGGAAGTTAATTCCTCTTTTCTTAGGTCAGTCTATATCTATTGACCAATTTAACTACAACCACAAAAGTCTGCATATATGTGTATGAGTCTAACATACCAAACCCTTCATTATGTCCTCATCAGTAGAAGAAGATAATAGATCATTTCGTTGATTTATTTTTCTTTTTAATTTTCAATTTTTACGGGTACATAGTAGGTGTGTATGTACCTAGGCATTTAGGTGCATAGTAGGTGTATACGCATAGCAGGTGCACAGCTGTGGAGCTGTGATCACACCACTGCACTCCTATACACACATTGTACCTATACACATCTCATGTATGGGGTACATGAGATGTTTTGATATAGGCATGCAATATACAATAATCACGTCATGGAAAATGGGGTATCCATCCTCTCAGCATTTATTCTTTGTGTTATAAACAATCCAATTATACTTTTAGTTATTTTAAAAGGTACAATTAAATTATTATTGACTATGGTCACCCTGTTATGCTGTCAAATACCAGGTCTTACAGATTATTGCATTTTACATAGTTTACACCATGGGTAAATATTTTATCCTTCTTCCCAGTTTAGAAAATGTCTTGGAAATTTTTTTTTAATTTTCTTAAAAAATATACGAATAGCAATGGTTAAAAAAAAAATGTGGTTCCGTCTAGATGTTCTGGTACTCTTAAATGATCCAATGGTTGTCAAAACTTGCTCTATGTTTATCATCACGACCTTTACTTTCTCCTTCTCCATTCACTAAGAGGGGGCTGATCTTTCCTCTGTTGCTAACGGGGCTTTTGAGACAATTCCGTATGTTGCCAGCCAGCCCGGAGGGAACAACCCTTTCCCCAAAACCACTTGCTTGACTTCAAAGGATATGAAAAAATCTGCTTTTAGGAAAATTAGTG
This sequence comes from Pan paniscus, assembly GCF_029289425.2. Taxonomy (NCBI): domain Eukaryota; kingdom Metazoa; phylum Chordata; class Mammalia; order Primates; family Hominidae; genus Pan; species Pan paniscus. Next base: position 31,118,298 of record NC_073271.2, on the reverse strand, counting down.
AGTGGAGAATCTCAATGAGTGAAGTGGAATAAATCAGAGCATTGCATTTATGCCAGGTCATTCATGTCACATTCCTCAGTCACATACCCGTGTGTGTGTGTGTCTGTGTGTGTGTGTCTGTGTATGTGTGTGTGTCTGTGTGTGTATGTGTCTGTCTGTGTGTGTCTGTGTGTGTGCGCCTGTGTGTGTGCGCCTGTGTGTGCGCCTGTGTGTGTGTGTGTCTCTGTCTGTGTGTGTGTGCCTGTGTGTGTCTGTGTGTGTGTCTGTGTGTGTGTGTCTGTGTGTGCGCCTGTGTGTGTGTGTGTCTCTGTGTGTGTGTGCCTGTGTGTGTCTGTGTGTGTGTCTGTGTGTGTGTGTCTGTGTGTGCGCCTGTGTGTGCGCCTGTGTGTGTCTCTGTGTCTGTGTGTGTGTGCCTGTGTGTGTCTGTGTGTGTGTCTGTGTGTGTGCCTGTGTGTGTGTGTGCCTGTGTGTGTCTGTATGTGCCTGTGTGTGTGCCTGTATGTGTGTGTGTGTGTGTAGGGACAAACAGACATTGTCCTCTGACTCTATTCTGGCTCCTCTTAATGGTGTTTTACCTGAAAAGGCAAATCAAATGGAAAGTCCCTGAGGTTCCTAGGAGCCCCTCTGGTACAGTTTTGTTTGCCCCTAGAACTGCTTTTTTCTCTGAAGTTGCTCTTTTTTTAAAATAATGGTTTCTACCCTACATTTTACCTTACCCCATCCTATAGCTACATCAGTATGCTTGCATTTAAAATTATCCCTGTCCAGGAGTGACATCGCTAAGGCATATAGATTAGATTGGGAAACTTGGCCTTCTGCTCTGGGAAGTTTAAAAAGCTTCTGAAATTGCCACGTCTTCCTCAAAGCAGTCACCCTAGAAGTACAGCAGAGGTGATGGCGTCCGCCAGATACGAGGTGAAGCACCCAGCACCTTCCACAAGTGCTTCCCAAAGGCCCCAGATGCCCTTCCTGGCAGGGAAAGAGAGTGGTCCTTTCAGGGAACCGTCCACCCTGCTGGCAGCTCTGCCCAGAGAACCACCCAGAGGGCATCTCCGCTCCCCTCCCTGCTGAGGCCTGGGCGGGCTGCCTGCACAGTCATCCTCCTCATTGCTAGCCCTGACATGGAGAAACTGGACTTGGATGGGCCCCTCTGGCCACAAGGTAGCTGCATTGCAAAGCCCTGCCGGGCCAGCTCGAGGACTGGCTGAGTCTGAGCTTGCTGGGCACTGCCTGGGCTGCCACGAAGGCGTTTGTGTGGATATGCAGCAGTGAACATGGCCAAAGGGCATCGCCATCCCATTTCTTGGGTTTTTTTTTTTTTTTGACATTTGTAGTGTTTAATCTTGTGAAAGAAACGTCATAATCTTTTGAGAGGGGAGTTTTTCTTTATACCTCTTACCACTCTCTGAAATCACCACTTGTTTAATGATTGGGAGATTCATGGCTGGTCACCCCTAGGATGTTAATTCCGTGGAGACAGAGACTGGGACCAATCTCACTGCCTAATCCATCCCCAGTGCCCAGAACAGTGCCTGACTCATGTTCACTTCAGGGATTCATTTTCTAAAAAGGGAGATTGAAGCCCCAGGTGGCTGCCTCCTGCTTTCCAAAGTCTGGCTGCCGGGAATGTGCCCCTGGCTCCTGGCTCGTGCTCCAGCACTGTGTACCTCCCAAAATGCCATCTTGGGAGAGGAACACGCTGGCCTGCCTGTGCAATGTGTGCGCCATCTGGGAGTCCCCCACTACATCCACCACCGGGCAGAACTTCCAGGGAAGCAGGCCTGCTGGCTCTGTCCCCTGTCCTGGGAAGGGGCAGAAATGTCCAGGCCCCTGGAGACACCGCCCGCTTCACTCTCCTGAGAGGGGGTGCGTTACTTTCCCATGCTTGCCGTAACACATTACTACAAACTGGGTGACTGAAAACAACAGAAATTATTTTCACAGCTTTGGACGCCAGAAGTCCAAAATCAAGGTGTTGGCAGGCCCTTGCTCCCTGTGCAGGCTCTAGGGGGAAATCCTTCCTTGCCTCTTTCTACCTTACAGCAGTTGCCAGCACTCCTTAGCTTCTGGGCTACATCAGCCCAGTCTCTGCCTCCAGCATCATATGAGGTCTTCCCTCTGTCTGTCCGTTTCTCTTCTTATGAGGACATCAGTCATTAGATTCAGAGCCCACCCTAATCCAGATGACCTCATCTTAGCCAGTTACTTCTGCAAAAACGCTATATCCAAATAAGGTCACATTCTGAGGTTCTATGTGGACATGAACTTTGGAGAACACTACACAACCCAGTTCAGACCATACAGACGTGGGAACCGTTCCCCTATCTACCACTTTGTAGCCGTGTGACTTCAGGCAAGTCACGTCACCGCTTTGTGCCTCTGCTTTTCCACCTGTAAAACAGAAATAACAGTCACCATCATCATCATCATCATCATCATCATCATCATCATCATCATCATCGTAATCCCTGCTAGGAATGCTGCCGGGCACATAGTGATAGCTATGCAGTTTGGTCAGATAAAGTCAGCCAAGTGCCCATAGCTGCTATGTAGAGGTAAACTGCATGGACAGCCATGTCATCAAGGGCCCCACTGGGGGTGACACAGAAGGGAACAGACTCATAGGGCCAACCAGAATGCACAGGGCAGGGCGCCTACCCAGGCTGAGGGAGCCATGGCAGATGTGAATGTTCTTTAACAAGGGGTATCTAGCCAAGGGAAGAGAGGATCGAGGGAATTTCGGGAGGAGGTAAAGGCGTGTCCAAGGATCTAGGGGTAGGTAGGGGCCTGGCATGTTCAGAAAACCTGAAGCAGCTGGGATATAGCAAGAGAGGCAGGCAAGGTGGAACCACAGAGGCTGGGCCCCGGTCTTCGCCAGCCCAGCAGTGGAGACAGCCTTCCAGCATTGCTCCTGGCTTTAGTGATCAATGATTCTCTAACCCCCTGGTTGGACAGAATGACACAGCGTTCCCTTGAACGGTACAGCTCTTTGTGCAAATAAGTGAGGGACCTGTGGCATTCTCCTCATGAACAGAGTTACACATGTTTCTATGAAAAAGTTACTGAGCATTTGTCTGCTTTTATGCAAAATGTATAGCAAAAATTTATTCCCCAGCTGGGCACGGTGGCTCACTCCTATAATCCCAGCACTTTGGAAGGCCGAGGCGGGTGGATCACCTGAGGCCAGGAGTTCAAGACCAGCCTGGCCAACATGGTAAACCCTGTCTCTACTAAAAATACAAAAATTAGCCAGGCATGGTGGTGGGTGCCTGTAATCCCAGCTACTCGGGAGGCTGAGGCAGGAGAATCACTTGAACCCAGGAGGCAGAGTGAAACTCCATCTCAAAAAAAAAATTATTCCTCATATCCCAACATTATATCCATTAATGGAAGAGCCCCAGTGGTATGGGTGCACATCTCTGTGGTTCATCATATAACAGCAGCAGGATAATGAAGCTCAACCTCTCAAAAGCTTTCAACTAAAACCCTCCCTCTGATCCACCTTTTATGACTAGGCCTATTGCACTGGCTCATTTTTCCCCACTATGGCAAAGATCCATCACTGATTCTTTTTAGCACCAGGAATGTCACACAGCGGCACACGTGCAGCTCTGCCATTCTGGGGGTTCCTGCTCTTCCCTGGGGAAGCTTCCAGAAGAAACTGCCTTTTCTGCAAGTCTTCCGTGGTTTGTAGGATCCAGACCCTACTTGCATCACAAGCAACCTCATTGTAGAGATTCTGGTTTTAAAAAGAGTCTCCTATTTTGTCGGATCTGATGCCTCACCCAGCTGCATGAATATATCTGATGATTACTGGTGGTCAGGGGTCTCTGAATGAAACTGACAGGCAGAGACATTCAGGAGGGAGCAGCTCAGTGCAGCAGCAGAGAGATAGAACCTTAGAGCCTTGAGTCAGTCCCTGTGCAGAAAAATGAACGATAGAGTCATAGAAGCTCAGAGTGGGAGGTGAGCCTTGTAATTGTGAAAACAGCTCACATTTACTGTGCATCCGTTTCATCCTCCTTCCACCCTGTGAGCATGCTCCCGTCCCCAACCCATGAGGAGTGAGGTTAAATGACTTGCTACTTGGAGCGTAAGAGGTAATCCACCTTCTCCCCAGTGTACAGATGTGGCAGGCAAAGCCCAGGGAGTCTCTAGGGCCTGCGGAAGGGAATAAAGCATTGTAAGAGCTGGATCCCTGTGGTTTACCCTTCGTGCCAATGCTTATAGTGAGCTGAAAGGCTCTGGTCAGAAATCTTACTAGACATTTCAGCTTTTGCAGCACAAAGACATTTAAATTCTACCAGAACAAACACTCCTGTGGCCAGTTTTTCATAGTGTTTTCAGAAGCTGATTTGGGTGGATTCGATGTATCAAAAGAGAAAGAATCATCCTCAGAGCTTCCCAAGTAGACTAGGAGGAGAGAAACTGCTTTAATCAGGGACACATCATGCCAGGCAGTTGCCCAAGGGGATGATTTCAGAAGCCTGGGAAAGACCCTGGCTTCCAAAAGTGACTTCCTCCCCCACACCTCCTAGCACAGCCTCATGCCTTTGACTTCAAGCTTAGGTAACCTCTGAGAAGTCAGCTCTCCTAGAAAGGTAAAACTATCAGTCATTTAAGCTGTAGTACGAACTAAGAAGCTACCCCAAGCAGAGTAGAGAATGGCAAAGATCAGTATAAAGAGATCTGGGGCCGGGCGCCGTGGCTCACACTTGTAATCCCAGCACTTTGGGAGGCAGAGACAGTCAGATCACCTGAGGCCAGGAGTTCAAGACCAGCCTGGCCACTATGGAGAAACCCCGTCTCTGCTAAAAATACAAAAATTAGCTGGGTGTGGTGGCGGGCGCCTGTAATCTCAGCTACTCAGGAGATTGAGGCAGGAGAATCGCTTGAACGTGGAAGGTGAAGGTTGCAGTGAGCTGAGATCATGCCATTGCACTTCAGCCTGGGCGACAGAGTGAAACTCCATTTAAAAAAAAAAAAAAAAAGAGAGAGAGAGAGATCTGGGCCAGCCAAAGGCACATGTTCTGGATCTCTCCACTTTGCTTGAACCTACACCTATTGGGATCATCTCAGTTCCCTTTGAGGATGTGGGGGCCTCAGAGCCTGGAAAGCCACACCCCTATTCTCCTGCCCACTATCAGCTACTGGATCAGAATCCACCAACTGTTGACAGGTTCAGCCAGTGTTCTCAAACAACCTCATGTGCAGGGTGCTCACTCAGGACAGGATTATGGGTGCCGGAGGAGACCATCCCAATAATAATCATAATGAGTTGTTGCACACACTGTCCGGATGTCAGGTGAGGGGATGAGTAGGGAAGAGCCAATCAAAGCTGGAAGCAGCAGTAGAAATAACAAGCTACTGTTCTCAGGGATGGCTTCATGGTAGAGGCAGCATCTCAGCAGGACCTAGGGCTAAGAATGAGTTTGGCAGATGGAGATGGGAAGGACAGTTGTACAGGAGCCGAGGCGAGTGCCCACAGCACAGTTTTTGAAAGTACTAGATGATGCTGCAGCACAGAGCCACAGCAGGACAGCAGGCTGGGCAGCTGAGCCCTGCCATCCCCTTCCCTGGGATCTGCACCGCCCTGGTCCTTCTGGGCTCATGTATGAAAGGAGCAGCCCCAGGAATGTTGATGAAAGATGAGACTACACGCCTGGTGTCCTCGAAAGTGCAGCAATGCCAGTCTCTTAGCAACCATGTTTCTCCCGGCTGTGTCCACAAGTCCTTTGCAGATACAAGGGAAGAAGGACCGTACTGACTCCAGGGGCCCCAGGAGCTGGGCTTCTCTGATCTTCCTTGGCACCCCTCCTCTACCTTAGCTGGCACCCGATGTGGTGCAGGCAATAGGGATGTCTTGGGATCCTAAGCCCAGCCTTGAGGAGGGGCGCATACTGACTTGTCTACAATTATAGGATGCTAGAAATTTACAGAGTGAATTCACAAACAGCAACTCCTCTGAGCCCCACAAAATCCTGCAAGAGAAAAGAGAGGTGGCATGAATTGTCTCATTCTATAAATAAGAAACCAAACTGAGGTTCTAAGAATCTCCGTGATTTCAGGCCACCTGTGCCCTGGGGATGGGAGTCGTTCATCAGCCTGGATCTCTGGCATCACACAAGACTGTTCCCTCTAGAGCAAGTCTGCACACAAAGCTAGCATTTTCCAGGCACTTCAAGAAATCTTGTCTTTCATTTTCTCTTTTCTGAGTGACTTGGGTTCTGCCGAATTCCTGTTTCTGCAGAGGGCTGTAGCCTTTTCTCCTTTCCACATACTTTGGTGCTCTCCTAGCTAGGATAAAATGCTCTTTTTTTCCCCCTCTTTGGTTTTATGAGAATTTTTTTAGCGATGTCAGACTTCAAAGGAGGCCTCCTAACCATAAAGATCTCAACCAGACTCACATTTGTGATTCTTTCTCATGCCTGCGTGAAAAGGACAGTGGTGCTAACACATGGCTCATCTCCCCCTTGACATTCAGCCTCCTTTAAGTGATTTTACAAAGCCCCCTCACTTTCTCTTTCGGGTCCTAAATTAGTATGTCAGGAATCAACAGCTGCCTTCTCAGCCAAGAAGCTGGGCGCCTGGGGACTTCATTCTTCACCGCTGTCTGGAGCCCCGAAGATCTCTGTGCTCCCTGCCTCGTGTCAGCAGCCCACTCCCCTCAAATGTCTGGCTTTCCTCAGCAACTGGCTACATGCTCCTGTTCTTGCTAAGTCACTGAAACCCTGGCCACAAGGCGGACGAAGCGAGATTTAATTGAATCTTTCAGCAATGATTCACAGAACAAAGCCTGACTGTCTGACCTGGAAACCACACAGTGGGGAGTTTAGAAACCCCGAGCCTAGTCAAAACAACGTTCCTCTTTCAGCCATTGATTGAAGTTCAAAGTAACAAAGCCGTAAGTCAGAACAAGCCATTGTCATGGCAAGGGCGGTGCAAGAAACACACTTATCTGGGCATGCAGCCTTGTGGGGTGAGGCTTCCCTGGCCTGTCAATCATGTCGGTTCCATTGGGACTGGCTTCAGGGACAACATGGCGTCCTGGGAGAAACTTCCCAGCTGGTCAGTGAAGCTCAGTGGTTGAGGTTAGGGGACTGTGTTGGTTTCCTGTGGCTGCCATAACAAATTGCCACAAACTGGGTGGTTTAAAACAACAGAAATGTATTCTCTTACAGCCCTAGAGGCTAGAATTCCAAGATCAAGGCGTTGGCATTTCTGTGCTCCCACTGAAGGCTCCGGGAGAGGATCCTTCCTTGCTTCCCCCAGCATCTGGTGACTCCCAGCAACCCTTGACGTCCCTTGAGTCATCTTTGCATCACTCCAGTTTCTGCCTCTGTCTTCGCATGGCATCTCTCTGTGTACCCCTGTGTGTCTTCTCCTCTTCTTATAAGGATGCTGATCATTGAATTTAGCAGCCAACCTAATCTGGTGTGACCTCATCTTAACGAATCACATTTACACAAACCTTATTTCCAAAAAGCGTGACAATCTGAGGTTCTAGGTAGATGTGGATATTTGGGAGACACATAGAGACCATGGCTTTTTTGCTAAATGCCACATATCTCCTGCTCCCTGCCCCCATCTTGTGGAGTTAGTTATTCCATCCTCAATTTTGAGACCTCATCCACAGACTAAACTCTTGGTGCATGATGTTGAATCTTGACCTTTCAACTTTCAGGTTTGAGGAAACAAACAGTGCCAGCCTTTGACCTAGGACCCAGTGTGATTTCATGGAAAGAGCATTGAAAGTTAATGCAAGGCAGACTGGAAGGTGAAACAGTGGACAGTATCTAGGGACATAAATGATCAGCCAAAACAGTCTGGGCTGGGTGCAATGGTTCACACCTGAAATCCCAGCATTTTGGGAAGCTGAGGCGGGATCCCTTGAGCCCAGGAGTTCGAGATCAGCCTGGGCAACATGGCAAAACCCATCTCTACAAAAAATACAAAAATTAGCCCAGTGTAGTGGTGCATGCCTGTAGTACCAGCTACTTGGGAGGCTGAGGCAAGGAATATCTCTTGAGCCTAGGAGGTTGAGGCTGCAGCGACGATGATCGTGCTATTGTACTCCAGCCTGGGTGACAGAGTGAGACCCTGTCCCAAAAGAAAAAAAAAAAGAGTCTGGTCAGAGTTGTTGATAGACCACCAGACACTTTCTCTAAAACCATTTGTTACACCGGATACCACATCGTTGGAGAAGGAAATGTTGGTGGCAGTGAAACGACTATAATAATATAATATAGGATAATAAAATATGAGTGAATAAAATAGGTGTGTACCCCATTCATAATAGTCCCTGTCTGTCTGTGAGAAAGGAAGCCAAGTCCACTGAGGAATATTAAAGAAACCCCCGTATGGTATCCCCAAAGGGCTCCACCCTAAACATTTGGAGTAGGGGTCAGTATAGGGATTGGTGTGTGGTTGCCCTGGGAGTGTTTTAATGCTCACCATGGGCTGAGAGCTTTCAGAGCAAAAATCGTGTCATCTCCAAGATCTCACATTCTGGAATGTTCTTCCATCCACAGCTTCTACTCCTTCCCTGCCTATTCCACTCCTACAGACTGTACTTGCCATCTTCATGGTGACCCCAGACACCTCTGGCTACCTCTGCTCTCCAAGCCAGTCAGCAAGCACCCTTTGACAAACCTAGTTCTGCCCTGATGGGCCTGAACCCAAGACTGGGTCACTCCATTGAGGTCCTGCTGGCAGCCTATTACTCCCTTCTCCATCATCCCTATTGCAAGAAACTATGATGAGACCATAGGGAAATGAAGGACCCGTCAATCTAATATTGATATTAAATTACTGTACCTTTCAATGGAGTGCTAAGTTCTTTACCTTCATTTATTAACTCAGGATGACCACTTACTTTCTCTGCTCTTGTTCTAAGTCTTCTAAGTATTATTGGAATCACATAACTACTTTGACACAATTTTTTCATCCTAACCTGTGCACTGAACACTCAATATATCCATGCACAACCTCCTACCGTGCTATATATTTTGGGGCTATTCCAAACCTGGCCTGGGCTGCCAGCCCTGACCCCCATACCATGCAGCCTGTCCTCTGGGAAGATCCTGTCACCCCTGTATTCCTGAGAAGAGAAATGAGTTCTATGGAAAGTACCTGATCACTTCCTTCCTTCACATGACGGGGTCTATCTGCATCTTCATGTGACCTCTCTCTGATGGACATTGTATTTGCCCAGCTACTTTGCAGACATGTGCCACATAACTGTGCTTCTGCACTCAAGCCCTCCAGCTTCCTCTAGAACTGTTCCATCAACCCTTCATTCCCTTCTTTTCCTTCCTGCACTTCTCTCCTCTCCACTCCTGGTCTCTCTCCACTGGCTGGGCATTTCTCTTGTCTTAAAATACTCTTCTTTTTGATTCTGCTATTTCTGCAAGCCACCAACTTCTTTTTCTTCTTCCTTTTGCCACCACTTCCTCTGAAATAGTGAATCTCAAACCGTTTTTCCTCCACAGCGCACCAAAGAGCCGTAGCTATTGCAGTGGCCTCCCCCAGAGATAAGTTATATGGAAGACTGTGTATAGTTCTATAGTTTTTTTTCTGCCCTCATATGGGACCTTCTGGTGCACAATGACATACTGAGATTGGCCACTTTGCTAACTGATTTGCTACTCTGGGGCTTATAGTCTAGGCCACTTCATCCTCCAAGAACAAATTATCCATCCTTGGCCTTGCTTTTTCACACTGTGATGATTTCTTCTGTTATCTTATTATCACTGCTTTTTCTACATTTTTTTCTCTAGCTACTCTTCCTTCTCTCTTACTCCAAATACATCCTAGACCCTGTCCCAGGCTCTCTTCTCTCTCTGGTCCACCTTGTTCCCTTTGTGAATCTGGCCACTCTTGTCTTGAACACCATAGACCCATGACTGGCAACTCTAACCCTCCAGCTCAGCCCATTTCTGGGTGCTGGCCTTATTTTCAATTGACTTCTGAACACATCCACTGGGGATGCCCCTCTGAGGAACCTTGAGGCAAATATGTCCCCAGCTGAATTAATCATCTTCTCAGATTTTCCAGCTCCCCTATTTCTGGCAGCAGCACCATTGGCCCCTGAGTCAGCAGGACTAAACTTCAGAGTTAATGGTGATGACCCTGCTCCACCCCCACACCAAACCACTAGCTAAGTTTTAGCTATTCCACTCTGCTATTTCTGCAAGCTACCAACTTCATTCTCCTCTTCCTTTTGCCACCACTTCCTCTGAAATAGTGAGTCTCAAACCATTTTCCCCCCACAACACACCAAAGAGTTATAGCTATTGCAATGGTCTCCTCCACAGATAAGTTTTATGGCAGACTGTGTGTAATTCTAGGATTCTTAGTAATCTAAACCCCTGCCCCAGGTAGCCAAGAATCAAGTTTGTTGTACTCCAGCACACAAAAGAGATTGTCTTAGATAAGACAGTAAAGAGATTGTATATCATTATCATTTCATGTAATTACCTTTTATTTGACATTTAGAACATGCTGTTAGATGTTCTGATAACCCAAAAATCAAAATGTTGATAACAACTTATGAAAAAGTGAAAGCTCTGTAGTAGAGTAATAAATTTATTTTGGTATTATTAGTAGGGGTAGTAAATTTAAGTAGCTTTTCTTCTACCCTCATTTGTAAGTCTGTTAAGAGTTTGAGAGAAATAAGGGCCATTGTCTCTGGAAAGAATGACTCATTCAGTAGTTTAGCTTAGCGCTTCCTATGATTCACATCGCCATTCGAGTTTCTAATGCTTAACCTTCCTAGAAGCTACAGTGAAAAACAAGACAGATGCCTGGAGTATGATTTGGTGGGTTCAATAAAGCCTTAATCCTCCAAAATTTCTACCTCATGCGCTTGCTGGTTAACAACACATTTAATGCCTTCTCTCTTTGTAACCTACCAGACATCATGGATGAGAGAAAGAACCAAAGAGGATGAAGAACTAGGTGCCTGGAATGTTCCTAAAGATTCACTTGGGAAACAGCTTAATATAGTAGACTTTGGCAACAACTTGGCTTCAAATCTTGGTTCTACCACCTAACGGTTATAAGACCTTGAAAGATGGTTTAACTTCTGAGTTCATTTCCTATTTCAAAAGTAAAGATAGGCCACATGCAGTGTTTCACACCTGTAATCCCAGCACTTTGGGAAGCCAAGGCAGGCGGATCCCAAGGTCAGGAGGTCAAGACCAGCCTGACCAACATGGTGAAACCCCGTCTCTACTAAAAATACAAAAATTAGATGGGTGTTGTGGCACGTGCCTGTAATCCCAGCTACTCAGGAGGCTAAGGCAGGAGAATCACTTGAACCCGGGTGGCGGAGATTGCAATATGCCAAGATCGCGCCACTACACTCCAGCCTGGGTGACAGAGTGAGACTCCATCTCAAAAAATAAAAATAAAAAAAGTAAAGATAGTAATAGTATCACAATCATTAATGAGGCTATATTTTTAAAACATAAACAGAAAATTGACAACTAGGTATGCTAAGAGGAGAGTGGATGGTAACTTTCCCAATCCAAACTCTCTCCTCCTTCCCTTTCTTTCTCTTTCTTTCCGTCACACACACACACACACACACACACACACACACACACACACACACACCCCTTTTGACTTCATAATTGAGCCTTGGACTAACCCTGGGACCCTAGTAAGAGCTACCCCTTCATCAACAACAATCTTTATTTTACTTAATGAATGATGTAAATGGTAGTTCCCTGGGTAGCTTGGACTTAGAAGTCTATCCCTAGAAGAATTCTCTACACCTTGTATGTGGCACAAAAGACTAAATCCTTGATAAGAAAGATGGTAGCGATCTATAGTTATAATGACTTGAGTAGATAAGCGCTAATATCCATGTGATAAAGGAAAGGCAGGAAATGGACAAAGGCATTTAGTGACCTGTGGATGAAATGAAGTGCCTTCTGTCTGCATGGCTCCTCCAGCATTGGCATGTACTAACGAATGTGCCCAGCGAACTGGCATTGAGCACTTCTGTCTCACTATCCAGCTGCATTTTTAGCAGCTGTTCTGAGACTCACCCTTGCAGGCTTTTGGCCAAGCATCAGCCCCATATAAAGAAGACAGATTTGTTGAGGGGGGCTCCTGGCTGCACTGATGGCAATGACCTACAGATACAGAAAGGCCGGTCTCAGAACCATTTTGTAGCTAAGGAAACAGATACAGCCATTGTGAAACATCAAGCCGTATTATTATAGTGAAAAGAGACAAAAAAAAAAAAAAAAATAGGCCACCACTGGGTGTTTTGGAACATTTGAATAATCAAGCGAAATGGATTAAATTAACTATCAAGTAAAATCTTCTTTGAAAAATCAGTTACCAATATGGCAGGAAATAATATTATTCTGAATTCCATGGCTCATGTGGATCCAAATATTTGTAAAATCTAGTCATTACTAAATCCATAAATAATGAATACTCTTTTTTTTTGGACTTTCAAATAAATTTTCCAGGAGAACGTTAAATCCATTCCTGGGTGAGCTTAAGCTGATCCATGCAAAATCTATTCCTTGGCACCAGGCTTCTAGAATAGGTCCAGGGACTCCATATTTTTATTTGCTCAATGTTTCTTGTTTAAGGGGAAGCTTGAATAGTACCATTACAGATTTTCACATCTCATTTTCACCGAAATTCAGAAGAGTATTGCCATGCCTCACTTATCCTAAACAATAACAGATTTGTCATTCTGTCACCAGCAGAATTAAGTGTGTGTCCCAGGTTTCCGTGGTTGGAACAGGGACTCCAAAGGGAAGCATCTATTTTTCTCACATCAGATTGGCGTGGAAGTTAAGGACTTCGAAACGAACTCCACAAGCAATGCTATTAACGCCGCTTCCTCATGTTTAGACCCTCAGCTGTTGTTGATCTTAGGAGGGACCCTTCCACAGACTTGTCTTCTCCTTTGATATTTTAGCCTCTTAATAATTTTAAGTCAACCATCCATAGCTGACAGTTTTGCTGATAAAGTACCTTTATAATGATAGACTTGGTGTTTAAATTTCCGCCTACGTCTTCTCTAAGTTGGTGACCTAATTGTAGCTGATGCTTCCAGTAGAAATACTCACTTGGTAACCTCGAGCTATTTCTGGGCACAGCTGAAATAAAGCAAATTGCTTTTTAAGCTGATGATTCCAGGTTCTGTGTCTTATTTTCCATTTCTTCTTGTCCATTTTTCCATGTAAGTTTTATCTGCTACCTACAAACCATGAAAAACAAATTATTCCATTCAAATCTTTGGAAACGGCTGCTCACTGGCACACAATCACAGTGTCTTGATAGTTTTTCTGGTTTTGAATTTCTGGAAGGGAAATCCTCCTTCTGAGGAGACTTCACTTTCCATCAGTAATGGGGAAAACTCTTTCCCTCGGGATAGCGGAGGTCATTTTAAAAGAGAACACTCAGCAGAAATGAAAATCCAAACAACTGATTTTTAATTCATGTCTCTTTGTTCAGTGATGTTGGTCCTGATTCTGCCTATGAGACGGGAATAAAGAGAGATTTCGGGAAAAGTGTGAAGCCAAACATGGGTGCTATTTAAATACCACCCTCATAATTTGAAACAAGACCCACCTCCTCCTATCTTCACAGGCAGAATACCCCATCCCCAGGCTACGTAGGGCCTGATAAATGTGGGGTGACCCATACTGGCCTGGCTTATGCCCACTGGCCTGCGTTGGTGAATAAATTGTGTGGTCTCTTCCTTGGTGTGATTTTTCCCTGGGTACTTGCAAGATGCCTTATTTAGAAAGAAAACAACAAGGCTAATGGTTCCAGAGAACTTCGTCCACTGTTTATATGAAGAGACTGAGACTCAGTGGGGCCCCACAGCCTGCTCTTCAGTGACAAAGCCAAGACCAAAGTAATAATAGCAGATCTTTATATAGCCCTTGCTGTCAAGCCAGGCACTTATACATAAGCGCTTTATGTATATTGACTCATTTAATCCTTCCACCAACCTGCAGGATAGGTGTTGTTTAATCCCATTTTACAGCAAGTAGCTTGCTTTGGGCCATGCGCTAGCAGGGGCAGAGCTGTGCTCTGGGGCAGGTGACCTGGCTCTGGAGCCCACTGAGACGAACCCAGCACCCTCTACCTGGCAGACTCAGCACTCCTCACTCTTGGTCCTACCCTCTGTTCTCTGTTAGGTTGCTTTGGGACCAAGGGGAGAAAAAAACTTGTTAATGAAAGTGGAGCCCAACATTTCAAAGCTGATATTTGTATACTACTGTGAACATCATCAGAGTGCTATCTAATGCACTGAAAACAGATATGACTTTAAAACAGACGTGAAATAGACTTGCCAGATAATATATAGACATGTCTTTAAGCAGAACATTGAGCAAAAGGTACCTCGCTGGTAACAACCATTCAGAAGGAAAGAAATGTTGTCATAAAATGATTAATATAGTCATCCCCAGACAGAATGGCTACATAGCAGTCTGGTGGTTTTTATGTTAGCATTTGTTTGTCAAGGTCTTCCTGAATGAGACTGTAAGTCCCTCCAAACCACATATGTGCCTATGTAATTCTCTTGTAGAGCACCTGATAAAATACCTATGGAAAGATTTTTTTAATAAATATTGTAATATTGTTCAATGGCAGTTATAGAGAATCCTTGGTACTGACCTCTGAGTTGCCAACCTATGCAAAAAAAAAAAGCATTGGTTATAAAGACTATGACTTATAAGAAAGATTTATGAAGGTTTATAGCATATAACACTTGAGGCATATCTTGGAGCATATATCTATGAACAAAACCAAATCCAAAAAGTCTTTCTCTTATTCCTGGGGCTGTGGGTCACAGATGCTATTCCAGAACCCAGGCATGGGAATATATGCAGCATCCTCCAGACTTGACAGTTCCCAGTCAGCTGTGCTTGACTGGAGCCTTCAGGGCTCAGAGTTGCGGGCGAGATGGAAATTACGAGAGATCTTTACTCTCTCAAACTCAAGGGATAATGGTCTGTCTCATAAAAGCCTACCTGGCCCAGGATGGACAAAGATGCCGTGTGTGTGTGTGTGTTTTGTCTGAGAAGTCTGGCAAGGGAGAGACCCCAAGGTCACCTGAAAATCTCCTCTTTGCATCCAGGTGGCTTAGGAAAACATGCTTCAGTATCAGAAAAATAAGCCTTCCAGCAGACAGAGGTTTAAACAATACAACAGCCCACAGTTTATCAGTAGAACTGGCAGAAACAGCAGACTATCCTTCAATTACCCTCTACAGTTGTTCATAAATATTGGAATTTCCTTGCCTTGATCTGGCTCACAAAATGAGCAGCAAATGTTGAAAAGTTTCGTGCTTTTTAACCAGGAAACACACAACTATGAAATATGTGAAGCTGCGGTAGACAAGTTTTAAAAAAACAAAAACTTTCCAATAAAGTAATGGTCTCCCAGTGACATCTTGTTATACCGGTAAAAATAGATCCCTAACTTTAACAGTATATTTTTCCTTCTGGGAAACTACAAATAATAACAAATCAAAATTATGCTTTTTGTCACATTCCTGAGGACAGTAAAAATGAAAGGAAAGTTTATTTATTTTTTATTTGTAAAACAACATTTTCATTCATTTACTCCACAAGGACCACTTATTTTTGAGTTCTGTAGAAAACTAACGTAGAATGAGCACCCTCATACTTATCAATAGAAAGTAAGTCATCATGGCAGAATTTTTTACAGATTTCTCATTGGTCAAAAAATACTGTTTATGGGCCGGGCGCGGTGGCTCATGCCTGTAATCCCAGCACTCTGGGAGGCCGAGGTGGGCAGATCATGAGGTCAGGAGATCGAGACCATCCTGGCTAACACGGTGAAACCCCGTCTCTACTAAAAACTACAAAAAATTAGCCGGGCATGGTGGCACGTGACTGTAGTCCCAGCTGCCCTGGAGGCTGAGGCAGGAGAATGGCTGAGGCAGGAGAATGGTGAACCTGGGAGGCGGGGCTTGCAGTGAGCCAAGATCACTGCCACCGCACTCCAGCCTGGGCGACAGAGACTCCGTCTCAAAAAAAAAATAAATACTGTTTATTCTAAAGACATTGGACATTTTACACATTGCCTCATGAATCCATGATGAAAACTATGAAGTAGATGGAATAACAGTTACCTTCCTTACATAGCAATGGGTCACACTAGAAGGATGTTGGAAGAAAGACGGAGACAGATTTTTGGCCTCTCCAGCGACATTCTACATTCAGGTTTATGGCCAAGTCATTCCAGTGTGTTTCCAAGCTCCAAATATCTTTGTAGAAGTAACTTCTAAAAGTATGTGTGAAGTCACACATAATCCAGTCTGGATCAAATACCTGACTGTCCCCACTTCCATGTGTATGTGTTGTAATGACAGTTTAAAGTATGTTTTGGGATTGAAATCCTACCCCTCTCTCTGCAAAAGCAGGTAGTAATAGGTTAAAAATGATGAACCATCAAATTATAGTTTTGACTGATACGAGTCTTGGAGTGACTTGACCAAAGAAAAATTGTATAAGATTGTCAAACTGCTTGGTACCTAAATCCATAGCCCAAGCTCAGTGAACCAAGATAACCCTCCTGGGGTAGTTTTCCAGAGCTTGTAAAAGCAGTAAGTTTTTTCCTCTAAATGGAAGATCATTGAAAAATAATAGCACTCCACCAATTATTATTATATTGGCTCAAAATTCCATTCTTCAGAAGGATGAGCCATTGATCTTTGGGTACGGTGGGGAATTCAACACCGTGTAGACTACTCTTATTTTTCAAATTTTTCTTTTCTTTTTAAAGACAAAATGGATAATTTTGATTGATTAAACAGAAATTCACACAATAGCCATAGTCAGTAAAACAGCAGCAACAACAAAACACAACATTATATGCTCAACCACTCTAATTTATTAAATTATACAGAGATTTCTCCAAAGAATATCCATTGAATTGGTGAAGATAAATATTTTCACAGCTATTACTTAATGGAAGGAACATTGCCCCGTTTGAGTGAGGTAATTTGGATAGCAAGAGTAAATTCAAGACTTCAGAGGCATATTATGTTGATGCTCACCCTCACACTGCTATTGCTATGTTTTGTGAGATCCACCTCTAGCATTTTTTTTTTTTTTTTACTTTTCTACCAATATCACCTAGCAGAATGCGTAGCAAAAAATAAAGGCAGATTGTTTTACAGGAAACACTGGTAGCCTAAGGGACGTATAATAACCAACATGTAACTGATCATGATGCTCTAGCAATATTGTCTTCCCCAGTAGTTCTCTAGGTTCTCTGTTTGATTTTTGAATCAAATCTTTCACATAGCCTATCAATTGTCAACCTATTTGGCTAGGAGACTGTATCCGTCCTCCCTTCTGTGACGCAGACTTCACCGGACATCAGAGAGCTTCCACGGTGTTCGTCAAAATGTCATGGCAAAGCAAGCTTGGGCCTACACCATGCATTCCCAATGGGAGCAATATTGCACCCAGGGGGATGAAAATTAGTATTCAGGAATAGAAAAAGTCTTACACATTCTAATGTCTTGTGGACCTCCAAAGCTCAATCCTACTGGATAAAACTTATTCCTTAGTGTTTTACTTCCCTCATTAGGGAGAATTTAAATTTAATTTTATTTTTCTCCTGGAAGGATAGTGATCATGAAAACAGGAGCCCATATATTTGAGGAAATTTTTCAATTTGGGAAAGGCAGTTGATGATATACTCTTGCAAGATATGTGCTAATAAATACTGACTTCAAAATGTAAGCAAGAGCTTTGTATTAATCTGTAATCTCAACTAGATCTCATTGAGCTTGAACAGTGTGAAAATGATTAGCTTTTCTTCTGTAATTTTTTTTTTTTTGGAAAGACCAATTGATGTATTTTTTTTCAATCTCCCTCCAAATTTCCAATAAGACACAAGTAATTTTCAGAGTTAAACTCTGGCTTTCACCTACATTTTGTCCTGATTTTGTGAATCCTGACTCAAAAATATTCGATAGTTTTCTTCTGCAGATCAAACACAACTCAACTGGCCGTGAAACCAAGACCTTCCATAATTTAGTCTCAATCCGTCTTTCCAAAATTACTTTCCTTAACTCTCCTTTATAAACTCTTCACGCCAACAAATAATCCTCTCTCTTCTCTGTTTTCAGCCACCCTGTCTCCCCTCCGAAACTATTTCCGCCCACCACGAGCTACACACCCAACTGCTCTTATGTGTCACAAATGTCACTGTTTTTACAAAGATTTTTGCGATTGCTACCCTCTCCACCCCTCCTTCCCTAGCTAGAAGCCTTCTCTCCCCTCTTCTAAACCCACACAGCTCACCATTTGGACAACATTTAGGAAGTTTAGCACTTTCCACCACACACTATTGTTTTAAGTACAGTCACCCCCCAGTATCCATGGGGTATTGGTTTCAGGACCCCTCTACAATAACAACATCTTCAGATGCTCAAGTCTCTTTTCTAAAATCGTGTAGTATTTGCATATAACATGTGCACATCCTCCTGTATACTTTAAATCAGTCCTAGATTACTTATAATACCTAACATAATGTAAATGCTATGCAAATAGTTGTTATACTGTATTGTTTAGGGAAGAATGACAGTAAAAAAGTCTGCACATGTTCAGTACAGACAACCATCCATATATACAGATCTATACGTAGAGAGATCCACAGTTGGTTAAATCCATAGAAGCAGAGCAGAGCTTCTTTATGAAGCCAAATATGTATCTTCATAATGCCCCGGAGGGCAGAACTTCGGTCTGATTTGTAGGTATTGAGGTCTAATGAAAATAGCTGGGGAAAAGATCCGGGGGGAAGTCTTTTCCTCCACCACTTACTAGCTGGCTCTGCCTAGTATTACACTTGCTTGCCTTCTCTTTTAGCATATGGGCAATTTATCCAACCACTCTGAGCCTAGTTTCCACATCTAGCTGGCTCTGCCTAGTATTACACTTGCTTGCCTTCTCTTTTAGCATATGGGCAATTTATCCAATCACTCTGAGCCTAGTTTCCACATCTATAAAATACGGTGAGAACTTAATAAGTTAAAATTTCTAGCACATAGTAGATATTTAAAACATATTAAATAAATTCATGCCATTATAACGTCACAGTCTGTTACTTAAAATGTTTTCCTCAAAAGTCTCAATGGCTGACTCACAAAAACAGATTTGTTAATGGATCTGTTAAAATAAACAAGAGCAAAATAGCCTTTGCTATTTTTGTATAGTGTTAATCATTCTGTTCCTTAAAGAAAAGTCCCAGGGAACTACTTAGTGTGGGGAAGGCCGTTTCTAGAAGGAGTGCCGGCAGAGAGCAGGAGCAGGAGTTGGCATCACAAAGCTGGTGCTGTCTTCATCTACACCACATTTCATGTCAACTTCATTTTATTCATTTTGTGCCCCTCATCTGAACCCTCGGTTTCAGGTTTGGGAAACAGAACCAAATGGAACATGAAATGTAAAACAAGGTCCAGCCAAACACAGTGAGCTCTCTCCAGCTTCAAGTCAAAACTTGGCTGAACCACAAAGCTTCACCTGGTTTTGAGTAAAAACCACACTGAACCACCTTTTTTTTTTTTCACGGTTTCGGTTTGCAAATGGGGTTTCATGCAAAGCTTGCCCTCGTTTCCGTAGAGTTCCCTGGCAGAGGACAGGCAAGTCTTCAGCTAATATGGACTCTGCCCCATGAGCACCCCTGGCCAGCCTGTGTGGAGGTGACTGGTGGTTACCTATTGTTCGGACCTCAGAAGGCCTGGGTGTTGAGTAATCTTGCTCGTGTGATGATTAAGATGACAGAAAACTATCAGGCATATCAAGAAGAAGTACAATCAGTTAGTTTCTCTCTTTGCACTTGGCTTTTACAAAAACAGAGAAGAAAATTTTTGAAAAGCCATGAATTTATGAAGGGGTGGGAGGAGCATAGCCTAAAGCTCCATCTACGTGTGGAGGCAAAGAGATCTGAAACAATTCTTTGGAGAATCCAGGCCAAAATTCTGATTCATCAGAAATATTGAGATAATAAAGGCAAAGTGGGCTAGAAGAGTGCGCTTGTGGAAGGTATGAAAACAAGCTCAATTTTCCCCTCAGTGTGTAAATGTAGATAAAGCCATCATATCAGCGATGCATTTCTCCCTGGAGACTTGTAGTGGATTTGGTGTCATTCATGTGCTATGCTGGCAATAGTAGAAAGGATTAAAACGTTCCTTAGAAGCTAACAGTGTCAGATGAGCCATTTGCCCTGGGTGGTGATGACATTTGGGAATGAGGTTTAATATAACGGGTCTCCAAACTGAGTTTTCTATGACATGGAGGGAGGTTTGTGTTGTTCTCTTGGTAAATTAAACTAGTACTTGGGATTTACAAGCAGATTTATAGAAGGGTTGTAAT
Source organism: Pan paniscus (assembly GCF_029289425.2). NCBI lineage: Eukaryota > Metazoa > Chordata > Mammalia > Primates > Hominidae > Pan > Pan paniscus. The sequence continues at coordinate 31,097,899 of NC_073271.2, read as the reverse complement.
GATGAATGCATGAAGAATGGATTGGATCAGTGATAAAACATTTATTATATCAATACATGCAAAGTTTGGAAAACTATAAGAGAAAATAAATGGCCTCTTCAAAATCACTTATATATGTATAGTATCATAAAATTCACATACAAAAATTTCCCACACATGATGACACTGGATTGGTCCTGGAAAGATTATGTGACTTGTCCAATCCAGGTCAGGAAGCCAGTACGTTGCAGGGATTTGAGCTTCCCTCGTTCTTCTCCATTCACAGACAAAAATTTGTCCTCGGCATGATAACTATGTAGCAAGGGAGACAATCAAATACACCAACCACTACAATATAACATCACAGGCAGCAAAGTGGGACTATCTTTTAGAGATGTGAGGGGCCTGAATAAAAGATTCCTACATCTGCCTCCTCCCTTTGTCCATATAAGCATGCAGCACTGAAAACTATGAGATAGTCTCTAAGAGACAGATGGAGGGAGAAAGAGCCTTACTGCCTATCTCTAGTGAGCTGGGGAATCCATTCAAGTGATTAGTTTGGGATATATTGGTTTTGAGGATTCCATGAAGTACACAACAAGAGCTCTCAAGGTTCTCCAGAAATGTCAGTCTAGAATTCCAAGGAAATAGTTCTGGGCTGGAGACATGAATTTGGGAGTCACTAATGTAAAAATAATAGATTAATGATCTCACCCAGAGCAAGATGTTGAGGGAGAAAAGTCAAAGGGAGCATCAGGCTCTCTCCAACCCATGGGTCCAGTTGCATGCAACTGGACAACAGGGGATTATTATAAAAGAAGATGCCTGCCAAATGATGCCTGCTGTATGGAAGGCTGCACACCACCAATCTCATTCTTTGTAGAGTTAATCAATGCAAAGTCCCAAACCACTTGGTCATTTAAGTAGAAAGTCTTGTCTCTCTAAACCTAACATTTCAACACCTTGCTTATACAGAAGATCAATCAAGAGAAATGTTTTATTTTATGATAAGTTTCACAACAGAATTCTATCAAATAGCAAATGTCTTTAGTGATGGTAACATATGATTCATTTGACAAAGCACAAAGCAAAAATTGCATTTATCCATACTTTTTAGGAACAGGAGTTTGCTTTTGGTTATTTTCATTTGTTTGCTGTATAGGGCAATGTATATTGTAAATTTCTTTGAGTAGATAATGAGCAAGTGGACACATGAGGCCAGAGATATAAATAATTTTTACTTCCAGAGGTTATTTGTCATGGAACCTAGTAAAACTTCTATTTATTTAATTACCATAGAATTGGAAAATGTTTTGCTACAGAATATTGATATGAAGGCAGAAACCAAATGGACGTTTCCCTAGATGAAAAGTATGAATTCAAGGCCCCCAGTGGTCAATGTTGGGCTCCTTAGTTCAATATTTTAGGAGTCATCTGAAAGTCAGAGCAGGACAGGCAGTGAAATTTCCAGTTTTTCTGGTAAAAATGAGCTTCTCCAGGTGCCATATAAATGGAATGAACTACAGAAAGATTTGGGTAGTGGATATAAAAATGCCATATAAACTTGAAAGTTGGCCTGTTAATGTGTTCAGGAGAAAGTGTTCTAAACTATATTTTTAAAATTATGGTCTGTAAGAGATCAGTTAGTTATAACCCTGCAAAGGGTCATTAAAATCATGCCTGAGATCATTCCTCAGTGAAGACATCAGTGCAATCCACTGCTTCATCAGGGTAGGCCACAGAAATCCTTTGTTAGGCACTGGTGAACCACACAACATGTTGTTATGCTTGTTCTGTAAAATATGTGGTGCTTGAGGTTTGATTGTTGCAATTCATGGGCTCCAAAGAAGCCTTTCTGTCCCCTCTGAGCTGCCGGAGTTTACCTCCCTATCTCTTGCCCTCTCATGGGAACCTGTGCCCTACCTTCTGGTGTAGTTAGGCCTGTATTCCCTCCTTCACTTCGGTGAAGGCTAGATATGCACCTTTCCTTCTTTGACAAAGACTTTGTTCATAGTATGTACGCCATACATAACGAATGATGGAAGGGTGGGTGGATAAGATAGATGGTGGTTGGGTGGATGGATGGATGGATAGATGGCTGATAAAAATTTTAAATGTATCTGGAAGGTGATAAAAATGATCCAGATAGTAAAGTACCTTCTTAAGATAAAGCAAAAGAATTATCATTCTTTAGAGTGATTATAAGGAAGAATTAATATTAACAAAATTCTCAATGTTTGGCCTTTCCCAGGATTCTCCTTATCAATCTATTATTTAGAAATCAATTAAGGGAAGTTAAGAAATTTTAAGTTACATGCTATATCTTTTAAGATCAGAGTCTTCATTGGCAGCTACTGTGTGTCCTCATAAAATCTTCTTTGATAAAAAAGAACTGATCTAACACTGTATTTCTTCATAGCTCTAGGAGCCTAATACTAATAAGTCAATTCAAACTGTAGATAAGCACAGCATAGTATACATAATCCCAGGCATTTTGGACACATTCTTCGACCTCCCTGAGCCTCCAGTTTCCTCACGGACACAGCTGAAATAAATGTATAATACCTACATAAACTATATACCAACATAACCTTATAAGTTTATGAGGATCAAATGGGCAATAGATATAAAACCCTTAGTTTACAAACAGCTAGTAAGTAGTTGAGCCATTACTGCAATCCAAACTTATCTAGCTCTGGAGACCTTTTTTTTTCTTTTAATTTTGAAATAATTTGAACGTACAGGAAAGTTGCGAGAGTAATACAAAGAATGGCTGTATACTCTTCACCCAGATTGACCAACTGTTAACCTCTTGCTACATAAGGCCATGGTTTTCATCAGTGTGCAGTGGGTCCATCATAGTCCATACAAGAACACAACCATGGTGCCTGCCTCACAAGGTTAGTGTGGGGATTAAATGAGTTTGCAGATGTAAAGAATAATATGCACACATTAAGAGTGCACCAAAGTGGAACAGGACCTCTGACCAACGTAGGAGCCCAGTGAGGTAAAATGTAAAGGGTGAAGGGAAGTGGAGGGCTGAAAAAACACTGAAGGATTTTTCTGAAGGCTGAAGGTGACTTTTGAGGGCAAAGGCCAATCTTAAAACCCCAGCCATCCAGGATCAGAATAAAACAGCAGTGCCCCTGTTCTTCTGCCACATCTGTCTTCTCCCAGGAAAAGGGCTGAATTTAAACAATCTGCAAAGCATATGAACTGATTTAATTTGGAAAAGTAAGTGCTGCTATTGCCAACCTGATTTCGCCACCCTTAATGGTGTTGGAGTCATCTGTGGTGCTTCCAAAACTAACTGCTGTGATGAGTAGAATATCTCTCCACCACGTCTCCTGACATACCCCCAGCCTTGAAGTGAAAGGTTCCTTTTCCTGACGTTGCCATGATTCTGGGAAGTGAAAAGAGACCTTTCTAAAGCATCTATTTCATTTAGCTGCACAAAGTCTTATCTGAAGGCATGAAAAAGTGTTAAATACCGTAGCCCACATAAATTATCTCAATGCATAACAAGTGTGTTCATAAAGTAATTGTCTCTGGAGGCAAGCCATAGCTTGGAGAAGGAAGACATGAATGCCTGCCATCCAGCCCTTCACATCTATGGAGGCTGCACGTGGTCACTGCAAGAAATGTCAAAATCCCCAGAACAGATATGATCCATACCTTGTAAAATGTTCTGTATCCCACATAAAACAATCCTCAAGATGATCAATTTTGCAAAGTAAGCGTGACACCAGTCTTTTGTCTTTCTTTCAGTTCTCATTCCACTTTTGACTTATTTGTGGAAAGTTATAATTAGATTCTGCCTGGCCTTTTTTTTTTTTTTTTTTTTTTGCTTTAACTGATAAAGCGCCGTAAATCCTGGACATCACCCACGAGTGCAGTCATTTATGAATTTTGCTGTTTTTTTTTATGCATTGCACCATATGCAGACCCAGCTAAGAGGCATGGGTCCGTGTTCCTGGCATGCAGGAGAGTCACTGAGAGATATCATATGGTCTCCTGGCAGAAGTACAAAGTGCCTCTCGCTGTTTGATCTACTGTCTTAAACTTAAATGCAAAATCTGATAATTGGGTCAGGCAGAAGAAACTGAGCAATAAAGTTCTTTTCATTTCCTTTTGCTATTTCTCCACGTTTCATCTTTTCTTCCTTTCTTGTCCTCTCTTTCTCCCATCTCCATTTTCTGTGTTTTTTTTTTCTCTCTTGGCCCCTGCAGGAGACAGGCTGCCCTGTGAGTAGAATGGATTAGAAGAGATGGGTTTGTGGCTAGACAACCTGTCAGAGGGTCCCCAGTCACCTCCGCCTGCTCCCTGCTCTATGCACATTTTTGCTCCATTAGCAACCACACTGGGTAACCATCTTCAGCTTGCAAACACCAAAGTCGTGGCAGGTTTACATGTTGAGAAATATTACTGCCTTTTCAGACAGGGTTGTGTTTGATGTAAAAGGAATTCATCGTAGTCGCCCCGGTTTGGGCCATTAAGCAGACAGAGGCCTGTACTTCAAAGGGCGCAAGAGATAAATGAAAACTGAACTCCCTCTTCACACAGAAGGAGACCTGTAATAGGAAAAGCCTGACTTATACCTTTCTGCTCAACAGTTTCTAAATGGGGAGGCAGAAGTCTTCCTTCTTGATTTCATCACTCCAAGACCTATTGCAGAATTGCCGGCGGGGTTACTGAATTGTTTTAGCTACATGTAGAACCAAGCAAGTCTCCTAAAATACATGAATTCGGCACTCGCTGCAGAGTTCAGAAGAGTTCAGAAATGACAACACTTTCTGTCAGCATCGTTCTTTCAAATCACAAAGGGCAGTTACCCTCAGGTGAATCATAGAAGTTTTCCACAGGTCAGGCCACCTGCTCACAGTAGTAGATGCTGCATGGATACCCTCAAGCAGAGTTGGAATGTTCCAGAAACTCCTGGGGTTTGGGGAGGGGGTGCCTGGGAGCCAGGCACGCTGGTTGTCCTCATCTACACCCCGTACTGATATTAGTATAGACTATCAGCTGGACTCAGGATAAAGAACATTCTAGAGGGTCTTAGTCTTGAATAAGAAGGCAACAGGGAGGCCACTGAGGAGCGGTAAGGTAGGAAAGGTGTTTGCCTCATGAGGATGTGGAGGATAAGTTTTCCCAATGGTACCAAAGCCACCCTCTTCCGTGCTGGCTGCCCCACCCGTGGCTCCCCAGGCCACCGCTTTCGGAGGGTCTTGTCCCACATTTGGACTCTTCAGAGGCCACGCCAAAGGACCCTTTCTACCAGGACCTCCATTTCTGAAGCTTCCTAGCATCCTCTCTGATGATCCCATACTGCCTTGCAGCTCTAAGAGACTCTGCGAAGAGACACATTGCTTTGGAGGAATCAGCCCCAGGCCAAAGCAACAAGCAACACCAGAGTCCTGCGGAGAGCTGAGAAGCAACTTACCCACTCAGACATAGACACACAGATGGACAAACTGGGATGCAGTCCTGGATCTAAACAACTCTGCAACCTGCCTCCTGGGGACATTCACGCCCTTGCCGCGGTTGCAGGAAGCTGGATCGGTCGTTTGGGGCTGGTGAGGGAAATACAGCAGCCTGGAAATGTCAATCAGTGTTTTTCTCAGACTTTAAGGCACTGGGAAGTGGGGCCAGGGAGGCGTCCACTGTTTCTCTAGTTGCCTCAGCCACAGCACCTACATTAAGGAGGCTGCAAAACTGGTTTCAATCTGACGTGGAAAAGATGTTTTTCAGCAATTGGTGATTATATGAATTGCCACTCCCTTCGATGGAAGCTGCCTTGGAAATAAAGGCAGTTGCCCTAGTGAGTTCAGCGTGGTTTTGTCAGTCTTCTAGCTGCAGTCTTTCACTCAAACATTTGAGACCCTGCTAGGGAGAGCTCAGAGGATCTCAGTGTTGGGATTAATGAGTCACCCTCACTGTCACAATCACCTCAGGCCCCGTCATTTTATGTAATGTGACTCTGTGTCACTTCTCACCACTATGGGGCTGGAGAATCCTTTTCTCTCTAAAACACTACATTAGACCTTTTCAACTTAACACCAGACTCTTAGACATGCCTGCAAAAGGGCTGATTTGAGACAACACTGAGATCCTGTGTTCAGAGCTGGATGGCGAAGTTCAGCCTCCCCCGTGACACTGACGTGGCACAGTTGAGCCTCGGTGGCCTGGTGAGGGGTCCATCCATGATTCCATCAGTCCAGACGAAAGCTCAATGGGAAAACGCTATTCTTTTTTTTTTTTTTTTTTTTTTTTGAGACCGAGTCTCACACTGTCGCCCGGGCTGGAGTGCAATGATGCGATTTTGGCTCACTGCAACCTCCACCTCCCAGTTTCAAGTGATTCTCCTGCCTCAGCCTCCCAAGTAGCTGTGATTACAGGCTCCTGCCACCATGCCTGGCTAATTTTTTGTATTTTTAGTAGAGATAGAGTTTCACTATGTTGGCCAGGCTGGTCTCGATCTCCTGACTTCATGATCCACTCGCCTTGGCCTCCCGAAGTGCTGGGATTACAGGTGTGAGCCACCGCGCCTGGCCTGGGAAAACACTATTCTTAAAAACACGTTTGTGAATGTGTTTTCATTACATCCCTAAGATGTACTGAAGAAATTGGATAATTGCATGAATAATCTTTTTATTTTTTAAACATGCCCTTACTCTTAGGACCCCTGTGCTCTCCTTCCTTCACCTCATCTGGCGCATTTTCATGAAGAGAACGATTTACAGTCACTGCAGTTTTCTCGTTTGTAGCCTCCATCACCATAAAAAGTGAAAATCGAAAACTCTTGGGTGGAAATTAATGTAGATACAACATTACTACAATTCTTTTATGGCATATATAACCATAATAGCATTTTCAGTGGGAAAAGCAAAAATAAATAGAAGGGCAAATGATGTTAATTTCCATTTGCAGCAAACCCATAATCAGATCAATTATCTGATCCTTGGGGAAAAAGTAAGTTGTCATTGATTGGTGGGGTGAAGCCTTCTCTGAATGTCCATGACAGAGTGAGATACTTATGGTGTTGTACATTGAAAGCAGTCAATGAGGGGGTGTGGGTTGGGGGCTACCTCACGCCTTCCTCTGGACAGCAGGGCAGTAAACCAAAGCATCTTCTTCTCCCTTCATTGGCCATGTGGCTTTAGGCAAGTGGCTTAACCATTTGGAGCTCGATTTCCACATCTGCTAACTGGGGATAATAAAAGTATCCACCTCATAGCATTGTAAGGTTAAATAAATTGATCCATAGAATGCACTTAAGGTGGCATGAGGCACTTAGTAAACCCTTGAAAAATGTTTGCTTATCATTTATTATTATTTTAATTATTCTTTTATTATTCATGATGCAAGGTAAAGAACAACGTTTGGACTTAGATAATGAAAATCCAAATTTAAGCTCCACTACTTTCTTGCCTTGTGATCTTGGGCAAATTAACCACTCTCAGCCTCAGTTTTCTAATCTGTAAAACAGGGCTCTATCTAATGTATAGAAGTGTGCAGATGAAATGGGGTAAGAAATGCAAGAGCACTATGTAACTGAATGTGAGACCTCACAATGTGCCTTTCTCCTGGGGACATCAGAGACCCACAGGAGGGGACTGCTCCATCAAGACCGCCCTGGGATGTGGCTGGCACATAGCCATCCCTGTCCTGGCATGCAGCAGTGAGGATGCTTACTTTCCCAAACTGTTAACCACAGGCCACACAGGTGTCACCAGGTGTGACCCTTAGCAATGTCCTCCTCGGCTTCTCTTTGCAGCTCTGGGGCCAGGTCAGAGAATGGCAAGGCACAAGGAGGTAGATACTTGATTCGGAAATGCCCTAGATTTCAGAGCATCCGGCTTCACAGGACTCCCCTGCCTGGGTGTGTGTGTGTGCTCTGTGTCACAGATTTTCATCTCGAGAGTCCCATAACTGGTGAGTATGACCACCAGGAATTCTAGGGAGGAAATGGGGCTCCACAGAAAGTAAACAAGGACATGCAGTTCTTTATACAAATATCCTGCATGAACACTCCAAACATCCTTTTTATTTTTTTGCCATGAATGGGAAAAGCTTTTTTTCTCTTTTTTTCTTTTTCGTGTTTTTTTCTTTTGTTTCAAATTCTTCTCTTGGCTTATTGCTCTTAATGCTTTGTCTCCCTAAAAGAGGTACCTATGTAAAAGCGGAAGTATCTGGCCCTACGCAGTGGAAAAAGAGACTAAACCCGAGGCTGCGAGATCATCAGGATTGCATAAAAACGCGCCAGATGATTTTTATTTTCCTTTCCTGACTGGTCTGTTACTGCTTTCTGAAAATTTGGAAATGAAGTGTGGATTATAGGGCACTCAGATCTGTGTGTGTAGATGTGTGGATGTGCATGGCAGTGTGTTGGCATGTGTGTGAGGCTGTGTGTGTGAGGCTGTGTGTGTGCACGTGCGGGAGCATATGAGTATGTGTGCATATGTGAGAGTGTGCATGTTGTGGGGGACTGTGCACTTGTGTGAAAGTGCATGGAAAGGAGTGTATGTGCGTGTGCATGAGCATGTATGTGTGGATGTAGCATGTGCATGGAAGGCTGTGTGTGAGCATGTGTGTGTATTCACATCCCTACCTACATTGGTGTGTGCACGTATGTGAGTGTGCTTGTGTGTGGTAGGGTGCATGTGTGAATGAGTACATGCATGTGTACAAGCACATAGGTGCAAGCATAAGTGTGCATGCGTGTGAGTGTGAACCTGTGTGTACGTGTGTGCTGAGAGCATTGTGGGTGTTGGTGCTTGTCTAGCCAGCCATCATGCCCTCAGGGCAAGTCAGAAGAGATCATAGGTATTTTGCATTCAATGCGCAGGTGAGGAAGCTGAGGCCCAGAGGACATAATTCACCTGGTCACAAAGCTGGTTTGTGGCAGACACTGGATCAGAAACCATCATACTACTTTTCCTTACTCTTTGCTCCTCTCTGAGACACCACGACCTACAAGGCTGATTCCTCACTTCTGCTTCCCTCAACTTTGTACTTCTTCAACATGAAGGCATAGGGCGTGTCTGTAATTCTAGATTAGTACCAAAATGTCCTTACATGCCGAAAAGCACACAACCTTCCTTTGTCATCTGAACTTCTTTTCTTTTCTTTTCTTTTCTTTTTTTTTGAGATGGAGTCTCGCTCTGTCACTCAGGCTGGAGTGCAGTGGTGCAATCTCGGCTCACTGCAACCTCTGCCTCCCAGGTTCAAGCGGTTCTCCTGCCTCAGCCTCCCGAGTAGCTGGGACTACAGGCGTGTGCCACCATGCCTGGCTGATTTTTTGTATTTTTAGTAGAGATGGTGTTTCACCACGTTAGCCAGGATGGTCTCGATCTCCTGACCTAGTAATCTGCTCACCTCGGCCTCCCATAGTGCTGGAATTACAGGCGTGAGCCACCGTGCCCGTCCCATCTGAACTTCTTGAGTTCAGCTTCCATGGTGCTGCTGTTGGCATCACTTGTTCCAGGTCACTTGGTTGAGTTTGTTGGTTGTTCTCTGTTCCTCCAGTAGTCAGCACGTATCCCCCAACTGGGCTAGACCCTTATCGCAGTGGCTGATATTTCCTCTCCCTCATCAGTTCTGTGAGTACAGGGGTAAAACCTGGAATGAATGAATGAATGAATGAATGCCATCCCAATCTTCCATCTACGTGATAAACTTTATCTATTTGAAATTGAGGCATGCAGGCTCTTAGAATATACAGAGATCAGGTGTGCTGCTTGCTTGTGCCAGGCTCAGGGTTCCTTGTACCTGACAGTCAGGCCCAGTGGGTCTCTCGAAAGCCTCCCTTCTGGAGCAATCTGCTCTCACATTAACTGTGCTCTGGATCTCCCTGTTTCAGCGTCGGGGTAGAGACAGCTGTGCTGAATAATGCCCCATTGATTCACCGTCAAAATCCACATCTTGTCTCGCCTCCGGACCTGCCCAGTTTTGATACTTCTCGGGGGTGGACTATAGCTTGAACAACTTACAGATCAAGGGAGGGAGAATCAAAGGCCACCCTTGGCTGTCAAAGTTCCCTTATTTCAGGCCTTTTCTTCTCCTTCTCCCATGGTTGCTGGGCAAATAGAAGGATGGATGTTGAACCTCTGAGTGCAACCAGCTCACATCATATTTGAAAACATTGAGGTTCAGTGACCAATACTGAGCTGCTCAGTCAGTGGCCAAACTAGGACGAGAGACGACTCTCAGTTCTGGGCTTTTTCATCGTCACGTAGCAGCAACCTGGTCTTACAAGGACTCCTCTCTGCAGGAGCTTTAAAAGGCCACTACTGTCCTGGAAAGCCTCTCTGCAGATGTGCCGGGGGGAGGAGTGTCATCTTCCACGTGGACTCAGCACCTTCGTCCCAGTTGGCCATAAACACAGAGCAGTGGTTCAGGGTTCAGGGAAGCCAGGACTGGTCTTTGGAAACCAAAGAGTGTGCTCCTTCGCACCCTAGGTTCTTCGTGGGCGTTTCTTCTGTGCTGCCTGCTGGGCTGAGCGCTTAAAGATACAAACACCGGAGTCCCAGCCCTGTCCCAGGAGGACTGCAGTCTAACCTGTGCTCTGTTAACAGAGTTCTCAGCCTTGACTGCTCCTTAGAACCGCCTTCGGAGCTTTTAAAACTCATTGAGAACAAAGTGCTGATGTTGGGCAAGGGCGTTTCCTCCTTCCCTCCGTTTGCCGGGGGCTCTCTTAGATGATACTAGGGCAGGCCTGTGATGTGGTGGCAAAGTTCAAGAATACATATTCAGATTTTATTCCCATAGCCAAACTCGCCAAGTTGTCAGGACAGTGACAGCGGTGAGGCAGGAAAGTGAGCACTGTGGGTCAACCTACTCATTTGCTTCTCAGAAGAAACGCCACGTTCCCCATCTCTTAATCACCCTTTGCAAAATGATTGCAACGCGAATGCGTATGTCTGTGAACGAGGGAGTGGAAACTTGCGTGGTGCATAAATCTGGATTTGGACTGTGTAGCCGAGATCTTTTAGCTTAACTTTTTCACCCAAGCACAGCCTCAAAATGCCCGGGTGGCGTGGTAAAGAAAAAACACACAAACAACAATCACATCAATGGTTGAGCAATCTTAAGATTTAGCAAAATAGAAGGGAAAAATCTTGCCAGATTACTACAAATTTTTATAAGTCGTTCCTTTACTGGCTGTTTGGTTATATTATCTTTTATATGCTAGCAAAAGGGAAGAGTTAACAGGAGAATGAAAAGCAGAGAAAGAAACTTTCTTTTGGTCAAACAGAACATCCTGTTTTGAGTTCTAAACAAACTCTTAGTTGTGGAGTTCTCAGTCCTTTGCCTCAGGCGAAACACAGCCTCTTCTTCCTAAATGTTTAAAAATATTTAGTGGGAGCAAACAGTGCAATGAACTTCTCAAACATCAAAACAATCTATAAATGGAAAAAAAAGAATTTAAATACAACTTACAGCTGGGCACAGTGGCACATGCTTATAATCTCAGCACTTTGGGAGGCCAAGGCAGGAGGATCACTTAAGCCCAGGAGTTTGAAACCAGCCTGGGCAACATAGCAAGTCTCTACAAAAAATTTTTTTTCAAAAATTAATCAGGCAAGGTGGCATGCACCTGTAGTCCCAGCTACTCAGGAGGCTGAAATGGGAGGATCACTTGAGCCCAGGAGATTGAGGCTACAGTGAGTTGTGATTATGCCACTGCACTCCAGCCTGGGTGACAGAGTGAGACTCTGTCTCACAAAAGGAAAAAGAAAAAAAAAATCCACTAAAAACAATAAGAACTGTTGAATGTACCAGAATGCATACTGACAGAAGCACACTAATTCAGAGACATAATTTACTGAAAAATAGGAATCAATCCTTCAACACCAAATATGCCTGGTCCTCCCTCTTCTTATGGAAAATTTATTTGGCAAAGAATATTGTCTGTGTGTCATGACTAAAACTGTTGCTCACCTAGGGACTATAACCGCCTGACTTACGGCCAGGTGTCGTTATTAGTAAAATATACGAGCTGCTACTGCTTGCCTTAAAGTCACTTTCCTCTGTCCTGCTAATACATTGTTAAAGAAAGTGATAGGCTCTTCACAAGCTACAAGGAACTGAAGTTCAGATGATCAGAATCACTAAATTGCAAAGTCTGTTGTGGAAATTTTACCCAGACTTTTCTTCAGATATCACAATTTGTCACTCTCTCATGTAGTGAGTCAAAATATTTAGAAAACGTATGAATGTCCTTGTTTCTGTTATTGTTATTATTATTATTATTATCATTATTATTATTTTGAGACAGAGTCTTGCTCTGTCACCAGGCCGGAGTGCAGTGGCGCAATCTCAGCTCACTGTAACATCCGCCTCCCCTGCTTCAGCCTCCTGAGTAGCTGGGACTACAGGCATATGCCACCACGTCCGGCTAATTTTTTGTGTTTTAGTAGAGACGGGGTTTCACCATGTTGTCCAGGATGGTCTCGATTTCCTGACCTCATGATCCGTCCATCTCAGCCTCCCAAAGTGCTGGGATTACAGGCGTGAGCCACCACGCCCAGCCATGAATGTCCTTGTTTCTTAAAATTTATTTGGTTTTATTAAAATCTTGTCACTAATGAGGAGCTTTTATGGCTCCCAGACTACCTACGGCTTCTTATGCTACAAGACTATTTTATCTTCACAACTGTCTGCTAATTCCAAAGGACTCAGCTGATGATACAATTCCTGAATAAGAGGGGACCTTTGCAGGCAGCTCCCCAGCAGACTCCTCCTAATCTTCCCATTGTCATTCACCCCAAGACATTTACAAGGCTCTTTGTCCAATCTTCAGGCAGCTTTCCCTTCTCCCTGTGTTTACAGACACACACATTAAACACTAAGAGTTTGTTCATCGGTCACAGCCAGCACCATAAGGGATTCTTGGGGTAAAAATTATACACAAGCAACAAAAAATAAACTGCCTCCTAGAACTCAGCCACGGTTGCAGCCACCAAGCACCAAAGGGCCCTCTATTGCTTCATCTTAAGGCTGGGCAAGTCTCAGAATGTCTTTGACCTTAACCTTTGATTGATTCTATCCATGAAAGCCTCAGCTTACTGGTTTAAATTTATAACACTGACAGATGTAACAACAAAATCCAGAAATCTAAGTAGTTATTGCAGTATGTTCCAAAATAGGTGTTCCAAATCAGATTCAGTGACCCAAGCTTCTTCCATCCATGGCTCTTCCATCTCCCAAACGTGTCATGTTGGTCTGCACCCAGTCAGCAGGAAAGGGTAAGAGTGGAGGATCTTGCAGGGGAGCCTTTGGGACCAAGCCTGGGATGCTCCCCACTTCTGTTCATAGTCCACTGGTCAGACTCAGTCACAAGCCAGCTTCCACCTATCGGGAGCCGGGGCAGCGGGGAGCCCAGGACATTTCTGTAGTCATGGACCCAGGAAGAACAGGAAATGGATTTGGTGAACACATGGTTGAGTCTCTACCACACACAGAACAGCTGTGTTCCTGGAAATTCCCAGATTTTGCCCCAAGCTTCTCTCTTGTGACCGATGCCCCGATCTGGTGCTGGACCCCTGCCTGTGTTACTGAGTTCTGCTCTTCTGTGTCTCTGCTCGCTGACCCCCTGTGCAAGCCGACCTCCACATGCCAGATTTCCCACTGGAGCCCTCTGAACATAACCTCACCTGCCAGCCCAGTCCTACACCCCTGGTGCTCCCCTCCTCATCCAGGTAGCCCCCTTGACCCTGTTACTAGGTTGCCCACCCTGCACAATTGCTCCTTCTCTAGTCCTCACTGTTCTTCCTCAGTACTGATGGGTTCCCAGCATGGATCAGCCTCTCCCCAGAAGACTAGGCTTATCAGCTTTAGGACCAGCTGGAGGCACTCAGTGCTCTTGATACTTTTTCCTTCTAACTCCAGTTCCCAGCTGAGCTTTCTCTCTCAGGTACTCAGGTTCCTAAAGAAATGAACCACCCACCACCACTCATCCCAACCCGGATGAGATGCTTCCAGCTCCTTAACTTTTTCTAAATATTTGCTTCTTTAGTACATTCAGGTCTTCTTATCTTCTCTCTTCTGGTCTTATTTTTAATGCACTTCAGGGCCTTAACTCTGTGTCTGTCTCTAACTGCCAAAGGAATCTGTAGTTTATTTTCTTTCTATTTATTCACCAACATCCACACTGCATTTATGATGTGCTAGGCACTGTTCTCCATGCCTTAGTATTAGCTTGTGTAATCCTCAGAATCCTATGAGGTAGATACATTGTTATCCCCATTTTGAGGTGAAGGAACTGAGGGACAGAGAGCTTGCGTACCTTGCCCAGGGTCACGCAGCTGGTAGCTTCTCCCAGGAAAGTCACAGTGCTCTTCTTTGTTCCCCTAACAATACCACTGGAGACCTGTAGCTCAAAAAACATTGAGTCTTTTTTTTTTTTGGATATGTCTTTTTTATTATTATTATACTTTAAGTTTTAGGGTACATGTGCACAATGTGCAGGTTAGTTACATATGTATACATGTGCCATGTTGGTGTGCTGCACCCATTAACTTGTCATTTAGCATTAGGTATATCTCCTAATGCTATCCCTCCCCACTCCCCCCACCCCACAACAGTCCCCAGAGTGTGATGTTCCCCTTCCTGTGTCCATGTGTTCTCATTGTTCAATTCCCATCTATGAGTGAGAACATGCGGTGTTTGGTTTTTTGTCCTTGCGATAGTTTACTGAGAATGATGATTTCCAGTTTCATCCATGTCCCTACAAAGGACACGAACTCATCATTTTTTATGGCTGCATAGTATTCCATGGTTGTGCCACATTTTCTTAATCCAGTCTATCACTGTTGGACATTTGGGTTGGTTCCAAGTCTTTGCTATTGTGAATAGTGCCACAATAAACATACGTGTGCATGTGTCTTTATAGCAGCATGATTTATAGTCCTTTGGGTATATACCCAGTAAAGGGATGGCTGGGTCAAATGGTATTTCTAGTTCTAGATCCCTGAGGAATCACCACACTGACTTCAACAATGGTTGAACTAGTTTACAATCCCACCAACAGTGTAAAAGTGTTCCTATTCCTCCACATCCTCTCCAGCACCTGTTGTTTCCTGACTTTTTAATGATCGCCATTCTAACTGGTGTGAGATGGTATCTCATTGTGATTTTGATTTGCATTTCTCTGATGGCCAGTGATGATGAGCATTTTTTCATGTGTCTTTTGGCTGCATAAATGTCTTCTTTTGAGAAGTGTCTGTTCATATCCTTTGTCCACTTTTTGATGGGGTTGTTTTTTTCTTGTAAATTTGTTTGAGTCTTTAGAGCAAGGAAGGACTTAAAATCATTTGCCTAGCTGGGCTGGTTTCATTTTACGAATGTTCACTGAGCCTCTGTAGGGGAGGGGAAGGGGTTCGCCGTAAGCACACAGCTGGGTGCTGGCAGTGTCTAGACTTGGAGTCCCGTGTTGTCTACTTGCTCAGTGATGGGCACTGTTTCTGCTCTGTTTTGTCCTGGCCACACATCAGCCTGTTAAACAGCCCTTTATCTCACAGGAGGTAAATAATTGTAATTCTTCTGAATGCCCCCAAATTTGTCTGTCTTTCAAAAAAGATGAACTAGAAGGAGTTATTATTTTACCGCCATCCTTTGCAAGGATGCATTTGTTGGGAGACTTGTACAAACAAACCACTGGCAAGAGAAATTCCCATTGGTGGCCTGACGGGCAAAAGGGTTGGCTACTGGGACAGACATCCTGCCCCATACCCCTCAGATGAAGCCATAGAGTAAACTGCCTACACTACATGTGCCGATAGCCGGACATGACATCAGCCTAGGGATTCCAGATGACCCTGAAAAGGCTAAAGATTTCCAAGACAAGAACACTTCAGTTTATAAACACAATCAAATGGCCAGAGGAGGTGTGTGCCTCATTCCGGGATCCTTGCAAAAGCTCAATGACTATGATGTGTGAATATCATCATGATGTGTGTCTAGAATGTACAAATATCTGAACGGCCCAGAGGTCTTCAGTCTATCACCCTGTTATCCTCGGATAATAGAGAAAGGATGAGGGAAAAGCCCAGGCCAAACTCCAAGTGGGACATTTTTGTCATGGCACCCAGGTGGCACTGGAGAGGTACACAGGCACCCCTTGCCCAGAATTCCAGGAGTACTTAATAAGGCAGTCTCTCAGGGGGCCACCTGGTTAGCTCAAGGAAGCATTTACCTTCCAAAGACAAATGAGTTCCTGGCTTGCCCCAGGTAAGGACACTGTGTGTTGAACTTTTCACATTTCACGAGCCATCCTGGCTCCTGGCTTCCTGTCACAAACATTTATATTTCCTGCTCATTCGCCCCTAGTGTTCCAGGGAGTAGTGAGGTTTTATAATTGATAATTATCATATTTAGTGCGTCATAACGCTTTTCATCTTCAAAGCAGTTGGCAAATATTACCTAACACACCCACGATGTCGGCCAAGTCAGAGTTTCTCTCCCTATTTGGCAGAGAGGAGACAGCCTGGCCATGCGTCAGGTGAGCATCAGGTCACAAAGCTCAGGGGCTTCGTGGCCAGCTTCTTTCTTGTGTCACCTTTCCCTGGCATAAGATCCACTCCTTCCAAAAAGAACGATGTGGGTGCCTGTCCTAGGGGCACAGGCTGTGCTCTGTAACCCGTGGCCCTGCCACGTGGAAATCGTCAGGTTATTTTTAAGCTCATTCTTTGCAGCAAGCCTGGTGGGTAAATTCAAGACTGAGGAACAAGAGTTAGTTTACCTCACAAATGGAAGTAATTTTGTAAGCTTTGAGGACTGAGATCTATGATGTAGTGGTATGCCCTGCATATCACTGTATATATGGGAGAGAAAAAAAGGAAGAGGAGGAGAACGAGCAGGATGGGGCAAATGGGCTCAAATGTTCTAGCAATTCAGATCAACTTTGCTCAGTAACCAGGGGACTTAGAGCCACAGCCCATGAGTGAGCTAGTCACCCATTCATGCCCAAGAGCACAAAAACACAAAGTTGTATCTAGGGCGTGACATCAAAACAGTATTCATCAGGCCATTTGGTGACAAACAAGACTGGCCAAGAATGTGGCACTGTGTAAACAAAATGGCCGAGTCACTGTGTTTTTTATTTCAGTGGTTGTATCTCTATGGAGCTGCAGACATAAAAGTGGCCTTTCGAAGACCCAAGGAGCTTGAAATTTCACAATAACAACTTCAACAAAAAAATGACTGTGTTCTGTCTACTTATATCCTTGTTCTGTATGTTCACAATTCTCTACCAGTTCATCTTTGAAATGAGAGACTTTTTTGAGTGAATTTTCAGGTAAATTCTGCCGACCGAAACTATTGTAACCAGAAAATGTATCTTCTTTCTGCTTGGGCTATGGCAAAATTCACAATGAATCTTCACACAGTTAAAGCTGGGCATGACACTGTCTGCCTTAGTCACTGGAAATCCATCTCACTCCACCTGTGTTGCAGCTCATTTTAGGGTTTAAGGTTTGTGTCCAAACCCACATCTCCACCATCTCTCCCTTAAAAAGAAAAAACAAAAACACATCTTTTGCTGAATTTTATTTCAGAAACAGGCAGGATTTACTACAAATGTGCTGTTTTGTTTTGGCTATTAGCTGAATTTATTTTTATACTTTTGCTTGCATATGCATGAGGAAAAAAAATATGTTAGTTGAACTAAAAGAAATTTGAGCCAAACTCCTCTTGACAGTTAACTTGGTTGAAGTGCAGTTGACTTCTTGCCTATTCCGGAAAAGCAACCAAATGTTCCCAGTAGCTCCTTAATGCAATTACTTGATTAGGGAAAGGCATTTCATTTCCTAACCACTACAGAAATAAGCAATATAGCTGTCAATAATTTTTCAACAGAGCTTCAGGCATGGTGGTCACCATTCAACCACAATTTTATATGCTCATTAACGCATTTCCATCAATGCTTAAAAATTCACCTTCGGAAAGCCTGGGAGTCTTAAGGGATTTTGCTGTTAGGACAGCAACCTTCTCCTTCATCTGTTTTCAGGTTGTTATTCTGTTGCTGAATACTCAACACATCAATGATTTGCCTCAGTCTTCCATTTAAGTCAAATTGGGTTACATTCAGTGTGCCTGCCCTCTTGGCTCCCTTTGAATTCAGAGTTATAATCCTGAGAAAGAGTAATGCCGTCTCCCTTTTTCCCCTTCATGGACTTGCCTAGCTTTTCTGACCAAGTTAGTCTACACCACAGTGTGCTCTAATGATAAAAATAATTGCTTCCATATATGGAGCACTTACCATGGGCCAGATATAGTCCTAAAGTCTTTGCTCATATTATCTCATGCAATCCTCACAACTGCTTAGAACGATCATCCTCCAACTTTAGTAAGTGTAAGAGTCCCCTGGATAACTTTAAAAAAAAAATAGACTTCCTCCCACCCACAAAGATCTGGATTCAGTAGCTTCCAGATGGGCACACAGTGATTTGCAATGTAATAGTCCTGTGGGTATTTCTGATGCAGGTGTTCTGTGCAACCATACTTTGAAAAATAAAAAACTGCCCTAGGAAGGAGGCACAGCCATTATTCCCATTTTTATAGATAAAAATCTGGGGCTGAAGAAGTTAAGAAACTTGCCCAAACTCACCCAGGAATCAAGCTGAAGGCTGTATTTTCCGACTCTGAATCCCATGCTTCTAATCAAAGGTGCACCACCTCTCACTTATTTTCCTTGCCAAGAAGTAATGTCAAAATCAGAGTAATTAATGCCAGCTGCCATCACAAATATTTCCATGTTTCAATGTCTTCATACCACCAACGCTTATTTCCTGCTCACACAAAGACAGATGCTTTGAAAACATCTCCTCTGTGAGAATCTCTTCCATGCAGTGATTCAGGGTCCCAGGCTGCTCCCACCTTGTAGCTATGGCATCTGTAATTCAAGATATAATGTCACTACAGTGAGGGGAGAGAGGGTGGGTGGGATTATAATATAGGACACCTTTAAGTTCTCAACCTGGAAGAGGTTAGCTTATTCCCACTTACATCCCATTAACCACAATCTAATTAGTTGGTCCTGCCCTAACTGTAAGAGAGGCCAAGGAAAGGTTAGGATTACATGGATATTTGTTGAACACCAGAGGGAGAAGTTGGGGATATGTCATAAGCTCCTGAAGTTCCCTAGCATCGTTAGCCCCTGGGGTTGGAGCCCTAATTCCTTACCCTCCTGCCTTTGAGGCTCTGCTCCAGCCTGACCCCTGCAATAAAACAATCAGACAATCACTCCTGCCACAAGGAGTCAGAAGGGATATCCCAGAATGGATCCCAAATAACTATTTCCCCTCTCCTTTTCTCCTTTCTCCTCCCACTTCAGTCAAAGACAGCTTTTTAACCCAGGCCTAAGACTGTAGGACTGAATCTTATAAAAGTCATCTCTACTCAATTATAGCCAAATGTGTAAAGGAAGATGACTCTTTCTGTAGCTTAAGATATCACCACTGAAGTGATATGTTTAAAGAAAGAGATTTGAATGTGCTGGTAGATAATATCTCAAGTGACACAAACTTGCAGTTTGGTTTAGATCTGGGTCCACAGAGCAAGGTCTACAAGTCTATACCTAGTCAATGCTTTGCTGAAAACTTAAAGAAAATCATTTTGAAAATATCAAAGCCATTTTTTTGCAACCAACTTGCCATCACTTAAGCTCAACTTCTTGGAGTCCAGGCTTTCTTTTGCTTACTGAGTTTTCTGTTCCACTTCTTATCTTCCTCCATCCAAGGTACAACAAGCTTTTCTTGATACCTTCTTCTTAGCAGAATTAATTTCTTCTCTCTCTGGAATGCTCCCCACTGAGTTTATGTTTTCATTAGATCATTGGATCAAGTCACATTCAGACCATACTGTAGTGAGTTGTGGATTTGTCTTTCCTAAAGACTAATAAATATATCTTTTCCAGCTTTCCTGTAACTCCATAAGTTAGAAGTTGCATTTAGAGATCAGAAGAAAGTAGTCATTTAAACAAAATAAAAGTTTATTTCTTTCATATGGTAATTCCAGTTGTAAGTAGCCCAAGGCTGACTGGGCAGCTCCACCATGTCATCAAAAACCTAGACTCCTTATATCTTTCTTCTCCAGCATCCCCAACACTTGGCATCCATTCACAATGATGTTTTGTGGCCCAGGATGGCTGCCTGAGCTCTGGACATCACGTCCACATTCCAGTCAGAAGGAAAGGGAAGGAAAAGGCCCTTTAGAAAGCTTCCCTGGGGGTTGCATGCAGAAGTTATTCACACGACTCTGCCAAGCTGCATGAAATGATGGGAAATGACATCTCTTACCTAAGCACACTGTTATCCTCAACAAAATCAGGGCTCTGTTTATGGCCACTTTTTGAAAGGAAGAATAGGAAATGGACATTGGGTATCACACAGAATTTGCACAAAACAGGCACTTGTCAACGCTTGTTGCATTAAATTAAGTTCATGTAGACGCATCATAATGCTGTAAAACGTAGATTTAAAAAAAAAAGTCCCCAAAACAGAGACTTCTTGACTGAACTATCATAACTGTAGCCATCCCTTAAGTCTTTGTGCCTTTGTGCTTTGTGCCTGTCAGATTTTCAAAAATGGAAATAGCAATAGCCTTATACTTTAGCTGGAAGGGCAGCTGGGTGATGGCAGGAAGGCCACATCCTCTTGAGTAGCAAGCCCTGCGATTAGATGCCAGCTTGATCAGACATAGCCTGTGTGATTCAGCTCAAATTACATAACCTCATTGAGACTTCATCTGAAAACTGGAGATAAAAAGACCTACATACCTCCTGGTGTGAGGAGGTAATTAATGAGGAGCAAAAGACCTGCCTAACGCCAGTACCCAGTATGTTCCCAGCAAACAGTAATTATGACCTGAAAGTGAGAAGAAAGAGCAGCTGCACAGACCTATGCATCTTGGTTATATTAAATGTCCCAAACATCAATTTCCTTTTCTGTAAAATGAGAACATTATTTTTTACCTTCTAGAGAGGTGTTGAAGAGATGATTAAATGAAATAAATAAGAGAGCTGTAGAATCATAAAGCTATTGCAAACTTAAATATAAATTCACTCCTTCAAAGCATATGTATTGACCCCATTCCATGCCAGACATGATCACGTATGAATAAAAAGTACCAAGTGGTGCCAAATTGCCACCTCAGGTACCTCAGTATAATGACAGGCCAATTCCATACTATTTTTTTTCCAATTTTAATAGCCATGTATATATTTTCTTTTTTATTATTATTATATTTTAAGTTCTAGGGTACATGTGCAGAATGTGCAGTTTTGTTACATAGGTATACACGTGCCATGGTGGTTTGCTGCACCCATCAACCCATTACCTAAATTAGGTATTTCTCCTAATGGATTGCTATTCATCCCCTAGACCCCCATCCCCCGACAGGCCCCGGTGGGTGATGTTCCCCTCCCTATGTCCATGTGCTCTCCTTGTTCAACTCACACTTATGAGTGAGAACATGTGGAGTTTGGCTTTCTGTCCTTGTGATAATTTGCTGAGAATGATGATTTCCAGCTTCATCCATGTCCCTGCAAAGGACATGAACTCATCCTTTTTATGACTGCATAGTATTCCATGGTGTGTATGTGCCACATTTTCTTTATCCAGTCTATTATTGATGGACATTTGGGTTGGTTCCAAGTCTTTGCTGTTGTGAATAATGCCGCAAGAAACATACGTGTGCATGTGTCTTTATAGTAGACTGATTTATAATCCTTTGAGTATATGCCCAGTAATGGGATTGCTGGGTCAAATGGTATTTCTAGTTCTAGATCCTTGAGGAATCACCACACTGTCTTCCACAATGGTTTAACTAATTTACACTCCCACCAACAGTGTAAAAGCATTTCTATTTCTCCACATCCTCTCCAGCATCTGTTGTTTCCTGACTTTTTAATGATCACCATTCTAACTGGTGTGAGATGGTATCTCATTGTGGTTTTGATTTGCATTTCTCTAATGACCAGTGATGATGAGCATTTTTTCATATGTCTGTTGGCTGCATAAATGTCTTCTTTTGGGAAGTGTCTGTTCATATCCTTTCCCCACTTTTTGATGGTGTTGTTTGTTTTTTTCTTGTAAATTTGTTTAAGTTCTTCATAGATTCTGGATATTAGCCCTTTGTCAGGTGGATAGATTGCAAAAATTTTCTCCCATTCAGGACATAGGCATGGGCAAAGATTCATGTCTAAAACACCAAAAGCAATGGCAACAAAAGCCAAAATTGACAAATGGGATCTAATTAAACTAAAGAGCTTCCATAATATTTTTAAAAGAAATTATCCTGTTCAAAAGAATTATAGTTCTTTAGAATGACACAAAAGGAATTCCATGCAGCTTCTCAAGTTTGAGTGACAGGGGCCACTTTGGTGGGATTGCTGTCATTCCACCTCTCGCCGACTTTTAGAACACATTATGGTGTGGCTTCAAAACATCTGAGTCACCATGTGAACTATCCCTTGGGCAGATAAGTGGATGAAGATTCCCCACCTGCAAGGATATGTCTAACACTCGGCAGCACTGTAAAACACGCATACCTTGTCACTTGACTTCCAGAGGCTATTGACAAATTGCTGCTAATGTCTCTTCTAACAAACTTCATAATGAGCTATTAAAGAGCACTACATCAGTAGCACTGCAATCGTTCACTAAATGTCAATAAAGGATTTATAAACAGAACTTTAATTATATTTTCTGGGATTCTGCAGAGTGTCAGTGCCTCCCCTAAACCACGCTGGAAGTTAGCACAGAGATGGACACCTGTGGGTCTTATGGTGGGAAATCTTGGGGGGCCATCCACAGGTACTCTGCCTACCACATATCCTCTCTGAAATGTAACTAAGTCATCACCTAACTATGTGTGCAATTTTTTTCTGAGACAAAGTCTAGCTGTTGCCCAGGCTGGAGTGCAGTGGCAAGATCTCAGATCACTGCAACCTCCTCCTCCGGTTTCAAGCAATTTTCCTACCTCAGCCTCCTGAATAGCTGAGACTACAGGCACCCGCCACCATGCACAGCTAATTTTTGTATTTAGTAGAGATGGGGTTTTGCCATGTTGGCCGGGCTGGTCTTGAACTCCTGACCTCAAGTGATCCACCTGCCTCGGCCTCCCAAAGTGCTGGTATTACAGGCATGAGCCACTGAGCCCAGCCTATATGTGCAGTTAATTATTACTTAGGCATTTCCTTGTTAAGAGCTTGAATCTTTTTGCTTATAGGCTCTTTTTGTTCATTATACTCTAGATCTGCAGTACAAAATTACTTTCCCATATTTCCTCAATACAGTTTCTTTCTCATAATTTCTGTTATTTATAATATAATTTGAAAAATAAAATATTACTTATGTGTACTAAACAACAAAATAAGATGCGGGTTATGAATGTTAAACAATGTAGCTGTGTAACAATGTAGCTATACCTATAACACTGTAGCTAGAAGACCTGTTGCAATGACTTAACTTTGTATCAGTCTCTCTCCTTCCAAAACCTGAGGGGCTTCCACCAAATAATAATCATGTTTGTTTAGCATTTGGCAGTTTATAAGGAACTATAACAATCATTTAATTTTAACTCAATTTGGTGAACGATCTCTCAGGCTGCTTCATGTTATAAAATTCTATGATCCTATGATGTCAGTTCAGCCGTGATTCTGTTATTCTCAGCACAAGATGTCAAAGCCCCATCATCCGCTTTATGCCAGTCAGTTCGGAGGGACATCACCTGGTTTACCTGAAGGATCTATAAATTCCTTGAAGAAGGGCCTCGTGTATTATTCATCCTTGTACTCCCAGGGCCTAGATCCTTGCTTGACAGAAAGGATATGACTAGTGAACATTTGTTGTGCGTTGGCTAACGATGAGAGTAGGAGGCCCCCTTCCCACTCCCACTCCACGCTGTGACAGGACGGCAATCTCAGCACAGCCTCTATCAGCCTGCCCTCACTGGCGCGGGTGTGGCATCCACAGCGATTGGGGTTGGAGCTACCTTTGTGGTTTTACTCTTAATTAACAAGTACACCTAGAGGAGGCCAATGTAGTAAGCAAAGTTCTCTTGCCTCATTCCACTGGTAGGTTACATTCTCAAACATCACTTTAACCATTCCTCGGCCAAACAAAGCATTCAACCCAGCCACATTGGAATGTTTCTCTGCTGAAGGTTGCATCTCTGCTTTTATTACAGAAAATTGTATTTTTAAAAATGACAAACACAATTCACTTTCCAGAAATTAACTTCACAGTTCAGCAGCTGGGGAGCATCTATTCAATAAGACAGAGGTTACTGTTTTTGAATCTTGCCATTAGTAAAACTCCCCAGTAAGCCTCAGAAGTGGGCTAATGGCAATATTTAAACAACTTATTCTACTGATACTGGTTGTTTAGTGAAAAGGACTTTGGTGTGTCATTTAGCTCACTTCCCCCACTTTTAGGTCAAATGTAACTAAAACATCACACACATCTGTTCATCTCTTTCTTCCAAATCTCCAGGCAGTGTAGCTGTTTGGGGGGATGGGGTAGGGAAGGAAATAAATGAACATCTCCGGGCAAGAAATTCTGCACATCCCGGCCGGGCACAGTGGCTCACGCCTGTAATCCCAGCACTTTGGGAGGCCGAGGTGGGCAGATTACGAGGTCAGGAGTTCAAGACCAGCCTGGCCAAGATGGTGAAACCCTGTCTCTACTTAAAATACACACACACACAAAAAGTAGCTGGGCACAGTGGTGGGCTCCTGTAATCCCAGCTACTCAGGAGGCTGAAGCAGGAGGATTGCTTGAGCCCGGGAGGCGGAGGATGCAATGAGCTGAGACCGCGCCACTGCACTCTAGCCTGGGTGACAAGAGTGAAACTCCATCTCAAAAGAAAAAAAAAGAAAAAGGAAAAAAAAAAAGAAATTCTGCACATCCCCTTGTTTAGGCACCCTGGAGATGGGCTGTAAGTGGTCTGCTCCGTACTGTCCTAGCTCTCCAGGTAGCCCCATCCTTGTCAATCAGTCATTCCCAAATTAGGAAATTAGGGAAGGGTAGACCATCACATCCACAAATGATACCACCTCATTCTCATCCCACATTCTCACAGCCCCAGAGCAAATGCCTGTGAGCCGTGGCCCTGTCCCTGAGAGCCTGAACCTTGAGTAATTTAAGCAAAGCACCTTGGACCTCTTTTGAGAAATTCTCCTCTCAGAGCCTGTTCCTATACAGAACTTTTATAAGTACTTTTGTGGCTGGAAACCCCGAGAGAATGAATACAGAGGAATGAAATGCAAGTCACTCTTGCTTGAGGTGGGGCAGAGATGGACTGATCCTCTTCCACAAGGCCCCTGGCATGGCCCCGTGAGGTCAGGTTAGGTGCACGTTGGCAGTTTCTGCAGCTGCTGTTGGAGAGGTGTTGCCGTTGCTATTGATGTTTGGCTTATTGATGTTTGGCTTTTTAATTTATATGAAGAAATGATTTTTTAAAAAATATTTACCTATTCTAAATCTAGAGCTGAAATATGAGCCTTCATTTCGAAAGTGAAACCCCCCACCAAAAAAAAAAAAAGATTTCTTTTGAATTTATGTCGGGGTGGGAGTGGGTATGATGAGGGTAATGGGGAGAGAGATGAAACAGCAGCCCGGAAAACCCACAGGAGGGGAGCTGACTGGGTGCTGGGGTCTAAGGCTTGGACGAGAGCAAAGAAGGTGAAATGTCCTCGGAGGACTGAACTCAGAGGCCTGCAAATACTTCCTCGCAGCATGACAGTCACTTTCCAAATGTTAGCAACATGCCACGTTGTCCAGAAGCGCTTCTATAAGGACCTCAGAGGAAACACTTAGGCGAAAGTTTGGAAGTTAGGAGTGGGTTCGTAGGCAGCACAGCTGTGAAGTCCGTTCAGACTGTGGCGGGCCTCTGAGGGAAATACAGGGAGAAAAATAAAGGCTTCTGTGGAGGAAAAAAGTCTTTTGTGCCATTTACCATGATAGACAGGGCTTCTGTGAAAACTATTTATACCACCAGTGAAATAGCTGTGCATTCCTGCCATCCATGGGACATGTTTATGAACACGTCAGGGGAAAAAAATGGACAAAAACAAAAGACAGGGGCTTCCTTATAATGATAAGGATTTCTGCTTGCAGGAAATAAGTTAAGTTGTAGCATATTCACATGTATTTCTATAAATAATAAAATGTGAGATTGTTCAGTCACTCATGTGAGAGTGTGCGTGTGGGTGTTCATCTTTATTCTAAAAGCTGCCCCACCTAGAAGCCTTGTAAAAAGTCATCAATTTGAGCAGCAGATTGGTAAATAGATACATGTTTATATGGCACATGTGTTTCATTACATCAACATAGCTGAGAGTAATGGTAGCCAAAAAAATCTGAAACTTCATCCTTCAATGTTTATTCAACTAACATGTATTAAATTCCAGCTATGAACACAGGGCTATATTGTGCATTATAATAATAAATAAAATTTAGTCTCCAGACTCAAACATCTTATAATCCATTTGGTAAGATGACACATGCAAAGCCAGGGAGAACAGTCATTGAACCACTTGAGGCACAGATAGAGTGCCATGTGTGACCAGAAGAGGGAGAGAGTGTTATGACTATGGGTTGAAGAAAGACCATGGTAGAACTGGCCTTTGAGGTGGTCTGTAAAGAATGAAACTGCTTAACTAAGGTGAGGAGAAGTAGCTCATTACAGACCCAAGGGAGGACCTAGTGGGATGCAAGTGTGTGAGTCTGAAGGTGGACGAGCTTGCCTTTTCTCTGGAGCTCAGCGACATGTGATGCCTACATGTAGAGTCACATAGGAATTACCAGTCCCTTTGTGATAAATGAGAAAACCTAGAGAAAGCCAAAATGTCACAGCCCAAACTCACTTATGACTGCCACCCCATCCATGTCTGTAGGTCACCAGACAGCCTTGACCCAGGAAGCTCTTGTACACTCAGCTTGCAAAGCTGTACCCTTTGATAAATAAAGCTCTGCCCCCAGCAGCCACTTCCTAAATTGATTCATCAACCACCTGTTGCTGTATTGATATGAGACCCTCTACAGTCTTTTTTTTATGTAGCACATGAATCAAGCCAAGCTATGGAAAAGTACAGCACCTTATTGTAACTTCTCAAACATCACCAAAAGAGGAAGTCTTCCTGGAGACTATGTCAACAGAACTGGGCCTTGAAGGATGGCAAGTGCAGAGGTGTGAAGGAGGAGAGTCCACACAGCTCTAGGGCCATATACAAGGGGACAGAGAGGGGAATGTGCTATGTGATCTGAACCTCCCCCCAAGCCCATGGTATTTGTGGGACCATGGCCTACATGCTTGAGAAAGAGCAGGAGAAAAGGTTAAAAACATTAATTTGGAGGGTCAGGATAGACTAAGGCATTTGTGAAGACAGAAATGTCACAGTGATATCATTTCTTTGGCAAGGTTCATCTGCAAAACGCGTGAGGCACGGAACAGAGTGGAAAGAGACTGGCATGAGGGAGAGCAGTTGAGAGAGGGAATTCATGAAGAGCTGAAGAGAGGAGGTGGCAGGACTAACTAAAAGTGGGACAGTCACTTGTTATAGTGAAGGTAGAATGGACAGAATTGGGCAACTAATTAAGAGGGAGAACCCTCTAGGAGAACAGGAGAACGCATCCAAACCTGGAAAACCAGGAAGAGAAGATCCTTGGTGGGAAGCAGTCAATGAGTTTGCTTTGGGATATGTTGAGTTCCCAAACTCATCATGAGGTGAGGCGTCCAGGTAGCAAATGAAGACATGGGACTGGAGTCTGAAGAGAAGCCAGATCTGGAGAAAGAGCTTCGATAGTTCACATTCATAGATACAATAGTCAAAGCCCAGGAAATACCCAATTCTACAAGAAGGTTGTACACAGAGAGCAAAGAAAGCCTTAAAGAATCTTACTTTAGGGAGCAAGAACAAAGAAGATGAAAGGAACTGTCAGAGAGGTGAAGAAAAGTCTCGAGTTGCCACAGTGTGGAGAACATACCAAAGATAGAGAGCTTTTCAAGGAGGGCATTTTCAAGGGTGTTGCAGAGAAGTCTGGGAAGGAAGAATTGAATCAACTGGTGGTACTTTGACATTTGAGAAAGCAATTTCAGGAGAGCAGTGGGAGTAAAAAGCAGGTTCCTGGGGCTGAGGAGTGGAAGATAGTGAGAATTTGGAGGTGGAAAATGAGGCTGCTTTTTGTGGGGTATGTGGCGGAGGAGTTGGTAGGGGAAAATGTACTCTCAAAGAAACTAGGCTGCAAGGCCAAGGTCAAAAGATGGTGGGTTCCACTCATTGGGCAAGCCTGAGCATGTTTGTAAGCACAGAGAAATGGACCCGAATATGTTTGTGAGTTTGTAGAATTGTTTTATTTTTGAAAAAGAAAAATTCTAGGATGCCTTTGGCTGTATTTTATGTAACTATGATACTATAGTCCATCTGAAACTGTAGATGTGTACATACTATAGTTCATATCTGTAAGTGATCAATAAATGTTTACCACTGTATGGCTGGCACATCACAGATACTCAACAAATATTTTTGGCAAATTATACATCTTGATAATATCTATATTGGCATGCCTGTTCTCCATGAAATAACTTATTTCACTGTGCTCATATTAATCTTAGTTATGAAACAGATCATTTAGAAGGTAACATTGGAAACAAAAGGCTAAACTCAGATACATAATTTGCCAGGCCTCATAAACTGTGCTTTGATGTTCTAACAACTTCCCAATAAGTCAGAAGCCATCTGTTAAACAAGCATTTCATTCAGAGTGGAGGTATTAACATTAAACTGTCTTTCATATAGTTAGTCATTAGTTATTATACTATCTGTCTCTCATATAGTATAGTTAGTAATTACTGAAAATAAGATAATCCTATTAATGGCCACAACATGATTCTGATGGTTAGTATATTCTCTAGCCACAAAAACCCAGACCTAGGCCTCCCCCATTCTGCCATTCACACTGCAGCATGTGCCATCTGACCTAAGAGGAGACGACAGCCTCTCCTCTTCCTCCATAGATTTCATTTGAACTGTGAGAACCAAGTTTGCCAAATGACATTTGTGCTAGAGGAAGCACTCACATGAGGCCAACCACCCAAAGCAATACAATATTTAACCACATATTTCAGTGCTGGCATTCTTACCCACACAAATATTAACCAATCAAAACTTATAGTCTCCTTGCCAAATTCTCAGAAGAATGGCTGAAGAAGTATCACATGGTCTGAATCTATACAACTTTACCCAGATTCCTGTGTAATTCAGGGGAATTCTCTAGTTTTGTTTAGTACGAGTGAGAAACTCGAAGAATAAGAAAATTGTTGGGGACAGGCACAGTGGCTCATGCCTGTAATCCCAGCACATTAGGAGGCCAGCTGGAGGACTGCTTGAGTCCAGGAGTTCGAGACAAGCCTGGCCAACATAGTGAGACCCCACCTTTACAAAAGACAAAAATAATTAGTAAGGCCCGGTGGCATGCATTTGTAGTCCCAGGTACTTGAGAGGCTGAGGCAGGAGGATCACTTGAGCCCAGGAGTTTGAGCCTACAGTGAGCTGTGATCACACCACTGCACTCCAGCCTGGGTGACAGAGCAAGACCTCATCTTAAAAAAGTAAAAAAAAAGTCTTGAGGGCTATAGTAAGCACAAGAAATTATTTCCTTAAACTCCTTTTTTTTCTTCCTACGCTATTAGAAAGGAAAAGATTTGGGGAAAAGAGAAAGGGTGTGATATAAGCAAATGCTCTATATCGGCAAATCTCTCTGTAACTTTCACCACTACTATCTCTGTCAGGCGAGCATAAAGTGAAAATATTTAGCTCAACATTTGTGTAGGAGGATTTGCGAGGGTTCCAAATTTTCTCCCCACAATTTTGCAAAATCCAATTGCCAATAATCAGGTAATTTTTACTTGAGTGCTTTAGAGCAACCCCAAAGACTGAATTTTATTTATCTCTGAGTCTCTTTAGGGGGTGAAAAAACATCAACATAAACAACTGAAGGAATATCAGCTGGTAAAATCATTGACCCCACACCGGGACTGACTCCATGTTCCCTCCCCAAGCCATATTGGCTTTCTATAACAACTTCTGTCTTTTGTATGAAGTAAAATGGATTTTGATCCCTTGATCCCCTTATCTTTCTTTGGTGTAACAACTGGAAAACTGGCAATTCATGTGAAGTACTTTGCCAAGAGGGTAGTAAAGATCCTTTTAATGTTTTAAGCATCCTTTGTTGAGTTATTGTGTGCTGGAGTGGGCCTAAGGTCCATTGTGTGGTTCATGTTGGAGCCTGGATGGGTACATCTGGTAAAGACAGCAAAGAAGTTAAAGGGGGAAATGTTCCTCAAGACAGATTCTTTTCTGTTTTTCAGTTCCTGGGCAGTTCTTTGTATTTTTCCACACAGGGTGAAAAACACAGTCATAAAACCCTGAACAGTAGAACAGTCAGAATGAAATTAGTTTGTTTTCACTGAAGCATTTGTGCTTGTTTCCTTCAGAAGCTGATCTTGATGACATGATTGATTGTCCCTGTGGATCCTTCCCCTTTATGCTTTCCATATCCCCCAACTGCTCAGAGATTGACCGCGTGCCAACGCAGGCAGAAGGGACACGGGTTAAAAGCTGCCAAGGCGTACTCGCTGCCCTCAGCCCAACACAGGGAGGCAGTCCTAGGAGCTTGACTTGACTTCAGGGTTCACAGTTGATACGTGCATCTGGTCCGGGGAGAAAGAGGGAAACTTTCCTTCAACCTGACCCAAGGCTCTAAGCTCACTTGCTGCCTCACTGTTTTCCTCTCATAACACAAAGTTGTGCCATGCTGAGTGGAGCCTCCTGGCTCTGAAACCAATGTGGTTTGCCATCTAGATCAATGCAGACTTCATTGTGCACTGAGTGCCAGCAAGAGAGGGGCATCTGGTGTCATCTCAACCATGGAAAGGGTACATTAGCCCTACTAATTGTCCTCACCACTATGCCTTAAAAATCCCCACTCACCCTTCCCAGGTGGCTGCAAAGGATCACTCATATTCACTTTGTGTCTGATCCTGGTATTTAATGCCATTTGTATTCATCAGACTAATGGAAATATCAATTAAACCCAGTCAAGACTAGCTCTTAGAGCAATAGTGGACACTTGTACCTGAGCTCAGAGCAGAGGGAAGAAAGGCATCTGGAGGTAAATGGTGAATGATGGTCAAGTGACTATGAAACCTGCAAGTGAACCAATAAAGTTAAAGTATTGGTACAAATTTGTACACATTTATATAGCCTTACCAGATATAGTCATCAGTGTACAGGCAAATGATTTATTTTTTTTTTGCTTGAGTGCATTAGAGAAAGCCCAAAAATGCAGTCTTTTAAATCTTGGAAAACTGCAATTTAAAATAAGCTGTGGAAGATCACCTAGCCTAATAATTGAACCAACACTGGGATCTAGCCCCAAATTCTATCCCAGTGAGCACACAGGCTCACTCCAACATAGGCGGAACCTCGGGGAATGATTTCTAAATATCCCATTACCATAAAATCTCTGGTATTTGAATCTCACTAATTCAATCTGGTATTTGATGGATGCAGCAGGGGGTGGCCGAGACATTCATAAAGTTTGAAGGTACTTTTTCTTCATTGTTTCCTAGTTTTCCTTGAGGAATCAGATGATATTTTGCATAGTTCAGAGTGCCCTCCAAAAGAAAATCAACAGTTTAAGGAGTTTTCTGCATTACTGAGATGAAGTAAGCTTACAAGCTTTAACTTGCTGCATATGTCTCTCATTAAAGAATCTTCCAACCTTCAAAAAAAAAAAAAGGAAAAAAATAAAAGAAAAAGAAATCATCATCTATAGCTCAACATCAAACAATAAAACTATTTTCAGCCTTCCATACCATTAAGAAATTAGATTCTATACATTAATCTTTCAGTTATCTGGCTTTAGTAAAATCACCTTCAAAAAGAATGGAGGTGAATAGAGATAAAACATTTTTTTGTAGAGTATATGGGCTGACATTTAAGTGAGTTCTTTAGTAAGAGTCTTAACATGTCATACATGAGAAGACAAGAATTTTGAAAGACCGATTGGTAGATTATGTTAAGACCCACAAAGCAAAGTATGTTTCTTTGGTCCCATGTTTGTGTAGGTCTTTGTGTCTCACAGCCAGGCTGTCTGTGTAGTGAAGTTAGATGCCCTGCTCAGGATGTGTTGAATTGGGCAAAAATCCGAACCCACATGGAAGAACAGAGAGCTATTCTTACAAAACAGCAGGTGGATTGTATTCAGGAGGAGTTCCAGGAGTTGCTGCAGGAAGAGAGAAATTCCAGGAGGAAAGGAGGGAGACTATACTAGTGGTTTAGAATACGGTTAGCATCAGCAGGGAGTCACTAGCTCCCTCTGCTCCTACCACAGGCACCCTGGAGGCACAGAGGCTAAAGGGAGCCAGAGGGACTCCTGGACATTAGAGGGAACACAGTGGTTGTCACAATTGTGGATGAAAGCTTATCAGAGGTTACTCTTGTTGTTCACACACTGGTCAGATGACTGAGGCTAGAGAAAGGGACAGAGTAATTCTGTCCGGACCTTTAGCATACAGGAACCTGAGGAAAGACCATTGCATACTCTGCATAGAAGTGGTAGCCACAATTCTTCTACGGCAGTGACAAGATCCGACATTTCTAGTTCTCTGTGCTGATATTTTAATAGTCCTGGCTCATTGCTGCCACTGAGAAGGCAACCTAGACCTGAGTTTATTTCAGTCCAACTTGAAGAGAGCAAATATATTTTTGAAAAAGCCAAAAACACAAACCAAAGGTTTCTGAGATCAATGGAGGAGATGCCTGCTATTCCCTAAGTGTGTCTAAATTCCTGCACCACTTCTGAAAGTTCTAGATGAAGCATCTTCTTACCTCATGTGGGGAGCAGCACAGTTCAAGGCTAAGTGGAACCGGTTAGCGGAGAGACTTCTGAAGAGTTTACAAGCCTTTTGCTCCTAGAATAAAACTCAATGTAGCTGATCTTGTTTCTTCCCTCAACTCTGACTTAGGGCATAAAGCACATAGGATGAAAATTCTCCTTTTTAATTCATCTCTGGGTGAGAGAATGTATATGTATATATGTGTATTCACCTGCACTCATACATATAAGAACATGAGCATTGCGCTATCAGAGAACTGATGTTAAAAACCATGAGGAAAATTATTCCTGCTGGGTGCCATTTATTATTTTCTGTGTGTTTAGAACTTCGCTTGAGAAATTCTAGATTTTGATGATTAACATAAAACACTTTTAACTGGGACATTAAAGAACGAATGGCTGTGTACCACTTGGGAGACCACATGGAACTCTTTACTTAGGGTCCAAGAATTCTAGGCTGGGGCTCATGTGGAAACTGCCATCATTAATTTTCCTCATAAATCATTAATGTTTCCCCATCCCATTGACAGCTTCCATTCCACAAGATTCTCAGTAGCCACTTTCTGGCATTTTTTTCTCAACTCATACCACCCATGAGGCATGCACAGCAAAAAAACCATAGGAATTTACTGTGTACCAGAAAAAACTAACATGATTTTTTACAAAAATCTGTTTGGACACGGAAAAGAATCCAGAAAAGTTATGAGGCTGAAATGCTCCAGCCTCATCATTGCAATCATGAAATGGGTGGCGGCTGTTGATTTCCCTTTAAATTAAAAACAAAAGAAAATAGGAAGGGGAGAGGCATGCTTGGTTATATGTTGCACAATCGTTGGGCTAACCTGAAAGGTCTTGTCTGGGAGGAAGAAAACATAAAAATAAAAAAACCTGGAAACAAAGTGATACAAAGATCACAGCATTTGAAATGTTCCAGAACTTTCCAAACCACTCTTATAGAAGCTGGTTGGGA
The DNA here is from genome assembly GCF_029289425.2 of Pan paniscus. Classification (NCBI taxonomy): domain Eukaryota; kingdom Metazoa; phylum Chordata; class Mammalia; order Primates; family Hominidae; genus Pan; species Pan paniscus. The sequence continues at coordinate 31,064,047 of NC_073271.2, read as the reverse complement.
TCTTCCCTAACACATCTTCCCTAAAACAACAGCTTCCACAAGCTGTTGTTTTCACAGATACGTTTCAAGTCCCTGGATGGAAAGGTTTTTTTAGGTCCTCTCTAGTTAGCCCCTGTTGCAGTGGGGGGATTTTTGGTGCTTATGTTCCAAACCTCCCTGGGGCCTAAGTGCTAGTGTGTATTTAAGGTGCTCAAGACTGAGACTAGAGGGCCCCTCTTTCTTCTCTCATTCTGATATGGCAGGTGGACCCGGATTTGCCTGGGCAAACTCTCTCTTACGTGTTTTCTGCTATGAACGTGTAACTTTCCTACATATCACACATGATCATTATATTCTTCTCCAATGGAAGAATCAAAGTCTATTTTAGTAGTAGATAAAGCTACACAGAGGCAAAATGACGGCATCATCAATTGGCAGCCCAGCAGACATGACCATTTCTGCTATGAAAATAATATTTGTTCATCTGATGCTGTTGTCTGCAGAGGCAGCTGTTAGAATAAAAAAGTGTATCTGTTGAGCCTAGCAAAGTATCACATTCTATTTCTTGAACTGTTTTGTTCCAGAGGATAATTTTTTGTGGAAAATCCAACATTTGATCCATTACGATTCTCTAATGTAGAAGGCACCTATTAGATACAGCAACCATTTACTTGTTTTTACAAAGTATCAGATACTGGCAGAGTATGTTCATGAACTAGTCATCTGATTTATTTATAAATTTCATCTATAAAAGTTTTGTGAAGGGAACATTTAAAATAAGAAATTTGCCGCAGTTTGAGCCGAATCTAGAAAAATGTTGTAACTATGAGTTTTGCCAGTAGAAGAATAAAGTCCCTTGATCTCAACACTTTGACACATAGGTAACAAAACCAAGATCACATTTTACCATCAGATTATTCTCAGGAGCCTATCTGATGAAAAGTTATTATCAGAAGGTTATTCCTTCTGCTACTCTATGTGCAAGCAAAAACATAATAGGGATTGTAATAAATGATTATATCAAGCACAGCAAAATACTGAGAAGAAACACAATGTTATCTGTTACAGAGGTTTTAATGAAGGGCCAAGTTTCCAGCCTCATTTTTAAACAATGTGTGTTCATCATTTTCAGACAGATGTGTCATTTGGCAGGTCAGGAAGATCTCCACATATAGCAAAGCATTAATTTCCAAGAATAAAACAAGGAGGAAGAGGAGGAGAAGGAAGAGAGGGAAGAGGAAGAAGAAGGAGGAGAAGGAGGAGGTGTAAGAGGAGGAGGAGGAGGATTGCAGAGCAGAAAGAAAATGAGAGAACTAGAAAATAAAACTTGTCTGCATTAGACCCTGAGCAAGATATTAGACTGAGAGAATGTATCTAAGGTTAAGAGAGAATAAAGCCATTCCGATTTCTCATTCTAATAGGAACCTAATTTATCCCTTAATTAGTAACTGAAAGAGTTTAGTTAAATATTAAGTTCTGAGGAGGAGTCACTTAATTGTTGTTTTGATGGGGGTGACTCAGTGAAAGAAGATAAGCAGAACAATTTTACTTCTCCTGGGAAGATAACTGGCATAAGACTACTTCAAAAAAATCATATTCAATACATATAGGCATTTAATATCTCAATCACTTCATGGTAACATTGAGGCTTTTCACTGTGTGAATATTATATAACTCATGATTTATTAATTGCTCCTATTAATCAAAACGTAAACTGCAGAACCCATACATGTCACTAAACGGCACGGCACTATGCATATCTGAAATGCAGGACTGCCTGCATTATCGAAGCCCTCAATGAACTAAGATTTGGCATGTTGGGGAAAATATGTAAAAGAAGAGATGATAAATTTAACTTCCAATTTCTTCTAAAGATGGGGACCTTTTGTGTTACCATTAAATCCATGAGTCAAAGAGAAAACAATTTTAGAAAAAGAAAGCTCAACCTTGCCTAGCATTTTCTGTTGAAAATCTCCGGAAAGGCAGGAGAAAACTAGGATCACTGGGTCAGCGGGGATGTTCTCTTTCTTCCTGCACCCGGGCAACAGGGTATTGTATCTTTTCTTTCTGGGTTTTTTTTTTTTTTCCCATGGGAAACTGCATCACCTCATAGAAGCAGGTATAAAAGATGAGCCCAGAACCCCACATTGAGCCTCAGAAAACTTTCTGATCCAATTTCTCAGAAATTTTTTCCAATGGAAAGAAACTATTCCTTGAATAATTAGAGTGACTTCACATAAAAAGTGACTGTTAATAAGGTAATCTTGCAATATGCTTGATAGTTATTTATTATTAAGTTGTATCTTACAAAGGAGATAAAATGTATAAACTGAGGAATAAAAGAAAACTTCATCGATTAACTTATAGGGATGATTTCAGAGACATTATCCCCAGAGCCTATGAGTCACTGGAGGAGTTCCAGCTCAACAATAGATTATTGTACCTTTTTTTTTTTTTTTGGCTGATGGCCACAATGTTACAATGGCATGTTCCCAGGTCCATCTGTGTTTTTAAATATTACAGTAACAATAACAATAATAATAATTGAGTATTAAGAAAAGATGACATTAAACAGAGAATGTTGCATAAGTCAGTCCAGCAGAATAAATGATAACCTAGTCTTTGATTCAATGAGGCTTTATTAGGTGACAGGTGACAAAGATTGGACCCATGTGTGCATAATCTTGCGTGCTTCAGGCCAGGCCTCTGTCTGTGTAGGGAGCAAAGAGACATGGCACGCCTAGGTCAGTCATACAATAGAATCCTTTGTCTCCCCTCTGTCTGTTCTGTGCAGAGTTTTTTAAATAAATACTTTTTAAAAAGCCAAACAGAGAATCATTTTCAGTTTTTAAATCAAATTAACCCCTTTTCCCACTGAACCACCATAAATTATAGTCTGGATAGGAAGAAAAAAAAAGAATTCTTTTCAACTGTCAAGTATTTACATAGAAATTACAGAAGATGTTATATGTTCTGCTAAAACCAGAGACGAATGCTTCGAGAGCTTTAAAACAGAGTCTTTTCTTTTCCACTCCAGCTGGCAATTACAGCAAGCTGACTGCACTCATGGGGTCTCCCGGCCAGGATCCTGCTAAGCGTTCTATCTGTCGATATTTCTTGCCATGCTGAGACTTTCTTTTGCTTTGTGCATTCGAGTGTTCTTGCAGTCCCATCCCTGGGCAATTAGATGAGATGCCACACCTGTAGCAGCCTCATACATTTACGCAGTTAGCAGCTTTTTATCACAAATGCCTTCTATGGGGACGCCCATCCTGTTTCCATTTAAATTCGTGAACATCTGTTACACAGGAGATGGGTTAGCTACCAAGCACTACTGTTAGATTTCTCGCCAGCAAGTCTCATTCCTTCATGTGGTTTCTGTTTTCTTCTTTAAACAGTTAATTATGTTTTATTCTTTCTTCTATAAAAGCTAAATTTAGCCAAGTTTTGTACTAATTTAAAACATTTTCTGGAAATGACAGAGTGCTATTTTTTTTTAAAAAAAAGAGGGGGGGCTGAATTCTAAATGGTTATCACAAATGAATATAAGGGGGAAACGAACATGGCAGCTTGTGTCTTTAAGTCTCAAATTTTATTTGATGTATGCAGACAAACAGCACTTGAGTCATAAATTCAATTCACAGTCATTACTCACATATGTGTTGTGATTCAAAGGGGGGCTTCTGGGAAGGGGGGTCTCCTGGCTTTTTATCCCGCCATGTTAGTCCCCTCTTAGTGTGGACTGAAAGTAAACTCCGAATTCTGTTTGTCACTGGCTGCAGCTGAGTACAGCCATGTGCTATGTATAAACATTGGCAGATGTACTGTTGTGTATACCAACTGCATTAGCCCATTTGCTGTTTGGAGGTATCTATTATGTTTGCTTTTTAAGTTTTACTCAACACGTTAATATAAGGAGGAAAACTATAGCTCTAGTGGACATGCTGTATCCCAGTGGTTCTCACCTGGGAAAGATTTTACCCAGGAAGGGACATTTGGCAATGTCAGGAGACATTTTTGGATGTGACATCAGGAGTAGGGGAGGCTAATGGCATCTAATAGGTAGGGGTTAGGGATGAACCGAAACATCCTACAATACACAGCATAGCTCTCCACAGCAATGATTCATCCAGCCCAAAATGTCAAGAGTTCTGAGGCTGAGAAACCCTATGTTAACCAGGTTACAAAAAAAAAGTGTCTCAACTTGTTCACTGAAGGGCTAGCTCAACTATTATTATCATTCACAGCAATCATATTCTTACCACAATACTAAAATTCCTGAACCCGAGAGTTTTGTTGAATATGTTCAAAGTCATATTTAAACATTATTTCATTTCTTTCTTCAACTTCCATATACCATATGTGTTTGTGAAGGTATTATCTGTGTAAAAAATCAGAAACTAAGAAACCAGGCACTTGACTCTTAGGATGTTTGGATATCAGAGTCAGGATTTAAACCAAGGTTTAAGTCCAACCACATCCCAGTTAGGAATCAGCAATGCTATGATTCCGTGAAGGAAATCATGGCAGTGGAAGGAGAGCTCATAGCTGTAGGACCCATTTCTCGGTTGTCTTCAGGCTCCCAAAGAACACATCAACTAGAATCAGCTAACGCATGAGTGACAGATTCTTTTCATTATAGAAGTGTATTTCTATTTGCTCTCTAAGCCTCTTTATTAATTTCACTCTTCAAAACATATACCACTGGGTTAAGAATTCATTAAATGTAAAGATGTCACATTTTGAATCATCAAATGTAGAATAAAGACAGAATCAAAAACATGAAAAAATAATAGCAGTAAGGGAGAGAGAGGGAAAATGAATATGGGAAAGTCTAAAAAATGAAAAAGGGGAAAAATGAAGGAATATGCCTGCTGTTTCCTAATGAGTAGCTGAAAGTCTTCAACCTATGAAGCCTCCTGGATCATCTGCCAATTGTTCAACACAACTCCCACCCCTGCCTTCATCCTCTTTCCCTGATTCACACCCTCATGGCCTCTTTTCGTTATAGTCAAGGTCCATCCCAGCTTTGACCTCATGAATCCATTATACCCTCCTCTGTTACTGCTAGACCTGCAGACCCAGTGTCCACAAAGATGCTCCTATATTCTTTATTCCTGCTTCTCTGGAATGGTTTTAATGCCCCCTAAAGCACCAGCATGTGAATAGACCTTTGTGTTCATATCATGGAGTCCTCTTAGCTCCTTGGTGCCTCCAAGGCCAAGCTTCCATCACCTGCCAAGACACAGCGAGCTGGACCAATATTTGTGTGGCAGGTTGGGTGTGACATGAATGTCAAAGCCACCCTGAATTGAGGGATTCTGATCCCCTTTGTTGAACTTCCTTTGGGTGGTCAGCCAGACATTGTCATTCAGCAAACATGGTTTCAATAAATATCTAGATGCAATCAAGAGAAACATGAAAATGACACGGCCTCAGTCCTCCAAGAGTTCAAATCTAACAGAAGGGACAAAAAGTGTCTTAGCCTAAGATGATTAAAAAAAAATTTTAAAAAAAACTTGACTCAAAAGCTTATATGCTTTTTGGGGTGGGGCAACAGGGTGTACAGTCCCAAGGAAGTAAAAGTGAAAGCAAAAGAAAAGGCACAGAGCTAGTCATAGCTCATGAGAAACTTAGCTAAGCCTTTGCTCTCTCAGGACATACGCAGAAAAGCTGTACGAATCTGCTGTGTCTTAGAACAAAGGCAAGCAACTTATCTGCTGGATTCTCCCTATCTACTGCCTCTCATTGATCAAAAGTTCACCCAATACAGTATTAATTCCCCCTGCACTTGCAAGTTGTTACCTGGAACCCCCAGGTAGCCACTGGGAAATCCAAGCATCTCTAAGTTCTGGCCAAGTAGCACATAGGTACAGCTGACTCCTCTTGTCAGTGAGCATCACACATGGGAATTCTTTGGTCTGTGATGGCAATAGCAGCAGCTGTGGCTTTATGACAGTATCCTTTGCCCCATTTCCAAGGCCACCCAGACCCAGAAGCAAGACAAACTCCCAGGCACTGAGCCAGGAAGGTCTGGAGTGGTGCGTGAACGGGGTCCATCACACCAGTGAGTTCAGTGCAGTGTACTGCATGCCCAGCCAACCCAAAGACCAAGGCAAGACCTAGGAACTTTTTATTTCAAAAGGAACATAGGTCTTGAAAATACTCTACTTTCAGCTACTATACGTCGAACATAGTAAAACAACAGTATTTGTTCCCTTTTCTGGTAATAAATCCTAATGACTCCAGCTTGCCAGAAGTCATAAAAAAAACATCAAAACTTGCTGAAGGATTGATAACATCCCACCGCTCATAAAATGTCAGATGTTGGATTCATTGTTAGTGACCTAAAACATTAGAAACTTAGATTCAATGGAAAATAAGTGTAAACACATCAGAGCAACACAGCCTAGCTCTGGATGTAATTTGACCTAGTTATGTAGACATTTGGAAACACTGGTTCCTACCTGAGGGGCTACTTGTAGCATGTAACAAGGACGCATCTCACAGTACTCATGCACTAACAGCTCTGCAGAAGGGCACTGAAGGTTGAGGAAGAGGTGTTTAGTTTGAAACAAGTCCACCATCGAGATGTTCCCAACCACTAATTTTCCAAGATAAACAGTTATGTCCTGTGTGTATAGCTTTGCAATCCTGATTAAAGCCAACAGCTTTGGGTGAACACACACCACATTATACCCGTATCTGTCCCACATTTTTTGTGCAAACTCTCTTAATACCACTTCAAAAGCATGTGATCATTATGCACACGTACATGTACGTACTAAAGTGAGAAATAGGAGTAGAAGTGAATGCATAAAAGAGGATGCACATGCAATAAGAAGAGAGATGGGTATAATGTAGGACAGACTGGCTAATTGGTCAGAAAATCATGGATGAGAGAAATGGGTAAATGGGAGAGGAGTATGGGAAATGCCGGGGGTAATGAGGTTCCACTAGGCACCATTGGTTAACATGAGATCAGAAGCATGGCGTGAGCATTTTCTAGAATGTATCACTTAGTAGTGAGAGACAGTGTGGGGAAATAAACAGGGGTAAAATTTAGAGGGAAGGCAACTTGGATTTGAATCTCAACTCTACTACTTGAGTTAGTAACCTCAGTAGAAGGGGTATAATATTGTCCCCAATATTAGGGAGCCATAAAGATTCAATGATACATTGTATCACAAATGATATCACATAATGGACTCCTCAATAAATTGTAACTGTTTTACATAGGTAAAGATCACCGGCATGGTTTTCTAAAAGAAAATCATAAATCAGCTATATGGAAAGTGATATGCAGGAAGTAGTCGTTTAGAGGGGAGAACCCACAACCCAGCAGTGGTATAATGGTAGGTTTGAAGAGGACTGGAAAGCTATGTCTGAACTGTGGACATCTCTACAGAGGGCCCTGCCAACACCTGAAACTTAGAATGTATAAAATATAACTTGTCCTCTTTTCCTCAAAACCAGCTCCTCCTCCTAACTTTCACTTACTCTTTCATGCATTCATTAATTTATTATATTATTCAATAAACATGTTGATAACATCTATAGTGTAATAAGCATTCTACATGAAAACAGATAAAAAGAATACAACTCTCTATAAATTAATTACCTTCGTTATAAATTAAAACACCCTCTCAATCATCCAAAATGGGAATCTCATGGTTATCATTTGCTCCAAGGCAGTTCTAATGTTCCCACATCTGCACTGTCCTTACCTTTTCTTATTTAAGCTCCTAGTTTATTGGTTACCCTCCCCCACTTCAGTCCATCTTACATATGGCCAAGTTTGTTTCCTAAAAGTTCAGATGTTGTCATATTGCTATAATGCTCAAGACTCTTCCATTCCCCACTGCCTAAGGAATTCAGTACAGACTTCTCAAGGCCCTTTGAACACAAATCCAACCACTCTATGCAGCCCTATCTCCCACTGTCCCCTCCACAAGCCTCATTCTTTATTGAGCTGGGGACTATCTGGTATGCAGATAGCCAGCCACATCTTCCCCTCTTGCCTGTTGCAGACATCAATAATTCATCACAGTACTCATTCTTGCTGTGCTCAGTTGTGGTCTCAGTGTCCTTCCTTCAGCCAATTCCAATCAATCAGAGTTGGGACCACAGATAAACCTTATTTGGCCATCCCTCCTCTAGTCATCTCATCAGATAAAAGAACCACAGTCTATTTAGGCGCATACTATTCAATGGCTAATGTTAGTTGTAAAATTTTATATATATATATATGTATATATACACACACACATATACATACACATATATGTATACATGTATATTATGTGTGTATATACATGATATATGTATGTATATACATGTATATATACACATATATGTGTATATATACATGTATACAATATATTATATATACATATATATTATATACATGTATATATACCTGTATACAATATATTATATATACGTGTATAGAATATATATACACGTATATATAATATATATTGTATACACGTATATATAATATATATACTTTATATATAATATATACATGTATATATTATATATTATATACAAGTATATATACACATGTATATAATATATATACACTATATGTATTATATATAATATATGAGTATATTATATATACTATATATACTATATAATATATAGTATATAATATATTCATATATTATATATAATATACATGATATATAATATATAGTATATATTATATATGTATTACATATTATACATATATAATATATAATATACATGTATATTATATAATATATACATGTATATATAATATATACATGTATATATTGTATACATATATATACACATGTATATATTATATATAGTATATATTATTTATATTATATTATATTATATATACTATATATTATATTATATATACTATATATAATATATGGTATATATAATATACTATATAATATATAGTATATATAAGCTTAAATAGTATATATAAGCTTAAATAAGTATATATTATATATAGTATATATATTATATACACATGTATATATTATGTATGTATATATAATATATGTATATATATTATATATAGTATATATTATATATACATGTATATATCATGTACATATATAATATATACATGTATATATTATATATGCATATATGTACATATATTATATACGTATATATTATATATGCATATATGTACATATATTATATATGTATATATTATATATGCATATATGTACATATATTATATATGTATATATTATATATACATGTCTATATGTATATATATTATATATACACAGATATGTATACATATACATTATATACATATCAAATATAATACATATATGTGTATATATAATGTAATACGTATACATGTACATAATACATATACATTATATACATATATAATATAATATATACATGTATATATAATATATTGTATACATGTATATATAAATATATTTGTATATATGTGTATATACACACATATATGTATACATATACATTATATACATATATAATATAATACATATACATGTATATATAATATAATGCATATACATGTACATAATACATATACATTATATACATATATAATATAATATATACATTATATATAATATATTGTATACATGTATATATATTATATATGCTTTATATATTATATATACACATGCGTGTATATATAATATATACGTATATATTATATACGTATATATTATATACTTGTATATAGTATATATACACATATATATACACGTATATATATATAAATGTTATATATATATAATGCATGTTGATTAACTTGTTTTCAAATGCAGACAACCCTAGCAAACAAAGACACTACCTTCCAGACGCTTAGAAAAATAATAATATTATTGGAGGGATTCTAAAGAAGTGAATCACCTCTAGGCAGCACAGATGTGTAAGGAGGATTACCACAACCCAAGTCAAAATTCCTTTTATGCGTTCATCAGAATGCTGGGCTCCAAGAATCACATAGAGAAACTCAGAGGTAAATTAGATAACCCTTCTACTAGACAACAAAACCCATGTGATTCCAGCCCAAATGAGAAGTGGGCCTCTCTTGCCAATTCTAGCCAGCTCTGTCTGCTACCATTGTGACTGCTTGTGATCTTTTAGGATATTGGATGTGAGTTGCCTGGCAGATTCAACCAAGAAAGTTTGGAAGGTTAGGATGAGGAACTGTCATCTTCTTTAAAAAAAGTCTAGGAAGAAATGGGTGACCTTAGAATTGAGAAACTACTTCTATATATGGTTCACTTGCAGTTTTCTTCCTTGTCTTTTCTCAAATCTCAAAATTTTATCTCTGAAAGGAATTGGGTGGAGTGAGAGTGTGTGTGTGTGTGTGTGTGTGTATGTGTGTGAGAGAGAGAGGCAGTGTGTGTGTGTGGCAGTGTAGCCATTCAGTATTCATTCCGATTGAAGAACTCAATATGAAATCTAGAACTCTGGACTCTAAGTAGTGCAACAGAAATTTCCACGATTATGTAAATAGTCCATAATTTTACACTGCCTAATATGGCGGCCACTAGCCACATGTGCCCATTGAGTACATGTCCCCTCTTGCCTGTTGCAGACATCAATAATTGATCACAGCACTCATTCTTGCTGTGCTCAGTTGTGGTCTCAGAGTCCTTCCTTCAGCCAGTTCCAATTAATCAGAGTTGGGACCCCAGATAAACCTTATTTGGCCATCCCTCCTCTAGTCATGTCATCAGATAAAAGAACCAGAGTCTAGGTGCATACTATTCAATGGCTAATGTTAGTTGTAAAATTTTATATATATATATATGTATAATATACATATATAATATGTATATATAATATATATATGTATATATGTATATATAATATATATGTATATGTATGTATTTTTTGAAATTTGGTTTTTGCAGCTAAGAAATTAATATTAAATGACATTAATTTAAATTCAAATATATATATTTATTTTTAAATATATATTTTTATGAGATATATTTTCATGAGATATGTATATATATGGAGAGAGAGAAAGAATTTATTCTTGAAACACATGTCATTCATTTGTCCTTACAAAATAAAGAGTTGTATCTTATTCTTTTGCATCTACTATAGGGACTAATACTTAAAAGGGGATATATGAATACTTAAATACTAGGAAAGTTTCAGAATTTTCCGGGATGACAACAGTTCAAGGAATACCTGGATGGCAGCTTCAGGAGCTCTGAAGAGCTCACTGTAACATAAGGAGTTGTATGTGTGTGTTAAAAAGGATAGACAGTGACAGCAGAAGTGACTTGGGTAAAGAATATTCAACTAAGGTCTTTTGAGAGGCTGTAAGCTGGTTCTTAGCCTCATCTCTTAAAAAGCCAATTTTTGTTCATGTCACTTGTTATTCTCAGATGAATTATATATTGAGTATTTTAAAAATTTTCCTCACTGGTATTTTATTCAAAACCAGTGCCAGTCTCCAGTGTCATGTTGTTCAGCCAAAAGGTATTCCCTCAAGGTATTGATCTGGGCATCTTGGCAATCATGAAACTCAATGGCAAAATCTATAAAAAGTCAAACATATGAGAATCTCTCTTAGATAAAGAGCAGAGAGATCAGTGTCCTCCCTGGATGTACTCTTTCTCTGTTGTCCCTCACCCACCGCCCCTAAAAATGTATTTCTGAGAATAGATCTATTTCTGTGAGTTCATAATGAGTCAAATCATCAAAGCCATGCTATTTCCAGGTGATAAACTGCTGGCCCCAGCTTTTGTGATTTTCCTTACAGTGGTCCATTCTACAGTGTTGCTATAGAAGTGTTTTATAACCAAATCCCTAAATAAATACACTGTGATTAAGTCAGACAGCCTGTTGAGAACCCTAACGTGTATATGATTTTCCAGGGAAGGACTGCATCTAATAATTTGCATTACTGAGTTTGAAAGGTAATCTGCTTCTCATCTTCCATTTTTCTGGTGACAAGTTGCTTCAGGCTGATGTACAGAGTTGAGATAAAGAGGACATGCCTAGATGCTTTCTACAGGTTCGAGAATTTAAGAGAGAAGGGGGAGCTCTAAAGTGGATTTGTACACAAAGTGAAATCTACCCCCCCCCCCCAAAAAAAAATCTGTAGAAATAAGCTTGCAGTACTCTCAGGGATTTTCTGAGCCCCGAAACTTAACACTGCATTGTGTGGAGACTGTTCTTTTTTAATGAGCTTGGCAATGAGGTGGAAGTAGTCATTATGGGATAACCATGGACACTGACCACAGCTGTGGGCTCAACAAAAAACACTACTGTTTTGAGTTGTGCATCAGATCTTTATCTCAAGAAACATATAACTTTGGCCAAAAAATCTAAATCAGCCTTCTAGTTGTAACTTGGCCTTTTTTTTTTTTTTTTAAGATGGAGTCGCGCTCTGTCACCCAGGCTGGAGTGCAGTGGCGCGATCTTGGCTCACTGCAACCTCCACCTCTGGTTACAAGCGATTCTCCTGCCTCAGCCTCCTTACAGGCATGCACCACCATGCCCAGCTGCTTTTTGTATTTTTAGTAGAGGCGGGGTTTCACCACGTTGGCCAGGCTGGTCTCGATCTCCTGACTTAAAGTGATCCATCCACCTCGGCCTCCCAAAGTGCTTGTATTACAGGCATGAGCCACCGCACCTGGCCTCGTAACTTGGCCCTTATAGAGATGGGTATCGAGATAAAGAATCTATGGCAAGAATATTTTACTTCAAATTCTTTTTGGTAGTATGGCCATTCAGTATTCATTCAGCTTGAAGAACTCAGTATAAACCTAGAGCTCTAGACTCTTAAGTAGTGCAACAGAAATTTCCACAATGATGTAAATGTTGCATAACTCTACACTCTCCAGTGTGGTGGCCACCAGCCACATGTGGCTACTGAGCACTTGAAATTTGGCTATTGCAACTAAGAAACTAATTGTAAGTGATATTAGCTTAAATTTAAATTATCACATAAGACTAGTGGCTATTTATGGATGTTGTCACTCCATAGTGATGACTAATTCTGGCCGCTTATTGAAGTTACTTGGAGAACTTTTGTTAAACACCAAAGACTGGGTCCCACCCCTCAAGGATTCTGATTTAATTTGGTATGATAAATAGCCTGTGCATTACAATTTTTTAAAACTCTCCAGGCAATTATAACGTGCAGTATATTTTGAGAACCACTGTTCTAGAGAAGACATTGCCAGAGCTAACTCGCTGGTCCATCCATTAGCTGTGGATGGATTCACATCTCTGAATCTTATCAACCAAATATACAGTTTGATTTGTGTCCCCAAAGCAAGCTCTTTTCAGACAACAGGCTTCAGGAGCCTACTATGTGGCAGACCCTCCGTCTATACTAACAGTACCATTAATGTGCTCTAAAATATTCATTGTATGGTGCTATGCGCTTGCAAGCTTCCATCCATGTCCAAAGTAAATGGCAAATTCGAGGCAAGGGAACCTTATTGAATTCAGAGTCTGATTATACAGGTAAGTCATCTATAGTCAAAGGAAAAGGCTCTGGAGAAATGAGTAGCTCCCTACATCCACCCAAGGCACAGAGGAGAAGAGGAACCATTTTTGACCCAGGGCACTTGCATGGCACTCACCACCATCTGTACAAGACAAAGCATAATGTCTGGGAAACTAGTTGCATCATAGATAAGAGTCCCCAAATGAGAAATCCAATTCACAAATGAACATCAGCTTGCCCTACACGTGCGAGTCCAGAGAAATCACACATGTGGCTTGGTGTCTTGTGCATTCTGTGTTACATGGAGTGTGGCAAGGGAAGAGGAGGCTGAAGCCCAGCCTGTTACTAAATTTGTTAATGGTACTTCCCAAGACTGACTTCTTTTCCTGCTTCACAATCCTGTAAACTCCAGCTCTTTAATTGCCTCACTTTCTTTATGAATTTTCCCCCTGCTCTTATAAAGTGGGAGTCAAACTTTCTGAAATACTTGAATTCACACTTTCTTTTTTTCCTACTGCTGGCGGAGCAACTCTTTGGGCAGGCAACTGGTTCCTCAGCACTAAACGACTCATTCTAGCAACTGACCTTTGGACAGTGCTTTAGCCAAAGGGACCTCTGGGGAAAGGAAATGCAGTGAGAGAAACCACTCCAGAACTGCTGAGCCACCGTTTGTAGACACTATCTGCAGCTCTTCCTTGCCTCACACTTTTCTGTTGAGTAGTTTTGATTTTCTCGCTAAGGTGCTGATGTCTTTAGGGAATGTCTGTTTTATCTGTCTGGCCAATGGTGAAAGCTAAATGCTCCATACAAAGAATGATAAACAACTACCGGATTCTTCCCGTGCTTAGAAAAGAAATCCTCTATTAAACCTTCAGTTCTTACTGCATTATGTTAAATCCCACCTGGAGAGACTATTTCATGTACCTTAACCTGATATATTCAAAACATTGGTTAAAAAGCCTGCTTTATAAGAAACCCCAAAGAGCTTTAGAAAAACACAATTTGTGTTTGTTGTAGATCAAAATGCTGGCAGATTTAGTCAATAATAAATATGTGCTGTCTTTTTTTTTTTTTTTTTGAGACTGGGTCTCACTCTGTTGCCCAGGTTGGAGTGCAGGGGCATGATCATGGCTCACTGCCCTACTGGGTTCAAGGGATCCTCCTGTCTCAGCCTCCTGAGTAGCTGACAGGCATGTGCGACCACTTGGGCTAATTTTTGTATTTTTTTGTAGAGATGGGGTCCCACTATGTTGGCCAGGCTGGTCTCAAACTTTTGGGGTCAAGCAGTCTGCCCACCTCGACCTCACAAAATGCTGGGATTACAGGTATGAGCCACCACGCACAGCCTGTCTTTTCATATTAAGCACATTTGTATTTTTAAAATATATACTTTTAATTATTAAAGGAATACATAATTTTTTAATTAGAAAATATAATTAAAGCAAAAGGTTAATCAAAATTACCCAAAATATTACCATTTAGAGATAACTTCTGTTAACAATTGTGTATATGTTCTGCCCTTATTTTTGCTTTGAATGACTGTGATAAGAATAAGTTAAGTGACAGAGAAGCACAGCTTTTCCATGGCCCAACGAGATGCACAAGGAAAGCACTCTATAGTACTAGCCTTTGGGAAAAACAGGTGACTCTACACCCTTCTGACTATTGTGAACTCCCATCTCCATTTCATGCACCCATTCAACATTTACGTACCAATTATTTCTCGAACCTCTTTCTGAGCCATGCTGTAATCATGCTAAAATATTTCATCATTTTTCTACCTCTAAGGATCTTACAATATAATTAGCTGTATTTGTTCCCTAGGGCTGCCATAACAAAGTACCACAAACTGGGTGACTTAAGCAAACAGAAATTTATTGCCTCAAAACTTTAGAAGCCAGAAGTCTAAGATCAGGAAGAGCCGGGCTTCCTCTGAAACAGGAAGGGGAGAATCCTTCCTTACCTCTTCCCAGTTTTTGATGGTTGCCAGCAATCCTTGACACTCCTTGGCTTGTAACTGCATCACTTCAGTCTCTGCCTTTGATATCACAAGGCTTTCTCCCATTGTGTCTGTGTCTTCCCATGGCTTTCCTCTTCTTATGAGAACACCAGTCATCTTGGATTAGAACCCTCCATAATGACCCATCTTAACTTGATTATAATTGCAAAGACCCTATTTCAAAAATGGTCACATTCACAAGTACCAGAGATTAGGACTTCAACATATCTTTTAGGAGGGACACAATTCAACCCATAACATTGAGGAAGTAAAAATAAACTCACATGATCCAATTCAAGAGTAATGAAAGACCTGTATAATTATGTTTTCAGATACGTAACCCAAACTACCAGTGCTATGGAAATTCATACAACTGTTCTAAAGGATAACATAGTTTGGGAAGAGTTTATGGACTTCATTGCACCTGCGTAGAACTCACTGGGAAACACAGATTGGGGATGTTAAGGGCTCAATGTTTGTATCCTCCCAAAAGTCATATGTTGAAGCCCTAACACCCCATGTGATGGTATTAGGAGGTGGGGCCTTAGGGAAGTAATTAGGTCATGATGATGAAATCTTTATGAATAGAATTAGTGCCCTTATAACAAGAGACATGAGAGCTTGCCTCCTCTCTCTCACACATACAATGTGAGGATACAATGACAGCATGGCCATATGCAAACCAGGAAGCAGGCTCCCTCCAGAGCTGAATCTTAATCTTAGACTTCCCAGCCTCCAGAACTATGAGAAATAAATGTTTGTAGTTTAAGCCACCCAGTCTATTGTAATTTGTTATAGCAGCCCAAGCTGATTGAGACAGGGAAGAAATGGAAATTTCAGGAAAGAGAGAAAATTGAACTCTTCAGCATAATAAACATGATACTCCTTCAAGTGGCTCCCACATTCCTCTTTGGTCTCATGCCAAGGAGATTTTTTCAGTGATACTAAACCGCATAGTAGTCTCCCAAACACCTTCTTCGTTTGTACCACCATGACTGTGCACATGTTGCTTATTCCAACTCGAATGTCTCTCCTCTTCTCATCACCAACACACCACAGCCACAGGTCAATTTCCTACTGTCCTTTAACAAACTCTACCCTGATATCACTAGCTCCAGGAATTGTGTGCCTTCCAAGACAGTTAGTCACCAGCCACCCTGTGCCACCACTACACCTTGTAGCTATTGAGTATTAACCTGTTGTACCTTAAGGAAAGAGACTGTGTTCCATTCATCTCCATATTCCCAACACAGAGCACAGAGCCTAGCACTTAGCAAGTGGTCATCAAAGATGAAATGAAATTTAGTTGAAATGAATTGAAGGAAATGAGGAGAGGAGCTAAGTTGGGCCTAGCAAAGGGACAGGATCCCAAGTTGGATTGATGGGTAAGCTGTTGTGAAGAGAAGTTAGCCATCATAGGGGAAGAGGCAAAACCACCATGGCGGGGGGTGGGTCACTGAGTGAGTAAAGGCCCCAACTTGTGAACTGCCCTGTCACGTACGAAAACACAAAAATGTCAATACAACAACAGCATTAGATTCAAGAGGGGGAAGACAGGAGATGTGGACAGTGGGCCCAGTGGCCAGGACCTCCTGGCACTGGGGACTATAGAAGGCTTTCAAGCAGGGAAATGTGTTCAGATTTTAATGCGAGAGACATGGCTCAGCAGCAGCGTGGAAGATGGCAAGGTGGGAGTCAAGGCCAAATCGAAGAGATCTACTAAGTAAACTCCAGAGACCAGCAGTGGGGAGGAGGTGAGGGACATAACCAGAGGATGGGGAGGTGGTAAAATCAACAGAGTTGCAGTGTTGGGAAAGAAAGACTTGAGCTTTTGCATTTGAATGATGGTTGACAGAATTGCTGTTCATTGAAATGGGAAATATAAGAAGAGCAGAAGGTATGGGGTCAGCCACAAGTCCAGGTTGGCCTTTGTGCACCTTGAATTCCCGTGGAATGCCTAGACTTTATAAACTAGGTCAACAACTAGGTTATGGTTTTTAGAGTTTGGACTTTTTTTAAGTAACAACTATAATTAGAGTTTTGTTTGAAATGAAGTTCTGGCTGTTCAGAAAGGTGCCACAAGTTTTCATGACGTCACAACTTAAAAATGTGCATAACTGTCATCGGGGTGAACAGGGCCAGTCTCATCACTATTCAGTTTCTTCACAAATCCAATTCTGAACTGGAAAGAAATGAAAACCACAAAGCTAACTGACAGTGACAGCCCACCTCTTAAGGAGCCCAATTTAAATATAGATATTTCATCTTTACTGTTGCACAAGATGAAAGGGAATCAGCAGCCCCTGGGTGCTTGATAGTAATTATTTTTCTTTTGGGGCACACTGAGCCATACAGCCACCCGTCCTAACGCCCAAGGATAAGCCATACCATAACAGAGGTAATCAAGACATAACTGTATCATGCTAAGGTGAGAAAGTTGGCTGTTAGGGTCTAATACATAAATAGGACATTGGTAATGACCATCTGTAGTTTTTTGGGCTTACATATTATTCTAATCAAGGCCATGCCAATTGCTAGCTATTTTCTCCCTCTATAAAATAGGGTAATCATAGAACCTACATCTAAGGATTGTTGTGAAGATTTAGAATGATAATGAAGGTGAAGTACTTAGAATAGTGTCTGGCTTAGTATAAGCGCTCAATCAATGGTAGATACTTATTCAGTAAAAATGATTCTGATGTTTTCCATCTGTTTATGTCAGAAATTCCCAAGCAGCAGAAACCCAAATTGAGCAGAAAATATCCAGCCTCTCCAGGTGTCACTGGTGCTATCCTACCAGAAGGACAATGAGGAAGAGATGAGGGAACAGGGGGCTTCCCCAGGCCTCACCACCAGGGGGGACTCCAGCAGGCAATTGTGGTGACCCTACTTGTAAGGACATCTTGCAGTTCTCCAAATTCCCCCATGCTCCTTCATCAGCCCATGTGATGTAGATCACTGTTTCTCTCTTTCTGGAAGACTCTTCACCCCTTCTCTCCCTTACCCTGTTAATACCTGCTTGGAACATCAATGTAACAGAGTAGTTAAGAGCTATAAAGTGATGTGCTTCTTACTAGGTATGTGACCTTGGCCAAACTAATCTCACCAAACCTTAATTCCTTGTCTTTGATATAAAGACAATAAAGTACCTACCTCATAAAACTATTAAAAGAATTACATAAAATAAGAGAGATCAAGTTCCTAGCCCAGGGATGGTACATTGCATGCATTTCTCTTCAGTTCTGGTCTCTCCACGGCTACCAAACCCCTCCTGACAATCCTGGAAGGGCAAAGCACGACTGCTGTCTTCTCCTCTAGAACTGGCACACACCTTGCTTACGGCACACAGAGCAGCAGCCTCGAGCTCCCCACTTACAGTCCTGTCTCCTCTGTTAGAGACACTTGAAGCAGAATCCTCCAGATCCAGCAGGCTGCTCAGTACATGCTGGGCGGCCATCAAGTGTCTATTAAAGACATAGATGAATCTATCAGGAGGGTTGGAAGTATTCAAGATCAATTAATTAATATTATCCTATCCTGCCACAGATTTTCAAAAGGGATTGATCATAGTTGAGTCTGTCACAATTTTTAAAAATCAATTATGTAGGCCTGGTATGGTGGCTCACGCCTGTAATCCCAGCACTTCAGGAGGCCGAGGCAGGTGGATCACTTGGGGTTAGGAGTTCGAGACCAGCCTGGCCAATATAGTGAAACTCCATCTCCACTGAAAATACAAAAAAATTCGCCAGGTATGGTGGTGCACACCTGTAATTCCAGCCACTAGGGAGGCTGAGGTAGGAGAATGGCTTGAACCTGGAGGCAGAGGGTGCAGTGAGCCCAGATGGTGCCACTGCCCTCCAGCCTGAGCAACAGAGAGAGACACTGTCTCAAAAGAAAAAAAAAAATGATTATGTCGATAGAGTGAATAAGAAAGTTTATATTTGTGCACTCTTGTTTATAGCAGCATGGGTCGCAATAGCCAAAAGGTGGAAGCAACCCAAGCCCATTGACACACAAATGGACAAACAAAATGTGGTTTGTACATACAATGGAATATTGTTTAGCCTTAGAAAGGAGGGACTTATGCTACAATATGGATGAAGCTTGAGGACATTATAATGAGTGAAATAAGTCAGACACAAAAAATACTGTACAATTTCACTTAGATGAGTTTCCTAGAGTAGTCACATTGATAGAGACAGAAAGAAGAATGATGATTACCAGAGGCTGTGGGGGAGGGGGAAACAGGGAGGCGGTGTTGACTGGTTCAATGCGTAAAGAGTTTTCATTTGGGAAGACAAAAATGTTCTGGAGATGGAAGGTGGTGATGGCTGCACAACAGTGTGAATATATTTAGTGCCACATAACTATGCACTTTAAAATGGTTGGGTTCAGTGGCTCACGCCTGTAATCCCAACACTTTGGGAGGCCCAGGCAGGCAAATCACTTGAGGTCAGGTGTTTGAGACCAGCCTGGCCAACATGGTGAAACCCCAACTCTACTAAAAATACCAAAATTAGCTGGGCGTGGTGGCAGGCTCCTATAATCCCAGCTACTCAGGAGGCTGAGGCAAGACAATCACTTGAACCCGGAAGGCACAGGTTGCAGTGAGCCAAGATCACGCCACTGCACTCTAGCCTGGGTGATAGAGTGAGACTCAGTCTCAAAAACAAATCAAAAAACAAAAATACAATGTTTAAAATGGTAAATTTTATGTTATATATATATATGTTACCACAATAAAACTAGAAAAAACATGAAAAAATGTTTATTTAGCTCCTGGTATTTACACAAAAGGACTTTCTTAGTGAGTATGTGGCTTGCCCATGTGGATGTG
Source organism: Pan paniscus (assembly GCF_029289425.2). Classification (NCBI taxonomy): domain Eukaryota; kingdom Metazoa; phylum Chordata; class Mammalia; order Primates; family Hominidae; genus Pan; species Pan paniscus. The sequence goes on along the minus strand of NC_073271.2, from coordinate 31,043,767 downwards.
TATATATAACTTCTCAACATATCACATCACAAGAGAAGTAGGGATGGCCTCAGAACGCAAGTTTTTAACTCTAGGTTTTATGTAAGGAACTGAAAAGTTCCTTAACAATCTAAAAGATTAAGACCTTCTCCAGACAGTCATACCAAAAGATCTTTCCAGGTGTTCCCAGGTATGTAAAATATACAGCTTAAATATGAAACAAAGGTACAAATGCTTATATGGGATTTTTTAAGTGACTATCCAATTTGGTTTGAAACTGATAAATTTCATGGTGTGTTTCCGGTTGGAAGCTGCCCCCAGTAGGTAGTACCAAAAGCCACAAGCATTTTCATTCTTGCTTCACTTCATTGTGCAGAAACGGGACAATCACCGTCTCTAATGATGGCCATAATTTGCCATCAGGAGGAGAAAAGGCTGGGGTTTTGGGAAAGACCTTGGTTGTGGAATAAGAAAATAGTAAAAGAAACAAAAGAGAGTGGGAGTAAAGCCTCAAAATGTGCCTACGTGCTAAAATGTATCTTTGGGAAAAAAATAATTGGGATTCCCAAAATTGGTAAAATGGTATGGAGCCAAGTTTCTAAATATGAAGAGTACTTTTTTCCTTGATGATGGTTATTTTGCTATGTCCACACATCACACATGCAATTAGAATTCATTTCAGTGTTTCTATCTGCACCTGGAAGGTCAACTCCTGAAAGGAAGAGGCTTTTGCTGTCTGATTCACTGCCCAAGTCCAAGTACCTAACGCAGAGCCTGGCAAGAACATCTGCTCAATGACAGTGAGGAAGGAAGGAATGCTTAAACCTACTCCAGTATGTTTAAAAAATACAGCACTAATTCAGGATGTGCTTGTTCCTTTCACAATTTGATTCACATTGGAAAAGTTTCATCTAAAATAGTTCGTTCTAATGTCCTACAATCATTATTTTGGGCAAAAACCTAAATCTAATAATACTCAATTATCAAGCATCAGTTACCAAAATGCATGCCACTTCCTGAATCTAATTTTGTTTCAATTCTATAAGGAGACCACTCAATCGAAGAAGAAAGTATTTTTATCTCCATGCTAATTTGGTAAATCATTTTTTCCCCGGAAGAGTCAGGCTCTGCTGGGTGTGAGCCAAATATGTGGTGAGAATAAGCCACTAAGGAGTGAGTGAAGCCCCCAGACTTATTGCAGCAAAAGGCAGGCCAATGGTGCCTGGTCAAACCCACAGAGAGCAGGAGCTTCCATGCAAAATCGATACAGTTATGTAGTAAGTCAGTAGGTCAAGAAGTCAAAAACACGGGATGGGTCCCTTATGTGTTCTCCAGTAACAGGGCTCAAACGTAAAATGTGGTCTTGAATGAGTGTAGTTGTCTTGGTTCTCACTGGTCACCAGATCAGGGATCCCTCACAAAAGTCCCTTCTCTCCATGGTCATCACTTTTCAAAGACTATACTTGCAAATCCACCTTATGAAGTTTGAGTACCAAGGGAAACAGCTTCGACTAGTTAAGACCATGCCTCAGGAACCAAACTGTCTAGGTTCAATCCCAGCTCCTCCAGCTGTGTGATCTTAGGCAAGTTAATCAACAACTGTGTGCCTCAGTTTCTTCATCTATAAAATTAGTGTAATAGGAACAATACCTACCTCACAGCCTTGATGCGAAAGTGAAAGCCCTTTTTGTGTTCATTTATAATGAATTGATATATTACAACAGTGTCTGGCATATACTAAACATTATGATATATCTCAAAATACACTCTACTGTCATTTCACACATATATTTCATGTATCCTTTTATTTTATTTTATTTTATTTTATTTTATTTTTTGAGACAGAATCTCACTCTGTCACCAGGCTAGAGTGCAGTGGCGTGATCTCAGCTCACTGCAACCTCCACCTGCTGGGTTCAAGCGATTCTCCTGCCTCAGCCTCCCGAGTAGCTGGGACTACAGGCACGCCACTATGCCCAGCTAATTTTTGTATTTTTAATAGAGACAGGGTTTCCCCATGTTGGCCAGGATGGTCTCGATCTCTTGACCTTGTGATCCACCTGCCTTGGCCTCCCAAAGTGCTAGGATGCCAGGCGTGAGCCACCACGCCCGGCCTCATGTATCTTATTTCATGTACTTTTTTAAATTTGTGAAAGATTTACAGTATAGCCCTCAGGATTTCAAAGCCATGATATTCCTTCCTAACAAAGAATAAAATCAAGGGCATCCATGGCAGCACAATATATAAGATAAGCAAATTTTAAAACTAAAATAATCTGTTAAACATAGATCCTTCCTTCCACATAACCCTTGCAATGGGGGATGACAATTTTACTGGGTACCAGTGTTAATCTGGCAGTGCTGATAATGATCAGCTACATTTTTTCAACTCAGACCAGGGGACAATTGTCACAAACCTATGCTGAGAAGTCTCCCCAAGAGGTTTTCAAGGTGAGAATATTGTCATGCCCCTGCATCTCTCATCTCATGAGCACCCCCAAGGGATTGGGGTGCTTGGATTATTGCATAGCGATTTATCAGATCAACTTGACCTTAACACACAGCATCATCACTTGGGTAAAAGCCAAGGACTTTTTTTTTTTTTTTTTTTTTTGAGACAGAGTCTCACTCTGTCACCCAGGCTGGAGTGCAGTGGCTCAATCTCAGCTCACTGCAATCTCCGCCTCCCGGATTCAATCAATTATCTGCCTTAGCCCCCCGAGTAGCTGGGACTACAGGCACCCACCACCAAGCCTAGCTAATTTTTGTATTTTTAGTAGAGACAGGGTTTCACCATGTTGGCCAGGCTGGTATTGAACTCCTGACCTCATGATCCATCCGCCTGGACCTCCCAAAGTGCTGGGATTATAGGCATGAGCCACTGCGCCCGGCCAAGCCAAGGACTTTATAAGAACCTCTCATTCTTCTGTTTATGCGTTTAGGGTCCTGACGAGCCATCTTACAAATTGATTCTGACTTCCAGTGATGATGATTGACTTGCCTTTCATACTGGCCAAGCCCCACATTCATTTCAATGCTTGTATGAGGGCTCAACGTTCCAGGCTTTCTCGCTTGCTTTCTTTATGTGTCTGACCACCTTTCCATCTGTCTATCTTCTTTGAGATATTTCTGCCAAGAATGAGAGAGATATCAAGGGATGTTGTCATTTTATTAAATTTGTTACCCAGCAGAAATGCCTCTGATTGATGTAGTATTAAAACTCTGGTCAGCATTTCTCTTACTATCTAATAACCAGTCATGCCTTTAGGTGTAGGATATAGAATGCTAATGCAGAATTCCAATTCTTTTTGTTCAACTGAAAACTGCCTGATGATTTGCAATCATCCCAGTCACCCAGGCTAAACACCTGGACATCTGCATCTGTGCCTTAGCCTCACCCCAATGTCTAGGCTCCAAAGTGCTGAGTGTCCTCTTTCACCCTGTCTCCATCTGCTTTCTCTTTCCTTGGCTTCCACAGCCCCTTCACAAAGACATGTGCCCTATCCCCCAGTTGGCCGATGGGCTTTCAGTCTCTGCCTACTCATTCTTTTCACTGATTCCTCACGCTCTACCTGAAGCATGGTCACTTAGGTTTCTCTGCTGCTCAGAATCCTTCTGTGATGCCCACCTGCCCATGGGAAAGAAGTCTCCAAACCCTAGCCATAGACTTAGTTATAGGACTTCTACTGTGTCGGAACAGCATGGGGTCACAGCATGGCCTTTGCTATTTTCAGTCCTGAATCTAAGTCCTGGCTCTGCCACTTACTGGCTGGGTGTTCTTGGGTATTACTGACCCTCCATAAATCTGCTATTTTATGTATAAAATTAGAGCAATCATGATGCCTTTCCCAAAAGGACATTGTGAGCATTAAGTTAGATAACACATAGAAAGACCTGGCAGCTCAGAAAATGCCGCCGCGACCCAGGGCTGGCCTCCCTTCCTGGCCTTCTGTTCTGCCTGGGCCCTCTCTTCCCATGCTGATATGTCCTGCAGCTGCATCCAACATGTGCCATTCCGTGACATCCCCTGTACTTTCCCTCTTCCTTGACTTTGCTTATGTCATGTGAGCTAGCTCAAATTTCTTTCCCATTTTTGCTTGTCTAAACCCTGCACTCCTTCCAGACTCAATCTAGTCATCATCTCCTCCTCTGAGCCTCCCTCCTCAGCCATTTCAGATGGAACTCATTTCTCCCCCTTCCTGTGCTCCCATAACACTTGCGTTATACCTCTGTGATCTCATTCATTGCATTCTACATCGAACTCTCAGTATTTGGTGATCAAACTGCCACTTCCACTAGACTGTGCATTTATTAACAGTGAGGGACCATGCCTTCATCAAATATTACCCCTCAAATTCTCCAGGACAGGACTTTGCCCACAGGAAGGGCCCATATTATGTTCGTTGAACATGGGGTTCATGTTTGTTGCTTTCTTCCAGAACTCTTTAGAGTATATTAATGATCAGGTAACAGAAATTATCCCTTTCTCCCACCCGTGAAACACAAACTTATAGCAGCTGTACTGCAGCCCTGCATTTAACAGGGGATCGTGTGTCTGACATGCAATACCAATGAGCCACTGGAGTTGCCTTTCACTTGTTGTGTCAGAAAATCAATCAGTGACTTCAGCAAAATCTTGAGGCTTTCTGCCATCACTAGAATCATGGTAAATAATTCATGACTCTTCCCCCTCTCCCCTTCCCCACACACACAAAAAACTCTTCTATTCTTAACCCAAATAACTTTCAGAATATGCATTACTGAATCTGCTTGGATCTCATTACTGTACTTTCAAAGAGTTAAGAAGACAACCTATATCTCTGCGTAAAAGCTTTTCACTTCCAAAAATGAGGAATGTGAAGAGGCTGTTGATATTCAGCACTTCAGACCCCAGAGAATACTTTTTTCATATTTGTATAATGTTAACTTTTGTTCTCTATCCCAGCAAAATAACACTGACCTAGAAAAAATGGAATTTGCAAGCCTTAAAGTTTGAAGATAATTATAAAATGAGTCACCCAAACATCACTGATCTCTTGCACTTATTCCTCTGGTCTGACAACACCTTCCACTTTGCCAAGAAACAACAAATATGTTAAAATACATGATCAAAGTAGTCATGTGATTGTTAATAATATTTTACATTTGCATAGAATGCTTCTTCACATGCTTTTAAAATGCTTTTCTCCTTTGAGGCTCATAAAACAACCATTCTCTGCAATTAAAGCAGATTCCATGAACATGAGTCTTTTTGCCTATTTGTGTTTAGGCTGGACAAGGAAGAATGAATGGTCATGTAAACAGTTACCAGAGGAATGTCAAGTATTGTCCTCAGCTCAGCAGGACCAGATCAGTGATGAGCTTGACTTTACCTGTGAAGTGCTTCCTATATACACCTCTTCTTCCTCATAAAGGGTGCACTCCCTTGTCTCCATATAGTCATTAATTCTTCCCTTAAATTTTCCTCCTGTAAGTTTTGGTCAGAATTTAAGATGTTTCCAAATTATTGAAAAATAGAATAGTACAATATGTTAAGGTTTTTAAACACTTTTTCTACATCTTTCTTCTGGTACTTTGCAATTAAAAAAAAAGTTCAAGTCCTATTAACTGGGCAACTGCTAGGGTAAACAAAGTCTAAAAGCGATCTCATTGAATATCTCATTTAGTCCTCATAACGGTGCTGTAAAGGAGGAATCATTATCCTCATTCTATAATTCAGGAAACTGAGCACGAATGACCAGGCCAAGGTAAGGAACACAGCTGAGAAGCAAGGCCTCAGCTCACTGTGCATCAGGTTTAAGTGGGCTCGTTCTGCCATCATCACATGTCCTGGCTTTACGCTCAGATTTAAGGACATGCAATGAATGGCAGCCCTCTTGAGTTCCAAATCAATTAGGACACAGGCAAAAAGAAGTGGGACACATGCAGATCCAAATGCCAGCTCAAGGCCAAGTTGCAGAATGGGGCTGTGAAGTGCAGCCACACAGGCTTCCCAATGCTGAATTCTCTCACCTGTCTCAGGCGCAGTTGAACCAGTGTAAAACATGCCACATGAAGACACTGACCAGAATGTGTGCTTCCTGCAGGCACTAGCTCCAAGAGAAGGGAGGGAGGAGGGAACTGAGTTCCCTGAGTTGCCACTTCCTTCTCCCATATGCCCAACTGACCATATGAAGGGGAGAAAGGCCAGAGTGATAGCTCCCAGAAGTGGGGAAGAAATGCTGCCCCTGTGAAATGACCCTGTCAAGAGATTCATATTGTGGGTACAGTAGGTGTTGAAATATACATGGTGACTTCCTGGCAGGTACAATATCATCCTCATCACAGAATTGTCACACAAATCCCTACAGAAACCAAAATGTCAGGAGGTCCTTGTTCCTAATGCTCCACTGACTCAGTGCATGACCCAGGGCAAGCCACTCAACTAATCTTGGTCTTAACGTCCCCATTAATAATGTCTGCATTGTTGATGGGAATCCTCCCTGTGTATAATTCCTCTATCATGGAATGTCAATGAATGGATCTTGCAAACTCAGCTACAGACAAACTCAGCTCCTGCCAGGAGACAGCCACTCTCAGAACAAAGCTCATATTTGCCTCCTTCCAAGAGTCCTTAGCAAACCACGTTTTGATGGAATGGCTCCTGCTTCACACTGACTGAGAGAGAATTCCCTCGGCATAGCCTCAGTGACTTTAATCCAGAGTGTTGGCCATATTGAGTAACAGTAGGTTATTTTATGCCTCCTGAATGTTCGAAGTCTGAGCAGCTACACACACTGGAACCCATATTTTACCCCATTGACAGCCTGGAAAGGACATATGGTTTAGATTTTTAGACAACACGCCATGTAAAAAGCCTTTCCTTTTATAGAGGCATATTTTTAGAGTCTCCTAAGCTAAACTCTGGGTGGAATTTAATCCATACAGCCCTCGGTTCAATCAAGAGCCAAAACACAACTTCGTGTCAGTGTAATACATTGTTAACTGATACGTCAGAAAATCAATTAATTACTTTTAAGAAGCAATTAAAAGTAGCCCTACGATGCTGCCATGTGAATTATTAAAGAATACAATGTAAAGGGTCCCCATGCCCACCCCAGATTGAAACCTTGTGGCATAGGGTGGTGCAAAGTATGCATTCTGCCCTGTCTCAACTGAAATTAGTGTGAGGTTGAAGGGGCAAAAAAGTAAAGAGAAGGTGACGAGGCTTAAGACGTGTGGTGTCCGGCTGACGCAGAAGGCTGCAGATGCCGCCAACCACTGTTCCCAAAGCTGACACTCCTGGCCTGGGGTTTCCATTCTGTCTCTACACCATCTCTGCAGGAGATCCACTCCCATCTGCACCTCTCCATTCTTTTGTGGGTGAACAGCCCCGCATCAGAACCCAACAGGTTTCTTCCTTTCCTCAGCCCAGTTCATCCCAGAGAAAAGTCTACACAAAGCCACTGCTCCCTCCTTCTCCTGCCATTATTTCTCCTTCTCCTTCTCCTTCTCCTTCTCCTTCTTCTTCTTTTTGAGATGGAGTATCCCTCTGCTGCCCAGGCTAAAGTGGAGTAGCACGATCTTGGCTTACTGCAACCTCCATCTCCCGGGTTCAAGCAATTCTTCCTGCCTCACCCTCCCAAGTAGCTGGGATTACAGGTGCCCACCACCACCCCCAGCTAATTTTTTGTATTTTTAGTAGAGTCAGGGTTTCACTATGTTGACCAGGCTGGTTTTAAACTCCTGACCTCAAGTGATCCACCTGTCTCAGCCTCCCAAAGTGCTGGGATTACAGGCGTGAGCCATCACGCCTGGCCTCTCCTGCCATTTCTATGCCTGCTTCTAGATTAAACTAGACCAGGTGAAGACCCCCCATCCCCACCCCAAGTGAAAGGCCAGGGGCTTCTCCCCACACCCTAGTTTGCATCGGTTTGGAATGTTGAGCTCAGATCCAATCACTACTCATCTGTTCATATCCTATCTGTCATCACACATGTCCTGTATATCTGGAAACAATTACGTGACTGATCCGGAGTTTCAGGTATGCATCAGATGTGTGCTTTCCAAATGCCTGCATCTCAAAGACTAGGAAGGCAATGGGAACAGTCTTCTGAGGGTGTAGAAAGAGGGACCCAGGCTGGGGCAATGGGACTGAGGGGACTATATAGATGAGTCTTCCTTGCTGTGTTTCTGTAGTTTTGACTTGGCCAGAAATGTTTTCCATCTGAATGAGAAAAACCATATATTTGCATAACCAAAACATCGGTGCAATATGTTAAGCAGAGGCCTCCTCGACCTACTGGCCAGTTGTGGTTGCCACTATGCCAGAAACTCAGAAGTGGTTGCTTAGGTTGTTGACCGCAGCAACCTCTAAAGCCCTCAGGGCACCCAAGAGTATCGCAAAACAGAGAGGACGGGTGATGGAGATTTCCCAGGCTTCTAGCCTTACTGCCACCCAGTGATAGAAGAGTAAGTAGCAAAGGAAAATTTTTTTTCACCACTCAATGCCTGGCAGTCATCATCTCCTTGCTCTGAGATCTAGGATGCCTCAGGGTACCTAGGCTGGAGGAGGTGGCAGCTACAGTTCATTGTCATCAATTGATTCATTCATTCTTAAGAAGTGTCTGTTGACTATCTACTCAGTTCCAAGCACTTTTCTTGATGCTGGGCAGTGAACAGGACAAAACTTATCCTTCACTCCATCCACTCCCTCTGTCACTTGGAGGATGGACAACAAATACATAAACACAGAAATCAAATAAGACAAATGCAATGGTGAAAAGAAACCCGTGCATGTGACATGATAGTTGTGATGGTTCAGGGGTAGGGAGCGGGGTTACTTTACCCATTACTTTAGTAGATGACGGTTGAGCAGCCATGGGGAAAACTGGGGGAGTTTAGAGACAGGAAAGTGGTCCAGGCAGAAGGAAAGCCCATGAAAAGGTCCTGAGGCAGAAAAAGCTTGGCGCGTCTGTGGGACAGACAGAGGCTATGGCAGAGCAAGCCGAGGGAGACAGGTGCTCCCAGGTCTAGGTGATGGGCTGGGCTGGTTTCCTCCAGGGCCTGGAATTCTGAGTGCCCTGGAAAGCCGTCAAGGAGTTTGGGTGGAGGAGAGACACAATCTAATGTGTATCACTCTCTGGCTGCTTTACTGGAGTGGGGCAAGGGCAGAGCTGGAAGGATGGCCAGGGGTTCACTGCAGTGTGGGGAGGAGACATTCGCTGCCCAGGAGGGTTGGCTGCGGAGGCTGTTCCTCTTTTCTCCCAGCCACAAACTCCAACCCTGAGCAGACTGCAGAGGGTTCCTCTATCTGAGTATGGGTTCAAATGCAACTGTCAGGCACCTTGGTGGATCTCCCATTCCTCTGTCCTCATGTATGTAAGATCTCCCTCCCAGGGTTGCTATCTATGAGATGTCTGGTAATAGACGCAGGTGGCAGCTGTTGTTAATATCACCTTTATTCCTTACCTGATCCCAATAAATGTATTGTCGACATTGATTTTCATCAACCTTTATGCAGCAAATATTTGTTAAGCACCTACTCTTCTTCTCCTGGGTCCTGTACCACCACTAGAAGCAGCTGTATGATGCATATCAGGAAGGGACCCCTTCCCACCTAATGGGATAGCTCGTCCTGCCCCCAGTGAACTCCAAAAAATGCTTTCTGTGCCCTCTTTGCAGGCCTTTTACTGAAATATTATGCGATATTTAAATAAAACATCAGCATGAGCTAATTAGAAGGCTGAGGCAGGAGGATCACCTTGAAGCCAGCCGGGGCAAATAAGGAGACCTCATGTCTAAAAATGTTTAAAAATTAGTGGGGTGTGGTGGCGTGTGTCTGTAGTCCTAGCTACTTGGGAGGTTGAGGTGGGAGGAGCCCTTGAACCCAGGAGCTGGAGCCTGCGGTGAGCCACTGCACTCCAGCCTGGGCAACAGAGTGAGACCTTGTTTCAAAAAAAAAAGAACAACAATAACATAACGACAAAAAATACAAAACACCAGCATTCGCATTCAGAGTCCTGACTGGAAGCATGTGATTCAGGAGCAAGCCCACCCTGGACATGGTCCTGGCCTGGATGAGGACTAAGGCTGGCATCCACTCACAGGGCAGCACCTGGACCCTGTCCAGCATCTGAAGAGGGCTTCATCTGGCACAGAACAATTGCAGGGTTTCACTGGGGAAGAGCGAGGCTTTCTGTCTCACCCTCATGTCCAGGGCTGGTGACAGAGAGGACAAAGGGCAACCGACAGTAGCTTTTGCCTCTGCATTTAGCTTTCATTATACAGTTCTTGACTTCAGAAAGACAGTTCATTTGTTCTTAGTTCCCAGAAGCCAAAATGAATTCTGTACCAGAAAAAAAAAAAAAAAAAAACAGTTCTGAAAATTATCTTCATTGCTGGAGTTTCTATCAGGAAATTACCAAAAGGAGAAAAATAGGACCTGGGAGAGTCCTGAGTGCTCCAGCCAGTGAGGAGAAGGTGGAGAAAGCAAGAGAAGTTGGAGCCCTTGGCTGGCTTGCCAGAGACTGGGAGCCACATGGATGTGGTTTCCCTGCAACAGAAGGCTAAGGGTGAGCTGCAAAGTCTGAGAACCCACTGGGAAGACAGCACTGAACTAGGAATATGGCGAGTGTTCCAGCTGGTTTGTAGAAGCTGACTTCAGAGCCAATTTATGCAAATCTTGATTTGTTTAAAACTACATTCATCACTGGCTTGTTTCAGTGGCCAAGCTGGCCTGTAGAAGTTCCTCACACTGCAAAACACTGGGGGCAGCCCAGGCACAGCTTGGTAGGTAATATTTGAAGAAGAAGGAGGAGGAGGAAGAGGCGGAAGGAAGCAAGGAGGGAGGAGGTAAAGAAGAAGAAAGGAAAGAGGAACTGGAGGAGCAGGAGGAGGAGGAGGAGACAATGGAGATCATGGTGTGAGCGAGGAAATTTGATGAAAGGACCCAGAACCCTAAAGATTAAGTTTTAGTCTTGCTAAAATGTATCAGCTTGGCTGTACTTTGCAACAATGAAACAAGCTCATCTCTCATGGAGGATGGCCCTCTGTAGCCAGAGACCCGGGGGACCTGCCTAAGGCAAGTCTTCCAGACTCAGCTGAAGAGGTCACTCTGGAGAAGTGCAGGTTATCAAATAGAACACCATCTTTTTTTTTTTTTTTTTTTTTTTTTTTTTTTTTAGGAACAGTGACCTGGTCTGTATAAGAAAGTGATACTCTGTGTTTGTAGCCACATGTGAGCTGCACTGAGAAATTGCCTCTGTGCCCAGAGAAGGAAGGAGTACCACCTTCTTCATCTATCCCATCCTATATTTTCACTGTTGCAGAGGAGGGTTTGATGTGAGACATGCAAAAAATGACAAGGGAGGAACAAAGTAATAAACCTAACTGATGTGCTCCAAGTGGATTCTCTCTGTTTTCCACATTTAAAAGATATAAGTGATATGAGCAAGCATTTTAATTCCTCAAGCAAGGTTTGATACTCAGTTCCAGAGATCACCATATCAAAGGCAAGCGAAGCAAGAATCTTAGGGTCGGGTGTACTGTCAGGAGCATGGGGACTGCACACGGGAGTGAACACAGAGTGGTCCTGGTGTACTGTCAGGAGCATGGGGAGCCACACGGATCAGACCCCGAAATTAGCCCTACCTGCAGTGCGGCCTTTAGTACAATCCTAGACAAGTTGAACTTTAAGATTCAGGTTTAATTTGTGCAAAACTAAAAGGCATAAATTATTGGTATAGGATAATCTATTGCATTATCTTCTAAAGGTAACGAGATTGTACATCTTACCCATAGCACACACATACACACACACAGACACACCAGCCCCAAGAAAATATAGAAGAAAGGTCAATGGCTCTGTTCCTCTTTCTTTAGAATTATAAGATAAGCCTGTTACATATCCTGAATCATTGGTCCCATTCTATGTATATGCAAAAGAAGTTCAAAGGCTGACTTTGACAAAGGGTGTTTGGAGAAGGATGATAAAATGTGTCTGATAAAACAAACACAAAAGACTTTAGCAATAAAGACCTACAAATTGGGAAAGCAGGACTTGGGCAGCAGGGTGTGAAACTGTGTTATCTACAGCTTCAGCACAAAAAGATAGTGGCTTGGAGCAGAAGTCTTTATCTGGCCTTCACAAGAATGGAGATTGCACCTCCCCCGACCCCCCTGTCCACAAAACCCAGGAAACACCTTGCAGAGTTGATGCAATATTTGCTATCCCAGCCCTTGGTGACAGTTAAAATAGTGTTACAACATAAAATTGAGCAACGACCTTGCTGTATCATCCAAGACTATGTTTTATACTACTTTTTTTCCCCGAGGACATTTTGCACATTTTTTAGTTCTTCCCTTACTTTCAGTTCAGATCATTAATGGGAAGAAACATTGTCTCTTCTTCCTTTCCAATACAATTTAAAAATACCTTCCTGATTGACACTTCAGGAAGAAGATTAATAATATTTACCCTTTTGCATCTCATTGCATTATTTCTTGAGAATTTCAAAGAATTCTCTGTATCTCTTCTTGGAGATGTATCATTACTCTGTTCGAATGACTTTTTTGGGGCTGGAGTTTAATTTATGTGATTGCAATCAGGAAACCACTTTGAAAGGGAAGAAATCCATTTAGCTTTGCATGAGTTGTAAATTTTCTGTAAATACAATTTCACAAGACCCTCCCTTTTTTAAAGAAGTAGCAAAACGGCTCTTGGAGGAGTGGCAGGGCATGGGGGTGGACCACAAATTCACAGGTCAGGGGGTCCCAGATCAGCCACTGTTTCGGGAGCTTAGAAGAGCCACTCACTTTTCAGAGCCTCCTTTTCCCTCTATAAACTAAATGGATTGGACAAAATGTTTGCTAAGAATCTTTTCACCTCTAAACAAAATGACCCAATGTTTGCTAAGAATCTTTTCGCCTCTGAACGAAATGACCCAATGCTATTCCACAGAAGGATGGCCTTCAAAACAGCTTCACTCTGTTTTATTTCATAATAATCCTTCACCTCTCATGACTGTTTAGCTTGACAAGGCACTTCGGCAGTTATGATTTAATTGGTTTTCTTGATAACTTTTACATGGCATGATTTTAGACTTGGCAAAAGTGGAAGCGGAGGCACAGAAAGGTCAGGAGAACTTCAGAGAGTCACAGGGAGCCAAACACCAAGTCAAGTAACAAATTGAGTACTAAGAAAATAAGACATTTTAGGCTAGAGACTTGCAAACTTTTTGAATAGCAAGAAACAGTAAGAAGTAAATAGTATGCCAGGGCTCAGGGGAGATACATCAATCAAAAAAAGAGCTTCAGGAAGCAGTATTCACCCTTACTACTGATGAAGCACTCTATTTTCCAGTTATTCTGTTCTATTTCTTCTTCTTACCTTGCTTTTGTTATTATTATTATTAACAACCAATCTATGGGTCACAACCTATTGTTTAGAAGTCACTGTTTAGAAACTTTTCACATGGCAGCATACTTCTTTTTGCTAAATTAGAAGTCTATATCTCCTTCTCTGTGCCCCTTACCTGTGGGCAAATGCTAAGTGGGATTCTCCGGTTTAGGTTTTCTTGCTGTCAAGAGCCCCCAAAGACTGTACACCAGGAAAGTGCTGTCCTTAGAGTCAAGGTTTTCACTCAAGGGGGCACATGACCCTCCTGGCTGACTTTGAATACACGATCAAGTCCTCATAAATAATGAATACTAATGACAATATCAAAACACCTATTTGCATTGTACACTCACTAAAGTCAGAGGGAGAATTGGGGCTGCTCCCACAAAAGGGCATGTGACTCTCTAAATAAAGAGCTTTAATGCATTTTATATTTAAACCATAAGGCCATGTGCTCAAACCCAAACTGAGATGGGCTCTGCTTCTTAAGTACTGTTCTGGAAAGGCATTGAAATATTTATCCATCTATCTGGGTTCTGTGTTTCTAAAGCAGTTCCTTTCCTTGTACTGCAATCCAGAGTGGGCCTGTTTGCAAATCCCCTTTAACTGGAGAGTGGCTGCCCTTCAGAAGCAAAAGGAGTCCTTTAGGAAAGTCATTGTCTATGAAACTTATTCAATGAGAACTATGAAGAACAGCCTTTTTTTATTTAAATGCATGTAATTCAAAGATTGTCTACTCTGTGCACTGACTGGGTCAAATTCTTACTTTCACTGCTCCATCTCTATGTGGCCTTGGGCAAGTTGTCTAACCTCTTTAAGCCTTAGGGGATAATTGTTCCTAAATTAATAGTATTACCAAAAGGATTAAATGAGATAATGCACAGAAAGCCCTTGCCACAATGTCTGAAGCTCAGAATAGCTCAGTAAATGTTAAGGACCTCTACTATTTGTCCACTAAAATTTGCTCAGTTGTTATAACCCTATTAGCACAAATAAGGCTTTTGCTTTTGAGGAATGAATTCCACAGCTTTCTCTGTCCTCATGGACTAGCAACACTTAATGGATTCCTAGTGACGAACCAACCCAGTTTCTTAAACCCCCAAACCTGTCAAAACCCAGCATAACCCAAATCTAATGCATTCGTAGGCTGCTGTTCTGCTACCCAGTCTCTTCCTGGTATGATAAACTGTTTTCTTGACCACCAAAGCCAATAGTAGGTACACTTATATATTAGTTTAAAAAATAGAAAAGTACCACATTTACTTTCGAAAATCCAAAACTTTGTCTCAAAGGGGAATTCAGGTTATTTTCAGAAATACTGAACCTCCTTCCCTTTTGTTCATAGCAAAATAAACAGACCACCAGGAGAGAGGATTCTTGTTTTATAGGTTGCTATAGAGGAGTTATGTGAGGTATACATACTCAGGGCTTCAACATTTAAAATTTTTAAAGATCAGTAAAGAGAGGATGCTTTTTTTCTAGAGAAGTTTTTATTTTTAGGTTCTGTAGGGGGAAAAGCTACGTGATAAGTTTCAGATGATCCAGCATTTTCTAGATATTTATCCCACACTTAATTTTTTTAGATCCAGATATTTCAAGCTTAGTAAAAACCAAGGAAGTATTAACTTTTGTTGTATCCATTCTCTGTAACTGAAGAACCAATATGCTTTTATGCTTCCATATAACTTCCTACTTTGTATCCAAATTTCCTAATTTTACTCATAAGCATTCTAGAACACTTTAAAGATGACAAGTTAACAGAATAACATTCTGGCTAAAGAAGTTTTTCTCTTGCTCTTTACCTTAAGGCAGTGTCATGTCTTCACTAAAGGAATGTCTTTTGGGGAGAGTGGGATTAATTAAATCTGTGTTTACCATGATCAGAAAAGAGCATCATACACAACGGTGAAAATAAAGCTTACATATAATAACGTTATTTCCTTCTCATTCCCAGTAACAGAGGGGTTAACCTGAAGTCTTTATCCATTTCCACTCTAATTGGGAAAGGTGGGGGATGGGGAAATCATTTAGGTAGCAAAATGAAAATTGCTAGCCTGGATATGCCTGAGGCAAAAAGAAAAGAATGAATTATCTTGTGAGCGTGATTAGTGAGGGGGAAGAAATATCTACATCTTGCACTTCATTTCATGTTGTCGTTCAATTTGCCGGTGTTAAATAATGACCTCCAGAGCAGTGGGTGAATTGAGAGAAGGGGGCGTGCAGGTCTCCTAGAGTGAGTTCACTGTGCACGGTGTCTGGGCACTATGTGTCCATCATTCAGCTCAATCAGGACCTGACTCAATTTGACAGCGCAGTTCCCAGGTGTAGAGGTTTGCAGACTAAAAGTGGAGCCCCCACTGGCATATTTGGTAAAGTTTTCTTCTTTCCTCCTTAGAAGTCTACTTCATTATTTGGTGTCTTTGGTTAAAGAGAAGGCTAAACAAAATGATTTCTATTTTAGAAACTTTACTATTTCTGCATTAAGGAAAAAGACTTGATCTGGAATATTCTTCTCTAAAACGTGAGGTTCTTCCTAAACCGAGAAGTTGACAATTACAGAACTTCCTAAAACAGAATACTTCTGAAACAATCTTAAAGTCCACATTTATGTAAATATTTGCTGCAGGCCCCCCCTTGAGAACTTACCTAGAAGTGCTGTATCAACCAATAATACATTTTAAATTCTCCTCAAAATGAGTATCTTCACATGCATTTGAATTGTTAAGATAACTAGAAAAGAAAAAAATGGGAGTGTGCTATGTAGTTACTCAAGATTAGTGCACTAGTTGGTCAGTGGTTCAACTAGAAATGACCTATAATTTATTTTTGGGCTCATTTGTGGTAATATTTTGGTGATCATCTGTTTCTTTGCTCTGGCTGTTTTCAAAACAACCTACTCTGCAAAAATATGTGATAACATTTTTCAAGTGTTGTTTGTATGTTTCTAATAATTTTTGGATGATCTCTGAATATAGCTTTCATTGCACGTATAAACATAAATTAAAAATTAGCTATCAAGTCATATCTATTTTCAGATGTTTTAGTTTAATTTTATTAAAAAAATCTTTCCACTCTTTCTCTCTACCTTTCAAAAAGATAACTCTACAGAAATATCACCATTTTTTAATTCAAAAATTCTAGCAAAATTTACGTTACCTTTTAGAATATAGTTTTAAATGGTAGTATTTTTCTAAGCAAGTCCAAAACAATCATATAAAAAAGTTTAAATCTCACTTAACTATTGTTTGAGAGGTAGACAATGATGTTTTATGAGAAGTCTCCGCAAAAAATGTTTACTATTCCATTTCAATGTATTATCCATAAAAATGGTATCATTTATTGAATATCAATTGTATAATAGTAATAATGTAACCTGAAAATATGTAACCATTACAATACAGATCTTAGCAGTTTCATGAAATTTAGAAAATGTAATTACGTAATTGGAGAATAGGATTATTACTTCTATTGTTGCTTTTTCCAGCTATTTTGTATTTCAGACTACAACATGAAATTTTAAAGTTTTTGTAAACTATGGCAATTTCATGACCCCACAAGAAAGCAGGATATTGATAGTCTTAGCCAACTGTTTCTTATAACAGTCTGTTTTCCAAATTTGAAGATAACAGGATTAATATGAAAGTATTTGCCATCTTATCCGAGTGCCTATAGAATACTCTAAGGCTGATATTTGGCAATTTATTATTTAATTGACAAATGTAGATATCTCAGCACTTCCTTCACAGATCAAGACCTTGTAAGTAAGACTGAGATCAAGGTCTTACTCTGGATTCTTGAGTAGACTTTCTATGTCCCAAAACAAATAGGTGATTCGGCACCCAAAATTTAGCTAAAGCTTCTAGATTCCCTTTCTAAGGAATTCTGCTATGTTTATGGGAAATTTCTCTATAGTCTATACGGGATCATAAATAGGAAAAATTTTATTTTAGTAAAAAAGTCACAAATTTGAGGTAGTAACAGTTGTAATAATAATAATGAAGCTTATCTGTTTATTGCATAGGAATTAAACTATATTGTACATCCATATTATTTTTTAAACTATTATTTTGTAATATACATAGTGAAACTCCACTAATTTGGTGGGCATGGAGTAAACAGAATTAATCAAAGAGCTGAATTGTAATATTTTTAGTGATTATAATAATAAATTATTTTGGATAACACTGAGTAACTGTGGGTCTATTCTCAATCACCATGTAAATTATAGAATATGATAGCAACATGTCTGTGATTTTCTAGAAGATGCAGAATCTCAGAGTTATTTTTATGTGTATACTTGTTTTAAATCATATCTTCTTGAATCTGCTTTTTAAAACAGGCAATACTTATGTGAAATTAGAGAAACCCTATGTGAAATGGGAAAGTCCTTAAAATGTCCTATCTCTAGTTGATTCTGGGTCCTCTTTTTCCTTCCTGGCCCCTTCCCACTGGAAACCCAAGTTCACTCTAGCCATATGCTGACATGGGTAAGCACCAGACCCCGGCCAATTTCCCACAATTCCAAGTGGCATTTGCATAAATGTTCCTGGAGCTGGAAAGCCCACCTTGTCCAAGCCTCTTGTTTTGTGGATGAGGAGGCTGAGGCTGGGGCAAGGTAAGTAACTAACTTGCTCACATGGCTAGTAACAAACTTCCTACAGGTTCCTCTACCTTATGAGATAGTGAGTACTCCTGCACTCAAATATATTGGGGTTCATGTTAATTGCGTGAATTAATCCAGTCATCAATAACTCTAAATCTTAAATTTTGAATTTGGAATCTGAGTGAATGATTACCTAGCTATCATTTGAAGATAATATATGTGTGTGTGTGAATCTCATGTATACCTTTATATAGAATATATATGTATTTATGTCTTTATAATATATATTGATGTCTTTACTCCAAGAAGTATCCAAGAATTAGTTGTCCATGTAGAAATTTGCTGTTTCAGCCAGCTTTGGGGTATTTCCTTTGCCTGTCCTGTACCCACCATTGTCCACATTTAAGGTCTAACATAGACCTACCTACTGCTCTACCAGCTCACTAAGGGTCGTCTTATCAAGCTGGTCTGCAGTTAATCCCCTACCCTCCTCCCTTCAAGAACCAATTAAAATCACTCCGTTATTTTTGAACACAAAAGTTGCATAAGGAAAAAATACTTTCTATTTCATAATTCTCCTAGTGAAAGAGTAAATTATAAACACAAAGAATCCAAATAAACGATTCTGTTTGGGAAGGAGCATTTGCTGTGGGATAGCATGTGGGACATGAGCAACAGGACCCCTGCTTTTAATTCATACATTCATTCATTTCTTTTTTACTCAACTTAGAAAAATCATGTCACATTTCCTATTCATTGTGGTGGAAATAGCTTTAAATATATTAACTAAAATGCCTCAAATAAAGCAGATTACGAAAGAAAGCAGACTCCAGAAGTATTAGCAACTTTATAGACTCTGCATCTATCATCCACCAGGAAATCTTATTGGTGTGACATTCGCCAATTAGGGAACTGAAAGCCATGGACAAGTACCTAAACTCCCCTCCCTGGAGCGCAATTTTCAGATGCTCCACTTGGATACTTTCTCACAATGCTTAGCTGAAGGATATCACTCAAAGAGAAGACTGGTTTCATGTGGAGAGTGACTTCTCAGTGTATCTCTTAAAACATAACCTCTGTCTGTAGCTGACGGAACCAAAGAGCATGTGGAGAAGGGCCCACACCAAAGAGAATGTGGAGAAGGGCCCACACCCTTTCCAGGGTCCACACATTGGCCCCTTAACCTCTGTCTTCAACTCGTAAGACTAACAGATAGAAACTGGTATTATTATTATTATTATTTATTTTTGAGACGGATCTGGCTCTGTCCCCCAGGTTGGAGTGCAGTGGTGCCATCTCAGCTCACTGCAACCTCCGCCTTCCGAGTTCAAGCGATTCTCCTGCCTTAGCCTCTCGAGTAGCTGGGACTACAGGCACGCGCCGCCACCATGCCCAGCTACTTTTTTTATTTTCAGTAGAGACGGGGTTTCACCATGTTGGCCGGGCTGGTCTCGAACTCTTGACCTCATGATCCACCCGCCTCTGCCTCCCAAAGTGCTGGGATTACAGGCGTGACCCACCGTGACCAGCCAGAAACTGGTATCTTTGCACAAAAGAGACACTTGGACCTTCAGGGGTTCCCAGCAGCCCCTTAAGAACCAACACAGGCAAGTAGGGGCAGTGGTTTCTGTTGTGAACCTCTCCCCATATTCCCGCTCCTTGGTTATTTCTTCTGATGAGGATGGATTCCATAGCTTAGACCACTGGACCAGTAACTCCCTCACTGAATTGATCCATTACTGTGTTTTAACTGGTAGATTGCCAGCAAACTGAAACATTGATGGTTTTTTGAAAAATTTATATGCTACATTTCAAAATAAACCTGTTTATAGGAATTCCTATTTGAGAGTGAGTATCGTTTAACCAATTGGAAATTCTATTTTAAAATCATGGCCTATTAAAAATAGAACCTCCAATTTCTGATCCATAATGCGTATATTTAAAAATACATCAGGTGTGTTTCATAGGGAACTGGTTTTGCTGGAAAAGAAAGGGACAGGAGATGCTTTTGTCATATTGTTTCCGAGCTCAAGGAAACCAAAGCACTGCTTTATAGGCTGAGGCATGCATGACTGGTGAATGTTAAGTGGAAATGAACAATGTGTGAGATTAACTTGTGGCTATCCATGGCTGTAAAAATGCATTAGTGGTGTTGTCAGTGGTTAGTAGGCCTTTGCAACTCAGTTATTGCTGCTGAGTATGTGTGTTCTTCCACGTTTGAGTCAATCAAGTCACACTGTAATAAAAATTTTGAACTTTGCTTCAGGACAGCTCAGAGGGAAAACACGAGTCAAGTAAGATGCACTATTTAGTGGTCCTCACTAACAGCAGTTTAAAAACAGTTCACTCAAGCACTAGCAGACTAGTAGCAAAATTGCTATCCAGGGTGAATTGTATTTTGAGTGGTTCCTGTAGAACTGTACTGTCCAATATGGTAGCCACTAGCCACAAATGAGTATTGACCACTTGCAATGTGGCTAAACCAAATTGAGATGCACTATAAATGTAAAATACACACAGACTTTTGAAGACATAGTACAGAAACAAAAGAAAAATGTAAAATAGCTCATTAATAATTTTCATATTGATTACATGTTCAAATGACAATGTTTTCAATAGATTGGGTTAAATAAAACATATTAAAATTTATTTTGCCCATTACTTTTTTAATGTGGCTACTAGAAAATCTTAAATTATGTATATGACTCTCATTATATTTCTTTGGATGTGCTGCTCTAGAATAAGAAAGAATGTCCACATAGCTTTTGTTTGTTTTTTGTAGAGATGGGGTCTTGCTATGTTGCCCAGGCTGGTCTCAAACTCCTGTGCTCAAGCAATCATCCAGCCTTGGCCTTCCAAAGCACTGGAGTTAGAAGCTTGAGCCTCTGAATTCAGCCTGTCCTAATGGTTTAAAGGCAACTTGTCAGGATCTAATAAGGAAATTTGACTGGTAATACAATGTTTTGACCATCTTGCAAGCTGCTGGCTGCAACCGGGCACTCTGCAGGCAAACTGCATGGGCTGAGAATGGGTGGGCTGATTACTAAATCTTAAGTGTCCTCATTGGTAAAGTGAAGGGAGTAATGATGGACCACTCACTGCTCAAGAATTAAATGGGATAATGTATGTAAAGCAGCTCCTTGTGAGGCCTGATAGAAGATGTACTGGTGACTTCTATTACCATACTTGTCTTGGTCAGCTCAGGCTGCTATAACAAAATACCACAGACTGGGTGGCTTAAACAGCAGACATGTATTTCCTCACAGCTCTGGAGGTTGGGAAGTCTGAGATCAGGGTACCAGCACGATTGGGTTTGGTGGAGGGAGGGAGGGAGAGAGAGAGAAAGAGAGAGAGAGAGATCAATCTGGTCTTTTCTTATAAGAGCATTAATCCCATCATGAGGACCCCAGCCTCAAAACCTCATCTTAATCTAATCACCTCCCACATATCCTACTCATAGCAGCACATAGAGGATTAGGGCTTCAATGTGAATTTTGGAGGGATACAAACATTCAGGCCATAACAACAGCTTAAAAAGTCCAATCGCACCAGGCGTGGTAGCTCACACCTGTAATCTCAACACTTTATGAGGCCGAGGTGGGCAGATCACTTGAGGTCAGAAGTTCGAGACCAGCGTGGACAACATGATGAAACCCCATCTTTACAAAAAATACAAAAAGTACCTGGGCATGGTGGCACATGCCAGTAGTCCCAACTACTCAGGAGGCTGAGGCAGGAGAATCACTTGAACCCAGGAGGTGGAGGTTCCAGTGAGTGGAGATCATGCCACTGCACTCCAGCCTGGGTGACAGAGTGAGACTCTGTCTAAAAAATAAAAATAAAAAGTTCTATCTGAGATACTGGATCCTCCAACTCTGAGTGCAGACCTTGAACCAGCGGCAGTGGCAACACTGGGAGCTTATGGGAAACCAAGAATCTCAGGCTTCTTCCGAGACCTGCTGAGGCAGAATCTGTAGTTAACCAGACTCGCCGGGGCTCAGGTACGCATTCACTTTCTGCAGTGCTGCCTAGGGAATTTAAAGGTGAGTAAAACACAGCGTCGCTGGCAAGGTGTTCACAATCCACTGGTGCGTTTGTGTGGGAATGAGAGTGAATCTAGAGAGATGAAGACAATTATCTGGTGGGCTGTTAGGAGGCTCAATAAAAAACACCCCTGCTCTCCGGTGATCCACAATCAACAGTGAGATGACAAAGGAGTCAAGCAGATGGAGATAAAAATACCAGCTTGGTCACCGATAGAACTTTTGGAGAGCATGGCTTAGGTATGTGGCTTCCTGCTACTGAGCTCCAGAAATAGGGAGACTCACTCACCAATACCCCAGCAGTGTCTCCCCAAAAGAATAAGGAGAGGGAAAGAGCATGCCCAGGGTACTTGTTTTCTTATTGCTGTAAAACGAGCAAATTGCCAAGCTTAGCAGCTTAAACAAATTTAGCCCACAGTTCTGCAGGTCAGAAATCTGGTGGTGCTGTACTAGATTCTCTGCTCAGAGCTTCATAAGGCCAAAAATCCAGGGGTTGGATAACCTGAGCCCTTACTTGAAGGCTTTAGGGAGAAATTCACCTCCAAGCTCATGCAGGTAGTTGGCAGAATGCAATTCCATGGGGCTGTAGCATAGTGGCCCTCATTTCCTTGCTGGCTGTCAATCAGGGGTCACCCTCGGCATCTAGAGACTGCTCTCTAGTTCTTGCAAGTGCCTGCTCTGTCTTCTAGCTACAATGCTGACTTCACTTCTGCCCCAGCCTGAGAAAACACTGTGTTTGTAATGGTCTCCTGTGATTAGATTAGGGCTACCAGGAAAATCTCTCTGTTGCATGAGTCAAAGCCAACTGATTAGTAACCTTAATTACATATGCAAAAAAAATCTCTTTTTTTCCATGTAACATAACCAGAGCATGACAACTCATCATATTCCCAGCCCCAGGGATTCAGGTGGAAAGTTTGAGGGGTTCATTTTATGCTTCTGCATTCTACAACCAGTTTCTGCTTCCAACGCTACTAACTAGGTAATTCAATCTTTTATGGTGGAGGAGGAATGAGGGTGTAAAAAGAGGTCAAGAGTTTTACACTAAGGAATGTTGTTCCACATGGAAACCTGAAGCCAGGGAAGGGGTGGTTCCACCACTTCCTCTCACCCACCCCACCACCCAATATATTTAAATAGCTATAACCCAAAATATATTATAATTCAAGTCACATAGGAGATGTGGAAATGATGATGAAGCATGTGATTGGTCTTTAAGAGGCAATTTCACCAGAGGCAGAAGGATCTGCCCCCCTCCAAGATGAGGACAGGAAGGGTAGCTCTTAATCTTGCAGAACTGTGCTAAAGACCTTGCATTGAATTCCAGATGCCCAGGAGAACACAGCAGAACTATGGTGCAGGAGACTAATCTGGAAGTACTGTATACAATTAGCAGGAACCCCCCTTTCTCAGAGATCTTTGTAAGAAATCTTCAGAGAGGTAATGAGAACTTGAACCAGAATGATGTCAATAGGAATTGAAAGGTGGGGGCCGAATTGTTATCAACCAAAGAAATCAAAAAGAGATCTTGGCAACAGACTGGATGAGGGCAAAGATCAATCCATGGATCCAAGTCTGGAAACTGAGAGAATGATGGTGCAGTGGGGAAAACAAGAGGAAGACCTGGGTTGAAGTGGAAACTGATGAATTTTATTTTCAGTAAAATACACATGGCAAACACTAATTTTCTCAGGTTGCTTCCATCTTACACACATGCACACATATATATACACAAACACCTCTCAACACTGGTCTTTCTCTCCTCCTGCTACCTCACCAGTTTCCCTCCCTCCTCCAACAAATTTCATTCTCTCCTTCCCTACATCCCATTCGCTTTCTACTCTCTGCTCCATTTCTGCTGCTGCCACTCAACTGAAGCTCCTTTGGCAAAGGTTACATGGCACTCTCTGTAGACAAATCCAGTGGAATATTTTCATATTTTCAGTCCTTGTTTTCATGGCCCCTTTGTGGCCTTTGGGACATGGTTTTCCTCCAAAGCTGGCATTTTCCTTTATTCTTTTCTTTTCTTTTTATGAGACAGAGTCTCATCCTGTCTCCTAGGCTGGAGTGCAATGGCACAATCTTGGCTCACTGCAACCTCTGCCTCCTGGGTTCTAGTGATTCTCCTGCCTCAGCCTCCCGAATAGCTGGGATTACAGGTGCCCACCACCATGTCTGGCTAATTTTTGTATTTTTAGTAGAGACAGGGTTTTACCATGTTGGTCAGGCTGGTCTTGAACTCCTGACCTTAGGTGATCCACCTGCCTTGGCCTCCCAAAGTGCTGGGATTACAGGCGTGAGCCACCATGCCCGGCTGCATTTTCCTTTACTCTTATTACTTATTCTCTCCTCTTTCTTTTCCTAGCTCCATCTCCTTGTTGCTCCCTCTTCTGCTCACCCTGGAATGTTGATAATCCCAGAACCTGAGAATGGTCTCTTCTCATTGGAAACAGTCTCTGAAACTACCATAGAGTTTGATTGTACCCTAGATACAATCTGAAACTACAATAGATATTCTAAGGATGTTCAGCTCGTTATTTCTACATGAAACCTCTCCCCAGAATTCCTGTTTTCCCCACCAGCACCTCCTATTCTGTTCTGGGCATCCAAAGCTCAGAGAGACATCATGATGTCTCTCTGTAAACCCACTGTTTCTGGTCTTCTCTACTACTATTAAAGGACAGATGCTGGGGAGACTCCTCCCCCTCCCTCACCTCAATCCCCTCTTCCATCTCCATTGCTTCTACCTTAATCCAGATCCTCATGACCCCTTGTCTGACAACTGCTATAGCTCCCCACTCCTCATCTCTACCCCCTCCAACTCACCGAGCTGTTGTTGACAGACTTATTTTTCTAATATATATATTAATTTTGTTATTTCCCTGTTTGGCTTTGACAGATCAATTTTCCCGCATGTTGAAGTTCACATTTCCTCAGGTTGCTTGTGCTTCCAATGACCTATCTACGTCTATGTATTTTTGAACTGCTGCACTCCCTCCCCCACTCCCCAACCTGGTCTCAAACCTATGCCCCAACTGTACTGGAACTGACACACTGATGTGTTTCATAAACTCACGCCCTTACTCATGATGCTTATTCAGCCCAGAGCACCATTTCCCCACCCCACCGTCACCTCCCTAAACCCCTCCTCTAGCTCTTTGAACCACCTAAAAATCTACCCAACCTCCAAAAGTCAAGTCAAAAATCACCTCTGCTAGGAAGGAAGTCTTTCCTGAGCCCACCAGGGGCTGCTGGCCCCTCTTCCTCTTATATTCCCTCCCACCAGTTCCTGGGACCCTGGACATGTGTCCACCAACAGCCATGACACTTCTTTACTCTCATCTGTTTGGTGTTTGTCATCAGTGAGCCTAGCACCTTGCCTGGGACAGAGGAAGCATTCAAGGAATGCTGAAGGCAGGTGAATCAAATACCTTGTATCTAGGAAAGTCCTAAAGATGCCCTTTTAAACTAGTGGAGGTGGGAAAAGACTAAAATGCCATTTTATATTATTATCAATGTAAAAGTTTCTCAGCCAAATGGACCTTGACTTTCTCCTCAAACTCTGTGGATGACAGAAATGACATTAAAATCTGACTCCTAACGATATGAGGTTTGCATGGTGAAGAATTTCCAAGATATTTTCTGATCTAGACCCTGAGACGGGGGGGATAAAAGTGAAAGATGAGATCAGAGTTAATTTTTTAGAACTCTACCAAGGATAGCCACAAAAATAATCATGATCCAAAAGGAACATAGCTTACCATGCATGTGGACCTATATGTAGATATGAATGTGTGTGTGTGTGTGTGTGTGTGTGTTTCTATGTAGGTCAAGAGTGATGTGAATTTGGGCAAGTTACCTGAACTCTCCAAGGGTGAGGTTCCTTATCTGTAAAATGGGGGTAGCAATGATGTTCTTGTGAGGATTAAATCAGGCAAAGTATATAAAAGCACTTCACCCATTGCCTGGCATATAATTACATTCAATGGGGGATGTAGGGAAGAGAGAGACAGAGAGACAGCATGCGAGCTAGCACACTGGAGGATGAGCTACCAGATTCATTGTTCACTGTCTTAAACACACGCAACCTCTCCTCTCTTGCAGTTTGGGTTCTGGCATCTTTAACAGTTTCATGGGCAAATCACTTCAAACCTCCACAGGTGCTACTTCACCTGGGCAGCAGTTTCTCACCCCCTACCCCTTCCCCCTCCCCAATTTAACCACACTTGCTGTGTTCTCAAGGCTGCTGATACACAACAAACTAAGAAAGTTTTTAATAGTTACCAATCACAGTTTTCAAAATCCACTCATTTTTGCCCTTGTTTTTGGGTTTAAAAAATCCTGGCATTTTCCTCAGAATTGCTGAACTATTAGGTGTGTAGATGAACTTGTGTTTTCTTGCTCTCCGACTCCAATTTCTTAGACTCAGACATGGAAAAGCTTCTCTGGGTGTCAAGAGAGAATTTCCAGGGTGCGTGGTTCCACTGGGTGTGCTGTCTGGTCAGTCTTACCGTTGTGGATTCCACACCCCCACCCCACTGCCCCAACACCTATTAAAGCTGAGCTGACGTAACTTCAGGATACATTTATTATTTCTTACCTTATCATTCACAATTAGTGCAAATGATTATTTCTCTGCCTTGCTCTTTAAAAAGAAAAGTCTTCATGGAGTCATTTTATCTACTTGTGAACCACAATCTCGTTTTTTTTTTGGATGCTCCTTTGAGACTATACATATTTAATTCCTTTAATATTTCATCATAGAGCAGTCCTTCAGAACCTCTTATTTTAGTTGTTCCTTTTACTTTGGCAAAAATATAAGACTAAAGAAGCTGCAAATCTTGTTTTCCTGCCTATTTAAACAGCATCTAGAAATCTGAAATAATTGTCTCCTTTCTTATTTTAAAAGTTTTTTTTTAAAAAAAAACAGCATACTAAATATTGTGGCATGGAGTTGAAAGCTTTAGGTCTGCAGCATTTGAAATGCTCAAATCCTGTCTTTAAAGAACAGTATTCCCTCTTTGTGACTCAGTGCTGTTATCAATATACAAGGCTGATAGAGTAATTTCAAATTCACAACATTATATGTAGATATTCAAAGGAAAGAAAAAGAGCTTCATGTGACTTTGCTTAATGGGTTTACCTATAGTTGTAAATGTATACAGTAAGTGATCCATATTTGGGAATTATCATGTAACAATTATTTCTAATAATAATTGATATAATCTATTAGAACTTGTGAGAGGTTTCGATGTAAATAATTTGCCTGCCTAGCAGAGAGAAGGGAAGGAGAGTAAGCAGGGGAAAATGTTTCTAAAATGTCCTATCATTGGAAGTAAATGATCATAAATGTTTTTGCATTAAGTTAGGGTTTGGTTTTAATTTTCCCTTGAATTCTAATGTTCCTACACCTTCCAAATATATTTTAAATCTTCATTAAATAAATCACATTTTAATCACACACGGAGCTTAAAAGAGGTGATTCTACGACAGATATTCAGTATTAGCTAGTGAAGGTGAACATTGGTTGAAGGTACCTAAAACCACGTGCATAAGGAACAGTTTATTTCTTATTTGGTGATTTACTATTTCAAGTCATTTTTGTGTCAAAGCTATAAAAATCTCCAGTGCTAAAAAGTGTAAGAAGCATTGAGCTAGCAAAAAAAAAAAAAAAAAGTCGGGGGAAAGTTAATTTTTAAACTTGCATTACTTTTATTTTCCTACTTTCTGTTATTTCAGAATGCATACTTGGAATGAATCCTTCTAGAGACGTCCACGGTATGTTAAATTCCAAGTTATATTTTTAAATAAAATACACACCTTCATAGATGTGTATATGATTTTACATCTATGTATCTCTATATATAACTTCTGATATAATTTAACCAAATAATTAAGGCTGTTTCTGCTGATTCCAATATACTTAAAAGCAGTTCTCCATATTGTAAATGTTATACCATATAAAATATTTCAATGAAAGCTTAAATGATACCCTCAGTTCTACAGCGTTTGCCAGAGGTGCATTCTGATGCTATTAAATGCCTCTATACAACTCTCTAAAAACAAAACAGAGCTTGGCTTCCCTCACAGCCCAGCTTATGACCTGTGTTATAGCAGTGGTAATGCAAGATTTTTATGAGAGTAAAATGTTTGCTAAGCATTCCTAAATTTTAAAAAGATTAATTTTAAAATGTCCTCAGCTTGCTACTTGTGAGGTACACAATGGGTTTATGAAGTGAAAGTGAAATCATCACACATTAACCATAGCATCCCACAGAAACATTCAGATGGAGGAAGGATGTAATGGAAGAACTCAGGGCTCTCCTCCCCCCTCTCATAGTAATTAGATTTGAAAAGTGAAGTAATCTCAAAGCCACTTCAGAAGAAAAACATGTTTAATTAAATTCCAATGTTCAAAACTGGATAGTGTGTATGGCAGGTGATTTGTACATACATGTTACTCTTCATCAAAATTGTTTTCCATCCCTGTGACATCAATACAAACTGCAGCTATTTGGTTCCAAACCATAGCGAGATACATTCTATTTTTTAAAATGTAAATGGTCATTTAAAATAGAAATAATTCTTTTAGACGTATTGCATTTTTACAAATGTGATTTTGGAAATATATTGCTCGCAAAGGGTAATTTTAAGAGAATTGTTGAGATTCTAATCCCATCTTTATGCATATTTTGGGGAGGCTTTTGAAAGAGCAAAAATGTAAAAGTATAAAAAATGTATAGGTGGTCTTCTGAGACCACCTATAGTTCTTTACCTAAAGTTGTAGAAGAAAAACGTCAATGCACTGTTACTGTTTTCCAATGAAATTATTTTTCTTCCAACTAACCAAGCAGTACTTTTTAAATCCACTGCAGAAATTTACATTTCATTCCTGTTGTGAGCCGTTTGCAATTCTCCTCCCTCCCTCTCCCCGCAACAAAATTTGGAAAAATCTGTCACGTAGCATCCGCCCAACGTATCGCTTCGTTGTATTTTTTTTTTAATTTTGCATTATGACAAAAGTAAATTCTAGCATTACTCCAGGGAAACACTGGGAATGAACCTGGTAATGTTTCCTTTCCTTTCTCCCTTAGGCAAAGGAAGGGGAATTCTGTATTGTCGCTAAAATGAGCGCTCTTGGTGGAAAGGAATTCCTCACTTCGTACACGCTGTGGCTGTCCTTGAAAGTGCAGGCTCCGTAAAATGCCCGGCCGACTAAGGGGTTCCCTTTCCCCGGAGCCCCTGCCTCTTTCCATTCATTTTAGATCCTCAGTAAGGAAGGGCAGAGGTTGGTCTGTTTCTTGTTTTCAAGAGGGCACCGCGCTGCGCAGTTAACAGCCTGCGCCGCTCCGGGGAAACCCAAATGTCCCGCGATCCCATCGAGTCAAGGAGCAAAAGCTGTGATTGCTATCAGCTTTTTGTCGGGCTTCAAACTCAGGGTTTATCGGTTGAAACTCCTAGCTGAGCAGCTCCCACGACGCTGCCTCTGAAGGCTAAACTCGGTGCATGCAAGGCTGGGACCCAACTTTCCTTACTCGATAAAGGAACTTGACTCCCTCCTGGGAGACCGCAGCCCGAGTCCGACTCGCAGCCCCCGTCGCGGGGTTTAGGGTTTTAGGCAAGCGGCCCGAGACCCAGAGGAGCCTCCCTGGACCTTTCCGAGGGGCAAATCACCCGAGTCTGCTATTTCCCCTGGAGTCAAAAGCCTACTTTTGGAGCCGCCACACCCTCGTGCTCCCTCCCGCATCTCGGGGGTCCCGGGGGATGCACTTGGGGGTGGCCCCAGGAGCCCTGGGTGGGATCTCGGGGAAGTGCATTGGAGACCAGGCGAAAAGGTTTCCCTTGCCCAGAACTTGCCTCTAGAGCGGGCCGCGTCCGAACCCGCAGGCAAAGGCGCTGCGGCCCCTGCGGGCGGGCGGGCGCGCGCGATGCACTCTGCTCAGGGACAGAGTTAGAAAGAGGACGTTTGGGCGGGGGGAGGGGGGGATTTACAACTGGAATTAGGCTTAAAAAAATCATTTTAAAAGAAAAATGTAGTAAGTTTTCTTTCCGAGACCCCAGGTCCATTAAAACAAAACTGAACTCGGGTGCTGGCAGTGCCCAGGGGGAGCGGAGGCGGAGAGGGTTGAGGCCGCGGGCCGCCCGCCTTAGCCCCGGAAGCCCGGGCTCCTGAAGCACAGACAGCCAAGAGCGGCCCGAGTCAAACCCCAGGAACAGGGGCTTCGGGAAGAGACCCCGACCGGGCCGCACAGCGGGGAGTCCCGGTCCGAGAGTCCCCACCTGGCCGGCTGCGACTCTATATTGGAACCTCGGAAACGCGGCTTGGCCGTTCCAGCTCAAGTGGGCTCTGGGGCGGCTTCCTGTCTTTTATCCTCGAACGCTAGTTCTTCCCGGGCGACCCGAAGGCCACGAGGCGGGCCGCACAGCCCCGCGCCGTCGGGGGCGTTCCGGGAGCACCGGGGACTGCGCGCGGCGTCCAGGGAGGGCGGCTGCTGCCCCCTGGCGTCCGCCAGAGCCCGCGGCGCGTCCCGACAGCTCCGCGCAGTCCGGGCCCGCCCGGGAAAGGCCTCCACGCCAGCCAACCCCGGCCCCCTCCTGCGTCCGGGCCCGCGGCAACGCCCGGGGACAGTGCCTGCGCGGCAGCGGCCACAGCACCCTAGCCCTGGGGGAGGGAGGAGCGGGCGTCAGGGGCCCCGTGAGGTCGGCGAGGGACCCCCGCGCGGGGGAGCTTAATTGAGGGGCTCCGCGGGGACCACAAAACAGCCTGCGGTGGAACGGGGCCGGGATCCGGGGACTGGGTTGCAGCCCCGGGGTGGATGAGAGGCCCCGGGAGGTGCAGGGCCCGGCAGGGAGGGCGTGGAGGGACTCATGGTGACGGGAGCAGCCTCCGCTGGGAGGGAGCCCCGCCGGGTGGGGTCGGAGTTGGCAGCGCACGCCGGGCCGGGGGCGGGGCCCTCCGAGCTCCGCGAAAATGCCCGCAGCACCGCGGGGACCGGCGCAGGGGGAAGCGGCCGCCCGCACGCGAAGCCGGGGTGGGTTCCGCACCTGGGGCCGCTCGAGCGCGCGGGGGCGGGGAGAGGAGCGGGGGCCGCTTCCGGGGAGCCGGAGGGGAGACGCGGGGCCCGGGCAGGCTGTCCGGCTGTTGCGGGTGCCGGCGCTACAAGGCCCGGGAGCAAGCCGCGCGGCTCCTTTCAACTTTCCTTCCAGCCGCGCGTTCTTGGGGTCTTTCCTGACTAGGAAACTCCTCGCGGGCCGCTGGCGCACGCAGCAAGTGAGGCGCGCGGAGGGATCGAGCCGCGGCCCGGGCGCAGCGGTAAAAAACACCCATTACAGAAACCGACCCGAGGGAAGACGCTGAGAGCAAACGGCACGCGCGGATGCCGTCCGGCCTCATGCAAGGAATCAGCGCCGCTTCGCCGCAGCTGCCAGCCGGACGGTGCAGGAGCGCGGAGTGGCTCCCCCGGGCCCCGCGGCCAAATCGCACCCCCGCCCTGGAAGCGGAGGCCTGGCCCTGGGCGGCCGCGCAGGATCTGGGGCCGTCCGCGGGCTGCAGCCCCGGTTCGGGAGCCTCGTGGCGGCCACTGCGCCTGCCTGCAGCGGCTCGCGGGGCCAGGCCTCTCCGGGTGCGGCGCGCCGGCCGGGTCCTCCTCGGGCCGGCGGGGCCTGCTTTCTTTTTCCAGGTCTCCGGACCGTGGCCACGCGCGGAGCCGCACAAGCCTGCGTGTGGCTGCGGAAAGAGGTCCGCACGCGGGCGGGGCCCCGGGCCAGCATGCAGGCTTGGATGCGGGGCGCGGGGGTGGCCTCCGACTCCCCGCCCGGGCTGCGTACAGTAGCGCGCGGCACGGCGGCGGGGGCGCGCGGGCCAATTCCAGGAGCCGGCGGCGGCGAGCCGCGCCCTGGCTGATACCGGAAAGGCCTGTGATTGGCCACGGCCGCCCCTATGCAAACGAGCTGAGGGAATGGAATTCCTCCGGCCGGGCTTACAGTAAAAGCACGTTCATTTCCAGGCACTCTCATTCATAGAGCCAGCGGGCGCGGGCGGGACGGGCGCCCCGCGGCCGGACCCAGCCAGGGCACCACGCTGCCCGGCCCTGCGCCGCCAGGCACTTCTTTCCGGGGCTCCTAGGGACGCCAGAAGGAAGTCAACCTCTGCTGCTTCTCCTTGGCCTGCGTTGGACCTTCCTTTTTTTGTTATTTTTTTGTTTTTCCCTTTTCTTCCTTTTGAATTAACTGGCTTCTTGGCTGGATGTTTTCAGCTTCTTTCCTGGCTGCGAACTTTTCCCCGATTGTTTTCCTTTTACAACAGGGGGAGAAAGTGCTCTGTGGTCCGAGGCGAGCCGTGAAGTTGCGTGTGCGTGGCAGGGTGCGTGGCAGGATGTGCGTGCGTGTGTAACCCGAGCCGCCCGATCTGTTTCGATCTGCGCCGCGGAGCCCTCCCTCAAGGCCCGCTCCACCTGCTGCGGTTACGCGGCGCCCGTGGGTGTTCGTGCCTCGGAGCAGCTAACCGGCGGGTGCTGGGCGACGGTGGAGGAGTATCGTCTCGCTGCTGCCCGAGTCAGGGCTGAGTCACCCAGCTGATGTAGACAGTGGCTGCCTTCCGAAGAGTGCGTGTTTGCATGTGTGTGACTCTGCGGCTGCTCAACTCCCAACAAACCAGAGGACCAGCCACAAACTTAACCAACATACCCAAACCCGAGTTCACAGATGTGGGAGAGCTGTAGTACCCTGAGTGTCATCGACTGGGCCTTCTTATGATTGTTGTTTTAAGATTAGCTGAAGATCTCTGAAACGCTGAATTTTCTGCACTGAGCGTTTTGACAGAATTCATTGAGAGAACAGAGAACATGACAAGTACTTCTAGCTCAGCACTGCTCCAACTACTGAAGCTGATTTTCAAGGCTACTTAAAAAAATCTGCAGCGTACATTAATGGATTTCTGTTGTGTTTAAATTCTCCACAGATTGTATTGTAAATATTTTATGAAGTAGAGCATATGTATATATTTATATATACGTGCACATACATTAGTAGCACGACCTTTGGAAGTCGCAGCTCTTGCTTTTCGGGACTGAAGCCAGTTTTGCATGATAAAAGTGGCCTTGTTACGGGAGATAATTGTGTTCTGTTGGGACTTTAGACAAAACTCACCTGCAAAAAACTGACAGGCATTAACTACTGGAACTTCCAAATAATGTGTTTGCTGATCGTTTTACTCTTCACATAAATATTTTAGGAAGTGTATGAGAATTTTGCCTTCAGGAACTTTTCTAACAGCCAAAGACAGAACTTAACCTCAGCAAGCAAGATTCGAAGAAGATAGTCTCCACTTTTTAATGCACTAAGCAATCGGTTGCTAGGATCCCATCCTGGGTCGGAGGCCCATCCGCAGAACCAGAACGTTTTCCCCTCCTGGACTGTTAGTAACTTAGTCTCCCTCCTCCCCTAACCACCCCCGCCCCCCCCCCCCACCCCCCGCAGTAATAAAGGCGCCTGAACGTGTATGTTGGTCTCCCGGGAGCTGCTTGCTGAAGATCCGCGCCCCTGTCGCCGTCTGGTAGGAGCTGTTTGCAGGGTCCTAACTCAATCGGCTTGTTGTGATGCGTATCCCCGTAGATGCCAGCACGAGCCGCCGCTTCACGCCGCCTTCCACCGCGCTGAGCCCAGGCAAGATGAGCGAGGCGTTGCCGCTGGGCGCCCCGGACGCCGGCGCTGCCCTGGCCGGCAAGCTGAGGAGCGGCGACCGCAGCATGGTGGAGGTGCTGGCCGACCACCCGGGCGAGCTGGTGCGCACCGACAGCCCCAACTTCCTCTGCTCCGTGCTGCCTACGCACTGGCGCTGCAACAAGACCCTGCCCATCGCTTTCAAGGTACTGGCCCGGAGAGGGTGGTGGGAGGACAGGCGGAGGCCGGCGAGGCCGGGGGAGATCCGCGAGGGCAGCGGCCAGGCGGGCGGGGCCGGATTCTGGAAAGGGGCCCCCGCAGCCCCGGGTCGGTCTTCCTAGCTTGGGATGTGGGGGATGCTGTGTTGCCGTGGCGACCCTCGGGAGGCACTCGTCTCAGCTTTTGGGGGCGGCCTCCTAGGAGGGCTGAAAACATCAGGGTTTCCCCAGAGATATCCACTGGGAGCCGGTCGGGACCTCCCTGGCAGGGGCCTTAGCTTTGATACAAAGTAGGAAAAGTTATAACCCAGCCCGGCAGAGACAGCCCGTCTGCTAACTTACTGCTGCCCCTACCGCTGGATTAACACCCAAACCATTTTGTCTTCCTCAGATGAAAGGATCAGGAAATAAAATAGTAAGACTTTTCTGCCTTCAAGTCAGTGAAAAGAAACTAACAAGGGAAACTGTCAGGGATTTTTTTTCCATTTCTCTAACCGCCCTATAGGAATTAGCATGTCCAAAGTCCACAGCGGGCGTAGTTAAGTTTGCACAAGTTTTCTGAAGAGTTCTCTGAGCTTTTTAGCCTGCTCCTGCCAGAAGCCGCAAGTATCGAATCTTGTTTCTTTTCCCGGAACCGTTCTGAATGCTATCATCAGCTCACCTAGATTAAGCCCGGGGTAGCGAAAGGTGACGAGGCTGTTTTCGGAGAGCCAGGGGTCCCAGTGGCCCGCTTTCCTGCTAGAGGAGAGGGGGCGGCGCGTAGCCGGAGACTTCAGCGCGGCGGCTCCAAAGATCTCCCTTCACTTTTCACCCCTGATCATCCCCAAAGCTTTGAGCTGCCTTTAAAAACCTTGACCTTCAACAGGGGTATGAAAACAACCCCAGGCGTTTCTAAACAATCACCCTACTACCCTAGCAGCAAGCAGTAGGAATTTAATTTCTGCAGTGGAGATTCTGTTTTGTCTTTGGTGGGTTTGAAAAGATGCGACTAAGTAAAATCAGTGCGGGTCATTTCCTGTTCATTTAAAGGGCGAATCAAGGCAGGTGGTTCCAAGTATAAAGATAAGCTACTAAAAAAAAGTTTAAATAATTGTCCCCTTTAAGGGGAGATTAATTTAATATAAGCTTTTAATAGTTCCAAGCCTCAGCTGGGTCTTGATCTTATTACAACGACGAATATTCACTTTTTAAAAAAGTATTGTTGCGGTTATTTTTAAGCTTTATACAGTTTCCACACTTAGATTGTGATTTCTAAAACAAAACGAAATTTGCAGTTGGCTGTGTCTATAGATTCGCCTCTTTTTCCACTCACTTTTCTAAAAGCAGTTTTTTGGTTTTGTTTTGTTTTTTAGTGGGGGTGGAAATGAGGAGAAGGAACGTGGTGGCTTGCTTGACTCTTTTTTCCTTCCCTCCGTTTACTTAGATTTGGGTTTGGGAGACCATTTTACTTTTAAATCATTCTAACCCTTTGCGTAAATGGACTCAGCGATGACTCTTTAGGGCACCCGCATTGAGAGGGGACCCAACAGGGTTGGGCCATGGGGTCACTATCAGATAAAGAGCAGAGGCAAGACGGGCTGATAACCACCAAAGGCCATTAAAACCTGGCTGCCCCAATGCACTAGGGCTCTAAGAGATTTGTGGCTTCCTTTGGGGGGGGGAATCAGGGTCTCTTCTGAACTCCCTCCTCTGCCAGGGAACCCACACTCAAATATATTAAAAGACTAAATGATTAATAAATAATCTTCAGGAATTGGAGCAATTCAGACTCTCAAGCCATTACATGAAAGTATTTATTTTCTTCTAAAAAATGAAAAATTATACATATTGCTTTTATGAGCTGTCAGAATTCTTTCTAGCAGAAACCATAATAACCATAGAGTTTCCTTTTTAAAATGACTTTTGGCAATTCACTTAAAAACAATTAATTTGTTTTATTGAGTGATAATCTATAGGCCACTAAAAATCCAAATACAGATCTCTTGAAAAAAGTTCAAGCAGATCCCCTGAGAACATTTAGGGGAAAGGAAAGGATAGCAGAGAAATCAGACCATTTGATTATTGTCTGTCACCACCCCAATCCTCATAAAAAGAGGCTTCTTCCTGGAGGAGACCTGCTCACTGCATAACTAGAAGAGTAGACAAAATGTTCAGTGAGACAGTAAACGTGAAGGGATAAAATGTTAGGGATAAAAGCAAGCAAAACATCAAAACCTGCCTACATCCCGGGCTCATTTAGTGTGTGTCCCTGGCTTCACTCTATCTGCCCACCCAACCACCTCCCAAGCAGCTTCAACAGAAATTATTACTTTAAAATTTGGATCTTAAATAAGCCGCAGGCAATCTCCCTAGGAAGTTAACCAGTAAATAATTATTATATTCCGTATGGTAAAGAGAAGCAAATGTGAAACAATGATAAGGCCTGATGATATTGATGAAAAGAGCATTGAAGGCCTTCTTAGGAATCTCCTGAAGTTCTGTAGGTAAATCTTCTACATCAATCTTCTGAACTAAAGAGAGATTTAAAATTATGAATTTTCTTTAAAATAGATTACAATAACCCTACTTGCTTATTTTGAGCCCCAACCTGTTCTCCCCCTACTCCTTCCCTCCCATGGAACACCTTTATTTTTTACAGTATGAGAGATACATGTTTTTTACTACTAAGAAAACC
Organism: Pan paniscus; assembly: GCF_029289425.2. Lineage (NCBI taxonomy): Eukaryota > Metazoa > Chordata > Mammalia > Primates > Hominidae > Pan > Pan paniscus. The sequence goes on along the minus strand of NC_073271.2, from coordinate 31,007,211 downwards.
TTAAGTTTGCTGTGTGTTTTGCTGTACTTACAGAATTAGCCTAAAAAGCTGTTTTGATGACTTGGGATGTATTTGGTAATACCATGGTGTTATAGCTTGTTCAGGCCCTGGTACACCAGAGTCCAAAGACGTAAACATGCCTTCAGCAGGGAAGTTCGGAGGTCTTGGATTCTGATGATAATATTCTTTTCATAAAAAGGAAATAAGTAATATTTTTGTCGGCAAGATCACAGTCCCTAGCTATGCCTTAAATATCATCTCAGCTGAATTCTGTGTTCCACTCCACAGCCTTCTTTGCAACACTGGAAGGTTAACGGATTTGAAGTAAATGAATTGTAACTGTAATTTCAACCTAATTAGAATTGGTTTAAAAGGCCAGTTTGGACTGTGAACAGGCTAGCCAAGAACAGTATTGGGAGGTCCATGTAATATAGAAGAGAGTTGATATTTGGCCCAACTTCCTGATACTTTAAAAACAGAGAAGTAAAACAAAATATGAGATATCTTTGGTCAGCAAGTCCCTTCTTGCCTGTTTGTTCTGTGTTAAAATGTAAATGTTTGTGTTTCCTTACCTATTGTTTATAGCTTTTCATTCCAGTTGTTTCTTTTTTCTATTTGAAGTTAGATATTTTTACATTCTCTCCGTATTGCCCATCAGTGACAAAACCTGTATCAAATTAGCACGCATGTTAGTTTTAAATTAAAAAAAAACTTTTTAAACCTGGCTTAAGTATGCTTGTTAACAATTGGACGATATACAGTATCAATGAATTGCCCTGGATTTAATAGTTCCCCTTTACCCACCCCCCTCCACCAAAAAAAAATCCCTCAGAGATCAATATAAGGCCAAGTAAATGATATGTAGGTGCCCAAATATGGTTGCTTCTGCTGCATTTAAAAAAAAAGAGGAGTGGGAGTTAAACTTCTAATTTTTTTCTTCTTAAATTCCAACATCAACAGCCTTTTCTTATTTAGCCTCCATGATAATTTTATTCTATGTTTGTTTCGACTTGGCGAAGGTCTCCTGAATTTGCCAAATTACCAATGAGGATAGTATTGGAAAGATGAGAGAGGCACAGGCTTGGAGCACTGTGAGGGGAACAGCAGTAGGAGGCAGATAATTCAGAATACATTCCTGTAGTTATAAAGGAAGATTTATTTATTTTCACCTTTTTACAGATCCAGACCCAACAATGAGTTATTCAGTTTGAAACCCACGTAGTGGAGGCAGTCTCTGTATACCTGCTGAATGTTGAGTTGACAATAGAGAAGCCTGGGTTACCACAGGGAGAGGAGGATGAGGAAGTAAAAATATGTGTTCAAAGAGGGCATTTCAACACTGTGAGCTAACTTTACAACGGGAAGTGAAAATCATGAAAAAAAGGGGAAAATCTGTTGTGAGAGACTAAAAAGAGCAAAATGAAGCAAGCCCATTTTTCGGGAATAGAAAAAAAAAACAGTAGCAATAACCAAATAACTGATCAGGGAGATTTATTTCAGTGATATCTTTTTAAAACAAAAAGGGAATTGTCGTATCACTGCTCTTAATTAAATGGCAACAAACACATTTATAATGGGAACTAAATAGCTAATTAGAGGGTGCTTGGGGAATAAATAGCAGAGTTTTAAAATCTCCTATATGGAAAACATGTCCAACAATTGGAGTGAAAGGATTAAAAAGAGAGAAAAGGCCCAGACCTTGTTTGGCAGTGCCAGTTGGATAAAATAGAGGAAAATGCCTCCCTGCTTCTATGAGACTAGATTATCCTGGTGTAGTCTTGGGGTTGGAAGTATGTTCATCTCTCATAGTGAGTTAGTTCGTGTTCTGTGCCACAAGGACTGAAGCAGTTCTAATGAATAAAAACAATGGATAGTCATCTGGAGGCCACAGGGAAAGGGTGATGGCTAAGCAGATCATGAAAATGGGAATCTTGAGAAACATGACTTCGATATCATACAAGTGAGTCTGTGGCAGCCTTTTTTACATATAGAAAAAGAGGCCTGAAAATATATACTACAAAAAATTATGTAGCAGTTATTAAGGTAAAAATTGGGAAGTAGGAGGCAGAGGAAGGAGTGATAACACTAAATTAAGGAATGCTTTACTGTTACCAATTCAAAAACAGCAACCAAAAATGATGATGTAATTGGAATGAGTAATATAAATGTCACTACTGACTTTACCGTAAACAATGTCAGAAATGATCAGAATAAATACAGCTTGGGGCATTTCGATTTGAAATTGTATGACTGCTTTGAAAAATAGAAACAAAGGAAATACAGCCAATAGTAAATGTCTAGACCAAGAAAAGAGTTTCTAGAAGGCCTAAATGATAGCCAAGAAATTGATACTATTGTACAAAGTCTCTTTAGGTCATGCTTTTCAGAGTATTTTACTTTGAAATTCATTTTCTTAATTACCTGAGTATAAAAACATTTATCTACCAGTTTTCTCCAATAGCCCTGATAAGACTTCGTACTTACTCAGTTACATTAAATAAATTCCTGGTCAAGATCAGCTGGGCTAGCAGAAAACCTCAGGCATCTGTGAGGACATGAGTTTACACACGTTGAGACTCACAGATACAAAAATGCAACCCAATTCCACCCCTGAATTGAGGGGAGTGCATAGAAGTGAATGTCCCGTCTTTCTGAGGTCTGTTGATTTTGTAATTAGTAAACGAAGGGTGCATTTCTGATTTTTTTTTTTCTTGTGTGCTAGAATTCATTGCTAGTAAAACTCAAGATAATAGCAATGAGTAGGAGGTATCAAAGATGAACTGTAGAGGGACAGTTTAAGTTACTTAAGAATCGTCAGCAAGATGAAATCTACTTTTAGCAGAAATCGGGTTTTTTTGTGTTTTTTTGTTTTGTTTTGTTTTCTAAAAGTAAAGTCTGCACCTTGTTCAGCCTGTTAGTGGAGGTCTGAGCAAGTAAAAGATGGGTTAGATTATAAACTTACAAACACAGGATGTTCTGTTTCTCAAATGGGAGAAATTAAGAAGAGATGATTGTATTCAGGAGACGGCATAGCTACTCAAAATCCTTGATATCTTGCTATGGTTAGTCTTGTTCCAACTGTGCTATGTGACCTACTATGGCTTTATGAGGTAAATTTAGTATATGTGTCACTATTTGAAAATTTACGTATAGTTATACATAATGTGTTAGGTTGGTGCAAATGTAACTGCAGTTTTTGGAGTTAAAAATTGCAAACACTGCAATTACTTTTGCACCAACCTAAAATATAATCAAAAAGTGTCTTCTCTTTATAACTTCTCTGTTGTTTTGCTTAAGTTATCATTGCTATTCCTCTGCAACCTAGAAAAAATCATTGAATATACATTTAATTTTAGAAATAATCACTACACAAATGCCCTAAAAGTGTATGTATAACATCCCTGATGTCTGCATTTGTCCTTTGACTGGTGTTTAGGTGGTGGCCCTAGGGGATGTTCCAGATGGCACTCTGGTCACTGTGATGGCCGGCAATGATGAAAACTACTCGGCTGAGCTGAGAAATGCTACCGCAGCCATGAAGAACCAGGTTGCAAGATTTAATGACCTCAGGTTTGTCGGTCGAAGTGGAAGAGGTACGTTATCTGTCAAAACTATGCTTGAAACACGTTTCATGGCAACAAACCCACATTTCAAAATTCTAGTGATTTCTGTGATGGAATCCCTAGAAACTCGGTCTGTCTTAACATTCTTATTGCTATGTCAAGCTCTTAAAAATATTTATTTGAAGTTTAATATTTTTAGCAGAATCTCTATATTATTGCTTTATGTTACTGAGTGGATTTAAGACTGATTTGGAACATGCAGCGTAGGAATTGTGAATTTCAAAGAAACGCCTGAGATTTTTACTAAAATGCAAAAAATATAAAACTGACTTTAATGAAACTAGGATTATACAATTACAATGAGGATTCTCTCTTGAATAACAATACAAAAGCTATTTAATGGAAACTGTTGACTTATGATCTGTGGGCTATCTGTGAAAAGTGACAGAGTTTCGAATGACCACTTCTAATAATTTTAGGGATTTCTAGTGTATGATGTTGAAACATGGTTTCAAGCAAGCTTACCTTTTTAGAAAAAGACATGAAGAAATAATGTTAGTACCATTGATGGCAGTATGATCTTCCTGTTGTATTTCTTTTCAATGCCTTATTTAGGAGGAGGGGTTGGGCCTGGTTAGCATTTTAGATACTAATAATATTAGAGACTGGATTATCCAAGAAATTGTTGCATTACTTCAGCTCCATGTGTGGTTTTATTTTTCCTTGCCTTTAACCCATTATCAAAGCATTAGAGCAGAAATAGGAATCTTGGCTTATTGTAATTTTTTCTGGTTTCCAATTATTTTCAAGTATTATGTTTTCTTTACATTGTAAGAACCAAATCATATTTTATAAATAGCAACAAGTACTAAAAGTTTAGTTGAGGGAGGTAAGATAGTTTTTTAAACTCATTTTTTGTAATATAGTACCGATTAAGCTTACAAATAAGTTATTTCAAGTATAATAAAAAGACTTATAGTAAATACCTAAATAACAGTAATAGTTCTCATATTGAAAAAAATGGAAGCACCAATCAAACAACATTTAAAATAAGAGAAATTATTACTCTTTAAAAAGGCATTTAAAAACAAGAAAATCTCAGTTCTCGGAGAATTTGATTAGTCAGAAAGGAGAAAGGGGTAAATGTGAGTTGATTATTTTGGTGATTATTTTTGCTATCCTAGCTATCTGGAGCATTTTCATAATAGAATCATAGCTGGAGAAAATAAAAAATTTATATAATGTGATCGAAAATATATAGTCATAGTACTATATTAATAATAGGGTAATGCAAAGAAAATTATATCCACTTTTTGAAAGCATGAGTGATGCTATAAGATATAAAAGCATAAGTCATTAAATGGGTTCACTTGTTGTATTAAAAGTCCCCACCTTTCAGTAAATGGAATTTGCATTATGATTCAGAGATGTGTGTCTAGAAAACATCTTAAAGGCTTCGGATGAGTAGCTGGCAGAGTGGGTGAGAAGCCAATAAAAAACAAAGGCCCCACAGCCTGGTCCATGCCCATCGGCCTAGCTAACTCTCTTAATTCAGCTCTTGTGGATTTCTGCTGTTAGGAATCAATAGCTAGGTACCATTGAATTGCTTTTCTAGAGAAAGTGTTATCATCATACTATGCATCTGTGTGGGTCTTCAAGTTAGGTTTTGGTCATAAAAGTTTAAAAAACTATTTAATGATCCGTGCCAGTGACATTTTCCCACAAGAAATTCAGTAGTGGCTTTCCGGCAACGCACAGTAAAACAGTGATAATAAAAAAATGAGATTTTGAAAGCAGCGTGCTTTCTTTTCTGGCATTGATGGCTGATCTTGCATCCCTCATTGGCCATTTCTGTTTTGAGTGGGTGACTAATAGGTGCTTGTGTTTACTTGGGTAACAGTGAACTGTTTCCCCAAGGTGTGGAGTGTTTGCATTTGGCTGCAGGATTCGTGCCAGTATGCCCTTGAGTTTGCATAAACCCCAAAAAGTAAAATAGCTGCAACCAAGGCTGGGCTGTCTTCCCGTACTCTGGAATGAGAAAATTAATTGAAATGCCATAAACAGACAATATTTTGAACAGACTCTCCTTCCCACCAGTGATAATAAGCAATAAAAAATACGGGAACCCTAATGGAACATTTGACCCAATTGTAATTACTGTGGATATGAATATTGTTGGTCTTGAGATGTATATATATATGTGTGTGTATATATATATATATATTTTTTTTTTTTTTTTGGTCAGCGCTACAAAACTAAATGAGCTATCTGAAGGCCCGATTTGACTCTGTCTCATAATTTCTTTCCATAGTCATAAAATATAATTTGATTTTTCTCTTTCAAGTGTAAGTGTCAACACCAAAGCCTGCCAGATTTTTTTCTTTCTTTTTTCTTCTTTTTTTTTTTTTTTTTTTTTTGCAATTTGCTTCCCATTAGGAAGAGAGCAGATCATTCTGACTAATTTTAACAATTAGTCTTAATCTTCCTCACTGAATCTTACCTTTAAAAGTTTCATTACGTTTTATTAAGTGATCTTAAGACAACTGTTTCATTTTCTGTTTTTGAAAATGTGCTTGAAAATATACCCTTGGCATGAACACACCACGCCATGGCTCAGAAGGCCCTGGCTCTTGGCTCATCCAAACTTTCAGTGCCAATTTTGAATTCTGTCAAAAGCCACCAGTCTGATGGATTCTCCAAGGGGCCTAGTACGTGGTGCAAAATGAAAGGTAGAAAAAGAAGTTCTCTTTCTGTGACCAGCTGCCAGTCCATGGGGATTGTAAACCTCATAGAAACTGCCAGAGGTTGAACATGGAAGGGTTTTTCTCTGTTCTACAAAACGGATCTATCTGGGCGCTGGCTGCCATCCAGGATCACAGCTCCTAACCTCGGGTTCATTCCGTAACTGGGAAAACCTGCCTGTCCGGCTTTGACGGCCTCGCTGGCTACACTGGCCCTGTAGAAGCCTGAACCTTCTCTCTTTTCTTCCATTCCCTCCTTTTTCTCCCTGGCAGTTTAAATCTTGGTTCAGAGTGTATCTCACCCTTGGAATGTTTCTCTCTTTGATTCAGTATCTCCATGTAAATCGACCGCTCCTTTACAAAGGAGGAAGAGATAGCAGCTCCCAGGAGATGAGGGTTAGGGAGCTCTGGGGACCGGGCTGAACTCCGCAGGTCATGTGAGCACAGAGGTTGTTCAGAATAATTCACATTTTAGCCAAATGGACTGGGACTCCATGACACCCCCAAAAAATTGAAGTTCAGGGTCAAAAGGAATTCTCTTGTGTGAAACTAATTCACTGAGCAGCTTATATCAGTTTACATCTGCAGTTGAGGCAAGTGCTACATCACCTGCCACCTTTAGAATGACAAGAAAGTGTGTCATGGCTTCAGCTGAGAGAAATTTAAGAAATTTTAGCAATTGGTATTCGGGCACGGTGGCTCACATCTGTAATCCCAACACTTTGGGAGGCCGAGGTGGGTGGATCACCTGAGGTCAGGAGTTCAAGACCAACCTGGCCAACATGACCAGCCTGGTCAACATGGTGACACCGCCATCTCTACTAAAAATACAAAAAATTAGCCAGGTGTGGTGGCGGGCGCCTGTAATCCCAGCTACTCAGGAGGATGAGGCAGGAGAATCGCTTGAACCCAGGAGGTAGAGGTTGCAGTGAGCCGAGGTCGCGCCACTGCACTCCAGTCTGGGCAACAAGAGCAAAACTCCATCTAAAAAAAGAAAAAAGAAAAAGAAATTTTAGCAATGAAATCTGTGACTGCTTCATCCCAGTTGGAGTACTTAATCAGTCAGAGAATAACTGATCAATCAGGAAATACAGCTTTAGTAATTTCATTTCAGAACCAAAGAAGAAATCTCTCCAGCTGCTTTATCAGCTGCATTGTTGCTACATGAGGAAAGATGGTCTACTGCACATTTCTTTCTAGTTTTTTCTTAGAATATGATTTTTAATCTTTGGGGAACATCATAGATACTTTTGAAAATCCTTTGGAAGGCTTTTTCCAAGGACAAAAAAAAAAAATGCAGATGTTCACTTACACACAGAATTACGTATATCATTTCAGTTTCTAGGCTACCAGAACTCATTTATGGACCTTCTGGGGGTCCACGGACCCTAGGCCAAAAATTTGTGAATTTGGAACTTTGCACTGATCGTGGAGGGCCAGCTTAGCCCTATGCCGCATATAGTAGACACCTGAAAATGAATAAATACATGTACAAATGAGCTAGACATTTTCTTGACCCTGTGCTGTTTTGGTAACACCTGTGTTTTTGTTATCGCCGGGGTCTGGTTTGTATAATTAAGAAAGTAGATCTCCTTGAAACCACTGGCCAGGCCTTTGGATGGCCATCAGGTATGCCCACATATCATCACGGGTAAAGGGGAGGGGGCCTATTCTGTCATTGAAAGGACAGTCGCTTCCCTCGTACCGTGTCCACACCCAGCCCTGTAAGGCCAAGTGTTCTGTGGCCTGTCAGGATGGCGTTGAGTTTCTTGGCGGAATTTGTGTTTACACTGACCTCCCTGGCAGCTTTAATCTTGCCCACTTTCAAAATAGTATCCTTTCCCAACACATTTATACAATGAAATTCCTTCGGTATGTTCTTGCTGTGAATATCTTCCCAGACATAATATTTATCCTGTCACAATCTGGGTTATTGCATATTTGTGTAATGTTAGTTGCTTAAGGCATTTTCATTCTTAAATTATTCTACATTATTTAGGGTAAAGTGTGGGAGGTTGCCCTTCAGGTGAGTGGAAGACTGTGGTCAAGAGGAAGAGAAGGTACATTTAGGGAAGGATAAACGGTACTGATATTCTAAACAAAGAGACATGGCTTGGCTTTATGTAGCGGTTGTTACCAAGAGATGATCTGAATGACTCGCAGTATTATCGTAGGATCCAAGTCCTTCTCTATTCTATTAACAGATTCATATAATAGAGGAAGGAAAAATTCATCTGACCACCCCAGAGTTGTTTCACAGGTAATGTTCATGGTATAAACTGGCAGTCAGATCTCCTGGAGAGAATATAAGGAAAAGACATGAGTTATATTAAAATCAACTCTCCCATTTTCCCACTTTCTTCTGTTACATACTGATCTACACCTTAAAATAATATATATATACTGAAATCTGTATTCAGATCTCATTGCAAGCAAACATAGATGAATAAAGACCCAGTCTCTGATATACCAAGCCTCAACCAGCCCTAACAAATGCTGCTTTTCGACAGGCAGGTCAAAAGCTTGCCTCCATGATCTGATGTAGAATTCATCTCTAGAGACCAAGTTTCTCATTCGGTTTCACATTTGCCAATAAAAGGGTAGCAACACTTTCCTAAAGCAAACCCTGCCCTGCTTAAAGCCTGGGGTGGCCCAGTCATGGCAAGGACCAGCAGGAAAAGCTTTCTTGAAAACTGCTTGTGCTTGCAACAAGCAGTTTCTCAGTTGATCCCTTCATAGTTTTCTTGCTGATTTTATGAAGTGTCAGGCATTGCTGATGGTGTCACACAGCTTTTTTAAATTGAGGTTATTTGTATGAACAATATTTTACAGTTTGATGGGCAGAAGCTGTACTTCTCTCCACCCACCCTCAACCCCTTCCTTGCCAGCCGGCTTGTGTTTGGTGGAGGCATTTCTTTTTGGTCGGGACAGAAGACTATCAATCAGAAAGTGCCTGCAAGAGAAATAATGGTTGAGTGATTTTTAGAGCTTCCTGTTTCAGCAACAAGCATTATAGACATAAACAGTGATCCAGCCAACGGCTGCAACCCTGCTCTGGTTCTAATAAATCAGTTTTGTATTTTCTTTTTTGTGCTGGTTGGCAAGGGGCAAGAGAGGGTGGAGAAGGCTGGCTAAAGAAGAACATATTCTGTGTTTCTGGTTTTTTTGTTTTTTTTTTTTAAGGAAAAATTACTTGTTGACAAGGAGAGATGGTGTACTGTCATTTTTTTTTTTTTTTTTTTTTTTGAGACAGAGTTTCCCTCTTGTTGCCTAGGCTGGAGTGCAGTGGTGTGATCTCAGCTCACTGCAACCTCCACCTCCCAGGTTCAAGCGATTCTCCTACCTCGGCCTCCCAAGTAGCTGGGATTACAGGCATCCACCACCACGCCTGGCTAATTTTGTATTTTTAGTAGAGACGAGGTTTCACCATGTTGACTGGGCTGGTCTTGAACTCCTGATCTCGGGTGGTCCACCTGCCTTGGCCTCCCAAAGTGCTGGGATTACAGTCGTGAGCCACCGTACCTGGCCGGTGTACTGTCTTATGGCTGTTTTCTTTCTGTAGATGATTATGACACAAGTTCAGATCAGTAAAGAGATGTTTATGAATAACCATATACTGTCAATATGGGGAGAGTGTGTGCTTTTGAAGGCTTCATTGATTCTTAGCCAGTGGAGTGTGTGTGCGTGTGTGTGTGCGTGTGTGCAAGGGGGGGAGAGAGAGAGAGAGAGAATGAGAATATCCATACTTCCATTGAGAGACTTCTTGGGCCAAATTATCTTTGAGGACTAAATTCATGCTAATAACATCTTCTCATCTAAAGCCCAAATAAAGCAATTAATGGAAATTAATAAGTGAGCAGTGTGGATTTAATGAGCTGCCTATGAATACTATGACATGTGCTCGTTTTGTCAGCTCCCTGGCGGGGCATGGGGACAGATCGCAGCACTTCAACGTCTGTATTTATAAACATGCATTCCTGGACTTCAGGCAGCGCGCATACTCCATCATTGGTTCTGCTGTGAGTCCTACATTCAACGGAGATGTATTTTGATCTCTGTTGAAGGCAGAGCAATCGACGGCATTCAGTTTGCACTGCACTGATTTGGGATTCCAGTACATTGCCCAGTCCCTGTTAGTCTATATTGGGCAGCATGTCCCATTCAGGAGCTCCATTTGACGTCACCGAACTTTCTCCAATGAAGGTGTCAGGCAATTGAGGTCCATAGAGGAATCCCAGCAACTTCCTTTGAGAGGCTCACGGCCATTCTGCTGCTAGACTGAAAATGTGTTTCCTCTGATTTCCTTAGTGAGGAAGCACTCATTTAGGAGCCATTTAAACTGTGTTTTTCTCAAAGAAGATGTAAATACATTTCCTGTTTATTTTTCAACTTAGATTAATTTGGGCTTTTACCTTGAGATTTAAGACCATCATTAAGAATGTATGGGCAGGGCCATCTGCAGAACTACCCCACCTCCCCCATCACCTATCCCAAGGACGTGCCTGTCCAGTTAATAGGAGGGCTGGCCAGCACTCTGGGGTGGTGTGTGGCCCTAATTGAGTCACCGTATGCAAACCAAGGTAAATCACAGGAATATGGGCAGATTGAGCATAATTGGTCATCTGTGTGCTCATCAGATCTCTGGAGGTGGAAACACTCCAGTTTGCTCAAGGCATTGGGTTGGGGTCTTTACAGATTTTTTTCCTTCATTCTATTTGAAACTATTGTATAGAGGATAGTCAGTATTAATCATCTATCTTTCTATCTATCTATAATTAATAAGGAGCTAGTCTAACTCACATCATAATAAGGCTTTGTCTGCCTCTTTAAATGGTGTGTCTCTAGTACCTAGGACAAATGTCCTGCCTTCATTATTCTATCTGAAACCTCTGGGCAGTTTATTATCAGTATCTTGTCTCCCTGCTTGTCAATTTTGATCATAATCTTGCTCAATGTTTCCCGGCTGGGGTGATTTGACTCCCAGAAGACATTTGGCAATCTCTGCAGACATTTTTGGTGGTCGTGTATTGGGTTGGGGAGTGCCGGTGGCATCTAGTAAGTAGAGGCCAGGGATCTACTAAACGTCCTACCATGAACCTGACAGCCTCCCCAACAAAGACCCAAATGTCAGTTGTGCTGAGATTGAGAAACTCATCTAGCTCCAGTCATGCGTGATCTCGCCCTGATCGTGCATAGGTTGTAAAATGTTTCCCTTGCCCCTTTTATTCTGACATTCTGCCTCCCTACAAACTTATCAAAATGTATGAAAAACTTATTTTAAATTTTATGAAAAACTTATTTTTAAAACATTGCACAGAATAAAAAATAGAGAACATCACTGAATATTAAAAGTTTTTTTTAAAAGGAAAACAGCAGTGTTCTCTATGCATAGAATTGCACCATCCCCCTGGCCCCACTGACCCTGCCTGCTATCCTGGGTCAGGGATGTGCAGTGGCTGGAGGAGTGGCTGCAGGTGGGGGTGGTGCACACAGCAGGGCAGCTTCTCCGAGAAGGCTCCCCACTGTAGCCACCCCCTCATGAATGTCACACATGTGAGGTCCACGAGGACCGCAGAAACTAGAATGCCCTCTGCCAGAGGCTCGCTGCTTTTCCCTGAATACTTCAGCAGAGAGGCCATGGAGCCACTGATCTAGGAATGGGAATTGATGTCAGTGGACAGTGTCTACTCATATTAAAAAAGTGATAAAGAGCCGGGCGTGCTGGCTCACACCTGTAATCCCAGCACCCGCCAAGGCAGGAGGATCATTTGAGGTCAGGAGTTTGAGACCAGCTTGGCCAACGTGGTGAAACCCCATCTCTATTAAAAATACAAAAATTAGCCAGGAGTGGTGGCACATACCTGTAATCCCAGCTGCTCTGAAGGCTGAGGCAGGAAAATTGCTTGAACCAGGGAGGCGGAGGTTGCAGTGAGCCGAGATTATGCCACTGCGCTCCAGCCTGGGCGACAGAGCAAGACTCCGTCTAAAAAAAAAAAAAAAAGTGATAAAAGCAAGGTCTTGGTGTGTGTCACTGACAGACAACTCCAAGACACCAAAATGGCTCAGTCTGCATACCCTAAATAAAAATGAAGGCACTACGTGGCAGGAGGGGAGACAGGACCAAGGTTTGTGGCTTTGCCGCCCACAGGATGGGCTTGCAGATGCTACCCGCAGACAGATGGCTGGATTCCTCTGGAGCTTTATCCCACCTGCCCCAGCATGTCAGTTTTGCCATCACCTGTTTTTACACTGAGATTCAGGGCACGATGATTTGAAAACAAGAATCCGCAGGGAGACTCCCCTAGGTGTTCCCAGTGCATCAAGGTAGAGCCTGCTGCAGGTTGAGTTTCTGGAATAGGTCAGGCTGTGTCTGCTTTGTTTGTTTGTCCGTTTCCTTGCTTTTGTGCTGCATGGAGACCCTCACGCCTAATTTTCCTTCTCCGTGTATACATCTGCTTCCTTTAAGCTCCCTACAGTAGAGCAACGCTCCTAGATTCGACATAGAGATCACTTGTGTGTCATGTAATCTGTGACTAGTAAGCATTAACTATCCAAATGGGAGTTCGTGGACAGTGTCTGAGCCAGGGACTGCACAGAGCTCACGAGTTGCTGTAGGTGTGCTCTAGAGAGAAGGTCACTGGGGAAAAAGCTTGAAAACAGCTGTGGCATGCAAGGGTGTGTGTAGGAACGGAGACCCAAGCACTGTGGAAAGGAAGATGTGCTCAGGAGCCCCGAGGAAGTGGGCTCACAGGAATTTTCCAAAATCAAGAGATCCAGCCTTTAACTAGAAAGCTCCAGGTGGTATCATGAGTGACATTAGATGATGCCTGATACATGGTCTGTGAATGAATGACTGTTCAGGACTGTTTGTTTTTTTGTTTTTGTTTTTTTTGAGATGGAGTCTCGCCCTGTCACCAGGCTGGAATGCAGTGGCGTGTGATCTCAGCTCACTGCAGCCTCCGCCTCCTGTGTTCAAGCAATCCTCCTGCCTCAGCCTCCCAAGTAGCTGGGATTACAGGCGTGCACCACCACGCCTGGATCATTTTTGTATTTTTCATAGAGACGGGGTTTCACCACGCTGGCCAGGATGGTCTCGATCTCTTGACCTCGTGATCTGCCTGCCTCGGCCTCCCAAAGTGCTGGGATTACAGGCATGAGCCACTGTGCTGGGCCCAGAACTGTTTTGATGTTAGGCAGTGCAGCCTAGTGGTCAGCACGTGGACTTTACTGGCTTCCCCACTGTGTTTCAACTTGGGTGTAGCTGACATTTAGGGCCAGTTATTCTTTGCTGTGAGTGGCTTTCCTGTGCGTGGCTGAACATTTAACAGCATCCCTGGCCTCTACTCAGGGGCCATGAGCACCCACCCTCCTGGTTGTGACAACCAGAAATCTCTGAAGCCATTGCCTCATGTCCCCTGGGGGCAAATCGCCCCTGGTTGAGAACCACTGGCTTGGAGCTATCTGTCCTTGAACTAGCTACTTGACCTGTCTAAGCCTGATTTTGCCCTTGTCTGTGGGAAGACAGAGGGACAATGAGGATTGATTACCTGAGACAAGACATAGGTTAGGAGTTGTTACTTTTTGCAGTGACACCAACACCATGGGGCAGACAATGGGGACTCTGTGAGTGCATAGCAAACAACAGCAAACAGCAACAACAACCAGAGGTCTGCTTTTTTTGTTTGTCTAAATGGGTGAGCTTCCAAGGAGGAAACACAATCCTTATCCTTATTTCAGGGCCCCATACGGTTCTGTGGTCGTGAAAGGGTTATATGCGGCAGGCCCTGAGATTCCTGTTAGCAATAGGAGAAACGAAATTAAATATGTACTGTAATTTGAAGCACTGCTTTTCATGGGAAAAGAAGTTCTCCCAACTCAGCCTTTCCAATTCTTTTGTCCAAACATTAATGGCATGCAAATATTTATGATTCATATGTGCCCCTTTTAATTCCCAATCGTATTTTAACAGTAAACACTTCATTTTAATAATGAAGCAGAATAATCCCTTTGTCCTGTCGCTGGGTTACACAGGCTGGCACCTGGCAGCATCACATTCTTCCTGAGCGATCATTGCTGCCTCCACCCAACTTGAAGGGGTTTTGTAGCAGTGCCACGGCAGCTCGCCTTGGACTACTTGAGGACTTCCGGATGTTCCACTGGAAGCCATTCTTAAGGTTGTGTCTCAGCATTTTCATAAATTGCAAGTGAACATCCATGCGTATTTTTCTCTTTTGGCCACATATAAGCTCAGCACTGGTTCATCTGGCTGTTACTTGGAAGGGTTCTTACTACACTACTATCTTGCATTCTGGCCAAATCCCTGAACTCTAGATTACACCGAACCCATTGTGTCGTATTTAATATTCCTTTGATTCGTAATGATGACATAGAAAACACACACATCTATTAGCGATGATTCTGTGAGTCCTAGAAAAGTAGCATAATGTAATATGAGAAGAGGGCACACCTGTAGGACTCAGATGTGCCGGCCTCAGTCTCCCCATCTGTTCAATAGGTTTAACAGTGCCTTTCATCTATGACTTATATCATCTATGTTAGGATGATAAAAGCGAGATGGTGTGTATGTAACTATACTTAGGAAGAAGAGCTATGGCCCCTCTTGATGATGTTCTTCCTTCTACAGCGAGAATCCCTGAGGGAGGAGGGGAGAGAGCAAGCCAGAGGCAGCATGGGTCTTGCTGAATTTGAAAAGTTGGGAACGATGCTGTTTTTCAGGGCCCACTCCTCGATGGCAAGGAATTTATATTCCTTGGTCCTGCTAAGGGCCTACTAAAATGAGAGTGCATGAGATAACAGCAGGTATTCCATAAGTATTCACAAGTAAATGCCTATGTAATAATAATATAATTACAAACTTTTATTGGGCATTGACCCTGTGATGGAAATATAGTACCTATTCCTGTTTTATTAGAACTCTCCCTCTGCCCCACCCCCCAAGGTCATTTACTAAGGGCATTTCTTTCATTCATTCATTTATCAGATATACATTGTGCACCTACTGTGTGCCAGGAACTGGGCTAGCATGAGAAATACGAAGGTCAGCCAAAGAGAACCCACAGCCTTGGGGGCTAGTAAGGAACATGGCAATTAAGTAGGCCATCCCTGTTGTGAGTGGATAACACATGATAGACGGGTGTGGCGGGAGCCAAGGCTCAGAGGTACAGAACCTGGTGAAGGTTCAGAGGGTCTCCCTGGACCACTTGTCATTCACTTGAGACCTGCAGGTGACAAGGAGACAAACCCAGTGGAGGCATGAAGAATCATGTCCCAGCAGAGAAAGCAGAGTGAGGAAGGAGCACCTGGCCTGTTGGGAGCTGAGAGATGCTCCAGTGGCGGTGGTTGGGGAGTGATGGCGGGGAGCCTTACAGAGAGATAGGGCGGGGATTGCCTTAACATCCACGTTGGGAATTTGGTCTGATCCTAATGAAATGGAGAACCACTTATAACTAACTCCAGATACAAATTGTGGAAAGATACTTGGCTTACAGTTTAAAGAATGGAAAGGACATTTGGAGGGTGCGTGGGGAGCTTAGAGACTCAACCAGAGACTGAAAGCTCTCCTTTCTCCTTTCAAGCAGCGCCAGGCATGTGTATATCCAGCTTGCAAGGACCCCATCTGGTAGATGGCACTGTACCTAGAAGTCATCTCCCACCTCAAGCTTGCCTCAAGCTTCCCTCTCTTCCCTCTCTACCTCCACACTCACCTGCCTTTCTTCCTACCTGCAGCGGCAGGTGCTGCAAGGCTGGTGAGCAGGAGCTGACGCCCCCCAAGCCTTCCTTCCCTGAAGAATGTCCATGCCTCAGGCCTCCCAGCTGCAGCTCCATGTGGCCTTGGGCTGTGTGTTTGAGGCACCCGGCTAGGGGCACTATCGGAATCAGGAGGAGGCCAGGCCCAGGAGGTCACTTTGGTCACTTGCCCTGTGTGACCCCAGCCCAAAGACACAGCCTGATGGATGAGTGAAGACTGGTAAATCTGGTGGCTGTCCTTGGGGGAAGCACAGGGCAGCAGGTGTGGCCTTGGTCTCCAGGGGGCTGCGAATTCAGGGTTTTGGGGTGTTTTGGTTAAAACTTGGTTCCCCAGCTGAGATCCTAGGGAACTGTGGTATCAAAAGGAAAAGGAAGATTAGAAAGGGAAAATGAAATCTCAGGAAAGGAAATGCAAGATTGCATGAGAACATCATGGTGTTTTGTGGGATAGGTGATATTCTGCCAAATAAAGAGGCCCGCCCCTCCACTCCTTTTGCAAACCTGAGCTTTTCCCCTGCCTGCAGTTGAGCCCAGCATACCTGTGCCTTGGAAAAAGCAAGCTATGCCTTCCAAGTGAAATTCGACATTGTAAAGGACTGGCTGTCAAACTGAAAGTTTGTAGAGTGATTCATTGATTTTTAGAGACAGGGTCTTACTCTGTCACCCAGGCTGGAGTGCAGTGGCGTGATCTCGGCTCACTGCAACCTCCGCCTCCTGGGTTCAAGTGATTCTCGTGCCTCAGCCTCCCAAGTAGCTGGGACTGCAAATGTGTGCCACCATGCCCAGCTAATTTATTTTATTTTTTATTTTTATTTTATTTTATTTTATTTTTTATATTTTTGGTAGCAATGGGGTTTCACCAAGCTGCCCAGACTGGTCTTGAACTCCTGAGCTCTAGTGATCCTCCCGTCTTGGCCTCCCAAAGTGCTGGGATTACAGGCATGTGCCACCATGCCTGGCCTCATTTATCAAACTTTTCTTTATTGCCTCAGAATAGAAGATACAAAGATGAATAAAATGCTGTCCCTGTCCTCAAACAACTCATTTTCATAGAACATCTCCAGAGAAAATGCTTTGCATGTCTTCGGTTTTCTCCAAGTAAAACAGCTATTTTTCAAACAATCCATAATTCCAAACAAATGCCATTTCCATGGAAAACTGAGTTCTATATTCTAAGGACCTGATTTTCAGTCTGACTTTTGAGGGTAGTCCTGGTGCCAGTAGCTTAGGCCTCAAGTCTGCATTTTGCATGTGTGATGTGAGTGCGATTGGATCAAGCAATCTGCAAATACAGGCACTTTGCACACAAGTATATACAGTACGCCGACATCTTAATTCAATTCAGCATGGAGAATCAGGAAATTATGTGCAAGTTGAAGGATTTGAATCCCGTCCAGAAATCCCCAAATAAATTAATTATACAACTCCACTGTCAAAAATAGTGGCAAATGTTTGGGTAAGGAAATGGAAGAGGAGCATAAGCATGAATTTTGGCTGTTAGGTTGTTCCAGTGGAAAAGTGAGAAATCCAAATTAAAAATACTTCATAAAAAATACTCCAAATGCAGACTACTCCTGGAATCCGAGGGTACGTTAATTTTTATACTTAGTTATCCGCAATTAAAATTAGACCCAAAGCCATCTATTGTAAAAGGAGAAATCTCCCTGCAACCTTTCAGGATCTTGTGGGATTTCCTGAATTTGCAAAGAGCAGAACCTGAGCCTTCACTGACTCTCTTGGTTTTTAAAAGCTGCGATGTTTTTCTTTTATTTTTCCTTTCTCACTCTTTGGGCGTTTCAAGACTCTGGGCACAACTGGCTTTCCTGCAGACAAACACAAGAGTGAAAAGTGTTGCGATTGTGTTTCCTAAGGACTCTGAGCCCCCAGGGCAGACGGCTCCTTTGTGTCTGCAGCCTTCCTTTGCGTGACAAAGGGCAAGTTTCACATCCCCTGAAACTGTCCCCAAAAGAAGATGACTCATGCATACAGACCTACACTAAGGAGAGTGACAGGAACAGAGTCTGCTGCAGAGCCAACTCAGGTAGACCGGGGATACCTGCAAACTAGACCGGAGGAGGCCGAGTCACAACAGGAGTCGGGGCTCGCCCATCAGACACGGGGTGTTATAGGAGGATTCTGCTCTGATGTGACCTGGATGCACTTTTAAATATGTTCTTCACACCTAGGCAAGAAATGACCCGGAGCTGCATGTCTTTTTGCTTTGTAATCTCCTTGCCACCCTCAGCTCTTTGGGGAGCAGTGTGCACATTTGAAGCAATCCTGAGGTTTAGCCACTTCCCAGATGTGGTGAGGAAGTGGAGAGTGCGCTGGGCCATGCGGAACTGCAGGTTCCAGCCGTGGCTTTATTTGACCACAATTGGCTGTCAGAGTTCACCAGCCCCAGGGCCGCCAACGTCAAGACTAATCAAGCCTAGACCTGGGGCCTCCCCGCTGACTGGCCTTGGGGAGTGTGTCATGGCAGCGAGTGTCCAGGAAGACTCACCCCTTGACCTTCTTCCCAACTAAATAAAGCAGTTAGTATTTTGCCCTGGCATTTGGATGGACACACTGGCGTCGAGGGAGACAACACATGTTACAGTGAGGAGCACTGGCCTGGCTTGTTTACATGGCATATCAGCCACTCACAGTTGTGCCTTACAAAGGTCGCCAGCTGGCGGGGCAGGAGTGAACTTGAACTTGAAGTTCAAGTTGCATTTAGGCCTGGTGGCAGCTCCATCACCTGCTGAACACACACACACACACACACGCACAAAACCCCTCCTCATGTCAGACGTCAATGCCTACTTCATCCCCAGCTCCTGCTTACGGGATCTGTCACAGCTCTGGTCTTTGTGGAATCACCTTTATCATGTCTTTAATGATCATTCCACTGACATTTACTGAGACCTTTCTCTTGCTCTGCTTTTATATTCAGCATTCCATTTAACCTGCAGAACAATGCTACGAGATGGAATGACTGTTATTAACCCCCTTTTACAGATGACAAAGCTGAGACCCCAGAGAGGTCAAGTAACTTGCCTGAGGTCACACAGCTAGCAAGTGGCAGAGCGAGGTTTTGAACCTAAGTAGGTTGCCTTGAGAGTCCACACTGAATGAATCACCACTGTGTTTCCACCTTCATGGGATTTTATATGGAATTCTTCTCTCTCACTGCTTCCAAGCCTACATCAAGACAAACCTCATCTGCCCTGTTGTTTTTTGTTCTCACCTTCTTATTCAGTATGAGTGTTGTTTGTGCTTCTTTCTAAAGAATGGTCCTCCTGGAAC
This sequence comes from Pan paniscus, assembly GCF_029289425.2. NCBI lineage: Eukaryota > Metazoa > Chordata > Mammalia > Primates > Hominidae > Pan > Pan paniscus. The sequence goes on along the minus strand of NC_073271.2, from coordinate 30,987,851 downwards.
CCAAGCCCTGGCTGGAACTGATGCTGCTGTAGTGGTCAGGGTTCAGTGAGCAGGAGGAAGAAGAACTTGGTGTTTACCCCTTGTTTACCCCTTTCCTTGGCTTCCTTCCATGCAGGCCACCCTGTGACCCCGTGGTGGCCCCCTCTGGAACCAAGAGCTGTCGACTTCCAGCAGCACACACAGGGTCAGTGCTGGGGCCATCTGTGCACTGACCAAAGCCTCTGCTGGCCTCACCAGAGCAAGGCCACTGAGTGCTTCAGGGAGCCTTGGATCCTCCAGGCTACCAACAGAAACACTGGCCCTCTCGGCAGCAGCCCCATCCTTCCACCCCTGCGCTGGGTCCTGAAAAGCCCATTTTGGGGCCGTTGCTATTTAGCCAACCTGCCCTCCCTTGCTCTCCTGTGATTTCTCACTATTCCGGCTGCAGCTCGCTGGGAGAAACACTTGAGAGTCTTTTGTGCTCCACACCCATGTACTTAAAATACCAGGCCTATAGGTCATTTCAGTGAGGGAATTTGGCTCATAACACGTGTGCCCCGAGGCACAGATCCCACTTCTGCAGACACTGGCCAAGAAGGGCTGTGTCCCAGCCGCCATGGGGTGGGGCCACGGAGAGGGCAGGGCCACGTGGAGGGCAGAGCATGTGGCTCCTGTCAGGTGCGCCCGTTGCTGACTGCAGCCCAGTGTCAAGGCTCTGCTGGGTCTCATTGGAAGAATACAAAGGACGTGTAAGGCAGTTTTCGTGCTGTGGAAAAATGTCACCTACACCTGTGAAGAAGTCATCACTGTGTCTGTAAGATAATAGGCAAATGTCCTTGTACCCAAAGCTGTAAACAAGAGCCCTTTGTGAGGGAGAACCACAGGACTGGCCAAAACGCCCCACCTACTAGTGTGTGCTCGGTGGAAACGTCTTGTGACTGTGCTTAAAATGAAGGGCATGACTGGGAGGCCAAGGTGGGCGGATCACGATGTCAGGAGTTCGAGACCAGCATGGCTGACATAGTGAAACCCCATCTCTACTAAAAATACAAAAAATTAGCTGGGTGTGGTGGCATGCACATGTAATCCCAGCTACTCGGGAGGCAGAGGCAGGAGAATCCCTTGAACCCGGGAGGCGGAGGTTGCAGTGAGCTGAGATCACGCCATTGCACTCCAGCCCAGGAGACAGTGCAAGACTCCATCTCAAAAAAAAAAAAAAAAAAAAAAAGAAGATGGGCATGAAATAATGAGAATTCAGATAATGACCATTCATTTCACAAATTCTCACTTTGATTAAGTTTTACTCCTGATTATATAGGTTAGTCTATGGTTTACCAGACGGGGTGTCATGAGTGCTCAACTGCCAGAGGCCCAAATGCAGCTCAGTAAGAAAATGCTTTTGAGCTATAACCCAGGTTGAGTACCATTGGTACATTAGAATCACAGAGTCAGCTTTTACTTTTTGGGGCAGTGGTAGGTGTGGATAAAGTATCTCCAGTCCAGATTTCTTGTACTGGTGCTACTGGGTTTGCGGGTGGAGATTTATGACCTCAGGGACAATAACTGGAAGAACAGTGAGTAGAAAGCTCAGGGATATGAGTTTTGCTGTATATCAAAGCTGTATGACTTTGGGAAAATTACTTAACCTTTCTGGGCCTTAGCTTTGCTACCTATTCATCAAGAACAATAAACTCCATCTTGTTTATTTCATGAGATTGGTGTGAGGACCAAATGAAATAGTATATGGGAAGGTGTTTAAAAAGTTGTAAGTTCTACACGACTTAAAAATGCCAGTATTACGAATGCAACCATTCTTTGTTGTCATTTGGGTAGTCGTGGATAGGGTGGTGGTAGGAGAGCCACTATCGGAGCAAGACTGTTCCAGAGGGTAAAACACACGGGTGCCTGTAGAGCAGTTGTCACTGGTAGAGCCATGATGGGAGCTCTTACTACATTTGCTATTTGTACTGAGTTAAATAGTGTTCTCTAAAAACTGTATGTCCACCTAGAACCTCAAAATATGGCTTAAGGTCTTTACAGATGTAATCAAGATAAAGTCATACTGGACTTGGGTGGGCCATAAGTCCAATGACTGATGTCCTTCTAAGAAGAGGGAGGGGACACACAGTAGGAAGACAGTCATGTGAAGACGGAGGCAGAGGCTAGAGTGCTGCAGCTGCAAGTCAGGAAACGCCAAGAAATGCTGGCCACCATCCGAAGCGAGAAAGAGGCAAGGATCCTCCCTAGAGCCCTCAGGGGGAGTGTGGCCCTGCTGCCACCTTGATTTGGGACTTCTGACTTCCAGAATTGTGAAAGTCTTAATTTCTATTGTTGTAAGCCACCCAGTTTGTGATAATTTATTACAGCAGCCCCGGGAAACAAATACAGTATTTTATGAAGTCACTGAGGTGCTAGAGTTGTAGGCAACAGAAGAATCACACGTGGACCTGCCCGCCTACACATGGCTATGGGCATCTCAGGCCAGCTGCATTCTTGGAAGATGAAATCAGAGAGTTGAAAGGGACATTGCATGCATCCCATGAACCCCCCTCATTTTGCTGATGAGGAAACTGAGATCTGGAGAGGTAAAATCGTTTGTATTGGATCCCCAAACTTGTAACTCTCTTGCTGAAAGAACCACCTCAGTCTCTCTCTGTCTCTCTCTCATACACCCACATGCACCCCTAGACCTACTCAGGACTGGGACAATGGCATTATCTATTGTTGTGTCTTCAAAGGACTTTTTTTTTTTATTAATTTTAAATACCCCCTCTCTCCTAAAGCCCCTTCCCACTTTCACCCTTTCCCATCTTTCTGTGAGGGCTACATGGGTATATAGAAAAGGATCCCCGTCTTCTGGGAGACTAGGTCTACACAGCCACAAACTGCATTCAGTATGACACCCTAAATAATCAAAGGTGAAGGATGATTTATGAGGCAGCCCAAACAGCCATAAAGCAAAATGTAGTCATCAAGGAAGGCTGCCTGGGAAACAAGTGACTGCCCGTTGCCAGATGCTGAAGGGCAGGAAGACTCGGGTGAAGGGTGCAGCAAGGAGCCTTGGATTGGCGAAGTGGCTGGAGGAAGGAAGACCTCAGCATCTCAATGCCATGGCTCATGGGTAGAACTCGGAGGGTGCACACTGGGAGTCAGGTGTGCGGAGGAGAGGGGGTGAGTGAGAAATTACTTGGGGCAGGGTCTTATTCGTGAGAAGATCCTAAAAGCAGGTTCTGGAATTCAGTCTTGATGATACAGGTGATAACCTTCGTGAGTTCTTGACAGAGAGGGAACAGGCTGACCATGAGGCTTGTAGGACCATCTGTTAGTCAGCTCTGGAACATGTGGACGTGGCTGCTCCCCGGGTGTGGCTGTCATTGCTCCTGGATCTGTTCTTGGAAAGCCAGAGACTGCCCAGTGAGATGGGCAGTTGCCCCCAGGACCTGCCTCCCTCTGCGGCAGCATCTTCCTCCACATCACATCACATACCCTGCTTGCTGGGCCTGGCCAAGGCCTCTTCTGCCCAGTCCTCTCCTTCAGCTAGATGCCACGGTAGGAAAGCATCCAGAGTGTCGCCTGGTAACATCTGAACGATGTCCTAAAACTGGCAAATCCCCAAAGGCCAACAAGACTCGTCTCTAGGTTCTGGGGACAGGCCAGTTGATGGGAAAGATGGATTTGGAGGCAGAGTCTCCTGGCATCCCTGATGCTCTGCTCCATGGAAGTCACTCCCCAGAAGCATCCTCACCTCGTTTACTGGACAGGTCAGCTGAGACTTTAGTTATAAAGGCACAATGGGCAGAGCAGCCTTCATCATCTAATTGTTACTTGCTATTGCTCTTTTTATTATAGACTTTAATACAGATAGAATCCACATCTTTGGGGAGTGTTCGGTGGAGGTTTCTTGTGATTAGGGATCGTGGCTTGCTGTGGCCAAAGATTATATTTTCATTGAGCATTTTTCTGTGGCCTTCCTTTGTATTAAGACACGCGTGACAATTGTTTTTCTGTGGCCTTCCTTTGTATTAAGACATGCGTGACAATTGAAAATATTTTCCTTTCATCTGTCTTTGATTTACTTTATGCTACATGATTAAGAGGAGAAACTATGTTGATTAAAGAACTACTGTATTGATGTAGGAAGATTGGACATCAAACTTAATCAAATGTTAGGGTCCTATTATAGACCCGTGAGAAACAGAGAAGAGAAATAAAGCAGACAACATACACACACACACACACACACACATGCACAGACACACCCTGTTGAATACCGTGTGCCAGATAACTGTTTTAACAGTGTTACTCACGGTAAATCATTTAATCTCCCCTAAAACTCTCTAAGGTAGGAAAATTTGCATGTAACCATCTTCCTGGTAAGGATACTGAGGAACATAGAGGTGTCTAGTGACTTGCCAAAGGTCAGCTAGCCAGATTTATCTTCTGAATCACTTTACCAACAAGAAATGTTTTTAGATTAGTAAATCTATGCAATGAAGATTTTCTCACCTTTTATAAATATATGTAAAACGTGTAATGGAAATTTTGTGCATTTTTTATTACTAGTACTTATTGAATCTCAGTCTGTCAGTTACATATACTTAAGTCCATTTATGAGTCATCAATTTTATTCTGACTGATCCCATGAGTACCTCTAATAACATCTGGCATTTTCAAATAATATTTAAAATCAGCCAGACTTCGTCTTTTAAAAATATAGACAGAATGATTCTAATTTAGCCTGTTTTCAAACTTAGAAATTCTATCTTTTCTGATCTTCAAAGGTACAAAGTAAGAAGAGAAAGATGGATATGGTTTCTTCTACTCTTCTTTGCCCTGAATTATAAATAATTGGGAAAGATGGGAGCAGGGAAGTTGGGAACCAGAAGTGGAGAGCTGCTAATCTGACTCTATGGTTTCCTGAAATCTTGACTTAACAGAAAATAAATTCTAATCTTTCTTGATCTTGTATTGTTTATTGATGATTACATTAAAGCCATATAACTATGTGAAGTGTTACACCTAGGCAACTATCATAGGTGTGTATTCCAGAATTGAAGCAAAGCCAAAATTCCGGGAGTGTTGTTAAAACTGGTAACTTGTGCTGAAGGGCTGGACAGCATAAATTAATGATTGGTTATTCAACAGATATGTTCAGGCCACCAACTTATTCTGTTTTGTTCTCTATCGTGTCCCCACAGGGAAAAGCTTCACTCTGACCATCACTGTCTTCACAAACCCACCGCAAGTCGCCACCTACCACAGAGCCATCAAAATCACAGTGGATGGGCCCCGAGAACCTCGAAGTAAGTGCACCCACTTGGGGCTGGTACACCCTCCAGGCTGGTACACCCTCCAGGCTGGTATACTCAGGGACCATGTCTCAGATTCCTTGGGTTCAACCTTTTCCCCAGGGGGATGTCAGGCCCCCGTAAAGCCAAAAAGTTGCATTGTCAATACTCTCGCTACTCAAAGCTTGTTTCTGTGCACTGAGCTCTTTTTGAAGCATCCTTTTAGAGGGCAAAAGGAAATTAGGCTGACTGAATCATATGTTAGAACCATTCAGGGCAGCATGAAACTAAGGACTGCTTCCTCAATATACAGTAAAGTTCAACAGGATCAGAAACAAATAGTAAATGGAAGATTGGCCAGGCACAGAGGCAGCCCAAAGAGGTCTGAGGGTCAGAGTGGACCACAAGGTAGTAATTACCATCTATGCTGGCCTTTTATTAATTCATGAGGGCCAGAGATGAAAACTATGAAAATGACCCTTTTCTTTCTATGGCACAGATCAAAATCTTATTACAGGCATTTTTAAGATAGAGAGTGGGAGGGTAGAAGAATGTCTGGGGAAAACCAGTAAATATAGAAAGATAGTACCAAAAAATAACTCCTGTGAGGAAAGCTTTAAAAAAAAGGAGTGAGGTTGTTTAGTCTGCAGAAAAGATGTCTTCACAGTGACTTAATGACTATTTTTGAGTAAACACCAGAGTAACACTCTTTTCCAGAACCACACCCTTCCCCAGGATCTGAGGCTGGGTTACAGTTCCAGGTCTGTGGAACTGCCCAGCACCCCCGCCCAGCATCCAGATGTCTCCAAACCGTATCAGGTCCCTGGTGGAAAATTAATATACTCTCTTCTTGGAGTGAGGGATATTGAAAAACAGGGCTTCCTACTGTCCCCAAAAGCCAAGATGCAGGGAGGTCAGGTTGTAAAATGAAGTGGTTAAGAATTTGGGCTTTATGGGCAAGCCAGTGGAATTCTTAAGCCTTCAGTGAGCTACAGAGCCTTGCTGAACCTCACTTTCCTCTTCTGTAAAATGGGGATAATAATGAGAGCTTCTTTATAAGATCAAGCCAAATGATGCTATGTGCCTGATGCAGAGAATGAAGGCAGGAAATGTTAGTGATCCCCAGTAGGGCATCCCTGCTTTCATCCCTGGCTACTGCTCCAGTCCCCTCTAGATGACCTTCGCTGCATGGTGGTTTCTAGGTGGGGTTTTAAGGTAGTTCTCTGCAGGCTATCCTGTGATCACTGCAGCTTTTATGGCAACCTTCCCTGTGGTCCTGGCCACAACCTCATGGCATCTGGGTCACCTTCTGGAACCATTCCCCAAGCTGCATCAACTTTCCCCAAGTTCTTGAGTGGATGGAGCTCTGCAGATAATCACCATGCCCACCAGGGGCAGCCCACCAGGATATGGTGTTCCTCGTCTGCTTTTTCCCTTCCTTCCATTTGCTGTGCTCGGTGACTCCCTCCAGATCTGACTGCATTTTTCCCCAGAGGGCCCTCTCAGCTTTTTCTGATCAAGACTTTCTGGCCATGCCTAGACTTGGGAGACTGTGGGACTTGATAACAGACCCTGATTCTTCTTTATGAGTGAAAAGCAGGCCATAGACACAGACAGGACCACACAGGTCTAAGGAATGACTGTGAGCTCTTCTTAGGTTTCCAGAGTAGGAATGTCAACCTGGACATTCCTACGTTAATGTAACCCTGCATTAAACAGAACATAAACACCAAAGCAAGTTTGTTCTCCACAGAGGACCAAAGAGGAAGCAGGCTTGAATTATGGCAAGGTGCCTGGCTGGGAGGGAGGCAGTTGTTAGGTATAAGAAAATCGACTTTGAGGGTAACTAAACTTAGAAAAATGCTCCTTCAGGAGGCTGTAGAACCACTGTATTTAGAACTAGAAGCAACAGCCGTCTCTGGGACAGTTGAAATGCCGACCAGCCTGAAGAAGCCGAAGCCAGGTGACCCTGGGTATACCCTCTACTTCTCTTATTTCCTCATGCATAAAGAAGGCTGGGTTTTGCCTCACTGCCAGCATTTCCTGTAACATTCAAAGAAATAACAAAGTTATTGAGCTTCAGAAAACAAATGGTGGCGACTCTGACTTTTAAGAATTGGCAGTCAGGGGGAAAAAAGATGTCTATGCGATTGTAACGGTCTGGCTGTATATACAGTTTACTCTGCCCCTGCTGTTTTACAACTTAAGAAAACAGTTGTTATATGGAGAAGCACCCTCTGAGCAGACAGAAGGGATTTGCGCCAAAGAAGCATCCATTTTTACACAGTCTTCCCTGCCAAATGGAATTTGGGGCCTGGGGAAAAACTAAATGCGTGGAATAAGTATAAGTATGATATATAGAGGTGCAATAGCCCCAGGTAGAAAGTCTCACATTTTACAAGGGACTTCTAGAAAAAAGCCAAGTGCATGCAGACTCCCAGGTTGACTTGGGTAATGCTGACTTTTCTATTTGCCCTGTGAAGCAAGAGGGGCCATCACTGTTAATTTTAGTATGCTGGTTTCTTATGGTTTGAACGTCTTCATTCAGGGTGGGAACTTTCTATAGTAAGCTTTGCTCACAGTTGCTTTCCAGTGTAACATAAAGAGAGGACACTGCATGTAAATCAGGATGCCCAGATGTTGCCAGATCTCTGGATGAATAAGACCTCCCGAGTCCCCTCCATGATTATGGTGCAATGAATTCTGGGAAATCCTGGCAAAATGGCCCTGGCATTGCCAAGGCCAAATTGAATCATTTTGGAAAATTCTCTAGTTTCATAAAATCAAAGACAATGAGAGCTAGGAGGGGCCTGAGAAGAGCCTTTAGGATCATCACCCCATAGGTAAGGGAAAATAGCCCCAGAAAAATGAAACGGTTTGCCTAGCTTTAAAAGAGATAGTTGATGATGAAGCGTTAACAGAATGAGGAGTTCCTGATGTCTACTTCTGTGCTGTCCTTCATTTATCTACCTGTCCATTCATCTGTTCATCTCTCTATCCATACCATACTGTCTGTACATCATCTATTTCTTTCTTATAGACTCTTTGACCTGGCCTCGGTATCCTCACATTTAAAATGAGGAGTTGGCTTATATGATTGGCTGGCATATTTGGCTCATCTCGAAGACTGTCTATTATAGAAGGGCAAATGGTAGTGCCTCATTGCAGGCATGGAGCCTTTGACTTGAGGTATGCGTGCAAGCTTAACTAAATAAAGAAGTTATCTGGCATTTGGACGGCCAAACTGCCATTCAACCTGCCGTTCCGCTGATTAAGTTAAGGACTGAGAATGAGAAGCTGTGCCACAGCTCGTCTGTTGGTCATGCCGACGGGTAAACTTGATGCATCCCTCCCCTCTTCCAGGGTTTTCAGTGGTGAAGCTGTAGCCAAAAGTATACGCCAAAGGGAATTTAAAGTGTTTTTCGTTTCAGATGGTTTCTTGCTCTTTTACAGTAATGGATCTGCCCCTTAGAAAATCAAAACTTGTTTTTCTCATATTCCATAGGATTTTAAGAAATATCTTAGAGTAATATAGAAATTATTAATTGTTGAAAAATTAACTTTATCATGGAGCAAGAGCACCATCAAAAGGTATCCTCTGCCTGGAATGGGTTCTTACCAGCACCAAGGTGGGCTCTGTTTTCGGTTAGCACGTAGAGCACTTAGTAGCTTGTTGACATACTGAGAGTGTCTCCTCCTTAAGCACAAAAGATGGAGCGAAAGGATTTTTCAAGAAAAGGATATTTGAGAGTTTTTTGTTTGTTTATTTGTTTGTTTTTGAGACAGAGTCTCACTCTGTTGCCCAGGCTGGGGTGCAGTGGCACAATCTCGGCTCACTGCAACCTCTGCCCCGCTCCCAGGTTCAAGCGATTCTCCCGCCTCAGCCTCTGGAGGAGCTGGGACTACAGATGCCCACAACCACTCCCAGCTAATTTTTGTATTTTTAGTAGAGACGGGGTTTCACCATGTTGGCCAGCCTGGTCTCGAACTCCTGACCTCAAGTGATCTGCCCACCTTGGCTTCCCAAAGTGCTGGGGTTACAGGCATGAGCTACTACGAATGGCTGAGAGTTGTTTTTTTAATGTATGTTTTATATTTCTAGGATCTAATGAAAAACTCCAGCTCTCAGCTCACAAATCTGTAATTTAGGTGTCTCTATGCTAATATTGAGATCCCAAAGCATCTTCTCTACAGAGATTTCATTAAATAATTTCAATGCAGGAATTGGTTCAATGCCATGGAGGAAGATATTTTGCCAAGGAGAGGTTGAGGAGAGTGAGCAGTGGGGACCCTAACTGACCCGTCTTGGGGGGCTGGTCCTGGTGGTATGGATTGGGCAGCCTTTACCTGTCTGGTCAGGTGTTTGTTACATCTGGAACATTGAGAAACTAAATCAAAAATCAAAAAGGTTAATTAACGTATTGGCCATTTCTGAGATAACTTCTGTCTGTCCCCAGGTTAAAGGAGTCTTTCACGTGACTGTGTTCTGCTTGAGCTCTTGATTTTTTTTGTTTGTTTGTTTAATTAAATATAGTTATTTCTATTTTAAAAGTGAAAGAGCTGGCTGTAATTTTGGAAAGGTGTAACCCAGCAGATGCCGGGAAGTACAAACCTGGAGGGAAGGACAGGCCTCTGCAGCTGCCCCCCTCCTCACAGGCAAGGATGACCATGTCTAGAGCTCACGGGATTCCTTTTGGGTGGAGGCAGCATTGCCTCTGCTCTCTGGGCAGCCCGTCCTTGAGGACCAGGCTGTTAACGTAGAGTCTTGTGATGTGGTCTGTTTAAGGGTGGGGCTTCTAGCATCCATACATCAGGTGACATCTGGGATACTGGCTTAGAGGGCAGCTAGGGAGTAAGGTAAAATGTGCAGCTTTCTTTTTTCTTTTTTTTTTTTGAGGTGAAATCTCACTCTGTTGCCCATGCTGGAGTGCAGTGGTGCGATCTTGGCTCACTGCAACCTCCGCCTTCCAGGTTCTAGCGAGTCTCCTGCCTCAGCCTCCTGAGTAGTTGGGATTATAGGCATCCACCACCATGCCTGGCTAATTTTTTAATTTTTTTCATAGAGATGGTAAGGTGGAGCCATTACTTACAAACTGTAGAGTGCTTCCTGAGGCACTAGCTTTCTTTCTGACTGATTTTTTTTTTAGAGGGAGTTATAGTTAAAATAGGTTGATCAAAGGGCCTAATCTTCACTCAGCTACTTTTTAAAGTACTTGGTTGAGATCATGTCATATGAGTATAATTCTTCTATGACTTTGAGTGTATATAGCAAACCTATTATATATGTGAACATGAGAAATAGGATCTTTATATATGGAGAATGTGCTTCAAGTGAAGAAGAGAAATGCATGAAAAGTACCTATGGGCCAGGCGCAGTGGCTCCCGCCTGTAATCCCAGCACTTTGGGAGGCCAATGCGGGCGGCTCACTTGAGGTCAGGAGTTGGAGACCAGCCTGGCCAACACAGGAAAACCCCATCTCTACCAAAAAATACAAAAATCGGCCTGGTGTGGTGGTGCACGCCTGTAGTCCCAGCTCCTCAGGAGGCTGAGGCAGGAGAATCGGTTGAATGCAGGAGGCGGAAGTTGCAGTGAGCCAAGATGGTGCCACTGTACTCCAGCCTGGGTGACAGAGTGAGACCTTGTCTCAAAAAAAAAAAAAAAATAAAGGAAGGAATGGAAGGAAGGGAAGGAAGGGAAGGAAGGGAAGGAACCAACCTGTAAACTGATGGTGATAATGGACCTAAAAATAATTGCTCTTAGGATTGAGTAACACCTAGTTCACATTGTTATTTTCTCTTAATCATAAAAATACTCAATAATAGCAATAGCTAACATTAAATAGTGTTATTTGCCCAACACTGTTCACAGTGCTTCACGCATATTAATTTATATAATCTTCAAAAGAACAGGCAGGGAAATTGAAGAAAAAATAACTTGTATACCTTGCCCAAGGTCACGCAACTAGTAAGCCAGCATGTAAACTAAGGCGTCCAGATGCTGGCATGCGCCGATGCCAGGGTCTGTTTTTAAGAACTGCACTGGCCGCTTTTTGAGCTTCATGGTAATGTAATTCCTGTATTTTTTATTGGGAGAGTTTATCAGTAAAGTTCTGGGTCACATACAGTTTTCTTCAAGAAAGCAGAGCCCTGTTGCTTTGGCATTCATCATTTTTTTTGTACTGACAGGAGGGAATCAGTGTTTTCCCCGGCAGGGCTGCAGGAAGTACCCTCCCCTCCCACACCTCCCCAGAGTTCATAATACACAGCCATGGCCATGCTGGTCACAGGTGCCAGCAGTTGGTTCTGCTTCTGTCACCAGGGTCCACTTGGGGACCTGGCATGAAGGGGGACCTGACCCCGGGGTGTTGTACAACATAGACCTCTTCTTCCGGTGTTGGCCTTCACGAAAGATGGGTAAAGTGGAGTGACCTGCAGAGTAGTGGTCCAAGTCTGGGTCCCCCTTTAACAAAGGGTTTCGTGGAGGGCCCGTGTGCACAGCACGTAGCCGCCGGGGGGATGAAAAGGTGTGTCACTCTTTGCTCTTGAATGATTATGAAAATGTCAGATGGTTTTATGGATCTGTGATCTCAGGATTGTAATTACCAATCCACAATCGCATTGCTCACTGGGAATTGCTTCAAGCATATTTTCCAGGTAGTGAATGATGAGCTACTTAATTCCTCTTCCCTTGAATTCATCAGATTTGGACTTGGACTTTAGTTCTTTCTAGATGCAATCCTGATCCACACAGGAATTAGAAAGTAATTCTTCCTCCCCTCCCACCTAAAGCAGGAGCAAGGCAGAGGCTCGAAGAGGAGGAAAATGCTGTCCTGACTCACATCCCCTCCTCCCCACTTTGAAAGGCATTTCAGGCCAAGCTGAAAGTTCTGGGGGAACTTCCCCCTGGTACTTTAATTCCTTCTGTGTTAAGCTCCTCAACTACCTGATGACTTGGCAAAGGCAGTTTTTAAAGCATTAATAATAATCGTGCCTAAATGTTTCCAGCGAATTTTAGAATGTCTTTCTGTTGAATATTTTTAGTAGTATCAAACCAGACCAAGAAGAAGAATTTTACATGCATACAGACTTCCGTGACCCTAGAGTGGAGGTTAAGGTCTGAAAGGGCCCCTGGGGTGAATGGGAACCTAAGAGGACCGTGAAGGGAATGGGCTTCTGTCCCAGAAGCGGCAGTAACCCACCTGGTGCAGCTCTGAGTGAGCTGGCGTGGCCTGTGTATTCTTGGTAACTTTTCCTGTCTTATACAGAAACCACTGAGGTTTTTTGTGTGTGGTTGTTGTTTTGTTTTGTTTTGTTTTGTTTTGTTTTGAGACAGAGTCTTGCTCTTTCGTCCAGGCTGGAGTGCAGTGGCGCCATCTCAGCTCACTGCAACCTCCACCTCCTGGGTTCAAGCAATTTTCCTGCCTCAGCCTCCCGAGTAGCTGGGACTACAGGTGTGTGCCACCACGCCCGGCTAATTTTTTGTATTTTTAGTAGAGATGGGGTTTCACTGTGTTAGCCAGGATGGTCTCCATCTCCTGACCTCAGCTGATCCACCCGCCTTGGCCTCCCAAAGTGCTGGGATTAAAGGCATGAGCCACTGTGCTTGGCCACCACTGAGATTTTCTAAGATGGCATTTGTATTGCTATAGAAAGAAAACAAAATAAGAGTTCCTTCCAGGTAATGTGAAAACCCAAAGAGATGATCTAGGCACCTTCTCAATCCAATGTGGGAGCAGAGAAGAGGGAAGAAACTTACACCATTACTTTGAATTTCTCTTTCCGTCTGGACCCTCACAAAACCATATCACTAATTTGAATGCCACACCAGTGAGGTCAGGATCTAAACTAATATATTGCAGTCCTTGTTAGAATTCATTATATGACGTGCCGTAAGAAAAAAAAATCCTATCTGCATTTAGGCTTCTGTTTCTTAAGCTTCAAACATGTAAAAAGTTTTCTGGATCCTGAATTTAGGGACCTGGGTTTTCACACTGGCGCCACCAGGCCAGTGAGTGTGAACTTGAGCAATTATCTTAAATACTTTCGTCTTCATTTTCCTCTCCTGTTGAACCAGGCAATGGGACGAGATAATCTCCAAATTAGTTCTCATGCAAAAAGGGTAACAAAATATGGTCAGCAAAATAAAGGCGTAAGTTCGTTCCTGTAAACTGGCCTCTTAGAGACCGAGGCCTCCAGGCCTTCTTCCCTGGGCAGTGCCATCCTAAATCACATCAGGCAAATCCACATGCACTCAGGTGGTACATGAGATAGACGTCGTTTTTTTGCTGTAAAGTTTTTAAAGGACTTTCTAATTTGTTCTGAAATTCTTTGGCTGTAAGTGGCTGCCCTGCCTTCTCTGCCACCAACATGTAATCAAGACTAGGGGTTGAGGTCTCCATTCTGGCACTTGCTAACACTATGAGAGCCAATTCCTGGGGGAGCAGCTGGTCTGACTGAGCCTCTCTAAAACAGGGACAGTTGGTAGTACCACCGTCACATCACTGGAAGGCTGAATGCAGCAGCCTCTGTGGCTTAGAACCATGCCTGGCACACAATACATACTCAAAAGAGGACAGGTATAATTCAAATTTAGTCTTGAAATCCTTCTGGAAATGAGAAAACTTTAACCAAAAAAGATCTGTGGCTCCTAAATTTAAAAATTCATGAAGTTGCCATAATGGTACACTTTTTTTTTTTTTTACATTTAATTAAACATTTATAAATTTTGATTTATTCTTCTGGATTTCGTTTTGTGTTGAGACCCAGTAAAATTTCTTTTCTAGTATAGCGTGGGCCCTGGAAACACTCTGGGCACTGTTCCTAAGTCACTAATGGGTAAAATGGCCTTGCCCCCAAATGTTGCACTTTGTGAAAAAGTCAGAAAGAAAAGTCACGTGTGGGTGACATCAAACATCAGTGCTTAAGATCTAACACGTGGGTCCTGTTCAGTAGAGGCATGACACAGCTACAGAAGTCTCCACACTGTCCTAGAAACGTGACGTGAAATGTAGCAGGTGTCTTGGGGTCGGAATTCTTGTACTAGGCAAATTCAGTGCATCTCCCAAGGGTGCCTGGGATCTCTCGCCGCAGCCAAGCTTTGCAAGCACATAAACATGGCCGGCCACCCACTGAGTTTCCTAAATCAATGACCAGCACTGGAGACCCTTCCATGTGTGCAAGGCAGCTCCGCCTGCTGCCTGTGTCCTTTGGGGGTCTGATGGGGCAGCCCCAGTCTGGGATGGTCAGGCCTTGTCATTGGGTGCACGTCTCCCATGGGGATGGATGGACCCACAGCTTTCAGATGGATTGCGGTTGGCAGTCACAGCATCCCAGCACATTAAAATACATCGATTCCTGTGCTTTCAGGTAGATTTAGAATTTTTTTCATACCCTAGCCACTTTCCATTTTTCATTTTGAAAAATTTCTCCTTGAGTTTTCTCAAAGGCTTCAGTTTTTGTTGTTGTTGTTGTTTTTTCCTGTAAGCCATATAACTAGGAAAGGCATTAGTAAGAATTTGATACACTGGGTCTCATGGAACTCCACTACTACCACCAAAATAATAATAGTAATAATAATAATAATAATTCCAGTTTAGCTTAAATAAGTAAAAGCTACCCCCTTACACCATATCTGCATTTAAATTCATTTGAGCTGATTGGCAATTTCTGTGTTCTCCTGTTCATCGCATATTCTTTTCCTTTAAAGGCAACTTTTAGAGAAGGTTTGCTTTTTTTTTGCTATCAAAGTATTAATTATGAAAAGTTGGCAATACAGAAAGGGTAAATTAGGTATAATCTATTACCGTACATTATGGCTATATTATCAGACATATCACAAGCCAGTGACATTTAGTTGGATGTGAAATTCCTTTTTTATAGTATGATTGACACATGGTATATTTTCATCAACTTCTATGTGTAAATTATGCCATGTCACTGGTAAAATTTGCTGTCATGAATAGCCAAATATTCTGGATTCACATTCATAGGTGAAAGCCAAGCTAATATATATATATATAATATATATATAATATATAATATATATAATATATATTTTTATATATATTATATGTTATATATAAAAATATATATTATATATATTATATATATATTTTATATATATATATGTACCCAAAGCAAAGTTCTTTTCTGTTTGCCTTTTCAAAAAGTAACACAATGGAATCAAGCTGCCAACTCTCAAGACCCCTAGAAAGTTATTTAAAGGCAGTACATTGGTTTGGTACTTTCATGATATACATATACTTAGTTTCCATTAAAGCAATTATTGACAAAAACCCAGACTGCTATTGAAATCTTTCAGTGTACTTCCATATACTGAAATGTCGAACATTTGATACTTGTTTGATTTTGTATTTGTTTTTGTTCACCATGGCTTAAAAGTCATATTCTGATTATTTAAAATAAAGAGTAAACATTTGAAATAAGTTCCTAGATACTACATAGATTTATGGCCCTTTGAATATTTTCCTGGTACCACCTTATTTTCACTTACCTTTGAAGTGGTTGTATGATATTTCCAGTTCATTCATTTGAAAGAGCTAGGAGAAATATGCAGAGCCACGTCCCACGCGCCTCTCGGACACTGCTCGCCAGGCATAGCCCAGTGTTTCAAAAGTGAACCAGGGGGCTGGGCGCGGTAGCTCACGCCTGTAATCCCAGCACTTTGGAAGCCCGAGGTGGGCCGATTACCTGAGGTCAGGAGTTCGAGACCAGCCTGGCCAACATGGTGAAACCCCGTCTCTACTAAAAATACAAAAATTAGCCAGGCATGGTGGCAGGCGCCTATAATCCCAGGCACTCGGGATGCTGAGGCAGGAGAATCACTTGAACTCGAGAGGCAGAGGTTGCTGTGAGCCGAGATTGCTCCACTGCACTCCAGCCTGGGCGACAGAGTGAGACTCTGTCTCAAAAAATAAAGTGAACCAGGGTGCTCAGGGAGCCTCGGTGAGCGAGAAAGGAGTTTGGAGCTTCAAGTCTAAAACTGCGTTTCACAGTTTTCCCATCTGTAGAATGGACTGCATGATACCTCTCTTGCTAGGGGATGTGAGGATTAAGAGAGATAGCCTGAAAGGCGAGCTGGAGCAGTGGCTGATGGCGAAGCTCCAGAGCTGGCTTCCTGATTCAGCCTGGCCTCCCCTTCGGGATCAGATTAACCTCCCCACGCTCAGCCTCCTTGGGTATAAAACCAGGAGTATGATATCCCTCTGTTGGGGATTATTGTGCGGATTGAATAAAATAATTCATGTTAGGGCATAGCACCATGCTGGGCACAGAAGTGTTCCTTAACTATTAGCTGCTATTATTAAAGCACATGCTGTAGACAGGTAGGCCCCTTGAACATGTCCCAAAGACCTTATGAGAGGAAACAAATGGAATTCTGTTCAAGTGGGGGCCAAATATTTACCATTGCCAAGTACTTAAAAAAAAAGAAAAAAAAAAAAAAAGCTTGGCAGATTTGGCCCTCACGATACAGTACAATAAGGGCTTTTTCTCTTTTCCTTCCATACTACCTATTATTAATTCCAATTACTGCATCACTGAACTGGCTTCAACAAATGTATTCCTCACTGAAACATAACCCTGTCAACCATGTTGCCCTACTTCCTTGAGGGAGAGGTGATCTTTTTCCAATTAAAGGTTTTATCAAAATGCAGTTCTGCTTCTTAACATGAAGCACCTATGCTATTGTGTGACCTGCAAAGCTCTGAGCATCTAGAAGCTTCCCCCGGGTCATCTATAAGATGGGAATAATACTATGAGTTCTGCCTACTGCACAGGGTTCTTGAGGACACATTGAGATAATATATATCAATGTGCTTTTTAAGTAGTCCGTCAATTAGATAATATAAATATAATTAGATAATTAAAAAATAGAAAATCTATTATTGTTTTGCATGTACTATATTAAAATCTTAGGGATTTTAAATAAAATTAATTGATTTCTTGAAAGTAGATATTATCTCGTCATGTCTTTCAGGATTGGTGAGAAGAAATTAAAGAGAAAAAATTTAAACATTTAAATCAGACCCCACTGTGAATCCATACTTTTAGAAATTTTACCTTTTTCCATTAGCATATCTTAATGTTTTCTCTACCTACAACTAGATACCCTTTTTAAATGTTGGAAACAAAAGAAGTAACCTTGGCAAATAGTTGAGAACTGAGTTTTATATGAATATACTTTTCTCTTGCAAGACCAAATACAGTTTTTCTTCTAAAACTCTGTTATTCCATTTTCTTTCAATGAAATGCTCACAGAACCAGAAGGCTTGGGAAGAGGCTCAGAGCACCTAAGAGTTGCTGAGTCCGTATTCCTTTTTTCCCCTGTGGCTTTTTATATACGCTGCTCGCCTGAGATTTCTGGATTTGATTTCAGGGAGGTGAAATGTTACACCCCTGAGTCTCAGTGCCAGTTTCCCAGGACGAGTCAAAAACTGCAGCTGCTTGGAGGTGAGAATCTTCCAAGGCTCCAGAGGCCAGCTCGCTGTCCTGTTCATTTGCTGACATGCTGCCGGGAGCAGCTTCAGAGAAACCCGTTCTATTCTTTGGGTGATTCAGCCAGTCTCAAAATAAATAGGTAGCTGAGTGCAGGGAGAAAGAACTGGAAACCACTGAAATTTGAGTCTTGAGGGCTGGTCTGTTCTCGGGAGCTGCTCTGTTGAACTCTAAAAGGAATCTTGAGCCCTGGGCGAGGGAGTGGCCTGACCTGGTGGAAAGACTGCGGGCCTGCTGGTGGAGTCTATGTCTGGCCCTGCCTAGCTCAGTCAATCTCAGCAGCTCATGTCTCCTCTTAGACCCTCAGATTCCTCATCTACAGAAGGAGAAAGAAGAGGAGATTGAATGATTTTTAAGGTCTTTATCAGCTTCTAAAAGTTTGATTTGATGTTTGTAGGAGCAATTGTTCTTTCAAAGCACCATCTTCTAACCTCAGGAAGGAAAGCCCAGGGGCCCCTGGGGTGTCCTGCCAAACTGGGAAGACAAAGATTATGACTGAGAAGGTGGGGGCAGGGCAGGAGAAGGGGGAAGAAGGGAGAATGGATCAACCCCAGGCCGGGGAAAGAGATGAATGAAGGTCCACGCCAGAGTGACATGCTCTAAGTAGGGGAAATCTTCCTAACTAGAGTTCCCATGACTTTGGCAACATTTGAAAAAAAAAAAAAAAAAAGACATCCTTAAACCCACAAAGTACTCAATTGTCCAAGCCCCAGTATGGCCAACTTCCCAAAGCTGGCTGGTCAGAGACCTTGGTGTTAATTCCTCAGCCAACTAAAAAAAGATGGTGTGAGTTCTGTTGACTTAATTGTTGGAGTGTTTCTGAGTAGGGCCGCCTCCCTCCTCTGCCTCCTCGCAGTATTATGGGCTATTCTGCATTACCTGCCCTACCTATCTTCACAATCTAGCCACAAACAGCTTCGGTTGACCACACCACTTCCCTATTGAAAGTTAATACTGTTTGACTCATTCTGTGTTACTAACCTGAAGCCAAAGAAAACAAGGCAGAGAATAACTGGCTTGTGTGGAGTTTGGAAAGCTCTTGGAGGCCCCGCTTTCAAAATCCTATACAGTAGCTTTACTATATCTCTCCGCTGCAGCTGCTGAGAAAATGAAGGAAGCAGAAGTGGTTAAAAAAAAAAGTTGGGGGTGGGGAAGAGACTGGGAAGGGAGTGGGGCGGGGTCCCCCTCCGGCTGGGAAAAGACAGGGTAATCTGCGGCAGTTTATGAGGGCTGTCTCCCTGAGCTGAGGTCTTGCTTTCACACACCAGAGTGTTCACACAGAAGAGGGACTGTTGACGGAGTTAAAAGGAGAGGAAAGTTCAAAACAGTTGTTGAAAAGGCAGCTCTCCTATTGCCTGCATAACACAGAGGAGCTGGGAGGCTGGTCTCACCAGGCCAGGCAGCCATAGGCAGAGACTCAAGGTAGACAGGCCAGGGGGAAGGTGTGTACCTTTCGAATCGGGAAAGGATTGAGGAGGGGGAATGTTGCCGGACAGAAGGCTGTCCTGGGCATCCATCCTTGCCCTCCATCCCTGTCTCCATCCCTGGCAAGGATGGAACCTTCCCTTCCTTCATTTCCTAACTGGCTCAAATGTGGTCACCAGGGTGAATAGGAGGCACTAGTGTCTTGGAATAAACAGAACTTTCCCTCCCAATGGTACCTGGCAGACAGTGGGACCAGCATCTTCATCACCATGCTGTGCTCTGTGGGAGTCTAGGCAAACAGCCACTTGCCCATTCAGGTAACTTTAGAAGGCGTCTCCCTCCTCACAGATGCCCTTCTCAGCAGGTGGCTGCTTCTGGCACGTGGACAACAGTGCATAGAAGTGAGCCTGATGCCTGAATGAGGCTGTCATGACACAAACAACCGGAAGCCTTATTTGTGAGGGAGGGTCGACGTTCTGTTCAAAACAACTTGCTGCTGTTGGCTTTTGTGCTAGTGAGTACTCAGGAGCTGTGAGTGGCCAGGGTACCCTGTCCTTCTGTACCAGCCGGGGCCTGCTCAGCCATCTGTCCAAGGGCTTTGCAAGGCCAGCCTAGAACTTCAGTTGGCGTCTGTGACAGGAGAGAGGGTCAGAGTCAGATGCTGTTCCCCTGCTGTTGGGAAAGTCCCCGAGGCCCAGGGGGCAGGGCTTTTAGAAATAGGAGGGAATTTCCTTCCCTCTTTTTAGAAGTACAGAGGAGGAGAGATCATCCTCCACACTGCTGGATGAGCATTCCAGAATAAATCTAGTCCAGGAAAGGGGCTCACTCATTCATTCATTCACTCACTCACTCATTCATTTATTTGTCCAGCATTTATGGAGGCATCACCCAACCTTGGAAGGGCCCTGCATTTACCTCGGTCCTGTCCAAACATGCTCAGTGTCTCTGCCCATTATGCATGAGATCTGCTGCTGCAGGAGGGGAACTGAGATTTCTGCAGGGGGGTTAGGAGGCCAGTGTGGAGAGCCTCAGTGCTGGTAACATGCTCACGCAAGCAGTGTGTGTGCGCCTCCTAGATCTTCTTCTCCTGGCCCCCAGGTCTTGCCTGTCTACCCCAGGACTAGCCCTGCTGATGCCTGAACTCCAAAGCCATGTCAGAAGCTCCAGGCAGCGTTCTGTGAGTCAGTGCCCATATCTCCATAGTGCGCCACCCGCCACCAATACTTTCTTTCTCTTCTGCAAGTCGCCTTCTCTTTAGAGTCTGTCCCTGGGCAGGAGCTACTCTGATCAACAAATCCATGTCACTGGTGGTTACCACTCTCTGGTTACTTTTCAGTTACGCTGTAACTGGGGGTTTCCTTGAGATAAGACCTTAACCTAGGGAGGGTTGCTAATATTTGGGATTATAGGCTGGTAGAAGAAGAAAAACCTTGAATTTGGGAGCTGTCTGCACCCCTCTTAAGAAACTGCCTCCACTTCCCCCACAGAGGGCTACCTCTGGTCAAGAGCAAAAGCCAGCAGGCGGCTTCTCTGCCCTGAGCTCAAGTTACCTCCTTAGTCACCAGACAGAAATGGACAGTGAGCCCTGGCGACCGGGGATGGCAGATTTAGATTTTGAGTGCTCTGCTTTTAGGAGAGGCCCGAGTCTCATGTGAGTGGGCGAAAAACTCCACTGCTCGTGGCAATGAGCCCTGGACTCAGGGAGCAGAGTTTTGTTTGGGTTTTTGTCCCGTGAGTCTTGGGCGCATGGTGCAGGGGGAGTGGGGAGGGGCAGGCCTGTGTGCGTCTCTGGCTTGAAGTTGTATTGGTTGTTGATCTTGCCTTGGCCTTGGCCAGCCTTTCCTGTCCATTGACTGTTGCTTGCTACACTTGTCTTGGCGCATGTCCTGAGGGCGATCACAGAACGGTGTGTGTGTGTGAGTGGATGTATGGATGTGTGATGGATGTATATGTATGTATGTGTATATGTGTGTATGTCAGTATGTGTGTATGTTTGTATATATGTGTCCCCATGTCTGTATATCTGCCTGTGTGTATATGCATGTGTGTCCCTGTGTGATATATGTATATGTGTGTGTGTGTCTGTATATATGTGTCTGTCCTGGTTTGTGTCTGTATGTGTATGTGTGTCTGTGCATGTATTAATATATGTGTCTGTGTGACGTATGTACATGTGTGTCTGTGTGTATTTATATGTGTGTATCCCCATGTGTGTTTTATATCTGTGTGTGTGTCCAGGTGTCCGTGTGTGTGTGTGTGTCTGTATGTGTTTACATGCATGCCTGTGTTTGTATGTATATGTCCATGTGTGTCTGTATGTGTGTTTATACATGTGTCCATGTGTATCTATATTTTGTTTTGTTTTGTTTTTTGAGACAGAGTCTCGCTCTGTCGCTCAGGCTGGAGTGCACTGGCGTGATCTTGGCTCATTGCAACTTCTGCCTCCTGGGTTCTAGCAATTCTTTTGCCTCAGCCACTTACTTGTAACTGGGACTACAGGCACGTGCCACCATGCCCAGCTACTTTTTGCATTTTTTAGTAGAGATGGGGTTTCGCCATACTGGCTAGGCTGTTCTCGAACTCCTGACCTCATGATCTGTCCGCCTCAGCCTCCCAAAGTGCTGGGATTACAGGCATGAGCCACCGCGCCCAGCTGCATCTGTATGTTTTTATGTGTATGGCTGTGTCCATGTGTATGTTTGTCCATGCATGTCTGTATGTGTGTATGTGTGTGCATGTGTGCCATCTGTGTTTTTGTATGTCTCTGTGTGTGTGCGTGTGAGAGGGTACTCACTACAAAGAAACAGGAGAAGCTGGTGGACTTTGCTTATGTCAGAGTGCCACTCTCAACTCAGCAAAAGAGCCTTTGACCTATTCTTTTTGATTTTTTACTATGAAAATAAATGAGTTTTCCTGATTGATTTAATTTTTTTTTTTTTTTTTTTTTTTTTTTGGAGAGGTCTCCCTCTGTCACCCAGTCTGGAGTGCAGTGGAGCGATCTTGGCTTACTACAGCCTCTACCTCCTGGGTTCAAGAGATTCTCCTGCCTCAGTCTCCCAAGTAGCTGGGACTACAGGTGTGCGCCACCATGCTTGGCTAATTTTTTTTATATTTTTAGTGGAGATGGGGTTTCACAATGTTGGCCAGGCTGGTCTTGAACTCCTGACCTCAAGTGACCCACCTGTGTCGGCCTCCCTAAGTGCTGGGATGAGCCACCAGGCCCGGACTGATTCAACTTCTAATGAGACAATTCTCATGAAACTGCTCAGTTATGATATTGTATTTTTTCTCAACAAGAAGTTTTTCTGTAGTTACATTTCAGCTGAAAACTTTAATTACAACTTCCTTCACCTGAAATGATTTCTGCTTTCCCACAACCTAGTGGAGGGTGATCGGACAGCACCAATCATGAAGGACCTGAGTACTCATTCATTCATTCAGCCAACATTAGTGAGCCTCCTAGGCTCCAGTTGGTTTTATAGGTGCTGGAGACATGGCTGTGCAGAAAAAATACAAAATCCCTGTCTTTGTAGACTTTACAGTCCCATGGGTGCAGACAGACCCTGGATAACATTAACATGCGCTATGGAGAAAACCTAAGCCAAAGGGCTAGGGATTGGCTGGATGTGGGACAGTCTGCAACTTAAAAGGGGATCTCCAGGAACTCCTCAGGGAGAAGATGACATTTTAGCAAATACTTGAAGGGTGGGAGGGATCAGGTCCACAGGGATCTCAGGGAAGAGCTTCCTGAGCAGAGGAAACAGTAAGTGCAAAGGCCCCAGGGCAGTGACACAGGGGCAAGAGCAAGGTGGCCGCTGCTGCCGGAGCAAAGAGGGGAGCTCAACCCATCTGCCTTCTAGTTTCAAGTAGGAGGCATTTGCCTTAGAAAACAGGCTTAAGAAAATGCCACCTGACCTCAGGTGACATGACCTGTACTTCATGTCACCTGAGAGGCCACTGTAGGACCATGGTTTGGGAAGGCCCAGAGTAGGAAAGCCCCATACACAGGTGGACCCAGTGAGTGCTTGCTTTCCTGTTACCACCCACAAGAGTACAAAAGCTCTTTCCGACCAAAGGCTCTGCTATTCCTGCTGGTGATTCTCTGAGGCTAAAGCATCACCCCTCTAGAAATCCCTGAGTGGGTAAAAGGGATTCCTAGGAAGTGGAGGTATCCTAGGGGACTTGCCAGGATTCATCCACCTCTAAGAGGCTTAGGGGCATGAGCTAGAGGAACAGGGGCCTGCACAGGGAGTGTGGGCGGGGTGGGTGACGGGTACTCACCTAAGACTTATGTGCCTACTGCCACTGATGGAAAAGGTGGGCATTCAGGGCAAATGTATCATTGTTTTCCAACCCAGACAAGAAGCTGGGAAATGAGAGCCTGGATGAGTGTTCCGCAGAGTGGCTTTCTTCCCAGGTGCAGCCTCTAACTTCCTAGCAAATTTTAAGGTGTGTTTAATGTCCCACTCCCTCTGGACTCAGCCTTGGGATGGTAGAGGGGGAGGGGTGAAAGCAGAATGGAATGTCCCAGTCAGTAGGGTAGCACGAAAGGCTCTGTGAAGGCTTAAGGGAGAGAGGAGAGCACCTTTGAATACTAAAGTCCAAGGTCACTCATAACTAACTGTCCAAAGGGTCACTGATGAAACAGCTGGAGGCAGAGGGAGAGTGAATTCTTAGGACACCTCGTGCAAAGCTGCTGACCCCCAGCACACAGAAAGATAGAGCAGGCCAGGTGGGATCGCAGGCTGGGCGACCTGGTGGGGATCAAGACAGAGCTCTGAGACCAACCTGACAGCTAGACTTGGCACTGGCTCCCGGAGGCCAGGTGTCTGCCTGAAAAAAGACAAAAGGGAAAACTTTGAAAGTCGTAACCTCATTAGAAGTTGTTCAAGAAAGACCGTGCTTAGAACCAGTGGAGTAGATAATCGCAGCAGATGTAATTGTTGTGAATGCTTTTAGAGTCCCTTGGAGTAATCCTTCTTAGTCTCTTAATTCCAGGCTTCCAGATACGGAGCCTCAGTGATGAAGAGACTTGTTCTTGTCCATAGCAAAGGCTGGTAGAAAAGCAGATTTAGAATGGAGAATTCTTAACGCCTACTCTAGCATTCACGTTTCCCTGGGACCATGTTGTTTCTCTAGAGGGGAGGAGGATTGTGGCATCTGCATTAACACCCGGTCCTGTGGGCACTCAGAGAACTTAACTGCTGCATTTGTGGAACGGAATAAAGGTTCCATGTAACCCTTCCCTGCCATTCCCCAAAGTCTTTCTATAGATGGCACAGCAGAAATTACTTCCTACTTGAGAATCTGGGGTTCACCTTAGCAATCAGACTGATTATCATGACAGTGACTCTGACAGAATGTGCCCAGTTATTGTAGGAGACAGAGACAGTCACACACCTGCCTATCTGCAGGGCGGAGTTTGGGCATTTTCAGCTGCTCTGTGTGTATTGAAGAGTTAAAAAAATGAAAAGACGGCCAAATAGTTATCACCAAAAGGAGGCCGTCAGTCATTGCTCATGAACACAGTCTAAACACAGTTCAGGCATATTTAGTTCGCGTGTTTCTCCCCAGCACACAGCAAATCAGAGGCAGGCAGGAGAAGGGAAGTAGTAATGCACATTGGAAGCTTGAGTATCAGGAGGAGCTCTCCCTCTCATGCAGATATTCCCAGTGTGCTCCCTGTATCGGCAGCCTCAGCATCGCCTGGGAGCTTATTAGAACTCCAAATTCTCAGGCCCTTCACCCTAGACCAACTTACCAGACTAGAATGCCCGGGTAATGCCATTGCCCACTCAAGCAGGTGAAACACAGCCTCACAGCCTGCAGGTCACAGTGTGGCTGGGGCTGTCTTCTGATTCTACACACACACTGGGAGCAGAAGTGAGATGGTTGAGGCAGAATGCAAAAGTTCAAGTGCTTTCGTGTCTCTGAGATCTAAAACTATGAAGCATTGTGCACTTCTCCACCCTGTTCGCTTTGAGTTCACAGAAATGTGTATTTCTAGGTGCACTGAGTGTACATCCCGAGTGTGTGTGTCGGTGGGTGTTGAATTTCTAGGCACACTGAGTGTACATCCTGTGTGTGTGTGTCGGTGGGTGTTGAATTTCTAGGTGCACTGAGTGTACATCCCGAGTGTGTGTGTCCGTGGGTGTTGGATTTCTAGGTGCACTGAGTGTACATTCTGAGTGTGTGTGTCGGTGGGTGTTGAGAGTGTGTGTGTTTTCAGACCTGCCCTCTTCCTGTAACTGGCCGTGTGAGATTGGGCAAATGACATAACCTCTCTGAACCTCACTTCCCACACATTAGTTAAAAACCAAGGCTGATTTCTGTAGCCATTCTCCAGTTCTGAAGTACTCCAACCTTGTGGTGTTGTCTTAGCTTAACGATATGAGAAGAAATTGGGGCGGGGGAAAGTGAGGCTACCCATAGTTACGTAGCACTGGACAATATATAAGCATGCATATATAATATGAATTAGAATGTATACTGACATACTATATACCATTATATAGTTTATATTATGTAGTATATATAATATACATGTGGTATGGTAAATAATATTGAAGAATATTTCCCAACATTAAATTAGCCAGCAGATGGTTAGGTTTGCAATTAGGGAGATTTATTTTACCATCTGCAAGGGGCTTCAGGAAGGGTCACATTCAGTACTGTCACTTTGAAATCCTAATGACCCTGCAACCTAAAGGTTAGACTGTGATACCAGGAAAAGTAAGCTGTTCTCTACACACATTGATTTCTTTTCCATTGTCATAAAACAGTAGCAAATCAAAGGAAGAAAACCCCATATTTTTATATCCAGATTCATGTAGTGAGTATCCAATTGACTGGCCAACATCTTCTGAAATACAGATATCCTTTTAAAATTGACTATATACAATTCTTATATGCTTTTAGAAGAACCACAATTTTATACATGTATATACAGAGAGAAATATATCTTTTTGGTATTATGCTTTTGCATAGATTTGGCTCAACGGCTCATCATGACAGTCTTCTGAGTATATACCTTCCTCATTTTTCTGCTAAGAATCTATCAAGAAAACTAGTAAACCCATATCGGAAACATAGACTAATATGTTGTTGACTGCCAGAAAATTCTTTATTCTATCTAACCAAAATTTTCCAAGAAACGGTGGCAATTTAACCTTATCTGGTTTCTTTAATGGAAGATCATATATTACATTTATGTTACTTACAGCCACAGATCACAATGGTGTCTTGAAAAAGGCAGCTCAGTTATCAACGAGATATGCATACCTGCTCAGTTTATTTTGTATGGCAGAAAAGTGCAAGCTGGTCTCACTATCCGTCACAAAATATCATAACATTTAAGGATGGCCTAATGAGCAGCCAACCCCGAAAACAATAGGAATGCCTTTGGAATGAAGTAAAATTTTGCAAATGGCATTGACTTATTTTTATTATATACAATTTTTTTCCCCGTTTTTGGATTTTTATGACTCTGCATACATAATAAAATTCCAAGCAAGTACTTTCATTTTTTTCAAAAATGAGAAAATGGTAATTTAGGACCTTTTTCAACTCTGCTTAAGATTAAGATGTCCCAGGGTGAAATCTTGATGTGCCCACTACTTTAAAGCACCGCCCTGTAAACATTCACAGTTGATTCCAAACATGCTGAAGAAGCCAAGCTGCCAGCATGCAGGTGTTCAGAGCTGCATCCTGGTTCTACCCAAGGGCTTGACCCAGGGTCGAATTCCCTGTTGCCCTCTAAAGCCCGGTACTCAGTGAGAAAGAAGAAAAGTGAATTGGATAGTAGACATTTTCCATACTCCTCTATTTAACATTCGGGGGGCAAATGAGCCTTTTAACTGAACACAGATACAGGAAACTGAAGACATAAAGTATTCATTTTCCCCAGCTTGAAAGTTTATATCGGAAGTTCCTATATTTCATGCAAAATATTGCTATTTGGCACATGAGGTCTGATGGTTTCAGAAAGTAAGAATTAGATGTTCCTTTGATCTAGCTTATAAGTGCATCCGAACCACACCTTGAATATGATAATGCTTCTCATTTCCCCTGTGCCTTGGTGTTACAGCTCTCCAGCACCATTGTGAGCCTGAGGGTCAAGACCCCTACCAAGGCAATAACGTTCCTACTTACTCCCAGAACACACGTGGGGAGAGTGGAATGGGCTCTTCCCCAATCCTCCAGCATTAAACTCAGCCCTGAGACTCCCAGGGCTTAGAAAACAGCTTAGAGTGAAGAATTGTTTTCTCTGAGAGTTATGCCTGAACACTTCTGCTAAAGCAGACAGTCATCAGTTAATCTCTATAAATGACTACAATTTTGGCAGGTATCAGCTGGTATAGAAATTGCTCACAAGTTAAAGCTCTCATTTCTAAGTATATAGTAATGAGGGGGACTAATTAAAATAAAAAACAAAGAAACAAACAAACAAAAAATACCTCACGTTGTGCCTGACCACAGGACTGGCTTACCTGGAATGATGATTCCTGTTGGGTGTCTCCGTGGCACAGGTCCCCACGCTTGCTGGCTAAGAGAGACACAACTGCCAAGAGCTTTTCTTCCAAGGCTGGCTGTAGACTCTACCACGTCAAGTGCTGTGTATTCAGAATGACCTCGCTCACATCACTCTCCTGGGTCACCCACTGTCCTTGACACAGTGTTCTTCAAAAATGCCACTAAGTGCCTGAGGAATGTGAAGTTTTGAAATGAGCACAAAACCTGCCGGCAGACTTTGCCGACTGGCATTATTTCTGAGGCAGATAGAGCTCTCCACAATCATGGTTCCTGCCTTCTTCTTTACCCCAACTCGTAATGCCAGGCATTAGACTGTGGTAGGAGGTTAAAGGGCTGAGTTACTACGTTTTGAATGGTTGTTCCATTGGAATTGTTTGTTTTTCTGCAAGAAAACTGCAGATTTTTCAGTTTGATCATCAGGAAGCCAAGGATCTATGGCAGAGATAAGAGGAGGGAGGAGCTAAGGAAGGCTTCATCCAGAGGCACTGAGTCACACCATGGCTGACCAACACAGAGCGTTCTAGAAAAAAGACATTTTCATACTTCTGAGGGAAAGGGATGATGGGGGTTGCTGCAAGACCTGGCCCCATGGCCTTTCATCCACAAAGCCGGTGCTTAAAATACTCAGCCGAGAACAGGCCTCCCACATGCATGCTGAGCCTGCGTGACTCAGGCTGTTTGCGTTCAAGTCTCCTGTTGTGGGCTGGAGCGCTGAATCAGAGTCCAGATTTGCCTTGGTGACACATGACAAGAGGGGCCATTGCATTTGAACTACATAAATATTATGCTTAAGTATTTTTCCTCATTTTGGAGCCAAACAGGTCTCGTTAATGATAAAATCACTGCAATATAGTGGGCCCTTTTTTTCTGGTCTGGAATTTGAGACAATGTCAACTGTGCCAAGGGGCCTGGCAGCAGGAAGAAATGGCCAGCCATGGAGATTTGCAGCCATCATGCAAGTTATACCATTTAATTTTATAATTGTAGCCATTGGGAGCTGGACTACAGTGCACTTCTCGTGGTCTGCTCTTACCCCAGGCTGCGGGAGTGGAATCAAGGGGACCTCTTTCTAGTCTAGGATTGGGTCAGGGCATGTGAAAGAGCACTTTATGGGGGCAGCGGGCAGGCTGTTTCTCAATCTGGCTTTGGGGACATTTGACAATAGGGAACAGAGGTTGTGCAATCGATCAAGGACTCTTTATTGGAACCATAAGGCTGAGGAAGCAGCAGGAGGCCATTGTCTTTAAAAGAGAAATGAATGGCCCAGGCCTCCTGTGGCTACCTCCCTACCTTGGAGCCTCAGCTTTGCACGACAGGACTGGCTCTGGTTTAAGGACATTTTGAGAAAACCGTAGGCCCCAGTCCCCCATGAGTGGCCTCTGCTTGCTGCTTCCTGGTGACAGTTGTTTTGGTGAAGAGCATGATGAGGACAGTTGCTATCTATATAGACACCGAGGGGCCCACCATCCCACCCTATATAGACACTGAGGGGCCCATCATCCCATCCCACCAGTCCTGAGCCCCCTGGGGAAGCTCACCAGATAGGCTGTAGCTACCTCTGGGCTCCAGTGGGCCTATTCTGCTGGGAATATTGGACAAGACACAGGCGAGGCCTTCCTGTCAACTCCTTCTTAGGGGTACATGGGGGAGTCGGCTTCAGGGAAGAAGGAATGCTTGTGAAAAGCCTGTGAGGAGAGGGAGAGGGACAGGGGCTGAGGGGCTGAGGATGCCCTGCGTGTACCTGGAAATCGGACCTCCCCAGAGGCTGTGGGTTTGCAGCCACGCCTCATTTCCTCTTGGAAGGGGCCCTACCACTAAGCTGCGGGGCCCACTTTGCCGCCTCTAAAACGTGCCAGTGGCTGGGTTTGCAGTAAGGAACAGCCGTTCTGATGCCCCTGGGAGGCCACCTTTCCTGGCTGCCACAGCATAGCCCCTGGCATGTGGCCATGTGCCAACAATTAATGCACCTCTTTCCCTCCTGGCATCACCACCACCGCCAAGTTCTGTATCTCAGTGAGTTGTGCCCATTGGAAGTGGGTGTAGAGGGTTGGGGAGGGTGCCAAGGCCCAGACTGGGGGAGCACTCTGTGGCCAAGGCGGTGAAAGGGGGCCCATTCTGCTGAGAGGACAGTGGCCCCAAATTCAGCTGGCATATCTCTAGCGAGTCTATGTTGGGGTGAGGGGAGAGAGAGGGGAAAGACAAGAAAAGCCCCAATTTTAGGAAATCCACAATACTTTTTCTGATCTCTTCCCTCCCTCCTTCCCTCCTCCCATCCCCTCCCCTCCCTGCTCCCCACAATAGGACATCGGCAGAAACTAGATGATCAGACCAAGCCCGGGAGCTTGTCCTTTTCCGAGCGGCTCAGTGAACTGGAGCAGCTGCGGCGCACAGCCATGAGGGTCAGCCCACACCACCCAGCCCCCACGCCCAACCCTCGTGCCTCCCTGAACCACTCCACTGCCTTTAACCCTCAGCCTCAGAGTCAGATGCAGGGTAAGTACCAGACGGAGCCCACTGCCCGCCTCTCCTGCACCTGGGCCACCACCCACAGCTGGCCCCCATGTGCACACACCTTCCCAGACCAACTGGGGTTTCCCCTTGATGCTCAGAGAAAGGCCTCGAACCAACAGCACCACCTGGGAGCTGTTGGAAATGCAGAGTCTTGGGCCCCACCCACCCCAGACCCACCGAGTCAGATCTGCATTGTAACCAGATCCCCACAAGGAAAAGCACTGCTACAGAGGATACGAGGAGCTCTGGGTATGGATATCCATATTGGATAGATAGCTCTCTTGAATTTTTTAAGAGTTAGCTTTGGCTATGCTATTTTTTTACCTATCCATTAGGCTTGAAGACACACACGCAGACACACACACACACACACGTCAAGCAAAGTGAAGATGGGATGTTTCAAGTTCTCGCTATTGCCACATTATTTGTGGGTTTTGTATCTAGTGTTTTTTTTATTATTAAGAAATAGTTGAAATGTATGGATGTCATCACATCAAGGGTGTTATTTGCAAATCAATAGAGAATGCAGGTCCCCCCAGCCCATGGGGCTAGCTGGCAATTACTAAAGCGCTGTAAGATGCAATAATTGCCTGAGGCCCACTGTGCCAAATTAGATAATACAAGAAGTTCATTTACACTGTAGACCAGTGACGTCAATGACTGTTTGCTCTGTGATACCGTTTCAAAAATCCAAAATGCAGACTTTTCTCTGTGCCATGCAGGATGCAGCTATGTGTGATATGGTTTACAGTAATATTTCTTTCTCAAAGTAGCAGGCTTGTTAAGGAAAAGATAAGCAACACATCTGGGGAAAAGGGCAGGTGGCCAGCAATCGATGTGGTAGCTCTTTGCCCCTCTCGGACAGCAGGAATTAGCTTCCCCAGGCATTTTCTGTATGTGAGTTGTATTGTGGGATGTACAAATATCATCTGTTCCTTTGGGTTTCCAGGCCAGTAGCCCTCTATTTTGGGTTCAAACATGGGTTCTCAGGCCGGGCGCGGTGGCTCACACCTGTAATCCCAGCACTTTGGGAGGCCAAGGCGGGCGGATCATGAGGTCAGGAGATGGAGACCATCCTGGCTAACATGGTGAAACCCCGTCTCTACTAAAAATACAAAAAATTAGGCAGGCATGGTGGCGGGTGCCTGTAGTCCCAGCTACTCGGGAGGCTGAGGCAGGAGAATGGTGTGAACCTGGGAGGTGGAGGTTGCAGTAAGCCGAGATTGCACCACTGCACTCCAGCCTGGGCAATAGAGCGAGACTCCGTCTCAAAAAACAAACAAACAAACAAACAAAAACATGGGTTCTCAAAAGGCATGCCCACTGTCTTCCATGGAGCTTGACAGCCCATGCCATTAGCTCTCACTGTTAGGTTTCTGGGGAAGGTTCTTCTACTTGATTGGAAAATTTCCAAATAAATCTTTCCAGAAGATACTATGCACACAGCTAAGTGGCCTGTCTGTGGAGTAACCCTTTTGTAAACAAACAGAAACCTAAAGCTTGATGTTTTGGGGGGCTGCCTGTCATCTATAGGTTCATTTAGGTGTATTTAGGAAGAGGATCCATGAAACCACTGGTTTCCTGTTACATAATAATCATTAATAATGATTTAAAATGTGTACATTGATTTTTTAAAATTCCAAAATACAAGCGTATATGGTAAATTAAGTCAAGTGGTATGTTCAGTGAGCGAGATGGGCTTGGGGCAAAACAATACTTTGCTTCCAAAGAGGATACAACTCTCAAGGAGATTCTTTCATCTTGCCTTTAAGATCATTTAAACTAATTCACATAATCTTCAGAAAACTAATTCACATCATCTACTCATGTGTAAAATCAAAAGGAAGACTCTGTTTTCTTAGTCTCTCATTGCCTAACTGGCCATTTATACTACTAGGTTGATTAAGGGATTTGCCTTTTTCTGCTGATATGGGAACAAAAAGTCTTAAGCATTTTTAAAGGCAATGGAAAATTCAGCCACATGGGGGAAAATTGATATTGTCACCATTGAGTTGCTCTGTTTCTTGGTGAAGAGTGAATCCAATCTGATTTCCTTCTTCATCAGATATGCCTCTTTAACAAAAAAAAAAAAAAAAAAAATGGGGGGAAGTTGCACATTGAATTCTCATCCTCTGAAGCTCCTGGGCAAAAGCATTATTGTGGACCGTGTGATGGGCATTCGTCAGCTCTTTGGAGACCTATATGCTTAGTAGAGTATCAGGTTTAACACTAAGCATCGCCCCTTTTTTGTTCCTCTTGAAAACTTTTACTTCTGCAACATTTAAGAAATCATAACTCGCTTTTAGAGTTCCCTACGGGCTTGGTTGCTACTCTAAAGAATGTGTGAACTATATTGCTGGTGTTCTTTCTTTCCAAAATATGAATTTGATATTCAGTACTTCACTTGTAAAATTTTAGGAACAACTTTTAAAAAATAAGTATCCAGAATATTTTCATGTGAAACAACTTTTCCTTTTCCTTTTGTTCTTTCTTTCCTATAAGAAAACGCTGTTTTACGCTAATCATGTTTTGAGTAGACCCTTGGGCTTTTTCTCTTGAAATTGGAAAGTTAACAGGCATAATATGCAAGTCTTGTTCAGCCAAGACCTTCAGTTTGTTCTTGACAGTAGGAAAATGCTTATTTTCCAGGCTCAGCCCTGAAGTTTCTATGTTATATTTACGAAGATACTTTAAGAAATACAGCATGTGTTTCTGGCTTTCTTTGAAATGGCAGTGGTAGTTTTCAGAAAAATATCCAATTTGTCAGAGTAGTTCTACAGTGGTGCTGTCCAGATGCATGAATGTTTTTCAGCTTTACAGAAATGTCAGTAACTGGGGGTTTGGCGAGCTTGCCGGGATTTATAGAGAGGCTCAGGAACCCTACCTTGCTAGGACTTTATCAGAAGGGTTATGCCAGCTCCTCTAACTCTGTCAGCAAGAAAATACTGATATAGAATAGCACCAATACTTACCTAGAATCACATGTGCTGGAGGGTCACTCAAAATAGACATCTCAAATTATCTGAAGCACGGTACAGATTGAGAGGGGGCAAGTTGTCATGCCACTAAACCACTGTTTATTTGTTGAGGTCTTAACTATTAAAGGGCTGAGGTTTATTTCAACTTCCTATTTTACCAGGTCTTAAACTGGTAAAGCCATTTTGTCATGAAATAGAATAGAAAGCCATTTTGTCATGAGTAGACCCTTGGGCTACACGTTTCTCCCAGTCAGGACACCATCATTAACTTCTACGATCGAGTCTTAGAATTCTTTTTTAATTTATTTCAAAAGATAGAACAGGGCAGATTCTAGAGCTGGTGGTACCGATGCCTGTTCAGTCACAACTCCCACCTAGAGATGGGTTTGGGCAACCCGAGTGAGTGATTTTAAAATTTCACCCCTGATTGACCAAATATGATGTATCACATTTAAGGTGTCGTAATTTCCTCCTTTCTGGGAATATGAGGATGGAGTAATAGATGCTGGTACAGAAAACTGAAACCTAGATAAACTAGGAAGCCCATTTTGTTGTTCTTCTGCATGCTGGTTGTCATAAGCATGTAGGAAGAAGATTTAACTCTTTAACTGGACCAGTTGTGAGCTATTTTGACGTGGGTCAGACATTTGTATATATTATTCCATTCCCTCAACAATCCTGTGGTATCATTTATAGACAGAGAAATCGAAATTCAGAGGTTAAAAATTGCCCAATATCTCAAAGATTGTAAGTGATGAATTTGGACGCAAACCCAGACCTTCCTTGCTACAAAGCCAATGCAAGTGGGGTGGCCGTTCCCTGGGCGTGCACCCTTGGGTCAAGGATCGATTTACTACAGGGCTGACCAGTGTCGAGAAGAATCCCAATCACCAAAGGAGGGATGGAAGAAGTGTTGGGCTATCCACTCACTTGGCATTCTTGTACTGAACATGTTCTATTATAATTAGATGTTGATAATAAGAAGAATTTTGGGGCCAGGCTGTGTGGTGGGCACCTTAATAAACTGTCTCCTTTGGTACATGTGCATTTGTTTATAAAGTTTGGGAGAAAAGAAAACTCAGAATAATGAATCTCTAAATAAGAGTGAAAGAGGGAGTATATGAGCAGGGAGAAGGCTTACCAGCCACTCTGTTTACTTTATTGGGGCCATTGCCTTCCTACTTTTGAAGTTCATTGGGACCAAGTGCTTATCATCCAAACCCAGTCAACATCTGATCCACTTTTATGAGTATGCGTGCCTCACTTTGAGTGTTCCATATGGCCAAGAGGGGTCCCTGACCTCTCAAATCATCTCTTGATTTTTAGTATTCCAAGTAACTTCTGTCTTGCTAATTATTTTCCCCCAAAATTAAAGTTACTTAGGAAGGACTATATTCTGGTGCTGCTGTCTGCAAAACTCTGAGATACTGAAATGACCCTGTTTCTCAGCTGTATAGAGTTATTTAAGTCCGTCTGATTCTCTCTTTATCATCTGGATAGACAAAAGGAAGAAAACCTTTCCACCTTCCTGTAGGAGAAGGAGATAAATCCTCTTTCCAGCCTTGGAGGTAAAATATCCAACTGCATTGCATTGCTTTCCTTTCTCTCTCCCTCTCCTTCCCTCTCTTCCTTACTCTTCTAGCAATTTGAAGTTTAAAAACAAAGGGAGTAGGGACTATTTGATTACCTTGGAAGTGGAGGCTACAATCAAACACCAGAAATCCTCATATGTGAATCTAAAAATGGTCATTTAATGGTTACACAAAGTAACATATTCAGAATGTGAGAAATTAATTTATATAATAGGCTACAAACATGACAGGTGAATGGTTTTATTTAAAAATAGCTTTTAACAAGGTGTAGTAGGGTATGAGAGCCTTTCCAGGTCTATAGCATTATAATCTTACCCCGACAACAAGCCTGAATCAGGTGTTCACAGGAATAAATAAAAATGATTAAAGGAAAGAAGGGAGAGAGAGAGAAAAAATGAAAACCAGTGGGATGACTGCAGAGATTCACTGCAGGGCTTGATCTTAATGACGAAATATTTCTTCTGTAGACTGCATATGTTCTGAACTTTCCCCTTATGCTTGTAAATATGTAGGCCAGCACACCCACGCACTAAAAGGTTTCATTTGGAAGAATAATAGTTTCAGCAAAGATGTAGTTGGAGCATGTATTTGATATTGATGGCTACATATCAGAAGGCTTGAGCTGGGAATCTAATAGCCGAGAAAGATCGCAGATTATAGTGGCTAAGAAAGAATGAGGGCTCAACAGGCAGACTACCTTAGTTTCTACCACATTCACTATAGGACTTTTGGCAAGTTACTTAACCTTTTAAAGCCTTAGTTTTCTTATCTGCAAAAGAGGAGTAATAATTATACTAGCAGATCCTAGGACCACTGTGAAACATAAAGCAGTGGACATTAGAGCCAGCCCATGGTTAACACTCAAAAACTGTTAGCTGTTATGATCAACATCAATAATATCAAGTTGTCGTAGTCTTATATATTATAGACTGGGTAATATATAAAGAAAAGTTTATTCGGCTCATGGCTATGGAGGCTGGGAAGTCCAAGAGCAAGGTGCCATCATCTGCTGAGAGTCATCCCATGGCAGATAGGTGGAAGGGCAAGAGAGCATCTGTCAGAGAGCTCACTTTTATGACAAAGCCACCTCCATGATAACTAACTTACTCCCTCGATGGTAGCATGAATTCATTCGTGAGGATGGAGCCCTTATGACTCAATCACCTCCCAAAGGCCCCACCTCTCAACATTGCCATGATGGCAACCAAGTTTCCAACATATGAACTTTTGAGAAGACACATTCAAACCATAGCATTCCACCTCTGACCTCCCCAAATTCATGTGATTCTCATTTTAAAAATACATTTATTCCATCCCAGTGGTCCCCAAAGTCTTAACTCTTTCCAGCATTAACTCAAAAGTCAAAAGTCCAAAGTCTTGTCTAAACCAGATATGGGTGAGATGCAAGGAAACATTTAAAGCAAATTCCGTTAGCTTTGTGAAATCAAAAACAAGTCTACTATAATACTTCCAAAATATAATGGTGGGACAGACACAAGGTAGAAATTCCTACTCCAAAAGAGAAAAACAGGCAAGAAAATAGGGGTAACTGGTCCCATCTAAGTTCAAAATCCAACAGGGTAAACAATATTAAGTCTTAAAACTGGAGAATAATCTCCTTTGACTCCATGTTCTGCCTTCTGGATACAATGGGGCTAAGGCTAGGCCCCCAAGGCCTTGGGCAGCCCTGCCCCTACAGTTTTGCTGGGCTCAGCCCAAACTTCACCTCTCTCAAGTTGAAGTCTTGTGTCTGCAGCATTACCAGGCTAGAGTTGCACACTGGTGGCTCTGCAGTTCTGGGTTCTCAGGAATAGCCCCAATTCTGTGTCTCCATTAGGCACAGCCTTAGTGGGGACTCTTTGTGGCAGCTTCAACCTCACATTTCTGTTCAACATTGCCCTGCTAGGTACTGTCTGCAGTGGTATTCCCCTGTGGTAGGTCTTGGCCTGAGCTTCTAGGCAGTCTGTGGCATCCTTCGTAATCTAGGTGGAGGAAGCCATGCTTCCACAGCATGTATTCTGCATGCCTACGGAATTAGCACCACATAGAGACCATCAAGGCATACTGCTTGTGCCCTTCAGAATGGCAGCCTAGCTATACCTAGGCCCACTGAAGCCACAGCTGGGGTGGCCAAGGTGTGCTGCACCAGGATGCAGGAAGCAGAGACTAGAGGCAGCCCTGGGCAGTGAGCCCATGAAGGGTGCCCCAGGCCTGTCCCCTAAAATCATTCTACCCTCCTAGAGCTCTGGGCCTATGATAGGAGGAGCAACTTGAAGATCTCTGAAATGCTTTTCGGGGTCTTTCTCCCATTGTTTTGATGAACAGAATCTGTCTTCCTCGCATTCATACTAATCTCTTTGGCAAATGGTTGCTTGGCCACACCCTTAGTACTCTCTTCCAAATACACTTTCACTCTTTACATGGCCAGGCTGCGAATTTTCCAAATCTTTCCATTCTGCTTCTCTTTTAATTGCAAATTTCATCTTTAAGTCATT
The DNA here is from genome assembly GCF_029289425.2 of Pan paniscus. Taxonomy (NCBI): domain Eukaryota; kingdom Metazoa; phylum Chordata; class Mammalia; order Primates; family Hominidae; genus Pan; species Pan paniscus. Next base: position 30,950,535 of record NC_073271.2, on the reverse strand, counting down.
CTTTTGCTATCACATCTCACTATATGTAGTTAAAAGTAGCCACACAGCAGCCTCAATGCTTTGCTGCTTAAGTATTTCTTCCACAAATATCCTAGTTCATCCCTCTTAAGTTCTGCATGCCATTAAGTCCTAGGACACAGACACAATTTCACCCAGCTCTTTGCAACCTTATATTTTATAAATATGGCCTTTACTCCAGTTTCCAATACCTTGTTCCTCATTTCTATCTGCAGCCTCATCAGAATGGCCTTTACCAGCATTCTACCAGCACTCTGGTCACATACACTTAAGTAATCACTTAAGTAATCTCTACGAAGATTTAGACTTCCCCTAGTTCTGAGGTCTTCTTTCAGAGCCCTCACCAGAATTGCCCCTAATGGCAGAACCGTTCTTGGCAATGCAGGCTTTTTTCTAGCCTGCTCCTCCAAACTTGTTCAGCCTTCACGGTTATACAGTTCCAAAGCCACTTACACACTTTCAGGTATTTGTTGTAGTAACAACCCCACATCTTGGTACCAACTTTCTGTCTTAGTTCTTTTGTTAAATGCCTGAGACTGGGTAATTTATAAAGAAAATAAATTTAATTCACAGCTGGGCACAGTGGCTCATGCCTGTAATCCCACCACTTTGGGAGGCCAAGGCAGGCAGATCACTTGAGGTCGGGAGTTCGAGACCAGGCTGGCCAACATGGTGAAACCCCCATCTCTACTAAAAATACAAAAAAAAAAAAAATTAGCTGGGCATGGTGGCACACACCTGAGTCCTAGTTACCTGGGAGGCTGAGGCAGGAGAATCGCTTGAGCCGGGGAGGTGGAGGTTGCAGTGAGCTGAGATCATGTTACTGCACTCCAGCCTGGGTGACAGAGTGAGATTCTGTCTCAAAAAAAAAAAAAAAAAGAAAGAAAGAAAACAAAAGAAATTTATTTCATATGGTTCTGGAGGCAGGGAAGTCCAAGAGCATGGTGCTGGCATCTGGTGGGGTCCTTGCTGCATTAACCCAAGGCAGAAAGCAAGGGGCACAAGAAAGCATGTGCAAGAGAGCTTGCTTTTATAACAAAGGCACTTCACCAATAACCCACTCATGTGATTATGGCATTAATCCATTTATGAGGGCAGAATCCTCATGACCCATTTGCTCCCTGCAAAGGCCTCATCAACACCACCACAGTGGGATCTAAGTTTCCAACATGTGAACTTTTGAGGGACATAATCAAACCACAGCACAAGTATATTAGTTTCCTGTGGCTGTTTTAACAAATAACCACAAACTTGGTGGCTTAAAACAACAGAAATGTATTCTCTCTTAGTTCTGGAGGCCAGAAGTCCAAAATCAAAGTGTTGGCAAGACCATACATTCTCTGAAGCCTCTAGGGGAGGATACTTCCTTATCTCTTCCAGCCACTGGTGGCATTCCTTGGCTTGTGACTGTATCAGACTGTATCATTCCAACTTCTTCTTCCCTCTTTATATGGCCTCCTTTGTGTCATCTCTTTTGTCTCTTATAAGGATACATGTTACTATATTTAGACCCACCCAGGTAATTCATGATGAACTCAAAATCCTTCACTTAATTATAGCTTCAAAGGCCCTTTTCCAAATAAGGTCACATTCACAGTTCTGGAGGTCAGGAAATGGACATATCTTTTCTAGAGCCACCGTTCAAACTGCTGTATCTTTGTACAAAAGACAGGGGACATCAGACCACTGACCAGGCACAGCAGGTGAGTCCAGAGATAACTCTCCCAAGTCCATCCCCCAGAACAAACATGGTAGACAGGTAAATGTGAACTGAACATCTCATGCACAAATGCCCCAATCGTGTTACTATAACCTCAGTCCATCATTTGTTTGAACGCAACATCATAGATTTTTATTTCCCAGCCAGAAAAATGTATGATTTTTTTTAGATGAGATCAGATATTTCCTTAATATTTTCTAGAGCACCTATACCGATGGAATCAGAGGTCCTGACAGTCATAGAGAAAGAGCTCTCTTCCCTGTGTCCAGGGAGCAGTGCCAGATGGGGAAACAGGAGGCCCAGGTGCCTCTTGTCCTAGCCTCCAAAAGCTCATGACAGCTTAGATGGTAGGAACAGAAACATGGGAACAAAAGATGACATGATGACCAAAGCCAGACAGTTGGGATGGACTCAAGAATTTGACCTCCCAAAGCCAGGCATGTCACTGTTGTTTTGAAGCAAGCTGCCTTTTAAAAAAGTGACTTGATTGCCAGGCATTGTTGACTACACACCCATTTCAAAAGGATGGTGATTTACAAATTGCCTGAAGATAGTCTTTCAAATTTGGACATTTAAAAAAGAAACTTTTACTGTAGTCATGAAGTAGTATCAAAGTTTACCACAAGTTTGTATTGAGAGAAGAACAAACAATATATGCTAATATGAAAAACAGCTCTACTTAGAAAGCTACTGCTTGGGTTTTCTTATTAGGCATAGTTCTCCAGACTGAGTTGGTTTTACTCATCTACATGATTTTTCCTTGCCTTATGGAACAGAAATTCAGGCCCACTCGAATTCAGTTATTTTAGGGCTCTTTAAAATCCAGTATTTGTGATTTAAATGATGCGGAGGGACTTTCATTACCTCTGTCTTTGCTTATTTCTCTCTGGCCCTCAGAACACCCCACCCTGACCTTTAGGGGAAATTGACAGAGGCAGAGGGTTTCACCTGCCTCAATTGTCACCAGCCCTGTTACATTCCTCCTTCCAAGCCTTAGCCTCACAGGGACCTTCTCATTATTGAACAATTGCCTTCAAAGCAGTAGAATAGCCCAATTGTTATGGAGATTAAAGATACCGATTGCAAAACTCCTGTAAATAAAATCTTCACTGACAAACCCAGTTTCTTTTCATAGGCTTTTCTTCTGTAATCTCTTTCTGGCAGAACATCTCATGTTTTGATGTTAGAGATTCAGTTACCAACCACAGTAAATAAAGCAAAATAATAATAGAAAAATAGTATAGAACTCACCCTAAAAACAAACATTGGCCAACCATGTTTATTTTTTGTCTCTCTTTGCACTCCTGAGAATTGATAGGGGAAGAATGTACCACCTCTTATTCAGGTGATTTCTGATTAGCAAGCTATGGAAAGTCTTCAGGTTGAGTTTTAGCCAGTTCACGCTCCCCTAAATGGCATAGAATAGACTATTTTCTGTTTTAAGAAAAAATAGAACAATGGCACCAAATGCTTGACTGAATGTTTGACTAAACGTTGACTGAATCATGGATAGGAAAGATTGGGCAGAAAAGACAGCCACTGCCTCCAGACACAGGATGCCACAATCCTGGGCACCATCATTATTCCATACAACCTTAGGGTCATTTTTAGGGTTTAGAACTTTCTCAATAGGGTTTCAAGATTTTGAAAAGTGTCTTCCAATTCTGATCTCTGTAGATCCTGTTATGGGAATTAACCTTTTTGGAAGGGGATTCTTGTTCTTAAAGATGAAATTCCCTACTTTCTTTCCTGGAGGGAATCAGTATGGGCAGAGGGAAGAGGAGATGGCGATTCTGACCTGTGTGTCTCATGTCACCTAACACCTATGGGGTGGCATGAAACTTGAGCTTTAAAACACACCAGGGGCCAGGCACAGTGGCTCATGCTGGCAATCCCAGCACTTTGGGAGACCAAGGTGGGTGGATCACCTGAGGTCAGGAGTTCGAGACCAGCCTGCCAACATGGCAAAACCCCGTCTCTACTAAAAATACAAAAATCAGCTGGGTGTGGTGGCGGGCACCTGTAATCCCAGCTACTTGGGAGGCTGAGGCAGGAGAATCGCTTGAACCTGGGAGGCAGAGGTTGCAGTGAGCCGAGATCAGGCCATTGTACTCTAGCCTGGGTGACAAGAGTGAAACTCCATCTGAAAAAAAAAAAAAAAAAAAAAACCACCAGGAATGGAAATGGTGCTTAATTCCTCTACCGTCTTGGTTCTTCCACCCAGTCTGAACTGGGTCACTGAATCTTAGCCTCCGTAAGTCAACATCATCAGTTCCGTTTAATAAGACTTGGGCCACTATAATGTCCAGCTCAATCCTCCTGGAAGTATGGAGGACACTGCAGGATCCTTCAGTTGATGTCATAAAAGCAAAGCATCCCTAGGGAAGATCTGTGAGTCAAGCCTCAAGGCCCTCGCTGAGTCAGTGCTAACTTGAGTATCAGGAGCTCACCCGTCTGGGACGGTTAAGTCTCCCAGCCCTGTAAATTGCCAGTTCCTGCTATGGATGATGTCCTCTTTACCTTACGGCTTTATGTGTTCAACCTGAGTCATTCTAAAGCCAGATCCAAGACCCAGAGAACTTATGCTGTGCCAGTTGCTCTTTATATCACTGGAAGGACTACATATGTACACTTGCTTTGGGATTTTTTTAAAGAACATCTCAAGATAAAAAGGGAGGAAGAAATAATGTGACTAGGGATTGCACTTCCTGGAGTTGCAGGTCACATGAGGGACACGAACATGGTGGTTTGATTAAGTCTCGCGGGATTATAACACTGTTGTGGCCACTCTCACTCCATTAGTGCATCTCTCTGCACATATCAGATAGCAAATTATATAATGATAAAGTTATTAAAATATCTGTAAAAGTCAGCACAGGCTCAAGAGCTCAACTTGGCCTTTCTGCCCACTAAGTGGTTTATTTAGCTCTCTCATCTCAAGGCCGGTTAATCTTCATCTATACTTTGTTGTAAATCACCCGCTATGTGGAACAGCCATAACTGCCTGAGTTTTAAGATGCGCTTCTGTTGGTCATCCAACAAGGCTGGTATCTTAAAGATGAATGCAGAAGCTTTTGAAGCATGAGACTCACCCATTTCCCCGTTTTAAAATGATAGCCTTTGTTTGTGATTGTGTCTATACCTGGGTTATCACAGAGCAGTTATGACAGCAAGATTATGACAAGGACATTGCCTGGTTCACATGTTTACTGAAGGGAGTAATAAAATAATGATAGCTCGTATTTATAGAACAGACCAATGTTGCTGGTTCACTGAATCCCCACCACCAGTCACCTGTAGGTGCATGACATGGTTAGGGGGAAGCATTGCCCGGAAGGTCCTGCCTGTGGTGTCTGCTTTGTTTTCACGTGACCCAGCACTGTTTCCTTTACCACCAAGTCCCAGTCCCTCATCTATCATGTAAGTGATTAACCAGGTTGTCTTCAACACTAACATTCTGTCATTCTGGATACTGCAGTTCCCGTGAATTAATGGTCACCCCTAACTAACATTCTCAGGAAAACCAGTAGGGTTGCCCCAGAGCCCCTCACTCTGCTGCTTATTTGGAAGGAGCCTTTATAGTTTTGCTGTGTGAGAGGCTCTGAGCCACCATATGTTCCTAAATGAGAGAAGCCGTTGCCCAGACATGGATCTGTTTAATTTAATATGATTTACCACAAATTACGAAGCATGACTTCAAAATTGAATTTGTGCAAAATTACTGATGGCCAATTCAGTGGAAGGGAAGGGAAATCTTGTTATTCCTATTCCAGAATCTCTTCCCGATTTCCTCATTTGATTCTTTCACGCCTTCGGGTAGGGGAGGGGAATGCATTCGCGGCTCTAGAAAGAATTGTCCTTATTTTTGAACTTTCTCCCTGGTCATACATGGCTCCCTCAGAGGAAGACACAGCACCCTGGAGATGTTAAGGCAGATGTCAGTTCTTCTGTCCATCCCTCTCCCCAGCCAGGATAGAGCTATCTTTTCCATCTCATCCTCAGAAGAGACTCAGAAGAAAGATGGCAGCCCTCAGAATGCACGTTATGAGGAAGGCAGAATGTGGGTCTGTAATTCCTCCGTGTCCCTTCTCCCCCTCTGCAAACCGTCGTAACAATAATAGTTCCTAACACATGGGAGAATTGTGAGGATTAAATGAGTTAGCCTGCAGAAATCACTTGATGCACAGCACATGGGAAGCATTGTGTGTATTTATTAATCCTTCACAAAGTCTTTGAGATATATTTTTATCAAATATTTAGCATGGATCCCGGTACACTTTCAATACTTAATAAATGGTCAGTGTTATTCTTTTTCACTATTATTGCTATTTATGTGCTCTTATTGGTGGCATTGTTGTATCACCAGTTAGGTGTACCCCTCGGTCCTCTCCAAGTCACACAGCTACTCTGCGATAATTCCCCCAGTGTCTCCTTATTCCTCGGGAGCCCCAGAGTGGATAAAGGTATTGGTGGTTTTAGTGGTATTTTCATTTGAGTTTTGTTTCCTTGGATAAACCCAAACAGGAGACCTTCCCATAACCACTGTTCCACAAGACCAAATGGTAAACTGTTAAAGTTGAAAGGACCTTAAACTTCTTTGCTCAAAGCCCTATATTTTACTCATGAGACACTCGAGGCCCAGGGAGTTTCAGTGATTTTCCGAATTAGAGGCAGACCTAACATCCAGGTTTTCTGGCTCCTGGCCCAGTGCTCTTCCCATTGGCTGGTTCGGTTCTGCCTCAGAGGTAGCCTCGGAACAGTCTCTGGGGTTGGTATGGATCATTCACTTGGGCACTGAACCATGCTGTGCGTCACACTGCCTTTTTCTGGAAATACACCATCTCAGGGAGATGCTAGGTCCCATGGTTGGGTTCAGTATCATGTGCTGCTTCTGAGTCTCCATTTTTAAAAGGTTGAATTCGTGCTAAGGAGGAGTGATTCTTTTTTTTTTTTTGAGACAGTGTTTCACTCTTGTCACCCAGGCTCACTGCAACCTCTACCTCCCGGGTTCAGGGGATTCTCCTGCCTCAGCCTCCCGAGTAGCTGGGATTACAGAGTTGGGATTACAGAGTCTGCCACCACCCCCAGCTAATATATATATTTGTATTTTTAGTACAGATGGGGTTTCAGCATGTTGGCCAGGCTTGTCTCGAACTCCTGACCACAGGTGATCCGCCCGCCTCGGCCTCCCAAAGTGCTGGGATTACAGGCATGAGCCACCATGCCTGGCTGGAGGAGGGATTCTTAAAGCATGCAAGGAAGGGAAATCCTCCTCAAAGCCACGCCCATTCTACTCAGCCCCACCCAGCAAGGAAGGGAAGTCCTCCTCAAAGCCACACCTACCCTCCTCAGCCCCACTCAGCAAGGAAGGGAAATCCTCCTCAAAGCCACGCCTACCCTCCTCAGCCCCACTCAGCAAGGAAGGGAAGTCCTCCTCAAAGCCACGCCCATTCTACTCAGCCCCACCCAGCAAGGAAGGGAAGTCCTCCTCAAAGCCACACCTACCCTCCTCAGCCCCACTCAGCAAGGAAGGGAAATCCTCCTCAAAGCCACGCCTACCCTCCTCAGCCCCACTCAGCAAGGAAGGGAAGTCCTCCTCAAAGCCACGCCCATTCTACTCAGCCCCACCCAGCAAGGAAGGGAAGTCCTCCTCAAAGCCACACCTACCCTCCTCAGCCCCACTCAGCAAGGAAGGGAAATCCTCCTCAAAGCCACGCCTACCCTCCTCAGCCCCACTCAGCAAGGAAGGGAAGTCCTCCTCAAAGCCACGCCCATTCTACTCAGCCCCACCCAGCAAGGAAGGGAAGTCCTCCTCAAAGCCACACCTACCCTCCTCAGCCCCACTCAGCAAGGAAGGGAAATCCTCCTCAAAGCCACGCCTACCCTCCTCAGCCCCACTCAGCAAGGAAGGGAAGTCCTCCTCAAAGCCACACCTACCCTCCTCAGCCCCACTCAGCAAGGAAGGGAAGTCCTCCTCAAAGCCACGCCCATTCTACTCAGCCCCACCCAGCAAGGAAGGGAAGTCCTCCTCAAAGCCACACCTACCCTCCTCAGCCCCACTCAGCAAGGAAGGGAAATCCTCCTCAAAGCCACGCCTACCCTCCTCAGCCCCACTCAGCAAGGAAGGGAAGTCCTCCTCAAAGCCACACCTACCCTCCTCAGCCCCACTCAGCAAGGAAGGGAAATCCTCCTCAAAGCCACGCCCACTCTACTCAGCCCCACCCAGCAAGGAAGGGATATCCTCCTCAAAGCCACGCCCACTCTACTCAGCCCCACCCAGCAAGGAAGGGATATCCTCCTCAAAGCCATGCCCACCCTCCGCAGCCCCACCCGGCACCCCAGCCCTGCTCCCTGTTGGGGACAACCAGCTACAGGAGACCGACAGGTCACTTCCTGAGCACAAAGCCCACGTGGGTAGCAGGCAAGGGTGAACCCTGACCTGTCCCATTACTTGCATGAATTGGATGCATTCAACAAATGTGAATGGTCAGCCTCTTTGGTGTTTTTAATGAAGCAGCTACAATAGGATTTCTTTTAACCAAGTTTCACCGTCCTGTGTGATTTTGAGTAAATACCATCCTGTGCCGATTCCTCCCACAAGCCCGGCCCTTTAAGCCTGCTTGGGGGCTGTGGCTTGGGCTGGCGGGCCAGAAGCAGGACGGCAAACAGGTGTGCGAGTGTGACAGGGCGGAGGCTGGAGCCACAGCTGTGGGAATACGAGGCTGCTTTGGCAGGCCGAGGCCAGGAGGGGTGGGAGGCTGGTGCTGACTGATGGTCCTGTCATCCCGGTTCAGGATGCCACTGCCAAACTTCATGCCAATTGCTCCCAACAGAGTGCACGGCTATGAGAGGGAGAGAGCTGGGACCAGATGAAGGCATCCCTGTGACGGCCACGTCCTTGTCCATGAATTCAGGGTCAGGGTGACGAATGGCAGGGCCAAAAGCTACCCTGGAATGTCACAGGAATTTGCAGAGACCAAATGCTCTTCTTTCAGAGGCACCAGAGTGGAGGCTCCCGCATTGACAGGTGGCTTCTGGGCCCCCTCCCTTCACTAAGACTTGGTGACTTGGTAATCCTCCCTCCTCAATGAAACTTATCTAAGAATTGATTAGGAAGAGGGACTGGAGCATGGCAGTAACTAGCAGTGCAGACCTGTCATCTCCATCTTCCCCTCCCTTAGCGTGTGGCTCTTGCCATGTCATGACCACACTCCCGGGGGCTCGAGCTCTGGGCTTGCCTCAGCAGTCTGAGAACCACAAGTTTCTAAAGAACAGGTATGAGGAGGAGAGACTTTTCTTGCTCAAAGACATGGATCCACTCAGAAACAGCATTCAATGGTGCTGTGAGTTTCCTCCCAAGTGTAATGACCTCCTCTGACTTGGGCACTTCTTACAGTGACTTTGAACTTCTGAGCATTAGAGATGAGTGAATCGCAGAAAACTAGACCCCTCGTTAGATGGATGAGCCCAGAGAGGTTAAGAGACTTGCCCAGGGTCACACAGATACCACCCATATCAGAGTGCTCAGCTTTCCTTTCCCCTCCTCCCCAGCTTGGACACATTCCTAGGATTTGGATGTAGCAATGTGAACCGTCCTGAGCAGTCCCTTCAAAACAGCACTTAGGCGAAAGAGGGGCTGTTGGAACAAGACAGGACAAACACCCGTGTGCCTCTGCACGCTGCTCCACCCAGTTTCTCATCTTTATATTACAGAAAAAGAGTCTCAAATAACCCAAACAGGCAGGGTATGATCTGCAGACAGTCTGCAGGCATCTGCCCAAGAAGCTGCCGGTCGGCTGGTCCATCCTTCTCTGATTTATGTTGTGTGTGTTAAGCCTTAAATTGTTGAGTCTCTGGCTGGCTGCAGTGGTATTACTGGAGGGCTGGTGCATGTTTTCGGCTCACAGAGCTGGCTCCGGTACTGGAGGTGTTGGCCCCGAATCAAGTCCAATCTCACACCTGTCTGAGACAATGAGGGCCTTGTTAGACACATCTCCAGTCGAGGAGGTGCAGGCTGCTTATTTTTCACATTCAGAACCAGAAGCAGGGGGGTCTGGGACAAGGGGGATGGGAGAAGCCAAGGGGAGACTTGGGAAATGCTGGGGTCAGCTGCCTCTCGGGCCCTTTCCCTCTCCTTCTCCCTCCTCCCTTCCCCCGCTCTTATTTAATAAACTTCTCCTTACTTTTGGAAATTAAAAAACAAACAATACTAACAGTTGCCCTCTTATGAAGGATAATTTCCTACTGCAGAACAAGGAGCTCGTGGCCTGTTGTAGGATAAATTCCCAGTCATCATGGGAGTGGAGCAGCCCAGGGGAGAAGTGGGGTGAATAGGCAGGGGCGCAGCCCCCACCCCACCCCAGCACTGAAACTTGAGCTCTTTGCACACTGAGGGCGCCTGTCAGTGAGAGGTTTTCTCTTCTGGTTTTCCCTCCACTGCTGACATTTCAGTGACAGCCGCAGAAAGTAGAGGGGACTTTGTCCCCAGCTCCATATTATTCATTGATGAAACCGCAAACTGTTCTGTCCTGGTTCAGCCTTCCTGTCCCTTGTGATCAGAGCAGACAGAGCAGGCCACCAGGACTTACGTCTGCAGACACTTTGCAAATCCAGTTCTCAAGAGGCCCTGACATGAGGCGGCCCCGGGCAGGAGTCCTTCTGGGTACAGGCTGGCACCCCTCAAGGGTGATGATCGCTCTGAAGGATCATTACTTAGTCAAAGCCACCCTGAAATGACTCTATTGCAGGACCACACGATGTGGAGGCCCATAGGGTAGGAGTCAGGAAAAGAGCTTCCCAGAGTTATCAAAAACCACTCTTTACTGCGAGAGCCAACAGTAAGGAGCCTGTGTAGAAGAGCTAAGAAAATCTCACACATGTAGTGGCCATGTCTTGGGGGCTTGAGTAACTCGACAAATCTCCCAGCTCTGTTTGTGATCAGGGAGGCTCTTACCTGAGCTGGGAGGCATTTAGGTGCCAGCAGTCACTCAAACAAGGAATGGGCAGCCCTATCCTTCTCATCCATACACAACTTATTTAAGCACTAAGCCCCATTGCTGACTCATAATTTGGCCTCAGCGACACAACAGGGAAAATCCACATGCTGTTTATTTCATTTGAGACTGAGGACTTACCAGAGATGAGCTTGCGCCAGTCTGTTTCTTGTAGTATAAATCATTTGTAGCTCAGCCACCCTTGTATCTCTGTATGTACATCAGTTGACAATCCCAGAGAAACAAAAGGACAACTTTTCAGAGGCAGCAGAGTGACAGACGGTGAATAGCAATGAGCATAGGCAACCTGGACTTCTGGCTACACTCCAGCCTGAGTTTGAATCCCCTCTATGTGACCTTGAGTGACGTGTGAAGACCCAGTGTGCTCACTGTTGATACTTTGGCCTTCAGAGAGTCCAGCGACTGCACTGCATAGGTTCCCTTAGCCCTGCACTCCTGGTAGAACCTGTCTGAATATGTCATCTTTGGAGGAAAGTGGCCGAAGAAGCAGGTGTTGCTATTTCAGGTCAGCTGATGCCAGGGAGGCCTGATACCTATGGAGACCATGGAACCACCAGTTTCCTGTCTCCTTCTCTAGCCATGCCTCCCTGCCTTGTTCTGGGCCACAAGGTGCTCCCTTCTTCCGAAGCTCATTCTTGCTCTGAAATGACCAAAAAGTCAAGCCAACGAACAGGAGGGAGGCTGGACACTGAGGTGGGTGAATGCTGCAGATCTTCCTGCTTGATCTCTGAACACCCATGAGCAGTCCTGCCCACAAGCTTTGGTCCATGCTGGATGCCTACCCAGAAAGTTCCTTCCTCTCCTCCCCACCACATCCCCGAATCCTGCCATTCTTCAGGGCATCTCACCTGCCCCATCTCCTCCAGAACATCTTTGTCCTCACTGAGGCCCAGACTGACTCCCTTCCCGACTCCTGACTGATCTGTTGGTCTCTGTCACTTTGGCATTTCCCCACACATTGCCTTCTGCTGTTACCAGATAGGCTGCATGTTTGAGTGACGCTTCACCAACTGTCATGGCTATGATTTTCCACCATCTGTGCTGTAAGACAGTAAAAACTCAACCACCACTGATGAGATGCCATCCAGGCAGGCAACCCTGAGCGTGCCCCCACCCGCTACACACTCTTCTCCCCAGAGCACATCAGGGTTCTGAGATCAACAAGTTGGAAGGAGACTTCCAGGTGGGCAGGAACGCTCTCTCCTTCCCAGGACCCCCACGAACCTAGCCCAGAGCTGCAGAGAAAGGGGTGCATGAGTCGTTGAGGAAGGATTTTTCCATGCTCCTGGGACAGCAAGTCAAAACTGTTTATTTTAGGTTTTAAGTTAATTTCAGAATCTCCTGCCCTAAACAATTTCTTTCCTTACAAAGCACCAACTCTCTGCTGGGGCCCTTTGGCTGTTTCCTTTCTCCATTCTTTCCTTCTCCTTTCCCAGATCCCAGCTGGGAACCTGGGGGGAGAGCCTGGCTGGCACCACCTGCCCTTTCTTGGGCCCTTTCCCTTCTTGTTTGTGATGAGGAGGAGCCTAGGAAGTCTCCGTGCTTCTTGGCTTTCTGGCCCTCATCACTTTCACAGCCTTCTGCTAACTAAGCTAGTGAGCCCCCCTGCCCTTTCCCATTCCCTCTCTGAGGCCAAACTCTCTCATCCCAGCTTCTTTCTTTTCATCTTCCTTCCTCTAAAGACTGCTCAGCCTCATCGGAGGCTGCCTTCTGAATCCTGACCCTGCTTTCCACGTTTTGTTAGACATCTCGACCCCAGAGTAAGAGTGCATGATTTACCTACCACTTCCTTGGATCCCAACCCCTACTCACTGCTAGCTCCTGGCAGTGGCGTTCTTCCTCCTTCCTTGGTGTGCAGATGTGCCCCTGTGTGGCCTCCTTCTCTGAAAGCATTCTAGATTGTTCTTGGTTCCAGCACTTCTGAAACCCATCCTTCCAAGTTTACTCTTTTTCTTGCTATCCCTCGTATTTTCCCACTCCTCATGGAAGCTTCTTTCCCAAACCCACCCTGTGCCCTATGGCGGGGGCTTCAGGACCCCCAACCCCAGCCCTGGAGCGTTTCAGTGCTGCCATCCTGCTGGCTTCACCTGGTGCTTCCTCCACACCAACTACAAAAGCCAAGGAACTTCCCCAGTCCCTCCCCTCCCCACCATTCTCCTAGCAGAATTACATTTTAATTTTCAGCTGAATGGATGAAGAACCATTCCAACACCTCTGTGTCACCCACAGTTGTCTAAAACACACAAACAAAAAAAATCTGGGTCAGCAGAGGGGAGACCATGGTCACTCTCCTTGTCAACCTTCCCTTTGCCCATTCTTTGTTTTCTCTTCCCTCCACCTCTGTTCCTCTGAAACCTCTTTTGTTCAAATCAAGGGGAAGGTAATTCAGAGGTGCTGTTGAGACTGGTTTGCTTTTTAATTTTTTTTTTCAAAGAAAACGGGAAGTTCCTGTTTTTTGGAAAGGTTGTTCATTTCCAAAGAAGTTACACAGCCAGTCAGCTATAGGATGATTCCTGGCTGCATTTTTTCGGGGTAGTACACAATACAAAAAAATAAGTCAATGAGAGAGAGAGAGATAGTCAGTGAACACAAAGGGAGATGTTATAATAGGCTTTTGTTGGTACTTGCATTTTCTTGTTGAAAAACAGAGCAAAGACCCTGAGGTGCTGAGGTGTGGACAGAAGCCTGATGTTATCAGGCCCCCAGAAATCCTGCCTGCAGTCCAGTGGCAGGCAGGATCCAGAACTGGAGAAGACGGAGGCAACTGGTCCTGCTCAGCACAAACGGTGCTTTTAGTCTTTCGTAAACAGCCTGTGCCCCAGGGCTCAAATCCTTCAAAAGTTTGCCTGGGTAATTGCATTTCATTGCTGTCTGGCATGTGCTCATCAGTCTAATCTGGAGGTTCAGACAGCCAGGCCAAAGCTTGCGAGACTGGAGGAGAGCGAGCCTGTGAATTTAATCCACTTGAAAGACAGAATAATACAAGTGCATCTAACTCATTATTTTAAGTGATGCTAGTCGAAAAGGGGATGGTGCTTTCCATAAAAGCGTTTAAAATCAGCACGCTGCAGTTGCAACCACTTGGCAGTTTAAGGCCATTAGAAGAAAAGGCGCACACAGGTGACAATGTGATCCCTGTCGCCGTCTGCTTGTCCCTGAAAGCCTTCCTCCTCCCCACGACCACCTCAAAACACAGAAGGCAAAAGGAATGGTAACTTCCATCCCTAATTTTGACTTTGGGTTATTTGTACATTTACAGCAACAGACACCAACTTTTATTTGAGATTTGGGGTCATTTTGGCATAGTTTCAGGGTGGAGAGAAGACATAAATGAAGTTAGGACTTCCCAGTCCATCTCACCAAGCTCAGGATCTCACAGAGCTATAAGCAGGCAAAGGTACTCCCCACCAGAACCATCTGGACAATGTGCTTTCCAGTGACTTCTTTTTTTGAGGTTTAGCTAGGTCTTTTTGTTTTGTCAGTATATGGTAACTAGATTGATGGGAGGGTTATAGTTTCTAACTATCATGTAGTTAAAGCAGTAGTCTACAAAGAGCCAGAAGGTCTGTCCCTGCTCTGTTGCTATCTGCTGTGGAGAATAGGGGGAGTCCCTTCACCATTCCGCACTGCAGCTTTCTCTGAGACGGGGCTGGCATGGTTGTCTCTGCTGTCTCGGAGGTTGCTTTCTGCTCTATCATTCCATAAGACATTAGAATGAAACCTTAAGAAATGTTGACAGTGATTTGCATCATTATCTAGTTACATGTGAGTCATGCCCAGGAAACCCAGGAGAGGCAAGCGCTAGCCTGTACCCTCCCAGATGGCAAAGCCGACGGTCAGCTCAGGAGCAATCTTGTTGGTAGTTCACACCTGCAGCTCACCCAGGGCTCAACATGCCAGCTCTAAGTCTGGGTGCCAGGCCATGAGACTGAGAGAGCAGTCGCCTTAAACCTTACATGGGGATGGAGTTTCCCCCTGGGTGCATCATGACTGCAGCCACCCAGGATTCTCACAAGGGCTCCAGAAAGTGCTCACCACACACCTCATTTCCTCATACCCCTCAGTTCATTTGTACTGTGCCCAGGGGACAATGCTGTGTTAGCTTTCCCCGACTCTGAAGAGCACCTCTAGAAGTCACATCTTCCATCTTGTCATCATGGTAGCTGAAACCATTGTGGCAGTGTGTGCTTTCCCTGAGCAAGGTTTTCTTTGACACTTTAGGGCACGCTTGATCTTGTGGGCAGGATCATTCTCTGTTGTAGGGGCCATCCTGTGCATTGTAGGATGTTGAGCAGCATTCCTGGCCTCCACGTACTAGATGACAGTAGCACTCCCCCTTCTTCAGTTGTGGCAACCAAAAATGTCTCCAGACATTGCCAGAAATCCCCTGGAGGAGAAATCACCCGTTTGATGATCGCTATTTAAGAGTAATTGGGAAATTCACAAGGATCTTCTAGTCAATATACACAGGATCTCAATGCCTGAAAAAAATGTGAGTTACTTAGCTATCTAAACTTGGTAGTAAGTCAATTTTGACCCTTCAGTTCTGTAGGTCCTAGCATTCCTGTCTTCCATAGGTCATCCCTCTTGTTGAGCAAGAGTTTCATAGTTGTCTGCTATCTCAACCTCTACATTTAATTTTTTTAAAAAAAATTACTCCATTTTAGCCCAAGTATATGGCTTCTATGAGAAAGCCTTCCTTGGCCTTGTAAATCAAAGCAGTTCTCTGGAGG
Organism: Pan paniscus; assembly: GCF_029289425.2. Taxonomy (NCBI): domain Eukaryota; kingdom Metazoa; phylum Chordata; class Mammalia; order Primates; family Hominidae; genus Pan; species Pan paniscus. The sequence continues at coordinate 30,935,050 of NC_073271.2, read as the reverse complement.
GAGGTTTCCCACTGCCGGGCTGAGTATCGTCTTTCTCAGGGTGACCTCATCTATTAAAGTATGAAGGTTGTATTTGAAATGCCATTTACTTTCTCTAAGTCAATAAACGAAGCTGTGGATCTTTAGATCATCAGAGGTCTGCTTATTACCAAGCGGTTTTGTGTGTGTCATTTTTTAAATCGAGATCTGTGTTGGAGTTTAAAAGAATTCTGGCGGATTTCCATTTGCCTTTCTGAATCAGAGTTTGGGGTGAGCGAGTGTAGATTGCCCCTAGATGAATCTGACTTTATTAGTTTGTGTCCTTTGTTCAGAGCACCAGGGATGAGCTTATGAAAGCACAAATGGCTCTTATCTTCAAATGTTTCCTTTATGCTGCAAATTCCACCTCACCAACCTGTGTTATTAACCCACTGCAATCCCAATTAGTTCACATCAAGGTCAACTCTTTGGGGTGTGCAAAATGGCTGCAAACTTAAGTGAACAAATTCCCCTTGTGTAGCTCTCACATGAAGGTAGGGGAGAAGACTGCAGCAGGGGAACTTAGAAGAAAGAGGGAGTTGTCTGATACCATAGAAGAAAGTGATAGTGATTCCCCTTGGCTCACAAGCCAAAGAAATCCAATTATTCCAAATAATTCAAAACTTGCATAGGAACTTGTCACCAAATGAGGGAACATTTTAGCCTCTTATTCACTCTGTTGCTTGGTGGCAAATATTTAAGAAATTTCAAAAAATAGAGAGGTGCAAGAGAGCTATTTCTCAGGGGCATGGAGGTTTCTTGGGGGCATTTCTCGGGGGTATAGAGGGCTGTTTCTTGGAGGCTATTTCTGTGCATGGAGAAGCCTTGAGTTTCAGAGGTATAATAAACACTACTCCTCCAGAAATATGTCTATGAAAAATAAGCTGGAGCGGGTGGGTCTGCAGGACACTGTGTTTAGGAATGAAGGCTGCCTGTCCTGCCATCTCAGGAGCTCCCATCAGAACAGACAGTAAAGACAGGAATGGCATGTCTCCAGTTGTGGGGCAAGGCCCCTCCTAGTGTGAAGAAAATATACTTCCTGGATCTATCATTATCTCTAGCATATCAGAGGGGGGAATAAAAACAACAACTGGGGTGGCAAGGCCCTACTGAAAGAGAGAAACTCATTGTTCTGCACATTCAGAGACTTCCTAGTTTTAAAGCTGTTCAGAGCTCTTGGAGGTGAAGGGGCAGCCAGGGAATCACATAGAGTGAAAGACCTGTGTGCAGCAGCCAGGTCAGAGGGCGTGTAGAAGACGACATGAAGCATTCCCACAGGGCAGTTCCCTGAGGTTCTGTCCTCCAGCTCTTGCTGCAAGGAATTCTAGAAGCCTTGGCCTGATGTGTGGGAAAGGAAAACAAGGTGAAGAGGATGCAGGTAGGAAAAAAAGAGCTGTGACAAGGTAGTCAGATGGGAGGACTGCATGAGAAAAACAGAGGAAGAGAGCACAGAAGCAGCCCTTTGATTTCACTCGCATTTATTGAAGGGGACGAGGCACTTCCACTTGGGGAATTCTACTTCCCTTTGTCAGGATAGCCTTCAAATTGGGAGCGTGGAAGTGGAAGCTCTTAAAGAAAGAACGGTTGCCATTCATTGTGGGTCACACTTCACAAGACAAAGAGCAGTGAATCCTCGATTTGTAAAATGCAGCTTTCAGATTCTGTGTTGTGGCTGGCACGGTGCAACACTGCTGTGAGGCCCTGACGCAGCTGTGTTCTGCAGGGTGGCTGTGGTGCTCCCTGTGAAGGAGGAGGCTGCTGCTCTGCAGGAGGAAGGGCTTATGTTGCATCCTAGCGGTGCATGCTACCCTGCTGGAATAGTGCACCTTGGAACTCTGGCTGCCTAAGGAAGGTCTCATTTCTGGTGGCATTGTGAGACCAAGCCTCTCCCTCTTCTGTTACCTGGAGCACCAACCAGCTAAGCCAACAGTACTCTCCAGACACTGTTATCCTTTCCTGGAAGGGCAGGGGAGAGAAGACTGTTTCCTGCCTTCAAGGTGCCAGCTACTGCATTGACAATATCGGGCAGAGGGGCACATTTCACCCTCCCAGGAATCTAAGGGACAGATGCAATAACATCTCCTTATGGGGGGAAACTGAGTCTCCAAGGCATTAAGTTACTTGCTTCAGCACACTGTGAGTGAGGGGCCAAGCTAGGGTCTCTGTCCTTACCTCTCAGACTGCAGAACTATGCCCTTATTGTATCCTTACTGAAGCCCTTTTGGCTTTTAGAGAGACAGCTCTGGGATGAGGTCCCCAAATCCTGAAAATGTTTGGGGCCAGAACAAACAAAAGCATCTTTATATTCAGCCATATTTCATGTTTATTGTTTTGAATTCTCCTTTTCCCCCATTCATATGAGTTTTTCTTCTGATTTTATTAGAATGCCATGCCTCAGAGTTTGCTGCTTAAAACCAGAATCCCTGGCATAAAATCCAATAAGCCTGCCTTAGGGCCCATGTCATATGGAAGCAGAAGACAACAGAGACTGCTTGCTGGGCTTCAAGCCACTCTAGAATTTTTCAAACAGTTCTAACATTTTACAACATCAAAAAAGTGCCAAAGTAAAAACTAAGGCTGCAGCTAGGAGAATGCCCACTGAGAAACCCGTGGTTGGGTTTGTGTAGAGAGGAAGGCTTTTGGGATCACTGCTCCATGCCCCCTCGGCCTCTCTCACCAGAGGTCTGGCTCAGGGACAGCACTTGGGCACAGAGAGCTGGGGCAGTGGCAGAGATGGATGGGGTAGTCACCAGAGGAAGCCCAGGCTGCAAACTGGCATGACACACACCTGTGTGGAACAGATCTCCATCTGAGCTGGGCTCAAAAGCATCGTATTCTCCAATATCGACAACTCATAGGTTAGGGGGTTCATCATTTTGTAGCCTCTGCAGTCCCAGACGTAAAGTCACTTCTTTTTTCTTCTCGCCTGCTGACACCCTAAGGCATTACATGGACCCTGGCAAATCTCAGCCATGTTACTTAATATGATCTGCCCCAGGGACAGCTCTTAACTGTATCTGTTTAGCCAGAGATATCACAGGTGCCTCTCTAGGACATCCCACCGGCCCCTCATCAGCACAGTGGAGATTGGCTGTAAAGCACGGCCTTCCATGCCCAGCCTGGACTGCAGGTTGGAGATGACAGTCTCCCAACCCAGGCCTTCCAAGCATAGACTATCAAGCGTGCACAATCCTCTTGATATCAGGTGCCACCTCAATGGAGTGTTCTTCAGAAAATTCTGTTTCTTTAGCTGTGTGCAGTTCTGGGAGATGCTGTGCCTCTTCTGCTTGAAGCTTCCCAGCTCCCACTTGAGGTGTCAGTGATTTGTTTTACTGGAGTGAGTATCCTCATTCTCCACCAAGGGTCCAATCTCAGGATGGAGGCTGCTTGAGCTATCCCAGCCCTCAACACAATATTTCTGGCTCATGTTTTTCAAGGAACTAAGCGGGGCAAAGGTGCCAGAGGAGTAGAAGGGAGCAGAAAGTTGTCTTTACCCTCCTGGAGAAGAAGGACATGGAGGAGTGGAAGGAAATAAATAGGGTGGCCATGGAAGAATCTAAACATCCATGATGTGCTGGTGTTGCAGGAATGTACCCAACCTGTCTGTAGAGCTCCTTCAGGCCTGGAAAGTTGTATACGGGGGGCAGAGGTGCAGAAAGTGCGCAGTGCAGAAGATCCTTATGGAAAAGATGTCTGCAACAAATGTTTATTTAACAAAGTACAGAGAAAGAATCTGTCTGCAAGGGAGGAGGCAGCAGACACCAGAAGGTGCCTTCTGTTCCCTCTGAACTATGATCCCTCCAGCTGTGTGCACTGAAGGCCACTCTCCCTCTGCCTCAGGGACACGATGCCAACTGAGAATGAGACATGTTCTAAAAACACCCATCTTTTCTGGAAGCTAGTGACCTATCCTTGAACCCTCCCTCCAAAAGCACTCTGCCTAAATACGGAGCCCTTTTCCAGACGTGTGTCAGACTCATCTGGCTGAGGGTAGCAGCCTCGTGGTCCAGGGTGAACTGTTTCCCCTGGGAACCGTCTGACAGTGCTAATGAGGAATTGCACTTTGCGTTTATAGAGCACCTTTCATCTGTGGATCTCAAAGCTGCCCCACAAGCATTAATTAACTCTCACACCTGTGAGGCAAGTGAGCCTGGTTACCCCCATTTTTAGAGGTGAGGAAACAGAGGTTTGAAAAGAAAAGGACTCCAGGGTGAACCAGCAGGGTTGGGGGCGGCCTGATGTGAGGAACCAGCATTCTTGATTCACAGGGCCCTGACCACAAAGCCACAAAGGTTCCCCGGCGAGGTGATGAATACGGGTCCCGGAAGCAGGGAGTGGTGGAGAGGCAGACACAGGGCTCCCTTCTTCCTTCCCGCAGGCAGCCTGCCACCTCCCAGGCTGGCAGGTCGGCAGTGAGGATGGGATCCCTCAAAACCTGAGGCCTTTAAAACAGCATACCCAGGCAGGGTTCTGCCCCAGCTTGGTCTGTCTGCTTCCCTTCAAAGTAATTGCTGGAACAATGAATGCATCTGAGCTACACATGACTAACCAAGATGTCTGCAGCCGGCCAGAGACGAACGGTTGGCAAATCCTGGAGCTGTTTCACAACCTCCCTTTTTTCCAGGATCCAGAGCTGGTGCTGACTGACTCATGTTATCATGGGATTTCAATGATATAGCAACAGTGTGCTGAGCCGGTGTCTGCTACCTGGGGGTACCTGTAGTAGGAATAGGTGACTGCTCTTCTTACTTGTGCTGTGCCGGAGCTTTGCTCCCTGCTGCAGAGGCCAGAGGAAACACTGCTTCTCAAAGACAGTGGAACTTTCAGGGAAATGTCCCTTTCAGAGCAGAGTCACCCACCCCCAGGGACTCTGAAAGGCCCCTGACATCACACATCTCTGACAGATGTGATGCTGGGAAGCATCTGGGGTCACCCCCTTTGTCTGCAAGGGAGCCTAGGCCTTTCTTCCCAGGGGTCCCAGACAGTGAGATGCAAACCACCACTGGGGCTCGCCCTAACACATCACCCTGGAAACTGACTCACATCTCTGAGTCCTGAGTCACATCCTGTTGTGTGTTCTGAGGTCTCCAAGAGGGCATTACACCAGCTCCCCATGACTGAGGTGAATCTGGAGGGAACCCTGGGAATGTCCCTACCTTCCTCCAGGATGAAGGAGGGAAAAAATTCCTCCAGGGAAATAACCAGGGCTGCCCCTAGGGTTTATATGTTCACCAAGCTGATTTGCCTTTTTCAAAAATAGATGGTAGAACCCTGTGGTCTATGTGACTTTTATTTTTAAATAGCTCTGAGAGATGACTGAAAGACCTGGCATTTTAAAGATGTCAGCCACACAATCAAGGAAGGGGCTTTCTAACTATAACCTTCTCCAAGCCCAGGATGAAGAAGGGTGCCACTGCTCAAGGGGTGCTGTTGGAAACCCAGCTTCTGAGGGTGGGTGTTTAAAAGACCCTAGAGTGGACAGTCAGAGGAGGGCCGGGAGGGGTCTCTATCCATCTTCTCCCAGCGCCTGTGGGGAGCACGAGGACAAAGAGGGATGTTTTGAACTTTTCAAAGAACAAGATATTTTGTTCTATTGATTTTCTCTATTATTTTCCTGTATTTAATTTCACTGGTTCCTAGTCTAATTTTTATTATTTCTTCTCTTCTGCTTGCTTGAGGTCTGTATTGCTATTTTCTCCAGTCTCCTGAGGTAGAAGCTTCAGTGACTGATTCTGGATCTTTCTTTTCTAATATATGTATTCAATGCTATAAATTTCCCTCTAAGTACTGTTCTGTCTGCATCCAAAAATTGTAATAAGTTGTATTTTCATTTAGTTCAAAACATTTTTTAATTTCTCTTGAGACTTTTTATTTGACCCACGTCTAATGTAGAAGTATGTTGTTTAATCTCCAAATATTTGGAGATTTTCCAGTTATCTATTATTGGCTTTTTAATTTAAATCCATGTGGTCTGAGAAAATACTTTGTATGCTTTCTGCACTTTTAAGGATCTTAAAGTGTGTTTTGTGGCCCAGAATATGGCTTATCTTGGTGAATCTTCCATGTGAGCTGAAGAATGTGTATTCTGCTGTTGTTAGAGTATTCCATAAATGTTAATTAGATCAAGTTGACTGGTAGTGCCGTTTAGGTCAACTGTGTCTTAATTTTCTGCCTGCTTGATGTATCAATTACTGAAAGAGGGTTATTGAAGTCTCCAATTGTAATAGCGTATTTACCTATTTCTCCGTGTAGTTCTATCAGTTTTTGCCTCATGTTTTTTGACACTCAGTTTTTAGGTGGACATATATTAAAGATGCTGTCTTCTTAGAGAATTCACCCACATTATCATCATGTAATTCCCTTCTTTATCCCTGAAAATTGTCCTTCCTCTGAAGTCAGCTTTGTATAAAATTAACATCGCTGCTCTGGCTTTCTTTCAATCAGTGTTAGCATGGTGTACCTTTTTCCATCCCTTTACTTGTAATCTGTATGAATATTTTTATTTAAAATAGGTCCCTTGTAGACAATATGTAGTTGGGTCTTGTTTTTAATCCACACTGACAATCTCCGTCTTTAAATTGGTGCATTTAGAGTATTCATATTTAACCTAAGTATTAATATAACTGCAGTAGTATCAATCATATTTATAACTTTTATATTTGTTGCACCTGATTCTTCCCCCCACACCTCTTTTTCTACCTTTTATAGGTTTAACTGAACATTTTATATGATTCCATTTTATCTCCTCTGTTAGCATATTAATCATTCTTTTTAAAAATGTTTTTAGTTACTGCCCTAGAGTTTGAAAAGTACATGTATAACTAATCTACATCTAGCATCAAATAACTACCACTTCTTCCTTCCTGTTTATATCATTACTGCCTTTTATTTCATTTATCCACATGCTGTAATCACTCAATACTTTGTTACTATTATTGTACACAGTTCTTTCAGATCAGTTAAGAAAAATAAAACTTAATTTTACCTTAATATAGTACTTTTCTAACGCTCTTCCTTTTTTACGCAGTTCTTTTTGACATTTCTCATAGGGCAGGTCAGCTGGCAATGAATTATTCCAGTTTTGTTTGTCAGAAAATATCCTTATTTCTTTGAATTTGAAGGATAATTTTGCTGAATGCAGAATAATAGTTTGGTAGCTTTTTTGTTGCAACACTTTATTTATTCTCCTTTCTTTGTGTTTGCATGGTTTCTGAAGAGAAAGATGATGTAATTCTTATCCTTTTTCCTCTATGGATAAGGTGTTGGCTTTTTCCCCTCTCTGGCTTCTTTCAAGATTTTCTCTTCTCTTTGGTTTTTTGCAGTTTAAATATGATGTGCCTGGGTGTAGATTTGGTATTTATTATGCTTGGTGTTCTCTGAGCTTTCTGGATCTGTGGTTTGGTATCTGTCATTAATTTTGGAAAATTCATAGCCATTAATACTTCAAGTATTTCTTCCACTGTTTTCTTTTTCTTCTCCATCTGGTATTCCAATTACACATTACATCTTTTGAAACTTTCTCACAGTTCTTGGATGTTCTTTCTTTTTCCTCTTTATCTTTTTGTTTGGTAAGTTTCTGTATCTTCAAGTTCATTGGTTCTTTGCTTTGTCATGTTCTGTCTACTAAGTAAGCCAGTCCTCATTTCTGTTAGGGTGCTTTTGGTTTTTAAAATTTGCTTTTGAGTGTTAAGAGTTTCAGGCTGGGCACGGTGGCTCATGCCTGTAATCCCAGCACTTTGGAAGGCCGAGGTGGGTGGATCACCTGGGGTCAGGAGTTCGAGACCAACTTAGCCAACATGGTGAAACCCTGTCTCTACCAAAAATTACAAAAAAAAAAAAAGAAAAAATAGCTGGGCGTGGTGGCAGGTGCCTGTAATCCCAGCTACTCGGGAGGCTGAGGAGGAGAATCACCTGAACCCAGGAGGCGGAGGTTGCAGTAAGCCAAGATTGCGCCACTGCACTCCAGTGTGGGTGACAGAGCGAGACGCTGTCTCAAAAAAAAAAAAAAAAAAAAAAGTTTCCATCTCCCTGCCTACATCATCCATCTCTTCTTGCACGTTGTCTTCTTTTTCCACTAGAGCCATTAACATGTTAATCATTGTTAAATTCCCTGTCTTGTAATTCCAAAATCTGTGTCACATCTGGGTCTGGTTCTGATGCTTGCTTTGTCTCTTCAGACTGTGTTTTTTTCTTGCCTTTCTTGTAATTTTTTATTGAAAGTTTAACATGATTTATCAGGCAATAGGAACTTAGTAGGCCTTTAGCGTGAGTTATTATTCTCATGTACCCAAGAGTTGGGCTGTATTTAATGTTTTCAGAAGGTACCAGAGACTTCAAATTCTTCTAGTGTCCTTGTTTTTGTCTCCCATGTCATCTGCGAGCTTCTCTATGAACTCCTCCTTAGTCAATATGTTGAAGCTCTTTCAGCCATAACCCACTGTCATAATAATATATTGGATCCTGTGAGAATCTGGTGGAGTTCCTGAATGAAAAACCCACAACAGTGCACTTCCTCCTGAAACTGTAGCCCCTAGGAGTGTCTTATTCGCACACTAGTCTGTACTGAGCCTCTAGCAATCTGTCAAAATCACCATTAAGTGTTCTCATCAGTTTATGAATTCAGAAATTCTGCTCCCAGCAAGCAGACCTATGATTCTCTATATTTGCCTGCTTCTCAAAATTTGGGGTTGCAGTTTGCCCTGCAACTTCAGCTTTCCACTGGACTTAAGAAAAGTCATGGATTTTCAGTTTGTTCAGCATTTTTTCTTATAAAAACAAGAGTGATGACTCTCAAGCTCTTTACATTTTGGAACTGAAACTAGAAGCAGCAGGACATTCTGACATGAATTATTTAAAAGGGTCATTGTTGACTCTAGAGACATTTTAATATTGCTGCATCAAAAGATAAAAGCACTCTCCTTTCTTCTTGTGTGATATATGCCGTGTACACCTCTGAGCTCACCACTAACCTCAACTCTACCTTATCCCTAACTTCCCATTTCAAATGGAAGGGAATGGGGATCAAGGAGTAGAAGGCCTGTTTTACCCATTATTGATGATTGAAAAGCTGAAAATAACCCATCACGAAATGGCCTCAGTAAAGTGGCTGCATCAGACATCATTTAGCCTGGAAAACCAGTATGCATAAAGGCTCAAATTTAAATTTTTGAATCCAGTGTTTTTTATTTATTTATTTTTTTTTTTTCTGAGACGGAGTCTGGCTCTGTCACCCAGGCTGGAGTGCAGTGGCGCGATCTTGGCTCACTGCAAGCTCCACCTCCTGGGTTCATGCCATTCTCCTGCCTCAGCCTCCCGAGTAGCTGGGACTACAGGCGCCCGCCACCATGCCTGGCTAATTTTTTGTATTTTTAGTAGAGACAGGGTTTCACCGTGTTAGCGAGGATGGTCTCGATCTCCTAACCTCATGATCCACCCGCCTCGGCCTCCCAAAGTGCTGGGATTACAGGTATGAGCCACTGCGCCCGGCCCTGAATCCAGTAGTTTTTAATAGAAACATGAGTTGGTTGAGATACTGAGTTCCTGCCTTCTCCATCCTAATCCCAAATTTCCAATCTTTGGAAATTTGCCCCTTTACCATTTAATCTCCTGAGCCCAGCTCCTCTCCAGCCTGAAGAGTGTGTCTGTCAAGACTGTAGCTGTGAACAAAACACTATTACTTGAGCCTTATCCTGGAGCAAATGTGTGTGGTCTCACCAATGAACATCAGATAAGTCCCTTGGCATGGATTTCTTTTCCTTTTTAGTAATATAATCATAAAGGTTATTCAGACTTATTGAGCATTTACTATGGCCAGAAATTGTGATACTTGCTTTCCATATAGTTTATCTCACTTATTCCTATTACCCTTTGAAGTCAGAATTCTAACTATGCATCAGAGAAAATAAGTGACCTGCCTAAGGTCATCCAGTTGGTTTATGGTGAAGGCAGGATGCAAACTGAAATTTGTCTGTGATTTGAGTTCGGTGCTTTCCTTAGTCTCCTCCTCTCAGAGGCAGAACATAAGCATGTAATAGATACCACTAGGGTTCTTGTTTCTACCTTGGGAACAGCTGTTTGCAAGTCCAAATTAGGCAGCTAATCTAGCAGTTAGCCCAGATACAGCCCTTAGGCACCCTAGTAGCTGTAACTTCCAGAAGGCAGGAACCTTCCATTCACTAGTGAGTCCCCAAAACAGTGGCCCAAGTGAAGCAAAAATGTTTGTTGGAAATATGAGTGAATGAAAAAGTAATTTCATGAACATATGAATGAATAAATGAATGAAGCAACACCCAGTATGATGATTAATGCCACAGGAAGATGCCTTTCCAAGCATCACAAGATCCTGGGATCTTCACTGACTGTAAGTGCCTGTGGGGCAGGGACCATATTGGTCTTATTCATCACTCTCCTACCAGGTAAATTAGCACATTCCTGGCACACTGTAAATGTTCAATAAGCTTTTGTTCTTTTAGATGGATTGACTTATCAGAGGCAACTCTTTCAAGAACAAGTAGCCCTGTGCTCTGGAGAATGATTTACAGTGGTTCTCTTCCTCAGCCTGGGGCCTTTTCTGGATAACTCCCATCTACTCTCCTCTACTTCCTCTTCCCAGAATACACAAATTTATTATTACAGGCACCACTCTTCACCCCACATCTGATTCTTCCCTGACTCTGCTTAATGCACAAGTAAAGCAAAGAAATACTGTGTAGGACCTATTGGAATTAGAATCCTGCTCTGTCACCATTGGAAAGGATTTAGGGATCACCTCCCTTCAGAGGTGAGAATAAGAAAGTGTCAGTGAGTAATCCAATGTCACCCAGTTGCTCACCAGACAGAAAGACCAAGAGCCCACCTCTCCTGCCTATTAGTCCAGTGCTTGGGTGGCCCATGAGTTCATGTTGGCCCTGTCAGACCAAAGACAGTAATGAATATTAAACCCAGAATGCACCATATTATCAGGCCTTTTTTGTTTTTGTTTTCTATTAGTAACACAGGTAGAAGAGGAAACAACTAAAACCCCAACATTAGAGGCTCACCATCCCCACCTTCTGGCCCACCACTGGCAATGAACCCAAGCACAGGTCACTGTGGTCTCATGAAAGAAAACTGATGTGGGGGTTGGGTGGGCTTCAGGGTGTTGACTGCCATCTTCCCCTCCAACACCTGAAAAGCTAAGTTACGGTGTGAAGTCAGAAAATGTGGAATCTGCAAGCCTGTCTTTAAAAAACAAAAAAAACTCATAGAACTTGGACTTTAATCATAAAGATCATTTTACCAAAGCATATTTTTTAAAGGCTGTGAAATATTATGCAACGTTTGCATGGTTTAATTATGAGTTTAGAAAAGCCTAGCACGACTTTTTCACTACAGTAAAACATGACAGAGCATGAATCATGGCATAGTACTTTATGCTTAGTGTGGCTTTAGACATGGGGTTAGAGGTGTGAGGCTGTCTACACAACAAGGCGTGAATTACTGTACCGCAATTCACACCCCGGGGGGCTTTATGACAGTTCTGAAACCTCTTTTGTTTGCTTTTAAAATGATTAAAATATTGGAGTACTATATATTCACTTAGTAAATGTGTGTTTCTAGTGTATACGCATGTCTTATACAAAATATCTAAGTATACGATTTTTTTTCACTTGGAGCAAAATACTTGCAGTAGCATGGGGATATTGAACCGTCTGCTATTTCTGTTTGCCTTTAGTCATTGGAAACACTGTTAGCTGTAAGATTACACAGGAGCTTCAGCCAAGGTTGAACATTTATTTTCTGCTGAGTTTAAAATGGACCAGCTCCTTTTGTTCCTTGCCAGCTCTTTAAATCCTCTAAAATTGGAATAAAATGAAGACCTTTCTTTAATATTAGATTTCAAAGATTCCAAGTTAAACTATTTGCCTGGGAACTACCAGGTTTTTTAAACTTAAAAAATCAGTTATTTTCACTCACACACAAAAAAGAAAGAAATGAATCAGTATGAGGGAGGGAGGGAGGCTGTCAGGAGAATACTGGGGAGGAAGACTTGGGTCTCCAAATGTCTGATTCTGTTATCCACTGTGGCAGCTTCAAAGAGATAAACAGAAAGGCAAACTTGAACTGCTGGAAATGAAAAGCCCCTGGAGGAAGCAGATCTGAATATTTTATAATGAGCAGAAATAGCTCATTTCTTTATGTCCTGACCTATACAAAACTTATACCCAGTATTTTCCTAAAGAAGTCTGCTCTTCCTACACTGCTACCTGCAGGATCATGAAGCTCTGGCTGTGAAGACCCTTGGGAGTTACGGTAGTTCACTGTTATCTTTGTCCACAAAGTTGGGACATAAAGAGAAAATTAATGTTTAACTCCAAAGAAATGTAAAACTGTCTTCTAGTGGGACAGTGTCCAATTTAAGTTTCCTTACACATTTGCCTAAGAATAGAGTTGGTTTTCCTCCCCTTTTCATCTGCAAACAGTATGATGCTTTTGAAAATTAAGACTCCTTTGAACGCTGGAGTCAAATTGACAAAATCCATTTTGTCTAAATCTTTTGAAGTCAGACTTTTGTCTCTTCTCTATCCCAGGCCTCTTATAATGGCAATCTATAAAATACCTGCTAAAAACTCTGACTTTTAAAAGTTGCAAACTTGAAGTCCTGAAAAGGAACAGAAGGCTTGGGTTGATAGGGCCAGTTCTACTGCTGGGTTTGTGAACTAGTCATTAGACCTCATTGCCGGTTTCCCAGCCAGACCTTCTTTCCTGTCATCCTTGGGAGAGAATTCGCCTTAATATAAAACATTTACCAGCCCATGGAATACTTTTTGCCAAAGGTAAAGGTATAAAAAAAAGCCCAAAACTCTACGTTCTTACCGAACACAGACAGGTGATCCCCTGGGTTTATAAAATGTTTCTGATGATGATAATTGTAATTATTGGCAAAGCTGAAATCATGTCAGCAGTCATATGATACTTGAAGTTCTCAAGTGCTGCAGTTCAACAGTCTGGACATTAATACTTCTACCTTGAAAGTGTAATCCATTCCTCTCATCATTGTTAGCATGATTAAATAAAACCTTTGGAAGGAATAGTTATCAGGTGAAAATCTCCAAGAATCAGTCTCTTTTGGGGGAAAATAATCCAACAGAGGCAGATACTTGGACTTGAGTAGGCTTATTAAACCCTGGTACATAGGCCACATACATGTATGTGACATATTTGAACAAGGGCCACTCATTTCTTATTAAAAGACATTTTTTAAATCCCACCCCACTTGACATATAATTGACCTTTCTGATTCTCTTCAGATACAAGGCAGATCCAACCATCCCCACCATGGTCCTACGATCAGTCCTACCAATACCTGGGATCCATTGCCTCTCCTTCTGTGCACCCAGCAACGCCCATTTCACCTGGACGTGCCAGCGGCATGACAACCCTCTCTGCAGAACTTTCCAGTCGACTCTCAAGTAAGCCACTTGAAAACACATTCTTTGCAGCTGAGCTGGGGTGGAAGGTCCAGGACACTAGAGGTGCATGAAGGAGTTGGCAGAACATTATTGAGTAAAACATGGTTTAAAGGTGACCTATCTCTACTCTGAGTCCCATGCCCATGCACTGATTTTCTTGGATACATAAGAGGCAGAGATTGTGGATGTGAAGGCAGAAGTGGCTTGGAGAAGTAGGTTCCTTAGACATTCTAAAGTTGTTCACATTTGGCAAGAAAGGATGGTGACTGAAGGGTTAAGAACAATATAAAAAGCCAAAGTAGTCAACTTTTAGGACTCATTATTCCAAATGAATTCTGGACTAATGGGACTGGTCCATGCCGTGGTGGTAAATGTTCACAGATCACATGGACAGCACACGGGGGTACATGTGGAATGGGAAGTAAATACAGCCGCCCCTTGGTATCCATGGAGGACTGGTTCCAGGACCCCCCATGGATACCAAAACCCATGGATGCTCAAGTCCCTCATATAAAATGGTATATTTATATATAACATATATATCCTCCCGTGTATTTAAATCATCCCTAGATTACTCGTAATACCTAATAAAATGTAAATGCTATGTAAATACTTGTTATACTGCATTGTTTAGGGAATGACAAGAAGAAAAGTCTGTATATGTCTAATACAGACACAACCATCCTTTTTTTTAAATAATATTTTTGATCTACAGTTGGTTAAACAGGTGCAGAACCCACGGATATACAGAACCGACTGTATACCCCAAATTAGACATTCCAACTAAGCGCTGTTCATGCAGAGGCCAGAGGAACAGCGTGAAAAACTCAGGTGTCATGGTTAGCATAATTGTTGTTAATATGAGCTCATTAAGTATTAGTCATTTAACCTATGAGCCCTTTGGGCTTGGCACTCACCTTTGCTCGTGGGCAGGGAAATCAGAGTTACAGAGAAAAATTCCTTTGTTGAAGGCAAAAGAAGAAACTTAGTGTTTGGGGCTTTGAAATTGGAGCTGCACCAAACTGTGAAAATACTTCAGAGAACTTCAGTGTTATGATGCCTGCAAACACACTTGCATGTGTGTTGGGGGAACGGGGCGGGTCTTGCTTTTCAGCTCTTGGGATCAGATTATAGCAGATTAGGGGGCAGGCACAGGGGCAGTGGAGTCATGTCTGCCATTTTAAATGTTGTGTAATGTTGTGTTTTCCAGACAGTTGTGATTACTTCAGGTTTCACCAGATGCCTTAGCTGCTGCTTAGAGCTTCACAGAATGCCTTCTAAGAGCTTCACAACAGCAGTACTATTGACATTTGGGGCCAAATAATTCTTTGTTGGGGGGGTCTGTCCTGAGCATCAGAGAATATTTAGCAGCATCCTTGGCCTCTAGATGCCAATAGCATCCCCCTCACCCCAGTTAGGACAATAAAAAATGTTTCCAGACATTGCCAAATGTCCCAAGGGGCAAAACTGCCCCCAGGTGAGAACCACTGCCTTCCAGTATTCTTGGGTGGTACAGTAAAATAGGAAAACCAACTTAAGTGCTTGGTTTTCACATTACTTTTGGCCATTAATGCCAATATTTTCATGGTACATTCTGCTCTAAGGCATTGAGAGTAGCACAGGTATCTTGGCATCTTGTTTAGCTTGTGGTTTCTAGAAGCTTATCCCTCAAGAACAAAGGCACTTTCAGCTTTTACTGATTATTCTCAGGGCACCCCTCTGCCCACCCGCTACGGTCTTCACCTGAAATAATGCCTGTTCTCCTTCGAATGTTCCTGCTATGGGTCTATCCTTTGGAATTTATTACATAAGTCTTTTGACTTGGTCATCACCCAAGATCAGCACCTTATAGTCCAAGAACCCTAGGGGCCAACTCCTCCAGCTGACTGGTGTTCAGATGGTAGGGTGACTTTTTAAATAAAAGGAATGAGTAACATGTGCACTCCAAAGTCCCATATCACAGTTACATTTGTGAATATCCTGGACTTCAATCACCCAAGGAGTAAGAGAGAACATTTTATGGCATGGGAGTGTGAAGTAGATAAAAACCATGCCTCATTTCAGAACCCAAGAATGATTCTTTTCTTTTTGGAGGGAGGACAGAATTCCAGATGAGCTTTCACAGTGGCATAGAACAGTATGGGAGACTGCTCTTCAATCTGGCAGAACTCCCTCTGAGAAATCAAGCCTGGAGCACAGGCCTGAAAAGTGTTGTCATAAACCTGGAGGCAGGAGGGGGGTAGAATACATAAAAGGAAAGTGGCTGCCTGGCCGACAGCTTTGAGAACCTGACACTGCTCTGTGGCTGCTTTGCCTTTTAATCCAGCCCGACAGCTTTGTGCTCTGCCCCTCTTCCCGGCCCCAGCCCCACCTGGGCTTCCTTCTGCGCTGGGGACTTGGACTCTGTCTGTCTCTCTCTCTCTCTATCCTTTGCAGACAGACTCCACACCTTGTCTGAAAAGAGTTGTCATCTAGAGGTTTACTTTTTTTTTTCTTTTTCAAAAAAAATTAATGTTTAGCTGCCAACCTGGGCGACAGACAGCATGCATTAATCTGAGTCATGCAAAAGCTCCTTTTAAGGCAGCCATTACCTGCTCAGGTTGTTTAATCCTCTGGGGGCAGTAGAAGGGGCCCTGTAGCGAGGCTGCTTTCATCTATGTCAAGCTGGAGAGCGAAGACTTGAGCTGTCATGGCAAATATTTAGCCCCATCAATGGGAAAACACTTCCAACCAAAATACCTGGACCTCCTAAGCCCCAGATTTCCTACTCTTAAAAACTCCCTGTGAATATCAGGGGATCCCAACTCCCCCCACACTTCTGCTGAATCAGGGGACACCAGGCCAGCCAAAAGGACACAAGAGCTACAGCTGGATGGGTGAACTGCGCAGACTGATGGGTTTGAATAAGGGATCTGAGACAAGACACAAAGATGAAAACCAACATTTGAATATAGCATTTGAATCTGAGCATATCTAGAAGGCCTAAGATATTTTATTATCAAAATGTGTGTAAAAAAGATAGTTTGACCAAATGGATGGTCTTTTGTAGTATGACGTTGCTCATGTGTACATAGAAGAAGGATCACAGGCAGCATTGCAGCTCTTTCTTTTGGATGTTCTGCTCACAAGTGAAAGAACTATTTTCCCCCAACAGCTGAGACCATAACATCATTCCAGTACTTATGTCCATGACAAATCACGGACTCACTCTGGATTCCAGTAACTTGGTACCATCACCACATTACCATGTAGTAGTTGGAACCTACTGGCAGAGCATGTCCAGACATTGCTGTAAAACAGGGTGACCTTTCATTCATTTTCCAGTGGATTCACCTTTTTGTCTCAGGGCAAATGAAGCAAGAGGAATAATGGGCAGAGTCATTTATTTGTGTCCAGAGTATTGCATCAGATGACAACAAACTGACTGTATTTGCCTAATGCTTTTCCTCCTGTCCCAGCTTCTCCGTAGACTCTATAAATCTAAATGGAAAAATGGACTAAAGCTTCCTGTTAACTCTCAAACATGTCACAGCTCTCCATGTCAGCAAAAACAAGTGACACAGGGCTTGCTCACAGACAGCCCCAATGAGCGGGCAGGGATGAACCCTGTGGAATGAGGTGTGGCCTGGCTCAAGAATGACTAGAGTGTGGCCAAGGAAGGGCAGCCTCAGAACCACTGTCCGTTTACAACGTTTTCCCTGCCCACATGTCTGCCTGGCTTTGAAAAGATTAACAGGAGTGTTTGTTTGAAAGTCAGACTCCTGGTTTCCTCATTAGTGAAGGGATCTGCTACAGACTTGGGCTGTTTCTATAAACTTTAATTACCTCTGATGAGGAGTGTATCCCCTCATCACATTCACCCCAAAGGTACAGAGGAGTTCATTTTTAAAAATGTGTTAGAGCAATAAAAGGCCATTAGAGGGAGGGAGGATGGGGTGTGGAAGAGACGAGAGAGCGAGAGAGAAAACACACTAGCTCTCCCTGCTGGAATAATAGGCTTGAAATATGAGGAAGTTGATCAACTGCCGATGCCTTCCAAAAACAGATTAATCCACCTTGGTAGCTTTCCTTTCAGAGCAAGCTTTTGGCTCTGTCAACTTTCTCTATCAGCCTGAACTCAAAAGGACACAGGCCACATGCCATCTGAGCTTAAGAGTTATTTTGTGTGTTGATCTGAGAACTTCACATTTTAAAACAATGAATTCATGTTTCTACTGTTTGTTGCTGTCTGTGGATTTGCTGATATAAAGAGGAGAGTCCTAGCTTGGTCATTTAATGAATAATTCTAAGGAACCTGAACTTCTCCAGGGTGCCCTCCTACATCTGCAGTGGTGGTTCTCAGCTGGGGTGACTTTGCTTCCGTCACCCCACCCGCAGGATATCTGGCAATGTCTGGAGACATTCTGAGTTGTCACAAGAGGGGCGGGCAATGCTACTAACACCTAATGGGTAAAGCAGAGATGCTGCCAAACATCCTACGATGAACGAGACAGCCCCCCTCCACCCCAACAAATCATGATCTGGCCCAAAATGTCAACAGTGTCAACAGTTGAGAAACTCTGATCTACAGACATAGGGAACCCTGCCTAATACACAAATCCTCCGTAGTTCCCAAGGGCAGCCTGTAGGTAAGAAAAATGCAGAGAGAGCCAGTGAATCACAGGACAGCCCTAAAGCCAGTTGGTGAAACTGTAAATGCATAATCCTAACAAAATAATGTACAGTCGTAACAAAGTGAGTTTTAGAGACAAAGCTTTACAATTTCTGGTAAAATTTCCACATGTGCAAAAAACAGAGTAGATAAATCAAGGTCCTACATCTACTTGTGTTAACAAATTAGTGAAGTGCCTAATAGAGAATACCAGGTGAACTCAAGGCGGTACTGTTTCTAAAATTGTGGAACTAGTATGAAAGTAGATATGGAGAGGAGGAGTGGTAATGATATTCCCTGACATTCGCTCAGCAGTTGCTACTGAGCCATGCATTCGCTTAAATACTAGGAAATTATCAAATTTTCAACTGTCGAAGGCCTATAAAAATGGCAATTTTCTATCATTCAACCTAAATACTATGTGTAATGTATTATTATATATTAATATTGTTAGGATATATATTATGTATAACATATTGTGTTAGTAGTAACATATTTGTGCATCCTTTACATTAGTGTCAAATTATCATTTGCTATATTAATATCACAGATTAATTTATATTACTGGTATATTAATATATTGATCAAATAGAGGGTCAGCAAACTTTTTTCTGTAAGGGGCCAGAGAATAAATATTTTAGGGCTGGGCATGGTGGTTCATGCCTGTAATCCCAGCACTTTGGGAGGCTGAGGCAGGTGGATCACTTGAGGTCAGGAATTCGAGACCTGCCTAGCCAACGTGGTGAAATCTCATCTCTACTAAAAATACAAAAATTGGCCAGGCCTGGTGGCGGGCGCCTGTAATCCCAGCTACTCGGGAGGCTGAGGCAGTAGAATTGCTTGAGCCCAGGAGGTGGTGGGTGCAGTGAGCCGAGATCACACCACTGCACTCCAGCCTTGGTGACAGAGCAAGACTTTGTCTCCAAAAAAAAAAAAAAAAAAAAAGAATAAATATTTGCTCTGTGGCTTCTGCAGTCTCTATACTGACCACCACCTGACTTTACAGTAGTGGCTTTAAAGCAACCACAGGCAGTACATGAAAGAATGAGTGAGGATGTGTTCCGAAGTATGGATGGACACTGAAGTTTGAATTTCCTGTCATTTTAACAGGTCAGGAAGTATTCTTTTTTGGATTTTTTTTTCAACCATTTAAAAAATGTAAAATGCATTCTTACTTCCTGGGACATGCAAAAATGCCAGATTTGGCTGGCAGGCTGCAGTTTGCCAACCCTAGGATTATATCAACATTTTATATACGTTATACATATTATAGTATATACTATTGCACATTATATCTATATTATACATATTATATTATGCTATACTACATCATTTCATATATCATGTCATATTACATTACATGATATTCTATATTACTGTATTATATTACTGTAGATTATACCATCCTCCTGGGCAGTAGCAGCCTCCTGATCCCCGTCCTCCTGGGCATAGCATCCTGGGTGACCTCATCTTTTTGGGTGGCAGATTCTGGGTAGAAACCCTCTCCCTAGGCAGCAGCATCCTCAGTAGCCCCCATCCACCCAGGTGGTAGCAATCCTGTGTGGTTCCAATCTTCCTGGGTGGTAAATTCTGATAGAAACCCATCTCGCTGGACAGTAGCATCCTGGGTGTCCCCCGTCCTCCTAGGCGGTAGCATCCTGGGTGGTCTCCATCCTCCCAGGTGGTGTCATCCTGGGTGGTCTCCGTCCTCTCAGGAGGTGGCATCCTGAGTGGTCCCCGACCTCCTGGGCATAGCATCATGGGTAGTCCCCATCCTCTTGGGAGGTGACATGCTGGGTGATCCTCGTCATTTCAGGAGGTGGCATCCTGGGTGGTCCCTGTCCCCCTGGGTATAGCATCCTGGGTAATCCTCGTCCTCTTGGCAGTAGCATCCCGGGTGGTCCCCGTCCTCCCCGGCAGTAGCATCCTGGGTGGCTTCCCATCCTCCTAGGCGGTATCATCCTGGGTAGCCCCCTGGGGCACAGGGAAGAGCTGTGGCCTCCGCAACCCCCTACTCACTTCCGCTCCGTTCTCTTGCCCGCCCTGCAGCGGCACCCGACCTGACGGCGTTCAGCGACCCGCGCCAGTTCCCCGCGCTGCCCTCCATCTCCGACCCCCGCATGCACTATCCAGGCGCCTTCACCTACTCCCCGACGCCGGTCACCTCGGGCATCGGCATCGGCATGTCGGCCATGGGCTCGGCCACGCGCTACCACACCTACCTGCCGCCGCCCTACCCCGGCTCGTCGCAAGCGCAGGGAGGCCCGTTCCAAGCCAGCTCGCCCTCCTACCACCTGTACTACGGCGCCTCGGCCGGCTCCTACCAGTTCTCCATGGTGGGCGGCGAGCGCTCGCCGCCGCGCATCCTGCCGCCCTGCACCAACGCCTCCACCGGCTCCGCGCTGCTCAACCCCAGCCTCCCGAACCAGAGCGACGTGGTGGAGGCCGAGGGCAGCCACAGCAACTCCCCCACCAACATGGCGCCCTCCGCGCGCCTGGAGGAGGCCGTGTGGAGGCCCTACTGAGGCGCCAGGCCCGGCCCGGCTGGGCCCCGCGGGCCGCCGCCTTCGCCTCCGGGCGCGCGGGCCTCCTGTTCGCGACAAGCCCGCCGGGATCCCGGGCCCTGGGCCCGGCCACCGTCCTGGGGCCGAGGGCGCCCGACGGCCAGGATCTCGCTGTAGGTCAGGCCCGCGCAGCCTCCTGCGCCCAGAAGCCCACGCCGCCGCCGTCTGCTGGCGCCCCGGCCCTCGCGGAGGTGTCCGAGCCGACGCACCTCGAGGGTGTCTACCGGCCCCAGCACCCAGGGGACGCGCTGGAAAGCAAACAGGAAGATTCCCGGAGGGCAACTGTGAATGCTTCTGATTTAGCAATGCTGTGAATAAAAAGAAAGATTTTATACCCTTGACTTAACTTTTTAACCAAGTTGTTTATTCCAAAGAGTGTGGAATTTTGGTTGGGGTGGGGGGAGAGGAGGGATGCAACTCGCCCTGTTTGGCATCTAATTCTTATTTTTAATTTTTCCGCACCTTATCAATTGCAAAATGCGTATTTGCATTTGGGTGGTTTTTATTTTTATATACGTTTATATAAATATATATAAATTGAGCTTGCTTCTTTCTTGCTTTGACCATGGAAAGAAATATGATTCCCTTTTCTTTAAGTTTTATTTAACTTTTCTTTTGGACTTTTGGGTAGTTGTTTTTTTTGTTTGTTTGTTTTTGTTTTTTTGAGAAACAGCTACAGCTTTGGGTCATTTTTAACTACTGTATTCCCACAAGGAATCCCCAGATATTTATGTATCTTGATGTTCAGACATTTATGTGTTGATAATTTTTTAATTATTTAAATGTACTTATATTAAGAAAAATATCAAGTACTACATTTTCTTTTGTTCTTGATAGTAGCCAAAGTTAAATGTATCACATTGAAGAAGGCTAGAAAAAAAGGATGAGTAATGTGATCGCTTGGTTATCCAGAAGTATTGTTTACATTAAACTCCCTTTCATGTTAATCAAACAAGTGAGTAGCTCACGCAGCAATGTTTTTAATAGGATTTTTAGACACTGAGGGTCACTCCAAGGATCAGAAGTATGGAATTTTCTGCCAGGCTCAACAAGGGTCTCATATCTAACTTCCTCCTTAAAACAGAGAAGGTCAATCTAGTTCCAGAGGGTTGAGGCAGGTGCCAATAATTACATCTTTGGAGAGGATTTGATTTCTGCCCAGGGATTTGCTCACCCCAAGGTCATCTGATAATTTCACAGATGCTGTGTAACAGAACACAGCCAAAGTAAACTGTGTAGGGGAGCCACATTTACATAGGAACCAAATCAATGAATTTAGGGGTCACGATTATAGCAGTTTAGGGGCCCACCAGAAGCAGGCCTCAAGGAGTCAATTTGCCTCTGTGTGCCTCAGTGGAGACAAGTGGGAAAACATGGTGCAAGACCCCCTGTCCTGTGCTGCTCACTCAACAACATCTTTGTGTTGCTTTCACCAGGCTGAGACCCTACCCTATGGGGTATATGGGCTTTTACCTGTGCACCAGTGTGACAGGAAAGATTCATGTCACTACTGTCCGTGGCTACAGTTCAAAGGTATCCAATGTCGCTGTAAATTTTATGGCACTATTTTTATTGGAGGATTTGGTCAGAATGCAGTTGTTGTACAACTCATAAATACTAACTGCTGATTTTGACACATGTGTGCTCCAAATGATCTGGTGGTTATTTAACGTACCTCTTAAAATTCATTGAAACGATTTCAGGTCAACTCTGAAGAGTATTTGAAAGCAGGACTTCAGAACAGTGTTTGATTTTTATTTTATAAATTTTAAGCATTCAAATTAGGCAAATCTTTGGCTGCAGGCAGCAAAAACAGCTGGACTTATTTAAAACAACTTGTTTTTGAGTTTTCTTATATATATATTGATTATTTGTTTTACACACATGCAGTAGCACTTTGGTAAGAGTTAAAGAGTAAAGCAGCTTATGTTGTCAGGTCGTTCTTATCTAGAGAAGAGCTATAGCAGATCTCGGACAAACTCAGAATATATTCACTTTCATTTTTGACAGGATTCCCTCCACAACTCAGTTTCATATATTATTCCGTATTACATTTTTGCAGCTAAATTACCATAAAATGACAGCAAATGTAAAAATTTAATTTCTGAAAAGCACCATTAGCCCATTTCCCCCAAATTGAACGGAAATGTTTTTTTCAGCACATGTTGCCATGTCTGACCTGCAAAAATGCTGGAGAAAAATGAAGGAAAAAATTATGTTTTTAAGTTTAATTCTGTTACCTGAAGATATTCCAACTCAAAACCAGCCTCATGCTCTGATTAGATAATCTTTTACATTGAACCTTTACTCTCAAAGCCATGTGTGGAGAGGCCTTGTCACTATTGTAGGCTCACTGGATTGGTCATTTAGAGTTTCACAGACTCTTACCAGCATATATAGTATTTAATTGTTTCAAAAAAAATCAAACCGTAGTTGTTTTGGCGATAGGTCTCACGCAACACATTTTTGTGTGTGTGTGTGTGTGCGTGTGTGTGTGTGTGTGAAAAATTGCATTCATTGACTTCAGGTAGATTAAGGTATCTTTTTATTCATTGCCCTCAGGAAAGTTAAGGTATCAATGAGACCCTTAAGCCAATCATGTAATAACTGCATGTGTCTGGTCCAGGAGAAGTATTGAATAAGCCATTTCTACTGCTTACTCATGTCCCTATTTATGATTTCAACATGGATACATATTTCAGTTCTTTCTGTTTTTCTCACTATCTGAAAATACATTTCCCTCCCTCTCTTCCCCCCAATATCTCCCTCTTTTTCTCTCTTCCTCTATCTTCCAAACCCCACTTTCTCCCTCCTCATTTTCCTACATTCTCTTAAGCAGATAGCACATACCCCCACCCAGTACCAAATTTCAGAACACAAGAAGGTCCAGTTCTTCCCCCTTCACATAAAGGAACATGGTGAGTCAGCCTTTCTCCTGTTCATGGGTTTCTTCCAGCAGAACAGAGACATTGCCAACCATATTGGATCTGCTTGCTGTCCAAACCAGCAAACTTTCCTGGGCAAATCACAATCAGTGAGTAAATAGACAGCCTTTCTGCTGCCTTGGGTTTCTGTGCAGATAAACAGAAATGCTCTGATTAGAAAGGAAATGAATGGTTCCACTCAAATGTCCTGCAATTTAGGATTGCAGATTTCTGCCTTGAAATACCTGTTTCCTTGGGACATTCCGTCCTGATGATTTTTATTTTTGTTGGTTTTTATTTTTGGGGGGAATGACATGTTTGGGTCTTTTATACATGAAAATTTGTTTGACAATAATCTCACAAAACATATTTTACATCTGAACAAAATGCCTTTTTGTTTACCCTAGCGTATACATTTGTTTTGGGATTTTTGTGTGTTTGTTGGGAATTTTGTTTTTAGCCAGGTCAGTATTGATGAGGCTGATCATTTGGCTCTTTTTTTCCTTCCAGAAGAGTTGCATCAACAAAGTTAATTGTATTTATGTATGTAAATAGATTTTAAGCTTCATTATAAAATATTGTTAATGCCTATAACTTTTTTTCAATTTTTTTGTGTGTGTTTCTAAGGACTTTTTCTTAGGTTTGCTAAATACTGTAGGGACAAAAATGCTTCTTTCTACTTTGTTTATTTTAGACTTTAAAATGAGCTACTTCTTATTCACTTTTGTAAACAGCTAATAGCATGGTTCCAATTTTTTTTAAGTTCACTTTTTTTGTTCTAGGGGAAATGAATGTGCAAAAAAAGAAAAAGAACTGTTGGTTATTTGTGTTATTCTGGATGTATAAAAATCAATGGAAAAAAATAAACTTTCAAATTGAAATGATGGTATAACACATCTACTGAAAAAGCAACGGGAAATGTGGTCCTATTTAAACCAGCCCCCACCTAGGGTCTATTCGTGTGGCAATTATTGGGTTTGGTCACAAAACATCCTGAAAATTCGTGCGTGGGCTTCTTTCTCCCTGGTACAAACGTATCGAATGCTTCCTAAAGGGAAACTGTCAAGCTGGTGTCTTCAGCCAGATGACATGAGAGAATATCCCAGAACCCTCTCTCCAAGGTGTTTCTAGATAGCACAGGAGAGCAGGCACTGCACTGTCCACAGTCCACGGTACACAGTCGGGTGGGCCGCCTCCCCTCTCCTGGGAGCATTCGTCGTGCCCAGCCTGAGCAGGGCAGCTGGACTGCTGCTGTTCAGGAGCCACCAGAGCCTTCCTCTCTTTGTACCACAGTTTCTTCTGTAAATCCAGTGTTATAATCAGTGTGAATGGCAAATAAACAGTTTGACAAGTACATACGCCATATCCAATTGGTTTTGTCTTTCTCTGAGATGGAGGGCTGGGAAACCGAGTAAAGCCCACTGCACACACTAGGAAGATACCTCCAGTGAACAGCTTCAGGCTGAAGCTATGTCCTCACCCCCGGTGCTCCTAGCACACTCTGGCTTCTGAAGGCATGAGGGCCTGGAAAAGGCGCAGGCTCCCAGGGTTGCTTCTTTGCATATGAAAGAGCACTGAAGCATGTTTTAATGCTTGTTTTAAAAAATAATAATAGGCCGGCGCGGTGGCTCACGCCTGTAATCCCAGCACTTTGGGAGGCCGATGCGGGCGGATCATGAGGTCAGGAGATCGCGACCATCCTGGCTAACACGGTGAAACTCTGTCTCTACTAAAAATATGAAAAATTAGCCTGGCGTGGTGGCGGGCGCCTGTAGTCCCAACTACTCAGGAGGCTGAGGCAGAAGAATGGCGTGAACCCGGGAGGCGGAAGTTGCAGTGAGCCAAGATCGCGCCACTGCACTCTAGCCTGGGCGACAGAGCGAGACTCCATCTCAAAAATAATAATAATAATAAAGAAACTAAAAAGAGTTACATGACACTAGCAAACCCAAAGTGGAAAGGGCTGTATGTTCAACCTAAGGCCAGGCAGCTTCATCTGCCTTCATTGCTGTACATTGCAGGAATCAGGCTTGGGTAGTGGTTGGGAGTTTTGTAAAAGAAAGACTTCTCTCACCACCACCCCTGTGCAAAGTATCTTTAGTATTTTAGTTTCAAGACTCTGGGTTCAACTCAAGGTATCTTCCCACCAAGAATTACTGTTTAAAGTATCTTCCAGTTCTGTCACTGCTGTCTCATGGGACCTCATGACTGATGATAGAAGAAAATCTTCAGCAGAATCAAGTTTAAAGGAGTTTAACTGAGCAATGAACAATTTGTGAATCGGGCAGCCCCCAGGAACACAGCAGATTCACGGAGACTCCAGGGGTGCCTCGTGGTCAGAACAAATTTATAGACCAAACAGGTAAAGTGATGTACAAGAATCGGAAGTGAGGTACAGATACAGTGAGATTGGTTACAGCTTGGCGTTTGCCTTATTTGAACGCAGTTTGAACATTCAGCAGTCTATGAGTGGTTGAATTATGACCACTGGGATTGGCCAACCCTCAGCTATTGTTACAGGTGCATACTATTAAGTTAGGTTTTTAATTTTGTCTGACCATTAAGCTAGGTTACAGTTCATCCACAGGACTCAAATATAGAAATATGGAGTCCTTCTCAGGCCATATTTAGTTTGCTTTAACATTGATCTTAAATGGTCTGCAGGAGGACCACAAAAAATGTCAGGAACCAAAGTGGGGTCAGCAAGAAAGGATGTGACCTAGAAGTCACCGCTCCTGAGCACAGGTAGGAAACAGGGGTAGGATCAGGCAGTACATGGACATGGCCATGCACAAAGAAGAAGAAAGCAGAAGCTTGTCAGTGAGATGCTTGATTACCACGTCTATAGTCAGTCGTTAAACTAAACTTTAGTGTCAGAGAGATTTTGTACCTTCTGAAGAGCTCAAGTTATTTCAGAGGAGAAACCTAGGCCTGAAGAAGAAAACAACAAACATTTGTGCCTTGATGTTGACCTTGATCGCCTGGCTGAAGTAGCGTTTGTTATATCTCTCTTCCAGAATGTTACCCTTTTATCTCCCCCGACTTTTCACTGTCCCCTTTGGAAGGAAGTCACGATGCACAGCCCCACTTAGGGAATGTGGAGCTATGCTCTCATTTCCTTCAGGAGGCAGGAGTCCTTGGCTGAGGACACTAGGACACCCCCCACCCAGTGGCCTCATGCCTCATGGAAAACAGAGCCCAGGTGTCCTCCGTGTGAAGGCTCTCTCTGCTCCAGAGAGGACAGGTAGCTCCTCCCCCTGCTAAGGTGCACCAATGCCTACCCCCACCCCTCCAGCCTAGAGGATCCAAAAGTTCAGAATGTTCAGGGTTCTAGAAGCAGCTCCACATTGCCCGCTTTGGGTTGTCTTTGTATAAGGCCAAGCTTTCCCACCCACACTCCACCCACCCTCCAATAATGTAGACAAAGTCCCCACCAGAGTTTCCCAATGTGGCTCAGGATTCTAAGAAGTCACCACCATTTCTTGGGGGTGGGGGGAAAGAACTGGCTGGGGTTTATCTTATAACCTCACAGAATTCCCCACATCTTTATTCAAAATGAGCCCACCCTGTGGTCATGACGATGCTTACCTGGGTTCCCAGAATCCTAAATCCCAGAATCTAAAGGGAACTCACAGATGAATAAATGCAATCCTCCCTCAGATGTATAAATACCTCTCCCCACCCCTTGGGGTTTCTCGGCAGATAGTTTTGCCTCCTTCCTGACTGATATAATAGAACTAAGTTCTCATGTTCATGTTTTTTTCAGAGGGAGAGAAGATGGCATGGAATGTGTTTCCTGGCCCAGTGGGAGGAGTGTGAGTTGTGTGGCAAATTTTAATATTGGTAATTAAATTTTGCATACCTCAAATTCTCCTTCTAGTTTCAATTTCATTGATGCTGCTGTAAGAATTAATTAATGTTTTGAAAGTGTTTTGAACATGAAAAGTCTTACACGCATACAAAGTATGATTATTTGTTATTACGAATAATTGCATGCAGACACTTTTTTTCCTCTCACCGCAGTGATTCTGTGAGACTTTCTGCGGACAATTAAAAGCAGCAATGTCTTGCTTACAAAATGGCTGCCTTTCATCAAAAGCTTATTCTTACAGTCATTCACATATTGATTCATTTATTCATCTAACATTTGTTGAATGATGGGCACTGGGGAACTGAGGATAGTCACAATCCATGAACCAGGCAGACAGACAAAGCCAAGTTTATGGACCACACTCTTACAAGGACCCCACACTTCCTATATGGTTCTGCTACCTCCATCTTAATTTTTTTTTTTTTTTTTTTGAGATGGAGTCTCATTCTATTTCCCAGGCTGAAGTGCAACGGTGCGATCTTGGCTCGCTGCAACCTCCACCTCCCAGGTTCAAGTGATTCTCCTGCCTCAGCCTCCTGAGTAGCTGGAATTACAGGCAGACACCACCACGCCCAGCTCATTTTTGTATTTTTAGTAGAGACAGGGTTTCGCCATGTTGGCCAGGCTGGTCTCGAACTCCTGACCTCATGATCTGCCTGCCTCAGCCTCCCAAAGTGTTGGGATTACAGGCGTGAGCCACCGCACCTGACCCATCTTGAAATTCTTAATAGTTTCTTGTAACAAGAGTCCCTGAATTCTTATTTTGCACAAGGCCCACGAATTATGCAGACAGTCTTACAGACAGGTAAACAGACATCCAAAGTATAACATATGGGGCTATAACATAGGTATAAAATACTCCAGAAAGGTACTAGTGGAACTCAACCTGAACAAGTTGGGGAGGACTTTAATAAATAAGTGACATGTGCTTTCAAAAGACAGATGGAGGTTTTCATGCCAAAAAAGGAGAATTGTAATCTGTACAGAAGGAGGGCATGAACCAATTACACACATTTTTTCCTAGAAATCATGGTAAGATGACCAGGTTGACATTGAGTTCTGTTGAAGCTCCTTGCCTATGCACTTCGGGAGAAATGTATGAAAGTGTTAGGAGATGCAAAGTAAGAAACACTGCAACTAAGCAAGCTGAGAATAATTTTATCTGAAGGGTGATAAAGGGACAGTTCTCAGAGATATTTCTGTGTCCAACATTATGTGTGTGCACTTATATATGCACATAACATACACATGTGCATACACGCATGCACACACTGTTAGGTCAGCTGCTTAGAGCACCAGGCTGATAAGGCCAGGGTCATCTGAGCCATTAAATATACTGGATTAAAGTGCCATGGGGATGAAATTCTGGGTTCAAATTCCTGAGAAAACTTACTAGCTTTGCTCTAAGTCATGGCCCCAAAGTGCTTCCTAGCCTCAGGCTGCTGTCTGTCAACATTAATCCAAAACAGTACTAGAAGTCCCCCTACCACACACACACAGACAGTAGCCACCTAGAAATATCCCTGCATAGGGTCATTATTGTGTCAAAAGAGAGACAGGGACAAAGTTACTATTATGGGTTGGATTGTGTCCTCTTAAAATTCATATGTTAAAGTCCTAACCCCCAGGACCTCAGAATGTGACCTAATTT
Source organism: Pan paniscus (assembly GCF_029289425.2). Classification (NCBI taxonomy): domain Eukaryota; kingdom Metazoa; phylum Chordata; class Mammalia; order Primates; family Hominidae; genus Pan; species Pan paniscus. Next base: position 30,905,920 of record NC_073271.2, on the reverse strand, counting down.
GGAAATAGGTTTGTTGCAGATATAACTAGTTAAGATAAGGTCATCAAGGAGTAGGGTAGACCTCCAACATGACTGGTATCCTTATAAAAAAAGAAAAATGTGGACACAGAAACACGCACACAGGGAGAATGCCACATGCAGATGAAGGCAGAAATTGGGGTATTGCTTCTATAAGCCAAGGAATGCCAAATATGGCCAGCGACCCCCAGAAGTTCAGGGAGAGGCCTGGAACAGATTCTCCTGCACAGTCCTTAGAAGGAACCAGCTGTGCTGACACCTTGATCTCAGACTGCCGGCCTCCAGAACTGAGAATAAATTCCTGTTATGTAAGCTGCCCATGTGTGGTGCTTTATTTGGGCAGCCTTAGCAAATTAATAGAGACACAGCCATGGAGAAGGCCCAGATTTTCTCCTAAGAGGCATGGACTGTGGTGCATCCTGCATCCCCTTCCTGTGCCTGGCGCTGACTCAGGCCTCACCTCTGCATTACTCCCCTGCACCAGATGAGCTCAGCCTGCACCCTAGAGTCAATGTGAGTGTTCAAGTGTGGTGTTTGTCACCGATTTTATTTCCCAGAAAAATGTCCCATGGGAAGGGGTGTGATCTCAAGACTCCCCTCTCAAGTGTTCAAAGTGGATTATCCACCTGGTGAGACAGCAGGCTTTAATCCTGTTTGGCTTGCCTGGGTCACCCAACATCTCTTCCCCATCAGTCAGTGTGTGCTGAAGGAATGCAAATGACATACCATGATCACAAAGCAAAATATAATTAGTAGGGTAAATTTGCTGAGTGAAGACATTTATAAAATGCATTGAATAGAGAAAGCAGAATTTTTCCAGAATTGGGCTTAATTGTCCTGCTCAGTACAAATGGCATCTACCAGCCACTGAGAATGCGCCCTCCAGGTTGCTGTTGTAAGTCCTTGAATGAAACCTTATCATCTGTGAGACGGTAAAGCATAAGAGAATGCTGCCTGAGAATGCTCCCTGAGGCACAGTTGTAACTCCAACGCGGGCTCGCTGGGGTTCTGTGGGCACGTTGCAAAATACCTCTGCACCTCACTTTCCCAGTCTGTAGAATTGAGATAATAGGTTTATTGTGAGGTTGACATGCATTGAAGCACGCCAAGTTCTTTGAACAGTGCCTGCTACCTTATGAATGCTCTAAAAAATATAAGCTATTATTACCCAGTAATTCGTTCAACAGCTCTCTGTCCTGTGCTTTCTATCTGCCTATTACTGGGGATTCCAAAGTGAATAAGACCCAGATCATGCCCTAGGATAACTCACACTCTCCCTATGTCCTAGTTCCAGAGAAAAGAACCACATCTCTGGTGGGAAGAACTGCGTAAGATCGGTGAGTTTCTAGATACCAGTCTGTATTAGTCTGTTTTCATGCTGCTGACAAAGACATCCCCAAGACTGGGTAATTTATAAAGAAAAAGAGGTTGAATGGACTCACAGTTGCACATGGCTGGGGAGGCCTCACAACCATGGCAGAAGGCTAAAGGCATTTCCTACATGGCGGCTGCAAGAGAGAAAATGAGAGCCAAGTGAAAGGGGGAACCCCTTATAAAACCATCAGATCTTGTGAGACTTATTCACTACCACAAGGACAGTATGGGGGAAACCGCCCCCCATGATTCAATTATCTCCCACCAGGTTCCTCCCACAACATGTAGGAATTATGGGAGCTACAATTCGAGATGACAGTTGGGTGGGATTACAGCCAAACCATATCACGGTCTCAGGTATCTAGCAGCCTGGGCGGGCACTAGGTTCAGACATCCACATGAGATGCATTTCGCCAACTGTGTGCAGCTCCTCTGTCACTGAAGAGTCAGTCACCCGCTGCAGGTGGGAGTGGTGGAGGATGCAGCAGAAATGGCCACAGGAGGTGCTGGGAGACCCACATACCAGGTTCAGCTGAGTGAACTTTTATTCATTTTTCCAGGAAGTATTTGTGGCATCTACTCTGTGCCAGGCCCCATGCCAGCCACAGGAGACGTGGCAATAAACACAGACAGAATCCTCTCCCTCCTAATGGGGAGGCAGACCCTAAGCAAATTAATAAGTAACATATTGTATGGTGGATGGGGTAATTGTTTCCTCTAGGGCTAATATAACAAAGAACCACAAACTTGGTGGCTTAAAACAACAGAAATGTATTGTCTCACAGTTACGGTGGCCAGAAGTCTAAGATCAAGGTGTCAGCAGGGTGGATTCCTTCTGAAGGATCTGAGGGAGAATTTGTTCCAGGTCTTTCTCCTTCTCCATTTCTGGTGGATTCTGCAATCCTTTGTGCTCCTTGCTGCTACAGTTTAAATGTGTCCCCCAAAATTCCTATGTTGAAACGTAATCATCAACCTGGCAGTAGTCACAGAAGTGGGGCCTTTAGGAGGTGGTTCCGTCATGAGGTTAGAGCCCTCATGAATGGGATTAGTGTCTTACAAAGGGCTGGAGGGAACTAGCCAGGCCCATTTTTACCCTTTTGCCCCTTCCACCACGTAAGACACAGCATCCATCCTCTCTGGTAGCAACGAGGCATCATCTTGGAAACAAAGACCGAGCTCTTGTTAGACACCAAACCCACAAGTGCCTTGGACATCCCAGCCTCCAGATCTGTGAGAAAATACATTTCTATTGTTTATAAATTGCCCATTCTCAGGTATTTTATCAACACAAATGGACTACGATGCTTGCCTCGATGCATCACTCCCATTGCCGCCTCCTTCCTCAAGGCATTCTGCCTTGGGGGTCTCTATGTCCAAATTTCTCTGTTCTTACCAGGATGCCAGCCCTTGGATTAGGCCCACCTGAATCCATCTTGATTCATCTTGATTGTATGACCTCATCTTGATTCTATCTGGAAACACCTTATTTCCAAATAAGGTCACATCCACAGGTCTTAGGCGTTAAGTCTTGAATATAACTTTTAGGGGACACAATTTTAGGCACAGTAGATGAGGATGTGGCTATGGAGGGCCAAAGAGATGGACACACCAGGGTTGGGGTGCTACAATCCAGGGAAGGGCCCCCTGTGAAGAAACTGGAAGGATGTGGGAAAGTTAGCCAATTTAGGTAAAAGGAATAGTGAGTGTAAAGGCGGAGCTTGCTGGAGGCCAGTGTGGCTGAAGGACATGGCATCACAGAGGTACCTGGGCCAAGTTCCATACAGCTGCCATTGTGAGATTTTGGCGTTTCTTCTGAGTGAGAGGGTTTTGAGCAGAGAGGTAACACGAACTACTGGGAAGTTGCTAGATGCCTGTAGAGGGCATCTTGGTATATATAGAAAAGGGTGCCCCTTCTTCCAGGTGGGTGCAGCCTTGGAGAAAGGTACACAGCTCAGCCAGTGGAGCAGGGTTGGGTTTCAGTTCCCATTCACCCACTGGGACCTCCATGTAGGAGATTATTGCAGTGGCAGAGGTAAGAAGTGGTTGGATTCTGAATCTATTCTGAAAGTAGATCCAACAGGATGTGCTGTTGGATTAGATATGGTGTATTAGTTCATTCTCACATTGCTGTAAAGAACTACCTAAGCCTGGGTAATTTATAAAGAAAAGAGGTTTAATTGACTCACAGTTCTGCAGGCTACACAGGAAGCATGGCTAGGGAGACCTCAGAAAACTTACAGTTGTGCTGGAAGGTGAAGAGGAAGTAGGCACGTCTTACATGCTGGGAGGAGGGGGAAGGGGAAAAGGAGGAGGTGCTACATACTTTTAAACAACCAGATCTCAGTGTGGCAACATGGCAAAACTCATCTCTACAAAAAACAAACAAACAAACAAAAAAAAGATGCAAAAATAAGTTAGCCAGGCATGGTGGCAGATGCCTGCGGTCCCAGCTACTTGGGAGGCTGAGGTGGGAGGATCACTTGAGCCAAGGAGGTTGAGGTTGCAATGAGCTATCACACCACACTGCACTTCCGCCTGGATGACAGAGTGAGACCTTGTCTCAAAACAAAACAAAACAAAACAAAACAAATAACAACAACAAAAAAAACAGATCTCATGAGAACTCGCTATCACGAGAACAGCAAGGGGGACGTCCGCCCCCATGATCCAATTCACCTTCTACCAGGCCCCTCCTCCAACACTGGTGATTATGATATGACATAAGATTTGGGCAGGGACACAAATCCAAACCATATCATATGGTGCATTAGAAAAATACGGTTTGGGGCCTAAACAACTAGAAGCATGAAATGGCCATTCTCTGAGATGAAAATTTGGAGAGGGGCAAGTTTATCTAGGAACCCCAGTCTGATAGTGGGGCAGAAGGGAACCCTGAACTCAATGCTCTTCAAGATTTCTTCCAGTACAACTATGAAGAATCCACTCAGGTGGAAACTGTGGTAGCTGAAGAAAAACTGGTCTGCCCTTGTCAGGAATGGTGCGTGAGAGCCATATACATGGTCTTAACAGGAAAGCAGCATTCCATCTTCCAACATGTATTCGGTGATCCAGATCCGACCCTTTGCAAAGCCAGAAGACCCTTGAACTGTCCTCCCCATGGTCTCATTGTCCATGTTGATAGGTGAGGAATTTCCTCTTCCTTTGGCCTTACTGCTGATGGGCAGTGGGCTGAGTGTTGGCTCCACCTTCTCCCTACATCACCTGGCAGTGAAGAATGGAGGGAGTTCACTAAGCCTGTGTGTGCCTTGAGTTTGATTGTCAAACAGAATTCCTTGCATGTTAGAACCTACAAAAGCAATAGGATTTATATAGCTGAAATACTTGTACCTTTCTTCCATTAAAGAACTTTAGAGAGGTAAAAATTTCTAGTTGCCTACCCCAATATCGGTTTTCCTTAGTCATAGATTCCCTTGGGGACATGACTGCCTGTAAGAAAGACCACACCACCCAGCCTCCTCACAGCTTGGTGTCCCATATGACAAATTTCTGGCCAATGTTATCTAAATAAAGGTGGGTATGGCAGTTTCCAGAAAACTTTCTTTAAAGTTTACATGCTTTGCCCATTCTGCATTTCTGCCTCAGCCCTACTGCCTGAAATGAAGAGGTGATGATTAGAGAAAGAGCACCACATCCCTAGAAGGGTGGATGGTGTTAGGAGGAGCTTGGCCGAGTGTCTTTGTGGAGGCCCCATCCCAACCCTGGATTGCTTGTGTCTGGATTCATCTACCATGAAAGAAATTAAACATCTATCTCTCACATAAAGCATTCAAATGTGGGGTTCTCTGTCACTGCAAACAAACCTAATTATAACTGACATACACATAAATGGTTTCTATGAGTCATCTTTGGCAGAAGCACTGACCAGGGGTAAAAGTGCTTTATCTTCTTTCAGATTCTGATTTCTTCCAGATTCTTAAGAGCCCTTCAGGGTGTTCAAGGACTACAAAATAATGAGGCAGCGAGGGGAGGTGTGAGGGTAGCACTAGCATCTACCATAAGGTGCTTCCCCTGCTAGTTCATCGGCAACTCTGCCCCAAGTTTCTAACAACCCTAAAATGTCTAGGTGGATTTGTTAGAAACCACTTCGACTGTGATCCATGTGCCTGACAAATGCCCTTAAAATTCCATCCAACTTTAGAGGTTTTTGCAATATTTCCATGTGCCATTTTTATTTGCCATCTTGCTTTTTTAAATATTCAATATATCTAAGGGCATCTCTCTTTTTTAAATCTTTGATAAGCAGTCATCAAATTTGCAGTGTTTTGTAAATAATGAATTTTTAAAAAACATTTTGGTGTTGTCTTAGTCCATTGGGGCTGTTATAACAAAATATCATAGACTGAGTGGCTTATAAATGATAGGAATTTTTTCTCTCGGTTCTGGAGGTTGGGAAGTTCAAGATCAGACTGGCAACATGGTTGGGTTCTGGTGAGGACGCTGTCTGAGTTATAAACAGCTGACTTCTTGCTTTGTCTTTGCATGGTTCAAAGGGTGAAAGAGTTCCCTTGGGCCTCGTTTGTAAGGGTACTAACCCCATTCATGAGGCCTCCACTTTCATGACCTAATCACCTCCCAAATGCCCCACCTCCTGATACTCACTTTGGAGGTTAGGATTTCAGTATATGAGTGTAGAGGGTATGCACACATTTAGAAAATAGCAAGTGTCATTTTTCCTTGTGAATAAATGAGAGACTTTTAAGCCAGATTTTCTAAAGATACTTTTCTCAAAATTTAGTTAATTTTTTTTAGTTAGTTTTAATCAATTATGTTACCTTGTGTTTAGTTTTACATGAAGAGATTACAGATGTGAAACTTTCAAAGAGGTGAATTTTAAGAGAATTAGCCATTAGCTGATCAATCATTAGGCAGGTTTTCTATGAATTGGTTTTGGGTGACATGCTCCCTGACACATGTTGCATTTCCAGAACCTACGCTCAATAAACGTAGTCAAATGACTTGAAATCTCCAAGTCTCAGCTTCCACACATGTAAGATACAGATTTTTAGATACCCATCTCATTTAGCTACTGAAATAAAAGGGAAAAATAAAAAGGAAGACAATAGAAAATGTCAGAGAGGATAAAGAACAATGACAACTCTCACACTTTGCAGGTGGGAGTATCAATAGATATTACCAATTGGAAAAATAATCTGACATCACTCCTAAAAAACTGAACACACACTTATAATAAGTCCTAGTATATTCCTAAGACTATTTCTAGTAGTATTTTCCACTGCTAGAAAAATACTTCACAAACTCCTTTCATGTGTACCCAAAGATGTATGCAAATGCTTACAGCAGCACTTATTGTACTAGCAAAAAGTGGAAACAACCCAAATGTCTACAACAGAAGAATAGATAATAAGTTGTGTTATATTCTTGCAGTGGAATAGTATATAGAGATAAACAGAAATGGGCTGGGCACAGTGGCTCACGCCTGTAATCCCAGCACTTTGGGAGGCCAAGGCAGGTGGATCACCTGAGGTCAGGAGTTCCAGACCAGCCTGGCCAATATAGTAAAACCCTGTCTCTACTAAAAATACAAAAATTAGCCGGGCGTGGTGGTGGGTGTCTGTAATCCCAGCTACTCAGGAGGCTGAGGCAGGAGAATCACTTGAACCTGGGAGGCGGAGGCTGCAGTGAGCTGAGCTCACGCCACTGCACTCCAGCCTAGGAGACAAGAGCAAAGCTCTGTCTCAAAAAAAAAAAAAAAAAAAAAAAAAGGACTACCATTACATATGGCAAGATAAGTTATGGTGAAAAAATCAGAAGAGCACACAGAGTATGATTCCATTTATATAAACTTCAAAAGCAAACAAAACTAAATAATGTATTTTTTATGCAAGCATATCTAGATACTTTTAAAAATCTAGGGAAATGATTAACACAAAATTTAGGATCCTCGGTTACATTTGGTAGCAGAGGGGGAGTGACGGGGGAATTCTGGGATTCAGTTGTTCTATTTATTAGCTTAGGTGGTTAAAGAATGCATATTTATTTTGTCATTATCCACAAAATTTGGTTGAAGTAGACTGCTAACATGATCAAAACTCAATTTTGGATCAACTGAGTTTGCTCTGGTCCATAGTCCTCTTGGAATCCCATAAACTAATCTGTAGTGTGACCATTAAATACCTGTGGTCACCAGGGGAACCAGGTAGAAAAGTTTCGGATTCCACATTCCAGTGCCTGTGGTTCTTGCATGCAAGGTAGAATTTATTTCTGTTGCATCATTTGGGTCAGAGGAAAACACCAACGTGCCGTTGAGGCTGAAAGTATTCATCAGTGTAAGTCACGTGGTGATCTGACTTTCTTTGAATGTTTCTTAACAACCGCCATCCTCAAAGCCCTTACAATGTCCCTGCAGTTGTTTATGAGCCCTCTCGGGTTGTTCCATGAAACAGAGGCTATGGGCATGTTGTCCATAGATTAGCCCTTCCGGATGTGGCTAATGGTTTCAATACCAGGCAATGGGGATATATGTTTGTGGGCACTGAGGAGTAGGAGATGGTTAGAGACCCTTCATCAAAGTAAAACAGAATGGCACCAACCACAGATTTAATTCAAAAACAAAACATTATTGGTTGTGGTTTCAATTGTCTCTTTCTTTCTTCACAAATACCTCACATCTGTGTAAAGATTGGCTCAAACCCCACTTAAAAAGCAAGCCCTTACCAAGATTCTAGTTCATTGATTAACAAGGAGGGAAGAAAGCTTGCTTTATGCTGTAAAAAGTTTGATTTAATTGCCCTCCTCCCTGGCCTCTTTTTGTCTAAATTGCAAAGTCCCGCAGTCTTGAGACTCTACTTGGATTTCCTCCCAATATTTGAATACATAAATATAGGTCTGTGAGTACACTGCCACTGTTTATGAGCCTTTTAAAGATCAAAGAGTCATTTTCAGCTCTTGGGTTTGTCACTTTAAAACATACCGTACTTTACCGTTTAATGGGTAGTTCTTTCAGAATAGCCCATTAGCTCTCCCCATTTCTGTCTTAACAGAATCCTACAGTTTATATAAAGAAGAAATGCCTTTAATGCAGGATGCAACTCAATTTCCAACATGTTAAAATGCTCAGAATCTCCCTTTACTGGAGCTGAGTTTTAAAGGGTACAGTTCTGAGCCACCATACATGTCATTCTAAAGATGCCAGTAGCTCTGATTCAAAATTGGTTGGTCACATTGACAAAAGAGAACATCACAAAGTCAGGAAGAAGTAAGAGTCCACAGAACACCACTTCTCCAAGTGCTTGCAGAGCTTGAAATGTAAAGAATGACTCTAAAATTATGTAGCCTGGGGACCAGGTCATATTGCGTAACAGGTTAACAGTGACGATCCTTGCATGTTTACCTAATGTTTTTTAGGGCAACACCTTTAAATTCAGCATTGGGTTCAAATTTGAACTTTTGGACAGCTTCGGTATTTCTTACACAGATTAAGATGACTATAGAACAAATAAGAGAAATAATAAAATGAGGAAAAATAAACATCTTAAACTTTTAGTTTAAATTGATGCACTTGCTGAAATCATAAGCATGATCTGTGTGTTCACAGAACTGGTTCTCAGAAGCATACCAGGTTGCCTGCCCTAAAGTTAGGTGGAGTTATTTATTTGGTTTGTGGAAAGTAGGTTTTGAAAGATTTCTACCTCCATCGATGGTGGTGGAATAGTGTGTTACAAATTAACACTCACACAGAGAAAAATTAACAATTTTAAATCACTTCTCTGTGTGTGTGTGTGTATGTTTGGAGACATCAAACCAAAGTAGCAAGGACTTGAGGAGCCAATATCTTGGGGAAAAAACGAAAGTTAAAAAGAAGTGAGAAGTGAGATAAGTCTGACATATGTCCATTACTTTATTTTTCTCCTCAAGGCATTTTCTGTTTCTCAGAAAGATGCTGAGAAGCTAAGAAACTTCTGCATGTCTTGCAGGGAGCAGGAACAAAATTGGAGTGAAGGACTCTCCAAAGAAAAGAGGTGCTGGTAAAGAGCACAGGCTTTCCATTGGGGTGCTCAGAGAGCTATATTTGGGAGAACAGCCTCACAGGTACTGAAACTCAGACTCTAATCACCCCAATATCTGCATAGGCAAGTCATTCCAAACCAACTGACTTCAAAACATACAGAGCTGCAAATTGTCTCAACAATTTTTATACAAAATGCTTTGTGTTTAATTGCAAATTACTTCATACACCAGGAGACATGAACACATAACAGAAAACTGAGAGAAATCAACAGAGAAAGGAACAGCCTCACAGGATTTATCAGACATTTAGTTTAAAATATATGTGATTAATAAATCCAAGAAATTAGATGGCTATGTGGAAACCCTCAGCAGAGAACTTAAACCTGTAAAAAGAAGAAAGTGGACATTCTACAACTGAAAAATGCTTGAACTGAAATTAAGAAATTAATGAATGAATATAATAGTAAGTGACAGAAAGCTGAAAAAGGAATTAATGAACTGGAAGATCAGTCAGAGGAAATAACCAGATTGAAATAGTTTTGTTTTGTTTATAAATGGTACATACAGAAACATACAAAAAGAAACGTAAGAGATGTAAGGTTACATGATGAAAGGTCCACTATGTATATATTCAAAATTCCAGGAGAGGAGAATGAGAATAGGTAGGAACAGTGTTCAAAGAGACGATAGCCAAGAAGTTTCCACAACTACTGAAAGGTAACAAGCCACAGTTTAAAAAGTGCTAAAAACACCAAGCAGGATAAATACAGTCATGTGTCACTTACTGACAGGATAGGTTCTGAGAAATATATCATTAGGCAATTTTGTCATTGTGTGAACCTCATAGTGTGTTAGTGTGTACTTACATAAAACTGGATGTATACATATTTTTAGTTACATACACACACACACACACATATATATATGCTTCATATGAAAAACCAAATGTCTCAGCACCAATACTGAATATCAATCATTTCCCCTATTTGATTTGTAATGCCAACATCAAGTGCCGTACATCAGGTTTCTATTTATGCTCCATTACAATCTTATAGGACCTCTGATGTGTAAGTGGTCTGTCATTGACTGAAACATGGTTATATGATGCATGACTGTACTAAGAAAACTACATCTAAGTACATCATAGTAAAACTGCATTGAAAACCAAAAACATGGCCGGGCGCGGTAGCTCACGCCTGTAATCCCAGCACTTTGGGAGGCCGAGGCAGGCAGTTCACGAGGTCAGGAGATCGAGACCATCCTGGTTAACACGGTGAAACCCCATCTCTACTAAAAATACAAAAAATTAGCCGGGCGTGGTGGCGGGCGCCTGTAGTCCCAGTCACTCGGGAGGCTGAGACAGGAAAATGGCGTGAACCTGGGAGGCAGAGCTTGCAGTGAGCCGAGATAGCGCCACTGCACTCCAGCCTGGGCGACAGAGTGAGATTCTGTCTCCAAAAAAAAAAGAAAGAAAGAAAGAAAGCAAAAAAGAAAACCAAAAACAGAAAAAAACTCTTAAAGCCAGAGAAAAGAAAAAACACATATTATCTTCAAAGAGCAACTGTAAGACAAATGACTTCTAAACAGAAAAAGTAGAAGTCAGAAAGTAATGGAGTGGCATCTTCAAAGTGCTAAAAGAAAATAACTACAAACAGAACTCTTTACTCGGTGAAAATATATTTTAAAATAAAGACAGTTTCAGATCAACAAAAACAGAAAATTTGTCACCAGAGTATTGCAATACAGAAAAATTATAAAATGAATTCTTTGAGAAGAAGCAAAATGATTTCCTATGGAAATGTACACTGCAAGAAGGAATGAGGAGCAATGGAGATGGTAAAATACAACAGTATGAAACACTAAAAATATCTTGTGAGGCTTAAAAATAGACAGAGAATTAAAATATGTGATAAAAGTAACCCTACAGGCAGGAAAAAACACAGTATCCTATGGATTTTGCCTTGTCCATGAGTGATTTAAAAGGTATTAATTTACATTAGATTTTAACGTCAAAGATGCATGTTGTAATTTAGAGTAACCACTAAAAGAAGGTATAATCAACAAACATTTAGCAGAGCAAAGGAATAAAAAATTATTCCAAATAAGGCAATAAATATGTATTAGCTGTCTACCGATTTGTAACAAGTTGTCCCAAAACTTAACACTTAAAACAACAAAACATTGAATGTTTCACAGATTCTAGGAGTAAGGAATTTAGGAAAAAGCTAAGCTAGATGGCTCTCAGAGTCTCATGAGCTTGCTGTCGAGGTGTTAGCCAGGGCTTCAGTCACATGAAGTCTTGCCTGGGGTTGAAATACAGTAACTGCCCCCTGACCCCCACCCATTAACCATGGTTTTGCTTTCTGAGATTTCAGTCACCCACAGTTAACTATGGTCTGAAAACGTTAAATGTAAAATTGCAGAAATAAACAACTCAGAAGCCTTAGATTGCACACCGTTCTGAATAGGGTGATGAAATCTCACGCCAACTGGGACGTGAATCATCCCTTTGTTCAGTGTATCCGTGCTGTATACCCTTCCTTTCATCACTTAGTAGTCAGTCATCTCAGTTACCAGGTTATCTGTTGCGGTATCACAGTGCTTGTGTCCCAGTCACCCTTATTTTACTTAATAATGGCACCAAAGCACAAAAGTAGTGCTGCTGGCAATTCAGATAAGCCAAAAAGAGGCCAGAAAGTGCTTTCTTTAAGTGAAAAGGTGAAAGTTCTCAGCTTACTAAGGAAAGCAAAAAATCACATGCCGAGGTTGCTAAGATCTATAGTACAATAAGACATTTTGAGAGAGAGAGAACCACATTTACATAACTTTTATTACAGTATATTGGTATAATAGTTCTATTTTATTATTAATTATTGTTAATCTCAATTAATGTATAAATTAATTATAAAATTTATAAAGCAGGTACATGCCTTTTTTAACCTAGTCTTTAAAAATCACTGACTGTCATTTCTGCCTTATTCTATTTGATAGAAATGACTCTCTAAGTCTAGGCCACACTCAAGGAAAAAGAGATTAAGCTCCACTTCTTATCAGAGAATCTGTGGACATGGTTTAATACTGCAATAAAATGAGAGAAAAAGAATTCCAGAAAATGAAACAAATAGAAAATCAAAGACAAAAGAGTAGATTTCAAACCACGTATCTCAGAAACTATATTAAATACAAAGATTAAATGTTTTGGTACAATGACAAAGACTAGGAGACAGGATAAAAAATATGCTGCTAATAAGCACAACTTAAATATGAGTATACATTTAACAGAGTAACGGAATAAATAATTACTTTGAATAAATAATTTAAGTCTTATGAATTGTTGATTTCTGCAATTTTCCATTTAATATTTTCAGCCTATAGTTGACTGTGGGTGACTGAAACCTCAGAAAGCAAAACCATGGTTAAGCGAGCATTACTGGAATTCAACCCCAGTAAAGCCTTCATATGACCGCGGCGCTGGCTGACACTTTGATGGCAAGCTCATGAGAGGCTCTGGATTAGAGCCACCTCGCTTAGCTGTTTCTGAATTCCTTACTCCCAGAATCTGTGGAATATTAAATGTTTTGTTGTTTTTAGGTGTTAAGCTTTGGGGTAACTGGTTACAAACGAGTGCATAGCTCATACACACTGCCTTTCTCAAGATCTTTCTCAAATCTTAAATATGATAAAGATTTAAAATAAAAGGATGGAAGTAGATATACCCCATGCAAACACTAACCAAAAGAAAGTGTGAGTAGCCACATCAATACTAAAATAGTCCTGAAGGCAAGAAGCATAAGTGGATACAGAGGGACATTTTATAATGATAATGACATTTTGTTATAAAAGGGTGAATGTACACAGAAAATATAATAATCCTAAACTGATATGCCATTAACAACACAGACCCAAAATATAGAAAACAAATTTATCAGAACAATAAGGAAAAATAAATAAAAGATCCACAATCACAGTAAGGAGATGGAGTATTTTAATACACAAATAATAAACTTAACCTATTTGATACCTATACAGCACTATATCCAACAACTGTAGAGTAAAAGGTATGGAACATTTAAGGAAAAATAAATAATAGATCCACAATCACAGTAAGGAGATGGAGTATTTTAATATGCAAATAATAAACTTGACCTAATTGACACCTATACAGCACTATATCTAACAACTGTAGAGTAAATGGCATGGAACATTTACCACAAATTGACCCTATGCGGGTTTACAAAGCAAGTCCCAACAAATTTCAAAGATTAAAGTCATACTGGGTATGTTCTCTAACCTCAGTGGGGTTGGGTTGGAAATCAATAACTAAAAGGGAATTAGAACATTTCCAAACATTTTGAAATTAGGCACTACACTTATAAATAAATCATGGGTTTATGCAGAAATCTTTATAGAAATACATATATTAGATATAAATATATGTAATATAAATTATATATTACAGATTTATATAGAGATATATAAGTCAATAAATATAAATTATATATGCTATATATTGATAAATATAAATTAGAAAATACATCAAAACTGTGAAATGTAGCTAGAGCAGTGCCTGGAGGGAAATTTGTAGCTCAAAGAAAGTAGATAAAAGGGCCGGGTGCAGTGGCTCATGCCTGCTATCCCAGCACCTTGGGAGGCCGAGGCGTGTGAATCATTTGAGGTCAGGAGTTCAAGACCAGCCTAACCAACAGGTTGAAACCCTGTCTCTACTAAAAATACAAAAATTAGCCAGGCGTGGTGGCATGTGCTTATAATCCCAGCTACTCGGGAGGCTGAGGCACGAGAATAGCTTGAACTTGGGAGGCAGAGGTTGCAGTGAGCTGAGATTGTGCCACTGCACTCCAGCCTGGGCCACAGAGTGAGACTCTGTCTGAAAAAGAAAAAGAAAGTAGATAAAAGGAACTGATACAGATAAGAGCAGAAATAATGAAATGGAAAACAAATGCAATGAAGATAATTTTAATTGGCCAAGATGAGTTCTTTGGAAAATGTGTGAAACTCATAAGCTTTAGGCAAAACTGATTATGAAAAAAAGAAGGAAAAAAACCATCAATGTCATGACCAAAGAAAGGGAGACTTCACTACAGACATTAAATAGATATAAGATATTATAAGCAACCCTATGCCAATTAATTGAAAATTTAGATAAAATGAACAAATTCACAGAAAAATACAACATATCAAACTGACAGAAGAATAAAAACTCTCTAAATAGATTAAATAATAATTTAATAACTAATTATTAAAATAATTAGTTCCATGATTTAAAACCTCCCCATAAAGAAAACTTCAAGCCCTGATATTTCTTTGCTGAATTCTCTCGAACACTTAAGGAATTAATAACACCAATTTTACATAAATTTCTTCAGAGTTTAGAAGAAATAACATTTCCTTTCATTTTATGAAGTCAAAATAACATTGATACCAAAACCTAAAACAAACATTGCAAAAAAAGAAGGGAAAAAGTACAGAACAATCTCTCCCATAAGCGCATCAGCAAAAAGCCTAAACGGAGTATTATCAAGCTGAACTCTGCAATCTACAAAAGAATAATATATCAGACCAAGTTGAGTTTGTTCCAGAAATTCAAAGTGGTTTGCCATTTAATAATCAATTAATAGACTAGCATAAATCATGGTATATTTATGCAATAAGATACTATATAGTCCTGAAAATTAATAAACATTAATAAAATTAATAAACTTATTAACAAAATTAATAAATTTATTAATAACATTAATAAAATTAAAGTTAATAAAATTATTAAGAATAAACTGCTGCAACACCAAGATCTAGCTCAGAAGCATTCTTTTTGTGTGTATGTGGTGCCATCTCGGCTCACTGGAACCTCCACTTCCCGGGTTCAAGCAATTCTCCTGCCTCAGCCTACCGAGTAGCTGGGACTATGGGTGTGCACCACTACGCCTGGCTAAGTTTCATATTTTTAGTAGAGATGGGGTTTCGCCGTGTTGGCCAGACTGGTCTCGAACTCCTGACCTCAAGTGATCTGCCCAACTTAGCCACCCAAAGTGCTGGGATTACAGGTGTGAGCCACTGCACCCGGCTATCTCACAAACATTCTTTTTTAAAACACAACTGTTACCTTCCGTGTTTAAGAAGCAAAACATAAAATAATACATACTGTATGATTCTGTTTATATAAAGTTCAGAAATAGGCAAAACTAATCTATGTTGTAGAGGTCAGGATAGTGATCACCTCTACAAAGGATGCAGCAGGTAGTCATTAGGAGGAGGCTTAAGAGAACTTCTAGGGTCTGGATAATGCTCGATCCCTCATATGGGTGTTAGGTTCTCAGGAGTGTGTTCATTTTGGAATAATCCATCAAGTTACATCATTAGTTATGATTTATGTATTTTTCTGTCTCTCTGTATATTTTCATGCAAAAACCTCTATAAATGGATTTACACATTGGAACTAAAAGTAGTTGTTTAGATATTCCAGATCTAACAATCCAAGTTATATACTAAATCAAAGTTGCATAGCATTTACAATCCAAAAAGTGCATTTGTACATTACTTGTTCACTCTTCACTTTAATCATAGAGGTAGCATAGGGTGTACATGTTTCCATTGTACATATGAGGAAATGGAAATACTAGTAAGTGCAGTGATTTTTTTCAAGATTACATAGCTACTATCATAATACCAAGTCATCCAAAAATTTTAAGAACCCAGAATTATTGAACTATCGACCATATATTTGCCTTGGACTCCAATTTAGCAAAGTTCATTTAAACTACTTCAGTTAAATTCATGAACATGGCTATATAGACTCCATTTTCCCCCACTGATTTTTAGAGCCAGATTATCCAACATAGGGTGATGGATAGAACACAGACTGCAGTAAGACCAAATGTGGGCAAAAAAAAAAAAAAAATCCACACCTTGCCATGAATTTGGATATGGTACTTCATTGTTCTAAACCTCACTTTCCCAATGCACAAAATGGGACTAATAACATACCTCTCATAGGGTTATTATGAGGGGTAAATCAGATGACATGGAGGAAAAAATGCCCAGCAGAGTGCCTGAAAGTAACTTGTGCTCAATTATGGCGGTTTTACCCCTTCCTCCCAGCCACTCACTTCATTTAGGAGGTGAGTCATCTGCCCCATGGAGGTCAACCCAAAAGCTCTTCAAATAATCATAGAATAAGGCATAGAGGGGCACTTGAATTTATATAATGCAGTAGAGGCACCTATGGGTGAACTGGCTCATTCAAGGTCATTAATTAGTCAGACACAGGCCAGAATCCGTCCTTTCCCTTTGGCAAGTGGTAAATGTTTCCAGAGTGCATCTAGGATCATATTTTGGCATCCTGCTGTTGGGAATGAGGCTGGGGCACAAAAGCCACTGAAGTCAACCCAGCCATGGACTGGGGCAGCCCAGGGTCACAGGGGCATTTGAGGTAAGGAATTGAGACTCCATTCCCTGCATTGAGAAGGATCCAGATAGAGACCCTCCATGCATGGATCTAAAAGGGAGATTTAGAGGGACTCAGTTTTGTTTTGTGTTTCCCCAAGACTCAAGTCTACCTGGTGGCTTCTACTTCCAGTAGATGATTTTATTAAAGGGGCCACACACATTTTTGGTAAGGGTGACATGCACCCCCAGAAAAGAGACAACAGAACTTCTCTGGTGCAAGAGCAGGGCTGCATTTAGCCATACTCCTGCTAAGTGACAACAGCAGTAACAGTAATGGTGGCTGCTAGCAATCCTCATAAAGGACAAGCCTATTAAGTGCTAACCCTGTGCCTGGCTCTTTATGAAGCACTTGGCATGGATTATCTTATTTAAATGATCTTTGAAATAACCTCTTTAAAATATTTATAGACATATAAAACAATATATGTCTATATATAGGCACACATATATACACATATATACCCATACATGGCAGCCTCTCCATCCTTCAGACAGTCACCAATATGTATGGGTATATATGTGTATATATATATTCTTTTTAGAGACAGGGTCTCACTATGTTGCCCAAGCTGGTCTCAAACTCCTGGGCTCAAGAGACCTGCCTACCTCAGCCTCCCAAAATGCAGTGATTGAAGATGTGAGCAATCACACCTGGCCAAGAGATATATTATTATTTTCATATTACAAATAGAGCAGCCGAGCCTTAGAAAAGTAGCTTGTTCATAATTGCACAGCTAGTAAGTGGCAGAGCCATGTCTCCAACTGAAGTAATCTCTCTCCAGAACGCATGTTCTTGGCCCATATTCTATACCACCTCCCTACAGAGTAGGTTCTTTGTTTATTGAATACATTAATGAATGAGTAAATGAATAAGTGAGTGAAAAGAAATATGGATTGAGTGCCTATTACATTCCATGCAGTGAGCTAGGGCTACTGCTAAATTTCCAACTTGCAGGTAGATGGTGTCATCAGGTCCTGAGATAAAGAACACAAAAGTTCGAACATCTGTGAGGCGGAAGGTGGTGGACTGAGTTCTGGCCATATGATGCTAGGATGTCCATGCGGGGCATTTGGGGAGGTCTGCATCATAATCTCCCCACATATTTTCTTTCCATATGTCTCTGATCCATGCAGAGATAGACAACAGACAAGCTGAATTTCTCTGGGGTTGCTCATGTATATGTCCACTGAGCCTGTCAGGATCTTCCTGATCAGACTGGTAGCTCTTAGAGAATAGGGACTGTTAGCCTCACACACCTTGCAGGTCTCACATCACTACTCACTGATTGATGATTCGATGTGGCTGTTCTCAAACTTGGGCCATAAATCGCTTGGGGGAGCTAACGTCTTAGGAGTTCACCCATTAAGCTTGCTTCTTGGTGACACTGTACATATGTCTCTTGACCAAGCAGGAAGAATTATGCTGGCTTTCTGTGAGACACCCATGACATGCTGTCAAAGCTGAATGATGTGTTTTCAATTAGTTGTCCTTGAGCTTATTCCAGAAGCAGCAACCTTCAAGGCTTAGTACAAATCCCATCTTCTCCACAAAGCACTGCTTGCCCATGGCAGCCTCTCCATCCTTCAGACAATCACCAAGACTCACTGTCTGGGCCATAATTTGGCACTTGCCTTTTATTACATCATTCATTCTATATCATATACCAACTGTAAGCTCCATGAGGGCAAGAGCTATGGCTTCCACTTCTTTGAGTAGCAAGATAAGATTTTTAGATACATATTAATTCTACAAATCTTTATGGGGCATCAGTGATATGCCACCCATAAACAACAGAGGCAAAGCAGATTAAAATTCCTTTTCGAGTGGAGGCACTCTCTTCCCTACACTTCCTTATTCTCCCCACAACTCTCTTCCCTTATTGCTACAGTGGTATACGCTAACTACTGAGAGGGGCTACAAAGAATACAGAGATCAGGGCCAGGTGCAGTGGCTCACTCCTGTAATCCCAATGCTTTGGAAGGCTGAGACAGGAGGATCACTTGAGGCCAAAAGTTTGAGATCAGCCTGGGCAACATACAGAGACCTCCATCTCTACAAAAAAAAAATTAAAACTGAAATTAGCCAGGTGTGGTGGCATGTGCCTAGCTAATTTTACTTTTAATGTATTTATTTATTTATTTATATTTTATTTTTAGCCAGGACTCTAGCTACTCGGAAGACTGAGTTGGGAGGATCACTTGAGCTATGATCACAGCACTGCACTCCAGCCTAGGCAACAGGGCAAGACCCTGTCTCTAAAAGAAAAAAAGAGAGAGAGAGAGATCAGAGTCAAAGTTATGCCTTTGGTGTTCCAAGTCAGGCCTCTGGGTGACACATCAGGGTCAAGGTTTTTAATTTGCAAGAGGAGGTTTTTGAACTCCCAAAGAATATCAAGCCCTGGTCAAGGACACTGGGTAGAAAAGAGCCACACAAGAACTAGATGACCGTGACCCTTTCCCTAGAGACTAGACAAGTTTTCGCCACAGGTAAGCTTGGAGCTGGCCCATGCTGGCAGCCAATTGTTAAATTTTCAGGAATTTTGTGAACTGCTTGAGGCTGGTAGCCTGAAATTGACCTTAATGGGAGTTTTCATGTCCCTGAAATCAGCAAGCTATAGATTCAGGCCTTTCTGCACACCTCTCCCCTTGCTATCAGAGCCAATTGTTAGACATTTGCCAGCACACCAATTCCTATCACCCCTTCCCCAGCCTGGGCCCTCAAAGAATTGCTCCCCTCCCTCCCACCCCCAAAAGCAGTTGAGTAGAAAAGGCAGCAGGGCTATGAAGAGATGGCCAAGATAGTACCAGAGAGCCTCAGAGAGCACCAGAACTTGTCCTCTGTCCCTGAGAGGGGTGTGCCTGGGGCCTCACGGTCAGGATAGGAAGGAAACAGAGGTGGGGGCTGATGACTGGAGACCTCAGTAGGGTCACCATGACAAAGACTCTCTCTCTGACGGAACTTTAGCCAGGCTTCTCAGGGCCCTCCTCTCCACTAGACTTCAGCCTTGGAATAAAGACTTGAGCAAACACTAATGTCTTTTCTAACAGCCCAAGACCACATCCCTAGGATGGCCCTACCCTCCTCAAAGTGCCTACATGAGAAAACTCAAGGCTAGCAAAAAAATCTACTGTTTGTTCCAGCCAACACCTGAGGACAGGGCTTCTGCCTCCCAGTCTCCGTGGGAGGAGAGAATCCTAACTTTGATAATTGTCAGCCAGCACACACAGCTGGCCCAGTCACATTTTTGCTGGTGAACTCTGTGTAATTTTTCACTTTCCTGATTCTGCTGAGCCCCCGCTTGCCCCTGCCTGCTCCCTCATTCTCCCTTTAAAATGTGCAGTTACCTCTGTACAAATCCAAGTTCAAGTCACATTGAACTCTTCTCCCCATTGCAATAGTTATTCCTGATTAAAATCTGTCCTCACCACTTTAGCTAGTATCTGGCTTTGTTCATCTTTAACAACAGGCATCTCATAACATAACTAATTATTTTAATCATTATTATAAATAATTAACTAAATAGAAGTGGGCCATGGTGAGAGTTTGGCATGACCCAAAGTTTATGATTAATCTAATTCTGTGTACCTGCGATCCAAAAGATGAAGAAAAAGAAGGAGAAGGAGGAGGAAGGAGAAGAGTAAAACACAGACAGCCATGTGCTGACTGCCTGGAAGTGGCCATGTTGGGACCACAGGCATCTTGGCCAAAGCCAAAGAGGGCAGAGAATGTTGACACCAGATGCTGTGGTTTAGGCAGCTGCTTTTCTGGGAAGAAAGGAAAGACAGAAACTCCTGAGCTCACTGAGCTAAGTCCTAAACTATCCAAGAAAAATCCAGTGTATATGAATGCATTTACCCTAAATTCATTAAGATTGTTTCTACCACTAGGTGGAAGGAGGACTCTGAATGGAAATTGAGTTGACACTGCTGGTGGGGCTGTGGCTGGTGGGGCTGTGGCTGGTAGGCTCACTCTCACCAGGGCCAACGCAGGCCTAAATTATCACAGCCTTGCGGAGGGAAATTTGAAAACATCTATAAAACTTACAAAAGCATTTGCCCTCTACCTTAGTGACTGCTTTTCTGGAAATTTTTCCTATCAGCCTTCCTATTGGCTATGGTTATTCACTGCAGTTTTGTTTATAATAAGGAAAGATTGAAAACAACCAATTGGCCACCAATAGGAGGCAGGTTAAATCAATAATGGAATATTCTACAGCTATAAAACAGTAAAGAAGCTCTCTACGTAAAAGTATGGAAAGGAAACAAAGAAATCAAGGTGCAAAATGGTGTATGCAATAGGCTTTATGCAAAAAGGGAAAATTAAGAACATATATTCACTTTGGTTATATTTTTCAAAGATTCATAAAATCTAAGAAAATATAAATAAGACATAAAAAGTTGTAGCTTTTTTGTATTGGTTTTGCTTTTATATAATATGATTGTATAATCTATTAAAAATAAGGGAAGAAAATCAAATCTATATTTCTACATAGCTGAGTTTGAGACTTGTGAAAAATTACTACCTTCTCTACCTGTACCTTCCACATCAAGGGTTTCAAGGAGCATTTGCTGATTGGCTGATTCCAAGCCTACTGAGTCATTAATATTACATCCTTCAATCCCGTAAGAATGTGGTGAGATCCAGGCTATGCTTGACCTGACCTGACAAGCTGCATGATTTAAGGGAAACAGCACTCAAGTCAAAGTAGACTACTGGAGCCAAGATCTGGTTAATTTGCCTATGACTTTAGGCAGGTCACAGACCCTCTTGTAGCTTCAATTCTTACATCAAAAAGTAAAGAAATCAGCTGAGGTTAGCAAATATTTATTGGGAGATGACCGCCATCTTGGAGCCTCAACACTGCAGTAAGACTCAGTGCCTGTCCTCAAGGCCTAGAGGACTGATGGAGGAGGGAAGCAAGATGGAGACAAGGTCTGCAGAAGGAGTCAGGAACCAAGTCAGAGGGCTCTCCATGGAGCTCTGGATCCCAGAAGAGGGCCACACCCATTCCATCCCATGGCTCATGGAAACCTCTCTATAGGAGAAGGATTTGAAGAGAAAGTATCTCGGCAAACAGAATAGGAGGAAAGAAGGTGTGACCTGGGACCCATGAGGGAAGCTCAGGCAGCAAGGATTACTGAAGTATCGAGCCTGGGATGGGAAGGAATGGCGGGTGCAGCTGTGACTGTGCCCTTCCAAAGATCCAGCCAGCTCTGACTCTCCAGGTGTCTGTGTTCCACAGGATGGTGCAGCGAGAGCACAGGCCAGGTCAGGGACAATCGAAACAAAACCGGTTCCACTGAGGACCAGGACCAAGGAAAAGATCCCTTTGCATCCACTGGGGACCTATGGCTGGGTAGGCAGGAGCCTTTCCTCTTCAGCCCGAGCTCTGCCAAGCCTTGCAGGAGCTGCATGCATGAGTGCAGAGGAGTTAAGGAAATGGTCCCTGGCACTTGCAACCCCATTCCCACCTCCAGCATCTTCACTGCATGATGTCCCTGGTGCCCAGGGCTCGTTCTGCCCTTAGGGACGTGGGCCCACCTGAGATCTCTTCTGCTGTCCCCGCCTCCTAGGGTTAGCACTGCCTCTAGTGTTGGCATGCCCCACTGATCAGTGGCCTTACAGGGACTCAGTGGCCTTGCAGGGACTATGGTGCATGGCATTACCCTCATCTCATTTGATTCCCACCACAATCCTTCGAGGTAGTATCACTGCATGCATTTTACAGATGAGACAGTGAAGCTTAAAGCAGCTAATTGCCCCATGGTCCCAGAGTTAGTTAGTGGTAGAGCTAGGATTCAAATCTGGGTCTCTCCTCCCCAAGCCAGGGAGCTGAAGCAAGGTCTTTCTCTGTCTGGAAGAAAGGGCCTGTCCATTTGCTTGACAAACGGGTGGGCTATTCCAAGCTTTGTCCCAACCATCTTGGCCAGGCCACTGAGCTCCTCCCATATCCCAGCCCACCCCATTCATCGCCTAAATCCAAGGCCAGCTCCTCACCCTCCCCTGAGCATGGCTGGATCAGATTAGCAAAAGCAACAGCGCTCACAAGATTGCCCCACTTGGCTCCAGCAATTAATTAAGAGCCGTCTGAGAGCCTCCAACGGGCCTGCAAGCTCCAGCAAGATGCGGCACACATGGCTCAATCCAAAATATTCACTGTGTTTTTCCCTAGCTGGGGAACCAGTCCTTACCTGTTACCTGAACCTGATTAAATGCCCAAGCCGCTCACTCTTGGTGCCAGCCAGGAGCCAGCCTGCTGGTCCTATGGAAGGTGGGGTGGTGGCTGGAAACTTGACAATGATAGTCATCCATCAATAAATATGGCGTTGTTTATGGGCTATACCATGAAGCCTCCAGGGCCTGTGCCAAGCACTGCTTATTCTGGTCAACAGGCTGCTGGTACACAGGAGACCTATGGGCTCAGCTGGGGCATGGGAGGAGCCCGAGACTCAACCCAGAGGGGACCATGGGGAGGGCTGCTCTAGGCCATGTTGGGGGCCTCATCACCACCATTCTGGTTCCCAGGTGGTCCATCCTCCACCTGGCACCGGACAACCTGGGTCAGGCATATTTGGTTGTTATTCCTCTGCATAAGACCTTCCATTGCCTTCGCATATACAGTTGGGCCCTTGAATGTTGGAATCTGATTTAGACATAACACTTCCTTGGAAAGCTCATACACCAAGAAGAAAGACACCTGCTATGATGGTGGTGGACCATGGCCCCTCATAGTCTTAGACTTGTCTTAGGGATCAAGTGACTCTGTCCCACCCTGCAGCATGGTCTATGTTCTGCCAGCATTAAAATTAAAGTCCTACTGGCTCTCACTCCAAAATACATCTGAACCCATCCATTTTCTCCACCAACACCTAGACCAGGGAGGTCTCAGTAGCCCTTTTTGGTAAAGAGCCAGATAGTGCATACTTCAGGTGTTATAGGCCAAGAGGCAAAATCAAACCTACTATGCAGTTACTTCTTTTCTTTTCTTTTTTTTTTTTTTTGAGACAGAGCCTCACTCTGTCACCTAGGCTGGAGTGCAACGGTGCAATCTCAGCTCACTGCAATCTTCCTTGCCCGGGTTCAAGTGATTCTCCTACCTCAGTCTCCCGAGTAGCTGAGATTACAGGTGCCTACCATCACACCCAGCTAATTTTTGTATTTTTAGTAGAGACAGGGTTTCACCATGTTGGCCAGGCTGGTCTTGAACTCCTGATATTAGGTGATCCGCCTGCCTCGGCCTCCCAGAGTGCTGGGATTACATGCATGAGCCACGATGCCCTGCAGCAGTTACTTCCATAAAAAGAGTGAAAGCATATTTCCATACTTTTTTATTAATGAAAATTAAAATATGACAATATTATTAAAAATCAAGGATATTAAAAAAATACAGTTCAACTAATGAGAAAAAAATGAATTCTTTTTTTAGAGGGGATAAAATCTCATTTCACTGGGGCTCAGAGGTAGTATTCTCTCTCTCATCAAATCAATCGAGAGTGTTCACCATTCCTACTTAATGGGCCGGACAAAACTCAGCAGCCAGCCAGATTGGGCCTACAGGCTGCCGTAAGAAGACCCTTGCCCTCGACAGAGGATATTGAGGCAGGGTATTGCCAGGACATTGAGACTGCCCCCTCACCCCCCACCCCAGATCTCCCTGCCTCCATTTTGGTTTCCCACTTGAGGATGGACCAGACAACCTGGGTCAGGTATATTTGGTTATTATTCCTCTGCTTAAGACCTTCCATTGCCTTCCCAAAGACAGGCTCTTGAATGTTGGAATCTGATTTAGACATAACACCTCCGTGGAAAGCTCATACACCAAGGAGAAAGACACCTGCTACGATGATGCCCATCTGCCTCCAGGAAGCCCGGAGCAGGCCCCAGAGGTCTGGGCACTTGGATGCTGCCTACAGGTGATGCATCAGGGCTCCAGAGGCCACCTTGGCAGGACTCACGGCCCTCTGCAGGCAGCAGTTGCTCTGCCTGATCCCTTAAGGGGTTACGTGGGACAATGATAGAGGAATCTAGTCTGACTAGCTAACTAGCTGCCAAACAGGAATTTTAGAGCTCAGTTCTGAGTAGGTTAGTGTGGACAATGGGCAGCATGGTTTATGATAACCTGCTCTGAGCCAGGATCAGGAGGGCTGGCCTCCATTCCCAGCTTCTCCTCTAACCGGCTGCTGACCCTAGCCATGCCACTAGCTCTCTGAGCCTGTTTCTTCAGGAGTAAAAAGTGAGGAGGGTGGTTCCCCTAAACTGCTGGTAATCAGAATCACATGTGGAACTTTAAAGACCCAGATTCCTGAGCCCCATCCACAATCCAGTGAATCAGGAGGTAGGGATACATAGATATACACACATACACATATACATATAATATACATAATTATATATGCATGCATATATACATATATACTCATGCATAATATATGCACAATGTAATAATGTATATCTATAATGTATACATTATTGTCATGTATAATATACATGTGTATTGTATATATTATATACTCATGTATAATATGTGCAATATGCTCATGCATAATATATGTGTATTGTATATATTATATATCCATGTTTTATATCTTTACATACATACACATATATACACATATAGATGTGTACATGCATACCTGCATATATACACACCTAGACATACACACACAGACCTGTGAGTGTGTATATCTTCTTGGTAATTTTGATAATTAGACACATTTTTTAAAACACTGTCCCTGGCCGGGCGCGCTGGCTCACGCCTGTAATCCCAGCACTTTGGGAGGCCAAGGCAGGCGGATCACGAGGTCAGGAGATTGAGACCATCCTGGCTAACATGGTGAAACCCCATCTCTACTAAAATACAAAAAATTAGCTGGGCGTGGTGGCGGGCACCTGTAGTCCCAGCTACTTGGGAGGCTGAGGCAGGAGAATGGCGTGAACCCGGGAGGCGGAGCTTGCAGTGAGCCGAGATTGCGCCAGTGCACTCCAGCCTGGGTGACAGAGTGAGACTCCGTCTCAAAAAAAAAAAAAAAAAAAAAATTGTCCCTGGGGCTTTCTAGCTTTAAGGGTTTATGTGATAAAGAAAGGTGCTGTATTTCGTACAATCTGATGATAAGCATATTCATGAACAATTGCTCGGCCCAGAAGTTGAAACCAAGTGAGGGAGTCGCATGTATCTTGGGGTGAAGAAAGCTGCTAATAAACGATTTGATTTAGGTTATATGAAAGACTCTAAATACATTACAAAGCACTTCACAGTTCACGGAGTCCTTTTATTAACTTTATGCTCTTCACAAACTGGAGTTTTACAGAAGAGATTCACAGAGGCTGTGACTTTTCCAACCTCATGTAGCTAATTAATTGTCTGGGATTGGACCCTAAGCTTCTAAACTTTGGACTCAGTATTCTCTCCATCAGGGAAAGAATTACTGTGAACATTTTTTTCCGAGAAGAATTGGTTGGACAGGCATAAGTTACTGCAAATGCCAAATTAATAGAATCCAAATTAATGACTTTATAGTTATATCACAGGTGGGTACATAAGAAATTATCGTTCTTTCTAATTATTACTTGTAATTGACAAAAATAATATATATTTATGGAGTCTAGTGCGATGTTTTGATTTATGTATACAATGAGGAATGATTCAATCAAGAGAATTAACATATCTACCACCTCACTTACTCATCATTTTTTTGTGGTGAGACATTTGAAATTTATTCTCAGTAATTTTGGAAAAATTATTAAATTCCTTTATAAATTTAAAAACTCTCTGTCCCTACAAATTTTTACTGAGAAAATTTTCCACTTGGCTCAGGGGTATAAGGTTTCTGTTTATTTATACAAGCAAAATAGAATTTTTTTAGCTGGACTTTTTTTTGACAATTACACTAAAAAAAAGAACAGCCTGTGGACTGAATTATTTTGCTGTTGTCACCTCTGGGCAGAGACGACAGTGTAGGGTAACGCTAACACAAGTTACATTCACACATTTGTTCATTCATTCATTCAGCAAACACCTGTGTGCTCACAGCATCATTCTCTGGAAAATTACTTTCATCATTTTATCTCCCAATAACCACACAGAACAGAGAAGCCAGGAGACAGTATGACCCCTGAACCCGGGAGGACAGGAAGACAGTGGAGGCATCATGCTATTGAGTCACTTGGTAGGTGCCAATCCAGCTTTGAACCTCGTTGGGACTTCTCCCTTCGTGGGTGCTACCTGTTGACAGAATTATCATCCTTGGTTCCATCAACACCAAATCCTTGTGCAGTGTTGGGAACTGCCCACAGCTTATGGGAAGCAGCAGGATGAAGGCTGAAGACAATCGTGGATCCACAAGTGGTTTTTTAGAGACAGGGTCTCATTCTGTCACCCAGTCTGGAATGCAGGGGCAGGATCATGGCTCACTGTAGCCTTGAACTCCTGGGCTCAAGCAATCCTTCAGCCTCAGCCTCCTGAGTAGCTGGGACTATAGGCACTACCACACCTGGCTGATTTTTATTTTTTGTAAAGACAGGGGGTCTTGCTATGTTTTCAAGGCTGCTCTTGAATCCCTGGGCTCAAGCGATCCTCATCTTATCTCTGCCTCCCAAAGTGCTGGGATTATAGGTGTGAGCCATGTACCCAGCCTACAAGTGTTGACATGAGTAGGGCTCTTGTTAGAAATGCTCCCCAAACGTGTCTTCATTTTATCACAAACATTTTAACAGTCTTAACTAATACTTGGTACACCATATAAGACCCAAATCAGTATTTCTTTTTCATTAGGCTTCAAATCAACCCACACGATTTGTTTTCCCCATCTCTGCTTCCCACCATGCAACCTATAAAAGGCAGGGCCCCCGGATGTCCCAGTAGGGTCCTAGGATCTGCTCTCTATGTACCACTAAAGAATCAGACCTTGACTTTGGCTGCACACAATACCCTGAAGAGCTTCACAAGATACAAATGCCTGGTGGCGCCCCCAAAGATTCTGATTTACATGGTCTGGGCTGTGGTCTGGCCATCAGGATTTCTGGGACCTTTGTGTGGTACTAACACACAGCCAGAGTCAGAAACGTCAGTTCTATCCTGTCTCAGAGTCAAAGACTTGTAGTTTTGGAGGCTCCAGCTCTAAGGAAAAAGATCAAGGCTCTTTTGGATTTGGGAAAGCAACAAATATAGCTAAGTGACTAAAGTTACCTTACATTCGCAGCCCTGCAGACCACCAACAACTTACTACAGCTCTCAGAGGGAGATGCTCAGCTCAGGCCTATAAACGGGGACCCCAGCCCAGTGCTCCCTGCAGCTGTGGGCTCTGTTCACTGGGTGCAGCTTCCTGCCCCCCAGATATGCCTTCCCAGCCTCTCTCCTCGGTCCCTTTTTGTCCAGGCTGGGAATCCAGAAACTGAGTTCTCACTCGCGCACCTTCACCTGGTCTGGCTTCCCTGCCCTTTTCTACTGGGAAATAGCTTCTGGTCAGAGTAGTAGAAATGTGGGTTTTTTCCCCCTTTATTTTCCTTTTTCCCTCCTGTTTTCTCCTCTTTTTATTTTTCCTAGACTCATCTTTCCCCCTTTTTGTTCTTCTTTTTTCTCCTCCTTTCCGTGTCTTTCTTCATTTCTTCTCTCTTCATTTCTCTTCCTTTATCCTTATCTAGTTCCCGTTTTCTCTTCCCCTTTCCTATCCTTCTTCCTTTTTTCTCTTGTCTATTTCCCTTTCCTCATCATCTTCCTTCTTCTCCCTTTCCTGGTAAGTATTCCTAAGGGTTTCCAAGCAACAGGCAGGGACCCATTGACTCCAGGACAAACCACGATGAAGACAGAGCCGAGGATGCTAGGCAGCCAGAGATGGGGAGGACAAGACGTCACCAGCCTGGTTAGGGAGGTATCGCCGGCATAAGGCGCCGTGCTGAGCCCTGCAGCAAGTGGGAAACCATTGAGTTGTGGCGATAAGACACACCCATGTGGAGAGGTGGCGAGACAGGCAGCACAGGAGGCGTTCAACCAGAGGACAGACAGCACCCCAAAAGTTGTTTGTAGGCCAGTGGCTTAGTACTTGTACACAATGTAATACCTTGCCCCATAAAAATGCCTCCAAGAGGGGCAGGTTGCTTGGCTAGCTCGTAAAAGCCAACATCATCAAATGTGTTTAAAGCACGGCTCTCAAAGCACCTTTTCAGGTCCACCTACCTATGTAGTGCTGGTTACCTCAGCAGGAAAATTGATTTCTCGTTCCAACTTGCTACGAAAACATTGCCATTATCCCGAGGGTGGGGGCCACAGGGCGGGAAGGGTTGGTTGTTCTGGGCATCAGGAACTTGCTGAAGCTTTAAGCGTGTGTGGATGAAGGCCCTCTCCAGGCCACGCATACCCCTGAAGATCTGAACCTGGAAACAAACCTAGGTGTGTGGGTTGTTCATGAATTAAGCATTTTGAAAGCAGAGCCCAGCCTCCTAATCAGATACTTGATATGTGAGGCAGAAAAAAAGAAAGGGGAATCTCGGTCAAGGACTCTTCAGGAAGGAGGCAGGGATTGAACTGACCCAGAAGGACAAGCAGGGTGAGGTCAGAAAGGACTCAAACAAGGTATAGCCAGAAAAGGGCCCTGGGCTTTAGGCACCACTGAGAGTTGGGCAGCGCCACCTCCAAAAGAAGCTGGAGAGATGGTGGGGGCAGCAGTAGGGGGTGGGGCACATTGGTGGGAACTTTGAGAACCAGGCTTCAGATTTCCAGCTTTGCCTGAGTCAAAGTGTGGGTACAACCCATTCAGGGGTTTTGAGATGAAGGTAGTGGGGCACCTGCAGCATGAATTCCAATCAAGTGGAATCGAATCGAATGGCGCGGAGTGGAACAGGAAATAGCAGAAGGAATGTCACATAGGAGTAGTGAACAAGAATTCTTCCATGAATCTTGCTTGTGTTTGTGTGTGTGTACACATATACATATATATCTACATGTATGTGTGTAAGCATGTATATTTGCACATACTTGTGTATGTGGTGGGTCATACTGATTCTTTACTATAGCAGGTTTTTCAGAGGTTTTGAGGAGTGACGTCTTGACATGGATGTTTTAAGACGAATCTAGAAGTGATTTTGAAGATTGGTTTCAGGGGAGAGGGTTGGGCAGGAAGTGGCCCAAGGAGGAGGCAATTAGAAGAGTGGTGGGACCGTGGCGGGGGCCTTAAATTTGGGTGGTGACAGCAGGAACAGGATGAGTGGTCACCAGCCTCCCTGCAAAGAAGGTAAGCCCCACAGTGTCTGTAGAATCAGAGACAAGGAGTCAACCATTGCCGGGGAGTTCGGCAGCCCACCTCTCAGCTCCAGATGTCAGCCCCTGCAATTCCCAGGTGCCAGGAGAGAGAGAGAGAGAGAGAGAGAGAGTGTGTGTGTGTGTATGTGTGTTGCCAAAAATTTTATTTTTCCTAATCTCCCCCTGTTCTGTGTCTCCTCCCAATTTCTTTTTGGATTTTTGAACTTTTAATTTAAAGACTGCACAATTTTAAATACTGCATTCTAAAGAGAACTGTTTTAATTTCATACTACCGTGCACCAATAAGCATAACACCTGTGGTTCATATCATACTTGTTGACCTACAGAAGACATTTGTATTCAGAGTTTGGAATAACTGCAAAGAATAAAAACCCAAATTTGGATCTGATGAAGGAGACCATGTGGGAGACTTATTCTAGCCTCTTCATTCATTCATGACAGGCAAAAAGAAAACACAGATTATTTTTTCCAGGTGTGTGGTAACTTATTCCCAATCATCTAGAGATCTTCATTCAGAGCATGTACATTCAGAAAAATACTCCTTGTTCCAGTCATTTCATCTTGCTAAATGATATCAACAAATTAGACATGCGTTTGCTCAAATTGCTGCTGTCTCTTCATAAGGCTCACCTGGCAGGAGTAACTGATTGCAGTTTATAAAGAAGCTGACACACCAACACCAACGCACAGAGGAGAATCCAGTGCCGGATGTGGTAGGAGATGTCGCAGGGAAAACGAAAAGGAAAACAAGGCGGCGGGAGGATGGGGGTGGCGAGGGAGTGCTTCCTGCTTCTCAGTCCCCGAAAGCGTGAAACACGAAGGTGTCCTTTGTGCCTTGAGGAAGGGTCAAGTGGGCCAGCTTGCACCTAGTTTGCACCTTGGCAAGTGGGTACCCTGCTTCTGGATGTAAATCCAGAGATGAGGGGTGCAGTGGATGAATCATGTCCTCCAGAGTTATGTACAAGTCCTGCCCTCCATGCCTGTGCATGTGGCCTTATTTAGACCTACGGTCTTTGCATTCATAATTAAGTTAAGGATCTAGGTGTGAGATCATCCTGGACTAAGGGTGGATCTTAAATCCAGGGACTGGTGTCCTTGTATGAGAAAGGAGAGGGATATTTGAGACACAGTGAGGAGAAGTCAATGTGAAGATGGAGGCAAAGACTGGAGGGATGGGTCACTAAGCCAAGCAACACTGGGGGCTGCCAACCACCACTAGAGGCCGGGAAACAGACATGGACTGTATTCTCCCTCAGAGCCACCAAAGGGACCAATGCTGTTGAGGCCTTGGTTTTGGACTTCTGGCCTCCAGAACTGTGAGACAATATATTTCTGTTGTTTTAAGCCTCCCAGTTAATGGTGATTTGTTATGGCAGCGTTGGGAAACTCATCCAATGGGAATATTCACTTATTGCAAGTGAAGTGTGAGACACTGATGAGAATAAAAGGGGAAACAGGCTCACACAATCACAACCCCTTCTCCCAATAAAAGGAAAAAAGATGCAATGCCTTAGAAAACCCTGAGAACTTGCTACCGTAGCCACGGCTGCAGGACCACCACATGGGCCTGGGCTGCTGGCCTCGCACTCCCTCTCAGGGAAACACAGCCTGGTGAAAAGTCAGGAGCCAGTCTGGCTGGGTTTGAACCCTGGCTCCATCCCTAGCTGTGGGGCCTTGGGCAAGATATTTTATCTTTCTCCCTCCTAAGGTTGTTTTGACAATTAAATGACCTACTTATATGTGTTACATATTGGTCCATTTTCACACTGCTGATAAAGACATACCCGAGACTGGGCAATTTACAAAAGAAAGAAGTCACAATCATGGTGGAAGGTGAAAGGCATGTCTCACATGGCGGCAGACAAGAGAAGAGAAAGAGAGCCCAATGGAAGGGGTTTCCCCTTACAAAGCCATCAGATCTCATGAGACGTATTCACTACCATGAGAACGGTATGGGTGAAATTGCCCCCATGATTCAATTATCTCCCACTGGGTCCATCCCACAACACAAGGGAATTATGAGAGCTACAATTCAAGACGAGATGTGGATGGGGATACAGCCAAACCATATCATGCTGTGTGTAAAGTATTGATAATAAACAGAGCAGTGTTAGCTATTACTATTAGTTCAGAGATCATATTTCAAAAGTGGGAGTACAGGTGACTGAAGCATGGGAGGAGGATAATACTAAAAGAATTAAGTAGGCCCTTGTCTCCAGTAACAATTTAGCTCTGACTTATAGGGCTGAGCTACAGAAGCCTCCCAGACCTGAGCCACGGGCAGGAGACAGCACACAGCGCAGTCTGGTGACGGCTGAGGGGGCCAGCAGGGAGGTGATGAGGGAAGGCTGGAGACACAGCCCAGCCATGAGCCCAGCTGAGGACTGGTGGGTGACCACCCAGGGGTCTCTGCTGCATGTTTCCCGGTGGCATCAGAAATCTCAGTCACACTGTGTTCTCTTCCAATAAAATCACAAAGAGCACACAAAACGTCTCCTTTAAACAGAAGTCAGCTGCGTAACAGAATGAAATCATCACTCCAGAAATAATTGTAAAAGAAGACTCCACAATTCACGCCAGCAGCCTTGACAATAAGTGGCCCAGTCAAAAATTCACAAGATGATTGACCATAATGGCTGAAAGTTTGAGGTCTGGTGTCCAACTTTGTGGGTGAGAATCCCATCCCAGCAACTACTAACAGTGTGACGTTAGCCAGGTTCTTTACCCCCTCCGTGTCTTAGTTTCTTCCGTAAAGTATAAGGATTAGTGAGATTTTATATAAAACCCTTAGTGTAATACTTCACCTGTAGGAAGGCTTCAGTACTTGTGAGCATTCAGCATTGTTTTCTCTAGACAAAAGCACATATATATTGGCATCACACATAACCAAGTGTCGTAATAATAGACAAAGAACTCCTAAAATCAATGAGAAATACAATCACCCCAATACAAAAGAAGGATAGAAAGCTTCTGAAACAAGCAAGTCAAAAAAGAAGAAACCCAAATAGTAAATGCACATGGAACAAAAATGAACAACCTGACCTGCAATCATAAAAATACAAAATAAGAACACACACACACAAAACCAAACAGAATATGTGAAATTTAAAGGACTACCAATACAATGTGTTGGCAAGGATGTAGAGCAACTGGAACTCACATGCACTTCTGGTGGGAGTGTAAACTGATACAACCACTTAGACAAAAGATTTGGAAGTATTTACGAAAACTAAATATACAATCTGACTCAACCCTTACTCTCCTAGGCACATATTCCTTGGATGTGGGTGTTCATGTCTACCAAATGACATTACAAGAATGTGCATAATAGCCCCACACTGAGACAACCAAAATATCTTTCCACAGAGGAATGGTTTATCCATGCAGTGAGGTATACCCAGCGATGAGAATAAGAAAAATACCAATACACACCAACACAGGTGAATCTCACAGACATCACACAGGGCAAAAGAAGCCAGACACAAAACAGCAGATATTGTACATTTTCACTTATATGAGGGTCAGAAAAAGGCAAGACTGTTCCAAGGTGAAAAAGCCTAGAATAGAGATTACTTTTGATCGGGGGACATTAGCTGGGAGAGGACACAGAGAGCCTTCTGGAGTGGTGGGAATGTTTTGTACCTTGATCTGGGTAGTGGTTACATGGGCATCTCTATACACAAAAATTCATTGAGTTGTGCAATTAACATGAGTGCATTTTCTGTAAGTTGCATCTTCACAAAAGGTAAAATTTAAAAAAAATTAAATAGTAATGAGATGTCGGCCAGGCACAGTGGCTCACGCCTGTAATCCTAGCACTCTGGGAGGCCGAGGAGGGGCGGATCACCTTAGATCAGGAGTTCGAGATGAGCCAGGCCAACATTGCGAAACCCCGTCTCTACTAAAAATACAAAAATTAGCCAGGCATGGTGGCGCATGCCTGTAATTCCAGTTACTTGGGAGGCTGTGGCAGGAGAATCACTCGAACCCAGGAAGGAGAGGTTGCAGTGAGCCAAGATCGCACCACTGCGCTCCAGCCTGGGTGACAGAGCGAGACTTCGTCTCAAAAAAAAAAAAGTAATGAGATGTCATTTTTCTCATATAAACTATAAAATATTTTGTAATTAAGTGATACTGAGTGTTCCCTTGGGTGGAGAAGACACGTGGTACAATGTTTCAGAAGAGCATTGGATTCTGCTTATCTAAAAATGTTTTCATGGGCATCCTTTAACCCAGCATTTTCACTTGTAGAATTTTATCCTGGGGAAAGAATCCAACAGACGTATAAAGATACTTTTTCCAGAATGATTATCACTTCAGTGCTAATAACAGCAAAAAATTTGAAGCACCTAAATAAGCGACAATGGAGGGCTGATTAAAGAAATTTTGCAACATGTATGAGTCAAAGTTTATTAAGCACCCATTTAAAAAGATGGAAGTGAATATTTAACAGAATGGAGAACACGGCACGTGAAGAGAAAGGTCACAGAACAATGTGCTCTTTATAATTTTTATTTCAAAGTATGTATGGGTGTATATGTGTGTGTGTAGAGATTTATATAGCTGAAGAACATCAGTCAAAGGGGACCATTTTTCTGTCTGAATGGTGGATGACGGGTGATGTTAATTTTGTTCTTGGTACTTCTCACTATTTTTTAAATTTTCTATTAATAGAAAACCTGGTAGCCCTTAAAGAAAATACACTGTTCTCATAGGCAATAGAGGTTTAAATGAAGAAAATCCCAGAAAGCAGTGTTCTTTCCTGCTGAGTTTAGCGTTCAACATAAACAAAAAACTGATAGCCCCCTGGCAGGATTATGTAGGGTTGGACAGAACGATGGGTGAAAACGTCTGGCGTGAGATAGACAAGTTGGACAGGGTGGTTGTTCTCTGAGATCTCCCTAATGACACCACACACACACACACACACACACACACACAGTGCCTCTTGCTACACCACACTGATCTAATCCAATCCAGTCTCTTGGGAGTTTGAGATTAGACAGACACCAAGAGTTGAGGCTGGGGCATGGGAAGGCAGGTCCCCGAGAGAGGGACACCTGGCCACAGAAGGGCCAACTCAGTGCCCCAAGGTCACCTCTGAGCCCATGAAATGCGTCTCCTTCCAGTACTTCCCACTTTTAGTTACACCGAGATTAAACTGATAAACCAGAATCCATTTCTGTGGTTTGTAACCAAAAGAGCCTCACCGGTGCCCAACCGCTTTGAAGAAGTTAGACTCCTTTCCCAGCTTTGTCCATTCCTTCCCCGGCACATCTGTTCTCTCAGCAAGCGAGGCTGGAAGACACACCATTGGCAGAGCACTGCGCTCAGCGCCTTTTAGACTTTCACGTGGAGTAATATCACGTCGAGGTCTTGCCGTTGAGGTTGTCGTAATCCAGCTACAGGAGTTGTGTGGGCTCTTTAAAAATGACATGAAGCAGGGCGCAGTGGCTTACGCCTATAACCCAGCACATAGGGAGGCCGAGGCAGGCAGATCACTTGAGGTCAGGAGTTCGAGACCAACTGGCCAACATGGTGAAACAGCGTCTCCGCTAAAAATACGAAAAGTATCTGGGTGCGGTGGTGGGTGCCTGTAACGTCAACTACTCAAGGGGCTGTGGCAGGAGAATCACTTGAACCCAGGAGGCGGAGGTTGCAGTGAGCTGAGATCATGCCACTGCACTCCAGCCTGGGTGACAGAGTGAGACTCTCTCTCTCAAAAAAAAAAAAAAAAAAAAGACATGAAACTGACTCATCAGAGCTCCATCAGGCCACGGGCTACAAATGTGGCTGGGCTACGTAGACAGAAAGACACATGACCCTGGTGTAGGAGAGGAAAACACACTGTTTTCAGGGAGGTGGAATTAGGGGTTTCCCTGTCCCTTCTCTCTCAAAGCCTTTTCCAATGAATCTAGAATTTTTAGTTTCTTAATAATGTTCCTGTTGCTCTTCCATCTAGATGCAAAGGAGATCTATTCACGACATCTCCAAGAATGAACTCCATAAGAGCAGCAGAGTGGTCAAGGCCTGCTTTCCCAGGGGTTCATTTTCTTTTTGCCTTTTTTTTTTTTTTTTTGAGACAGAGTTTCACTCTTGTTGCCCAGGCTGGAGTGCAGTGGCACAATCTTAGCTCACTGCAACCTCTGCCTCCTGGGTTCAAGGAATTATCCTGCCTCAGCCTCCCAAGTAGCTGGGATTACAGGTGTCCACCACCATGCCCGGCAATTTTTTTTTTTTTTTTTAAGTAGAGACAGAGTTTCACCATGTTGGCCAGGCTGGCCTTGAACTCCTGACCTCAGGTGATTCACTCGCCTCGGCCTCCCAAAGTGCTGGGATCACAGGCGTGAGCCACCGTGCCCGACCAAGGTTCATTTTCAATGCTGTTGACACGAAGGCTAAGATCACAGGGGAGGTCACAATTTTAGGATCTCAGCTTTTAGAATGCTGCCTTTTTAACCCCTTCAGCATTTCCATCTTATTGGAAAAAGGGCAGGCAGGAGGGCAGATGGGAGGGAGGGAGGCAGTTGGGTTTTCTTCCTGTCCAGGGGCCAGCTCTGCCTTCCTGGTCCTCACTCCCAGCCCCACTCCTTCCTTCCCCTGTTCTGTGCCTCTCCTATCTACTCCTTCCACATCCCTAGCCACCTCACAGGCTCTTCATGGGGCTCAAGTGAGATAATGCAGGGTGTGAAATTCTTTGTCAATGAACGCATCAACTCTACGTTCCATTTGCTGTCATTATCTCCTGTATCTTTGTTCCACTTGTGCAGGTGACTTGTCCCCCCGCCAGTCCCCGTCCCCTCACCCCCAGTTTCATGGATAAGGACCAGCTGTAGACTCTGCCAGGCCCTGGGCAGTGTTGGTATCGTGCTTGGAGGTGCTGCTCAGTTATGCAACCCACCCTCCTCCCCCAGCCAGAGCCACAAAGCCACTAGGGCACTGTACCAGTTTGTTTATTTATTTATTTTTGAGATGGAGTCTCCCTCTGTCACCCAGGCTGGAGTACAGTGGCACGACCTTGGCTCACCACAACATCCGTCTCCCAGGTTCAAGCGATTCTCCTGCCTCAGCCTCCCGAGTAGCTGGGATTACAGGCGCATGACGTCACGCCTGGCTAATTTTTGTATTTTCAGTAGAGTCGGGGTTTTACCATGTTGGTCAGGCTGGTCTCAAACTCCTGACCTCAGGTGATCCACCTGCCTTGGCCTCCCAAAGTGCTGGGATTACAGGTGTGAGCTTCCGCTCCCAGCCCCACCGTGTTTAGCTTGGTTAGGCACAGAGCCTTGCATGAACCAGCACCTCGGGGACCCCATGACGAGGTCAGAGCGGGTGAGAGGCACGCACCAGTGTGACTGAGCCACTCGCTGGGACTCTGGGGGCAGCGTGGTGTGCCTTGAGATCAAGGAAGTGCCTGCAAGTGGATTCAACGATGAGACACTTCCCCGGCCCACAAGGTGGAGGGGTTGGCTGGAGGGGTTGCCTGTACTTACCAGAGACGGTCCCCGAGCGAGCTTGATAAGCTGAAAGAGACGCTCAGGAGAGCCCTGACAGAGCTCCCCAGGCTGGAAAGGACAGAACTCCCCACTGGAACTTTCATTTTCAAAGTTCAGCACCTCAGTTAAGTAATTAATAGGTCTGGTCACATTCACAGCTCTCCAAAAGAGACTGACGGAGCTCTGCTTTTCCTCCGGAAGTGCTTTCATGGCAAGCCCAGAGAAGCCCCCTAGGAGGCAGCCTGTCATCCAATAATCACTTCCTCTCTCAGGCCCAAATTCCAAATCAGCTCAGCAATGGGCAGGGCGGCCCTGAGCCACGTCCAGAGGTTGGGATTTGCTGACTCCTGGAGGATATTCTGAGTATAGCAAGTAAGTGAACTCGCACAAACAATGCGTTCAGCAATGGGAAGAAAACAGCTGTTTTTGTCCGAGAAGTGTCTGGCATACCCAAGACTTCTTAAAGAGAGGAAAATATTAACCTAGAGCATAACAACCCCTTTCTCTTTTCAGTCAAAACCTAGGCAGACTGTGTTGATATTAAGTTAACAAGTTCCATGGGCTAATACCTTCCGAATGAAATGAGAGGGTTCTTAAATTAATAGATGAAAACTCCCCTTCACACATCAGAGAACTAAGGAAAGGTAATTGCCCCCAATATTTATTTTCGATTTGGAAAATCCAAAGCAAGAAGGCTTTGAAGAAGTCAAGATCTGATTATAATTCTAGGCTCGGTGCCAATGGGATAAATTATCTGGCAACTTTTTTTGCACAGTTGTTGATTCTATTTGTCTCTGACGCCAAGCGCCCAGCATGGCACAAAGCCTCACAAAGTGCTCCGAAAAGGGTGTCATCCCCACATAGTTGATAAGGCTCAGAGTCTCTCCACGGCCATAATGCAACCCCCTCCTCCCCAGGGGGCTGTTGGCACCTCAACCCACTAAGGGATCAGGAAGTAGAGTTTGCCAGTGAGGAGCCTGGAGACTTCAAGCCTGTTTGGCCTTGGTGTTCTTGTGATTTAGTGCCCTGGACTGGCAGGTCTAGGGACTTTTTGCTCTAGACAAACTTTTTAAATAGGCCAGGTGCAGTGGCTCAAACCTGTAATCCCAGTGCTCTGGGAGGCTGAGGTGGGAGGGTTGCTTGATCCCAGGAGTTTGAGGCTGCAGTCAGCCATAATCACACCACTGCACCCCAGCCTGGGAGACAGAAGAAGACCCTGTTTCAAAAAAAATTTTTTTAATAAATATAAATTTAAAAAATAAAAAATCCCAACACATGCACACACATACATGCACACACACATACATGCACACACACACATGCACACACACACATGCACACACATACATATATATGCATGTGCAAAAGGTATGCCCAAGCTATACTCTCTTTATTTGAGTTTTAATTTACAGAAGTTTTCAACCTGGCCAGGCCTGGAATCATGGAGAATGGGCTGGGAATGGGTCTGCAGAGGTTCCCAAGGACATGTTTGAAAAGCATCCTCCACCTGGGAGAGCTGGGTCAGAATTAGCACACTCTAGGAGAGTTGGGGAACAGCTAAGAGCGGGGCACACCAGCTCGACTAACTGAGCCTGAGCCAGTGGGAAAGTCCTCATAGCAGTGGTCACTGGAGCACGAAACAGGGTCATGGCTGGCTGGGGCTCCTTCCTCCGCCCCTCCCCAAGCACAGGTGGGCATGCCGTGGTGGGGCTGGGAAAAGGGCCTATGGCCAGGGAGGCGCAGGATGACAACAAAGGAACGGTCAAGGCCTAACAAACAGAAACAGCGATGCAAATTGCCTAGGAGATGGAGCGGCAGTCACTGGAGCTGGCGTTGCCCAGACTTTGGTTGGCTTCAGGGTGACAGTTCAAGAAGGCAGCTCCTCCTGTGGGCCAATGAGCTTGCTCCAAGAGCAGCCCTTTCCAGCTGACGCCCAGAGTGACCCAAAGGCTCTCCCGGAAAGTCCGGTTCTAAGACGATACAGCTGCCCGTCATGGAGCAACCTGCCCAAAACCACAGGGGGAAAAAAATCCAATAACCAAATCCCGGTGACCGCACCCTGTCTGCAGTTACTCAGAACTCACTGGCCAAGGTCCAGGGAGCAGACCGAGTCAGGCTGAAGTCTATCCACATTTAATTTTCAATTGAAAATGGAAACAAGTCAAGCCAAGACAAACCCAGGGCCCGATTTAACAGCATCTACTGCCATGGCAAAGGCATTGTCATGTGGGGTGCCACAGATCAGCCACCACCACCCCAGGGAAAGGTTGACACCACCACATCCAGACACTTTTCACTCACCTTTCATATAGAAGCTCATCCGCTGCATAGCAGCTCAATGGTATTGTTACTGTTATGTTCTTTTTACAGGTGAGAAAACTGAGGCACCGGTTAAGTGACTCACTAAGCTCTCACTGTAAATGGTGGGGCAGGTTTGAACCCATGTGTCTGGCTCTTTGGTTCTACATGCGTTAATTCTGATTATAGTGAAAGTCTGAATGGCTAGAAATATTTGGAGATTGTGCCCGGACGACAGCTGCAGAGAAGTGACCGTGGCTGACCCTGGACAGCAGTGCTTGGTCTTGCTGGGAATCGTCAGGTCCTCTGCCAGGCTTCCCTGGGGAGCACCAGGTGAGGTGTCATGGATTTGAGGTCCTCTGTACTGGAGGCAGGATGCAGACACCAAGAACACCTCCAGGCAGGTGTTGATTCGCCGGCGGAACATTTGCGACGTGCTCACCCCTGTTGTGGGTAGGGGATGTGGGAATATTTGCACTATTGGGTTAGACAGGGCTCAGAGGGGAAGGCATCGTGGAAAAGGATTTGGCTTGAGGAAGGAACACAGGAGACATGGCCATGCCATAAGAAGGAAGATGCCTCTCTTTAGGTCAGGATTTGACATCAGAAAAGAAGAGATCACTCCAGTGAAG
The DNA here is from genome assembly GCF_029289425.2 of Pan paniscus. Taxonomy (NCBI): domain Eukaryota; kingdom Metazoa; phylum Chordata; class Mammalia; order Primates; family Hominidae; genus Pan; species Pan paniscus. Next base: position 30,865,399 of record NC_073271.2, on the reverse strand, counting down.
GGCCAGGAGACCTGCCTCCCAGGGCAGAGAACTCCCCGCTCCAGCCCCTCCTGGGGGGACCCTCTCCAGCTGCAGACCCCATGGTGGGTGATCAGGGATGTGATACCTTAGATGGGTCCCACATCCCCTTCAGACGCTAATGGTGTTTGGTTTTAGCCGACAATGCTCCTCCAGGGTGTGGCCTCATTTCCAATGTCCAGCGTCCTGGAGTCTCGAGGTAGAACCTTGAGGACTACCCTTGTTGCCCAATCTCATGTTTCCCTCTAAGGGAAAGGCTCATGTCCCCACTGCCAGGCAGCCCCTGACACAGGGGACTCTTGTAAGCAAGTCAACACACAGCATGGATGTGCGGAGGGACTCAGAGGTCTCTTGGTTGTGTCCCCTGTACCGAATCCCGCTTGCACAAGGAACTTGACTTCTCTGAACATTTATTCCTCCTCTAAAAGATGGCCACCATTAGGCTGGGCACCTATGTTAAGTAGAATTTTAAAAGATTGATTTAGTGAAATATATACAATAATAATAGGCTTGGCCCAGGGTTTGCAGGGAGAGCGCGAGCTTTGGGAGGATGTGACACATTTTTGGGTATTAGAAGATGACAGCAGGCAGAAGCAAGATACCCTAGAGGATAGGCCAGGAGGTCCCCTCTGAAGTCTGCCTGTCTGGAGACTTGCAAGGCAAGAAGCAGGTGAACGAGAAACAGGTGAAGGTGGAAACAGCTCTCCCCTCCTGGCGACTCCTCTCCTGGGGTAGCCGGTGCTCCTGGGTGTGTGTTGAGCCTACTGCGTAGAACTTGGTCTGATCAGATACAAAGGGAGAAGCAGGAGTGACAGGCACAGTGGAAAGCTGAGCACCCCACAGACCTGAATTTGTATCTTTGTTTAGATGCTCACCAGCCATGGACCTTCAGACAAATTCCGACTTCCCATCTGCAAAGTGGGGTCAAGAGTCCTTAGAATGTTTGAGTGAAGAACACAAGATAGAATGCATCAAATGCCTGGCACACAATCCATCCATTCATCCTTGGGTTTTCCCTCTTTTTTTCATATTTATTTCTATTTGTATTTTTTAGAAATAGTGTCTTGCTCTGTTGCCCGGCTGGAGTGCAGTGGCGAGATCATAGCTCAATGCAGCCTTGACCTCCTGGGCTCAAGCAATTCTCCCACCTCAGTGAGGGGGTCCATGTGTGTTCCAGCATGTGTGCATGTTTTGGAGGAGAACCTTTCAAGAGGTTAAGAGCCACTGCTCTGAAAACAACTTTTCCCTCAAAGACCACCACAATCAGGCATGTAGTATGTCTTGGGGGTGGTCCCGGTATAGCAGTACCTGGGGGTACATGAGTGTGCAAAAGTGGTGGCATTTGTGGCGGCATGAGAACACACCAAGTTGGGCTAAACCTTACTTTTACAAGTAATATGCACCAGGCTCTTGTTACCAAGCACTTTTGGAGCACTATCTTCCTGTGTGCTAATATATCCAAACACTGGCCATCACAGATATTTTTGTTAATAGATCTATTATGCAGGCGGAGGCCTTGACAATCAGAGATTTTGTGGCTAGTCCAAGATTGCTCAGCTGGTAGCCTGGTGGCCTGTTATGCAGAACCGGTGGCCTGTTATGCAGAACCCCTGCCTTCAGGTGACACTTGGTCCCACAGGCATGGTGAGGGGCCTCCAGTCTGAGCTACTCACTCAGTTGGTGGAGGTGACAGAAAGGAGTCCACGACAAGGATTCTACAGCTTCCCTGGCTGGAGGAACACCTGGTTTCCTCCAGGTTTCCCACTATTCTCTCTTGCTCTTCTCTTAGACCAGATACTGGTGTCAGTGGCTTATTTAAAAATTGCTCCTTTGAATAAACATTCTGGGTCCTTGGCCAGAAGGCAACAAGTGCAAACTTGGTAATGGCTCAGTGCCTGCCATCCTCCTGAACTCCCCACACCACACAACAGAGTCCTTTCTATCCAAGCAGTAATCACAGAAGGAAATTGGTTTGCTCGAAGAGAGAAAAGGTCTCTGATGTGAAAGGCAATGGGAAAAACAGGACCATGAGATGAATCGATCTCTGGATGGCCTCAAAGCTAACGTGCTTGAGGGGAGCAGGATTGGGAATGGTAAGCTACCAGGACAATGTGGAGAAGGAAGAGAAGGGAGAAGGATGGAAAGTAGGGAGAAGCAGAAGTTTAAAAGTGGTTGCTCTCTGCTGGGAGAGCCTGCCAAGCTGGAAGCACAGATCCCCCAGACCCTGGACATTGGAGTTCCTTCCTCTGGGGAGCAATGGGCAGGCGTATGCTGCTGACCTTGTTCTCATGACCTGCATGCCCACAGCCAATGTGTTGTTGATGGAATCTGAAAGGCTGGCACTGGAAGATGCTTAGTGAACGGTGACATGGCCCATTTCAGAGACAAGATTGAATTGAGCCCTTTAAAGCAATGGAAGGGAATGCTAGACTGGGAGAGCCCCAGGAGGTAGAGAACACATCTTATTCATCTTTTTATTTTCAGGGTCTACCTCTGGTATGTAAATTGATGGATGGATGGATGGATGGATGGACGATGGGGCAAATTGATGAGTGGATGGATGCATGGATGGATGGATGGATGGATTTGTAGATGTGTGGGTGGATAGATGGATGGGTAGATAGGTGGGTGGATGGATAGATGGATTAATGGACAGGTAAATAGGTGGGTGGGTAAATGGGTGGATGGATGAATTATGTGGTAATTTGGTGTGTGGATGGATGGATGGTTGAATGGATGGATGGGTAGGTGGATGAATTATGTGGTTTGGTGGGTGGATGGATGGATGGATGAGTGGGTAGATGGATGGAAGGTTAGATGGGTGGATGGAGGAATGGATGGATGGATAGATGGATGGCTGGTTGGATGAATGGACTGGTAGGTGAATGCATGAATGGATGGATTTTTTAAAAAGGAAGTCAAGGGTAGATTCACTTCTGTTGTACTCTAGGCCTCTTTCCTCATGTATCAAGTAAGGCAGGTCAATTTAATTATCTCTAAGATCACTCCATGCTTTGTCATTTCATATTTTTATGGTCTCATGATTCTAAGCTGCCCAGGATCCAGGGCTGATTTATGGGGCAAAAGAAGTAAGTGTCAAAGTATCTGTCACCACTTAGCACCAAGGAGGTAAGATTCCTTAAAAAAAAAAAAAAATCAGATAGAGCAAAAGAGTACTGTTTTCTGAGACCGCAAAGAGGCTGATGGCACTTCTATTCATGCACCCAAAGGTTCTAGGGCCTGAAGTGGCCCCCCACCCTCTCTAGCCCCCCTGTGAAGAAAGATGCTGGTTTGGGGCAGCACAACACCTGCAGAGATGCTAAAGCTGTTCTCCTGCCCTCACATAAAAAATGCCAGTCCCAGTCAACAAGGAAAGATCCTGACACTTTTATCAGCATTAGAAGCAGTTCCCCAAAGGTTGATGCTCAGTGAAGCCCCAGGATCCATGATCTCAGAGGTACTTACAGAAATTTTCACCAAGTGGAGCAAACATAATTTTAAAATAAATAAATAACATGTCATTATACCCTAAAATGATTTCTAGGTAATCCTTAAACACAGCCTTTAAACTATATATTTAGCAAAAAGGAGATGGAACTAAAATGGTTTGAGTGCTGTGTAGTTTGGGTCTTCCAGAAACAGATACCAAGATGGGATTAGACACCTGAGGGATTTATTGGGAGACACGGTCTGGAAGGGGCCAAGAAGGTGGGAGAACCCTCAAGCTATGGTGCAGGTCTGGCCCTGTGAAGGTCAGAGGGAAGGAGGAGGAGGAAAGGAAGGAAGCTTGTCTAGACACTGCAGCACAGCTCCAAGAAAGTTCTAGCAAGGCTCAGGGAGAGTCCTTGAGCCACAGCTGTCTGTCAGAGAAATCCCACATCTCTCTGGAATGGGCCTGTCTTCGCATCCCTGTAGGGCCCAGTCACCACCTGGGAGCAGCTGTGGTAAGTGTGACCTCCAAGCAAACCCACTAGTGGATCCAAAGGACCAGTAGATGGGCTCATCCTCCACCCGGGTAGCACACTTTCACAGCTGCCATGAGTGCTCTGTATGGGGCCAGAGACTTCCTAAATGTCTCCTTCAATCCTCACCTATTGCTGTTGCACATTGGTATTACTAGCCCATTTTGCAGATGAAGAAACTACATTTCAGAAAAGTTAAAGTACTCAGGGATTGTAAATGACCAAGCCAGGACTTAACTCTCTGTAACTGGCTCCCAAGGCCCTGCTCATCACATCCCAGTCTCCCTGGTCACCAGAGCCCTGTACTGAGAAGAGGAGTCTGGGGTTAGCTTTTGAGAGATGGCAGAGTGAGGTCAGAGTGTTGAATGTAGGGAGCAAGAAGCAGAGGAAATGAAGAGAAATGCTCTCTGGGTTAGAGGATGGAGGTGACACATTGACCAGCAGATGCGGGCAGCTCAAGCATCCCCACCTCACAGCCATCTTGGGTGAAGCCTCTTGCCCTCTCCTGATTCAATACTTAAATAAGGACCATCCAGGCATCGTGAGAACCATGGCAGGGAGAGGTGCTCATATGTGGTTCCTGGGATGAGAAGGAATGCAAGCTCTAAATCTGTGCTGTTTGCAAACTAGAGAAGGCGGCTGGCCTTCTGAGGATAGCCTTTTTCCTGGGCTACAGCCTGCCCGAGGGCCAAATTTCCTTCCCTGGTCTTGCAATGATGGATGGAAGGACACTGTGCACTCAGCTGTCCCTCCATGATGATCAGATGGTAAACACGGCTGCTGAGCAGTGTGGTCTTGCTCTCCCTGCTCTCACCAGCCTATGCTCGCAAAGGCAGAGAATTGTTCTTTAGATTTAGGGAGAAGTGGGAAATGCAGGAAGAAGGAAGAGCTGTCCGCTTCCTCCATCCATGCAGAGAGAGATGTTCACATGGAGGCCATGACATCAAATTGTGAATGCCACACATTTTCAGGGGATTAATTGACTCTCAATTTAGGAGCAATAAGATTCCTCAGACTGAAGCAACTTGAAAGGCACTTTTACAGGTACCTGTAGAAATTTTTAATGGAACAATCAATGAGCTGTGATTCTTGCCACATTTGCTGTCACACTGCCTCCAAGGATTAAACCTTGGGGTGACCAGCCACCCCCGCAACTCTAATGAGATGGGAAAGAGCCAAAAAAGAGACCTTTCAACCCAAGCCCTGCTCTGCATCACAGGCAGCTTTTATCTCCATAATTAGGGGGCTCGTCATGCTTTTAAATAAACTACTGGAGCCCAGGCTGGGCACTCAGAGGGGAGCTGACTGTGGGGAGTCAACAGTGGGGAGTGTGGAGGAGTGGGATCTCACAGCCTGTCCCTGGGACGGTGGGAAGTGAGGTATCCTGGGAAACAGAGGCCTTCCACAGAAGCTTCTTTCCAGGTAGGGAAAGGTGTGTGGACTTCGGCAAGTCACTGATTTTGTGGACATTACGGGAAATTACTGCATTTTTCACTTATCCTTAAATGTAAACAGGTAACATGGAGGTTCCAGATGCATTTTTTTTTTCCTTTTAGGAGACAAAACCAGAACTCTTTAAATCCTCTTTCTTAAACATAGGAATAGATATTCAAATTCGATTACACTGAGATTGGGAGAAAAATGCAGAGTTGGGTAACTCACTCTTTGGTGGAGGCTGCGGGACTCTTGTGTACCGCCAGTGAGCATGTGAATTGGCACAACCCCTGCAGAAAGAAACAGAGTGATCATTAACAAAACTACAAATCCACATGCCCTCTGACCCAGTCATTCATCTTCTGGGAATTTGTGCTGCCGAGACACTTTTAAGATGACATGTGTGTGAGATAATTCATGGCAGCTTTGCTGGTGATGGCAAATACTTGGAAACAAACCTAGATGTCCATCAAGAAAGGATTAGTTAAATAAAGCATGCTAGATTCAAACAACTACTATGCGGCTATAAAAAGGAATGAGGAAGCTCTCTGTGTACTGATGGGGACAGAAGTTCCAGGACATTTTGTAAGGTGGCTGAAAAACAAGGTACAGAATATTGTGTATAGGATGTTACCTTTCATGTAATAAAAGGGGGAGATAAGAGTGTGTGTCATATTTGTTTGTATTGGGATACACATATTCTAGAATACATATGCCTCCACAAACAAAGAAGTCATCTGTGGGAAGGGAGCCCAGGCCAATGGGGGAGAAGTAAAAGAAAGGAAACCCTTTTAGACTTTTAGATTTTGAAGCAATGTGAATGTCTAGCATGTTGAAAATTTTCAATGAACAAACTGATCTGCCTTAGATGAAAATATCCAGAATAGGCAAATCTCTAAAGACAAAATGCAGATGAGTGGTTGCCAGAGTCCAGGAGGAGGGAGGAATGGAGAGGGACTGTTTATTGGGTACACAGTTTCCTTTAGGGGTGATGAAAATGTTGTGGAAGTAGGCAGTGGTGAAGGTTGCACAACATTGTGCATGGACTAAATGTCAGTAATGGTAAATTTTATGCATGTATATTTTACCACAATAAAAGGTAAAAGTCTATTTGTCATAATGGCTACATTTCAAATTCCATAGGAGGATTTCACTGGAGCTTCATTGTTAATTCAAGAATTCTCCCTTCTGTCTCTAAAGCAAACTCGGAGACATTTAGAGTTCAGACAGGATCCACTAAAGGGTATTTCCAAAGTTCTGCTCATTTCAGAAAGCTGGAGTGCAAATCTGCATTCCAGGCATAAACTATGAGCTCTTGAAAAACATGGGCTCACGGGAACCCCTATTTCCCTGAATTCATCAAAAGCTAGAAGCCAATGAGTGCACGGCAGTAGGGGTGGGATGGGGCCAAGGGAATTAGTCAGTGGCTTCCTGAGATGCCAGATGCTGGAAAAAACAAGGATGTGAAGCCATGGTATGTCCCCGGGGCACTGACCCACCGGGTGCAGGGACTGTTGAAGAGACAGAGGAAAATGTGACTTCCACAGAGCAGAGAAGCAACTAGGTAACCAAACACACAGACCCAAAGACAAGACATCTTTATTTTCAGGGATGCTGGTGTCCATCTGTCAGAGCCCTGAGCAGGTCCAAGTCTGCATCACCATGCCTGGCACTCCACAAAGTTCCATGTCAAGCTGCTGGTTAATTGAGTTACCAGGTTACCTGGGCAGACAGATGATTACGTATCATCAACTAAGCACTAATGGGTTAGGAACATAATCAACCCATTCGAGTTGGGAAAAGGAAGTCAGAGCAGAAAATTCCGAGGTTGAGCCTATGTTCACGACCTCCCAGTAAAAATTCGATTTCTGGATATGGCTGTCGGGGAGGTTAGTTTATAGAACAAAACTTTTCAACATATTATCTCATTCATTCCTCAAAATTAACCTATGAGTAAAGGCTTCTGTGTTATTGATTAGGCAACCAATATTCTAGGATTTAAAAGTGGCTTCCCCAACTTGCTCAGCCTGTCAATTACCAGACATTAGCTTGAAATCCTTACCTTTCTCCAACATACTATTCCATCTTCCACCATGATTCTGAATGGTGTGTGTGTGTGCACATGTGTATGTATGATCCAGTCTTCACCGCTTATTTGCTGCATGGCTTCGAAGATATTATTTGTCCTCTCTGTGATTCAGTTTACTCACCTGTAAGGTGGAGACAACAATAATGCCTCCTTCGTAGGAGGATAATTGTGGGCATGACACAGAGAATGAATTTGAAGCAGACATAGAGGGCCTGTGACCATAGTAAATCAATGCTAGCTGGGATTATTTCAAAAATAATGCATAGTTGTAACTGCAGTAAGTTCTCTCTTATCCAGCATGGTTGAAAACAAAGTTTCCTGATTAAGAAAAAATGCTGATAACTATATTTGTCACATATATCACAAGTGCTTATGTTTCAGAAATTTAAACATAATAAAATATGCTGGAGTTGGATGCTCGATAGATGCTTTTCTTGGACAATCTAGAAGGCCTTTGGGCATCTGGTGGCACCTTATAATGAATACCAATTTAATTTCCATGCAGCTATACAGGTCTATAAAATGATACAGGCAGTGGAAATGGGTCACAGAGAATTTACGGTTACAATGTGAAAACGTCAACCCAACGCCATGGTCTACTTCGTGCTTGGAAGCAAAGCCTGGCCTGGATGCGGTATGCACTCATGACTCAACCTTCTGTTGTCACTTGCTGTTTTTGGATTCTTCCAAGTTCAGAGTCAACACAAAACTCTTCCTTTAAAAGAACAGCTTGGCCCCAGGAGGCTGCTGAGTGACATGTCAAGCTGTCCTGAGAGCACACTTGTTTCCCAACCACCTGAGTCATGACAAATTGCTTGAGGCTTGTACCAGAGTAAAATCTGAAAATAGTTCTTCTCGCCCTCCCTACCAGACAGATGCTTCCAGAATCAATCACCGAATGGTGGATCTACAGCCAACCACCCATTCTCTTCAGTCACTGAGGCAAGTACCTTAGGGGTCCTCATAATTTAGGGAGAAATTCAGTCTCATAACTTCTCATAAATCTCCTAAGAGAGCACAAGGCCTCTCCTCCAACCTGATCAATCTCCTTATTCTTTCTACAACTCACTAGGCCCATTTCTACCACCTGGTTGCTAATTCTCTTCTCCTATTGATATTCCCAACCTCATCTCTATAGCCCAAAGCATTAGCAAACTCATATCGCCCGTGGTGTCTGCATCATTCCAAAATTCCGTCATATTTTGCCTTACTTCCCAGTATCAAAGCCTCCTTGGTCTATGTTGTGACTCCTATGAGCTCCTTGAAGGAAGGATCTTTGTTCAATATGTCCTTCTGATCCATATGGTGCCTAATATGGGAATGGGCATTCAAGATTAAGTGTAGAAATGAATAAAAGAATCAAGTGTGATAGAGATCATTGGTAAGCACTCAACTCTTCTACAAATGATGAAAAATACTGAACTGTCCCACAAAAGGTTTAATTTAGCACGGCACAGAACACTGTTTCTCAAACCGTAGCAAGTATTTGAATTCCCTAGAGGGCTGGTTAAAACAGAGATTGCAGAGCTTCTGACTCAGTAGGTCTGGATGGGGCTTGATAATTTGCATTTCTAATGCTTTCCCAGGTGATATGATGCTGCTGGTCCAAGGACTACATTTCGAGAACCCCAACCACGCATGGATTGTTGTCAACTATGAATCACAAGGTTTGAATACTAGTTCCAGCATTGCCATATGTGGCCAAGGGACCTAGGGCAAGTAATTTAAGCTCTCTGGGCTTCTTCAGCTGAAATTTGTCTTGTATGATTGCTAATGTTGCCTTTATCTCCAAAGTTATCTGAGCAGAAAAGGTCTAAAGTACCCTTCCTTGTGTCATCTGCAGTGCTATCATCTTCATGAAATCTTAGGCAGCAAAGGCACCAGTCAGAACAACAACCACTTTTCAAATCTTGAACTCACAGAGATCAGCCCCAAGTGATGGGCCAGGAAAGAGCTCAGTAAAAGAGGAGAAAACTGAGGCCAGGACTCAGGAAACTCACAGGGGCAGGAGATCCCCTTGAAGGAGGCCAGACCAGATTCTAGTATGGACTCAGAGCCTGATCTAAGTTGAGATGCTGTCCCTGTGCAGCAAGTCCTGAAGGAGTTTTTTAGGAAGCTAAAGTTGCGGGCTCCACAGAACCCAGTGTTGGCTCCATGGCCAATGCCCCAAGAGAGATGATCCTGGGACCAGATATAGAAAACGGGTCCTTCTCCTGCCTCTAGAATAGATCAAAAAATTGTCCCTTTGTTTTTCTCTTTGGCATCTCCAAGGATGCGTTTCAGTCAAGAATGTAATCTTCACCCATGACTGAGTATATGAAGAGGTATCCATCCTCGGACATACTCAAGTGGGGAGAATTACCAGGACTGGTTCCATATCCTCAAAAGGCAAGGGCAAATATGGAATATTGACATACAGAGATGACAAGCCAGCCCCCATGGTTGTCTTTAGGAGACGATAATGTAAAAATTAGGGCCTTGGCATTCTTAACACTGACACCCAATGTATTTCATGTAAGACCCATTCTTAACTTTTGTGTTGAGCCAGATTTCCAGGGTTTTGTCTGCTGCCTTCCCTGCAAGCCCTGCCATCCACTGAGACCCAACCTCAGCCATTCTTGGCACATCAGCCCATGAGAAGTCTGCCACTCTTTCTTCCTAAGCAAAGCAGCATCCTTCAGGGCCTGGAGCTCCTGGACACAAAAGCCATTTTTGGGAGGTAAGTAGTGTAGCTCTCAACTAGTGGGTTAAAAGGAGGGTTGATGTTCTTTGGTCTTAAACATTTTCTCTTAGTCACGCCCATCTCTATTCTGGTTCTTAAAAAAGTTTCTCAATTAATTTAGAAAGTTAGTGACTAACCAGATAACCATCAACATAATGAACACGTGTGTTACACCTTGCATTCCTATGTGTTCTCTCATGTAATCCCAGCTGCTTTGTAATATTAGGTTGGCGCAAAAGGAATTGCTGGTTTTGCCATCTCTTTTCATGGCAAAAACTGAAATTCCTTTTGCACCAACCTAATACTTGCTTTCTCTAAAGATTTATGGTCATTTTTAACAGTGACTCACAATCTAGATGATACAATGGGGAACAGCTAAAAGCACAGAAGGCAGAAATATGACTTATGCCTTTCAAGGCCCTTCCCATGTGTTTTCAACTAGAGGAAGTCAATCAGACTAGATGTGGATAAGGGTCCCCTTATCCACATCTTGGCTTGTGCTTGGCTATGGCTTCAGAAGCAACCTAGATTCAAAGAGAACCTCCTTCCAGGCTCCCAGGTCGAGGGGCTCTTCCTGAGGAGGTTTTTCAGGGACAAACGGTATCTGGGACAGAGCTAGGCAGTTAACATTAAAAGTATTTTGGAGTAAGATAGCACCCCTCGACACTGTTGCTTAGACAAGGTCAAGATAATTTTTCTTCCATTTCCTCTTGCAATCTCAAAAAGACAGGTGTGATTCTTGTTGGCGTTGAGGAGAAAAACTGGCCTATTCAAGGCCTCCTCCACAACAGACTGACTTGATTCTTCCACTCAGCTCTCTGCCCATAAGGCTGCTCTGCCTCCTGAAGCCTCTTTCTTCATCCTTCAAGGAGTTGTCCAAATGCAAATTCTCCTCCTGTTGATGGCTCTGCATTGGTGTCAATTGCTTCTGATGGAAACACTTATTGTATACAAAAACCTAGCCCCAAACCAGGAGAAAACATAATCTTTGCTTGTATCTAGTATTTCCAATTTTTATGCACTTTCCCATTCATTCTCATAACAGTTCCAAGAGCTGGGTAGAAAAGCTGTTTTCCAGGTGAGTAAGTTGAGATTCAGCAAAATCAAACAATTTGCCCAAGGCCACGCAATGTTTTGCCCAGTCATTTTGAGTCCCAGTTCAGGAGGTAGGAGAAAGAAAGATGGGGAATAAGACTGGTAAGATTGGTCTTAAAGAAACATCTACAACTGTTTGGTAGCCTCAATACCCACACTAACCATACTCATATGCCTCATGCAAATAAGGTGAGCCAAACTCTGAAAGCATTTGAAAAAGGAAAAATGCTTTATCCCTGAATAACCCTTTCTATTGTTTTAAAAGTTCTGGAAAACAGTGAACACTGTAGGATTACTGCTTGTGGATAATCATCCAAATTGATCCAAAATGTTCTTCATTGACTCCTGAGTCAACTCAAGTCAATGTCAATGGAAACCAACATTCACCATCGCACCAAAGCTCATCTCTACCAGGTTAAAGCAGCCATTGTGTGCCCATCTCCCTGCCAAGCCCTACTGATTGCTCTGTTTATTAAATCTCTACTGGCTTCTGTTTTGCATTTTTATATTCTGCCCAACAAAGGATATGCTGTTCTTCACTAAGATCCCTTGATTAGAAATCCAAGACTGAGTCATCTTGCCACTCTCACCAATGCTAAACCCTGTTCCTGGATTCTCATCCACTTCAACTTCCTCCTTCATTCCCCTTATGAAGAGGGGATCTGAAATCCGTATGTTTCATATTGTCATACATATATGCACATGTATAAACGGTATATCCTGAAGGCCTGAAGATGGGGAGAGGGAAAGTGGGCAGCTGGGACCTGACATTCTCCTGATATTACATGGTGCCACAAAAATGAGCTTCAGGCATTAGCGAATAATCAGACTCTGAGTTCTAGATCCAAACTTTTACACAGCATGGGAGAGAGCCAGGACTGGCCAGACTCCATTGAGCAAACAGAGAAGGCTCTTGTGATCTCGGGATTTAAGGATTAGATTTCCTGGGGTGGGAAATCACCATCGCACTATCAAGCCCATCAGGAAAACACCTCAGGGGCTTCACCAAAACAGGGAAGCCTAGTATTCCAGGTGCAAAAGGCCCCTGCCTTGGCATTGCGAACATGGTGGTCCCTGAGGGTAGCGTTTCAAATTTTGCCTGTGAGTGCCACTGTGTTTCAAAAGCTTCTCCTCTTTAAAAATGGAAATGAATTGTCAGACTTCTCAGAAATACCGAGTAGAAGCTCTTTCACAGAAAGTCAACATCATTGATATCACTCTGATAGGTGATCTAACCAGTTCTCTGGCTGCCGGACAGGGCCAACCTAGGACATCTCCGAGAGAGGAGATGTTTCCTTTATCAAGATCTCCTGAGAGGAAACGTCGTTCCCCCTCATTTCAGCCATTTCGGTGTCTAGTAATTATTCCTACCCGGAAATGTCTTACAGAGCCAAGTCAAATCTCACCTATACTCGTGGAGAACATTTCTTGGATCTGGTCCTCAGGACAAGGTGGGAACATGTTATTCTGTGAAGATCACATTCACAGGGAGGCCCAGAAAATGTTCTTATTAATACAGATAGGAATCATTTTATCTGTGAAGACATATTGTGGTTGAAACCATATATTCATTTCTCACCAAGGAAACTGCTTTTATTGCATTCAACTTTAATAATGAGATAGCTACTGAGAACAAAGTCAGAACGCCTTGGTTGTTTTTATCTCTCTCAAAACAAAATAAAAATGTTATTTTGTTCCCAGAACATAAAAACTCAAGAACCAGAATGGTAAATAGTATTTTTTAAATTTTAATTTAATTTTTTAAGACATAATGGCATTGCATTATTTAATATCTGTCCCCAGGAGATGATTTTCTGGTGAAAATTAGCAAACCAACCCAAACTTGAGAGCTGGTCACCTGCCATCTCTTCGTGCTGTAAGACGTTCATGACTTATTTGGAAGTGGCTCTTATGAAAGTTGTAAAGTCGTGACATAGCTACACAGGCTGTGTGGAGAATTGTGTGTCATATAGAATCAAAGCATTTTACTGCTAAAAAAAAGAACTCTGGAGACAACGTGTAGGCCAGATTTCTCATTGTGCACTAAGAAGTCTGAGGTCTGGGGACTAGGTCTCTGGCCACGTAGTGTCTGCTCTGACATGTTTCATTTTACAAGGAGGCCTCTCTTGGTTCTTGTGTCCACACAAACCCAGAGTGACATTTTTACCTCCACTCTCCAACTCAGCGTTCTTATTTTGACAGAGATTTTCATGTCCTCGTAATTTAAAATCCATAGGCTTGGCCAGTCGTAGTGGCTCACACCTGTAATCTCAGCACTTTGGGAGGCCAAGGTGGGAGGATCACTTGAGGACAGGAGTTTGAAACCAGTCTGGCCAACATGGTGAAACCCTATCTCTACTAAAAATATAAAAATTAACTGGGCATGATGGTGCACACTTGTAATGCCAGCTACTCAGGAGGCTGAGGCAGGAGAATCGCTTGAACCTGGGAAGCAGAAGTTGAGTGAGCTGAGATTGCGCCACTGCACTCCAGGCTGGGTGACAGAGCAAGACTCCATCTCAAAAAATAAAAAACAAACAAACAAACAAAAATCCATAGGCTTATGACTCTGAAGTGTCTTGCAACACAAGTAAGAGAAACCCAGTCCATTATCCCCACAACTCTTGTCACTTGAAAAACTATGCTTGGTTTTATGCATCATCCAAGAGTATCCATGGCCAAAGGATGGACAATAAAAGATGCATCAAGACATGAAACCACCAAACAGGCATTGATGAATAACATGGGATGAAACTCACAGAGAATCAGGACGAGTTGGTGTCTGTTTTGTTTTTCTAAACTCCATGTAACTCCTCCCAGACTATTTGTTTCTTTCTAAAGATAATCTTTCTTACAGCAGCAGGGACTGTGACCTTTATTATTCCTATTATTATTCTGAATGTGACCCACTGGCTGGGGACTGAATGCAGGGAAGACCAAGGGGGAGAAATCTGTCTACCTTGTACCCAAGACACTTGGCCACCTGCACAACATGAAGCAAAATTATAACAAAGCATTTCATTGACCAACTGCAAAAGAGCCCTTCCTTCTTCTCCACCCTCTCTCCCCACCCTCTGGCAAAAGCTGAGTAAATAGGTACATTTGGTGCCAGGACTAGCAGGTCAACAAACTCCTGCTTTGTCAGAGGGACCTGGGACTCAAGTCAAGAGGACTTCGCGGAAATGCCATACTTCCCGCTCCACAGGTGTTTGAGCCTAAGGATTAGAAGTAAAAGTGTCTCAAGGAAACTTGCCAAGAAGATATGCAGCAGACACCTGATGCTAGGGTATGGCCTGGGACCCCCTGAAAAAGTGAGGTTTTACTATCCCAGCTGATCTCAACCCTGGCTTGTGTATTGATGAGGGTGACTTCCCCTGGAAGGGTTATCACAGATCCCCAGACTCATCTCTAGCAGGATAATTTGAAGATGACCCCAAGATTCCTGGGCCTTGGTGTTCATGCCCTGTATAACTCTCCCACACTCGAGGGTGGGTAGGACCTATGAATACGATGGAATACCACTCCTCTGATTAGCCTGCATTATAGGGCAAAGGGGAAGGGATTTTGCATATGTGACTGAAGTTCCTTATCAGTTGACTTTGTTTTGGGACATTATCCCCTATCAGCCTGATTTCATCGGCTGACTTTAAGTTAATCAGAGTGGAGACTACCTATCCTGGGAGGGGCTGACCTAATCATGTGAGCCTTTTGAAAGAAGGTCTAGAGGTCAGAAACGGAGAAAGTCGGAAAGATTTGAGGCAGCAGAGACATTCTCCCATTGGCCTTGAAGAAGCAAACTGCCATGTTATGGAGAAGGCTGTGTGGCAAGCGAGTGGTCTCTCAGAGCTGAGACCATCAGTCCCACAAATGCAAAGAGCAGAATTCCATCAGCAACCAGTGAGCTTGGAAGCAGACTTCGAATCTCACTCACATCAGAATCACAACCCTGGGCTGACCTTGAGTTTAGCCAGTGACACCCGAAGCAAAAGTCCCAGCTACTCCTTGCCTAGATTCCTGACTCAAGGAAGCTGTGGGATGATAAATACAAGTTGTGTTAAGCCACTAAGTTTGTGGTTACATGACAGAAAACTAATGCGACATCCTAGGAACTGCAGAGAGGAAACGTACCCACATTTTCTCCATATCCATGTTTTCTAGACCCACTTTTCCCCTCAAGGTGAATCCTCAAAGTCAGGGCTTGTTTTATACACAGGCCTGATGAATTGCTGCATGGATGAGAGGCAGGTGGTGGGGGTCCTGGGAAAGGCTCATAAGATCTCTAGCTGTTGGGGTCATCAAAGGTCTGGTTGATCATGTAGAATGCGTTCTAGGAAAAGAAGCTCATTAGATCTTGTAGGTGATTAATCCTTTGATGTTAGACAATCGAATGATTAGACATTGCTAATTTAGACACAGACTACATTAATGTCCTAAATTTGGGAGTAGCTGTACCAGAAAGCAACATGTCTACCAAAAATCCCTAAAGCAAGTGGCTAGCAATGTCTGAACTCAGAATCAGACCTGGGGCATGAGCTGCAAGGAGCATGATGCATTCCTATGCCTGGGGGACTATTCTCATATGTTATTACTGATGCTAAACCTGTCTCTCTCTGGCTTAGCGTTTAGAACTTAACAGCTGGAAACTGCATAGCAGATTATGTCATCTAGTTCCTGCACTTAACAAATGAGGAACTGAGGTCCAGAGACATTAGCTACTTTTCCCAGAGCCACACAGCCAGAAGTGACAGAGGCAAGACCAAAACTCAAGTCTTTCAGCTACTTCCCATCTGCTCACCTTTCCTGTAGCACAAAATGAGCCAATGGTTGCCTGTAGGGTAAATCACCAATGCTCTCCAACAGGGCATCCATTTCAGGTCTTGCTTCAGTCTGAACCCAGCTGTCCTTGCTGTGCCTGGAAACAGGACACAGCTCTCCTGACAGGCCAGCTTTCCTCTCATGTTAGCTGTGCTATCAGCTCTAGCATCTTTCATTGCTAAGCAATGACGAGGTGATTCAGCTGTCTTGAGACCCAAACCTTACCGGGTGGCTTAGTTTCCTGTGGCTGCAGTAACAAAATACCACAGACTGGGTGGATGAAAACAACAGAAGCGTATTATTCTCTCACTGTTCTGGAGGCCAGGAGTCTCAAATCCAGGTGTCAGCAGGGCAGTGCTCCCTTCAAAGGCTGGAAGGAAGAATCTTTCCTTGCCTCTCCCAGCTTCTGCCGGTTGGTGACCATCCTCGCCCTTCCTTGGCTGTGGCTGCATCACTCCAGCCTCTTCCTCTGTTCTCACATGGCCTTCTCCTCTGTGTGTGTCTGTGTGTCTTCTCTTCTTTTGAGGACATGAGTCACATAGGGCTTAGTGCCCACCTTAATCTAGCATGAGCTCATCCAAACTTACCAGTTACCTTGGCAGAGACCCTTTTTCCAAATAAGATCACATTCAGAGTCTTTGGGTAGACACGAATTTTGAGGGGACTCTGTATAATCCAGTACACTGGGTTTTATATGTGCGCCCAGAGCTAATCTCAACCAACTTCCCCAAGAGTAGAAATACTTGGTAGGTGCAGCCTTCTCTATCACTTCTGTTCGTCGCCCAGTCCCACCAGACATTAGACAGAGCTAGAAATCACTTTACAGAGCTGTTTTAACCCATCCCCCAGACATTAGACAGAGCTAGAAATCACTTTACAGAGCATCCAGCCAATGGCTGTTAATCCTGCTCCCCCTGAGAATCACCTAGGGAGAGTTTAACAACACCAATGTCCAAGCCCAGAGATTCTCATTCAGCTGGTCCGAAGTGTGGCATAGGCATTAGTAGTTTTTACAGCCACACCGATGATTCTCATATGGAGCCAGGAATGAAAACTCACCAATTGCTGGGTGCGGTGGCTCACGCCTGTAATCCCAGCACTTTGGGAGGCTGAGACAGGCAGATCACCTGAGGTCAGTAGTTTAAGACCAGCTTGGGCAACATGGTGAAACCTCGTCTCTACTAAAAATACAAAAAAAAATTAGCTGGGCGTGGTGGCAGACACCTGTAATCCCAGCTACTCAGGAGGCTGAGGCAGGAGAATTGCTTGAACCTGGGAGGTGGAGGTTGCAGCGAGCCGAGATGGCACCATTGCACTCCAGCCTGGGCAAAAGAGCCAGACTCCATCCCAGAAAAAAAAAAAAAAAAAAAAAAAAAGAGACAAAAAACAAAAAAAAAAATCTAGCCCAAGTTTTTAGTTTTCAGATGAAAGATTCCAGGCAGACGAGCCTTCAGCCATCACTCTTCCCTCCGTCTACTGCCATCAGTAAGCCTTTAAGCCACCAATTCTCCAACTGAAACGTTCTGCCCCCTCTAGATGGGGCAAGGCCCCCAAAGTTGGCAGAACAAAGTCCTTGTGGTGCTCCACACCCTTTACTCATGAGGGAGAAGCAAATAAGACCCCTGCATGACTACTAGGCAAGACCTGCATGACCACCAGGCAAGCGAGGTGGCTGCCGTCACAACCTCCTCATCAGTGAGTGACACACACTCATGACCTCTGGAACAACACAGTGCTTGTGTAGGCTTTGCACACTGTAAACTGCTCTGCAAATGTATATCATCACTCTCATTACTTTATTTGTGGTAGCAGCCCCTCAGCCTCGGCAACTTTGCAAAAGTTCTTAAGTGTATACTTCGCCCACTTATTCATTTGGTTTCCACGATACTTGTTCTTGGGTCTCTTTTTGGCCACTATTCTATTTTCTCATTGGAATTGCACATCTTTTAAAAGCAAGAGCATTTTTGTTGCCTTCTTTTTAATCTTTATGCATTCCAGTACTGTACTCGAAACAACAAATTCTTTCCCTTGCCCAAGCTGGTGAAAATATGCCAAAGTATGCAGCAGAAAGGTCTGCCCAGCACCTGAACTACCATCAAAAGACCCAAAGTTTTTCTTGTGAACAATACTGTCTTTTGGGACCAGTAAGTCATTTATGAGCTGAAAAACAACAACAACAAAAACAAAAACAAGCCATTGAAAGATACCAATGGAGGCAAAGCAAGTCCTACCACTCAGCACTGTCCAAGAACTCCAGGCACCTTCCTATCTCATTTTCTCTCTTTCTTGGCTCCAAATGTGGGAGATCCCAAGATCATGAGAAGGAATCATGTGACCAGAAACAGGCCTCTGCAGCTCAGTCAGTGACACATATAAAAATGAAGAGGCAAAGAACCTTAGGAAAATAACTTGTGTTTTTTCTTTTATCTTAGTTCAGTCCACATTTTGGGGCAAATGTATCCAAATGATAAGTATATACTACTCTATGCATTTTAAATGATTTAACACATGAAATGACAAGAAAGGGCTGGCTGGAGTCCGGGAAGAGTGTCCAGGCAGGTCTGGGGGCCACTGGCCTCCCCCTATTCACAAATCTCATCACAAAGCAAATTGCAGCTTCCCAGAAGGTCTATGGGGCTTACACACCTGTGGCCTGTGCCACAATCTCCTCTGCCGTTGCCATGGAGTCTCTCTCCTCCCATTTCCTCCCTTCCTCCCTCCCTATCTCTTCCTTACCCCTTCCCCACCCCTTCTCCACACCCCTTTAAGTCCTGTTCCTGGAAACCTCAAGGTCAATCTCTTTTTTAGATTTGGTGGTTTGTTTTCCTGAGCAGAAAAATGTGGATAAAGTCACTCCTGGGCCACCTGTCTGTGAGGCTGTATGGAAGCTGCCTACTGGTTTGAGGAGAGGCTGCTGGGTTCTTTCCTTTACTAAGGATTTGCTTAAGTCAGCCTTCCAGGATCCAAAAAAGAGCCAGAAAAGAGGTAGGCTTTGGTGACAGAGGAGCTGAGCACTGCATTGTGATAAAAGTCACAAACATATCACAGTAAAATCATCACTTTTTTCTTCTTCTCAGCCAGCAAAACAGCTGAGGCACAGACTAGATGGTTAGTCCAAGGACCAAGACCTGGCCAGCCAGAGGGACCAGGTGTCCAGACCCCGGACTGTTTTCAATACAGTTATACAATGAAATCAAATAAATGGATGTATTGATTGCTTGGCAATTAATGTGGGAACAATTAATTTGGCCATAGGATAGGGGCTCATCCCCATGGATGCTTGAGTGTCCAGCAGTGATCTCTGTGCTCCCACCAGCAGCGGAACCCCACTTCCTTACCCTCTGACCCCACCATGTGCAGTGCCCCCATCCCTCAGGGTCAGGCGAGGAGCCATGGAGGAAGTTTGGGGGACACAGCCATGGGGTGCAGCGGGGAGACTGCCTTCTCCCACTGACCACCTGCACAGGCTGCCCTGGGCCTTCTGGGGCAGGAGCTATGAGGACAGGTGGGCCCAGGGAGGTGTGCTGGCCCCAAGAGCCAGGGCTAGCAAGGAAAGGAAGCAGGAGTCTCGGACCTCAGGATCCAGAACCTTGCCCCTTCCATCAGCTCCTTACCCATCTCTGAGCCATTGGCTCATTTGACTCCAAGAGGGAGCACTGGGCTCCTGGGTTTGGAGAGGGAAGGTTTCAGAGTGGTCAGAGAGTTCTCTCCAATTTCTGAAGTACATGAGTTGGTGCCCAGCTACTCCCCCAACACTGTCTGTTTTCACAAAAAGAAAATGGGTGAGAGGTACCAAGAGCAAGTTGTCTTCGAGTTAGGCGTGACAAGGGCCTTCTTGTCCTTGAAGGTATTTCCATGGCAAAACAGAAAGCCACAGGACAGAGGGGAGCTCCTCCTCCTGCAGACACTCCTTAGCACATCAGAAAACACAGCCTGACCATTTGGGTGTGGCCGTCCTGGAAGCTGGGGCTGAGACCAGCAGGGTCATTTCACGCTTGGCTTCTCTGGCCCGGAAAGGCCAGATACAAAGGCCACCCTTTGATGCGTGGGCCACCCTGGGCTGACACCCAGAGGGCTGGGCTAGGTTTGGATGAAGTCCCAAGGCTGTGTGGGCATCAGTCCATGGGGGTCAACCCAATAGTACCTGTCAAGGTAAAGCCCACCTGGCTTCAGGGAATGGGAGGAAGCGCCACCTAGTGGTGAGGATGAGAGCCTAGCCTGGGTGGGAGGAGGGCTTTGACATTAGGGAGACCACCCACATTGATTGATCTGCTTTTCCACTCCTGAGAGCCTCAAGTAAATATCACACAACTGAAAACAGTGTCTCCAAGCCAGACTAGAGGGCTCCCAGATAGAGCTGTCAGCCCACTGTGGAGGCTGTCCAGTTCACTGTGCCTGACAGACAGCTGGACCTGCCCTGGACAGCCCCCAGTGACCGGCCGAGGGGGACAACTGAGTAATGACCAATATCACAGGGTGCTGCCTTGTTGTAGGGAACCAGGAATTCAGAGCATAACCGCCTTCTGCCTCTGTGAGGAAGGTTCAAGGTCTTAGACACTCGTAAACTCAAACCCTGTCCATTTTGACAAATTATGTTTTTTAGGGCTGTTACCCCATAAGAAGAACAAATTCCAGAAAAATTAAATTGTATACAGTCAGCTGCTTTGCAGCTTTTATAGAGAACTTCTAAGATACCACCTTCTACATGATTGTGAGATATTGTTCCAATTTTCCAGATGAGAAGAGTGAGACTGAGAGGTTAAATGTTCATTCAGATATGCCAGAGGTGGGCCGGGTGTGATGGCTCATGCCTGTAATCCTAGCACTTTGGGAGGCTGAGGCAGGGATGGGGGATCACCTCAGGTTAGGAGTTCCAGATCAGCCAGGCCAACAATGAGAAACCCCGTCTCTACTAAAAATACAAAATCAGCCAGTGTGGTGGTGAGTGCCTATAATCCCAGCTACTTGGGAGGCTGAGGCAGGAGAATCACTTGAACTTGGGAGGCAGAGGTTGCAGTGAGCCGAGATTGCATCATTGCACTCCAGCCTGGGAAACAGAGCAAGAGTCTATCTACACAGCTCACTGCGGACTCCATCTCCCAGGCTCCAACAATCCTCCTGCCTCAGCCTCCTGAATAACTGGGACTACAGGCAGGCACCACTCCACCCGGCTAATTTTTTTTAGTTTTAGTAGAGACAAGGCCTTGCTATGTTGCTCAGGCTGATCTCAAACTCTTGAGTTCAAGCAATCCTCCCACCTCAGCCTCTCAAAGTGCTGGGATTATAGGCAGGCGCCATCCTGCCCGGCTAATTTGTTTTAATTTTAGTAAAGACAAGGTCTCGCTATGTGGTCCAAGCTGGCCTCAAGCTCTTGAGTTCAAGCAATCCTCCTACCTCAGCATCCCAAAGTGTTGGTATTATGGGTGTGAGCCACTGCACCCGGCAGAACTTGTTACATCTTAATGCCAGGAAGGAAAAAGCAAGCAGGAAAACAAAAACCTTAATGCTATTTGAAGATACCCCCTTTAACAAAACCAAGAAGCATTCTAAGCAAGGACGGTTCTGTCCCTGGGCCCTGGAATTCTCCTGGAACCTGGGTAGATCCAAAAGATTTAAAGAGCCTCAGAATGTCCTAGCAGGTGCTGGTTACATGTGTAGGTCAGAGCTTCAGAAACAGACCTAACTCAGACTCGCAAGTGTCAGCCACCTGGAAAGAGGCCTTTGCAGGGAGACAGAGCCCAGCTGATCGGCTGAACCGTGGGGAATCCTAGGCCAGCCACTGATGGCTACTGTCCTTGTCCACTCACCCAGGAGTACATCACAGAATCCACTACAGAAGAGGATCGAGGAAGAGATGGGAGAGGGAGGTGTCATCAAGAAAAATAGTTTCTCTTCCAGAATGTTGTTAGGACAAGCTTACAGAGCCAGGGGCCATGGGAGCCAGAACAATAGGGTAGGACTGAACAATAGGGTAGGCAGTCCCACAAAAGGGTAAAATGAATACAGGTTGGATAAGATCCCATTGGTGGCCCGATCCCAGGCCTTATAACCTAAGTAAATGGCTTCCTCCTCCCAAATATGCAGCTCCATGCTGCTGAACACAATTTCCTCTGGACCATGACTTGACCCGCCACTTCCCCAGGCAGCTTTCGACTCTGCCTGCCTAAATGGCCTCCTTCAAGGCAAGGCTCATAGAGGACTCCACCAGAACCCTCTGCAATGGGAACAATGACCGTGTCAATCCACCAGCTGCAATGGCAGGTGCCACTCCTGCTGGGTCCCTGAGATCCCAGAAGCAGAAAGGGCTTCCTGAGGCCCCAGACCTGCAAAGGCCCTGAGGAACAGTGTAGTCAGTCCCTTTGTGACCAGAGGCCACACACATCCCTTACAAAGTGGCCATGGCCTGAAATGCATGTAATTTATTAAACCAAAATACCAATGTGTGAAGGGAAATTGGCCACAGGATAATTGAGACTTACACCCATATATGGAAGGAGAAGTCATTTTGTCATGTGAATAACATCCCCCAATGCATCCATTTCATGTATGTAGGGCTTTGTTAATTATGTGTGCTTAGAATGAAGGACATCTTGGTTCTCTTAACTGTAAAATAAAAGAAGGGTTGAGATTTTCTTGTAAAAAAAAATTTTTTTTTAATGCCTGCTGGACATGGTGGCTCATGCCTGTAATCCTAGCACTTTGGGAGGCCACAGCGCATGGATTGCTTGAGCTCAGGAGTTTGAGACCAGCCTGGGCAACATGGTGAGACCCTGTCTCTACAAAAAATGCAAAAAAAAAAAAAAAATAGCTAGGCGTGGTGGTGTGTGTCTGTGGTCCCAGCTACTCGGGAGTCTGAGGTGGGAGGATTGCTTGAGCCTGTGGTGGGGGGTACTGGGGATGGGGTGCAGAGATGCAGTGAGCCGAAATCACGCCACTGCACTCCAGTCTGGGCGACAGAGTGAGACCTAGTCTCAAAAAAAATTAAAATGTAAAAAAAAAAAGCCATTAATCTAAAATTTTCCAAAGCCTAATTATGAACCACTGGAAGGGGGAACTTCAGGGCTGGGTGGGTTGTGCTAAAAGTGAGTTACTGCTTACGACTGGGGGAGGGTGAGAGGGGAAGGAGTTCATCCTGCATGCGGGGTGGGGGTGGAGGGTGTGCATGAATGTCTGTCTGTGGGAGTGTGCTTATGAGTATGTGAGAGTGTGTGACAATGGTGTCACAAATTGGTGTATACACGTATGTGTGTCTAGTGTGTGTGTGTGTCTGTCTGTCCGCCTATCTTGGGGGTGAAGGGCTTGAACATATAATCAATTCTTAGAGATAGACTTATAGAATGGAAATGATTGAGACCTCTGGTCTCTGGAAGTCCTCTTCTGGGCGGATTCTGTCATTGCATTTCCGTATGCTGCAGTATCCACAAAGTAGAACCTTGTGATGCTCTCATGTTCCCTTCCAGCCTGCTTTAGGACATTCTGTGTTCTTAAGGAAAGTCTGGAGGCCGGGCGTGGTGGCTCACACCTGTAATCCCAGCACTTTGGGAGGCGAGGCAAGTGGATCGCCTGAGCTCAGGAGTTTGAGACCAGCCTTGGCAGCACGGTGAAACCCCATCTCTACTAAAAACAAAAAAATTAGCCTGATGTGGTGCCCTGTAATCCCAGCTACTTGGGAGGCTGAGGCAGGAAAATCGCTTGAACCTGGGAGGCAGAGGTTGCAGTGAGCCAAGATCGAGCTACTGCACTCCAGCTTGGGCGACAAAGCGAGACTCCATCTCAATTAAATTAAAAAAAAGGTAAAGTTTGGGTTTTTATGAACTAATTTTCAAGCCTCTCGGGCAACTAGAATTGAGAATGGAATCCTCTCCATCCAGAAAAACTTCCACACAGCCTGAAAAGAAGAATTTGTTCACTATTCATCCATGTTTACATTTTGTATGGTATGTCTTGAAGAACAAATGCATTTTGTGTTTTAAAACACACTGTAATGAAGATTTTGGTCCAGCAGAACAGCCCTGGAATATTTCTCACCTCCTTACACACATGTAGGTTTTTAGGGGAATCAAGAGGTGTGGGCTGGGGGCGGAGCTGAAGGCAGAGTTGGGACAGGGCTGGGGAAGACCACCCAGAACCAGCTCCTTTCCTACAACTCCACATAAAAGTAGAACACCCAGCAGGGTGTCTATGCCAGTCACCTGGACAAGGACTGTTCATGGGTGTCTTTGGAGGCCTCTTTAAGGTTCCTTTAAAATGTCTTTGTGATTCACAACTGAAGTACGGATTATCTCTAATTCAAATGCCCATCATCTCAGGTTCAAACTTGCTTTCACCATTATTTTATTTTATTTTATTTTGTTTTTCATTTCATTTCATTTCATTTCATTTTGAGACAGGGTCTCACTCTGTTGCCCAGGCTAGAGTGCAGTGGTGTGATCTCAGCTCACTGCAACCTCCACCTCCCAGGCTCGAGGTATCCTCTCACCTCAGCCTCCCTAGTAGCTAGGACTACAGGTGCCCACCACCATGCCTAGCTAATTTTTGTATTTTTAGTAGAGATGGGGTTTCACCAGGTTGGCCAGGCTGGTCTTGAACTCCTGACCTCAGGTGATCTGCCTGTCTCAGCCTCCCAAAGTGCTGGGATTACAGACATGAGCCACCATGCCGGTATGCTGGGCCTGTCCTCACCATTTTAAAAGAAGCCCATACCATTCATTTTATTTCTTGAAACCTAAATGGAGAATGGGGAATGCAAAAAAAAAAAATAAAAAATAAAAAATAAAAAAATAAAAAATAAAACCCAAAAGAAATTGGTTCCATTTAAACATTTTTATAATTTGTTTCATTTTCAAGGCACAAAGAGTTTTATGTCAATCATTTTAATGTCTAAGAATACAAAGTTAGCACTAGTAACATCTGGTAGTCTAATCATTTATCATGCTTAAATGTAACATTACAAAACTACATTTTAAAATCTGCCCCCTAACCAGATGTGAAACAACGTGGACAAGGGTGACATGTGCTAGACCCAATCTCCAAAAACTTATGGTTGACAAAGACAGCTGACTGCTGGGGTAAAACTGCAGCAGTCATAATCGAAGAGAGAAAGAGGCCACTCTATTAAAGACTTTGTTTCTTTTGCTAGACATTTTTCACCTAATCCCAGGATAGTTTCTGTTAATGCATCTTACTCTCTTTCAAACGAATCGCCCCTAGAGCAGGTGTACACATTAAAAATGAGCTTTATAGCATCAAACACATACCACAACCAACTCTACAAGGAGGGTTTTCTGTAAGATGTGTACGACTGTCCGAAGAACACATTCTGGCTGATAAGTCTCAGCTCCTGTGAGGTCCTGATGAGTATCTAAACAACCTCACATTTTCTCTTCCACGCCTGGGGTTAAGGCCAGCACTCAGCCCACACACAAAGCTGTGATGAGAGGTTGGTTAGGGATGGTGGAGGCAAAGCCACAGATCAGCCAGAAACTCTTTTGAGTCAATAGTTTCTACTCCCTCCCTAACTGGACCGTTTACCAGAACTGCCCAGGACTTGTCACCATGAATTTAATCTCCCTGGATTTTCCCTGCTTGATGTCTAGATGAGATAATGAAGGGCAGAGAAGTATTGCTAGCCCCACACGATACCACCAGCACTGAGGGACTGCAGCCTTGGGTCTCGGAGAGAGCCGCCCAGAGAAGGAACCAAAGTGTGCTTGGTTCACATTTCAGGGCAGGGAGGTTCTCCAAGTTGCAGCAGATATTAAGAGTCCTGCTGAAGGCACAGTGTCTAAGAGAGGGGAGGGAGCAAAGACAGGAAGCTGGAACCAGAGACACAGATAAGCACCCTCCCCCTTGCCTTTCCTGGAAGCAGAGGCAGTGGCATCCTGGAGGCAGAAATGAGGCAGAGTGGGGGTGACCCAGGGCTTCCGGTTCCTGCTGGTCATTGCGTGCGCATCTGTGGGCTTCACAATTCCCCACTCCTTAAAATCTAACCTCAAGCATCTTCTCTGGCACTGCGGTGCCCAATCTTTTTGTATGGTGTAAGTCCTCTGTGTATGATCATCCAGGAATTACCAAGAGGTCCCCTCACCAGTGCTTTAAAATAAAATAATGCAATACCATATATGAATGAAATTGTGTGTGTGTGTGTGTGTGTGTGTGCGTGTGAGATAGAGAGAGAGAGAGAGAGAACAAGATACTGAAGATTTGGAACATGTTCTCCAGTAAGTTTTCGGTAATTAAGTGGAGTAAAATTGAAGGCGATTGTTAAAATGTCCTTCTTTACACCCTCTGATATTGCTTTAAAATATCAAGATAGGTGTGTCTCATTTTGTAATTACAAAGCAGTATTTTCATTTTGAAGAAAATTAAACTAATGTTTTAGAGAAGAAAAACAGGCTCTCAATGATTTAAAAAACTCTCAGAGACCAGTTTTTTAAAAATTGAAGGAATTGAACCCAAACCTAATTTGTTTTCAAACACACTGTTTTCGTATCCTCGCTCACTCAACTGAGAAATAAGACAGAAAACAGCCCAGCTTCATTTCATTCTTTTTGCAACATCTGAATATGCGTGTTCAATCTCTTGATCAGCTGGACACGTATTTGTGAACTCATCTCTAGCATAAGCATTATTCAAGTATCTCCAGATGCCAGTCATTTCAGAAGGAAATTCAAAATCTCTGTACTTCTTGGCCACAATCTGAAAATGAAGAGAAAATGATCAGTAAAGGGAAAACTTGCTAAGGTAGGCTCCCAAGTCAGACAGTCCATTCTTCTGAGGCATGCAATACATTCTTTCCCAGCTTCCCATGTCATCCCACAGTCATCCAGGCTACCCACCACGGCATCTTGACTTGCATAGGGCCATCTTGGGTGTGGGGAGGGCTATAAAGGTCCTGTACTCACTACAGTGACTGCGCATAGTTCCGCCCACCAGTTTGTCACAGACGGGTCTTGGAATCCGCTGGCACGAGTATGCTCTGGACTCTGGTGGATTTCTCTTTGTGTTGCCTGTTACTTTCTTTCCATATGTTGTGCTACTGTGTTATTTGGTGCTATGTGAATAAAGACGCATGGTGGATCTGCTGTTTAAATGGTGCCCTCTCTTCTTCCTACTTGCTGAACCTCACTTCTCCAGTCTCAAACATCTGTGCATGTTAATCCTCCTGAATGCCATCATGCTGCCACTAAGAGCATCGTCTGATCGTGGGGCCCGCCTGTGCGGAGGAGAGATTCATGAACAAAGCAGATGCAAATCCCTACCCTCATGGGGATGGTGGGTGTAAGGAAAAAGCAGTCGAGAGACAGCACCAAGAGAAACACAGCGGTGTGAGATACTTCCTCTAGCAAGAGGGGTACAGTTGGGGAATTAGTCACAAAGATGTGCAGAACACTGGGGACTGTACCAGTTTGCTAGGGTTGCCATAATAAAGTAACACATGCTAGGAGGCTTAGAACAACAGAAGTTTACCGATTCCTAGTTCTGGGGGCCAGAAGTCCAAGATCAGGGTATCAGCAGGGTCATGCATCCTCTGAAGGCATTAGGGAAGGCTCTCTCTCCACTTCTGGCAGTGCCTTGGCTGTGCAAGCATAACTGCATCTTCACAGAGCCTTCTCCCTGTGTCTCTCTTTCCAAATTTCCCCAGTTTGCAACGATACTGGCCATCCTGGATTAGGTCCATCTCACTCCAAGATGACTTTATTTTAACTAATTACATCTGCAAAGATCCTATTTTTAAATAAGGTCACATTCTGAGCTACTGGGGGTTAGGATCTCAACACAGGAATTGGGAGGAGGGCACAATTCAACCTGAAGTGGAGACACAGAGCCACAAAGGCCAGTTGGGCTTTGCTGCCTCCTGTCCCACTGGTTCCCAGGATGTCTGCATGATGCAGGCATGGGGTTAATGAGAAGATCTTTGGGGCTTACTGCGCAGACTTTGGAGGCCAGCAGTCATTGATGCAATGTGACAGCAAAGAAGGACCATATAATTTTCAGAGAGCCTCCTAAATTGTTTGACACCTCTTCCTTGAATGCCAACTTCTTGATGCTCATGTTAAGAAGTCCGTTTTACTTTTGTTTGTATGTACCTGGTTTTTCTTTGCCCATCTTTTTATTTTAACATTCCTGAGTACATTGTTTAAGGCCATGCCTATGAACGTGACACTGAACTTGGTTTTCTTTCTTCTGTATGCATGTGTGTGTCCCTCTTTCTGGTCATTTAAAAGGTTTATGGTCATGTTAATTCTCCAGTGGTTTCCTACATAACTTTAAATATATAGGAATTCTCTATTTCTTGATTTATCAAGTTTGTTTTTTTGTTGTTGTTTTTTTGAGACAGTCTCGCTCTGTCACCCAGGCTGGAGTACAGTGGAGGATCTCGGCTCACTGCAACCTCCACCTCCCAGGTTCAAGCGATTCTCCTGCCTCAGCCTCCCGAGTAGCTGGGATTACAGGTGTGCACCACCATACCTAGCTAATTTTTGTCTTTTTAGTAGAGACGGGGTTTCACCATTTTGCCCAGGCTGATCTCGAACTCCTGGCCTCGTGATCCACCCGCCTCAGCCACCCAAAGTGCTGGAATTACAGGTGTGAGCCACTGCACCCGGCCTTGATTTACTAATTTTAGATGCTGCCTGTTAACTCCTGATGATGACAAATGAGGGAATTTATGTATCTATGCTTCTTTCCATTTCTTCTGTATTATCCTCCTCCCAATGGTGGTAATGACATAGTTTATTATATTCTGACTCTATTCTGTCCGTATAATTCCCACTGCTGTTTGGTCTTAGGACTAGTTTCAGATTTAAAGGGGTTCTCCGTTTAGGGCCTGTTCTTTTATTTCACATACCTTCTCTGTTTCTGGATTCTTACTTTGATTATGATTTTATTATTTCATCATAGAACAATTTTATGTTTTTTTAAAAAAGAGAGCAGAGGTCTAGGTGAAAACAGTAATTGCCTAGATATAAAATTCTTACCTCACACATCATTTTCTTTAATTCTATGTAGATGTTAAACCACAATTTTCTGATTTTTAATGGGTTCATGAAGACATCTGGGGCCAGTCTGAATTTCTTCCCTGTTTCGGTGGCTTTACTCTATTTCATTCTTTTTATTATTATTACTGTTGTTGTTATTACAGTATTATTATTGTCTAGGTGCCAAAAAGGGTTGTTTCTTATTCTCAAAGCTCAGTAATGTATCAAGTATGTCTCAGTGTGTTGATCTTTCTGGGGCAATGTTTAACATGGCATGTCATTTAAACTAAAGATTCAGATCATCCTTTAGTTCAAAGTAATTTCCCCATTGAACATTCTCTCGTGTTTTTTTTTTTTTTCCTTTCCTTTTCCTTTTCTGTTCTCTTGTTCCTGATCATGTATATCTGGGATCTCTCTAATCACCTTTTTTATTCTTCCCCACTTGATTTTAGATGATTTTCTCAGGCTTGTCTTCCAAATCACTGACAGCAAGGCTACAAACACATTCCACATACCAAAACCAACTCTACAAGATGTGTGCGAATGTCAGAGGAAATCAATTTCAGCAATGTCTTCGTCTGTGTCTTACTGCTTCTAACAGGACTTTTATTTCTGCAGTTCTTTTATTTGTCTTTACTTTTCTTCTTGAGCTCTTCCAGCCTGATTTCCATCCCCTTTGTGATAATATATTTTTGAACATCTTGTGTCTTGTCTTTGAGATTTTTCTCAAAAAGCCCATATTCTCTTTCATTTCTTTGAGGCTGTAGAAAAATTTCTGTAAGAAACGTTCTTTAATGTGTTGGAGGAGCAGTTCTTGATCATATATGTATTTCCCATCTGTCTTTTTTCTGTTTTTGTTTCTTGTCTTTATCATTCCTCCCCCCACCCCCTTCTTTTCAATCAACTCTGTCTACCCCAAGGTCTCACTGGCATTCTCTCTGGTATTGGCCTTTTTTGAATGAGGCAGATCTACTGGACCTATCATTTGCTTAAAAGCAGTGGGGAGGGCAAAGGGAGTGAGACAGGGCAGGTGGCCAACCAACTGGAATATTTGCTCCCAAGCACCTTGTTGCCAACCACTGCTCTGCCCCAGAGAGACACATTAGAGTTGGGGTTAGGGCTGGGGTTAGGGTTAGAGTTACGGTTAGGGTTAGGGTTAGGGTTAGGGCATCCTCCACTCTGAGGCTCACAGATTAGGCAGAAGGCCACTGTGGCTAGAAACGAAGTTTGGGCAATTCTAGTCTCTCTCTTGACTGGCTGGGGCCTAGATTCTTTTCTCTGCTCAGCAGTCACAATGCAAAATGCCACTTCCCTCCTTTCCTCCCTCTTTACCTCCCCTCCAGACTGTTCCTCTGGATTAGGTGCTGGGTCACAGCCTAGAAAGATGGCGTCTCTGTGTGGCTCCTCCTTCAATTCTGCCTCCCTAGAGATCTCAGCTCAACAAGGGTCTCTATAGGGAAGTTCTGTGATTCCCTCCTGGCCCATCTCATGCTCTAGGCCTCAAGCAAAGAAGTTTGAGTTGGGTATTTCAAGACTGTGTTCTTTACCTTTTGAGAAATCTGAACTTTGCTAAAGATACGGAGAAACATGTAATGGTTCTGTGGCTCCTCCCACTGAAAGAAGCTTCCTACTCTTTAAGTCGATGATCTGTCATCCCTTTGTAGTTTTACAAAAAAGATGAAGCTAATACCCTATTTTGATATTGTTTTTGCTGGGTTTCTGGCAGGGGAATAAATTATAAATCCCTTCACACTCTCATCTTTTACCATAATTCCCTTAGATTGATTCTCATTTCCTTTCAGAAGTACTCCATCCTGGAAGATCATTAAGCTGTTGGGTATTGTGAGTGCTAAATGGCCTTGCAGATTTTTCTTCTGGGTCTTATAGTGGAGCCATGAACTGCAATCTCACTCTAAAGCTTACCCTTTCTACTGAAATTTAAAATCGTCTTTTCTCATGGGAGCTAAACAAGGGGCCATGAATGCTCTGTGGCTGGGATATTTCTCCCCCTCTTCTTCAACTTTCATGTGTTTCTGCAATGCTACGCTGGTCACAGGAGGGACTAAAAAGCGTTTACCAAAAGGGACTCAATCAAAACACAACTACATAAATATCCTGTTAGAAGGCAGCTCCCAAATTTAGCAGGTTTTGAGGGGTGGAGATGCTTTCATTAAATTTTGGATGTTGGTGGACTGGTAAAGCTATTGAAAAGACATCTGCCCAAGGGATCAGCAACCTCCTGAAGGCCTGCATTTCAAGTCAGTATCCTCAAGCACAAAAAGGAAGGGAGAAGAAGGGAGCAACAGGGCCAGGACTGAGAGGGGAAGAGGATAGAAAGAAGAAATGCAGGAAGACAAAGGCAAAAGAATGAAGCAGAGTCACCAGGGGTGGCCGGGAGCCCACAGGAGGCTCAGCACCGTAGACTGTGTGAAGCTAACATGTAATTTATTTATTTATTTATTTGTTTATTTGACAGAGTCTTGCTCTGTTGCCCAGGCTGCAGTGAGTGCTCACTGCAACCTCCGCCTCCTGGGTTCAAGTGATTCTCGTGCCTCAGCCTCCCGAATGCATGGGACTACAGGCGCACACCACCACACCTAGCTAATTTTTTAATTTTTTGTAGAGACAGGGTTTCTCCATGTTGGCCAGGCTGGTCTCAAACTCCTGGCCTCAAGTGATCTGCCCATCTTGGCCTCCCAAAGTGCTGGGATTACAGGCATGAGCTGCTGCGCCTGGCCGCTACCTTGTAATTTCTAAATGCTAACTAAATGTGTTATTAGAACAAACAGTCCATGACTTATTTTTCCTGGTGTTTCTCCCATCTCCCCTACACTTATACCAACCACTTGGCTCTGGCCCTGGCAGGATTTTAATCATAAAAATGCCCCAGAGCCAGGCATGGGCTTCTTCCTGAGGTATCTGGAGCTGCTAAGGGCCAAGGACATAGCAATCTCATCACAGCAATCACATTCAGCTTCTATAAGTGATAGAGCAGCTGGGAGTGCTGCTGTGCTGAGAGACAGCAACAGCTACAGAGTCCGAGTGTGGGGACATCCGCTTGGAGCTCCAGGGCTCACTCTTGGAAGCTCTGATTTACTAGCGCAGGCAGTGGGTCGGGGACTTACATTTCTTGTTTTTTGGGGGTTTTTGTTTGTTTTTTGTTTTTTTTCTGAGACGGAGTCTTGCTCTGTCACCCAAGCTGGAGTTCAGTGGTGTGATCTTGGCTCACTGCAATGTCTGCCTCCCGGGTTCAAGCGATTCTCCTGCCTCAGCCCCCCAGGTAGCTGGGAGTACAGGTGCCCGCCACCACACCTGGCTAATTTTTTGTATTTTTAGTAGATAGGGAGTTTCACCATGTTAGCCAGGATGGTCTCAATCTCCTGACTTCGTGACCTGCCCACCTCGGCCTCCCAAAGTGCTGGGATTACAGGCGTGAGCCGCCATGCCTGGCCCGGGGACTCACATTTCTAAAAAGCTCCCCAGACAGTTTGTATGCCTACTAACATTGGAGAACCACGGGTCTGGCAGGTCTTTAAGCCCTAATAATACATGACTCATGGCTCTTAAATCATGTTCAGCTACTATATGGGAAGGCAGGGCAACAAATATGGCAGAGACTCAGCCGAAAGCTGCCAGCTGCTTCCTGGATGTTGAGGGTCAATGTTTTTTTAAAATAAATAAATAATTAATAACCTAATTGTTTTTAGAGATGGGGTCTCACTCTGTCACCCAGGCCAGAGTGCAGTGCCACCTCCTTAACTTGCTGCAGCCTCAGGTTCCTGGGCTCAAGTGATCCTCCAGCTTCAGCCTCCCATGTGGCTGGGACTACAGGCACACACCACCATGCCCAGCTAATTTTTTTTTTTAAATTTTTTGTATAGATGGGGTCTCGCTATGTTGCCCTGGCTGGTCTTGAACTCCTGGCCTCAAGCAATCCTCCCACCTCAGCCTCCCAAATCACTGGGATTACAGGCATGAGCCACTGCACCTGGCCAAGGGTCACTGTTAAAAGCTAATAGAACACTCCTCTGTCATCCCTAGAAGGGGCCATGTGGAGCCCTACAATCACCAACAGTAGACTGAGTTCACATTTGAATAGCCCCAGATTCTACGAGCCTCATCTCTAATTCTCAATTGCTAATGCCAGGTATAATCTACGAAATTCCTCAGGCTGCTTTCACATAACCTGTCTTTAGGCTGTGTGAGTAAGGCTGAGAGAGAAGCAGAAGGTGGGGCCACGTTCGCAGGCACTTCCTGAGAACACCCGAAGCCCATCTTCTGTGTGTGTGAAAGCTGGGGCTTGGCTGCCCCGAACAGAACTAGTGTTTTTAATCCAAGTCTCCACATTTCAGACTGTTTAAATGTCTGGCCCAAACACAAGTAAAAACAAAATAAAACAAAGACCCGTTCGTGTACTCGGCACACGTGTCAGGAGGGAAGATGAACCTTAATAATATGGAGCTTGGGTAAGAGGTTGCAGTCAGCCAGCGTCAGCTCGTCCCCATCCAGAAACTTCCTTCCAGAAACAGTGACATCCTCGATGCTGTAGGCATCTATTTCATCAGGCAGAGGGCTATTTAAGTAATTATCCAGCTTCCTCAGGGCCTTCAGCAGGTTCTTTTCATGAACTAAAACAGAAGGGCAGGAAATCACAAAGAGAGGTTTGCAAGTGCATGTCACTTTTCACCAGCTGTGATGGAGTTTGCTTCCCTTCCTCGCTGAGACGTGGCCAGCAAGCAATGGGTGCTGGGAAGGCAGCAGGTGGATGTAGAATATCTGAATAAAGGGCTCACTCCTCCCTGGAAAATCACACTGCTGTCTACACAATATTGCTACTTCTAGAAGTGATTTATTTATTCAAAAATACTTATGGAAAGCCTGTGGGGAGACGTGGACTGGCAGAAACATCATTGAACACGATTCCCATGGTGTGTCCGGAACACCTGGGTGATGACTATTTTCCCTAAAAATGTTGTTTTCTGAGTTTCCAACCTCAAAAGAAGCATTCATCTCTTGAAGCCCATGTGCAGATTCAAAGTTGGAGGCACTTTTTCTGTAGCTCCAGACTCACTTCTCTACCCACTGGGAAATAGATGGGAATACCCCAGGAGCGTATGGGCCGCCATGCTAAGACTCAAGTCTGTGTTGAAACAAAACAGGAGGATGGGAGGTACTCACTCTCATTTGCATCCTTCTTCGTGTTTTTTATAAACGCTGAGAATTTGGCAAACACGTCATTTCCTGCGGAATTAGATTCGGGATGTTGGGTCCCCAGCTTGGGATACCTTGAAAAGTTCAAAATTGGAGGATCACAGACAAGTGATGTTTTAGTGAAGATAATACTATACAATGGAGAAAAACAGCTTTCTCTGGGTATAAAAATGAAAAGCTTTCCTTCAACGTTTTCCTGACCCTTTTCCTCTCAAAGGTTGGGAGGTAACACCATCTAGGAGAATGGCACTGCACGGAGAGGTTTGGATTGTTGTTGTTTTCTGGCAGTGGCCAGTCCTGGGACACAGGACCCCACCTGGCCTTGCTGGTCTCAGGTGCCTCCCTAGTAAAACGAAGGGGATGGAGTAGAAATAGCTCCCCCGAGGTCCAAAAATCCATGATACTTCTTCCTAACACATACTCCATAGCTTCCAGCAGGGTGTCTAGGATACAGCCAACCACCCACCCTGGACCCATCTCCTCCCACTTCCTGCCATCAAACTGTGATTGCCAAGCTGCAGGTGCAGCACAATGAAACCCAGGTCCCCGAACTCTAATCTGGTTACACCAGGCGTATGATTAAGGAAGTGAGCACCGTGGGCTGCAGAAAACCACACACACACACACTGCCCAGAGCTTTAGAATTGACTACTAGTGGGGGAAAGTGACAATCAAGTTATGAACACTGGTTTTCTGAGGCCTACCTCGGGGGAGCTAATTTCTCCTCTAAGAACTCCTCGATCTTATTCACATCCGTCTTGACTTCACCATCAAAAGTCATAAAAGGAGGGTTTGTTCCGGGAGCCAGGTTCTGCAGGTCTGCGGGTTTCCTAGGTGGGAGGAAACAGCAGCGTTTATGGGCCACCGCGAGAATCTGGACTCATTTCCAGGGCTTAGCCGCGTCCTCACCAGTTTAAGAGAAGCAACTCTTGAGAACTGCAAAGTAGATGGTGGGTTTACGAAAATGTCTTGCTGGCGATGAAAGTAAAGGCATTCGTTAACAAATGATGGGCTTGTTGAGGTGCCCCTTTGTGAATACGGAGCACAAAGGGGCATATCAACAAACGGAGGTGAAAAAGTTAACTCTCCCCAGTGTTATCAGCCAGGGATGGTGCTCAGACAGGCTTGGGAGAGTCACAGCTGACCAGCAACTGGAGGAGCAGGTTCTTCACGGCACCCCCAACTCCTCCTCCTTCCTGACTCCAGCCCAGCCGACCCTGTCATGACTGCTTGGCCCACATGTGGGCTTCAGTTCAGACTCCGACTGAGGATGGATGTGCCCATGCAGCACCGTGGGCCTCAGGTCTGTGTGTGTGTGTGTGTGTGTGCAGAGAACTAGGTACAGTTATTTCAGTAAGGCAGACGCCTTGTCTTACCTTTTCAGGTCCACTGTGGTCACATTAAATATAACGCCTTTCAGCCAGAGAATCATAAAGAGACGCTGAGAAAACGGGCAATTTCCGATACTCTCACCATCATAACCAGCCTACAAGTGGAGAAGGAGATTTCTATCTGAGCCAGTCTCACAATTATAAGTGCCAACACCACAACATGCACATGCAAAATCATTGCAGGTTGATAAGAATGGTCAGGATGCTGCGAATATCCTCCTGAGGCCATTTTGCCAGCCTCAACGTGGAGTTGGCGGTGGATGTAGGGGTTGGGGGAGAGAACACCACACACACGCACACGCACACGCACACACACATATGCACATGCACATGTATGCACTGCACTGAGCATTTTCTTTCTTCCTTCCCCACCACCTCACCACTGCCTGCCACACTGGGGCTCTGAGCAGCAGCTCACTGATGGAAGGAGCAGCAATGGGAACTCCCTTTATCACCAATGTGAAAAAGAAAGACACGCCCTTTCCTTCCCTCTATCTCTTGATTCTCTCCAAGGATCAAATATTCTTAGCAGCTTTGGTATAATAGCTAAAACCTGGAAACAACCCAGATACTATCAAGAGTAGAATACATGTGTCAGTTTAGTATTTCCATGCCTTGAGATACTACACCACAATGGAAAAGAATTAGCTATTATACAAGCAACAGTGTGGGTGCATCTCACACACACAATGTTGAGAGAAAGACACCAGACTCAAAGCTTCCTGCATGATTCAGGGTAGGTAGAGGGCAAACTTGTCTATGATGGTGGACGTCAACAGCAGATGTCCCTGGAAGATACTATTGTCTCAGAAGGACAAAAGGAAGGCTTCTGGGTGGTGGCAATGTTGTTCTATGTCTTGATCTGCACGGTGGCCACACGGGTGTATGTGAGTGATAAAAGTCTTAAGGTTTGGGTACTTTACTGAATATAAGTGATACGGTTTGTATATTTGTCCCAGCCCCAATCTCATGTTGAATTGTAATCCCCAGTATTGGAGGCAGGGCCTGGCGGGAGGTGATTGGGTCAGGGGGTGGATTTCTCATGAATGGTTTAGCACCATCCCCTTGCTGCTGCCCTTTCGATAGTCAGTGAGTTCTTGCAAGACTGACAAGATTGAGCTGTCGAAAAGTACGTGGCACTTCCCTCTCTCTTGCTCCTGCTCTGGCCATGTGACGTGCCTGCTCCCCCTTTGCCCTCCTCCACGACTGTGAGCTTTGTGAGGCTGCCCCAGAAGCTGAGCAGATGCCAGCACCATGCTTCCTACAAAGCCTGCAGTATTTGAGCCAATTCAGCCTCTTTTCTTTATAAATTACCCACTCTCAGGTATTTCTTTATAGCAATGCGAGAACAGCCTAATGCAGTAAGTTTTACCTAAATACAAAAGAAAAGAATGTTAAAATAGTAATTTAAAAAATATACAGAGTTTGATTCAGTGGGTCCTGCTGCATGGGGCCTAGGAATGTGAATTTTTAACATGTTCCTCCAAAGTGATATAATGCCAGTGGTCAGAAACCATGCTGTGAGAAGTTCAGCCTTAGTCCAATCTCGGGCAAGAGATAAGGCTGATGCCACCAGCATTGTTGTCAATGTGTAAGACAAAACAATGTGAACCCCCAATTGGATGATCC
This sequence comes from Pan paniscus, assembly GCF_029289425.2. Classification (NCBI taxonomy): domain Eukaryota; kingdom Metazoa; phylum Chordata; class Mammalia; order Primates; family Hominidae; genus Pan; species Pan paniscus. The sequence goes on along the minus strand of NC_073271.2, from coordinate 30,828,053 downwards.
ATTGATAAGAAGACTTGCAGGATGATATCACTTTCCAGGTGATAAATACAGCAACATAAACGCAGAGTTAATAGGTGACCTTACTGCATATGAAGGGGCACCAATAGACCCAGATTACTGAATTCAGAGTCCCTAAGCTCTGGGCCTGTGCGTCACATCCTCTCCCACTCTCCCCTCCCCACACCAGCATTAATTTCCTCTCTGCCTATTAGAGGGGAGGGTCTGAGAATCTCTCCAGGTATCTTGAAGTTGCTGGGAGCCTGAAGGGTGGAAGGTGGACAGTTATGACACATACATCCAAGTGGTCACAACAACTCCCGGCAGATGGGCCCTGAAAAGCATCCCCTCGTCCACCTGAGGCTGTTCCCCACCTTGGGGTCCCACCACCCTATGGCCATTTCGAAGGCCACCCCCATCTCCTCCTCACTCCCTGTTCTGGAGCAAGGGCAAGTGCAGAGCTGAGTCAGAGAAAACTCCCAGTGGCTGATGACCTGGGAACCCTCTTAAACCGTGGAACTTTCTTAACTACTGCAGGTTTGAGCACAGTCAAGCCAAGCAAAGGCAGAGCGGGGAGAAGAAAGTGCAAGGACGCATGTTTTGGCCAGTCCCGACTTGCTCTGCAGCTTGTAAACCTCTCATTTTTATAGTAGTTACATGAAGCACAGCAAAGTCTAAAATAAGTTCTGCGAAGTGGGGCAGCTGTGTTCGTTTTTTCTCCCGTCTCTCTAACCTTTGGAACCCTCTTATAACTCACTGTGTATGTGGCAAATCTCTCCTGAGTGTGTATGTCCCGTTCCAGTGAGGGGCATCTTGTTCAAGCACCCCTTGACAAAGCTCTGCCTCTGGAATGGACCCTTCTTGCAGTGGCCTCTTTCCACCGTGGCATCTGCAGAATAACTATATTGCACGGGGCTCTCCGCCTGCTCGGTCTCTGGTCTCAAACTCAAGTTAGTGATTTCCCTTGAAATTGTTTTTCTTGCTATTTCCTGAACTCTGGCAGCTACTTCTTTAGGGGGAATAAAGCCGGTAGGAGCAATAAATTTTTCAAAAAATAAAAACTGCCTTAGTCAGCCAACTCAGTAAAAACTTAAACTTCTTAACAGGCCCCTTCTCGGATCTGCCACTGGGATGGAACATCTGGCCAGAAACAGGATGGGACAATATCTGTTCGGCCACAGCTTAAGACACGGAAGAAAGTTGCAATTATACATTTCCCCCTTTGTGGCCTTAAAACCAAACTGTGTCCCGACCCAGCATGGCTAGTGAACCAAAGGCTGTTAGGCATTTAGAATTAGCCAGCAGCGGTGACTGCCAATAAAACAGAATTTACATATCCAGTATTGCCTCATCGCAAATTGCTCTAAAAAATTCCTTTCTGTCTCAGTCTGTTGTAAATGAGGGGGTTACGGGAACATGGTGGGAGTGACTGGGATGACTTGCTGCCTAATTTTATTACTTTAATGTGCTTCAGGGCCTGGATGTGCCAGCAAAAATAAAGGCGAAGATACGCCATCTCCATTGCCCATTATTGAGCAATAATGGGAGAGGATGGCCTTGGTCATATTCATTAGCCCGACAAGATGATGGGATAACGACATATATTCCGAGGGAATAACTGACACTGTCGCCATAATTGGGACATTTTATCATACACAGCTTTCATTTTCCCCCAGTGCTGATAACTCTCTCAGGCTAAGTGCACTCTGGGCTAAAATTTCTCAGCAGGATTCTCAGCTTAGGAAGGAAATTTTTGTACATATACATTTCTGATCAAATCAAAGTAAGCAGTTTGAGAATGTACAGTGTCTTGTTTCCAGCGAAGACTTAGGTGCTTGGATAACCCAGAATTGCATGTTTGCCTTTCGAATTCAACTTTGTTGAGTTCCTCCAAAGGTAATTCTCGAAAGAAAGAAACGGTGCCTCCAAAGCCTCTGACACCACATTCCGAAAAGCTCTCGGGATACCAGCCTCGTCATCTGAGAACCTGGGGATTCTGCTGGGTCCTGGCCTTGTGAACCTCCCTGTCTCAGGGCTCCCCACCAAGGTCCAAGTCGTGTGGGTCCAAATGGCACCACGAGGTCACCAGTTCCTCCTCACCACACGCCCTCTCTAAATTACAGACTCTCCTGCCGGCTCTTTTCATGCTTACTCTACCCAAATTTAGAAAAAAGGCCTTTTTCTTAATTCCTTCTTTTTGTTCAGGCAAATGGCCTCTCCAGTGGTCTGGAGTTACATGTACAGGGCACCACCCACACAGCCACCTCCCACTAGACAGCTCTCTGCCCCACCGCTGCCTTCAAAGGACCAAACAAACACCTGGAATCCCGACGCAGACCTGACGGGGTGATGACTCCCCAAGACATTCCTGGCTGCTCCTCAACACCCCACACTCTCCTTCTCACCAGAGCAGGCCACCCCCTACCACCTTCTTGATTCTACCATCTTTCTAGAAAATTCTGTGTGGGCTTACATGGTGAACACGTTCCATCAAGTAAGCACTTTTCTCTACTCTGCCCAAATATAATGAAAAACAATTTGGAGGTGGTGGAGAGAAGATAAAGAGGCCACAAAGCGGTAATATTTTAATTGGGTATTTTCTGATAACTGGCTTTCAACCGAGGAGGCAGGACATGCATCCGTGTGCAGGGAAGGATGCCAGTCCCTGCAGAAAACCAGGAGAAAGACATGGCGTCTGGTGGAGGGATCTGGGAGCAAGCAGCTGATTTGGATCCATCGCAGGATGTGGAGAGTGAATGAGTGATAATGGGCCGCTCCATTCCAGCGTGCCAGGGGGACTTCAGGCTGAATAAAAACAGTAGGTGACCAGAGGAGGCCAGAGTCAGAGACAGAGTGAGGTGTGGGAGGCCAGAGAGTTGTCCTCAGAGGGGAACAAAGGGGCCAGAAGACCCAGCCAGGGCTCTCTCTGTTGGCAGCTGAACCAAACTGATGAAAAGCCAGAGAGAAAGAGTTAAGGCAGACCAGACGGGAGGTGACTCCCTCCTCCCAGTCCCACCCACACACTTCCCTGAATCCCTTCCCGGCCTTTTGCTGGATGCCCAGTGGCCTCACACGCTTTGGACACTGGCAGTCAAACATGCATTTCGTGGCCAAGCAGGAAGATCTTGGCCTTCAAGCCACACAGCCAGCCCTCCCCACCTCCGCTGCGCCTGCCCTGCCCATGGAGGCTGGGTGTCAGTCCCTGAAGCACAGGAAATTTCACTGCATGTACAACTGACGCTAGGGGGTTGACGTAGGGGGTTGATGAACACCCCTCGTGGAATGTGTGAGTTGTAAACTCAACCCAGGAGAGCCTGAGGGATATTACTGTCAGCATCTGGCATATGGAATGGCGGGTGCTTGTGAAAGAGACACGCGGGAGCCCTGGCTGCTCGCCACGCCCCCAGCCTGCGCCCCCACGCCTCTGCATGGAGGCCTGATATTTGGATCAAGACAGGACCCAGAGATTGTCCCATCCCCTGCAGACGGTCCTGGGACACGGGCAGGGTTCAGCCCTATTGGGTCTTCTATTGCTTCCACGAGGAAAAGGTGGGGGAGCTGGGGTCTCTCTGCCCCTTTCTATGAGGATTTCCGGAGTCAACAGCCCCCCATCTTCGGTCATCAGGGTGTTCCTAGTGCACAGGAAACGCTCACAAAATGACGGGGGCCTGAATCCAGTGGCTCCCATGCGCCTGGGGCCGGGTCCCCCGTAGAAAGTGCCTCACAGCTCCTCCCTGCTCATTCTTTCCTGGGCCAAAGTCCATGAGCTTTTTCCCTTCCAGAAGTTCACAAATTCTCACTACTAAGAGATCACCCACTGAGAGTCACATCTACGGGAGGAGGAGAAGAGGAGGTGGGAGAGAAAGTGGGAGGGCCTGAGTCACCCGCAGCAAGTCCGCCAGGCTGCCTTCTGTGCCCAGCCCCCAGTCTGATGGTTATAACTTAAAATGCAATATTTAAATTGATGAGACTTCTTGATTTTGAATAGTTCTGTAAATTAAAAAAAAATTATGAGTCTATCCATTTGCCTGAGGAGTTGAAATTTCCCTTTTCAGGCAACATCAGGTTTCTCCAAGGCAACATGATGGACGGGAATGGGTGCTGGCGTTGGAGCCAGGGAGAGCTGTTGGAACCTTGGCCCCCTACTTACTAATTGTGTGGCCTCGGGCGATTCAGTTGTTCTCCCTGAGCCTCAGTTTCTCCCTTTTTTAAAAAAATAGGGATACATGCACCTACATCATGCAAGATCTGTGTGTGATACACTGGAATCCCTGGACACCCAATAAAGGTAGCTATTATTGTCATTATCATCATCAACATCATCATCATTACTCTTCCAAACCTGAACACACCAGAGCAGACAATTACGGAGTGCAGGGTGCCTTTTAACGAGCCTCAATTAGTGAGATTTTTATGCCAAATTGTGCAGTCCTTAAAGAACCACTGATTTTTTTTTCTCCTAAAAAGTAACACATCCTATACCTACTCCAAGTGAAAATTAAAAACTTAAGTCCCTTTCTAAATTGCAAAGCAAACAGATCTTCAGCCAGGAGACAAAAAGGCAAAAATCCCTGGCCAGGCATTCGTATCTAGGAGCCAGACAGACCTCTTGTAAAAGGTCCAGAGAAGGGCTCACCTGGACGGCTGAGCACACCTTGACCCGTGGCGGAGGTGGCAAGCGTCCAGAGAACTGCTTCCTTTTCCAGAAATGACACCACAGTCCTCTGTAGCGGTGAAAAGGCTAAGGTCCTTTCTGACTTTTGGGGTTGGTGCTAAGAAAGCCTGAGCAGTGGGTGGCTGACTTTTTTCTACCACCCCCTCGAAGAGAGGGAATTCCAAGGAATGGGAGGAGAACACAGCCACTCCCCATGACAGCTTGAAGTTCAACACCATGGGAACGCAGAAGCACGTGAAGAAGGGTTATAATGATACAGGAGTTAAAAAGAAATTATTTAGGCAGGTAGTGAGGTAAGGAAGTCCTCACTAAGGTTTCCCTTTTAATAAAAAGCAGCCTCCAAATCATTTCTCTTATTCTTTTCTTTTCTTTTTTTTTTTTTTTTTGAGACGGAGTCTCGCTCTGTCGCCCAGGCTGGAGTGCAGTGGCGCGATCTCGGCTCACTGCAAGCTCCGCCTCCCGGGTTCACCCCATTTTCCTACCTCAGCCTCCGGAGTAGCTGGGACCACAGGAGCCCGGCACCACGCACGGCTAATTTTTTGTATTTTTAGTAGAGACGGGGTTTCACCGTGTTAGCCAGGATGGTCTCAATCTCCTGACCTCGTGATCCGCCCTCCTCGGCCAAATCATTTCTTTTCTAACAAAAAGCAGCCTATAAAATCAAGCTGCAAACACGGATAAGCAAGCTGGAAGCTTACACCGGTGAATGCCGGCAGATGTGACTATAGGAAAAGGCCACCTGGGGGCCAGGTATGTTCAACATGGCGGCTCCATCTTCCCTTTGCTTTATCAACCACGTGTACAGTGAAGGAACAGGCAACGTGGCTCCAGCCGGCTTAAAAAAAGATTAGGGTGGGGTGGTAGCCAGCTTCTTCCTGCCCTATGTAAACATCATGCCCGGTCCTACCAATCTTTGGGCTCTATTTAAATCAAACACCACCTCCGCAAGCCAGTCTATAAAACCCCATGCACTTCACCACAGGAACAGAAGACCCACTGGGGTGCCCCTGTCTCTCTGCAGGAAGGAGAGCTCTTCTTTTTTCTCTTTCTTTTGCCTATTAAACCTCCGTTCTTAACCTCACTTCACGTGTATCTGTGTCCTTGATTTCCTTGGCATGAGGCAACGAACCTCTAGTATTACGAACGATGCTGCTTCAATAACAAGATGCAGGAGGAACAAACTAGCCCATTCCTTCGCAGAACAGGAATTAAGGAGAATACCCTCCAAAAAGCAACAGTTTCTAAGGTGACTTTAAAAACAGATAATAGGTCAGGTGTGGTGGCTCACACCTGTAATCTCAGCACTTTGGGAAGGCCGAGGTGGGCAGATTGCTTGAGCTCAAGAGTTCAAGACCACCCTGGGCAACATGGTGAAAGCCTGTCTCTACCAAAAAAAAAAAAAAAAAAAAAAAATAGCCAGGTATGGTGACATGCGCCTGTAGTCCCAGATCCTTGTGAGGCTGAGGTGGGAGAATTGCTTGAGCCCAGGAGGTCGAAGCTACAGTGAGCTGAGATTTCCCCACTGCACTCCAGCCTGGGTGTCAGAGGGAGATCCTGTCTCAAAAACAAAACAAAACAAAACATCACAGCTACCATTCACTGACTACCTACTCTGACTTCAGAAGGTTCTAAATCATTTGTGGATGTTGCTGAATTTAATCCTCTTAAAATCGTGTAAGACATGTCCTATTATTCGTCCCATTTTATAAACAAGGAAACTGAACTTCAGAGATGCTAAATAACCTGGCCAAAGATGCAAATAGACTTCAAAGAATAAAGTGCGCTCTCTCTCTCGCTCTCCTCTCTCCACTCAATGGCCCCACTGTCTTTCCTGGTGCTCAAGATGGAAACTGGACTCTTCCCTACCCTTTACCTGATCATCAGTCTCTTGCCCAGCACAGCGTTTCTGCTTTTGAAGCCGCGCTTGCCGGGTCTCAGAGCCTCGGGCCTGGGGGGTCTCTCTGGCTGGAATTCCTAACCCGTATCCTGGACAAGGTTAACCCTGATAAGATGCCATTTTCCTTAGGTCATTCTGCTGGAATGTTATTAAAATGCAAATTGGAATCACAGTGCTCCCAGGCAGTGTGACCACTGGCAAGTCACCTGACCTTCTAGTGTCTTGTCTTTCTTCATGTACAATGAAAGCATAATAGTACTTACCTCTTAGTGCTGGATAAGAATTAAATGAGATGGTACACATACAACGCCTAGAACAATGCCTGACACAACACTTAGGACCTTGGATAATCTGCTCTCCTTCCTTCCATCCTCCCTTCCGTCTGTCTTTCTCTTTCATTCCTTGCTTCCTTCCTTCCTTCCTCTTTCCTTCCTTCCTCCCTTCTGTCTTTCTCTTTCCTTTCTTCCTTCCATCCCTTTCCTTCCCTTCCCTATCTCCCTCCCTCCCTTCCTTCCTTCCTCCTTCATTCCTTTGGTCTCTTTCCTTCCTTCCTTCTGTCCTTCCTTCCTTCCTTTAGCACCCAATTGGTTACTAATTGTTTCCTGTAGGTGACATTCCTTCAGAGCAGGACAGTGTCAGCCTCCCTACAGAACAAGTGCTAATGCCTCCTTGTGGCGTGGCCCATGTGAATTTTCTTCCCACTCCCCATGGAAGCACAGGGCCAGGACCACGGAAGGTACCCCATGAAAACTCACATCATGGAGCACATGACCACTGTCCTCACAGGTCTATGAGACTCCTCATTACAGGCAGCTCCTACAGAGACAATGAAACCCTGTCCTCACAGGCCTATGAGATTCCTCATCACAGTGAGCTCCTATAGAGACAGCGAAACCCTGTCCTCACAGGCCTGTGAGATTCCTTATCACAGTGAGCTCCTAGAGAGACAGCGAAACCCTGTCCTCACAGGCCTATGAGATTCCTCATCACAGTGAGCTCCTATAAAGACAGCGAAACCCTGTCCTCACAGGCCTATGAGATTCCTCATCACAGGCAGCCAGAGACAGCAAAACCACTCCTCCTGAAGGAGAGCCTTGGCAGGCCCCGCAGTTCTCCTGGCCTCAACTATCCCCAAATGTCTCCCCAGCTTGCCTGTCAGGGGCTCCTTTCTCCACCTACCCAAAATGACAATCACTGTGTGACCAACTCACCCTGGTTTGCCCAGGACTGTCCTGATTTTAAAACTGAAAATCCCACCATCTCCCCCTAAGTCCTGGGCAAGCTGGGATTATTGGTCACCCTATTGTCTGCCCAGATAAAAGCCTTATTTTTAGATGGGGAAATATCATTGTTGATGTTTTCTTCACCAAGAAGCAGGCCTTTGCTCCTCGCTAATGAAAACACCAGCATAGATGCATCCATCAGACTTGATGGTTAACACTTTGAATGCTGAGGAGGTGGGACCAAAGATAGGGAAATAACAGCTGCTGAGAAGAGAAGGGAAGGGGAGGGGAGGGGAAGGGACCAGATAAACAGGGCTGAGGTCTGTCAGTGTTCAGGGAAGAGATGAGAATTTAAGACAAGCCTAACAAACTCCCCAAGTCTGTGGAGAACCAGCTAATACAGGGACGGCCTTTCCCCTCCTGGCTTTGGCCACCTTTGGAAAAGTCTGCTGCTCAGCTCAACTAGAGATGCAGTTAAAAATCACTGGTGTAGCACAGGTGGCAAACCTACCCCAGAATTGTGACAGACACTCCAGACCAAAGGGCACCACCCAAATGGGCCAGACACCAGGCCCTCCTCATTTCTGAATCTCTAAATCACTCTCAACAAAGGCTGCAATTTCTCTTTGATCCTCTATACTGTCCTTGGATTAAAGAGAAAAGCAAGAATCTCTGTCCAAGTCCAATCAGGAGACCCTGCAGGCATCCCCAACCCATCAGCAGCTGGTGAGAAAAGAGTGCCCTGTGCACCTGAACGGGTGCCGCGTCCCAGGAATTTAGAGATCAAAAGATCAGTATCGATTCATACATGCCACCTTGGAACATGCCCCCAATTCTCATTCTAAAAAGGAGATACATAATTACATGCATTTCTCAAAATAATACACCTGAGGCCTTAAGAAGATCGCAGATTCCAGTTCTGTCTTTTACAAATGTGATTATGAGCAAAATGGCTATGTTGCAAAATAATAATGGTAATGATGAAAGTGATAATGATAGCAACTAACACATATGGAGCATGTGCTCTGTACTACTCATGGTTCTGAGCACTTGTATCAACTCAGATTTAATCCTAGCAACAACCCTATCAGGTGTAGGTACTACTACTATCTCCATTTAAGAAAACCAAGACACAGAGAGGTAGAGAAACTTGTCCAAGGTCACAAAGCAGGATTTGAACCCAGGCAGTCAGCTAGGATCCATTCTCTCATTCCCACCCTGGACAAATGGAGGGGACCCCAGGGCCAGCAGGGTCCTTCCTCAGAGTGATGGGAGTTGGCTTATTTATTTGTTTGTTTGTTTTACCCAGCTCTGCTCTGTAAGGTTTGGAATCCATGGTGATAAGAGAACACATATCAGAAGCAGGTGGAAAGTGCAAAGTACAAACAGTGGTTAGGACAGAAAATGGAGCTGGGTTGAGGCTGTAAAACATGCATGCCCTGTGTGCTTGGGGCATTGGAGAGAAAACATTCGGCAGCCCTGGTGGACAACTTTGGTGGCCAGGTAGGCCAGGGATGGGGGGGTCTCTAGTCATGTGTGCATATTCTGTCCCCTCTGTAGGAAACCCTTGCTACAACTCCAGATGACAATGGGTTTGATGTTGCATTCCCCCACACCAACACCTAGAGTGCAAAATGTCCTTCTGCCTTATTAACAACAGGCCTCATCCTCCATTCCCATGCCCTTGGCCAACCTAGTGGGGCAGACATCCACCTGCAGAAACCAGGAAGTCCTGCAAAGCCTGCATCTGGGCAAACAATTCCACCTTTTCTTCCAACAAGGCAGGCAGGGCCATGGATCTCCTTGGAAAATCTCATCGAATCTGCTTTAATCCAGGCCATCATGGCCCCAGGTAGCACATTTCATGTCGTTTAGCCAAAAGAATTTGGGTCTGGAATTTTTTAAGGCAGGTAAAACCAATGTCTGCCTTGGCTATGAATAGCTTTCAATAAAAGCACCCAGAGAGCATAGCACACCAAGTAAGGCCACTTCCTCATGTAGGAAAGGGACTTTTCAGACTTGCTTTTCTCATTTCAGAGTCTGAGAAGACACTGGTTAGGGTCAATAGGGCAATCCCCAACACAGCCAAGCAAATAACCACAAACTGACTTTCCAAATAGGTCAACCCTTGACCACACTCTCTCTGGCCATGGCCTGGAATGACCATGACAGAATGTGAGAGAACAAGCTCTGGGGCATTTACTCGTGCAGTAGGAAGAATAATGGCCTCTCAAAGATGTCCATGTCCTAGTTCACAGCATCTGTGAATGCATTACCTTGCATGGCAAAAATGACTTTGCAAATGATATCAAGGTTATGGATTTTGACATGGGGAGATTATCCTGGATTATTAGGCAAACCCAATCTCATCACATGAGCGCTTGAAAATGAGAACCTTTCCCAGCTGTGGTCAGGACAGGTTTGACTAGGGAAGAAGGGTCAGAGAAATGAAATATGGCTGGAGTAAAGACGGAGGATGGGGCCATGAGCCAAGACATGCAAGCAGCCTCTAGAAGCTGGGGAGGTGAGGACCTGGATTATCTCCTAGAGCCTCCAGAAAGACATGCAGCCCTGCTAGTGCCTTGATTTTAGTTCAGTGAGACCCATGTCAAGTTTCTGATCAACAGAACTGTGAGTTAATAAATTGGAGTTATTCAAAGCCACCAAGCTTGTGGTGTAATTTGTTATGGCAATGATAGGAAATGAATACAGCTGAATTTCCACATGGGAATCCTCAACTTTTCCCCAGCACAGTTCAGCAGGTCAACTACTCATCAACATGCAGAGGGAGGAAACCCTGAAGCAGGTAGTACTTAGCCTATTTCAGAAACTTCCTGCATAGAGCCACTCTGCTCATTTTCCAAAGACTTGCATGATGGCCATGGATGCCATGGAGAAAAAGTGAGAATCCCTGCACCGAACCTCTAACAACCAAGGTGTATTAGTCCATTCTCACATTGCTACAAAGAACTACCTGAGATGGGGTAATTTATAAAGAAAAGATGTTTAATTGGCTCATGGCTCTGCAGGCTGTACAGGAAGCATGGCTGGGGAGGCCTCAGGAAACTTACAATCATGGCAGAAGGTGAAGGGGAAGCAGGCACGTCCTACATGGCTGGAGAAGGAGGAAGAGAGCAAAGGAGGAGGTGCCACACAGTTTTAAACAACCAGATTTCAGCCTGGGCAACATGGTGAAAACTTGTCACTACAAAAAAACACAAACAAAAAATAGCTGGGCATGGTGGCATGCACTTGTGGTCTCAGCTACTTGGGAAGCTGAGACTGGAGGATTGCTTGAGCCCAGGAGGTCAAGGCGGCAGTGAGCTGAGATCACACTGCTCCACTACCGCACTTCAGCCTGGGCAACAGAGCGAGACCCTGTCTCAAAAATAAAAAAGAGAAACAAAAAAATAACCAGATCTTGGCCGGGTGCGATGGCTCACGCCTATAATCCCAACACTTTCGGAGGCTGAGGCAGGAGGATCATGAGGTAATGAGATGAAGACCATCCTGGCTAACACAGTGAAACCCTGCCTCTACTAAAAATACAAAAAAAAAAAAAAAAAAAAATTAACTAGGCGTAGTGGTGCCTGTAGTCCCCAGCTACTTGGGAGGCTGAGGCAGGAAAATGACGCGAACCCAGGAGGCAGAGCTTGCAGTGAGCCGAGATCGTGCCACTGCACTCCAGCCTGGGCGACAGAGCAAGACTCTGTCAAAACAAAACAAAACAAAACAAAACAAAACAACAACAACAAAAAACAGATCTCATAAGAACTCATTATGAAGAGAACAGCAAGGGGGAAGTTCTCTCCGTGATCCAATCACCTGCCATCAGGCCCCTCCTCCAGCACTGGGGATCACAATTCGCTGTCAGATTTGGGCAGGGACACAGATCCAAACCCTGTCACAAGGCAAGACCACAACTCCTCTACGTCGACTTGTGAACTATAGTAACTGTTTCGACCTGAACTGTGGGGAGGCCTGCTTGCTCCTTCACATCACCTTTGGGACCACAGCTTCTAATGGACAAGCTCCAAATGGAACTTTCTATTTGGATTCACATGGTTATTTTTCGCCAATTTTTCAACTTGGCAAGAGTGATTTGAGGTCCCTCTAGCCAAAAATCTAACAGGGCACAGACCTGGATCATCACCACAAGAGGATGAAGGGACTACCCATGACATTTTGCCTTTTTAAATCTTGGTTCCTTACTATGGTTTTTAGAACCTACCCTCAAACGTCAAGGTAGGGAAACAACTTCTGGAGGCCATTGGTGCCCCCTAGTGGTCAAGAGATGCACTCATTTATCACTTTCCCTTTTAGGGTCTCCATTCCTAATTAGGTTTTGTGGGAAAATGCTACAAGTTAGTTTTTAGCCCCTAGTAGGGGACTAAACCATCTAGATTTCCCTGGGACTCAGTGATTCCCTGCTACACAGGATTTTCAGTTTTAAAACCAGGAAAGTCCTGGAAAAACTAGGACAAGCTGGTCTTTCTAACCCCTGACAGACCTCCTAGACTTCACAAAAGAATCACCGGAAGAAGGCAATGTCTTTTCGTCTAGGCACCTCAAACAGAATTAGGACCTGAACAGTGTGCTTTTAAAAATGCATCTTGATTTGAGGTCAGCAGCTAGATGGTGCATACTTTGCCTTATGTTAGGAAAACAGCAATTTATGATTGGTAAATTATTTCTCGACTCTCATTAAAGAACAAGGGGTGGGGCTGGGGAGGAAGTCCAGTGGTGGGAGAGTAGGGTCACCCCATATGCTGGCAGAGCAGACCAAGAAAAAGAAATTCTAATTATCTCTAAAAGTGTTCAGACTCAGCTTTCTCAATTGGTTCAGAATTCCCCAGCTCTTCTGCAAAGTTCTTTAGAAATGCATAGCTCCCTGGAGGTGGGGATCCGGGGAGGCACCTGCCTTCTCTTCCTCTTTCCTTATAATGTTTTTAAGTTTTAAAGAGGCCAAAGGCCTAGAGCAATCTATTAACAAAGAAAAAAGTCCAGTCCTTCAAACATACTCAGGTCAGTTTCAATGACCAATATATGAAACTTCTCTGCAGCTGGGAGCTGGGAATTGTATTGTACTTTTTGTTTACACTGAAACTAGTGAGTAAACAGAAATATCTTAAGGGTTCTTAAGGGAATTATTATGAGATCAGGTTTAGAGCCAATATAGATTTTAGAACACTTCCTTTTAAAAGACGCCAGAAATCAGAGGCTTTGCAGTCAGGTAGAAAGCAGGTGATCATCTATGTGGTATGATTTGCGAGATCTGGGAGAATCCACCTATCTACAAATGCCCCCACCAGCCTTTCATGAAAGTCTGAATCACAGAGGATTGTCTAGAAAAAAGCCACAGTCCGTCAAGGTACATATGTGGTCATCTTCCCTCAGGCCAAACTAAAAGGGGGCACCAGCTCCAGTGACCTCTAACCTCCCCATGAGTTGACACTATCTGTCCATTTCCTTATACACAAAGTGAAGGTGTTCGTTTTCATAACTTTTCTATACCTTCTCAATGGTGACACCTTCTCAGAGGTGGCTGAAGAAGTGGCAAAGCTAAATGAACACTCTTGTCTTAATAAATTACATTTTGTAAAGACATGCTTGTCAGATCTCTTTCTAAAAAGTTTGAGGCAGTTTTGAGAAACTGTCTTAGTGACTACAGCTGGTCATTGTTGCCATAAAGTATCCTAGTATTCAAATGTTAAAATTAAGTCACCTGGAATACTGAAAAAAATAGCAACCTAAAATACTAAGAAGATTTGGATTGCTAAATTAAAGTTCTCAATAGATCTCATGGATGACACGTTCATTGAAAAGTTTTGCTTCATTTTAAAGGGCAAACAGAACAAGAGCCACCTGTAGTCAATTACATCATCAGTTTCTCCTGCAGTTGCCTTCCTTAATGGAACAATTTCAACAAAAAAGCAAGCAAATGAACGGCTCTCAGCACAAACAAAATTGCTTGTAAAGGAGCAAGGCAATTGCACAATGTGCTGTAGGACCAAACACCAGATCAATGGTAGAGTAGGATGGTATTTTTCATTTAAATGCAAATTTGGTAAACCTTGCCCTATATCCTCATGTTTAAGAAACCTAATCTGTATCAACCTGCTAGTTTTCCCCGACACTCCCTTTTTTTTTTTCCTGGCCACAGAGATTGAAAGGAAAGCCTGTATTACTAAACCAAAACTTCGGGTTTCACAAGCTTTACACTTAAGCCAGCCTGACATTTTGCATTGGTGAAAGCAGACAAAAGAATCAACCAGGAGTGCATAAAAATCATATTATGTATTAAATCAGAAAACTTGGCTTTAAGCTTCAAGAGAAGGAAAATCAGGGTCAGAATCAAAAAAAAGTGTGGCATTTAGGGAAATCACAAAATTTTATTAGAACTATTAATATGTTCAGAGGAGTGACTTCTCCAGTTTTAACTGTTAGATTTCAGTTTTGCATTTCCTTGAAGTCTCTGAATCTTTACAAGTTAAAGGGTTCCTAGTTCATGGAAAATTTATTTGCTAAACTTGAAAGTTCTTTGTCAGTGAGCAAAGACATACAATACCTCCCTGTAGAAGTTAGCAATTTAGAGAGAGAGCTTTAGGATACCTCAGACATTATGGAATTATCTGGAAACTTTACCTTCCCCCATTTTCCACTGTGAGTGACTACAACTATATGGCCTGGTTTGACCCACACGAGAGGAAGGCCGTGGCCCAAGACCAAAGGGGATCAGCTGCTCTCCAAGCAAGGAGAAACACCAGCCTGACTGGCCAAGTCTGGGCTTTATTATAAGGAATTCTTTTCTGTGCCACATGCTTTTTTTTTTTTTTGACATGTATTATAACTCCCTTCCCACCCTCACCCTGGGGAAAAGAAAAGGAGGGGGCACCCACACTATTTCAGGATTCACTAACCCTGACCCAGGCTGAAATCAGCTTCATGTAATTGTCCATAAAGCAGTTGAGGAGCAGATATTCAAAGGCTCCTGTTTTCAAAGGGGACAGTTGTGCTCAGTGACCAGGAAACCAATGTCCCTAACTGGCTGCGAATCACATGGCGAACACAGCAACCCAGTGTCAGGGTAATGAGTCACTTCATCTGCCACATGCAGATGAACAAACACACCTACACCACACAAAGGAGAGGCTGGCATTTTCCAAATAAGCTCATGTGTTATGCTAAATCCAATCTAGGCAAGTCCAGTGACTTAAGAAACTGCCATATTTCAGTCCTCTGTTAAGGGGTAAAGGAAAGTAAGGCTTTAGAAAACTGGAATTCGAAAAGGAGGCAATAAAATATATTCTCTACAGAGAATAACTTGCAAATATTTTACAATAAGGTGCCAGCAGGCAATTAAATAGGGAAAGATATGTGCTATTTCGAGAAGAAAATGTCATGTGATGATAACTTGGCTGTGCTGTGGGGTGACAGCACTGGCCTCAAGGCTGATCCTGCACAGCTGGATATCCAGGCAGCGCTGTGCCCTCGCCCTCTCTGAGCTGTGAGCCAGACCAGAGAAAGATCCCCACTCACCCCACCCTCACCCATCAAGAGGTCTGTCCTTTGTCAGGGAATATACAAGGGTCTGGACATTCCTGCCGGAAGCTCCAAACAAGTTCCTGTGATCCAACTATGGGAAACAGACTCAGAAAATAATGAAAGTCTTTTCCAAGAATAAAGGAGAAGAAACTTGTCTAGCCTCAAGACTAGAGAGCTAGAGTCAGAATGGCTCCTAAAAGGAAAGAGAAGAATCTGTTTGGATAAGACAGTGTGGAGCAAGAAGCATAATTTCATGCTGTGTTGGGGTGAATCAAAAATGATAAAGTGTTCAAGGAAATATCAGAGAGCCAACAAAGACACGGAGTTGTCCGAAAGCTTCTGCCAAACCTAAGAAAGTGGATTGAAAAGAAAAATCTTCAGCAGCCGCAGTCCCCAGAGAAGGCCCCAGCCTGACATTGCACAGCGTCTCAGGGCACATTTGTATTCCAGTCTGCACTGGGGAGTTTAGTGCCCCTGGAGCTGTGACAAGCAGTATCAATGGACACCAAGTCCATCCAGCCCCAGAAGATTCTCAGGAAAAAAAAAAAAAAGCTTCAGATCCCTTAACTCACCAAATGAGACACTTGTTAGAGCACCTTCTATATAAGAAAGTGGACTTGCAATGAGAATGAGCAAGACATAATAATAAACAATAATACTCCGAATGGTAGTGAGATACAAGGCACGTGGTTTGAAACACAGACCGTGGAAGCCATCTCTGGTGTTGTTCTGCACGCACCTCCCAATCCCCAAAGGAGAAACATCATTTTTCATCCAAGTACCTTCGAACACCAGTTCACCTGGGCTTCTCCAATGTCAACACGCACCTGTGGGGTTGTGCCGAGCACTGACAACGTCTTCCTAAGGGTGGGTCTCACCACGACTGCTGGAGGTGTGGAAAACCAAAGGGGAGGTGCAGTGCCCAGAAATCCATCTCCTTCTCTGCTCCACCCTCTCCCTGCATCTGGAACTGCAGTTCATGAGGAAGAAACAAGAGGGCTGTTGGCTTCAAAGATGCAGGTGTGGGCAGGGTCCTCCTCAGGCAAGGGAAGAATAAAGAAGGAGCCCTTTGCTCTCTCTTTGAACTGCGAGAGAGCTGGCTCACCTCATTCCCTCACCCCACACTGAGAGCAGCTTCATAAAGGTGCCCTGAGAGATTAGAAAGGAAGATCCTGGCTGGACAAGTGGCTCACACCACCACGCCAAACCTATTTCACAATTTCTAGAAGGGACTTGGACACCTTCGAAGGAGTCATAGAATACGAGCAGGCTTCTTTGGGGGAAATTCTGACATTGCGGCCATCAGAATTTGCTACTTCAGCTCAAATTCTGGAATTTCTGTTTCCCCTTAGAAACAAGTCAAGTCTCCCTTAGAGAAGGAGGAAAATCAGTCTCATTGCATCCCAGTCATGAGACCCACCACTGAGGTCTGCTCAGCTGTCTCCCTGCACCCTCTGCCCAAGCCTTTCTCAGCTCAGTCACCTTCTTCTCCCTTCTTCCTCTACAGTCTATATTAGCAAACTAGAGACCCTCGCTGGTCTTATCCCCCACCTCTTGGTTAGGCGCAAGATGGAGCTACCTGAGGTGGGGCAGGCGTCAGGCCATCGTACAATGAAAGGGACAAGGGCAGAGCAGATGGGCCATACAGGGCGTCTATGCAGACTATCTGTAAGGCGTCTCTGCTTCTTAGCCTCTCTGTAAGGCCAGGGGAACGCCAGCCGCAGAGGAGACCACCCGGGTGAACCGTCGTTCTCCGTCTTTTGTCTTCCCTCGCCTGCCCTCTAGTGGGGAGAAAAAATAGACAGCGAGGACAGCAACAGCCAACAAAACCCAGCAGCAGAAATAAGGCTCCGAGCCGAATAAGACTCAAACCAATGGTGGGGGGCGGCCACACTGATGAGAATTGAGGGGAAAGACTATTGTGTCTCCTCGTTTTCACATCTTTGCTAGTATTGTCCATTGTTATTATACCAGCTCAAACTATGACACCAATAGTAGGCATCACACTTCTTGTACGTCTATAAGGAAACATGTATCATCATTGCAGCAAGGCGTATTTTAGAAAAGAATTTTTTTTTGTAAATAAATAAAAGTCCACACTTTCTAGACTGACTTTGTTTGCATGCTCAACCAATACTTTACACTGCACACCCCCAGTGGAGCGGACAGCTCCATCCCAATGCTCGTTGTCTGCAATTATCAGTAAAATTTATTGCCAGATTCCTCATTCCAGGCCATAAAAGGAGCTAGGCTTTCCCTTAAAACAGACTTCTCCCTCTTCATTAAAACTTAGAAATTAACTTTATTCACTCCTACATTTAGATGCTAAGAAATATATTTTAGATCTTAACACTTTCAAACATAGGTCTAAACATTTCAAAAAAACTACTAATCCTAAACATATTCCTAAGTATGTATAGTATTTTTTCTTTTCAGCTGTTGTAACAATTAATTTATTATTCAATGGATTAAGTGGGTGACTACCCTTGACTCACATTGATTAATTACTGAACCACATTGCTCCTAGCTTTCAGTTCTAGCAAAAGGCTTAATTATGTTAGTGTTCATTGTAACAGCAGGTGGAATCAAGGCATAAGAAGTCCTTGAGCAAACAAACTGGTATTTGCCATCTATTCTTATATATGAATTATGCTTTAAAAACTCCGGGGCTATTTTTAATCCATATTTAATAATATGGCCTGATACCAACTGAAGCTTTTACATGGAGATGAAAAGCTTATTTCCTTGTGAAATTCTCACAAGGAATTATTGCAACAAAGGAACATCTTGTTCTAGAAAGCCTGCTTAATAATGCAGCCTGTTTTTATATACCCCGGTGGTTTAGGTTCTTGAATGACAGAGTAGTCCAATCCCTACCGTGACTCAAAAGGGAAAAAATGCAGGCACCAAATGGAAGAACTGGCTGCATGGAGCCTCCTTCCTTTCCTCTGATTGCCCCCTCCCCCTTAGAATTGCTTTCAACTGTTACTCCACAACTCCCATCTGGCCCTGTCTTTTCACCCACTCAGATTTCACTAGCTTAGAGGAGACATCAGTCATAGCATATCCCAGTCACCAATTGCCACGTAACAAACTACCCACAATTTATCAGCCTAGAGTACCTGGTTTATAGTATCTCATGATTTTGTGAGTGAAGGATTTGAGCAAGGTTTGCCCGGGCGATCCTTCTGTTCCGTGTGGCACTGACGAAGGTTACTCAGCAGTGTTCAGCTGGCAGATGGGCTGCTCTGAGGGGCCAAGACAGTTTCATACACATGCCCAGTGTCTTGTGGATGGTCTGGTCTGAGGGGGCCAAGACAGCTTCACACATGTGCCCAGTGTCTTGCAGATGGGCTGGTCTGAGGGGGCCAAGACAGCTTCACACACATGCCCATCATCTTGCATAGATGGCTGGAAGGCTGGGCTCAGCTAGGATTGTCAAATGGAGCACCCACAGGTAGCCCCTCCAGCATGGTGACCTCAGGATGGTCAGTGAATAAGGCAGAAGCCACACAGTCTTGCAGGACAAAAATCACCCAGCATCACGTCCACTATATTCTGCTGGTTACCAAGTAGTCACTAAGGTCAGGCCAGATTCAGAGGGAGGAGAATCAAACCTCACTTCTTAATAGGAATATTAAAGAAATGGCAGCCATCTTTAATCCACCACACTATATGATTCCAGGCTGTGCCAAAATGCTCAAAGCATATGTTTTTGGTTTTGGGTTTTTGTTTTGTTTTGTTTGACACAGAGTCTCACTCTGTCACCCAGGCTGGAGCGCAGTGGCGTGATCTCAGCTCACGGCAACCTCTGCCTCTTGAGTTCAAGTGATTCTCCTGCCTCAGCCTCCCAAGTAGCTGAGACTACAGGCGAGTGACACCATGCCCTGCTAACTTTGTATTTTTAGTAGAGACAGGGTTTCACCATGTTAGCCAGGCTGGTCTTGAACTCTTGACCTCGTGATCTGCCCACCTCAGCCTCCCAAAGTGCTGGGATTACAGGCGTGAGCCACCGCGCCCGGCCAAAGCATATGTTCTTAATAATATTAATAAATGCTTTGAGCATTTTAGTTATTTACTAACTTGAACTGGCTTAACCCATTTATGCCTGAGGTTGCAAATTTTTTGTGTGAAAAAGCATACCTTGGCGATGACATTGAGCAGTAGGATATAAATAACTTCCACAAGCTTAGCGGTCCAATAATGGAATACTAGGCATAAATGGGTTAAGAAAACCTTAGTGGTGTCTAAAAGCAATGGAGTTGTTGTTTTGTACTCAGCCATGGGTGGAGCTACATATGTGCAGGACTTCCCTTAGCCAGAGCCTCAATACCTGGAGAGTGACAGAACATTCTTGCTTTATTGCTGTTATTTATGATTCAAAGCATCATAATATATTAGTAAAAAGGGCAGCTAACAAAAAAATGTCCCCCTCCATGTCTGATGTGTTAATAGTTCTGTGTTTCTTTAAGCACTGGATTCTCTGTTTGGAGAGTTACATGACACAGAGAAGCCACCGAGTGCAACCTAAAACTTCATCCAGTTTGATCATTTATGGGAAGAGAGTTGAAGACATCCAACCCGGAGTTAAAACAAAGAGAACAAAGCTGGGGGAGAGAGTTAAGTCTTTCCAAGGTTCTTTGAACTCACCTCCAAGGCTCTTACACCAAAGGCACCAAAAAAGTGTTGATTTTTCTTATTTAGGGAGAAAGAGTATCACTGGATCTCCAGACCAATAACACCTTTAGTTTGTGCGGCCTTCAAAGCAGATGATGGCTGTGATGTGCCGACGTCTTGGACAGGCCATATGGCCTTCACCCTAAGGACCCCATCAGAATATCACTGTGTGTTCCAGCCAGGGAATAAAACAGTGTCCTCTGTTCATCTCTGCTCCGATTCATCATCCCCATGTCCCCAGGTGGCTAGAGGAGGACCAGGGTCACCGCTTGGGGGATTGCTGGAGTGCATATCAGCTTCTTCCTACTGGACTGCAGCATCCTACACACTGCCCCCCACCCTGCCACCCCACCAAAGCTAGGAAAATAAAAGCATAAAGCCTTGAGTACAATGGGTCCAGGCTTTCTTCTCTCTCAGTAGCCAGCTACCCTCTCCAGTGGAGAGTCTCCCTAGCTGGAAGGCAAAATCTAGGTTTAGGGAAAAGGACCCAACTGCCTGGCTTCTCCAGGACAGTTTTGAACTCTCACAGCTGGAAACCAAAAGGGTGCCCTGAAACTGACAGCTACTTCATCAGCACTGTGTTGCCTCTCCTTTGTAAAAATAAGTGCTGCTCCTTAAAGAAATAACTGCAGAAAGGGGACATGGAATGACCTAGGTCACATTTCCAGGTCCTCCTTGCTTGTGTACTATAATTACAGTGATTTATTTTCCTCTCCCTCATTTTGGCCTTCACTTACACTCCTCACTGTAGTCTCCTACCGTAGAAAGAGAAAGAAGGAAATAAGCTTTCATGTGCCATAGAGCTTTAATAGTTGTAAAGTTACTGTGCTCAAAGTCAAGGTCTGTAAACACAATCTGGCTGCTGAGACATCACTGGCTTAGGTGAAAAGAAGTTATGGATAGTAATATAAAATTACATTCTATAATTAAAATGTATAATTAAATGTATAATTTAAATGGACCACCTGACAGAGTAGCTATTTCTACATGGCTGTCATTCATACATCCATCTGTTGTGCAGATAGATGGATAAATTGATTCATCTTCCAAATAGATGGGCACATGGCAGGGGGCCAGGCCTCATGGTCAGAGATCTAGAATCTAACTTTCCCCTAGGCTGTTGTCACTGCCCAGCCTGCCAGCCTGCTCTTCCCACCCGGCCCAGCAATCTCCTGTGGTCCTCTTCCTCATGTTGCATAGTAGTTGTTTCTTTCTGGATCACTGTCTAGGCTGAAGTTCTCCAGAAAAGCAGGGGCTGTATTTGTTCTAATCACTGTTACACCCCCAGCCCCAAGCACAATGTCTGCTACTTGGCAGGTAATCAATAAATATTTGTTTTAAATATACATTTGGGTGCAAAACAGCACTTGGTAGTGTGAAGGACAAAAAAAAAAAAAAAGCAGCGTTTACTTCTCCCTACTTATTTTTATGTGAACAGCCATATACTATTAAAAGAAGAGAAATAGTGAGTTGAGGGATAAAATCCACAAACCTAGTAAAAATCTGGAATATGTCAACAGAGTCTGTGTTTTCCACAAAAGCTTCAAAATTATTTTTTCAAACAACCTTTGATATTTGAGCATTTCAGTTCTCCCTCTGTATTAGTCCATTTTCACACTACTATAAAAACTACCAGAGACTGGGTAATTTATAAAGAAAAGAGGTTTAATTGACTCACAGTTCCACATGGCTGGGGAGGCCTCAGGAAACTTAACAATCATGGTGGAAGGTGAAGAGGAAGCAAGGCACATCTTACATGGCAGCAGGGTGGGGATAGGGGAGAGTGCCACACTTTTAAACCATCAGATCTCATAAGAACTCACTCACTATCATGAGAACAACATGGAGGAAACTGCTTCCATGATCCAATCACTTCCCACCACATCCCTCCCTCAACATGTGGAGATTACAATTCGAGATGAGATTTGGGTGGGGACAAAGCCAAACCATATCACCCTCCCACTCCTTAAACATAAGCTATAGGTAGGCTTCATTGTCCTCCACAATTCTCTGGATCTCCTCATTCTCTATAAATTTTGGTCAATTCTTTCAACAGACTGGAGCACAAATAGAATATCTGGCCAAGAGGCACAACCTCAGAGGCAATATTTTTATATCACTGCATCACAGATGATATTTTCACAATGGCTTTGATTTATGGCAATCAAATAAATTTCAGTAGATATTATACAAAGATCAAAGTGATATATCTTACATCTGAAGATGGGGTGATATAGGCATGAAGTGATCCTGCTGTCTGTACAGTTTAAACTTTGTTTTGAAAAGGGATTCTTACCATGTCACATGGAGTTTCATTCTAAAAGGGCATATGCTTGATAAAATGTACCTGTTAATTAAAAATAGAGGGAAAGGGGTAGGACTGGAAATACCTGATTCTTCAGGATTTAAGAGGTTATAGAGTATAAAGTAAAGCAACATTTAAAGATGTCAGTGAATGAAGTTGGAGATTCTAAGAGTGCCATCATCATCCACACTTTGCTTTCCCATGCATCAATTACAAGAAATTACTAAGACTAAAGGATAAATTTTCAAGTGCAAACAGTCAGCACACTCTTATAAAAATATATGGAACACATGTGACAGACAAAAGTCTAACTTCTTTAACATCAAAATCAGAAAGAATAGGTCAAAAGCCCATATGAAAAATGCAGAGAACATAGCAGCCATCTCACAGAAAAACAAATACCAATATATAAAAGAATACTTATATACTTTTTAAATATATAAAAGTATACTCGACCTCACACATAATAAAAGAAATGCAAATTACATGACAATGGACATTATTTTCACCTCTCAGATTTGATAATACCTCAGCAGAGAAGTTTGTGGAAATAAGCATGGCACTGATATAGTGTCAGAGGAGCATTACATGGTATCACCTCTTTGAAGAGGAAATTTGGTAATGGTTATCAAAATCTTAATATGCACACCCTTTCCCCTAGCAATGCTATTTCTAAGAATTTAGCTCCCATATATTATTATACATCTGTGGAGGGATATTCACTACACCATTATTTAACATACCAAAAAGAGGAAGCTACCTAAACAACTACCTACAAGAAAATGATTATAGACTATACACATCACCAGAATACTATGACATTTTTCACAAGAATGTGACAGAGCTAGAGGCACTGATAAGGAGTGATTTCCAAGACATATTGTTAAGGGAAGAAAGCAAGATGTAAACCAATGTATTTCCAGTGTACTATTTTTTGTGGAAAAAAAAGTAGATGTGGTGTTTTAAAGATTTGTCCACAAATTCTTTGCCTTTTCTTTTAATTGGTGGAGCCTAATTCCACTTTCCTTGAGGACTGGACTTAGTGATCATATTTCTAATGAATAAAATAAGGCAGAAGTTACAGCATGTGACTTCTGAGACAAAGTCATAAAAGGCATTATGGCTTCTTCCTTGGTCTCTCTTAGATCCCTGCTCTGGAAAAAGCCAGATGCCATGTTGTGGGGACACTAAAGAAGTCCTATGAAGAGGCCCAAGTGGTAAAAAAACTAACTGCACCTCCTGCCAAACGACATGTGAGCCAGCCATCCTGGAAGTGGATTAACCAGCCCTAATAAGTCCTTCAGATGAGACCATGGCCCTAGCCCCAATCAATCCTTCTGATGAAACCACAGCCCTAGCCCCAATTAATCCTTCAGATGAGATCACAGCTCTGACTGACATCCTCACTGCAACCACATGAGCCAGAACTACCCAACTGATAAGGTTTGGCTCTGTGTTCCCACCTAAATCTCACCTTGAATTATAATAATCACCATGTGTCAAGGGCAGGATCAAATAGAGATAATTGAATCATGGAGGCAGTTTCCCCCATGCTGTTCTTGTGATAGTGAGCGAGTTCTTATGAGATCTGATGGTTTTATAAATGGCTTCCGCCTTCACTCAGCACTTCTCCTTCCCGCAACCATGTGAAAAAGGGCATGATTTCTTCCCCTTCTGCCACGATTGCAAGTTTCCTGAGGCCTCCCCAGCCATGTGGAACTGTCAGTCAATTAAACTTCTTTCCTTTATAAATAACCCAGTCTCAGGCTGTTCTTTATTGCAGTGTGAGAATGGACTAACACAGTAAATTGGTACTGAAGAGAGTGGGATGCTGCTATAAGGATACCTGAAAATGTGAAAGCTACTTTGGAACTGGAAAACAGACAGAGGTTGGAACAGTTTGGAGGGCTCAGAAGAAGACAGGAAAATGTGGGAAAGTTTGGAACTTCCTAGAGATTTGGAGGGTTCAGAAGACAGGAAGCTGTGGGAAAGTTCAGAACTTCCTACAGACATGTTGAATGGATTTGACCAAAATGCTGGTAGTGATATGGACAGCGAAGTCCAGACTGAGTTGGTCTCAAATGGGGATGGGGAACTTATTGGGAGTTGAAATAAAGGTGACTCTTGTTTTGCTTTAGCAAAGAGAGTGGCAGCATTTTGCCCCTGTCCTAGAGATCTGTGGAACTTTGAATGTGAGAGAGATAATTTAGGGTATCTGGTGGAAGAAATTTCTAAGTGGCAAAGCATTCAAGAGGAAACAGAGCATAAAAGTTAGGAAAATTTGCAGCCTGATGATGTGATAGAAAAAGAAAAACCAGTTTTCTGAGGAAAAATTCAAGCCTGCTGCAGAGATTTGCATAAGTAACAAGGAGCTGAATGTTAACGACCAAGACAATGGGGAAAATATCTCCAGGGCATGTCAGTGACCTTTGTGGCAACCCCTCCCATCACAGGCCTGGATGTCTTCTAGGGAAAAATGGTTTCATGGGCCACAGGCCCCCCTGCTGTGTGCAGCCTAGGGACTTAGTGCCCTGCATCCCAGCTGCTCCAGCCACGGCTAAAAGGGGCCGAGGTACAACTCAGGCCATTGCTTCAGAGGGTGCAAGCCCCAAGCCTTGGTAGCTTCCAAGTGGTGTTGGGCCTGCTGGTGCACAGAAGTCAATAATTGAGGTTTAGGAACCTCTGGCTAGATTTCAGAGGATATATGGAAATGCCAAGATATCCAGGAAGAAGTTTGCTGCAGGGGCAGAGCCCTCATGGAGAACCTCGGCTAGGGCAGTACAGAAGGGAAATGTAGGGTCAGAGCCCCCACACAGAGTCCCCACTGGGGCACTGCCTAGTAGGGCTGTGAGAATAGGGCAACCATCCTCCAGCCCCCAGAATGGTGGATCCACCAATAGCTTGCACTGTGCACCTGGAAAAGCCACAGACACTCAACACCAGTCCATGAAAGCAGCCAAGAGGGATGCTGTACCCTGTAAAGCCACAGGGGTGGAGCTGTCCAAGGCCATGGGGGCCCACCTCTTGCATCAGTGTGACTTGGATTGAGACATGGGATCAAAGGAGATCATTTTGGAACTTGAAGGTTTAATGACTGCCCTATGGAATTTCAGACTTACATGGGACCTGTAGCCCCTCTGTTTTGGCCAACTTCTCCCACTTGGAATGGGTGTATTTACCCAATGCCTGTACCTCCATTGTATCTGGGAAGTAACTAACTTGCTTTTGACTTTACAGGCTCATAGGTGGAGGAGACTTGCCTTATCTCAAATGAGACTTTGGACTTGGACTTTTAGGTTAATGCTGGAATGAGTTAAGACTTTGATGAGACTGTTGGAGGGGGATGATTTTGTTTTAAAATGTGAGGACATGAGATTTGGGAGGGGCCTGGGTGGAATGATATGGTTTGGCTATGTCTCCACCCAAATCTCACCTTGAATTGTAATAATCCCCACGTGTCAAGTGTGAGACC
Source organism: Pan paniscus (assembly GCF_029289425.2). Classification (NCBI taxonomy): domain Eukaryota; kingdom Metazoa; phylum Chordata; class Mammalia; order Primates; family Hominidae; genus Pan; species Pan paniscus. The sequence goes on along the minus strand of NC_073271.2, from coordinate 30,802,262 downwards.
AGGTAGAGATAATTGAACCATGGGAGAAGTTTCCCCCATGCTGTTCTCGTGATAGTGAGTTCTCACCAGATCTGATGGCTTATAAGGAGCTTCCCCTTTCACTTGGCACTTTTCCTTCCTGTCGCCATGCGAAGAAGGATGTGTTTGCTTCCCCTTCTGCCGTGATTGTGAGTTTCCTGAGGCCTCCCAGGCCATGCAGAACTGTGAGTCAATTAAACCTCTTTCCTTTATAAATTATCCAGTCTTGGGCAGTTCTTTACAACAGCATGAGAACAGATTAAGCAACTCAAAAATCCCATCTAAGCAACTCACAAATTCCTGACCCTGGAAAACTATGAATAATATAAAATGTTTGTTGCTTTAAGGTTCTAGGTCTTGGGACAATTTGTTACACAGCAATAGATAATACAGTGAGGATATGTTTGAATTTGCACAGAATGTCTCTGGAAAAATATTTGGTGGTTATCTCTAGGGAGAAAAATTGGGAGGTTGGGCTTCATGGGTGAAAGAAGACTTAATTCTCATTATATTATATCTTTTTATGTTTCTAAATTTTACTATTCCAATGTATTATCTTTTCCAAAAAAATGGTAAGTAAATTTTACAAAATAATCCCATGGACTACATAAATATGTTATACTAAAATTTGTATAAATACATTTAACCTACATTTTATGTTGACTTTAAATAAATCAAAATTTTTATGGTTTTTGTAGGCAAAAACCAACCATTTCTAACAATATATAGATGTTTAGTGTCTTAAATATTTCTTATTCACTGTGAAAGAAGCTGCCAGTTCTTTCTTCTACAACTGTTCTCCTTTTTCCTTCTAAATCGAACTCCAATTTTGTATGAATGGCATTGTATCTAGTCCCAGACGATGAATAAAAGTAGGTATAAGCTAGGAATCAGTAAACTTTTTCTTTTTTTTTTTAGATGGAGTCTCTCTCTTGCCCAGGCTGGAGTGCAATCTCGGCTCACTGCAAGCTCCACCTCCTGGGTTCATGCCATTCTCCTGCCTCAGCCTCCTGAGTAGCTGGGACTACAGGCACACGCCACCATGCCCGGCTGACTTTTTTTTGTGTGTATTTTTAGTAGAGACGGGGTTGCACTGTGTTGGCCAGGATGGTCTCAATCTCCTGACCTCGTGATCCACCCGCCTCAGCCTCCCAAAGTGCTGGGATTACAGGCGTGAGCCACCGCACCCAGCCAGTAAACTTTTTCTTAAAGGGCCCAGTAATAAATATTGTGGGCTTTGTGGTCCACAGAATCTCTGTTGCAACTACTCAACTCTGCTGTTGAAAGTGAAAGGAGTCATATAGGATACATCAAAGAACAAGCATGGCTGGGTTCCAAAAAAAGTTTGTTTATGGGCCCTGAAATTTGAATTTCATATATTTTTCGTGAGTCATGAATTACTCTTCTTTTAATGTTTTCCAACCATTTAAAAACATAAGTCATTCTTAGGTTGTAGGTGTACAAAAACAGGTGGCAGACTAGATCTGACCTGCATGCCACCGTTTGCTAACCCCTGGTATATATACGCCAATCTCATACACCTGTGCTTGTAAAAGGCCTGGAGGGGGTTGGGGCACAGAATCCAGTTCTAGCCATTAGACACAGGAAAAGTCTGCTGCAAGAGTTTTCAGGAGCATTTCTCCTCCCTGATGAAGGAGGAATGGGAATCAGAAGAAAACTCCTGACCCTTCCCTCTAGTTTCCTACTTGAGATATTGCTGGTCAGGATTTGGTGCTTAAGGCTAAGGCAGCCATCTTTTGATGATACAGGGAGACAGAACACAATGAACTAATCTGTGCCCTTGATGACATGGGTAAGATGCTTTATCCACCTATCTCTGGATTTCTTGTTGTATGAGAAAAATACACTTCTGATTAAAGGTACTTGTTACTGGATAGTTTATTAATTGCAGCTGAACACACTCTTAATGATGTTCTCTTCAACGTTAAATACCATACTGTAGTACCAGCTGGGGCATAAGTATTCTTTATAACAAGCTCTTAACATATACCAAATTGTTAGCCCATTTGCCACCTAACTTGAGAGCAAAGTTTTGGAAGCTTGGCAGAGCAGATGGTCCCCCATGCAAGAGCAGGAAAAAACAATAAGAGACTGTCTTAAATTCAAAACTGGGAAATTTTCATGGCAGCATTAAATGAAATAGATTTTATACCTAAGCACCAACAGCTCCAAATTAAAATGCTGCTTTCAGAAGGAGGAAGTGGGGCTGTCAATACAAGCATGGATTTTAGCCGAAGATGGACTTGGATACCGTCTCCCTGTGGGGAGGAGAATAGGCTAACAAAAAGCATGGGGGTGGTCTTTTGGAAACTGTCTATATTGTGAAGAAAATGTCTCCCCCAACTATGCCCAGATATAGGGCCCACTTTATAAATCAACACTCAGGTAGAAAAAAAAAACAAAATTAATGCTGGAAAATTTTAGAAGATTTGAATACCTTTATAACTCTCACAAAAACTTTTTCTTTACTAATATGACAGGAGTTCAGAGAATGATAGACCAAAGATCACTTGTTTTAGAAAATCTTGAAGAATCTATACCAGGCATTATCACAGGATCCCACTACTCTGTGGACTGGAAAGGAAAATGGTTGTGTCTCCCCAGATATAATTAAATCAACAACTATTTAGTGATTACCACTGTGTCTGCAGGTCCTCCTGCTGCATGCTCCTATAGCCTGCTGCTCATCATCCATCCCCCTTCCCTTCATACCAGCATTAACTGGCTGGCTGTTATGTGTCAAACAGCATGCAAAGGGCTGAAAGAACAATGATGGGAAAAACTACATGGTCTTTGCAGTGCAGGCTTGCAGCCCAGTGGAGATGCTACAGACATAATGTATTACATTGCCAAATGTCTGTCTTCTGTGCTAGATGGTAAACTCTGGGAGGGCAAGAAGCTTGTCGGTCCTGCTTACCAATGTGTCCCCAGAATCTAGCACAGAGTCCAACACACAGTAGGTAATATATCCATATGTATTGAATTAATATATGGACCCATAGCATGAGGATCCCTCTGAGCCTCAAGCATGGATTGGAGTGTTGGCTTTTACATACTCCTTCCACTTCTAGGTTTTATCTAGGTGTCCGAAAGGACACAATACATTCGCATGCCTAAAGGACCCAGTGTAGTATTTCTGAAGGTTTTCTGTGGGTCTTTAGATATTCAAGGAAATGGGATATCTGAGTCGGCCCGACAAAGGCTGGCTGTGTGAAACCAAGGACACAAAGGAAACCCCATGTGAGGGGAGGAACCCGTGCTGAAGGTAAAGAAACATAATTGCTCTCATGAAGCACATGGCCCGTCAGCCCAGACAGAGACGGGAGCTGTGATGTGTGCACATGGCAGGAAAGAGCTGCAAATTCCCAAAGCCACCAGCATCCTGTAACCCTGCTACCAAGAGTCCTTCATGGAAAAAGGTGGCTCTGTTTCTCTCACAAGGGACACTGGGCTGGGACAGTGGAGAACTGGGCTTGTGTCTTACCGATTAGCCATCCACCCGACCCACTATTTATCCGCACCAAAAAGCACAGTGGAGGGCCTGCCATGAGCCCACTGCAGTGGCAGGTGGTGAGAACAGAGAGGCAATGACGATAGGGCTCTCACTGAGTGTGGCAGGGGTATCCCCACCCCCAGCATGCATGTGCACACCTGCACCTGTTTGTATGCAAGAGGTTACGCAAAACATCATGCTCCACCTGTTTCCACCCCCAAGTAACCCGGTACTGATTTCATATGTGTAATTTGTAGGCAGGTTTTCTAAGACAATAAAAAAAATTACAAAAAATTTTTGTTTTTAGGGGAGAATTAAAGTCTCAGAAATGCATCTTTGCTCACTTTCCTTCAGAACACATAGTTGTGAAAATAACATCTCCCTTTCAAGCTCCCTGGAGACCAAGCCCCATAGAACAAGTCCCAACATGCTCTCTCCCAGTGACATGTCCACAGAGAGCCACAGCTTACCGGTCTACCAGGAGTCCATCAGACGCTGGTCCTGGCTCATTCTTGCCCAGCCCTGTGGTGTGGCAATGCTTGGAAGGCTCTTTTTTTTTTTTTTTTTTTTTTGGAGGGGCGGGGGCTCATTTCTGGGTGACAGTGCTTATTCAAAGGCCATGTCCTTCTTGAGTTTTACTGTGTTTCATCGGATCAGTTTCACCTCTTTGGAGAACCCAAATGTGAATACAAATGCAAGTTTTTTTAGCTCAGCAATAACTGCATGTTTACAAGTAAACAGGTGGTGTCTAAATCCTGGGTGGCCCAGGACTAATCACTGGTCAACTCTGAAGTTTTTTAAGTCATGTCAAATTTGCCAGGAAAGCCGTAGCTCAGACTGTCCCACCCAAAGACCCTGACTCAAAGCTTACACGCCAGATTAGGGGAACCAAAGCCGTAAGCAAGACTTCCTTGGCGACTAAATCTCCACTACCGCTGAACTCCTTACTTAAATGAAGTTCTTACTTAACTCTTTGCTGCTAGTGTTTTGCCTGTTGTTATTATGTTGTTGTGTGATTATGTGATTATGTTGTTACCCTTTGTTATTATGAGGAAAGAAAAATAACCTTTCTTACTAAATATATTGCAGAGTTACCCTATAATTTGATGACAAATAATTAACACTTCTTTGAGAAAACAAAACTAAAAATTAGCATAATCAGCAATTAATTTACCACAAAATAATTTCAGACCTTTCTTGGCTGGTTCTATATGTTCCTGGCTTATGTACAAGAATGCATCCTTGCATGCTTGTAAAATAAAACAAACTGACAAATTAATAACATGACAATTCTCATAAAGATGGAGAATATATTAGATGGCTAATTAGAAGCAAATGTGGGACGATTATTATTACATGTTACTACATAGTTAGCCATGACTTTCTGGTATATTTGTAACCAATATATTTATTTTTAACAAAATAGGAAGAGAGGCCAGGCATGGTGGCTTGTGCCTATAATCCCAGCACTTTGAGAAGCCAAAGTGGGAGGGTCACTTGAGCCCAGGAGTTCGAGACCCTCTGGAGCAAAAAAGTGAGACCTCTGTCTCTACAAAATTTTTTTAAAAAAACTAGCTGGGTGTAGTGGTGCGTGCCTGTGGTCCCAGCTACTCAGCAGGCTGACACAGGGAGACTGCTTGAGCCTAGGAGCTGGAGATCAGCCTGGGCAACATAGTGAGACCCTGTCTCAAAAAAAAAATTGGAAGAAATGTGAAAGCTAGGAGTTCGCAAATAAAATATGGGCTAACTGATTTTAAAATGTGTTTGCTCAGCTGTCATATGAAGGCTAGGAGAATGTTTGAGAGAATATTGCAGTACTTTCCTTTAAACCCAGCTGTGAATTCCACACTCCAGCTATGCCATAGAAAACCCACCATGAAGACGCATCTAGGCATGTTCACAAAACCCAGCTCAGGTGTCCACTGCAGAATAGAACCCAGACAAAACTGAGCCCAAAAAAGGAGTCTAGAAAAGGCTAATTCTGGCAAAGAAATCCTATTCTGAACTAATTTACAGATTTTACATCAAGTATTTCAAACTCAGAAAATATGAGTCTAAAGGGTGTTTTTTTGTTTGTTTAGTTTTGTTTTTTGCTTTGATGTCTGTCTTTTTTGTTTTTGTTTTATTTTGTTTTCAAAGAGCATAACTGGTAGGATAAGAAGAAACTGAGACACAATATCAATACTGTGAGGCTCATGATAAGTGACCCCTCAGAAGTTAACAAATCTCAGCCAGGTGTGGTGGCTCAAGCCTGTAATCCCAGCACTTTGGGAGGCCACGGTGGGTGGATCACCTGAGGTCAGGAGTTCGAGACCAGGCTGGCCAACATGGCGAAACCCCATCTCTACCCAAAACACAAAACAATTAGCCAGACGTGGTGGCGCATGCCTGTAGTCTCAGCGACTCAGGAGGCTGAGACACAGGAATCACTTGAACCCAGTCTGTGGAGGTTGCAGTGAGCTGAGATAGCACCACTGCACTCCTGTCTGGGTGACAGAGCAAGAACCTGTCTCAATTTAAAAAAAAATAAAATAGTTAACCAATCTCATCATTTGGAGATCTATCTGTTTCCTTAAGAAAAAAAAAGCAACTGAGCACCAAGTCAATCATCAGGATAAAGCATTTTGGGTAAGCTGCTCGTGCTCGGCCGCTGCTGGTGCTAGGCCACATGCTTCTGCCTACACAAACTCCTCCCAAGCAGTATTTGAGAAAGCAAGTTGTTTTTACTTTTCACAACATTCTTATCCCTAGAGATTGGAGGTAATTAGGTACCTAGAGGGATTTTCCCTAAAAATAAATAAAATAAGTAATGGCAGGGATAACTGTTTCTGTGCAAAATCAGTGCAAGTTATGCGAGCAGCACAGATGTAACAATAGGAACTCACATGTGTACTAAGCTTATTTCCAGCCAGGCACTTTTCTAAGTGCTTTGTGTAATCTAACTCTCAATTTCTCACGGTAACCTCAAGGGCTAGGTACTATTACCGTCCCCATTTTATCAATGAGACCACAATGATACCAAAAGATTAAGTAACTTGCCCAAGGTCACCCGGCAAGAAATTAGCAAAGCCAAGATTTGAGCCCAGACCCACTGGCTCTAAAGTCCGTGTTCTTGATCACCACACTATCCAGCAGCCAGCCGCCCATTCAAGCCTTCACCACAACCCACACCTGTGTTCTGCGCTGGAGCTAGAATGATGAATTTCACACAGCTGAGGAACGAGACATAGCAGGCTGAGGGCAATGCCTTAACAGGGACATCCGACTGGGACTGGAAGATATGACCTCCATGCTAACTCTTGGACTTGTGGCAGATAACTAGGCAGGAGGGCAGACAGGGGCGAGGAGAAACGCCATTCAGACAGAGGGTACATAATGTAGAAAGTTTCAAGGCAGGAAAGAACGTGGCTCCCTCAAGGAACAGTAAGTAGTTTAATCCAGGTGGCATAGCGAGACCACAGGTAACAAAGGGTGGGGACACCCAGCAATGCCAAGGCCAGAAAGAAAGAAGGCAGAAATAACATCACAAAGGGCCTTGTGGGCTGCCTAAGGAGTGGGGATTTACCTGAAATTCTGCAATAAACAACTGAAGAATTTTACACAAAGAAATAAAATGATCAGATCTTGTCCACAGCTCACTGGCTATTACAAAGAGACTAGATTGGAGAGGACAGAGAACTGAAACAGGGAGACTAGCCAGAAGCTGCTACTGTCCATCAAAACTGTGCTAAGAGGCCGTGTGCCAGAATCATGTATCCTTACAACCAGAGCAACGGGAAATTTCTAAAACCAAGGTGATGGAGAGGAGCGGATTTGGGGTCACACAGCAGCACTGCGCTCCAGCTCTTCCCAGCAGCCTCTCAGGGGCTGGTGTCCTGAGGTTATGTCCCAGGGTCTTGAAAAAAGCCAGAAACAGCACCTTCTCACTGGGGAAGAAACACACACACACCCCTTCTTTCCCAAGTCCCTCGCCACCCAAACAATTCTTAAAATTCTGATGTTAATCACATTGGGAGCATTTCCTTTTACTTATTAAAATGTGCTTGCATTTCAGCCAGAGAGGTTTAGATGGTAACTGGTTTCTATAAGCCTGAAAGTATTTCTGAAGGATTATGATTCAACATGAAATGCACATTCTTGACCTTATTATCTCCAGCTTTCCTGGCTCTGGCCAAAGGTCCTCAGAAAAGGCTTTTTAAACAAAGATCCTGGTGTGAACTGCTGCTGAGCTTTGTTCTTTGATTTTTCATGACTTGTAAATAATTCCTGTTTAAATTCAAAACTTCCTCAGTTGTGTCTCTACAGATTCCTTCACAGAATCCTTGCTCTCTTCCCATGTGAACTGAGGTTAAAAACATGACATACAAGCAGATGATGTTCAAGTCACCGGCATCTTGTATTCTTCCAAATTCAATGTTAAAACGTTCAATAAACATTATGTCAATAAGGCTCCACTTTCCCCCCCTAAACGTACATTGTTGATTCTACCAAAATGGAATACCTTTTTGCAGTTGAAAACATTGAGCAGCTCTGGGTCTCCGAGATTGAGTCTGGAAGGCACCTCCCACATTGAACCTACCTGTCTGCGTTTTTTGGCTTCAAGTATTAAAGCTTCCTTTGGCAGAAATCCCTTTGAACACCAATAGGTGCGTTGCTTTTCTTCTTCTTTTTTTTTTTTTAACTTCTTAGTTAATTCGTTAATAACCTCCTGACTAGGAGGGCTAGTTAGGATGTTCAGGTCAAAGGACAGTGGGATGCTGAACCCACAACCCCACATCCTCATTGGCCCCCATCGCACTCCCCGTCGCCCCCACCCCCAAAGTCTTTGCTTCCAAACCATTGAGTCCTCCCGCAAATGCCCTGGAAACTCTTCTCTGGGAAATCCCGGCTGTCCCGCCTACCTCCCGCGCATGGAAGCGCCTGATGACAATCAGGACACCACCAAGGGTTCCTCCCTAAGCGTCCCTCTGGGATCTGAGATGACCAAGACCTCGAATGGAAGGCGGTCGTCCTAAGAATTGAGGGAAGCGAGCTTTACCTTGACGAAGAGGGTGATGTCGTGCTCCTGCCCCAGGGCCCGCTGCTCTGACGCCTCTCCGTCCTCCCGGCGGCCGTTCACGCGCGCGGCCTCGTCGCTACCCTCGGCGGGGCCCTCCTCGGCCAGGTGGTTGCTGAGCTGGGCCTCAGGCTCCGCGGCGCCCCTGGAGGCCTCCCCATGTGGGCTGCTGTCGGGGGATTCCTCTTCGCCCCGCGCTGCGGCCTCCTCCCTTGGCCCCTCCGGGCTCCCCTCTCGTCTGTCTTCGTCCTCCCCCGACTCCTGCTGTGGCCCATCCCCTACCCGGTCCTCGCCAGCGTCTGCCCTTGCGTCCCCGGGGGCCGCTTCCTCGGACCCCTTTCCCCCCGGGACCTCCGCCTCCTCCGCTGCGTCCCAGGTGAGCTCACCGGGGCTGCGCCCCGCGCTCTCCCCGGCTGCGACCTCAATTGCCTCGGCCTGGGGCGAGAGGCTGCCGTCCCCTGCTTCCTGCGGCTCACCCGAGACCCGGCGCGCCCTTCCTGCCGGACCCTCGGCGTCCATGCTGTCCGCCGCCGGGCCTTCGGCTTCTACGCTGTCCCCCGCAGGGACCCCCGCTTCTGCGCTGTCCCCCGCCGGGCCCTCCGCGTCTACGCTGTCCCCCAACCGGCCCTCCGCGTTTACGCTGTCCCCCGCCGGGCCCTCCGCCTCTACGCTGTCCCCCGCCGGACACTCCGCGTCTACGCTGTCCCCCGCCGGGCCCTCCGCGTCTACGCTGTCGCCCGCCGGGCCCTCGGCTTCTATGTTGTCCCCCAGCGGGCCCTCCGCGTCTACGCTGTCCCCCGCCTCCCCGGACGCGCTACCTTCCGGGGCCTCAGGCCTCTGCTCCGCCTCCTCCTGCCTCTCGGGGGCCGCAGAGTCCTCCGGCTCCCTCTGAGCCTCCCCGCGGGGCTCGCCCTCCGCGCCGCGTCCCGGGCTCGCCCCCTCCACCTGCTGCGCGCCGCTTGTCTCCTCCCTTCCCTGGGGCACCTCGGCACCCTCCGGGGCTCCCTCCTCGGCTTCAGTCTCGCCGTGCGCCCCCCTCGTGCCCCGCGCCTCGGCCTCCGGGCCCCTGTCTGGCCCGCCGCCTCCTGCCTCCTTCACAGCGGCGGCGCCCCTCGGCGCCTCCTCTGCGCCCTCGCTCCCCTCCGGCCCTTCTGCCTCCCCGCCCGCGGCTCCTGGCTCTCCGGGTCTCTCAGCCAGAGGCGCGGGGACCTCCGGCGGCCCCTGGGGACCCGGGGCAACCCCCTCCGGCTCCGCGGCCTCGGCCATGGCCGCAGATCCCTGTCCTTGATCGGGACTCCTTCCTTGACGCTGCTTAGGGGTCGGTGGCGCTGGGCAAGGGGCGTGCTGCGGGGCCCTCTGTGCTCCTTGAAGGACGCCGGCTCTGGGATCCTGCGGTAAAGGTTTAGCCGGGGCACTGGGGCCTTGCGCAGGACCCGCAGGGCAAACTCCGCTTGGCCCCAAGCCTCTGCGCCCCTTCTGCCCAGCTGAAGCTCTCTGGACTCTTCCTCCACCCCTGGAGCTTCTCCCCGATTGCGCGTCTGCTTCCCACCGGGACCCCAATCTCGCCCGCGGGCCGCGGAGGTGCAGTGCACGGCTGGAGAGGGCTGCTTCGCTCCTGCACCTTTGGAAGTGCCCGGCCCGCTGTCCGCTGTCCTGGGGTTGACCAGAAGTCCTTGGTGCCAACTCCATCCCCTGGGGCTTGGGCGGGGTTTGTCTTCCCCTCCTCCCTCCTTTGTTTGGGTAGCCTAGGAGCTTGGCCAATGACAGTCTTTCTCGTGACCCTTGTGGATGTTGATGAAAAGATTCTGGTTCTCCTGGCCGCTTGGGTGTTGTTCTCTAGAATGGCTTCAAGTTCCAGAGTCATTTAAATCACCCCCTCCAAACACACACCCCGACACCCAAACACCTAATCCCCACCTTACCCCAGGAGTGAAGCATCAAGCTCCCCCGGTACCCAACTGAAGATGTCCACATTGTGCCTGATGTCCAAGAGCAAGGGTGTAAATCCCTGAGAGAAGAAGCAGGGGAGGCTACGCTGGCCGCCTTCCCATGTCTGCAGGGCCCCCGGAGAGGTTCCAGAGGCCCCTCATATAGGCGCACAAGGAGCCAGTCGAGTTTCCCTGACCAGAGATGGGCGCTGTTGTCCATGAGGGGCCGCTTCTCCAGGCCTGTGTGGAGGATCGTGGGAGCCCTGCGCTGGAAAAAGGTTACACCCTCATCTCCCGGGTCTCTTAAGACTGTAAGAGTCTGTGTATCTTGCTGATTCTCCTAGATTTCTAAACTCACGACCAGTGCTTCTGCCTCCAAGTTAAGAGCTTGGGAATCTGGAGGTGGAGAAAAGAAAATCCAAGATTTGAAAGAGGGGAGCTATGGAATTCCCTGGGTTAGGGTACTCCCAGGATCACAGACCCAATACCTTCTTTAAAAAGGAAGTTATTATGGTGAAAACTATGTCGTAAGTTTATTATAAGCCAGGCTACTTCTAGTGGGTTACCAAGAAACTGGGTTACCCAAGGTGGCACTATGTAAATGTGGTGGAATGGGGATCCCAGCTCAAGATTGACTTGATTCGTCAGGCTTTATATGGCTTTGATATTGGCCTAAGATACGTGAGCCCCTCATGCCCACAGAAGGTTGTTTTCGTTGAAAGAGCTGGGGGTGCCGTTGATGTGGCTTGGGGTCACACCTTTGGCCATGAACATAATGTGTCTCCTTCTACTTCCCATTGCTCATCACTGATGGATGACAGGACAGGAGCCCAGAGACACTCAGCTTCATGCTACCTTTCTCCAAGGCTGTACTCTGTCTGGGTAGGTACAGGCCAGAAGCTTCATCACCACAAAGTGGCATCTACTCAAAGCATGACACTCACACAGGTGAGCCAGAGATGCACGTGAGCCGTAAAAGCTCTAGGCACCTAGAAAAGGAATCCTGCTGCATTCACAAGGGCAAGGTAGCAGCCATCACCCTTATCTTGTAAAGAAAGATGAAGCCAGCACGTTCAGCCCGGAACAGCAAACACAGTACAGGTTTACAGTGCTTTATGCAAATCCCATGAGCCTGGATGTGTTTCAGAAAACAGAATTGTTAGAAAGATGATTGAGTGATTTTACTGTATATTACATAACACAGAACATCACTTTGTGATCAGACACATTAATATTTCTGCAGTAAGACAGATAGGCATCACATTTGGTGAGATATGGTAAAATCATACAAGCTTCAGGCCCCCCACCCCCAGTTTAGGTTCACCTCCAACTGAGTTCAAGCCTTTCTGGTTCTGATTCTAGATGAGTTCCCAAAAAAGCTTTCAGTATTCAGAGCCTTTTAGGATTTCAGAATGTGTAGAAAAGGATTGTGGACCTGTGAACCATTGAAGGGCTCTGGGTTTATTTGCGCTGCTTAGAAAAATGTGAGATTAGTTAGATGCATAAGTTTGTCCTTAATAACAAACCAACTGTCTTCAGTGCTCAACGTTTACAAAGAACCAAATTAAAGACACTCACGTGAGTAATAATATTTAGCAAATTCTTTTAGCAAAGTCAGTAGATAAGAATTTCTGTCAATAGAGCGTCTTGTGACATTAGCTTACCCCCCAAAGTATAAAACTAACTGAGGAAAGTATTTTCCAAAACTAGTTCAGGTTGGTGCATATGTATTTGAAGGCACGTGTGTATTCCGTCATTCAGGAAATATTTCATAAACTCTAACTCAATCAAACTTGATAGAAGTGTGCTGGCTATGGGGGGGTGTGGTTGGAATATCTAGAAAAACCTCCTTTTGAATTGAGCTAAAGATGATCAGCTACTGTTTGCAGACTTGGCACAGTCGGAAACAAAGCTGTTGGCTGAGTGGCTGAGAACTGGCCTGAATAATGTCCTTGCAGAAAAACAATGCTAATAAAGTCTATTCTGTCCTGGAAACTGATCCTGTGGATCACACAAGGCTATTTGATCTTACAGGGTTTGGATTTATTCTTTTATAGGGTTTGGGGTCATTTACTCACATTAACATTGGCTCTCAAAATAACATTCTGTCTGCAGAATGTAGAATTTTTCACTTAACGATAATAAGCATTTTTAAATTTTCTATTATATAATTTTGCAAATTTGTTCAATCGTCTGTAATTAAATAAAGTTTATTTTTAAATAAATGCAGGCTAAATGCTGAAAATGCAGAAGACAGAAAATAACAGCTCCTTACAATTTTTCTGTAACCACATTACCGACAGCTAAATACTTTATTTTAAGAGAGAGAAAGAGACAGATTGTTCCAGACACTGGATATACAGCAATAAACAAGACTGGGAAGGTCCCTCTTCAAATGGTGTAAAGCAAAAATAAAAATAAAAATAAAATAAGTAAACAAAGAAATGAGATAATTTTGGATAACATTAAGCTTTATGTAGACACATATGCCAACGTGTGCACAGACATGCCCAAACTGAAAACCTTAGCTCTTTTCTTCCAAACCCTACATCCAACCTGCCAGTAAATCCACCTGGCTTCACTTTTTAAAAATATATACCCAAAGCCAGGCATGGTGGTGCACCTGTAGTCCCAGCTACTCGGGAGGCTGAAGCAGGAGAATCACTTGCACCTGGGAGTTCTAGACCAGCTTGGAAGCAGCATAGTGAGATGCCATCACTAGAAAGTACACAAACACCCACACACACACACACACACTCACACACGTAAAATCCAACCTCTTCTCTCTATCCCCATTACCACTGTACCAGTCCAAGTCACCATCACCTCCTGTCACCTAGATTATTGCCACCACCTCCTAACTAGTTCCTGGCCTTCGACAGTCTGCTCTCCACTCCACAGCCAGCTGATCCTCTTTGGAAATCATGAATCAGACCATGCCACTTTTATGCTCAAAATCTTTCAAAGGTTTTCTGTCTCACACTAAGAAAAAGTCAAGTCTTTATGCATGAAGTATGAGGTCCTATAAAATCAGGCAATCCCAGTCTCTTTCTGGCCTACTAGACTTCTGCAGCCCCTAAAACACCAGCCTGCTTGCCGTCCCTAGAACTTGCTGGGCCTCTGCCTGGGATGCCCCCTATATTCTCATGGCTTACTCCCTTACCTTGCTGCAGTCTCTGATTAATTATTTTCCCCAAGCACTCCATTTTACTTTTATAAAATGGCTGGAGTGCAGTGGTGTGATCTTGGCTCACTGAAGCCTCCACCTCCCAGGTTCAAGTGATCCTCCTGCCTCAGCCTCCCGAGTATCTGGGACTACAGGCGCATGGCACCACATCCAGCTAATTTTTGTATTTTTTTTAGTAGTCATGGGGTTTCACCATGTTGGCCAGGATGGACTCGATCTCTTGACCTCGTGATCTGCCTGCTTTGGCCTCCCAAAGTACTTGGATTACAGGCATGAGCCACCATGCCCGGCCCAAGCATTCTATTTTAAAACACAACCCCTACTCTCTGGCATCCTTCTCTGCCTTATTTTCCCCCATAGCAGTTATCTTCATCTGACACATAATATATTCTAGTTGTTATCTGTCTACCCTACCTCACCCCACTAGGATGGTGATTCTGTGAAAGCAGGGGTTTTTGCTTGTCATTGCCCAGGATAGACAAGGCACATAGTAGAGCTCCATAAATATTTCCTGAATGAGTGAATACACACGTGCCTTCAAATACATATGCACCAACCTGAACTAGTTTTGGAAAATACTTTTCTCAGTTAGTTTTATACTTTGGGGGGCAAGCTAATGTCACAAGACACACTATTCACAGAAATTCTTTTTTTTTTTTTTTTTTTTTGAGACGGAGTCTCACTCTTTTGCCCAGGCCAGACGGCAGTGGCGCTATCTCGGCTCACTGCAAGCTCCGTCTCCGGGGTTCATGCCGTTCTCCTGCCTCAGCCTCCCGAGTAGCTGGGACTACAGGCGCCCTCCACCACACCCGGCTAATTATTTGTATTTTTAGTAGAGACAGGGTTTCACCGTGTTAGCCAGGATGGTCTCGATCTCCTGACCTCGTGATCCACCTGCCTCGGCCTCCCAAAGTGCTGAGATTACAGGCATGAGCCACTTACAGAAATTCTTATCTACTGACTTTGCCAAAAGAATACTTTAGCAAATTCTTTTAATTATTAGCAAGGGCTCAGTCAGTTCATATAAAGGAACACAAAGGAAATACCAAATAAATAGACGTGTGAAGGTCGCTATGAAGTCACTTAGAGACGTGCACGTTGTTAACCTGGGCTCCAACACTAGATTAGCTATTTAAATACCAGGGAGGGTTAAACAGAGGTGACAAATTCAGAGGTGGATGACAAGAAATGAAAGCGTTGATGTTTAAGTAACTTTTAATAATTATACAGTTCTTCTGCCATATATTATAAGGAATCATGAAGCAGGTAAACTCAGATTACAAGAAAACCTTAAGGGCTTATAAACAATGTAAGGGTTTGTTGCTTTTGTTGCTTTTCCAGAAGGAATGGCCTCATTTCCATAGAAATCTGCTCTTTCTCTAGCAGGTATCTGCTCCTTTCAGAAGAGCCCGTGGGATTATAATGTATCTGTAACATTTAGATCACAGGATACACTTAGAGCTGAGTAAAGTTTCTCCTTGCCTGGAATTCTCCTCAAACAGTTGCACTCACTTACCTACAAGTGGCCCCAAACCCGCTTCTTAATCTGGCTGGCTTTCTTCAGTTACTTGGTAAGGTACATTTCAGTTAAAAGAAGAGTGTCACTGCAGAATAGGTTGTACTAGGAGGCAGGGATTTCAAAGCCTGCTAGTCAGTAGATCCTGAAGCACGTACACATCATCTTGCAGGTCAGTAAGAACATTACATGGAACTGACACACATGACAATCATGGTGAAATGGGTGGTTCTTGGGTTAAATGGTCTGATTTAAATCCCTGCCCTATCTTGTAATAACTATATGATCTTGATTCAGTTTTTCATCTGGAACAGTGAGGGTTATAAAAGGAACCTTGTCATTGTGAGTTGTTTCACTGATACATATTTGTACATTATTTATGCAGTACATGTGATATTTTATTACATGCGTAGAATGTGTAATGATCAAGTCAGGGTATTTAAGGTATCCATTACCTAAAGTATTTATCATTTCTATGTGTTGGGACCAGTTCAGGTCCTCTCTCTTTGTTATTTTGAAATAGACAATATATTGTTGTTAACTTAACTATAGTCACCCTACTCTGCTACCACACATTAGAGCTTATTCCTTCTATCTAACTGTATGTTTGTACCCATTAGCCTACTTCTCTTCATCGTCCTACTCACCCACACTCCCTTTGCAGCCTCTGGTATCTATCATTCTACTCTCTACCTCCATGAGACCAACCATTTTAGCTCCCACATGGGAGTGAGAACATACAACATTTTGACCTTAACATAATGACCTTCATAGTGACCTTCAGTTCCATTTGTGTTGCTGCAAATGACATAATTTCATTCTTTTTGTAGCCACATAATATTCCATTGTGTGCATATATATATATACCACACTTGCCTTATCCATTCCTCTCTTGATGGACACTTAGGTTGATTCCATATCTTGGCTGCTGTAAATAGTGCCACCATAAACATGGGGGTGCAGGTATCCCTTTGTTATACTGATTTCTTTTCCTTTGGATAAATAACCATTTAGTGAGATTGCTGGATCATATAGTAGTTCTATTATTAGTTTTTTGGTAATCTCCATTCTGTTTTCCATAGTGGCTGTACTAATTTACATTCTCACCAACAGTGCCCTTTTCACCGCATCTTTATCAGCATCTGATTTTTTTGTCTTTTAGTAATAGCCATTTTAACTGGAGTAAGATGGTATCTCATTGTCATTTTGATATGCATTTTCCTGATGATTAATGACGTTGAGCATTTTTTCATATACCTGTTGGTCATTTGTATGTCTTCTTTTGAGAAATGTCTATTCATGTCCTTTGCCCATCTTTTTTATTGTATTATTTGGTTTTTTACTGTTGAGTTGTTTGAGTTTCCTGTATATTCTGGATATTAATCCCTTATCAAATGATAGTTTATATTTTCTCTGATTTGACACAATGTCTTTTCACTCTGTTGATTATTCCCCTTGCTGTACAGAAACGTTTTAGTTTAATATAGCCCATTTGTCTTTGGTTTTGTTGTTTGTGCTTTTGAGTTCTTAGCCAGTTTAAATCCAATGTTTCTTAGCTAATTTTCTGTCTAGATGATCTGTATAATGCTGAGACTGGGGTGTTGAAGTCTGCAACTATTACTGTACTGAAGTCTATCTCTGCCTTTAGATCTCATAATATTTGCTTTATATATGTGGGTTTTCTGGTGTTAGTACATATATGTTTATAATTGTTATATCCTCTTGCTGAATTTATCCCTTTATCATTATATAACAACCTTCTTCATCTCTTTTTATGTTTTTGACGTGAAGTCTGTTTCATCTGATATAAGTATAGCTACTGCTGCTTGATTTTGGTTTCTGTTTGCATGGAATATCTTTTTCCATCACATTACTTTCAGTCTATTTGTGTTTTTACAGGTGAGATGAGTTTCTTGTAGGTGACATATATTTGGCTTGTGTTTGTTTTTTATTTATTCAGCCAGTCTATATCTTTTAAGTGGAAAGTTAATCCACTTACATTTAATATTATTATTGATATGTGAAGTCTTATTCCTGTCACTTTATTAATTGATTTCTGGTTGTCTTGTATATACTTTGTTCCTTTATTTATCTCTTATTATTCATCATTGTGGTTTGGTGGTGTTCTGTAGTGGTAACATTTGAATCCTTTTTCTTCCCATTTGTGTGTCTGCTCTACCAGTGGGTTCTATACTTTCATGTGTTTTCATGATGGTAGATATTATCTTTTCATTTCCAGATATAGGGCTCCCTGAAGCATTTCTTGTAGGACCAGTCTAGTGGTGATGAATTCCCTCAGCTTTTGCTTGTCTGGGAAAGACTTTATTTCTCCTTCATTTATGAAGGATAACTTTGCTGGGAATAGTATCCTTAGCTGGCAAATTGGGTAGTTTGGTTGTTATCAGCACTTGGAATATAGCATCTCATTCTCTCCTGGCCCATAAGGTTTCTGCTGACAAATACACTGTTAGTCTAAGGGGAATTCCCTTATAAGTAACTTTATACATTTTTCTTGATGGTCTTAGAATTCTGTCTTTGTCTTTGCCTTTTGACAGTTTGATGATAATGTGCCATGAAGACCTTTTTGAATTGTATCTATATGGGAATCTCTGAGCTTTCTGTATCTGGATGTCTAATTCTGTTGAATTTTTTAGCTATAATTTCATTAAATAAATTTTCTGTCCCTTTCATTGTCTAATTGCATTCTGGGACACCAAAAATTTTAATATTTCATAACTTTATGGTGTCCCATATGTCACATAGGCTTTGTTTATTCTTTCTTATTCTTTTTCTTTATTTTTGTCTGACTGGGTTATTTCAAAACACCTGTTTTCAAGTTCTAAAATTCTTTCTGTTTGATATAGTCTATTCTTGAACTTTTGATTGTATTTTATATTTCATTCAGTAAATTCTTCAGTTCAAGAATTTCTGTTTGGTTCTTTTTCATGATATCTATCTCTTTGGCAAATTTCTTACTCATATCTTGAATTGTTTTTTTTTCATTTCCTTGCATTGTTTTTCTGTGTTCTCCTGTATCTTACTGAGCTTCTTTAATATCATTATTTTGAACTCTTCCTCTGGGATTTCATATATTTCTTTTTCATTGGAATCTGTCACTGGAGTATTAATGTCTTCCTCTAAAGTTACCATATTTTCTTGTTTTTTCATGTTTCTTATGTCCTTACATTGATATCTGCACATCTGGTGTAATGGTTGCTTCTTTCAATTTTTTGAACTTGTTATAATAGGAGAGGATTTTTTTGCTAAAGATATATCTGTGGTATTGGTTGAGTAGCACACAGCACTTTGGCTTTGATTCTTGGTGTATGCAGTAGTATACTCTCCATATGATTTCTTCAGTTGTAAACAGAATCCGTGCCGTCTTTGATTTCCTCAGTGGCTTAGACTGTGGTGTTAGTAAAGCCTGTGGTGAAGTGTTTTGCTGGGGACAGGAACATCAAATGAGCCAGTCCTTGGGTACCAGTGCGTTGATGACAGCAGTGGACTGAGCATGCTTGTCCTTGAGCCTCAGGGCAGGATACACTAGCACTGGTGTTAGCAGGTCCAGGTGAACCAATTCTTGAGCCTCTAGGAGGCTTGTTTGGGTGGCAGAAGTGGCAGTGGTAGGCCAGGTAGGTGGACAGATCCTCAGGTTCTTGAGCAGTGGGCATGGTGTGGGCGGTGGCAGTAGCAGTGGTGGGACAATCATCTGGCTCTCACATGGTCCGTGCTGGTGTTGGTAGTGGCTGGGACAGGCTGGGCAAGCCAGTCCCCAGGCTTGCAGGTGGCATGTGTGAGTGAGTGCCACCTGTAGTGGTGGCAGCAGGTTGGGTCAGCCCATCCTTAGAACCCCAGGAGGAGTGCTCAGGTGCCAATGATGGGGCAGGGCAATCTCCAGGGGCAGGGCGCTCTCCAGGTCCCCCAGGCAGCATGCTCAGACACTGGGGAGGGAGGATGGAGCTGGGCTGAGTATAAGCACTGGCTGTGTTAGGCAGAGATTAGGTGATTTCCAGGCCCCTGGAGAAGTACTCAGGTTAAGGTGGCAGCAGCTGCACTGCAGCCCTGCTGCTGTGGAGGGCAGGGTTGCTTTCAGTGGCAGCATCTTTAAACAGGTGGCTGGGGAGCATGCTCTTCAGCCCTAGGTGAAGCTGCATAGCCTTTTTGCAGGGCACTTGTAAACGCATAGCAGCCCTGCTTCTGGGGGTGGCAGGATCACTGCCAATGGCCCGTTCTTAGGCTCTAGTGGCAGCAGCCAGCAGTGGCACCTGGCTATGAGGAGTGGATGTTATTGGGGCTCCAGGGATGTGGAGATGCAGGGGCTGTTGGGACCCAGGGCAGGATGCACTCTGGTGGAGTCTAGACTCTCAAAATAGCACCTTTCTGTAGCTGTTTAGGACTCAGGGGGTGTGTAGTACCCAATGTGAGCTCCCTCTCTGGAGCAATGTTGTGACAGTGCATGGTCTTTAGTTAGCTGCTCATGCTAATCTCAGAGCCGGCATGGATTGAGGAGCTTTCCCATGGGTAGGATTGCAGGGATTTGCAGTGGAAATGTAGGCTGCTGGGGGTCACTCACTTACACTTTCCCTGCATTGGGGAGCCTCTCCAGGATCCCAGCCAATCAAAACTGAGCTCTCTGCCTTACTTCTCTCTTCCTCCTTGCCTTAGATGTTTCCTGTCACTTCTCTGTTGAATTCCAGCATTCTCTGTTACGTGATCTATTTAAAATATGATTATCTACTTGCTATTTTGGTCCTAGTTTGTGGAGGGAGTGAGTACCAGATGCCTCTCATGAGCCATCCTAAAGCTCCTCTTCTGTGAGTTTTAAATTGGATATAACATATGTATCAAACTTAGCACAGCATTTGTTATTGCTAACATTATGACCCCATTATTAGTATTGTCCCAGAGAACAGAGCCGTCACATCTTGACAGGAGTGTGTAATAAGAGCTGGAAGAGTCATGGAGAACTAGGGGGAACACTTTGTCCAACTTAGCCAGTGACAGTCCCAGAAATCATGCCTGTTGTCTCAAAAGCGTGATTGTAAGAGCACCCCCTGTCACTCTCAAAAATGCTCTAGTTTGAACAATGAAGTATATAATCACTTTACCATGAACTCATCTAGTTAGTAAGAATTTTTTGTTTTCTTTTTTATGTTCCATGTGATCTTGCACTGTTCTCAAAACAAACTAGATTTTGAACAAACATGTCCAACTATTGAAAAAATAAAGGAAGAGGAGGAAGAAGAGAAAGATGAGATTCCTCCATGATTTTATTGCTGACCACTTGCCAAAAGCCCTTCTAGAAAAGTATGCTATAATATGAAAGGGAAAGACATAGGAGTATCCTAGGCCTCAGATAGAATATGGCTCCCTAGTCAGCCCCAAGGTAAGTGTGGAAGGGTATGTAACCCTTGAATCAGGCTGGCTTCTGGACTCCTGGAGACTGCAGTTTGAACCTCTGATTCTCATATTACCTTCACTTCTGATGCCAGGAGCAACAGTAATGATACTACTGGAGATAGAAACAATACTAAAATTTAAGACAGGAATTCCATTTTATACTGTTCACCTCTATCTGTAAGATATTTGCTTAGCATTGTGGTGTTTTTCTAAACTGTTCAATCCTCTGTATTTGCTCTCTACAAGTTTTTAAAACTTGAGGTCTCATTTACTATTTTAAACCTCAAGCTTATAGTCTCCACCCTCCACTCCTCCAGATCCCTGAAATTTATGGCGAAGGATGTTGACCTGATGAAACAGATCTGTGGTCATGGGTTTGAGAAGTGGCTTTCAACAAGGGGTGATTTTGCCCTCCATGGATCATCTGGCAATGTCTGGGCACATGTTTTAGTTTCCATGATTGGAGGATGCTACTGGCGTCTGGTAGGTAGAGGCCAGGTAAGTTGTAAAACATCCTACAATGCACAGACAGCCCCTCAACAAAGAATCAACCAGCCAAA
Source organism: Pan paniscus (assembly GCF_029289425.2). Lineage (NCBI taxonomy): Eukaryota > Metazoa > Chordata > Mammalia > Primates > Hominidae > Pan > Pan paniscus. The sequence goes on along the minus strand of NC_073271.2, from coordinate 30,781,083 downwards.
ATTGTTAATCGTTGTGTTAGAGGAAGGTCAGCCTCGCTCCAGCCCCCTTATTATAGTGTATTCCATGGAAAAAGCCTTAATCCAATGCATTGACTCTACCAGGAACTTTGAAGCTGTAGATAAGGGAATATAGTTCATGTGGAGAGGACCCATCATCCCTACAACATCTCCCTACGATTACCAATGAATCCTGATGAGATACCCCTTGGGATGATGGAGAGATTATGTGATTTGCATCTAGAAATCTGGGTTTAAATCCCAGTTACGCTGCTTACCAGCTGTGTTATTTTGGGCAAGCTACTTGTTGGTTATAAGACTACTGCATTGAGTTCTTCCGAGCATTGAAACATATAAGATGTGAAAGTGTTTTGCCAGCCATGAAATTTATGCACAATTGCCAAGTAAAATTATTAATTTGCCTGCAGGTGATGGCTGATCCTATTGTTTTTCACTGCCAGATACTGAAATTGACCTCATCCTTCTATAATACATGACATTGATATGAAATAGTTATCCTTTGATTGACTTTTGTAAAAAAGCCAACATCCACTGCCTTGAGCACCTACTGGCATGTAACAGTTTAGATAATTCAATTTCCTAAACTTCAATGTCTTACAGGAAACACTAGGGGGAAAAAAAACAGATAAATAAGGCTAAAGAGAAAGGATGTCACCAGAGTGTGTCTTGTTCCCATATATCCAGAAAACATCCCTCATCTGCCAGGAGATAGGTAAGTTGTGAATGGCCATGAGATGTGCAAGCTGGCCATTGTGATACTTTACAATCTTTTGCTTTTACCATTCTACCTGTGACTACAGATCCATGAAAAAAACGTGTAGCGTATCTCAAAATTAAGTCGGCATCTCTATATGATACAGTCATAAAATTATGATCTAGAAAGACTATTTCTATACTATTCACAGAACTGAGAAGAGCTATCCATCCATTATCCACCCATCCATCCACCCATCCACCCAACCATTCATCCATCATCCATCCATCACCCATCCACACATTCACCCATCCATCCATCCATCCATCCATCCATCCATCCACCCATACATCCATTTATCATTTCATGAACTTTTTCTGAGGACCTTTCTTGTGACACAGACTCACTGGTGTTGGAGAAATAATCATAAACAATCCAAGGTTCCTACCCTGTTGTGTAACTCTGCAGAATGGAAAAAGTTGACTAACTGTTGAGTTTCTGGTAGTTTCATGCTGGTGTCTCATGCCATGCTTCATCAATAGTTTAAATTGCAGATTTATTTTGAAGTTCCCTAACTACACCCTATAAGCCAAAATATGTCAAGACCACACTTTGTAAAATTATTTTTACTACTCATAATTTGAACTATATTTCTTAAAAACTTGGAATTGAGTGTTTGAAAATGTATTTATACAGCACACATAAAATGAAATCATTTAGCTTATGATTTTATTGTAGAGTATCTTACTAACATTTGAGTTTTTCTTTTTAATTTGGTTGAGTTCAATCCAGGTGGACCAGAAAGAGATAAGGGCTAAGAAGGGTGGTCTGCCAGTAGTGAGAGACTTGGCTTTGCTGCATATTCCCCTTGGAGACATATGTGTTTGACTCCACGAGTTCTGTGCTTTTGGATAATCCCTTTCACTTGATGGGGTACCACTCTGGATGCAGACCTTGGATCAGATGGTCGTGGGGTTCTTTTATCACTTGAATTCTGTATCCTATGACCTAACATCTCACATATTTAGAAGTCACTAATCAGAGTGGAATAAAGCCCAAAATCAAAGAGTAAGCAAAAAAGATCTCCCAAAGCAAAAACTATGTAATAGAGTTTGCCTCTTAAATAAAAGTGTAAATGTTTTCTTCAAAGATGAACAACCTGGACTCTCATTTGGAGGCTATAACTTTATTCTAAATTCATTCTAACCTGTTATCTGGTTTCTTAATCCAGAATACATTAGAAACAGCAAAATAGAGGGGCTTAAACAGTTGTCTTCATAAAAACAAAATGCTTAAATTGAAAGCAAAAATAATACTTGAAGTCTTAAGTTTTAGTTATCAATAAGGTATATTTTCTAATTTCAAATGAACAAAAAATGACTTATTGATTGAAAGAAAGAAAAAAGGAAGTGAGGAAGAAAAGGAGGGAGGGAAAGAGGGAGGGAAGAAAAGAAAAAGCCTGATATGCCTGGCACGTAGTCGATAACAATGAAGGAAAATTTCAAAAGCAAATTGATGATTATGCATGTTCGGGAAAAACAACATAGATATTTGGTTTTATTATATTAATGAATTGGCATCATATTATTGGGACAAAACCCCAAAATGTGAATACTTCAAGTAGAATAACTTAATTTAAATAAGCTATATATAACTATGTATTATATAATTATCAATCTTGCAAAAAAAAGACATCATATATCAATTAGAAATTTAGAAATTTACACTGGGTGTGGTGGCTTACACCTGTAATCCCAGCACTTTGGGAGGCCGAGGTGGGTGGATCTCTTGAGGTCAGGAGTTCGAGACCAGCCTGGCCGACATGGTGAAACCCTGTCTTTACTAAAAATACAAACATTAGCCAGGCATAGTGGTGCATGCCTGTAATCCCAGCTACTTGGAAGGCTGAAGCAGGAGAATCACTTGAACCTGGGAGGTGAAGTTTGCAGTGAGCCGAGATCACGCCATTGCACTCCAGCCTGGACAACAAAGTGAAACTCCACCTCAAAAAAAAAAAAAGAAAAGAAAAGAAAGAAAGAAATTTACATAGCACATTTCTTCTCTTCATATTCCCTTTACTGCAGTTTAAATTAGGATTTTAATTATTTTTCATTTCTCTGTTTCAAGCGTGATTGCCAAAAACAAGATTAAAGTTTTTTTTTTCTTCCTTTAAAGTTGGTTTCTAGGGGAATGGCAGGAAGCTGAATCCTTGTTAATGGAGTCCAACAGAAGAAAAGGCAATTAATAGATGCAAAGACGGGAGAAAGCGAACCAGAGGGAGCAGCTGTGCATCCAAGTGCTAGGATTGTTCCCAGATCCCTTGTCCCCAGAGATAGCATTTGAACTTTCACCCTTCACCTGCCAACCAGATGTGGTCTGCCAGACAAGCACATGCCATCCATACAGCAAGTCCTCAGTAAATATTTCACATTCTCTTAGAGTATTAAATCTTGAAAGACTTTGAAGATCGTTCCATCTAGCTCCCTCCTGTAAATAAAATGTCTTGCATTTTACCTCTATAAAGAGGGCTCTTTACACATCAGATCTTATTTTAAGTGATTTAACACTCTTCACAACCCTGGGAGGTAGTTGTTGTCCTGGAGTGGGGACAGGGGTTGCCACAGAGTGAAAGGACAGAAGTTGAACTGGATTAGGTTACAAATGAATTGTGAAAAACTGACTCTTTAATACAACATTTTCTAAAATGTTTCCGACTAGGGCAGCTTGGTCACTTTCGGGCCTTGAGTAAAATAACAATCTTAGTAATAATGCCTCGCAGTCATGACGTAAGACTTTGTGCTCCATTTCCATGTAGAACCATATTTTGGGAAGCCACCTGCCTCTCTGTGCCACAGCACCATCCAGCAGGCTCACTCCTGCCCCTGCCAGTCTCCCAAACACTGGGGCTAAATTTTGTTCTTTTGAATAGGCTTCAAAGTGCAGTGGCGCGATTCGGCTCACTGCAACCTCCACCTCCTAGGTTCAAGCAATTCTCCTGCTCAGCCTCCCGAGTAGCTGGGATTACAGGTGCAAACCACCACACCTGGCTAATTTTTGTATTTTTAGTAGAGACGGAGTTTCCTCATGTTGGCCAGGCTGGTCTCAAACTCCTGACCTCAAGTGATCTGCCCACCTCAGACTCCCAAAGTGCTGGGATTACAGGTATGAGTCGCTGCACCTGACCCCTCATGGGACTTTATTGTCTACAACCAGCTGAAGGAATGAGGTGGATTCACCTTTGTCAATGGTGGTCCAAGCTTCAGCTCTGGCCTGGTCCACTTTCATCTCTGGCCTGGACCACCTTCATCTGTGGCCTGGATCACTGCAATAGCATCTTAGCTCTTCTCCCTGCTCCATGCTTATCTCTAGGGCCTGTTCTCAACCCAGCAACCTGAGCTGTTGTAATAATAGGATGGATAACGGATAATGTCCCTGCTCTGCTGAAATCCTCCAATGGCTTCAATTTACACTTAGAACCAAATCTGAAAATCTCCCAGGGCTCTGAAAGTCTCCATAACTGGGCATCATCTCCCCTCCCCTCTCTGACCTCTGTCTCCTGCCCCATTTTTCCCCATCAGTGTGCTGCACTCAATCTGAACGAGCTCCTGCCTGGAGTGCTCTACCCCTGTCTCCGCAGAACTCACGTTATGACTTCACCTAGCTCCCTTGCTAAGGTCACCTCCTCAAGGCTGCCCTCCCTGATGTACTATGTGAAGCACTCCCCTCGCTCTCCATCTTTTCATCCTGCTCAGGGTTCTATTTGTTGACTGTCTCCCTCACAAGACAGGAAGCTCCAGTATGGCAGGGAACCTGGCTTTTGTTCACTGCTGTTTCCTCAGCACCTGAGTCAGTGCTGGGCGAATAGGAAGCTCTCAATAATCATCTGTTATATGAATGAATAATATTTTGACTGAGTTGACTTGATTTTCTGTCTAAACTGACCAGATGTTTTAGGATTGTTTGCACAGCCAATGCAATTTCTTAACCAGCCATCAAATACGTATTTACTGGCAAGTTCTTCTGTAATTCACACCCAGGTGGAGGTGAGCTAGAAACTTAGCTTGTGAACTATCTATAAAGTCAAGAATTAAATGCAACCACCTCCTTTTCCTTTCCAAGGACTCATTTGCATATCTTCCTCTTGGGTCTCCCTTCTTTTGATTTGCCCGAACCCCAGGAGTTTCCTCAGGGAGAACCTACTCTGGTTTCCCACCTCCACCCAATGCTGATACTCAAAACAGGGGACACTTCTCCCCTCAACAGAGAGACCTGCTTTCAGTCCCACAGAGGCTAAAACTTAGAGGGGAGATGACTCTTTCTTTGACTCCAGTTCCCTCCAGGTGTCCCCCACATCACAGTTCTCATGGAATCCTTCCATGGGTTTACACACCCAGCCCTTCCTGGGGCCCAAGCTGGCCCCAAGAGCCTGACATTAGGGCACAGTCCAGCAGCACCACACCCCATTGCCACTCCTTGATGTGGGCTAGCTTCTCTTTAACCCTCAGAACAAAAACACTCCTATTCTATCCTGACCCAGTACCCTAGGGCTACCCCATTTGTGAGCCTGTCTCTCAGTGAGCCCAAGATAGCCTCAGAAGAGGGCCAACCAGCCCTTCCTCTGCTGAGTCATAGATGGCAGCTCCTTTCACCAAAGGAAAAATCAGGAAGAAATACTTGCTTACCATCCAGCATAACACCTCTTTGGAAGGTTCTTGACTATATTTGTAAATAGAAAACAGCTTTTTAACAACTCCACTTTTTATTTAAGTCCTTGAATTTCACAGATGACACTTGTGGCATTTAGTAACAATCTCTTATTAACATGTGGGATTGCCTTTATACAAAATTTTAAGATAAACCTAGGAGCCAGTGGTGACTCACGCCTGTAATCCCAGCAGTTTGGGAGGCCAAGGTGGGAGGATTGTTGGAGCCCAGGAGGTCGAGGCCAGCCTGGTTAACATGGCAAAACCTCATCTCTATAAAATTTACAAAAATTAGCTGGACTTGGTGACAGGCACCTGTAGTCTCAGCTACTCAGGAGGCTGAGGTGGAAGGATCACTTGAACCCAGGATTCAAGTGCAGTGAGCCAAGATTGTACCACTGCATTCCAGCCTGGAAGGCAGAGAAAGATCTGCCTCACACATACACAAAAAAAGGTAAGTCAAGGGCAGACCAGCACTTTTTCTCCCTCTTTTCTTTGTTTTCAGTCTCTGGATGTCTTTGGATGAGTCCCATAACACCTCTAGTTCTTGGTTTCCCAGCCTGTACTATTGGAAAGTGATCTCTTCCCTACATACCTTACAAGTTTATTTGGGACCAAGTAAGAATCTGTGTGAACAAAGTTCATACACTGTGAACACACAAAGGTAAAATATTTTTCATTAGATTTTTAGTGCTCAAAGGCAGTGATGCCCAAACAGCTGTGCATCAGAATTGATAGGAAAGTGTGTCTGAATGAAAGATTCCTAGGCCTTATTTTCAGAAATGATTTATCCAGTTGCTCAGATGCAGGACCCTGTTGTCTGTTCTGTAGGTTCTGTAGTAATGCCTCCTGTTCTTTCAGGTTTGGGAATACTGCTCTACGGACCAAACATCTATACCTTCAAGTGAACCTAGGTCAGTGAGCAACCACCCCAAAAATCCTATCCCTTTGAGAAATAAAAGAGATACTTTAAATCCTATCTCTCTTTGAGAAATAAAAGCTTTGCACTCATTAAAAATTTTAAGGCATCTAAGACCAAGTGGGAAATCTATTTTTCTTGTAGAGAATCTTTGACAATTATTTGAAGTTACCCCATGTGAGAGCTCTGGTAAGTGACTGTAATTTAGGTACATTCTGACCATATGCAACTTGGTACGTCTAAAAGTAAGTTGGGCACATGATAGGAAGTGAGGAAGGTCCTAGATTTTTTTGTGGAGTGAGAAAATGGGAGATGAGATATACTTCAAAATAACCATATTTTGTGAAGATTTGATTGTTTTGGACATATTTATTTATCCTTGTAAGTGGTTTTAGGGCATTGCTAGTCTGTAACTCTCTGGTGCATGTATATTAATTACACCTGAAAAAATCCTGTTGGGTGAGTGCAGAAGCATTTGGTATACATAAAACTCAAAAGCCATTTTATAAGCTGTCTTCAAACAAGGAAGTTGAATTTTCCCAGAATCAAATTGGCTCACATTTCAAGAGAAACTCAGAACTCACAAAATATCCATTGCATTTTTTCTATGCCTAGCTAAACTCTTCTTTGTATTTTTTTCACTTTTGCTTTAAGTGAGTGTACACTGCTATAAATTCAGGTGGCAGCTCTCCTCAGTAGAGATAAGATTGGACGTTTCACCTATCAGAGGACTTTGGGGGCTTTGTTCAAGTTCTCTTGCATCAGATTTGAAGGCATAATTGTTAGACTGTTGTAAACTGAGAAGTTTCTGGAGTCACAGTAACAAGTAGAGACTATGTAGCTGCTTGAAATAGGTGGGTTATGCACTAATCCACAGACGCGAGTCTGCAGAGAAAAGACCTCTATGTCTGCAGAATGGGAGTCAGCAAAAACGAGTCCCCCCGCTTCCCTCTAAAGTTGTAGCAACAAAATGAGCTGGATCGTCTAATTCTAAGGTGGCATGATCAAAGTCCCCAAAAGATACATAAACAGAATTCAAGAAGTTCATAAGGAAAAATCGTATTTTTATATTTACCAACCTCAAACTGAAATTTAGCATTTCCTTTCTTTATGAATATAGGAAACAAATGGTAATAATAATAATTGTACTTGTGACTTTGTCCCCAAGAAGAATCACAGATTTTTTTATAACTTATTACAGATGTGAGTCATCTCAAAATATTATTTACACTCATCACTACTTGGAAATTTCTGTAGTTATTAGACCCGCCTCTTGATCTTATTTATTGTAATCATAAAGAAACACCTTATGTGTCTGTATCACATATTTCTTAATATTTGATAACTACATATCCATATAATTGGCTTCCTTTGAGATCCTATACATTTTGATTTTTGCATTGAAAACATTATTCAAAGAAGTGTTTCCCAGACTAGGAAAGGGCTCATAAATCAGATGAAGTTAAGAACCCTTAAACTAGAATTTGTTTCTCTGCGGTACATTATGTGAAACCTACATTTCTCTTGAGAGGACTGCAGGTTACACAGGTGAACTGATTTGCCAAAATAAGACAATTAATGAAAACAACCTGAAAGTCTTAGAACTGGGGAATGGATAAACAGATGTTTCAGTATTAAAAAAGAATAAGCTACAGATACTTGCAACAAGACAGATCAACTACAAGCGCATTTATGAAAAGTAGAAAAAGCCAGACTCAAAAGGCTGCATACCATATGATTCCACTTATAAGACACTATTTCCAAGTCTAAACCATCATTGGTTGGCCAAGGGTAGAAAGCGGGGAACAAGGATTGCCAACAAAGAGGGACAGGGGACTTTGGGGGCTTATACAATTCTTGTGTTTCAATATATGTGAATTGTACCTTAAAATACTCTAAATGTAATCCATATGCTAGTTACCTGAATATTCCTCATCTTCTAGCTCTCTCTCGGTCTCACCTGGCTCCCTCTGCTCTAACCACCTGCATCTGCCCCATCTCAACCCTACCTCCACCTGCTACTCTCTTTGCTCCTCTTTGTCTTAGCCCAGGTGAATGCAGCCTCTTTTCTGTGGTTTTTCTAACATACCACCTCCCAGAAGGCAGTTGGACATAGTTAGGACATAGTTTATAGCCAAACCCAAACACTTCTGAAAGTGAAAGTGATTACTCTGGGGACACAGGTGCAAACCATGAGGCTATCCTGGAAAACTAGGATCCACAGCTCCTTGCTATGGGAGATGCTCACTCAAGGTTTGGGGCCAGTGATGGGCAGCGGGTTGGGGGCTGGTCCCTGCCCATGTCATCCCGAATCCTCTCTCAGCTTGCCCTCTTGCAACCCCCAAATCCCTCTTCATTTATTGTGCAAAGCAATTTATCATCCCTCTCTCTGCTTCATTCCTCACCCTGTTTCAAAGTCCAAAAGTCCAACAAGGGGCTCATACTAGTCAGGTCTCTCCCCTGGTATGATTCTACTGTCTGCTCTTGAACCCCCAGAGACAGTAGCAGTCATAGCTAGTGGGTCATGATTATTTAATATGCTGAGCTCTTCCTGTGGCTTATATCACTCCTCCCTTTAAGGCCTCTGTGAGGTAATTAAAATCACTATGCCCATTTTACAGATAAGCAGACTGATGTTCTGCAGCATCAAATAACTCTGGAAAGCAGCAGAGCTAGGAGTTCAACCCAGGTGTCTGAGACAGCAGGTGCCCAGCAGAACCCTTACATCAGGCCAACATTGCCCTTGCCTTGTTCGGGGCATGGAACACAAGTTTGCACGGAGCCAGTGTTTGCTGTCTGCCTGCCCCCACTCCACTGGCATGATTGCATTGTTTAAACAACCAAATGAACTCAACAGCTGACAAATAACCCAGTGGTTTCCATTGTATTTGGAGCTGTGTGAGCTCAAATGATCAGTGATGAGATCTGCCAAAGTGTGAGCTCATGAACTCCGGCTCAAGAACCAGGAGAATGTTTCTCCTCCACTCATGATAACCTTGTTCAGAATTGTGAAGTTGCTTCCCCTCAAGGCATTAAAACTTAGACTTGACACCACACCAGTAATTTCTCTATGACTCCAGATCTGTGAATGCAAGCTGAAAATGTAAATGGAGAATTCAGGTATTATTCTAACTTTTCCGTGGCTAAATGTGGAGAGTTAGAAATGCCTCCCGGGCAGATTTAAGTTTTCCATTTCATCCAAAAGCTTGATAGTAAGGCAAAAACACGATGGCTTTATATAACTGATGTTCCCTTCTTTTTTAATGAATTTGTTGACAAGCTGGAGGGTAGGTACTTGAAATGTGTTTTTCTCATAGAAGTGAGATTGATAAATGGTGATTAGGTGTCCAGAGACGTTCATTCATGTGAGTCCTGGGAAGAGAGGGCCGAAAGGGGAGGATGGAAAAAAAGAGAGTTTCATTCTCCTTTCTTGGACCCCAAATCAATCTACCATAAATGTTTGTAAAATGAGCAAGTCTCTGGAATCTTCCCACCCACTTCTCTGAGGGCGTAATGTTATACTTGAGAATTGCAGGCTCTTGGTTTCCTCTTACACATGAGGAACTCCCAATCTGCCCAGTCTCCCTCCCTTCATCATCCGATCACCTGCCATTCCTCCTGAAATCAAAACTCTTATCCTGTTACCGAGTGTAAGTTCTATGAAGAGTTTTGAAGCTAGAATAGCAAACTCTTTTATGGTGCTGACGATATGCCAGGCACTACTATAAACACATAACATACATTAGCTCATATGATTAATATAATCCTTGACGTAAATGCTAACGATGTAAAGATGTGGGATAGAGAAGGTAAGCAATTTGCCCAAGGGCACACCGTCGGGAAGTGGTAGAGCCCCACAGTGCAGAGTGTACCCAGACAGCCTGGCTCCAGCGTCTGTGAACCTAACCCCATGAACGTAACCCTTCCTAAGGCTGGGGAAGCATGTGCCTGGTTGCAAGCATTGTGCCATGTGTGCATGCATTTAGCAGTCATGCACTGGGACCTGCTGGTTGCCAGCCACTGTGCTGGGGCCAGGGACACAGGGGTCACAAGGCCATCTAGTCTATGTCCTTGTGCAGCCACATTCCTGGGGGGCTTCAGACAATTAGACAAACAATGACAACATGAGGAAGTAAATGTTCTGCATATCTAGAAGTATTTAGGAGGAATGCCCAACTGGGACCCGGGGCCAGGCCAGGTAGATGTGGGGAGGGTTGGTCAGCTCTGAGGTACACCTGAAGGATGAATAGAGGTTTTGCTGGCCAGGAAAAAGGTGGGAGATGGCATTCCAGGCAAGGAAAGGGCATGGGAAAAACCCAGAGCAAGGAGTATGCCAGGGAAAAAAGTTGTCTCAGTGAGGATGGAGCCAAGTGTGAACAGGGACAGCAGGCAACTGAGAGGCCTGGAGAGGCAGGCAAGGACTTCCCTTGGTTCTTACCTTTTAAATTTCTTTCATTTTTAGAGACAGGGTCTCACCCTCTTGCCCAGGTTGGAGGTACAGTGGTGCAATCATGGCTCACTAAAGTCTTGCACTCCTGGGTTCAAGCAATCTTCCTGCCTTAGCCTCCCGAGTAGCTGGGACCAGAGGCACAAGCCACCACTCTTGGCTAATTTTTTATTTTCTATTATTTGTAGAAATGGGGTCTCACTGTGTTGCCCACGCTGGTCTCGAACTCCTGGCCTCAAATGATCCTCCCACCTCAGCCTCCCAAAGTATTGGGATTATAGGCATGAGCTACACACCCAGCCAAGGACTGCACTTTGAAGGGCCCCACAAGCCCCATCAGAAAGTCTGGGCTTTATCCGAAGAGCATTAAGGCACCCCAAGGGGCTGTCCACTGTGGGGTGGTATGGACCGCTGTGCATGTAGAACACGCAGGAGATGAGTTAGGAGGATGCAGTAGCAGTCCCAGGGGATGAAGGTGGCCTGGATGATGCCTTGGCCCCCACTCTCCACAAATCTAATGCAACCGCTTCCTGAAATCGAATGCAACCGCTTCCTGAAAAGTGGAGGCTCCAACCTTGGGAGTCCAGGACCTGGAAATTGTGCTGGGCTCAACATCAAAGAGTAATGGAGTCGGGGGTGTTGTCTGAAAAGGGCCTGACCAACTGCGGGGCTGTGATTTTTTTCCACCAGCAATTCTCAACCAGGGGCAATGTGCCAATGTCTGGAGACATTTTTGGTTGTCACAGCATGTGGGGGAGTACTACTGGTACCATGCGACCAGCCAGTGTTGCTCAAGGCTTTCTCTTCTTTCCTTTCCCACATTCCCAGAAAGGCTACAGGGCACCACTGGCCAGAGTTGGCTGGCGGCTCAATGCTGGGAAAATAACAAAACAGAACTGCTTATATTTACTTAAAGAAACACTGAAAGAGTAAACAAGAAATTGATCTAAATGGTTATGTAGGGGAAAGTGTGAGGGTGGGAATGATTCAACTCTGTGAATACTTTTGTAGAGTGTTTTTGACTTTTGATTCCTGTGCACTGATTACCAATTCAAAAATAATATTATTTTTAGCCGGGCGAAGTGGCTCACGCCTGTAATCCCTGCACTTTGGGAGGCCAAGACAGGTGGATCACCTGAGGTCAGGAGTTCAAGACCAGCCTGGCCAAAATGGTGAAACCTTGTCTCTACTAAAAATACAAAAATTAGCGAGGCATGGTGGCACTCGCCTATAATCCCAGCTACTCAGGAGACTAAGGCAGAATCACTTGAACCCAGGAGGTGGAGTTTGCAGTGAGTCGAGATCACACCACTGAACTCCAGCCTGGGCGACAGAGTGAGAGATTCTGTCTTAAAATAATAATAATAATAAAGAAAGAAAAAATGTTTTTTTAAAGAGATTAGCAATTCAGATTTCCAAACGTTAATCCCTTCTGGCCTTTATTTGTAAACTCTGGGGTTTTTTTTTCTTTTTCTTTTTTTGAGACAGAGTCTCTCTCCGTCATCAGGATGAAGTGCAGTGGCGCCATCTTGGCTCACTGCAACCTCTGCCTTCTGGGTTCAAATGATTCTCTTGCCTCAGCCTCCCGGGTAGCTGGGATTGCAGGTGTGCACCACCACACCCAACTAATTTTTGTATTTTTAGTAGAGACGGAGTTTCACCATGTTGGCCAGGATGGTCTCGATCTCTTGACCTCATGATCCGCCCCCCTCGGCCTCCCAAGGTGCTGGGATTACGGGCATGAGCCACCACGCCCGGCCAACTCAGGGTTTTTCTAATGACTTCTCTTCTTAATGAATCTGCAGCATCTTTATTAAAACTCCATTCTGGCTGATTCATATACCTCCTACACTGTACTTCATACATGTTTCACATGCTTCTTGTAAAATTTACACAACTGATGTAGACCCTATTTTTTTAAAAAGGCCCAACCTTCCCTTTAGACTTTACTGAAGCCAACAATGGACTGGTTTCAGTGAGCCTTGTTTTGTTCCAGGGCTTACCTGTGAAATGCATTTATTCCACCAGGAAGCTTTTGAAAAAATCAGTCATCTGATCCCTTCTTGGTATCCATAGGCTCTGGGAGGTCAAAGTTCCTGTTTTCTTCCACTGGCATCATCCCTTCACAAGCCTTTTTAAGTGCTGCTGTGGCTTGTCAGGAGGGCGGATCATATATCCAAGGTATATAAGCCCCCCTTTCAGGACACGTTCATCTGTGAAGTGGTTTTTGGCAGGTGATCAGCCTCCAGGAATTTAAGGCCTTGACTTGCTGGCAAAAGCCCTAGATCATGGGACCCAAGCTCCCTGATCTGGTGGGTCAGCCTTGGAATTCATGACGCACCTGACTGTATCAGGCAGGCTGGCATGCTGCTTCTGTGCTCAGATAAGTGGAATCAAACGCTTCCCAAGTTTCCAGGGGCTGGCCCTTGGTGCCAGCGGGCTTCCTTTGGAGGTGATGTAAGGCAAACAGAACCCTGAGTCCTAGATTTGGGAGCAAAGTGGGATTCATCAGCAAAAAGCGGACTTCGTGCTGGAGGAAATCCAATGCCCTGTCCAGGAGGGAGTTTTCCATTTCTCTAGGATTTGAGGAACATGCAATGCCATCAGAGGACACTTCAGTACCAGGATTCTTCCCCCTGGGGACAGCACGAATTTTTTCACTGAAATCATTTCAAAGTGCAATAGTTTTAATGATGCTGAAATAGCCAGCTGTGAACACTGAAATTATGGCATTAGGGCCCCTTTGTAAGAGGTAACTTAGTAGCTAAATTGGCTTGTTTTCATGAACTCATGAAAACTTCATTTCACAGATACATTGAATAAAACCTGTAATGGGAACTAAAATCTTAGTCTGTCCATATAATTTTTCTCTTAATGGAATCTTGTGCCAATAAGTTAAACATAAAGTTTCTGGTTTAACAGCATAAGAGAAAGAAACATATAATGAAAACTGTGAATTGGGTGGTATTATACTATACAGGGGAGTTTGACGTTATCCAGCAAAATTGTATAAGCATTTGCTGTTTGACCCAGCAATCCCACTCCTAGGAACCTTTCTCAAAAGTACACTGGCAAAAAATGCAAAGGAGATACGTGCACAAGCTACTCACTGAAGTGCTGTTTTTATTAGCAAAAGGCAGGAAACAAACCAAATGTCCATCAATAAGGAACTGGTTAAGTTAGAAACTGGTTGAGTAAATTAGGATATTTGCGCGCAATGGAGATGAGTGAGTAATTGTTCCCTATATCACTATGGAATCGTTTCCAGGGGACAGTTTCAAGTGAAAAAAGGAAGAGCGAGAGAAGAGTAAAAAAGGTTGAGATGGGGTACACACACAAGCACACGTTGTGTTGGGACACGCAGGCCAGGAAAGAGGGAGATGAGAGACCTCTAGCTCTGGTCTCCAATGAGTCCAGAGAAAAACAGCAGAGATGGTGTCTCTGAGCAGAATTCTAGAGTTTCGGGTTGTCTTCTTCTTTCCTAGGCTGTTCCTGGATCCCTGAGTCCCTCAGTGGCAGTCTACTCTGAGCATCATCTCTAGGTTCTGACCCCCAAAGGCAACATCCAGCTATTCATATCATGGCAACATCATGCTTCCCTGCAAGTGTCATTAATACTCTTCTACCGTAGAGGGGCTCTTCAGAGGAAAGGGTATAAATTAGCAGCCAGGCTTGTTCACTAGGGGGCATTTTATAGGATCATAAATGGTAATGGAAAAAGGACTTGGAAGGTAAAATAAATGAACATAGGTACAATTCTTTTGCTACAATTTTTGTGACAAAAAACCCAGCCAGATGCGGTGGTGCACACATGTAATCCCAGCTCAGGAGGCTGAGGATCTCTTGAGCCCCAAAGTTCAAGACCAGCCTGGGCAACATAACTGGACCCAGTCTCAAAAATAAACTAAAATAGGCCTGAACCCTCTAACGTGCATCTAGAGAGACGTCCAATGCTCTCACTGATATCTGAATAAATTGCCAGGCGTAATAGTCATTCCTGTGGTCACTGTGGTTGTCTCCCTATCATTCAGCCACACCATGGCCAGGAAGTGTGCAGACTGGTCTCTGCTATAGGGCTGAGTCCTGGGATCATTCCACCACGTGCATTTCCATTCACAGCCAACCACACCTATCACCCATGGCACATGTGATGGTGGCACCCAGCACCCAGAGCCAGGCAGGACTCGCCGCTGGTGCTCTCTCCTAGCTGGGAACCAACCCAGGAGGCTGTAGGTTTGAGCACTCCTTCTTGGTTCCCTAGGGACTGGAAGTTGCACGCACTGTCAGCCAGCCACGGCTAAAGAAAGTGAGAAGTGAGGGAGTGAGCGAGAACAGAGAAAGTCCCAGGGCTGGTGTTCCACTAGCGTGCTGTGGCTCTAGTGACCACCTCTGCCTCACAGGTCTTGCAACTGAGATACAAAAACTTTTGATTCTGTGGCTTTAATACCAAGCTCAGCTCTGTAGGTCTTTGAAGTGAGCCCATTCAAGCCAAAGATTTGAGACCTTTGGACATTGTGAGGAATCACAACATGACCAAAGGCAGGTGGGGACTTGAATCTGCACATTAAGGGAAGGAAGCCTGCCCCAAAGGCATCACACATGACTAGGCAGCAGGTGGGTGACTGATGAGTCTGGGTTCACATCCTGAAGCCTTGCCTTGTGGGTGGGGACCATGCTTTACTGTGAGCCCTGCACCTGCTCTCAAGCCCTTCAAGGTGCCTTTTCCTCTCTACTAATGATCTGAGCAATGGACTTTTGTAACAGATCCCGGGGCACTCTAGGCTACCACCCAAGGCACTGCTTTTCTGCCATCCAGGTATCTGGGAAGTCAATTCATAATCAGTAGGTTTCTTGGAAAACATGGACTAGGGGTACAAAGAGGCATTTATCATCGATTATGAGAGAAGTCAGAAAACACAGTGCCAGCCTCAATGGCCCTGGGTGCTGAGATGCTGTGTCCAACACTTTCTGACCTTCTCCCTTTTTAAAAAAATTCTAGACTCCATGCTGTTCCCTTGATCTTTCTTCAGCTGTTGTAAATATTGCCTAAGCCACAGGTTTCTCCCAAGTTCAGTAGGTCCACTGCGACTTCCTAAGACCAAGCTTACATTAATCTGGAGAAGGTGGTGCAGGATTCAGGAGGACGAGAGAGACCTCAGGTTGAAACAGGAGAGTTTTTATTGAGTGTACTCAGGCCCAGCTGACTCAACGTCCAAAAGACTGGGCCCAGAACAAAGACAGCACCTGACTTTTATACACACTTTACAAAAGGGGGTGGGCTAGCTTGAAGTAAGCTTACAGAGGTGTGAAAGCAGGGATACTGAGGCAGGACAAAGACAGGATTGCACATGACTGTTGCCAAGCAACCCAGATGTCCGTTATCTAGTTTTGCCTGGGCACGGGCTTATCCTACAACCTTTACTCTGGTGCCCAGGCAGCTGTAGTTTGGGCCTACTCAGGCTTCTTATGACCTTTGTTGTACTTCTTAGAGAAAACAGAATACTTGAAGTCACTAGTTACAGAGAAGAGGAACCTACAAACTCATTCCATAAAACAAAGGAAATTTTTTTTTCTATGTTGAGGGAGTGCTGGGAGAGTCTTCAGAGCACATTAGATAACATTATTAGGACCTTTCCTGGGTCTGGGCTGTGCCTGTTGCTGCCTCTGGGACAAGTCAGCCTAATACAGGAAAACTTTTTTTTTTAATTTTATTTTTTTTAATTTCCAGCCTCAAAGGAACCAACCCATCTTAGAGACTTCTGCAGACAGCCCGTCCCCCTGTTAGGTGACGATTTTACCAGTGTAGACCTCCCAGGATGCATTATCACTGCCAGCATCTGAGGCACTTGCAGTAACCACTTTACGCGGACCTGAATCATGAATGCTTTCCATGGAAGTGGCTCAGAGGAAAAACTATTTTCAAAGCAAGAATTGGCAGGGCACTGGAACTGATTGGATGTGCAGTTCAAGCAAGAAGGAAGAATCAAAAGTGATGGAGAAGTTGAGTTCCTGAACACCAGAAGGTTTATGGACATGGAGCTGGGCTGGAGAGGCTGAAGCTGTCCTGAGGTGGGGGAAATTTAAAGGAGTGGGAAAGGTGTAGGGGACAACTGTCCTCTTCGCCATCCAGAATCTAGTCACCCTTCTAGTAAGCCAGAACCCTAAAGTTTCTCCAATGATCTCACAGAGTCAATGGACATGAACTTGAATAGAACAGGTTGTGTGAGCTGCTGCAACCATCTCGTCACCACGTGGAGCCTGAGAAAGGCATGCAGTGGGAGGGGGCAGGGACGAGATGGAGAGAGATCAGAGAGATTAAGAGACTCCTGAAGCAAGCTATATTGGTTCCACCCCAAACTTTTCTGTTACATGAGCCCAACATATTCCCTTTTTTGCGTAAGAAAAGAAAAATAAAATAGAATATTAAACAGTGCAACTGCTGTAGAAAAGTTTGGTGGTTCGTCAAAAAATTAAACATAGAATTATCCTATGACTCAGCAACTCTACTTCTGAGTATACATCCAAAAGAACTGAAAGTGAAACTCGAACCAGTATTTTCACACCAACGTCTGTGACAACATTATTCACGATAGCCAAAAGGTAAAAACAACCCCAGTGTCCATTAACAGTTAAATGGATAACAAAATGTAGTATGCACATGCGATGGAATATTGTTTAGCCATCAAGAGGAATGAAATTCTGATACATGCTGCAGCATGGATGAGCTTTGAAAATATTGTGCTAAGTGAAATAAGCCAGGCACAGAAAGACAAATGTCATGTAACTGCACTTATATGAGGGACCTAGAATAGTCAAATTCATAGAGATAGAAAGTAGAATAGAGGTTACTAGGGGCAGGGGTTGGCGGGGTAGAGAGGCAGAGCTGTTGTTTAATGAGTACAGAGTTAACATTGGGGGAAAATATTTTAGGTACAGATAGTGATGATGGTTACACAACACTGGGAATGTATTTAATGCCACTGGATTGGATGCTTACAAATGGTTAAAATGATAAATATTGTATATATTTTGCCACAATTTTTTTAAAAAACAGAAATTTATTATCTTGCAGTTCCAGAGACTAGAAGTCTGAAATCAACATGGGGGTGGTGAGGGTGAAAAAAAAAAGAGGATCAGAGAGTTTGGACTTTTTTAGTGACAATCTACTCTGATAAACCAAGCACCTTAATTCCCATGGGAATAAGGATATGTATGGTCACCTTTACCAATTGACTGACTGTTTCCTCGGGGTCTCCGATGAGTTGGCTGTCTGGCGCAGGGTGCGCAACAGTTCTTAAAGCCACACATCTGTCCAAAAGCTCAAAGAGGCAATAGTACATCTTACACTATTGCAGATCTTCCAGTAAGTACATATATATATATATACACATATATATCTCACTGTAGTGCTGGGAGTAACATGGTGGCCTCAACAACCCTGACAAATTGCCCTGTAACAAAACAGCACTGTGGGAAGTCACCTTTACCAATCATTGGTGCATCATAACGAGAGTCTCCTCTTTCTTCTATTCAGGGTTATTTGAGTTCTTTTGCTAATAGAACTATGGCATCTGGCCTGGGAACATCAAAAGGCAACAAAACTCCTAATCATCAGGGGAAGAGTCAAGTCTCCCTGCCCCAGGAGTGATGACTTATTACAACAGCTCTGGGTTGGTGCTGATGGGTTTGCATGTTCCCCTTCAGAATCCATCCTCTGTGGACTTGAACCTACCAGGGGATCATGGTGAATTCTTCCAAGGTCTGGGGAGGGGTTGGTGCTCTAGGCCTCTGGGAATTTCCAAACGATGTCTCTCTGAAGGAGGGCTGCCAGCCAGCAGGTTCCAACAGGGTCACACCATCCCCATCCACCAGCTCCTGGGATTTGCAGAAACACAAAAACAACTTTGCATCAACAGTCCATCTGAAACCCAGAGAAAGTGTCACCAGGCCTTTCACCAAGATGTGAAGCCTCTGCCTGGCCCAGAGGGACACATGTGTACTCCAGGCTATATTCTGAACCCTCATGCCTGTGACCGGGCCATGCCTCACATGTCGTTCCTACTAAACTGTCTTGATCATGTCCAGCCCCTGTGGTAATCCATTCTCCCTTTTGGTTTTGAAACAGGGTCTCTCGTTGTTGCCCATGCTGGAATGCAAAGGCACGACCACAGCTCACTCTAAACTCAAACTCCTGGGCCCAAGGGATCCTCCCACGTCAGCCTCCCAAGCAGCTGAGACCACAAGTGCGCACCACCACACCCAGCTAATTTTTTTGTTTTTTAAACCAGGTACTGTGAGTGCTCATCTGATTTTGGGCTCTAACAAAGGTGTTTTTTGTGTGTGTGTGGAGATAGTTGTTAAATTGGTGCCTTGCTGGGTGGATGATGGGTGGAGCCTTCTATTCTGCCATCTTGCTCCCCCTCTCTCCTCCTTTTTATTTTTTTAAATAAAAAGGGGGTTTCACTATGTTGCCCAGGCTAGTCGCAAACTCCTGGGCTCAAGTGATCCTCTGGCCTCCCAAAGGGCTGGAATTACAGGCGTGAGTCACTGAACCCAGCCCATCTACTCTCTTAGTGTTCCCATCCCCACACTGTTCTGTCTTCCCTTTACCAGTTTATCCTGTTCTCAACTTTGGTCCAGATACAATGCCATTTTTGTGGACCAACCTTCCTCATCTTCGCTGAGGTCATACCTGGGTTCAAACACCAGCTGAGGCATCACAACCTCTATGACCTTGAGTAGCCATTCATTTTTTCAGGTATGCATCTGTATGATGGGCTTGATAGTTCCATCTGTTTCAGGCAAGGTTCCCTTGCAGTCACAGGAACCACTCTAACTATTTTAAGCAGAAATGGATTTCATACAGGAGTAGTGTGCTTACAAAACCTTCATATGGGTCAAAGAAGCAGGCTAGAGAAGAGGCCTGCAGGAAAGACTCATAAAACAATACTACAGGACTAACCCACCAGGGAAGCCACCTCTTTTAACTCAAGCACAAAACTCTAGAATCAGGAAGTGGCACAGCCCCAGGACCTCTGAATCAACCTTTGCTTCCAGTGATGTAACACCTCAACTGTGATGGAGATCGGGGCTACCATGACAATGTTTACCCCCATGGCCCCTCCACACCGTCTAGATCTGCACCAACAAAAATATATATGCCCCTTACTGCCACTCCCTTTGCACTTAATTCAGTTCCAAAGTCAGCTCTCTCATGGCTGCACCTAATCAGCAGCTTCCAAATCATATGTGGAGCACTGTTTGCAAGGCAGGCTGGGAAATACAGTTTCTGTCTCTTCAGCTCTGTAGAGAAGAAAAAGCAGAAGAAGGTTGCAGTGAATGGATGAGGTCTCACTCACCTCAGAGAGGTGTTGTGAAGAGTGCAGCAAGACTCTGACATCCTCATCAGTTTATTCATTCATTTACTCGGCAAATGTTTATTGCCAGTTATTGCACCAGGAGTTCAATGATGAATGACGCACAGTCCGTGCCCTCAGGGAGCTTACAGTCTATGCTATGGGCTGAGTTGTGTCCCCTTTCTCAAATTCTTATGCTGAAGCCCTAACCTCCAATGTGACTATATTTAGAGCTATGGTTTTAGGAGGTAAAGCTAAACAGGGTTATGGGGTGAGATCCTAAATTGATAGGATTGGTGACCATATTAGAAGAGAAGCAGACACCAGGGCCCTCTTTCTCTGCACACACACACACAATGGAACTGCACTGGAGGATACCTCAAGGCAGCTGTCTGCAAGCCAGGAAGGGTCTTCACCAGGAATGGAGCCATGCTAGTCCCATGATCTCAGAATTCCAGTCTCCAGAGCTGTGGGAAAATACATTTCTGTTGTTGAAGCCACCAGTCGGTGGTACTTTGTTATGGCAGCCTAAGCAGATTAAGACAGTCCTGGAGGGTTCAAGCCAGAAAGCAGGCAAGTCCAGCACAGGCTGGTAAGTGCTAGTGGAGGACAAGCACCAAGAGCTCTGAGAGCACAGAAGAGGGGCACCATTATAAGCCTTAAGGGGCCAAACGAGACATTTGGGAATCTAAGGGTAATGCCAAGGTTCAGAGCGAGGAGAGATCCTGACATGATTCCAAACACAAGCAAGTCAATAGAGCTAGAAATGCCCTATTTCTAGAGTGTTTGAGGAGTTTGCAAAGGAAGGGGTGAGTGATCAGGCTAGAGCAGATCCTTCTAGGATGGAATCATTGGAAGGACTCAAAGGCATGCCACAGGTGCACTCGTCTACAGCTTTAATAAAGGTGAGGGATACAGCACGTCAGGAAAAGAGAATGGAGGCAACCTAAGAGAGGCTAGAAAACTTAGGCACAAACCCTCGCTGTCCTTTCTCATTTGCACAGCATGAACTCGGTCTTCAGAATGACCCACCAAATGTGTGCACATTACCTTGATTGAAAGGGAGCTTTTGCAACTCTGCAGAGGGATCTTTTAGAGGCAGATGAGGCTGTGTAACTGATTAAAGCAGATGCTACCATCAATCTATACATCCTGAAACAGTGTAGACAAGCCAGCCCCCAGTGCTGCTGGCAGAGCTGCAAACTTTAAATGGCACCTTGTAAATCATCTCATCTTTGTCTACTGCAAGAGCCAGTACCAGACAGGGTGAACAACCATTCTAGATTGCCCGGACCGAGGGGAGTGTTTCAAGAAGACAGGATTTTCAGTTCAAAAACCGGGAAATATTAGTTTGGTGCAAAAGTAATTGCAGTTTTTACCATTAAAGGTAAAAACTTTAATGTTTTTAAATATTAAAAGGTTTTTGCTGGCTGGGCACAGTGGCTCATGCCTGTAATCCCAGCACTTTGAGAGGCCAAGGCGGGTGGATCACTTAAGGTCAGGAGTATGAGACCAGCCTGGCCAACATGGTGAAACCCCATCTCTACTAAAAATACAAAAAATTAGCCGAGCATGGTAGTGCATGCCTGGAATCCCAGCTACTCGGGAGGCTGAGACAGGAGAATCACTTGAATGTGAGAGGTGGAGGTTGCAGTCCAGCCTGGGCGACAGGGCAAAATTTTGTCAAAAGATTTAAAAAAATTTAAAAAAAAAAAGGTTTTTGCCATTACCTTTAATGGTAAGAACCACAATGACTTTTGCACCAACTACAAGGGAAATAGCCTTATCTTACACAAGATAAATGCATGTTCAGATCTCATGGGCACTGTGAGCTGCATGCAGAGATGCTGTGGGTGCCCCACAGAATCCCTGAATCCCCTCTGCTCTCACAAGCCTTGGAGGTCCTGCTGCAGGTACCTTGGATTCCCCTGAAGGCTGTTTCAGCTTCCCTGGGGGACAGGCTGGAAGTGCTGCATAATTAATGACACCAGCAACAGACCTCAATGGGAGTGGGAGGACACACACCCCTGCCTCCTTGCCCTTTGGGTGGGCAACTCTGAGGGTGTTCCACACTCCCCCACAAGAGGGCTCCGCCATGTTGTGCCACCATGGAACAATGGCGGTCCATGGCTCCTTGCTGCATCCTGTCATACTTCCCCACTCCGCTCCCTGTATTTCCCAGGATGGCATCATTTGCACCCAAACCCTTAATTTCAGGGCTATTCTGAGGGAACCCCAGCAAATACCTGCCGCTAAAGATGTTTGACTCTATACGGATTTAGAGAAGGAGGACAAGTAGGGCAGTGGCATCATCACATTTGTATTTTTATTAAGAATAGAGACAAAAATTCCTGACTTCACGAAGCCTACATTTGAGGAAGGAGGCTGTGGTGGGCAGAATAGTGGCCCCTATGATATTATGAGATACTGGTTTTTATCCATGGTTTCCGGCTCGTAACTCCCATAGCTCTTGTTAGAGTGAACAGAATCTCTCTGACCTTCTCCTGCTCTCCTTTCACCTGTCTTAATTGTGGGTCATAAAACTCTTATTCCAGAGAGGGTCCTGCCCCATAACCTGGATGAATGAATACTGCACGGAGAGGCCAAGAAGAGCCTGAGGGCTTGCTGGGCTTAGATGACACTCTTTTTGTCCAATCACCTTCCTTCCTTTCTTCCTTCCTTCCTTCCTTCCTTCCTTCCTTGAGTCTCGCTCTTTGGCAGTGGTGCTATCTCAACTCACTGCAACCTCCGCCTCCTGGGTCTAACTGATTCTCCTGCCTCAGCCTCCCAAGTAGCTGGGACTACAGGTGCATGCCACCATGCCCAGCTAATCTTTGTATTTTTAGTAGAGATGGGGTTTCACCATGTTGGCCAGGATGGTCTCGATCTCTTAACTTCGTGATCCGTCCACCTCGGCATCCCAAAGTGCTGGGATTATAGGCGTGAGCCGCTTGCGCCCGGCCTCCAGTCACATTTATATGTGGTTGTCCATGCTTTAGTCATTCCTATCCAATGAAGTCTCCATAAAAGGCCCAAAGGACAGGGTCCAGTGGTTTCCAGAGAGCTGAGCACATGGAGGTGGACAGGAAAGTGAACAGAAACTCATCCAGGTGCTGGGAGAGTGGTGGGCCCCCACTCCATGGGGACAGAAGCTCCTGTGTTCAGGACCCTTCCAGACCTCATGCTGTGAATCTCCTCCTCTGGCTGTTTCTCTGTATCTTTTAAAATATCCCTTGTAATAAACTAGTGAACATAGGTAAGTGTTTCCCTGTGTTCCGTGAGCCTCTCTAGCAAATTAATCAAAACCGAAGAGGGTGTTGGAAATCTCAGCTGGAAACCAGTTGGTCAGAAGTTCCTGAGACCCGGACTTGGGGCAGGTGGGAGGAGAGGCCAGTCTTGTGGGATTGAGCCCTGGGCCCGTGGTTTCTGAGGCTGTCCCTGGGTAGATAGTGTCAGAATTAAATTGAATTGGAGGACACCCAGCTGGTGTCCGCTGCAGAACACAGAATTGATTGCTTGCTGGTGTGTGGGAAGTAATCCCCATAATACCCACACATTTGGTCACAGAAGTCTTTTTTTGGGGGAGGGGCAAAGTCTCGCTTTGTCGCCCAGGCTGGAACACAGTGGTGCGATCTCGCTGCAACCTCTGCCTCCTGGGTTCAAGGGATTCTTGTGCCTCAGCCTCCCAAGTAGCTGAGATTACAGGGGCCCACCACCACGTCTGGCTAATTTTTGTATTTTTAGTAAAGACAGGGTTTCACCATGTTAGCCAGGCTGGTCTTCAACTCCTGACCTCGAGTGATCCGCCCACTTCAGCCTCCCAAAATGCTGGAATTACAGGTGTG
Organism: Pan paniscus; assembly: GCF_029289425.2. NCBI lineage: Eukaryota > Metazoa > Chordata > Mammalia > Primates > Hominidae > Pan > Pan paniscus. The sequence goes on along the minus strand of NC_073271.2, from coordinate 30,757,101 downwards.
AGCCACCATGCCGAGCCGGCCACAGAAGTCTTCTGTGTTTATTGTTGTTGTGATGCAAGGGCTAAGGAAAAATGCTTTGAGGTTTTTCTTTACACTCCCATGAAAGATGTCCATGCCCTAATTTCCTGGAACCTGTGAATGTTACATGGTAAAGAGGAATGAAGTTTGCAGATGAAATTAAGGCTGCTGATCACCTGACTTTCAAATAAAGAGATAATCCTGGATTGTCTATGAAGGGCCAATGTAATCTTAAGTGTCCTTAAAAGATGACAAAAGAAGGCAGAAGAGTTTTCAGGGTCAGAGAAAGAGATGAAGTGGGCCAGGCGCGGTGGCTCACGCCTGTAATCCCAGCACTTTGGGAGGCCGAGGTGGGCAGATCACCTGAGGTCAGGAGTTTGAGACCAGCCTGGCCAACATGGTAAAATCCCATCTCTACTGAAAATACAAAAATTAGCCAGGCATGGCGGAGGGCACCTGTAATCCCAGCTACTCGGGGGGCTGAGGCATGAGAATCTCTTGAAGCAGGGAGGCGGAAGTTGCAGTGAGCCGAGATCATGACACTGCACTCCACCCTGGGCAACAGAGCGAGACTCTGTCTCCAAAAACAAAAACAAAAAAAGATGAAGTGATGAAAGCAGACGTCGAGATGATGGGATGGCTGGCTTTGAAGATAGAGGAGAGCCTCAAGCCAAAGGGTGCAGGCAGCTTCCAGAAGCTGGAAAAGGCAAAGAAATTGATTCTGCCTCTGAAACAGAACACAGCCTTGCCAACACCTTCATTTTAGTGAAACCCAGTGAGACCCAGTGGGAACTTCGAATTCTAGAATTGTAAATAAATAAATAAATAAAAATCGTGCATTGTTTCAAGCCACTACGTTTATGATTTGTTGTGGCAGCAATAGTTAACAAATACAGGCACAAAAATGGAATGTTTTACAATATTATAATTACAAATCTCCTATGTGAAATGATGATACATGTTATGGAGAAAAATGGATCAGCAAAGTGGGACAGCACTGTGGGAGGAGGAAGGAGATGCAAGAGGTGACACAGCTCATGGCTCCAAGTCCTGCCGTCAGCATGCAGATGACCTACGTGGCAGGGGAGCATCACATTTGGGGATTTGCTCGGTTCCTTCTTCCTTTGGCTTCTCTGTCACAGCTCTCCCCTTGATCCCACAACTCAGCACCTAGGGCATCTCTGGGACTGTCATTTTGGAGCTGGTGCTACACATCCACATTACTATCCCTCAAAGCAGTTGGTTCCATTTGTGGCACAGAGCTCTCCGGTGAAATTGCCCAGATATAAACTTTCAACAGCCTCAGAATTTCATAAGGCATTTTCATTGTCTTATTTCACTGTCAGCGAGAGGTCTTTTAGGCATTTGCTTAGAGTCCACAACTTTAATGGACACAACCCAGTTTCAGTTGGACACCGATTATTGATTCCCTTCAAGATCAGGCTATGATGAACCTTTCTCAGGGTGGGAGCCCCCAGAAGCAGCATAACCACTGTCCACTTGTTAAAATGCAGAGAACCTGCTCATATTCCAGTGGAGAGAGCAAGTTCAGATTTGTTATGAGCATTGAGGAGCTGCTTGGATGGAACTTCAGTCCCCATCCTCCTGAGCAGAGGTATTCAATATTTATGAGCAAGTGACATCACCTGCTGTTTTCTGTTTCATAGGAGTTGATTCGGGTTATCAACAATATATTAGGGTAGCTGTCAACAGGCACGCAGGCTTACAAGCTGGCCCCGTATTGGCACAGAAAGAGCTCAACAGACATTCCCCTTAGCTTGAAAGACCTCACATTCATAGATAACCCCAAAGGGACAGAAATGCCGACACTGAACTGCTGTGTTCTCCTGATGTGACATAACATGCCAATCAAATGTGAAGATGGAGACAGAGGTTGGAGGGATGCAGCCACAAGCCAAGGAACACCAGGAGCCACCAAAGCTGGAAAAGGCAAGGAGGGCTCCTCCCTTTGAGCTTTCATACTCAGGGAGTATGACCCCACTGACACCTGGGCTTCAGACTCCGTCCTCCAGAACCATGAAAGGGTCAGTTTCCATTCTTCCAAGCCACCCAGTTGTGGTACTCTATTAGCGCAGCTCTGGGAAAGTGATCACAGGGCAGTCTAGGTGTGCACAGCTCAGCAGTGACAAAGGGGCAGCGGAGGCTGATGCCGCCTGGATTCCCTTCATCATAGGAATTCTCTGGTGAGGCAAAGTGACTTAGAACCAACCACTCATTAACCAGCTAAAGTACTTCACCAGAGGCTGGTGAGTCTGCTGTGTTGCCCTTAGCACCCCCGCCCCCCTCGGACCTGAAGCAAAGGCAGGCCATGGCTAACTTTCCATCACCTCCCTGCTTCTTGCCCAGTGGGTCTTCCCACCCTGGGTGGAGATGTCCCTTTGAACACACCCTCTTAGCCAGGAGCGCTTCCTAGCTCCAGAGTTGCCCTCCAAAGGCTTCCTCCCACACACTTTTCATGATCAAAGGGATACATCTTTCTGCACTCAGGAAGGAGGGCTTGAAAGCTGCCCTTATTTCCAGATGATGGGGGCAGTCTTTTGGATATAATATTTATCCCCAGTGCCTACAGGGGCACCTGGCCCAGAACAGGCACCCCCTAGGCACTCATTGCATGAGGGTACCCTGCATTTTTTTGCCTATTGCCTACTGTGGGAATTCACATCCAGTACGTGTGGGCAGTACTGTGGGGCAGGGGCGTTTTTAAGCAAGCAGGTCCTGCAGTGCCTTTTTTGTCTCTTGTCTATGTAGCAGCCTCTGAACTCTCCAGATCTGATGATTCTCCCTAGGTTGATCGGCCTGATGGAAAATGTTAAGTTCCTAACCACTTGGGCAGCCATTTACCTCTCTCTCCTTCCTCTATTTCTTCTTTCTCCCAGCTTTTATAAATGGTTGTGAGCATGTCCCCAAAGTTATTGGAAAATGAATTGTGCAAAGCCTTAGGCCACGTTTTTGAAAGTCTGTCTTCTATCACTAGGTGGTAGTGTTTCCACAGCTTCCTCTCCCTCATCTTGCAATTTGCTTGGAGTGGCCCCAAAAGACAAATGCATTTTATTCTCTGCACATTTAAGGGGAGAAAAACCCTCACAATTCGCTACTCTAAAATTGAAATCATTCTTTTAACACATGTCCTGTATATTACCTTGAAGAGGTGCGATTTGCAAACTAGTTTGTTCTGGCAGGTTTATTTTCCCACTTTAAATCAGGTGGTTTGTGGGCATATTACTCGACAATTTTTTAAAACAGTGATAGATTGTTTTTAAAGAAGTTTTAGGTTTTCAAAACATTGAATGGAAAATATATATTGATTTTCCAGGTGCCCCTTTCCTCTGCCACACAGTTTCCCTATTGTCAACATTTTGTGTTACTAAGGAACATTTGTTATAATTGATAAGCCAATAGAGATACATTATTATTGACTCGAGTCCATAGATCACATTAGGGTTCACACTTAGTACTGTACATTCTATGAGTTTTGGCAAATGTGTAATGACATGTGTCCACCATTTTAGTATTGTATAGAATAGTTTTGTTGACCTAAAAATTCACTATTCACCTCTTCCTCCCTCCCCCTAACTCCTGGATCAATGGTTATTGATCTTGTTACTGTCTCCATTATTTTGCCTTTTCCATCATGTCATGCAGTTGACATTATACACTGTGTAGCCTTTTCATCTTGGCTTATTTCACTTAGCAGCATATATTTAAGATTCCTTCTTGCCTTTTCATAGCCAGATTCATTTCTTTCTATCATTAAAAAATATTTCATGGTATGGTACAACACCATTTGTTTATCAATAGGTGAATACCTATTGAAGGACATCTTGGTTGCTTCTACATTTTAGTAATTATGAACAAAACTGCTATAAACATTTTTTGTGCAGACATAAGTTTCAACTCATTTGGGTAAATACCAAGGGATGCAATTGCTGGATCATATGGTAAGACTATGTTTACTGGGAAAGTTTTATCAAGGAAGTTGGCTAAAGGAAAAGAATGCTTTGAACATTTTCATCAAAACATCATCTGCAACACTGGGGATCCAGCTGTTTTCTAAGGAAACTTGATTGTTCCTGACATAAAAGTGAGGTGGCCACAGGGGTCCTGCAAAGGGCCCTTCCATTGTAATAAGGGAGGCCACGGTATCAGCAAGGAAATGGATCTGCCTCCAACTTGCTGCATAAAGAGACTATGTTTAGAGTATAAAATAACCTACAACTTCAACTGTCTTCTGGCCACAGCTAATAAAAAACAGGTGCATGGTGGTAGTAGAAGGAAAAACATTTATGTTTATAAAATAAAATGGCAGTGGTGATTCCACATTGTAGGAGGGGGTGATATGGTTTGGCTCTGGGTCCCCACCCAAATCTCATCTTGAATTGTAATAATCCCCACATGTCATAAAAGGGACCCGGTGGGAGACAGTTGAATCATGGGGGTGGTTTCCCTCATACTGTTCTTGTGATAATGAATAAGTCTCATGAGATCCAATGGTTTTATAAAGGGGAGTTCCCTCGCACATGCTTTCTCTTGCTTGCCACCATGTAAGATGTGACTTTGCTCCTCCTTTGCCTTCCACCATACAATATATTTGCCTTCCACACATACAATATATACCTAGATACACACACTACACATATACAAGCATGCATGCTGCAGATATGCACACATGCACATGTGCACATAATACACACATAAACCCATATATATACACACATATACATGTGTATATACAGCATACAGAATCAAGCAAAATCCCAGACGGCTCTTCCAATGAATGGAACAAACGTCTGCCAGAAGCTATGACATTCCTTGTCAATGCTGCATCCCAAGTGAAGCCCTCTTGCCTGCCACCATGTAAGACATGACTTTGCTCCTCCTTTGCTTTCCACCATGATTGTGAGGCCTCCCCAGCCATGTGGAACTGTGAGTCCATTAAACCTCTTCCCTTTATAAATTACCCTGTCTCAGATATGCCCTCATTGGCATTTTGGGGGTCCACAGGCTGACAGCTGACTCACTGTCTCCCTGACTACAGCCAGACAGGCGCTTTATGCCATCCTTCCTTGCTTAGAGTTTCCTTGGGGAAACAATCTTATTCAATAGCAAAGGAAATGCATGTTAGCTACCTAGTGTCCTTAGATAAATAAAGGCTCCACAGACATGCAAGGAGAATGCAAGCTAAATGAGAAAGACCAGCCAAATAAACTAGTAAGACTGTTTTGGAGGCTGCGGAGAATAACTCCGTGGACCAAAAAATATTTTAATCAAATTAAAACTCCAGAGAGATATAAGATAATAAAGCAATACTTTAAAAAGCAGGAAATTTATGAAAAGGGAACAGAAAGCGAGGAAGCTCTTAAAGATTAAATATATACTTGCTCAACTTATCAATAGTGACAGGAAACAGATTGGGGTACAGCGGGAGTGGAGGTGGGGATGGGAGGAATTACATAGAAGCAGGAAGATACTTGCAGGAGGAAGGATATGCTCACTCTCTCGAAACTTATCACATTGTACAGTTTTAATATGTTTAGTGTATGTCAGTTGTACCTCAGTAAGGTGGTTTCAAAAATATACTTGCCGGCCAGGTAATCCCACAAGCCTATAATCCTAGTACATTGGGAGGCCAAGGCGAGCAGATCACTTGAGGGCAGGAGTTTAAGCCTGGGCAACACGGCTAAACCCTGTGTCTAGTAAAAAAATTCAAAAATGGCTGGGCGCAGTCACTCATGCCTGTAATCCTAGCACTTTGGGAGGCCGAGGTGGGTGGATACGAGGTTGGCAGATCAAGACCAACCTGGGTAATGTGGTGCAATCCCATCTCTACAAAAAATACACAAATTAGCTGGGTGTGGTGGCACGTGCCTGTAATCCCAGCTACTTGGGAGGCCGAGGCAGGAGAATCGCTTGAACCAGGGAGTCAGAGGTTGCACTGAGCCGAGATCGTGCCACAGCACTCCAGCCTGGCGACAGAGTGAGACTGTCTCAAAAAGAAAAGAAAAGAAAAGAAAAGAAAAGAAAAGAAAAGAAAAGAAAAGAAAAGAAAAGAAAATCCAAAAAGTAGCCAAGCGTGGTGGCTCAAACTTGTATGTAGTCCCAGCTACTAGAGAGGCTGAGGCATGAGAACTGCTTGAACCCGGGAGGTGAAGGTTGCAGAGATCCAAGACTGCACCACTGCACTCCAGCCTGGGTGATAGAATGAGACTCTCTCAAAAAAAAAAACAAACAAAAAAAAAACAAAAAAAAAGCTTGCTCCACAAAAAGCTATACAAGCATTGGAAAAATCAATGTGAATTTGAGGAAAGTGATTAGAATGTAAAACAAAGAGACCAACTTTTAGGGTCTCTTTAGTGCTCCCTAAGGTGGAGGACAGATGGACATCTCAATGGCAACCTCCATACTCATGGAAGGTTGTCTGAAATGTATACAGTCCAACCATTATTGTAGAGTAAATTTATTCCTGAATTAAGCCAGATGGAGGATGGCACTGTCAGCTACCTCAGAACTGCTTTCATGTAACAAATGGGACTTGGGTTAATGTTCCCTGAGCTGGCATTTATGGAAACTCTGAGAAGCAGCCCTATAAAACCTGCTCTTCTGTTTATTTGAGGGCTGTTGGCAATCATCCATTTATTCCTTCATTCATCCATTCATTCCTTCAGCAGTCAGCTGTGAAGTGCTTGAGGTTGGGGGTGCACATATAATTATAAGAAGGTGGCCGGGCATGGTGGCTCATGCCTGCAATCCCAGCATTTTGGGAGGCTGAGGCAGAAGGATTGCTAGAGATCAGAAGTTCGAGGCTGCAGTGAGCCAAGATTGCACCACTGTACTCCAGCCTGGGAAAGAGAGAGAGGCCCCGTCTCTTTTAAAAAAAAAATTATAAGAAGATGCCTCTTCTCAAATGACACACACATTTGATACCACAAGTATCAAATGTCTACTGTGTGCCTGGCATCATGCTGTGTACAAGGAAACCAGCACAGTTCCTGTCCTCAGGAGGCTCACAGTTTAGTGGAGAAGAAAGAGAAGTGTTCTAATGAAGTATGATTGCTGCATGTCATAAAAGTAATTAAGAGGGCATCATATGATGGACTGCATCTTATAGGGGACTGCAGCCTTCATCTGTTAGAGAATTGAATGGTCTTTGTTTGTATACCTAGTCCTGGGAAAAGTTCCTGGTAATCAATTCAACCATGGGATGAAGAAGGCTCCAAAGTCATTAGCTCTGCCTTCAAGCAAGGATTCAGTCTCGAAGCAGCTTAGGTGATCCACGTAAGAAATGATGCAGAGAAAGAAATGGTTCTGAGCTGAGAGACCAGGAGTCGGACTCTAGGAGAGGGGGTAAACTCAGCTGATGCGGCACGATGATTCAGCAGGGAAAGTGGACAGGACTTGGTGACTGGCTGTGTGGAGTGGGCGAGCAGGTCAGTTGGTGGGGGAGTCGGGGATACGACAAAGGGAGCAGTTTTCAGGGCTCCTGGGTTTCTTCCCCGGTTACTGAGCAGCTTGTGGGTAGAAATCAGGACAGAGCAGAGCAAGTAGACTGGATGGGAAAGATGGCTTTCATTTTGACCTGTTGTGTTTGATGTGTTCTTGGGAAATTAGCCTGTGTTTCTGACCTAGGTAAAGCCCCTCAGCCTGAAGTCGCAGTCCAGGGGTTAGAGCGAGACAGTCTGGGAGGAAGCAGCTCTCTTTGGTGGAGTTTTGCCCACCATTCCCCGCTCATCCACCCTATAGGTCAAGGTCTCCATGGTGGAAGGTGATGACCTCCACTCACTGGGATGAGTGAAAAATATTAGGGCTTCTGTTTATATTAGGTTTTTCTTTTTTCTAAAAAAGAAAATTATTCCTCTGCTGCTTTATTATGTGAGTTGACCCTTGTGCTTGCTCTTGCTGCAGAAGCCAGACAGGCAACAGAGGGGTGCACTAGGCCCCCTGATGGGCACCTGGGGTGCCAGGTGGTATGGGCTGACATGGCTCCACACACCTTCTCTGCTTCCAGAATTGTGCTGTTATTGCAGATCCCAAATTTTCATTAAGAGAATGTGTGGTTTATATTATCTAGTCTTTAACTGAGCCAGTCCTCACACAAACAGGCAAGTGTCTGGCAAGGATGCCTGCTAAGAAATGGTATGAAGCTATTTCTTTTTTTTTTTTCAGGATTCTTTTTACTTATTTATTTATTTATTTATTATCATTATTATACGCTGTGCACGTGTACCCTAGAACTTAAGGTATGAAGCTATTTCTAAGGACGTAAGCAGAGATGAATGGCAAGAAAGGAACAGAGCTGGTACATCTCCCCTCTGCGCATGAGCAACTGCCAGCCAGGTTACAAGGTTTGAGCCATGGTTGTGATTTAACATAAATAAATAAACCAGCTTGACCTGGCCCTTCAAGCTCAAGATGCCAGTTAACAATGTGTGAGAAAGTAATCACTGTCTGCCAGAAACTTGTGCTACAGTAAGAATATCTTGAAAACAGGAGTTTGGAAAGGTTTCCATCATTAAGTGATTTTATTGCCAAAAACGATGTGTGACATCTATAAAAGTTCTCATATCTTGCACTTTAAACTAGGAAACACAATAATTTTATCAGCTGTCTAAAAGCTTCCAAGGGGTTCTGTGAGTTTTAAAACCCATTTGTGAAACATAAAAACGAACAACTTCCAATTAATATGAAAAAACAACTCATTGATGTCAAGGAGCATGGAAATTTACTCGGTGATAATAATAATCCCTTCTAAATTTGGTGGATGGGATTGAAAAATGGATATTGTGATTTAGTAAGCACAGCACTCCATGCTGCTCATGGTTCTCCACGATTTCCCAAAAGGATGAGGCATGTTTAATAACATTACACTGACTAAGACATTGTTAATAAGTCATTGAGAATAACAGGAGATTTTTAAGAAAACAAAATATTTTTGATTCTCAATAAATAAGATATATTTTTCATCGTTTCTCAGCCTTTTGGCTAAGTTCAAGTATAAAATACATTTTTCATTAATTCATTTAATAAATATTTATTGAAGTCCCCCTCTAGGCCCAGGACATTCTAGGCGGGGCAGAGTGGTAGTGAAAATAAAGAGCTTCCCTTCATCAAGATTCCACTCTAGAGGAAATGAGGATGACAGCTCAAGACACATTTATATTTGTGTTTATTTCTCTATTCTTATACTTTAAAAATTCCTATTTCTCTTTATGTTCCATAATGTGCATTACATATATTTTGGATAGAGTGGAGGAGACAGATAAGTCATAAATACTTGTGTTTTTATTGCACATCATATAATATACACAATTTAAAAATACATTGTAACATATCTTATCTGCCTATATTGCTATATTCATGTATGATGTATGAACATATATTCATATACCATCAAGTACATATGAGATACTATAGATTATAATTATGTTGCAGCATGTGTCATATTATACATAAGACATATAAATATATTTGCTTATATCTACTAACATATAGTATATATTGTAATTGCACGTAAACATTAATATATATACATATATTTGCATGTTGTATACATATTTGATACTCATATGACATTGGTGTGCATATGTAATCCTCCTATATTTTTCTAGTCCATTTGTTCTCCCACATTCTTAGAAGATCACTTCACATTTTCTTCTCTTGCCTTCCACACTCAATGCCACCTTCCTCATCCTCACACTCAGACTCCTCTTTTACTGAGAACATGGAGATGAACACAGGTGGCTTTCACCAGCCCTGCCCCAATATTTCATCGCCCCATGCACTGATGCCCAGGGTATCCGTGGTGCATGCTGCTTTCCTTCAGTGTCGATGGACAGATTTGCTTTGCCACCGGGACCCGCCTCTCTGTTCATGTACCAGGTGCTCTCTCTTTCGCATAGAGATGGCTGCAGAAATTCTCTCCCCCTCCCAGCCCCGGTCATCAAGCTTTCCTCTCTCCTGGATCATCCCAACCTGCAGACAGGCCTGGGGTGGCTTCTCCCATCTTCAACCAAACGAAACCCTCCCCTCACTCCCACTTCCTCTTCCATGTACTATTTCACTTCACAGTTCTCCTCACAGCACAACTTCTTGAGAGAGTTGCTTACACTCATTATCTTCCATTTTTCTGCTCCCAATTGGGCTTTTACTTCTAAATAATTCTCCAAAATTTATCTTGCCGAGGTCAAAAAGGACTGCCAAACTTGGAAATCCAAACTCAGTTCCCTCTCCCCACAAAGCTGACCTCTCAGCAGCACTAGTCACAGAGGGCTCTTCCCAAGCTGACTTTCAGCAGCGCTGGTTCCCTCCTCTGGGAAGCCCTTTCTGGCCTTGGCTTCCAGAATACCCCACCTGCCTGGTGACTCTTGAGCCTCTCTGACCCCCCTTCTCAGGCACCACTGCTGGCTGGTGTCTGGGTGTCACTGTGCCCCTGGTCCAGACCCCAGACTCTCTTGTCAACAGCTACACTCACTCCCTAGGGGATCTCAGTGGCCCAGTGGCTTTAGATGCCATCTAGAGCCCTGTCCCCCCACTGTCACCTCTAAGGGGTCTCTCAATCCTGAATTGCTCCAAAGTAAGCTAAGGATAGCTGTTCCCCAACCTGTCCCTCTCACAGTCTACCTTATCCAGGTTAGAGGCAGCTTCTTCCTGTAGCCTTGGAGTCAGTCTTGATGCCTCCTTTTCTCTAAATATGGCAGATAGGCCGGGCACGGTGGCTCACGCCTGTAATCCCAGCACTTTGGGAGGCTGAGGCAGATGGATCACCGGAGGTCAGGAGTTCAAGACCAGCCTGGCCAACATGGTGAAACCCCGTCTCTACTAAAAATACAGATAAAAAATTAGCCGGGCGTGGTGGTGTGCGCCTGTAATTCCAGATACTTGGGAGGCTAAAGCAGAAGAATTGCTTGAATCTGGGAGGCGGAGGTTGTAGTGAGCAGAGATCATGCCACTGCACTCCAGATTGGGCAACAGAGAGAGACTCTGTCTCAGAAAGAAAAAAAAAATAGCGAATCTCCTCAGAGCCCAGAGAAGGAACACAGTTCTGCTGACCCCATTTCTCCATTTTAGACTTATGCCCCCCAGAACCATACATTTGTATTGTTTTAGCCACTAAGCTTGTGGTAATTTATTATCGCATCCATAAGGAACTAATACCCTGAGGAAATCCTGTTGTCTGAGCCTTCAAAATATAGAAAGGATCTTACCATTTTCTTACCACTTTGGGTCTTCCATCCAGACCCAAGTTCCCACCTTTTCCCACTTGGATGATGGCAACAGCCTCCTGAGAGGTCTCTGGTTTCCACACTTGTCCCCACACAGTGTTCTGTGCACACAGCTCCCAAGTGAGTCCTCCCAGTAGTTGTAAGAAAGATCAGGTTAGCTACTTTCTGCTCAAGCCTCCACCAGCTCCCTGTCTCAATGAGGATGAAACCCAAACTCCTTTCTGTGCCCTACAAAGTTCTATATGATCTGACCCTATCACTTTTCTGACCTTTACACTACTCACCCCTCCTTGATCACTCACCCAGCCCCAGAAGAAACCTATCACAGCCTTTGCAGTGTTGCTTCAACAAGATGAGCAGCTGCTGCCCCCAGGACTTTGCACTTTCTCCTCTGCCTGGAGTGCTGTTTTCCAGAAGTAGCCATGGCATTCTCCCCCTTCTTCAGTCTTCCCTGGTTGCTAGAGCTGAAATCCTCCCTCCTCCCTATTTCCAGTTCCTTTTCTTTGCTTTATTTTTTTGTTCCTTTGTACTTCACCATGCATATCATCAACATCTACATGTTGTATTTACTTATTTTATGTATTGTCCATCTCTCTCCTTCCCTCCACTACCACCACTAGGAAGTACACTTCATGAAGTCAGGGACCTTGTCTGTTCTGTGGACTGTCATAGCTCCAGCATCTAGATAATGCTCTGCACATAGCATCTGTATTAGTCTGCTTTCACGCTGCTGATAAAGACATACCCAAGACTGGGTAATTTACAAAGGAAAGAGGTTTACTGAGGTTTAATGGACTCACAGTTCTACATGGCTGGGGAGCCATCACAATCATGACAGGAGTTAAAGGAAGAGCAAAGGCACATTTTACATGGCAGCCGGAAAAGAGAGAATGAGAGCCAAGCAAAAGGGCCTTCTCTTTATAAAACCATCAGATCTCATGAGACTTATTCACTACCATGAGAACATTATAGGGGAAACCATCCCCATGATTCAGTTATCTCCTACTGGGTCCCTCCCACAACATGTGGGAATTATGGGAACTACAATTCAAGACGATATTTGGGTGGGGACACGGTCAAACTTTAACAGCATCCCAATGAGTGTAGAAGTCCCCTGAGCCAAAGTCAGGCTGAGTCAGGCCCGGACAAGGCTTGCTTAGTGTTGTCACTTTAGCCCTCCTCCGGGTGAGTATACAAGCATGAAGGCATCATTATTCAACACGCCAGGCACTATTCAACATCACTAGCAAATAAGATATGACTTCCACAGTATAGGGTAGAATTAAGGAAGGAACACATCACAGCAGTTAAAACCCAACCCTGAGGGAGGACACTGGGAGAAGTACCAAGGATGCCCTACCCAAACCCCTTAAAGCAAGTTCATCCACCCCACAGCCTGCAGGCTGCATGCAGCCCAGGGCAGCTTTGAATGTGGCCCAACACAAATTTGTAAACTTTCTTAAAACATAAGGAGATTTTATTTTTGTAATTTTTTTTAGCTCATTGGCTATCATTAGTGTTAGCGTATTTTGTATGTGGCCCAAGACAGTTCTTCCGGTGTAGCCCAGACTAGCCAAAAGATTGGACATCCCTGCCTTAAAGGAAATCTGTCCTGTTGGGATTATGTCAGTGACATCAGGCGGATCTCAGGACAGGCTGGCCCAGCAAACACAGGTGGCTTCCAAGGGAAGCCAGGGAAACCTGTCCATGGGGCAGGGATGGGGTGGGATGAGTCGTTAATGTACCATCTGTCTTGAAATCCAAAGAACTCATAACAAGCAAAACAGCTAACTAGTCCTGGATCCAGATTCTGCCCTGGTATTCATTCCTGAGAAGCTGGCCAGAGGGGAAGATCTATTTACTTATTATTTTGTGTTAAGAGGCTGTGACATAGAAGAGAAGGCGATCTTAAAATGAAAACCTGGGACCAAGAGAATTTGAGGTCCTGTCATTCTGAGCCACTCCTCCATGGCAGGCATTAGCTGGGCATGTGTCTGACCTCTGCGACACCTCTGAAAGGAAGCTATTTATATCACCTTTTTACACACAGGACCTCAGAGAGGTCAAGTGGCTTCCCTGAGGCCAGAGAGATATTAAAGGACAGAGCTGAATGAAGGCCAGGTCTATCTGGCTTCTGGAGAGTGTGCAATACTCCTGCAGGAGCAGTGCTTTTAGCTTGAAACAAAGGAAGACCTTTTGAACAATGAGCGCTCCCTGGAGATGCTGGGGCTGCTGACTTTCAGAAGTGGAGGCCCATTTTCTTATGTGTCCATCCCCCACCTCTGATGGCCTCAACAGGGCCCAAGAAGACAGCCCGCTTCTAGGCAGCATCAGGGTCCATCTTCTAGACCCTTCCCGAGGCGGTATTCTCACCTTAGGCTTCCAGAGTTGCTTTACATCCTTAATTTAAATGGTCTCCTGTTTAAACTGGCTTCAGAGGTTGTGGTTACTGGCAACCAGAAGACCCCTAACTCAACATAAAAGTCACACGAGTGCCAGCACGCTTCAAAGAGAACTTAGAGAGAGGTCAAAGTCAGTGAAGTTCCTTTCCACACTTAGACAAAGTCACCAAAATCTACTATTTTCCCTCAAATCAAATTTATAACTATCTTTCTAAATTAAAAAGTTTCATAATACCATCAAAAATAACAGAAAATTTTAAGAATGGGTTTTAAGAATGAACTTCGAGTAGGGAAAAAAAGTTCCTATTGCTAAAATAAAACAAAACAATAATAATAAAATAGCATAATATTTTTATTCATTTCATAGGTGGTAACAAAATAGAGCCTTCCAAATGAATTATTTAAGGGGTTTATTCATTGAAGCAGTCTTTGGAACTGTTCATTCGTTGTGAAAGCAAACACTCAGAAAGTCAGCAATTTGCCTTCCACCTTAAATGAATTTTTTAAATGTCTATAATTTCTCAGAATGTGCCAAAATGCCTTTGGTTCATTTAATAAACACTTGGCAAGTGACTACTGAACACAGCGTCCTTTAATTTCCAGAATAAAACACGATGCAACTAAAAGTATCTAGAGTAAAACTTTCCCACCTGGCAAATGAATAGGCTCATTTATCCACGCATAGGCACGTCTGCATAACTGGGCTGCAATTGATGTAAGAGACAGGTGCTAAGAACAAAAATAACCAAACATGGCTTTCTGAGCGCCTCTTCTCCTTTTATATTGGGTAATTGCAATGGCTGACATGAAGGAAATGTAAGGAGAGGAAATGATTGGGAGGTGGTAGAATATATTAATTAAAATGCGTGTCCTTCCTCCATTTGAAAAAAAAAAAAGAATCACTGAGATTTTTTTTTTTTACCTATTTTGGTTCCTTCCCCTTCTGAAAAGCTGGATCAAATCAGCTCCTTTGAGCCAATGAAAAAGGAAGGCTCTCTACTTAGAAGCCAAAGGGGGAAGCAGAGATGGATCTTACGTGCTGTTGCCACAGCTGGTAAAAGAGGCCCAGCTAACAATTTCCAAAGAACTAGTGAGGAATTTGTACACATTTTATGGCAACACATCATCTTAAGAGATTACCCCTAGTTATAGTTGATTTCACCCTTGGAGATGTCTGCAATTGTGTGGAAAGAGCATGTTTTATTTCATTTCTGCCTGTGCAGAAATGACAGCTCATAGATTCGCTTTTTTCTCTTCCTTGGGAGAGGCTATAGTTTATTTTTATTTTATTTATTTATTTTTGAGACGGTGTCTCGCTCTGTCGCCCAGGCTGGAGTGCACTGGCTCGGTATTGGCTCACTGCAACCTCCACCTCCCAGGTTCAAGCGATTCCCCTGTCTCAGCCTCCTGAGTAGCTGCGATTACAGGCATGCGCCACCATGCCCAGCTAAGTTTTGTATTTTTACTAGAGATGGGGTTTCGCCATGTTGGCCAGGCTGGTCTCAAACTCCTGACCTCAGGTGATCTACCTGCCTCGGCCTCCCAAAGTGCTGGGATTACAGGCATGAGCCACCGCACTGGGCTCTCTGCTTATTTTCTTGTGCGAAGTTCATCTATCTCTTTGAACCTCAGTTCTAAGAATCTGCAGTAATAACACCAGTTTGTTAAGATGATGTGGGCTAGTTTATGTGTACACCCATTAACGATTTAAGAGCTACACAGAAGAGACTAGTATTATTATTGTCGGAGTTATACAGACAAGTAATTGATCTGGTCGGAGAACTAAGAAAAGTCACCCTCTTCACTTAGCGTCCTGGGGAAGTGCAGATGGGGAAGGAGAGGAGAGAGGTGGGGATCCACAGATGTGGAGGGAAATGTTTGGTGTGGTCTGTATCTGAGTAATGACCAGCTGCATTCTGAAGTCAGTTACAGGTAACTGTCCTCACCACTCGCCTGAGGTTGTTCCTGCTCGCTCCCGTCTTAACACATCAGAGAGCCAGCTGCAAGGGTTTGCTCTGCTTGCGTTTTGGCTTTCTGTTTTGTTGGTGCTTTCCTTCCCGTTGAACACTTTGTCCAACGGGCCCACTCTGCATGCTGTAAGTGGCTTATGGCAAGCCAGCCATGAAAGAGCATACTGTCCTAAGGATGAAAACATGGACCCACCCAGCAACAGGTTGACCGGGTGTTGTTTTTCCAAAACCAGTGCCTCATCCTTTTGTTACCCTTTTCACAATGCCTGGCCGAGTTTACCGAGACTTTTCGGCTCTGCAGTGTCATCCATTCTGCTGCATTTCATCCAACGTCTTGTGGTCTTTTAAAATACTAGCCTTACTGAAATATAATTTGCATGTCATGAAATTCACCCTTTAAGGTACAATTCAGTGATTTTTAGTATATTCAAGAAGTTGTGCAAACATCACCACAATTGATTTTGGAACATTTTCCTCACTCCCAAAAGAACCCTTCTACCCTTATACAAGTCATTCCCCATTTTCCCCTTTCAGAAACACTGGCACCCACTAAACTACCTTCTCTCTCTGTGGATTTGCCTATTCGGAACATTTCATATAAATGGAATAACATGTGGCCTTTTGTGACTGCCTTCTTCCACTTAGCATAATGTTTTCAAGATTCCTCCATGTTGTGGCATGTTATCAGCATTTCATTCCTTTTTAGGGCTGGAAAATATTCCATTGTATGGATATACTCCTGGTTTGTCCATTCTTCAACTGGTGAACATTTGGGCTGTTTCCACTCTTTGGCTATTTTGAATAATGATGCTATGAGCTTTTGTGTACAGATTATTGTGTGGGCATATGTTTTCACTTCTTTCTTTCTTTCTTTTTTTTTTAGACTGAGTTTTTGCTTTTGTTGTCCAAGCTGGAGTGCAGTGGCGCGATCTCAGCTCACTGCAACCTCTGCCTCCGGGGTTCAAAAGATTCTCTTGCCTCAGCCTCCCGAGTAGCTGGGATTACAAGCATGTGCCACCACGCCCAGCTAATTTTGTATTTTTAGTAGAGATGGGGTTTCTCCATGTTGGTCAGGCTGGTCTGGAACTCCCAACCTCAGGTGATCTGCCCGCCTTGGCCTCCCAAATTGTTGGGATTACAGGCGTGAGCCATGGCTCCCGGCCGTTTTCATTTCTTTTAAGTATATACCTAGGAGAGGAATTGCTGGGTCATATGGTCACTCTACATAGAACTTTTTGAGGACTTGCCAAATTGTTTTCCAAAGTGGGCTGCGCCATTTTACATGCCCATCAGCAATATATTGTGAACCCTGAAAATTTGAGATAGGTCTCAATTAATTTAGAAAGTTTATTTTGCCAAGGTTGAGGGCATGCCTATGACAGGCCTCAGGAAGTCCTGAGGACATGTACCCAAGGTGATCAAGGCACAGCTTGGTTTTATACATGTTAGGGAGACATGAGACATCAATGAATGTATGTAAGCAGTACATTGGTTTGGTCTGGAGAGGCAGGACAACTTGAAGCAAAGGCAGGAAGACTACTGCAAAGGCAGGAGGCAGGAGGGAGCTTCCAGGTCACAGATAGGTGATAGACAAATGGTTACACTCTTTGAGTTTCTGATTAGTCTTTATAAAGGAGGCAAATCTGTCTCGGTGAAATGCATCTGTCTCGGTGAGCAGAGGGGTGACTTTGAATGGAATGGGAGGCAGGTTGGCTCTAAGCAACTTCCAGCTTTAGTTTTCCTTAGTGATTTTGGGGGCCCAAGATTTCCCTTTCACAGTATGACGGTTCCAATTTCTTCACATCCTCATATCATATTCTATTTTATGAGTTATCTCTAGATGGGTATTATTATTCCTCTTGGGTTTAACTCCCTGAGGACACAAACTGTCCTAAGACTATGATAATAGTAATCATAGAACCGTGCACATGGCAAGTTCTGAATAAATCTCAGCTGTTGGATATACTTTTTGTTATAATTACTAACACTTCCTAACTAGAGAGTAAGCCTACTCTAAGAAAAAATATAACTGTGATTTCACAACCTCCAAAGAACCCAGTGCATAAACAGCTACCATTTATTAAGCACTGACCGAATTCTTAGTAATATGTCCTCATTTTTTTCAGATGAGGAAACTAAGATTCAGCTTATTTGTACAAGTAGTTAAAAAGCAAAGCTGAAATTCAGACCCAAGTTCTCACTGTATCATACTGTCCAAAAAAGAATTCTATTTTTCAGGAAGAGACATGTCTGCTCACTTGAGGTCCTCTTATTTTTCCGCTATTCCCCAAAGGAAAGGGGTGATCTCTTAATTCTTTCGTTATGTCCTATTGTACATAGCAAATAGTGGTAATTCAGAAAAATTACTTCTAATTACATAAATTTTCACAATGGTATAGTGACTAATACGCTGAAATAGAAAAGTAAGGCATTGTTATCATGGTCTAGTTCAGTCTTTATTGCGACTATATCTGATAATATACGGTAAGCATCTAACCACTTGCCAGGGGCCACAGAGCCACAGGGAGACTATGTCTCGCTTAAATTCCCAAAAGTGGGCCCCTGTGCTTCAAAACGTCCCCGCATGGGAACCACAAAAACGTTGCCTCCCCAGTTATCACCCCAAGGGCCCAAGAGCCGAGGACTCTGCCCGGCGTCCTTCAGCTGGCACCAGCTGTCAGAAAAGCGGAACTGGGGACTAGGACTTTGCCCCTAACCAACATGGCCGCCCTGAGGCTTCGGGCTTCGGGCGGCAGAAGGAAGGTCACGTGAAGAGAATTCCGTTCCTTTATTGGCCCCGTCTCCTGGAAGGGCGGGGTACAATAACCCAACCGGCGCCGGCCTTAAAGGGGCCACCGTTGGATCCGCCGGTGGCCGGCCCTAGGGGCTGGCGGGGGGCGGGCGCCGCGCCGGGTTTCTGCCCCTCCCGCGCGGAACGGTGACAGGCGGGGCTGGCGCTGGGAGGCCGTGTCGCTGGGAGACTGCTGACAGCCCGCCGCCTGCCGCCGCGCGATCCCGAGGGGGTTAACGGCGGAGCCGCCGGCCGGGCGCGGGCGGGAGCGCGTGAGGCTCCGGCGCGCAAGCCCGGCGCAGCCCGCTGGGGCGCACAGGGGCGCGCGGGCGCGGGGATGGAGGACGGCGTGGCCGGTCCCCGGCTCGGGGCCGCGGCGGAGGCGGCGGAGGCGGCCGAGGCGCGAGCGCGGCCCGGGGTGACGCTGCGGCCCTTCGCGCCCCTCTCGGGGGCGGCCGAGGCGGACGAGGGCGACGGCGACTGGAGCTTCATTGACTGCGAGATGGAGGAGGTGGACCTGCAGGACCTGCCCAGCGCCACCATCGCCTGTCACCTGGACCCGCGCGTGTTCGTGGACGGCCTGTGCCGGGTGAGGGCCGCGCCGGGCGGGCCGTCGGGGCGGAGGGCGGACACTTGTTGCCCGAGGAGGCGGCGTGGGTCGCAGCGCCCAGTCCCGGCCGCGCGCGGGGCGGGGAGGCAGCGACGCCCCCCGGGCTGCTCGGCCGCGGACCCGTCAGGGCTGGGGCGTGGGGACGGCGCCCCGAGGGTCCCGGTCCCCTAGCACCCCCGGGGCGCGCGGAGCTCACTGCAGAGTCCCACAGGCTCGCCCCGGCCCCCGTGTGCGCCCAGGCTGGTGCGACTAGGGGGGTGAATTCGCTCCCCAAGGCGGGGCAGCGCCGCCGCCCCCTGCGCTCTCGCCATCGCCCCGCATTTACTCGCTGGAGGAGGGGGTCACCTCATTCCTAGGGAGGAGGAAACAGACGTTGAGCGGCGACGTGACTCAGTGTTCATAAATAGGACGACGTCCCTGCATTCCCAATCTGCACTATTGGAAGAAAAGCCAATGTTTGGGTGAGGATCCGTGGTTGCTCATTAGCCAGCGGCTGGCCAGTTTTGGTGGAATTGTGTTGGGGGGAAGGGGACCATCTTTCAGACCTTTAGGATATTTAGTCAAGAACCTTGCCCCCTTGCGTGAAGGTGTGGCTTGCCGCCATCGGGGACACCCAGTACATGGGGAGTCGACTCCTTCCCCCGCCTCCCCCTACCCCCGCAAAATCCACACAATTTAGACACTTTGGAGGGTGAGGGGCAGGTATGAGTAATCAATAATGGTGGTGGGGAGGAGGAATTTATTTCAAATCTGCAGTTATTGTGCAGAATAAAATGTGGACAACGTGGGCGTCACAGAATGAAACCGGTCTTTGAGAGATGCCCCATTAGGAGAGCAGCTGTCAAAAAAAGCAGTGCTTTCAGCGCTTGGCTGTGGGTCCACAAATGCTGTCAGTGAACTATAGTTGAAGGCTGCTGCCAATACAACACCACTGTGAAACAGAATGGTGTGCGTAAGTGTCATTTATTTATAATTTATATGTTCACTTACTTTCTGAAAGGAATTACAATGGCCGTGTGCTTAGGTAAGCTTCCAGGCATGCTTTCTAGAGCAGCAATTGTCAGGAACTCAGGGTCTTACTGATTGATCTTACTCTAAAACCTTTTCCTCTCCATATAAACTAAGCGCTAGCCAGCATTTCAAACCTTTTCCTTAGGAGTTCTAGGCTGTCTTTCTGCTAGAACAAGGTCAAGTCACGTAAGACGGCACTTACTTGCAGTGTTGGAGACAATTTTTTCCAGTGTTGGATACAATCCTGAAATTGTGTTGTATGAAAGTTTGCCCACTTCGCTAGCTATTCATTTTAACAAATATTTATTGAGACTTCGCTACGGGATAGGTACTGTCCTAGGCTCTGAGGCTGCATCAGTAGATAAAATAGCATTTCTGCCTCCAGGGTTGACATTTTTTGGAAGGGAAACAAGCAATAAAGAAATATCAAATGTATCAGAAAGTAATGATGCTATAGGAAAAAGTAAGACTTGGAGGGCAGGAGGAGGGAGTGGAGATCTGGGAGTGGAGGGGAGATTGCTATTTTCCATAAGATGATCAGGGAAGGTCTTACTGATACGGTGATATTTTGAGCAGAGACAATGTAGCATTGGTTCATTCAGGCTTTGCTGTCTATTGAGTGCTTACTGTGTTCCAGCCACTGGTTTAGGCCCAGAGGATAAAGCAGGGAACATTTCAAGCTCCTTGCTTTCATGGAGCTTAGGATCCAGTGGTTGAGGGGGAGATAGACAATAGGAAAAAGGCAAGTGAGCAAGATCATTTCGGATAGTGATAAATGCGACGAAGAGACTGAAACAGGGATAGAGAGCAAGGGGAGGGGGCTTGGTCAGAGTGGTCAGGTCCTAACACTGTGGGGGTTTTGTTGAAGAGCTGGTGAATTGGGGCAGTCCTGAGGGAACTAACAAGGGATGTCCAGGCCTGCAGCCATGAGCAACAGCTGGAAGCTGGAGCTGGGGGAGGAAGTCACGTGGCTGGAAACCTAGGGGAGGAGCTGCCTGCCAGGAGCTGTAGACTTGAAGGTGTGGAGTTGAGATGCTAAGGCAGGGTACAGGCAGGGAAGAAATTCTCAGGCTTCTGATTTCATTGGCAGAACTCAAAGGACAGCTAGGAGGCAAGGGAGCCCCTGCAGTGGAGTCCATAGGTTGGGTCATCCTTTCAGGGCCCACAGAAGGGTAGATAATGGCTCTGGGGACAGTGTGGATAAAGGGGACTTACACAGACGAGTTAGTATGGAGCCACTTTAGATGGAGTGGCCCAGGGAGGCCTCTGCACAGCCTGGACCAGGTTGACAGGAAGAAGCTCCCTGGGGAGGTGTTTGTGTGGCCGGCATCCCGGCAGAGGGACTAGCAGGTGCAGAAGCTCCAGTGCAGGGTGAACTCCATTTTTAAAGGACTTGAAGGGTTGCATGAGAGACAGAGAGGCGATTGGTAGCTGAGGTTGGATAAGCAACCAGAAAACATTCCCCTGGGGCCATGGTAAGGATTCAGGTGTGATTCTAATTGCACATCTTGGTGGAGAATGGCTTTCAGGAGGGAAACTGGGTAGACTAGAGAGGAAGCAAGGAGACCTGGTAGGAGGCTGTTGCCATCATCCAGGGGAGATAGGAAGGGAGTGGGACTAGGATGGTGGTCTTGGAGATGGAGAAAGGGGCAGAGCCTCCATCTGAGCCTCTTCTCTCCATTTGGAGAATCTGGAGCTTCAGAATGGGGATGAGGCAGGGTTGTGCACTGGTGTCCAATTCTAGGGTCCTGTGAGATATACAGCAATCAGTGAAAACCCAAAAACCAGGTGGGCTAAGGGAGTCCCAGTCTCCGAGGGCAAATAGCTCTATGCAGTGGGCAACCTGAGAGCTAAAGTCACAGCGGGTCCTTGGTAAGCCTTGCAGCAAGTGGACCATTTCTCATTTAGCTGAAACCATCCTTCTAGGTGGGAATATGTAGTTTCTGCGGTTTCAATGCGGCAGTCTTACTATTAAGACTGGGGTGTCACCTTTGGATGATGTAATGTAAATGTAAATCTACTTTAGGTTGGTGGTATCTCCCCTTGTGTAAACAGATCATTAACTGCAATGCTGACAAAAGTCCCTGGGGGTCTGGCCGTCCCCTCCTTAGCTAGTCTGTTGGATCTGGAGAGTGATGGTGTGAGGAAAAAAGACTTGATCAAACTTCTTTATATATAGTCACATGATTCTGTAAGCTTAGTCTTCAAGGAAAGAAAAAAAATTAACCTGAACTAGAATTCTTTTGAAAATTTACATCAGAAGCTGTTTTGTAACTATAATTGCTTGGCCAGATATGTAAGATTTGTTTTCATTGGCTGGCTCAGGATCAATATTGTAAATACTGTATAATGAGTTTGTTAATTAAATGTATTAGATTCACACTGTTACAGATGAATGAAAACTTTTACTAAAATATGATTATTTTCTGTTTGTACAAATATTTGATGAACATATTCCATTATAGTACTCTTTTTGTGAGTCTTTTTTTCTTTTCTATTTAGAAAAGCAAAACAATTCAAAATGCTTTGAACCAGTAATTACATGTGCTTTGAATTGCTGAAAATGGTTAGTTGGTTCCCTGGAATAAGAGTTTGTTCAGTCATCATCAAGCTGACCAGGAATTTAAGAGTTCTCAGATAATATTCCGTTCATTTCCAAGCAGTGAATATAGTTCCGTATAGTAATGGAAACAAATACCCTTTTTTCAGTTGTCTGAAATATGAATGTATATTTGATTCATAGAGCTTTGCCGGAAGGCTAAGTCAGAAAATTATAGAAAAATTTACTCTTTTCGCTTGAGTAAACTTACCTAAAAAAAAACAAAAACAAAAACAACTCACCTAAGATTTGTGATAGATGTAGTGCTATCATGACTTTCTTTTAATAACAAAATATTCGGATCAGCATGAAAGAAGTAGAAGTGACATCCTTCCATTCTTTATGTGAGTAGAGACCTTTGAGCAGTGCTCCCAACCTTAGCTGCACGTCAGAGTCTCTAGAGAGCTTTGAAAAATTCCCATTTCCAGGCCACTCCAAACCCATTCCAATCTCTGGGGCTGGGAATCGCCTGGAAAGCTCCCCAGGTGATTCTAATTGTTAGCTGAGGTTGGGAACCATTGTCTGAAGTCGGGGTTTGGCCTGACCAGAGGCATCGTTATATCTTAAAAAGATCACTGAAAATTTGATGAAGCCCCTCTTCTAGCTAGATGACTTACCCTTTCTGTGCCTTGATTTCCTGAACTGGGAGCCAGGCCCTTGGTCTGCAGGCTTCCTTCTCCTGACTGTTGTTTGACCCTGTGGCCTGCAGGCGGGGTCACTGGCGTCCACAGACCAGGAGATGGGGCATTTGGTTTAACCTTAGGTTACCTCCGTTCGCCTTAATGGGTGCTGCTCACTCTCCACCCAAATGGCAGATCATGCACTTGGCCTCCCAAAACTTGTTTTCTGGTCGCAGGACATCATTCGAAAGCAATTTGATGATTGAAGTGTTTTGAGGACCTAAGGTGGCCCTGCTGATGTACATAGTTTCCACTCCTGAGGTTGTATATACTTGGCTGCGTTTCTGCCTGTTCCTCTTCCAAGCCAGTCTGTCGTAGCATATTGTAAAATGTGACATCCTAGCAGGAGAGTAACAGTTGGGTTCTATTGCACTGGAAAATCCAGGCAGTTTTAGGTCATTTTCACTTTTCACCCTAGTGTGAGGGTGAGGCATGCGGTTTCTCAGATTTAAATTCTGAATAAAATTTCCCCTTAAATGATCTTATCTCCAATATGGTATGGAGTTTAATTTATTTGGGAAGGTTCAGAATGTTGTACATTTTTGAAAGCTACATGTTACATATGTGCGAAGTTTATTTTCAGTTATCCACTATTTCTCTAATTTTAGGGTTTCTGACTCTAAAATCAGATGTTTTTCACATCCAGAGCTGCTTTAAATCCTCCTCACCACTCCACCCCCTAACAACTGCTTGGTTCCCCTCTCAGCTCAATCTGCTGTCACCTTCATTGCTTAAAGCATTTTTTCTTCCATAGCAGTAGCTTTAAATGTTACTGCCTGCAACTTCAGGCTTTTCCAGCCTCAGGACAATTACATAAAGGAACAAAAAATAGGCTTTGTGCTAGAGCAGAATAGCTAAGGCAGGAGCTGTTGGTTCCAATGTTTATATTTCAGGCTATATTCTTTGTCTCTTTGTTTCTCTCCTTTTAAAAAAATGTGATCCACTCATTTTCATACATATCACCGCAGGGCCTGTTTGCGCAGGTCTGAGAACGCATCACTTCTGGTACAGTAATAGTGACTGTGCACACATCAGCATGTGTGGGATAGGTAGACCCTGGGTGTACATTGTCTATGCAGAATCATTAGGACTCATCTCAAGGATGCTGAGGAAGTGCCAGTCATTTCACATACAGTTCAGTTGCGAGAGACAATTTTTTCCTTTGTAAATACTAATCACCATCAAAGCATAAGAATGCTGATGAGACACAGCCGATCACTCTGCCATGATCTCTGAGCATTAGGAGGCTATACCATGGCAGTAGAAAGTAAAAATGTCTCTTCTTGGGAAAAACAGAAACATTTTCAAAGTATAACATCAGGAGAATATTAATTACCTTAACTCAAACTTTGACGTTGGGGAAAGGGTTGGCTTCATGTTGTGTAAATTTCAATCATCATAGAAATTCTTTACTATATTTGATATAGTTGGGGTAGGTTTTTTATTTATTTTCACCTCTGAAGATTTAGCTGGGTTTAATATGCTCACATTCCCCAGTGAAGTCTACATGAGGAGGCTGGGAAGCATACTGGTTAAGGCTATGGGTCTTAAGCATACCTTTCCCACTTATGCAGTGTGACTCTGGGAAGCTATTTATCCTACCGATGCCTTGGTTTCCCTGCCTGTAAATGGAGCTGTTGATAGTACTCACATTTTATGATACACATAAAATGCCTGTCAGAGTGATTGGGTCTGTATATACAATATAGGTTTGTGTATTAGTTATCTACTGCCATGTAACAAACCCAACACTTAGTGGCTTAAATAATAAATGTTAATTATGTCACAGTGTCTGTGGGTCAGAAATTCAGGGATGGCTTAGCCTGGTGCCCCTGCCTCAGAGTCTCTCCCAAGGCTGCAATAAAATATCAGCTGTGGTTTCATCTAAAGGCTGAACTGAAGGAGTGGTATCTACTGCCAGGCTCACTTGTGTGGGGGCTGCTGCACCCTCTCCATAGGGTGGCTTGCAGCATGGCAGCAGGCTTCCCTCAGAGCAAGCCAGATGGAATGGGATCCACCATCTTTTTGTAGCCTAATCTCAGTGATATCCCATCACTTTCGCTGTATTCTATTCCTGAGAAGCGAGTCGGTAACTGCAAATCTCACTCAGGGAGAGGGAATTACAAAAGGGTGTAAATACCAGGACGTGGGGATCCCTGGGGGCCATCCTATAGGCCAGTGGTCCCCAACATTTTTGGTACCAGGGACCAGTTTCATGGAAGACAGTTTTTCTACAGACCAGGGGGCAGGGAGCTAGTTTCAGGATAATTCAAGTGCATTACATTTACTGTGTACTTTAGTTCTATTATTATATAATAAAATAATTATACAACTCACCATAATGTAGAATTAGTAGAAGCCCTAAGCTTGTTTTCCTGCAATTAGATGGTCCCATCTGGGGCTGATGGGAGACAGTGACAGATCATCAGGCATTAGATTCTCATAAGGAGTGGGCAACCCAGATCCCTCACATGCACAGTTCACAATAGGGTTCATGCTCCTATGGGACTCTGCTGCCGCCAGAACTCAGGCAGTAATGTGAGCAATGGGCAGCAGCTGTAAATACAGATGAAGCTTTGCTGGCTCACCCGCTGCTCACCTCCTGCTGTGCGGCCCGCTTCCTAACAGGCCATGGACTGGCACTGGTCTGTGGTCCGGAGGTTGGCGATCCCTGCTATAGGCTGCCTACCACAGTTAGATATTCATTAGTACATTTTTAAATTTGTAAACTTTTTTGACTTCTGTGGAGCAATCAACGTTTAGAAATGCATATTAAGATTTCTTTCTAAGGCTGGGTGTGGTGACTAATGCCTATAATTCCAACACTTTGGGAGGCCAGGAGTTCCAGACCAGCATGGCCAACATGGTGAAACCCCATCTCTACTAGAAAATACAAAAATTAGCTCAGTGTGGTGGCACGCGCCTGTAGTCCCAGCTATTCAGGAGGCTGAGGCATGAGAATCGCTTGAACCCTGGAGGCAGAGGTTGCAGTAAGCTGAGATTGCGCCACTGCACTACAGCCTGGAATACAGAGCAAGACTCTGTCTGAAAAAAAAAAGGGAGCAAATCCAAACGGATCCCTGACATTATTAAAAAGACTTATTTGGAGGGAAAAAAGAGGATTTTTTTCTAATCTGATTTTTTTCTTTTTAGCTTCAGCTCCATAAAAGAATACAGTTTTAGCCACTATAGTTTAACATGGAACACTTCATTGAGAGGACTATAGCTAGGTTACTAAGTTTCTGAGTATCAAGAGCAGTTACCCACCATATTTCTGAACAAAGAACTCGGGAAGCTAAACCTTTTATAACTTGGAAAGGTCCAGTACTTTTCCTTTTGTTACTAATTTCAGCAGGTGCCGCATGAAATTCCCATGTGCGATCATAATTAATGCCAAAGAGAGAGGTATCTGAGGTTGGCCTGAATTCACGATTAAGAGACAAAAATGTTATTTAATTCAGAAAGTTCCTCAACATAACAATAGCATGTCTTATTTTATCACTGTATTATTAATCTTCTCAGGCTGCCATAACAAAAAACACAGATTAGGAGGCTTGAGCAACAGACATGTATTTCCCACAGTTCTGGAGGCTGCAAGTCTGAGGTCGAGGTCCCAGCATGGTCTCTTTCTGGTGAGGCCTCTCCTCTGGGCTGCAGATGGCCCCCTTCTCCCTGTGTCCCTACGTGGTCTTTCCTCAGTGTGTGGAGAGAGGAGCAAGCTCTCTGGTGTCTCTTCTTATAAGAGCACTAATCCTATTATATTAGGGCCCCACCCTTCTGACCTCCTTTAGCCTAATTACTTCCTTAGAGGCCTCATCTCCAAATAAAGCCACACTGGGGATTAGGGCTTCTGCATTTGGACTTGGGGGATGCAAGCATTTAATCCGTGATAATCACCTTTAATTTTTGTTAATCTTTGTGCTTTATTTTGAAGATAATAAAATAGCTTCTATTCATTAATATGAAGTGCTTTATTTTGTATATTAAGTACCCTATTTATGTAGTACATGTCACGGGTGCACCTAGCCGGGGTCAGTGTCACAGGCAGTTAAGGAATTTACCAAGACAGTTGCAGGTAAAGAAAGCCAGATTTATTAGAGAAAGTATAAAAATATGTTGCAAGGGTGCAGCAGGCAGCACAGCAGAGAAGGGGCTGTCTGCCAAGCGGCAGAGGCTGGAAGGAAGTTTTATAGGGTTGTGCTGGAGGGGGCTATGTGCTGAAAAAGGTCACTGTGCCCAGGGGTTGTTTGTGATTGGCCATTTCTCAGAATTACTGTTCATTGTTCTCTCCCATCTGGGGCCCCTTTCTCATTGTTGTTTACTTATCAGGACTCCACAAGACATATCATTTTATCTTTACAAGAACTCTGTGGCATAGGTACTGTTATCATCCCCATTCTATAGAAGAGGAATCTGAGGCCAAGTAACCTGTCTGAGGTCACATAGGTAAGGAACTGTTGATCCCTAGACTCAAACCCAGTTTCAGCTAACTCTAAAGCCTGTGCTGCTCATCATCTTTTTTTGTTTGTTTGTTTTTTGAGACCGAGTCTTGCTCTGTTGCCCAGGCTGGAGTACAATGGCACGATCTCGGCTCACTGCAACCTCTGCTTCCCGGGTTCAAGTGATTGTCCTGCCTCGGCCTCCTGAATAGCTGGGATTACAGGTGCCTGCCACCATGCCCGGCTAATTTTTGTATTTTTAGTAGAGACAGGGTTTCACCATGTTGGCCAGGTTGGTCTCAAACTCCTGACCTTGTGATCCACCCACCTCGGCCTCCCAAAGTGCTGGGATTACAGGTGTGAGCCACTCCACCTGGCTGCTGCTCATCATTTTAAAGCATGGCATTAATGCGAATGAATTTTTCATATATCTTTCACATCTCATTTCAATCCTAGGACAGCTCTGTGAAGAGAGTGTTTTTACCTACGGGAAACAGAGATTCACACGAGTTACGACTCTTCATTCTTTCAGTCATGTATTTATATTATATTAGGGTTCTCTAGATGGACAGAACTAATAGGATAGATCGATATATATAAAGAGGAGTTAAAAGGGAGTTTATTAAGAAGTATTGACCCACACAATCCCAAGGTGAGGTCCGACAATAGGCTGTCTACAAGCTGAGGAGCAAGGAAGCCAGTCTGAGTCCCAAAGCTGAAGAACCTGGAGTCTAATGTTGGAGAGCAGGAAGCATCCAGCGCAGGAGAAAGATGGAGGCTGAGAGGCTAAGCCAGTCTAGTCTTTTCACATTCTTCTGCCTGCTTTTATTCTGGCAGCTGATTAGATGGTGCCCATGCAGATAGAGGGTGGGTCCGCCTTTCCCAGTCCACTGACTCAAATGTTAATCTCCTCTGGCAACACCCTCACAGACACATTCAGGAACAATACTTTGCATCTTTCAATCCAATCAAGTTGACACTTAATATTAACTATCACATATATGTACTGGATGTTTATGCATGCCGATGGCGTGCCAGGCAGGTGGCACCCTGGTGCTCAGGTGGAAAGCAGTGCCTGGACACTGGCACCAGGCAGACCCAGATTTGAATCCTGGCTCCATCAATCCATTCATTCATTCATTTATTCAACAAATACCTTTTGGGTGCCATCTATGTTCTGAGCACTGTGCTGGTTGCAAAACCAGCTGTGGGGCCCCAGGCTGGCAGCCCACTTCCCCAATGTAAGGAGGGCACAGCCCTAGACAGATCTTGGTGAATGACAAACACCACCTCTCCCTTCACGGAACTCACAGCCCACTTGCCTCTCATTCCCCACACCCTCATAAGGTAAATCAGAGTTTTCCATGTAGGAATCTGCTCAAAAAGAGCATTTCTTCAATGTGATTCTAGTTCTCTTCCACACAGCTTCTCTGGCTTCCACCCGTACCCTGTTTTGTCCAGCATGTGGCTAGAGAGGAGGTACATTTCAGTCACTTAAACTTTGTGTCTTTAATTGGTCTTGGAAACATATACAGTACTGATCTGAGATGACCCCTGTGTCAGGGATGATTTAAATGACCCCAAGATGGCCGGGTGCTGTGGCTTATCCCTGTAATTCCAGCACTTTGGGAGGCTGAGGCGGGCAGATCACCTGAGGTCAGGAGTTCAAGACCAGCCTGGCCAACATGGCAAAACCCCATCTCTATTAAAAAATACAAAAACTAGCCGGGCATAGTGGTGGGCGCCTGTAATCCTAGCTACTCGGGAGGCTGAGGCAGGAGAATCGCTTGAACCCGGGAGGCGGAGGTTGCAATGAGCCAAGGTTGTGCCACTGCACTTCAGTCTGGGCAACAGAGTGAGCTGTGTCTCAAAAAGAAAAAAAAAGTGACCCCAAGACGGATTCTGTCCAGTTACTGCTTGAAGATTTGCCAAAAATAGCCTCACAAGGCCAGATCACTTGAGTAAAATGTTTCTCAAAACATCTGCCAACATTGAAGACTTTTCCAAATGTCATGATGGCAATTATTGATTGATAAGGTGACATGTCTCATCCCACTTTGTCCATCCTGGCTTATGCCTGTCATCCAAGTGAAATCATTAGTAGCACCCTCTCCCACTCTGAAGCTTGAGTGATAAATTATAATTATAGGTCCCCTATTCACTTAGCACTTACAATCAATTATACTTACAATCAATTATAGGTCTCCTATTTACTTAGCACTTACCACTTGTGCCAGATATTTTAGGTACATCATCTCTTTGAATCCTTCTTACAACCTTCTAAGATATATACTATTATTTCCCCATTTCATAAATGAAGGAGACTTCTTCACCCTTTATAGAAATAATAAGCACTGTGGAATCCCGGGGTAACTGGATATCCGACTCTGGGGTTCTCGAAGTCCTGGGACCAGAAGGTTCTTCCAAGGCTGTGCCTTTCATCTCTTCAGTGAGAAATTCGTGCTGAGAAGGGTGACGAAATGTCCTCAAGGGTGCTCAATAGATATTGGCAAAACTCAAAAGCAGGTCTTTTTTTCTTGCAGCCTGCTGGTTTTACTCTGCCCACTTAATTCTCCAGCGAATAATGGTCTCCTCTTTCCCAGCGCCATCCAAAAGAACCCGGAGCATACAAACCGGGAGGACTTCGGGAGTCCAAGCCAGCTGGAACAGGGGTACCCGGTAATATTGCCAGGGAAGGCTGTCCCCAGGCCGCAGGTAGGGGGCTGCTGGAGAGCAGTCTCCAGCTTGTGGAGGGGCGGGAGAGCTTTGCACCGAGGGCCTGTCCAATGCTGTTCAAAGACCAGCGGTCGCCGCCGGGGGGCAGTAACTCCATGTGTGTGCTGCAGTGGAGCTTGCTGGTTGACTTACACTTTATTTCAGGCATCAAAGGCAAAGTGCACTTTCAGAAGGGAGAAGGCATGCCTTGTGCTGCAGAGAAGCTATTATTATAAAGATAAGAGTGTAATTGAACCTTTCAAGTGGAGAGACACCCCTCTCCCTCCAGCAGAAACTGTGCAGGTGAGAAAGCCGCTTCCTGAGTGGACCTATTCCCTGCTGCTGGGAGATTCTGCCCCCTTTGTTTAGAATACAAATAGGGGAACGTGCTCACCTGAAGGGGAGACTTTTGAAAGGAATGACCCTCCTCCTGAAGATGACTGAAATTATCAGCATTATTATGAAAAGAATATGAAATATGAAAATACCAGCATAAAGAAATACAGAGAGAGAACTCAGATGAAAACATTTTATTTCAGAGATAATGGGAATTTTCTGAGCTGGCTTCAGGTATTAGGTTACTCAGTAGATTAAGAAGGAAAAGCTTTTGCTGGTAGGCAGGTCACCCGGATGATTCCAGAATTACCACCACTCTGGTCAAGTAGTGACAGTGTTCTGGGCTGGAGTCACGATTCTGGGGAATTTGTACAGCTTCCCTCACATGCATCCCAACCTGTGGATCTCAGGTGGTCTGGTCCACAATCAGTAAAACTGCTGTGCAGCCCCTCAAAACAGACCACCGTTCAGAAAAATTCAGTGTGTTACAGTTCATGAACTGCCTGGAAACACCTGCAGGTGTTTGGAAAGTGATTCAGGGTTCATTTGTATTGGTATCTCTTTCTAGAATAGCTAAATTCAAGGTGTATCTTTCAAACTAGACACAGGGTGAAATGGGGTGCGGGTATAGAGCTTGTTGGTTGTGGGGGTGACTTCCTGCATTTAGTGAAAGGGGTGGTTATGCAGAGGCAGCATAGAGCATTCTGTGTTGCATTTGTGTCTTGGAATGAAGTGGACCCAGCTGGCTGCCTTCAGGGCTGTGCCTGAGATTCTGAGCATCTTCAGCTTTGTGTCTGTAAAGAGGTCTAGATGGTGGCTTACTAGGATGCTGTGAGAATTGCATGTAGCATGGTAACGTTTGTGATCGTATCAAGGACAGGAGATACTCAGAAAATATTTATTTAGTCTTTATGAAGGATCTTGTTTTAATGTCAATGAATATGTTGTTACCAGTTTTATATTAGGTCACTGTTTAATTTTTTGCTTATTTTTCTGTGCATTTATTTTCTTTTCTCTAGGTGCAGGTTTTGTTGCTGCTTATTAATCTTAGTAATTTTCATGGCTCAGCTGAGAGTGCAGTGAGTGTGAAGGTGTCTATACCTACACATGTGATCACTGTTATCTCTGAATCCTTCCTGAATGTGGACAGCATTCACCTTCTTTTTTTTTTTTTTTTTTTTTTGAGACAGAGTCTCACTCTGTTGCCCAGGCTGGAGTGCAGTGGCACGATCTCGGCTCACTGCAAGCTCTGCCTCCCAGGTTCATGCCATTCTCCTGCCTCAGCCTCCCAAGTAGCTGGGACTACAGGCGCCCACCACCACGCCTGGCTAATTTTTTTTATTTTTAGTAGAGATGGGGTTTCACCGTGTTAGCCAAGATGATCTCGATCTCCTGACCTCGTGATCTGCACACCTTGGCCTCCCAAAGTGCTGGGATTACAGGTGTGAGCCACCGTGCCCAGCCTAGCATTCACCTTCTTTATAGATGGACACCCACCTTAGTTTAGAGTTGTTCTTGTTAAACTACATCAGTGTACAGCAGTAAGGAGGGTTGGTCTGGATTCAAATCCCAGTTCTGCCAGTAACCAGCTGTGTGACCTTGGGCAAGTAACTTAACTTCTCTGCACTTAGGTCTCCTGGTTTATCAAGTGGGATTATAAAAGCTCCTACCTCCTGGGGTTGTGTTGTGAGGATGAAAAGACATAATACAAATAGAGGGCTTACAGTAATATCAGGCTCATAGTAAGTATTTAGTATGAGTTAGCAATTTTATTAAAATGCAGAAATTACAGTGTCTACATTGCTTGCAGCTGCTTAACCTGTTCCTGGGACAGTGCCTGCCACATAGTAGGCACTTAATAAATATTTGTGTATCAGTGGAAGTAAAACATCATCATGAACATGAAAATATTGTTAAGTCCATTAAATAGTAAGCTTTATTTTCCCATGAGTAACAGGCACTTTCAGAAGCTGTGTGCATTTTTTTCAGGCCGGGGGTCCTGCAGCTTAAAAATTTTGCAGTGGTGTGTGCCTGCATGCATGTGTGTTTGTGAGCACACGTGCATGTGTGTATGAAATGAACAGATTTAGATACTGAATATTCAGAATGCCGCAGCACCATATATGCTATGCCAGCAGACTGGCATGGCTTTTAACACTTATAAATGCTTAGAAAAACCTGTATTAATTTCACTATAGTATGTTGAGACTTTGCTAAAAGGATGTTTTAATGTGAAATGAGCTTTGCTACAAAGTTGCAAACAACTTAAGACTCTAAACACTTTTTTGAAAATAAATCTCAACATAATGAATGTGAAAGCCTCATGAACTATAAAGCATAAAAATCATTATTATTGAAGAAAGAAATCCTAGGCTTCTTAGCGCCACTTAAAATAAAAATATTGCAATTGAGAAATAAATGCTAATGCTTGGTGGTGAGGTTTTTCTTCTGTCTCCTCGCCTCCTTTCCTTTCCCTCCCTCTCTCCTGATCTTCCCCTTCCCCTCCTTTCTCCCTTCTCTCTCCTGGTTCCTAGAATGCCTTTTAGAGGAAAAACAGACCTTTTCAGAAATATATTGTCATCTGCTAAATCTCCACCTACTGCACCAGCCAGCCTCAGCACCCTGCTAGGAGGTGGCTGGTCATTCTTTGCCGTATCTTACCTTAAGAGGGCAAAATCAACTTGTGATGGTTCCTATCTCTGAATGCTGCCCTGGTTTCCATTAGAATATGCTGGGGAAGATGACCTTTCTTAATGAAAGTAGGCAGCACCCTGCTGTGCTTTTAATTAAATGAACTAACCTTAAAAAACGCGATTCTCAGCCCTGCAGCAGCATGCCACCCAGCAGTCTGTCCCCAGTGATGATTCTGTGAGCCACCTGTGTCATAGGGAGGTACCAGGTGACTGAAGATTGGAGTGAGGGGCTTTAGCATAGAGTGATCTGGACTCGTGGTTGTTGGGGCCAGTTCTTGTGCTTTAGGTTCAGGATAACTTATCCCTTATCTACCCTTCTAGCCAGAGAACACAACACAGCCATTACAAGCTGACTTAAGCAAAAACTTACCCACCATTTGCAATAGGTCTATACCTATTGGTCATGCTGCCCATGAGGCTATTTAATGGCATTGGGGAGAAATGCATGAAGAGCATGACTCATAGTAAGTACCGTTTGCTGATAGTAGGCACCAACTATAGATTGTCACATTCGTTAGATGATTTTTTTATGACCAACTATCACTTTGTTAATTATGCCTCAAATCACAGAGGCATAATTAACTATCAAAGTAATAGTTGGTATCCCATCTTCTCTCAACCCTTCTTTAGGGATAGCCTCTGTTGAGTGTATGTGTACCCTTTCACACACATGTATAAACATATGTGGTGTGTTTGGAAAGATAAATACACTTAAATAGGTACCATCTGCATGTTTACATTACGTAGTATTAGATTGCATACTATATTTTGCTACTTGGCTTTTTAACATGTTGTGGATATCTTGTCAGTAGACTCAATGTATTTCTTTTTTCTGAAACAATCTCACTCTGACGCCCAGGCTGGAGTGCAGTGGCGTGATCTCGGCTCACTGCAACCTCCACCTCCCGGGTTCAAATGATTCTCCTGCCTCAGCTTCCTGAGCAACTGGGATTACAGCCACCTGCCACCACACCCAGCTAATTTAATGCACTTCTTTTGATGACTACCTGATGATTCATGATTAGAACATAACACAACTCAACCAGCTATTCCTATTGATTGTCATTTAGGTTGTTGCCAGATTTTTTCCCTATTATAAATAATGTTGCAAACAGCATTCTTTGTTTCCTTATGTAAATGTATTTGTAAGATACACTGCTAGAAGTGGAATTTCTGAGCCAGGAGGTATGGTTACTTTACGTTTTAATAGATACTGTCAGTTTGCTCTGCAAACTGTTTATGCTGATGTATTACCCCCAGCATCGCATGAGTTCCTCTCTGCCCACATTCTCACCAGTACTGGGGATTAGAAATCATTTTGAATCATTGCCAGGATCTCTGATAGATGTAAAATAGTATCATCTTGTTTGAATTTGCTTTTCCTTAATTAGGAACAAAGCTGACCCTTCCATATGCTTATTAGTCAGTTGTTGTTTTTTTTCCTCTATAAACTGATTGTGTATATCTTGTGCTACTTTTCTGGTGAGTTTATCGTCTGTACTTAGGAATATGTAAGTTATTTGCTTATTAAGGAAATTAGTACCTTACTGCATATATAACAGATATTTTCTCCAGTGTGCCATTTGATTTTATGGTGTTTTTACTCCATAGAAATTTGTATTATTTTTATTTGTAGTTCAGATGCAGAAATTTTGCCTTCCTTTCTCCTGAGGTTGTTTCATACCTAGGCCAAGATGTATAGGAGTAGGTTTTCTTCTAGAACTTGTACATTTTTGTTGTTGATGTTTGCTTTTAATTCACTGGACATTCTGGTATGAGGAGTGAGTTAGATTTCTGGTTTTCTCATTTGCATGTTACCTGTGGGGTGTTCCAATGTTGTTTGCTAAGCAGTGCTCTTTCTTTGAAGATTTGAAATACCACCTAAATGATCAAATATGCTCTTCTATCAGGATTCTTCTCTTGATCTTTTTGTTCATTTCTAAGCCAGTTTCATACTACTGTTTTCATGACTGTGATCTTACATTTTAGCCTGATTTAACAATTAATACAGTGAATTCTCCTGTTCTTTTTTTCCAGTATTTGTTTTCCTGGCTAGTATCATTTGCTGCTTCTTCTTTGGGAACTCTAGAAGTATACTGTTACTTTCAAACTGTCGTCTACTCCCTTACAAGAATGAAAATGAAAATGGAACATCCAAACCCATTGATATTTTGAGTGAGATTGCTTTGGGTTTATAGTTACTAAGGGAGAGTTGACGTCTTTACATCCTAGGTTCCTATGGTGTTATTCTACTTATGTAAGCCATCTTTTCTCTACTCAGTACAGGGTGGAAGTTTTCTTTATATAGACCCTATCTATTTCTTTAATTTGTATTTATGTTTTAGATTCTTCAATATGAACATTTTTATGTAAATTTAAGAAATTATTTAAAAATGGGATTTTTAAATTACACTTATTTTTACCTCTATATAGAGAAGATTATTGTTTCTGTGTATTAATTTTGTAACCAACCATCTGTGCTAAAGCCTTTGACTATTTCTAATAGTTGATTATTTTGCATTTTCTAGGTATAAAATCATATCACCTGCAAATAATGATGATTTTTCCATCTTGTTTATAATACTTCATATTGTATTTCAACATTATAGAGGCAGCAGATGGGTATTCTCATCTTATGGAAACACGCTAGTCTTTCACCACTGACCATAGCTTGGGTGTGGCAATATGGTATTTTATGTCACCTTCAGGTATCTTGATGACTTTCCCTGTTACAGACCTAATTACCCCAACAGACACATCTAGCTTTCTTTCATTACTTTTACATAGGCTCCAAGCTGACACACAATTCTTCTTTAAAGAAGCAGCTTCCCGAACGTTCTGTGAGCCACATCTCCATCTGCACACTCTCGATGCTGCCCCGTGGAGAACTCCCTAGGGTGGTGGGAGTGTCCTGTATCCGCACTGTCCACTGCAGTAACCACTGGCCACTTGTGGCCACTGAGTGCTTGAAATGTGGTGGATACGACTGAGGAACTGAACTTTTAATTTTTTTCATTTTAATTAATTTTCATTTAAATCGTCATGTTATTGAGCACTTAAAATGTAGCTAGTACTACCGAGGAGTGTTTACTTTTGCTAATTTTCATTGACATAGCCCCATGTGGCTGGTAGCTGCAGAACTGGGCTGCACGGGTTCCTCGCTCATTCATGGAAGGGTAAGATATGAATGCTAGAAAGGCCCTGGTGGCCACTCATTGTGCCCAGAGACGCTGAGATTGGGCCCACATCACACAGCAAGTTCATGATGAAACTGAAACTGGGAGCCCAGGATTCTTACTCTCTGTCTCAAGCTGGTGTCACTGTCCAACCCCTTCTTTACTCCTCCCCTCCCATTTCCCTTCTGTAAGTTATCACCGAAGTCCCAGTGTGTGCAGACCAACGCACAGCACAGTGAGCAGGCCCGAGCCTCGCAGACACCTTCCCTAGTGTGGGTCCAGCCAAGGGCTGTGCAGTTGTTGAGTTTTCAGCCGAGCTCCTTCACTCCACAGTGCAAAGGTTCTCGCAAGATAAAGGCAGGGAGGCAAAGTCCTCGGCCCTTTGTCGAGGTGGAAAGCACCCTGAGGTACTGTGTTGGTGTTCCAGCATCATCAGGAAATGCCCGTCCTGGTTCGAATGTATTTTCCAGTGCTTCTAACAGAAGACTTTCTGCACTTCTGCATGGCAGCGGGGGTTGCTCCTGTCTCTGAGACGGCTCTAAACCTTACGAGAACCCGGCGTGCTGTGGTCAGGGAGTGGAGAGAATATAGAAAGCAGAGCCTTCGAGAAGGCCCTCAGCCGAGGCTCCAGTGGGCAAGGAGGCTTTCTCGGTCATGGAGGAGCCACAGCCTTGCTTGCACTTTGAGTTTTTTCTACTTTAGCCAACTCTTTCTCTCTTTCCCCAGTGAGGGGGTTCCCTGCATCAGTCCCTGGGCCCCTGTGGGTCTCCTCAGCCTTCCCTCCCAGTCGTTCATTCAAAAGAAGCAGGAGGGAACCACGCTACAGAGACTCTCGGCTTTTTCTGGAGGGCAGGAAGGCCTCCGCTTATACTGGAGGTCACCTGTTGGAGCTTAGAGGTTAAGAAGGCCGGGCACTTGAGCTTCTTCCTGGCACTGCTGCTCCCTGGTAGCATGGACATGGGTGCCTCAGTTTCCCCACTTGTAGGATGGGGCTCATAATAGCCACCTCACAGGGCTCCAGGGATGGGGACATGAGTCCACAGACAGAAAGTGCTGAGAGTCCACCCTCCACAGATGTCAGCACTGATCCACACTAAGATGTCTTCTCTACCTGCTCCAAGGGCAGGTGACCTCTAGGCAGGGCCCCCTCTGCTCCTTGGGCAGAATCCTTGAGGCAGGCTTATCTGGGGAGCTTGGCCTGCATCTGCGTAGATCGACTGTGTGGGGGACCCCCAGACTCCCCTTTTCACACATATGTCCCACCCCTGCCGGGGGGTGGTCAGCTTGTCTGACACCACAGGTCCCCAGCTCCTTGAGGCAGCCTGTCCAGCCTGCCCAGTGGCCCCCATCAGAGCCATCCAGGCAGCGTGTGAGTGGGTGTTGGGAGCAGTGCCCTTACAGTGGCTGGCGAAGGCAGTGTGCATGCCTGAATCTGCTGCCAGTTAAGAAGTCAGCTCCTCAGGTGGGACAAGGACCCTGGCCTTCCTGGGAACCCGAGCAGATCGCACAGTTTCCTTTTCTCAGCACGGCTCCTGCACTGGCTTACGTAACAGCAACAACCTGCAGAGCCTGGGCTCCGGGGCTCATTCCCAGACAGTGAAGTCTATGATGAATAGATGGGTCTGTACGCTCTTAGCAGAGAGCCAGTAATTTGCTCAAAGGTCAAACTTAGCTTGATTCAGAACACAAAATTACTAGGATTCTCTTCTTTCTGCGGGTGTTGCTCCTGTATTTTTCATGGTCAAGGAAAAGCTGTGAAGCACTTTCTTAGGGCTTAAGAGCTAAGGGATTTTTCCTCCTTTTTTGATGACCCTCTTTTCCAGCATCTCAGCACACCCCCAGATGGGAAGAGGATATGATGAATTTCTCCCACCATTTATGCCACACCCACTCTGTGCCAGTTACTAGAGCAAGTGGTTTCCAGGTGTGTGTGTAAGGAAATGCTCTTAGTGCATTTGTTCTGTGTCAGGCACTGTTTTCCATAGTGTTTGTCCAGTGCCAGGTGCTGCTGTAAGTATGGCACTGCCTAGAAGTGTGAATGCATTTCATCCTCACATAAACCCTGTGAAGCAGATACTATGACTGTCCCCATTTTATGGATGGAGTCACTGAGGCATCTGGAGGTGAAGTAACTTGCCCGTGTTGCACAGCTAAGTTGGAGGAGGGGGCAAGGTTTGAACCCAGGCCATCTTATTCCAGAGTTAGCATTCTTAACCACTACTCATGCTGCCTGTCCACCCTGGTCCCCCATTTCGTTTGCCACCCAGGATCCCTGTGAGGTATGCGCTTGTTACGATTCCATTTTACATTGAAGACATGGAGGCCTGGCGAGTTTGTATGGGGGCCAGTGCCTGCTTGGGATTCCGATGCAACACCTGCAGGTCTGACTCCTAACACTGATCTCTGCTGTGCACGTGGCCCATTGGTCATTGTTATTTCTGAGCACCTGGACTGTGCCTTATTCAGTGCTCCTCACGTTATGCCTGTCAAATGCAAGTAACTGACTTAGGGGACTGAGGCTTCCCTAAAGGGGTACCTTGCCACCCTTCATTTTGTTGTTGTTGTTGTTGTTCTTGTTTTGAGATGGAGTCTCCCTCTGTTGCCAGGCTGGAGTGCAGTGGCGCGATCTTGGCTCACTGCAACCTCCGCCTCCTGGGTTCAAGCGATTCTCCTGTCCCAACCTCTGGAGTAACTGGGAGTACAGGCACGTGCTACCACTCCCAGCTAATGCTTGTATTTTTAGTAGAGGTGGGGTTTCACCATGTTGGCCAGGAT
Organism: Pan paniscus; assembly: GCF_029289425.2. Lineage (NCBI taxonomy): Eukaryota > Metazoa > Chordata > Mammalia > Primates > Hominidae > Pan > Pan paniscus. Next base: position 30,717,649 of record NC_073271.2, on the reverse strand, counting down.
GGTCTCAATCTCTTGACCTTGTGATCCACCCACCTCGGCCTCCCAGAGTGCTGGGATTACAGGCATGAGCCACCGCGCCCGGCCCACCCTTCTTTTATGAAACATTCTCATTTTTTTCAGCTATGTCCCTGACTACAGATTATTACATATTTCCATGTGCTTGTTTACTGGTTCTGTTTCCTCCTGTGAATTGACTGTTCACATCCTTTGCCCATTCAGCTCTCAGATTGTTTATTTTACGCAGATCTGCTTTCTAACTCAAGGGTCACGACAGGAACTCCTCTAATATAATCCATCATCATGTAACATTTTTGTCCCCTTTCTGTTTTGCAACAACTCTGAAAATAATGACTTGCCTATACTGCTAAATAAGAGGGTAAGAATCCATGCCCCACGCCTCCAGCCCCAGAATAAAAAACAAGTGGAAACTAACGATTTTTTTCTTACACATATTATAGAATTTCTAAGTCTATCTGGAGCAGTGGGCACCCAGGCATAGACCACTTCTTTAGACTGAGCACCTGCTCTTTGAGGGCAGGGACTGTACCTGGTTCCATTTTCCAGATATTTTTCCACTTGTTTATTTCCTAAACCTTTTTCCTACTCCGGAAACCATGCATATCCTTTCCCCACACATCAGCTGGCCCAGCAGCCACAGCCTCAGCCCGACCTCCCAACACCTTGAGGTCCAGCTTCTCAGTCTCTGGCAGGCTGGCACGTCTGCGATCAGCAGGCACAGGTGTTCCAAGCCAGGCTGCCCCATGCCCCCTTCTGTGACTAAGAGACAGGCCAAGTGGGTCCATGCATAAGAGCTCTTCAGTAAATGCAAAAGGTGGCAGGTGTGCTAGCCTTATTTGGCATCGTTTCATAATGTTGTGAAAGGGTGGCACTTCTGCCTGTGTCATATAAGCCAAGTCTTTTTCATAAAGATGTAATGATTTGATAATTAGTAATGATGTATTGAGAAGGTTGGAGGAGGATGAGCCTTGCATATGGTGAGAACAGTTGTGCCTATTCTAGCAGCTCCAGGCACTCTGTAACCTGTGGTTGGGTGAGGGCTAGTGGTATTATGTTGAAACACATGAAATTGCCAATACTTGAACATTTTTGATGAAAAGTATTGGTGCTTCACTATAGTGTTCCCCTCTGTGATCAGGTTTTTCCTGTAAGACTATTTTATAATGAGCTTCTCCATAACTAAAGCAAGATTGGGAACATCATAAAAGATCCTAGTCTATATAAACTCAGGGTCAAATGTTATTGTAATCTAGATGAGAAGGATTTAACTCATGTCAGAGCAAAGGCAGGCAAATAGTAATTTTTAATACTGCACTGCATTGACACATAACCACTGTCCTCACGGGTCTTCTGTACTAAGCCCTCATGGGTACCCAGAGTCCAGCTCCCCATCCTCTTTCCTTCAGTTCCCACATGCGCTTAGAAGAACCAGCACTGTGGTCCTTTACCATGTCCTCCTGGTGCTCCAATTAAGTAAAGCCATTGAGGTTTTCCTGTAGTTGTAGATTGATATCTCTGAGTTAATCACGAGAGAACATAGACATCATATAGGAAAATCTGGCCAGAAACAAGACAGCCTCAGCCAAGAAATGTTTTTTCTTGGAATCGGAAAACACAAGAAACAGATGATTGGGTTCTGTTCACGTTTGAGGGGAACGTAAATCAACATGGGTTTATTCATAAGTGATTATCCTCTTATAGACTGGAGTCCCAGCGTAGAGTAAAGGCAGGCACGTAGATGGCTCCGGGAAGGGGGCCTCAGGGAAGGAGGTCAGGGATTTGTGAAGGTAAAAATTGCCCATGATATTACTTTGCCATCTAATCCTAGTGCTGGGAAAATGGGACTTTGCTCCCCTCTGCTTGAACTGTAATCACCTCCTGACCAGTGCTTATGTTCAGAAGAACAGCAGCCCAGCCCTGATCCTTGGGGTTTATCGAAGCTTTTTTTAGCCCAGTCAGTCAGAAGACAGTGCCAAAAGGGTGTGGGCGTGTGGCAGACGCCATTATCAGGGACTCATGAGAGCTGTGCTGTTCCAGGAGTGTGTCTGAGCCCAGCATGGCATTGCACACAGACCAGGGCAGAGGGTGGCCCTGATGCCAGGTGCCCAGGTGGGCTGTGAGGCTGAGTGCTGCCCGTTCCTTTCCAGAATGGAAATTCAGACACTGGAGTGCACTTGCGTAGTTTTCTCAGGTTTTCTGGCTCCCCATCATTTTTCTTTCGTCTGTCTAAGCCCAAGCACAGGGAGTTTTGATAAGACAGATCTGAAATGCTGGCAGGGTGTAAGGGAGGGGAACGCTTCTTTATTTCATTTGGTGGCAACTTTCCCCCCAGCTTTCTTAAGGCACGACTGACAAATTGAACTGCATGTATTTGAGGTGTGCATGCGATCTGCAGTGGTGGATACCGAGAAATGACTGCCACAGTCAAGTTGGGGAACGTGTCTTGATGGCACTTTTTAGAGCTGAAATCCCGGTCATGTTGTAGTTTGCTATGTGACCACCTACATTGTAATTTGGGTGGGGCAGGGAGAATTGGTGCAGCGAGATGATGGCCAGGTTCCCTGGACCTGTGTAAAATAATGGACATTTAGGTATTAGCGCAACATATGGATCCACCATGCGAGAATCTCAGAGTCCTTTATCTAGATAAATTTAATCATCGAATCAGAACCCAGTGGCAGTTTAAGAGACTTAATGTGAGCTCTATTTAGTCTTAAAATAGTTGCACTCAAAGCTCAGCTTTAATTTTCCTCCACTTTATTCTGATCCTCCAGGGTTTCTCATGTCCCACAGGATAGAAGGTGTCCCTAGCGTGGCTGGTTGGACCCTTCCCATCTGCCGCCGTGCTGTTCTTTGAATACATCGTGTTCCCCCCCAGGGCCCATGCTTGCCTTCTCCTGGAGCAGTTTTCACCCAGAAAGCCATGGCTCACCTTGGTTAGGTCTTGGCTCCTCACTTTGCAGGAAACTGTCCCTGGCTACCTGACCCCATCCCCTGCTCTTCTGTCCTCAGCCTACTTTGTTTTTTCCTCTGTGCCCCTCCCTTATGTCCAGAGGGCACACTGTGTTGTACTGATTACAAATTGTCCATCTTTTCCTATCAGAATGTGGACAGCATGTGGGCAGGGGTTTCATTTTGTTCACGGCTACATTATCAGCTCCTAGAACTGTGCCTGGTATATAGTAGGTGCATAAATACGTATTTAGCATAAGCTGGGCAGTGTTCAGGGAGTGAGGACTGGATCGGGGATCTGTCTTGATTCCATGCCCTCCACGAGGAAAATAATTTTTGTGTGCCCTGTCAGGTTTCTTCTTCAGAATACTACAGAGGCCTCGCTGTGCACGGATCATAAGGGCTTTTATTCCATAAGCAAACCCTTCTTAGGACCTCCCAGATGAAGACATAAAATATCGCTGTGCCCCAGGATTTCTAGACCATCCAAATCAAGTATTCAGAGCACTCCAATATACACCTATAATTCTGTAGATAAACTTAATATTTCAACTATGACATAGCTGTATGTATCCATGAGACTCCAAGCTTCTCAGATATAGGAAGCATGTCTTCTAGTCCTCTTGTAATCTCATCCTGAAGCCCTGCGCTCAGGGGCCATCAAGGATCTGACAGATCAGCCTTTCTTAGTCCCTGGCCCCAGCAGGGGGAAATGCTGTGTAAAAAAAGCACAGCATCCTGGAATGTCAGACCCGGTAAGGGCACTAGGTGCTGAGCAGGTGCTGGGATGGGAGGAGGATGAAAAAATACATGTCAGGATAATGTGGAGAAAACACTCACTTCAGGAGATGCGGTGTAGAAAGGACATTCAGGACAGGTTTTTTGCCTGTAGGTCTCCAGTTCTTATTACCTTCTAGATGAGAGCAATAAAGTTAGTATCCTATGAAGTGTGCTCATTATATATTCATTTATGTATTCATTTGTTCATTCAACAAATATTTATTGAATTGTTCTGGCAACGTACCTGGACCCAGGGGAAAACAAAGCAATATCTTTGCTCTCATGGAGTGCACATTTTCATGAGAGAGACAGATACTATTTTTTTAGTTTATTAGATTGCGATTGCTGCTGGAATTAAGCACATGGGGGCTGTGGTAAACAATAATGGGAGGTGCTGATGGGGCCCTGGAGGGCCGCTCTGAGGATATGATTTTTAAACTCAGCTCAGAAGGGGGTGGTCTGGACCTCTCTGGTAAGGTCCAGGCAGAGGAAATGGTTGGCACAAGGGCCTCTGGCAGACAGACTGTGGTGTGCTAACACAGGAAGCCAGTGTGAAGAGAAGGTAATGATCAAAGGGAAATGGGTATTGAAGAATATTCAGTAGTCTTCTGCATCAATCAGGGTTCTCCAGGGAAACAGAACCAATAGGATAGATATAGCGATAGATGTGTATGTAGATATATAGAGAAATGTATCATGAGGATGTGGCTTACATAATTATGGAGGCTGAGAAGTCCCACAATCTGCCATCTGCAGGCTGGAGACTTGAGACTGGCTAGTCCAAAGGCCTGAGAACCAGGGCAGCTGGTGGTATAAATCCCAGCCTGAGGGTGGGAGAAGATGAGATGAGCTGTCCCAGCTCAGGCAGGCAGGCAGGAAAAGGGGGCAGACTCCCCCCTTTTGTTCTCCTGCCTTTTGTTCTCTTCAGGCCCCCAGCAGATTAGTTGATGCCCACCCACATTGGGAAGGGCAGTCTACCTTGTAGAGTCCATCAATTCAAATGCTGATCTCATCCAGAAACACCCGCACAGGCACTTCCAGAGATAATGCTCAGTCTGCACACACCGGGGCCAGTTTGACACACGCAATTAACCACCACATCTTCTGAACTGCTCTAAATCTCTTATTTTTTCAACGATCATGTCCTTTTCCAGGAAAATTAGCATCCTTTACCTATATCTCCTTCTTAAAACTTTAATTACCAATCCTTTAAAGATAGTAGTAAGATCAGAGTTTAAAAAGCCTTCCAGTTTTAGCACTTTGCTATCCACAAAGCTTTTTCACAACTGAAGCCTAATGAAAAGCAGTGGGAGACCCCATTTAATAGGTCTACAATTAAATATGTTCTTCTTGATCCTTTGTATGATCCAAAGTATGAATACAATCTTTATTATGCTTTGATTTTTTTCTTTACTAAACTTTAAAAAATTGTGGTAAAATGCACATAACTTAAAATTTACCATCTTTACATGTACAGTTCAGAGGTATTAAATATTAAATATATTCATATTGTTGTGTAGCACATCTCCAGAACACTTTTCATCTTGTACAACTGAAACTCTGTATCCATCAAACATCAACTCCCCATTTTCTCTTCCCTCAGCCCCTGGCAACCACCATTCTACTTTCTGTGTCTATGAATTTGACTACTCTAGGTTTCTAAGTATTTGTTTTTTCATGACTGGCTTACCTCACTTAGCATAATGTCCTGAAGGTTCATCTATATTGTACATGTTTCAAAATTTCCTTCCTTTTTAAGGTTGAATAATATTCTACTGTATGGATGGACTACATTTTGTTTATTCATTTTCCCATTGATCTACACTGGGGTTGCTGCCATCTTGGCTATTTTGAAGGATGCTGCTGTGAACATGATTGAGCATATCTCGTCAGGACCCTGCTTTCAATTCTTTTAGATACATACACAGAGGTGGAATTGCTGGATCATGTGGTAATTCTATTTTCAATTTTTTGAGGAGCTGCCATTCTGTTCTGCACAGTGGCTACACCATTTTACATTTTCATCAATAGTGCACAACAGTTCTGATTTCTCTACATCCTTGCCAACTCTTGTTATTTTCTGTTTTTGATACTAGCCATCCTAATGGGTATGAGGTATAATCAATAAAAAGCTATACTTTTCTAATTGAAGTATAACATACATACAGAAAAATACACAAATCAAAACCTTGCTGAAATTTTACAAAATAAACACACCCATATCAGGTCAAGAAATAGAACAATGCCAGCACACCTGGAAGCATCCTTCATGTCCCTCCCCAGCTATTACTCACCAGTCACCACCATGGCCCGCCAAGTTACCCACCGTGCTGACCTCCATCACCATAGAGGAGTTTTGCTTGTCTGGAACTTTATATAAGTGGAAGCATGTTTTTCATCATTTGTGTCTTGTTTCTTTTGTTCAACATTATGTTTATGAAATGCTTATTGACTACAGCGTTCTCCAGAGAAACAGAACCAATAGGATGTATATGTATATAGGGAAAAGTTTGTTTTAAGAAATTGGCTCATACAATTATAGTGACTGGCAAGTCCAAAATCTCCAGGGTGGGTTGACAGGCTGGAGACCCAGGGATGAACTGATGTTACAGTTTAAGTGTAAAGGATTTCTGCTGCAGATTCCTTCTTCCTTGGGATAGGCTAGTCTTTTTGTTCTGTTAAGGCCTTTAACTGATTGGATGAGCTCCCCGCCAATATACTTTACTCAGAGTTCACTAATCTAAATGTTAATCTCATCTCAAAACACCTTCACAGAAACATCCAGAATAATGTTTGTCCATATATCTGGTACCTGGGCACCATGGCCCAGCCAAGTTCACACATAAAATTAACCATTATACATGTCATAGTAGTTCACTTTTATTGTTGTTTCTATTCTGTGGTGTGAATATATCACATTTCCATTTGACTTTTCCAGTTGGGAGTATTATGATAATGCTGCAGTAACAATCTCCTACATGTATTTTAACATATATATATTCACTTTTCCTTGGTTATAGTACAGTATTCTTTTTTATGACTCTGGCTTTGTTTTACTATTATTTTCATTTTGTAATTTTATGTTTATGTTCATGAAAGATATAGGCTGATCACTTTTCTTTTTTATAATATTTTTCTCAGGTTTCAGGATCAAGGTTATGCTAAAAGCATAAAATAAGTAGAAAGGGCCTCTCCTTTTGTTTCCTGTATTGAAGAGTTGATGTAGGATTCATATTATTTCTTAAGTGTTTGGGAGATTTCACTGATAAAGATATCTGGGTGTAGAGTTTTCTTTTGAGAATGTTTTTAATTAAATATTCAGTTTTATAAATAGATATAGAACCAATTGATTTTCTCTTCTGTCATTTTTGTAAGTTGTATTTTTCTAGGAAGTTGTCCATTTTACTTAAAATCTTAAATATATTGGCATAATATTTATATAGGCTTTCTAATATCTGTAGGACCTGTAGTTATGTTTCCTTTTTCAATCCTGGTAGTGACAATTTGTGCTCTTTTCTTCATCAGTCCTGTCAGAGGTTTATTAAATGTATTAATATTTTGAAAAGTCAACATTTGACTTAATTTGTTTTTTTGTTTTCTGTTTCAGTGTTTTCCACTTTTTCTCTTCTACTTTTTTTTTTTAATTTTTTTAAACGGAGTTTCACTCTTGTTGCTCAGGCTGGAGTGCAGTGGTGCGATCTCAACTCACTGCAACCTCTGCCTCCTGGGTTCAAGCAATTCTCCTGCCTCAGCCTCCCAAGTAGCTTGGAATACAGGAGCCTGCCACCATGCCTGGCTAATTTTTTGTATTTTTAGTAGAGACAGGGTTTCGCCATGTTGGCCAGGCTGGTCATGAACTCCTGACCTTAAGTGATCCACCCATCTCGGCCTCCCAAAGTCCTGGGATTACAGGTGTGAGCCACTGCGCCTGTCCTTTTCTCCTTCTACTTTCTTTAATCTCTTGTTCTGTTTTCTTGCTTTTTAAGATCAATATGTAAATCATTAATTTTTAGTCTTCTTATCCCATATATTCACATAAGACTAGAAATTTACCTCTAAGTATGGCTTTTGCTGCATCTTACAAGTTTTGATATGTCATATCCTTATTATTTTTCAATTCAGGATATTTTCTGATTTCCAGTGTAATTTCTTCATTGATCTGTAGATTGTTTAGAAATGTATCACTTTGTTTATAAACATTTGGGGTTTTTTTTTAATGTTATTGATTCCTAGAGTAATTCCATTATGTGATCAGAAAACACTCTCAGTCCTTTGACATTTTTTCAGACTTGCTTTGTAGCTCAACAGTAAGTCGGTTTTGATAAGTGTTTCATGTGCACTTGAAAAAAATATGCCTTCTTAACAACAACATATATAGATGCAGTCATGTAACAACAACGTATATAGACAGTTGGGTTAAGTTTGTTATTCGTATTGTTTATGTCATCTATGGCCTTACTGAATTTCGTCTATTCTTATCAGTGGCTGAAAGAAGTGTGTTAAAATTTCCCACCATGATTTGGATTTGCTGATTTCTCCTTTTTGTCCTGCTAGCTTTTCCTTCATATAGATTTGAGGCTATATTATTGGATATATACAGATTTAGGATTGTTGTATCAGCCTGGCAAATTGACCCTTTTTTATTATTAAATGTCCATCTTTTTTGCTAGTAATGCTTCTTGTCTTAAAGTCTATTTTGCATGATGTGCCAGCTCTTGTTTGGTTAGTATTTTTATAGCACATTTTTCCATCCTTCTATTTCCTGTCATCTTACTGTTTGTTTTCTGTTTGTTCTACTTGTTCTATATTCCTTTTCTTTCTTATCTTCCTTTGAATTATTATTATTTTTTTTTTTTTGAGATGCAGTCTCGCTCTGTCACCCAGGCTGGAGTGCAGTGGCACAATCTCGGCTCACTGCAAGCTCCATCTCCTGGGTTCACACCATTCTCCTGCCTCAGCCACCCGAGTAGCTGGGACTACAGGTGCCCGCCACCATGCCCGGCTAATTTTTTGTGTTTTTAGTGGAGACGGGATTTCACTGTGTTAGCCAGGATGGTCTTGATCTCCTGACCTTGTGATCCACCCACCTCAGCCTCCGAAAGTGCTGGTATTACAGGTGTGAGCCACTGCGCCTGGCCTGAATTATGTATTTTTAAAAATTGTTTCATTTTCCCCCTCTACTAACTTGTCTGTTAGACATTACTGTTCTTTTAGTGGTTATTCTAGATATTACAAAATGCATCCTTGACTTATTTTATTAAGGTCTAATATGAATTTAAAATTAGAGCTGATATCTTAGCATGTGCTGCTTCTGTAGCTAATGACATTAGCATTATTCTAAGAGTGCTTATAAATGTGGTTCTTTTTTGTATAACAAAATGGCCCTTAAAGGCCTCTTAGAGCTGTTAATGTTATAATCACCAAAGTAAGTGATTATTACCTTAAATACATTAAAAGAGTGAAGTTGAAATCTTAATCTTTAGAAATTATTCAACTTTTTTGAAATTCTGTTACTAATTCTCCTAAAAAAATTTTTTGTTTTAAACAAGAATGATTTATAAATTATTTTTCATAATAAACTACACTGTTTGTGGAAAATGAACATTGCCCTTGGAGCAGGCAGAAGTAATAGCCATTAAATGCATAGCAAAACATGACCCTCAGATAATTTTTGTTTTCAGTTTCTAATGCCACAGATTTACATGAAGCGATTAAGGACGGGTGGTTAGTGTATATTTAATTTTGTTATTTGGATTCAGGATGCTCCTATGAATCCTCTGGTGAAAGTCAGAAAGCAGAATTATGGGTACAGGTTGATTTTCAAAAAGACTTTGTCACCAGGCAAGCAGGTACACGCTTCTGCAATGGTTTGAGGAAGGTATTATCTTTTCAGTTTTTACCTCCTTTGGACTGACGTCCTCTGTGTCCTTTGTAGTTTTCCCCTGGCTGTCCCTAATTACACCATCTCATCTAGCAATTTGATGAAAACCTCAATAGGTGTTACTATCAACAGGATTATATTTCACAGTGGAATGTAATTTTCCACTGCAGTCAGTGATGGAAGAAGAGTGGTCAGTAAGAGAAAACCTTTTTTGCAAGAGGGATGTATTTGAGGATTTATTCACAAGAACGAACTATCATTATGAAGTTTTATTTTTGCAAGGTACAATTTTTTTTTTAACCATGGTGACATCTGTTTTCTTAGATGTGGTAGAAACATTCAAAAAGAGAAATACTCTGGTGTTGGAAGGCTTATTTTTCATCATCATTTTGCTTTGAAGTTGTTTGGTGAATGCATTCTGAATGAGACAGTTTGGCTATTTCTAGCACAATTGAGTTTCTGATTTCCCTTTGGATTCTTAATATCTTTTGAGGGCCAGGGAGGGATATTAATAGAGATTACTTGAAATAAGCTGTGAGATTTTTCTGTGTCTAGAATACAGGCAACAAATTGTTGCACGATGACAACAGCAGGCTGTGATTGTTCCAGGCTGTCCTTGGCCAGTCCTATCTTCAGGAATCCAAGTAGGAGCAGGAACAACCATTCCCTTATTCCCTTCAGGAGGAGGCTCAAAGAAAAGTTGTTCCAAGGTAATTGGGAGTAAACAGAAACTCATAGTTAGACTTTATGATTATAATCAATAACAAATATGTGTGTATGTGTGTGTAATAATAAATTGTGTGTGTGTATGTGTGTGTGTGTGATATAGGAGGGTGTAGTTTTTTCAGTGGTCAGCCTTCAGGTCTCTGCAGTGGCTGATATGGTCATGGGGTCTCTAACTTGCGGTTAACTTTGTCAACTCATAGCGATTCAAAGCAAAATGGAGGCTATCTCTATCAGTGTGCTAGGGCAGCCCTAACATAATACCACAGATTGGGGGCTTAAACGACAGACCTTTTTTCTCTCACAGTTCTGGAGGCTGGAAGTCCGAGATCATGGTGCCGGCAGCTTTGGCTCCTCCTGAGGCCTCTCTCCTTGGCTTGTAGACGGCCGCCTTCTCCCTGTGTCCTCACATGGTCTTCCCTCTGTGCACGCACATGCCTAGTGTCCCTTTATGTGTCCACATTCTCTCCTCTTACAAAGACACTGATCAGATTAGATTGGGGCCCCACCCTCATGACCTCATTTTAACTTAATTGCCTCTTTAAAGGCCCTATCTCCAGCTGAGGTGGGTGGATCACCTGAGGCCAGGAGTTTGAGACCAGCCTGACCAACATGGTGAAACCCTGTCTCTACTAAAAATACAAAATTAGCCAGGCGTGGTGGCACCTAACTGTAATCCCAGCTACTTGGGAGGCTGAGGAAGGAGAATCACTGAACCCAGGAGGCAGAGGTTGCAGTGAGCTGAGATTGCACCACTGCACTCCAGCCTGGGCGACAGGAGTGAAACTGTCTCAAAAAAAAAAAAAAAAAAAAAAAAGGCCCTATCTCCAACTGTGTAGTCCAGTTCTACGGTACTGATGGTTAGGGCTTCAACACATAAACTTGTGGGGAGTGAAGGACATGAACATAGTTCAGTCCATAATGCTGTTAGAGTCAGCTGAGCTCTCTCAGTTATATTCAGAGTGTCTGCAGGAATTTATTAGCCAACACTGTTGTTCCTAAAACAACCAGCAAGAGGCTCTCTCTCTCTGACACTCTTTAGAATGGCATCAGCCTCCATCTCCACACCGCACAGCCAACCCAGCAGCCAGTCCTGGGTGCCTCTTCAGATGATGTTCTGGGCTCCTCTGCTTTTCACCCTCCCTCTCTCACCCCTGTCTAAACCAGTGTCCTCCCCTGCCTGCGTTATCGCGGAAGCCTCCCCATTCTCGCTTCCCTCTTGTCACTCTGGAGCTCTGCCTCTCCATGGAGCAACCAGTGGTGTTTTGAAAACATAAATCAAACCTGGCCACTCTCTTGCTCCGAGTCCTCTGAGCACATTTAGCGCGGGCTCCAGATGCTTGCCTGGGCATGTGAGGACATGGCCCGCTCTGCCCTCTCCAGATTCAGCTCTTCCTCGCGTCTCCAGTACCACAGCTGGGCTACTCTGGCCTTGCTGCTACTGCTCCCATGTGCCAAGTGTGGTCCCTTCCTCAAAGCCTGGAATTCCCGGAAGGTTCTTCCCCCAGATACCCACATGGCTTACTCCCTCACTCCTCCCAGGTCGCTGCCCAGATGCTCCTTCCTCAGAAATGTCTTCCCGAGCCCCTAGCTAAGCCAGCGCACCATTCCCCCCACCCCAGACCATCTGTCCTCAAAGTGTCTTCATAGCACTGGTCACTCCCCGACATCAGGGTATATAATTGCCTATTGTCTGTGTTTGCTAGAATGTCAGCTTCACGAAGGCTTTTGTCTCATTTACCACTAGGTGCCCAGTACCTTAGGAGCTTGGAAGTTCTCAGTACCTAAGAATAGCACTTGCTTCATGAATATGTATTAAATTGATAAATGACATTCTGTGGCTCAAGTGAGTCCGTGGTGTCAAAGGTTATGCTGGGCAGACTGCCTTTGGTAATGAGCATAGACCCCTCTTTAGGTCCAAAGCAACACCCGGGAGAAACTTGCATCTTTCCCTACCTCGTGCCCAGAATACACCTTGCCTGGGATGATGAGTTGAGAAGCTATCCACAAGGGTAGATGACTCGTCTGGCTTGAAAGAGATCGGCCCTGTTGGCATTTTGATAGCAAATTTAGAGTTGGGAGGTCACTAACAAGGCTAGTCCCCAATTCTGCGACCTAAATGGAGAGGCAGTTGCTTTGCAAGAGTACTGTAGAGCCCGTGGGAGACACGCTTCTCAGCCTGCCTTTTGGTCCACATGTAGGCCAGCCACTTCCTGGGCTGCCTTTTTTTCAAAGATTTTTTTCGTGAATAACAGTATTGAAACTTTCATGCAAAGTGCCCTGATAGTGTGTAATATTTTTAGGGCCTGTAGGCAATGGAGGCTTTACATTTTTAGTGATTTTTTTTCCTCATATACACTGGCATCGACCCTGGGAATGATGGCTGTTTTTCTTTTAGGCTTGCTTGACTGCCATAACCAGAGTTTAGTAAATGGAGAAAGGGGAGTTGAGGACGTGGAGCTGGGGATTTATTCTGTTTCCTCCTCCTTCTTCTTCTTCCTCTTATTCCTCCTCTTTGATTTGAGGGGGCTTTTCAGGTATGAGGGTAGAGGGGCATGAATAATACTTCCTCAGACTGAAAGGGTCTTCGGGGGCAACAGCAATTCATTTTTCAGTTCTCTGAGATACTCATTTTGTTTTGTTTTTGAATACTCCTTAACTTGTAGTCTTCCTTTCTCTACCCAGTCTGAGAACTGCCTAAGCAGAGGCAGTTTGGACCCTACAAACAGCGTCTTGATTTGGCTGGGAGGTTGGAATAGGGATTGGACCCTAGAAACAGCATCTTGATTTGGTTGGGACGTTGGAATAGGGATCTTTCCATTCTAAGACCTTAAAAAAAAGTTATTAGAGAAGTGAAAACATTTTAGTTATTTAGACTTTCCAGTCTAGAAGGCATTTTCAGTGGTTTTCCCTGTAGAGACTAAGGCATCTCTGAGACAATGGTGGGTCCATCTCCACAAGGACTTAGAACTCCCGACTCGTGACTTCTGGGTGGTTCTCCTAGTGCTTGTCTAAAGAACATTTTTGAGCTTTTGGCCTAAAACTCTCTTCTTCCTTCTCACCCCTCCTTTTCCATAGACCTCCCCTGTGTTGCCTGCCTGCCTGTGCTTTGCCTTGATTTACAGCATCCATGTGCTGTAGGTGCACGTATGTATGTAGGCATGTATGTAGGTGCACGAGACAGCCAGGTGCTAGAAAGTTTGCAAGGCCAGGAGGGATATCACAGGGTCCTGGATTTGGGTCCCTTCTTTGTGCAAGCACCAGCCAGACACTTGACCTCTCTAGGAAGGATTCCTTCATCTATAGAGTGGGGCGGAGATCATGGTGAGCCATGCACAAAGGTGAGGAACTGTAGAGAAAGCATCTGGGAGCCAAGTCAGCCCTTCACAGGTGTCTGTCTGTGCAGGCAGTCACCACACCCATCTCTCCGCCCAGCTTCAGCTCCAAGGAGCCCGCCTGGCCTGCTTTTGCAAACACTGTCTCCAGCTGCTTCGGGTTGCAGCATCTCATTCCCGAAACCCGGAGGACGTGACTGGATAATAGCCGGGCAAGTGAGCTGTGGTGATATTTTAACACAGGCCTGATCTGATCATTCCTCACTCATTCAACCCTAGGCAAGCCTGGATTCATACTTTCCATGGCCGCCCGTGCCAGCCGGTTTCCATATCAGCCAGGGCCTCAGGAAGGTGGAAGGACACACTGTCATTCTTTCCATTTGCGCTGACCCTGCCTACTATCAGGCCTGAATGTCAGCAGGTTTAGCTAAAGAAAGTTGCAACTGCTGACCAGGCTGTGCAGGCCGGCCTCTGTCTCTAGCATACCCGGGGGTAGATAAGATGGTTCCTGATGCTCTAAAGCTGGGCTTGACTTCCCGGGAAAGTAAATCAAACAGGGCCTCTTCCATTCTCACTGGGAATCCTTGGTTGGGCTCTTTTTTATTTTGAACCGTTGAAATATTTGTGCAGACACGGTGGGTCTGAAAGTAATGCACTGTGACACTTTCCCCTCTGTTCTCTGACACCGGGTGTTAGTGGGAGAATGAGACGGATAGTAATTTCCCTGTGGATTCTCAGCAGCCCTAGGAGATAGGTTAGCAGTGGTTATTTCTATTTTACAGAATGGAAAGGCAATTTTAAAGAAAAAAATATTCTTCTGCTCAAGGTCACAACTGCAAACCAGTGGCCTGGCTCATGGCTCTGGACCTGCCAACCTGTCACTCTCCTCTTCTGAGGACTGGGTTGTGGCTGGTACTGTGTTTCAGTTTTAGAAAATGTATTTGAAGGAAATGGGAGACTGGGGTCTATTTTGGGACTCTTGAATAATTCATTTTACTCTATTTTCTATAAAGCCTAAGAGTGATTCATTAGCAAGCATAAGTAATGTCTGAGTGATGCAACTGTACTAGGTTAGGTTTTGGGACCTGGTTGTTGAATTGGTCATGAACATTTGTCACATACATGCATTGAGTCATACATTGCTAGAGATGGAAGGCAGCTTAGTAATCATTTAGTCCAGTGGGCCCCAAATCTAGCTGTTTATCAGAATCACCTATACAGCTTATTAAAAATTCAGATGCCCTGGTGCTACCCAAGGCCTGGGGTCAAAGATCTGGACCCTTTATCTTTAACATTGCATTTTTGGGGGGTGGGACTCTCGCTCTGTCACCCAGGCTGGAGTGCAGTGGCGCAATCTCAGCTCACTGCAGCCTCTGCCTACCAGGCCCAAGTGATCTTCTCACCCCAGCCTCCAGCCTCCCAAGTAGCTGGGACTACAGGCATGCACCACCATACCTGGCTAATTTTTTGTATTTTTGGTAGAAACAAGGTTTTGCCATGTTGCCCAGGTTGGTCTCATACTCCTGAGCTCAAGTGATCTGCCCACCTCAGCCTCCCAAGGTGCTAGGATTACAGGCATGAGCCACCGCGCCCAGCCATAACATCGCATTTTTAACAACTCTTCCAAGCAGTTCCTAAACAACTGGCCTAAAAACCTTTGAGGGACCCCACATTTGAGAATCACTGGATGCAAGTCCTTTTTTTTTGTTGGCTTGTTTTTGTTTGTCTGTTTGTTGTATGTGTTGTTATTCAGGTGAGGAACCAGGGGCCCAAAGGGTAGATGACCTTGCCTGGAGTCACACAAATCTGTCACTGTTGGAGTCGGGATGGGAAACCCAGCTACGCTCTTCCCAGGCATGAGTGTGACCACAGCCCAACCGAGTGGCCAGGAGGACCCACTCTGTTGGGCGCTGTATTTAGAGCAACCCAGACCACTTCTGGTAACACTTGGTAACGTGCCCTGCACTCTTGGAAAGGCACTCTTGTCAGGGCGGATGTCTTAGAGAACCCACAAAGTTCAGGAGATTCTTTCAGAGCCCTTAGCAAAGGGCCATCTGCAAAGCCTCTCTTCCTCCCTGGGCAGGTCCATTCCCCCAGGGCCCAGAGTGGGGCCACCAAGACCAGAGCAGACACCAGGAATTGACCCTGGTCTGGAACTAGTCTGTCTGCTCTGATCTGCCGCCCTGTGACAATCACCTGCCTGGGAACCCTGCTCACAGATGACCAGGCCCAGTGGAAAGATGATAAGAATAGGTAGTTTGTTCTGATGCAGATTCCTAGGGGGTCTGGCTGATGCTGGCTGATGGCTGCTTACAGCAGGAGACCTCAAGTTTCTCAATCTGATGTTCTTAGTTCTGCATCAAACAGATGGGTTTATTTTCTGGATCCTGTCTATTCATGGAACTCATTTAATATGGAGGGCATTATGATGTCCTGCCTCATCTGCTACTCAAGCTATATATTTGCAGGTGAGGGGAGAAGAATCATAAGGTAAGCTCTCAGAGATACGAGGGTCAAGGAGAATATAAGATCTTACATTCCCTAACGCACCTCTTGCTCTTTTGTGTTTTTGCATGTGACCTTCATGCTGGTTGTCCTCTGGACTGTGTGACCTTGGCGCCCTCAGTTTCCTCATCTTATTGGTCCCTGTACTTCTAATAGTCAGTGGGCTGACAGTCCACACCCCTCTGCAGGGCTCCAGACCTGGCTGTCTGACTTTCCAGCAGGCCGTCCCCTCGGTCGTGCCGCAGACTTTTCACACTGTGTCCGAAGCTGAGCTTTGATCTGTTCCTGAACTTGCTGCCCCTCTTTTGTCCTCTCCCATCCACTCCACTGTTTGTGCTAGAAACTGGGGAGATATTGTTGGCACCTTCCCTCTCACTCCTACATATTAGCCAAAGGTTTTATAGATTTCACACCTAAGCAGTGATGTTTCAGCCTGCTTCCACTCGCCCGTGCTCAGGATAACTGCCTTGGTTCAGTCACTTTCATGTAACACTCCTGCCTAGAGTACGCAGCAGCTCCTACCTGGTGTTCTGATTCCTCTCCGGCACTCCTCAGTGGCCCTCTAGTGCTCCCTGAGCGATCTTTTCTTTGTTTATTTGTTTGTTTGTTTTTGAGACAGGGTCTGGCTCTGTCACTCAGGCTGGAATGCAGTGGCATGATCACAGCTCACTGCAGCCTCTACCACCTGGACTCAAGTGATCCTCCCACCTCAGCCTCCCAAGTAGCTGGGACTACAGGCGCACACCACCATGCCTGGCCAATTTTTGTATTTTTTTGTAGAGACAGGGTTTCACCATGTTGCCCAGGCTGATCTCAAACTCCTGGGCTCAAAGGATCCACCCACCTCCACCTCTCAAAGTGCTGGGATTATAGGCATGTGCCACCATGACTGGCCCGAGTGATTTTTCTAAAAACCTATGTATGTCATCATCTCACTATCCTGTTTCTAGATACTCTTCAGTACTTATCTGTTGTTCATAAGGTAGTGTTCAAAATCCTTACTTTGTGAATAAGGCTTCTCATTTGGACCCTGTTGTGTCTCAGCTCTTGCTTCTCCCTCACTCAGCTCATTAGTGCAATGGTGCTCAACTACCTGAGGTTCCCAGGACACAGGGCGCCATAGGATGGAAACTGCAGTTGCCTCCGCCTAGGATGCCCCAGACCCCTTCTCCATGGAGCTGACCCCTGCCGGCCCTCTGATGGCCTTTTCTCAGTAGAGGGTGACTCTGTTCCCAACTAATCTCTGATGTTCTGGAATGAAGAAACAATTTTAGTATTGCCAGCTCCTAGCACAGTCATTGCCATGTTATATGTGATCAATACATGTTTGATGAGTGAATGAATGAGTTAGCAGCTCCTTTAGAAACCAAGTCCTATAATTGAACCAAAGACAAAGTATTATCCATTAGCTATCTTTGGATTTTCTTCCGCCTGCTTGTTTGTGTTATAATATTGATGTGATTAGCATAGATTTCTTGCTGAGCAGTGATTAGAGTCTCAGTAAACTCCATCCAGTTTAAACTTTGAAACATTCACAGACATTGACCAAAATGTTCAGACTTCTCCAGTGCTAGTACATTGTTTTCAACCTGCTGTGACTTATTTCTTCTAAAGACTACTTGCTGGCTGATTTGCGTTTTGTTTTTAATATTCATCATTCTTCCTGTGTGCACGCAAGACAATCAAAGACTGATTTAAAGTAAAGGGAAAAATACCATCAAGCCTGGAACGTGTCACAGCCACCCACCCCACACTTGGGTTTGTGTCCAAGTTGGACAGTGTCCCTGGGGCTCTTTTTCTCTTGTCCTGGGTTCCTCTGGAAGCTGTCCAGATCCCTGCCGTTGGAGGGGCCCCAACTCTTATTGCCAGAAAAGAACAGCTCGGGTAGAGGACACAGCCTCCAGAGAGGGGTGGTGCAGTTACGAACCTGCAGAGCTCTGTGACTTGTTTATTGCACTTATCTGACAAAGGTAATGCAAAACCCTGTGCTTTTATTGGGAAATAGAAGGAAGAACTTGTTGGACAATTATGGAATCAGAGAATGATGTCACTGGGTGGTTCCTTAGGGATCATCTAAGGTAAACTA
This sequence comes from Pan paniscus, assembly GCF_029289425.2. Lineage (NCBI taxonomy): Eukaryota > Metazoa > Chordata > Mammalia > Primates > Hominidae > Pan > Pan paniscus. The sequence goes on along the minus strand of NC_073271.2, from coordinate 30,699,369 downwards.
CATTGTTGAGCTGTTGGGTATGAATAAAAATTTTCCAGAAGCTTTCCTGCATTTCTTCCCCTCCAGTCACCATATTATAGGGCACAGCAGTTTTGGAGAATTCCACAAGACCCTGGCTCACTCAGAGTTAAGGATCCCATGCAGTGTGATGGAAGGAACCCAGACTCTAGTGCTAGACAGACCTGAGTTGGGCCTGTCCAAATTCTTTGAGTTTATTTCCTCATTTGTAAAATAATGCCTACCTCAGGGCTGTCCTGAGGATTAAATGACACCTTCTGGGGTCACTAGTGGTCCCTTAACACACCGCTGTCTCGTCTCTTCTTCTGAGGTTCAGCTACAGGAGCTCATTTTGCACGTGTCCTTGCTGTTAATGGAACTGCGCTTTGGAAGTCCAGTCACCAATCTTCCTATGTTAAATGCCTTTTGAAAAACACTTTCACCTGGCACGGTGGCACACACCTGTAACCCCAGTTGCTTGGGAGGCTGAGGTGGGCAGATTGCTTGAGCCCAGGAGGTTGAGGCTGCGGTGAGCCATGATGGTAACACTGCACTCCAACCTGGGTGGCAGAGTGAGAGCTTGTCTCTAAAAATGTACATCTAAATGAAATAAAAAACACTTTAACTTTGCATAAGCTTCTTTCTCACCCCCAGTCATCAATTCTCCGGGCTCTAGGTTTGACCTCCTTTCAGTGGGCTCGCCTTGAGAATAAGACCGTCTCAGCCATAGTGCTTGGCATATGCTGGAAGCTCAGTAAGTAGGAGAGGCAAGAGGGAAGGAGGAAGAGAAGGAGGAAAGGAGGGAAGTGGGAAATGCTGCTACTAGCAAATGAGCATAGCCGCTCCAGATGGGGAGAAGGTGAACTGTGTTTGCGCTCCCATGGAGCCCTGTGGTGCACGCTGTGCAGGCTCGGATCGTGAAGAAGGGCCAGGTAGCTGTGGAGACAGAGGCTCCTGACCACATCCTCTGAGAAACCCCAGGACCAGATTTGGTAGAGAGTGACCCACGGGTGCTGTTCGCAAACATTTGATGTACATGAACTAGTTTTAGCAGATGCCCTTACATTTTGCAGTTGTGAGTTTCCTCCCATTTCTTCTTGATTCCCATCTGCCCGTGCAGTTCTGCCTCCATCAGCCATGCGTTGACATTTAGGTGATTAACACTTGATGCCGTAACCATTGTCCATGTTTTATTCATAATTTGACGCTAAAACCTGAAAAGTTGTCAGTACGGTTTATGCTAATACAGCTATAAAAATGTTATTCGATGCCAGCTAAGCAGCTGGTGAGGATTACGTTCCTTCTGAGTAGGTCTAGCTTCTGACGCGAGAGGCACCCGAGGAGAACGTGCTCAGCCGCGGAAGCAGACAGACACTCCGTGTTTACACTCAAACAACTGCTGAAAATCATTTCATGTCACGTTTTACTTCATATTTGGATCTGACTTTCTTGAATGGCATTTTTATTTTTCTTAGAGTTTCTATTATCTTTTTTTGACGCATTGTGTGCTTTATCAGAGCCTCAAGTTCTTGTATCTTCTCAATTATGACAAACATTCTATTATTCACGTTTCCCATTCTGGACTGGCTTTTCCCAGGACCTGAGGCTGAGCTACCTCCTGGGGGCTCTTCTTCACTCTGTCCCTAAGTTGGGTCTAGTGCATCCTAAATCTCATGTCTTTCTCCTTTATGGTTTATGCCATCATTTTGCTGGACTACATTTATATTTTCTCCCCTAGAAAAGAGAATGAAAAGTCAGTTGTCTGATTTCTTGAAAATATACGTAGTATCTCACCCTCACACTTGATTGATAGCTTATCTGCAGGTAGACTTCTCCAGTGGACATTGTTTCTCAGAACTTCTAGGAAAGCTCATTGGCTTATAGTGTCCAATTTAGCTGATGTAAAGACTGATGTCAGTCCAACTTCCACTCCCTTGCAAATGACTGATTTTTTGTCTCTCTTGAAACATCCTTCTTTGTCTTGGATATTCTGAAATGCTTTGTGGATGTGTCTTCACATGGGTCTGTATTCATAGTAGGCTTCATTTGGTGAGTCCCTTCCATTGGAAAATTCATCTTCTTTAGAACCTGAGGATTTTTGTAGCATTCCTTAAGCTCTTCCCTTTGATTTCTGTTCTTTCTGGGCCTCCTAGTTATGCTGGGCCTCCTAAATAGGAACTCTGTATGTCTTATATTTTCCTCCTTTATATGTTTTCATGACACAGATAATTTTGACGGTTTTCTAATTAGAAAAGCAATGTATATTGTAACAGCGACAACAAAAGTTACAAGTAGGCATGATTATAAAATGAAGCAAGGCCTTGGAGGAGGCAGGAGGAGGCAGAATTGAGGGAACAAAAGATGGCCTTATCTTTGGGAGGAAGAGGAATGCTCCTTATTGACATACCAGAGAAGACCAAGAAAGAGTCCAGATGCAGGAACATATTGTAGCACACAGGGGAGCAGTGAACTTGAGTCACTTGGCCTTGCTAGTTTTATAAAGTGGAAGTTGAGGTCACCTACTTAGACTGAAGACTTGGGGTCATAAGAAGGTGTGAAACATGTACAGAGGAAACAAGTGGTGACTGGCAGTTTGACCCAGAGCCTTGAAGACCTATCTGAACTTATATAGGATGCATTTGTAGTGGGACCAGTTGGCCTGGTTTTGTAATGTTCAGTTATTGGAACCTATGAGCAGGAGCAGGGTTGAAATTTGGCAAGGCAAGCATGGTAACAGGACATTGATGAGGGAACTCAGCGAAGGCAAAATATTTCCATCAGTGATGGTTAATACAAAAGATTAGCTAAATAATCCTTTTTCCATGTTTGTGACTTAGTCTCTCTGTGTCTCCCTGCCCCATTCACCATTACCATGCCAAAATGTGTCCCAAGAAGAACCGAGAAAAAAAGGATGTTGGGAACTTTTGGTCCCAGAATGGTCTCTGCTAAAAATCTATCCATTTACATCAAGTCAGTTTTCAAAAAGCATCCTTTGATCACTGTTGTAAAACCAACATTTCACCCAAGAGAATAATTTCATCTTGCATGCAGAATTTTTAGCTGGCATTTGCTTGGATCTAGGAGGAGAGTCCAGATAAGCCAAGGATATGGTTTGGCTCTGTGTCCCCATCCAAATCTCATGTTGAATTGTAATCCCCAGTATTGGGCCTGGTGGGAGGTGACTGGATCATGGGGGCAGATTCCCCCCTTGCTATTCTTGTGATAATGAGTTCTTATGAGATCTGGTTGTTTAAGAGTGTATAGCATCTCCCCTTTCACTGTCTCTCTCCTGCTGTCATGTGAAGACATGCTTGCTTCTCTTTCGCCCTTCTGCCATGATTATACATTTCCTGAGACCTTCCCAGCCGTGATTCCTGTACAGCCTGTGGAACCGTGAGTCCATTCAACCTCTTTTCTTCATAAATTACCCAGTCTCGGGTAGTTCTTTGTAGCAGTGTGAGACCGGACTAATACAGCCAAATTCACCCTTTTTCACGGATTTTAGAATGTTGAGACTGGAAGAAACCTTAGAGATGGTCAAGCTCAGTGGTTTTGAAACAGTTTCATTTTATTTTGTTGTTGTTGTTCTGAATGTCAGATCTTTATAAGTGAATTCTTTCACTGAACTCCAACACATAAAACAGCAAAGTGGAGCAGCCCCTCATGAAGTAGGGGTCCACCCTGGGGCCCCCTGATTAGCTCCTAGTCACCCCCTGTGCCACCTCCACCAGCCCCAGGATGTCCCTTATTTTACAGTTAATGGAACTGAGCCAGAAAGAGGGCACATGGTGTCGGAGCTACAGGCGCCTCCAGTATTCTGTGATCTTCTGCCTGCCACTGGAGAAGCAGTGGGTCCGGGACCCAAAAGGCATGTGGGTGAGTCCAGCCCTCGGACAACCTAGTCCTCATTGGGCAGAGGGAGCCATCTCCTGGGATTTTTAATTCGAGGACTTTTTACCTTGACCTCTTGTGAAATCTCTGGGCCATAGTGGGTTAACTGTTTGTATTCTGGTCCCACTGATTTTCTGTGTTCGCTTCAGAGAAGGTGAAGGTGAATTCTGCAGATTTTCCATCCTACCGTCTTTGGAACAACTGGGTACTGTGTCTCCTTAATGATAAAAGGGAGCTCTTCTTGAAATAGGATGATCATTTTCCACAGTTTCTTGGTCAACCAATTACACTAGTGGTGATTAAATTAGGTCTTTGATAGGCATGCAAGTAAAAGCATTTGTTGTAATTTACAACAATAAGTAAATTGTCTAAATGGTTTTAATATCATTAAAAATTTTTATCTGGCAGGCACAGTGGCTCACACCTGTAATCCCAGCACTTTGGGAGGCCGAGGCGAGAGGGTTGCTTGAGCCCAGGAGTTCGAGACCAGCCTGAGCAACATGCTGAAACCCCATATTCACAAAAAATTAGCCAGGCATGGTGGCACACACCTGTAGTCCCAGCTACTCAGGAGGCTGAGGTGGGAGGATCACCTGAGCCTGGGAAGTAACACTACAGTGAGCCATGTTTGTACCACTGCACTCCAGCTGGGGCAACAGAGTGAGACCCTGTCTCAAAAAAAATTTTATCTGTATTCTGTGTACAGTTCTAATTTAAAACAAACTGATTGACACTGTTAGGGAAATTTGCTCTCTTTAATTAAAAATACATTAATATTTTAACACAATACTTCTGTTTAAGAGGTAGATACATGTTTAAATTTTGTAAAATGTATTTAATTGATTTTAAGTGGTAACTTTTTTTTCAGGATAATTTTGCAAGTATGTCAGAAAACTAAATAATGTGACAAATTTAAACATGTTCCATTTATTTTATTTATGTATTTATTTATTTTTGGAGATGGAGTTTCGCTCTTGTTGCCCAGGCTGGAGTGCAATGGTGCGATCTCGGCTCACCACAACCTCCGCCTCCCGGGTTCAAGTGATTCTCCTGCCTCAGCCTCTCGAGTAGCTGGGATTATAGGCATGCATCACCATGCCCGGCTAATTTTGTATTTTTAGTAGAGATGAGGTTTCTCCATGTTGGTCAGGCTGGTCTCGAACTCCCGACTTCAGGTGATCTGCCTGCCTCGGCCTCCCAAAGTGCTGGGATTACAGGGTTGAGCCACCACACCCGGCCACATGTTTCATTTATTTATAAAGGAACTCCCCTCTAAGAACAGATCCTTTTTACTCTTCTTCATCATGGTTAATTTTTGTGAATTTTTGTTAAAGTTTGCAACTTGCTTGAGTCAATGATTGGGGAAAGAATTTTTTAAAAAATATATTTTATCCTAAGTCATGTAAATTTCTATAAAAAAAGGATATTCTAGCACTGGGCTAAAAGTAGTTTGTAGCTCTTTTAAATTGTATTTGGAGCAAGTTCACTTGAGAAAATTAGATGTGGATTCTGGTCACATTCTATTTTTGGTTTATCATAGTGTTACTGGGTTGATTGTGCACTTCATGTATCATATTTTGGTTTTGAGTGTTCCAAAAAAAAAAAAAAGAGTCCACTATCATCACAAGACAGAGATGTATCAACAGAAAAAAGTGTTCTAGATGAAGGCAAAAAGAGTTTTGAGCCACTCAGCATGGATATGTGGAAAACATGCTCCACGTGTTTCAGTGGTAGACCACTAATTCAAGACGTCAGTCATGCTGCTTTATAATCTTAACTCATATTGCCTAAGAGGTTGTCATTTACATCCTGTTCTTAGGATGTTTTTTCCGTATTTACCAGACCTCTTACACCACTGGTAAGTAACGAAAGCTATATGCAGAAGCAAATCACTCTAGTCTTTTTGAGAATCCTTGTGCTTAAAAAGCTCCTTCTTTCTTTTTTCTTAATTATTATTCCCTTACTTGTCTAGTTCTCTTATTTTCTCCAGATCATATTTTACCTGTAACAGTTTTTAACCTCTACATCTTTAGAAAGGAAAGGCCCTTTTTCACTGTCTAGAATTTTCTAGACTGGATGGTTTTAAAAAAAAATCTCTACAGTTACTACACTTATTGAACACTGCATTTATATAGGGATTTAGGGTCCTTCAGCTACCCCAGGGAGCTTGGGCCTGGGCCCTCCCGTCTGTCCTTCAACTTTAGTCTGTAGTTGGGCTGTGCCACCAGCTTCCAGAAGAAGCCATGGGCAGGCCCACCACTACCTTCACCTCCCTTCCTCCAGCCCCTTTGCCTCTAAAAACCCCACCCGAAGCCCCTTGAGTGGATCTTGTGAGCCCTGTGGTCTCTGCATTCAAAGACTGGATCCAGGAAGGAATTAATCAGTGTCCCTGGGCAAAGTCTTGAATTCTTTATTATTTGAGATTATGACATGAGATTATTTCCTCATCTGTAAAATGTAAATAACACCTACCTCAGAGCCAGGATAAGAAATTTAAGATGATATATATAAACACCTAGCACAGTTGCTGGCACACAGGATGTGCTTAAATTGTGAGTCGCTTTTTCCTTCCTTTTCCTTCCTTTTCTTTCCAGTTGTTCCTCCCCTGTATCCCATCGTGCACTCCATCCTGAAAGCTCTGCCACAGTGATTTCTCCACCTTAGCCTCTGGCAGTGACTCCAGGGTAGGCAGGTGGAGGAAGGACAGGCCCTGCCTTTCTGTCTGAGCTCATAGATGCTATCATAAGTGGGTTTCTAATCTAGGATATGGTAACACGTAAAACATCACCATGGAAGAAAGGTGCGTTTGTTAGTATTTGTATTAAATTATTTTGAGATAAAAGAAAAAGGCTCTTATTTGAGGCCCAGTCTTTCAGGATTTATGGTGATTCCTATATAGCAATTCTTCCAACTTCAAAAATAAGCTATAGTCTAAAAAAATTCTCTCTCTGCACTTGCTGTTCAGTGCTGGAAGGCGTTTTCCGCAGAGACAATACTGTATTCTCAAGCCCACAGAAACCTATGCAACCTATAGTGTGACTAAATAATACTGCTCAGAGACTACTCTAAAATTTACACACTAAGTGATATGGTTTGGCTCTTTGTCCCCACCCAAATCTCCTATTGAATTGTACTCCCATAATTCCCACGTGTTGTGGGAGGGACCTGGTGGGAGATCATTTGAATCCTGGGGGCGGTGTCCCCCATGCTTTTCTCATGGTAGTGAATAAGTCTCACAAGATCTGATGGGTTTATCAGAGGTTTCACTTGTGTTTCTTCCTCATTTTCCTTTGCCGCCTCCATGTAAGAAGCGCCTTTTGTCTCTCACCATGATTCTGAGGCCTCCCCAGCCATGTGGAACTGTAAGTCCAATTAAACTTCTTTTTCTTCCCAGTCTTGGGTATATCTTTATCAGCAACGTGAAAACAGGCTAATACACTAAGAAAGATCTTGCAGAAAGGAAGACATTGAAGAAAAAAGGGATGAAATGAAATCAGACTTGAAATGGGTCTGGGCCTTCTCAGAGCTACTGGAAAGCAGGCCCAAGTGCACGCTGCCTGCTGGTTCTGCCCCAGCAATTCATGAGTATGATTCCTCAGAGAAGCAAGGCTCCTTTCTTCTTAAAGACCTCCTTCACGTATGATTAGCATGCAATTCCTCCAGTGGATGTAAGGAGAGCCCTCTAAGAGCTCATTCTGCTGTAAACACAGGGAACTAAGGTGGCACAAACACACCGTGACTCCGGGCATCGCTGCCATCTCGCCAACAAACACACTTTCTAGACTCAAAGTTACAAGCTCACTTCATTGTGAAGTTGGAAAACCAAATTCTCAAAGTTAACTGAAAAGTTAAAAAAACATTCGAGGTCAAGCTCTTGCCAGCTCATCTAATTATATATAGCAAGGTCCTGTGTTGGATTTGTGGGAGGCAGGGGGGAGATTTGCATCAAAGGTAGAGCACTTTTAGTTCCTTTTTCTAACATGGGCACAAAAAAGTGTCTAGATTTCAAAGCTGAATTCCGATTGTAGGGGCTGATGAGGTCAGTGGAAGTGGCCCCAGGCAGCTGCAGTGCTGAATGAAGCAGAGGTCAGCTTTCAATGTGCACTTCAGGCTTCCTTCTAAAGGGACCATGGCATGCTATGAAAGCTGGGGCAGAGATCCCGAGCAGGAGGCTCACATCCTGGTGGAAGCTGTCTTAAGAGTATTGCCATACAGATCCGCCAACACCCTCACTGCTCCCAGAGCCGAGCCCCTTCTGTGCACTTAGCTATCAGATGGAATTTGGTCCTTACTTTGACATTGACCAACCAAATGCAGAAGGAACATAGGGAAATATCTATTTCACTCCAGTTATCTTCTGTCCGTGTAGCAGAATGAACTCTGGAAGATAAGTGGCAAAAGCAAGCCTCGTGGCTCCAACCCCATTTTCCTCTTATGTTGCGATTTCCTTGCATCAGCAGCAGCGACAAGTGGGAAATTCCAGTGGCGCCCATGCTGCTAGGGACTTCTTAGGTGTAGGTAGAACCTTGGCACTTTCCCAGTCAGTAACTAGACTGAAGTTCTGAATTTGAAAATAGATTTCAGATTAGCATGAGTGGTGAATTATTTTTTTTCTAACAGAAGGATGCCTCTTAGAGCTTGTGTTCTCAACTTTAGAAGTATTCAGGGGTTTCTTTTTTTTTTATTATTTTTTGAGATGGAGTCTCGCTCTGTCTTCCAGGCTAGAGTGCAGTGGCTTGATCTCGGCTCACTGCAACCTCCGCCTCCTGGGTTCAAGCAATTCTCCTGCCCCTTTCCCTTAGGCCAGAAATATTTCCACTTCTGCTGTAGTGTTGTGTAGTACATTCCAGAGTCTCCCGAGTAGCTGGGACTACAGGCATGGGCCCCCCACGCTCGGCTAATTTTTTGTATTTTTAGTAGAGATAGGGTTTCACCATGTTAGCCTGGATGGTCTTGATTCTCCTGACCTCCTGATCCTCCCGCCTTGGCCTCCCAAAGTGCTGGGATTACAGGCGTGAACCACCGCGCCCAGCCTCGGGGGTTTCTTTTTAGTGGAAATTACTTGTACCTTTCTTACTTTGAAGCATTTTGTTTGTGTCTACACAAAAGTTTGAAATTTTACATAGAACCACAACAGGATTTGGGGGGTGGGGAGGTGGGAGGCAAAGCAGTACCATTGATCAGGTTTGTTAGTTTAAAGCTGGTGTAGTTTGGATGTTTGTCCCCTCCAAATGTCATGTTGAAATGTGATCCCCAGTGTTGGAGGGAGGCCTGGTGGGAGATGTTTGGGTCATGGGGGTAGATCCCTCATGAACGGCTGGGTGCTGTTCTTGCAGTAGTGAGTTGAGTTCTTACTCTATGAGTTCACAGGAGAGCTGGTTGGTTAAAGGAGCCTGGCACCTCCTCCTCTCTCACTCTTTCTCTTGCCATGTGACACACCTGCTCCCCCTTCACCTTCCACCATGAGTAGAAGCTTCCTGAGGCCACACCAGAAGCCGAGCAGAGCTGGTGCGTGCTTGTACAGCCTGCAGATCCATGAGCTAAGTAAACCTCTTTTCTTTATAAATTACACAGTCTCAGGTATTCCCTGAGAGCAACACAGCAGGGACCAACACAAAAACCGTCAGGTCAGAGAACAGTGAAGTGAGTTTGCTTGGTGTGCTTCTGACCCCTCCTCTGCCCCTTTTTTCAGATAAGGCCTGGGTCTTCAGGTGAGGCCTGGTCCCACTCTCCATTCTTTGTCCATTCCAGTGAGGGACTCCAGGGAGCTGAGAATCCTAAATTTGAATGTGGCCTTCCAGGTCACTGTGACCACATTTGTTTTCAAGGAAGGAAAATGGAACATATTTTATTTACAGTTTGTTGCCATGAAGTGTAACTTTCAGCCATGTGGACTCATGGAATGTTAGTGGCCATTTGTTCAGGAAGGGCAACCTGCAGCAGACCCTAGTCCTGGAATATTGAGTGGATCTGGGGTTCACACAGAATTTGGAGACCCTGGATTAGGAGAAGACTCTGGGAGTCATTTGCCCAGAAGCACTCCACTCTGGGGCTGGACTGCCCAGCCACATGCCACATGGTTGCCCGGCCTCTACCTACTCGCAGGAAAAGGCAGCTTCCTCTGTCCCTAGACAGCCCATTTCATCTTTATGCAGCTCTGAAATAGTGCCTCTTTCCCTTAGGCCAGAAATATCTCCACTTCTGCTGTACTGTTGTGTAGTACATTCCAGAGACGTAGCAGGTTCAGCAGGTGACGGAAAGTGTTCCTGCGTGAACGTAGTCTCCAGCCCCGACACCTGGTAGATGGTTCACACGAACACACACACATTGGGGAGCAAAACCCAGGTGTGAGCTCCGCCCTTGCAGAGCTTCAGGCAAATGTGTATACATGGTCGCTGGGGAAGAGACACTGTGAAGTGTATTATATCACAAGGTATACCAGCTCTTTGTGCTAGTTATGTAAGCCACACATTTTGCCGAGCACACATAGAAGGAGGCTCATTGAATTCACCTAATACTGCCTTTTAAAATGACAAAAAATGAATGTGTTGGTCAGGAAAGGGTTCTGGGGCTATGTAGTGGCACCATTTCTTGTGTAGGCCGTGTTTTCCCATCTGTTGAACAGTTTGTTCAATACATATATACACACACTCATATAAGTGGTTATTAAAGAAGCATCTTCCTCAGTTACAGCTGTACTCCTGTGTAATACAGCTGTTTCAGCTGCAGTGCCCTCACCTTCCCAACCAGCGTGTCAGTGGAGCAGTAGCCCCCATTTGAGGGCACAGGATAGGATAGGAGACATTGCCACAGAGTGTGAGCTGGAGCAGGCTGCCCTCTGTGCACTGCCAAGCCCTGAAAGCCCAGCAGGAATGTGATGTCTTTAGTTAGCACTTCTCAAACTGTCTACCAGGGAAACCTGGTTTTTGTTTAAATTTCCAACCTGTTGCCAACGGATAAACATAATATGATAAAAGTGAATTACTAGAAGAATGAAGTGGAACAAAAAGAGACATGGAATACAAGCCTTAGCTTTTTCTTTTCTTTTTCAGACAAGGTCTCACTCTGTTGCCCAGGCTAGATTGCAGTGACACCATCACGACTCACTTGTCGACTTTGACTTCCTGGGCTCAAGCAATCTTCCCCAGTAGCTGGGCACAGGTGCACACCACCATGCCTGACTGGTTTTGTTTGTTTGTTTGTTTAATTTTGGGTAGAGATGGGGTCTCACTTGTTGCCCAGGCTGGTCTTTAACTCCTGGGCCCAAGCAATCCTACTGTCTTGGCCTCCCGAAGCACTGGGATTCCAGGTGTGAGCCACCACACCAGGTCAGCTTTTTCTTATTAGTTCCAACAGTCATACACGTTTTCTGATAAATTTAAAGGTTTTAAAGGCTAATTCTCTTTTTTCTGGTTTTCCCTCATGACATGTTGGCCCCTCCCCACCGATCACATATTGGGTAACACTATCTTAGATGACAAGCAGAGGTCAAGCCCAGGATTTTAAAATATAAATATGTATATTTATAGTTATGAGGCTTTTGTAAACATCATAGAAAAATAATTAATGAATATTGTATCCAACTTACATTACTGCAGCTTTACTTTAAATTTTTTCCAGTGATCACAACCCACATTTCATGTGGTTGTGACTCTCTGCTGTGTTGCTATTCCACTCTTATTCACTGGCCTGGCCCTCCTTGCTACCCTGGCTGTCTGTCCCTGCCTCCCTGTTCTCTCCTTTCCCCAGTCTCCTTTCACATCAGGCTCTGGGCGGCCCAGGGCAGTCTTCCCCCAAATCGCAGCCTGGCTGCATTCCTTCCTTCTGGCGGTCTCACAGTTCTTATGGGACAGTGTCTGGGTTCCTCCACCAACGGATCTGGCCCCTGCCTGCCTCTCCAGCTTCATTTGTTATTCATTTCCTGCCCTGTGATCCCCCCGCCTGATATGGTTTGCTGTGTCCCCACCCAAAATCTCATCTTGAATTGTAATCCCCATAATCCCCACATGTCAAGGGTGGGGACCAGGTGGAGGTGGTCGGATCGTGGGGACGGTGTCCCCCATGCTGTTCTTGTGATAGTGAGTCTCCTGAGATCTGATGGTTTTATAAAGTGTCTGGCATTTCTCCTGCTGGCACTCATTCTCTCTTCTTTCACCCTGTGAAGGGTGCCTTCCACCATGATTGTAAGGTTCCTGAGGCCTCCCCAGCCATGCGGAACTGTGAGTTGATTAAACCTCTTCCTTTATAAACTACCCAGTGTCGGGTAGTTCTTTTTTTCTTTTTTGGGACAGAGTCTCACTCTGTCGCCCACGCTAGAGTGCAGTGGCACTATCTCGGCTCACTGCAACCTCCGCCTCCCTAGTTCAAGTGATTCTTCAGCCTCAGCCTCCTGAGTAGCTGTGATTATAGGCACCTGCCACCATGCCTGCCTATATATATATATATATATATATTTTTTTTTTTTTTTTTTGGTATTTTTAGTAGAGATGGGTTTCACCATGTTGGCCAGGCTGGTGTGGAACTCCTGACATCAAGTGATCCACCCGCCTCAGCCTCCCAAAGTGCTGGGATTACAGACATGAGCCACCGTGCCTGGCCATCGGGCAGTTCTTTATAGCAGTGTGAGAATGGACTAATACACTGCCCTACCCCATGGGCTTCAGCCATGCTAAGTTCAATGCAGTTCTGGAAGCCTTTTCATGCTTCCCTGCCCTTGGTGCTGATAAACCAGCACTCTGCTGAGTGAACGGTAGCTGTTTCTTCATTTCCCCACATGCTTTTTCTGTCATAAACAGCAGACTTAAACATCTTTATACAACTTATCTTTTTTAATGTAGGAATAATTTCCCCAAATGGAATTGCCAACTCTCAAGACTACGGACCCTTTATAAATATGATTGCATTTTGTCAAATGGTTTTCCAGAAAGGTTGGATTACTTTTCAGTGTCCACATCAATAAACCCTAAATTTTAACTCAAAAATATTCTGTCAGATTGGCCCCCAGTTGAGTTTTATGCTAGATTTTACTGTGTATTCTCAGGTTTCTGGTGGCTAAAGTGAGAGAACTGGCTTTCTGCTTTAGATGTTAATTCTGACAAGTTGGGGTCTTTGTCTCCCCATGTTCCTTTACCCTGAAAACAGTGGACACCACAATCAATACTGATGGCAATGGTGTGCGTGTGGAGGTAAGGGGAAGTTAAAAGGTTTGTTTATGAAGAGTCCCTGTTCTGTGTGTCAAACAAAGATGGAAATGAAGAGGAACAAAATAGGCAACTTAATAAGATATGCTGATGGCGTGCTGGTGGCAGCAGGTTGCCATGGATGCAACATGAATAGGATCTCTGATTATCGTAGATAAGAATATCCTACTGTGCGTTATTATAATATCACTGGGTACCATGAGCATTTTACACCTATCTCATTGAATCCTCATCACCACTGCACAAGCTAGGTACCATGGTATTATTATTGTATTTTATGGATGAGAAAACTAAAGTACATGGAGATCAAATAACTTACCAAAGGTGGCGAGGGCTGAGCGAATCTGGGATTTGATCCTGGGTAGCCCAGAGCCCTGATACCACCGTTGACAATGGAGAATTTAACTTTTGCATTTGCCTGAGTTGATGTGAAAGTGTCCTTTTGAAAGTATTCTAGACTTTCAAAGTCTAGGATAAGTTTCAGGTGAGTGAGAGCACCTTGGGAAGAGGGACTGAGGTGGCACCACCCATGTCGCCTCTGCTCTCCCACATCACTCCTCGGGGACCCTCTGTGCATGCTCCCCTTGCCCACAGCATTTGTCACCTGGCTTTATTCATATGCCACCATGGAAATACGCTTTCCTGGGAATGCCTGGCACGTGGTAGGCATCTAATCAGTGATGACCAAATGGAGCAGAATATTCGGGGAAGTCATGGCATAGAGAGTGTTTGATTTTCCAGGAGCATAAGAATGTACCAAAAGATGTCACTGCAGAGTAAATCGGTGCTCCATGAAGTCTTTATTGACTTCTGGCCAAAATGTAGCCTTAAGAAATTGCCCCTGAGGGAAATGGAGCAAGATGATTGTTTTATATGCCTTCATAATGGAATTCATGGAGCATTCAGTCAGATTTTCTTGAAGTGCTTGTTCAGTATGACGTCACAGAAAGTATGGGGCAGATCTGGGAGTGCCCCACTCTGGTTAATGCAGTCACATGGAAGGAAATGTAATTGAGTGTGGCACCAGTGCACTGCGGTGACAAATGACCAGGGATTTTCTGGGTAGTCTCCGAATGAGAAGGGATAGGATCTGGAGCCTTTTAAGGAACCAAATCCCTCAATCCTGTGTGCCTATAGAAAATTGCAGTGGGCAGGAGCAGCCCAGCGTGCTCCAGCTGTCCTCAGCTGTGGGACCACCATGGCCCTGAACGTCGGGCCAATATTGACGGAATATTCTTGAGTTAAAATTCAGGTCTTGAGTTAGAATTCAGTATCAAAAGCATTGACACTGTGCATGGATTCATGTTTAGCTTCTCTTTTTTTCATAAACAGTTTACTGAGGTAGCTAACTTCTTTATAAAATTATCCAGAAAGAGGTCGACACTTTCCAGAAAGTGCTAGTTCTTGCAGTTCTGCTTTCAAGTATTTCAGACCAGCCAAGCAAAACTAGCTCCACTATTTTTAACTCTTGGAGAAAGATTTCACTATTTCAAATGTATTTTTGTTTAGGTAGAGAGCATTAGAATAATATTTAAAATAAGTTGGATATTGTAGGTGAATCACAGTTCCTGACATCAAAAATAGTCAAACCATAGCTTACAAATACACTTTTGGGATCATTTTCCCTTGTACTAAAAATAAAGTTTTAAAGTAACCACTTGCCCAAAAAAAAGTTTCTCCTGCTGGAGAAAGTTGCATAGCTTGGGAACTTTTATCCCGTATTTACTCTGATCATGATGTCAACACAGCACTAGTTTGTGAATTAGTCCATTCTCATGCTGCTATAAAGAACTACCCTAGAGAGGGTAATTTATAAAGGAAAGAGGTTTAATTGACTCACAGTCTGCATTGCTGGGGAGGCCTCAGGAAACTTACAATCATGGAGGAAGGCAAAGGAGAAGCAGGCAACCTTCTTCACAGGGCGGCAGGATGGAGTGAGTGCAAGCAGGGGAAATGATAGGCACTTATAAAATCATCGGATCCCCTGAAACTCACTAATTATCACCAGAACAGGATGAGGGAAACCACCCCCATGATCCAATTACCTCCACCTGGTCCCACCCTTGACATGTGGGGATTATGGAGATTACAATTCATGGTGAGATTTGGGTGGGGACACAGAGCCAAATCACATCAGTTTGTAAGAGTATAGTCAGAATGGCTTTACAGTCAGAATGGCCTTACTGGACATTGCTCTCTTTTGTTTCTTTATTTGACCACTAATTTTCCATTTAGCTTCCCCCAGGCTCTTACTGTACTTCCTGCACAAACGTATCATTCTTCTGATGTCTTTGTGAAATCATGTCAATATTTCCAATTTTTCACACATGATTTTCTTTTTGTCATCACTTCAACCAAATTTTCTTCTGGTGCTAATTATTAAGTATTAAAATTATTAAAGAATTGAGAAATGGTTTCCGTTATAAAGCCCTGTCTTCATCATTTAGAACTTTACAACAATCCTCTTTTGTAAAGTTTTCCAGGAAATGGATGTCCCACAAAAATCAACAATCTTAAAATAAGTATCAGTATGGGCACTATTGTTTGCCTCTGTTCTTTCTCCTTGATTTTTATTCTTATTCTTTGTTACTTCTTTGTTCTAAGCGTAAAAGATGGGAAAATGATAAAGTAAGATCCTGCTTTCAAATTCTTAGGGAAGTCTAGGTTGCTTTGCTTATGTGGAGCAGTTCACAGAAGGAACTTTAAAATTAGCCACCTGTCCGAAGCTTTTAGCCCCTCCCAGTGTGGACTTCTTTCCCTGGGACTTTCATGGGCTGCCTGCATCTATCCTAGAATGTGCCTGTACCGGCAACCCCGTCAGACTAAACCAGGCTTGTTACAGTCATGATTTGTGCATCCTCTTTTGCTCGCTTAGGCAAATTCTGGATTTGTGTTAAGAGTGGTCAGAAATGCCAAGAACATGACTTCTTAGATTAAAAGACAAAATTGTTGGGGGAGAAAGGTTTTTTAATGGTCTGAACATTTTCTCAGTTCAGAGCCTGAGATCTGCATGAGCTCACCATTGCTCTCGTTAAGTAATGTTCACTGGCTCACCGTGGAAACTTGAAGGCATGTCAGTATACCTGAACCGTGCCTTTTTCAGGACTAACTCAAAGACCTTCAGGAAGAAATATTTGGGTACAGCCATCCGGGACCACAGAATCACAGGGCAGGAATGTGAATGTTGATGCTGGCGATTGTGAGCTGCCTGACCTTAGGCAAGTAGTCTCAATTCACCAAGCCTCCTTTCTTCAAAGGTAAGGATAGTTAACACCTTCCCTATATCCTCTCTAGGTTTTAGAGAAACTTGAAAGAGTTAATACATGTGAAATGACCTTGTAAACTGCAAAGTGTAGGTTGACTGTGACAGAATTATTATCAGTCAGAACCTGCATAATAAACTGGAAAATGTGAGCTATGTTCCAAAGAACATCAGGACCCTCTGTGGGACCCAGTTCCGGATACTTTGGCTGACTCAATCCACCGAAACAAAGGGTTATTTCAGAGCATGGCATTTAAATTGTTAGGCTTATTAGACCATTACCAGCAGGGCATTTGTATACCTTACAAATGAGTTCTTTATCTTCTTCCTTGCCTATGAAAGTTAAAGAAGTGCTGTGGTGGCCGCCTACGTAATTGGATTCATTGTGGAGCTCTACTTGAAGTTGCACTCATCTGAACTCGTTCTTGAACATATAAGCCACTGCCCAGAACAAACAGGGCTCTTCTTACAGAAAGACTCCTGCGCTGTGAATCAGTCACAGATTGTATTAAACTTCCCAACACTACTTAATTTGTCAGGCAAGTTTTGTTTTATTTTTTCCCTAATCCTGGCCTTATTCCAAATTTTCCAACTATTCCTGTAATAAGTAGACTACATCCATCCATCTTTGCTTTCTCTCAATTTCCAGTGGCCCTAGTGGGAATTTCATGTAGCTAGACTGACAGCAATTTATATTTTGTTAAATTATGATTAATTGGAAACCTATTTTTAGCATTTAGATGGAATGTTTCTTGTAGTATTCCATTAGCATAGATATTAATACACTTGAGTGCTAATACCTCTGCCTTGCTTTCCCACACTTTGTTCACTTATATAAGCTGAATGAGATTATCCATGATTGTGTTCTTTCCGGTCACATCCTTTTGGATTCCCTGAATTCCATTGGAGCATTGGAGCCCAGGGAGCCTTTACCGTTGATTTTGCGACAGACAGGGCGAGATCCGGGAGATGAAATGTTCTCCCCGGTGCAACTCAGTTTGTTACTGGAAAAGCGAGAGCTAGAAACCAGGACTTCAGACTCCTAGAACCAGTGTCCTTTTGAAGATGCCGTGGTTCCTTGAAAAACCAGAGTAAAACTCTACAATTCAAAATCTTTAGGAAATATGTTAAGTTGTTTGAGATGGCCAGATTTTCTGTAGAGCTGAAGGGTATATAGCCTCTTAGCTGTTAGAAATGTGATGTTTAACCATTTGAGGAATCAGTGTTTAAAATGGACAGTCCAACCCTGCCTTCTTAAACAATGATGAACGTTTTCTTCTTGATCATTTCCTTTCCTGATGATTCTTAGCCTTTCTTGATCATTCCAGCTCATCAGTCATCTCAAGTCTCAGTCACGGTGGAGGTGGAGTCGGGTGTCAGCTTAAACAGGTCTGAACCTGAGGCCTGCTTTCCTAGAGGAAGTCCTGGCCTGGCAAACTTTTCCATCTCTGACTGTCTCATGGAGTTCTTTGTCGGAGTGTTGGTGCAGGGCTCCTGCACCGGGTAGCAGGGCACCCCAGCTGCAGAGTGGTTTGGTGATGGGAACCTGAAATAGCCTTCTCCCTCGGAGTTCGAGAGGGAGAGTCTCTTTTATGGAATAGCCAAATGTCTTGTGAATGGTCGGCAGCATGAAAAGCATTATCCTTTTCTATCAGTAATGCACAAGCACCTCCTCAACAGCTTGAACTTGTCAACATAGTTCATCACGGGCTTGATGGATTATTCCTCACTATTTTAAGAATTTGTGTTAGGCTGGGTACAATTTCATTGTCACTTTACCTCAAATTCTGATTCCAGGTCGGACATCCAAGAGAATTAAGCACAACATGTAGCCTTAGTTCCTCACCTATAAAAAAGTGATAGTACCTGTCTCCTAGAGTGGCTTGAGGGTTACATGGGAGAGTGAGTGTTGACTGCTTACATCCATACCTGATAGGTGACTGGCAGTCAATTTCAGATCGCTGCTATTTCTCATCATCTTCATCATCGCCATCTTCATCACTAGTGGCTGTTAAATCTATCAGCATCATCTTTTTTTGTGAAAGATGGCCACCACCTTTCTCATCTTTCAAGTATGTTAAATGAGAAAGTTGTGTTGATGTTTACTATTTTAAAACATTGTCTCAAATTTTAAAAAGCCACCACGTGTTACTTGCTAATGTAACTGAATCTGTCACTCATTTTAGCATCTTCCCCAGGCTTGGCAAAGGCACACTGTGATAGTTAAAGGTGCCTGCTGGGATCTCAGGGTGTCGGGTTGGACTGTCTTTCTAGCCTTCCCTTTGACTCATTCCCCGACTTGAGCAATCACATGACCTGCACCAGCCTTCCATAGATGGAACAGAAACATGTGGGCTGCCACCTCCACACCTCAGTGGGGCGTTGTGGGAATTATGAGTTAGTGTTTCTGACATAGGTGGCTGGAGTGAGCCATCCAAGTGTGAGGTGTCCATGTGGCTTATCTAGCCGAATGGACATTACCTTTACCAGGGGCTCTGGTGTGGTCTTCACAGCTTTTTAAAATTTAATTTTATTTTATTTTATTTTTCGAAACAGAGTCTCACTCTGTCACCAAGGCTGGAGTGCAGTGGCGTGAGCTCGGCTCACTGCAACCTCCACCTCCCGGGTTCAAGAAATTCTCCTGCCTCTAACCTGCACAATGTGCACATGTACCCTAAAACTTAAAGTATAATAAAAAAAAAAGAAAAAAAAAAAGAAAAAGAAATTCTCCTGCCTCAGCCTCCCGAGTAGCTGAGATTACAGGCGTGTACCACCATACTCAGCTAATTTTTGTATTTTTAGTAGAGATGGGGTTTTACCATGTTGGCCAGGCTGGTCTCGAACTCCTGACCTCAGGTGATCCGCCTGCCTCGGCCTCCCAAGTGTTGGGATTACAGGCGTCAGCCACCATGCCTAGCCTTTTACAGCTTTTAAAGGACCGTAAATGTGTCCCCATATTTTCATCAGGAGTGCAGTGAAAGCACCCTTCTCAGCCTGGCCCTGCAACCTCATAGGTAATGTGATTGACGTCACACCACTGGGCTCAGTATTCTTCTGTTACATTGGAAGAAACAAAAACTTCAATAATACTTGGTCTTCACCTGAACGGTGCACTGAAACATTCTGTCATATTTTTTTCGCCTTTTGAAAAGTGTTCTAAATATTTTTGCTACTGACTGTATTACAATGATTGCAAAAATAAACTATTTCCAAGAGAGTTCTGTTGTATATTTTTAGTATCATCAGAGTATCAGAGACCTCACTTGAAAAATCATTAAAAATTAAATTACATATTTTCAACTTGTATGAATTGTACATTTTATTGTGAAAGCCATCTTATGCCACATCCCTTTAGAATTAGCATGGGTAGTGCTGACCTTATTTTAAACCTATTATTATTATTATTATTATTATTATTATTATTATTATTATTTGAGACAAGGTCTCAGTCTGTCACCCAGGCTGGAGTGCAGTGGCACGATCTCAGCTCACTGCAGCCTCAACCTCCTGGGCTCAAGCGATTCTTCTACTTTAGCCTCCCAAGTAACTGGGACTAGAGGCGCACACCACCATGTCTGGCTAATTTTTCTATTTTTTGTAGAGATTGAGTTTCTCACCATGTTGCTCAGGCTGGTCCGAAACTCCTGAGCTCAAGCTATCCTCCCGCCTCAGCCTCCCAAAGTGCTGAGATTACACACAAGTACCACCTCACCTAGCCTCAAGTCTTTACTGCTCTTTTTTTTTTTTTTTTTGGCCTTTATTTATTTATTTATTTATTTATTGAAACGGAGTCTCGCTCTGTTGCCCAGGCTGGAGTGCAGTGGCACGATCTCAGCTCACTGCAAGCTCTGCCTCCCGGGTTCACACCATTCTCCTGCCTCAGCCTCCCGAGTAGCTGAGACGACAGGCACCCGCCACCATGCCCGGCTAATTTTTTGTATTTTTCGTAGAGATGGGGTTTCATCGTGTTAGCCAGGATGGTCTCAATCTCCTGGACCTCGTGGTCCACCTGCCTCGGCCTCCCAAAGTGCTGGGATTACAGGTTTGAGCCACAGTGCCCGGCCTGCCTTTTATTTTTTTAAAAATACCTTTTTATTATGGAGGTTGTCAAGTGTATACAAAAGCATGGAAGATATTCTAATGAACTCCCTATATTCAGCTCCTCACCCAGCCTCAACAATTATCAGTACATGGAATCCTCCTTCCCACACTTCCCACCATGGAGTAATTTTATTTTATTATTATTATTATTATTTTATTTATTTATTTATTTTTTGAGACACAGCCTTGCTCTGTCGCCAGGCTGGAGTGTAGTGGCACAACCACAGCTCACTACAGTGCTGACCTCCTGGGCTCAAGCAATCTTCCTGCCTTGGCCTCCCACAGTGCTGAAATTACAGACATGAGCCACCCTGCCAATCATGGGGTCATTTTAAACATATCCCAGGCATCATGTCATTTCATTTGTATGTATCTCTAAGAGATAAGGACACTTAACAAAAATAAAGTAAATGTACTTTCTTAATATCACCAAATATCCATTCTGTGTTCAAATGTCCCCGATTGGCTCATGAATATCTTTTTATAATTAGCGTGTTTGCATTAGAATCCAAATAAGAGGCACTCACTGCATTTCAGTGATCTGTCTCTTCTGTCTCTTTTCATCTGGGTTCTCCATCCTTTGTCATAGGTCCCCAGTGAAACTGTTTTCATCTGTCTCATAGGCTGTCCCACAGTCTGGAAACAGCAATTGCACTGTTAGCACTGTTTAGCACATCTCTGCATTCCCTCTGATATGGTTTGGCTCTGAGTCCCTACTCAAATCTCTTCTTGTAGCTCCCATAATTCCCATGTGTTGTGGGAGGGACCCAGTGGGAGATAATTGAATCATGGGGGCAGGTCTTCCCCATGCTGTTCTCATGATAGTGAATAAGGCTCACAAAATCTGATGGTTTTAAAAATGGGAGTTTCCCTGCACAAGCTCTCTTTGCCTGCTGCCATCCATGTAAGATGTGACTTGCTCCTCCTTGCCTTCCACCATGGTTGTGATGCTTTCCCAGTTACGTGGAACTGTGAGTCCATTAAACCTCTTTCTTTTGTAAATTGCCCAGTGTCAGGTATGTCTTTATCAACATCATGAAAACAGACTAATATACATCTATTTATCTAAACTCAGAGGCCTGGGAGCTTGCTGAAAAATCAGAGTTTTTTGTTTTTGTTTTGTTTTTATTTGGACAAGACTAC
This sequence comes from Pan paniscus, assembly GCF_029289425.2. NCBI lineage: Eukaryota > Metazoa > Chordata > Mammalia > Primates > Hominidae > Pan > Pan paniscus. Next base: position 30,677,775 of record NC_073271.2, on the reverse strand, counting down.
TTCACACGAAATATCCTGTACTGACTATTGCTGTACACCAAGACGCATGTGATCACTGATTGTCTCCTTCTGTGATGTTAAAAGCACCATCCCTGGCTTCAGGTGTGTTCAGTCTGGCCCAGCTTCTGCAATTCCTGATCCGCCTCTCACCTGGTGGTTTCAGCAGCCAGTGTTTACCCCAGCCTCCAGATGTATCAGCAGCTCTGTGGTTTCAGCACCACACTTTCAGCACCCAATACAGAATTCACTTTGAAAGAAAGATTTCTAAAAATGACTTGCTAGTAGGTAGTTAGAAATACTGAGTGATTCTTAATAAAATAATGATTTCAAGGTGAAAGCGATGGCATAATTCAAAATGTATTTACATTTTTTCCATAGAAACACATACTTGATTACTAACTAGGAAAATAAAAAGATTTCTGTCTCAAAGAAAGAAGATGAGTATGAGAAGCAACCAGTAGAGTTATCTTGTTTACTCTCCTCCCGAGAGCTCTAGCTAAAGATTCGAATAGTGCATTGTTTCTGAGATTTTTGTCTTAATCATAAGTAATTCTAAAGCATTTATCTTCTTAAAATGCCAGCAAATTGAGGCAACTTAAAGTACTCCAGTTCCTTTAGGTAATAATGTAAAAAATCGCTGATTAAATATTGAGGAGTCCCTTTGAGTAAGGTGTAATGACATGCCGTCTTACAGAGCCAGGGTGTAGTTGCTGCTTCTTATCCCCTTTGCATCCTCATTATGTTTCTTCTCGATTTCAGACCTCTCTTTGGTCTGAAAAGATTTCGCTTTATAGGTTATTTGTTTCATCACAAGTAGAGCTGACTCTGGAATGAACTTAGTGCGTTTTGATCATGAACCCAGCACTGTGCTACAGGCTTGCTTACTGGAATATACAGTGTCCTTTAGAATCCAGAAACAGTGGTTCATCTTAGGAATGTATGGCCAAATGTTGATTTGGGATTTAGAGTTAAGATTTTTACATTGTACCTAGGTGTCTGGGTTTTATATATTGTTCCACTTTTTATGTGGAATAAGCTTCATCAGAATCATTTCAGGAAATGAGAAAAGTAGGATATGGTTATGAATCAGCCATGGAAAACTACGGTATGGAATGAATTAGTCAGAAAAAAGGTTTCAGTGGCCAGCGTGAGCTGTGTGCTATCAGGAAGTGGCATGACTTTCCATGATTTTATGTGTTATAAATCATGTGGCATACTGATCCAGACACCTAGAGTCTTTTTTTTTATTATTATAATTTTTGAAATAAAACGGAAAAGCACCAATGAAGCCAAAGCACCAAAGCCCTTTCAGTAGTTGTTTGCTCGTCCCTACTATCAGCTGGAATGGATCTCCACCCCCACTGTGAGCTCCGCTGGTGAGGGATCATTCATCTAAAAGTCCATTGTGGCTGCTGGGTCAGGTTTGAGAAGCAGTTGGCTTCCGCAGAGTTGCTGCTACAAAAATGTGGCATCTGTCTGTTTCTTTTGTTTGTAATACTTTTTCTCATACCCCTTGTCTGGCCGCTTCTAGATCTCTGCCATTTATGGTCTAGAAGGTAGTTGCTTCTCCCTGTGTTGTGCTGTGTTTAGAAAGATAGTCTGAAATTCAGAATTAGGCAGTTATGTTCCAGTCTTCTATCATCCTATTAAAGAGAAAAAGAAAAACTTGTGCAAATGGGGTGGATTAAAAGTTTGGGTCATGTGAAGTTCATAAAGCTATATCTCCAGAGGGAAATGCTAAAAATATACTCAACCACTAAAATTGCCCATGGAGGGAAATAAGTTTATTGCTTTATTGGTCATGTAAGTCAGTTAAAATATAATCAAGTCAGCCTCCTCACTGTCTTTTATTATCGATACATCCATGAATAGGCATTCAATAATGACAGCTTGGTATGTGTCTATGTGTGCATGATTGGTTTTTTTTTTAATAGGCACACGTAATGGAATAATTCAGTTAGGAATGGAGTCTGCATGTGAGTGGCTACACTACTATTGAATATTGATGTCATTTCCGTTGATTCTGATGCCCTTGGCAACCTGGTAAACATTTTCTCTGGAAAAAATCTCGTAAACCAGGTTTGCCCTGTTTCTCTGCCCTGTTTGCCGTTTGTGGTAACCTGGCAGGGTTCCTATGGAGAATTGTTGGTCTGGAAGTTAACCCAACTTAACATCGCATAGTATCACTTAGCAATCACGTGGTAAAAATTGGCATGTTCTTCCTCCCCCTCTACCTTAGACCAATGCCTCCCAGACCTTACTATGTACGGGAGTCACTTCGGATCTTGTTAAAATGAAAATTCTTCTTGAGTAGATCTCAGGTGGGGCTCTAGATTCTGCGTTTCTGGCAAGCTCACAGGTGATGCCACTGTTCTTGGACACTATATACCGAACAACATCTGTAGGGTTCAACAAGAAGCCAAACCCTAAAGGGTATCATGCCTCTAACGCTAGTAATGCACAGCCAGCCCTTCTGTATCCAAGACCTCAAACCTCTCTACATCATAGAAACACCAGCCCCCCAGCAGGACTGAGGAACACCCTAGGATGGAGAGGAACCCTGATAGGGACATCACGTGAGTCCTACTGGCCTTTCCACCTTGTGTCTTAAACGTCACTTGATCCTCTGAGCACACAGCCATCTGTCCCAAATTCTGCCAAAGCCTCATCAAGAGCTAATAATGCCTTCCTTTCTCCATTGACTGGACACTTTCTGAGCAAGGAAGGTGGTTAGAACTGTTGGTCATCTAAGTCTTCCCCTGGGGCCCGTGATCGCTATTCCTAAGTCTTCATTCTAAGATTTTTTTTTTACACAGCCCACTTGTCTTCATCCTCCAACATGCAGGGAGAGTTCAGAAAGTTTAGTGGGATCAGAAGGGATTTTGACATTAGCGGCAAGGGAAAAATGCTGGAAGTCCAATGAACAAAGGTTTGGGAGACTTCAGAATTCTTTAAGATTGACTTAAAGAATCAAAAAAGAATGTTCACTAGGGGAAGTGTCCCAGTGTGGAAACTTCAGCAGCTGTATTTCAGAATCACCAATCACCAGAACATGGGTTTTGGACTAGCTGAAGAATTGTTGAACCAGTGAGAGAGCTGCCTTCTGCCTCCTCCTGTTTTCCCTCAATTGTCCCAGTAAAAATAGGTTAAATATTTAATTGGTTACTTTATTACCATGGAATTTTCAAATAAACCAGCAAATCAACATCATTATTTTAAAATTTTCGGAAATGTGATTCAGGGTTTGTCATTATTTTTTCCAAGGAAGAAATGATTATAGATATTTTCTGCAAGGGTAAATATCTGTGACTTTTCCAGTTTAGAAGCCAGCCACAGACCTTCATACACACCATCCAAAAAGGAAGAGTGTTCAGGACATAAGATTAAAAATAGTTACTATTGGTATGCACCCATTCTAATGTTTTCTCTTAGTGTCATGGGTGCCTTTAAAAGCCTTTCTACTATTTTCCTTGGGTCTTCCCAGTTTTAAAAACAAGAGCCCCATTCCAGATGATTACCAAAATGTGGCATTTGAAAAGGTGAGTTTAATCGTTGTCATAGAATTCCTTGTCTGACTTTATCAACATCATTGAGTTATGTGCATTGAGTTGTGCATATGTGAATGAGTTACTTACAGCTTGGTATTAGTTGATAGCAGGATACAGATTCTATCGGCTATATGATAAAGCTCTGCCCACTCCATTGGATGGATCTAAAGGTAGTGGGGGCATGCCTTAGTATGGGGGACTGAAGCTACATTCATTACATTCCTGTCTCATCATTTTCTTTCAGAGGCTTTTCCTTGAGAACATTAAAGCCAACTGTAGAGACCTATAAGGATGAAGGTGGTAGTTCGAGATGGGCATATTTTATATTGTTACATGCTCTTAAGTTGGCAGTGGTGTTAGTCTGCTTGGGCTGCCATGATGAATACTACAGACTGGGTGGCTTAAACAACAGAAATGTGTTGTCTCATAATCCTGGAGGCTGGAAGTCCAAGATCAAGGTGATGGCAGGGCTATTTCCCTCAGAGGCCTTGCTCCTTGGCTCATAGATGACATGCTCTCTCTCTATCCTCACATGGTCTTTTCTCTGTCTGGTGTCCAAATCTCCTCTTCTTATAATGACACCCAGCAGATTGGATTGGGCTCCTCCTTAATGGCCTCAATTTAACTTAGTCACCCATTTAAAGGCCCTACCTCCAAATACAGTCACATTGTGAGGTACCAGGACGGTTAGGACTCAACATATGAATTTTTGGGAGGAGTTCATTTCAGCCAAAACAAAGTTCACAGAAGCCACTTTGAATTTGCAAAACTGTTTCTCAAATGGAGATTACTTCATGGTTCTTCCATTTCTTTTTGAGAATAGTTTTGTCTTCATCTTCATTGGGAGATGACACATCTGCTGTTTTGTCGTGGAAGTAAGAATTGGGACAATAATAACATAATTGTCTAAATGATATTTTAGGGTATCAGGTGGTTTTGCTCTGTGAGAAAACTTCTTTAGAAATACAACGAGGGTGTCCACAGATAATAGAATGGGCCTCTGCCACTCAGGAGTCTTGGCAGTGCTTCCATTCTTCCATACTCCACCTCATCATTGATGTGCCGCCCTGTCACTGCCACCACCAGCAGGCACATCTCGGGGAAGGAGCAAGGTGGGCCTCAGAACTTCACCTGGGTCTGTGTTCAGTACCTCCTGGAGTCTGTCTGGGTGGCATGGTCATCTCTGGGTTCTAGTAGCTGGCATGGTCAGTGCCTGTAGGTGTTCGGTGGATGGATGGATGGATGGATGGATGGATGGATGATGGATGGACAAACGAATAAACTGATAATGTTGGCAAACCACTTCCCACTTAGCTCCACTCAGAAATATTTCAGAACATCAGCCATTGAGGCTGCTGACCTCCTCCTGGTCCCCATCATTGTCCTCCATCTTGGAGACAGCTGCTGTAGATGCCACAGATAGAGTTAAACCTTGTTTTGCTTGATGTATATTAAAAACAAGGCAAATATTTTGCTTACCTGTTTTAGCCTGGACTGGAGGGTCACCAGCACCACTCTGGCTGTGAGAGAGTACTAATTTTCTAAGTTTCCCTCTGTAATTTTTCATTTTGGGATCCTCGGTATTCACCACCTCGGCAGCCACCATGAATCATCTGGTAGATGCATTTTCAAACTCAAAAGCAGATTAGAACATCACCTGAACCACCTTCAGGTTAGAAAATGAACGTTGCTATAAAAGAAGTAAAAATAATAATTATACAAAGGCATAGGTTAAGTCTTTGAAACTGCCTGCATGGCAGATTTTACATTTTTGAACCGAGGCTGCCACAGCCGTGGCTAGTGGTTGTCTGACCCTCTTCTTTCACCTGGTGCCTTCGAGGGCCACTGAGAGCATGAGTCAGAGCACACCAACACCCAAACAAAGCACACGTGCTCATGGCGCCTTAGTCCCTGGCCAGAGACACGCCTGTCTTTCATCACGTGGGATGGAGACAGTGAAGAGCCTGAGCAACAGAAGACTGATGAAGAGCTTCAGGCGTGAGATGATTGAACACCACCTAGCACCTGGCAAACGGTCTCATAGTCCCTATCCTGGGTGTTGGACCACAGCGAACTGTTTGCTGACCGTGCAATTTGGCAAAATCATCAAACCTACACAAAACAAGAAACAAGCGCACAAAATAAGTGCAAAGAGGAAAAGTAGGCATTTTTCTCTAATTACTATATATTCTGGCATAGTCCTTTGCTTTGTTTACAATAGAACTTAGAAGAAATACAGTTTTATTTAGATGGCACTAAGAGAATTTAAGATTCCTTTGCCGGCATATTTTGAACTAAACTTTAGTAGATTTACTGACAGATGTAGAAGTTAATAGCAGCTTTTTAAATTATCATGAATAATGTTTTCAATTAAAATAATATTTCTTATGTTAAGCAGGATATCAATGTTATCACAATACAGTTAAAGACAAAGGTTTTACAAGTGCTAAAATGGGATGTAAGGTATACCTCAATGAAACTGTTTTTAAAAGTTTTATATTTCAAAAGTTTCGACATTGCAGAGAATTTAAATTCTCAGCGGTACTGCCTTAACTTTTTTTTATTATTATTTTTACTCTTTTGAAAACTCTACTTTCCAGCTTTCTCAGTTTAAGAGGACACTGAAGAGCTTTTGCAGAAATCAGACATGTCATTTTATTAGGAAAACTGATTTGATTATTGATATGCCAATTATAAAATTCTTAGTCATCCAGCACATATCTAGCCATGCAAAACAAATTTCATATGTAACTTTGAAAGCAAAAGGTCCACTGTAATGAAAATCAATGTGAAATTACATTGATTGGCTAAATTCAGTTCTTCTCAAAGAGTAGTAAAATGCAGTTGTTAAGAACATAGGATCTATAGACTTTGGTTCAGAATCCTGGTTCCAAAGCTGAGTGGTGGTAGGTGTCTTCATCTGCTCGGGCTGCTATAACAAAATGCCCTATTCTAGGTGCCTTAAACAATAGAAATTTATTTCTCACAGTTCTGGATGTTGAGAAGTCTGAGGTTAGGCTGCCAGCATGGTTGATTCCTGGTGAGGGCTCTCCTCCTGGCTTGTAGACTGTCACCTTCTTGCAAAAAGGACTCTACTCACCTGACTTCACCTAATCCTAATTACCTCCTAAAGGCCTCACCTCCAAATGCCATGTCTTAGTCCATTTTCTGTTGCTATAACATAACACCACAGACTGGGTAACTTATAAATAAAAGAGATTTATTTGGTTTGCGGTTCTGGAAGCTGAAAAGTCTAAGAGCATGGTGCCAGCATCTGGTGAGGGTCATCGCATGGCAGAAGGCAGAAGCTGAAGCAAGCACAGGAGACAGGGAGAGGACATGGAGCCAAACTCATCCTTTTTATCAGGAGCCCACTCCCAGGATAACTAACCCACTCCTGCAACAATGGCATGAATCCCTTTGTAAGGGCTCTGCCCTCATGGCCTCCTCACCTTGTCAAGGCCCTACCTCTCAACACTGTTAAAATGGCAATTAAGTTTCTAACACATAAACTTTTGGGGGACACATTCAAACCATAGCACCATTGCACTGGGTGTTAGGACTTCAACATGTGAATTTTGGGGGAACAGAATTCAATCCATTAGCATTGGTCAAAGTACTTAATTGAGGTCATTTGCCTGGCCTCTTCATGACAGCCTTTTTCTCTTGGGACGATGTTTTTCAAAATTGTGTGTTTCCTGGGGTGCATTCCCATACATGGCAGTGAGCAGGTGAGGGAGGGGGAGAAAGGTGAGGGGAAGCTGTGATGTGGAAAGAGTAGTAGACCTAGGTAAAAACCTGGCTGCTGTGATGGGCCTGGACTCCTGGATATGCCCTATTCTCTTGGCATGTGGGACAGTCCCCGCTCCTGGGCTCAGGCTCCTGTAGCACCTGAGTGACGTGGAGCCCGAACCCTTCGCTGAATCCTCAGCTACTCAATTTTGGCAGGGGTAGTGGCTGCAGCTGAGTAGGAGTTTGTTTGCGGCCCTTTGTGTTCCAAAGAAAACGCCAGCCACAGAATTTACTGTCTTACTCACTGGAGACCTTGCAAAAGTGTGGGCCCCAAACTAGGGTTTGGGGAGAGATTTATTCACATAGGTATTATCTGGTCTCTGTTACCCAGAAAGTCATTTTTAATAAGTCATGCACTCATGACTAATCATTTTCTCCACTTAAAAAAACTTTTTTCCAGGTAGGACATAATAATGGGTCAAGCTACTTATACTTTTCCTGTTTCCCCCTTTTAATGGGAAAAACACGCTCTTTTTCCATATCTAAAATGGAATTGAATGCTTCTTGTAAAATGTACATCTCAGGGAAAAACCCATTGCTATTCTAAACCTGCTTCCTCCTATTCTTCAGTTCCTGGTACGGTGGATGTTGTTTGCGTCTTCTGACTTCTACCCTCTGAGTTGGAGACTCATAATTATTGTTAGTATGTGAGCATGCAGTGTCTGTCTTTAAACTGCTAAGACGGTGTTGCTTTTAAGCGACAGCGATTGTTTTCTTGTTCATGTTTGTGCTGTCTTCTTTGCGTCAGCTCCTAAAATAGAGGGGAGTTGTGTACCTGTTAACAACGTGTTAACAGCATTGTTGGGGTTTTTCAGACAATTTAATTGTACAAGTAAATTATTTTAAGTTAGAGCCTATTCGTTTGAAACAAAGAAAATAGTTTTTACATTTCTAAAAAAAAAAAAAACTAATAAGTAACTGCCAACAAATGCTAGACTATATACCTGTAAAGTCAGCATTTTAATGTTATTTTCTTCTAGAGCCAGAGTTTAGTAAGTTCTTGGCCTGCTGGGAAGAAATGTAAGGAAGAGAGTGTTGTTAGGTGGGGATTTTTTAACACAAAAATATAAACTTGCCTGACGTGATTTCTCGCCATTTTCTAAGTCACTGAAATGTTTGTTATCTATTTTATTTCAGTAAATCACTTTCTTTTAGCATCCTTCAGATGGTCAAACAGCATGTTGTATCTCTGAGAAATCTCGTCTTATTAAAGATTGACTGACGTCCTTCAACATTTCTATGAGCGTTTTTCAACCCACAGAAATCCAGTTAAGATACAGACAAATATCAGGATCTTCTTAGGACCTGTTTGAAATGACATGTTTCAAAGCAGCTCTGTATTAAAAGAGGTCATTCTTTTCTGTTGAACAAGAAATTAAGTGAATGCATTTGGTGTGCTGGGGCTATTCTTCGAATTTTAGAGCAACCTGTTTCATTTTAGGGCCTGGGGTCATTATTCTCCATGGGTGGCACCGCTATCCTCCCAGTGGCCTTTGAAAATCCTTACGAGACTTTGTGGTTGCAGCAAGGACTGGGGGAAGGCTGCTGGCATTTGTGGGGAGAGGGGACTGACCAGCAGGGAGGCTAAACAGTCTAGAGTGCAAGGGGCAGGGCCATGCAAGGAGAAGCTGTTTCCTCCACAATGTCGTTAGTGTAACTGCTGAGAAACAGCGGGAGAAGTCACAGGCTCAGGGAACACAAAGGATCTTTGTGCCTGGCCTGGCCAGCCCCCCACTTCTTCAAGGAAGCATACTGGGGGGTCACATCTATTTTCTCAGTGTTTCCCTTTCACCCATGCCCCACATTGCGCATTTTTCATCAGAAACCACAGGAGCCCAAAATACACTTCCTCATTTCTGAGATGCCTTTCTTAGTCAGGGCTGAAATTAGTTTTCAGTGGACACCCACACTCAGGCACTGTACTAGCAAAGCCTTTTGTTAGAAACTGTCACACTGGTGTTCAGATTGTCCTCTGCCCGAGTTTTGGAAGGGTGGGTGACAAGGGCCAGCAAATAGTCAACACTGCCCGTTGTGCAATGCTGTGATCTCCCTCTGAGAGCAAGAAGCAAACTTGAGGTGACACTGAAACAAGGGGCGGGGGCACTGAGCCTGCTTTCATAGCTTTGCTTTGCTTTTGCCTCTTGGTTTACTTTCTGTGGGGAACATATCCCACTAAGAAGGCTGGTCCAGCCCGCACCATGATGGCAGGCATGGGACTCAGGAGACGTGGTCCCAGAGGCTCTCGCTCCACTGATGGTGAGAAGTAAATGACACAGTAGGCTTTGCAGAAGTGAAGTCACAAATCAGAGGGCTCCATCTTTCAACCACTCCCTGGCCTTCAAGGATAGATCTTGGAGTTCACATCATACAGCCTTTAAAAGGCTCTCCTCTTCCACGTGCGTCCCTCGCACTGCTGTTTGCTGAGACTTACAGCCTCGTCCCATGTGTGACTTTTACTCCAACCCGAGGCGGGTGCTTCCTGACAGCAGGGCTGGGTCTCCTTTACTTTCTATCTTGGGGACCAGCAGTCTCCTCTGACAAGGAAGAGATTCAGCAAAGGCTCGTTGAGACCAGCCTGGGTGACACAGTGAGACCCTGTCTCAAACAAACAAACAAAAACCAGCAGAGTTTCTGATTCAGTAAATATATATTAGTTTTCTATTGCTGTGTGACAAATTACTACAAATCTAGTGGCTTACAATGCCCATTTCTTAGTTGACAGGTCTGTAGGTCAGAAATCAGCATGTGCACAACAGGGTTCTCTGCTCAAGGTTAACAAGGCTGGAACCGGTTCTCTCCTGGGCTGCGTTCCTGTCTGGAGACTCTTGGGGAGAATCTGCTTCTAAGCACATTCAGATCCCCATGGCCACTCTAGCTCCTTGAGGCCACTCTCAGTCCTTGCCACATGGCCCCCTCCATCTTCAGAATCAGCAACAGAGAATGTCTCTCCCATCCTTTCTCCGACTTCAGAAAGAACCCTGTCCCTTTTAAGTGTTCACCCCACATAATCTCCCAGGGTAATATAACCTAACCGTGGAAACAGAATCCATCACAGTCAGAGTCCCGGGATCATGCAAAGCTTGTCCACCAGGGGGCCATTTGAAAATTCTGCCTACCACAATAGGTAGGGCAAGAATTCTGGCAAGTTGCCAAGTAAGGCAGCTACTGCTGCTGTGGCAGCCACAGCCTGAAAAGCACCTACCTATGCACATTCTACAACAACCTTTGACTTAGATTGTTCCCAAATTGCAAATGAGGAAACTGAAGTTCATAGGATTCAGTCTAGAGGTAATATTCATAGCACATAGTAACTGGTACCTCGTGGGCACTGACCACTCTGAATGGCTAGCAGGCAACTGACTCTGGCTGTCAGTGCCACTGTGGTCATCTTGGCCAGCACCACCAGTTGACTGAGGACCCCCAGCAAGTAAGGACTGCAGCCAGGGTTCCTGCCCAGGCCCATCTGACACCCAAGCCTGAGCTTTGGCCACTTCACATGCTAGGATTAAAAAGAAAATGTCATCCCTCGAAGCCTAAGTCAGGAGAAGAAGAAATAAAGGGACAGCAGTTTATTGATTCCAAAGCCCAACTTCCTTTGAACATTCTAGCTGCTGGATGTTCTATAAAGCTACCTTTCTCCAGTCTTAAATTTGTATTTGCTTCCTGTTGCTGATGTAACAGATTACCAAACAATTTTAGTGGCTGAAAACAGCACAGATTTATGACTGTACAGTTCTGGAGATCGAACTCCAAAATCAGTCTCAATGGGCTAAAATCAGGTGTCAGCCTGGCTGCGTTACTTCTAGGGCAAAATCTGTTTCGTTGCCTTTTCCCGGGTTCCAAAGACTCCCACATTCCTTGGCTTATGGCCCCATATCACTCGAATCTCTGCTTCCATCATCCTGTCTCCATCTCCGACTCCAACCCTGCCATATCCTGCTTATAAAGACACTTTGATTACACTGGGCCCACCCTGGTAATCCATCATCTCCTAGTCTCAAGATCCTTAGCTTAGTCACCCCTGCAGAGTCCCTTCTTCCATGTATGGCAACATATTTACAAGCTCCAGGGACTAGGGAGGGGCTGTCATTCAGCCCAGCTCATAGTCTGAGGCCCACACCTATGTGGATGATAACAGTGAATGCTTTCATAGAAACTTCCTATGCACCAAGCCTCAATGTAGGCATTAGGTCAATTTGTGCCACCACCACCACATGAGGTAGGTCCTGTGATTATCCTCTTTACAGATGAAGAACCTGAAGCATATGGGACTTGAGAACCTTGCCCAAGGTCACACAGCTAAGAAATGGAACACTAGGTTCAGATCCAGGTGGCCTGGCTCCAGAGTCCATACTTCTACAACTCTGTTGTACACCTCTCACAGATGTGCAAGTAAAAGGCAGACCCTACATATGTAGATGGCAAGAAGCCCCACACCCACCCATCTCTCCTTCCTCTTACACCCACTGTTCCACTAAGGACCCTGCTTACTCAGGTGACCTCGCCTTCTGAGTCTAATGTTGCCACTTCTGCCCATCGCAGAAATGTTGTTCCAGTTACTATTGCTGCACAACAAGCCACCCAAAACATAATGGCTGTAAATAACAATAGTCATCTGTTTTGCTTGTGAATCTGCAGTTTACACAGAGATGATTCTTCTCTCCTCCATGCATCATCCTCTGGGTTTCCTTGGCTGGCGACTGGAGGGTCCACTCCCAAGTTGTCACACTTATATAGCTGGCAAAAATACCAGCTGCCAGTGAGGAGCTCAGCCAGAGCTCTGGGCCAGCAGCCTCAGTTCGTCTCTGTATGGGCCTCTTCATGGGCTGCTTGGGCTTCCTGACAGCATGGTGGGCAACTGGGTTCCAAGAGGAAGTGCCCCGAGAGAACAAGGCAGAAGGGCATGGCTTTTTATGACCTAAACTTGGTGTCTTTTCCACCATATAGTGTCACTTGAGGCACTCACAAAGGTCCTCCACATTCAAGGGCAGGGGACATACATTCCTTCTCCCAACAGGAATGGCAAGGCTGTAGGAGAGCATGTGGAGTAGGAGACAGTGTTGCAGCCATCTTCAGAGAATTTGTTCTTCCAGAATTGTCTTTATCATAGCTACCTATGACATCCCACCACACCACACATGGCATCCTCCCCACCTCACCTCTGTTTATAGGCACTTTCCAAGCCCAAATTTGGGTGTATGCAGAAACATAAGATTTTGTCTAATATATTTATTTTTATGTCCTTACCAAAATTTTAAAAATGTGTTGCATGAATAGCATTAAAATTTATTTATTTATTTATTTTATTTTTTTTGAGATGGAGTCTCTCTCTGTCACCCAGGTTGGAGTGCAGTGGTGCGATCTGAGCTCACTGCAAGCTCCACTTCCTGGGTTCACGCCATTCTCCTGCCTCAGCCTCCCGAGTAGCTGGGATTACAGGCACCCGCCACCACACCTGGCTAGTTTTTTGTGTTTTTAGTAGAGACAGCGTTTCACCATGTTAGCCAGGATGGTCTCTATCTCCTGACCTTGTGATCCACCCACCTCGGCCTCCCAAAGTGCTGGGATTACAGGCGTGAGCCATTGCTCCCGCCCGCGAATAGCATTTATTTTTAAAATAAAATATGCAAAGGTAGGATTTCCTAAGAAATCCAGGACATCTGTTAACAGATATTAGCACTAACCCAATGCCATGCAAAAAAATACAAGCCATCAAATTTGTTCAAAATGAATAAAGTATATATGTCCTTTAATAAAAGCACCTGCTTATTTGATGCCACATGACAGTGGATGATAGTGGAAAGTTAACTAACTAGTATAAGCACCTACACTGAGCAGATTCTTGTGTAGGTTGATTGGGGAAAGCTTTCCTTATACCTTTTCTTTTTAGGTAGTAATGAGGAAATGCAGAGGTATATCTTTTTCCCACTTATTTAAAGCCTAACCCTATTCTCAAGTCCTTCATCTGTAGGACTTTTCATAACTGGACCAATTGGAGGTTGAGATGGGATTCTTATATACCTAGCTAGACTTTTCTGATCGCTACGCTCCACTTCTAGTATCCTGAGCTCTGAGTGTCTGTGACACACAAGAGAGATCATTTATATTATCACTGGAGCTGCAGTCTCGTCACTCAAGCTTCCATCTTAAGCCCCTGTAGGGACAGAAACTGAGGCTTTTGGAGGCCCTAGTAGACTACTGAGCACCTGGTCATGGCTTAGTATTTCTTGATTGATTTCACTGTGAGCTTTTTTTTTCTTTTTGAGACAGAGTCTCGCTCTGTCGCCCAGGCTGAAGTACAGTGGTGCGATCTCGGCTCACTGCAACCTCCACCTCCCAGGTTCAAGCGGTTCTTCTACCTCAGCCTCCCAAGTAGCTGGGATTACAGGCACCCGCCACCCCGCCCAGCTAATTTTTGTATTTTTAGTAGAGACAGGGTTTCACCATGTTGGTCAGGCTGGTCTCAAACTCCTGACCTCATGATCCTCCCACCTCGGCCTCCCAAAGTGCTGGGATTACAGGCTTGAGCCACCACGCCTGGCCCACTGTGAGCTTTTTGAAGGAATAACCATACCTTCCTCATCTTTATATCTCTAAGGAAGAGTCAGTTACTTGGCTGCATGCATTTGTTCAACAAATATTTATGAAGGGTTTTAAGGGTTCCAGGGTCTCTGGCTTGGTCTACCCTTAGTTCGGTGAAGGAAATCAATTAAAGTGTGGTAAATACTAAGAACTAGGGGTAATTTTACCCAGCCAAGGAGTTCGAGAAGTCACATGGGAGATCTTTAACAAATGGTGGTTGAATGAATGGAGACATGAGTGATTTCTTGGAAGTCTGCCCTTAATCCCAGTCAGTCCATGCAAGAATCTGCTCAGTGTAGGTGCTTGAACAATACGTAGGCAGCACCCAGCCCCGGAAGAGCCCACCTGTGCAGAGAATTTTCCCCTGTAACTGACTTACTGCCTGGAATTTTCCCCTTAGCAATGCATTCCTTTGAGATGCAGACTGATCTCCAGAATTTGCTGATTAAATACAAATTCTCTGGGAAAGCCTTATATATTAAACAACTGTCATCATTAATGCTGTAATGGGGAGAAGTTTATTATGTAACCTTCCAGTCTTGTTAGAAAGGAGATTCAGAGGAAGGGGTCATCCAGGGAGAAAGAAAAGGGGCTTGGATGTGATTCTGGGACTGCAAGAAGAATGGGGAAAATAATGCAGGTGAGCAAGGAATAGACGTAGGGACATGGCAGTGACAAGAAACAATTCAGATGAGTGTCCCCTGGCACTCAGACAGCCCTGACTCCAGTGAGAATGGCTCAGCCAACACTACTGATTAAATGAGAATTTCACCAGATAAAGATGGCAGGCAGGAGAGGTAATCAAAGAAAGACAAAATCAGTATTTTCTGGTGAAATCCCTGTTTCTAGGTATGAAATAGGATTCTTTCAATAACTAGCACTCCAAAATGTTAATGGGTTAAAAAGAGCAGGTTTAGAGATTGTGCATAACAGATACAGTGCAAACATTAAAAGCCATGATACCAAACCACTATACAAAAACAGGGAAAGTCGATTTTCTCTCCAACTAACCTTTACCCTTACATATTGTGTCTGTTAACCACGGTTACCTTGACCATTGATATATAGCATCTAGTGAGGGAAGGGGAAAGGAGAAGCTTTTTTGTCATTATAAAAGTAATAAGTGTTCATTGTGGAAATTCATGTTAGAATCTAAATAATCCAAATCCAAATAATCAAGAAGAAAAACACAGGAGTCTTCTAATACTATCACGCATATTCTTTCTTTTCACCAAAATGAGAACAATAAACATTGCTTTGTAACCTGTTTTTTTCTCCTAACAGCAAGTCTTGAACATCTTTTCATGTCATTAGTTTTCACCACCTTACTGTGAGTGGCTCTATAGTCTACTGAATGAATTTAGCATGTATATTATCTGATCACGGATCTTGATGTATTTTATTTACATAAAACTATATTTTTGCATATTTTATTTGCCTTGCAGGAACATATTTGCATCTAATGTTTGCCCACAGCCATGAGGATTTCTTTAGAATAAATTCCTAGGAGTGAAATTGTTGAGTCAGTATTCGGGATTTGAGTTGATGCGGTTTATACTGAAAGTTTAAACTGTTTGAGTTTACCGCTAATCTTACCGATATTCTTCTTGAAGCTCCTTACATGGATGATGAGCTAATGATTTGGAGTGGAATAAGCAGCATTTTTGTGGTGTTCAGTTTAAAGGCTGTCACATTTCTGGGACTTCAGATGATTAACTTAGGGTGCAAGTCTGGAGCCTTCTAATTCCTTGAGCTTGGGCCTTGCGGGTTGGTCGGTTAGCTGGTCGGTGCACTGGTCACAGTGACACACCCCAGGTCATTTCAGAAAAACAGAATTTGTCTCCCAGCCTCCCTTGCCAGTCAGCCCCGTTGGGGCAGAGCAAAGCCACCTTGCCCAAGTTCCACCCCCTTCTCAGGGTAGCCCCTTCCCAGAACTGACCAACGTGGGGGTATCAAGGCCCAGTCCTCCTGCTCCGACAAGGGTCGTCTCCTCCTCAAAGCTCCCCGTAGAGTCGGCTAGGCTTCCACTAGGACCACTTGGTAGCTTCACTCTCCCTCTGCCCAGTTTCCTTTCCCCTCCCCACCACTCATCCTAATAACCTCCCCTGCGCAAGAACCTCTGTCTTAGAGTCTGGAAGCGGCCAGTAACCATGGCGGGGAGTGGGTGGGGAATTGGCTCGGGAGTTGGCAGGTAGCTGTGGTTGATCACAGTATGTGCCACATAGTTTCACCTCTACAGACGACAGTAGAGCCACTGTGTCCTCCCTCAGGATGGAGGAGCCCACGGTGGCTTGGACCAATAGGGAGGGTTTCTTAAATGGATGAAACAGGCACAATCTTCCCATCATTTTCAACATAAGGAATAAAATGTACCATAGATTTGTACAAGAGCAGTTTAAAATGCTCTCTTCTCAGAATGATCTTTTAAGAAACTATCTTAAAGACCACACTCTGAAAACACCTGGACCTCAGGCTCCTTTCAAATTGTTTTTCTGTGTCTTCGAATGCCAGTCCTGACAAAACTTTTTTTGCCTCCATGAATCATGAGCTAATTCTGTAGAAATCTGTAAGTGAATTACAGTTCAGATTCTTCCTCTGTCTTCCTCTGACATGGCCCAATCATTTCTTAATAATTGCTAAAGAAACCAACTGTGGTTTATGTTTGAGCAGAATCAAGATCATCGCTATAACCATGTCACCACCATTCCCTGGCATTTACAGCATAATTTCAGGAGTGGGAGACAACATTTCACAGATGCCCAGGGAGTCACCCATAGGGATGTGATGTGCCCATACATGGGCCAGATGAAAAAATAAGCACACACACACACACACACACACACACAATTACCATGTGGGAGTGAGGGCCATGCCCTCTCCATGTATAATTCAGTGTAAATTATTAGGCATAGAACAGCTTGAGCCCCAGAGCTGGGTAAACTTCTCTGCCTGTACGCCTGGCACCTCACACCATGGCTGGCCCTAGCAGGTGACTAATCTGTTTTTGATGAATTACCAAATTAAGCCACAAATTGAAATGCCCTGGGGGCTGGTCAGCCAGCAGCCATCATCGGTGGAGGGGCGAGTAGACCACAGACAGTGATGAGGCCTAGGGTATTTGAAGAGCATGGGTTCCCCAACAAGGGGCATCTGCTCGGCCACAGTGAAATGGAGCTGTGGTCCCAGGGTGGCCACATCTCCCCCCCCCACCACCACCAAAAAGAAGTCAGAAGTTCTATTTCTGTGTGACACCTCCCAATTTTTCAATATTAACAACTAATTTTCCGTCAATGTTAATGGGCTACAGTTCACCAGGAGAAAACTAACTGGGCCATTCTAGGCCTGATGGAAAGGGAACAGCTCTTAGGAATCAGATACTCGGTGCAAAGACGTGTGCCCACATTTTAGTCACTTGACAGGAACACCTAGATTTTCCTGATGAACCAGGTTGGCACAGTTGTTCTCTCTTTGGATGGACAGAGATAATATCCAAGTTGTGGTGGGGTCTTGCTTGTTCTTTGTATGTAGTTTATTGTTCCTTAAGTATCTTTTGAATCATTGGTGACCTTCATGAAGATGACAGGACATGCTTCCTCGTGTGACTTGTTATCAGGCTTTTAAGTCATCAGCAAAGAATGCAGGCCAAATGCAGAAAGAAAGCGTTTGCAGTGCCCTGTTGGGACTTCTCAACTGCAGACATGGAAACAGGGTGTGTGTATGGTAATGGAAATAGCAGGTAAGAGCACATAACTCACTTTTCTCCCAGCACTTGGTGAAAAAGAAAAAACAAACCAACAACAGAAAACCATTTCTGACCTGCCTCTTGAGTTTTGAAACTGGGTGTGGATACAAACGATCTTTAGCGAAGCCATTCAGAACTGGGTTTTCTGTCTTTATTGAAGAGTTGCACATTTTGATCTTGCTCATTTTTTTCCCCTTCCCTCCATGACCCTCTCACCTTTACTCCTCCGCTGACATTCAGCCAGCTATTCACCAGGTGCCGGCGTGGTGTGTGCCTGGACCCCGCACTGCGCCAGCCTCCCTGGGAGAATCATCTCCTCCAACGAGACCCGGCCTCTGCTCTCCCGGGAAGCCATTGTGTCACTTCTTCCAAGGAGAGTATGGAATGCTGCAGCGGAAGGAAAAGGTTTTCCAGGCAGCATTAACCCTGGAAAGTAGAATTCCTACTTTGCGTGTGAAGGACTGACTTGTTGAGAATGAACCAGCCGTGGGGTTGTGAAAGCTGCCTAGCGCAGGGATGAGGGCTAACCAGACACTGGTGTTCCCTGGGCCTGAGTGGACCACAGCCAGCCCACTCCTGGGTGATTGTTCTTCCCCAGGTTTTTGTTGCTGCAGTACTGTGCCCCTGGCTGAGAATGGCATCAAAGCAGAAATTAAAGTCAGTAATTAAAGCAAGGTGGCTCTGGAAAGAGAGAACAAATAAAGGGTAATTAATTAGGGTGGCTTTGGCCCCAGTAATCTCCAAATAAATGTTGCCTCCCCTAATCCTCATCTGCTGGTCTCCAAGTCATTAAGTAGAGTTTTGATTTGCCTATGGCTATTTTTTCATCTTAAACATTGCAAGCAGTGCATTTCCAAGAAGTTACAGTGGGGTGGTTAACCTTTACATATTAAGGAAAGATTGAGGCAATACGGAATAAGAGTTAATGGAATTCTGAGCGCACATGGAATTTAACAAACGAGATGAAATCTAGTATGAACTGTGACCTCAGTCTTAAGATGTACATTTGTACACACTCTTCCTCCCTGTTTTTTCCCAATTATTTTATTTTTTTCTTCTCTTTTTTATTCTTTTTTTTCTTTATACTTGGATTTTTTTTTTGTTTCTACTGTGTTAACAGATCATGATCACCATTCTGCTAAAAAAAAAGTCTTTAGCATTTTCACCTTTAACAACATGAATATAGAGCAGGCATAATTGCAGCCATCATTTTGTTCACTGGCATAAATCAGCCACTCAGATTTTTTATCTAAGGAATAAAAGTTCTGTGTTATCCCAGAAATACATATTTGTAAACTCTCTTGTAGTAATTCAGGCAAAGTATCAAAAGATACTTCAGCGTTTCTTATTTTTTTTCAAAGTATCAGAACTGTGCCTGGCTGAAGTTTAATATCAGTTATTGTGTTTTCTTACGGAAAATTAATACTCATTAAACTTCAAAGTGTTTTTTTAAACAATTTCATTATTTCAGATTTAGAATACTTAGTTGTCATTCTCTGTAGTTGCAGAACCAGCACCTCCCATATTTTCTCCAGGGCATTCTGGTTAACGCCTTCAAAGCCCATCAAAAAAAAAAGGTTATGTGTTTTGCTTTATACCACTTCCCTGTGGCCAAGCAAATTTTACCAGTAAGAAAGCAATACTAAGAGAAATACACTGCTGAGCCCATTTCCTGATTTCCCTAAAAGTGAACAAAAATAGAAATTCCTTTAACTATACCAAGAAGAATGTTCTTCTGTTCTCTTTCTTACGCTTGCTTATCATGAAAAAGCCTAAAGAAAACTGGGAATTTAATCACACTATTGCTTAAACACGTGGTCTCCAAATGTTTTGGATTATGAACCTCCTTGGTAGAAGATTTTTTAGTACATCTGCCAGTAAAGCATTTTATTTGTAAATTCTATACAAATTCTCCTATATGCTGGATACTTTATGAAACATGCCCTAAAGACAGGTCCTTAAGGTGGACATGCATCCAATTGACTCTGCTCTTCCTCTTGTCATGGGGTTGGTGCTGGAGATCTCTGCAGTGTGTACCCATAAGAAGAATCCTGGCCCTCTGCAGTGTCCATGTGGTCGGGCCTCCCAGTCTCTATGTGATGGTGCTGGCCAGTGCCTGGCATCCTGCTAGGCCCCCCACAGCAAGGACATAGGAAGCACATCCGGGAATGTGACACCCACGGAGCACACATGTGGCCCTCAAGCACAGCGCTTCCCCTGAGGCCTGTGAGAAATGTCATCACAACCCTACACCACCTCCTGTGACCACAATGAATGGCCTGGCCTTTGCTCAAACCACAGACAAAGGCTGCCCTTCAGTCTGTCACACCAGAAGCCATGGCCTTTTGATGCTCTGGTGAATTCTGGCTCTTGGTTTGCATCAGATGAGCCCCCACTGGTGCAGTTCTCTGAATTTTGGTGTCATTGACTTGCACAAGCTTTTATCTACATCTCTGGGGAGCTGCAGAATAAGCCGCATTGTCCTCATGAAGCTTTTGTTGTAGTATGAAGATTGCCAAGTCCCAACATGACTATGATGCCAAGCAGACTATGGTGACAGCGGGAGGTGGGAGTCACCAGGTTACAGGAGGGAAAGAACACTTAGTCGGGGGATGGGGGAGCTCCCGGAGGAACCGGACTTAATGATAGGCTTTAAAGGATGAACAAGAGTTCAACAGGCAGGAATGAGACGGGGAGGAGCTGGCTGAGGAGCTTTAGAAAGTGGGTACTGCAGAGGGGGTCCCTGGAGGAGGTGTGGACACATGGTTGGAGAAGAAGCTCCCACTGCCCTGCCTACCGCAGCTGTCTCCTCATGGGTACCTTGCTTCCCCCTCACCCCTTCACTGTATTCTGAACACAGAAGCCAGAGTACTTCTGTAATATAGAAATCACGTCATAACAGACCATGCTAACCTTTGCTCAAACCCCCTTATGGCTCCCACTTCTGTAGAATACAAGCCAGGGTCCTTCCAATGGCTAAAGGTCTCTCTTGTCCTCATTCCCAACCACTTTCTCCATGACCCTCCTCAGCAGCCACCCTGAGCCTCCTTGCTGGGCTTGCAGCGTGCCAGATTCTCCTGCCTCAGGGCCTCCACACCTGCTGTTCCCCAGCATCCAATGGTTCACTCCCCTACCTGCTTCAGGTCCTCATGCACTCGCATGTCCCCTTCTCAAGGATGCTTTCCCTGGCCGGGCTTGCTTTCACCACTTTTCCAGCTTTTCTGCCCCTCCGTGCTGCTCTGTTGCCCACACTCAAGGCTGTCTAAACATACTGTGGATTGTACCCATCTATCTTGTTTTGTGTCTTTTTTCCCCATCTGGAATGTAAGCTCCAAGAGGGCAGGGAGTTTTGTCTGTTTTGTTCATATTTGAATTCCTAGTACCTAGAACAGCGTTTAGACAAATGAATGAATAAATGGAGGGATGCGTGAATGAATATGAACCAGAAGGCTCAGGTTCAACTTCAGGAGCAAAGAGAAGTCATTGAAGGTTTGTTTTGTTTAAATATAGCATGTTACCTTTTATTTACTTAAAGTGGGGGAAATAAAATCATAATTGCTTTTATTTGATTAAAAAAACCCAAAATAATAAAAATGAGTTTAAAAAATGAGGTTACACCTAAGAGGCAGAGTGAGAATGGAGTGGACAGGGACAGAGGTAGGAATAGCTTTCTCAGTGTATCCTATTTAAGTATATTTTGGTCCTGGCGGGGTGGCTCACGCCTGTAATCCCAGCACTTTGGGAGGCCAACGTGGGCAGATCATGAGGTCAGGAGATCAAGACCATCCTGGCTAACATGGTGAAACCCCGTCTCTACTAAAAATACAAAAAATTAGCCGGGCGTGGTGGCGGGCGCCTGTAATCCCAGCTATTTGGGAGGCTGAGGCAGGAGAATGGCGTGAACCCGGGAGGCGGAGCTTGCAGTGAGCCGAGATAGTGCCACTGCACTCCAGCCTGGGCGACAGAGCAAGACTCCGTCTCAAAAAAAAAAAAAAAAGTTTATTTTGTTTTTTATCATATGACTGTATTATCAAATTTTAAAAATATTTGTTTAAATGAGACTGATAAGGTGGGCAGTGGGGGGTTGGAATTTGCAATGGAGAAAGTAAGATCCAGGAAAACTATCCAAAGTTCTACTCATCTTAGTGGCAGGGTTTACACTTCATTTATCTATTCTTTTCTAGAGTATCTACAATCATATCTATCATGTAAAAGGCTATTCAGTATTTGCTGATCAAATGAATGGATATGTGAATGAGATGACATCTGTCGTCAAATGTATGAATGACTCTTGTGTCAAAGAGGAACTAGTTTTTAGTTCTATGTGATCAAAGTAGAAGCAGTGGATGACAGTGACAGGAAGAAAGTCATCAGTTTGTTTCTTTAGCTGGCATTTTTGAGAGACTATTTTGTACCAGCACCAGGACTATCAAGTGGAATAAGATGTGGCTCAAGCCGTCAGGAGGTTCACTGTTTAGAACCAGGGTGTCATCACATAGGTGGTCACCTACTGAAGTGAGCACGGTGCTGGAGACAGACGTAGGAAGTTTGGAGAGTGCTGAACAAACCTTGGACAAGGGTATGAGTGGGTTTAGGGTGACAAACATTTTTTGCTTGGCCAAACTTGGGTCAGATTTCTGACCCTTTTCCTAGGCTCACCTGTGCACTTCCTTATAAAACCCAGTTTTAGCAAAGAACCCCGCAAAGTCAGTTTAACAGGAGCCCCCCCACCCTTAATATCTGATTGGGTTCTTCATCTTCTACCATCCGTCAGGTGATGTCTAATCACCCGGGCCTGTCTTCAGCAAGAATCCTATTAGGTCAGCTTAGCCAGAGTCCTCTTTACCCCGATGCCTCCTCTTAGTAATTTTCCACCACTGACCCTGACACTGCTTCTTGGCCATGCTGTATTCGGAGTTGAGCTCAATCTACCCCCGCCCCCAGCCCCCACTGCAAGACCTGGTTGCGGTGGTCTCTATACCCATCGTGGTGGTCCTGAATAAAGTCTGCCTTGTCGGGCTTCAGCAGGCATCATTGAATAATATTTTTTTAACACGGGGGGTCATTGTTGGCTTCCTGGAGAATGACATGCCTGCACTCAATCTTAAGGAAGGAAAGGAAAGGGGAGAAAGGAGGAATAATCCAGGGAGAGGGAGAGCACGAGCAGAGACTTGGGGAAGAGAAGAGGGGAGTGTGTTTTGAGGCATATAAGCCATTTGTCTTGGAGGAACATAAAAGTGAGAGCAGCACTGGCAGGATATGTGACAAGAAAGACACAAGACGACCTTGAACAGTCTGCCTGGGCTACAGCAGGAACAGTGCTTATCACTGAAGTTTATACAGCGGGAGAGGAATGTGACCGAGCTTGGTCACCATCAGAGATTTTTATGTGTCAGACTTGCACATTATGTTGGAGTGGTAAGACACCGGCCAAGCGAGGCCAGTTGGGAAGATATTACAGTTGCTGAGGGCTGCCTACCTGCAGCACTATGCACGGTGAAGGATGGGATAGAGAACCTACAGGACTTTCTGTGGACCTGCAGGGCATATAGGAGGACATCCAAGGTGCCCTGGACCACCCAGAGAGATGGGGAAATGAGCTACAGTACCACAGGGCATTGGTCCAAGGCGGGCATAGTTCCTTGGAACAAGCGTGGAATCTGCAATGAAAAGCCCAGAGTGAGTTCCGGCTCTCCTAAGCATAGTGTGTGCCACTCTGAACCTCAATATCTTTATCGATGAAATCGGAAATAGAAAGGCAACTGATGTGCTTTAGCCACCACCTGTGTTTCAGGCATTGTGCTAGGCACTTTGCCTCCATCACTAGATGAATCCTCTCCACAACTCTGAATTTGATATTAATCCCTCTTAAAAGTTGAGAATAAGAACCTTCTCCTTAGTTAATAATGCCTTTTAGATCACAAAGTGGTAAAGATGAGGAAGAGAGCAAACCCTTGTGGGGTTGTTTTTTGTTTTGTTTTGTTTTTGTGTAGTAACTTAGGCTGGGGAACAATGCTCCACATTCTATAGGGAATGGTTACACATGTGAAGTAACAGTAAAACTACTTTACCACTTTGGGAGGCCGAGGCGGGTGGATCATGAGGTCAGGAGTTTGAGACCAGCCTGACCAACATGGTGAAACCCCATCTCTACTAAAAATACAAAAATTAGCTGGGCGTGGTGGCAGGCGCCTGTAATCCCAACTACTTGGGAGGCTGAGGCAGGAGAATTGCTTGAACCCAGGAGGCAGAGGTTGCAGTGAGCCAAGATCACGCCACTGCACTCCGGCCTGAGCGACAAGAGCAAAACTGTCTCAAAAAAAAAAAAAAAAAAAAACTATTTCACTATCTTAGAAGCAAAAAACTGAAATAAAATGTAACTGTCATCATTTTCATTCACAAGAGAGCCTTTGCAAGTTGCCTCATTTTTTGCTCAGTGTTGGAAGTCAAAACTCAGTTTCTGTCTTTGGTCAGTTCATGTTGCAGACAGCTTCACAGGGGGCACATTCTTGGTGCAGTTGTCAACTCCTTAGAGTTCATAATGGATGTGCTGAAGTCATCCTAATGATGCTTTCAGAATGCTGTAATGGGAATGATGGAATTCATCATAAACCTTAATTTTTCCTCACTGAAAATAGAAACTTCCTAATGGAAACTGTTTGGAGCCAGAGGAGGCAAATGCAGGTTAAAAAGACTCATTTATGATTTTTATGGTGTGAGTGGAAGAAATGCAAAACTTCTAAAGCTCTGAGTTGACTAAAACATTCATTTACTTTAACTTCTGGGTTCAGTTTTATCATGTTGAGTGCAGGTTTTAGAATGCTTCTCAAGAGCTCTAATGAGACTATATTAGTCCGTTTTCACACTGCTGATAAAGACATACCCAAGACTGGGAAGAAAAAGAGGTTTAATTGGACTTATAGTTCCACATGGCTGGGGAGGCCTCAGAATCATGGCGGGAGGTGAAAGACACTTCTTACATGGCGGCAGCAAGGGAAAATGATGAGAAAGCAAAAGTGAAAACCCCTGATAAACCCATCAGATCTCGTGAGACTTATTCACTATCACGAGAATAGCACAGGAAAGACTGGCCCCCCATGATTCAATTACCTCCCCCTGGGTCCCTCCCACAATATGTGGGAATTCTGGGAGATACAATTCAAGTTGAGATTTTGGTGGGGACACAGCCCAACCATATCAGAGGTCTTGCTGTGGGTCTTGCTCTGCTTTCTTCAGATCACTGACATCCAACCAGCAAGCAAGAATCAGGAATATACTTGCCTCCAAAACCACAAGGAATATACAAGTAGGAAAGTCAGCTTTTTAAATACTTGCTTTGGATCCATTTTTATTCTCAGTGGGGAGAATCACTATTTATAAAGTAAATTCATTTGCATAGGACCTTTAGAAATGCAAGTTCACGTATAATAGACATGCAGTCAAAGACAGACTTTCTTAGCAAGAATTGTCAGATGAGCAGATGAGGAGGCATTGATATGAGCATAAGGCAGTCTTACCCTATGGGTACAGGGACAGGTGTCCCAGGAAACCCTGTGCTTTGCCCTGTTGGCCAACCAGAGTGTCCAAGTGCCACTAAGGATTCTTGCTACTCAGCAAGACGCACTTCGGAAACTCAAATCTGCTGCATACCTCTCACATTTTAGCCAAGTAAAACCAAGGTGGCAGATCCTAAGTACCATCCCCCTGATCCAGAGCTCTGGTACAATTTGTGAACCAGTGATTTTTTTGCCAGAGAACATGCATTCCAGTCTCCCTACAAAGTGGCAGCCACCATTTTGACCAGCTCTTACTCCTGATCTAAAAATGGAAGTGCTCAAGTTTACTAAATTCAATTCAGATAGATAGAACCGATCAATTCAAAGGCAGATACAGAATTACATGTTTTGGGGCAATCTAGTGAAAGATTTATCATTTCTATGAGCAAAGACAGTTGAACAATCTTCAAATACCTCACCGTTCTTTTTTTTTTTTTTTCCATCCATATAACGAAATCAAAATTGTAAATTCGGGTGAGCCCATACTGTTGTCTCAGATGAACAGAGATGTTTGAGATTTGCCCACAAAATTGAGCTGGAACTTTGTGTCATGATTTTAAAAGAGAAAAGAAGACAGTGAAATTAGCCTCTTGTGTCTAAATTAGCCTCTTCTGTCTCTTCTGATCACCTTTTAATGGAATTTGCCCAGGTGCATTCCAGGAGAAGAGAAAAGGGGGAGACAAAGAGTTGGAGAGGGGGAGGGAACATCAGAGAAGTTCCAAGCCCCTCTGGAGGAGTGGAATGCAGGACTGTGTCTGCTGCCCCCACCTCTGTTTCCCCTTAGCCTCTCCTGCCCACCACCACAATCTTCATGTGCCTGCTGGACAGACAAAGGCTCCCTGTACTGAAAATGCAGGACTGCAAGCATACACATTCCCTCTCGAAGCATCATCCAGGATGACCACTTCCCCTTGGTGTTTGATGCATGTTGCATTGTTCAGTATTCTACACTTTTTTGGAATACATGCGTTTATGTCTTTTCAGGTTGGGAGTTATGGATAATTTGGCAAAGCAAACACCGTAACTGGTTTCTTACATAACTCTACAGTTGGCAGCAAGGCACAGTGCATTGAAATTAAGCAACACTCACTCATCCAAAGGGACTTTGCTTTTCCTTTTTTGGAAGGCTAAATGCCCTGCTTTGTTTCTTCCTCTTGCATGTATTTTAAATTATTGGCTGACTTTAATGATTCTTTGAAGTTAATTTTTAAATGTGAATTGCAGGATTCCATTTAACTTCTGGAAGCTTGAGAGCTGTCCCTGTGTGCCCCTAAATCAGAGAATGCTTAAATAACTTGAGTGCTTTTAGGTGATAATAAAATTGGAGAGAGTGAGAAGTACATAGGACCCAGGCTGCCATAGGGATCTAAACTGGTAAAATACTTAGAAGGTTCAAGAGTTGCAACCTTTTGAAAGAACTAGAGTCAGTCTTGCATCGCAGAGCACTTCTCCAAACCAGGCATCTTCCCTGCATCTTCCCTTTCAATTATAGTGTACATTCTTTCCATTTCTTCTTCCTTTCCTTTTTTTTTACACTTAGTTTATGAGTCTTTAAGCAGGACCTCAACCCATTTATGCCTAGTGTTCCATTATTGGAACGCTAAGCATGTGGGAGTTATTTATATCCTATTGCTCAAGGTCATTGCCAAGGTCTGATGGCAAAAATTCAAAAAATTGCAACCTCTGGCATAAATGGGTTAATGCTTCTTTGCTCAGTTTCAAAGGCTAGTGTTTTTGTATCCTTTGCCTGAATTCAGTAGTGCTTTGAAAATGATCGAAGTGTTGCATATTCCCAGTTCTCAAATTATAATAATGAAGTTTTCAAATGAAAATCCTAGGATTGTTTTAGGTTCTCTTTGCTCCATTCCACTGTGGGATACAAGTAGAAATTGGGACATTCATCCAATAAAATGTCATTGGGGAAAAAACATTTTAACTACATTTCAAAATGATTCCTCTTTTTGTCCTTTAAAATTTTTATTGACCAAGACAGATTTCAAAATGTTTTCTCTAATACCCCAAAGTGAAACTTTGATTGAGGTTTTCAGGAAATTCCAGGGATCAAGTATGTCACCCGGACTTTGGTTTCCAGGTTTCCCAAAGCCTTGAAACTTCCCTACAGTCTAATTGCTGTTTATTGCCACAGACCTTCATCCTTTTTCTTTTGTAACATTTTCCATCTTAAGAAGGGTCGTCCCATTCGGCGAGGAGCGTGTTGTCTGAGTAGCTGAATGGAATTACTACCAGTGGAAACTATGCTGCAAGAGAGGTTGATAAAGCAGCTGTGAAGCAAACCTCAGCTGTTTTTTCCATTCTCCCCAAGCAAAGTTAATTAGCATAGGGAAAATGACTAAGGTGTTGACGTCACCTCTTTCCAGTAGAAACTTACACTTTGTCCCTGTCTGCCTGCAAGCATGCAGGACTTGACTCAGGAATTTGCTGTCCAAACAGGATGCTGTGGAAGCTGCACTTTTTTTTTTCCCAGGGAGTGGGGGCTGGCCCTTACTGCTTTATAAGCATCGGCTCAAGAAGGAACCTACAGCCTCTTGGAAAGGAATCTCACTAGGGGCTTGACTGCGTGGGTCTCTAGCGCTTTCACTGTAAGAAAGCAAGATGCATTTTAGAAACTTTAACTACAGTTTTAGCTCCCTGATTGCCTGTGTGGCAAACAGTGATATCTTCAGCGAAAGTGAAACCAGGGTAAGGCTTCTAATATAACGTGATTTTCTTTAGTTTTCAAAGCATTATGCTAACTGGGACTATTAACTGAAATACTTGGGGGAATGTGGCTCTCTTGTGGGTTTGGGGGTTTTGAAAGAAATCCAAAGTCTTTCGAGCCTTGAAAATCAAAAGCTGTTGCCTGAGGAATTAACTGAGGAAGGAATTTCTAAAGATCTCAATATTTGACAACATCCAGGTCCCTGAACCAACTCACTAGGAAGGGGAGAGTTGGGGCATCGTGTGTTTTTCATTCTGTGTATGTTGTAAGTGAACTTTTCAGAAAGGCCTCTTCTGACAGTGAATAGTGTTTTACTTTTACAGCCAGCGTTGTGAATAATTTCATTTCGTCTTAGGAAATAAATGTTATAAAGATATTTGTATGTTTGTAGTAATTACGAGGGCCTGGCCTCAAGCTCCCAGATTTCTCTAACGAGAGAAAATGCCGCCAGAGCAAATAATAAAACTGGAGAAATTAAGTGTGAGATCAGTGTGCCTCCTGGGCAGCAGCTCTCTTTGATGGTGATTAATATAATCATTTTAATCACTACACTTTTCTTCTTCATTTGATTAAAATGTAAGTCTTTTCATCAGCAGCTATCCGGCTAATTGAGCTTTAAGAATACTGTATAGGAATGAATCCTGTATGCTCTATTTGAGGGGTGGTATTTGTGCCTGGTGGTGTTATATGCTTTATACCCAAAGCCATATTGGGACATGCGAAGGTTTCTTTTTTTAAAAAAATCAAATGTAACTCCATAATTGTATATAGTGCTTATGGGCTGGTACCATAGTGTTTGGACTAGATTGCAGAGCACATTCTATGTTTTTAAAGTACTACAAAGTGAGTTCACTTAACATGAGCCTTATGTGAGTAAAATCACTATTTTTTAAATGAAGTAGAGATGCCATCCAAAAGCTATAATAACTAGATATCAGTTATTAGAACAAATAAGATTCTTTTATAAGAGAATGGCATCATAGTAATCTGGATTTTAAAGATAATGTGAGTTCTCTTTTGTTCTGGTCCTAAGCCCTGAACCTGTATTCTAAAAATATTCTTCAAAGTCATCTCTCCCAAATTCTGAATCATAACTTCAAAACTAAACAGTGGGTCACAGTGCCTATTGATGAGGTCATACAAAATTCCAAATGTACAAAGACACACTTTTGCCAGAAACTTGCCCGTGCTCAAGAGAGGTGGGGAAAAAGAGTGAGAGGCGGCCAGATGAACTCTACCGTCCGCCAGCTCCGCGTTCCTTCGCACGTGCCTCTGCGGGATCCCTCGTGGGAAAGTCTCAGAAATGTCCCTAAACTGAAGAAAAGCCGGGGAATGCAAGGAGAGCAAGGTCATAGGTTGTTCCGACTGCTCCTTAACGACCTGCCTGGCAGGGACCGGCTACCCTGCTCCTACCCGCAGCCCCATGTGGAGCAGGCATCCACCGCTGCCTCCCCGCCCCATGTGGAGCAGGCATCCACCGCTGCCTCCCCGTGCTTGCTAGAGTGAACATTCCTGAAGACACTCTCATCTCTTATCCTGAATCCTCGCTCCCACTGCGGAGACACTGCGCCTTCCATAGGTTCTCCAAGGTCCTCAGTGAGCTCTGCCCGCGCTGCCTACCATCCACACCCTGCGCCATCCCCTTCTTCCTGGCCAGCCCCTTCTGCCTTTCACACGGGCTCCCACAAACTGTCCTGAGTGTTTTTGCCTGGTGAAAAGATTCACAAAACCCATGGGCGACTAGAAGCCCATGCAGTCTTCCTTGGAGCTTTGACTGTCCACCAGTTAAACTCCCTCTCTGAGGAGTTGCAGTGGCCCCCAGCTGCCCCCACCGACAGCCACACTCCAGGACCCAGCCTAGGGGGCTGTCCCCTGAGCAACCTAAGCTCGTAATCCCCCACCTCGGGCTTTGCATTCTAAGAGCTCAGGACATCTCCTAATTCTCACTAGCCCTATGGCACCAGAGCGAGGTGTGCACAGACACGAAAGCCAGGATGCAGAAAATGGGCCATTTGCAGAACATTAATTTTTAAACCAGTATCATTTTAGAGAGTTAAAAAGTAACAGACTGAGATAAAAGCGATCGTGGAAATTTTTAAAAACTACTTATTTTAAGAAATGCAAAACTTTCTATCAACTTTGTTATTTTTCAAGTCAGTATTTCTTTTTTTCAAATTAGCTGCAGTGCTTTTAAGCCTTAAAGAAATCTTTGATATATACAACACTGCCCTGAGCTGAACGGTGGGGTTGGAGTTGGCTAGCCGGGGAAGGCTATAGGACAGAGAAAAAAGGGGGGGGGGGTGAGTGGGGGAAGGCCATAGGACAGAGAAACATGGGGAGCAAATTACCAAACTGTACCTCCCTGGAAAATGCTCATTCTACTTTTTAAAAAAGTTTGTTACCGTAAGTAGTGTCTATGTATTGGCAATTGTTCTGCTGATTCGATGAATGTAATAAATCATACCTTCTTACCTTCTTACCTTCTTGTAAAATCACCTGCATTGGGACTAAAGGCCATAGTCCCCTAAGAGGGGAAAGGCTTTTCTCTAAGAAAGAAGTTAGGAGTTCTTGAAAGGATTGATGATCCACTTCCTCAGTAAAAAATGTATTGAGGAGGCCAGGCACGGTGGCTCATGCCTGTAATCCCAGCACTTTGGGAGGCCGAGGGATCACCTGAGGACAGGAGTTTGAGACCAGCCTGGCCAACATGGCAAAGCCCCGTCTCTACTTAAAAATACAAAAATTAGCCAGGTGTGCTGGCAGGCACCTGTAACCCCAGCTACTCGGGAGGCTGAGGCAGGAGAATCACTTGAACCTGGGAGGTGGAGGTTGCAGTGAGCCAAAACTGCACCACTGCACTCCAGCCTGGGTGACAGAGCAAGACTCTGTCTTGAAGAAAAAAAAAAGTAATGACATCATCTAGTCAAGGGTCATATGCAGGTAAATTTCAACTCCTTTTATTTTTATTGTTATTTTTCAGGCCAAATTTGAGTCCCTCTTTAGGACGTATGACAAGGACATCACCTTTCAGTATTTTAAGAGCTTCAAACGAGTCAGAATAAACTTCAGCAACCCCTTCTCCGCAGCAGATGCCAGGCTCCAGCTGCATAAGACTGAGTTTCTGGGAAAGGAAATGAAGTTATATTTTGCTCAGGTGAGTTGGGTTCATTGCTATGCATGCTTCTCCCTCCTCCCTCCCTCCCTTTTGTAAAGCACCTTATACATTGCTTATGTTATATGCTGACCGGAAACTCTGAGACTTCACCTTGAGAAAGACAAAATTCCTACTCTGAATGTTCAGCGTCTCACTTGTTTTAAGAAGATATCAAGGTGCATTTGAAAGCAACCTCAGACATCGCCCCTGACCTTCCTGGGTTGATAATGATGGGGGAAAGAAAGCCTTCCCTGTTCACTGGGGAGCTTGCAGGGTGCAGCGGGGTAGGCGTGGCTATGCAAACACCCTAAGGTTTGCGCAGCAGGTTTCCATGAATTTGCTCAAGGGTTGGAGCTAATGACCCACTCTAGACTGAGCAGACCAGAGTGGTTCCCTGCTCATGTGGTGCTGGGGGTACTCAGCAGAGAAACAGGAGTCTGCAGAAGATGCCTGCAAATCAGCCCAGGACTGCTAGGTCTGGCTTGAAAGGAAAATAGGGGATAACCAGACTGGGCGCAGATGCTAAGAAACCCTCTGGTTGGCAGGGTTCCCAGCCCCAGGGCACCCACGGCAGGGAGAGGGGTAGCTGGGGTTGGGCTTGCCTTTTCTCCTGCCCACTACCATTTTGACCCTCCTCTGGGGAACTTAGGACAGGTGACCCACCTTCAAGGCAGCTCCCAGAGTTCCATTTGATGTCCTTAGGGGCTGACAGATTGTCAGGGAAGAAGAGAGGAGCTTCTAGAATGCAGCTCCTCAGTAAAGCAAGTCCCCCTCAGGCTCTGAGCACCCCCCCAACCCGCCCCCACCACACACACACATACACACATACCTTGCTGGGATGGGAGAGGACCCTGTCCAAAGGCCTCCCACAGTGGGAGGAAGCTCATCTGACACCACGCCAGAGAGCCGAAGTGTCTTTTCTTCCTCAAAGTGAGGACAGCGAACTTGCTGGGCCCTTCAAGTATAAATAAAGCATTTGGGATCCCCGCCCCACCCCTGACCTTTCTGCCCTGGGAGGCACAGGCTGAGCTTTGACCTTGGGTGCCTAGGCCTTCCTGTGTGAGTACACTCCTTTCTGCACGGGATAAGATTTTATGCAAATAATTACTTAGTACTCCTCTGACCTTTTCTGTTTGTAAAACAATGCATATTCATTGTGAAAACTTGGGGAGGGCAATCTGGAAGTGCAGAGAAAACCTACACCGCGCAGCTTGAGATGTAAGAGCTCTCTGGACAGCCCTCTCATCACTGGTCAGCATTTCTAAAACCAAACTAGGATCGTAGGTTATTGTTCCTTATTCTTATTTCTTAAAGTCTCCTGGGAAGTGGCTTTTTTTTTTTTTTTTTTTTCTGGCATCTGATCCAGAGTCCCGGAGAGGGAGGTGCAGGGCTGCTGCTGGGTGGGGAACCCTAGGGGCAGGTGGAGCCCTGGCTCCCTGTCCCTGAGAAGCTTTGTCCTCTCAGAACTGTGGCCTAGGCTTTGGACTTTCAGAGCTTGCCTCTGTGGTATGAGGAGTGGGGAGAGACTGATTCCAAGAGCCCTCCTGACCTCAATGACAGTGACTTAAATTTCCATATATACTAAAGTCACCTCTGCTGATTTTCTGTCCATCTAGGTCAAGCGTAATTATTTGCAGTCCCTGTGCCTGTGACTCCCATAGCCCTGGGAGGGGGCTGTCATCCTATCTGCGCCACAACCAGAGTTCATATGTCCTTTTGCCCTCCCCGTTACAGACCATCTTACAATTGGTCCTGGAATCACACCTGTCCTGACGCCTGGACATTGACCTGCCCATCTCCCGGAAGCTGGCGTTAGGTGCTGTTGCCTCACTGCAGTTCTTCCCTGGCAACAACTGACCTGTGCTTATTTTCTCTCCTCAGACCTTACACATAGGAAGCTCACACCTGGCTCCGCCAAATCCAGACAAGCAGTTTCTGATCTCCCCTCCCGCCTCTCCGCCGGTGGGATGGAAACAAGTGGAAGATGCGACCCCAGTCATAAACTATGATCTCTTATATGCCATCTCCAAGCTGGGGCCAGGTGAGCAGGGCCCTCGGGTGGGAGGGAGGCAGGGGGAGACACAGCTGCTGCCCTGCACCGGGGAGCAGTACCACCACTACCCCCGTAGCTCTCCTGAGCCCATGCCGGCATGTTTTGTGAGCTTCTCTGTATTCTTCTGCGCCACCGTCCCTTGTGCTGGGAGCATGCCTGCCTCTTGGCACCAACTGCAGTGTTAGAGAGACTGCGGCTGATCATGGGGACCCTGCATCACGCCCCTCCACCCCCCGCAGTATCCCAGGAATCCATTCCTGTGTCCACTGAGCACAGCCTGCGTGGGAGGCCTGAGCCCCGGCCCCAGGTTCTGTCGCTCCGGATAGGGATGAGTGATTGGACTTTGGAAAGGGAAAATCGATGCCCCCTTTAAGAAATGTTATTTTTAATCAAGATAAATTCGCCCTTTCCTGTGATTCTCACCTGGCCTTCTTAAAGGAAAAGGGAAGGAGAACCATAGGCCATGGTGAGGGAAGGGCCGCGGTCGGGCTGCCCTACCCCAGGGCCCGTGGGCTGGTCCCCTACAGAGCTTGCTAAAGAAAGAGGAAGTTCCCGTCCTCTGGAGGGACAAAAGTGTGAGCACTGCGGGGAGGGGGTAGGTTCCTCAGGCTTTTTGTCCAAAATGTGGGCCTTAACTGGTGGAATTGTGAGCAGTAGATGAGATCATCGAGTGAAAGGCACTTCCATCAGCACCTGGCTCACAGTCAGTGTTCAATGCAGGATTTTTGAAAACCATAAAATGTTGGTGGTTCCTGTCCTGTCCTCTAGGGTTTGGGTGAGGAGGCAGGTGTGAGGGAGAGTCTTGGGGTGAAGAGGTTTGAGCCTTCTCCTGCTCTGTCCGTGGAGCAAGTCAAATAAATGCTGAGACCGTCAGCTCCTCATTTCTCCTTGACCAGCAATCTGATGTTCCCTTGGGTTGAGGGTTTGGTTTTCTTGGTCCATCAGCAGTTTCATATTGAAAAGATTACATTTCTGAAAACATTGCCCAAACGGAAATTCCCTCTGGGATAAAGCAAGAGTCACATTACTTACTGCTAATTGTGGCGTGAAGGTCAAGATCAGAAATGGCCATTTTGAGGAAGCGTGTGCTCCCCCTACAGCAGCTCCTGGCCCGGGGGCATGAGCATGGCTGAGGGTGTGGAGTCTTCCTCTACGTTAGGAATGGGAGAAAACAGGGTCTCCACTTGCAAAGAGGTGTCAACAGTTCCAGAGGCAAATGCTGTTAATAAAAATTCGGCATACTCCAGAATATACCACTTCCTTCACCGAGGGCTTATTGGAGAAGGCTTTTTAGGAAATAGACGTCATAAAATCAGTTTGTCCTTGGTCTCACTTGAGTGAGATTTCATATTTCACCTGTGCTTTTCAACCAACAGGATTGCGGAGATTTTGCAAATTATGGTCCTAAACCCTGAGCTTTCTGGATTTTTGCTGATTAGTAGGTAGATAAGAGACTTGAAAAGAGGTAGATTTGTAAGAGGCTCTTAACCAGCATTTTCAGCAATCCATCTGACCTCCCATGCCTGAATTCTCTCTCTCAGAGAGCTGAGCTCCTTTGCCTTTTTCAGTGCAGTTATAATAACTTTCCAGTCCCACGTGTGATAGAGAAAAGATCAGCACCTTCCTTATCAGTAAAAGTACCTTCCAGGTTTAGAGGAGTAACCAGTGTGGCTGGAGGTAGGAAGCTCTCCTGGGCCGCTCTTGCCCGGCGGAAATCACACAGTGGTTGGTGAGGTGCCTCCTCGCTTACCCGAACTGCAAAGAAATCCCAAGCACAGGCCGGGCGCGGTGGCTCATGC
The DNA here is from genome assembly GCF_029289425.2 of Pan paniscus. NCBI lineage: Eukaryota > Metazoa > Chordata > Mammalia > Primates > Hominidae > Pan > Pan paniscus. The sequence continues at coordinate 30,642,830 of NC_073271.2, read as the reverse complement.
CTGTAATCCCAGCACTTTGGAAGGCTGAGGCAGGCGGATCACGAGGTCAGGAGATCAAGACCATCCTGGCCAACATGGTGAAACCTCGTCTCTACTAAAAATACAAAAATTAGCTGAGTATGATGGCATGCGCCTGTAGTCCCAGCTACTTGGGAGGCTGAGGCAGGAGAATCACTTGAACCTGGGAGGCGGAGGTTGCACTGAGCCGAGATCTTGTCACTGCATTCCAGCCTGGGCAACAGAGCAAGACTCTGTCTCAAAAAAAAAAAAAAAAAAAAAAAAAAAGAAAGAAAGAAAGAAAGAAAAAGAAAAAAGAAAAGAAAAGAAAAGGAATCCCAAGCACAAAGCCCTGGAAGAAAACTCACAGTGAAGCCACACCCTGTGGGTGGAGCAGGTTGAAGCAAACCTCCTGCCCGTATTTCAGATCCCTGCCCAGCATGGCACCAATAACGATGCAGCCTCCATTCTTAAACATCTTTCTAGGTGACATGGGCTGGACAAGCATGTGGTGAGTCGGGTTCTCATTGCCTCGGGCACTCACTCATGCTGTTAGCTCCATGAAGTCAATACCTTTACCGTCTCCTTTACTGAGGAGGGAACTGAGGTGCAGAGGGAAGCAGAATAAAGTGCCCATGAGCCCTGGGTACTAAGGAGCCAGGCTCAGAGCTGCCTTCACGAGCACCAGAGATGCACACTCTTCCTGTGGCCAGAGCGGCACCCCAGCGGGAGGCCCCAGTCCCTTCATTCTACATTGCCGGGTTTTTCAGTTGCAGAAAGCTCACCCCACCCTTGCTGGACCAGAGTGGCCTGAACTTGGCCAACCTGGTAGAACTCAGGCTGACATAGAACAGCAGGACACTCCTGGTCCCGGGGATTAGAAGTTGTTCTAAGGAAAAGATGCCCAGGTCAAAAACGTTTCCAGAGCACCTGGCTCCGTGCAGCCACCCCTGAGTCTGCTGCAGGGCCTCCTGTGGCGCCCTTCCTGGGCGTGCACTGCGACCCTCAAATAGGAGCTGCATGAGGGAGGCCCAGGGTTCTGTTTCCAAATGCGTTTCTTCATCCATCTTTTTCCTGAAGCGAAGTTTCTCACATTCACACTTGAGGAAATGCTGACAGAAAGGGATTTCTCTGGGTAGTTTAGATATCTGGTGGACATGTGAAGTATAACTAGAAAAATGCATTCCTTCTATACTTTTCATGTGCCTGGACTCCCAGAATGTTTGACTAAAAACAGAGTCATGCACAATGGAAATCTCTCTTTTTCTGAATGAGCTAGCAAAGAAATACAAACCCAAAATATGTCTGGCTGTGTCTCGCAGCCCAATCGAATGGTCACGAGCAGCTGGCCCAGCAGAGCCCTGAATGCTCTTTTATGTTTGCCTTTTGACTCCCAAGGACTTGTCTGAGTGACCCTGCGATTATTTTCCCTCCTTAGGGGAAAAGTATGAATTGCACGCAGCGACTGACACCACTCCCAGCGTGGTGGTCCATGTATGTGAGAGTGATCAGGAGAAGGAGGAAGAAGAGGAAATGGAAAGAATGAAGAGACCCAAGCCAAAAATTATCCAGACCAGGAGGCCGGAGTACACGCCGATCCACCTCAGCTGAACTGGCACGCGACGAGGACGCATTCCAAATCATACTCACGGGAGGAATCTTTTACTGTGGAGGTGGCTGGTCACGACTTCTTCGGAGGTGGCAGCCGAGATCGGGGTGGCAGAAATCCCAGTTCATGTTGCTCAGAAGAGAATCAAGGCCGTGTCCCCTTGTTCTAATGCTGCACACCAGTTACTGTTCATGGCACCCGGGAATGACTTGGGCCAATCACTGAGTTTGTGGTGATCGCACAAGGACATTTGGGACTGTCTTGAGAAAACAGATGATGATAGTGTTTTGTACTTGTTCTTTTCTGGTAGGTTCTGTCTGTGCCAAGGGCAGGTTGATCAGTGAGCTCAGGAGAGAGCTTCCTGTTTCTAAGCGGCCTGCAGGGGCCACTCTCTACTGGTAGGAAGAGGTACCACAGGAAGCCGCCTAGTGCAGAGAGGTTGTGAAAACAGCAGCAATGCAATGTGGAAATTGTAGCGTTTCCTTTCTTCCCTCATGTTCTCATGTTTGTGCATGTATATTACTGATTTACAAGACTAACCTTTGTTCGTATATAAAGTTATACCGTTGTTGTTTTACATCTTTTGGGAAGCCAAGAAAGCGTTTGGAAAACGTATCACCTTTCCCAGATTCTCGGATTCTCGACTCTTTGCAACAGCACTTGCTTGCGGAACTCTTCCTGGAACGCATTCACTCAGCATCCCCAACCGTGCAACGTGTAACTTGTGCTTTTGCAAAAGAAGTTGATCTGAAATTCCTCTGTAGAATTTAGCTTATACAATTCAGAGAATAGCAGCTTCACTGCCAACTTTTAGTGGGTGAGAAATTTTAGTTTAGGTGTTTGGGATCGGACCTCAGTTTCTGTTGTTTCTTTTATGTGGTGGTTTCTATACATGAATCATAGCCAAAAACTTTTTTGGAAACTGTTGGTTGAGATAGTTGTTCTTTTACCCCACAAAGACATCAAGATACACTTGTAAATAAAGCTGATAGCATATATTCATACCTGTTGTACACTTGGGTGAAAAGTATGGCAGTGGGAGACTAAGATGTATTAACCTACCTGTGAATCATATGTTGTAGAAAAAGCTGTTCCCATGTCTAACAGGACTTGAATTCAAAGCATGTCAAGTGGATAGTAGATCTGTGGCGATATGAGAGGGATGCAGTGCCTTTCCCCATTCATTCCTGATGGAATTGTTATACTAGGTTAACATTTGTAATTTTTTTCTAGTTGTAATGTGTATGTCTGGTAAATAGGTATTATATTTTGGCCTTACAATACCGTAACAATGTTTGTCATTTTGAAATACTTAATGCCAAGTAACAATGCATGCTTTGGAAATTTGGAAGATGGTTTTATTCTTTGAGAAGCAAATATGTTTGCATTAAATGCTTTGATTGTTCATATCAAGAAATGGATTGAACGTTCTCAAACCCTGTTTACGGTACTTGGTAAGAGGGAGCCGGTTTGGGAGAGACCATTGCATCGCTGTCCAAGTGTTTCTTGTTAAGTGCTTTTAAACTGGAGAGGCTAACCTCAAAATATTTTTTTTAACTGCATTCTATAATAAATGGGCACAGTATGCTCCTTACAGAAAAGTTGTCATTTCATTTCTAGAATAAATCTGTGAACCTTCTAAATTCTGCAGTTTAAAAGGCTTTTAAACCTTTTTAAACATTTTAAATTCAGAAGGAGACATCCTTTGTCAATTTGAGCTTAGAAACTCCTAATTCTGTGCTGTGGTTCACGGAGGGTCCACCACACTAAGAATGCATCACTTGCAAAAGAAGAAAATGGATAAAACTGAAATCAGAACTTGGAGTATTTCGTTTGTACAGGTAGATGCTACTATGATGAAACCCCTGTTCACCAGCACCTCCACAAAACAGCAATGGTTTTGGTCATTTGAAGAGCTTTCTTTTCTATTAGAAAAGATGTCCATGGAAGATACTAAGTTATCTTCAGAAGATGCATCTATAAGCCTTCTGTTTAATCTCTGGCAGCTTTTTCCCTGAAACTCTCATTTCAAATGGTGGTGACCTTCCTGGGAAGCCCACAAAGGCCTAAGTAACCCAGTGTTTATTTGCTGAAATCTAGGAAATGACATTAATCCTGATCAACATTAGCATTAGGCGTTTATCTATGAAAATTCACATGCTACTTTTTTTCCCTTTCTTGAGAACCATGATCCTGTCATTTCCAAGAGTATTTGCACATTTTCAAGCCATATATGTTCAAGGTTTAATCGTGCTGGAAAATCCACACTTCCACCAAGTTGGTCAAATCTGATTATTGGACAGATTCAGGCATTGACCCCCACTTAGGACAGGCAGGAAATATTTCCAAATAGAGACTCTCAACAAGTCCCCTTAGATAAAGGAGGGAAAAAGTCGGTGGTCCCACTGCCAGTGAAGCCAATAGACCTTAGAATAGAAAATACAAGTCAAGGAAAAGGCTCACTCAGGACAGCCTATTTCTTCTGAGTTGTTCTGTGGCAGCCTCAGCTGAAATTGTAAAACCAATAATGCACAAAGTTTCTGGTTCCCAGGCTGATGGGCCTGAAAGTAATTGAATCATGAATGTGCCCAGGACCCACGCATTGCTTTGTAGGAGAGGGGTTCAGTCAAATGTGAAACAACCGACATTCAACAGGCAGCATCATGCAGGATGCACACTTTGCCATTGATTGAAAGTGTTTCTTCAATAGGCTTTGATAGAATATGTTACTAATCTGATGGAAAACAGCTTAGGGCCGTGCAAAAAAAGAAAATCAGCCCCTGGAAATGAGTGGCTAAATCAAAGCGAAGGGCAGTAGAAGGAGAGGAGCGGAGCAATTCAAGGAGCTATTCAGACACAAGCTATAAACATTGATTTGAAGTCAGCAGGCATTTAGGATTTTACATTTCCAGAATATTGTGTGTGAATTACTGCCCACAGAAGATTTGGGTTTTCAGAGAGCTTTAATTTTATGTGAAATGTGCAGAACTCACTACAAAGTAAATCGATTTTCTCATATGTTAAATTGCAGGAGATTAAAAGCACTCTATGGACATGTTATGATCAAAAGTAAACGCGCAGCCGAAGTCTGTCACACTTCACAGTGCCCGTAGAACCCACAGAAAGTTTGCCTGGGTATCATAGGTACATATCCAGTAACATTCACCCAAAGGTCAGCGACTCAGGTGGAAGCTGCATACATAATTACCCTAAAAATTATTCAGGAAGAAGGTCCACTATGAATAACAAGTACTCTTCCCTCCTGCCTCTCTGGCCTCCTGATTCTAAAGTAGAACAGGGAGTAGAACGTGGAGGAAACTTTTCAAGTATATCACCACTCTTGGCAATCCTTAATTCACATCTGAAATTCTCACTCCGTGACTCACCGAAAGTTACATGGCAATCAGGTAGATAGATTTGCTTCTCACATACCTCATTTTCTTCCACAATCCTTCCCTGCTGTTCGTGAAAGGTCATTTCAATCATAGCTATGTTTATGAAAGACAGAAGGAAATTATTCACAAGTGATTGAGGTGTGCTGCCTGCGCCCACCGTTTCTCCTTCTTTCAGGATTCTGATGAGGGACTCGGTGACCCTTCTACACAGCGAACGAGTGCCAAGTAGATGCAGTGGCCACTGCTCAAATCCCTCTTTCAAGAGTGTCAGGGCCCTCCTGGCTGACATTTGTACTCTGGCAGCGCAGACTTTTCAGTGTTTTTAACTTACCATGTTATCTCTTTTCTCTGCCTAGAAAATGATCTCATTGTCCCAGCCCGGCCCTGCTAACCCCACAATGAGGTCCACGAGGTCCTGCTCACCCCTGTTCAAATTCCAGCAGCTACCTCTGTGCCCAGCCACAGAACATGTTTCTAGGGGCTGCTTTTCTTTTCTTGAGTGGCCCTAAGCTGTTTCTTACCAGATTAGTAATATATTCTATCAAAACCTACTGAAGAAACACTTTCAATCAGTGGCAAAGTGTGCATTCTGCACAGTTCTGCCTGTTGAATGTCGGTCATTTCACATTTTACTGAACCCCTCTCTTACAAAACAATGTGTGGGTCCTGGGCACATTCATGATGCAGTGACTTTCAAACCCATCAGCCTGGGAACCCAGAAACTTCTTGCATTATTGGTCACAATAAGCGCTACTGAAATGATTGACTCTTTAATATTTCTCCTGCAGGTGTCTATTAGGAATGTCTCTTCCCCCTGAGAATCGTTGCCAGCTACTCCCGCTGGGTCTCCCATCATGCCCCCTTCTTTTCCATTGTATGGCATATTTTCTTTTTTATCGTAATTGTTAAATTGTTTGTCTTCCCTGTTGAAACATAATTTGTGTGGAAGTGGGATTCCTGGTAGCCAGTGGCTCATAGTAGACATTCAACACGCAAGTGGATTGGATAGATGGAAGGATAGATGGGTAGATGGAAAGATGGATGGATGGATGGATGGATGGATGGATGGATGGATGGATGGATAGGGATTTTGGAGGAAGAGGAGTGAGCAGTCACTGAAAAGAATAGAAAAATAATGAGGCTTGCTTCCTCTCCCTAGTCAGAAGAGCCAGTAAGCAGCTTAGAGCTTTAATCCCACAAATTGTCAGGCAGCTGGCGCAAGAACAGGGAAAAAGAGAGAGAGAGACCCTGTGGTAGGTTATGGTCATCAGTGAAAAAGAACAAAAACCTTTGTTTTAAAACTCTCTCAAAACAGATGATTGGCTAGAGGGTGCGGCACAAAGGAACTTGTCAGGGTGATGGAGACATTCTGTATCTGGATTGAGCAATGCAAGAACCTGGGTAAAGACACAGTCATGGTAACAGCTGTATACATCTGTTGAAAACTCATCAAACTTATAATATTTAGAAAGGGTACATTTTGCTTCATGTAAAGTGTGCCTCAATAAAGTGTATTTGATTTTAAAATCAGGATAAAGGAAAAAAACATTGATCTTGGATAATGGGCAGGGGTTGGGGAGAAGGTCTTAATTATCATCATATCCTTTTAAAAACGTTTTTCAAGTGTGTGATGCTCTGATGACATTCTTAAGACACAGCAAGGCAAAGCAGTATCCCAAATGAGAGAGTGAGCATTCCAATAAATATTTTCTGTAAGATGCTGATATGTCTATGACCATTTGCTAAATTTAAAAATCAACTTGGACCATATTTACTCCCTTAAAGTCTAATAGATGACGAATTTCTTCTATGTTCAGAACAAATATGTTGCTACTTTAAGAACAGCATACATAGGTGTGGTCGGCCCTCTGTGTCTAAGGCTTCTGCATCTGTGGATTCAACCAACAATGGACTGAAAATATTCCAAAAATAAAATAAAATTAATGAAACAACAACAAAAATAAAACAAATAAAAAATGCCAGGTAACAACTACTTACAAAGCATTTACATAGTATTAGGTGTTAGAAGTAATCAAGAGATGATTTAAATCACCATCTATGACTGGCTGATATGCATAGGTTATATGCGAATACTATGCCACTATATATAAAGGACTTGAACATTCGCAAATTTTGGTATCTGCAGGGGATTCTGGAACCAAACCCCATGGATACCAAGAGATGACTATATATAAAATACTGAAAGAGGCATGGAGAGTGATTTTCAGGCCTCTACCTAAAGCTCTGAATATTAGAAATTACTGAATTTCTTCTCAGGAAGGAAATTACGCCATAAACCAGTGTTGCCACACACCCAGAGAACAAGATGACCCGACGCCCCAGCCTGGTCATGCCACATGAGCTGAGCAGTGGGTAGGCCACTGAGCCAGTGATAGAAATCACAAATTACAAAACGTCAGAGTACTTTCTGGAAATAAGTCTTCCTCTCCAGGGAACAACGCATTTGACACTTGACTGGGATACACTACCGGATCCTCCGAGGGTGATGGTTCTCAAGAAGGCAGAAGCAATGGTGACCAATAGACCTCCTTAAAGGCTGAGCCACTGGGCACCTTCCTACTCCTCTCGACCGTGCTAGGATGACTGCAGCAGAGTCCCCGAGTCCTTTGATGCAAGGGTCTAGGTGAGTTCGAAGGAGAGCCATACAAGGCCAGGCAGACAGGCCCATGGTGATGGCTGTCCACCCTGGTCAGGGGAATTCTAGGTTCAGGCCATGTGGCAAGGTCACTTTGAGGGACATGCTTTGCTCTAAGCTCAGCTTAAGTGTGTCTGAACCCCCCTCACTTCTTCCAACTGCAGAAGCACATGGAGAAGGGGGAGAAAGGGTTGCCCACCTCCTAAAATGAGGGCAGCGTGGTGAAGAGCCCCATCATGCCCCACCAAGGTCCTGTGTGCAGGGCAGGGCAGTGCCTATCCAGAAGGCCAGACCTCTAACTGCTGCTCTGTAGGACGTCGGGGCCTCACATGCAGGCTCCTATAAGCTGTCTTGGCTGTCTTGGCAAGAGGGCCCTGGTACAGCACTGTGTTCATCACAGAAAACCATGCCCTACATAATTTGTAACAGACAGAAATGCATTTGGCTCATGGTTCTGGAGACTGGGAAGCCCAGGATGGAGGGGCCACATCTGGCAAGGGCCTTCTTGCCACGACATGGTGGAAGGTATCACAAGGGTGGGGAAGGAGGGGTGGGCAGGGCGGGAAGAGAGAGAGAGAGAGAGAACAAGAGAGAGAGAATCCATTCATAAGGGTGGAGCCCTCATGACTAAACACCTCCCATTAGGTCCCACCTCCCAACACTGTTGCTTTGGGGATTAAGTTTCCAACTGGCTTTTTTCAAACCTTAGCAACCACCAAACAGACAAGCCCTTTGGCCTGTCCTGGAGGGCGTTGAATGGCATGGCCTGGAGCTCAACCAGGAGAACCGTGCTCAGGAGGAAGAGACCAGAAGGATAACTCAAAAAGTTCTGAGAAGTTCCTAAGACCACCTGAAGAGAAGGAGCCTGCTGCCAATGGTGTGGACACCGCAGTGTGCTTGAGGAGCCTTCAGAAACGAGAACTGGTAGGAGAAGGGGGTTGCACAGACCCTTTCCTCAGTTAGGCACCCTCTGCTCCCACCCTCATGCCCACCCTGACATCAGGCTAAGGGAGAGGCGCTCATCCATTGACAGGTGCCAGGCTGTCCTGGGCCTGGCAAACCCTGGCCTTGTATACCCACTCTCCACACGTCTGCCCCCACCCTCCCAGGGGCAGGGCCGGGCTCCCCTGCAGAGACACAGGGCAAAGAGGGAGAGAGAAGGCCTCAGGCCAGGGCATGGCCTAGTGCCTCCCAGCGCCAGGTCCTGACAGCCTGAGAGAGCTGGAATCAAGGAAGGCGATCCTGGGCCCCAGACAGACGTCAGTGAGCTTCAGCCTCTGGTGGCTGCACACCAGCCAGGGCAGCAGCGCCCCCTCCTGCCTGTGTTGAGCTGTGTGGGCTGCAAGAGGACTAAGGAGAGTTTAAAGGAGGCAGGCAGTGGGGGAGGAAGTGTCCCAGGTAGAGGCTGAAGCTTTAAGGAGGATGGGAGGGGAGGCTTCACCCGGAAGGAGCTTTTGGAGCAAGGGCCTGAAGGAAATTGGGGAGAGAGCTTGAGTATCTTTGGTAACTGGGAAGAGAGCATTCCAAGCAAAGGGAAAAGAAGAGAGGCTGTCAGACAAGTGTGCACCCACCATGTCTGGGCACATCGAGAAGGACCCTGTGGCTGGAGGGGAGGAAGGAGGGGAGAATGGAAAGTGAGACCAGAGGTGACCTGACCAGGGCCTTCGGAGCCCCGGTGAGGGGCTCAGCGGGTGGGTGTCATGGGTGTGAAGAGGTAGGTCCCTCATCACCAGTCAGCAAAGCGTTCCCTGGGCTCAGCTGAAGTCCTGCTGGAGTGTGTGCCCCCTGGGCTGGAGGGGACAGGATTGGTGGGAATAAAGTTGTGAGTTTGGAGTTGTGGTGAGCAGAGCACGAAGTGAGCCCCCAGCACTGCCACTTCCGCATGAGGGGTGAACTGGCCCTGCACTCTCTCCCCTTGAGTGTGGGCAGGACAACCCTCTCTGCCTACAATGGCTCAGCACTCGTACTACTGTGGGACAGTGCTTCTGTGATTACGTTCCTTTATAGGAAAAATTGATTTTGCAGATGTAGGTAAGATCTGGGCTCGTTTGACTTTGAGTTTATCAAGAAGGATGATTGACAGACACAGTGGCTACTTGAGAGTGGAGGGTGGGAGGAGAAAGAGGATCAGAAAAAAATAACTACTGGGTACTAGGTTTAGTACCTGGGTGACGAAATAATCTGTACAACAAACCCCCATGACACAAGTTTACCCCAATAATGAACCTGCACATGTACTCCTGAACCTAAAATAAAAGTTGAAAAAGGGGCCAGGCGTGGTGGCTCACGCCTGTAATCCCAGCACTTTGGGAGAGGCCGAGGCAGGCGGATGATGAGGTCAGGAGATCGAGACCATCCTGGCTAATGTGGTGAAACCCTGTCTCTACTAAAATTACAAAAAATTAGCCAGGCATGGTGGCGGGCACCTGTAGTCCCAGCTACTGGGGAGGCTGAGGCAGGAGAATGGCATGAACCTGGGAGGCGGAGCTTGCAGTGAGCTGAGACTGGGCCACTACACTCCAGCCTGGGTGACAGAGCGAGACTCTGTCTCAAAAACAACAAAAAAAAAAGTTAAAAAAAAAAAAGAAGGAAGATTATCCTGATGGGCCTGACTGAATCAGGTGAACCCTGAGAGGACACTGGAGGGAGCAGTGGTGTCCCCTGCTGGCCTGGAGCTGCCACAAGGTGAGACTGGGGGGCCATGTGGCCAGGACTTGAGGGCAGCCTCCAGGAGCTGAGGATGGCCCCCGGCCAACAGCCAGCAAGGAAGAGGACACCTCCGTCCTCCAACCACAAGGAAATGGATTCTACCAACACTACATGTGCTCTGGTGAGTTCTGCATTAGTTCAGATGAGACCACAGCTCTGGCTGTCACCTTGATTTCAACCTGGTGAGACCCTGAGCAGAGACCCCAGCCAACCCGTACCTGCAGTTCTGACCCATGGAAACCGAGATGATGAATTTGGGTTGTTTTGACCCACAGAAACCAAGGTGATGAATTTGTGGTGTTTTTAAACCTCCACAAAGTAGTGTGAGAAAATACGCAGTAGTTGTTTTATACCACTACATTTTTAGGTGGTTTGTTATCACACTGGATAATTAAAACACCAATTTAAATCTTTTCTCAGCTAATTTTGTACCATTAGTGAAGCATAAACACTCCAAACTATACTACTGTAGTAAAGAAAACCACCTGCTTCTATGTGTGAGAACACTTGGGTGAACATATCAATGAAAAGGGTGAAGAAGGAACTCTAGCTGTATTGCATTTTGCATCATTTATATTCACTTCTATGACTATTTTTTTGTAATACTGTCCAATGACTGTGTCGTCTCTTTTTGCATGCTTTCTATTAAAAAAAAATAGTAAAAATTAAAAAACCCCAGGCTGGGCGCGGTGGCTCATGCCTGTAATTCCAGCACTTTGGGAGGCTGAGGAGGGTGGATCACCTGAGGCCAGGAGTTCAAGACCAGCCTGGCCAATGTGGCAAAACCCCGTCTGTACTAAAAATACAAAAATTAGCTGGGTGTGATGGCGTGCGCCTGTAATCCCAGCTACTCCGGAAGCTGAGACAGGAGAATTGCTTGAATCCAGGAGGTGGAGTTTGCAGTGAGCTGAGATGGCGCCATTGCACTCCAGCCTGGGTGACAGAGCAAGACTCAGTCTAAATAAATAAATTAATTAAATAAAATATAAAACCCAGCCAGTGCAGTGGCTCACGCCTGTAATCCCAGCACTTTGGAAAGCCGAGGCAGGCAGATTGCTTGAGCCCAGGAGTTGGAGACCAGCCTAGGCAACATGGTGAAACCCTGCCTCTACAGAAAAAAAAAAAAAAAAAAGCTAGGAGTGGTGGCATGCACCTATAGTCCCAGCTAATCTGGAGGCTGAGGTGGGAGAATTGCTTGAGCCCAGGAGGCAGAGTTTGTGTTGAGCTGAGATTGCACCACTGCACTCCAGCCTGGACGACAGAGCAAGACCCTGTCTCAAAAAAAAAAGAACCCAATAGCAACAAACCATCTTGATTGTTCTGAAGCCTTTCAAGAGCAATCACCTCATAAATGTTCTTCCAGAAACACCAGCAAGCATGCATGAAACAAAGCAGCTAACCTAGACCTAAGGTAATGTGTTAAGCTCCTTGTGTGCCTCTGAAGAAAGACAGTGTATAATTCCAGGTAGTGGTGTCGTTATGCATGGTACTTGCTCTAGAAAGCATTCTAAAAGCCAGAGTAGAGGTCTTTGAAATGTTTGCAGAAGCATGCCACGGTTGCTAAGTCACTGGGACCCTCTCACCTCTCATATAAACTCCATTCTTATAATGCAGGGGAGCGTTTAAGGCAAAGACATTGCGGTAAGCTGAATGTGACCTGCTCAAAAAACAGTCTCTCTTCTCTAGGTCCTTTCCTGTGCAAGGGACATTCTGGGGTACCCCGTCCCTCAGCCATCATTTAATCCCCCAGGAAAGATATTTGAGGCTGACTCGCAGGTTTGTGGTTATTTCTGTCGTCATTAGAGATGTGCTTTACTTCTTTCAGAAAGAAGTCCTGGTGAGCTTACGGGACCTAGCCCCTTGTTTGTTTCACATTCATCCTTGTGTGTTACCCAGTTGTCTCTTAGGAACTTCAGAATTGCATATGAGCGTTTTCCCCTCCAAGCTTCCTGGTCTCAATGACGAGCACGCCTGTCCACACAGTGACTCAAGCTATGGCCATAGAATGTGTCTCCTGTCTCCCTGTACCCGACTTCAGCCACTCTCAAGTCGTGGCCATTCTCTCTTCTATCTTTAGGAAATACCCTCATACTCCACCCCCAGAGCCATTCTCTTAATTCAGCCCCCATCATTTCTCACTTTATTATAAGCAAAGCTTCCCCCATTCCTTCTCTACGCTACTGTCAGAGCGAGCTTTTGAAAGCATCAAGTCTTCAAGCCTATGTCTGATCAGCTTCGAAGACCAGTCTCAGCCTCCTAACATGCATCCATGTACCCTGGGAATTCTTTCTCACCTCCCGTGAAGACTGCAGGCATGACAGAGCGTCTGCAGTTCTCTGGGTGTGCCATGCTTCACCTACCTCTATGCCTTCACCTTCGATGCTTTCCTCTGACTTTCCAGCTTCAAATCATTCTTCAGGACCCTTCTTGAGCATCGTGTCCTTTGGGAAGCTTTGCCTGACATCTGCTCAATCCCACCAAGCAGAACTACATGTCTCTGCTCCGGGCTCCTGCAAAGCCACTGCATTCCCCAGCACAACTCTCACCAGACTGCAGCAGTTGGCTTCCCTGCCCATCTCCCCAGCTAGTTTGCCAATGAGTTCAATGTATTTGTTTCTGATTTCTCAGCACCTAGCAGAATGCTTGGAATGAAATAGTCACTCAATAAATATTTATTAGATGTATTGCTTATAACTCAATTCAATTCCTTCTTCTTTAACTCTTTGTAGCTGCAGATCTCCCCTGGCAGTGCTAAGCCTGGCACTGTTGAGCAACACCAGGTCTGTCCGTTAGGTAATGGAACCTAAGGCAAAGTGGGTGACGCACATGAATATTTCACAGGGGCTCTTTTCTTGGTGGAGACAATGTAATGTGTTCACATATGGAAACTTGGGCCTGGCTTTCCCCACGTGCTGCCAGGATTGTCAGGATAGATTGGTTCTCATCCTCCATGCCCCCTGGCTGTGTTCAAATTGTGAGCTGCCTGATCTATGGGGCCAGTGGGGTTAAGCTGAAGCAAGAAACCACGGAGTGACAAGAAGACATTTCAAAGGCGTGATTGGTCTAGAAACCCAGCAATTTTCCAAAAGCTTGTCCCCGTGGGATCTGTAGGGCCCAACTTGAAGAGCTGGGACAGAGGGGACATTCCTGAGTTTCCGGCCTGCAATATGGCTATAGCCACATAATTCTGAATGCACAATAGCACTTCATTCCCAAGGAATTCTCTGTAGGGACTCAAGAACAAAATAATCTCCTAATGTAGAGCATTTAACATACAAGCGCTTTTACAAGTCACCTGACAGTAGATGTCAAAGTATTTCAAAATAATGTTCTATTTTAAAAATACTGTAGTTAAAAAACTTTTTCCCCCAGAGTCTATATTGCCTTGCTGTGTCATATAAGTTGCAACGACTTGGAGGCAGGACCTTTGCTTGTCCTGGGAGGTGGGATGACTCTAGAAGATGGCCCATGCCAGGTCTTCCTTAGGATCTAGTCTGGCCTCGTTTGAGCTACAGTAATGCATAAGGATGTTTGTACTCACTTTATCTCCTTTTATTTCAAGCGAGGGGGTCAGGTGTAGAAATCTGCGTGGGCCACTCAGGACACATCCACATGGCAAGCACAGGAGGTGAGCAGCTTGCAGGGATTGCGATGAGGATGGGAGGACATTTGTTTGCAGCCTGTGTCAGCTGGGCCTGCTCAGGTCTCTAAGACCTGGGCTTCAAGCCCCAATCCCACAGCTTTGGGGATGCCCTAAGCCTGGCATGATGCCCATTGATCCCTGCCTCACACTCTCCCTCCAGCCTCTGCCTCTCTTTCGGTCCATGCCTCCCAGGTAACAAAGTGTTGCTCCCTCATTGCTTTCCAAAAAAAAAAAAAAGGTGATCAAGGTGGTCAGGCATGGTGGCTCGTGCCTGTAATCTCAGTTCTTTGGGAGGCCGAGGCAAGTGGATCACCTGAGGTCAGGAGTTCCAGACCAGCCTGGCCAACATGGTGAAACCCCATCTCTACTAAAAATACAAAAGATTAGTCGGGTGTGGTGTCGGGTGCCTGTAATCCCAGCTACTTGGGAGGCTGAGGCAGGAGAATTGCTTGAACCCAGGAGGCGGAGGTTGCAGTGAGCCGAGATCACGCCATTGCACTCAAGCCTGGGTGACAGAGCGAGACTCTGTCTCAAAATAAATAAATAAATAGGAAAGACAGAAGATCTGTGTTCTTAGTTTTTGTTTAGTTCTTAATGCCTTAACTGAGATATAACTTGCATGTATACAATTCGCCCATTTAATGTGTATGATCAATGGTTTTTGGTCTATTCACAGATATGTGCAACCATCACTTCGGTCAGTTTTAGAACATTTTCATCACCTCCAAAAAAAACTCCAAACCCTTTAGCTGTCACCTCCCATCTTCCTGCCCCTGCCCCCACCTCGCAAGCTGAGCCCTAAGTTCCCACTAATCTTCTTTCTGTTTCTATAGATTTCCCTATTCTGGACTTTCATATGAATGAATCACATAACAGGAGGTCTTTTGTGACTGGCTTCTTTCACTTAGCCTAACATACTTGAGGTTCATCCATGGTATATCATGTATAAGTACTTCATCCCTTTTTATGACTAATATTCCATTGTCTGGATAGACCACATTGTGTCAGTTCATTCATCAGTTGATGAACATTTGGGTTTTGGCTACTATGAATAATGCTGCTATGCACATTTGTGTCCAAGTGTCCATGTGGACGTGTACTTTCATTTCTCTCAGGGTATATATGTAGGAGTGGAATTGCTGAGTCCTGTGATAGCTCTGTGTTTAACATTTGGGGAGCTGTTTTCCAAGGCAGCTGTACCATTTTACATTGCCACCAGCAGCGTAGGAGTGTTCTGATCTCTCCACGTCCTCCCAATACTTGTTCTCAGCCTTTTGTATTCTGGCCACCCTGGAGAGTATGAAGTGGTTTCTTATTGGGGTTTGGATTTGCATTTCCCTGATCACTAGAGATGTCAAGGATCTTTTCCTGTACTTATTGGCTATTAGGTTTGGTTTGAGAGGAAGGGTCTCATCCTGTGCAACATCCTACCTTCTCACTCTCCCAACTCCTCTTCCTCAACCTCTACCCTCTGGAATCCCTCAAACACACACCCGAGTCCAAAGTGTTCTCCCTCCACGACGGAGTGGTTGTCGTTTCCTCCGAAGGCCCTGCCCCCATTGATGTGGGGCCTAGGGACTGGGGATCTTTCCCATGTGAGCTCAGCTGACAGAGGCAGGACTTCACACACCAGCTGTTTAGGTGAACATTTCTCCATCTTCTCACATCTGTGTGACTGGACATGGGGGATGGTGCTTACTAGTGGGTAGCTGTGGGCATGTACATGTATTTGAATGTGTGTGCTTACTGGTTTGGGGTGCTACAAATTCACAAGGTGAGGTGCGCCTCCAAAGATTCAGAGGGAAGAAAAGGGTTTGGTGGCATATGTTGAAATTCTGGACCCCCAAACAGCCTACTTTTCATAAGAATCTACTTTCTTTAGAGTAAAACAGGTGGTTTCTAAAAAAGAAGGAACCTTTGAATGATGAGAAACTCACCCATGGCTGATGGCAGCTCTAATATTGTGAAATACATATTTGGTCTTCATCCATGTTTCCTGATATACAGTTGAAATCTCCAGAGTGATGAGTGTCTTTTGTATGCTAATGAGTAATGGGTGGATGAGTCCTCTAGGTAACTTCAGGATGGGAACTGGTCGTCCATAGACCAAGGCATGATTAGAGGGTTAGGACTTACAGCCCCACTTCCAAACTCCAGGGTGGGGAGAGAGGCTGAAAGTTAAGCTGATCACCAATGGCCCATGATGTAGTCAGTCATGCCTATATAATGAAGCTTCCATAAAAACCCAAAAGGGCTGAGTTTTGGGAGCTCTGGACAGCTGAGCATGTGGAGCTTCCTGGAGGGTGGTCCCTAGGAGGGCATGGGAGCTTCTCAGCCCTTCCCACATACCTCATCCTGTGCCTCCCTTTCAGCTGGCTGTTTATTTTACCCTTTGTAATGTCCCTTATCATAAGGGATAAACATAAGCAAAGTGTTTCCCTGAATTCTGTGAGCTGCTCTAACAAATTAATTGAACCCAAGGAGGGGGTTGTAGGAACCTCAATTTGTAGCTGGTTGGTCAAAGGCACAGGTCACATCCTAGGGCTTGCAATTGGTGTGCGAGGTTGGGGAGAGTCTTATGGGACTGAGCCCTCACCCTGTGGGATTTGATGACATCTTTGGGTAGTTAGCATCAGAATTGAATTGAATTGCAGGACACCTCATTGGTGTGTGCTGCAGAATTGCTTTACTGATAGGTGTGGGAAAAATCCCCACCTATCTGGTGCCAAAAGTGTGGTGCTGAGTGGTGAATGAGAACAAAGAGTAGGGAAAGCACTGTAGGCTTATGCTATCTCTAATAGAAGTCATGGTGAGCTCAGAGACTCTAAAGCCATGCTTAAGGGAAACTGCTGTGACTTAAAAAGAGTGTTGTGACCTCTGATCATGTGTCATTACCAGCCTTGGCTGAATTACAGGCTCAGGCCAGTTGCCTTAGCATGTCTTTGCACTTCACATGTGTCCACAGAGAACAACGGACAGTAGGTCTCCAATGCACTCATGTTGACTGATGGAGGAACAAATAGGTCAAGTCATCAGGTGGAGTCAGGTGAGTGAGTGCAGGTGCTGGAGGTAGGCTCTCCTAATCATAGCCTGAGGTGAGCTCCATCCAGGTAGGCACAAGAGGGAATTATTAGGAATGACAAGGGCTCTAACGTAAGTCCACACCCATATAAAGGGCAGGACATGTCTTGGGATGAAAAGCCAATCTAGGTTTTGGCTTTTATTCCTGATTGGTGTCAGAAGGTGAGAAACTAACAAGCTGGGTGAATTTGGCAAATAGGCAAGTCATTTTCAGGCCAGTTCCTTCATCTGTTGGAATCATTCATTCATTTATTCACTCATTCTCTGAACAGTTACTGAGTACCAGCTAGGTGCCTGACACAGTGCTAAATGCTAGTTATACAGATGAATTGAAGTCCTTATAATCCAGTCAGGACTGGATTAGGAACCAAAAGGAAGGAGTAGACTACCCTTCTACCAAAGGGGGCCCAAGAAAAGCTCTATTAGCAAGGTGATGCTAATGTTGATTGTTGACAGATGGAAAGGTCTCTGATACATAGACCAAAAAAGGCAAGGTATTTTAGAGAGCTGGCACAACAGCAAAAGCATGCATGAATGCAGTCCATCTCCTCTGTCCCCAATACCCATGACATCAACATTCCTACACTAAGGTATGGGACTCCCAGGTCCCCACCCACTGGTGGGTGACAACACCAAGTTCAAAGCCCACCTTGGAGTCTAGTGATTCCCCAGGGCATACAGACAATGGTGCACATTGTTACTACAGTCCAGAGTGTAGCTGAGGTGCACCTTGACTGGAGATTAGCAGATGTCATTCTTTAACCTGCAGAAGTCCTGGACATTCAGCTGCAGAGTGAATGGGGGCCTGCTAGGGGTGAGATCATAGTATGGGGCTGGGTTCTTGTGTCTGGGCTTGTTTCTGGGCGCTGGCCTGGGGCCCATGTACTTAGAGCTTTGTTTTGTCTATCAACCCTTACACCCTCAGGTTCTGCTGGTTCTTCTCCCATACGCTAACCAACCACCACCTCTTGGACCCAAAAACTATAAACCTTCTCATCCACCTCTATCCTGCCCTTAGGGTCCTGCAAATCTATTTCTAGGTCCTAAAACCAATAGGGATGATATCATACTCTTTATCAGACAACTGAGCGTCTACTTCTAAAATAATAGCAATGCTTGAGATGTGAGCATAAAAGTGTCTTCTCAGACTGATGGGTCACTGTCCCCACTTCCATGCTTGAAACCCCATCTCCATTCTCAATGGAGCCATGAATGTATACCTCAAGTTCTACTAGAAGAGTTGCCTGTCATCTTCTGCCTGAAGCAGACTGCTTCTGTGTTTAAGAATGTGGAGACCCTTTTTCTATCAGTTTTCCTTTGAGCAGTAACTTACTATAGTGGATAACCTTGACTTACCTGGTCCTACTCTCTGCTGTAAAATGTACATAAGTAGAGTCCCTCAACCCTCTTCATGAGATTTCGGATGGTTCCAATGGTCAGCTCTTTTATGCTGATTGAGAAGTCCAACTTGCATAGCAGTGCAGCTTCATACCTGGCATTATACACACACTTAATCCCACTTTTGCTGAAGAAAGAGACAGCATTGGCAGGCAGAACAAGTCCTGTAGCTTTGGGACAAAAGTGGCTGAGTCTTGAGTCTTGTCCCCAAAGGTCTTACCTTCCTTATCCACTCCAAAGCAGAAGTTGGCAGGCAGTTGAGGCAACTAACCAAATATCGAGAGATAGGAGTTTTTCAAGTGTCCACCAATGGGAAACTGGTTGAAATGAATTTGAGTGAATTATGGTAGAGTCACATAGTGAAGTGCTATGCAGCCATAAGAAAGAAGAATAAAAAATGCCTGCCATTAACCACTATGGAATAATATCCAAGATATATTGTTAGTAGAAAAGGCCAAATACAGACAGTGCATATATGGTGTTATTTTTTGAAAAATAAGATTATATATGTGTGTACATATACATATTTGCTTATTGTAAAGAAACACTGGAAAGATAAGCCAAAAACCAATAAAAATTATTAACCATACAAGTGGGTAGGAATGGTGTAGAGGGATAGGGCTGGAAGAAAGAATTCTCTGTACTTTCAAAAATAGTTTTGACTTTTGAACCATGTAAGTGTTTTACATTATGCAAAACATAAATGAAATAAAAAAGATCAGAGAAAGCAGTCCAAAATTGTACACACAAAGAAATGAGGCCAACTATATATCAAACTGATAACATGGCAAAAAGAATCATTTTAAGAAACTGTCAAACGTGGCACTTGGGCTGCACAGCCTTAGTTGGATACTCTCTCGGAACAGAAAGTGTTACAAATAAGCTTTGCCCTTGCTGGATTTATTGTCGGTAACAAAGCTATTATTATCATTTTGAGACTGCTATGTGAATGTTTTTGGATAGAACAAGAAAGTACTGTGTGTATATATATTAATCATATGTATGTGTATATATATGTATGTTATACAAACATGTTTTTAGGAAACATAATTTCCTTTGAAGGGGAAAATAGATACAATTATTAAATAAAATAAAGTTAAATAATAATTCAGTAACGTTAAATTTAAATTAGAAATATCAGTGTCTTTGGGAAGCTTGAGCCCAGGAGTTCAAGACCAACCTGGGCAACATTGGGAGACCTTGTGTCTATAAAAAATAAAAATAAATTGCCAGGTTTTAAGAGGAAGATGACAGATAGGAGACAGGGCTACTGTTCAGCTCCCACTTGAATGGACAGACAGAGGAGTATGTGGAGACACACAGCATGAACTTTTGTTCTAAGAACCACCACAGGAACGTACCAGGAAAACCAAAATAATTCACTGATCCTTTTAAAGAAGTGGCACACCGCTGCAAATTCCACAAGACAGGCAAAAAACTGTGCATTCCCAAAGTGTGAGAGGGAGAAAACCTGCCTCCAAAAACATATCCCCAACGGGGAACCTGAAAATCCAGATTACAGGAGAAGGATTTAACCGTATCTACAGCTGAAATGGATTTAGTACAAAATATTTTCTATAAAAGTAGAAGCAGCAGTGGGAAGAGCCTTGTAGACATTCCCATTCTCCAGCTTTAGCCCGGGGAAGCCATCTCTGACTCTATCTCACAGGGGTCCTTGAGAGAGGCAGCCAGTAGAATTAGCAGGGGCCACAGGGTGAAAGAAGCTTCCAAGTGAGCTTTGTAATAATTTCAACTGGGTGCAAATTCTCTTGAACAGAATCCGGAGGGCAAAAGGGAACTGCTACAGATAGGAGTGCAAAGCTGTGGCCAACAGGATGGGCAGACAGGGAGGGGCAAGGCCTGAAAGCTGTGCTTGCTTTCTCAGCAGGGAAGCTTATAGCCTGGGGCAAGGTCTGAGTCCAGAGCATAGGCTGCCCAGAGATAAACTTGGTGCTGTTAGTGGGACACAGAAGGAGCAAGATCGGCCCCACCAACTGTGTGGGAGCTGGGTGAGGCCTATTGCTTTCCCCTACTTCCCTGGTGACCTATATAATGCAACAGACGCAGCCATAATACCCCTTGGAACATAGCCCCATTGGCCTGAGAACCACATTCTCACCCCCGACAGTGGCTGTGGCAAGCCTTGCTCAAGGAGAGTCTGAGCCCAGACATGCCAAACTCTGCCCCCACATGATGGGTATTTCTCTACCTGCCCTGGTAGTTGATCACAAAAGACATAAATTTTGGGGAGCTTTATGGCTCCACCCATCACCTGAGAAACCCAAATACTAATCCTGGCCAAATTAGGGCAAGCTTAGATCCCTCTACTACTACTGCAGCTGGTGTTCTCTTGAAAGCACCATCTCTTGGCTGGAGGCCAAGCAGCTCAGGACATTACAACAACTCATGACGGAATAACCCTGCTTCAAGGAAAGAGAAAACAACAGCTAATTCCACTGCCTGCAACATCCTGGCTAACCAGAGGTCTTGAGTCTGTCCATGTGACAACTTCACTGTTAACATAACAAGCATTTGAGAAAGCCGTCACACTAAAGATATCTACAACCAAAGGCTCTCAGAGAGTCTACTTCATTCCCTGGCCACCTCCACGAGAGCAGGTGCTGGTAGCCATGGCTAGGAGACCTGAAAATGGATCACGTCACAGGACTCTTTGCAGACATTCCGCAGCACCAGCCCAGAGTCTGGTAACCCCACTGGGTGGCTAGACCCACAAGAACAATTACAATTACTGCAGTCTGGCTCCCAGGAAGCCCCATCCCTAGGGGAAGGGGGAGAGCACCACATCAAGGGTCACCTGTGGGACAAAAGAATGTGAACAGCAGCCCTTGAGTTCCAGATCTTTCCATTGAAATATTCTCTTTGGTGAGCTCAAAGCTCACCAAATGAGAAGGAATCTGAAAATTAATTCTGGTAATATGACAAAACAAGGTTCTATAACACCCCCGAAAGATCACACTAGCTTCCCAGCAATGCATCCAAACCCAGAAGAAATCTGAATTGCCAGATAAAGAATTCAGAAGGTTGGTTATTAAGCTACTCAAGGAGATACCAGAAAAAGGTGAAAATGAACTTAAAGAAATTAAAAAGACAATACAGGATATGGATGAAAATTCTCCAGATAAATAGATATCATAAAGAAAAAACAGTCATAATTTCTGGAAATGGAAGACACACTTAGAGAAAGATAAAATGCACTGGAAAGTGTCAACAATAGATTAGAACAAGCGGACGAAAGAACTTCAGAGCTCGAAGGCAAGACTTTTGAATGAACCCAATCAGATAAAAACCAAAAAAAAGAAAAAAAAAAAAAGAATTTAAAAAATGAACAAAGCCCCCAAGAAATTTGGGATTATGTTAAACTGCCAAACCTAAGAATAATTGGTGTTCTTGAGTAAAAAGAGAAATCTAAAAGTGTGGAACTTATTTGAGGGAACAATTGAGGAAAACTTCCCTGGCCTTGCTAGAGACCTAGATATCAAAGAAGCTCAAAGAATACCTGGGAAATTCATTGCAAATAGATCATCATCTAGGCATGTAGTCATCAGATTATCTAAAGTCAAGATGAAGGAAAGACTCTTAAGAGCTGTGAGGCAAAAGCATCAAGTAACCTATAAAGGAAAACCTATCAGATTAACAGCAGATTTCTCAGCAGAAACCCTATAGGCAAGAAGGAATTGGGGTCCTATCTTTAGCCTCCTCAAACAAAATAATTGTTAACCAAGAATTTTGTCTCCAGGAAAATTAAGCTTCATAAATGAAAGAGAGATAAAGTCTTTTTCAGACAAATAAATGCTGAGATAATTTGCCACTCCCAAGCCAGCACCACAAGAAATGCTAAAAGGAGTTCTAAATCTTTAAACGAAACCTCAAAATATACCAAGATAGAACTTCCTTAAAGCATAAATCTCACAGGGCCTATAAAACAATACAAATAGAAAAAACAAACAACAACAACAACAAAAAAGTTATTCAGGCAACAACTAGCACAATGAATAGAACAGTACCTCACATCTCAGCACTAAAGTTGAATGTAAATGGCTTAAATGCTCCACTTAAAAGATACAGAATGGAAGAATAGATAAAAATCCATCAACCAAGTATCTGCCATCTTCAAGAGACTCACCAGACACATAAGGACTCACATAAACTTAAGGTAAAGGAATGGAAACAGATATTCCATGCAAATGGACACCAAAAGCAAGCAGGAGTAGCTATTCTTATATCAGACAAAACAGACTTTAACACAAAAACAATTTAAAAAGACAAAGGGGGACATTATATAATGATAAAAGGATTGCTGCAACAGGAAAATATCACAATCCTAAATATATATGCACCCAACACTGGAGCTCTCAAATTTCTAAAACAATTATTACCAGACCTAAGAAATTAGATAGATGGCAACATGATAATAGTTGGGGATTTCAATACTCCACTGACAGCACTAGATGGATCATCAAGACAGGAAGTCAACAAAGAAACAATGAACTTAAACTATACCCTAGAACAAATGGACTTAACAGATATTTACAGAACATTCTACCCAACAACTGCAGAATAAACATTCTTTTCATCAGCACATGGAATATTCTCCAAGAGAGACCATATGATAGGCCACACAAAACATCTCAATAAATTTAAGAAAACTGAAATTATACCAACTACCCTTTCAGACCACGTGGAATAAAACTGGAAATGAACTCCAAAAGGAACCCTCAAAACTACACAAATACATGGAAATTAAGTAATCTGCTCCTGAATGACCTTTGGGTCAACCATGAAATCAAGACAGAAATTTAAACAGTATTTGAACTGGGTCAGGTGCGGTGGCTCACTCCTGTAATCCCAGCACTTTGGGAGGCCGAGGCGGGTGGATCACGAGGTCAGGAGATTGAGACCATCCTGGCTAACACGGTGAAACCCTGTCTCTACTAAAAATAGAAAAAATTAGACGGGAGTGGTGGCAGGCGCCTGTAGTCTCAGCTACTCAGGAAGCTGAGGCAGGAGAATGGTGTGAACCCGGGAGGCGGAGCTTGCAGTGAGCCGAGATGAGCCACTGCACTCCAGCCTGGGCCACAGAGTGAGACACCATCTAAAAAAGAAAAAAAAAAAAGTATTTGAACTGAACCTCTGGGATACAGAAAAAGCAGTGCTAAGAAAAATTTCATAGCATTAAATGCCTACATGAAAATGTCTGAAAGAGCACAAATAGACAATCTAAGGTCACACCCTCAAGGAACTAGAGAAACAAGAACAAACTAAACTCAAACCCAGCAGAAGAAAAGAAATAACAAAGATCATAGCAGAACTAAATGAAATGGAAACAACAACAATAACAAAAAGATAAGTGAAACAAAAAAGATGATTCTTTGAAAAGATAAACAAAATTGATAGACCATTAGCGAGATTAACCAAGAAAAGGAGAGAGAAGATCCAAATAAGCTCAATTAGAAACAAAACAGAAGCTATTACAACTGACACCACAGAAATATAAAAGATCATGCAAGGCTACTATGAATACCTTTACACACACAAACTAGAAAATCTAGAAGAATAGATAAATTCCTGGAAATATACAACCCTCCTATATTAAATCAGGAATAAACAGAAACTTTGAACAGACCAATAACAAGTAGCAAGATAAAAACAATAATACAAAAATTCCCAACAAAAAAAAAAGTCCAGGACCAGATGGATTCACAGCTAAATTCTATCAGCTATTCAAAGAAGAATTGGTACCAATCTTACTGAAACTATTCCAAAAGATAGAGAAAGAGGGACTCATCCTTAAATCATTCTGTGAAACTGGTATCATCCTAATGCCAAAACTAGGAAAGGACATAACAAAAAGAAAAACTACAGACCAATATCCCTGATGAACATAGATGCAAAAATCCTCAACAAAATATTAGCTAACCGAATCCAACAGCATATCAAAAAAGATAATACACCATGATCAAGTAGTGTATTAAGATATAAAGATATATCATCATGTATAAAGATAAACACCATGATCAAGTGGGTTTCATACAAGGGATGCAAGGATGGTTTAACATACATGAGTCAATAAATGTGATACATCACATAAACAGAATTAAAAACTAAAATCATGTGATCATCTCAATAGATGCAAGAAAAGCATTTGACAAAATCCAGCATCTCTTTATGATTAAAACCCTCAGCAAAATCGGCATAGAAGGGACATACCTTAAGGTAATAAAAGCCATCTATGACAAACCCACAGCCAACATTATACTGAATAGGGAAAAGTTGAAATCATTCCCCCTGAGAATTGGAACAAGACAAGGATGCCTACTTTCACCACTTCTATTCAACATAGTACTGGAAGTCCTAGACAGAGCAGTAAGACAAGAGAAAGAAATAAAGAGCATCTAAATCAATAAAGAGGAAGTCAAACTGCTGTTCACCAATGATATGATTGTATACCTAGAAAACCCTAAAGACTCATCCAGAAAGCTTCTAGATCTGATAAATGAATTCAGTAAAGTTTCGGAATACAAAATCAATGTACACAAATCAGTAACACTGCTATATACCAACAATTGACCAAGCTGAGAATCAAATCAAGAACTCAACCCCTTTTACAAAAGCTGCAATAATAATAATAATAAAATACTTAGGAATATACCTAACCAAGGAGGTGAAAGATCTCTACAAGGAAAACTACAAAACACTGCTGAAAGAAATCTTAACACAAACAAATGAAAACACATCTCATGTTGATGGATGGGTAGAATCAATATTGTGCAAATGACCAGACTGCCAAAAGCAATCTACAAATTCAATGCAATTCCCATCAAAATACCATCATCATTCTTCACAGAACTAGAAAAAAAATCCTAAAATTCATATGGAACAAAAAAAGAGCCCACATAGCTGAAACAAGACTAAGCAAAAAGAACAAATCTGGAGGTATCATATTACCTGACTTCAAACTATACTATAAGGATATAGTTACCAAAACAGCATGGTACTTGTATAAAAATAGTCATGTAGACCAGTAGAACAGAATAGAGAACCCAGAAATAAAGCCAAATATTTACAGCCTATGGATCTTCGACGAAGCAAACAAAAACATAAAGTGGGGAAAGGACACCCTGTTCAACAAATGGTGCTGGGATAATTGGCAAGCCACATGTAAAAGAATGAAACTGGATCCTCATCTGTCTCCTTATACAAAAATCAACTGAAGATGGATCAAAGACTTAAGCCTAAGACCTGAAACCATAACAATTCTAGAAGATAACATTGGCAAAACTCTTCTAGACATTGGCTTAGGCAAAGTGTTCATGACCAAGAACCCAAAAGCAAATGTAACAAAGACAAAGATAAATATATGGGACCTAATTAAACTAAATAGCTTCTGCACAACAAAAGAAACAATCAGCAGAGTAAACAGACAACCCATAGAGGGGGAGAAAATCTTCATAAACTATTCATCCAACAAAGGACTAATATCCAGAATCTACAAGGAACTCAAATCAGCAACAAAACAAAACAAAACAAAAAATAATACCCCAAAAAAGTGGGCAAAGGAAATGAATACACAATTCTCAAAAGAAGAAATACAAATGGCCAATAAACATATAAAAAAAGCTTGACATCACTAATTTTCAGGGAAATGCAAATCAAAACCACGATGAGAACCACGTTACTCCTGCAAGAATGGCCGTAATTAAAAAATAAAAAACTAACAGATGTTGGCATAGATGTGGTGAAAAGGAACACTTACACTGCTGGTAGGAATGCAAACTACTACAACCACTATGGAAAACAGTGCGGAAATTCCTTTAAAAACTAAAAGTAGAACTACCATTTGATCCAACAGTTCTACTACTGGGGACCAACCCAGAGGAAAAGAAGTCATTATACAAAAAAGACACTTACACATGCATGTTTATAGCAGCAAAATTCACAATTACAAAAATATGGAACCAGCCTAAATGCCCATCAACCAATGAGTGGACAAAGAAAATGTGGCATATATACACCATGGAATACCACTCAGCCTTAAGAAGGAACAAAACAGTGGCATTCACAGCAACAGTAACCTGGATGGAGTTGGAGACCATTATTCAAAGTGAAGTAACTCAAGAACAGAAAACCAAACATTGTATGTTCTCACTTATAAGTGGGAGATAAGCTATGAGGACGCAAAGGCATAAGAATGATATAATGGACTTTGGGGACTCGGGGAAGGGTGGGAGGGGGTTGAGGGAAAAAAAGACTACACATTGGGTACAGCGTACACTGCTTGGGTGACAGGTTCACCAAAACATCAGAAATCACCACTAAAGAACTTATCCAAGTAACCAAACATGACCGGTTCCCCAAAAACTATTGAAATAAAAAAAAAAACAAGAAATGTCAGTGTGAATTCATAAGTACACGTATGTATGTGTGTGTCTGTAATTAATTTCAGTCAAAGAGCCTAGAAATCATAATATTGTAATAGCAATGGGCACACCTCATGCCTTGAACTTGGTATCTAAGTACCATTCCCCAGGAAAGGGAACCAGGGATCCTCATTGAACTGGCTGATTCCAAGTCAAAAGCGGGTAAATTACAAGTTGAGCATAGGACACCTTATTGTACCAGAAAATAAGGAAATCACGGACTAATGGGATCATGTCAAACGAACAGCAGAGGCAGCTTGAAGAGGGTCCCACCGGCCAAATTGAGATTAAGTATCAGAAATAATGATGGCAGTTGACATTGAGTTATAAAGAAATCCATGAATTCACAGTGATACTCAAAAAAAAAAAAAAAGGAACAGAGAGAGAAAAGAGAACTCTTCTTTAGGGAAGATTTCCTCTAATAAATGTAGAAAAAAGATATACATTTATTGCAACCCTCAAAGAAGAAATAGATTCAGGGAAGCACCTTCAGTGGATGCTAAACCTTATTGGGTGAAAGGTTGTTGAGGAACAGGATGTCAAAGCATAATTCAACAAATTACAGTATTTACTAATTTTGAGAAGGAAAATGCACCTTTACTATGAAAGATACGGTGACTGTCACCTTCCCTAAATTATCAAAGTGAGCAATGCCAGCAGGGATGGGCTGTCATCATGTGTCCTGATGGGATCCATCTGTTGTATTAGTTAGGGTTCTCTAGAGGGGCAGAACTAGTGGAATGAATATATATATATGAGTTTATTAAGTATTAACTCACATAATCACGAGGTCCCACAATAAGCTATCTGCAGGCTGAGGAGCAAGGAGAGCCAGTCTCTGAGAGCAGGGAGATCCAAACTGAAGAACTTGTAGTCCGATGTTTGAGGGCAGGAAGCATCCAGCACGAGACAAAGATGTAGGCTGGGAGGCTGGGACAGTCTCTTTTCACATTTTCCGCCTGCTTATATTCTAGCTGCACTAGCAGCTAATGGTGCCCACCCAGATTAAGAGTGGGTCTGCCTTTCCCACCCTTCTGACTCAGATGTTAATCTCCTTTGGCAACAACCTCACAGACAAACCCAGGATCAATACTTTGTATCCTTCAATCCAATCGGGTTGACACTCAGTATTAACCATCACACCTGTGAAGGATTCTTCTCATGAGCCCAGTTCAGCCTTTAGATCCACATCCAGTTACAGGAAATACAGAGGAGAGAAGGACAAGTCAAGGAGGCCCTGACGAAGCTGTCTGACAAAGCTAGAATGAGGGATGTTCTACAAGACAGTTGAGCCAAACTCCAAAAAGTCATCACAAATTCAAAAAAAATAATAATAAACTTAAAACCTCTGTAAGGTCATCTGATTGGAAGGACTCACATAAAATTGCAAAGGACACTGTCTTCTCTTTGCTAGTTGAACCCGGTACTACATGTGCCTCTCCATACTGTTCTAGACCAGCGTTTATCATGTTTCACAGCCTCTCTTGGTCCCAATGATGGAGATCCCCGTTCCTCTCCACTATGTTCATCAACCAATTTGGTGTTCTCTTGAAGGGTAGGAAGGTCTCAACAGAGACTGTTGGCTCTTGTTAGGGGTGCCTTTTTTTTTTTTTTTTTTTTTAAGATGGAGTCTCGGACTATTGCCCTGGCTGGAGTGCAGTGGCACAATCTCGGCTCCCTGCAACCTCTGCCTCACAGGTTCAAGCAATTCGCCTGCCTCAGCCTCCGTAGTAGCTGGGATTACAGGCACCCGCCACCACTCCCAGCTAATTTTTATGTGTGTGTGTGTGTGTTTTTAGCAGAGACGGGGTTACACTATGTTGGC
Source organism: Pan paniscus (assembly GCF_029289425.2). Taxonomy (NCBI): domain Eukaryota; kingdom Metazoa; phylum Chordata; class Mammalia; order Primates; family Hominidae; genus Pan; species Pan paniscus. The sequence continues at coordinate 30,614,079 of NC_073271.2, read as the reverse complement.
CAGGCTGGTCTCGAACTCCTGACCTTGTGATCCACCCACCTCAGCCTCCCAAAGTGCTGGGATTACAGGCGTGAGCCACCGCGCCCAGCCGTTTAGGGGTGCTTTTATATTGGAGTAACAGCCTGGTTGCACATAAATTTAAAACAACTAAGGCAAGCACCCATATGTAATGAGAATCTCCACTCCTTTCTGTCCAAAGGCTGAGTGCCCCAGAATACTTCAATCTGAGAAAGAAAAAAAACCTTTATCTGAGGAATGTGAGCCCTTTAAATCATCAGGCCTAGAAAGGCATTTAAAATGTGACCACAATCAGGTCTCACTCTCCCTGGAACTGAATAATGACCTCTTGAAGCCACTTGCTATGTGGGCTGCAGATGAATGCCAAGTTGCAACAATGTATAGCCAATCACTAACCAATGTTATTTCTGTAAACTAATGAAAATTCCTGATGAGCAGCTTTCGTAATTGCTTCTCTCATGATTCTTCCTTTTTTCTTTAAAAACTTGAGGCTCTTCTTTGTCCTCCAGAGCACTCCCCAAGGCAACTTGGAAGTGCATCCATGGCTGCAGCTCTCAACCTTGGCCCAAATAAACTCTCTATATTAATTCTGCCTTTGCTTCTTCCTTTTAGGTTGACATTTCCATCTCTAGAGACTGGATACTCTCCCTCCTGACAGGTGCCTGATGACTCTCTTGTATTTAGAAGTGGCCTTCCTGTCTCTGGCATATTTCCTCCCCAAGGGTGGGGTGTTGCTGGGATGATGTTGAGGTATGCTAGGACTTGCTGCTGTTGCGGAAATTTAAAATAAAATCTGCCAATCTAGAAAACCTGTCCAAAAATATACTAAATGAAAAAAGTGTTATTATTACATATGCATTAAACCAGATTGCAACACACATCAAAAGCAATCCACTAAAGAAATTGCAAAGACAGAAAAAATGTATCACCCTCTTACATAGCCAGGCAGATAGAATCTATTACATATGTGTTAATTGCACTCATCCAAAGGAAGAAGAAAACTCTCATATGCTACAACTTGTAGCCAGACTCCTAGGCAAAGCTCCCAGAGAGAGAGGAGACAGGGCACCATCCATCTTAATGTTCACATTTCAAAGAGATGGCTCCGAGGCCCCCGAGAAGCACATTCCTGGGAAGCCAAAGTGGCAAAGGGCTTGTTTAGCTTTCAGAAAGGTTTATATACCTCCCAAAGAGACAGCGAAAGGATTATAAAGGAAATACTCTAAGAAAAGGGAGGGAGGGACTTCTCTTTGCCTTTTGGCACCAGGGAAAATTCAATTTCTTTTTACTTGTACTTACCCTTATACTGCCTAGGAAATTAAGGAGAAGTTAAGGGTCCACTGAGTGGCAGGGCTGCCAGAGAATGGTTTCACAGCCCAGTGCTGGAAGAGCTCCTATCTCCCAGGCGAGCTGGACCTCCCTTTCCCTGCCACTGACTCTTCCTCCTCCTGAGCTACTGGCCAGCCCTGGAGCGGCTGTTTCATAAGCTCTCACAAATGAGATGGAGCAGGGACCCCTCTTAGGAGCCTGGTCTCCCCAGCACCAAACAAAGAAATTAAAAAATCTTGAGTTTCTTAAAGAGAAATTCCAGGCACCTAGCTAGCCTGAGAAGTAAATGAACAACTTGATAAGCAAGAGAGTAATAGTAGCTTAAAACAATAATCATAGAAGTGAGAATCATGGGATGTTTGGCTCCCTGTAAAAACTAAAGATAACATCTTTTTTTGTTTGTTTGATTTTGTTTTGTTTTGAGACAGGGTCTCACTCTGTTGCCCAGGCTGGAGTGCAGTGGTGCAATCATGACTCACTGCAACCTTGACCTGAGGGCTCAAGCAATCCTCCCATCTCAGCTCTGTCAGTAGCTGGAACCACAGGCACATGCCACCACAACTTGTTAATTTTTGTATTTTTTTTTTTTTTTTTTTTGTAGAGGCAGGGTTTCGTCATGTTGCCCACACTGGTCAAACTACTAGGCTCGAGCAATCTGCCTACCACAGTCTCCCAAAGTATTGAGATTACAGTCGTAAGCCACCACACCCAGCCAAAGATAGCATCTTAAAGATAGCAGCAGGAGACAGACAAATTCCCAGGCAGATTGGGGTGGGTCCCCTATGAAACCCAACCTCCAAGCCAAAGACAGCCTGAAGCCTGAAAACCAGGCTGTCAGTTCTGGATGGAGTCCATGACCAGAATGAGAACTTCTATTTTCATTTGCCTGCTCTTTCCCAATTGGTTCTTTCTGAATAATGCTTTTTAACCAATCAAGTGTTGCCTTTTCCAAGGCTATGGATAGCTGACACCTCCCACATTCTGAGCCCATAAAAACTGGAGACTCAGCCACACATTGAGACTACCTACCTTCAGGTCCCCTCTCTGCTGACAGCTGTTTTGTTGCTCAATAAAACTCTTCTCTGCCTTGCTCACTCTCCAGTTGTCAGCATAATCTCATTCTTCACGGACATGGGACAAGAACCCAGGACCCACCAAACAGTGGGTGCAAAAGTAGCTGCTGTAACACTGTAGCCCTCCCACCCTCCGCCAGTGCTGGGCATCCGTCCCACGTGATGGGAAATGGCAGCAGGGCCGGGCCTTCCCAGGAGCCACAAGCTAGAGCAGGGCAGCAGGACTGAATGAGCTGTTAACATACCCCCATTTTCTGCACTGTGAGTGGCAGGAAGGAGAAAAGAGCTGCGACCCTTCTGGACATCTAGACCTCAGGGCTCCTGGAGCCAGTGCTGTGACATGATGTAACACCCCCTTTGGGGCTTCACGGTGCTGGCATCTCCAAGTTTTTGGGTGCCACTATGTTCCCCTAGTCTGGATGCCAGCACCTGGAGCTCCTCATTCCATTGCAGCAGCTGATGCACCTGACTGTGCACAGTAACTGGACCCTGCAAACTTGCCACTCCACACCTGGCTCACCTGTGGTGGCTGGTAGGGTGAGCTGGGTGCAGCCTGCTGGGCCAACTGGATGGAGCAAGCCCAGAGGCCAGCTCAGAGCTGAGTGAGGCCCAGGCAGGGGTGCAGCCAGCTGCAGAGGTCTCTGGCTGGTGAAGTGGCACCCCAAAAAAGTCCTGTGCCATTAACATATGTCCCAGAGTTGTTTCAGAAACCTGGACCCCCACCAATGGATCCACCAAATGGATCCACTGACACATAGACTTCAGATAAAGAGGAATTGAGGACTGAATTCTGACTGCCATTCTTTGTTCTAAATTTCTCCCTGGGGAGCCTGGAGGAAGTCACACCCATGAGCCAGAGCTGACATTCTTTTCTACTGATCCCACAGTTTTAGACAAAGCTTTGCCTCACCTATGACCTGTGGGCCCACTTCAAGATGTTCCACCTTTTTAGGTTAAACCAATGTATAACCTCCATGATTTCTTATTTTGCCTGTAACCTCTGCCTCCTGCCTTTAAAACCCTTACCTGTGGCCGGGCACAGTGGCTTATGCCTGTAATCACAGCACTTTGGGAGGCCGAGGCAGGTGGATTGCCTGAGGTCAGGAGTTTGAGACCATCCTGGCCAACATGGTTAAACCTCGTCTCTACTAAAAATACAAAAATTAGCCGGGTGTGGTGGCAGGCACCTGAAGTCCCAGCTATTCAGGAGGCTGAGGCAGAAGAATCACTTGAACCCAGGAGGCGGAGCTTAAAGTGAGCCAAGATTGTGCCACTGCACTCCAGCCTTGGCGACAGAGCGAGACTCCGTCTCAAAAAAAACAGAACAAAACAAAAAGCAAAACAAAAAAAATGACGAGTTAATGGGTGCAGCACACCAACATGGCACATGTATACATATGTAACAAACCTTCCCATTGTGCACATGTACCCTAGAACTTAAAGTATAATAAAAATACATATATATATTAAAAAAAAAAAAACCCTTACCTGCAAGCTATTGTGGAGGTCAGGAGTTAAGTGTTAGATGCCCAATCCTCCTTGCTTGGTATCCAGTTTGGTTTCATAATATAAGTGTGTTGCAGGGGAATCTTTTCCTCTACCCATCTTAGGTTTTCCAACTGAAACCTTATAAGTTAGACTCGCCAAAGCCTGATTAACAAGAGAAAAACAAGTCTACTTACAAGTTCATTGTCTGTGTATACACAGGAACACTAAGAGGTGAGTAACCCAAAGGGGTGGTTAGACTGGGGGTTAAATACCATCTTAGGCTAAAACAAAAAAGAAGGGGTTGGGGCTTCTGTGTAGGGGAGGCAACTTATGAGAAGTTAACCAGGAAAAGGATGGTAAACAAGAGGTGTTTAGTAAGATTTGTTGTGCAGAATTAAGTCTGCCCTTTCTCCTCTGATGAGTAGTTAAGAGTCTTCTTCCTGGGAGAAGGAGACACCTCTACAATCCTTTACAAAAGGAAAACTTAGACTCTGTTTTTAGACCTTTCATGCATCTGCTGGTTCTCAATAGCCTTCAGCTCAAAATAATTATATGCCAAAGAGGCATATTTGGGGTGGCATATTCTAGTACACTTAGCAAGCAACTTCCTAGACTCAGGTTTCCACATTTTCTTTCCCCATCTCCACTGCCATCTCTCCCTCCGAAACCTATCGTATGCACTATGGACCCCAGCCTTGGAAACACAATAGGCCTTCTTATTTTTGACCCTTAAATGCAAAAGACTGACTACCACCAGTGGAGAGTAGAAGGAGAAAGAATTCAAGCCTCAAGGCAAGTTCCTACATCTCTCCTTAGATCTGATGAGATTAGAACACAGCTTACTCTCCGACAGGGGTTCAGGAATCTGCAAATAGTTCAAGGAGTCACCAGGTCCTGGGAAACAAAACTAAAACTCTAGACACCTGGGACCCAGCCCAGACTGACTAAACCAGAGCAGGGCAGTTTTTAAAGCTCCCCAGGATCCTAAAGTGCAGCCAAGGTTGAGAGCCACCAGCCAGAGGCAGAACAGAAGAGGAATTTTTTATGTGTTGTTAAGGAGTCCAGACTGGAAGCCTCTGAAGCTTTGTAGAGGAGAAGAATAGTAAGATTAGTCATTTTGAAAGATCCTCTGGCAGCTGGCCATGTAGAGGGTGCATAGGAAAGGAACAAAGAGAGGAGATGGGTTACGAGATGGTTAGGTTAATGCAGGTGAGAGCCATCTGGGCTTGAGCTAACATAGGGGTTGGAGGAGTAGGAAGATGGGAATAAATCTGAGAAAGGCGAAGGTGGGGATTCAACCTTACCATCAAGCAAGGTTATGCTTTCCACTTTTTTTTTTTTTTTTTTGAAAAGGAGTTTTGCTCTTGTTGCCCAAGCTGGAGTGCAGTGGCACGATCTCGGCTCACTGACCTCAGCCTTCCAGGTTCAAGCAATTCTCCTGCCTCAGCCTCTCAAGTAGCTGGGATTAGAGGCACCTACCACCACATCTGGCTAATGTTTGTATTTTTAGTAGAGACGGGGTTTCACCATGTTGGCCAGGCTGGTCTCGAACTCCTGACCTCATGATCTGCCTGCCTCGGCCTCCCAAAGTGCTGGGATTACAGGTGTGAGCCACTGTGCCTGGCCACTTTCCGCTTTTCTCTGCTCTCCAGTTTCTGCTGTCTTTAAGGCAGTTCCCAGAAGAAATGGAGTTTATGTTCACACCAAGCAGAGCAGCAGTGTCTCCTCATCTTTGAGGGCCAGAGACATCTGCTTGCATCACTCAGCAAAGGCAACTATTAGTGCTAAGTAATTCTAACAGGGCTATGTTAGGGTACAGAGTTTCTTGGCACTTTTTAAAAACAATTTTAATTTTTAATTTTTGTACATAATAGGTGTATATATTTATGGAGAACCTGAGATGTTTTGATGCAAGCATGCAATGTGAAATAAGCACGTCATAAGAATGGGGTATCCACCCCCTCAAGCATTTATCCTTTGTGTCGCAAACAATCCAAGTATACTCTTTTAGTTATTTTAAATGTACAATTAAGTTATTATTGACTATAGGCACCCTGTTGTGTTCTCAAACAGTAGGTCTTCTTCATTCTTTCTAGTTATTTTTTGCATGCATTAACCACCCCCATCTCTCCCCACCCACCCGACCCCGAATAGCTTTCCCAGCCTCTGATAACTATCCTTCTACTCTCCATATCCCTGTGTTCAATTATTTTGATTTTTAGATCTCACAAATAAGTGAGAACATGCAATGTTTGTCTTTCTGTGCCTGGCTTATTTCACTTAACATGATGTCTTCCATGTCCATCCATGTTGTTGTAAATGACGGGATCTCAGTCTTTTTAAGGGGTGAATAGTACTGTATTGTGTGGATGTATCACATTTTCTTTATCCATTCATCTGTTGATGGACACTTAGGTTGCTTCCAAATCTTAACTATTGTAAGCAGTGCTGCAAAAAACATGGAAGTGCAGATATCTCCTCAAGATATTGATTTCCTTTCTTTTGGGTATATGTCCAACAGTGGGATGGCTAGATCATATGATGGGTACTTTTATCTATTCTCAACTTCACAAATGTTTGTCACATAGTTACCTTACTAAGGTAAAAGAAAAGCAAATTTATGATAATTTTATTATTAAACAATTTCTGCTCATGATTAACATTCTTGTAGCTAACTTAAAGTTTCTGGGAAGGAATACTGGAGATTAAACTCAGGGATTGATTTTTTTTTTTTTTCCGTTTTTGTCCCTCTTTCCTAACAGTCTTCAAAGGAGAACGACCCATTTCCCAATTTACTTGATAGAAGTCCCTAAACTCGGAGCATCGAGTGTGAGGCTTTGGAGCTGCAAGTGCCTGAGCTTGGATTTCAGGTTAATTGTGGTCTCAGATGCTGCCATCTAACCAATCTAAGAATCCCATGTTGGGCTGGAAAATGCATCTGCAGAGTAGGGGATGGTATTTGCTGCTCAGTTGTTAGGTATGATATGCTGTGCCCCCTAGAGGCATTAAAAGTTTATCTTCCTAACTGACGCTGTTAGTTCCTATTTCACCATTGCCTGAAGCCACAGGAAAATGTTTCCTGTGTCTGAGAATTCAGCAACAATGATGGCTACGTCTCTTTTTCACCTGGAAAAGCTTCACCTACTTTGACATCCTCATCTTATCAGACATTTTAGCAGCATTTGCTTCAGTGAACCACCCCTTTCTTGTTGGGACTTTATCTTCCTAAGTTCTGGGATGATGATATTGTCTTAGTTTCCCTCCTCTCTCTAGCTGCTCCTTTCAATCTCCTTTTCTGCTTTTTTCTCCCAAGAGACTAAATATACAAATGGACAATGGCCACATGATATATAAATAGAACTATGACTCACAGCTTGCAGCTACCTGCCAGGAACCCAACCCCTTTATCTACAATAAACAACCGGAAGCCAGCCTGCTATAAGTCAGACTCATAGAAAGCCAGACTGCTATCTCTAGTAACAATTCAGGAAGTTAAATAATAATATCCATAACAGTTGGCCCACAATGACCAGGACTTGATTAATAACTGACAGCTCCCCTAATTTTTGTCTTCACTTTTATTTTAGGACCAACCAGAGAAAACCAAATATGCATCCCTAGCCAATTCCATGGGACACCCTGCCCCTAATTAGCTCACCTAGGGCTTCGCCATGCCAACAGACTCCCATCAGGGTGCACCTGCAGCCTTCCCTTTCTTTCCACTGTGAAAGAAAACAAAATCGCAGGACCCTAAACTCACTATGCCAAAGGGAAAGTTAAGCTTGGGAACTGAGTCATGCAATACTGCCTTTCTTTTGTTCTCAAATAGCTGTAATTTCAAAACCCTGTGTCATAACGTCATCCATAAGCCAGGTTCCCACAAAGATAGGAGGCCACATATCTCCCCAGATGGTCTTCTTCACAAATTGCTCACAAGGAAATTCTGTGTGAGCCCTAAATCTTATAGGATACATATCCCCCCTATAAACTAGCCCCGAAACTGAGTCCTGTTCAATCTCACCCTAACAATGTCAATTACAAGCTTATCTTCACAGGTAAGAGGACAAGGACAAGACCAGAAATCATCCCTTCATCCACCCTGAGATAAATGCATCATTGACTTTTCCCCATACTTCCTCTTTTCACGTGTTTGCTTTATTTTATGTAAAATGCCAATTTACTGAGCGTCGTTAATCAGAACCTCACAATAATGTTACCATTTGCCTCACTGCCCACCCTCCCTCGCTTTTTTCCCTCCTGTCTGTTCTTTCCCTTTTCAACACTGAATTCCCAAAACCCTCTTTGGAAAGCACAGGTCATAGATGTTCCTGTGACTCGAGTTTTTCCCAGGCACATTCTCAGCCTTGGCGAAATAAACCGCTATCAATTGAGACACCTGCCTCTGTCAGTTTTTGGTTAACATCACTGTCAAACTTTCCCACTCTTGCCTTGGAGTCTCTACCAAAATGTAAGTGATGGTGACGACTCCCTTGTTACAGTATACCCTGAATATATAGCTTTTGTTTTCCTTATGTGATTGGCCTTTATTATTTATGTTCCTGCTCCTCTATGAAACTGTAACCATCCCAGGACTTGATCCTCAGACCTCTCTTCTCTAACTACCCTCCTCCAGGGTGGGGGGGCCCCATTGGGTCCCATGGCATGAAGCAACATCAATATGCTGGTGACATCCAAGTGTATATCTTTCCAGTCTGACTCCTCTTTGAGCTCCAGATTCAACATACCTGGTCACATCTAGACTTGGATTTTTTTTTTTTTGAAATGAGGTCTTGCTCTGTCACCATGGCTGGAGTGCAGTGGCGTAATCATAGCTTGCTGCAGCCTCAACCTCCCAGGCTCAAGCCATCCTCCCACCTCAACCTCCCAAGTAGCTGGGACTACAGGCATTTACCACTACAGCCAGCTAATTTTTAAATGTTTTTTTGTAGAGATGAGGTCCCACTATGATGCCCAGGCTGGTCTCAAATTCTTGGACTATGTGATCCTCTCATCTCAGCCTCCCAAAGTGCTGGAATTACAGGCATGAGCCACCTCACCAGGCCTAGACTTGGATTTTGAAAGGCATCTCAACCATGACACATTCCAAAGACAAACTTCTTGATTGAACCCGCAACTTTGCTTAGTCAGCCCCATTTCTCCACCATGCTTTCTACCCTAGTTAATGGTGCCAGCCTTCACACAGCTGCTCAAACCGGCCCTGGCTGTTCTTGATTCCTCTTCTGGCCTCTTGGACTCCGCCATGTTATTCAGAGCCATTTGGTGACTTCTGACAGCTCTGCCTCAAAATGCTTCCCAGATCTGTTTCTCTCCTTCTTTCCCCTCTACAGCCAGACTGGTTCAAGCCCCATCACATCTCATGTGGACCATGTGGGTACTCAGTGCATGCTATGGAGTGAATCAGCAGTGGGGTTGTTTTCTCATTGACCTCCACTATCTGACTGATCTCAGTGGTTCTAAAGAGTCCTGTCAGCAAATGTAATTTATCTTCAAAGAAACTTTGGGATTACATGTCTTGAAAGATATGAGATTAACAAGGTGGGGCTGGTGAAATGCAAAGGTCATTAGTCTTCGAGTTAGAACCACTTTTAAAAGAAGCCAACGGCTTCAAAGACTAATGATCTGTGGATTCATTCATCCTCAGCAACACAAAGGACAAGTATTGATGGCAAAATGCTTGTTAATTCTCCTAGGCTGTTATTGCACTATACAATATTAGTTACATGTTCTTATAGAGCACACACTCGTGTGTGTATTCATATATATGTATTTCAAAACTAGAAGCAGTTATAGAGAAATGTCATGGTTACCCTTGTAGCTGAACCCAACTGTATCACAACTTAACATTTTGCAATATGTTTTTTGGATTTTTAAATATATATACATGCAACAGTATAGGTAGAAGTTGGTCAGGCATGGTGGCTCATGCCTATAATCCCAGCACTTTGGGAGACCAAAGCAGGTGGATCACCTGAGGTCAGGAGTTCGAGACCAGCTTGGCTAACAAGGCAAAACTCCATCTCTACAAAAAATACAGGTGTGGTGGTGTGCGCCTGTAGTCTCAGCTACTCGGGAGGCTGAGGCAGGAGAATCACTTGAATCTGGGAGGCAGAGCTTGCACTGAGTCGCAATCATGCGACCGCACTCCAGCCTGGGCAATAGAGTGAGACTCTGTCTCAAAAAAAAAAAAAAAAAGTGAGTCCCCCTCCTCAATTTCATTTTCTTTCCTCTCTTTGCAGAGATAACTGCTATCATGAATTTGGTATTTATAATCTCAAGTGTGTTTTGATACTTAGGCTAAATTTTGTAAGCCCATAAATAAGAACATAGTTTGTTTTACAGAAGGTACGTATAAAAAAAGTAGTCTATTTTAGTTATTATTTGACAAATTACTTTTTTAACATTCAACATTGCTTTGTTTATTTATTTGTTCATTTATTTATTTTGAGATGGAGTCTTGCTCTGTCACCCAGGCTGAAGTGCAATGGCACGATCTCGGCTCACTGCAATCTGTGCCTCCCGGGTTCAAGTGATTCTCCTGCCTCAGCCTCCTGAGTAGCTGGGATTACAGGCGCCCGCCACCATGCCTGGCTAATTTTTGTATTTTTTTTTTCCAGACAGAGTCTTACTCTGTCGCCCAGAGCTGAAGTGCAATGGTGAGATCTTGGCTCACTGCAACCTCTGCCTCTTGGGTTCAAGCAATTCACCTGCCTCAGCCTCCTGAGTAGCGGGGATTACAGGCCCATGCCACCACGCCTGGCTAATTTTTGTATTTTTAGTAGGGACAGGGTTTCACCATGTTGGCCAGGCTGGTCTCAAACTCCTGACCTCGTGCTCTGCCCGCCTCGGCCTCCCAAAGTGCCAGGATTACAGGCATGATAATTTTTGTATTTTTTAATAGAGACGGGGTTTCACCATGTTGGTCAGGCTGGTCTCAAACTCCTGACCTCAGGTGATCCGCCCACCTCGGCCTCCCAAAGTGCTGGGATTACAGGCATGATAATTTTTGTAATTTTTAGTAGAGATGGGGTTTCACCGTGTTGGTCAGGCTGGTCTCAAACTCTTGACCTCAGGTGATCTGCCCACCTCGGCCTCCCAAAGTGATGGGATGACAGGCATGAGCCACTGCACCCGGACATATTTTAAAATTTTTTTAATCAACATTGCTTTTTAGATTGATCCATGTTGATATACACAGTTCTGATTCATTCTTGTTTTTATCATTAAGTTTATTGAATTGTACAGAAAAGTGCACAGATTATGAGTGTCATTTCAATTAATTTTCATAAATTAATACTTATTAATTTAAGAAAACAAAAATATAACCACCAATTCGATTTGAGATCGAATGTTAATAGTACCCCAGAAGCCCCTCATGTGACATCATCCAGTCAACGTCTGTTCCACTTCCCCCAGTGAAATAATTTCCTAAGCTCTCGCGCCATCGCTGCCAGTTTGCAAACTCTTTATGAATGGAGTTGGAGCTTGCAGGCTGTGTCTGGCTTCTTCTGCTCAATTTTATACTCAAGAGACTAATCTTTGCTTTTTTTGTGTAGTAGTGAGCAGTTTGCTTATTTAAATTTTTTAAAATAGATTTTATTTTCTACAGCAGTTTCAGATTTTTAGAAACGTTGAGAAGATGGCACAGAGAGTTTCTTTTTTATTATTATTATACTTTAAGTTCTAGGGTACATGTGCACAACGTGCAGGTTTGTTATATATGTATACATGTGCCATGTTGGTGTGCTGCACCCATTAACTCTTCATTTACATTAGGTGTATCCCCTAGTGCTATCCCTCCCCCCATCCCCCCCCCCCGCCAACAACAGGCCCTGGTTATGTGATGTTCCCCTTCCTGTGTCCAAGTGTTTTCATTGTTCAATTCTTTCAATATACTTCACATCCAGTTTCCCCTATTATCGATATCTTACATTTGTTACAATGAAACAAATAATGACCTGTTATTAACAAAAGTTCATAATTTTGTTCTTTCAGTCTTTACTTAATGTCTTTGCCTGCTGTTCCAGAATCCCACATTAGATTTAGTTGTCATGTCTCTTTAGGCACCTGCTGTCTGTGGCAGTTTCTCCGACTTTCCTTCTTTAGATGCATTGAGGGTTCTGAGGACTGCTTAGGTATTTTGTAGAATGTCCCACTTTTGGAATTTGCCTGATATTTTTCTCATGAGAAAACTGGGGTTGTAAGTTATTGGGAAGAAAATCACAGAGGTGAAGTGCTATTTTCATCCCGTGATATCAAGCGTACCTACTGTCAGCATGATTTATGAGTGTGGAAGGTAGCCTTGGTCGCCTGCCTGAGTGGCGCTTGTCAGGGTCCTCCACTGTAAATTTACTCTTTTTGTCCCCTTTTCTATATTGTACACTTTGGGAGGAAGTCATTATGTACAGCTCACACTGAGGGAATGGGAAGTTTGATTCCTTCTTCTTGAAGACAGAGTACCTGTGTAAAATATGTGGAATTCTTTTGTAAGAGAGATTTGTCTCTGCTTCCTCATTTATTAATATATTTAACCATGTATTTATACCATGCATATTTACTTTATACTGTAGGTTATAATCCAATACTACTTTATTACCGCAAAGTGTTCCAGCTTTGGCCATTGGGAACTCTTTTAGCTGGCATCTGTGCTCCTTTGACAGACCCTGATCAATGTTTTGTTTGGTCCTGTTTTGTTTTTGAGCACCTCCTTACTTTCTGGCACTACCAGATGCTCTAGGCTCATCTTGGATATTTCCTGTCCCAGTCTTAGAAACAGCCACTTCTCCAAGGAATCCTGGTTCGTTTAAATGGAGAATAGTATTAGAAACCAAGATACGGTGCTGTGCACGTTTGCTGTTACTGGGATGTCATTTCTTTCAGGCTGTTTCAGGGACAGAGCAAGAAACACACATGTTTATACTATATCATGTATATATGCATATCTATAAATACTTCTATAGATAACCATCAGCCTCTCTATTGAGCTAAATATGAGTCCACACTGCTCTCTCCAACTCAAATCCATCACTGCATGAATCATTCTTTCTCCTCCTGCTTCTTGATAAACAGCCACTCCAGTGGTGAGAAACCTGGCTTCTACCATCTGTCACCCATTCGTGTAATTGTTCCATTCCAGTATAAATACATAGCAATAACAGAATTGTTAACCAGTACCTCTATGGGAAACAATTTTATCAACTAGAGTACAGTGCTCGCATGCAGTTCCCTTTGCCTTTAATCTTATAAGCCTCACTTATTTCCAAAATACTTCAGTATTCTTCTCTTCCCCTCCCTGACCCATCCCTTCAGTGAGACTGTTTCCTATATTTGTAATACGATTAGATTCTCTTCTCATGGTCTGCATTCTCTCTTGGGATCCCCCAACCTCTTAAATAATTTTTCAAAATTTGCATTCATTAAGGTTCACCTTTGGTTGCATAGGCAATGCAACGCAATATCTTATATCCACCATTTAAATAATTCTACTGCCCTAAAATTTTACATTACAATAATCTTACTGCCCTAAAAATTACCTGCATTTCACCTATTCACCCTCTACCCTCCACCTTAACCCTGGAACTCATTGATCACTTTTCGAGTCTCTACAGTTTTGCATTTTCCAGACTATTATGTAATTGGAATCATATAATATGTAGCCTTTGCATACTGGCTTCTTTCTTTATATATATATTTTTTATTATACTTTTAAGTTCTAGGGTACATGTGCACAACGTGCAGGTTTGTTACATATGTATACATGTGCCATGTTGGTGTGCTGCACCCATTAACTCGTCATTTACATTAGGTATATCTCCTAATGCTATCCCTCCCCCCTCCCCCCACCCCACAACAGGCCCTGGTGTGTGATGTTCCCCTTCCTGTGTCCAAGTGTTCTCATTGTTCAATTCCCACCTATGAGTGAGAACATGCAGTGTTTGGTTTTCTGTCCTTGCGATAGTTTGCCGAGAATGATGGTTTCCAGCTTCATCCATGTCCCTACAAAGGACATGAACTCATCATTTTTTACGGTTGCATAGTTTATTGGGTATATACCCAAAGGAATATAAATCATGCTGCTATAAACATACTGGCTTCTTTCACTTAGCAGTATGCATTTAAGATTCCTTCATATCTTTTCATAGCTCAATACTCATTTCTTTTTATTGCAGAATTATATTCCGCATTCCACTATATAGATGTTCCACAACTTGTTTATTCATTCAGCTGTTGAACAGAATCTTAGTTGCTTCCAGTTTTTGGCAATTATGAATAAATCTGCTTTAAACATTTACATGCAGATTTTTTTATGCGAACATAAGTTTTCAAATCAATTGGATAAGTATCTAGGAGCACAGCAGATGGATTCTGTACTAAGACTATATTTAGTTCTGTAAGAGGCAGCCAAACTGTCTTTCAAAGTGGCTGCACCATTCTGCATTCCCACCAGCAATGAGCAAGAGTTCCTGTTGCTCTGCCTCTCTGTCATCATTTGGTATTGTCAGGCATTTGGATTTTAACCATTCTCATAGGTGTGTAGTGGCATCTTGCTTTTGTTTTAACTTGGAACTCTCTAATGACAAATTAATTATTTATTCATTTGTTTATTTATTTTAAAGATGAGCTCTCACTATGTTGCCCAGTCTGGAGTGCAGTGGCCATTCACAGGCACATCATAGCCTACAATAGCTTCAAACTCCTGGTTTCAAGGGGCCCTCCTGCCTCAGCCTTCTGAGGAGCTGGTGCTGCTGTGCCCAGCCGTAAATTATGATGGGCATCTTTCTCTCTGCCATTCTATGAATCTTCCTTGGTGATCTGTCTCTTCAGATCTTTAGCCCACTTTAAAATTGCATTACTTGCTTTCTTGTTTTTTTAAGAGTTTCTTGTGTATTTTGGATACAAGTCCCGTATCACATAGGCGGTTTGCAAATATTTTCTCCCAGTCTGTGCCTTGTCTTTTGATTCCCTTAACAGTATTTTTCACAGAACATAGTATTTTAATTTTAATCAAGTATAATTTATAAATTTTTTTCATGAATCATGCTTTTTGGCTTGTATTTTAAAACTCATCACTAAATTCAAGGTTACATTGATTTTCTGCTTTTTTTTTTCTGGGAATCTTAAAGTATTGTATTTTACATTGAGATCCATGATCTATTTCAGTTAGTTTTTGTGAAAGGTGTAAGATCTGAGTCTAGATTTGTTTTCTTGTACGTGGCTGTCCAATTGTTATGCACCATTTGTTGAAAACACTGCCCTTACTCCATTGAATTGTCTTTGGTTCTTTATCAAAGAGAATTGCCTATAGTATATTTGTGAGAGTCCTCTTCTGGCCTGTCTATTCTGTTCCACTGACCTAAGTGTCTATTCTTTCACCAGTACTGTGGTGTCTTCCTTGCTGGAGCTTTATATTAAGTCTTGAAGTCAGTAGTGTCAGCCTTCAACTCTGTTCTTCAATATTGTATTGGCTATTTTATGTCTTTTGCTTTTTTATATAAACTTCAGAATCAGTTTGTTGATATGCACAAAGTAGCTTGCTGGAATTTGGGGAGATTATGTTGAATCTATAGATCAAGTTACAGTGAATTGTCTTTTAAATAACATTGAGTCTTCCAATCCAAGGACATGAAATATCTCTCCATTTATTTTCATTTGACTTGATTTCTTTCATCAGAGTTTTATAATTTTCTGCATATAGATCCTGTATATGTTTTTGTATATTTCTACCTGAGAATTAATGTCTTTCCTTCTTTGTTTGGTACTATTGTAAATGATATTGTGCTTTTAAATTTGTATTTTTAATTGTTCATTGATAATATATAAGAAAGCTATTGGCTTTCCTATATCAACCTTGTATTCTGCAACCTTGCTATAATATAATCACTATTATGGACTGAATTTGTCCCTCCACAAATTTCATATGTTGAAACCCTAATCCCCAGTACCCTAGAATGTGACTGCATTTGGAGATGTGGACTTTAAAAAGTAATTAAGTTAAAATGAGGCCTCTAGGGTGGACCCTAATTCAATCTGACTGGTGTCCCTCTAAGAAGATGAGACAAACAGAAAGAGACACCAGGGATTTTCATACACAGAGAAAAGGCCATGTGAGGACACAGCAAAAATGTGGCCATCTGCAAGAGGAGGAGAGAGGCCTCAGGAGAAATCAAACTTGCTGACACCCTGACCTTGAACTTCTAGCTTCCAAAACTAAGAAAATAAATTTAAGTCATTTAACTCACCCAGTCTGTTGTATTTTGTTATTGGCAGTCTTAGTAAACTAATAAAATCACTTATTAGTTCCAAGAAATTTTAGTTAATTCTTGGGATTTTCTAAATAGACAATCATGTCATTTGTGAAAAAGACAGTTTTATTTTTTCCTTCCCAACTTATATGTCTTTTATTTCCTTTTCTTGTTTTTTAACACAAGCTAGAACTTCCAGTATAATGTTGAATAGGAGTTGTGAGAGGGACATCTTGGTCTAATTCCTGATCTTAAGGAGAAAACATTCAGTTTCTCACCATCAAGGATGATGTTAGCTGTAGGTTTTTGTAGATGTGCTTTATGAAGTGGAATTCCTAGTTTGCTGAGAGTTTTCATCATGAATGGGTTTGGATTTTGTCATATGCTTTTTCTTCATCAATTGATATAATCATGATTTTTTTCTTCAGCCTGTTGGTATGGTGGGTTCCATTAACTGATTCTCAAATGTTAAACCAGCCTTCCATACCTGAAATAAATCTCACTCATTTGTGATGTATAATTCTTTTTGTACATTATTGTATTTGATTTGTTAATATTTTGTTGTGAATTTTTGCATCCACATTCATGAGAGATATTAGTCTGTAGTTTTCCTTTATTGTAATGTCTGCTCTTGGTATTAGGATAATGTTAGCCTCATATAATGAATTAGGAAGTGTTTCCTCTGCTTCTATTTTCTGAAAGAGACTACAGAGAATTAATATCACTTATTTTAAAAGTGTTAGATAGAATTTACCAGGGAAACCATGTTAGCTTGGTGCTTTCGTTTTGGAAGTCTATTAATTATTGATTCAATTTATCTAATAAATATGGGCCTATTCAGATCTATTTTCCTTGTGTGAGTTTTGGTAGTTTGGGTCTTTCAAAGAATTGGTCCATTTCATCAAAGTTCTTCAAAATTGTGAGCATAATGTTGTTTTCAGTATTTTTAAATGATCATTTTGATGTTCATGTAATCAGTAGTGATGACTCTCTTTCTTATCTAATGTTGGTAATTTGTGTCTCCTGTTTTTTGTTCTTAGCCTGACTAGAAGTTTGTCAATTTTATTGATGTTTTCAAAGAACCAGCTTTTGGCTTTGTCGATTTTCTTCACTTATTTCCTATTTTTAATTAATTTTTCTTATTTCTTTTTTTTTCTATTTGCTTTAGGCTTAAGTTGTTCTTCTTCAGTTTTCCATGCTGAAAGCTGATTGTTAATTTTAGATCTTTCCTCATTTCTAACATATGCATTTAATGCTACAACTTTTCCTCTAAACACTGCTTTTGCTGCATCTCACAAATTTTGACAAGATGTATTTTTATTTTCATTTAGTTCAAAATATTTTAAAATTTACCTTGAGATTTCTTCTTTGATTCATGTGTTATTAGGTATATTGTTCAACCTCCAAGTAGTTGGGGATTTTTCCTGTTATCTTTCTGTCATTGATTTCTAGTTTTCATTCCATTGTGGTCTGAGGGCAGACATAGGATGATTTTGATTCTTCTAAATTTGCCAAGTGTATTTTATGACGCAGAATGTGGTCTATCTTGGTGAGTGTTCCATATGAGCTTGAGAAGAATGTGTATTCTGCTGTTGTTGGATGACGTTTTAGATGAATTAGATCCAGTTGATTGATGGTGCTGCTGAATTCAACTATGTTCGCACTGATTTTTAGCATGCTGTATCTGTCTGTTTCTGTTAAAGTAGTGTTGAACAGTGGATTCATCTATTTCTCCTCAAGTTCTACCAACTCTGTAATGTTTCTATTTGTTACACTTGTCTGTGGACTTATTATTTCTTATCCTTTTTAGATTAATGAAGTATTTTTCTTTGTTTCATATTTCCCCATTATTATTTATACATTCTTTCATTATTTTAGTTAAAACATTAGAGATTACAGAATGCTCCTTGAATTCTTAGAGCCTTTATTTTGCCTTCATTTTTAAAGGACATTTTCATTAGGTATAGAATTCTAGGTGGGTAGTTATTTTCTTTCAGCACTTTAAAGATGCCATTTAATTTTCTATAGTATTCAATCTTCCTTTTGGGAAATGAGATACAGTATCTATCTTATTGGTGATTCCTGTATATCTTTTTCCCCTCTGTCTGATTGTAAGATTTTCTCTTTATTTTTTGTTTTCAGCATTTTAATATGATGCACTAAGAAAGTCTGATTTTCCTTAAAGTAATTTTTCTTGAAGTTTTAAATACTTCTTTCACCCATGGCTTCATTTTTAAAATCAGTTTTTCGAAAATTCTCAGTCCCTATCTCTTCAAATATCACTTCTGCTCTGTTCATTTTCTCCTGTACTTCTCAGCCTCTAACTGCACTTCTCTTAATCCTTTTCCTTACATCTCTTATACTCTTTTTTTGTATTTTTCATTATTTTTCTCTTGTGTTTCACCCTGAATATTTTTAACTGACTTACATTCTAATTCATAAATAATTTCTTCAGCTGTGTCTAATATGTTAGTAAATCCATCTATTGAACTGATACTTTTTATAGATTCCAGTTTTATGATGAAGCTCTATTTATTCATAAATTGACTTTGGAAGTTCATGTTTTTTTTCTGGAAAAATATATACCTTATTTAAATCTTCAAATTGTGTTCCTTGAGTAGCTTTTCATCTAGTAGCTCTTCTCTCCTTTTTCATTTTCATTTTTGCTAATTTTCGTTTTTAAAATTTTGTTTAATCTACTTTCTTTAGTTTATTTCATATGTCTCCTTTTTTTAGTTAAATTTATTTTCTATCTTTTTTTTCAAAAATTCATTTAATGCTGTCAATTTACCTCTAAGAACCACATTAGCTGCATCCCAGAAACTTTCATATATAGTATTTTCTATGGAATTTAGTATTTTATTGTTTCTAAAATGTTTTCTTCTCTAACCAATGGGTTAAGTAGACATGTACTTGGTTTTTGGTTTTCAGATATGTGAAAATTTATTGACCATAAATTTACTGCTGATTTATAACCTAACTGCATTTTGATCATAGAGCCAAGCACGTATGTAAAACTAATATTTAAAATGTTGTTGAGACTTCTTTCATGATCTAGTACATGGCCAAATGGTAAAAAAAGTTCCGTGAACACTTGTTTAAAAAATGCATATTGTTTATTGGTTGGGTGTAGTGCTCTCTCTATATATATATTTAATGAACTTTGTTAATTTCATCACTCAAATATTCTATATGCTTACTATGTTGGGGAGGGCAGATCTACCAGTTGCTGAGAGAAGTGTGTTAAATGGCTCCCTACAACTCAGTTCCCCTTAAGGGAATTGATAAGATAGATAGATATATCAATGTCTTATAAATCTGCCAGGATTGCTTTATATTTGCTGAGTCTGTATAGTTAACTACATACCCATAATTGTAATGTTTTCCTAGCAGACTGTTTCCTTTTATTAAATTGGGTGATCTTTGTGTACTATTAATCACCTGAATTTTTACTTTGTCTTGTGTTAATATTGCTACCTTAGATTTCTGTGTGTTAGCCTTTGCTTAGTATTTTTTTATTACTTAATTTTCAACTTTTCAATTTGGTTTTACTTCAAATGTATATCTTGTAAGCAGCATATAATTAGATTTTATTTTGTTATTCAATGTAATCATTGTAGTCTTTTGTGTGCTTATTCTATTTAAAGATATTATGATTATTGATGTACCTGCATATATTTTTACCATGTTACATTTTGATTTTTATTTAACAACTTTTTCTCTTAAAGTATTTTTCCCTCCTATTTCTCATTGGTGTAAGAAACCATTCTATTTTCCCTTTTATTTACACAAAAGAATATATTTTGTTGCTTTGCAACTTATAGATTACTTATATCCTTTTTGTAATTATCTATAAAATTTTAGCATACTTAGTAAACTATGAATTTCCTACAAAATTTCTGTTGTTAAATATTTCTGTTTTCTTCCCGATCACATCAAGGACCCAGAAAACTTTCTTTCTGTGGACTTTCACCCATTTAACTCATCTTATTCTTTAAAAAATTCCAAATCTAATTATTATTATTTTGTTAATTTAATGGCTATTAAAATTATTAATATTGTTTATCAGTTTCAGTAATTATTATTTTACCTTTCAAAATTTTTATTTTATTTTTAATTGACTACCATTTAATACTGACTTTCACACATTCCCTTCTGTCCTCTTTTCTTATGGCTGAAGTACAACCGTTAGTATTAACAGGATACATTTTAGCAAATGTGAATTGTTTTCATCTATGAAATTCTGAAAATCTCTTTAGTTTGTACTGAAACAATTGTGCATTTCTATGTAAAAACATAATCCTAATCTTTCCTTTATCTTTTATAAAAAATTCAACTTGAATTGGATCATAAATTACAGGTACATTTGGTTACAAAATGCACAGATCAACCCATCACGTAAGTATTAAGCCCAGCATCCATTAGCTATTCTTCCTGATGCTCTCTCTCCCCCTTCCCTGACAGGCCCCAGTGTGTGTTATTCCCCATCACGTGGCCATGTGTTCTCGTCATTCAGCTCCCACTTATAAATGAGATCATGCAGTGTTTGGTTTTCTGTTCCTGCATTAGTTTGCTGAGGATAATGGCTTCCAGCTCCATCGGTGTCCCTGCAAAGGACATAATCTCTTTCCTTTTTATGGCTGCATAGTATTCCATGGTGTATATGTACCACATTTTCTTTATCCAGTCTAGCATTTAGGTTGATTCCATGTCTTTACTATTATGAATCATGCTGCAATGAACATATGCATGTATCTTTAGAATACAATGATTTGTATTCCTATTACACATATAATAGGAATAGCATGTTTTGTATTCCTATTTTATATATATATAATAGAATGATATATATACCCAGTAAAGGGATTGCTGGGCCAAATGGTATTTCTGCCTCTAGATCTTTGAGAAATCGCCACACTGTCCTCCATAATGGTTGAACTAATTTATATTCCCACCAATAGGGTAAAAGCATTCATTTTTATCTGCAATCTCACCAGCATCTGTTGTTTCTTGACTTTTTAATAATAGCCATTCTGATGGGAGTGAGATGGTAGCTGATTGTGGTTTTCATTTGCATTTCTCTAATGATCGGTGATGTTGAGCTTTTTTTCATTTGTTTGTTGGCTGCATGAATGTCTTCTTTTGAGAAGTGTCTGTTCATGTCGTTTCTCCACTTTTTAATGTTACAAAATGCTCCTTTAGCTCAGTGACGTTCATTGTTAGCCACCTTCTGAAGCCTACTTCTGTCATTTCAGCCATCTCAGCCTCAGCCTAGTTCCATGCCCTTGCTGGAAAGGTGTTGCAGTCATTTGGAGGAGAAGAGGCACTCTGGCTTTTTGAGTTTTCAGCGTTTTTGTATTGATTCTGATCTTTGTGGGCTTATCAACCTTTGATTTTCGAGGTTGCTCACCTTTGAATGGGGTTTTCCTGGTTGATGTTGTCAGTGGTGCTTTCTGTTTGTTTGTTTGTTTTTCTTTTATCAGTCAGGTCACTCTTCCATAGGGCTGCTGTGGTTTGCTCATGGTCTGCTCCAGACCCTAGTGGCCTTGGTTTTTCCCATACCCGGAGGTATCACCAGTGAAGTCTGCAAAACAGCAAGATGGCAGCCTGCTCGTTTTTCTCCATCCCAGGAATGTACTGACATGTTGCCTGCCTGATCGCTCCTGTGGGAGGTCTCTGGAGACCCCTGTTGGGAGGTCTCACCCAGTCAGGAGGAACGGGATCAGGGGCCCACTTAAAGAAGCAGTCTGGCTGCTTTTTGTTAGAGCAGGTGTAGCGGGTGTGCTGCATTGAGGGGACCCTTCCTCCAGACCGCCTGAACTCTCCAGAGCCAGCAGGCTGGAAAGACTGAGTCCACTGAACTGCAGCGACGTCGGCCACCCCTTCTCATGGGGGTCTCCGTCCCAGGAGAGAGCAGAGTATTTTCCATATAACCCTGGCTGGAGCTGCTGAAATTCCCACAGGGAGGCCCCACCCAGTGAGGAGGATTGGATCGGGGTCCCACTTAAAGAAGCAGTCTGGCCACGATCTGGCACAGCACCTGTGCTACACGTTGTGGGAGACTCCTCCTTGCCCAGACTGTCTGGACTCCCCGGAGCTGGCAGGCTAGAATGGCTGAGTCAACTGAACCGCAGAGCTGGTGGCTGCCTCTACCCACGAGAGCTCAGTCCATCTCAGGCTGACTCCAGGCTGTCACCACTGGCTGGCAGAAATTACAGTGGGCCTTAACCTGTGAGGTGCTGTGTAAACGGGGCCTGCAAAGCAATGCTGGTTGGCTCCCTGGGTTCAGCCCCCTTCCTGGGGGAATAGATGAATGGATCTCCTGCCTTGCTGGGATTCCTTGGGCTGGAGTATGTAAAATTCCTGGGTCTTTGTGTGTGCCTGAGTGGCCGCTCTGCCACGACTCTGCACAGCCCTGTGTGTCGGACCCAAGGCCCCGGTGGCATGGGCTCATGAAGGGATCTCCCGATCTGCGGGTTGCAAAGATCCATGGGAGAAGCATGGTTTTCCGGGTGGTGTCGCACACTCACTCACCTCTTCCCTTTGCTGGGGTTGGGGCTTCCTTTGGCTCCGTGCCGCTCTCGGGTGGACCATTTTCCCAGCCTGCTTTTCTTCATTCTCCATAGGTCTAGTTGTCTGACTAGTCCGAGTGGGGCCGAGAATCTGGATATTTTAGTTGAAGGTGCTGAATTCACTGGCTGTTTTCATTCCTCTCCATGAGAGCCGCGGACTGCAGCTGCAGCTAATCGGCCATCTTGGCCCCTCAACCTTATTTTTCTAAAACCTTGGTCCCTAGGCAGCAGTGAGGCACTGTCTTTCTTTCGGGGCCCCACCCTAGTTCCTGACTTTAAGCAAGTACTTGGTTCCTGTCTGCCATCTTGGGTGGGGCGTCTTGGGTTTGCCCAGCAGAGGCCAAACTCCCTGCTGATTTTAGACAAAGAGCCCAGTAGGTCAGAGGCTTCTGGCAGTGTCCCTTCTGCTTCTGTTGAGCCAGACATCTCTTTTTAGCTTTCTGTTTTTATGCCTACCTGTCATGGCTTTGTGTTCAGAGCTGAGAGATCGATCAAAGCATGAACTCATTGAGCTGTCTTGCCCAGAATGTTCTTCCCTATCTTTCTTATTTTCAATTCACTGCCTTGTTGCAGAGGGATTTAAAGAAGCTGTTTTACTTCATCACACTGACACTGAGTCAAACAGAGCGGGCATTCTTCTCATCTGAGTGACAAATGAGAAAAACAAGAAATAAAGAGCTAAAAGTACCTCAGCTCAGGTTTAGTGGTTGGAAGGCTAGCTGCAGAGCCTGAGTCCCATGCAGGGGTGCAGACCCCCATCTCAGTTTAGTCTTTGGGCCACTCTTGCTGCCAAGAGAAATGGGACACAGCAATCATGGCATTTGTCAAAGATAATTCCCTTGCCTAGTTACCCATTGCTTATGATTCTTTGGGCATCTTGTGACTTCTAGAAGGACAAATCAGAGGAGAAAAGATCTGATCTTCTTTCGTGGCAACAGATTTTAATTTAGATACTGTCATTCACACTTATTCCTCCTGCTTACCTTCCTAGTCCAAATTTCCAGGCCCCCAACATTCCACTGAATTCAATTAGACTGATGAAATGTTCACTTAGCTCTGTTGTGCTCAGGCACCCCCAGGTGGTACAAGGTGGTTTACAATTAGTCCAGGAAGTGGGGGATCCCCAAAATCATGGATAGATGAGTCACCAGTTATCCACATGAGAAATACCTGTGAACCCCTTTTTACGTACCAGGCAACTTTCTGGTCACAGTAGAGAGCTGAAAGGCCAATCATTTGATAGAATTTGTTCCTTGGGAGCTTATAGCATAGAAGAGCTGATGTGGTCATCAACGGCCAATATGTGAGGTGGAAAATGAAGTAGAAAATTGACCACCCAAAGAAAGATGGAAGAGGATCTGACTGGGTCAGGAAATCAGCCTGGAAACTTGTCAGATTCCTAGATAAAGTTGATCCAGGCTGAGCTTTGGTGGGGGCTTCAAGGATGAAAAAAGAGGAATAGTTCTAAGAGCAATGTGGGTCCCAAGGTGGTGGTCAGAGGGGCCACCCTGCTGCTGTTGGAGCCTATACATCTGTCCCAGCAGGCAGAGATCACCTCTGCCAGGAAGTCTTTGGAGATGTGGGTGGGGGATGTGTTGGTGAGAGGAGGGGTGTTAGGCATTTTAGCTCTGCCCTGTATGGTGGGCAATTTTGGACATACATTTGATTGATGCCTTATACCCTGTCCATATAGGGACTCAGTAAATACTGAATTGAACTGACTAGACACCAAAGGCTTATTGAGAAAAAAATTAAGGAAAGAGGTCTAAGTTCAGATTAGACCATTACTTAGAATAAGAATTCAATTTGAAAATCATGGTTGTCATCAAAATATCTTATACTTAAGCATTTTTTTTTTTGAAATTTGCTTTTCTAAAGATTTTGTTTGAATATGTTTCCTCTCATCCTTCTCTGAGTCATGCTGGATACTCCCTCTGCTATATCCATTTATTCATTTAATGCCCATAGAGGACCATGCCAACCCACATCCATCCAGACTTCCAGGCCTAAGGTTCTGGTTGAAATGACACAGAAACCATGGCAATGGCTATGGACAGTCCTGTTTCTAGAAAGTGACTTTCACACACATTCCCACAAAGGCTGCCTGTGCTTGTTTTAAATTCAGGGTTACCAATATCCTTCCATTTCAGGGACTTCAACCACAAGAGTTCTTCTATGTTATCAGGAATTGGAGGTACACCAAAATAATATCAAATATGCAAGGAACTAAAGAGATGCTAATCTCATTCCTGCATCTCCTGGTTCTCTGGCTGGGTAAAACACCCAGCATATTGTTACCTTTGCGATTAAAAAATCCACAGCATTTAAAAGGATTATACCTATGTCTTCGTAAACTAGGCTGACTGAGGTTTAAAAAAAAAAACATAAAGGCAATGTTTATCTTTAAATATCAAACATTGTGCGAGTAGATTTAGTGTTCTTTCCTACCCGTGAATAACATTCCAGACTGTAATTAATTTATCCATGTTCCTATCAGCACAACATTATTCTGGGACAAAAAGGGGGTGGAGAGTGACAGAGGGGGTAGGAACACTGTTATTTCTTTTGGAAAAGCTTTCTTAATTGGATTTGTGCTCTTTTCATAACAATTTGAAGGTTGTGGTTATTTGTCAACTTCAAGGGCAGCTGTAATGCCCAAACTGTGGGTCTACAGCCAACTGTGTCTCATCTTCCCTGGGTGACTTGAGGGTGTTGTGAATTAGTGCCAATGACCCCAAGACCTGGGCAGAGGCAGCCTAAATGACCACATTAATGGACAGTCTTGCCATCCACCAGTCAGGCAGCATTCAGTGGCATTTTTTGGGCACAGTACACAGTAGACCCATGAAATTGATGCTACACAGTTGAGTTTGTCTAATGGAGAAAACAGCCCTTCCCCTAAATCAGGGGTTCCTAATATGGCAGCCACGAATTGCCTAGCATATCAGGGGTCTAGAGAGCTCTTGAATTGTAGAACAAATGTTGCACATGTGTGCATTGGGGTAGGTGGGGGCAGGATGGTGGAGGAGAGCCATAAGTTTTTCTCAAATTCCCAAGAAGAATCTGAAAAAAATTAATAACCATTGCTCTAAAATGATAAACAGAACATACATGTCTGACACAGCCAAAAAGCACTTGCAACACAACAAATTAGCAAGGTCAAAGCAATTCAGTGAGGAAAGGAGTTCTCACGTATGCCAAGGGAAGAAACAGCCAGGTAAGGGGCTTTGCGGAAAGTAGGTCCTGGAACAGAGTAACAAACCCTACACCTACAGAACCAGGCAAGCCGTTCAGCACAGGAGCCTGCTGAGTGTCCTTGTGGAGGAGAATGTGGAGTAGCGGGGCCTGTGGTAAACTCTGGTTTGCATTTTGTGTAGGAAACTGACAGCATCAGCATCAGTTTCTGCCAGTTGGCTACTCTGCCACAAGTGGGCATGATGTTTCTAGATCCCCTGAATTTTGTTGAAGATGAGCGCTCTCAATTTTTAAATCTTAAAAGTGAATTCAAAATTAAACAAATAGACCCTATGCCTAGAGGCTCAGAGCTGGTCAGGGTGCCCATTGTCATACCTTTGCTGGGGATCTGAGGTTTGAAAAAGTCCTGGATCCCATTCAGTGGCAGGCATCAGCCTGTGCTGTGTAAAGCTGGAAACAGAGGCTAGACCCGTGAAGAAGTGTCTAGAAGGGGGAAAGGTGAGTCATGTACAGCGAATGGAGGCACCTTGGCTGCTGGTCTAGAAGCTCTGCTAGAGGGGCAAGTAGTGGGGAATGAAGTCGGTGAGCTGGAACATCCTGCAGGGCTCCAAACAGGTTGTGGCTGGTTTCTTTTTGGAACCAGAGCAATCCTCTAGGAAGTCTTAGGAGAATGCCAGGAGGCCACACACAGCGCTTGGGAGGGATGCTTCTCATGTATAGCACTTATTCCCAGGCAAAGAGAGTCCTGGGAGGAAACTGACACAGGCTACCTGTGACCAAGCAAATCAGACAGGGAAATGTTGGTCAAAGAAGGAGGACAGAAGAGACTGGGGAGCAACAAATGGCTCTCAGAAGACATGAATGTGTTAAGCCACCCATGTGGGATGGGGATCAACCTGTGGACAGCACTGGGGGGGGGGGCGGGTGTTGACACACCAGATGGCTGGGTGGGGTCTCTTTCAGCATTCTGTTCCCCATCACCTGTCACTGGCGGGGGCAGGATAGGGACTTCAGGACCCCTGGTCCCCTTAGACTTTCTCATGGTGGGGAAATAGTATGCTTTTAGCATACAGCAACACTCCGTTTGTGCTCTGCTGCTGCTAAAGAAAGATTGTTTGCCTTTAGGGGTGTGTCTTGCTGAAGATCCAGAAGCCCCAGGGCAATGAGAGTTGTCCCTGAGGATAGTAGAAACCACAGGGTAAAGGAGTGAAAAAGCAACAAAGGGCAGGGCACAATGGCTCACACCTGTAATCCCAACACTTTGGGAGGCCAAGGCAGGAGGATCACTGGAGGCCAGAAGTTCAAGACCAGCCTGAGACTCCCATCCCTACAAAAAGACTTTTTAAATTAGCCAAGGCATGGTGGTGCACAACTGTAGTTCCAGCTACTCACGAGGCTGAGCGGGGAGAATGTCTTGAGCCAGGAGTTCGAGGTTGCAATGAGCAATGATCGCACCACTGCACTCCAGCCTGGGCAGCGGAATTAGACCTTGTCTAAGAAAAAAAAAAGGCAACAAAAGAGGGGCCAAAGGGCAAGGAATGCCCCCAGGCTAACACAGGGGCATCTGGACACCAACTGAAGGGCAGCCAGAGGGAAGAGTGAAGAACCATCCACATGACCCTGCATCCTAGATGGGTTACACTGCAGATCTGTCCTTTCTGGTAACAGGCTGAGCCTTTCTTCTTCCACTATCCTGTGAGCAGAGTTAGGAACAAAAGCAGGACATTCAACTTTCAAGTTAAGACTTGAGATTTTCCTAAGAAAGGATGAGAAGTGGCTGGAGCTTTGGCTTTGATGTCACATGCACTGAGGTGGGAGCTCATGGAAAATGAAGATAAACCCACTGAGAGGGGCAGGGAGCCATGCTCGCAACCCATCTAGCAAAAGGACCAAGAAAAAAAGAGGAGGGAAGAAAGAGAAATAGAGACAGAAGTGACCCAAGGACTATATGGGCTATCTTTCTGTTATCATCATTATTTCAAGATCAATCATACCTATAAAATGGAGAGAGGCGAGAATGAAAGAGTGAAGAGAGAAGGAAGAAGAAGAAAACAGGAAAAAAAAAAGAGGAAACCATTTCAAGTGCATCAAGGATAACAAAATACACTCTTTCTCATCTGTAATCATGTCTTTTCATTTCAAATAGAAAATAACAACTACAGCATCATCATCATAAAATAATTCATCATATGTGGGATAGAGAGGAAGAGGAGACATAAGAACAGCATCACTTACATAAGTGTTTAGTTTCTGACAGTGCTTCCATTTATACTGTCTTCACCATAACCAGCTGACAGATGGGTAGGCATTGTTCCACACTCTGACGAGAATAATGCTGCCTCCAGCTGATCTGGGCTGCTCCACACATGTTTACCTGGTCTATGAATTGTTACTAAAAGGGTTACACATCAATGTTTGGTGGGACAAACATTTTGCTTCAATCCATTATCCATTTGGAGATGTAGGCAGGAGGATCCTGCATATGTACAGCATGACCTTGAGGAGAAGAATCCAGGGAATTTTCAGATAAAGTTTATGTAATTTTCCTTAAATATTAAAGTACATAGAGTTTGACATGGTTTGGCTGTGTCCTCACCCAAATGTCATCTTGAATTGTAATCCAAATTGTAATCCCCACATGTTGCAGGAGGGACTTTGTGGGAAGTGATTGGATCATGGAGGCAGTTCTTCCATGCTGTTTTCATGATAATGAGTGAGTTCTCACGAGATCTGATGGTTTTATACGGGGCTTTTCCTTCCACTTTGCTCTGCACTTCTCTCTCCTGCTGCCATGTAAAGAAGGACATGTTTGCTTCCCCTTCGGCCATGATTGTAAGTTCCTGAGGCCTCAGCCATGCTGAACTGTGAATCAATTAAGACTTTTTCCTTTATAAATTACCCAGTTTCAGGCAGTTCTTTATAACAGTGTGAGAACAGACTAATACAGAGTTGTTGCAAAACAAAAAAGGAAGGAAAACATGAAGTAGCATAAATAAGATAATAAATCTCCAATAGGCCTACCACTAATAGACAATGTTAACATGGTGGTTGGTGTGCTTCCTTATAGATTTTGGGAATAATGCCTGGCATCTCATATTTACAATTTAAGGCCTTGAGTTTTGTGGGGTTTTTGTTTTGTTTTCTGTTTTTGTATTTTTCACTTAACATGATAATATAAAGATCTCCCCTGTTGGGTTTTTGTTTGTTTGTTTGTTTTGAGTCAGAGCTTCACTCTTGTTGCCCAGGCTGGAGTGCAGTGGCGTGACCTTGGCTGACTGCAACCTCCGCCTCCTGGGTTCAAGTGAATCTCTTGACTCAGCCTCCCGAGTAGCTGGGATTACAGGTGCCCACCACCACGCCCAGCTAAATTTTTGTGTTTTTAGTAGAGACAGGTTTCACCAAGTTGGCCAAGCTGGTCTTGAACTCCTAACCTCAGGTGACCCACCCACCTTGGCCTCCCAAAGTGCTGGGATTACAGGTGTAAGCCACTGTGCCCGGCCCCATGTTGTTATAAATTATTTGTAAACATTTTAAGGACTCCACATAATATTCTACTATGTAGAATAATATCATATGTACTACAATTTAATTACCTATATTTTCTATTTTTAGATGTTTAGATTCTAGTTATTGCAAGTAAAAACACAAAGAACTTTTACATGCATAAGGATTTTTCTACAGCTCTGATCCTTTCCATAGAATAAATAGATTTCAGTCTGGGCACGCTGACTCACACCTGTAATCCCAGCACTTTGGGAGGCCGAGGCGGGTGGATCACCTGAAGTCAGGAGTTCGAGACCAGCCTGGCCAACATGGCGAAACTCCGTCTCTACTAAAAATAACAGAAAATCAGCGGGGTATGGTGGCCGGTGCCTGTAATCCCAGCAACTCGGGAGGCTGAGGCAGGAGAATCGCTTGAACCAGGGAGGTGGAGGTTGCAGTGAGCCGAGATCGTGCCATTGCACTCCAGCCGGGGTGACAGGGTGAGACTCCGTCTCAGAAAAAAAAGAAAAAAAAAAAAAAAAGAATAAATAGATTTCACACAGTGCAATTTCATGTCATAGGCTATGAACATTTCAGGACTTTCCAACGTGGCCATGTGGGTTCATTTTGCACCCACACTGCAGGGCAATGCTGGTTCTGCCTGGTGCACAGGACACATCGGTGCACCCCTTGGAGGGCCTCCAATCACCCTCGTCCCCATGAGAGCACCGAGGTCAAAGCCCAGGAAGAAGTGACCTGCCAAGGAAGACCATGGAGGCAGTGACCCTAGAGAATGTCTTCTAGTCCTAGGTCAGGAACCTGCCTCTGCGACCCGCCTGCAGAGCAGGAGCCTGGAGCCTGGACGTCATTCCCCAGAAGGTTCATGGGATTGTCTTTTGGGGACTGCCCCTTCTCCTCTTGCCTGCCAAGCTGGTGAGCAACGCTATGAAATTTGCTGGGAAGTCACCTGCATCATTGCACAGTTTGCTCTCTGGAAAAGGACGGCACGGGCTGAAAGGCCCCAAGGACGTTAGGGTGTGCTCGCCAAGGCTCGGGTGCCTCCAGCGACTGTCTGCCGCTCCGGGCCCCCTCCTGTCTGGTCCACAGCTGCACCCCCAGCTCAGGGCTGCACACCCAGTAAGTGGGTGCTTCATAAATGTTTGCCTAATAGGTGTGTGGCCACAGCTGGGGTGCGGGACGAGGCTAGAAAGAGTCGTCGGGAGCGGAGGTTGAGCGGTCTTTGGAGGATTATGTTCAGAGATATTTGAAGGCCCGCACGTCCGAGGGTGGGGTGGTTCCCAGACGGCCTTTCTCCTGGCTGCAGTGGCTTCCCCCCTGGCAACCTCAAACTCCCGCAGGAAGGTAGGTAGATCTGTCCGTTGGTCGGCTTTCTCGATCCTAATGCAGACCTTCTGCCGGCCTTGAGCCTCTCCGACAGGATCTAAAACGCTTCCCTACGCGCGTTGGTGTTGGTCTGGGGTGCAGAGTGCGGAGGACCCGGGTGGGCCGGGGCTGGTCTGGGGTGGTCCCGGGGAACCCTGGGCTGGGCCGTGCGTGTGGGCGGAGTGGGGCGGGACGCCTGGCGGCTCTGGGAGGCCCCGCCCGCCCCCCTCCCCGTGCAGCGCTCAGGCCCTTAGAAGGTGCCGCCCCGGGGCGGGGCTGTCTGTGGCCTCAGCGCTCGGCAGGCGCGCACTCAGCTCCACACCCGGCTCTCTCGGCATCTCAGACCCGGGTAAGTTAGGGGCTCCCACCTCCGCGGCCCTCTTCCGGGGCGCAAGTGGCCTAGTCGGGCAACCCCGGGGGGCTCCTGGAACGTGCGTCTCCGGACGCGCAGCGGGCGCGCTTCAGGCTGGAAGCGCCGAGACCCCCAGAGTGGGAGACGGGATAGGATGATCAGCCTCTCCCCTCCTCTCCTTCTGCCATTCTCACTTACTTATACAACAAACGCATAGGAAAGCATCTCACCAACATAGAACAACGAAAACATTCCTCCATTATTAAGTTATAGACATTCTTGTATAATATTTGGAAAACACTTACACGCAACTTTCAAAAGAAAAGAAAATCAAAACCACTCACGGGACCTGAGTCCCCACTTTTTTTCAAAGACCTTCAGCTTTTTGGGGGGACCAGCTCTTGGGCCTTGGCATCTCCCTGAGGAAAGGGCATGGGACGCGGAGAATATTACTGATATCTGAGCTTGATTGTGGTAATGGGAAAAGTGGGGAACTTTAGAAGAAAGTTGACTAAGTAGCAGAGACGTGCGCATGTGCCCAATCTATTGCATAATGCTTTGCCCCCCGGATTTGTCACATTGCTCTATGTGAATTGACAGTTCATTTGAGTCCACATTTAGATTAAGAAGGAGGTTCCAGCTCCATTAAGGAAGGACCTTGTCAATAACCACAGCTGTCATGTATGGTCCAGGTGGTGGGGACTTTGCTGAGTTCACACAGTTGCTTAAATTCAGCCGTGACTCTGATTTCCAATCACCAGGAAAAATCCCTCTGCTTTCTCTGGCCAGTTTCACACAATCATCAGGTGAGCCGAGGATCCATCGGAGGAAGGCATTATCTGTATCCAGAGGAAATAGCCAAGGATATTCAGGTAGGACCTGCTTTTGATAGGTTATTGGAAAATGATTTGTTTGGAAAATAAAGCTCACTTAGAAGACATCAGAGGGACTCATTGCTGTCGTCTTAAATCTCTGAGGGTGAGACAGCTCCTGTGTGGTTTCGGTCTTTCTGGTAGTTGAAAGGAACACTTATTATTCATGCGTTCACGCATGCCTGCCTGCATTCGCTGAATGTTTATTGCGCTCCTACCATATGCCACACACTGTTCTAGTGGCTTGGGATGCAATGAAGAACAACCCATGCAAAGATCCCTGCCCGCAATAGCTTACATTTTGGTGGGAAAGACAAACGTTGAACAATCAACATCATAGTTAAGAAAACTTTATTATATTAGAAGGTGATAAGGACTCTGGGAAAGCGGGAGGAAAAAAAGGTTAAGAGTTTGTGCCCTACTATTAACAGTCACTGACGGCCAAAATTTTTTTTAGAAATAAGGTGGGTTACACACACACACACGCACACACACACACATATATATATAGAGAGAGAGTAAATCTTAATAAACAAAATGAATAACAAAAATACGTTAATAATATAAATATAAATAAATAACATAAAATTTAATATATAAAAACATACTACATTGCAAGAGGTTTTCCTCTGATTACTCAATAATCTATTTCCAGAGCATAGTATACTTTATCAATTATTCACTCACTTTCCCATTGTAGTGGTATTGAATCTAATACTTTGCTTCCCACTTAATTCAGGAAAACCTTATTGAAACATTCTGGGTGCTGGAGTGGGGACAAAGGTGAGCAAGATGGTCTCTGTCCTTTGGGACCTCCTGGGAGAAAATGCCCAGATAAGTCTACAAATGATTAGAAGTTAGAATATGACCAGCACTGTAGGAAAGAGATATACAAGGGGTCAAAGAAGGGGAGAGGATTCTGGATCAGGGTCAGACACAGTGTGGATATGAGCTGGCATTTGAAGGGCCAGTAGGATTTTAACAAGGGAATATGGTGGGAATGCCTCACCTACAGCGAGAACAGCAAACATAAAACAAGAGGCCAGGCACGGTGGCTCACGCCTGTAATCCTAGCACTTTGGGAGGCCAAGGCAGGCGGATCGCTTCAGCCCAGGCATGTTGAGCCTGGGCAACATGGTGAAACCCCGTCTCTACTAAAAATACAAAAATTAGCCAGGCATAGTGGCATGCACCTGTAAACCCAACTACTTAGGAGGCTGAGGCAGGAGAATCACTTGAACCCAGGAGGCGGAGGAGGAGATTGTAGTAAGTCAAGATTGCGCCACTGCACTCCAGCCTGAGCGACAGAGCGAGGCTTGGTCTCTAAAATAAAATAAAATAAAGCAAGAGCTAGGAAGGCCGGGGGCTGATTCCATGCTGCACAAAGACCTGGGATATATACTCAGGGTAGATTCCATCATTCTCACTGTTCAGGTGAGGAAACTGAGGCTCCCCAGATTTATGTCATTTGCTGAAGATGAGAGTCCTTCCTTCCCTCCTGATGTGTGACTTCAGCTGTCATTCATTATCCATCCCCAAACGCCCACCCATGTTTTCATATTGAGTTTGATGGAGTCTCCTCACCAGCTCGCTGGCCTGACTCTCTGAGTATTCAGTGTTTATATTTCCATCCTTCACACCCCAGACTCTCTCTCCATCACCCATAGAGAGGTCTGGGAAGCTCCTGATAAAAGCACCAGACTCAAGCCACACCCCACATCCCACTGGGAGGTGGCAGAAAACACTTTCCTAATCAGAGAGGACAGTCTGATTCTGGGCCTCTGGACGGTTGCATTCTGATTCCTTGAGCGACCCTGGCCACCTTAGTGCCCACTGACTCTGGGGATAGGGGAAGGATAGAAGACCAGACAAAGCCAGCCAAGTGTCTGGAAGCATCTGGTGGCCCTGGGTGGCTTCTTTTCTGCTAGGAGGGAAACATGTTTCCAAAATTTGGACATAGTGTTGTGATAAAGATGAAAACAATAGACAGTTGGTTCCAAGGACAATTGACTCAGAATTCTTGGCTCAATAAGATCATATTCACCAAAATGAGGCTTATCCATCATTGCTTTTACCCTAATTCTGCTTCTTAAACCAAATGAGGCCAAATGATGATGTTAAGACTGGATGCTCTTTCGAAGAAATGCATAAGGAGTCCTGTCGAGCGTGATAAAAAAAACCCAGAGTCAACCTAGGGAAGTAAGTTAAGGAGCCCTCTAGTTTATCTAGGATTGACCTGGGGCTGGAACCCAGATTCCTGAGCTCTGACTCCGACATTCCTGTCTCCTCTACTCACCCCTAGAATCTATTCCTTTTAGAAGAAAGCTTGGAGTCAGCCACAAGAACCTTACCCAGTCACTAAAGGCTTAAGAAAGAATGATCAGGAACTGGGGGAATTTGCTAATAATAACAAAAGAATGAGAGGGGTGCACTCAGGGCAGGGGGCTTGAAGAACGGCTCCTCTGTTTACGACACACTCAACAGGGGTCTGAGGTCACAGTGATGAGAGGCCCAAACTTGTGGCCTCCCCGTGAACAAATGCCCTACACATCTCCCGTGCAGGATCAATGGGACAGGGCTCAATATTGGGAGGAAGGCTGTAGTATTTACTTGGCAAGCCTGCTGTCTACAGCCTGCCCAGTTTATGCATGGGTAGGCCACAGTTGGTCTTAGAAATAAAGGCTTTGGAAAATTAAAAAAAAGAAAGAATGAGAGTTTCCCATGCTGGGAAAGCTTCTGTTCTGAAAGCTTGCAGGCTGTTATCAGTGCTGATAGGCGACACAGCCGGAGCACGTGGGAGAAGTCAGAAGAGGTGGTGTGTGCCCAGAGCAGCGAGGCGCCACCCACTGCCCTCTTCTCCCCTGGGTTCAGCTGGGGGCCTTACGGAACTCCAGGGTGCTGGAGGGCCCGTTGGTCTCCATTTGCAGGTGTCTCGCTCAGCGCAGCTGCCCAGAGTCCTGTGTCCTGAGTGATTTCCAGTAGATTAGCAGCTCTGGGTCTAAGCTTTTAAGAAAACAAAAAATTGCACTACCCTTCAGTAGGGGCAGCATTCACATCTCACACCCAGGCAGAAGCAGAAACGGCCAGGAATCCACCTCACTTTCTGGGCCCGAC
The DNA here is from genome assembly GCF_029289425.2 of Pan paniscus. NCBI lineage: Eukaryota > Metazoa > Chordata > Mammalia > Primates > Hominidae > Pan > Pan paniscus. Next base: position 30,578,940 of record NC_073271.2, on the reverse strand, counting down.
AAGGCCACAGTTTGAGAATGTTCAGCACAGGCCAAGCATCAGATGGATTTTGAACATCTCTGGCTCCTACCATTTCTGCCTCCACCATCCCTTTACTCACTGTGCAAGCTACAAAAGCTGAGGGGACAGGAACAAGGATGATTTCTGATGGCATATTTAGGTAAGAAGCCAACCCCCATTTGCATGGATCCAATGCTACCTGATAAAAGTGGCCTATTCCTCAGCTATTTTGAGCCTGCTTCCTCTGTACAAGATCCTGGGAATTGCTCTTTTCTATACTAATAATATCTGAGTCAATTGCTAAGAGATGACATTTTAGATATATTTTTGGTTGGTTGTTTTTGTTTCTATTTTTTTTTTTTTTAAGTTCCAGGGAACATGTGCAGGTTGTGCGGGTTTGTTACAGACATAAACATGTGCCATGATGGTTTGCGGCACCTGTCAACCCATCATCTAGGTGTTAAGCCCAGCATGCATTAGCTCTTTTCCCTAATGCTCTTCCCCACCCACCTTCCCCCGACAAGCCCCAGTGTGTGTTGTTCCCCTCCCTGTGTCCATGTGTTCTCATTGTTCAGCTCCCACTTATAAGTGAGAATATGCGGTGTTTGGTTCTCTGCTCCTGCGTTAGTTTGCTGAGGATATGTATTTCTGATAGGAGAGATTACTTTTGGCAAGCCATCTCATCTCTAAGGAGCCCCGTTTTCTGAAAATTCAGATTGTTGGATCAGTTGCTCTCCCACTCTGTTTGAGTCCAACTGTCTGAAAGTGCAGCCACAGGGCATGTGGGTGCTTTGGCATCACGTATAATAGAAATGAACCTAGAGAATCTGATATAAAATCCCAAATGACATGCAGATCCAGACTGTCATTTACACCATGCTGACTATTACGAAGACATTGCCAAACTCATTTTGAGACTCGTTACACAAAAATACCATGGCGACCCAGCCTAGCAGGCATTGGGGGTATGGAGGACATTTAGCAAAAGCAATGCAATAAATTACATGTGAAGTTTTAAAAAAATTCTTTAAAAATATAGGGTTGTTATTTGAAAGGCAGTTAATTAGCTGGACTTAAGCTCTGACAGGAGAATTGTAATTGAAGGCACCAGCGTGCCTGAGAATGGGGACAGCTGAGGTTACACTGAAGACTGGAGAGTTTCTTTCTGCAATTTCTCTTCAGGCTGTATCAGAGGCAAACAAGGCCAAAAAAGAAAATGTAAAAAACAAACAAGATTTGAAAAACAGTCAGTGAAATCATATTTCTATATTTTTGCAAAATTCTTCCAGGTACCCTGCAGCACAAAAGGCCATTGGTCATTTTCCTAGGGTCCCACACCACAGCCCAGTGGTTCTCAATCTTGGCTACAAATTAGGATCATTTGGGAGGTTTCTAAAAAGTCTGAGTCAGGCAGGAACCCAGACCAAAGACATTAAAATCTCTAGGGGTGAGATCCAGGAACCATTATTTTCTAAAAGCTCCCCCGGTGATTCCGATAGATCACCAAGCAGGGCCTCCAGACCAGCAGTATTAGCACCACGTGGGAATGTGTTAGGAATGCAGATTCCCAGGCCCGCTCCAGTTCTACCGAATCAGAAACTCTGTAAATAGAGCCCAGCAATCTGCATTTTTTTTTTTGAGACAGAGTCTCGCTCTGTCACCCAGGCAGGAGTGCAATGGCACAATCTTGGCTCACTGCAACCTCCGCCTCCTGGGTTCAAGTGATTCTCCTGCCTCAGCCTCCCAAATAGCTGGGAATACAGGTGCCCGCCACCACGCCTGTCTTATTTTTGTATTTTTAGTAGAGACGGGGTTTCAGTATGTTGGCCAGGCTGGTGTCAAACTCCTGACATCAAGTGATCCACCTGCTTTGGCCTCCCAAAGTGCTGGGATTACAGGAGCAATCTGCATTTTAACAAGGTCATTCTAAAGTATTCTAAAGAACAAGGCTGAGGATGGTTTGGGCTTGGGAGGTTTTCAAAGCAGATGTTTTTGGTTGCTTCTTTGGACATAAGAAAGTCCATCTGGATCTAAGTAACAAGCCTTCTCAGTGAACTCACTATTATGAATTAATTGCAGATGTAACTCTTAATTTGCTGTATGGATTTATCAGTTTTAAACCAATTAACATGTGGATCTTCAAATGTCGCCTGCCATAATTCTACCCTCACATGGTCATGAAGTTGGAAAGACTCTCTAACAGTGATTGGTGGCAGAATTATTTGCCAATTGTGATCATTCTGGGTTTTTGGAAATTACATCATAGTATCAGGTCCAGGTCTGTCTGTTTCCTGGGGCAGGGTTTTATGCATTCATAAGTGGTTTCGGGTCATTTAAAAAGAAATGGTTGAGCGTTGAGTTTGGATCTGTTACCAAACAATTCCTGCCTACCCCGATGGTTAGAATGGGGCTAAGTGCTAGTTTTGCACAAGAACAAGGACCTGAATCTCTTGAGCCCAGGCAGCTTAACCCCTGACAGATCTCTGCACAGACTCAAAAGCTTAGAAACCAGGAAAGACCACAATCTTTGATTCTCATTCATGTCTGATCTCTCCACAAAGTAGAGAAGAGAGCCGCCATGGTCAGCCACAGGGAAGCCAAGCCTAAACCCCCAAAGCCCCAAATCCTTGGGCAGCAATTTCTTAATGAGGTAGAAAAACCAATAAACTCCTACCCAGGACCACTGAGTGTGCACCTGCCATGTGCCACATGCTGTCAGCCACTCTACACACCTGCTCAGTGATTCAACAGCCCGCAAATGTCAGTGGTGTTTCTCGCTACTTTGGAAAGAAAAAAAAAACTTGACTGAACAATTCTAAGGAACCTGTCCAGGATCATGTGGCCAGGAAGCAGCAAAGCTAGAATCCAAACCTGGGGTGGCCGTGGAATCCCAAAATCTGAGCTCTTTCTGCTCCTCACTCCTGCCTTCTGAGACTGTGGTTCAGGGTGGGAGATGACTGCCCTTCTGGAAAAGGGAGTCAGTTAGAGCTTTGGAGCCAGCTCATTGGCATCTGTTCATTGGAGTAAGCAGGTTATAAAGAGTCAAGCCCCACTGGTCAAAAGGTATTAAGTTCTGGTGGCATCTATTCGATAAACATTCATGGGCAGCTCCTGTGTTGTTGCATGCCCAGCACCAGGCTGGATGGCAGGGCAGGGATGGGATAAGGGGCCTGGAGATCCTGACCATGATGAGGTTAGCAGGGGTCATGGTGTGCACAGTGCTGACCCAGCCCCATGTATCAGAGCAGGCTTCAGGAAGGAGGTGAGAGCTGGGCTGAATTTTAAGCATGAGTAGGCATTGCTGAGAAGTTTCATGGGCCAACAAGAAGGCGCAGTCTGAGCTGGAGACGCACAATCTGTAGAGGCTCTGGGGCCAGCAGGGACCATGGAGCATAGGGTCTGGGCACAGTGGCAACAGTGGAATTGGAGAGGGATGCATAGACTCTCAAATTTAGGGCCTGCATCCATGCAGAAGACCAGGAGTTTCACCCTGAAGGCAGGGAGGAGCCAAGGAAGGCCTTCGAGATGGGAACTGCCATGATGAGACTGCAGTCATCAGTGAGAGTGATGCAGATTTTGGAGTGAGTGGTGTTGCCACTCAGCTCAATGAGGCAGGGGCCAGTCTCTGACAGGACAGGGTGGAGTGTTAACTTTAAGGAGCCTGGGGATGGCCAAAGGGAACCATCTCCTTAGCAGGTCACTGGACGCATGGCTCTGGAGCTTAAAGAGAGCCCTGGGTCATGGCCATGCAGGTGAGCCTGGAGCAGGTGCAGTCACCCTGGGAGAGAGGAGAGTAGGAAGAGAAGAGAGCAGGTAACAGAACTCTGAGACACAGCCACAGTTCAGAGATGGGTAGAGGAAGAGGGACCTCGGAAAGGTGCCAGATGTCTTCAGCTGGTGCTGGGTTCAGGGTATGTTTTACAATTAAACCAATTCAATGAAGAAATAGCTCTGGGTCTAAGCTGGAGAGGAGCTAGGTTTCTGAGGTTATTTGTCCTACACAAGATGATGTGCAATGTCACAGTCCCCATCCTGGCTGGGAAAGACAGCGCCGTCCCGGCAAGTGTTGGAATTTGTCTTTCCATAGCGATTCTGGCCATAAACTGTCTTCCCAAATACATCCTTCACCTGTAGTTACAACAGTCCCCCCGAGGCCATGTTCTACTCCAGGCCATGTTCTACTCAGCTACTTTAAGCTCCTAAGAAGTGAGCAGGGGACAAGCAGGGTGGCTCATGCCTGTAATCCCAGCTATTTGGGGGGCCGAGGTGGGCGGATCCTGTAAGCCCAGGAGTTCACGACCAGCCTCGGCAACATAGGGCAACCTCACCTCTGCAAAAAATACGAAAATTAGCCAGTCATGGTGGTGCATACCTATAGTCCCATCTACTCTGGTGGTTAGGGTAGGAGGATCACCTGAGTCCAGGAGGTTGAGGCTGCAGTGAGCCAAGATTGTGCCACTGTACTCCAGCCTGAGTGACAGAGTGAGACCCTGTCTCAATAAAACAGAAAAAGAAAGAACTGAGTGGGAGCACTTACGTGTGATAAGCTCCCAGTGGCCCCCTCTGGCTTGAGTTTGGAATGTGACATCAACAACTTGGCCTCGGGGCTTTTGTTTCCCAGCAGGAACTGGGGGTAGAGGCTGGCATTTGCTCAAACCTAAATAAATAATTAAATAAATAAAAACAAGACCTGTTTTTTTTCAGCTTACCAATGATCTCAAGGTCACCTAGATGGGGTTTCCACAGCAAACCAAACCCCTGACAGAATCTTACAGCTACTTGGAGACAATTTTTCCAATTCCCAGGCCCACTCTGAGTATACAGGGACAGTGATATCAAGATTAAACGATAGGGAAAATGTCACTTTCTGCATAGCCAGAGAGTAGTGAATGGAAATAAAAGGCAATCCATGTGCCATTGCTCAATCAAGAGAGGGCATTGTGTAGACCCAAGACGGCACATACCATGGACTAGGGAGCATGTGAGCTCACCCCTCTCACCTGAGGTTTTAAGATTGCGTACGTGTGTGTGCCTATGTGTGGGCAGGGAGGGAAAAACATAGCACAAGCTACAACACTGGCCTCTTCGAGGGGAGCTGTCTGTGAAATCTCCCTAGACATTCTGAAGTCCACCATGTGACAGTGTAGATTTTTCATTCAGATGAATGTAACTGTTCATAGAGAGATGCTCCGTGGTGAAATAGACCACCAATTGCACGTTGCCTCCAAGGGCAACCAGTCTGACTGGTCTTGCATAAGCTTCCAGGAACTAGTTGTATGAGATGCGTGATTTTTTTTAGGTCCATAGGAGGTCAAGGATGGGGATATTTGTCTCCCCCTTGTTTATGGAGTCAGCAGCCACAGCAGTGTCCATCTCTGGGGGAGAAGGCAGAGAAAAGAAGTGGGTATTTACCATGGGTTGTATACAACCATTGGAAGCAAGGGAATGCACACACCCAGCACCACAAGCGAGCCACAAAAGCACAGTCATGAGGAAAAAGAAGGAGACTGAATGAGTTGGATGACCTGATACCATTTAGGTAAACCAAAATGCACACATGCGACCCCATACGCCACAATATGCAGCAATGCATATTAAAGAAGCTCATTCTGATGGTCACCTATAGGGATGGAGATTGGAGTGGCGGATGGAAATAGAAGGGAATCAGTGTATCCATTCATCTATCAAGAGAAGGCATTGCACAGACCCAAGATGGCACACGCCATGGCCTGTGGAATGTCAGCTCACCCCTCTCACCTGAGATTTTAAAATTGCATACGTGTGTGTGCGTACGTGTGGGTTTTGGCCAATACGTACTTTTTGATTTGGGGTTGCATTTTTCCTTTAAGAGGTGTGCCTGGGAAGTTCAAGCTGCAGCAGTGGAACCTTAATGCCCAGGATGATCCTGTCTAACACCACAGCGGTGACGCCCTTTCTGACCAAGCTGTGGCAGGAGACAGTTCAGCAGGGTGGCAACATGTCGGGCCTGGCCCGCAGGTCCCCCCGCAGCGATGATGGCAAGCTGGAGGCCCTCTACGTCCTCATGGTACTGGGATTCTTCGGCTTCTTCACCCTGGGCATCATGCTGAGCTACATCCGCTCCAAGAAGCTGGAGCACTCGAACGACCCGTTCAACGTCTACATCGAGTCTGATGCCTGGCAAGAGAAGGACAAGGCCTACGTCCAGGCCCGGGTCCTGGAGAGCTACAGGGCATGCTATGTCGTTGAAAACCATCTGGCCGTAGAACAACCCAACACACACCTTCCTGAGATGAAGCCTTCCCCATGAACCCCACCACTGGCTAAAACTGGACACATCCTGCCTGGCAACCTGATTTTCTAATCACATTCCTCTCATACTCTTTATTGTGATGGATACCACTGGATTTCTTTTTGGCTGTTGTAAGGGGTGAGGGGTGGATTAATGACACTGTTTCACTGTTTCTCTAAAATCACATTCTTTTGTGATAGACTGTCAGTGGTTCCCCCGTATCTGTCCCTGCCTTGCTAAATTTAGCAGAATCCCTGAGGACATGGCCTCTGAGAATAGCAGCTGCATTTCCCAGACTCCCTTGCAGCTAGCAAGGTTGTGTGACTAAGCCCTGGCCAGTAGGCATGGAAGTGAAGACTGTAATGTCCAAGTAATCCTTGGAAAGAAAAGAACATGCCCTTAACTAACCTTGTCCTGCTTCCCAGTGGCTGGATGTGGAGGAGGTGGAGAGCAGTTATGAGTCTGGGAAAGAAAGGGGCACTCAAAGAGCCACACACATCTGGGCCTGGGTGATGTGGATCCTCCTTACCACCCACCAGGCCAGATTTACAGGAGAGAGAAATCCACTCCACTCTTCCTTAAGCCACTGTTATTCTGATCTCTGTTAAGGTTGCAGAATCAATGCCCTTACTGATACACCTACCTTATAGGACTGAACCTAAAGGCATGACATTTCCATACTTGTCACAAGTACACACCGATTCTGCCCTTGTCACTTCTGTGCTCACTCTTGTGGCTCTATCCTCCTCCTGCCCTTCCGCCTTCCACTCCTCCCTTGCACCCATCCTGCACACATCTCCCTGAAAACACACAGGCACATACACTCATATACATAGACACACATACACACCTCAATCTAGAAAGAACTTGCTTTGTACAGGGCTGAGATGGAGGAGAAAAAAATGCCCCCTTCAGAATGCATACCAAGGGGAAGGTGCTCGGTCACTGTGGGAGCAGGGAAAGGTGCCCCCACTCCCTGAGAGCCAGGGGAAGGAGTGGCTCTGGGCAGAGAGGGACACATAGCACTGGGGTGGCAGGTCCTTTTGAGGTGATGGGCCGGTTTTGTGAGATGAATTGTATCCCCCAAAAAGACAGATACCTTCAATGTGACCTAATTGGGAAATAGAGTCTTTGCAGATGATCTAGTTGAGATGATCACCATTGGGGTGGGCCCTTACCCAATATGACTGGAGTCCTTATCGGAAGAGGGAAATTCGGACACAGATGCATAGGGAGGACACCATGCCGTGACAGAGGCAGAGGGTGCAGTGACACAGCCACAAACCAAGGAAGGCCAAGGATGGATGCACATCCCCATCCCAAGAAGCCGGGAAGAAGCCAGGAAGGCTCCTCTCCCACAGGTTTCAGAGGAAGCACAGCTCTGCTTGAATTCAAACTTTTGGCCTCCAGAACTGTGAGTCAGTGAGTATCTGTTGTTGAAGCCACCCAGCTTGGGATACTCTGGCAGCCTACTGCCATACAGTATTGGGATACTATAGTGAGCCCATGCAGCACCTCTCACCCACCCAGAGATGGAGCTGCTCTGCCTTCCAGCGGGGCACCCAGAGGGGTTGCCCCAGCAGATAGAGAGGGCCTCCATTCTGCCACCTGCCTTGAAAGGGTCTCCAGCTGCCATATGTAGCATCGGAGTCCTCTGCAATGCGACATCCTGAAAGCTCAGCTGCCTGGGCATTCCTGAAGAGTATGGAATATTTAAATGAAACATATTTTTTTAAAACATGCACATAAGATAAAAGCAGCCCGTGTGCATCTTGGGCCATCCTCAAATGGACAGACTTGGTCTTGTGAGGTTCCAGTCCTTGTTTCACATAATAAACACTGGCATGGCTCAGCCCCTGAGTTACCACAGTCCTTGAGATGAGTGGTTCTTTGGGTTACAAAGTCCTCTGAAAGTCTAGTGAGAGCTGTGATCTTTGCCCCACCCAAATAATGCATATGGACACCACACCTTGCCTACCGTGTCCAGGATTCATGACCAGTAGCAGCCCAGCTATGCCTGCCACGTCTCACGGCCCCTGTGTAAGCCAGACCCTTCTTAGGCAGTTGCATATTCCCAGACTGAGGCAGGGCAGGTTTGCAGAGAGAGACCCAGAGTGCACGTGACCCGCAGTGTGATCCCTGGCACACACTGACTTTGATATTCCAGGCACACGGACTAGCTTTTTATCACCACTTCATTTTCCCCACTAAGATTCCTGTGCCTTCTAAGGCAGAGGGAGATCCCTATGGCGTTAGTCTTCCCAGGCCTTAAAGGGCCCTTGTCTTCACTCACAAACCTCTTATCTCTTCTTCTCCTTCCTCTACATTTTAAAGGGGGAGAGGGAAAAGTAACCGGGAGACAAATTGAGCCACGTATTTTCAGACACTTGTTACCATATTTTAAAATCTGGCTTCACATACACAGAGTCTTTGCTATGCACCATGTACTGTTCTAAGCTTCTTAAAAATAGAATCTCAATTATTATTTTGCAGGCAATACTCTATGCATTCATTAGCTAGGACAACAATGCATTTGCAGTATTGAGATTTCGTTAAAAAATTAAAGCCATTTACTATGATCTGTGATGTGTGTTCTTAATATCACTATGATACTTCTAGAAGATGGTTATCAGTTCTTGCAATGCTTTGATGAGGCAGCCCCACGGACTTGGGAATAAGGAAAGTAAGATTGCATGTGGATAATTAAACTCTGCCATCAACACACAGCGTGTCAGAACAGAGAGATGTGGGTCCCTCTGATGTCTGCAGATAGAAAGCAAGTGAAGCCCTAGGTGGAGACAATGGCGAACTGTGGCACCTCCTGCCTTGTAAAGGGGAGGCTGCTGTCAACTCCTCGCATTTGCAGCCAGCAGCAAATGTGGGCACAGTCTAGACGGAGCAGGGAATGTGGACACCATCTAGACAGAGCAGGGAGTGTGGGCACCATCTGGATGGAGCAGGGAATGTGGGCACTGTCTAGACAGAGCAAGGAATGTGAGCACCGTCCAGACAGAGCAGGGAATGTGGGCACCGTCCGGACGGAGCAGGGAATGTGGGCACCGTCTGGACAGAGCAGGGAATGTGGGCACCGTCCGGATGGAGCAGGGAATGTGGGCACTGTCTAGACAGAGCAGGGAATGTGGGCACTGTCTGGATGGAGCAGGAAATGTGGGCACCGTCCAGACACAGCAGGGAATGTGGGCACCTTCCAGACGGAGGAGGGAATGTGGGCACTGTCCGGACAGATCAGGGAATGTGGGCACCGTCCGGACAGAGCAGGGAATGTGGGCACCGTCTGGACAGAGCAGGGAATGTGGGCACCATCCGGATGGAGCAGGGAATGTAGGCACTGTCCGGACAGATCAGGGAATGTGGGCACCATCTAGACACAGCAGGGAATGTGGGCACCATCTAGACAGAGCAGGGAATGCGGGCACCATCCGGACGAACTTCTGGGTATTGTTGGAGAAGCTGTGAACTCTTCTAATGTTTGCACATTGGCAACTAATTTACTTTTTAAAACTCGAGTGGGTCAAACGAAATATAACCCTGAGGTGGATTCTTCCCAGAGACCACTGATTAACTGCCTGTGCTTTACAGAAAAAGAATAGCTCCCAGGCAGGCCCATGCCACACCTGACAGAAGCATAAACAGACTCAGGGCTAGGGCGTGGTGGCTCACGCCTGTAATCCCAACACTTTGGGAGGCCTAGGCAGGTGGATCACCTGAGGTCAGGAGTTTGAGACCAGCCTGGCCAACACGGCGAAACCCCATTTCTACTAAAAGTGCAAAAATTAGCTGGGTGTGGTGGTGGGTGCCTGTAATCCCAGCCACTTGGGAGCCTGAGGTGGGAGAATCGCTTGAACCCGGGAGGTGGAGGTTGCAGTGAGCCAAGAGTGTGCCACTGCACTCCAGCCTGGGCAACAGAGCAAGACTCCATTTCAAAAAAAAATAGAAAGAAGGAAAAAGAAAAAGAAAAGAAAGAAAGAAAGAAGGAAGGAAGGAAGGAAGGAAGGAAGGAAAAGAGGAAAAGAAAGAAAAAAGAAAAGAAGAGAAGAGAAAAGAAAAGGAAAGAAAAGAGGAACTCTGCCCAGCCATGTTGGCAGGAACAGGCATGTCCTCGAGTGTGGTCCTGGGGCCAAGGGACCCAGAGGTCCCAGCCTCATGATGAAAGGCTGCATCAGGCTGTCCTCACCTGACACTGTGAGAACATCCCATTAATCTGATCCTCTCATTCAGATTCTGGATTCCATAATCTTTGCATCTCCAGGCCAGGCCGTGTGAGCACAGAATAATACATGTGGCTGTCTTGAGAGCGTGCCCTATCTAAAATCCACATCAGTGTATGACTTCTCTATGGGCGCAAATGAGATGTAAACACTAGATCAGGTGAGGAGAGATAAGTAAAGGCTACCAGTGCTTGAAGACAAAAGAAATGGACATAAAGCTATGAATGGGTAGATAGGGGCTGGTACTTTTTTTTTTTTTTTTTTTGAGATAGGGTCTGGCTCTCTCACCCAGGCTGGAGTACAGTGGTGCAATCATAGCTCACTGCAGCCTCGACCTCCCAGACTCAAGCCAGACTCCCACTCTCCCAGACTCAAACTATCCTCCCACCTTAGCCTCCTGAGTAGCTGGGACTATAGACGCAAACCACCATGCCCAGGTAATTTTTTCTGGGGTCGGGATGGAGGGCTGAGTTTCACTCTGTTGCCCAGGCTGGAGTGCAGTGGTGTAATCTCGGCTCGCTGCAACCTCTGCCTCCCAGATTCAACCAATTCTGCTGTCTCAGCCTCCCGAGTAACTGGGATTACAGGTGCCCACCACCACACCCAGCTAATTTTTGTATTTTTAGTAGAAACGGGGTTTCACCATGCTGACCAGGCTGGTCTCGAACTCCTGTCCTCAGGTGATCCACCCGCCTTGGCCTCCCAAAGTTCTGGGATGACAGGCCTGAGCCACCATGAGTGGCGCCCAGCTAATTTTTAAATTTTTTGTAGAGATGGGGTCTCACTATGTTGCCCAGGCTGGTCTCCAATGTCTGGGCTCCAACGATCCTCTCACCTTGGCCTCCCAAAGTGCTGGGGTTACAGGCATGAGCCACTGCACCCAGCTTCTGGTAAAGTCTTTGAGTAAACAGAATAATTGCATAAATAAAACAAATCTTAATAAAAAATGAGTCAGGAGATTTAAAGCAATTGGCTCCTCAAGCACATTGGTCTGTCTATTTACCTGAGGTCAGTAAAGCAGTAGCCAAGTTATCACAGATATTCCCCCAAAATACTGGAATTTGTTGATCTGCAGGTGCAGTGGAAGGCAGTCTGGGTGCTGCTGCCCCCTGGTGGTCACTTTGAGGATATTGCTCAATGCACAGGGAACCCTAAGGACCGGGCAGCCAGGCAGGTGCCCGCTGGGGCTGGGTAAGGGGCTCTGAGTGCCTTTAGATGCCCTTGGGAGGCTACACTTCTATTCAGCCATCAAGTTCAGGGAGACGGGACCCATCGTGGGCACGACTATGAAATGGGAGGATGGATGCTGAGAAAGAGAAGCATTCTTCCAGAAGTTCCTTGCAAGGTAGCTCCTCTGAACAAAGGCCCTGGAGTCACAGCTCTAAATCCCTGAGAAGTTGCTAGGACCCCCTTCTCCCTTCCTTTGGGCAGGAACCTGTTTAGCTCCCTCCCCTATCCCAGGAATATTCAGCACCTGGAAAATAATCTCTCCCCCAGACCTAAGTCCCTTTTGGTTTCAGGCCTGTGATCACTCATGCTATGCATGGAGAAGAGGTTCCACCTCCTAGGTATCCCTAGACTCAGATCTTTTTATCGCCTTCTATTCACCCCATTCGTGAGGGAAGGAGTCCCACTCTAGGGCTGGACACACAACACCCAACACTGGATAGGTGAGACCCACGGCAATTTTCTGGTCACATATACTCATAGCCCAGGGGAAGGGCCACTGCAGGCCACGCAGGGCCACATGGGGTGGTGCTCAAGAGCAGAGTGAACAGCAGGGGTGTTGGACAGCAGGTTTGGTAGTAACAAGAGTGATATGGTTTGGCCGTGACCCCTTCCACATCTCATCTTGAATTGTAATTCCCATAATCCCCACATGTCGTGGGAGGGACCCAGTGGGAGGGGATTGAATCATGTGGGGGTTACCTCCGTGCTGTTCTCATGACAGTGAGTGAGTTCTCATGAGATCTGATGGATTTATAAGGGACTTTTCCCCCTTTTGCTCAGCACTTCTCCTTCCTGCCGCCACGTGAAGGAGGACATGTTTGCTTCCCCTTCTACCATGATTGTAAGTTTTCTGAGGCCTCCCAAGCCATGTGGAACTGTGAGTCAATTAAACTTCTTTTCTTTATAAATTACCCAGTCTTGGGTATCTTTATTAGCAGCGTGAGAACAGGCTAATACAGAGGGTGGAGTGGCCCCTGGTTTCTTCATGAGGTTGTTAAATAATTCCGCAGACTGGCAGGGAACTGAAGCCTGCTACTTGGCAACAAACAGGGGTGGTACCTGGTCCCTGGGATAAGAAGGGTTGCCCAGCTGGGAGACCCTATTTATGGGAGCAGAGGTGGGACAGGAGCTTGCATTTAGGCCACTTGAGGCCCTTCACATTTTACCACATGTCAAGGCAGCACGTAACATTGGCCTTGATTTTATGCTTTATGCCGCTGCTAGAGATGGCTGGGCAGGTTCTGCACTGAGTCCAGCACTGGGCCTTAGGGGATGAGCAGGGGGTGAAACCCAGCCCCGCTTCCCTAGCTGAGCCAGGGGCCCTGGAGTGGGGCAGTGGCTGCCTGGTAGGAGGAGTGCCTCTCCAGTTTGCTGGAAGGACACCATCTGGGCTCTTGGGCCTCTGCAGCCGCCTTGAACTCCCACATCCTTTCCTCCTCCAGCACCTGCCTCTGAGGGTGGATGAGGTCACCATTGCAGCCTCCCCAGGAGTAGGGAGAAAGGGACAATGAGAGGAATCAGTGGAGAAATTCCACACCTTCCGATGGCCTCGCACATCACGAAAGGGGGTGAGAACAAGGCAGCAGGAGCAGGAGGGCCTCCATCTTGGATGGGATTAAAAATCTAAGCTGCTTTTCTTCCGAGGCTCAGCGAATTAGGGTAGTAAGGTGAGTGTCCCAGTTCTTGTCTTGTCATAGAGAGGAGGAATGACAGAAGTTGCTGCTTGTCTCAGGCTTCCACAGAATGGAAGGCCAGGTCCCTGTCACGGCCCCGTCATGCCCCGGCCTGCTCATCCACTCCTCTGTCCCCACGTGGTGTCTCTCCCCTCATGCCAGACAATCCTCAGACACAAGCCCCCTCATGCAGTTTCACAGCAAGGAGATGGGCAGGTCCACTTCCAGTGGGTCAGGAAGGCTCCCCCAGCACCCGCGAAGGTGGGGCTCAGGTTCACTTGGCAATGAAAGGCCTGAGTTAATGTGAGGAATGGAGAATCCACAAGTTTGAGGGAAAACTGGGAGATGCAGAGAGAGGAACCCAGGCTTCAAGAGGACTTTCAAAACACAGCTTTTCTAGGAAAATTAAGTGGGTGATTATCTTATTTCCTGTGGCTGCCATAACCAATGACCACAAAAATCAGTGGCTTCAAACAACAGAAATGTAATCTCTCATGATTCTGGAGGCTGGAAGTCCAAAATTAAGGTACCAGCAGGGCCAGGCTTCCTCGTAGGCTCCATGCCTTCTGAGGATCCTTCCTGCCTCTCTCAACTGCAGGTGGCCGCTCGCATCCCTTGGCTTGTGGCTGCATCACTGTCTCCTCCACCTCCATCTTCACGTGGCCTTCTCTCCTGTGTGTCTGTATGCCCTTTCATGTCTCTTATAAAACATTTATCCAATTTTACCATAAGCTAATTAATATAAACAAGAGTTAAGTTCCTATGGCCTGTTTCTGGTCACAAAACATCACCAAACTTACAAAGACCTCAAACACTTCTAATACTAAACATTGAAATAAATGTGAGCCATACATACATTTAGGAAAGATTAATACAAACAAGTGAAAGCTGAGCACGGTGGCTCACGCCTGTAATCCCAGCACTTTGGGAGGCTGAGGCAGGCAGATCACCTGAGGTCAAGAGTTCAAGACCAGCCTGGCCAACGTGGCAAAATCCCAATTCTACTAAAAATACAAAAATTAGCTGGGCATGGTGGCGCATGCCTGTAGTCCCAGCTACTCAGTAGGCTGAGACACAGGAATCACTTGAACCCTGGAGGTGGAGGTTGCAGTGAGCCGAGTTAGTGCCACTGCACTTTAGCCTGGGCAACAGAGTGAGACTCTGTCACAAAAACAAACAAACAAACAACAACAACAACAAAAAACAAGCGAGAATATTATTGACTGGCTTATTCCACTTCAGAGCTGTGGATGGCAGAGCCCATCCCAGAGGCACAGGGTCAAGGCAGACACCAACCCTGGACAGGGTCCTCTTCCATCATAGGGCACACTCACCCACTTCCACACTCGCTCACACTGGGACCATGTAGACATGCCAGTTCACCTACCGTGCATAGCTTTGGGATGTGGGAGGAAACTGGAGGACCCAGAGGAAACCCACACAGACATGGGGAGAACGCACACCCTCCACAGAGACAGTGGCCTGGCTAGGAATTGACTTTTTTTTCTCATCAACTTCATAGCAAAATGATGTTGAACGAGATAGTGTCATCCAAGGACCTGCTGTATAATGACATGTATCCACCATCGTAGTAACATACAGAGCATTTTCGCTGCCCTTAAAGTCCTCTATGCTCTACCTGGTTATCCTCCCCACACCCGTCTCAACTGCTGGCAACCACTGATGTTTTCACCATAGTTTTGCCTTTTTCAGAATGTCACATAGTTAGAGTCATACAGTATGTAGCTTTTCATAAGGGCTTCTTTCACTCAGTCATATGCATTTCAGTTTCCTCCATGTCTTTTCATGTCTTGATAGCTCATTTCTTTTTAGCACTGAATAATATTCTACTGTGTGGATACACCACAGTTTATTTATCCATTCGCCTACTGATGGACATCTTGTTTGCTTCCAAGTTTGGGCAATAATAAATAAAGCTTGCTATGAGCATCTGTGTGCAAGTTTTTGTGTAGTTACAAGTTTTCAACTCCTTTGGGTAAATACCTAGGAATACAGTTGCTGGATCGTATGGTAAGAGTACACGTCGTTTTGTAAAGAGCTGCCAAACTGTGTTCCAAACTGGCTGCACTATTTTGCATTACCACCAGCAATGAATGCGGATAAAAAACGCCACATCCTTACCAGCATTTGGTGTTGTCAGTGTTCTGGGTTTTGGCCATTCCAATAGGTGTGTAGCCCACTGTATTCATCAGGTTTCTCTAGAGGGACAGAACTAATGGAATGAATATATGTATATGTATATATATATATATGTATATATATGTATATGTATATATGTATATATATGTATATATGTATATGTATATATGTATATGTGTATATATGTATATATGTATATGTGTATATATGTGTATATATGTATATGTGTATATATGTATGTGTATATATGTATATATATATATTCCAGTATATGTGTGTATACACACACACACACATATATACACACACACACACATAATATAAACAGGAGTCTATTAAGTATTAACTCACACAATCATAAGGTCCCACAATAGGCTGTCTGCAAGCTGAGAAGCCAGAAGAGCCAGTCTGATTCCAAAACTGAAGAATTTGGAGTCCGATGTTCCAGGGCGGGAAGCATCCAGCACAGGAGAAAGATAGAGGCTAGAAGGCTAGGCTTGTCTCTCCTTTTCACATTTTTCTGCCTGCTTGTATTCTAGCCGAGCTGGCAGCTGATTCGTTGGTGGCTACCCAGATGAAGGGTGGATCTGCCTTTCCCAGCCCACTGACTCAAATGTTGATCTCCTTTGGCAACACCCTCACAGACACACCCAGGATCAATACTTTGTATCCAATCAAGCTGGCACTCAGTATTAACCACCACACCCACCACCTGTTTTTGTAAATAAAGTGTTATTGGAACACGGACACACTCTTGGTTTCTATATTAATACTATTCATGGGTGCATTCATGCTGCAAAGGCCGAGTTGGGTCCTTGTGATAGAGAACGTATGGACCACACATCCAAAAATATTTACTACCTGTCTCTCTGCAGAAAAGAGTGTGCTGACCTCTGTTCTAGAATCATCCCGAAGTTTTCGACTATGTGGCTAAATGTGGTCCCTTTGGCCCCCTATGGCCTTACGGATGCACTTTCTGGGACACCCAAGCACAGGAGCCACGGGTTCCCACGCACCGTGGGAACTCCCTCAGTCAGACTGAGGCAGGCCCTGGCTCAACAGATGCCACGGTTCTTTGGGAGAATTTTGTCTAAATGTAAAATACCAGAATTTGTTTTTTTGTTTGTTTGTTTGTTTTTTAAAAAAGCTAACAAGTAACTATCACTAAGCCCAGAATTAAGCACTTACTTGTTTGACTGCTTTCATATACAATTGCTTACGTATGTGCATGTGTCAGATCCACAGATCTGACTGTTGTTATGCTTTCTAGCATACATAGCTCCCGTTCCGTACATAGCTCCCGGCTGCCTCATTGGCGCCCTCTATTGAAAACCCTTGGCCTAGACACCCGGGGAATCCGTCTGTGGGGGCTCCTTGGCGGTGGCCCCATTGTTATGGAAGCTTCTCGCCACAGGGGGGCAGAGCATCCATGGGTACTACGTAGCCCTGCGGTGCAAGAATCCCGCAGGTCCCAAAGTGACTTCGGAGCATGCTTCCAGAGCCTACAGGTCTACACCAGCAATGCCAGGGGTGCTGAAACAGAGGGAGACTGAATCACTGAATTTCACAGGGCTTTTTGGGTTAAAGTCAGGACAATTTGAACATGCAGTTTACTTCGCTGTCTGATTGTGAGCCAGCATGTTTCTTTTTTTCTTTTATTTTTTCTTCTAAAAAACTTTCCTTTTTTAAATTATGATGATTATTATTTTACAAACCTTGTGTTGAGAGCTGACTTTCAATAGATCGCAGAGAGGGAGAGCTTGTTTCTCTTATACAGGGGAACATTCCTGCAAGAAGATGCAAATCAGGCACATCAGGCACACAGATGGAAGTTAAAACCAATTTAATAAAATGTTTGAAGCGAGAATTGCAAACATACTCTCACAGAAACAGCTGATTCCCTGAAAGAGTTAATATGTTTGTTGTAAACTCTTGACACTTAAAAAAATTATTTACCTTTTCAATAGATAATAGACACATAGTAAAAATAAACAAATAAACCATTTTTTAAAATACTGCCTAGAAGTAATAAAGGGATTCTTATGTCTCCTTTCAGAAATATTTTATGCACATACAAGAATATCCAGCTTTTATATACAAATGATGGCACACGGCACACACCAATGGGCACCATACTTATTTTCCCCCTATTTAGCAATATATGGAAGATTGTTCTTTTGTTTTTTGAGACAAGGTCACGCTATGTTGCCCAGGCTGGAGTGCAGTGCAGTGGTGTGATACGGCTCACTGTGGCCTCAAACTCCTGGCTCAAGGCCTCCTGCCCTCTCAGCCTCTCAAGTAGCTGGGACTACAGGTGTGCACCACCATGCCTGTCTTTCCTTTTCTTTCCTTTCCTTTTCTTCCTTCCTTCCTTTTCCTTCCTTCCTTCCTTTCTTTCTTTCTTTTCTTTCTTTCTTCTCTTTTTTTTTTTTGAGTCTCACTCTGCTGCCCGGGCTGGAGTGCAATGGTGCAATCCCGGCTCACTGCAACCTCTGCCTCATGGGTTCAAGTGATTCTTCTGCCTCAGCCTCCTTAGTAGCTGGGACTACAGGCCCCTCGCCATCACCACACCCTGCTAATTTTTGTATTTTTAGTAGAGACAGGATTTCACCATGTTGGCCAGGCTGGTGTCGAACTCCTGACCTCAGGATCCACCCACCTCAGTCTCCCAAAGTGCTGGGATTACAGGTGTGAGCCACCACGCCCAGCCACTTCCTATTTCTTTCAATGCTTGCACAGGAGCCCATTGCATGGATCTTCATACTCTCTTTAATCAGTTCTCTCTCAATGAGCATTTATGTAGTTTCCAATCTTTTGCTGTTACAAACAATGGAGACAATGGGTCAATGACTATGCCCTGTAAACAGGCTCATACCTAAGTCCCCCAAATTCTTAGTAGATGAATGACTGAACAGAAGGTATATACGGTATACATCTTAATAATGCCAATTATCCTTAAGCATGCCAATAATAATAACTGACCTCTATGAGCTTCACCGTGTCAGACACCATTCTGACACTGCCTTAGATACATGAACTAAACTGTGGAGGAGGCTCTGCGAGTAGCCCCATTTTACAGTTGATCTTTACTCATCTACTGGTAGTTGAATGAAATCTCTTGATAATTTTAATTTGCATGTATATGATTATGAGTGAGGATGAGCATATTTCTATCTGTTTAAGGCATTTGTGGCAGGGCGCGGTGGTTCACACCTGTAATCCCAGCACTTTGGGAGGCAGAGGTGGGTGGATCACCTGAGGTCAGGAGTTCGAGAGCAGCCTGGCCAATGTGGTGAAACCCCCGTCTCTACTAAAAACAAAAATTAGCTGGGCATGGTGGCGGGTGCCTGTATTCCCAGCTACTCAGGAGGCTGAGGCAGGAGAATCGCTTGAACTCAGGAGGTGGAGGTTGCAGTGAGCCAAGATCGTACCACTGCCCTCCAGCCTGGGTGATAAAAGTGAGACTCCGTCTCAAAAAAAAAAAAAAAAAAAAAAAAAAAAAAAAGACATTTGTATATCATTTTCTGTGACTAGTTAGTTGTTCATGTCCTTTTTCTTTCTGCTGAGTTGCTGGTCTGTATTTTTTTCTTTCTTTTTTCTTTTTTTTTTTTGAGATTGAGTCTTGCTCTGTCACCCAGGCTGGAGGACAGTGGTGCAATTTCTGCACACTGAACTTCCACCTCCCAGGTTTGAGCGATTCTCACATCTCAGCCTTCCAAGTAGCTGGGATTACAGGTGTGCGCCACCATGCCCAGCTAATTTTTGTATTTTTGGTAGAGACGGGGTTTTGCCATGTTGGCCAGACTGATCTTGAACTCCTGACCTCAAGTGATCCCCCAGCCTCGAGCCACCATGCCCAGCCAGCTGGTCTGTTTCTTAATGTTAAAGTCTTTGACTATTAAAAAATTGGACAGCTTATTGTATGTGTTACAAATGTTTCCCCCATTATCATTGATCTCTTGACTTTTTGATAGCATTTTTTGCCATAAAGAAATGTCTAACTTTGTGTAGTTGGATTTATCAGTCTTTTTTTAATGATTTCTGACTTTTGTACCACACTTGGAAAGATTGCCACAGTCTGGGATTATAAAAATAAATCTCTCATGTTTGCTCTAGTTCTTTCATGGCTTTATTTAAACATATATATATATATAAAATCTTAGCCCCATCTGGAATGTATTTTGGTGTGTGTACAGCTCCAGTTTTACTCTTTCCCAGTCTACTCAATCGTCCCATTCATTTCTGAGATAACTAATCTTTTCTCCATTGATTTGAAATGTCCCCTTTATTTTATACTGTTTTCCTGAATGTTTTCAGTCTATTTCTGGATTTTATTCTGTTCCACTGATCTATCTGCCTGTTTATTTATTTATTTGTTTGTTTGTTTATTTTAATTTTGAGATAGAGTCTTGCTCTGTCGCCCAGGATGGAGTGCAGTGGTGCAATCTCGGCTTACTGCAACCTCTGCTTCCCAGGGTCCAGCAATTCTCCTGCCTCGGCCTGCCAAGTAGCTGGGACTACAGGTGTGTGCCACCATGCCTGGCTAATTTTTGTATTTTTAGTACAGACGAGGTTTCACCATGTTGGCCAGGCTGGTCTCGAACTCCTGACCTCGGGTGATCCACCAGCCTCGGCCTCGCAAAGTGCTGGGATTACAGGCATGAGTCACCATGCCCAGCCCCTTGTCTGCTTGTTTATATGCTAGGATCAAACACTTTTAATTTCTGTGGCTTTCCAAAATGTTTTAACATCTTTTGGTGATATTTTCTTTCATTACTTTTTCCCTGGAATTTCCTTGGCTATTTTTGCATATTCGATTTTCCATAAAGATATTAGCATCAACTTGTCTCTGTTAATTTCGATGAGGCAAAACCCTCAAGCTCTTTGTTTAAATAAGAAATCTAACATATTTGTTTATCCCCTGCCTCCTGTGAGAGAAGAGAGAAACCAAAGAAAGTTCGCAAAGGCTTATACCTTTGAGGAAACAGAGGTATCAATTTAAATATCTCTGCCAGAGCCAATCAGTCTGAATTTTAGCCTTTGGGGAAGTTAGGGTTGCTTTTCTTGGGCAGAGCATCAGCCTCTGAAATCCAGGGGATTTACTTCCTCCTTTGGTAAAATGACATAGGCAAGGATAGGTGTTTGCTTGTTTGTTTGTTTTGAGATAGAGTCTCACTCTTTTCACCCAGGCTGGAGTGCAGTGGCGCTATCTCGGCTCACTGCAACCTCCACGTCCCAGGTTCAAGCAATTCTCCTGCCTCAGCCTCCCAAGTAGGTGGGATTACAGGTGTGTGCCACCACCCAACTAATTTTTGTATTTTTAGTAGAGACGGGGTTTCACCTTGTTGGCCAGGCTGGTCTCGAACTCCTGACCTCAGGTGATCTGCCTGCCTTGGCCTCCCAAGTTGCTGAGATTACAGACGTGAGCCACTGCGCCCAGCCAAGAATAGGCGTTTATCACGCAGGATGCTATCTGCCACTCTCTGCAGCTGCAGGAAAAAAGGAACATTTTTTTCCTTTTAATTTTGCTGCAACTTTGCTGTGATTTTTCAAGCCTTAAAGCTGGAACTTTATTCATTGCTGCCGAGAAAAAGAAAGGCAGGTCTGAAAAGCACAAAATATGTCATTAGAAAGGAAAAGGGAAGAAGAAAATCACTAAATGGAATATTTGGCATTCAGTGTAGTCTGGAAAACAAAACAAAAACAGCACAACAACAACAAAACAAGGGAAATTTCCATTGGAATTATACTAAATTTATAGATTAATTCAGGAAGGATTGTCATCTTTATGCAGATGAGTCTTTCTACCCAAGACTAGGAAATATACTTGCATGTAGTCAAATCTTCCGTTTTGTCCCTCTGTTGTTTAGATTTTCTTTGTGTAAATTTTGTGCAACTCTTGGGTGTTCTATCTTTGGGGTTTCCTATTGTAAATGGAATCTTCTATTCAATTAAATCTCAAAGATATTGTTGTTAATATAGATTCTTGGATATTGTTTTGTAAAAACATTTATTTTGTGCCCCCTGAGCTTCCTGAATTATCCTGCTCTTTCTAATGGTTTTGCAATTGATTCTCTTATTTTTTCCAATCATACAGTCAATGATTGTTTTTGCCTCCTTCTTTCTAGTTTTTGTACCTCTTCCCCACTCTTGTCTAACTGAATTGGTAATTCCCCAGTGCAATACTAAATGGTGGTGGTGATAATGGGTAATTGGGTCTTATTTCTGACTAAACTGGGGTGCTTCTGTTATTTCAGCATTGAATATACATCTAATTGCTAACGTGAGATAATCACAGAGTGGATTTCCTAATATTGAACAACTCCTTCCACAAATCTTTTAATGCAGTGTTAGATCTATCAACTAATATTGTATTTAGAATATTTACATCTATATCCATAAGTGGAGTTGGTCTGTGTTTTTCTTTTATTGTGGTTATTTGATTCTATAGTTATTGTTATGGAATCATTGACATGCAAGCTTCACAGGAATAATTTGGAAGGTTTTCTCCTTTCTCCATGCTCTCTAGAACAGTTTAAAAACATTAGTGTTTGCCAATGGCCATACTGCCCAAGGTAATTTATAGATTCAATGGCATTCCCATCAAGCTACCAATGACTTTCTTCACAGAATTGGAAAAAACTACTTTAACGTCCATATGGAACCAAAAAAGAGCCCGCATTGCCAAGACAATTCTAAGCCAAAAGAACAAAGCTGGAGGCATCATGCTACCTGACTTCAAACTATACTACAAGGCTACAGTAACCAAAACAGCATGGTACTGGTACAAAAACAGAGACAGAACAGAACCAATGTAACAGAACAGAGCCCTTGGAAATAATACCACACATCTACAACCACCTGATCTTTGACAAACCTGACAAAAACAAGAAATGGGGAAAGGATTCCCTATTTAATAAATGGTGTTGGGAAAACTGGCTAGCCATATGTAGAAAGCTGAAATTGGATCCCTTCTTTACACCTTATACAAAAATTAATTCAAGACGGATTAAAGACTTAAATGTGCGACCTAAAACCTAGAAGAAAACCTAGACAATACCATTCAGGACATAGGCATGGGCAAGGACTTCATGTCTAAAATACCAAAAGCAAGGCAGCAAAAGCCAAAATTGACAAATGGGATCTAATTAAACTAAAGAGCTTCTGCACAGCAAAAGAAACTACCATCAGAGTGAACAGGCAACCTACAGAATGGGAGAAAATTTTTGCAATCTACCCACCTGACAAAGGGCTAATATCCAGAATCTACAAAGAACTTAAACAAATTTACAAGAAAAAAATCAAACAACCCCATCAAAAAGTGGGCAAAGGATATGAACAGACACTTTTCAAAAGAAGACATTTTTGCAGCCAACAGACACATGAAAAAACGCTAATCATCAATGGCCATCAGAGAAATGCAAATCAAAACCACAATGAGATACCATCTCACACCAGTTAGAAGGGCGATCATTAAAAGTCAGGAAACAACAGATGTTGGAGAGGATGTGGAGAAATAGGAACACTTTTACACTGTTGGTGGGACTGTAAACTAGTTCAACCATTGTGGAAGACAGTGTGGAAATTCCTCAAGGATCTAGAACTAGAAATACCATTTGACCCAGCCGTCCCATTACAGGGTATATACCCAAAGGATTATAAATCATGCTGCTACAAAGACACATGCACATGTATGTTTATTGCGGCACTATTAACAATAGCAAAGACTTGGAACCAACCCAAATGTCCAGCAATGATAGACTAGATTAAGAAAATGTGGCACATATACACCGTGGAATACTAAGCAGCCATAAAAAAGGATGAGTTCATGTCCTTTGTAGGGATATGGATGCAGCTGGAAACCATCATTCTGAGCAAACTATTGAAAGGACGGAAGACCAAACACCGCATGTTCTCACTCATAGGTGGGAATTGAACAATGAGAACACTTGAACACAGAGTGGGGAACATCACACACTGGGGCCTGTCGTGGGGAGAGGGGAGGGGGAAGGGATAGCATTAGGAGATATACCTAATGTAAATGACGAGTTAATGGGTGCAGTACACCAACATGGCACACGTATACATATGTAACAAAACTGCACGTTGTACACATGTACCCTAGAACTTAAAGTATAATTAAAAATAAAAATTAAAAAAAATTAGCGTTTGCCAATCAATAAAGGTTTAATAGGATGCACTTGCAAAGCTGTTGGAACCAGATGCTTCTCTGGGTAAATGACTTTTTATCAAGGTTTTTACCATCTCTGTGATAAACGATATTTTCTGATTTTTAAAATCTCTTTGGTGGTCAGTTTTGGTAATTTATATTTTCCTAGAAAATCATCCATTTGGTCAAGATTTTGAGTCTGTTTGCAGAGGGATTGAGGAGTCACTCATTTGATATCCTCTGTGTCTACAATTATTTCATTCACAATTCTTATTTTGTATAATTTGTTCTTTCTCCTTTGTTTCTTTATTAGGATAGTTAATGATTTTTTCATTTCTTTCTTTCTTTTTCTTCAAGGAACCAACCGCTAGATGTATTATAGATTTTTTTTTCCATTATTTTTGCTCTCATCTTTTCCAATTGCTTTTTTTCCCCCTGCTTTCTTTGGGTTTATTTTGTTATTCATTTCTTAATATCATTAGGTGCTTAATTTCAAATTTTAAAGCAGCGTTACTTGGATGAAATGTACATACCATTGTAAGGGTATAGTCTGATAATTTTTTGTTAATTTATACAGTTGTAAACCATTACCACAATCCAGCATAAGAACATTTCCATCAGCCCAGAAAGCAACCTCCTGCCTGCTTGTATCAACCCTTGCCTCCGTCTCTAGCCCCTGGCAGCCACTGATCTGCTGTCTCTACAGTTTTGCTTTCTCTAGAAATGTCAAATAAATACAGTCCTACACCTTGTGGTCTTCTGTGTCTGGTTTCTTTCACTCAGAATAATGTTTCTAAGGTTCATGAAGGTTTATTGTTGAATTATTTGTAAGAATGTTGGTTTTCCATTCATAGTTAATGGACATTTGGATTCCTTCCAATTTGGTGTTATTACAAATAGGGCTGATATGAACATTATGTACAAGTCCCCTTGTGTGGACATGTATTTTTATTTTTCTTGGGTAGATACCTAGGAGTGGAATTGTTGGGTCATATAATAAGTTTAAATTTTTAAGAAAATGCCAAACTGTTTTCCAGAATAGCTGTATCATTTAACATTGCCACTGGCAAGGTATGAGAGTTTCTGTTTTTCCACATCCTTACCAGCACTCAGTATTGTCCATTTTTTAAAAATTATAGCCATTCTGGCAGGTGTGTAGTGATATATTATGGTGGTTTTAGTTCGTATTTCCTTAATGACTAAATGATGTTGAGCATCTTTTCATGTGCTGATTAGCCATTTGTATTTTTTCCTTGGTGAAACATCTGTTCAAATATTTTTCCTACATTTTACTGGGTTGTTTGTCCTCTTTTATTAAATTGTAAGACTATTTCATATATTCTGAATGAAAGTCCTTTATCAAATATATAACTTGCAATTATCATCTCCCCATCTGTGTGGCCTGTATTTTCTTTCTTTTTTTTTTTTTTTTGAGACAGAGTCTTGCTCTGTCACCCAGGCTGGAGTTCAGTGGCGCAATCTCGGCTCACTGCAAGCTCTTCCTCCCGGGTTCACGCCATTCTCCTGCCTCAGCCTCCCGAGTAGCTGGGACTACAGGTGCCCGCCACCATGCCTGGTTAACTTTTTTGTATTTTTTTAGTAGAGACGAGGTTTCACCGTGTTAGCCAGGATGGTCTCGATCTCCTGACCTCGTGATCCACCCGCCTCGGCCTCCCAAAGTGCTGGGATTACGGGCGTGAGTCACTGCGCCCAGCCTGCCTCCCAGGTTCAAGCGATTCTCCTGCCTCAGCCTCCTGAGTAGCTGGGATTACAGTGCACGCCACCACACTCAGCTAATTTTTTTGTATTTTTAGTAGAGACAGGTTTCACCATGTTGGTCAGGCTGATCGCGAACTCCTGACCTCGAGATCTGCCTGCCTCGGCCTCCCGAAGTGCTGGGACCACAGGCCTGAGCCACCACGTCTGGCCTATTTGTTCTTTTATGCACCGAACAGTAAATTCAAATTACCTACCTCTAAACTGTTTCTTCATTTTTTTCTTACTCTCTATAAATTTTTCTTTATGAGTTTTGATGCTGGTTTATCTTCTGCATAGATAGTCATGATGTTAGCTGACCAGTGTGGATTATGAAGTATCTCCCTTTATCTTATTTAAATGCTCCCTGCATTGAATTCAACATAAATGATATTAATAGGGAGATTTCTTTTTTATGTTCGTATTTGCTTTATGCATTATGCCCATTCTTTTTGTGTCAATATAATTAAGTGATTTGTTAGTAATTGGAAAGTGACTTAGAACATGCCCAGCTCATGGTGAGTACTAATTAAGTATTTGCTAAGAATAAAAAATAAAGGCTTTTTGTATGTCCTGTATACAGAACATCATGCCAAGAGGAAACCCCCAGGAAAATTAAGCAATTACTCTTTCTTTAGTCCGGGGCAATCACAATCTGCTTTTGGTCTCAATGGATATTTTTTACCTTTTCTGGACATTTTATATCAATGAAATCATATAATTCATGTCCTTTCGCATCTGGCTTATTTCACTTAGCATAATGTTTTCAAGGGTCTCTGATGTTCTGGCAATGTACCAGCACTTCACTCCTTTTTATGGCTCAATAATATTCTACTGTATGGATAGACCATGTGTTGTTTATTGATTCATCCATTGGTAGACATGTGGGTTATTTCCACCTTTTGGTTTCCGTTAATAATCTGAACACTCATGTGCAAGTATTTCTTTGAATAGCTGTTTTCAGTTCTTTGGGGTATATACCAAGGAGTGGAAGTGGTGGATATGGCAGTTCTATGATTAATGTGTTTTTCCTCTATTTATTTTTTATTTGATTTTTATAGAGACAGGGTCTTGCTATGTTACCAAGGCTGCTCTCAAACTCCTGGGCTCAAACAGTCCTCTCACCTTGGCCTCCCGAAGTGCTGGAATTATAGGCGGGAGCCACCATGCCCAGGCTTTCTAGGATTAACGTTTTGAAGAGCCACTATATTCTCTTCCATAGCAGACGCATCATATTATATTCCCACCAGCAGTGTACGATGGCTGCTGTGGGGAAATATGACATTTCCCCACATCCTCACCAGCAAGTGTTAATTCCTTTTTATGTGTGAAGTGGTATCTCATTGTGGTTTAATTTGTGTTTCTTTCATTACTAATGATTCTGAGCATCTTTTCATGTGCTTGTTAGCCATTCATTCTGGTGATTATTTTTAATCATACCTTCTTATAATATACTCAGTCCTTCATTTCTCAGGAAATATCTATTGATCATCTAATATAGGTGAAGATAAAAGAGGAATATTACTATTTTTTCTGCCTATCCCAACCACCTTCTCTGGCAATTCTTTCTAAAGAAGGATCTTCTCCCCAACCTCCTTATTGCTGATTTCTGCATCTTATTTCTTTTTTTATGGCTCAAATCCCAGTATTTTTTTTTTTTTTACTGTTTATTGCTTGCTTACTTTTTTTTTGCTTCTCTTCCCACTAGATATAAGTTCCATGCGGGCAACTAATCTGTCTATCTTGTTCTGTTTATAACCCCAGCACTTACCTAGTGCAGTATCGGACTGGCAGACAGTAAGCTTTAATAAATATTTTTAAATAAATATCTGAATGAATGAACCACAATAAGTTCAGTTTCATTCGCGATGACTCCCCTATAGGATATGCATAATAATGATAGACTTAAGGACTTATATTTATATCTACATGTGTTAGTTTTCAGAAACTGCTGTCATCAATTGAGGTAGGAAGTTGAACTTGACTCCAAAGGCAGGGCGCGGATACTGGACCATATTAAGGACTAGCTAAAACAGGTACAGGGCGGAAGCACCTTTCCATGGGACACGCCCACCAGTGTGTGCCACATACTATGGAGTTCACCGGAAGTTGCGGCCCCTTTCCATGGCAACAACCCGACAACCTGGAAATTAGCACTCTTTTTCTAAAAATTTCTGCATAATCCGCCCCTTAATTTGCATATAATTAAAAGTGGGTGTAACTAGGACTACAGAACTGCCTTCGAGCTGCTACTCTGGGCACACTGCCTATGGGGTAGCCCTGCTCTGCAAAGAGCAGGACCTCTGCTGCTGCTGTCCACGGCTGCTTCAACAGAAGTTGCTGTCTAATGCCACCAGCTTGCCCTTGAATTCCTTCCTGAATGAACCCAAGAACCCTCTCAGGCTACAACCCAATTTGGGGGCTTGCCTGCCCTGCATCAAAATAACCACAAACTTGGTGGATTAGAAAAACAGATATCTATTCTCTCTTAGTTCTGGAGACCAGCTCAAAATCAAAGCGTTGGCAGGACGCTACTCCCTGTGAAGGCTCTAGGGGAGGACCTTTTCTTGCCTCTCCCAACCTCTGGTGGCTCCAGGCATTCTGCGGCTTGAGGCTGCATCACTCCAATCCCTGCCTCCATCTTCACATCTTCTTCCCTGTGTCTCTTTCTTTTCCTTTTCTGTCTCTTATAAGGACATTTGCCATTGGATACAAGGTCCACTGTAATCCAGGACGATCTCACCTCAAGATTCTCACCTTACTTACTTCTGCAAGAGCCCTTATTCCAAATAAGGTCACATGCTGAGGTTCCAGGTGAACATATCTTTTAGGGAGACACCATTCAACCCACTGCACCAACTAATTAAGTTCTGCACATTCTACCTTCTAAAAATCTCTTGGATCCATCGACTTCTCTCCAGACTTGCTCCCACTCCTTCTTTCAAATACTGTCATCTCCTGCCTGGATTATGCCTGCAGCTGCCTAACTTGTTTCCCTGCCTCCAGTTCTGTGCCTGTTCAATCCACACTCTGTGATGCAGCCGGAGTGATCTAAAACAGGCAGGTTTTGTCTTTTGCTGAGCATGTGCTGCAGACCGGCTCCATCACTGGCCCCCATCTTAATGCTACAGTGATTGCCCACAGCAGGTTCCTGACTTAGGCTAGTCAGAGCCATCCCCTGGGATTTTCCTGGCTGAACAGGCAGGAAAGTACCTCTCTGCCATCTACTGGTGGAAGTGTTGCAGTGTGAGTCTGAGCACCAGGTGCCACAGCTTGTGTGCTTCTCTGCAGTCGGAGGAAATTAGGCCAACCTGCTGAGAGAGGCAGAGATGGAAGACAGGAGGGGGACAGAGAACCCTGGGGACCCTCCTTCCTGCATCCAGCCCCTTGGCTAGCCCTTTCCTCTCTCTTCCTCACATGAACCAGTAAACTCTCCCTTGTTGCTAACTCTGGTTGAGATGTGGCTTTGCACTCTGGAGCATCCCGACTGTAACCATCATCCTTACAGACAAGACTCATGGGATCTGATAACCACACAGCTTTATTTCTGCCCCCACTGTTTCTTTAAATCTCTTCTGCGGGCCCCACATACACTGGAGTTTGATCTTGCCCTGCACCTATAGTCATGATAGGTTGGAAAATATAGTCTTAATTCAGTAATTAAGATGTGCAGTCTTATGTCATAAACAAAATTCTGAATTTGATTTAAGGCTGGGGCTTCTCCCTGTCCCAGCTAGGGCCTGCTGTGGGCAGGAGAACTGCAGCTGGGAGAGTGGGCAGCTCAGCTGGTATCTTCCTTTCATTGGGACTCTTCTGTTTCTGTTCCCATGCCCCAAATCCCCCAGATTTGTAAACTGTGGCTTCTGGCCGGGTGCGGTGGCTTACGCCTATAATCTCAGAACTTTGGGAGGCTGAGGTGGGTGATCACCAGAGGTCAGGAATTCAAGACCAGCCTGGCCAACATGGTGAAATCCTGACTCTACTAAAAATGCAGAAATTAGATTGGCATGGTGGCAGGCACCTGTAGTCCCAGCTACTCGGGAGGCTGAGGCAGGAGAATTGCTTGAACCTGGGAGACGGAGGTTGCAGTGAACCAAGATCACACCACTGAACTCCAGATTGGGCAACAGAGCAAGACTCCCTCAAGAAAAAAACAAAAACAAAAAACAAACTGTAGCTTCTGAGCTCCCCAGGACTGAAGCTAGGAAAAGGAGAGAGCTGAGGGAGCAAAACAGTCTTGTCTGTCTGTTCTGTGATGTAAACTAGCAGAGGCAAGTGTTTAGAGCTAATGCCTTCCCTGCGAGCACATTCTTGAAGTCTCAGAAGACCCTGAAGCATCATATGGCCAACTGCACCAGGCCGGTGTTCAACAGCGTTCCCATGTGGCAGCTAGAAGCAACAGCACAGAGGAGTGTTCAGATGCTAGTCCTCTCTGATTGGCTGAGGAGGCCAGGCCAACCACCCTACTCATTCTGGACAAAGCCGCTTGGAGTCCTGGCCAACCCAGGAGGCTTTAAGAGGGAGGCGAATATAGGTTGTCCTGCCAGCCAGGCAGCCGAGGACGCAAGTAATTAACTGAGAGAAGAAATGAGCTGTGACAATATTTGCCCTCTTTGGCTTGGGGAGCCATTCCACAAATGTCATCATATGTTATTTTTTTTTTTTTACAGCAGAGGGATGAAGTGACTTGGCTGTAATCCCACAATTAGTAAATGATCAAGTCCCAACTGGAACATGGTTCTTCCAGTTCTAAAGGCCATGAGCTTTCCTTTGAACCTCCCTAAAGATGAGTCCCTAAATGCTGGATAAGAGAAAAATGAAGTTAAAAGGAAGGACAAAGGTGACATATAAATTAAAGATTTTAAACATATGTGATGCCTCTTTAACCTCCAGGAGAGGAAAAAGCCTCTGGAGTCTGTGCTCTTAGCCAGGAGGGGATGCAGGGCATCCTTTATCTGGAGACGCAGGGCAAGGAAGAGACTCAGTTGTTCTCTGCAGGGGTCCTTCACCGTCATTTTTAATGTCTTTTTGCACTGCAGGGCATCAGAGCTGACCGATGAGGTCTGCCTCCTCTAGAGAAAGAATGTCAAGTGTGGATATGAACATTTATTTGTTGACATTTTAAAAATGCCAATACTGACCCCCTGAAATGCAAAGGCACTTCTTTTCTTTTTAAAATTTCTTTTGGAGTCAAGTCCACATCATTGCCACCTTTGCTCCCAATTTAGACACCTTTCTTCGAAGCTGACTGGCTTCTCAGTGGACAAAAAAGCCATTGCCCTCTGGGAGAGTTGGGTCTTTGATGTCAAGGGGACTGCAGGATATTGGAATTTGTTCTCCCAGAGCTGTAGCTCATACAAATATTTACCAGGTGAGTGGCTTTGCTTGGTTGCATTCAGGGCAATATTTGTCCAGACTGATCAGAGACCTAAGGAAGGAGGTATCCACAAGTCAGAAGAAAATTCTTGGCCCTCGTGCTGATACAGGTTGTTCCATTTCACTGTTATGTAAGCACAGGGGAATGACCGGAGGCGGGCGTCATCCACACGGCATAGGGAAGCAGGCAGCTGCAGGGCCCCACACTGACCATGATCCCGACCACTCCCCCTCAAGGGACGGGGACACTCTTCGTGAGATGGCACCATGTGGCCAGATATAGAATCTTTAAAAATAGTATTTGTATTTTTCTATGAATACCTTAAACTTTGTTTTCCCACCATCTATCAGGGCTTTCTACATTAAAGAAACAACAGGGAAGCCAGGTGTGGTGGCACACCTCTGTAATCCCAGCTACTCAGGAGGCCGAGCAGAAGAATCGCTTGAACCTGGGAGGCAGGGGGCTGCAGTGAGCTGAGATCACACCACTGAGCTCCAGCCTGGGTGACAGAGCAGGACAAGAAAACAAGAGAAAACAAAAACGAAAACAAAAACAAGACAACAGGAAGAGGTTTATATTGAAGCAGACGATGCATGCAAAAAAGTGTCTGTGCACAAGGCTTCAGCTCTATGAAGTGTCTCAAATTGAACAAACCTGTAAAACAGAATATGACCGGCACCCAGAGTTCCCCTCATGCCCTTGTCATTTACCCTTCCCTGAAAAGTATCCACTATCCTGCCTTTTAACATCAGAGATTGTTTTTGCCCAACAGGGAGAGTTTAAGGTCGTGGATATGCCTTGGCAGTAAGAGTTTATGATTTAACCTTTAGGGAAGTGATCGAGACAGTTCACCACACAGGATCCTGGGTCCAGCGTGAAGGTGACATTCAGGGTATGGAAGGAGAATGACTTTGGTGTGGATGACCCACCTCTGGCACCTATGAGCTATGGGACATTGGGCCAGTCACTTCCCTGAGCCTGAGTGTCCTCTCTTTAAATGGGGATAATACTCCTGCCTCGCAGGATTGTGGGAGGTGGGAAGCACTTGACACAGATCTATTCCCTAACATCAGTGCCCCTTCAACAGGCAGACTAGACAGGACTCTCCGTGGAGGAGAATGGCTGCTCAACAAAAGGCCATCTTTCCTTCTGTCTCACGATTGTTTTGGAGCTTATGATTCCCCACATCTCATGACAACGTCCTCCTGATCTGAATGTTAAATCTGTTGACTTCACAAATGAAACACTCTCCAAAGCCTCCACCTCTGGCACATTGGCTGCCCGGTGTGCTCTCCCTCGTCTATTCAGATACCTCCCCAGAGAGCGGCTCTTCCCACACAGAGCCCCAGGCTTCTCTCCTGCCTTCTCAGGACCAAGGACATAAGATCCTGCTCATCCTTCACCTCCTTCACCACCTTCACCTCACAGATGAGGAAACTGAGGCTCACAAAGATGAGGGGGCTGGCCCAGGGTCATGCAGCAAGGATGTGGCTGGGGCCAGAGCCCTGACTCCCAGCCCTTATCACTGCCACGAGCCCCTTATTATCACGGGTCAGGTGCTCTCCCCTCCCACGTCCCACTGGCAGTGTCCAAATCCCTTGTCTGTGTGGCAGAGGGGGGATGCCATGGTCCATCCCATAGCAAGAGACAGCAGGAGCCAAATGAATCTTCAACAAAGATATCTAACAAATGGGTGCATTTATTATTGAATAGGTAATACACATACGGTTAAAAATATTTAAAGCATAAAAATATTTAGTGAGAGCTCTCCCTCCCACACCTGCCATATATCTACCTGGTTCTCTCCTCCAATAGGTAACTCCTCTTCTTAATTTCTTGGACATTCCACTGGTGTTTTAAATGCTTACAGTGGCAAAATCAGATATATATATCTGATTTTATATATATATATGCTTATATATATATGCTTATATATATATATAAAAAAGCATATATATATATGCTTCCTCTCAATTTTTTGATACATGGTAACATGCTCTCTTCTTTACCTTTTTCATTTAACAACACACCTTAGAGAGCTTTATACATCAGTACATAGCTTCCTCGTTCTTTTTCACAGCTGTGTAATACTGTATTGTATATGTATATTATAATTTTTTTTTTTTGAGATGGAGTTTCACTCTTATTGCCCAGGCTGGAGTGCAATGGCACAACCTCTGCTCACTGCAACCTCCGCCTCCTGGGTTCAAGCAATTCTCCTGCCTCAGCCTCCCAAGTAACTGGGATTACAGGCATGCTCCACTATGCCCGGCTAATTTTTTGTACTTTTAGTAGAGACAGGGTTTCTCCATGTTGGTCAGGCTGGTCTCGAACTCCCGACCTCAGGTGATCCACCCGCCTCGGCCTCCCAAAGTGCTGGGATTACAGGCGTGAGCCACTGTGCCCAGCTTGTATATTATAATTTTTAACAGTTTTATTGAAATATAATTCATATACCATAAAATTCATCCATTTAAAGTATACATTCAATTTTTTTGTATATTCAGATTGTGTACAGCGAGCACCACAATTTTAGAATAGTTTTATTACCCCTCCAAAAATGCTATATACCCTTAGTTATCACCCCCAATCCCTCCCGCTAGTGAACCACTAATCTACTTTCCATCTTTGTAGATTTGCCTATTCTTGGCATTTCATATAAATGAAATCCTACAATATGTAGTCCTTTGTGACTGACTTCTTTTATTTAGCACAATGTTTGCAAGTTTCATCCGTGTTATGGCATATATCAGTACTTCATTCCTGTTTATTGCTGAATAACATTCCATTGTATGGATAAACCACATTTTATTTATTCATTAGTCAGTTGATGGATATTTGGGTTGTTTCCATTTTTTGCTATTACAGATAATTCTGCTTTGAACATGTGTGTTCAAGTTTTTGTGTAAACTTACATTTTTATTTCTCCTGGGAAGATACCCAGGAGTAGAATTGCTGGATCATATGGCTTATTTTATAACTTACTTACCCAGTACCCCATTGATGGAAATTTTATCGAATTGTATCTTAAAAACCAGCAACCATCACAAACGTGGCAGGTTAGAGTCCTAGAGTGAGGATTAGGAAGAAATGGAGCTGGAAACAATGGCTGGATGATTTAACTTGCCAGTCTTCCAACTTTTCCTTCCCTGCTCCTGGGGAAACTTTACCTGCAGACACTTACTCTAGCACTTTCCAATTAAGCCTACCTCAACTCCAGTGGGGTCTGTGACTCTGGGAAAGAGAAGAGCCATTCCTCACCACCTGGCACAGGAGTCCACTGCCCACTGACCCCTCAGGGAAAGCCCAAGTCCCCTCAGGTGTGTCACCCTGGGGGTGTCACTCCCTTCCTGTCTGGGTTTCCTCATCTGGGAGACTGTCCACAAGAAGCTGGTGACTCTTGACCATGGAGTTTCCTGGCCCTATGATGACAGATCTCTGCCACACCTGGCCATCTGCCACACCTGCAACAGGTGCAGAACACAGGGGAATTCAATAGCCATCCAAGCTCTAAGCAGAGAGCCAGCCTCAGGGGGAGCTTCTGGCCACCTCAGTTCATCATGGGACCTGGGAGAGCTGGAGATTCCTTAATACCAGCACGTTTAAAAAATTTGTTTTGATTTAGAACTTCTTAACAAGTCAAAGCTGGGAAGTGCTTTCTGTTCTGATGCAACAGAAGACACAGCAAATCGGATCCTCTGATTAATTACATGAAAGCAAAGTCATCCACTTACTAAGTTTCTGTTTGGTGCTGCCCTAAGATTGTTGGAAGATCATATTACTCCCCACTCTGGAAACTCAGTGCAGCTCAACTGCAGTAGGACTGATTCTTCCCTAGGAGACGGAGTTCTCCTTTCATCATCTTCCCCTTCTGTGCATGGTAGCCGCTTGAACTTGCCCCTCCAAGAGTCAAGGACAAGACCACCCCATGGAATGTGAGTACTCAGCTACAATGCAAGGATGGGCAGGTTGAGATTTTACACATTTCACGTCATTAAATTACAAGTACAAAATAGAACAGAGGAAAAAGTTTCTCTCTTCTACAGGATATGTTTGTCCATTAAGATACAACCTAACTTACTTTTACCTTTGTAAGAAAGGTAAAATGTAATGTATTGCAGTAATTAATATAGTGAGTTTCTTTCGTGTAGAAAATGGACTGGTTTTTAAATAATTTAATGTTCTGTGTGTAGCTCTTAGTTGGGGATATTTTATTTGTATTTGAATGTATTGCATCATTCTATGACAATTTCTAGAAAGTTCTATGAGTTTATACATGTGTTCTGAGTTTCAATAAGTTCTCTTGCCCTAATATAAGGATATTGTGTTCTCGTTGGGTTGATTTGCTGTCTGTTTGTTTGTTGCAATAATTACGGGAATTTTTCACCTTCCTTAATTTAATGTCTCAAACCATTCTACCAAACAATGGTGTAAATTTATGCTTGTGGTGTTGTTTCTTGCGAGTGACTAATTTTATGTAATTAAATCTGTTCATTTGTCCTGGGCTTTGTCACATGTAGTTTGAAAAGTAATTTTTATATAATTTCTTCCTTCATCTAAAAGTAATAAGCTCATTCACGCATTCTGGCAACTAACTATAATAAAAAATACTGGCCTCTCTGAGTCTTGCGTTCGCAAAATGAATTAGCAACAAACAAACAACGATCAAATGGGAAGCATTTTAGAGCACCTTTGTTCTACACAGCAGGCTGCGAGATTGATCCTATGATGTGTTTTTAAATACATCTGTGTTCACATAGAGCAAGAAATGGGGGTTTGAGCCAGTAAGGCCCCACTGGGAAATGTCTCACAGGACTGCACTCTACATCTCTGGTTTTCATTGTTTCATTTTCTCCACCAGCTCTGCAAGCAGAGAAAACAGTTTTGAATTGAACAGCAATTGAGATCTTAATCTTCTGGTCTTACAAGGGCATACAATGGCTTTACCCAGGGGCACCTCACCAGGGAGACCAGAAAAGTACCAACTCGTACACTCTTTCTTTTCAAAAATAAGTATACACGGTACTAAGTGTACAAAAGGGCATACAGTGAAAAATGTATCTTCTTCTCCCAGGTTTCTTCCCCAGAGGCAATTGCAGATACTAATTTCTTATTCATTCTTCCAGAGATGTTCTATACATACAAAAAGTACAAGCAAATAACATATAACTTCCCCCTTTTTTACAAGTGGCATTGCAGAGCCTGTCACCATTAGCTTATTTTTTCACTTATTAACATTCAGTGCCATAAAAAACTCATTGCTTTTTATGACTGCATAGTACTCCACTGCATGGAGGTTCCAAAATGTATTTCACCATTCCTCAGTTGGTGCTATTCAGGCTGCTCCCAGGCATTCGTCATCACAAGGAGGACTGCAATGACTAACCTTCAGCATATGTTGTCTCTAGATGTTCTGGAGCATCTTTAGGATAGATTCCTAGAGATAGAACTGCTGGGTCAAAGGTAAGTACACTTGTAATGCTCATAGATCTTGTCCGTGTGCCCTCCATGTTGGTTGCATGAATTTACCAGCAATTATACAATTAAAATTCTCCTTGGAAAATATGTCAAGTGTGGATATGAACATTTATTTGTTGACATTTTAAAAATGCCAATCCTGACCCCCTGAAATGCAGAGGCACTTGTTTCTTTTCTTTAAAAAAAATTTTTTTTGGTGTCAAGTCCGCGTCATTGCCACCTTTGCTCCCAATTTAGACACCTTTCTTCTAAGCTGGGCAAAAGAACAAAAAAAGCCATTTTTTTGTTAGTTTATTCTGAAACATCATGAATTTGCAAATCCAATAGGTAACAAAATGGTATCTAGTTATTATCTTAATTTGCATTTTTCTTATATAAGTAATATTGAGAAGCTCTTCTTATGTTGAATGTTCATTTTTTCCCTATGAACTATTTGTCCATATCTTTTGCGCATTTTTCTATGGCAGTTTTAAGCTTTTTCTTACAGAACTGAAGGCTATTTAGAAAATCAGCGATATAAATTGCACTTTGTTATCTGCCTGTTGGTTTTATGGTATGAAATAGCTTAATTTTTTTATGTAGTTGAATTTGATTTCTATTTCTTCGTTTCTTCTGATTTTTTGTTATGCTTAAAAGAATATTCCACTCTGAGATGATAAAGAAAAAATCTGCCATGCTATACTCTAGTACTATAAATTATTTCACTTTTTATGTTAAAATATTTGATTTATCTGGGCTGTTTTTTTTTTTTAATCTGGACCGATTTATCTGGTCATATGGTGGAGAGATGTGGATCTAATGCTATTTCCCCCAATGCTACATATTGAATAATTCATCTTTTCCCACCGATCAGAAATGCTCCTTTATTAGCTAGCTATCAAATTCTAATTGCTAACTATTGGTGCTGTTTTTACTCTGTTTCATTGGTCTGCTTGCCTGTGTTTTCAGCATCACACTATTTTAGATGTTGTAGTTTTATTTTTTATTTTTTTATTTTTTAAGACAGAGTCTTGCTCTGTCGCCCAGGCTGGAGTGCAGTGGCCCGATCTTGGCTCACTGCAACCTCCACCTCCTGGACTCAAGTGATTCTCCTGCCTCAGCCTCCCTAGTAGCTGGAACTACAGGCATCACACTATTTTAGCTGTTGTAGTTTTATTTTTTATTTTTTTATTTTTTAAGGTAGAGTCTTGCTCTGTCTTGCTGGAACTACAGGCGTCACTTGGCTCACTGCAATCTCCACCTCCTGGACTCAAGCGATTCTCCTGCCTCAGCCTCCCTAGTAGCTGGAACTACAGGCGTGTGCCACCACGCCTGGTTAATTTTTGTATTTTTAGTAAAGATGGGGTTTCACCATTTTGGCAGGGCTGGTCTCGAACTCCTGACCTCAGGTGATCCATCTGCCTCAGCCTCCCAAAGTGCTGGGATTACAGGTGTGAGCACCATGCCCAGCACTGTTGTAGTTTTATAGGGAGAGTTGTACCTGGTTCTGAAGAACCCCCAGCCCACACACTCTGCAAAGCCCAGCAAGTCCCAGCTGGGCTGTGTGCATATAAAGCTTTCATTCATTGAAAAAAATGCAAATTAGTTTTTATAGCTGGCTGATTTAAAATTTGTGGCTAGGCTAATTCATTAGTCATTCTTTTTATTCAGATTTTTTTTTCTAATTAGTCTTGACAGTTGATTTTTCTTTTTCTTTTTCTTTCTTTCTTTTTTTTGTTTTTTTTAAATAGGGTCCCATGCTGGAATGCAGTGGTGTGAACACAGCTCACTGCAGCCTCAACCTCCTGGGCTCAAGCGATCCTCCGGCCTCAGCCTCCTGAGTAGTTAGGACCATAGGCTTGCACACCACACCTGGCTAGTTTTTTTTATTTCTTGTAGAGACAGGGTCTTGTCATGTTGGCCAGGCTGGTCTCAACCTCCTGGGCTCAAGCAATCTTCCCACCTTAGCCTCCCAAAGTGCTGGGATTACAGGCATGAGACACCACGCCCGGCCAACAGTTGATTTTTCTAAATGAATAGTTTATTGATTTCACAAAGAAATCCTATTGCTGTTTTTATTGCAATTATGTTTGTTGTATAAATTATTTGAGGGATAACTGACATCTTTATGATGTTGTGTCTCCTATTCAAGAACTTAGTGTTTTTCTGGGCACAGTGGCTCCTGCCTTTAATCCCAGTGCTTGGGAGGCTAAGGTGAGAGGAGCTCTTGAGACCAGGAATTCAAAACCAGCCTGGTCAACATGGCAAGACCCTATCTCTACAAAAAAAAAAAAAAAAAAAAAAAAAAAAGAGAGAGAAAAAAGAAAAAAATTAGCCCGGCATGGTCTGCATGTCTATTTGTGAGGCTGAGGCAGGAGGATCAATTGAGCCCAGGAGGTTGAGGCCGTAGTAAGTTATGATCATGCCACTGCACTCCAGCCTGGGTGACAGAGAGAGATTCTGTCTCTCTAGAAACAAACAAACAAACAAAACAAAAAACAAAACAAAACAACAACAAAATAGTGTTTTGGACTCTTTTGATTTTTAAAAATATATTGACATACCTGTTGTTACACTCCTGCTCATGCCTCAGAGAAGGCCTCTTTGAGCAGCGCCGCGTTTTCACGGATATGAGGGCTCCATTCTCCTTGGTGTGGCCAGGCAGCCCTCAGCCCAGGACGCTGGATCTCATCCGGACCTCTCTGTTTCTCAGGGGCCAAGTGGACTCCCCATGAAGCCTCCAACCAGACCCAGGCCAGCACCCTCCTGGGGCTCCCGCTGGGTGACCACACAGAGAGGAGGAATGACACCAACTCCACCAGGGCTCTGAAGGTGCCAGACGGAACTAGCGCTGCCTGGTATATCCTCACCATCATCGGCATCTACGCGGTGATTTTTGTCTTCCGGCTGGCCAGCAACATCCTCAGAAAGAATGACAAGTCCTTGGAAGATGTTTATTACTCAAATCTGACCTCTGAACTCAAAATGATAGGGCTGCAGGGCAAGGTCGCCAAGTGCTCCACCCTGACTATCAGCAACAGAGCTGTGCTGCAGCCCTGCCAGGCCCACCTGGGGGCAAAGGGCGGGAGCAGCGGGCCCCAAACCGCAACCCCAGAGACCCCCTGAGAGTCAAGGCCAGGAGGCCTTCCCTAGGGTGGCCCCAGACTTCTTGGAGGGGAGCAGCTTTGGGTTTACTTGGAGCCCTTGAGGGGGACTGGGGGTGCATCACTGACAAGGGGTGCTTCTGGCTGCTAGTTTGTGACCAGAGCCAGCCACCCAGTTCCTTCTCAGACTTCCAGGTGCTTCGAGAAGAGAGAGCAGGGCAGCGGTTTCTAGCCAAATTCAATCTTCACTGGCAAAACCTGTGCTCTGGGGAGGAGCACTATTCCACTGTTCTCGGAGGAATCCGGGAGACTCCTGGGGGCATACAAGGAGGTGACTCCTTGTCATGGAAAGAAGAGTGAACTTGGAGTCAGTTCTGGGTTAAAATTCAACTTCTGGGGAGTCACATAAACTGAGCAGCTTAGTTGCTCACCTGAGACATTTAGGGTTTGGAGACAGATGGTTTTAAAAGTCTATTTTATTTGAAAGACTCTAGCTTGAATATAGGACCAAAGTTGTTAATATCAGAAGTTGGAAATTCTTCATTTTCATTGAAAGAATTAGGTACGACAAAAAAAGCATTGGAGCTGGGTGTGGTGGCTCATGCCTGAATCCCAGCATTTAGAGACCCTGAGGCAGTAGGATCACTTGAGCCCAGAAGATTGAGTCCAGCCTGGGCAACCTAGGAAGACCCCATTTCTACAAAAAAAAAAAAAAAAGTTTTGTTTTGTTTTGTTTTGTTTTGAGATGGAGTTTGCTCTTGTCGCCCAAGCTGGAGTGCAATGTCACAATCTCAGCTCACTGCAACCTCTGCCTCCTGGGTTCAAGCAATTCTCCTACCTCAGCCTCCTGAGTAGCTGGGACTACAGGCATGTGCCACCACGCCTGGCTAATTTGTTTGTATTTTTAGTAGAGATGAGGTTTCACCATTTTGGCCAGTCTGGTCTCGATCTCCTGACCTTGTGGTCCGCCTGCCTTGGCCTACCAAAGTGCTGGGATTACAAGCATGAGCCACCGTGCCCAGCCAAAAAATGTTTAAAACACATTAGCCAG
This sequence comes from Pan paniscus, assembly GCF_029289425.2. Taxonomy (NCBI): domain Eukaryota; kingdom Metazoa; phylum Chordata; class Mammalia; order Primates; family Hominidae; genus Pan; species Pan paniscus. The sequence goes on along the minus strand of NC_073271.2, from coordinate 30,538,463 downwards.
GCATGTGCCTATGGTCCCAGGTACTTGAGAGGCTGAGGTGGGAGGATTGCTTGAGCTTGGGAAGTCGAGGCTGCAGTAAGCTGTGATCATGCCACTGCACTCAAGCTTGGGTGACAGAGTGAGACCCTGTCTCAAAAAAAATTTTTTTCTTTTAAGAAAAATGTATTAATTTTGGAGTCAGAAGAACCAAACTCTAGTCTGGATTTGATTATCAATCACTCTGGTGTCCTTTCACACATCACTTCGCTTCTCTAGAACTTAGTTTCCATACAGATAAAATGAGGCTAATGATGTCAGATCTGCCAGCCTTACCAAGTAGATGAGATCTAATGAAACCATGCATGTGAATGTATTTTGAAAAGTAAAATAAGTATGTAAATATAAGCCTTGTTCTGGTAAGTGGTGATGGTGGTGACTGGTGGTTCTAGGTGATGCTGATGGTTTTGGTGGTGGTGATGGTTTATGTTGATGGCGGTGTTGGTGGTGGTGATGTTATTGGTGGTGGTTATGATGTTAATGGTGGTGGTGTAGGTGGTGGTGGTTGATGTTGGCATTAATGGTGGTGGTGATGATGCTATTCTGAAACAGGAAATGACTAATTCCTTGACAATTAGTCTCTAAGCAATGGCTGTATTGTCTTGTTCCACAAGAGAATTCCGTCTGCATGTCAGTTGATGACCTGTGCTATCAATTGAATCCATGAGATTTTGCCTGTGGACACTTTTAGATTTCCTTACATTAGATATCATATGCTTCACTCAAGTGGTTTACAAATACCTGTTACTTATATACTTTTCTTTGTCTAAAAAAGAAATAAGATCTTGTCTAGATGACTGATTAACTTAGGGAGATTCTGATTAACAGAATTTCTAGAAATGGCTTTCAGCAGGCAAAGAGAAAATTATATTTTGTACCAATTTATATAAAGTTCATCTAGTTCAGCTTTTGGAGATGTCCCTGGGGCTAGAGATGAAATATCGTTTTCCTGTCCACAGACAGTGGTCTGCAGTTCACCCCCATGAACTCATAAAGGTCAGAATTAAACCCCGAGCTTTGTTTATGGAGGGTGAGATATATTTCCAAGTATTTCTTTCTCTTTTCACATTTTCCACATCATTACCATCATCATTGTTGTCATCATCATTGTCATCATCCTACAGGTTGAAAACAGAAGTGTTAGTTTATTTATAAAGTTTATATAGGCTTTATGCATATGTTTGAGATGCTTATAGGGCAGGACAAAACAGAAGACACAAAGGTAGACAAAAATGTAATCCACAGTCATAGGAATACAGAATGCATTCAAATGGGGCTGAATGGTCAGAACTTAGGTGAATCTGAGGATAGGAAGAGTGAATTGGCACAATCTCCCCTTGTTGGTTGCCCCTGCAGCATGCATTTCCCCTTCTCTAATCCAGTTGCCCCGAATTTTCATTTGAGGACCCATACAGCTCTGGGGAAGTTGAAACTACCCCCAGTTCAAGAATTGGAATAAGTTTCAAATGAAAAAGCTGAATGAAAAATAATTTTTTTTTTTTTTTTTTTGAGACGGAGTCTCGCTCTGTCGCCCAGGCTGGAGTGCAGTGGCGCGATCTCGGCTCACTGCAAGCTCCGCCTCCCGGGTTCACGCCATTCTCCTGCCTCAGCCTCCCGAGTAGCTGGGACTACAGGCGCCCGCCACCACGCCCGGCTAATTTTTTGTATTTTTAGTAGAGACGGGGTTTCACCGTGTTAGCCAGGATGGTCTCGATCTCCTGACCTCGTGATCCGCCCGCCTCGGCCTCCCAAAGTGCTGGGATTACAGGCGTGAGCCACCGCGCCCGGCCCGAAAAATAATTTTTAAAAAATTAATAATAAGTGTTTTAAAAAGTGGGAATAAGAGGCCTAGATTGATCCAGTCATTGCATCCCATCTCCTGGCCTCATTGCTTGGGACCAGGATGGACACCTGACCCTAAGCGAAACAACCCAATAAGAGTGACCAGGAGAACTTTAATGGGGAATTCTGGAACAAAAAAGCTGTCTCTTGCTCTGGATGGTGTTAAAAGCCGATCTGAGCCTGAAATTGTTACGGGAATGGGATCCTGATCCAGACCCCAAGGGAGGGTTCTTGAATCTTGCACAAGAAAGAATTCAGGGCAAGTCCATAAAGTAAAATGAAAGCAAGTTTATTAAGAAAGTAAAGAACAAAAGAATGGCCACTCCATAGGCAGAGCAGCAGCAGGGGCTGCTTGACTGAGTACACTATGGTTATTTCTTGATTGTATGCTAAACAAGGAGTGGATTATTCATAAATTTTCCAGGAAAGGGTCAGGGATTTCTCAGAACCCTCAGTTCTTTTAGACTATATAGGTTCTCCTTTTAGACCATATAGGGTAACTTCTGGACATTGCCATGGCATTTGTAAGCTGTCATGGAGTTAGTAGAAGTGTCTTTTACCACACTAATGCATTACAATTAGCATATAATGAGCAGTGAGGAAGACTGGGGGTCACATTAATCACCATCTTGGTTTTGGTGGGTTTTGGCTGGCTTCTTTATTGCATCTTGTTTTATCAGCAGGGTCTTTGTGACCTGTATCTTGTGATATCAATCCTGCTGGCCTCCTGTCTCACCCTGTGACTAAGAATGCCTACCCTCCTGGAATGCAGTCCAGCAAGTCTCATCCTCATTTTACACAGCCTTTAATCAAGATGGAGTCGCTCTGGTTCGAAAACCTCTGACAGAATTGCTGGATCTATTTTGCCACCATGAAGAAAGCCAACTTGAAGGCAAAAACCCAGCATCTAGAAGGGAGAAGAACTAGGAAATTACAGAGACCAGAGCCTGTACCAACTGTACCCAGAGCCTTCATTTACCACTGGAGTTTTTCAGTTTGTGAACCAATGAGTTCCTTTTATTAAGTCTGTTGGAGCTAGGCTTTTGTTCCTCACAACCAAAAATATCCTAAATGATACCACTGGATAAATGATTTCCCGAAGGAAGTGGGCCTTGGAGTCAAATTTGAAAAGAGAAGATGTGTGATGTGCTGTGTGGGAGGCTGGGATCATTTTTTTTCACCAAGATTTTTATATTTATAGGCTTTTATATTTATAGGGGAAAAAACAGATTCGGTACACTTCTTACTTCAGCTCAATGATCATTTGCAGGACTTCTCATTGCTTGACCTCTCAAAGAGCACTCAGTGAGACTCTGTACCATTTAATCCTCACCCCTGACTGTCAGTAGACTGCCATGGAAACCCCAAGGATGCCTGTCCTGTTGGACATGCGGTCAGAGACTGGCTCCAAAGATATCTCCCAAAGAGCAAAAGCCACCATCTTCCTGTTGGTGCCCAGACACAGGTGCATGAGCTCCAAGGACTCCTTCCTAGGCCACCTCTCTGCTGCCTGATCTAAACTCACCTCGTTTCTGGGAGCTGGTCTGAGAGTCTGCCTTGGAGATGTGTTGGATGGGAACTAGGGGTTTGTAGGCTCCATTGTGAGCAATACTGATGGGAAATGACCGCAACTGGTATGGATATTTTGCATAAAGCCCCTGAAATCTGACATGCTCAGGGTCAGAGCCATGAACCACTGTCTTGACAAACCCCATGTACATGGACTAATAAGGAAGGTGTGGGCACCATGGCGTTAGTGTTCAACTGGAGAGTGGGAAAGAGATTTGCATGTGCCACCAGCCCTGATAGAGACAGTGGCAGAACACACTGATTCTCAACATTGCAGACACCTGCTGTCTTTGTCCCTATGTAGGTTTCCCCCAATCCAGGAATGACTTCCTCTGGGGATCTGTGGCTGATGGTGCTAGGGTTTGTACCAGACCAAATCAAGGTAACTAGAGCTTCCCCAGGTGATTGTAACCCATCTCCTAAACAAAACTTGCATCGACTCGGTTGCATTACAATTTGATTTTCCTGGGTGATGTACTCATCACATTTTTTAAAAAAGGACTTAAAGAAAGACTTTAGAGACTAAATTCTTGGTATTTATGCACCTCTTTCTGGAGTCACAGGTGGGCTCTGATTCTCATAACTGATTGCCTTGACTTCTACCGGAGCAGAAGAATGCCAGCTCATTCTTCAAATACAGTTAGTCTTCTGTTGGCAATTATGGAAAACAGCTCTACCTAGCGCATGCGAATGTGTGTGTGTGTGTGTGTGTGTGTGTGTGCGTGTGTGTGATTTTGGGGAAGGCAACTGAGGTAGCTCACAGAATCAAAAGGACAGCAGCTCCTCCCAGCCTCAGGAAGGAGAGGGGTTAGTCTGCCATGAGGCCCTTACTTGGCAGCCCCAGTTGGAGAACCTTCTCACTAGGATTCTCCCAAAAGACAGCTCAGCTCCCATGTCTGCCTCTTGGTGCCTCTGCTCAAGTTTCAGATCTCAGGGTGAGGGCACTGCAGTGGATCAGGGAAGAGCAGGTGTGCAGGTGACCCAGGGAATGGAGCGCTCTGATTGGCTGAGGCTGAGTCATAGGCCCCCTCCTATAGGACATCAAAGTCTTTGAAGAAAATGCCAATTAAAAGCACTGTTGGCTGGGCACTGTGGCTCATGCCTATAATCCTAGCACTTTGGGAGGCCGAGGTGGGCAGATCACTTGAGGTCAGGAGTTCGAGACCAGCCTGGCCAACATGGTGAAACCCCGTCTCTACTAAAAATACAAAAATTAGCTGGGTATGGTGGCGGGCACCTGTAATCCCAACTACTCAGGAGGCTGAGGCAGGAGAATCACTTGAACCTGGGAGGCGGAGGTTGCAGTGAGCCGAGATTGTGCCACCGCACTCCAGCCTGGGCAACAGATTGAGACTCCATCTCAAAACAAAACAAACAAACCAAAAAAGCACTGTTGCTCAGATATCACCCCCTGTGTGAAACCTTGATCCCTAAGGCAGAATTGCTTGTTCCTCCATGGCTTCTGTAGCACTTTGTAAAACATTTGGATGGATCAAAGAGAGAAAATTTTATTCAACAAAATTTTTCCAAGGACGGTACATTTGTTTGCCAAGTGTTTGGTAAGCAAGTGAGACCTGTACAGTTTTGGTACAGGAAGGGCCCATGAATGTGGGCGGAACTATTCCACAGGAGACAAGGAGAAGCTGTTCTCTGGAGGGAGGGAATGGAGAGGGAGAGGTGGTTTAGGGATCTGCAGGATGGCAGAATGCATCCAGAAATGACTTTCCTATCATTTCCCCACCACTGCCTCAAGCCCTTTTCTTCTACGATTTTATGAAACTCATGGGATAAATGCTTGAAGTGAGTGGGCTAGAAGCCAGCAAAGGGACGCAGGGATGTGCCCAGACACATACAGGTGGAACGGAAGCAGCAGGCAGATGGGGGGTGTCAGGAACAGAAATGCTTTCCTAGGGCAACCTAGTTAGGTTTCGTTTAAGCTAATCAGGAAGTAACCAGAGTCATGGGGAGGCTGTAAAACTGAGGCAGGGACCAGATTTCACCAAATCATTGTAGAATGAGGGCAAGGATGAAGGAGGGGTGGAGGTAGGTGCTTGCAGGAGGCACCTTGATATGGTTTGCCTGTGTCCCCACTCAAATCTCATCTTGAACTATAGTTCCCATAATCCCCATGCGTCGTGGGAGGGAGCTGGTGGGAGGTAATTACCTCCATGCTGTTCTCTTGATAGTGATTGAGTTCTCACAAGATCTGACGGTTTTATAAGGGGATTTCCCCACTTTGCTCTGTATTTCTCCTTCCTGCCATCATGCGAAGAAGGATATGCTTGCTTCCTTTTCTGCCATGATTGTAAGTTTCCTGAGGCCTCCTCAGCCATGAGGAATTGTGAGTCAATTATGCATCTTTCCTTTATAAATTACCCAGTCTCAGGTATGTCTTTATTGACAGCATGAGAACAGACTAATACATACCTGAAAAGGAGAACACTTATCACATAATGCTGTAAATACAGGTCGGCAGTCTCTTCCCCACTGAACCAGAAGAATATGATTTTTAAGAATAAAAGATATCTTATTGATCAACAATATCTTATTGATCTTGACCCACTTATTTCAAAACACACAATAAATATTTGTAACTATTCTTTTAAAAATAGCAATACCCATTTAAAAATAATGAAATCCAGACTAAAAGGACTTGGTATGTACCAGGCACTAAGTGCGCTGCATGCATCTCCCCGCTTGCCAGTTGCCCATCCCCTGCGCCTAGTGCTCCATGCTTGCCTCTCTTACGGCACCCACAAATGAAGCTGGAGGCAGAAACCATACAGTCATTTGAACACAGGAAGTTTCCTGTAAGGAAATGATTAAGTGGTGAGGAAGAAACTACAAAGATACAAAGAGAACTCTCAAGGGTTCCCTAGGGCTCAGTACCCAGGGAAGGACCAACTCGGCTCCCCAAGGCTGGGCTTCAGACGTCTTTAGAGAAGATGTGATTGCAGCCACTGGCCGGAGGGGAAGTTTGTGGGTGGCCGGGGCCACAGTTGGCCCACAGTCCCCAGGCAGCTGGTCCTCTAGTGCACAGGAGCACCAAGACTGGTAGATGGGTGACCAGAGAGAGCCAGGGTGCCAGGAGCTCACTCGCTGGTGGGGTGGCCGGGAGGTTGCTGTGCACCTTGCCCATGGCACACAGGGCCCATGGCACACGCCTCCAGGACACAGCCCCAGAGAGTCTGTGGTGTGGCACTTGCAGGAGTCGAGGCACTGAGCATGTGCCATGGACTGAATGCTTTTGTCCTTTGTCCCCTGAAATCCACATGTTAAAGCCTTAATCCCCAATGTGATAGTATGGAGGTGAGATTTAGATGAGGTTTCGGGAGGTTTAGATGAGGTCGCAATTGTAAGGCCCCCATGATGGGATCAGTGCCCTTACAGGAAGAGACACCAGACCCCCCTCTCTCTCTGCACCATGTGAGGACACAGCAAGGAGTGTTCTTCCCGCGAACCAGGAAGCAGGTCCTCACCGGGTATCGAATCTGCCAACACCTTGATCTCAGACTTCCAGCTTCCAGAACTGTGAGACAGAAACGTGTGTTGCCTAAGCCATTTGTTTTAACAGCCCAAACTGACTAAGACACTCATCAGAGAAAAAGCAGCGCTGGACATGTGTTACAGGCGGCAAGACTGATTCCTTCAGACTCCTGCAGCAGCGGGAAGAGATTCCAGTACCGACAAAGCTCAACCCCAACTGAGAAAACGGTGACCGAGGTCTTCAAAGAGAGAACAGAAAGGGAACAAAAAGGGACTGAAGGAGAAATGAAGACAGAACGTGGGGGCCACGTGGAAATGGAAAGTTCCAGAAGGGTGAGGGGAGAACTACTGAAAATGGTTTAGCGGGGTGGGCTGGACGAGGTGCATTTTGTGATTTGGCTGCATTGCAAAGTCTTGAGCCAAGACTCAGCCAGGGCTGGGGTCGCCTCTGGGGATGCAGCTTAGTGCAGGTGGAAGCCAGGCTACAGTTTGGTGAAGCCTCTCAGCACAGTGTTGGGGTGAGTCCTCTACGCTCTGTGGAATTCCCAGTTCACTGGAGGCTCGCTAGCAGGGCAAGTGTGGCCCGAAGGTGCACTGTCCATGTCAGGCAGGCATGCAGGGAAGCCGGGGAGCTGACAGCCTGCTGGGGGCAGGGCAGTGGGTGGCCTGGGGTGCCTTGGGTCCCATCAGCAGGGTCATGGGAAACAGCCTCCAGGCTGCACAGTGGTGGACAGCAGTGCTGGCTCCCCCTGTACCTGCCCACCAGCCTTGGCCCTCCTAGGCCCCGAAGGATCGTTTCCTGCTGTCTGGTGACTGTAGACCAGTCCTGGCCCAGGAAACCCTATAAAATTCTCCTCCAACTATTTCTCCTGGAGAAGACAAGAGTGCCAATGGATTACTACAGTGCAGGGCAATTGAGCAAAGATGGGGGTGAACTGGGGTCCCATGGGAGCAGGGAGGAGGGGCCAGGGAACCCTGGCCAGAAATAGGAAAGCAGTAATGGAAGGGACGACTCAGGAGAGGGAGTGCCCATCTCAGAGCCTTTCAGGAACCTGGCATTTAATAAATGCCTCCTCCAGAGGGAAGGATTCAGGCAGATCACTTCTAGAAGGGGTCACGGCCTCTCCAGGTTCTGCATGGTCCACAGCATATGTACAGTCCCCAGAAGCTAGACTCCTTCCAGGCCTGGTGTGGAGGGAACCTAAGTGTGTGATGGAGGAGAGTCTTCCACAGGCTATGAACTCTTTGTAAAAAACAAAACAAAACAAAACAAAAAAACAGCACGCATGCGATGCTGGGGGCTTAGGACAATATCTTAAAACAGAGCTGAAACATTGGTGGATAAACCTCAGGACAGGCAGGAAAAGAGCTGTAGCTCGTCCACCATCAGCATTAGCAATGCAATCAGACACAACGGAAAATCAATGAAGTAAAACCAACCAGCAGGATTATGTTATTGAGCCTCCAATAAATGTCTTAAGTGTCCAATAAAGCCATATCGTTTTGATGACATGAATTTCTGTGTTGCTTTTCTGATTGCTCAAAATCCTGAAATTCTTTGGAGAGTATTATCAATGTCATTATCTTTGCCAGGAAGATGCTGAGCTGTCTTCCCTGAAGCAGTGTTCTCCCTGGGTTGTTTGAACCCCTGACTGTCACATGCCTTCTGTCCTAAGCTGCCACCAAGGCCCAGACAAGCCCTGCCATGCATGTGTCTCTTTATTAATACATAGTACGGCAGGGAGCTGCCCCTTCTCCCAGCCAGGCAGGGCCGCTTATCCCACACCCCCTGCCTTGCAAGCACACTTAGCGTGGAGTATATTAGGAAGTTTAATTAGCAGAAAATAAATAAAGTAGGGATCCCAGCTTGAGCCCAGGCTGTCCCCTGCTGGGGTGGGACATGTCTGAACAGTGTTGATGAGAGTTTTATGAAAGACGCATCTCCTAGAGGAAAGGACATGGAGAGAAGTAAGTTTGATTCCCTCTCGGAGGAGCTTGAGTGCCCAGAAGTCCAAGCAAGAATCTTGAGCTGTATCTGGGAGTGGGGGTGCTTAGATCACGAGCATACTCCTGAACCCTGGCAATGGGGCAGAGCATGGAATGTGCTGACTGGCTTAAGCTTGGAGCAGGACTTGACGTGGCTTCCTCCAAAGGAACCTGAGTTCTGTGGGAGATGGATGAACATCTGAACAACTCAGGGCACTGCTGGGGATATGGAAGCTGGCAGACAGCCCTTACCATTTGAGGTGCGATAGGGAGAGAGGATAACCAACGTTTAACAAACTCTATCAAACACTGGGTGCGTTGACACGTGCCAGCCCCAGGATGCTCTTAGAAACTCTATGAGGGGAGTGTAATTAGAGCACTGAGGCTCAGAGAGGTTAAGAAACTTGTATATTGTCACACAGCTAGCAAGAGTTTCAGGAAGCTAGATCTAACAGATTCCAAGGCCCATGTAATGTTTCCATCGGGTATTTGTCCAAAAAACACTTTTCCTTCAAGGTAAGGAGTGGGAAGGCTACTCGTGTGGGGGCATGGTGTCCCGGCAGCCCACAGCTCAGTGCCAGACTGTGAGTGAGAAGACCAATGTGTGTCCCATCTCTGCCACTTCTGTCTGTGTGGCCTCAAGACCCTCACCTAGAAGGGTGGCTGAAGTATCACTCCAGGCCTGGTGTCCTGACTTCTTGAACAACTGTCTAGGGTGTGCAAGCCAGCACCTCCCCTTTTCTGCTCCCTAGTTAGATGGATTTAGCTAGGCTATCGCTTTGTGAGACTAGAGGGACCCAAGAGCCTCATTCTCCATCTATATAACTCAAAGACTTTGTATAAGTCAGGGTGAGCTGGTTTTGTCATGAGAAACAACCACCCCAAACTCTCAGTGGCTGCAGACAGCTGGCTTTCTTTCTTTCCCCCGCCACATGTGTGCAGCAGGTCTGCTGGTGGCTGTGCTCTGAGACTCAGGTTGCTCCTGCAGACCCTCTGGAAACATGGCCATTCTCAGCTCTGGAGGGACAAGTCCCTGAGTATCTCACCTGGACAATTAAATGCTCCAGCCTGGAAGAGACACGAGTCACGTCCATCCACCACTCATTGGCTAGAATAAGCCCATGGCTCCTCTCAACCGTGCAGGCAGGGAAGTCCCATCCCACCGGGGCCTGGAAGGCTGAGAACCAAAAGTTGGGCGAACAGTACTCATGGCTATCATAGAGTGGAACCAGTTCTGAGACTCTCAAACCATTTTTTGAGAGCAAGGGGAAGCCTAATCTCATTCCCTATTTTCTATCATCTTTTTTACTTATATAAACCCAAACCTCTCTTTATTAAAACATCTCTCTCTATATATGTCTATTTTAAAAAGTCTCTCTCTATATGTCTATGTGAGAAAAAAAATGTGTTACGTTCCTTTCAAAACCAACCCTGAGGCTCTGGAAGCACTAATGTTCTCCACCCACAGTTCCCCACCAGCCCCTGATCAGACCTGGTTCTAGGACAGGGGTTCTCACCTTGGCTTCCCTGTAGAATCACCTGGAAGCTTGTAAAAATCCCATGGATGCCAGGCCTCACCCCAGGCCAATTCTGTCAGAACCTCTGAGCTGGTGCCAGGCAGAAGCAATTGCGTGAAGCTCCCAGGAGATGCCTGGATGGGTCCAGGTTGAGTCTGCTGTTCCGGGTGAGCCCTGAAGCAGCTTCCAGCTCCGGGGCTGCCTCCTTCTTTCCCAGGTGAGGTTCCAGGAGAAGCCAGAGATGGGGGTTTGCCTTAACAAACCAGGAGCTGAGGAAGGTCAAAGAGAATTCGGTGATTATCCCGACTCATGATTCCAGCTCCTTCCCAGTGGTGGGAGCTGGGAATGCCATGGGAAGCAGGCGTGGGAGGGGTGCCCGGGGGGATAGGTGCCCAGGGGGAGGGGTGTCCGGGGGGAGGGGTGCCCGGGGAGACAGGTGCCCGGGTGTGCTGTCACTCAGTTCCAGGCCTGAGCTCAGCTGCTGAGGAAACAGGAAGTGCATCAGGAGCTGAGTGTGCTCAAGTCCTGGGTATTCACAATTCACAAGGACACATGCACACATTCACACACACATTTGCACATCCCCATAAGCATACACACAGACACACATACTCAGCTGGGCGTGATGACTCACACCTCTCATCCCAGAACTTTGGGAGGCCGAGGCAGGTGGATCACCTGAGGTCAGGAGTTTGAGACCAGCCTGGCCAACATAGTGAAACCCCATCTCTATAAAAAAAAAAATACAAAAATTAGCCAGCTGTAGTGGCGGGTACCTATAATCCCAGCTACTCAGGAGGCTGAGGCAGGAGAAGTGCTTGAACCTGGGAGGCAGAGGTTGCAGTGAGCCAAGATAGAGCCACTGTGCTCCAGCTTGGGTGACAGAGTGAGACTCTAACTCAAAAAGAAAGGAAGGAAGGAAGGAAGGAAGGAAGGAAGGAAGGAAGGAAGGAAGGAAGGAAGGAAGGAAGGAAGGAAGGAAGGAAGGAAGGAAAGCAGGCAGGCAGGCAGGCAGGCAGGCAGGCAATCATTGAGACAATCAATATTGCCAGGGAAGAAGGCTTTAATTGGGTGCTGCTGCCCAGGAGATGGAGCTCAGTCTCAAATCCATCTTCTGGACCCACTAAAATTAGGGGTTTATATAGCAGGGAAGAAATGTAACAGGAACTCAGGAGGGGTAAGGAAGCAGTCATGATGAATGGAGGGCCTGACGTCTCATTGTCTAGACAAGATGATCTGGTGAGTTTCAGTTCTCTGATACTTTTGGAGAGGACTTGGGCTCCTTTCCTGAGGAAGCAACTCAGATAAAACAAATTTAAGTTTCAAGCTTTAAGACCAGAAGGGTCAATTTCTGTATTCATCAAAAACAAACAAACAAAACAACAACAACAACAACAACAAACTGTCTATGAGACTATTGGGTCGGTTTCATTCTTTTGTTTTCAGATTTTCTTCTCCATGAAAAAAATGTTTTTAAAAGAATCTCTTCCACAGAAAAAAAAGCAACTGGGGATCTTCTCTTGTTTGGCGAGGAGATAAGGGGCTGTGGCCCTCTCCTCCTGAGCAGCTTGTCTGGCAAATGGGCAGATGATGTTGGCCTCAATTCCAAGGATGGCAACAAGAATGAACTAAGACATGACATGTAAAGGGGTCAGGGCTACTCCCCACACTAGGTGCTCCAAAATATTATTACTTACACCAGGTGCTGAACAGAGTAGGGGCTTTGTGACCTCATGTGGCCGACTCATTTCACTGGAAGCATTATTCTGAAAACAAGTTTGGAGACGATGGGAAAGTCTGACACACACATGCTCATACACAGACGGTGGCAGCATCGTCTGCCGAGATGCACAGCAGACATAATTTGGCTGGTTCCCTGTGGGCTTGCTCTCTGTGGGTTTGTTGTTGTAGATTTGTTGTTGTGGGTTTGTTCTCTGCGGGTTTGTTTTCTGTGGGTTTGTTGTCTGTGGGTTTGTTCTCTGTGGGTTTGTTGTCTGTGGGTTTGTTTTCTGCGGGTTTGTTGTCTGTGGGTTTGTTGTCTGTGGGTTTGTTCTCTGTGGGTTTGTTGTCTGCGGGTTTGTTTTCTGCGGGTTTGTTGTCTGTGGGTTTGTTCTCTGTGAGTTTGTTCTCTGTAGGTTTGTTGTCTGTGGGTTTGTTTTCTGCGGGTTTGTTCTCTGTGTGTTTGTTGTCTGTGGGTTTGTTCTCTGTGGGTTTGTTTTCTGCGGGTTTGTTGTCTGTGGGTTTGTTGTCTGTGGGTTTGTTCTCTGTGTGTTTGTTGTCTGTGGGTTTGTTCTCTGTGTGTTTGTTGTCTGTGGGTTTGTTCTCTGTGTGTTTGTTGTCTGTGGGTTTGTTGTCTGTGGGTTTGTTCTCTGTGTGTTTGTTGTCTGTGGGTTTGTTGTCTCTAGGCTTGTTGTCTGTGGGTTTTTTGTCTCTAGGTTTGTTGTCTGTGGGTTTGTTCTCTGTGGGTTTGTTGTCTGTGAGTTTGTTGTCTCTGGGTTTGTTCTCTGCGGGTTTGTTTTCTGCGGGTTTGTTGTCTGTGGGCTTGTTGTCTGTGGGTTTGTTTTCTCTGGGTTTGTTGTCTGTGGGTTTGTTCTCTGTGGGTTTGTTGTCTGTGAGTTTGTTGTCTCTGGGTTTGTTCTCTGCGGGTTTGTTTTCTGCGGGTTTGTTGTCTGTGGGCTTGTTGTCTGTGGGTTTGTTGTCTCTGGGTTTGTTCTCTGTGGGTTTGTTCTCTGTGGGTTTGTTGTCTGTGGGTTTGTTCTCTGTGGGTTTGTTCTCTCTGGGTTTGTTCTCTGTGGGTTTGTTCTCTGTGGGTTTGTTGTCTGTGGGTTTGTTGTCTCTGGGTTTGTTCTCTGTGGGTTTGTTCTCTGTGGGTTTGTTGTCTGTGGGTTTGTTGTCTCTGGGTTTGTTCTCTGTGGGTTTGTTTCTGCGGATTTGTTGTCTGTGGGTTTGTTTTCTGTGGGTTTGTTCTCTGTGGGTTTGTTCTCTGTGTTTCCTTTCCGCCCCGCTTTTCACAGGAGAATGCCAGGCCCTCTGTAGTTTGTTGCCTGGGAGGAGATTCAAGATGCCAGGCCAAAAACCTGAGGGCTGACCCTTTCCCTGTGTATGGTGGGGAGGTTGTGGTACCTGTCCCAGAGAGGGATGGGACAGGGGACCGTGACACTGAAGGGAGAGAAGAAGGGGCAGAGTTGTCCACAAGCCTAGGGTTGAACAGAGGCTTCTGAGGCAGGGAACTGAGGCTCATGGCTCTTGTTCTCAAGAAGATGACTGGGCCACCTGGGAGTGTGACTTTGGGTTTACCTAAATGGGCTGGATCCTGGCTTTGAAATTCTCAGCCTCAGCAAAGATGCCAGTGCCCACATGATGGGACCACAAGGGCTTGGGTCTGGGCACCTAGACCCAAGCATCAGCTAAGGGTGACCTCAAGGCCCTGGGTCTGGGCACCTAGACCCAAGCATCAGCTAAGGGTGACCTCAAGGCCCTGCCTGTGCACTGGCCTTGGGAAGTGGGGTGGGGTAAGAACCTCCAACCATGTCCAAGTCCCATATGACTTGATTTAAATAAATAAATGTGATGTTTCCCACAAAACTGAATTTGTGGATAAGATTCATACCAGCCACATGTATACACACATCTATTTATAGGAGCAACTGCTTTGGGTTTTTGTTTGTTTTGTTTGTTTGTTTTTGGTGATTTGGTGTTTTTTGTTGTTTTGGGTTTTTGTTGTTGTTGTTGTTGTTGTTTGTTTGTTTTGTACTACCAGTTTCTAAATATTCCTTCTTCTTTGATGAAGAATGTGATCTATGGCGGGTGGAAGATGGCCCAACAGCCTGGCAGCAACACTCACGTATTGAGTTTAGGGACCCACCTGTGTCCTGAAAGTTCAAGTTAAGACTTTGTCTTGCAACTGAACAATCTTTATCTCCCAATTATATGAAATCAATTTAAATGAATTAAACAAATTACAATGTCCCACTTGAGCATATCAGTTACCTGGGCAGTGGAGAAGAATTAGAAGTAAAGAAGTGCCTTCTAGGAAAGCAGATAGTAGTGACTCGGGGTGGAGGGAGAAGCTGCCATGGGAAAAGTGTGTAGGGCTCCCGACCTGGGAGGTCCCTGCAAAGGTGTCTGCCTGAGCAGTCCTACAGAGACCTGTCCACACTGCCTCCTAGTGGTCGCTCCATCACCTTCCGAACACTCCAAAGTTGGGGAGGTGGCCCCAGGAAGCCCACTTCTCTCTCCCAGGCCGTTGGCAGCCTCTGCTGGAGTGGGCAGCGGGGAGGGGAAGCCCCGGGAGGCTGGAGACTCCTGAGGAAGGGAGGACAAGGAGCCTCAGGTGGAGGGAGGGGAGTCCTAGGAGCTGGCTGCTTGGCTTGGCAGAGGCTGCAGAGGAAGTGAGAGAGTATGTTAACAAGCACAGGAAGGTTCTCTGAGTTTCTCTGGCCATCCATGGTGCAATGGTTTGCATGAGTCCAGGCCCCCATTTATCGGGGCAAACTACTTCTGGCTCCTTGTGCAAAAGCAGTTCCTGGCCAGATGCTGGCTTGGCCTGTCCCGGGGTGGTGGGTGGGGGGCACAGATGAGTCTCTGCAGAGACCTCTCTGTTGGTGCCTCTTAGGCTCTGGGACCACACCCCCAGTCCATGTGTCCCACATTGTGCCCCTAAGCTGTGGCCTGGCAGGTGCTGCTGTCAGAACCAGCCTGAGTATGGGCTCCAAGTGAACCCCAGTCAAAAGCTCCAGGATCCCATGAGTCCTCCTTTGGCTAGTTTTCTCCACACCCAGCCCCCACCACCAGTGCCACCCCCCACTTCATGCTGCCTCTAAAATGATCTTCAAGGACGTCTGAATTGTGCATTTTATATCAAGTTCTTCTTGTCATTGTTTTCATAATATATTGCCAGATTTACTCATAATTAAAGAAGTTAAAACAATGAAATGATCTTTTTGTCTATCAGATTGATAAAGGTTAAAAATCACTGGCTGGGCGCAGTGGCTCGCGCCTGTAATCCCAGCACTTTGGAAGGCTGAGGCAGACAGATCACCTGAAGTCAGGAGCTCGAGACCAGCCTGGCCAACATGGCGAAACCCTGTCTCTTCTAAAAATACAAAAATTAGCCAGGTGTGGTGGCACGCGCCTGTAGTCCCAGCTACTTGGGAGGCTAAAGCAGAAGAATCGCTTGAACCCAGGAGGTGGAGGTTGCAGTGAGCTGAGAACACACCACTGCACTCCAGCCTGAGTGAGAGTGAAATTCCACCTCAAAAAAAAAAATTAATATCAAGTGGCAGCTGAGAAATGGACATGAGTTTCAAAATAATAATACCAGCATCATTATTAACAATAAAACTACTGAGTACCATTTAAGATTTCATGTGTTTTTCTTTGTCCTTAGCTTATACTCTACTGGAGAATATATGATCAAAATACTGTGTTGTAGGGTCATTTGAAAGAAATTCAACTCTGTGTGATTTTGGAACTGACATGATAAGCAGCTGGGTTCATCAGTTACTGTTTGTATTGTTTAGAGATCATTTTGTTTTATTTTTATTTTTGATTTGCCTTTGTTTTTGTTTGTGTATAAATTTAAGGGGTACAAGTGCAGGTGTGCAGTTTTGTCAAATGGATTGATTGTTCAGTGGTGATGTCTGGGCTTTGAGTGTAGTAGTGTACATCGTACTCATTAAATAATTTCTCATCCCTCACCCTAATCCTATCCTCTTTTTTTTTCTTTTTTTAGATGGAGTCTTGCTCTGTTGCCCAGGCTGGAGTGCAGTGGTGCAATCTCGGCTCATGATTCTCGTGCCTCAGCCTCCCAAGTAGCTGGGATTACAGGCACGCACCACTATGCCCAGTTAATTTTTTTGTATTTTCAGTTGAGATGGGGTTTCACCATGTTGGCCAGGCTGGTCTTGAACTCCTGACCTCAAGTGATCCACCCACTTTGGCCTCCCAAAGTGCTGAGATTACAGGTGTCAGCCACCATGTCTGACTAATTTGTTTGCATTTTAGTAGAGAAGGGGTTTCACCATGTTGGCCAGGCTTGTCTCAAACTCCTGGCCTCAAATGGTCCTCCCATCTCAGCCTCCCTTTCGAAGTCCATTATTTTACATTCTGTACCCATGTGTACACATTATTTAGCTCCCACTTAAAGGTGAGAACATGTGGCATCTGACTTTCTGTTTCTGAATTATTTCACTTAGAATAATGCCCTCCAGTTCTGTCCATGTTGCTGCAAGAGACGTGATTTCATTCTTTTTTATGGCTGAGTAATATTTTTTAATGTAAAAGTGTTGACATTTTCCAAAATGAAAACTGTAAAACAAGATACATTTGGAGAAGTCTACAGTGTTTGCTTTATTCATGTTGTTTATGCGTTAAAATATAAGCACATTGCATACATAAGCATATTTACGCCCACATCTAAAAGATAACATATTATATATACTTTTCCATACTTCTGAACAAGCGTCTCATATCCATAACTAAAAATTAGATGAGAAAGGCAAAGAACTCTTGTCTTAGAATTGACTTCATTGCACTATATAGCATTTCACACTGCGGTTCCAGGCCACAGGGTCCCTTGGGTAGGGGGAGACAAAGGGTGTGGCTGACAGGGAGACTCTAGGACTACCATTGCCACTTCCACCAGAGCAGTCACACTTCTGTTCCACATAGTTGGCATCCAAATTTGATTTGAAAAACAGTTTCCACTACTAAAAGAAAAATCCTATGAGAAAATGACCACAAGCCAATTATCCACTCAAACCTGCTGATCCTGGCCTCTGGGAGAGGCTGTTTGGAGACCACATGTTTCATATTAACTTTACCATGATGAGATTATCTTACTGTCTGGGGTCATCCAAACTTGAGCTCCAAGAAAACCCCTGTGTGAGGGAAAAAAAAAATCCTCCTCCATTCAACAGTAGAGCAAAGGACCTGACCAATCATTTTGTCCACGTCTTCATCCTTCATGCCCATTTTATGAAATGTCTTTAGCTCTGATTAAAGAGGCAAGAAAATACAAAGGAAGAGATGGTTAGAGTTTGAAGCAAACCGTCATTTTGCCTGAGTTTATAAAATTAAAAGTGCTTTCAAGATGAGGTATTGAATTAGTTCAATAACTGCAAGCTCCGGGTGGGCGCAGTGGCTCACATCTGTAATCCCAGCACTTTGGGAGGCCGAGGCGGGCAGATCACGAGGTCAGGAGATCGAGACCATCCTGACTAACACGGTGAAACCCCATCTCTACTAAAAATACAAATAATTAGCCGGGCGTGGTGGAAGGTGCCTGTAGTCCCAGCTACTCGGGAGGCTGAGGCAAGAGAATCACTTGAACCCGGGAGGCGGAAGTTGCAGTGAGCCGAGATCGTGCCACTGCACTCCAGCCTGGGCAACAGAGAGAGACTCCCTCTCAGAAAAAAAAAAAAAAAAAAAAAAAAAAAGACCTGCAAGCTCCAGTGGAAGCTAGGTGTGCAGACTGACTTTCTTTTGCAATTTGCCATACCTTCCTTCTGCCACCTGGAAAAAATCACTCTTAGTTGTGCAAATGGGAAGGCAACTGGCACAAATTCTATGCATACACAGACACACAACACGTAAGTCCAGGACTCCCTGGGTGTGTCATGACAATACCCCTGGTGCCTGGCACAATGCCTGGTGTATAGCAGGTGCTCAGTACATATTTTTGAAATGGATGAATGAATGTAAACATTTCTCCCCATCTTAAGCCAAATGGGTAGGCTCATTACTATTAAAAGATTGCCAACCTCTGTCTCAGACCTATTGCAGAAGTGATGTCAAAGTAGCATTTTTATGGGTAGCGTCTGCAATTCCCATATTTTATGGGTCAGCAGGGAGTTGTTCTGAGTATTTATTCCATGATGCTTGAAATCTGAAGTGTATGCGTGGGACTGGCACCGCTGTAAGAAAGCCCTTTATGAGGTCATCATCCCCCACTTGCCATCTCTCCCCAGATGCAGATGTGCAAGCTTTTAAAAACACTTGAGAAGCCACCATGCCTCGCTTTGCAAGCCCTCTTTTAAGAAATGTCATTATCAGAAGTCAATTTGATGGCATCAAGAGGAAGCAATGCCTCCAATATCTGAAAACCCTGAGAACACTGCAATATGATGGATTTAAGACCGTATATTTTGGGGAAACCAATATCCCAGAAAGTCTCGTAACTGGGGAAGATATTAGTGATGGATATTTCATACAAACCCCAACTTGGTGTATTGTGCATGCTGCGGGTAGTCAAGGATGGGTGCCTTGGAAATATCGGGTGTTCCTAAGAGACGAGCTGTGTATCAAACAAGAAGACAGCCTCTTCTCTGAGTTCTGTGATGTGGTGAGGAAGGCCTATGGAAAGTGTGTCATCGTGGTCAAAGAGAGAAGGCAGCAGGAAGAGCAGAGGCCAAAGGAAGACAGAGAGGCTGAGGGCCAGTTCTATATCCCTACAGTCATTAGCTTAGCAAGCATTATGTGTTGCCCAGAGGTGGCCAAGTCCTGTGGCCATGAACTACTCTCTCTGCCTTCCCCTTGTAATTATCTGAACCCTTTAGACTCAGCCTGGTCTTCTCTGAAATGGTTTATCATCAATAACAGAAACGAGTTTTGTTTGCATTCCATTGACAGTGGCTATTCTTACCAATGTATACTTTTCAGCCATTTAATTAGCAAAGGAATTGAAAGGATAAACGCAAGCAAGTGGAGAACATTAACTAGCAAAGTACGGAGATGGGAAAACTACTATCTTGGGAAATTTTCTTAAGGGCGGTTCCTCCAACAAGCAGTGAGGCTGCTACATGTCTGGTCTTTACCGTCAACTCTGTCGAGATGGATTCCACACCATTGCAGCCAAAGATACTTCAACAGTGACCTCACATGGGGTGCTGCGAGAACTGGGTTGCTCCTAAGGATGTTGGCAAAGCGCTTTGAGTTTACTAGAAGTTTCATTAAAATTTGTTGGTAAGTTAGGGGTCTCGACTCTTATCTTGTGAAGGCTACTTTGAGGGCTTTGTCAAGGGGAGGATTAGGTCTAACCCAGCCCAAAGGTGGATGGCAATAAGCAGGGGTGAGCAGGCTGAAAGGTTGAGTGGTCGAAATTTAGGTCTGAGAAAAAAAGAGAACCAGTGTGCAGTCATCCCCCAAAAAGCCCAAATTAAATAGTGTGCCAACGAGTTTCCACCCACCAAAGTAATCCACAGGGATCCAGCTTGCCATGGGCAAGATATTGTCCAGATGGTCGCCAAGCAAGACTCCCTCCTCCCAATTGTCCTTCCTTGTCGGCAAAGCGGTGGAGGATGAGTGAGAGGCAGCCGCAGAGGGGAAACTCCATCCGGACCCTCCAAGGGGAGTAGGTGGTCCCAGTTAGGACCTGGAAAGTTATGACAGTGGTGGGTTCAAGTGGGCTATGGTGGGCAAAGGGGTGGCACGCATGGGGGTCTGCAGAGACCACTTATCCAGCCAATCTCCCCGCCAACTCCAGAAATTCCAGCAGGTCATTAGACTGTGCCGTGGAGTTTCATCTCGAGACCCTGTAGCTGAGCCACTTGCAGCTGGGACAACACCTCCCTATTTAGGTTTGGGGCTGCTGCCGATGTCCGTTGTAAGAATTTGTGGTTGTCTTTTTCATTTTTATAGAAAAAGACTTGACCCCTGTTAAACATATCATAAAATTCACTGTTGGTTATGTACATTCAGACAGTCATTTTAGAGGTAATCATTCTGAGGTGTGTAAAAAGAATAATTTATGGCTGGGCACAATGGCTCACACCTGCAATCCCAGCACTTTGGGAGGCTGAGGCAGGAGGACTGCTTGAGGTCACGAGTTCAAGAGCAGCCTGGGAAACACAGCAAGACCTCATCTCTACAAAAATATTTCAAAATAGCTGGGCTGAGTGGCATGCATCTATAGTCCTAGCTACTTGGGAGGCTGAGGGAGGAGGATCACTTGAGCCAGAAGTTTGAGACTACAGTGAGCTATGGTTGTCCACTGCACTCCAGCCTGGGTGACAAAGTGAAACCCTGCCTGTAAAAGAAAAAAAAAAATTTGTACACTTACATGGGATGTTGGTAGCGGTGGTGGGTGGTGGGGCACCCACTCAATTCACTCAATTCTGCATGAAACTAAAAAATGGCTCTAAAAAATAAGGTCTATGAAAAAAAACAATTTATGAACATTTCTGGACTGGGCACAGTGGCTTATGCCTGTACCAGCAATTTGGAAGGCCAAGGTGAAAGGATTGCTTGAGTTCAGAAGTTCGAGGCCAGCAACATGGTGAAACCTCGTCTCTACAAAAAATACCAAAATTCGCTGGGCATGGTGGCGCACACCTATGTTCCCAGCTGCTAGGGAGGCTGAGGTGGGAGAATCACTTGAGCCCTGGGAGGTGGAGGTTGTATTGAGCAGAGATTGCACCACTGCACTCCAACCTGGGTAACAGAGTCAGACTGTCTGAAAAAGAAAAGAAAAGGAGAAAGAAAGAAAGAATTTCTACCCAGAATTTCCTGACAGCCATGTGCAGAAAGCATCCCATTGTTTGCTTGCCTTCTTTCCCTCCTGAACCTTCCTGTATTATTCAGAAAGGCTTTGTCAGATGAAAGCGAATGTTCAGTGCTTTTCAGCAACTAAGTGTCCACCACTTCTCAGCATTTTGTCATGGTTACAAAGGGAATCCTGGTAACATTTTTCCTGGAGATTAATCACACCTCAAACAGCTGACCACTCAGAACTACAAAGTTTCCACTGTTGCAGGCCTCACTTGACAGTCAACAGTGCTATATTAGTTTGTCGTGACTGTTGAAACAAATTACCACAGGCTTGGTGGCTTAAAACAACAGAAATTAAGCCAGATGTAGTGGCTGTGGTTGCAGCTACTCGGGAGGCTGAGGCAGGAGGACCGCTTGAGCCTAGGAGCTTGAGGCTACAGTGAGCTCTGATCGCACCACTGCACGCCAGCCTGGGTGACAGAGTGAGACCCTGTCTCAAAAAGAAAGAGAGAGAAGGGAGAAAGGAGGGGGGCTAAGGAGGAGAGGGAGGGGAGAGAGAGAGAGAAAGAAAGAAGAAAGAAAGAAGGAAGGGAGGGAGGGAAGGGAGGGAGGAAGGAAGGAGGGGAGGGAGGGGAGGGGAGAAGGAGGGGGAGGGGGGCAGGGGAGAGGGAGGGGGCAGGGGGGAAGGGGGCAGGGGAGGGAAAGGGAAGGGAAAGAGGAAGGGGGACGGGAAGGGAAAGAGGCCAGGCACTGTGGCTCAGTGGCTCATGCCTGTAATCCCAGCACTTTGGGAGCCTGAGGTCGGAGGAGCACTTGAGGTCAGGAGTTGGAGACCAGCCTGGCCAACATGGTGAAACTCCATCTCTACTAAAAATACAAAAATTTGCTGGGCATGGTGGTGGGCGCCTGTAATTCCAGCTCTTGGGTGGCTGAGGAAGGAGAATCACTTGAACCTGGGAGGCAGAGGTTGTAGTGAGCCGAGATCACACCATCACATTCCTGCCCGGGCAACAGAGCAAGACTCCATCTCCAAAAAAAACAAAAAAAAAAGAGAGAGAAAGAAAAGAAAAAGGATAGGACAGGACAGGACAGAGAAGACAGCCAAAGGCAAGCTGTTGGCAGGGCAGCACTCTCTCCAGAGGCTCCAGGGAGGACCTGTTTCTTGCCTCTTCCAGCTTCTGGTGGCCACCGGCATTCCTGGGCTTGTGGCCACACCACTTTCTCATCCTGTGTCAAATCTCCCTCTGCCTCCCTCTTATAAGGACCTGAGATTGCATTCAGGGCCCACCTGAGTAATCTAAAACCATCTTCACATCTCAAAATCCTTAACTTGGTCACATAGGCAGACCTTTTTCCATCTAAAGCAACATTCATAGGTTCCAGGGAACAGGACCTTGAGATCTTTGGTGGCCACTGTTCAGCCAGCCACAGGTGCTAAAGGAAGTCTTGCTCTGCCAATAGAAACATTGCATTTCTCATTGGCAATTAACCTGGTGAAATAACTCCTATTGTATGGTATATTTGTGAGGTCTTTTTCCCTCAGGATTTCATGTACATTTTAGGATTTAAGTTCCTTGAGAGCAAACCATGGTACTCAAACTTCCTTGGTCACTTCAATGTGCTGTCATTGTGCAGGCCCACGTGTGGGTGGCCTGAGTTTTGGGAGATGAGTGGGTTTTGCCCTACATCCTGTTTATTCCATGCCTCTGCGGTTCTGGAATAATAGGCACCAACAGCTACACGTGCTGGGCACCGTGGCTCACTCCTGTAATCCCAGCACTTTGGGGGGCCGAGGTGGGCAGATCATTTGAGGTAAGGGGTTCGAGACCAGCCCGACCAACATGGTGAAACCCCATCTCTACTAAAATACGAAAATTAGACAGGTGTGTTGGCGGGCACTTGTAATCTCAGCTACTCAGGGGGCTGAGGCAGCAGAATCACTGGAATCCTAGAGGTGGAGGTTGCAGTGAGCTGAGATCGTGCCACTGCACTCCAGCCTGGGTGACAGAGCAAGACTCCCTCTCAAAATAAATAAATAAATAAATAAATAAATAAATAAATAAATAAATAAATAAATGTATGTGGAAAACTGAGGCCCAGAGAGATTCAACCCAAAATTCACGCTTAGAGCCATTCTTCATGCTGCCTTGCCACTAATGCATAACTATTATAATTTAATTCTCTTAATCCTGTCAGTTGTTTTACAGATGAGGAAACTGAGGCACTGGCAAGGCACTGGGGCCAAGAGATTCTGAAGCCCATGCTCCTCACCACCGTGCTTAGCTTAGTTATTGAAGCTGAGCTTTTCCTTTTTCACCCCCGTCATTTCTATGTCGCAAGACTCACCTCTGACCTCAGATGAGACACCAGCCGCTAAAATGGCCAACTCCCCTGGACACCAAAAAATTTTATTTCAACATAAAAGAGGAGACAGAATATCCTTTAAAGACACATTATTTTACAGCGATAAAAAAGGAATGTTTTTAGGTTATCAGCTAAAGATAAACCAACAGGAGCTATTTTTGTTTGAAAACTAAAGCAATTTAATAAAACAGATTTAGAGTTCTATTCCTTTGAGGCCTTGTAAAAATTATTAGAAAAGAGGAAAGAAGGATCAAAAGGAATACCCTTTAATGTGCAATTTGGTTACATAAGATTGTATTCATAATTAAGAAATGTTGCTTTATACTAAACCTGAAAACTTCCCATAGAAAGTAATAGAAAGTTCACCGGGCTTTTGGAATTGGATGGACCTAGTTGGAATCTTGAGTTTCTAGCTTCGTAGTTATATGTTCTGGATAAGTTGCTTTACTTCCTTGAGGCTCAATCAACTCCTTAATAAAATACAGTGGGACTTTAAAATCACATAACCTGGCCAGGAGCAGTGGCTCACGCCTGTAATCCCAACATTTTAGGAGGCCAAGGTGGGCAGATCATTTGAGGTTGGGAGTTCGAGACCAGCCTGGCCAACAAGGCAAAAACCCATCTCTACTAAAAATACAAAAATTAGCCTGGCATGGTGGCACATGCCTGTAATCCCAGCTACTCAGGAGGCTGAGGCAGAAGAATCGCTTGAACCTGGGAGGCGGAGGTTACAGTGAGCCGAGATCGTGCCACTGCACTCCAGCCTGGGTGACAGAGCAAGACTCCATCTCAAAAAAAAAAAAAAAAAAAAAAAAAATCACATAACCTGCGCCAAGCCACTGCATTGTGTCTGGCACCCACTGAGTGAGTGGTCCATGGTAAGGTCGAAGCAAACATGTCCACAATTAGACCTGCCATCACTGATCTCATTTCCTTTTCACTCTTTGAGAAAAACTTTTGTTCCTTTTTATCGCTGGCATCTAATGAGGGTGGACACATCTTAAGATACTTTGATCAGAGGACACTTTGTTCTCTGGCATTTCCTTTAAGACCATCTGCAATATCTGCAATCGGTTAGGGAATTAATAATAAGAAGAGGTTTCTTCTGGTGGGGGTGGGACAGGATGGCTGGTGAGGACAGCCCACAGTCTCTTTGGGAGCAGCCATATTTAGAGCACTGTATTTAGTTAAGAGCGGGTGACCACACGCAGCAACGCAGGGCTGAGCCACATATCTCTAGACATGTCCACTAGAAGTGAGCTCCTGATGTTGGTGGCACTATTCTCCTTCTGAGTGGTTGGCTGATGGAACATCCCAGCCTCTCTGGCCTTCCCCATCACTAATACCCACAGCCCCTCTCCCTCCCACGGATCAAGGTGGCTTTCAAGGTGGGGGTGCATTAGGAAATGGTGCTGCCCCTACAAGGACCTAAGAGGTAAATTAGCAAATGGGGTTCGTTGGCCATTGGCTCAATCCAATTGGGTTGGATGGAGCCCCTGCCTGGCCAACTGGTGGCTGAGTTGCCCACCGAGGTAGTATACACTCCTTCCATTTGTGATTGTCCTGCCACATGCAAACCATCTTTACATGCTTGACCTCATTCAGTTCAGACAAACACTGTACAGTAGGGAGGGCAGTGATCATTGAGCTCACTTTACAAAGGCCAGGCTAGGGTGGTGACCGACTCACCTAGCCACGTACGTAACAGTAGTAACAGGAGGGTCAGGACCAGAATCCAAGTCTTCATATCAGGAAGCCCTTGCGCCCATCTCTAACTGGCTCCATGTGTCAGCTAAAACAGGTGAACTATGAATAGACCACAGAGATGCCAACAAAATAGAAGCCACCCCACCACCACCACCAAAAATAAGAAGTGTCAAGGTGTCAGTTCAGGGGTGAAATGATGGATTCATGGTCACTGAGAGCCCAGGATCCTATCTTTTTACTCCATTGTCCTAGATTTGGTTCAGGTCTCAAACTCACCTCTTAGTCCAAAGTGGCTGCGGAACAAGCGATTGCATTAGTATTCCAGGCAGCCAAACAGGAGAAAGGGAGGAAGAGGGGCCCATCCTGTCCCTTTTAAAGATCCTTCCAGGAAGTCCCACACTACACTTCCACTTAAACCTGATTGGCCAGACTTGGTTGCGAGAGAAGGTGGGAAATGTAGTCCTTTATTTTGAGTGACCATACGGCCAGGTAAAAGTCAGGGTTCTATTACTAGGGAGAAGGGGAGAAGGAACACTGAGGAAGGCAGCTAATGGTCTTGGCCATACTCCCTGCTCCCTTTCCTCTGGTGCTACCAGTCATCCACTCATCAAATACTGGAGCACCTTCTGTGTGCCTGGCTGGGTGCGTCAGGGCCAGGAGTACCAAGGAAAACAAGCCTGGACCCTCAAGGTCCAGGTCTGGTGTGGAGGTGGGGGCCACCTCCCACTCAGTGAGATGTTGGAGATTTGCGTAGTGAGAGCTGAGAGTCCAGGGCCTGGCGCTGAAGAGCTGTGGGCAGGGTTGCAGGAAGAGGTGAAACTGAAGTGGAGGACAGAAAGAAGAATGGGGATTTCACCACAGAGAGAAAAGGAGGAAAAGAGGAAGGCCCACCCAGGCAGAAGCCCAAGTGAACCAAGCCTACCACTGACCCAGCATTAAACAAAAATTATGGGAGGCTGTTGTTTTGGACTGAGATCCTGCACTAGGCCCCAACAGATCAGACCAAACCAAACCAAAATGGAGTCAGTCATGCTAAGAGCCATATAATCAACCCAAAACCTTAATAAGGAAGCAGGTAGGTCCCCAAACAGATTAGTTTTTCCTGAAAACAGGAGCTTCTGGTCTACCTGAGTCAGCATGATTAGGAGGTCCTGAAGTAACCTGATGTTAACCCATCAGCTTCTTTTCTATTGTTCTGTTTCCTTGTCCCCACCTTACAAAGCCCACTGTTCTGCAATTGTCCGGTGGGAGCTCTTGCTCTGTTTTATAGAAGGGAGGCTGCCGCATTCATGAATCAAGAATAAAAGACAATGAGGTCTATGACTAAATTTGTTGCAGTTTTGTCTTTTGACATTGGGCACAGGGTGCGTCTGTGAGTGATGTGTGTGTGTGCGGTGTGTGTGTGTGTGTGTGTGTCCATGAAAACCATCTGTGTGTTGAGTGGAGAGTAGGTCACAGGGTGGGAAATGCAAGCAGAATGAACAGAAGAATGGAAGTGTAGATAGGAACAGGATGGAAAAAGATACAACAAGCAATGCTGGCCTCTGTCACCATCGTGTCACTGACGCTGACATCTTGAAGATTTTATGTCCCAGACTTCGAAGTACAAAAACTCTCGCTTTACTTTACTTGGCTCAGACTCGACAGCACAGCTGTGAAAAGTCCAGTCTCACAGTGAGACCATGAGGGCTGGTTCCTGTCTCTGCCTCCCACCAGCTGGGGGACCTTAGGCAGGGCCTCTCTGCCTCAGTTTCCTTATCTGCGAAAAGGGGATGATACCGTTACCCTCTGTGGAGGCAGCTGTGAGCTCTTGGGGAGTAAGGGCTGAAGGATTTGCTGCCTCGCGTGCGCTGTCTCCTGCCCCTCCTCCCACCTTTCCCGATGGCTCCTTCCCAGGTTGGGCTCCTGCTGCCTCTCCCTCTGCCCATCTTCTACAGTGTAGGTCTCAAAAGGAGGGTCAAGAATTGCCTGGGGATGTTCGTATCACAAATTCCTGGTCCTTCTCCTGCAGGTTCTGATGCGGTGGACCTGGAATCCAGCCCAGGAGTCTGCATTTTATTTTTATTTTTATTTTTTAGGTTTTTTTTTTTTTTTTTTTTTGACACAGAGTCTCACTCTTTTACCCAGGCTGGAGTGCAGTGGTGCGATGCACTGCAACCTCCGCCTCCCGGGTTCAAGCAATTCTCCTGCCTCAGCCTCTCGAGGAGCTGGGATTACAGGCATGCACCACTACGCCCAGCTAATTTTTGGGTTTCTTTTAGTAGAGACAGGGTTTCACCACGTTGGCCAGGCTGGTCTCAAACTCCTGACCTCAGGTGATCCTCCTGTCTCGGCCTCCACTAGGATGACAGGCATGAGCCACCGCACCAGGCCAGAGTCTGCATTTTAAATGGCCTCTCCTGCTTGCTCATGTGTGAGAACTCATCCTCCTTTCTCTTCTCCTTCTAGACTCTCCACCGTCCATCCTCTGGCTTCACTCTGACACAGATGAGACCTGCATGAGGGAGCTCCCTCATGGTGTGATGGTGCGTGGGTTTCTAGTAGTGGGTCAGGAGCTCTCCAACGTCAGGCCTGGGTCCCTGCCATCTCTGCCTGTGGGGCCTGGCACAGAGCAGGGCACTAAGCAAAGCTCCAGGAACATTTGTGTAATCAACTCGGGGTGAGGTGGAGAACTCTAAAGATCCAGGCATCTGGAAGTCTTCGGGAATGAGACATTGACAGCTACGTTTCCCTATAGACAGAATTTGAAGAAAGCTTGGCAGAGGCAACCCTTTTGAAAGAATCCCAGACTCTTTGTTTGAATTATTTGGTTTCTGAGATTCCTCACGTATGTCTGTGTTATGTATGTGCTTGTTAAACAGACTGTGTGAAATGGCTGAACCTCTTCTTCACACCTGAGGTCATCACCATGAACATAACATCATCACGTGTGGCATCCCATGTGGGACGCTGTGGCTGCTGCAGTGTCTGGCGCATGAAGAGCACATGGTGAGTTCTCAAGTCTGCTTCTCAAAGACCGTCCCTCTTGCTCAAAGGTATTTCTGCTGCTGACAGCCTTTCTTCCTTCCTGTTTCTAGTATGTTGTAAGCTTGAAAACCAAACAAATGTGTTGCGAATGTGTGAATGTGTGTAACAGATCAAGCAGGATGTGCATGAGGGACTCTGGGGCTCTCCGTGGGTGGAGAATGTGGATGTTGGCTTCTGGCCTTCACAACGCATTTCAGGTCCTTTGTGTTTGTTCTCGGTGATGGTCCAGCGGGTTGAGGGATTGCTGTGGTCCAGGTGGGGTCCTGCTAGTGGGCTTTACCAGTCTCTACAACCAGCGGTGCATGCATCCACCCAATAATTTAACATCAAACTACACATCTACCAACTTCATGTACCTAAGGAGTGGAATGATAGCAAGAACTCCGCCTTGAAAACCCCTAACCTCTGAGCCTTCAGAGAGACCGATTTGAATAAGAACTCCATCTCCTGCGCGGCCTGCCTTACTGCAATTAAACTCTTTCTTTATTGAAACAAACAAACAAACAAAAAAACCCAAAACGTAAAAAACGAACAAAATCCCTTCAATTAGTGATTAATCATCTCCCCCTAGTGGTAGAAGGGTGCATAGGAAAAGTAACCAAGCAAAAACAAAACTCCCAAATGCTCTTCAGAAAAAACCTACACCCAGCCTGGGCAGTACAGCGTGACCCTTGTCTCTAAACAAAAGATAAATAAATTAGCAGGGCCTAGTCCCAGCTACTCGGGAGGCTGAGGTGGGAAGATCGCTTGAGCCCAGGAGTTCAAGGCTGCAATGAGCTATGATTGTACCATTGCACTCCAACCTGGGGGACACAGCACGTCCTCATCTCTAAAAAAACAAAAGCAAAAACAAAAAACAGAAAAGCCACGGGCACTGTTGGGATGATCAGTGGTTTAGTCCAGTCCTTATGTCACCTTCTACCTAATTTTCCAAGATGGCCAGATCTTCCACAAATTCCAAAGTGTAGCTTTAAATCCCAAAGCCTAGAAAAGCGCTTGTGTTTAGCACATGAGTGTCTACTCGTCAGCAGATCCTCCGCCTTGGACTTATGAGGCACACAGGCGGGTGGGCATGAGGGAGGAAAGTGGTGCCAAGGTAGTAGGTCTGATGCCAGCCAAGGCAGGAGCAGGTGATACCCTACACCTGCAGGGTGGGCAGCAGAGAGGCCAGGCCCCTGGGGCAGGAACATGGGCCAGGGTGGGTGGGGTAACCTGCCAGGGTGCAAAGAGGCCCTGACAAAGGGAGGATGGTAGGCCACGGCCCAGGGTCAGTTCTAGGCCCCATCTGAGCATGTCACGAAAGCGTGGGGATGGCAGAAATCCAAGGGCATCCCACCTCTGCTGTGGTCTTCCATTCACGTTCTAACAGGACCCCAGGCCGCAGCAGGATTAGGCAGAATAAAGTCACCAGGGCTCCTGGCAAAGGCTGGAGCGGCCTCCTTCAGAGAGAATGAGGTCTGGGCTTACGTGAAAGTCCACTTTGACTATGGTGAGCACTGCAGCTTGTAGGAGCAGGGTCTGTCTGTCCTCAGAACTTTGTAAATTCTTTCCTGCTTCCTAAATTGTGCTGAAGAGCATCCAGCAAGCACAGTGCAATTTAAGATGGAACTCCCCTGACTCCCCACATGGAAAACGCAATGTTCGACACAAACTGGGCCAGGACGGGGAGACGTTTACTAACACACACTCCTGCAAGTTTCCCATGCAGCCATCAGCAACCAGACCAAACACTCCGCCCTGCTTCCAGTGCCAGCTGCTGCCACCTCACTCCCCATCCACTCTGGGGTCTTGCGAGAAGTGGGAGAGCATGAGCTCTTGTCACAGGGATCTGCGTGTGTTAGGTGCTGAGTAAAACATCTTCCCATCCTCCCTGCCCTTGGTTCCAGTGGCTCCTAGGGTGCCCTACCCTTCATTTCTCATCAGCAAATCCCAAGGAGCAAACAGGTGAGGAGAGGACAAAACACACCCTAGGGCTCCCAACGATTCCTCCCTGCGAGGACCCTCATGGTTAACACAGGAGTCACCTTTCCTGGACACACACAGCCTCCCTCCACCCTAACAATGAAAACACTCCAAAACACTCTCACAGGGGCGTAGCACCTGTAGGAGGAAAAGATGAGAAAGGAGGGTATGGGAGGGCAGCCTATGAGGGGGCCTGGGGTCGGGGGTAGCTGGCCGAAGCACCCAGTGCTGGGGACCCCACTCCCACAGCAGATGTTTCTGCACCACCTTGTCCTCTATGGAAGCCTCTCACCTGGGACCCCCCAGCTTGAGATGGTGGGGGAGGTGTAGGTTTACAAACCCCCCGCTTTACAACACGGGGTGGAGGGTGCTGTGTAAGAGAAAGAGAAAGAGATACACAATTTGACTTATTCCAAAGGCCACGACTCCTTTTTTTACAAAGGCATTTTATTTTAGTAAACAAAATACTGGTTATTATTATTTTTTTAATTTTAATTTTGCTTTTTTTTTTTTGGAGACGCAGTCGCTCTGTTGCCCAGGCTGGAGTGCAGTGGCACAACCTAGGCTCACTGCAACCTCCACCTCCCGGATTCAAGCAATTCTCCTGCCTCAGCCTCCCGAGTAGCTGGGATTACAGACGCGCGCCACTACACCTGGCTAATTTTTATATTTTTAGTAGAGACAGGATTTTACCATGTTGGCCAGGCTGGTCTCAAACTCCTGATCTCAGGCGATCCACTCGCCTCGGCCTCCCAAAGTGCTGGGATTTCAGGTAAAAGCCAGCATACCCAGCCAGTACTGGTTCTTTTAAAAACATACACAAATTCACACTATTTTAAGTGAAAGGTCTAGGTTGGGAGTTTATCCTCTGACAAATTATTCAGTAACTAAGTCTTTCTTCTCTTTCTTCTCAGCTGGAGTCCACTCAAGCTGACATTTACATGGCAGAATCTAGAAGGGAAAACCAAAGGGATGAGTAGGAAATGTTTGATAAGAGTATACCTGATGTTTATTGCTCAGCATAAAGACGTATGCTCAGCCATTTAAACTTAACAAGCGGACACCACTCAAGTCTATTTATTAACGAATGTATTTTTAGCATCAGTTTCCCTTCCATCTGAAACACCCCACCCCCCTTTTATTTATTTATTTATTTTTTGAAACAGAGTCTCACTCTGTCACCCAGCCTGGAGTGCAGTGGCACAATCTCAGCTCACTGCAACCTGTTTCCCAGGTTCAAGTGATTCTCGTGCCTCGGCCTCCTAAGTAACTGGGATTACTGGCACGTGCCACCACGCCCAGCTAATTTTTGTATTTTTAGTAGAGATGGGGTTTCGCCATGTTGGCCAGGCTGGCCTTGAACTCCTGACCTCAAGTGATCCACCCGCCTCGGCCTCCCAAAGTGCTGGGATTACAGGCGTGAGCCACCGCGCCTGGCCTGAAAACGCTTTTTGTTTGAAGCAAGTCTCTAGTCTTTAAGAAGCTGCCAGCCTAGAGAGGAAGACCAACTCCCTGAGTTGCTTCTAAGCCATCCAGCCCTGACTTAAATGCAGGTCTCTGCTGATGTTTGTGGGAGGAACAAAGCCTTTATGATCTTCCATCTCATCTTTTCTTCCTTTGATCAGTTTAGCACACAAAATGGGATTGTCAGGAATATAAATTCAATCAGCAACATTTTAATTTAAACTGCCTTCCCTCACCCTTTTTAATTTCTCTCCTCCCATCGTAATGCCTACTCCTAAATTTCAGTCAATCAAACACCTTAAAAAAAAGAAAGAAAGAAAGAAAGAAAGAAACTTCTATCTAGCAAAAGCCTACAGTTCACTGGGGACCAGCGAGTGGGCAGCTGCCGGAAGTGGTGAGTAACAGAGTGAAGCATCCCTACGAGCTCACTTGCCTGTATTCAGGAAGGTAGCACAGCTTGGGCTTGGCCATGCTGATTGAATGCATTTGACCTGGGATCAATTTCTGACTCTGTTCTTCACCATGTAGAGTGAGCCATTCTTTCAATCTGAACATGCCTCACAGAGTCATCAGGGCTGAATAACACAGCTGTGCATGAAATGCTTAGCAAAGTCACAGAATAACCACTTAGTAGGTGTTGCTACTATTCCTCATCAGTAGGTCTTTAGCCTCAACAAGCCTGACGGCACTGCAAGGGAATTCAGCATGGAATCTCAGAGTGGGCTGGGTTTGGGAGGCCACCTAGCCCAGTGGTTCCTACAATGACCTGTTGCTGAGAAGACAACCTAAGGATTATCTAATGGGTTTTCAAAAGAACAGAGGCTGGGCACAGTGGCTCACACCTGTAACCTCAGCACTTCAGGAGGCTGAGGCGAAAGTATCGCTTGAGCCCAGGAATACAAGACCAGCCTGGGCAACACAGCAAGACCCCTTCTCTACTAAAAATTGTTTTAAAAACCTAGCCGGGTGTGGTGGCATGCTCCTGTAGTCCTAGCTACTCGGGAGGCTGAGTTGGGAGGACTGCTTGAGCCCAGGAGGCTGAGGCTGCAGTGAGCTGAGATTGTGCCACTGCACCACTCTAGCCTAGATGACAGAGTAGGATCCCCTATCTTAAAAACAACAACAAAAACCAACACCCAAACCTAACCAGAGCCATTATGGAATCTCTCTGGGCTGAAGCCTGGGAATCTTCATTTAAACAAACACCTGGGCAATTCTGATCATTAGCTAGGTTTGGGAACCACAGATCTAGAACCCCACCGCCACCATATTTGAATCCTTTTTTTTTTAAGACAGGGTCTCGCTCTGTCACTCAGGCTGGAGTGCAGTGGTGTGATCATGCCTCACTGCAGCCTTGAACTTCTGGGCTCAAGCAATCCTCCACCTCAGTCTCCTGAGTAGTTGGGACTACACACCCAATAAGTTGTGCAGCTAAGTTTTTTGTTGTTGTTGTTGTTTTAATTTTTGTAGAGACAGGGTTTCACTATGTTGCCCAGGCTGGTCTTGAACTCATTGGCTCAAGTGATCCTCCCACCTTTGCCTCCCAAAGCACTGGGATTACAGGCATGAGTCACCACACCTGGCTGAATCCCCTGATTTTTAAAGTACAGAACTCAACCTGCAAAGTGAAGAAACTGCATCAACACACTGGAATCAAGGTAACTGTGAATTGTCATGTGTTAAATCTGTAACAGGGGCTTAACAGGAACTTTCTGGTGCCTTGATGTATTGTAACTCCCCAAGTGTGTTCTAAGCCCACCAGTGTGCACTGTGATAGGCACTGGGTGACAACGATGAGTGTACCCTCAGGCCTGGTGAGGAGGTCCTTGGGAAGAACCTAGTAAGCAAGGCCAAAGGCCATGGTGGCTGAGGAATGGCCTGCAGGGGGATGGGGAGTGGGCACAAGTGGCAAATGAGGTCTGGGTTAAGACCAGACTGGGAAGGGATTTATTTGTCATACCATGGAGTCAGACTTTATCTTAAAGGTAACAGGGTTTCTTAATCTTGGAATTTCAAATGACCTGTGACTCCCCACATCTGCAAACTTCTCCCCACACACAAATGCAGATGGTTTCAGTATGTGTGCTTCTCTGGGAAGAAGGTCCACAGCTGTCACTGAGTCCTCAATTCTTAACCCAATACCTGTCAAGAACCATTGCCACCGCAGGTTTCAAGAAGGATGAACTAATGCTCCGTGCACCTTGGCTCAGCAGCACTCACATCCCAGGACCAGGATCTGCACACCTGGCCCTTTATGGAGCAGTTCTACCTTAGAGAACAGGTGAGGCCACATGCCCCCACGCAGCCCTTCAGACCCGACGGACAGGGAGGTCGCAGACCTCTCTTGTTCATTGATTGGTCACCCCAACCCACCGGCCAGCTCCCATTTGCAAGGTTGGGTGCTGTGGACTCACCTTCAGTTATCTTTTTTCTCTGATTGCTTCTTCCTTTCAGCCTCCAGTTTTTGTTGTTTTGCCTCCAACCTTTTTCTTTGGTACATTTTCACCCCAGCAAATGTCAGGCAGAGAATTAATGTTTTTGCTGCCAAGATATACAGCAGCAGGGGCACGTGCTCAAGAACCTTCAAGAAGAAAGAAGCCATGCTAACTAATGTTCCATCACTGATATGGGAGGTTTCTTTTATGATCCTTCAGTCAACAAATATTTACTTAGCACCTATTCTGCAACAGGCACGAGGATAGGGGGCTGGAGCTACCCTGGAGACCAAGCAGAAAAGGTCTCTATCCCCATGGGGCCAACAGTCAAGTTACAGCTCTGCTCTTTGCTGCTTGCTTGCGGCTGGCTTCATGGAGGGGACCACCGGTCATCCACAGGCGTGGGGACTCTGGTCTCTCACAGCTCAACCGTGCAACCTGCTGATCACCCAGGCCCTTGCTTCTGAGGCAGCAGCCAGATCCAGTGAAAGGAGCTGGAGCCCGGAGGCCTGGGTCAGAGCTCTACTTTACCACCGACTGACCGTGTGACCTGGGTCAGGCAATGAGCTCCTTTCTTTCTGAGCTCCTGCCCCTTCATCTACAAAGTAAGGGTGAATCAGACCTTGCTTCTGGAAACTGCAGCTTTAGTACTCTGGGATTTTCTCTTGTTTCTAGAGACTCACTAGCACTGGCACTTGCTGGTAAAATAAAACACGACAGAACTCAAAACATTAAAACATGGCTACTTACTAACTGCTCTTGCAACCCCATTCACTAAAATAAAGTCTAGGGAAACACTATGCATTTGAATTACTCACTCTTTGCACTAGTAGGTTTTTTGTGTGAAATTCTATATATTGCAATAGTACTTCAAAGCAAATATTAGTTCCATACACATGGTTAGCATGACCTGAATGATATTTATGTGCTTTTTGTGTGATTAAAAATTCCCTCCCAAATAGTGAAAAGGTGTGCTGTGGTTGAGCAATCATTATTTTACAGGACCAGGCAGGATTTTATCCCAATGAAATCCTTATTTCTGTCAATCACTTATTATATGAAATACCAATGAGATTCCACTGCGGGGGATACATGTGCACCTCCCTCTAATAGTCTAACCGAAGTTGATCTGAACCTAGTTAGTGTGTACAATATGCTCACAGAATCGGGGGGCTGGAAAGAACTTTCAAGGGGACCTACTCGACCCCCTGGTTATATGAGCAAGGAAAGAAGAGCTCCTGGAGGTTGAGAGGTTGAGGGTCCCACAGCTCCCTCATGAGGAGCCAGTTGGAAGGACATTCTAACCCCGGGGCCAGTCTCCCTTCCACTGATGCCTGATTTTCAATAAACTGAAATTCATGAAATCACAGTGTATGT
The DNA here is from genome assembly GCF_029289425.2 of Pan paniscus. Lineage (NCBI taxonomy): Eukaryota > Metazoa > Chordata > Mammalia > Primates > Hominidae > Pan > Pan paniscus. Next base: position 30,503,203 of record NC_073271.2, on the reverse strand, counting down.
CGATGAATGTTCCTATGATTGTATCGAAACTCTTTATGACTCAGAACTAGATGTGGATTTCACGCTTAGAAGCTGTAGCATCAGCTGCTGTAGACTGGGAACTCAGGGCATGCAAAGTGCCTTATGCGGCTTTCCCTTCTGCCCTTAGCCACCTCCATGAGCAGATGGCTCGCCCTGACTGCGGTGGAGCCGAGAAAATGCAGAGGCGGGGAGGCCAGCAGTCAGCGAGGCAGGGCCTGACCCAGCTCCAAATGCTCCACAGCCCAACTCTGTAGCATCACGCTGTCCTGTACTATATATGATTCATTCCTCACACCCATCCACTTCACATTTACAATATGCAAATACACTATGGCTTGGCTACTGAATTTTCCAGAGGCAACTAGACTCGCTACCTCTGAAATCATTTAACTGGTTATGTATGGATATTTGCAGAAGGATATAGCATGATATGATAGAAATACAATGAAAATCATGGGAGGAGGCAGGGACGCAAATACTTAAATCGTTTTAATTTTACTAAAACAGTAAGAACACAAGAACACTCAGTAATTAGCTAATAGTTTTCAACCATGATATCGTTTTAACAGTAAAGAATAAGCACAACACATACACTTCAGAAAGATCACTCTGGCATCAGTACAAAGACTAAAAAGTTCCGAAAGTGAAACTTTTCAACTTTTTACTCTGGTAAATATAAGGAGCTTTAAACACTGACTTCATTTCCAGGTTCTTCTTCCCTCAGACCTAGGCTAATCCCCTCCCTCCAGTAAACCCTGAAATCCTGTTTTCTTGAAGGTTCACATTTTAGAGGTGAAGGTTTGACGCCATGCATACAAACCAGCTATGAAAAGAATGTTGTTGTATAAACTTCTTTTTGTTTGCTAGGATTTTCCAGGCTACCTGAGGCAATGACTCACACTGGGAAAAGCTAATCTCTTCCAGCTTTCTCAGTCTCTCTGAACAAACCTATGGGGCCCTATTATTATTATTATTTTTCTCGAGACAGAGTCTTGCTCTGTCACCCAGGCTGGAGTGCAATGGCACCATCTCAGCTCACTGCAACCTCCACCTCCTGGGTTCAAGCAATTCTGCCTCAGCCTCCCGAGTAGCTGGGATTACAGGCATGCGGCATCATGCCCAGCTAATTTTTTGTATTTTTAGTAGAGACAGGGTTTCACCATGTTGGCCGGCTGGTCTCCAACTCCCGACCTCGTGATCCACCCACCTCGGCCTCCCAAAGTGCTAGGATTACAGGTGTGAGCCACTGCACCCGGCCGGGGCCCTATTACTAATATAACAAAGCCCATGTTACTGCCCATAGCTATCTACAATCCAGATAGGAAACTTAGCTTTAGCAATTGCAGGAATGTACTCTCTCATCCAGAAGTTAGAAAACCCATGGAAATGGAAACGCATCAGACAATGGACCCTAGTGGGAGGCTTCAGTGTTCACTTTGTTTTACAGGCAGTGGAAACGCATGGCAAGAGGCAGAAGTGTGGACTGAGAAGGACGCAGCACAAGGGCAGCAGAGGTCAAGAACATTCACAGGGTAAAGCGAAGGGCTCCAGGGCCCCCTTCCTGCCCCTCTCTTAGGCACTAACCTTCAGTGGTATGAAACCCCTTCCTCCAATTTCCTTTTAACAAACCCCTTACATCTCTTGAAACATACAGACCTTCAGGGAGGAAAATGAATGCTGCCAGGGTGGACTGGATCTATATGAATATTTTTTTGAGACTCCAACCAGGCTGGAGTACAGTGGCATGATCACGGCTTCCCACAGCCCTGACCTCCCAGGCTCAAGCAATCCTCCCACCTCAGCCTCCCGAGTAGACAGGACTACAGACACATGACACCATGCCCAGCTATTTTTTTCTGATTTTTTGTAGAACTGGGGTCCCACTATGTTGCCCAGGCTGGTGCTGAACTCCTGGGTTCATGTGATCTTCCCACCTCAGCCTCCCAAAGTGCTAGGATTACACGGGTGAGCCACCATGCCTGGCCTAGATCTACATCAATTTTTAAAAACAAAACCCCAATATCTGTGAAATGGGAATAACCAAGTTTTTAAATAATGAGGCCATACTTGTTGCTAACGCACAGGTAGCACTGTTGACTGTCGCTGCCGGCCATGGCCCACTGAGCCAGAGGGGGAAGGCCACCAGACGCACTGCGGGCTACTGAACCTTCCACCTTCTGCAGCTCTCTGCAATCAGGGCCATGACTGTCTTTCTTTTTCTTTTTTTTTTTTTTTCTTTTGAGACAGGGTCTCACCCTGTCGCCCAGGCTGGAGTGCAGGGGCATGATCTCGGCTCACTGCAACCTCCACTTCCCAGGCTCAAGCAATTCTCCAGCCTCAGCTTCCCGAGTAGCTGGGACTACACGTACGCATCTCCATGCCCAGCTAATCTTTGTATTTTTTTGTAGAGACGGGGTTTCGCCACATTGTCCAGGCTGTTCTCAAACTCCTGAGCTCAAAGTGATCTGCCTGCCTCGGCCTCCCAAAGTGCTGGGATTACAGGCATGAGCCACCACGCCCGGCCTGCGGCCATTCCTTTCTAACACTACACGAGATGGGGCTGTATTTAAACACGAAGCTGCTCCCTGGTAGCCACTTCCCTGGTGCAGAAGCTGGGAAGGTTTGGGCAGACTTTGTTCCTGATGACAGAAAAAACTGTCACAAGCAAGACTGGCCCGAGTGGTCACATGGGTTGGTGTCACTCTACAATTAAAGAGGAAAACTTCCCACGCATTGCCTTCGACCAGCGTGCTCCAGCACCGCCTGGAACTTGTAAGAAGTGCAAATTCTCAGGCCCCAGCCAGATCTACCCAATCAGAAACTCTGGGAGTGGGGCTCGAAATCCTTGCCTTAACTAGTGCTCAGGAGTGAGAAACACCACCTTGAGGCATTAGGTTTAATGTTTTGAACCCTTGCCCTTAGTACCAGTTACTGCCTCTCTCCTCTACTGACTTAGCCACTGCAGTGGGCGAATGGCCTCCCTAAACCTCACCCCACACTGCTTTCCGCTCCTTCCCCTCTCCATCCTCTCACTGCCTCTTCTTTCCTTCCCAACCTTTCCACTGTGAGCTCTGATCCTCAAGGCATGCTAAACAAACTGTCCTATATCTTCCCACCCTTCACAGAACACTCACTCTGCCATCTTTAACTTATACAAGTTCCTGGGCCCTCAGCCTTCCTGCAGGGCCTGCCAAGCCCCTCACCCCACAGAGCTGGGGAAGATGGGAAAGCTACCTTCCTGGCTCCCTGATCCTGCTTCCAGACCTTTCCAGTTTCTCCTTGCAATAGAAAACCACTGGATGTTTTGAAGAAAATGCTTATAATAATTGAAAAAACACGTAAAATAAGATCCTATGCATGAAAACACGCCACACATATATACAGAAAAAGATGAATATACCGAGATTGTTAATAGTAGCCATTTCTAGATGGTGAGACAATGCATGATTTTTGCTTGATATTAGACTTTGCAAAGTGACTATAATAAATATATTTTAGTGGCTGCTCTCTTAAACAACCTCCACCTCACCTTATTGACTTCCGGGACTTAAGATGACATTCTCCTTTCCCTCAGTGGAACCTGATTGCTGACCTACTCTCTGGCTGCCCTTGAACTTCTGCTCCCACCAGTTGAATCTAATGTTTCACAGGGGTCAGGTGTGTTTACTCGCCAAGCAGTTTGTTTAAGTTGTACTTGATGCTATGTTCCATAACTTATTCAAACATTACGCTTGTGAAATATGACTGTGTAAAGCAAAAGTTTTTATGAAAACTAAGTTGAATACTTTGAAAGACTCAAGTTTGAGTTGGAAAAAAAATGCCGTTGGCAAGTCAACTGTAAAAGATTAGGAAAGAGTATGAAACACTGGAAAGATTTTGTGTATGCACTGCTCATAAGATCTTAATCCACTGTCTTAGTCAATTCAGCTCCTAGAACAAAGGACCACAGACTGGGTGACTTATTAAAGAGGTACTTGTCACAGTTCGAAAGGCTGAAAGCCTGAGGATCAGGGTGCAGTACAGGGGGGTTCTAGCGGAGTCCTCTTCCAGGCTGCTGACGGCTGGCTTCTTGTTGTACCCCCAACATGGCAGAAAGAGGGTAAGAGAGCTCCCTGGGGCCCTTCTAATAAGCTCACTATTCCAAACATTAGGGCTCCAGCCTCATCACCTAATTACCTCTTACAAGCTCCAACTCCAAATATCATCACACTGGGCACTACGGTTGCAACATATGAACTTGGGGAAACACAAACATTCAGTCCACTGCATCTACTTTAAAGGAACTAAAATGGCCTGAGCACAGTGGTTCATTCTTGTAATCCCGACACTTTGGGAGGCTCAGGCAGGAGGACTGCTTGAGCCCAGGAGTTCAAGACCAGCCTGGACAACATAGTGGAGCCCTATCTCTACAAAAAAATGTGTAAAAAAGAAAGCACAATGCAAAATTGCAGGTAAAGCTTTAAAGGTATAGTTTTTGTAAGAAAAGTGAGGAAGATTTGAAGTTAGTGAATGCACACTCGAAGAAAAGGCCTGGCCTTCTTCCAGAAGTCCAGCGAATAAATGTACATTTATGTTTTAACTTAAAATGAAACATAAATATTATGCTTTCACCTACTTTTTCTTTTTAATCAAGCTACTGGTGTAGAACTGTTATTCTGAATTTTCACAATCAGGAGGAAGAAAAAACCCCAAGCCATAAATATTTAAAATGATACTCACCTTCCAATTCATGGTAGACTGTGAATTCACTCCTGATCAACACAAGCCCCCAACAGACAAGTACATGAGAGGCAGCTGGAAGGTCTGATCTGGGCAGGAAGAAAGAAACAGGTCAATTTGGAGTTCCTAGGGCAGACCACCTTAGAAAGATGTCTCTTTGATGGAGAGAGGGAATGTGAACAGAAAGTGAGCTCCACAGAGAGGTGGGCTGTGTCCTGACAAGGCGATTGAGAGACTGGTGGGAAGTGGATGGGCTGGGCGAGGGCCCAGACAGGCCTGGCCCTTGCTAAGCAGAAAGCTCTCCTCACCAGCTGTCTGTAGCCGCCAGCAGCACAGCGCCGCTTCTGAGGGGACATGGGCTCCCATCCCATTCATCTGTGTGAACCTAAGGGCCCAAGTCTAAAATCTGTCCCTCCACCTGCCTCCAGACCTAAACGCAAGCTGGTTTGGGAGTGAGTGTCTTTGTCAAGTCCTCTGAGTGTTAATTAAACTCATCTTGGTTTTTTGAAGATTATCTGGGAGCAAGGGAATAAGTGACAGGGCAGAAAAATTGTTGGATGCAATTCAGATGCAGAATTTTCTCTAAAGCTTGAGGGAGACCTAGTAGAAGGTAGGGAAGGAAGTGATATCAGAGAGGATGGTGAATTGTGAATTCCAGAGTTGCAGAATTGTTCTTTAGATTCTGATTTTTTAAATGACAGCACTTTGGTTCAGAGGATATTACCCCAGGTCATATGCCACACCATGGCATATGGAAATGAGAAGGCAGGGCTGGCAGCCCGAGCCTTGGGATTCGCTCCAGGGCCTTGTAGGTCCCTACTCTTAGAATATGACACATACCCCAAGAAGACTTCAGCTCTGGATGAAGAACCTACACCCTCTGGTAAGTGACTTCCCTCTAGGGCTTCAGTCCCATCTGTAAGTGAAGAAAGGTGTCAAGCAGATGGTGTTTAGTGCCCCTACTTCTTCTGAAATCCAATGCTTTATAGCACAATAATCATAGCTTAACTTTTTTGTGTCAGATAGAAAAAAGTGGCTAAAGTGCTTAGATGAGTTAAGACATTTAGCCCTCACAACTACCCCATAAAACAGCTTACTGCCTCCACTTTAGAGAGGAGGAAATAAAATTTAAGTAACACATCGAGGGTCTGGCAGGTGGGCCTGGGATTCGAACCCATCCAGTCTGGCTCCAGGGCTTTAACCTCGGCACCATCCTGACACAGGCAGAGAGCTTTGCATTCAAAAGTCAGGGAAACACTTCTCTTGAAATGTACTTACCGTCATAATTAAGAAAAGTGGCTGAAAATTTCAAAGGCCTTTAGATAGAATGGGGATATGATGAACTTCAGGCAAGATGTTTTTATACAAACTTTCAATTACAAAGCTATCTAAGTATAAAAAGTTCATCCCCCATCTATTCAAGATTATAATATCTTGAAAACAAGCTAGCAGTTGGCACAAGGTAGCCAAGTTTTCCCCATGACTTTTCCAAAGTCAGATAAGGTAGCGATAGGAATTTAAATCGTAGATCTGTTTAACTATAATGATGGTGGCTGAATGTGCTTGTTACCTTCATGTGTAAATGGCCCACTTGTCTTTAAGAAGCAGCAGATTCTGACTGCCCTAAAGAAATATGCTCCTAACATGTTATAACCTGTTGCTACAATTTTCACTTTGAGTATCTCTAGTAATCTTAGTGATTAGCTAATGTTGTATATTAAAATGTTAAAGATCTTACAAATTTTATTTTTACAATTCCTGTTTTAATTGAGTTGTATACAAATATAGTAGATGAGTCTGGCTGTTCCCTCAAAATTTTCAGAGGCAAAACTGCATACCCAGTGAATTGATGTACGTAGAATATTGATTCCCAAAGTCAAGAACGAGAAATAGGTCCAACGATCCTACAGGAGGAAATGAATGAAAAAACATCCAGTGGTCTGGCCCTCTGGAAAACATGTGCTATGTTCACTAGCAGTGTGACCTTGGACAAGTCACTTGGCTTCTCTCGGCCTCAACTTGCCCATCTGTAAATTCTCTTGCAGATTAGACTGTAAACACTAAGCACCATGGCCAGCACACCGAAAGAATTGAATGTCAGCCATTGTTGTTATGTTAAATCTCTCTCCTTCCATGACTGGACATGCCAACCTGAAGGATACAGGCTAGTGACATCCAGGGCAAAATGCAGTCATTCCAAGATAGCAGGGCAGGGAATAAAGATCAGTAGCCTGAGGACCAGGACAACTGGAGATCTGAGCTCTACTCTTGGTGTTACCCATGGTGTGGCATATGACCTGGGGTAAGTCATTAACCCTCCAAACCAAAGTGCTGTCATTTAAAAAATCAGAATCTAAAGAACAATTCTGCAACTCTGGAATTCACAATTCACCATCCTCTCTGATATCACAGAACCTGACTGCCAAAATATACTGGCAGCTGCCTCAACTTCATACCTGGAGTGATAAAATTCAAGCTCTTTAGGAAAGAAACATATTTAGAGTCAATCTGCAATAGTAGCAGAAGGGCTGTGGTGAGGTGGGAGTCAAGAGGGTGAACCACCCTGACGTGCCTTGCTCATTCCCACCCACTGCCTCTGAATTACCACTTTTCCCCACCTCCCTTCAATTACATGCCCAAGCCAGCCATTTTCATAGAGTCTTTTGCAAATGAGAAGAAAAAAGCTAAAAGTATCAGTAAGCTATTTGCTCTGCTGCCATATGTACACCTAATGCAATATTAGAAACGAGGGAGCTGGTATCTGAAGGTTGAACTGCAAAAGCCAACAAGGTGGGGATGTTTTTGAGGGGCATAAAATCTAAGAAGTGCGGGAAATTTTTAACTTTCCCTGGACTTATCCATGATCTTAGCTTAAAACACAAAAGTAACAAGTGGCTTAGATACAACTCCAAATATTTCTATTTCCTTCACCGCAAAAATACCCTGTCTTCCTTTGTCAGGTTTCTCTTAGAAACAAAAAAGCTATTCGCTTATTTTGGTTAGACCAACTAAAGCAATATGGATAATGTGTCGTCCAAAATCTATTAATACTTTTTCTTCTTGGCACACCTAACAAATTCAAGGATCAGTCTATCGCTTGCTGTCTCCTTCCAGCCACGAATCATGCTGCGCCCTTTGTCTGAACTTTCTGAAGCTGTTCTCATTCCCGGCCTCTACCCTTTTCACCCAACCCTTCACCCAATCATAAGGAGGGGTAGGTCCAGAGAGGGGGCTGCCAGGTGAACCTTGGGCATCACTTGGCCCTCTACACGGAGGCCTGGGCCTACAAGAAACCAGCCCTGCCCGATCTCAGCTGCCCACACTCCACAACTCAACATTTCAGGGATCCACCGAGAAGCGATGACAGGTGTCCGTGTCTCTCCCTGCTGGAAGCCCAGGCCTCGGAGGGCAACGTCGGTGACTGTGCTCGCTGTGCAACCCTGGGCGAGTCGCTGAACCTCTCTGGGCCTCAGCTCCTCCTGGGTAACCCGGGGGCCAGTTCAGGGTCCTCTCCCCATACCCTTCCCCCAACACTCAGGGAGCAACACCTGCCCTCCCCACCCCCCCACTTCCCCCAGAGCTGCGGATGAGGACCAGGGGCTGTCATCGCTTCCCCCACCATTCCAGGGGATTGCTTGTCTCCCTAGACTCTCCGGGGACCAACACCGTAGGCTTGAACCAATCCTGAGCCCCGCCCGGGCCACGTGCCAGCCGGAACACGCTGCTCAGCGGGTTGACGGCGCCCGACGGCCAGGTCCAGCAGGGGCGCCCCGCAGGTGGGGCCTGGCGGCCTTCACCTTCCGGATCCCCGCCCCGGCGCGACCGGGAGCCGGCAGACTTTTGTCTAGGAGGGAAAACCCGAGCGCGGGGCCGGCCGCGACATCGCAGCACCCCAAAGAGCTTTTGGAATTTGGGTCACTCCCTTCTACCCCGACGTCACACACTTACTGCTCCCGGCAGCGGAGGCTCCAGCGCCTGGCCGCGCACAAACCACGACTTCTACCGTCCTGCCAGGGAAAACTACACGTCCCGAAATGCACCGCTACGTGCTCAGGCGCAGTGGGCCGGTGCCGCCGACGTGGGTGCACTACTCCGTGCGCAGGCGCAGTGGGCCCGGGCAGAAGACCTGGGGCGCGCTGCTCACTGCGCAGGCGCAGTGAGCCCAGGCGGGCAGCCCTGGCCAGCAGCTCTTGGCCCTGTGGCTGGAGGCTGAAGTCCACGTAGGCCCCGGCGGGGAGCCGCTGGGGTGTAGACTGGGTGCCTTTGTCCAAGCCTGGCGGTGCGTTCTCACTCTGAACTCACCTGAGCTGGAGGGTGGGTTGTTGCGGGACCCTTCCGCCTTCCGCTGTCTCGAATTCCCTGGGTGTCTCCTCGCTGCTGTCTGCAGCTGAGGACACGTGGGTGCCCTTAAGAAGTTTCCAGACGCAGTGTTCGTCATCTCTGACAGCGTGCATGCATTTTCCTTTGGGGTAACGATATGGTGCCGCGGTACTAGGTTTCCAGATTTCTTCAGTCAACATGCTTAGTAAACGCGTACAGAGTTAGAGCCCACTCAGTGCTAGCGCCATGTGAGGGCACAAACTGGGCACCCAATACAAGGAAAGAGAGGAATGTGCAGGGAGTTACCACCATGTGCTCTGCTCCCCTTCTAAGGATGAGGAAACTGAGGCCAGGGGAGAGTAAGGTGGCTGGCAATAGAAAACGCGCGAATGGCAGTGGCAGAATTGAGATTCGAACCCAGGCAGTGTAACTCCAAATCCCATCAGGACTCTTTGTGGTTATGTTAGAATGTTAGAGGGTGTGGAGGGAAGAACAAACTGAGGGGTGGAGGGGTTGGTTCTGTTAAGGGAAGTGTTCCTGGGGAAAGTTACAAAAATAGCTTTGTTCTAAGCACTAGTGGCTGTTGCCTAAGTCTCATAACAAGGCTGTAAGGGACGTGCTATAATGATAACCATTTCACAACTGAGGAAATGGAGACACAGAGATTAAAGTAATTTTTTCGTGGTTTTAAAGGCCGCAAGTACCAGAGCTGGGACTTGACCCTGGGTAATCTGGGTATAGATTCTATCAAATCAGCCACTATCCTGGGCTCCTTTTAAAATAGCATCTGAGCTATGCTTTAAGAAATAAGTGGTATTCAGGTTATATGGAGCCAATAAAACAGGCAGAAGGAACTCTAAAAGCAAATGGGGTAGAAAAAAACAGCAAGTTGTTTGAACTGGCATTTTCAGTTGCTGGGTTGAAAGTGAAAAGCCCAGGTTTGGTGGGAGTGGATCCTAGGGTGACAATCTTGGCAAATGGCTTCAACCACTAGACACCCAACATGCTTGGAGAGAGTCAGCATTTCTCCCATTCCCCAAAAGTGAAGTTGGCTGATAACCCTCTATGTTACCACCTGTACTTTCAGTGATGATAATAAAATGTACTTAATTAGGAAAACCTCGATTTTTTTTTTTTTTTTTTGAGATGGAGTCTCACTCTGTCGCCAAGGCTAGAGTGCAGTGGTGCAATCTCGGTTCACTGCAACCTCTGCCTCCCAGGTTCAAGCAATTCTCCTGCCTCAGCCTCCCGAGTAGCTGGGATTACAGGCACCCACCACCACACCCAGCTAATTTTTGTATTTTTAGTAGAGATGGGGTTTCATCATGTTGGCCAGGCTGGTCTCAAACTCCTGAGCTCAAGTGATCCTCCCACCTTGGCCTCCCTAAGTGCTGGGATTACAGGCATGAGCTACTGCACCCGGCCAGAAAAACCGATTTTGCTCTCCATGTGTTTACCTGTGTCAAAGGTAAAGAAAGCCAGTTAAAGCAGTAAGGATTGACTGAAATCATTAGCTATTGCCAGAGGGAAGAGGCCCAGCTCAACTTCCCTTTGTGCAAAGGTAACTGAGTGGGGATGGGGCTTGAGCAGAGTCAAGGAAGTGGAAATGCATAGAAAGTGGGAAGGGGTTGGTCAGTGTGATCTGGGTTTGTTAATTGGCTCCTATCTAGAGGAGAAACAAACTTCTGTCTATGATGGGGGGCAGTAAGTTAGAGCAAGGCACCCATCCAGCAAGGAGAGTTTGAATGTTTGCATTTCAAAGAAACAATACAGTTCTGAATGGTAGAAGATTTACATCTCAAGGGAGAGAGAAAGGATTTATAATTGCAAACTTTCTAAAGTAACTGCCTTAAGAGAGGGATCAGGGGACTATCTGCCTGTCACCAGGTTTTGGTTGGAACAATTAGTAAATTCTTCAGGCCGCATTCACTTTTCTCGGGCAGACGCTTTAGCTTTCAGCTCTTAGAACCTATGCTAGCGTTTATGTCTCTTAGTGTGCAAAGGTGGGCGAAATCATGTGTGCTGAGAGTCTGCAGTTTTTATAGGGCCATGGTTGGGCTCTAGTCAAGAAGAGGGCTCAGAGGAGCTTGACAGTTTGGTTAAGGAGAGGGTCTTTGTCACCTGATGGAAACCTCGGATTTCTGTCTGGATGCAGAGCAGAGGGCTGGGATTTAAAGCCTGATGGCTGCTCTGGCCTCTCTGAGATGGATGTTTCTGGGTGGCACAACATTTCTGGGTTTCTGATCTGAGGAGGGAAGCCACTCTTCCTACATCTGCTCTTGGAATATGGATGGTTTTCTCTAACTGTACTGAATGCTTCAGTTGGCATAATTGCAAATCTGTTATTAGGAAGTAGATACCTTGTACATATCTCACTCTGTAATTTTAAAGAGACAAACCTTGTGATTGGAATAACGAGTTCTACAAGCATTCTCTGAAGAAGAGCCTCTTTTTCTAAATTTTGTCCTAGCACCCTGAGGCTTGAGGCCTTGCCCATCGTTGCTGTGCCTTGGCTGGGGCATGGGGAGGAGAACAGGGTAAACTGGGAGGCATGAAGCCATGGGATGCCGAGGCCCCACATCTCTCTGCTGCCATTGACCTGCTACTCTCAGCTGCTCTGAGAGAGAAGACCTTGACCTGCGTTAGACATGCCCTCCTGTCCTTGTGCTGGCTGGCTGTGTCCCCTTTGCATTGATCTCTGTTAGGACCTTGTCACATTGTACTATGATGTTTAGCATCTGTCACTCAGGCTGGAGTACAATGATGCAATCTCGGCTCACTGCAACCTCCCCCTCCCAGGTTCAAGTGATTCTCATGCCTCAGTCTCCCCAGTAGCTGGGATTACAGGCTCCTGCCACCACACCCAGTTAATTTTTATATTTTTAGTAGAGATGGAGTTTCACCATGTTGGCCAGGCTGGTCTTGAACTCCTGACCTCAGGTGATCTGCCCACCTCAGCCTCCCAAAGTGCTAGGATTACAGGTGTGAGCCACTATGCCCAGCCTTGCTCATCTTTATACTCTTGGGGTCTAGGCCAGTGGACCAAGTAGGTCAATGTTGCCTGACCGAATTAGTGAATGAAATTGTCTCCTCTCAGTGGACTGCCCTTCTCTCATCTGTAAGTGAAGTGGTCTCTGCCAACAGTAGAATGATCAGCCCTGACATTCTATGATATCCTGCACCACATGGTGCAAGATATTAAGTAGTTCCTGTCTAGGTCTTCAGAGGGCATCAGCAATTTAGACCCTTTCTGTATCCTTTAGTTTCTTAAACGTAAATGCTAACAACTAATTATAAATAGAGGAAAACTAAATCAAGTTAAAAGAATACATTTTTAAAGCGACATTATAACTTTTTATTTTTTTTCTTAAATAATGAGAACTTTTTAAGATTAGTTTTCTGCAAAACTTTAAATGTTAGTTTTAAAATATGTTCTTGTTATACTGGGTACTTCTTAAATACTGTACTTCTCTGGTATGGATTATTTGTCCTTTGAAATGTTTGTTCAGGTTCGAGACCAGCCTGGGCAACATAGTGAGACCCTGTTTTTACAAAAAAATACAAAAGTTAGCTGGGCGTGGTGGCATACGTGCCTGTAGTCCCAGCTACTAGGGAGGCTGAGGTGGGAGGATCACTTGAGCCCGGGAGGTTGAGGCTGCAGTGAGCTGAGATTGCACCACTGCACTCCAGGCTGGGTGACAGAGAGAGACCATGTCTCAAAAGAAAAAGAAAAAGAAAAAGAAAAATGTTTGTTCTGTCTTAAGACTTCTAAATAGGTTAAAGGCCAGGAAAACAATAAATGTAAAGTAATCTTATGGTTCATTTATTCATCTCTTCAGACTCCACACTCATGAATTAATATTACAGATAAATGCTCCTATGTCAGTCTGGTAAGCAAGTGATAGCTTTTGAGCCTCAGCTTCTACATAATACATCTGGGTTATTTATAAATTGAATTTGTCACACACAAATGATGTTTCATGAGAAAGAAGATTCAATGATTTGTAAATCTCTCCTTTCTATCCCCACAGTCACTGCCCAGATACTTTACTTCAAATTTGGCTTTATTTTCATCATTGATATTGATTAAAATGATATTTACTTGCCCAGAAAGTAAAAGAAGTCTTCAGCACAAAATATTGCTCCAACAAGCAAGCATAAGTCACTGAGATTGAAATGTCATCTATCTTTATTGGCCAACCACATAATCTCCATGAAAATTCTCAACAGAGAGCAAGGAACTCACTTTCTTCTAAGCAAAGACAATTTGGATTTGCCTCGTGGCACTGGCATCTCTTCATGTCTGGACGTCAGATGTTAGCTTGGTGCCTTTCTCCCTTATCAGGGGGACATTTTGAACCCAGCCGCACCAATGTTCTCATGGATGGTGGCCTTCGATTCTTCTAGATTCAAGATTTGGCTCTTGTACTTTTCCTGCCAGTCCTCTACAATGTACTGGTGGTAGGGGTCATTGGAGTGTTCCCGTCTCTTGGATTTCACAGTGCTCACCAGGATGGCCACGATGATGAAAGAGAACATTCCAATCATCACCATGAGGTACAGGATGACATAGTAGAAGTTCTCAGCATCAACTCTGGCTTGGAGGGCCTCTTGCTCAGCTGTCGTGTTCTGGCGCCAATTGTCCATATAAGTAATAAAAATCCTTCGGAAGACGTCTTCCAGCGTCTGTGTGAAATTGGATAAAGTAGACATGCTTCCCTCCTGCTGCAATTTAAATAATAAAATAGGCGAACAAGGTTAGGAAAACAGATCTTTTCTGGATTTGGCTATGTAAAGGTGGGAGGGAGATGCCAGGGTACAAGTAATAGTATTTCTTCTTAACCTGGCTGGTGATTTAATGCATATTTTGTTAGTCTTTAAACTGACTGCATACATTTTATTCACTTTTTTTTACAATGCATGATTGTTACACAGTAAAAATTTAAATGGCAGAGAAAATTATATATATACACTTTGATATCTATATATGCATGTAAATAAATGTATGTGTACATATGAAAATGGAGAAAATATTAGAAGTACATAGATCAGAATGTTAACAGTGGGTGGTGTGCTTAAAGATATATATTTTCTTCTTTATGCTTTTCTCATATTCCAAATTTTCATCAGCAGTCTTGCATTACTTTTGTTTTTTAAAAAATTGGTAACCTTACAAGAGCTAGAATAATGCCACATTCATAACAGGCACTCAACAAACATCAGTGGAATGGACCAATGACTCATTTATGTTCTCTGTTTTTAGAGAATTGTGGGGCATTATGAGATAACATCAAGAGAAAAGATTGCAGGGGGCATTGACAGACTCTCCAATTTGTTCCATCCCCTATGTCTAAGTGGCACATTGTCCCAAGTATCCTAAAGGGAGGGGTGTGTACATCCATATTTGAAAGCAGCATTTTAGGTAAGTGATGCCAAGAAACAATCTGAGAGATTATTCCTATGTTTCAAATCCATCTCTCCTTTTCATCACCACTGGCACCGCCCAGCCGCCAGCATCTCTCACCTGGATAATACAATGACAACAATGTAATACAACACAACCCTCCCCAGAGCCATCTCTTTGGGGTTATATGTTCCCCTCTCTGCCTTGAATAGCCATCAATGTGCGCTTTTTTTTTTTTTTAAGACGGAATCTTGCTCTGTCATCCAGGCTGGAGTGGGGTGGCACGATCTCTGCTCACTGAAACCTCCGCCTCCCCAGTTCAAGCGATTCTCATGCCTCAGCCTCCCAAGTAGCTGGGATTACAGGCACATGCCACCACGCCTGGCTAACTTTTGTATTTTTGGTAGAGACGGGGTTTCAACACATTGGCCAGGCTGGTCTCGAACTCCTGACTTCAGGTGATCCACCCGCCTCAGCCTCCCAAAGTGCTGGGATTACATGTGTCAGCCACCGTGCACAGCCAATGTGCCTTTTTGAAGAGGGAAACTATAGTGCAATTTGTTTGCTTTTAAAATGATGCGATGGTTGTTCTTAAAATCAAGTCCTAATTCCTTAACAGTATTTACCCCATTGGCTGAGCAGGCTCCTGACCACCTCCTCAGTTACCCTTTGCTCACTACAGTTCGGTCACACCTGACATCTTCCCTCCCTGTCAGTAAGCTCTCTTTCCTCGGGACATTATCACATCCTATTCTCTCAACCTAGAATGCCTTTGCCTTTCTCTTCCACCTGCTACCTCCTCATTCTTTAGGTTCCAGCTAGTTGTCACTTCTGAGACGTCCCTGGCTCTACTCTAAATCGCTTCCCACCACCACCACCATTTTCCTCCAACAGCATCTCCTTTTTCTTCAAAAGCACACATCACATATGCAGTCACTAAATGTGTGTGTATATATTTATATTACTTTTGTTTAAAAAAAAATTGGTAACCTCACACCAGCTAGAATAATGCCGTATTTATAACAAGCACTCAACAAATGTCAGTTAAATGGAGCAATGACTGATTTATATTCTGTTTTCAGAGAATTATATACGTGTGCTTTTTTATACATCTCTGTTTTTAGAGAAGTGTGGGGCTTTAGACATAACATCAAGGCAAACGATTGCAAGGCAAAAATTTTTTGTTTTTTTGAGACGGAGTCTCGCTCTGTCACCCAGGCTGGAGTGCAGTGGCGCGATCTTGGCTCACTGCAACCTCTGCCTCCCAGGTTCAAGTGATTCTCCTGTCTCAGCCTCCCAAGTAGCTGGGACTACAGGCAACCGCCACTACGCCTGGCTAATTTTTTGTATTTTTAGTAGAGACGGGGTTTCGCCGTGTTAGCCAGGATGGTCTCGATCTCCTGACCTCGTGATCCGTCTGCCTCGGCCTCCCAAAGTGCTGAGATTACAGGTGTGAGCCACCGCTCCCGGCCTTGTTTTCGTTTTTGAATTACCCATGTATTGTGTGCTTATTCATGTGATCCTCAAAACCACTCTATAAACTCCTACCTTCAGGATGTTTAGTGAGATTAAATAACTGAGTCCCGATGACAGGAGAGCTTGAGCCCCCGGAAGGCAGGGATTGCTTTACTCATCTCTGAATCCCAGGACCCTACACAGCGATGGGTACGTAGCAAATCTTTACTAAAAATTTGTTGAATGAAGGTGTGAATGAATGACAGTTCCTCTGTGGAATTCAATTGGAAACTACCAGAACAGTGATTCTTAATTTATTCTTAAGGGGTGTGGGAATTGGGGGTGGGGGAGGGGCGGTGTTAAAGATCCCTCGAAAAGTAAAATAAAATGATGTGACTTTATTTTTCCCCAAGAAAGTATACCTATGCACATAGGAAGCTCTACATTCAATTTCAGGGGACTCCTCGGACCCCTAAGGCCCATCCAAGAATCTCTGCCACAAAAGGTCTTTGAGATGAGGGACTTCAGTGATGAAGGGACTTTGAGATGAGGGATTCCACTGGAGTCATTTGGGTTTGTTTCCAGGTGCAAGCATGGCAGCGTTCACCAGCCTTTTAGAGGTAAGTGGCCCCAACTGCCCATTATTTGTTCAACCCTTCTAATGTGAACAAAGGCCCCACTGCTAAGCAGGCCAGGAGGTGCTTTTTGATAAGACTTAATCACAGGGATGAAAGGGCCTATGGGGATTAAATATCTAAGTGCTGACCCGTGGCCAGGCCAAATAAATAGGATCCAAAAGGGATTTGGCTTTTGAATACGGATGCATGAGATGTGGCCGAGTGGCCCATGCCTGCTCCGTGACCACAGGGAAAAAAACAAATCACAGTGTGTGAAAGCAGCTTCGTTGAAGGACATTATGCTAAGACATTCAAATTATAAGTGGGTTGATTTCAATTTTTTATTCCCAGAATTACTGTTTAACTGATTGATAGACATCAACCATATCTGGAGGCCAGGCACAGTGGTTCACACCTGTAATCCCAGCACTTTGGGAGGCCGAGGTGGAAGGATCGCTTGAACCCAGGAGTTCGAGATCAGCCTGGACAACATAGTGAGACACCACCTCTACAAAACATAAAAAAATAGCTGGATGTGATGGCACACTCCTATAGTCCCAGCTACTCAGGAGGCTGAGGTGGGAGGATAGCTTGAACCTGGGAGGTCAAGGCTGCAGTAAGCCATGATCACACCACTGCACTCAGCAGTGACAGTGAGACCCTGTCTCAAAAATCAAATCAAAACAAACCATATTTGGTATACATACTTATCCTACCCCTAAGTAGAATATCATAATAGGCATTTACTTTAGTAATGCTAAGACAACTACCATTTATGTTCTCTGGAATTATATGAAATAGCCATTTATATAGGTTAGAAATGGCCAAATATGGGCAATTCATGTGTATCAACCTAGGAGGACCTACATTTCCAGTGAATGCTTCTTGCTGAGTCCTAGCACAGGCTGGGCCCCTGGAGATCATTTAGGCTGGTTTGCTCTCTGATAGGTGGAATAACTATAGCCTAGAGGGCTTAAGTCACCTGTCCAAGATCACAAGCCTCTCAAGTTGGCCACAGTGCCTGGACTAGAACTCACATCACCCAAGCCAGTGTCCAGCACTGACTGTCCTAGCAGAGGTCACACATTCCAATAACTCACTGTTTTCATTGCTGTGACCAGTTGGCTCAACTGGGTACAAGACATAAGATCAAGACCATGATTTGAGCTTACACATGTCATTAGTTGTGCCCTGTCTCCAGGCTACAGAATGATCCCCTAATTCCAGCCATTCCTGTCATGAATGTGTGTTATTCATGACAACAGCAATCAGGACACTATTAGGAAAGTAACACTCATTTGAACCCAAAGTCCAGAGTTTTCTTTTCTTTCTTTTTTTTTTTTTTTTTTTGAGATGGAGTCTCACTCTGTCGCCCAGGCTGGAGTGCAGTGGCGTGATCTTGGCTCACTGCAAGCTCCACCTCCCGGGTTCATGCCGTTCTCCTGCCTCAGTTTCCTGAGTAGCTGGAACTACAGGCGCCAGCCACCATGCCAGGCTAATTTTTTTTGTATTTTTAGTAGAGATGGGGTTTCACTATGTTGGCCAGGCTGGTCTCGATCTCCTGACCTCAGGTGATCCGCCTGCCTCAGCCTCTCAAAGTGCTGGGATTACAGGCGTGAGCCACCGCGCCCAGCCCCAAAGTTTTCTTTTCTTGAAACATGGTAGATCGCTCACATCACCTGGGCCTATAAAAGGCAGCAAAGTCTTTCATTTTTATATCAAGAAGAGAAAACAATATGATTACCTATGTTTACCATGAATCCTCCATTTTAAAAACTCTCAAAATTTTCATTCTAAGGCAATTAACAAAGAAATGAGTGAGGAAAACACAAGAAGGAAAGAAGGAAGAGTGGATGAGGAGCCAGGCCATGTACCAGGAAAATCATTCCTTTTATCATTTTCTGGAAAAGGCAAATAGATAACTTTGTTACTTAATTCCTCAAAAAATAAAGAATGTGTGCTAAGACTTACCTATGCAGTGTGTGGGCAGGATGAAATTCCTTTCCAAAGCCAGGCTGTTCTGAACCTTCTTGCTGGCGTTAGCGAGCTCTCTTCTGGGTTGCACACAAGCCTCAGCCTGCTGGGCACCTTCACCTTACGACCATCTAAGCCCTTGCAACTGCAGTCTGCAATCCTACGCTTTTATGAACCCACATGTTTAATCTAATCGTATGTGGAAAGTTAAATACTAACTGGCAGTTGGAATTCACCTTGGTGCCTGATGGGGTGTGTGCCTCAGGGACTCTGGCTTTGGGCAGAGTGGCACAAGTTCCTGCTCTGGGACCCTTCCTGCCAGCTCCAGCCAGGGCAGGGCCTGGGTACAGTGAACATCTTTCCCCAGAAGAAGTCTTCCTCTTAGGGTAGGCTTGGGGGACAACAGCATTCCCTGCCAGAACACGTGGGAAGGGCTGGGTGGGGTGGCTCACGCCTGTAATCCCAGCACTTTGGGAGGCTGAGGTGGGCGGATCACCTGAGATCAGGAGTTCAAGACTGGCCTTGCCAACATGGTGAAACCCCGTCTCTACTTAAAAATGTAAAAATTAGCCAGGTGTGGTGGCACACACCTGTAGTCCCTGCTACTCTGGAGGCTGAGGCAGGAGAATCACTTGAATCCACAAGGCAGAAGTTACAGTGAGCTGAAATCATACCACAGCACTCCAGGCTGGGTGACAGAGTGAGACTCTGTCTCAATAAAAGAAGAAAGAAGAAGAAGAGGAAGAGGAAGAAGGAAGAAGAAGGAAGAAGAAAGAAGAAGAAGACGATGTGGGAAGGACAGGGCCCCTGGGAGAGGAGCCAAGAACAGCCATCTCTGGGTGGTTGGTATGGGTTGAGGGGGTCAGTATAATTCCAGGCAAGTGCCGTGTTCTGAAGACGCTAAATAAGCTAAATTTTGGTAAATACTCCTCCACGGGACCATTTCCAAATGAGTTTATAACAACATTGTTGTCTTGTAAAAGAAAAACGGGCTGCAAGGGTACTAAGGTACTACATGGAGGAGATGGAAGTTAAGTCCAACAAAGAGGTTTTGAGGTTTTTGTTTGTTGTCGTTGTTGTTGTTTTGAAACAGAGTCTTACTCTGTCACCCAGGCTGGAGTGCAGTGGCGCAATCATAGCTCACTACAGCTTTGAACTCTTGGGCTTGAGGGATCCTCCTGCCTCAGTCTCCCAAGTAATGGGACTACAAGTGTGTACAAAGCCTGGCTAATTTTTATTTTTATTTTTGTAGAAATAGGGTCTTGCTGTGTTGCCCAGGCTGGTCTCAAACTCTTGGCCGCAAAGGATCCTCCAGCCTCAGTCTCCTAAGGCGGTGGGATTACAGGTGTGAGCCATGGTGCCTGGCCCCCAGCAAAGTATTTAAAGACCTAGCAAGAGCTAAACATACTCTATTTACCAAAAGATCCTTTTCTATCATGGTGGGGACCCTTGGAATTGGGAGAACTGAGTCTTTATATTGGCTATCATTTAGGAGTGCTTACCATGTGCTTTTATCGTATTAACCTCAGGTAATCATTGCCACAACCTGATGTAGAAGGTACTATGAACTTAGCCAAGGGAATCAGGGCACAAAAGGTCTGATGACATGGAGGTGGAGCCATTTGGATTTGAATCCAATTTAAATGGCAGCCACGGAAGTTACACTCACTCACTCAAAATCACTTCAAGGTCATGTGGGTGGTCATTACTCTGTAACTTGTCTCATGGTTTTGTAAAAGGAAGGTTCACTTTGTTTTAAAATTGGAGTTTCACATTAAATGGTGCTCTGAACCATGTGGCTTGAAGCACACTGGGTGGCAAGAGAAAGATAGCTAAGATTTAAAATGATCTACAAATTATTGCAGAGTTAACGTTATTAGGTGTGTTTTAAAGAAATACGAGGATCTCTGTAACTCCGCAAAACTTCTTATTAACACCATTTGTCCTCATGGGTTGTCTTCACTGAACAAGATAGGCAAACTCAGCCAGGAGGAACACTTTGGTGGTGTAGAAATGGAAGCAAAACGTTCAAGTAAGAATTCCGCTAGGAGACGGTGCCACCTGCTGGTGGGAACAGGGAACTGAGGCCAATCTTCTAACTCAGCCCTTGCGGTTTAACTTCACTCTTGAATTCTGGTGCCGAGGAGAGGGGAATCAAAGCAGCGTGTTGTGCTTTGGTAATTAAAGGCAGAACTGGACGGCGATGTGTCATGGAGGCTGGCAAACCAGGTGAGCAAATTACTTACTGTCCCTGGTCTTTGGATTCTTCGTCTGTAAGATAGAGATAAGAGTTCCTGCTCATTTGGCTTGTTATAAAAGTTAAATGTGATCACAGATATATACAGCACTCAGCACAGAACCTGGCACGAGGTAGGATAGTAAAATCTATAAATTGAAATGCAGCAAAATTCATTTCTTGTTTTAATAAAAGCAAATGTAGAATGTTTTACCCATTCAATGAAAAACTAGGTGGGAAAAAACACTTTAAGAAAAAACTTTTAAACAGAAATCACCAGCCGGACATGGTGGCTCACGCCTGTAATCCCAGCACTTTGGGAGGCCGAGGCGGGTGGATCACCTGAAGTCAGGAGTTCGGGACCAGCCTGGCCAAAATGGTGAAACCCAGTCTCTACTAAAAATACAAAAATTAGCCAGGCGTGGTGGCACACGTCTGTAATCCCAGCTACTTGGGAGGCTGAGGCAGGAGAATCGCTTGAACCGGGGAGGCGGAGGTTGCATTGAGCCGAGATGGTGCCACTGCACTCCAGCCTGGCCGACAGAGCGAGACTCTGTCTTAAACAAACAAACAAAACCCAGAAATCACCAAATAAGGTGGTAGAAAGATACCTGCTGTGGCATAAATGTTTGTGTCCCCCCAAAATTCATATAGTGAAATTCTAACTCCCAATGTGATATTACTAAAAGGTAGGGCTTTTGGGAGGTGGAGGATGGAGGATGGAGCATGGAGACCCCGTGAATGCGATTAATGCCCTTTTAAAAGAGGCTACAGGGAGGTTGCCTTCCCCTTTCCACCATGTGAGGTCGCAGCTAGAAGTCACCATCTATGAATCAAAGAGGGAGACCTCACCAGACACCGCATCTGCCAGTGCCTTGGTCTTGGACCTGCCAGCCTCCAAACTATGAGCAATAACTTTTTGTTATTTATAAGTCATCCAGTTTATAATTTTTACTATAACTGCCCCAATGACTAAGATAATATCTGAATATATCTATAATCACAATATCCTTTAAAATAAGTACCTATTAAAAGAAGTATTATTAAACTGAATAACAAAATAAAATCTAGCTATATGCTTCTTAAAAGATAAACATCTAGGCCGGGGCTGGTGGCTCACACCTGTTATCCCAGCACTTCGGGAGGGCGAGACGGGCGGATCACTTGAACCCAAGAGTTCGAGACCACCCTGGCCAACATGGCGAAACCTCATCTCTACTAAAAATATAAAAATCAGCCAGGCATGGTGGCATATGCCTGTAATCCCAGCTACTTGGGAGGCTGAGGCATAAGAATCACTTGAACCTGGGAGGCGGAGGTTGCAGTGAGCCAAGATCACGCTGCTACACTCCAGCCTGGGTGAAACAGCAAGACTCTTGTCTCAAAAAATAAAATACAAAATAAAGATGCACATCTAAAATAAAAACAAATAAAAAGTTGAAAATAACGTGATGAAAAAACATATCAAGCTAAGGCTAAAATGCAGACATCTAAGAAAAACTGAAATTTCAGGTGATCCATAGGATATTAATTGTCACTACAATTTGATAAAAGAAACAACCTGCGAAGAAGATAGTAAAATCATGGGCTTGTATGTAGACTCAAAATATTCGAAGTGAAACAGGCAGATTTACAAGAAATTGAGACATCCACAATGGTAGGAATTAGGTTTCAGAAACTGATAGATTTTTTTAAAAAGTAAACGTATAGAATATTTGAGTGATAGAATTAATTACCTTTATAAAATAGATGGAGAGAACCCACATCTAACCAACAAATGATGTGCATTCTTTACAAGTGTCCATAAAACGGTTTTAAAAACTCACCACGTGCTGGGTCACAAAAGAAGTCCAACCAAATTTTTAAATATCAGCTTTATGTAGACTGGGTTCCATTACTACAATGCAGTTGAATTATAAATCAGCAAAAATATAGTCTGTACACCTTGATATATCTGAAAACCAAAAAATAAGTATATCATCACGTAACATATGGATAAAGAGGAAAACACATAAATAATAAGATATTAAATTACAAAGGAACTGCCATATATTTGAAAACTTCTGGGATGCAGACAATGTGAACCTTAGAGGCAAATTTATACAGTAAATGAATTCATTAAAAGGAAAAGAGGCTGGGCATGGTGGCTTATACCTGTAATCCCACTGCTTTGTGAGGCTGAGGCAGGAGGATCACTTGAGGCCAGGAGTTTGAGAACAGCTTGGGTGACACAGTGAGACTCTATCTCTATAAAAAAGAAATTTTTTAAAATTATCTGGGAATGGTGGTGCATAGCTGTAGCCCTAGCTACTCAGGAGGCTGAGGTGGGAAGAGGCTTGAGCCCAGGAGTTCTAGGTTAGACTGAGCTATTATGGTGCCACTGCACTCCAGTCTGGGTGATAGAGTGAAATCCTGTCTCTAAAAAATAAAAATAAATAAAAGGAAAATAATAGGAACTCATTAAACTCAAAAAGCAAAAGAACTACAAAATAAACTAAAAATGTAGAATAAATGAAACTTTAGAACAAAAACAGAAAGGAACAGAAGAGAAAACAAATAAAAATAGAATCAACTAAATAAAAAGTCACTCTGGAAATACAATTTGAAGTTTTGGATGAAATATATAATTTTCCAGAAAAATATAAATTTCCAGAGTCAGCCCAAGAATAAATAGAATTTCTGTAGAAATCTGTTTTTTAAATGTATCAATTTAGTGGATGGATTTACCAGCAGCATAGGCAAAGCTGAAGAGAGGATTAGTGAATTAGAAATTTAGTCAGCAGAAAATATCTACAGTGAAGCACAGAACAAAATAATAGGATACACCCAAGAAAGTACAAGAGATACAGGAAAAAGGACTAACAGAAGTACAGTTGGAGTCCCAGAAAGAGAGGAGAAAGTGGCTGAAGGAGAAGCAATATTTGAAGAAATAGTGAATGATATTTTTTCCAAAACTGCTTTTAAAAAAAATCAAGCCATGAGTTCAAGAACTAAAAACCTCAGAGAGAATTATTTCAAAGAAAGTCACACCTTTGCATAAAATGCTTAAAATCAAAAGCAATGAGAAAATCTTAAAAGCAGATAGAGGAAACAAAGACTGAAACACATGAATCATAAAAGGAAAATATTGATATATTGGGCCTCATAATTATTAAAGTCTTTTACTCCTTGAAGAACATAATTAAGAAAATAAAAAGGCAAGTAATATACTGAAAAAAATAACCACCATGAATTTGTATCTAGAATATACAACAGATTTGCATCTAGAATACATAAAGAACTCATCATTTGAAAAAAAATTGACTCAATAATAATGGACAGTAGGTTTATGCAGACACTACCAGAAAAGATATACAATAAGCACATAAATGCTCAACGTCATTGGAAATATAACTAGTAATTACAATGAGATACCGCTACGCACTCACCAGAATGACTACTTTTTTTTTTTTTGAGATGGAATCTCTCACTGTCCCCCAAACTGAAGTGCAGTGGTGAGATCTCGGCTCACTGCAACCTCCCTGTCCGGGGTTCAAGTGATTCTCCTGCCTCAACAAAAGTAACTGGAATTACAGTGCACACCACCATACCCAGCTAATTTTCGTATTTTTAGTAGAGATGGGGTTTTGCCATGTTGGCCAGGCTCATCTCAAACTCCTGACCTCAGGGTGATCTGCCCACCTCAGCCTTCCAAAGTGCTGGGATTACAGGCATGAGCCGCCATACCTGGCCAGAATGGCTACATTTTAAAAGACTGACAACACCAAGTGTTGGTGAGGATGTGGGCTAAGTGGATTTTCATACATTGCCTTAGGAATGTAAAATGATACAGCCACTTGTGAATAGTTTGGTAACTCGATCAAAAGTTCCCAACAATGCCCCTTCTAGGTATTTACCTAGAGAAGTTTTCAAAATATGCCACACAAAAACTCATGAATGTTTATAGCAGCTTTATTCAAAAATGGCTAAAAACTGGAAATAAGCCAAATATCCCTCAACAGATAAGTGGGTAAACAAATTGTGTTTTATTCACACAATGAAATATTGCTCAACAATAAAAAAGAACAAATAAATGATACATGCACCAACAGGGATGAATCCCACAAAGAGTATATGAGCAAAAGAAGTCAGACACAAAGAAGTTGTACTGTTTGATTCCATTTCTAGAAATTCCAGAAAGACAAAAGCCATCCCTCATGACAGAAAGCAGATTAGTAGTTTTCTATGACCAGATGAGGGGAAGATTGACTGCAAAGGATTAAGAGACAATTTTGGAGGGTGATAGAATTGTTCTATATCTTGGTTGTTGTAGGTGGTTACCTGAGTAAAACTCATTGAACCATGCACTTAAAATGGGTGTGTATAATTTTATGTAAACTATACCACAATAAAATTGATTTCTTTAAAATCCATGTATTTGTAGGGGACTTGCAAATGTGTATCTCCAGTCCAGTCCTCTTCTCTGAATTTCAGAATCAAATGTCAAGATGCTCATTTGACATTTTCACTCAGATGTCTAATAGGCATCTCAACCTCAGATGTCCAAACATAACTCAATTCTCCTACCAAACCTACTCCTATCCTATCACAGTAAAGTGACTCCACTTTCTTTCTAGTTGTGTAAGCCAAAAAACCGAAGAATTAACCTAGATTTCTTTTTTTTTTTTTTTTGGTCACCCTGCCACACCCCCAATTCACTAGCAAATACTGTTGACTCTGCATCCTGTTAAAGAAAAGCCTCTGCACGGGTTGAACGTGGGTGTATGAGTTTGTGCTGGGTGACATCAAACCCACCAGAACCGTAATACCCCATCTCAACTTCTTTGAAAACTGTGCCTGGGTTTTTGTGTCATAAACTAGTACAATGGCCAATTGCAAAGAAGAGTCACAATCCGTCTCACCAGCCAAACAGACAGTTGTTCTCAGAAGCTTGCCTTTTTCATTGTCATTTCTCACTGTTGCCTTAAACCTAGTTCTTTCCATTTTTGCACGAAAAGCCTCTTAGAACTTGTCTCTCTTCCCCTAGCCCCGAAGGTAATAAATTGAAATATGTTTCTTACTGCTCTGTTGGTTTTTTTGTTTTGATTTGACGCTCCAGGCTGGGCACAGTGGCTCCCACCTGTAGTCCCAGCACTTTGGGAGGCTGAGGAGGGTGGATCACCTGAGGTCAGGAGCTCAAGACCAGCCTGGCCAACATGGTGAAACCCCGTTTCTACCAAAAATACAAAAATTAGCCAGGTGTGGTGGCAGGTGCCTGTAATCCCAGCTACTTGGGAGGCTGAGGCAGGAGAATCGCTTGAACCCGGGAGGCAGAGATTGCAGTGAACCGGGATCATGCCGCTGCATTCCAGCCTGGGCCACAGAGCAAGACACCATCTCTAAATAATAATAATTATTATTATAGTAATAATTTGACTCTCCAAACACGTCCCCGCCCAGCTACTTCTCAGCTCACACCTGGACTGCTGGCCGCTCACCGCCTCTGGCTTTGCACTCTGTCCCTATTCACATATTTCTAAGAGGGACCAGTGGGATCTTTTGGAAACACAAATCACAGCCCGCAATTCCCCTGCTTGAAACTCTCCATTGGGTTCCTTTCACCCTGAAAATAAAACCCGGAATGCTTAGTGCAGCTGGCCAGGTCATGGAAAAACTGGCCGCTGGTCCTTTCTGCGAGCTCATCTTCTCACATAGTCTGATCCTGCTTCTCTGCTTTTTGTTTTGTTTTTGTCTTTGAATCTGTATTAGCTTCCCATTGCTGTTATAACAAATGACCACAAACTTAGTGACTTAAACAACACAAATTTATAATATTATCTTAAAGTTCTGGGGGTCAGAAGTCCAAAGTGGATTTCACTGGGTTAACATCAAGATGGCAGCAGAGCCAGTTTCTTTTGGATGCTCTGGGGGTTGAGGAGGGAGTGTGAATCCATTTCTTTACCTTTTGCAGCTTCCAGAGGCCACCCACATTCTTTGGCTCTTGGCCCTCTCCCTGGCATCCTGGCATCCCTCCAGCCTCTGCTTTTCTTTCTTTTTCTTTCTTTCTCTTTCTTTTTTCTTTCTTTTTCTCTTTCTTTCTTTCTTTCTTTCTTTCTTTCCTTCCTTCCTTCTTTCTTTCTTTCTTTCCTTCTTTCTCTTTCTTCTTTTTTTTTCAGAGTCTCATTCTGTCACCCAGGCTGGAGTGCGGCGGCACGATCTTGACTCACTGCAACCTCCGCCTCCTGGGTCCAAGTGATCCTCCTGCCTCAGCCTCCCTAGTAGCTGGAACTACAGATGCCTGCCACCATGCCAGGCTAATTTTTGTATATTTTTAGTAGAGATGGGGTTTCACTATGTTGGCCAGGCTGGTCTCAAATTCGTGACCTCAAATGATCTGTCCGCCTCAACCTCCCAAAGTGCTGGGATTACAGGCATGAGCCACCGCACCCGGCCCAGCCTCTGCTTTTGTGATCACATCTTCTCCCACTCCCTGACCCCCCCTGCCTGCTTCTTATAAGGAGCCTTGTGATTGCATTTGTCCCACCTGGATAATCCAAGATCATCTTCCCATCTCAAGATCCTTAACTTAATAATCACCTGCAAAGTCCATTTTACCAGGTAAGGTAACATATTCACAGCTTCCAGAGATTAGGACACGGACCTCTTTATGGTGCAATTATACGGACTGCCTCAGCATCTTTGCATACGCTGCTCTCTGCCTCTAATGCTTTTCCCCCAATCTTGGCACAGCTTCTTCCTTCTTCACGTTTCCCTGATAGCACTTTGTATTATCTGAATTGTGTGGGGATGCCATGTACTGTTGCCCAGGCAGGGCAGGGCTTAACCCGGGGGCAGCTGTCACTTAGTCTACAGTGTGAATGGTGCCTGTGCATAGTCTCACAGCTGTGCGTGGCTTCTTTGAATTATGAAGTTTTCCTGCTTTACTGATTGTTTTTTTCTTTCCTGTCTCTAACAGAACTTGAGCTCCATGACAACAGGGACCTTACCTGTATTGCCCATTCTGTGTCTGGCTGGAAAAAAGCTCTCACTGTATCCCAAAAGAATGGTGATAATTCTAGATTCTGGCTGTGATGAAATCAACCACCTCATCTATTTACAAGGTACTAAGATTATCATTCCGAAGAAAAAGACTCTGGAAAAGAAACTTTTCACCTTTTCAAGACCATTAACAATACGTGACGTTTCTAATTGAGCTCACAGAGTAGGAAGCTTTCCTTGATGCTATTAATGTGAGCACAATGGTTTTGTGAAAAGCTGGAAATGGGGGCATTGAGAATCTCTGGTAATTTCATTTAGCTACGCACTGAGCTTCTACTTTCTCTGTGCCTGGTTCAGAATATTAGAAGAGATGGCAATGATTCTGGAGTGGATTACACCATTTGACTGAGGAACTACTGGAATTTTCTTCTTCTCTAAGATACACACAAGCATGATGACTTCCAATGAACAGGCCTCACCAAGAACTCTCCAAACATGTAGGGTTTCTTTAGTTTATCAATGAAACAAGCAACTTGGTAGGATGCTTCTGAAATGCCGCTGCTGTGATAGAGCAAACCAAGTTTTGATAAAGTTGATTCTCTTCTGATGGAGCCTTCCCCCAAGGTGCTTTCCCAGCCTTGCTGGCTTCATGCTTCTGGGATTGAGAAGCTTGTCACCATCATCAACAGGCCTAGTTTGCAACGGAAAGCCAGAGAACGTCTCAGCTTCCTTGTGTTCTGTTTGCCCTGACATTACTGAACTTTAGCAAGACCCAAAGTTAACAAAGACCCCTGTCACAGGCCGAATGGCAGGGTATGTTCTTTGATTTCTGTTAGTGGAAAATGAATGTAACACAGAGATCACATGGGCTGTGAGGCCCCCTGTAGCCTCCAGCACCCTTTCTTCCTGGAGCATGAATCTGGAGGGAAATGGTGCCGTATTAGGTTTGTTTTACAAAGATGATTTTCAAAGAGGAAGAGGATCAAAAGAAACAGAAAAGAACCCCCAGCGTGCAGGCCACAGGTGTGTGGGGGTTAAAACTGGATGGGAAGGAGAGGGGGAAGGCCTGGAACTCAAGGAGGCACAACCGTGGGGGCTTCATTTTCCCCAGGAACTATAAAAGGCCAATGGGCTCTTGTAGGAAAAAAGCAGATCAGCACAGATGGGAGCAGAGAAAGGGCTCTCACAGCAAATTTTGCCGGCTTTCCAGTTTTTCCATAGATCAGGCCACTTTTTGGCCTTTGCTTAGAACCATCAAGCTTCCTCCTAAGGCATCCAGCACAGCTCTTTCCATATATGTGGCGGTTTTTTGTTTTGTTTTAATAAAGAAAAATGTTTATAAGCATTGTACACATTGCATACTGGAAATCTGCCAAGAGAGTAGGTTTTGGGTGCTCTTACCACACATACCCCCCCCACACACACACAAGAACATGGACATGTTAATGGTTGGTGTAATATGTTAACGGTATGTTAATTTGCTTGTCTGTGGTAATCACTCCACATATGTATGTCAGAACATCTTGTTGCATATCTTAAATACAGACAATAAAAAAAGAAAATCTTGGCTGGGCGTGGTGGCTTTTGCCTGTAATCCCAGCATTTTGGGAGGCCAAGGAGGGAGGATCACATGCCAGGAGTTTGAGACCAGACTGGGTAACATAGTAAGATCCCATCTCTACAAAAAAAATTTTAAAAAGAAAATCTTTGAAAAGTTAAAAGAGAAATATTGAAGAACAGTGAAAACAGGTGTTATAGAAATCATTTTAGTTCTATATAAAAACTTTTATTTGTAAATAAAAATATTTGATATTTACATTCCATCGTTACTAAATGTTGTATCTTTTTCTGACAGATGTGTATGTATTAGTTCATTTTTACACTGCTATAAAGACATACCTGAGACTGGGTAGTTTATAAAGAAAACAGGCTAAACCTCTTAAACTTTGGCTCATGGTTCTGCAGGCTATACAGGAAGCATGATGCTGGCATCTGCTCAGCTTCTGGGGAGGCCTCAGGAAACTTACAATCATGACAGAGGGCAAAGGGGGAGCCAGCACTTCTCATGACCAGAGCAAAAGGAAGAGAGCTGGGGGCGATGCCACACTTTTAAAGAACCAGATCTCACGAGAGCTCACTTACTATCACAAGAACAGCTCCAAGGGGATGATGGTGCTAAACCATTCATGAGAAATCTACCCCCATGATCCACTCACCTCCCACCAGGCCCCACCTCCAACACTGGGGAATTACAATTTGACATGACATTTGCTGGGGACACAGATCCAAACCATAAAGACATATTTTTTGACAACATCTCCTTATTCTCACAGCCTTTCGTTTGGGCAGATTTTGAAGTGGGTTTTCCCTGGAACTTTTGTTTCTGATTCAAAGACAGAAGCCCAGGATGGAGAGTGTTCAGGGCAGGAAAAGCGCCCCCAGCTTCTCCCTGGGAACACCCCCCACCACGGAGTCCCACCTCCGCTTTCCCGATGCTCTCAGGTTTGGACTCAATGGGGACGGCCGCCAAAGCCAAGCACCTGCTCCCTTAAGAAATCTTTTCAAAGGATTCCATGTCCTTGAAAATTTAGAACAAACCCATGGTTCCTTGCCTTGTCTTAAAGGAAACTCATCTCCAGGCCTCTCTGGGATTCCAAAGTGGGGTGGCTTTCAGAATTTGCTTCCAATTAGCAACCTCACGGAGATAGCACAGCTTGACTGAGTATTCAGAAAGGGCATGGCCCAGGAGAGCCTGCTGTCTA
This sequence comes from Pan paniscus, assembly GCF_029289425.2. Classification (NCBI taxonomy): domain Eukaryota; kingdom Metazoa; phylum Chordata; class Mammalia; order Primates; family Hominidae; genus Pan; species Pan paniscus. The sequence continues at coordinate 30,472,717 of NC_073271.2, read as the reverse complement.
CATCTGGAGAACCCCTGCCAACCACAGTCTCGTTTATTGTCTTTCAAACCTCATTAGGCAGGGTGTTTACCATAGGGTCCTTTTTGCTAGGGCCAGAGAAAGAAAAGTCTAAATCTCAGGCTGTGGTATTCAAAATGGCCACAATGTGTCCCCACTGTGCTGCCGAGTGTGCCTGGTTCATACGCAGCAGTCAAAGTCCAGACGTGTCACCTCTGCAGTGACAATGAAAACCAGCCTCATGTGCTCTGGGCAGGTGGCGCTCCCTCCGCTGCCTGCAGTGGCTGCCAACAGCCCAGAGAAAGGCTTTGAAATTTGCTTTTCTTTTTTCCTTTTTTTCCCCCAAATTTTAGAGAATGTAGGATACAACCATTTTGTACATTTCTCTCTTTTTAAGTTATTTTTTCAAAGAATTATAGATTCACAGGAAATTGCAAAAATTTTGTGTGTACCCTTCACCCAGTTTCTTCCAATAGTAACATGGGACATAGCTATAGTATAATATCAAAAGTATGAAATTGATGTTGATACAATCCTTGTAGTTACATAGACCACAGACCATATTCACATTTCACCATTTTTACATGCACTCATTTGTGTGTGTGTGTGTAATTTGATGCAGTTTTTTTTTGAGATGGAGTCTCTCTCTGTTGCCCAGGCTGGAGTGCAGTGGCATAATATCAGATCATGCAACCTCTGCCTCACAGGTTCAAGCAATTCTCTTGCCTCAGCCTCCCAAGTAGCTGAGGTTACAGGTGCCTGCCACCACTCCCAGCTAATTTTTGTATTTTTAGTAGAGATGGAATTTTACCATGTTGGTCAGGCTGGTCTTGAACTCCTGACCTCAGGTGCTCCACCTGCCTCAGCCTCCCAAAGTGCTGGGATTACAGGTGTGAGCCACCATGCCCAGCAATGCAATTTTTTGTGTGTAGCGGGGACAAAGTCTTGCTCTGTCACCCATGCTGGAGTGCAGTGGCATGATCACGGCTCACTGTAACCTCAAACTCCTGGGCTCAAGCAATACTCCTGCCTCAGTCTCCCAAGTAGGTGGGACTACACACATACACCACCACACCCAGCTAATCTTTTGTGATTGTTATTTTTTGTAGAGATGGGATCTTGCTAGGTTGCCCAGGCTGGTCCTCAACTCCTGGTCTCAAGCGATCCTCTCGCCTCGGCTTCCCAAAGTGCTGGGATTATAGGTATGAGCCACCACACCCAGCCTTGATATAATTTAATCTGATGTATAGATTTGGGAAACCACCACCACAACCAAGGAACAAAATTGCTGTATCACCCTTAAGAAACTCCCTAGTGCCACCCCTTAATAGTTGAACCCTTTCTGCAATCCCTAGGCCATGGTAACCACTAAGCAGGTATCCCCTCTATAAATCTGTTATTTTGAGAACATTAAAGAAATAAGAACAGACAGTAGGCAACCTTTTGAGATCAGCTTTTCCTCACTCTATATAATGCTGTTGACATCCATCCGAGTTGGGTATATCAAGAGCTAGTTTCGTTTTATTGCTGAGTAGTACCCCATCATATGAATATTTAACCATTAAATACCTGTTACTCTGAGTTATTTCCAGTTTTTGCTATCACAAATAGAGATGCTATGAAAGTTCATGTACAGGTTTTGGTGTGAACATACATTTTCATTTCTTTGGGCAATCTCTGGGTTACATAGCAGGTACATGATTAATTTTATAAGAAACTGCCAGATGAGTTTTCAGAGTTGCTAGACCATTTTACATCCCTACCAGTAATGAATGAAGATCCAGCTGCTCCAAATCCTCACCAACAGGGCTGTGCTTTTTGTATTCCTTGGTCATGAACTCTTAGGATTCAAGAATGTTAGAATTAGCCAAGGGTGGTAGTTCACGCCTGTAATTCCAGGATTTCAAGAGGCAGAATTGGGAGGATCACTTGAGCCCAGGTTTGAGACCAGCCTGGGCAATGTAGTGAGACTCCTGACTCTACAAAGAAAAATAAAAATTAGCCAGGTGTGGTGGTGCATGCCTGTGGTCCCAGCAACTCGAGAGGCTGATGGGGGGAGAATCACTTGAGCCCAGGAGGTCAAGGCTGCAGTGAGCTGGGCTTGTACCACTGCACTCCAGCCTGGGCAACAGAGCAAGACCCTGTCTCAAAAAAACACAAAACAACTATATGGGGCCTTAAAGATGATCTAGTCCAGCCTATTGATTCTACAGAAAAAGGAACCAAAATTCTATAAGCATCAATTCCTTCTTTAAAAATTCTTAGTATTTAGGCTGGGTGTGGTGGCTGACACCTGTAATCCCAGCACTTTGGGAGGCTGAAGTGGACAGATTGCCTGAGCTCAGAGTTCAAGACCAGCCTGGCCAATATGGTGAAACCCTGTCTCTACTAAAAATACAAAAATTAGCCAGGTATGGTGGTACACACCTGCAGTCCCAGCTACTGGGGAGGCTGGGGCAGGAGAATCACTTGAACCCAAAAGGCAGAGGTTGCAATGAGCCGAGATAGTGCCACTGCACTCCAACCTGGGCAACAAAGCGAGACTGCGTCTCAAAAACAAAACAAAACAAATTATTAGCATTTTTCACTACCTTCCCTGTTTGCCCAGTCTCAGAAAGAACTGTCTTCTCTTCATAACATCTCTGGAAACTTGTCAAAGGTTGGGCAAGAACTTAGGTCCTTGTTCGAGCCTCTGGGAAAGGTCTTGCCCAGGAAACTTGACCTTGTGCTCTGCTTCCGTTAGACAGCCCAGGCTCCAGCAGCACTTTCAGATTCTCATGTGTCTCGACTGTTCAAGCAACCCTGCATTATCCACTCTCAGGAAATTACTGATGGCAGCAAAGTTCAAGTGCAATCTGAACCTACAGCCCACAGCCAGCACTTTCAGTGCCCATCAGTAACGTCAGCAGCCATTGCTACCAGCTCAGCTACTCCCATTTATTGAGCAACTCCTGAGTGCCAGGCAATGTGCAAGAAACCTTATTTATTTATTTATTTATTTATTTATTTATTTATTGAAAGTAATAGCTTCTTGTAAAAAAAAGCTTATATTTTAGGTTCGGGGGTACACATGCAGGGGTTGTTATATAGATAAACTTGTGTCATGGGGGTTTGTTGTAAAGATTATTTTGTCACCCAGGTACTAAGCCTAGTATCCAATAGTTGTCTTTCCTGCTTCTCTCCCTCCTCCCACCATCCACCCTCAAGTAGGCTCCCGTGTCTGTTGTTCCCCTCTTTGTGTCCATCGGTTCTCACCATTTAGCTCCCACTTACAAGTGAGAACACACAGTATCAGGTTTTTGGCCCCTGTGTTAGTTTGCTAAGGATAATGGCCTCCAGCTCCATCCATGTTCCTGCAAAGGACTTGATCTTGTTCTTTTCTGTGGCTGCGTAGTATTTCATGGTGTAAGAAACTTTATATACCATGGCTCTGGTTTTATGCCAACCCTGCAAGGTAGTTACAAAGAACCTCATCTGACAGCTGAGAAAAAAAGGCTACAAAAACTCATACTCTGAATGAAAAGTTTTGGACAAGAGGACCCAGGTTCTTTTGCACAACTCACAATTCAAAAATGCATAAAATATTGCTTTTGGTGATAGAAATGGCCTTTGCTGCCTTTTCTTTTCTTTTTTTTTTTTTTTGAGACAGGGTCTCACTCTATCACCCAGGCTGGAGTGTAGTGTTGCAGTCAGGGCTCACTGCAGCCTTGACCTCCTGGGCTCGACAGATCCTCCCACCTCAGCCTGGCACGCGCCACCACGCCTAATTTTTGTATTTTTTGTAGAGATGGGATGTCGCCACGTTGTCCAGGCTGGTCTCCAACTCCTGGGCTCAAGCGATCCTCCTGCCTCGGCCTCCCAAAGTGCTAGGATTACAGGCGTGAGCCACCGCGCCTGGCCTTCTGCCACTGGCTAAGCTTAAAATGCGCGATGTGTTTCTCTCTTCCTGGGTTCTGTACCTGAAATTTGGGTAGCTGCCGCCAGGTGGCGCCAAATCTGAGCTTTATTAATCCAAGGGACCAGCTACACTTTGCCAGAGCCCTCAACAGATCTGACATCACGGTGCATGCTTCCAGACTAACTATGACATTTCTAGCACAGTAAGCTCTTTATTAAAATAGCAGACATCCTTGCTTCCTTGAAAATCATTAACTATTAACATCTGCACGTCTTCCTAAAAAGGATACACTTTACAGCAACCGGTAAAGAAATACAACATCTAGGTATAACATTAAACTTTTCTTACTAAACATTATTTTAAACCGCTGCTTATTCTAACTTCACCTTTTCTGAATACAGATGCTCTTGGGAAATGGATGTGTTCAGACCCTTACAGCATTTGGAGTGATTAAAAGCCATGCATTTCTTTGCAGTTATCTGTGCAGATGAAGTTAAAATGTATCAGTAGCTTTGTTTAATGCCAGGTTTGTTCGAGAATGTTTTAAGAATGTAAGCCCTTTTGTTTTGATTGTCAATGCCCATTTTCTCATAACTCATTAATTTCCCTCTATTTCTTTCTACATGGGTAGATTATTTTCTTTTTCTTCATTCTCCCATAAAAGGAGAAAAATAACTGCTCATATATGCTTCATGTCCCAGTGACCTCTCATGGTTATTTTTCCTAGTTTGGATAGTTCCTACACAGGAGCTTTTCTTCCTCGTTCTCTTTTCTTTGAATTTTAAGTAGGGTGGCCAATTTGCACTAGTTTGCCTGAGAACTTTTCCATCCTGTGTCCTGAGTATCCCATTAGTCCCAGGCAAAGCAGGATGGCTTGTGACCCTAGCTTTCGGTTAGAGCAAAAGTTAGCTTACACTGAATTTAAGATGCAGATTCAACTTCAACCACTGTAACAGGCTTCATTGTCAGTCACAGACCTATTTTTCATTCATTCCTTCAGCAAATCCACTCTGCCATCCCAAATCCATCTCAGTGACTCTTAACAAGTCCATCTTTCATTGCAGGTTTTTTGTTTGTTTGTTTGTCTGATTTTTAAGGTGTAGTCTCGCTCTGTCTCCCAGGCTAGAGTGCAGTGGCGCGATCTCGGCTCGCTGCAACCTCCACCTCCTGGATTCAAGTGATTCTCTGTCTCAGCCTCCCGAGTAGCTGGAATTACAGGTGTGAACCACGACGCCCGGCTAATTTTCGTATTTTCAATAAAGATGGGGTTTCGGCATGTTAGCCAGGCTGATGGCGAACTCCTGGCTTCGAGTGATCTGCCGGCCTTGGCCTCTCAAAGTTCTGGGATTACACGTGTTAGCCACCATGCCCGGCCTCGCTGCAGTTTTTTGACACCAATGATTTGTGTTAAACATCTTCTCAGGCCCACAGTGCTGAACACAGAATCTAATCTCAATAGATGCTTCATTAATGGTTATTAAATGAAAGGAAAAAGTGGGCACCCCTCTTTTCCTTGGGGCTACTGCTGCCCTCACTCCAGAGCCTTAAAAGCCTCTGCTGCAAGCTCAAGACAGCTCCTGGGGGAAGTAGGAGACCAGTGGAATGTCATGATGTTATGTGGGATCTCAGCTCAGATAGGGACAGCAGTGTCCAAGAGTTTTTAAAATCTACCTCAAACTTCAAAATTCCTTGTTACCCTTCTGGGAATAAAATCTCCCCAAATTTGTTTTCCATGAGGTTTATATTTATATTTATAGAAGCTAGCATTTAGGAGGGATTCATAATTCAGAAGGGTCTTAATTTTGCATCAGACCTCAAAATTGAAGCCGAGGAGGTAGCGGTGACTAGGGTGGGGGGAGAGGAATTTGCCTGAGAGATTGTCCTCTATTCCCAAATAAGTTCTGTCTCTCTTTCCCAGCCAGACTCTCTATAAAAGGGAAAACTGGACAACAGGCAGTGGGAAAGAGAGCACAGCCTGGCAACTTTCTGTGAAACACGTACACCACGCTGTTTACAAATTCCTGTAGCCAGCCCCGGAATCCAAATGTAGACAACTCTGTTTATGTAACGAAAATAGAAACTCCTGCCATGTGATTAAGGTGGCTACTGGGAGTTGGGCCCCTGTGAGGAGACATTTGCTGCAGCTGGGGCCGGAGGGGAGCACGGGACACGGGATCCCCCGGGACCTGGGGCAGGTACGAAGCTTTTTAAAGATGAGTTTTCCGGTCCGGAAATCTCCCAGGATAGGCACATCTAAGATGCAGCGGGGGAGCTGACAGAAGTCACAGGCTGGCCCTTTCTTTGCCGCCCATCCCAGAGGATGGCATTCTTCATCAAAGGGGAGCTAGTCCAGCAAGCCGCAGCGTCACCCCTCCCAGCAGGGGACAATAAGTGGTCCGAGCCGGCCAGCTCCTTTCTCAGCATGGGGTTTGGAATGAGGCCCCTTCCTGCCCCACCGGAAGACTTCCAGCATATGGTTCCCATCAGCCACCCACTGTCTGGGTCAGTAAGGAGGCTCGAATGTTCCAGGGTCAGGAGATGCACAGCCCAATAAAACATTCCCTCTGAACGCTGATCCTGAACCCACCATTCCCTTCACACCTCTGCACCCCCAGTCTTGTGACTCAGATGGCCTTCATCCAAGAACCTCATCTTGGAGATGCAGCTCAAATGGCGTTTCCTGTCCAAATGTTCTCCAACCCCTTCCCATCCAGAAGAAGCCATTATTCCCTCCCCTGGGCATTGTGGTCACCCGTCTCTAGGTCAGTCCACTCCACTCATAGTCACCTCCAACCCTGGAGTCAGGGCTTAGGTTTCATGATCTTTCCACCAGCCTTCGCCCTGGTATAGTATTCACCACCGGCAACCCCACTGTTACATGGCTTATCTTTCTGAGTCATTGGAAGATGATGTCCAGGGGCCAAGTATTCGGTCCAGAAGACAAGAGCAGGAGCTGTGGTGCAGTGCTGAAAACTGGGGACGCTCAAGTTATCCCATCGATTCCCTGCATCCTGAAGAAGGAGGCCAACATTCTTCTCCTGGCTTCTGAGGCCAGGCATGGCTGCCTGGCACCCGCCCTAGCTCATGCTACGCTGGGCTTCTCCTAGCTGTCTGCACTCCAGGCCTCTTGGATTTCTCAGTTATTAGAATGATCCCTGTGCCTTGGGGACTTCTACCCTGTTTCCTCTCCTAAGCCTGCCTTCCTGCCCCTTCATTTCTACTTCCTGCTGCATCTACTCACTGTTCAGGTGTCCACTTAAACCCCCCTCCTTAGGGACAACTTCCTGGGTAGCATCTCCCCCTCAGTTAGATGAAGCCCCTCCTTTTACGTTTGCACCACATGCCAGGGACTGCTCTGTGTGACTTGTATGCAGAGGACAGGGACAGGGTCTAATCCGGGGAGCCCAGCCTCGGCTCTCTGTGCCCCACTATCAGCACTCAACCATTTGCTACTTTCCTGCTTGACTCCTAGAGGACAACAACTCCATCTTTTCCTGCAGTCTTCCCAGGGCCTAGGAGTGAAAGAACTAATAAATAAACCAATGACTCGACCGAAGGGGCCCTAGAAGAACCCAGCAGGGAGAGCCTTGAGCAACCAGCATTGATGTCACCTTGAGGCAAGACCAAGCTGGAACTCAAAGGTGGCCCACTACAAAAGGGGCTTCCAGGGAACAAAGGGTGACTGTTCTCTCCCCAAACCAGCGGGATCTTGCAAGGCAATTGGGTCAGAGGTGAAAAGTCCACAGAAAAACCCCACAGTTTTAAGCTGAGTGCTGTTTTCTCTTATTCCTTGGAAAAAGTAGAAGTGTTTGTCACTGAGTTCCTCAGGGGCATGCGGGGGGCTGCACATGTAGCAGAAGGAAGGAAACTTCCTGACAGAATCTTCGATCTTAGGCAGACTCAAGGAGAAAGAGGCCCCACTGAAGTCACACTTGGATGCCAAGCTCACGGTGCAAGGGAGGGCACTGTGGCTGCCAGGCCTAGCCCAGCACACACAGAGGGCATTCACAGCGCTGTGGCCACAGCCGGCTCCCACCCGCCCGCCCTGAGCACCCCCGGTAGCAAACAGAACGCTCTGTCTCGGTTCCTGAGTCAAGCCTGCACAGAATTAACTGCAATAATTGGCAGGTGGGCCTCTGGCTTCTGGGTTTTAATTCACCAGGGGCCCATGAAAAAAAAAAAAAACGGGATGTTTTGCAGCAACGGTATTTAGCTTGGGATCCGAGAAGTTTCAGCTTTCCATGTCAAGAAACGAGCTGTGTGGCTGCAGCAGCCCTCAGCCAGCAAGAGCTCCAGAACAGCCTTGGAGAAAGAGGCCCCCTCCCGCCAGTCATTGGTTCCTTCCCGGGGAAAGAGGAGGAAATTGCCCTTTTCTTTGACCTGCTGCCCCTCTTGGGAGCACAAGATAATGGAGAAGAAAGGAAGGAGTCTTTCTGGAAGGATTTATTTTTCTGGATGGAAGGGGGTGATCATCACCTCCAGAGACTATCCAGGCATGAATTCCCTTGTAATCATTCCCATGAACACGTGTGATAACGGGGATGCTTATCCCAACCCTTAGCTGAGCCACCGTTTTAACACGAGCTGCTGCCCACGCTGCAGGAGTTAGCCACGGCCACTGCTGCTCCTGCTGTGTGCCCACTGCAGGCATTACTAATCAACAATGGTTATCTTTTCCCCTAAGCCTTAGGATCCTTCTCAACCCTGTGGTCCAGGAAGGCATAGCAAATCGATAGAAGCTGGCATGAGAGCCGAACAGGATTGGCCACTTCAATTTAGTAACTCACAAGAGGCCCAAGTTACAATATATCATCAGAAAGCTTCCGGCTGGGCGCAGGGACTTATGCCTGTAATCCCAGAACTTTGGGAGGCCAAGGCTGGAGGATCACTTGAGGCCAGGAGTTTGAGGCTTCAGTAAGCCATGTGCATCACTGTGCTCCAGCCTGGGTGAGAAAGTAACACCCCGTCTCTTAAAAAAAAAAGTTCCTCAAAGATAAGAGTGAAGTGATGCTGCCCTACTTCAGGACTGTGGCTTTGATGCCAGTTACTGCCCAAAGCCGAATCTTCAGGATAGAGTTCAAATGGCGTTTCTACCCCCTCCCCATGTGGAAGCAGCCATTGCTCCCTCCTCTGGTCATTGTGGTCACCCATCTGGGTTGGTCCACTCCACTCACAGTCACCTCTGACCCCGGAGTCAGGGCTTAGGTTTCTGATGATGAACACTGGACGGGATTTCACTGGAGACCCAGGCACGGTGGCCCAGGGCTGGGACAGCCACTGCCAGGGACTCATCCTTTCTGCTCACCCTAACCCGCCCTTGAAACTTGTCCTTCAATTGGAGTTTTTGCCCCCAGTTGGCTACAGCAGGGACAGAGCCAGCCACCACCCCAAAGTCAGTTCTGAGAGGCAGCTGCCCCCTCTGCAGTGGCTTCCTGCCAATGCCTCCTCATCTCTCTGGCTCAGCAGGCTGAGTCTGGGATCTTTATTGTTGGAAGCTAATGGGAAGCGATGGCATGAGAGGACTGCAGCCTCCAGGGGTGGGAAATGGTGAAGAAGTGGCTTCCCTGGGGTCAGGCCCACATTCTCCAGAGAGGAGAAGGCCCTACATTGAGGCGCCAGGTAACACCAGCTATTCCTTCATGGACAATGGTCCTTGCAACCTTAGGCATCCTTCCAACGGGCTTTAGCAGGATGTCTCCTTCTAGACTCCCTTACCCACGCTGTTCTTCCATATGTTAGAGACAAAAGCCGGAAGCAATTATAATAGTGCCGCCCTCTTTTCAGCCCGAGGCCAGGAAGGAGCACCCTGTGCCATCCAAGTTGGGTGCTGTGCCCTGAACTCTAACCTATGGTCCTAAGAAGGAAGGAAACCTTGGCAGCTCCCTCCTTCCCTCCCACCTCGCTGCGTGCTGGGAGAGCTAAGTGCTTGCGTTCCTGAGTCAGACTCTCTGGGATTTGGGCTGTCCCTTGAGCTAAGTCTGTTTCCTCACCTGCAAAATGGGAATAATGATATTATCTCCTGGGATCGCTGTAAGAACCAAAACAAATAGTCCACACAAAATGCCCAGCACACGCTGAACACTTACTGAATGCAGGCTATTCTTAATATGAGGTCAATATTTCAGCGACAGCATCCTCTGTATGGATTTTTTAAAATTGTGGTAGAGTACACACAACTTAACATTTAATTTTTTTTTTTTTTTTTTTTTTTTTTTAAGATATGGAGTCTCTCTCTGTCGTCCAGGCTGGAGTGCAGTAGCACAATCATAGCTCACTGCAGCCTTCTACTCCTGGGCTCAAGCCATCCTCCCAGCTCAGCCTTCTGAGTAGTTTTAACTACAGGTGTGCACCAACACACACCAAATTTACTATCTTGAAGTGTGCAATTCAGTAGCTTTGAGTATCTTCACAGTGCTATGCAACCATCTGCTATCTAGTCCCAGAAGTTTTTCACCACCCTTTAAGTCACTCCCTATTTCTCCCCTGGCCCTTTCTCCTGGCTACCACTAACCTGCTTTCTGTGTCTGTGGATTTGCCTGTTTGGGACATTTCATATAAATAGAATCATATGTTTTGTGGGCCTTTGCATCTGGTTTCTTTCACTTAGCATAGTGTTTTCAAGATTCCTCCATCTGTAACATACATTGATACTTCACTCCCTTTTATGGTTAAATAATATGTTATTGTATGGATAGGATATACCACGTTTTGTTTATCTATTCATCTGTTGATGGACATTTGGGTTCCTTCCAACTTTTGGCTATTGTGAATGGAGATACTATAAACATTTATGCACATGTTTTTATTTGAACACCTGTTTTGATTGTAGGGGTATACAACCTGGAATTGTTGGCTCACATGGGAAGTCTGTGTTTAAATTAGTGGGACACCACCAAACTCTTTTCCATAGTGACCATTTTACTTTCCCACCAGCAATGTTATAAGGGTTCTAATTTTTCCATATCCTCACCAACACTTATTTTCTCTTCTCTTTTTTTTTTTTTTTTTTTTTTGAGACAGAGTCTCACTCTGTCGCCCAGTCTGGAGTGTGATGGCATGATCTCAGCTCACTGCAACTTCTGCCTCCTGGGTTTAAGCGATTCTTCTGCCTCGGCCTCCTGAGTAGCTTGGATTACAGGCACCCACCACCACTCCCAGCTAATTTTTGTATTTTTTAGTAGAGATGGGGTTTCGCCATGTTGGCCAGGCTGGTCTTAAACTCCTGACTGCAAGTGATCCACCCGCCTTGGCCTCCCGAAGTGCTGGGATTACAGGTGTGAGCCACCGCACCTGGCCATTTTCTCTTTTCTAAAAAAAAATTGTGGCCATCATCGTGGGTGTGAAGTGTTATCATACTGTTGTGGTTTGGATGTGTGTTTCCCTAATGACTAATGACATGGTGCATCTTTTTCATGTGCTTGTTGGCCATTTGTTTATCTTCCTTGTAGAAATGTCTATTCAAGTCTCTTTTTGCTGTTTTTCCGATGCATTTTAGGTCATTTACTAGCCAATGGGGTCTGGAAAAAGTAAAAAAAGAAAAAAAAGGCATGAAAGTGTGGGGTAGGGGAGGGTTGCAAATTCTAACTCACAGTGCAACCTGGATGTGCAGGAAATAAAGCCAAGTCCCTTGATTTTGTCTAAAACTTATCTGTCTTCTTTCTGGGTCTTTACTGCTGGTTAGTAGGAAAAAGAATTTTTAGTCCTATCTGCTTTATAACTTAGATCCTAAATTTAAACAGCTCTCGCAGTTATGTTCAGACTTTCTAGGAAAAACAAAACAAACACAAGTTATAAGTCACTGAAGTTTTTCTTCCCTGGCCCGAAGGTGGTCACAGCCTCTGAAAGTGTTGGGTGGTGGTGGGTTTGGAACCTCAAGGCAGAGAGGATGCCTGGGCCTCTGTGGTGCGGGGACTTCTGCCGCCGCCTCCTCCTCCTCCTGGGCCACGTCCTGACTTCTGATTGCATCTTGCCACACTGCAGATGGTGTTCCAGAGGCTGTGGCTGTGTGCTCAGTCTTTACTTGGCTCTGTCAGAGGCCTCCTATTTCCCAGGACTCTGCCTCCCCTTAGAGGGGAGTGACTTCCCTTGGATTCTCCTTGCCAAGATCCCACCCCAACCCCAGCCAGATCCTCAATTCCCCTGGGTCCTATGTTCACCACAGGTAAACAAAGGGCAGCTCAGGAAAGCTAAAGCCTGGGGGTCTTCCTGCAAGCCACCCTGCACCACCTCCATGTTTGCGTGGAGGAGCTAACCCCAGGGCTGCTGTAGCATCCTCCCAGAGCCCCAAAGAGGGAGCCAACAGAGGGACAGACGAAGCCTCTGATGGCTCAGACGAAGAATAATTCAGGAGGTGGTAACTAAACCACCTTGAAGGATGGGGGAAGCACATCGGGGTGAGATCTCTGCCTCTGATTCTCCTTAGCGCCCCACAGCAGTCTATTGCTTGGGTTGCCGGGGATAGGTGAAAGCCATGGGAGGTTGAAGGCAATACCTCAGGGGCAATTTCTCTCTGAATTAGAGGAAACATTCAAATGGCTGCCTTGAGCCCATCTCTATCATTGACCATGAAATCCCCCAACTTACTGCCGAAATGTACAGGGTCTACATTTGCAACCCCTCCTGCCAGTACTGCAGGCTCACAAGAAGGTATATTCCCCTCCCTAGCTCTTTGAAGCTAATTCTCCCACCTTTGCTCATAATTCCCTATCTCTCCATATTCAAGAACCGGACTTTAATCCCAGGAAGAGCACAAAGCAGAGAAGATGCCCCGATCTGATCTGCAGAGAAGTGGCTGCTCACTTGGTTTGTTGCTGCTGGCTCTGAAAAGCAGAAACATCTGTGCCGTCCACTGCTCGATGAACATTCATGCCCTGAACTGCCTGTCTGTGGCCTGCAAAATCACGGGCATGCAGAGATCTGTGTGATGAGGGGGAGAGGGACCAAATCTGCATCCCAGGGAGCCCCCCCATGGAGGGAAAAGAGGCTTGAAAAACAAGTAAAAAAGAATGCTCAAGAAGATACCATTTAAGTCTGAGAAAAAGACTTCTTGGAGCTAAAAGAAAACCTTCTTCTTCTTTTTTTTTAATTTTAAAAAACTCAGAAAATGGACTGAAAAGAGGAGGATCACTGCTGGGCAGTGAATTTGAGGTTTAGAGGATCAAGTAGAGGAAGGAGTTCACGACATAAAAACACAAAGAGGTGGAACCCAGGAGGGAATGGTAAGAGACTTAAAGGACAAAACAAGAGGCATGACATACAAATAGCAAACGTTCCAGAAGGAAAGAGAGAAAGAAAGAGAGAACAGATGGAAGAGAAGTGCTATTTAAAAAAAAACAGACGAAAATTTCCCTGACCTGCCAGAAGACTTTAGATTGCATATTGAAAGGCCCAAGTCCCAGACAGGGTTATTTTTTAAATGACACACACCTAGACGTAACTTGGTGAAATCTCAGAATTCTAAGGAGAAAGAAAATTGTTTACCTGGGTGAGGGAGAGCGAAGGGTCGGGAGGGAAGTACAGCTTGTTCTGATTGCATCTTTGTGTTGTTCTGATGAGTACTGTGAAAATGAGTGCTCATTATTTTAAAATTTTTTAAGAAGAAATGTCATCAAAACGCCTTTCCATGATTTTCTTCTGCCAATAGCCCTCTTAGCCCAGCATCTACAGAAACTCGCCACCCCGGGCCCAGTGCCTTCCCATCCTGGTCCTCTGGCTCTGCTTCCTACACCTGGGCCCGACACCTTCAGACTGAGCACCTTCAGGACAGCCAGCGCTTCCTGGGCCTCGACTTGGAGCCTGGAACTGCGCTTGGTGTTGAAATGCAAACATGAACAAGGCTTGATTCCTGCCTTCAAGGAGCGTAGGGTCCTCAACCAGGTCACGTCTCTGGGCTTTGCTCTTTTTGCTCTTTGCTGATTCTCAGAGGCATTGATGGAACCAGAAAAATTCATGCACTTTTCCCCCATCAGCCTATCTGCCCCCTCCTCAGCTGTGAGGAAGGTGGCCTGACATTTTAAACTGTGGCTTCCATGGTGACTCCCGGATGCCACTTCCTGTGACCCAGCTGAGGTTCTTCTGCAACATGGTGGGGTCACTTGGCCTCCCCCGACCCAACCCACGTCCCTTCCCCTCTCCGTGTGCCCACCCTCCTCACATCTGTGCCCCACACCCTCGCCAGCCACACTGTAAGTGGGGATTTCTTTATTCCGAGGAACGTGTTCTATATTTGTATGCTGACTCACCTCTGGGGCTTGCTTTCCAAAGACAAGGGAAAACAGGCCCCTAAGGCAAGCTACCTTGAAGCACGGTCGCCCAGGTGGGACAAAGGAGTGCTTGAGGTTAAGAACCAAAGAAAGAGGAGTGAAAACAGGGAACTCCCTGGATGGGAGGGTTTCCTCCCTTCTTCTCTGCTGTCTTTCTAGAAAGGGAAGAGAGTTGGAGATAGAGAAAGCCGTAAGAGAAGCCAGCAGGAGACGTGGCAGGCAGGAGAAGGGAGGCAACCCCATGGAAAGAGCTGCTGCCCCAGACACTGACCTGCAGTGCCAGGACCTGCCAGGGAACAGCCCGGGAGGGTTGCAAGTGATGCTCAGTAGACACTGAAATGCCACCACATGGGACAAGGTAGAGTTTCCCATCACCATATGTGGCTGAGAGCCAATGAATCTATGTGTCTGCAGGTGCTTGGCTGGACATGATGGTATCCTTCCTGGGTGCTCAGTGACTGAGTGACATCGGATACGCCTATCGGATACACCTTTAGCACAGGGTAACAAACACACACTCCCTGCTTGCTTGCCATCTGCCCCCAGGCCCCCTCACCACTTCAAAGCCCACCTCTGTGATTGCCCCTCCACCTCTCTGGTCAGAAACTGGCGGGGGCCTGTGGCTTGGGACTCTTCCTAACTCCAAAGCTTCTTCCCAATTCCAGAGGCTGAAAAACAAGACCATAGGCCACCTCTCCTTCCTGACCCCTGAGATACACAGCTAAGCTGGAGCAAAGGCCCCAGAGTCCCAAATGAGGAAATGCCAAGGAACCCCAGGGCAGCTTGAGGCCACGTTGCCAGCACTGGCCAAGGTCTCAGGCAGAGGATGTAAAGACGCAGGCTTTCCACGGAGAGTATCTTCAAGGATTTGCACTCCTGCCCAACTAACAAAAGCCCCAAAGTGCCGGCCCAGGGAGGGGAGGGGCAGCTTTCTGTTTAGTCTGGCAGTGACCAAACGGGCCTGCAAGAATCAGGAAGCTGCCTGGTATGGATTTCAAGGCCCCTGAGTCCTCATGTTTATCTTTAGGCTCAGTTCCAGGAGCTCAGCAATGTGTCCATTTCAAAATAATAATTACAATCGCCTGTCTTCTGTATGACGCAGACTTCGGAATCCATGTCAAAGTACAGTAGAACAAAACACCCTAGCGAAAGCAATTTCACCTGATGACTCTAGCGCACAAAGGGTGGAATTTATCATCATTATCAGAAAGCACGTAAGTCCCAAACACCTCAGTTAGAACAGGATGTGAACACGTTACAGTTGAAGGAGATAATTATGGAAATGCCAGAGCAGAATATTTTACAAAATTGGATGTTTCAGCTGGATCTGGTCATCAGACAATGGAAGGACCAGCATTCAGATATTTGATTACCTCCTGATGCTGAGGACTAGTTGAATATATTTGGTTCCGGAAATGTCCCAATGAAGCAAGAGAAAAATGGGAGAAAAGGCTGTGGCTGAGGCCAAGCCGTTCTCACAGCTGCAGAAATGAAAGACAAATCCCAGAGCACCCTCCACCCCACCCCCAGGCCCCACGTGGCTTTGAGAGACTGCATGAAGCAGAATTTAACAACAGCCTGTGCCAGGCATGGTGGCTCACGCCTGTAATCTCAGGACTTTGGGAGGCCGAGGTGGGTGGATCACTTGAGGTCAGGAGTTCAAGACCAGCCTGGCCAACATGGTGAAACCCTATCTGTACTAAAAATACAAAAATTAGCTGGGCATGGTGGTATGTTCCTGTAGTCCTAGCTACTTGGGAGGCTGAGGCAGGAGAATCGCTTGAACCCAGAAGGCGGAGGTTGCAGTGAACCAAGATGGCACCATTGCACGCCAGCCTGGGCAACAAAGCGAGACTCTGTCTCAAAAAAAAAAGAAAACAAACAAACAAACAAAAACACAACAGCCTGGCCAGTGAGCATAAGGCATTTGCAAAATCCCCAGGAAGACCCCTTTTGTTGGCCCATCCTACCCCTAAGGCACACCATCTCTGTCTCACTAACAATGAAAAACACCAAAGCAACCTTTCTGACCACTGGCACTGGGCACCCAGGCCCCGGGGCACCCGGTCACTTAGCTATCTGCTTTCCTGTGTCCTTATGAACGAACACCAACCTCCCAGCTTCACACTGACATTTCTGGCAGAATCAGCCTTATTATTCCACCTGAACCAACAAGAAACAAAGCCAGTCAAGACATTTGCCTATTGGCATTGCAAAGTTTTGAATGCCATCAGTCATGTGGAAAATGTTGAGCCGAGCCTGGCAGAGTCACCCAAGGCCTTCATGCAAACAACAAAAGGCTGCTGGGCACTTTGGAGCCCACGTGGAGGAGGAACCGCTCATCACAAAGCCAGGCACCGGCCTCCCGTGATGGCCCTAATGAGGACCAGGTGACCATGATGAATGCGACCATGCTGTGTTTGTCAAGTCTGAGATTACTGCAAAGCCTGGAATGAATGAGTGTACAAACAAGCACATCTATCTGCCCAGAAGCTGGAAAGAATAGGATGTGGAGAAGGCGGGGGCTGGGGTGGGAGGTGTCATCAATTACTTGTGGTTCTCGGAGAGCCAAGGAATATGCTTGGAAGGACAACTTCTGAGTGCCTGGAGAAGTCTTTGGTCAGCACCCCCGGTCTTCTGGATAATATCAGAGTCTTTCAGATCATCCAAGCCAGGTCAGATGGAGGCAATATTGTGCAGTGGGCAAACTTGTCTCTGCCTTTCTCTGTCCTTCTCCTAACGCTTGCCCATCTTCCTTCTGGTCTGTCTCACACACACACAACCCCACACACAAACGCACATACACACATGCACCAACAAGAACAGTTTAGGGTCTTCTCTTCTCTCCTGCCAAACCCTGTTCCTAGGAAATGATCTGATCACAGGTCAAATGTTAATATATTTCTATTATAATGGGAGTAAATGCCATCAGATAAAGGGTTGGAATTCTCACTGTGAAAACTAAAGAATGAGCTAGGAGCAGGAGGCAAGAATCATGCTGTGTCCAACAATGCTTTGGAGGAGGGTGCTGGGAGAGTCGCTCAGCTCTACCCCTAACTTGTTGGGGGTGCCTTGGGCATTGGGCTCCTTGTCTTGGCCTCAGTTTCCTCACTGGCATAAGGAGGGGCATGACTTAGGTGACTGCAGTGTTCCTCCGTTGGTACATAAAGAGTGAAATTTATCTAAGAATTCTCAGAATGCATTTTGGTCTCAAACACCTCAGTAAGAATAGGATGTGGACCAGGTGCAGTGGCTCATACCTGTAATCCTACCACTTTGGGAGGCTGAGGAGGGAGGATTGCTTGAGGCCAGGAGTTCGAGACCAGCCCAGACAATATAGCAAGACCCCACCTCTACAAAAAATTTAAAAATTAGCTGGGCATTGTGGTGTGTGCCTGTAGTCTCAGCTACTTGGGAGGCTGAGGCTGGAGGATCGCGTGAACCTAGGAGTTTGAGGCTACGGTGAGTTATGTATGATTGTACCACTGCACTCCAGCCTGGGTGACAGAGCAAGACCCTGTCTCAGGAAAAAAAAAAAAAAAAAGGATGTGAAGACGTTATAGCTGAAAGAGACAATTAGGGAAATGACTAGACCATAATCTTTGCAAAATTGAGTGTTCAGAGAATGCACCTTCCTGTTTCTTGACCAGTCCATGGGCAGCAGGGCAGCAGGAGCTTCCTATGAGCTCCTGAGAAGTAACTGGGCATGTTCTTGGAGATGTGGAGATTCCATAGCTAGCCTGCTTCTCAGGCCCCAAGCGATATTGCTTTCCAGAGAGGCCAGCCTTGGAGATAGGATGGGCCCTAGGGGACAGGCCATTGTTTAAAAACAGTTGCATTCATGGTGCCCTTGGGAGCATTTTGGGGTCATATAGGCGGTTTGGTAGTATAGATGCTGGGGGTTCTCCATGTCCCTAGGGAAGCCACGGGAAAAATAGACTTCCCTGCCCAAATTCCTCAAGCATCCATTCAAGTCCTAACCCCTCCACGAGACATGCCCAGTCTCCTTAGCTCAGGTGCTCCCTGCTTTCTTCTTCTAGAGCTTTTTGCTGTGCCTGGCTCAGGTTTACCTCAGTGTACTCCCCTGCGGGGGCAACATTCACACTACAGTTTAGATAACTAACCTGGATGAAGGATGCCCCCTGCCACAGTGGGAGCCAGTGGCCCTGCCTTCTTTAAATTGTCCCCAAGCAATAGTGCACGTATCACAGGGCTTGACACTGCAGACAGTTTCGGTTTGCTCATGGTCTTACTCCTGTCCCCAACAGCGCCTCAGTCCTGTCACAGCAGGAGGCTCAGCTCCCTCGCCTGCAGCTTCTCTCTTTGAGCCTTGCACACCCTGTTGACTTGACCAGACTAGAAGTCTGGGCCACAAATGACCATTCCTTGTTATTCATAAGCTTTGTGGGGTTTTTTTTTTTTTTCATATGAGAGGCATTTGGGTGTCTGGGAAAGAGTTTTTAAAACAACTTTTTATAGCTAATGAAGAATTTTTAAATATCACTTAGAACAAAAGGCCTCTTTGAAGCCCAGTCCCCAGAACATTGTCACAATGGACTCCCTGTTTACTGGCTACAAATTGTTTACTTTGCTACAAATTGAATGCAGAGAGAGGGCTTTGGGGGCGTAGGGCTGCATAGATCTCAGCCTCGAAAAGAATTCAAGGAACCTCAGGCCCATTCCACATGCTCCACCTCAACTATGCGCTAAGGAATGGTGTTGTGTTTGGCATGGTTCCCCATCAGCTCCGATCTGGCCCTGGTGCACAGTGGGCGCGAACGGGTCTCATTGTAACTCTGGAGTTTAGGTTCTAGGCTGAAGGAAATTAACTGAACCATTCAATAGTTTTGACCTATAGGGAGGACTGATGAGTTAGTATGGGATGGAAGGAAGGGGTGCAGGAAGGAGAGAGACATGCTCTGTCCTCCTGGCCTCATGTGGGTGCTCTTACCTTTAAACCTCCCCTGCCCCAGGCCTGGCTTCTGAGAGGGGATCTAATGACACTTAATGACCGCCTTAGTCCCATTTTTCTCCTTAGTTCATCCTACTTGCTGTCTGAAAGGGACTGAATTGTATCCCTGAACCCCACCCCTCCCATTTTATATGTTGAAGCTCTAACCCCAAGTAACTCAGCATGTGACTATATTTAGAGAAAAGGCCTTTAAAGAGGTGATTAAGTTAAAATGAGGTCTTTAGGGTAGGCCCTAATCCAATCTGACTGGTGTCCTTATAAGAGGAAAATTGGACACACAGAGACACACCTGGGATACACACAGACGGCCACCTGCCAGCCAAGGTGAGAGGCCTCAGGGGAAACCAGTCCTCCTTTCAACAGGTGATCCTGGACTTCTAGCCTCCAAGACTATTAGGCAATCAGTGCCTGATCAGTGCCTGTTGTTGAAGCCACTCGGTCTGTGATACTTTGTTATGGCAGCCGGAGCAGACCAAGACACTGCGTAAGATCAGAGATTCTGACTCTCTCCAAGCTTTAGTTTCCTGGTCTATAAAATAGGAATATTATCTGTAATTCACAGGCTCTTGTAACGGTTAAGTGTGACAGGGCACATGGCACAGGATCTGTGCACAGAGCAGGTACAGGCTAAATAATTATGATGATTAAAATTGTCGTTACTGCTATTAGAGACCAATGGATGTTCATACATTGCTTACAGATCTGTACCAAATGCCATCCCCAAAGTCTCTCCATTGATTCAATGAATAAGTACCAAAGAATTTAGTGTTTTGGATAGCCCTGGAGATTCTACACTCTCTCTGGGCCACTGTGTCACACAACTCTGGAGGGCACTCTCAGAGGTGTGTTGCCCCTAAACCAATTCCCCCTTCATGGCTTTACATCCTCACCAATTTTAAAGCAGGATTGCTCTCAATTGGTCATTGTCAGCTTCCAATGGCCGGCCACTCCGCTCCTCATCTGCAAGGCCCTCCTCTCCTTGGCAAAACTTCTTGAACCACCACTGCTCTGTACATTCCTTGGCAGTTCCTGGGCCAAAAGCATTGCTGATGTTTCCAGTTTTCTCCACTGCTTTATGACCCGTTTTGAACTCAAATAAGAAAATCACTCAAATTTGCTTTTTGTCTAACATCATTTCCATAGTCTAAAATAAACATAAACAGCAAGTAATGTCATTAGCAAAAAAAAAGTGAGAAATGCCCATTAAAATGATGTATAACATAACTACATTTATTTAAGAATATATTCCAATGTTAAACAGCAAGTTCCAATAATGCAAAAATGGCAATTCCTTTTGCAGTCACCTAATAGCTTCCAGGAAGCAGAAGAAAGAAGCAGTGATCCAGGTTGATTGCCCCGGTCCAGTCCTGGCCCCCACACTTATTCTCTATGTGGTTTTGGGCAACTTACTGAACCTTTCTGTGCCTCGGATGCCGCATCTACAAAATGGAGATGATAATGGTACCTTCCTGCTACAGAGCTTCTGAGGATGAAGTGGGATCTTGTAAGCACAGAACAAGCATTGCCATCATTATTTGCATTCATGTGGTCCCAAGGAAATATCCTTTCTCTTAGAGGTAACATTTTAGTATGAGGCTCTTAAAAGTGGAAATCACTAGTTTAAGAGCCAAAGAAGTATATCTCTAACAGTGGAATCGCAAGCACTGTGGAAGGCCAAGGGTCCTTCCTTGCATCCTCCAAATCATATCCCCCAGGCAGCTGCCCACATGTGCTGGCCACACTGAGGAGCCCAAGGAACAGCCTCATGAGCTGGTTTTCGCAAAGTGGCCAGTCACCTCTCACCAACACTGAACTCAAGGTTTTAATTCATTAGATATGCAGTGGGGGTTCCTATGCTGTTTAAATCAGCTCAGTGAAAGACTTACCTCTGCAGTGGAGACCATCATCTCAGAAATGTAACAAAAGAGAGGCTGGGTCCCTGGCCTCAGGCCTACAGAATGAGAGGGGAATTGCGTGGTGGGAGAATGAACAGCTCTGGGGGTTTTGCCGTGCACAGTTGGAGCTGTTACCAGCCCAGATCACGACGCCTTGTTTATTGATTTCACAGGCTCACAGACCATAATATGATGAATATCACTTTTCCGCTGGGGCGAAAGTCACACAGCCAAGGAAGCGAGGCAATCATCCAGAAAACAGAAATGTTTTTGTCTGAGTGTGCCATTGGAGACACTGAAAAACAAGCTCTTCAGGTAATTACCGAACTTCAGCAAAGTGAGGCTCTTGGGTGAATTATCTGCATAATTGCCTTCGCTCTCCAGTTAGTCCATGAAGACGTGATCTCGGCAAATCACCCACTCACCTAAGCCAGTACATTTGAAGTTGGGCAACAATAGTAATGATGATGCCGATTTAAGAAACGAAGAACCAGGCTCTGCTGAGCAGCAGAGGCTGCCGCAACTGCTTGATGTTTACGGACTTGTATTTAAGGACAATTCCTTTGGCAGTGGGTTTGATGAATGTTTTTTACGCTATGTCTACAATAATGCTGGAAGTTGTAATTCTCACCTTGAGGATCGTCTTGGTCCCCCAGTCAAGCTTGTCATCTTAGATGCCTTTCCATGGTCTCCTGTACCGTCACTCCTGGGGGTGTCCGCAGCAGGCCTGTTCCTGAGGCAAGCCTTCTGGGCTGTTTTGACCAAACTGGACGCCATCTTGTAAAATCGGCAAGCTTGCATGGAGACACCCTTCCTGTCCCTGCCCTCTGCTGGCCAGTCAGAGTTAAACTCCTTGGGCGTCCAGAGCACTCGAGCACCTCTCTGCCTCTCTTAAACCCCTCACCACCATCAGGATCCCAATAGGAAACATGTGGCATGGCAAAACGAGATCACTCAATGATGGAATAATTACAAAAATAGGAGGGAGTGTAGCGAAACCACCTGGGGTGGTGCAGGATACCAGGGTTAGTAGTGTTGGCGCTGTTATGAATCCATACAGAAGAGACAAGGAATGTGAAATACCCAAACATGGTATGGGAGGGTCACGCACAGCAGGCCACCTTGAGAGGAGCAGTGAGGGACACAGCCAGCCTAAACCACTTTGCGGGAAGGGACCAGCCCTTGACACCTCCTGCCTGCCTCTGATCTCACATTGGGCACCCCACTAGCTGAACCCAACCAGAAGGCAGAGTCTCCATGATCCCATACATGCATCTACACAGGGCAGGCTCCCAGGGCAGAGAACAGGGGCACCAAGCAGATGTAGGAGGGTAGAGAGAAGATATGCAGCAAGCATAGAAATCAAAATTCAACTATGAAAAGGATCCCAGCTGAGAAGTTCAGAGTTAAATTTCCTTGGATGTTGTAGCCAGTACACCCTACATCCTAAGAAGAGCCAATTGATATAAAACCTAGAGCTTGCTTCCTTGACTAGGCTGAGATCATGCTTTTACTTTGGGTCTGATAAATTATCATAACCCTAGTGATACAGTTTGGATTTGTGTTCCCACCCAAATCTCATGTCAAATTGTAATCCCTGATATTGGAGGAGGGGCCTGGTGGGAGGTGATGGGATCATGGGAGTGGAGTTCCCCCTTGCTGTTCTTGTGATAATGAGTGAGTTCTCACAAGATCTGGTTGTTTAAAAGTGTGTGGCACCACCCCCTTTGCCCTCTTCCTCCTGCGCCAGCCATGTAAGATGTGCCTGCTTCCCCTTCACCTTCTACCATGATTGTAAGTATCCTGAGGCCTCCCAGCCATGCTTCCTGTACAGCCTGCAGAAATGTGAGCCAATTAAACGTCTTTTCTTTATAAATTACCCAGTCTTAGGTAGTTCTTTATGACAATGCAAGAACAGACTAATACACCTAGGAAGGTATGGAAATTTTTGTCTTATATAGTCACTGCAAGTTCAGGATCAGAAAAGCATAAAAATTAGTAAAAATATAATGAAAAAAATCAGGACCAAATACTAGTACCTTTATAATTGTTTTAAATGTAACTGTAATGAAGTTTCATTATCATTGTGATAATATCCAAATGGTTTGAAGCATGTAAATGAATCCAATATATTAGACTTGCGAGTTGAATTGAGTGATTAGAAAAATTTTATTAAAGAAGTTTGTAATTAATGTTTAAATACTGAGGAATTTTTAAATTTGTAAATTCATAAGTTTTATTAGTTGGGTGTGTTTAAATTTTTAGAACAATATTTAATAGGCTTATGGGATTAATAAGTTATGCATTAAATTAAGTATACATAGTATGAGTATTGGTCAAAGCCCTTGGATGTCCACAAGGGTGTGTTGATGTTACTATGGACCTAATGACATAGGGTCCAACCCAAGCATCATCATGTCTGTGAAGATTTCATTGTTCCCTGTGGGGATTTCTCATCTCTCAATTCTTTAGCTGCTTAGACCCTTTTGGGGGGTTCCTGCTGCAAAAGCAAGTTTTTGCTGTTTGTTATTTGGGGTGTTTATACCTTGAATCCCAAGGCTGTTAAGTCTTTGGGAGACAAGCATGCCCCCTGAAACAGTCTTCACTTCTTTTCCATTTTCCATTTCTCCAGGCTCAATATTAGACACATATTATCTCCAGGCTCAATATTAGACACATATTAAGGACTCGTGTATGACACGAGCCCGTCTTTTGAGGAGCCTTCAACCCTGTTAACAGAATTCATCAATGTTTTAAAAAGCTTGTTTTTAAAAGTCTGATGCATTCCTACTCTGTGTCCAATGCTACAACAGGCCCTGGGGACACAGCAGTGAAGGAAACAAGGTCTCTGCCCCTTAGCAGGTCACAGCCTACGCAATATCTCACAGAACTACAATTCTGAGCAACTTGTCCTTAGTGAGATGTGCACGCATGACAGTAAGTGCTACAGGACTTGAGAAGGAAGCCATTACTGAGTGACAGTGGCAGAGTGGCAGGGTAGACCTCAGGGAGTCAAGAGGGTGGAGGTGGAAGATGTATTCTTATTCCACATAGTAAGAGAGGTAGACATTGATTTCTGTTCTGGCTATGTCATGTGTGAGCCACCATCCATTAGGGATACTGCTGAGAATAGAACCCTACAGAGGTGATGTGGGGAGACCAGAGCAGAGTGAAGACACCCTTGGAATTTCAGAGTGTCACCGGTTGAGGATAGATTCATGAGTTGCATCAAAATAATATTAAGTATTAAAAGTAGTATTTTAAATTCTAGACATTAATTCTAGACATTCCTTTCTGCTCACCAACTTCTCCCATTCTATAAATGAGGGCATTGCAAAGTTAGGACTTTTCTATCTGATACAGCCAAGGTTGGGGTGATATGGAGATGTACAAAGGGGAGGGTGGAGAGCAGCAATAGGAAGGACAGAAGTGCCGGAAGAGTGTGGGGAATCTTTCTTAGGAAAAACTACTTCTGAGGATTCCTGAAAGGGCTCAAGCCTTGGAGGGTGTCTCTACGCTCTATGCCAGCCATGAGTACTAGAGAAGCAAAAACTGGGGGGCACATGTCCAGGAGGACAATTCAATAATGTTTCAACTTCCCTGCATGCACATCAGTGCTGAGAGTAGCCAGATGTCTCCCAGGTGCCCAAAGTTGCACAGAAGCAATAGAGAGCGTGCCAGCTCTTAGAAGCTTTCAGGGCCCCGGGAGGATGCTGCGTTGACATACGTTGCTGAGGACAGGGACCTGACAAGAATGACAGAAGCCTCAGGGTGCACCAGGGTGCATGGAAGACAATGAATGGTAACCTGGTGCCAGCCTCCTGCTCCCCAACCCCCAGAAATCATCAGCATTCCAGGGGAAGGGAGAACAGGGCAGGGAGGAAGAATCTGAGATGACTCTGGGTTCACCAACATTTTAGTTTTCACCATGTAGCACAGTAAGAGCTTGTAACAGAATGTAAAATTGGTTATTTTAAAAATTAAAATAATGAACATTTCTGAGTTCATGACCTGAGATTTGTGCCACATATTTAAGACTAAAAGGAAAAAGTAGAGACATTGAAACAGACATAAGAAGGTAAGACAAAAGCCAGGAGAGGGATATGGATGTCACAGAAGTCAGAGGAGGAAAGAAATTCCTGAAGCATGGGTGGCGGTCTGGGATGCCAAATGCCACAGGGCCAGGGATGAGCCACAGTGTCTATGTCGTGAGAAATGAGGCAGTGGGCTTTCAAGGGACAGAGGCCATAAATACTAACAGTCAATGCTTCTCTAGACTCTACCAGCTGCCTCTGTCTGCAACTTGTCATGCATCTTGAACTTGAGGAGATATGGGGGCATGCACTTTTTTTTCAGGGAATCTGCCACTCTTGCTCACAGACCATTTAGCCCTTTTTCGAGCCTGATACAGGCTCATGATCAGCAAATGTGACCAGACACAGAACATACATTTATAAGCATCGATGAAGAGGATTCAGCCCAGTTTCATGGTCCTAGAGAACTTCTAGTCATCATGATCCATCAAGACCAGTATGGGAAGCTGCCTAAATGCAATGCTTTAAAGTGGAAGGTGCAAAGGGAGGTCAAGTAAGCCTAGGACAGTCATTAACTGATCCTGCACTGTGACCAGATTTGGTCATTGTGTTGATCAGGCCAATGAATACACCCAGGTCGAATGTCAAACAGACACCCATTGACTGTCTGTATAACATTGGAAAAATCACTTACTTCCCTCGGTCTTCTCTTTCGTAAAGGAGCCATTCTGCATTCTCAGAGACTTATTCTGCTCTCCCATCTTCAGTGCTTGGGAGCTGTCTGTTGGTGTATTATTGTTGAGTCCAAGGTACTATAACCATTGATTCCCAGACCATAAAGAAATGTTTTCCAGTTGGCGTGGGTTTGGTAAAATGAAAATTCCTATGCACTGCCTGGGGAATGTGATTCTGGAGGAAAATTTGGCAATAAGTATCAAAAGCCTTGATGATATCATACCTCTGACTCAGCAAACCCCTTTCTAGACATTTATCTAGGACAGGGGTGTCCGATCTTTGGGCTTCCCTGGGCCACATTGGAAGAAGAATTGTTCTGGACCACGCATAAGATACACTAACACTAATGATAACTGATGAGCTAAAAAAATAAAAAATAAAACTAAAAACCTCATAATGTTTTAAGAAAGTTTACAAATTTGTGTTGGGCTGCATTCAAAGCCATCCTGGGCTGCATATGGGCTGCGGGCCATGGATTGGACAAGCTTGAGCTAGGAAATCATCATGGATATATGCAAACATATGAATAATCATGGACATATGAAAACATGACAAGGGTGGATGTTTATTGCTATGCTGTAGACAGTAAGGGAAAACTGGAGACAACCTAAATGTCCAACAATAGGAGATAATTACAAAATTATGACACATTCATACAACAGAATACTATGCATAAAATTATACTGTAGATGACTATTTAATGACATGGGTAAATGTGTACACTATGATGATGCAGGGCAGGGGTTACAATGAGATCTGATCTTTGGAACATCATTTGTTCCATTTATATGAATAAATATAACGGAAAGGATGTGGCCTAAATGTTAGCAATGCTGTCCTCTAGGTGTTGAGGTTAGAGGTCATTTTAATTTTGTTCTTTGTGCTTCTCTATGTTTTCTGCAATGAATGTGAACTATGTCTGTAATCAAGGTTTTAAATATATATTTTTATATAGGGCATTTTGCACACAGCCCCTTTTTATATTCTGATGCCAATGAATCCTTCAAAAATGTTTCAGTAAATGTTCAAGACCAGCCTGGCCAACGTGGCAAAACCCCTTCACTACGAAAAATACAAAAATTATCCAGGCATGGTGGCATGCACCTGTTGTAGTCCCAGCTCCTTGGGAAGCTGAGGCAGAGAATCACTTGAACCCGGGAGTCAGAGGTTGCAGTGAGCCGAGATTGCACCACTGCACTCCAGCCTGGGTGACAGAGACTCTGTCTCAAAAATATATATATATATATATATATGTATACACACACACACACACACACACACACATATATGTGTGTATATATATATACACACTTGTATGTATGTATGAGTAAATGCTTCATCAACAAAGGGCGTTTTGTTTCTGTCTGGCTCTGAATCTTTTGGAACGTGGTTTATTTGATGTTGGGGAACTTTAGGTGAGTTCTTTCCAGATACTTGGGATGTTTTCAGTAGAGAATGGTGAGAGTAGCTGAAGGTCATTGCGTTTGATTGAAGGACGGAGGGAAATGAGTTTCGTGGTAGTTCATACTCTTCTTCTCTTCACCTGTAATGCAAACAGTCTACAGTCAAGTTTACAATAATAATTATCAGCTATACAAACAGAAGCCAGAGTGGGTATCTGTCCAGGAAGGTTGCATAGCTGATGATGTTTTTGTAAATAAAATTAAAAAGCGTTATTTCTACATGCCAGCCACGGAAATAGTTCTCCTCTCTAATGGATTGTTGGCTTTTTGCATCCCAAGATGTTAAAATGTAATTGTTATAGAAGAAAAAAAAGAGGTGAACACTTTGTAACTGCCTTCTACTTTCTAAGACCCAATTAGTTAAAAAATAATGAGCAGCCTCTCTGCCAGTGACCTTGTACTAAAAATCCTGGAAAATATAAAGACATGCTGTTCCAGTTATCTCACGCTATGTGACAAAAAATTTCAAAACTCAGTGGTCTTCAACAATGATTTTATTATGTTCTGCATTCTGTGGATCAAAAATTTGAATAGGACTCAGCAGTGATCATCTGTCTGTGATCTGTGATGGTCTTGATCATCAAGATTTGATCCATGATGGTGTTGAAGCTGGACTCACCTGTAGGCTCTTCACCTCTGGACCGGGTTGACTGAAGGCCTGAGTTTGGTTGGGACTGGTGGCCAGAGCACCTACACATGACCTCTCTACATGGCTTGGGCTTCCTCACAACATGGTGGTTGGATTCCAAGAGGGGGCATCTGAGAGGAAGTGTCTAGGAAAAGCAGCAGAAGTTGCATGGCCTTGCCTCTTCTAGCTTCAGAAGTCATGCAGCATCTCTTCTCCTGCATTCTTTTGGTAACAAGCAAATCACCAATTCTAGTCCAGATTCAAGGGGAGAAGAATATGACTCCACCTCTTGGCGGCAGGGTGCTATCTCTTGATGGCTCCTCATTGCAGATGACCACAGATGTGAGATGTGTTGCATGTGTCTTTGGTGCAAGGCCTTCTTGACAGTAACAGTTGCTCCTGAACTTCTTGTGGCTGTTAAGATGTGGTTATATTGGCCAGGCATTACCAGAGCTTCTAATTTTTCAGGAGAAGCCTGCAAAAATGTTGATTTTTATCTGAAATCTCTCTTTTTATAATGTTGGCCATTGTATTCATTCATTTTGCATTGTTATAAGGGAATACCTGAGGCTGGGTAATTTATAAAGAATAGAGGTAATTTGGCTCACAGTTTTGCAGGCTGTACAAGCATGGTGCCGGCTTCTGCTTTAGTCAAAGACCTCAGGAAGCTTCCACTAATGGCGGAAGCCAAAGGAGAGCATTCCTGTCACATGGTGAGAGAGGGAGCAAGAAGAGAGCAGAGAAGGTGACAGGCTCTTCTAGCAACCAGATCTCATGTGATCTCATCAGCAAGAACTCTCGCATCACCTTGGAAAGGGGATCGGGCTCATTCATGAGGGATCTGCCCCTATGACCCACACACCTCTTACATTGGGGATCACATTTCAAATGTGAGGTTTGGTGGAGACAAACATCCAAACCACATCAGCAAGTAACTCCAAACATTCTAAGGATGCTTCCAAGCTATTGGCCAATGTCACTTCTTCCATAAAGTTTCCACTTAATTCCTTATTAGAGTACCTATGCTTTCTTTAAGTGGTGGCACTTTTCTTTACCCTATTCTTTTCAACTTTTGGTATGGAATGTGAAGGAGAAAAGGTGAGAAATAGAGTGTCACTTAGAGAGGGAGTCAATGCCGGGAGCAAGGTGAGGATGACATTGATGGTTCTAGGAAAGAAGCAAGGGAAGGACCAGGGTTTTAGAAGAAGAGCATGACAGGGCAGGGGGAGGTCATTCCTGACTAGGAGAGAGGCTGTGTCTGCTTCTCTGAAGGGGAAGGAGGGAGGAGAAAAAGTGTGCACAGGAGGGCTTGTCCAATAGGAAACAACACTGTTGAGCACAGATTATGAGCCAGGCATTATCCTGGGTGCTCTCTAAGCACTGGGGACATCAGTACATGCATCATGATCCCTCATGGGGCTTCTAACCTTTTAGTGGGTTGCACTATCTTCTAGTGGGCCCAGGTGTCTGCTGAGAATAAGATGGGAGGTGGTAACTGCCCAGAGGGCCCAGGGGAGCCCTGGAGGCAGGAGTAACCGCCATGGGCAGTGAACTAGGAGCTCTCTGGAGTTGATCATCAGTTGTGCAGAAATTCCAGCCTTGCAAACAGGCACCCATGAGGAAAGTCCTTCTGAGGCTTGGAAGGAGGGACCTGCTAACATTTAAGGTGCTCCTGAGTTGAGGATTAAGGACAGAGAAGGCCAATGGAGTGAGCTGTGTGTGGCCTTTAAATGGTGGGGCTCCAGGAGAGCTCAGGGTGGGGACAGACCCTCTAGGGCACCGGTTTCTCACGGGAGGTTTAGTGGAACAGCTGTGACACAGCCCAGAGGCCGTGCCCATCTGCAAGCTGTGTCAAGGGCCAGTGTTGTGCCTGCACTCTGGCAGGCTGGAGGACAGGTCGGCCTTGTCATGAGATCATGTGGGCTCATCCCTCTGAGGAAAATGTTAGCTCCACAGGCAGTCAAATCACATGTTAAGAATGCGGTAGAGGCTGGGAGTGGTGGCTCATGCCTGTAATCCCAGCACTTTGGGAGGCCGAGGTGGGCGGATCACGAGGTCAGCAGATCCAGACCATCCTGGCTAATACGGTGAAACCCCATCTCTACTAAAAATACAAAAACAAAATTAGCCAGGCGTGGTGGCGGGCACCTGTAGTCCCAGCTACTCGGGAGGTTGAGGCAGTAGAATGATGTGAAACCAGGAGGCGGAGCTTGCAATGAGCCGAGACTGCGCCACTGCACTCCAGCCTGGGCAACAGAGCGAGACTCCGTCTCAAAAAAAAAAAAAAAAAGAATGTGGTAGAAAACTGATAGTGCTAACGAACTCTTCATTTAAAAGGAGAAATAAAATATTCATGTGACTTTTATATTTGGTCCAATTATTAAGGACCAGAAGGAAAGGTAACAGCTGCAATTCAAATGTGTGCTTTCATATTCTGTAACCGTATAACAAGCAATTATTTTTCTCAAGGAATTTATTGAAAATGTTGGTTGTTTTTAAAAGAGGTGAGCACTTACAACCAGGTTGTAACAGGACCTGCAAAGATTCACAAGGAAGAATATTAGAATGTATCAGCAAATGAATAAAAAAGGGGCTAAACATGCGTTAAAATTCAAATCCAAGAGAAAAATTTTTCTGAGCCTACAGATACTGGATAATCAAATTAGATCCATTTCTGTGGGATTCCTTATGTAAGAGTATTCAAAAAGTTGTTTAGTTTTTGTGAAATGAGGCATACCTTCCCAAATTTTATTTCCAAACTTAAATTTGAACCTGGAATAAAATTCAATTCCTCACTCACCATGCTATGCATCTGTTGGAAGAAAATTTGAAACAAGTTTTCTATTGTACAGCAAAATCAATGCCAATTCATCCTGATGTTTCTAATCAACATGTCTTATTTTCTTCTCTGTTCCCATAACTTTTAATTATTTGTGGTACTCTCCCAACAAACCCTTCTGTTCTTCTCTTTAGTGTCTCCTTCTGGCTTACGATTTATAGATGTGGAAGTCATTTGAGGCTGGCTATCACTGATCAATTACTAAGCAGTTTTTTGGGTCTTCAAGACTCCCTGACATTTTAAAATGCAGAGCCCTGTCTTGTGGGCTTAGTAGTTCAGGTAGACTCTTTTAAAGAAAAGGTTATATTCTTAATTAAAAGAGAAACATGGAGCCACACAATTTCTTCATTTAGACTTGGAGAAAACAAATCATTGTCTTAGTGCCACTATCCCTGCTAAAATAATTTCCACAAATGCTGGAGGCCTCAAATATTTGATCGTTGTCCAATAATTTGACACTGGCATCTTCCCACCTGGGCTTTCAGCTTCAGACTGCCTCTTGTCCAGCCCTGCCATTTCCCATTCTTGATCTCTTTGGGGTTGTTTAAAATATATGGGTATATTTTCAGCTTCAAAAATATTGAAAACACTTCCAGTAAGTTTTTATAATTATTGAGGTTTGAGTTTTGGAGAGCAAACTTCTCAAATGGAGACCAGACCAGAGATATTCTGGAGAAACCAGCCGGTATTCATGCACCTGAAATGCTGGGGCCAGAATTGGGGCTGATGCTTTAATCCCAAACTGGAAACTTCCTGCTTGCCTCCTTCTCTCCCTTAATCAGAATGACATGAATTCAAAGGGATAGAAGCCCAGGAACTAAGGAGCCAGGCAATCTTCACTGCTCAATTTAGACAATTATGTGTTTGAATCCAAAGACAGCAGAAAGACACAACAAACGCTCAGGTTGAATTAATCCATTACATATTAGTGACTGGGTTGAAATCTCTTTTGCTCCCTGGCTGTAGTGGATCCAGGTGATGTGAGTTGGTAATATATTTTTCCATGACAATTTTTCACAGTGCTGAGTAGAGAAATGTAATTTTGTGGTCTCTCAAACTATTCCGCACCATTGCTTTTTGGCAAACAGGGAAATGCCTCCCCATAGCAGTCATGTCTGTGTCCCACTGGACTGAGTTTGCACAACAAAACAGAAAAGCCCCCAAACACGTGCGATGCAGCAGGCCCTTAGGTTTCATTCCGGCTTCAATCTTTCTCCATCGGAACTCCAAAAATGTCGAGGAGTGTTGTGAAATCTTCCAAACAAAACTGATTTTAATTCACTCTAGTCAAAAACAAACATACAGCACTGGGTGGGAGTGCAGTGAGGGAAAGGTTGTAAAATAATTGTCTTCCCTTGTAGGTGATCAGACACCCCCAAATTTAAGGATGCTGTCTGGGAACTATCACCTAAGATGTATTTACCCTCCTAGGAAATGTCAGGATTAGGAAATTGATTCATGACTGAAAGGAGAGGCAGATAGAACCCGGCAAGGCGATGAGGAGGGCTGTGCAGTGGATGTTCTATTGGAAATGATTTTAGGATAAGATGGCAACAGGTGGAGACGGGAGATAGGGTTTAAAGAAGAGAACATTCTCCAGAGATAAAACCATGGGGCTGGAGATTATGGGAAGAGAGAGTTAAAGGATGTTTGCATCTCCTCTCTTGACTCAGGACACTGAAGGACTTTAAGAAGGAGCAAGTTTTGTCAGCCACCTCAAAATGTAGAAAAATGAAGCCATCCCTTCCCCATATCCATTCTCCTTTACTTTCTTTTGCATTCACAGTCAGAGTTGAAGTGATTTCCTACAAAAAGTTTTAAGAAGAAATGGCTTCATACATAGAATATAATTTCAGAGAGATCTACTGGGAAACAAAGCCATTTTTCTAAATTTTTTGAGACAGGGTCTCACTCTGTTGCCCAGGCTGTAGTGCAGTGGCGCAATCACAGCTCACTGCAGCCTCTGCCTCCTAGGCTCAAGCAATCCTCTCACGTTAGCCTCCTGAGTAGCTAGGACTACAGGCGCTTGCCACGATGCTTGACTAATTTTTGTATTTCTTATAGAGATGGGGTTTTGCAATGCTGCCCAGCTGGTTTTGAACTCCCAAGCTCAAGTGACCCTCCTACCTTGGCCTCTCCCAAAGGGCTGGGATTTCAGGCATGAGCTACCGTGCCTGGATGGAAACAAAGCCATTTCATCAAAGAAGACAAGGACAATATAATTAGTTATAATTTAATTGAGCAATGCTTCTTCTGTTTCACCTTTGAAAGCATCTCTTGGACTCTGGTTGGTGATGGTTGTGGGTGGGACAGGTATCTCACCAACATATGCCCATAAAGCAGCTGGAGTCCATTTTGACTGGGTGGTACCAGTCATTAAATATTTTTCGTATTTGCTATTGATGCCTTTATAGTCTCTGTGAGAGTAGTGAGGTTTCAACAAAACAAAGAATATTTGAGCCCAGGAGGCTGAGCTTCGATCCCTGTTTCACTACTAACAGGAGAACGTGAGCTTCAGTTTCCTTTCTTCTTTCCTCTTTCCCACAATGATACACAACATCTCACATAACTCAGACACACCATCAACCAATCACTTCTCTAGAACGGAGTGCCAATAGCCTTTTTCATTCATCGGTTACTTCTCAGGCAGGTGAAAAGGAAACAAGCTGATAAACAGCAACCCAGTGGGGAATGTGTCTCCATAGCCTACCTCTAAGTCAAACTTCGTTAACCCACCTTAGCATTGAAATTGGCAAGCCATTGCTACTCCCTTATAAAATATGCAATGTTATTCATAAGGAGATCATGTGTCTTTATAGCAGCATGATTTATAGTCATTTGGGTATATACCCAGTAATGGGATGGCTGGGTCAAATGGTATTTCTAGTTCTAGATCCCTGAGGAATCGCCACACTGACTTCCACAATGGTTGAACTAGTTTACAGTCCCACCAACAGTGTAAAAGTGTTCCTATTTCTCCGCATCCTCTATAAATCATGCTGCTATAAAGACACATGCACACGTATGTTTATTGCGGCATTATTCACAATAGCAAAGACTTGGAACCAACCCAAATGTCCAACAATGATAGACTGGATTAAGAAAATGTGGCACATATACACCATGGAATACTATGCAGCCATAAAAAATGAGGAGTTCATATCCTTTGTAGGGACATGGATGAAATTGGAAACCATCATTCTCAGTAAACTATCGCAAGAACAAAAAACCAAACACCGCATATTCTCACTCATAGGTGGGAATTGAACAATGAGATCACATGGACACAGGAAGGGGAATATCATACTCTGGGGACTGTGGTGGGGAGGGGGGAGGGGGGAGGGATAGCATTGGGAGATATACCTAATGCTGGATGACGAGTTGGTGGGTGCAGCGCACCAGCATGGCACATGTATACATATGTAACTAACCTGCACAATGTGCACATGTACCCTAAAACTTAAAGTATAATAATAAAAAAAAAAAAAATTCATACCAAAAAAAAAAAAAAAAAAGGAGATCATGTAGCTCCCTCTTATGTCTGTTGAGGTATCAGTTTCTAACCAGGCATCCAGTTCCCCTCTGTATCTTTCCCTTTGGAGTCTGATAAGCATGGCTCATGAATTATGTACTTCTCCTTCCCAGGGAAGACGCCTCCAACTCCAAGCTCAGAGAAAAATCCACTGCCTGATATGAGCCTATCTTTCTGTGTTCTCAGGTTAGTTTCTTCCATATTACCAAAGAGAAGTTTAAAAGTTGAATTTCACAGACGTTTAGATATTTTAGGGTGATTTCTCCATATGAGGTTCATGAGTTTGCATTTGTGTAAGACGCCCTCTACATTTTTAGATCCAAAAACTTATTAATGCAGGATCGAAACTCAGTATCCTGGGCTGTCTTTACATTTTGAAGGACATTGCTGTTAAAGGAGCACTGAACTTGATTTGTGTTGCTCCAAAATTAGAACCAAGGGGTGGAGTCTACAGGAATAGTTTTCTTCTGAAAAATAAGGAAGAATTTTCCTTAATAGGTTAAGCTGCCTAAAAATGGAACTCCCTGCTTCAGGACAGTGGGGCCAGTTACTGGCCCTGAAAAACGGACACCTATAACAGTACTTCAAGAGGGTGGGGGCATCCATGGGGGAGGTGAAAAGAGAGGTTCAACACAGAATAGCCGATATGGTTCTCTCTAACTCAAAAGCCAGTGAGGACTCCCAACATTGAGGAGTCAGTTTATGATGCCAGGAAGTGGCTGGCTCTCTGGAAGACAGTGGATGCAAAATAATCCTTTCCTTCACTTGTTCAAGTCTTCCTTTGCTTCCTTCAGTAGAGGTTTTTTTTTTCAACTTTTATTTTAGAATCAGTGGGTACATGTGCAGATTCATTACTAAGATATATTGCGTGATGCTGAGATTTGGAGTACAAATGATGTCCTGCAGTAGAGTTTTATAGTTTATGATTTTATTTTTATAAATACCAGGGTTTTTGTTTGGTTTGGTTTCTGCTTTCTGAAATTTAGAAGTTACCATAAAATTTTAAAAATAACTTCCATATTCCTACCATTTAGAATTAACAAGTGCTAACTTTTTTGCCATATCTCCTTCTTGTCAATTTTTAGGAAGAAAAAAGGAAGAAAGGAAAGAAGGAATGGGGGAAAGGAGGGACGGAGAGAGGGGAGGGGAGGGAATGGAAGAGGAGGAGTGAGGCAAGAAGAGATATTAGCTCATGTCCCCTAAACCACCAACCTCAACACCCATGCTTCTCTGCATCTCCCCAGAAACTAAATGATCATGTATCCATTGCATTCCTTAAGAATAACTTTTTTCTAGATACATATGCATTAATTAAAACACATGTTGTATGATTTTGTTTTTAAAAATACACACGTACATTGTCTGTAAATATCCCATCAATTTGCATCTTGCTTTTTATACTCTACCTTGTTTTTAGAATCTATTTAGGCTGATATAAACTTCATATTTATTATCAATTGTTATGCGGCGTTTCATTACAGGAAAATACTACATTTTATTTATTCCTTTCTATATCAAGGGATCATTTTTTTCCCTGCTATTACCAAAAATGCTGCAACAGACACCATTGTGTATAGGACCCTCATGGAAATATGCAGAAGCTTGTTCAGTGTGTATCCCAAAGCACAATTCCCAGGACATAGGGTAGGCACATTTTCCATTTTCCTAGATGCTGTCAAATTTCTCTCCAATATGCCTTTACTAATTTACATTTCCAGCAACAATTTATGAGAGTACCATTTCCCCTAGAACCTTGCCAACAGTTGAGATCGTTTGACAACTTGATTTTACCAGTACCATGGGTGGGATATGGCCTCTCTCTGTTCTTCTTCTTTCCCTTCCCTGACCTTGAGCGTCTTTTTGTTTTTTATTGGCTATTCACATTTACTCTTCTGGCAGCTAATTTATTTTTTCCTACTTTTATTTTTCTTATTCTGTGTTTTATATACAAATTCCTAGTCTATTTAATGTGGCTCCAAGCATCTTTTTTAAACTTTTGCCAACGGAAGTTTTTTTTTACACTTTCTGTACAGAATTTTAAAGTTTGAAGTGGTTGAATTTATCTCTTTTTCTTTATTCTTTGGGCTTTGTGAGCTCCTTTTTTAAAAAAAAGTTTTCTCTATTTTAAGATCATGTAGATATGGTCCTTTATTTTCTTTATTCATTTTGAAGTATGTTTTTTACATTTTGGTCTACTGGTGTAAGGTGTAGTGTATTTTCCTATGTGTAAGTTGTATGGTATGAGGTAGGGACTCAGTTGCATTTATGCTGCCCCTTCTTCCCCAGTCCCCTACCCCCAACCCTGTAAGATTTTTATGAGAGAGTTTCTGCCACTCAAAGAGCTGGCCTGTTCTCATCTTAGCTTAATGGTCTTTGGAATACACTTCCTCTGGGCCAGAAGGTGACTAAGTGATATAGTTCCAATTGCTGCATATTGCAGTAAACTTGAGTGTAAACATGGATAATAGACAATAGTCCTGACACACCACTTAAGTAGTACAGTCCTCTCTTCTTGGCTTGTACAGACCTCTCTTAGCTGTGCTTAACATAGGTGTTATGGGCTGAAATGTGTCCTCTAAAATTAATATATTAAAGCCCTAAACCACAGTACCTCAGAATTTAATGAAAGATGGGGCCTTTAAAAAGGTAATTAGGTTAAAACGAGTCCATTAGGTTGGTCACTAATCCATTCTGACTGGTATCCTTATAAGAAGAGGAAATTTGGACATACAAACACCAGGGATTTGTATGTGCAGAGGAAGGACCATGTGAAGACACGGCAAGAAGACAGCCATCTGCCAGCCAAGGAGAGAGGCCTCAGGAGAAACCAACCC
Organism: Pan paniscus; assembly: GCF_029289425.2. Classification (NCBI taxonomy): domain Eukaryota; kingdom Metazoa; phylum Chordata; class Mammalia; order Primates; family Hominidae; genus Pan; species Pan paniscus. The sequence continues at coordinate 30,435,628 of NC_073271.2, read as the reverse complement.
AGCCAGTATCTTGATCTTGGACTTCTAGTTTCCAGAGCTGTGAGGGAATAAATGCCTGTTGTTGTAGCTGTCTAGTCTGCAATATTTTGTTAAGGCAGCCCGAGCAACCTAATACAATAGGATAATCCCCAGCAAAGATAGACAAAGATGCTTGGAGTCAGATGCAGTTAGATTTAAACCTCCTAACATGAACGTTTCACTTAGCATAGTGAGGAATATGTGTAAAATTCATACTACAAGCTCACCTGAACAGAGAAAGGCAACCAAAGAAACTATATGAGGTCCAATGAAACAGTTCGTTTATTTCTCAATAAGTTGGTCTTTTTTTCAAGTTAGCAGGCAGGATCTGACCCATACCCGATAGGCTGTATTAACTTCCTACTGTCATTGTAACAAATTACCACAAATGTGGCTTAAAACAACACAAATATATTATCTTACAGTTCTGGAAGTCAGAAATCCTGAAATCAAGGGGTTTTTTTGTTTGTTTTTTGGTTTTTTGTTTTTGTTTTTGTTTTTGTTTTGTTTTGTTTTGAGACAGAGTCTCACTCTGTCACCCAGGCTGGAGTGCCGTAGTGCAATCTCGGCTCACTGCAACCTCTGCCTCCCAGGTTCAAGTGATTCTCCCGCCTCAGCCTCCTATAGCTGGGATTACAGGCAACTGCCACCATGCCCAGCTAATTTTTGTATTTTTAGCAGGGAAGGGATTTCACCATATTGCCCAGGCTGGTCTTGAACTCCTGATCTCAAATGATCTGCCCGCCTTGGCCTCCCAAAGTGCTGCAATTACAGGCATGAGCCACCATGCCCAGCCTTGAAATCAAGGTATTCACAGGGCTGTCTTCCTTTTAGAGGGTCCAGAAGAGAGTCCATTTCTTTGCTGTTTCTAGCCCATCGAGGATGAGTGGAGTCCTTGGCTTATGGCCTCTTCCTCTGTCTTAAGAGTGCATCACTCCAACCTCTACTTCCAGGGTCTCATCCCCTTCTCTGACTCTCCTTCTTCCATCTTTTAAGGACATCTGTGATTACATTGGGCTTCCCTAGTTAATCCTGCATCATCTCTCATCTCAAGATTCTACATCACATCTGCAAAGTCCCTTTGGCCATGTAAGGTAACACACTCACAGGTTCCAGGGATTCAAATATGGAGTTCTTTGGGGGCCATTATTCTGTCTACCGCAGTTGCAAAACAGTTCAGTGAAATAATTGTAAAAGAAAATAATCCTATTATGTTCAAAAGCAGAGAATTTGAAAAGAATGGAAGCATTGAAAGCCTTCTTGCTTTTTAACTCAACAGAAGAGCTTTTAAATTGGTTTTTAAAAAGCTGTCTATTAGTACCAGAAGTTTTTCAAACTAGTTTCTAAGTCCTTGTTAAACTTAAAAGGTGTTGTTTTGGTTAATGTTCTGTTTGGTTTGAGCCCTCTGCGGAGGAGCTTTTTTCCACATTCAGTTGGATTCCATCTGCCAATGTGCAAATGGGCCTGTTTCCACTTAGTGTTGCCCCAAGGAAGACGTGTCCCAAACTACTGAAAATGCCTCCTACCCCCAATTTCTCTCCCACAGCTTATGCAACAAGTGAGAGGAAGGCCCCAAGTCGGAAGGGCAACGCTGTCGGGGACATAGGGAAACATAAGCTTCTATGGCCCAGCAAGATTCAGTTCCTTCACTGCTTCTGTTGTTGACCCTCTCAGGCAGCGTGGGCAGCAAGTTCTCACTACCAAAGACCTCCAGTGTCATGTGGATAAAGTGAATGTCATGAACTGACAGCACTATATTACAACCTACCTAGAGCACTGAAGACACATGGGCGAGAAAGCCGCCTGCAGGCACACTGCGATGAACACACCTGTGCATTTGCCAGAAACCATACTGGGAGCTTCAGACACAGACAGAGCTCCATCAAGCGCAGCTGAGTGATGGAGAAGGGAGGGCTACTTGTTCTGGAAGGCTGTTGCATTCTCAGGGGACACATGTTAGAACAATTTGCTCCCCGGGCTATCAAGAGGCCATGTTTATCCGCAGCTACTGCTTATGCTGTACTTCCAGAATGGCAAGCTGCCTTGATCATCTGTGTGTGTTTCTACAACAGATGTGAACTCTGAATGCATACACGCATCTGACTGTGCATGTGTGTGCCAGTATGTGTGTGTCACTGTGTGCCTGTTCACCTGTTTAAATCTGTGTGTTTTCTCATGTATATGCTAGTGTGTGTCTACAGGTAGGTCCTTCTCTTGCAAAGATTCCAGAGATGGGATCTTCCAGCTGCCCTTCCAGCCTCTCCAGGCTATCTTTATTGACTCCCAGAGGTGCAGGTTTTGGTCTAACACCAGCCTTCCCGGCAAACCACTCCTGCAGTGCTTGGGGAGGCAGGAAATGCCAAAGGCATGAATTCCTTTCTTCCTTCCTTCCCTCTGGCCCCTCTGCAGTGGGCATGCCCATGCTTTCAGAAGTAGGTCCTCCTTCCATTCCGCGCCCTCTAAGCCCCAAGAAGCCATTGCTCCTGCCTCTATCCTGGGGCCTAAGGTCTCTTCTCCAGCCAAGCAGGGACACACAGAGGGGCAGGCACCTGGCCTAGACCTTGTGTGTGACTTGAACTTGATTGTTTTTTTCGGCGAGTAACAGCTACTCCAGAGAGATAGCCAAGGTACCATCTCATTCCATTCTGCAAACTCCTTTATTTAAAATTAATAAGCTGAATTTTTTAGAGCAGTTCTAGGTTCACAGCAAAATTGAGTGGCAACTTTAAGAATTCCCATACACCCCCTGCCCCCTCCATACAATATTAATATCTCCACCAAAGCCATCTATTTGCTACAATGACCTTACAATGACACATCACTGTCACCCAAAGTCCATAGTTTACATCAGGGTTCACTCTTGATGGTGTACATTCTACGGGTTTGGACAAATGCATAACGACATGGATCCACCTTATAACTTCATACAGAACAGTTCAGTTTCACCGTCCTGCAAATCCTCTGTGCTCCACCTATTCCTCCCTCCCGGCTAACCCCTGGCAATCACTGGTCTCTTTACAGGCTCCATAGTTCTACCTTTTCCAGAATGTCATGTAGTTGGAATCGTACAGTATGTAGGCTTTTCATATTGGCTTCTTTCACTTAGCAATGTACATTTAAGGTTCTTCCATGTCTTTTCATGGCTTGAAAGCTCATTTCATTCCTGGATAATATTCCATTGTCTGGATGCACCACAGTTTATTTATCCATTCACCTACTGAAGGACATTTTGGTTGCTTCCAAGTTTTGGCAATGATGAATAAAACTGCTATAAACATCTGTGTGCAGATTTCTGTGTAGACATAAGTTTTCAGTCCCTTTTGGTAAATACCAAGGAGCACAATTGCTGGATTGTACGACAAGAGTTTAGTTTTGTAAGAAAATGCCAAACTGTGCAGATTCCTTTTCAATTTGGCATTTCTGCCTCACTTTATTTTTCACAAAACTATTTATTAATATGCAGTAATAGTAGTAATAGTAGGCGCTTGAAATCCTCATGGGATAGCACTCTTGATTCTTCCAGAATTCCCCAACTCAAGAATGTGGAAAATTTGTACAGGCTCCTGGCGCCTTCCCGAATCATATTTCCATCGGGAGTTAAGTGCTTCCTGAGCGTCTCGTACACCACGATCTAGCTGCCTCTTCAACTTGCACAAAACATCTAGCTCTTGCTTGAGAACTGCTTTTCACACACATGAAAACTCTAAGTTTTATAATTTCAAAAGACTTTTAATAGTCAAGGAGAGGAGATCCACACACCACACTGGGTTGAAGATGGAGGGTGGTAAATGATTTGTTCCCAATACAAGCTTCATGGTGTAATTAGCTCATATCAGTGCCTCAGCCAAATGAGGGCTTCTGAATCACACAGGGAAATTCGAAACTTCAAATTATAGGTCTACAAATTCTATACAGTACCTTTTTAAAAAGATCTTATGAAGTCAGTTCATATTATTAACCTGATCTAATCTGAGAAACATGCTATTAGCCTATCCTCCACATTGCACAGTGGCGTAGTGACAATAAACAATAAGAATACTGAGAACAGTATAAAAAAACACTGATTCATTCATTGAAAAAAAAGTATTGAAGAAGCATTTCTGGTTCTGTTGGTTTCTCCATTCAGAGATGAGGAAGCAGAAATTGGAAGTGGTTGGTTACCTACTGGTGTCCCTGGTAATACCATGCCACCACTCCCAAAGAGGCCACTCAAAATGCTATAGATGATATTTAAAGAAAATAATTTTTTAAGCACAGTTGAACTGGCTTCAGAACAAGTCATGCCTAGGAGGTCAGAAACTTTGAGAAAGCATTAATCTAGAGAGAAGAGCTAAGGCTGAAGGCACCGGTCACCAAGTGGGGCATGGGCCATATCTTACTGGCCTGGCCCAGGTTTCAAGGGAACATGCGGGCACCAGGGATTGAGGAGATGGCTGGGAGACCCCTCATATAAGGCTAAGACCACTAAAAAGCAGTACCTTCAGGAAATGAACCACAGACCAAGTACCTGCCCCTCCTTGCCTGTCAAGAAAAGAACTTGCCTGTTTCCACCTTGGGAACTGGCAGGAAAGAAATGTGTCACCTGACAATTTCTAATAGCAAACCAAAATTCATACTACTTGGGGAGCTCTAAAGCCAACAACTTATATAAAGGAGCATCCCCAGGCATCCAAAAGAAACTACCGCACTGCCTTATTGATACTAGGCCTCAAAAAATTATCACAGATAAAGTTACAAGGAATTAGAGGTCAGGATCAAAATTTACTAACCTCATGAAGAAACAGGCCATCATGAATAAAATGAGCCATCATGAATGAAAATCCACAGAAATCATAAACTGCAGAATCAGACCTTCGAAGACCATAGATATTGGAAAAATCAACATGGAATATGAAATAAACTCATATGAAAATGTTTCAGGAAATAAATGAGGTGATTGAATAAATGATGAAGATATAAGAGACTATCAAAATATGCAGACTTGATAAGGAGCCAACGAGGACTACTAGAAACAAAAGATAGACATGAATGTGGCACAGAGAGACACAGGTAGAAAATATATAAGCAGCTAAGAGTCATGGAGGATAAAAAGTGAGACAGTCTAACATGTTACCAGGTCTGAGTTTCATGAATTGGTAATAGAAACGATGTAGAAAAGGCAGTATTTAAGAAGATGATAACCGTGAATCTTACAGAATCGATGAAAGATATCAACCCTCAGATTCAGAAAGTCCAAAAAGCACCAAATTAGATAAGTACAAAGAAATCCTCACTTAGAGACATCACTCATGAGACTGTAGAACAGAGGTCAGCAGATCCTGCCACCTCGATGAAGTTTCATGGGAACACAGTCATGCTGTTTGTTTAGGCGTTGTTTATGACTGCTTTCATACCACAATGGCAGAGTTAAGAAGTTGCAACAGAGACCGTATGACCTGCAAAGCTAAAAGTATTTGTTATATGGCCTTTTACTGAAAATGTTTGCCTATTCCGGTTGTAGAATATCAAAGAGGAGATACTGATTATTCAAATCATATGACAACTTAGCAGCAGAGTTAGAATTTCATCTTAGGTCTCTTGACCAATGATTCTCAAAGTTGGTCCCAGAATAAAGACCAGCAGCATCAGCAGCACCTGGGAACTTGTTAAAGGTGCAACTTCTTAATCCCAGCACTTTGGGAGGCCGAGATGGCCGGATCACTTGAGCCCAGGAGTTGGAGACCAGCCTGGGCAACATAGCGAGACCCCATCGCTACAAAAAAATACAAAAATTAACCAGACATGGTGGCACACGCCTGTAGTTCCCACTACTAGGGAGGCTGAGGTTGGGAGAATTGCTTGAGCCCAGGAGGTCGAGGCTGCAGTGAGCTGTGATTGCGCCACTGCACTCCAGCCTGGGTGACAGAGCCAGATTCTGTCTCAAAATAAACAAATAACTTCTTGAGCCCCATATGCCTCTGGAAAGATTCTGATGTGTGTGAAAGTTTGGGAACTAATGCTCTTGACTAGTTTACTAGACCAGAGGTTCTCAACTTTCTAATGATTTTAAGAGTTCTCCATTACAATCACCTGCAGAGCTTTGATAACAATACCATTGCCTGCCCTTACCTCCAAAGACTCCCACCTAATAGGGCTGGAAGCGGGCCTGGGCATTGGTATTTTTAAAAAGCTTCCCAAGTGAGCCCTGTCCTCATTCAGGTAAGAACCACTGCATTACAGGTGACTGCCTTCCTTATTTTATCACTGGTGAAACAAACATGGAGAAAACCTGACAAATTCCCAAAACTTTGTGTTGGATATGTTATTTATGATTATGCAGACTAAATGAGAACAATTTGGGGGTGGGGAGGACTATTTTGCTGAGTTCATGGAACTGCCTAAATAAGTCAAAGTCAAATAAGTCAAAAAAAATCCCTCCTTTCCTTTCGTCTCCCTCATCTCCCTCCTGGAAGAGGAGCTACTGGGCAGTGAAATAACCAAATGTGAAACTGTCTGAATGGATAGGGAAGCATACTTCATGAACAATCCATTTTATTGTAAACAATTGTCAGATAATGTAGGGTTTTGGTAATGCCCACCTACATGAGCAAAGGATAAAGGAACTGAGAAAGCTAAGATTTGGCCAGGCGCAGTGATTCACACCTATAATCCTAACACTTTGGGAGGCCAAGGCGGGAGGAACACTTGAGCCCAGGAGTTTGAGACCAGCCTGGGCAATGGAGCAAAACTCCGTCTCTACTAAAAATACAAAAGACATTAGCCAGAAGTGGTGGTGAGCGCCTGTAATCCCAGCTACTTGGGAGACTGAGGCGGGAGGATGGCTTGAGCCTGGGAGTTTGAGGCTGTAGTGAGTTGTGATCATGCCACTGCACACCAGCCTGGGCAACAGAATAAAACCCTGTCTCAAAAAAAAAAATCTGTGATTTGATGGGTTAGGAAACCTCAGCCCAAACTCTTCTGCCGTGTAGGTGCCCGAGATGAGGGCAGTGGGGGGCAGAGTACTTATGCTAAAGTTCTCACGGATGTGGAGGGCTAGCAGGGGAAGGCAGACACCCTCCTGTCTGTTCACCCCTGATGACACTGACCTCTGCAGAAGGACACATCTCTTGCGGGCACAATATCTACGAAGGCCTGCCCTGCCCCCACCCACCCTCATTACAGGATCACTGCCCTCCTGACAGGCAACCTGAGAACCAGGTGACACCCAGTCATCATTGTCTTCTTGGCTTTTAGGTAAACGGGGCTATTGGATCAAGTATTTCCTTGAGAGAGAATAGTAACCCTCAGGGAAAGAGAAAGAAGGGGCTGAAAATACTGCTGCTTCTTGAACAGGAAATATGGGACCTGAGTCACCTCAGGATCTTGTTAATCTCCTGACTGGTTCGGTAGGTCTGGGTGGGGCCTGAGACTCTGCATGTCTAGCAAGTTCCCAGATGAAGGTGATGCTGCTGGTCGCTGGACCACACTTTGAGTTGTGAGAAGCTAAAGTATGCTCCCCAGGCCAGGACCCTAGGGAAATTTCTCTCCACAAGCTTCCTGCAGCCTCTAGCTGCTGACCGCAAGAGCATGCCACAGTGGACGCCAAGGTGTGCCCAAGGCTGGTTCTCTGTAGTTTCCACAAGTGTCCGGATCAATTGCCCTTCCCAAGCTTGGTAAAATTCCACTGGTGTAAACAGGAATGCTGGGAGTTCATCAAGTTTTTCACCTAAAATTTCAAAATTGCATAATGTTGAACCACCATAAAAACGAGTGGTTGCTATAATAGAAAAGTCCACAAAATGGCCACAGTAATTTGCATCTTCATAGTTTATAGGCAAGAAGTCTTCAACTTGAGTTGAGGGAGAAGTAAAATAAACAGCTGGGGTTCTTTTTACCACTCACCAGGATACTTATGCACTTACAAGACTGATGCCGGAAACCACATTTTCTTCTGCTCTGAGTTTTCACCCATTCCCTGGGAGCTAAAGTTGGTGGCCATCATGGCACTGTGAGTGTTTGTTTAAAGCTCACCACACACTTGTGGGGACCAGATCTGGTTCCTTGTGGAAACCTTGGATGAGACAATTGTGAAAAATGTCATGAGCAAAACTTGGGCAGGAGGGGGAATGAGGGGGCTGGAAAACACCAGAAATGGAAGACAGACAGACCCCTAGGGTCAGAGGAAGCCATGGATCTCTGCTTGGGGGACTCCATACCAGAAGGCCAGGGAGCCTGAGCACAGACAGCTGATCTGAATCCAAATTTTAGCCTAAGGCAGAGTTCAGGATGGCAGTAAGGGGAGCAGGGGTCATGCAGGATGATCACTCACTAGGTTGGGGTAAGCAAAATGTCTGGCATGGGGAGCAGGGTTAGGAGAGAGAGCTGGTCAGGCAGCAGCTGGGATTGGATCACCGATTCCAGGAGGCAGGGGGGTAGCTGCCAGGTGACCTGTGACCTGTCCCTGAGAAACTAGGTTCTCACCTTGGCAGCTCCACCAGAAGTCCATTCTCTCTGGGGCTTAAAGAAGTCCAGACCACCATGGCCATGGATCTGGAGTTCCCTTAGCCCCTCTCTCCAGCACTACTACGTCCTCTTGGTGTCTGACGAAGCCCCCGTGGGGAGGAAGACAGGTGCACAGGTTTACACTGGGGGTCTGTCTCATTGGGTTAGACCAGGCAACAGGACATTGTGGAGATGTGGCCACTGGGGACTGGGAATTCACTTCCAGAAGTTCATTCCCTGAGAGGTGGGATACAAACTGACAAGGTTCTTGCTGTCACCCTGGCTGGTCACTGGAATAGTTCAGGGGAGTGTTTAAAGAAATAATGATGCCCTGGCCCTATGCCCAGAGATTCTGACTTAATTAGTCTGGGGAGGGTCTCTGGATGATCCTAAGGCCCAACTGAGGCTGGGTCAGAGGAGCATGGGGAGGTGAAACAGGCAACCATTCCTATGCCTGTCACTCTCCCTCCCTTCTCTTTTTATGGGAAAGCCATCCTATGACTGTGTAGTGTCTGGCAGTCTTTGAGTTTTTATCCATAGATGAGGAATAATAAACCTTGGGTTTATTTATTACTTTTTCCACTAAATACTTTTGAACACTAAGTTTTTAAAGTCTTTTTGCTTATTTGGCAATGACTAATCACTTGCGCTCTACAAAGTGCTGTTCCCCAAGGGAGAGGCACAGAATGTCAGGAGATGACAAGAGTGGGGAGAAGAAATGTTGAATGCCCACTCAATGATGGGCATTGTCACCTGCTCACAGTTGTGTGGACGCGGGCGCTGGTCCTGCCCTCTTCCTTGAAAGTGGATGTCTTCCTGGGGACTGAGTCATTTGGTAAAGCCCCAGGAAAATTAAATAAAATATGTAAAGTGCTCAGCCTCATACTTAGAACACAATAAATGCTCATAAATCATGGTTGTTTATTTCCAGGGCCCTCTGTACGTCAATCCAGCCTGCCACTCTGTTTTCCTACCATAGGAAGGTAAGTGAAAGCTGTCAGCAGCTTCGAGACGAACGTTGAATAAGTTGTGAGGAAAAATGTAAAAAGAGTCAGAGATACAAATCTTTAGATTTTAAGAAGATTTGGGCTAAAAACAGATGAACAGTTAGAAGAACCTTAATTAGTTGCAGGAAAGTGTCATGATTCTGGAATGACAGCCTTCTCTGGTTCCTGTCAGGGACACCAGAAGCACAATGACAGGAATTTGGAGGAGAGGTAGAATTAAGCCACTTTCCAAAAGAAATTTAACAACCAAAAAAAAAAAGGAGGAGGAGGAAATATTTGTAGTCAGCATTTTGGTGTGACTTTGTCACGTTCAGTCACTGGTCTGATCTAGGCTATAATTTCTGTGAGGGCAGGGGTATTCTCTTAGGTATCCTTGTGCATACGATGTCTGCCAAATGGGAGAGAACCAACAAGTGTTGAATCAGTGCAGGAGACATTACTCGGTATTTTCCCCTCACCTTACCTATCAATTTAAGCATTATTCAAATTTTAGTTTTGCATGGTAAGTCAGTGGATAGCTTTTTAAAATTAATATTGCTTTCAATTGACAAATCATAACTGTATACATTTGTGGGGTACAATGCAATGTTTTGATATATGTGTATAATGCGGAATGATTAAATCAAGCTAATTAATACCTCTATCATCTCACTTCTCGTTTTTTGTGGTGAGACATTTGAAATGGACTATCTTAGCTGTTTTGAAATATACATGATATTATAATTGACGAGAGCTGCCCTGCTGTGCAATAATCTCAATCACTTATTCCTTCTATCTAACAGAAACTTTGTACCCTTTGACCGACATCTTCCCATTCCCCTCAGCCACCCTTTCCCCCAGCCTCTGGTAACCACCATTCTACTCTCTACTTCTATGTGTTTGACTTTTTTAGATTCTACATATGAGTGAGATCATGTGGTATTTGTCTTTCTGTGCCTGGCTTACTTCACTTAGCATAATGTCCTCCAAGTTTATCCATGCTGTTGCAAATAAAATAATTTTCTTCCACGGGTTGGGCCTCAATCAGAAGGACTTGGGCCCTCCACAAGCGGCGCCAGGGAGTGGGAGGCTGAGGCGAGTGGATCACAAGGTCAGGAGTTCAAGACCAGCCTGATCAAGATGGTGAAAACCCGTCTCTGCTAAAAATACAAAATTTAGCTGGGCATGGTGGCACATGCCTGTAATCTCAGCTACTTGGGAGGCTGAGGCAGAGCATTGCTTAAACCCGGGAGGTGGAGGTTGCAGTGAGCCAAGATCACGCCACTGCACTCCAGTCTGAGCCACAGAGTGAGACTCCATCTCAACAACAACAACAAAAAATCATGAATCATATTTATTTGTGTATATATGCCACATTTTCTTTATCCATTCATTCACTGATGGACACTTACATTGATTTCATTTGTTGGTCATTGTGAATAATAAACATAGAAGTGCAGATATCTTTCTGACAAACTGATATATACTCAAAAGTGGGATTGCTGGATCATAGGGTAGTTCTATTTTTAATATTTTGAGGAACCTCCATATTGTTTTCCATCATGGCTGTGCTAATTTACTTTGCCACTGACAGTGTGCAAGGGTTCCCTCTTCTCCACATCCTTGTCAACACTTATTTTTCATCTTTTTGATAATAGCCATTCTAACAGGTGTAAGGTGATGCCTCATTGTGGCTTAATTTGCATTTCCCCAATAATTAGTGATGCTGAGCATTTTTTTTTTTTTGATGAACCTGTTGGCCATTAGTATGTCTTGTTATGAGAAATGTCTGTCAAGATCTTTTGCCCATTTTAAAAATCAGGCGAATTGTTTTTCTTGCTATTGAGTTGTTTGGGTTTCTTATATATTTTGGATATTCACTCCTTATCAGATGTATGGTTTGCAAATATCCTCTCCTACTCTATGGGTGTCTCTTCACTCTATTAATTGTTTCCTGCGATGGCTTTTTTAGAATGAAAACTTCTTGTCCCTAGTTTGGAGCCCAACTATTAAATTCCTCAAATTGCTAAGAAACTTCATTATTGTCGATGACTCTGCAGTCACCTGGTGTGGAGATGCCAGGAGGACATGTGGTCATGCGTTTGGAAGAGTTTTATAAACTAAATAAAGCATCATCACTCATCTCCCACAGAATACGCTCTGATCATTAAAGGAGACTTTTTAAAAATCTTTAATGAGAGCAAGATGATTGAATATACTTCATTATTTTTGCAGGTCTTAGTTTTATTATTTGTGAAACAACAAAATGCTCGTTTTAGAGACGTGGTTTTACTGGATATCCTGACTAAAAAAGTTACTGTCCAAATACAAGAGATTCATGCACATATCTGTACGTACTTACTGGGTCAGAATGCTCATTATCCAATCCTTTATACTAACCACCATAAAGGTTTTCTTGAAATTGGACTAGTCATTTTCTTTTTCCCTGATTCAGTAAAATTTTCTTGCAATCTAGTCAGAGGACACTGACATTTTAATATTTTTAACAAATACATTAAAAACACTAAAATTCTTCCTCCGGAAGCTTTTTGAGCAGACTAAAAATTGTTTCCCATTTGAAAAATACACAGATGATGAATTTTTATAGTAACACGTCATTTTCAACAATACAGCAAAGTAGTGGAGATATTTCTAAGCATTTTGTTTCCAAAATGCTTTCTCCATAGGGTGATTTACTCTTGAAAATCAGTAATGTTCTTACTCAAAGTTAAAATATCCCCTTTAGCTTTGTAGATCATGTCTATTTATTACTTCAAAAATACCTGCCACCTCAGTGACAGCCACGTGCCACAGACAGCATCTGTGAATGTGCAATGCTAGTCACAGTAAAATAAACTAGATACCTCATCTCTAAGTTGGGCAACCCTTTCAAGTATTTTACAACAGATAACTAGCAAAGTTCTGTGTGATACAAAATGTCTTCACCAATACTTCTTCCCCTTCTGTTACAGAATACTCCAAAATGTATTGCATATGTTAAAGTTTTTTGTGTTTATTTCATTGGTTCATTTTGTTTTGAAAGTTAGCCTCTTCACTGCCGTCCTCTAAAACTTTGTACCCTCTGAGGACAACATCTTAGTAATGATAGCTTGCCTGTGAAAGGAATAGGAAATGAAAGTCACTTTGGACCTGTCTCTGTAGGATTATACTGGGATTCCTTTTATACTCTGGTCAAATTGGCTGCCACATCTAGGGTTGCACTGATACTGTTCTCTCACAGACCACTGTTCTTGTTACAGAAGTCACTTTGCATTAAACCTATCTTCTCCAGTCCATCTTTCTTTTAGAGGTTCACGAGGAAAGTGGTCCCGGATGTGTTCCATTACTGAGTGAAATTAGCAAATTCCATAAGATGTTCCTAACACCTTCCACATGTTAGAAACATCAGCACAGCAATCCAACTATGGAGTAAACCTCCCACACTGTCTCATTTCTCCCAATATTTATTTCTTCAATTCTTTAGTGATGTTTTCAAGGCATCTTCCAGCTGCATTTGCTGACTCAAGAATACATCTTAGTTTACTCATCAGTTTGCGTTCTACACATTAGTTTGCAGCTGTTGCCACTACAACAGAAATAACAAGTGTTGGCTGGGCGAGGTGGCTCACGCCTGTAATCACAGCACTTTGGGAGGCCGAGGCAGGCAGATCACCTGAGGTCAGGATTTCGAGACCAGCCTGGCCAACCAACATGGTGAAAACCCATCCCTACTAAAAATACAAAAATTAGCTGGGTGGGGTGGCGTGTGCCTGTAATCCCAGCTACTCAAGAGGCTGAGGAGGGAGAATCGCTTGAACCCAGGAGGCGGAGGTTGTGGTAAGCCAAGACGGCACCAATGCACTCCATCCTGGGCAACAGAGCAAGCCTCCTTCTAAAAAAAAAAACAAAAAACAAAAAACAAAAAAACAAGCATTTCCTTCATAGCATATAGCTTTTCACCTTTTACTGTTAAATAAGAAATCTTTTTCAATACAGGCTTCAAACAGTGATCATCAAATTTATTGTGATTGTGGTAAAGTGCTGGATTGAAAATGATTAATGAATGGCTCTAAACATTCAAATTATAAAAATTTACTTTCATATTCTAGATAACACATTTTTCAATGTTTTACAAATAGTGTTCACTTCACACCAGCTTTAATTGATAGCACAAGTTGCAATACATATTTAACTTGAGTTTCATTGTTAATGGTAGAGAATGTAAATTCATATTTCAAGCAGGTTTGGGTTTTTTTTTTTTTTTGGTCATTTTAATTCTTGTGTGTATGTGACTTTTTGCCAGAACAGATTCTATTCATATTGTTCTGCCTCATAATGTGGCCAAAAAAGAGCATGCATCAGTATTATCTGCAGCAAGCAGTTTCTCTACAGGTTTATTGAAAGCTATTTATCCACTTCATGGAGGTTGGTTTTGTTAAAAACAAGATGAATCCACTTACCCAAGCTCACAGATTTTGCAATTTGTCCAAAGGCTCTGAATGCAAGTGAATGATTACAGGGGCTGCTGTCATCCCCTGCACACAGGGGCACATTCTCCTCTCAAGGTAACTCATGTGTTGGATGAGACATGAGACCAGTGACATGAGGATCAAATGTAAGCAGCAGTGTCATTCCATATACTGAATGTCAGCCACACTGAAGTTCTTTCTTATTGTTTTAGATTTTTAAAAAAGATCTTTTAATACACCTTTCTTCATAGTAATGGATCATCTTGAGCACATGAGATGTGTCTACCCTTCTCCAGAGACCACCATTCCTAACTCAGCTCCCTCCCTGATAAATAAATAGCAATATATGAATTATTTATTCCACAAATATGGACTTGTTAGCTAAAACCCAAATCTGTTTCTTCTCCTTCCTAACACTCAGGAACTACATTTCCTAGTCTTTCTTATGGCTTATGTGGCCATGAGACTGAATTCCAGCCAATGGAATGTGCTCCTTCTAGACACAGGCCATGAAACCTCCCATGCCATCTTCCTCCCCATTCTCTGTATTACTACATCTGCTGTCAATGTCTAAAGCAAAGTTGGAAGCCATATTTTGAAGAGAACAGAGTCTCCATCTGTTTGGGCTCCTGAATGACTCTGTGGAGCAGAGCGCTACTCCCACCCCTCCGTCATCAGTTGAACTTTACATGAGTGAGAAATAAACTTGCATTATGTTAAGTCACTAATATATTGAGAGTCTATCTGTTACCGAAGCCAGAGTTAATTTAATTAATACACTTCTTATGTTTAAGATGTTTTGATAGATGTTATGAGGGCTGCAAAAACAAACAGAAATAATCTTGACCTCAAGAATATAACTAACACACATATGCAAATAATCATATTATGAATCAGTCCAGAGCACAAGCACCATGTGAGTGGCCCAAATTAAGCACAATGGCAGTTTAAGCAAAGAGAACAATTGTTCTAGCTACTGTAGTAAGAAAACGTTTCATGGAGGCCTTTGCGATGGCCTTTGGAGGAAACAGATTTCAGTAGACAGAGTTAAGAAGGGATTTTCTCAGAAAAGATAGGTATGAATATCCTCTTTGAACTGGAACCTTGAATGCCCAAGCTAAGGTGTTTGCAATTGATCCTGCAGGCAGTGAAGAGCCAACAAGACATTTTGAGCTGGGGAAGATGTAGTCCCAACAGTACATTAGAGAGAGAAAAGAAGGTAGACTAGAGGAAGCACAGAAGACCTGTGTGTTTATGAGATTGATTTGGAAGCAACCACAGTGGTCAGCCTGGTGTTAACAGTTAAAAGCTCAAGCTGTGGGTCAGCTGACCTGCTTGTGAATCCTAGCTCTTCCATTTGTCAACTATACAGACCTTGGATAAGCTACTTTACTAAGCCTCAGTTTCCCCATGTGCAAAAGGTGGATAATAATAGAAGGTACTCCCTAAGATTAATATGAACGGTGAGATAATGCATCTAAAGTATGCAGCGCAGTGCCCAGCCAAGAGTAAACACTTCATAAACAATTGTCATTATCATTGGTATTCCCAATGTGAGATAATGGGGACCTGAGCTAAATTTGTCAGTGGTCATGGAAAAGAGGGCTGAATGCAGAGACATGCAGGGAAGGCAGATGAATCAAAAATAACTCCAAAGTTTGGTCTCAGTTGCTTAGAACCTTCTCCCACTGGAAAGATGGACTGGTTTTGTAAGGCAAAACAAAACTGCATTTTTAGACAAGCCAAGTTTGAGGTATGAAGGGGAAGCTAGAGGCATTTGCAGACAAAGTAGAAGAAGGCAGTAGAGGGGAGAATTTGAAGAAGTGAAACGAATTATTGGAGAAAGATTCCAAATGAGAAAGGAGCAGATGAGACCAACACATAGGTTAGGGTCTTGTCTGAAGGGAGATGAAGACACATACTCCTCTTTCCTTCTTCTGAGATAAAAGAGAAAGAAAAGAAAAAGGGAAGGAAAGATCTAGAAAAACTATGATATATGAAACAGAAAAGTTGAAGTAGCTAGTGGAACCTGACCTTGGCTTTTTCTGAAAAACTAGTGGTGTGGTCATCTGCTTGCAGTAGACACGGGGGCAGAGGTCTTAGCACAGGAAGCAACCACCACTTAACACTCACCATCTTCAATGTTCACCGAAGACCCGTGCCTATAAGACCCTGGGCTCTGTGCTCTGCAGAGAGAATTTTTAAAGGACACTGTTTTTAATGGGAGTTTTTGAATGATCAACTGCTTGTGGCTTACAAGGATGGCAAACACTCACTGTCCTCGGAAGACTAGATTTAAGTTAAAGGTCCAAATTGGCTTTCTGTGCTCTGATGTTGATGGGCAGAATCAACCCCAAGGGCATGGCCCATTAGAGTGTTTGCCGACTGAGACCATGCTGTAATTTGATCTTAGTGATCCCAGGGAAGCTACCAAGGGACTAAAGTCTAGTTTGCACAATTGGTGCTTAAAAAAATTAAAATTAAAATCCAAAAAGATGGTGGGCTGGTGAGCACACCCATAGGGCAAGCCCCTGCCTCCCTGCACCAGCGCACCTGAGCCAACGCCCATAGGCCCATCACTGACTTCTCATACTCTAGGCTGCTCCAATGCATCCTTTCACTTGATTTCATCTTTGGACAATGTGATTGAGGAGAGAGGGAGGTGCCTGTGGGGTAGATACCCTTAGAGACGGTCCTGCCTGGCTGCCAGAGCTAAGTTTCAGCCAAAGTTGAACTTGAGCAACTCAACTTGGAAGCTCCTAGGTTGAAGACCTCCAGCCGGGAGGAACAGTCACCCCACCAGAAGACACAGGTCACATGAGAACCTTCCTAATGAAGTGAAGCCTTGTTTATTTTTCCCTGATGGAGGTAACTGCATGTGACATTTCTCTGAATCATTTATTTATATCTTTTCTTCTTTTTCAGCATAAGAAATTAAACAGATGGGAAAATCATGCTTAAAGAGTTTTCTTATTACTCCTGGCAGTCTTTGGCTTTGGGCAACTGGTCAGCATCTTTCCCTGGCTAGAAATAATGCCTGGAAGTGTTTATACCGCCTTCAGCTTTACAGAGGACAAGCAGGGACTGCATTTTCCCCATTTGTTCCCTTCATCAAAGTCTTTGTCCAAGTCCTAGTATACAGATGTGTTCTTGAGGCCCTGAACCCCACTCAGAAGCTTTTTTGTTTAATTTGATTCTTCTTGTTGACATTAGGAATGCCTTTGAACATGTCTCTGTCCCCATCTTCTAGCTGGAATCCAGAGTTCCTTGTTAGGAGGTTGGACATGGATGAAAACCTCCCTGATGGTGAACACAGCTGGGAACATGTGCAACTGAGGAGAGGACAGATGGGAGGTGGGGGTGGACTAAGAGAGGGCAGTTCCTTCTGCCGTCATGGAGGAGATGCCCGATGGTACAGCATGTTGTACCCATATCTTTATAGGTGCAAGCCCCGGGAAGATGCATCTAGGGGCTGTCTACGGAATCAGGAGCCTACTGTGACTCCCAAGAGGATCGGCTTCTCCAAAGCTCAAGCCAGACCTGAACCCCCAGGATATGCCACCCTTGAATATTTGTTCTCTGCTGCTAGGGTAGAGTTTACATTCAGAAGACAGAGTTAAGAAAGGTGACAAAACCGGAAGAAGAATGGGATGTGACTTGGGCACGGAGACTTTGGGAGTTCCAAGTATTGATTGAAGTTCAGGTGGCACCAGGATTGAGAATGGGGTCCAAGCGGACATCCCAGCTCCCTACCCCACATCCTGCTTCCTATCTGTGAAACTAGGGTTCCCTGTCCACATCATCATCTTCTGTCCCCACTGAGAATGAAAGCAACACCACAGCAGTACATTGCTCCCTGGGGTACTCTTTCTGTCACCCTCTGATATTTGACCGGAATTCCCTTATCATACCCCACATCCCAGCCCGGGTACAGTGTCCCTTTTTACAAACTCCCACAGTACCCAAAACTTAACACACATTGTATTGCAATATACCTGTTTAGGTCTTTCTTCATCACTAGACTATACGCTCTGAAATCAGTAATTGTCTTTTGCTGGGCTTATCACACCTGACTCATGAGAGAAGAGAGTTGAGACCTCCAAGTCCCACACAGGCATATGACATGGCAGATAGGACTCGAGTCGCTGTGTCCTATGCTGTCCTTCCTGACCCTGGAGGTTCCAAGTATTTGATTGGAAAGCAGACACGTTACTTTCAGCATGGCACACCCCATTGGCTCTCACACCTGTCTTTTCTTTGCAGTTGCTCCCTTGGACGATTTGAAGCCCTCTCTCCTCTAAGGGTTCTCAATGGATCAGAACCATTTTAGCAATTTGTGTGCTTCATTTGTCATAGTGACTGGGGGATGTCCTACTGATATTTATTTGGTGGGGGCAAAGAAGGCTCGACATCTTGCAATGCCTGGGACAATTCCCTACAGAGAAGAGTCATCCACATAATGCCTGATGTTCAAGTGTTTCACCAGGGCTTCATGTAGGTAAAATCTCTGTTCTGTTTTACATACAAACACAAAGCATTCCTTGGAAGGTTTTTAAATATGCTGAATTTTCCAGGAATGCGACTACCATATCAACAGAGAGAGGGTTGTATTTTGTTTGCCAAGAGTCAATCACTATTTGGGACACCATGTTACTGAGAGCAGTTCCCCTTGTACAGTGCTTGAGTGGCCAACATAGCTCACTTGAGCAGGCTGCATTTCTATCTGTTTCTTTCTCAGGGAGGTGGCATAGTTGCCCAGGTATCAAGTTGGGCATCATATTTTCTACTTTATTCCTGCCTGAGCACTTACCTATGGAAACACATACTGTTTTATTATAAATAACTTTCTATTTATTTTTAAGTCAGAGCATTATGTCAACCTTTTAAAAATAATATGTGTAGAGAGGTTATATGATTAGTTATAACCTCTCTATGATTAATTACAACAGAATTATAATTCTGTTCTGGATTGAGTTGTGTCTCCCAAAAAAGATATGCTGAAGTTCTAACCCCCAGGACCTCAGAACATATTTATTTGGACATTGGGTCTTTACCGAGACAATCAAATCAAAATGAGGTCATTAGGATAGGCCTTAATGCAAGACAAAGGGTGTCCATATTAAAAAGGGAAATTTGGACATAGAAACACACATAGAAGGAGGATGGTATAAAAAGACACAGGGAGAAAACAGTCATCTACAAGCCAAGGAGAAAGGCCTGGAATAGACTCTCACAGCCTCAGAAGAAACCAACCTTGATGACATTTATGACAAGACTTACAGCCCCCAGAACTTTGAGACAATACATTTCTGTTGTTTAAGCCAGCAGTCCCCAACCATTTTGGCACCAGGGACCAGTTTCATGGAAGACAATTTTTCCGTGGGATGGGGTTGGGCAGGGGATGGTTTGGGGATGAAACTGTTCCACCTCAGATCATCAGGCATTAGTTAAAATCTCATTAGCGTGCAACCTAGATCCCTCACATGTACAGTTCACAATAGGGTTTTCGCTCCTATGAGAATATAATGCCACTGCTGACTGGACAGGGGACAGAGCTCAGGTGGTAATGCTTGCTTGCCCACCACCTACTGCCTGCTGTATGGCCCAGTTCCTAATAGGCCACATACTGGTACCAGTCCATGGCCCAGGGGCTGGGGACCCCTGGTTTAAGCCACCCAGTCTGTGATACTTTGTTATGGCTGCCCAAGCAACTAATACAATTTCATTCCAGAAAAGTGAGGTGTGAAATGTGTTATACAAAGAGGACACTGGGTATGATGTGGTTGAGAACAATTGCTCTATTCAGACTGTCAAGCAGAGCTGCTGAAAATGGCCCCAAACAGCAATAATAATACAAAAATCAGGCTTGGTTTGGCAAAGGACAACACCATAATGGGTAATTTCAGTGTCAGAAGTAATCAAAGTATTAAATATCTAGCAAAAGAAAAGAAAAGTAAGCCTCCAACTATGGAGACTTCCTGAACTTGAGAGGGATTGACCACAAAGTTATTAAAGTTTAAAAAGAAAGAAAGAAAACCTATTTCATACTTGGAGAAAGCTCTTAAAACTCTTCTTGCTGTGGACAAATAGCCCCACTTAATGTGTGTATGGATTTTCACTGTTTCTGAAGCACTTCATGTACTTTGTTCCATTAAACTGTTACAATAGTCCCAAGAGGTAGGCAGAGCAGATGAAACTATTCTCATTTTATATATGAGAAATCTGTGGCTGTTAGAGTGATTTGCTCAATGTCAAATAAACATGACATTTTTCTTTATTAACTAAAATTATTTTGGCTGCAAGAAATAGCCACCAATATCAATGTGAGTAACTTACACATAAAATAATTTGATACTACAGTTACCCCCAGCCAAGGAAGCCATGAGCAATTGGCCTTGGGAAGACTGGAGCCACAGTTCTTCCAGGGCTTTCTTCACCCATGCAGCTGCTATGTAGATGACTCCACAGCCCGCCTCCATGATCTGACTCCCTGATTGAATTTCAGATTTCCAGATGAGAATCTGACTGATCATTCAGGCATCTAACCCTGTGCCAAACAATTGTGCCCAGGGCAGGGAGGTCATGTAGTATCAGCAAGGCCTATAGGGTTTTGATCTTATGGTTTAGGGGGAAGTTTCTAGAGAGAGGAAAATCCTTATGTAAATGAACAAGTCCAGAGAAAATCCATCCTTCTGGGCACTCAACACACTCTAACCTTCCTATGCATCCAGATATGCCCCCGGGTAACACAGTGCAGAACAAACAGGTACAAGCACACACACCCACTTGCCGGGAGAAACAACTACAGGTATATCCAGCTAACAGTCCATCCATGGGCTAACAGTTCATCTAACATCATTCCTTTTCTTCCTGGGCTCACAGATTAGCTCATTTCCTAGTCTCTGGGGGAACTAGATGTGGCCTGTGACCAAGTTCTAGCCAGTGGAATATGAGCAAAAGTGTTGAGCATCACTTCTAAGTCTTATCTGCTTTGCTCTTTCCCCTTCACAGACTTGATGCATATTAATATAGTGACCTTGGCAGATTCTGTATATTATGGGGAAAAAACAACATTGAAGGAGCCTGGGTCCCTGAGTCACTTCTCGGAGGAGAGGCACCAGCAGATCAGGGACATATTTGGAATTTAGGAAAGCAAGAAATAAATTTCTATGGTGTTTGAGCCCTAACACATCTTGGGTTTGGTTTTATGGCAGCTAGTGTTACCTTAGGCAATGCAGAGGATGATGCTCAGGACACACTTTTCAGAATGTTATCAAACTCCAGTTTGTGTTTGTTCCTTACCCCTCATTCCATCACAGTCATTTCTCCCTACTAGAAACCCTATGGACTCCATCACCATCATTATAAATCATATAAAGGAATAGGGAGACAGAAAGAAGAAACAATCCTAGATATGCACACCTGACTTGGTAACTCTGCATCTTTTGCTCATGGGGATTCCTTTTTCTCTGGGAACCACAGAAATGGGCTGCTGGCAGCCATGTTTATCCTGCATGAAATTGCCTCCTGAGGGCTGACTGGTATAGGAACAAATTCCTGACCTAAAAGGGCCAATCAACTTCTCTCTTCTAGGAATCTGAAATTTGAATGAGAGAAAGAGATGATGAGATGAGGACTAATCACATTAATAGCAAAGTTCCTGGGGAAAGAGCTATTAACTCCTGAGGCTGACATCACTAGAAGAGCATAGTTACTGTCTTTCTCCAGTTGACTCATTCAACTCTTCCCTGAATTAAATGATTTGCCAAGCAACTTTCTAATAAATTTCTGTTAATGCTTAAACTTTTTGAGTTTTTAAAAATTGCAACCAGAAGAACTCTATCTAATGAAGAAAGTAGTTCCAGAAGAAGGGATTTGTTGATCTTCACAGTACCCAAAAGAGGTGCTCTTCAACCATTCGCTCATTCATTCATTCATCCATATATTTAAAGAATATTTATTGGGCTCCTACCTTATGCCAGGCATATTGTGCTAGATGTTGAGGATTCAATGATGAATCTGGTCTCTGCTGTCCTGATGCTTGCAGCCTAGGAGGAAAAGGAGCATTGGTTGGATAATCTCTCTCATGAATGTGCAGGTTTTGAAAGAAAGATTCAGGTCTATGAAAGAGAATAGCAAAGGATAGAATCTAGACTTGCGGACATGAAGAAACAACACTTGCACTAACTACTGAATACCTAGTAGGCATTGACTCCTAGGACAAAGCAATACTTTACCCAAATCTTTACAAAACTCTGTGATGGGAGCTTAAATAGAAGTACACAGGGAGTACCATGTGGCCCAACAGAAGTATTTTAATTTCTCTGAAAGCAATGGAAAAGGTGTCTCACAGTAGATGAGATTTTAGTTGAGGACAAAGAGGTTTTCAAAGAAGAAAACGGGGTAGGACATTCCAAGCAGAGGAGAAAAAGCATGTGCAGAGGCATGAAGGTATCGAAGTGTCAGAACAAATAGTTCTGTGTGGCCATAGGATTCAGGTGAAGGATATTTGTGAGTGAGCATTTCAGTAAAGAAGCTCGAGGGCCAGGTCAGGAAGGGCCTCATCTAGGTCATGCTAAAGCAGTACGATTTTATCCTGTAGGGATAAAATCCCCACAGTGGGGAGCCCAAGAAAGACGAACACAGGGAAGTGTTACAATAAGATGATTTGGAAAGTTCATTCCAGGTTTTCTGAAAAACAGATTCAACCTGGGAGAGAATGGAAGATGACAGGACAATTAGGAACTATGGACTGCCTCTGCCGTGTGAACAGCTGTTATCTGCTAAATGATCCACTAGAGACCTGAGGTCTACTATAATCTCAGCATTCATTGGTAAAGAAACAGTTTGAAGTGTAACAGTTTGAAGTGTCTCCCCAAGCCTTCCTCTCCTACCTCACTCATTGCCGCCATCTTGGTTGGCCCAAACTGCCTCAGGTGTGGCTTGTTGTGTGGCTCCTAACTGGTCTCTCTTGATGTAATCTGCCCTTTTAATCTCTCTACTCACAGCCAGCTGGTTATGCTCCTGGGACCTCTCAGCTGATCACGTTCCCTCAACTCAGGGAGCTATCTGCTGCCTAAGGGTCAAGCCATAGTCCTCTCTTCCCCACCACTAGCCTCTCACCCTTTGCTCACTGACTCTTCTTTACCTACGTTGTCTTTAATTATCACCTCACCCCCAAAGGAAACATTGTCCTTATTTTATAGTCTCAGATAGGCCAAGTCACAGGTCACAGATAAAAGGCTACAGGCTCGTAAATTGTGGAATCACATTTTGAATTTAGACCTAGCTGACTCCGAGGCCCATGTCCTTTCTATTTGGGAATGCTAATGCTGAACTCCTGTTCTCCACAGAAACAGAACCAGCAGGATACAAGAACTGGCTTATGTGATTCTGGAGGCTGAGAAGTACCAGCATCTACTGTCAGCAGGTTGGAGATCTGGGAAAGCCTATGGTGTGATTCAGTTTGAATCCAAAATCCTGAGAACCAGGAGAGCTGATGGTATAAATCCTAGTCCAAGGGTCAAAAAAGATGAGATGTGTTATCCACACTAAAGCAGACAGGCAGGAAGCAAAAGAGACCGAATTCCTCCTTCCCCTTCCTTTTGCTCTATTGAGGCCCTCAGCAGATGAGATGGTGCCCACCCACATTGGGGAGTGCCATCTACTTTATGGAGTCCATCAATTCAAATGCTGCTCTTATCTGAAAACACCCTCACAGACACACACAGAAATGATTCTTAATCTGGGTATCCTGAGGCCTGTCAAATTTACACATAAAGTTTTCCACCACAACTCCAACCCTTGTCAACTTGAGCACCCATACACATCTCCTTAAACCATACTTAATCTCCAAATAAAGGTAATAATGAGGTCATAATTCCACCTAATATGATACAATCATCCTGCATACAACCAAAAATACACTGACTCCTTCCCCAGAAGAGGAAGTAAAGTCCTTGAGTGATATTTACTCTTTCCCTTGATACCCCTAATTTAAACACTGTGGTGTGAAATTAATACTTACATACTATGACAAAAATCAGTGGATCTTATGTTGCATGGTAAGGGAACAGGAGAGGAAAGAAAACAAAGATACACACACATGCACACACACACATACACACACACACACATTCATAGCAGAATGAGGAGGAAATATTTGTGGCCGTTAAGTCCATTTCTGTAACTAGTTACATTGTCGTAGCTGGTATTAATAATCACTTTCTTCCATTGCCCATTCTGTTTTCCCTTTGCCTTCAGAAAGCACCTCAGCTGGTTATGGTTCTTTACCCAGTGGGGTGACCCAAACATTCATTCCCCAAAGGTCTGGGCCATTACTAGCCCAGCCTGGATTGGACTGTTGTCATTTTCCATTGACCTTAATCACAGGACATAGTAATACTAAGAGATACCAGAAGGTATCTCCTATAATCCAGTCATACTCTTCCTTACCTTCACTGTGGAGCTATAGTACAATTTCTCCTTGGTAATCAGGACCAATCACCCAGCCAATAACACAACTTCCTTGCCTGTGGTTTTTGAGGCATGAGGAGCCCCAAGTGGCTAGGTGGCAGTCTTGACTTTCTATTCAATGGAATCATCGCTGTGTCTCTTGGTGGAAGCATTCCTTCCTCCAGAAATAAGACCTCTAGCCCAGCAGAGCATAAAGTCATAAGAATAAGAAGCAAAATTTTGCTAGTGGGTAATAGTGAGTCACTCCAATTTCCTTGGACCCAAGAATCCTGGCTATCAGAGAAGTAGTATCATGTATTAGATGCTGATACAAAGCATAGAGAGCCTTCTGGAGAACCTTGCCCTAACTCTGCAAGGTATTACCACCTAGCTGACACGATAACTGCATCTACAAAAGGCCATTCCACTGTTCTATCAAGTTAGCTGCTTCAGGATGGTGGAGAACATGGTAGGAAGAGTGAATTCCATAAGCATGGGCACATTGCCACACATCCCTTGCTGTGAACTGAGTTTCTTAATCAGAAGCAATGCTGTGTAGAATATCATGGTGGTGAATAAGGCATTCTGTAAGTCCATGGATGGTAGTATTGGCAAAAAAGCTTTATGCAGGCAAAACACATTTGTATCTAGAATAAGTATCTATTCCAGTAAGAACAAAATGTTTACCCTTCCATCATAGAAGCAGTCCAATGTAATCAATCTGTCATCAGGTACTTGGCTGATCACCCCAGAGGATGATGCCATATCAAGGGCTCAGTGTTGGTCTCTGCTGCCAGCAGACAAGGCACTCAGCAGTGGTCATAGCCAGGTCAGCCTTGGCAAATGGGAATCTATGTTGCCGAACCCATGCACAACCTCCACCCTTGCCACCATGGCCACTTTGCTCAGGACTTCACTGGGAAATTACAAGGGTGGCTGGAAAAAGTATGGCAGGTATTCATAGAACAAGTCATCCTACCCATTGATTATTAAAGTCCTACTCTGCTGAGGTCACCCTTTGGTGAGCATTCATACGGATACAAATATATTCGCTTTTTTCACCTATTTATAGAGGTATGTCCACCTACGTCTTCCACATATTTGTCACTAATCTTCTAATCACGTTTCTTCCAAGTTCCTGACCATCCAGTCAGGATGACCCCAGCCTATGAATCAGTATATAATTGCATGTCTGGCCATTTCGCCTTCCAAGTAAAGTGAACCATCAGAAGTGTGGCTCAGATTTCTGCCCAATGGGAGGATTTCCCTTCACCACTGTCCTTCAGGGGTGGCCCAGAGAGGGGCTGCAGAGCTGCAGCCATCCGCTTTCAGGTGGTGCCTGGATATTGTGCAGAACTATCTGTAAACCAGGCCTGGGTCCTCTCTTCCCCTCTCAACTGATGCCCAACATGTAGCCATAGGGAAACTCCCATGAAGCTGGGAGAAGGAGAAAAGGCATAACAGGGGTGGAACCACAGGCATTTGGGTCACTTTTTCATGTAACTTACTTGTGTTTTCAGGGCCCACTTGGGACCAATCATATATACCACTTCATTTGATCATGGAGTGTTTCTTTACTTGCCCAACTCTATGGCTTGATGGGTCAGACAATATCCAAACCATGATGGGCAGCTCTGGTTTCATGATAACTTGGTGGCCTGTGGTTACATGGTCAGTCTCTATTAAGGCCCAGTAGCAGGCCAAGAGCTGTCTCTCAAAAGAAGAGTAATTACCTTCAGATAATGGCAGGGCCTTGCTCCAAAATTTTAAAGCCCTGTGCTGCAATTTGCCTACAAGGGCCTGCCAAAAACTCCAAACAGCATCCCCATCTGCCACTGACACTTCAAAGGCCATTGGATCTGCTGGATCATATGGCCTGAGTAGCACAGCAGCAGGCACAGCAGCTGGGATCTAGTGCAGTGTTTTCTTTTTCTAGGTCCCACTCAAAGCTAGCAACTTTTTAGGTCACTTGGGTAAATGGCCACTATCTGGTTAAGTGTATCATAATCCACTGTCATTCTCTATGATCTGTCTTCTGCACAGGCCAAATAGGAAAGTTGAATGGAGATATAGTGGGAATCACTACCCCTGCATCTTTCAAGTCCTTCATGGTGGCACTAATCTCTGCAATCCCTCCAGGAAAGCAGTATTGCCTTTGATTTATTATTTTTCTAGGTAGAGAACATTCTAATGGCTCTCAGCCTTTCCTACCATAATAGTTCTCACTCAGCATGTTCAGGGAGGCATTGTGAGGATTCTGTCAGCTGCCAGCTGGCAGAATCCATTCCAGTGAATTCTGGAACTCGGGGAATAACCACAGGATGGATTAAGAGGCCTACTCAACCCAGTGGAAGATGGACCTGAGTTAAAACTCCATTGATCACTCGACCTTGATAATCCATACAGAAGTTTGAGGTCTCTCCATTCAGAGCCAATGATATGGTTTAGCTGTGTCCTCATCCAAATCTCATCTTGAATTGTAGCTCCCATAATTCCCACGTGTTGTGGGAGGGATCTGGTGGGAGGTAGTTGAATCATGGGGCAGGTCTTTCCCATGTTGTTCTTGTGATAGTGAATAAGTCTTAGGAGATCTGATGGTTTTATTAAGGGGAGTTCCCCTGCACATGCTCTCTTGCCTGCCACCATGTAAGATGTGACTTTGTTCCTCCTTCCCTTTCTGCCATGACTGTGAGGCCTCCTCAGCATGTGGAACTGTGAGTCAGTTAAACCTCTTTCCTTTATAAATTACCTAGCCTTGGGCATGTCTTTATTAGCAGCTAGAGAACAGACTAATGCAGTAAATTGTTACCAGTAGAGTGGGGTGCTGCTATAAAGATACCCGAACATGTGGAAGCAACTTTGAAACTGCTATCAGGCAGAGGTTGGAACAGTTTGGAGGGCTCAGAAGAAGATAGGAAAATGTCAGAAAGTCTGGAACTTCCTAGAGACTTGTTGAATGGCTTTGACCAAAATGCTGATAGTGATATGGACAATAAAGTCCAGGCTGAGGTGGTCTCAGATGAAGATGAAGAACTTGTTGGAAACTGGAGTAAAGATCACTCTTGCTGTGCAGAGACTGGCAGCATTTTGTCCCTGCCCCAGAGATCTGTGGAACTTTGAATTGGAGAGAGATGATTTAGGGTATCTGACAGAAGAAATTTCTAAGCGGCAAAGCATTCAAGAGGAAGCAGAGCATAAGAGTGTGGAAAAATTTGCAGCCTGACAGTGCAATAGAAAAGAAAAAATCATTTTCTGGGGAGAAATTCAAGCCTGCTGCAGAAATTTGCATAAGTAACAAGGAGCCAAATGTTAATCACCAAGACAATAGGGAAAATATCCCCAGGGCATGTCAAAGACCTTCATGGCAGCCCCTCCCGTTATAGACCTAAAGCCTAGGAGGAAAAAATGATTTCCTGGGCCCTGTCCAGGGCCCCCCTGCTGTGTGCAGCCTATGGACTTGGTGCCCTGCATCCCAGCTGCTCCAGCCATGTCTAAAAGGGGCCAAGGTACAGCTCAGGCCATGGCTTCAGAGGGTGCAAGCCCCAAGCCTTGGTAGCTTCCAAATGGTATTTAGCCTGTGGGTGCACAGAAGTCAAGAACTGAGGTCTGGGAACCTTTGCTTAGATTTCAGAGGATGTATGGAAATGCCTAGATGTCCAGGCAGAAGCTTGCTGCAGGGGTGGGGCCCTCATGGACAACCTCTGCTAGGGCAGTGCAGAAGGGAAATGTGGGGTCAGAGCCCCCACACAGAGTCCCCACTGGGGCAGTAGCTAGTGAAGCTGTGAGAAGAGGGCCACTGTCCTACAGACCTCAGAATGGTAGATCCACTGACAGCTTGCATTGTCCCCCTGGAAAAGCCACAGACACTCAACACCAGTCCATGAAAGCAGCCAGGAGGGGAGCTGTACCCTGCAAAGCCACGGGGTGGAGTTGCCCAAGGACTCGGGAGCCCACCTTTTGCATCAGCATGACCTGGATATGAGACAAGAAGTCAAAGGAGATCATTTTGGAACTTCAATGTTTAATGACTGCCCTATTGGATTTCAGACTTGCATGGTGCCTGTAGCCTTTTCGTTTTGGCCAATTTCTCCCGTTTGAAACAGGTATATTTACCCAATGCCTGTACCCCCATTGTATCTGGGAATTACCTAACTTGCTTTTTATTTTACAGGCTCGTAGGTAGAAAGGACTTGCTTTGTCTCAGATGAGACATTGGACTGTGAACTTTTGGGTTAATGCTGAAATGAGTTAAGACTCTGGGGACTGTTGGGAAGGCATGATTGGTTTTGAAATGCGAAGATGTGAGATCCAGAAGGGGCCAGGGGCACAATCATATAATTTGGCTGTGTCCCCACTCAAATCTCATCTTGAATTGTAGCTCCCATAAACCCATGTGTCATGGGAGGGACCTGGTGGGAGGTAATTGAATCATGGGGGTGGGTCTTTCCCATGTTGTTCTCATGATAGTGAATAAGTCTCATAAGACCTGATGGTTTTATAAAAGGGAGCTCCCTGGCACATGCTGTCTTGCCTGCTGCCATGTAAAACATGACTTTTCTCCTCCTTCCCTTTCTGCCATGATTGTGAGGCCTCCTCAGCATGTGTAAGTGTGAGTCAATTAAACTTATTTCCTTTATAAATTACCTAGCCTCTGGTATGTCTTTATTAGCAGCATAAGAACAGATTAATACAGCCAGTGTCCAGCAGTCCCCAAAAGTTCTGATTATTTCCTTTTCCCTAAAATAATTACCTTTTTAAGGCTATATGTTCCTCTGGGGAAAGCTGGAAAAAAGATTAAACAGTATAAATTTTCTATAGTATAATGAGGGCTCTTCCTTGAGTGGGCCCAGTCTCACTCAAGGGGTTCTGAGTCTGTAAAAAGCTCAAGTATGGGAATTGATTGAGGGGTCATGAGTCTGTTTCTATGATTCAAATTAGACTTTTGTTCACTTGACCTATAACTTTTCTGCTTATACAGATCAAGTAAGAATTTAGTAGGCTTCCTATCTATTTCACTTATATGAGCACCATGATCAATTAGCTAATGCCAGAGTCTGCAGGAGTAGACTGTTCTGACTGCTGCTTTGACTCTGCTGTCCATTACGGTAACCCTGCCCACCTTACCTTTGGCTGTTTAGTGCCACTACCTGGTCCCTGCCACCCAATAATCCATTTATTCCCATTGTGTTTAGGTTCCCCAATTCAGTAACTGTGGTTCTTATTGTGAGGTCTGGTCTACAGAAAAGAGCAATCACAGAGGTCTTCAAGAATGCTGTGGCTCCTCTCACAAATTTACTCCTCACAGTATTGGTGAAATATATGTCTTCTACAGCCTCCCAGTGTGGGTGAGTAGATCCTAAATGACAAAACCACTCTAACACTCCAATCTCCCTAAGCCTTTGATTCCCTCCCTCTACATTAAACTAAGGTAGGTAGGTCATTTCCAATTTGCTCACAGTGGTACACCTTTGGATCTATGTTTCAGCCAATCAACCAACCAAACAAACTGTTAGAGCCCTTTCTAACTCCATGAACTGCAATATTAGATGCAAAATCTCTGCTTAGTGAGCCCATGTCAATAAATTCAGCCTGACCCAATTTTATGTTCCTTCCACAATTATCCCACACTTTTAGTATACAGCCCTACACATGTTCCATGGACTTCTGCCTACATTAATTTAAAAACTCAAGCAGTTCTTCTGACTATAAGTACTCTCTTGGGTCACACATGGCTCACCTTTAGGGGCCTGTTAGAACTTAAGTCAAGTTATAGGTCTGGAAGCAAAGAGGGATGGTGGGAGTGGGTCCTGAAGAGAATCAGCATTGTCTTCCAAGGCAACTGCCTCAAGTGAAGTCATTACAATTTCCTCAGGCAATGCAGGGTTAATCCTCCTGAGACCCAAGTGGACAGGCTGATACCACTGGGATGATGATGCCATTACCTGAGAGTGGGAAGGCCATGGCCACTGGGTTTGAGAAGGCCATTTCTGCTGGGGGTAAGGAGGTCAATTCCACTGGAGATGGGGAGACATCTGCCACTTGCGAAGCAAAATAATCAGAATTTAGGGGCTCAGTGTCCCCAGCTTCATCAAGGTCTTCCCGCACCTTCCTATCCCAATTTACAGGATCCCATTCTTTCTTAATCAATGCCCTCACTTTTACCCTGTGAGGCTGGGAGCTCAATTTGTGCTGTAATTCAGTCAGCTGAAAGATAAGGTTCTGTATTTGATTTTCAGCAATTTCAGCTCTGTGGCTACACATGATCAGGGTCTTTTTTAGGGCACACCAAGAAGCTCTTGAGTCATTTACGTAGCACTTGAACTGGGAGTCCCTGTTCAGCACGTCAAGTCCCTGAGCTCAGCTCATTAGGAACAACCAACCAATTCATTATATTTGTTCATTTTTCAGAAATATTTGTAAGTATTATATACAGATTCACCTAGATCCTTGCTTCTCATAGTTAGTTAAGCGTATTCTATGCAGCTATTTTGTGCATTTCTATAAACAGCTTACACCATGGACTGTCATTGCCCTCTTTACTACTGGAAATAGCATCATTAGTGTCTTTAATCAGATTAGAGATTCAATTTCAGAAACTCCAGAACTTATTTTAGAAAATTCATATTTAAAATTCTGGCCCTCTAGAACTACTCTCAGTATCAAAATCTGTATTAGGGTTCTCCAGAGAAACAGAACTCTCATGAAGGTCCTCTGGAAAACTCCAATATGGATTTTGATACTGACGTACATAAATACACTTATCACGAGGAGTTAGCTCACATGATTGTGGACATTGAGAAGCCCCAGGATTTGCTGTCTGCAAACTGAAGACCCAGGAAAGCCTCTAGTGTGATTCCATTTGACTCCAAAGGCCAGAGAACAAGGGGAGCTGAAGGTGTAAATCCCAGTCAGAGGTCCAGAGAAGATGAGAGAAGCTGTCCCACGTCAAGTAGGCAGGCAGGAAGCCAAAAGAAGCAAATTCCTCCCCTCCGTTTTGTTTTCTTCAGGCCCTCAGGGGATTGGATGATGCCCATCCACATTGGGAGGGCAGTCCTCTTTATTGAGTGCACTGATTCCAATGGTAATTTCATCCAGAAACATCCTCCGGACTCTGCCAGGAACAATGTTTAATCAGGGCACCCTGTGGCCAGTCAAGTTGACACATAATTAACCATCACATCCAAGTAGCCATGTTTAGTTAGGCCATGTTTTCCAAACTATGCACCCCCTCTGCATCCTAATATTTCAAGCGTTGAGCCAAAGTATTGCTCAAACGATATCAACAAGTGCTAATACTGCTTTTTTCCCAAATCACAGTAAATAACCAAGTTTTAAAAAATTTCACATATGTGCCCTTTATAATTTTTAAAATGTCTTTGGTCCCTGTGACCAGTTGTCTAAACTAGAATTTAGTATAGGACACGGACTCTGCACTATTGATATAGTTATTTTAATTGACTGTCTCCTAAATAAGTTTGAAATTTACTGAAAAGACCACATGGTTAGTGGGAAAAGTGGGAAATTAGGCTGTTGACTATTGACATACACAAGGTCCTGAAAGCCTGGCTCAGTACAGTAGTGGTGTGCTAAGCACTGGGGAGACTTGGGTGGCTTTTGATCTGAGAAGCCCAATTATAGCTGTGCCATAGGGAGACTTCTTTGACCACAGGGACCAGGAAAGATAACAGCAGAACTTCTCAAAATGTGGTCCTCTATCAACTGGATCAGAACCCCCCAGGAACATTTTAAAGTACAGAGTGAACACCCAAGACCTCCAGTCAGAATTTCTGGGAGCGGGACCCAGGAATCTACATTTTAACAGTCTCCCAGATTTTAATGTACATTGAAATTTACGAATCAGCAGGTGGGAGATGGGAAAACCAGTTTGGTGGCTGCAGAGATTCTGCTAAAGAGAGGTGATGAGAGAATATACTAGAGGGATTTGATCTAGAATGAAACAAGTAATGACACGTGAAGGAAAAGCCAGCAATGGACGAGCAGCCAAGGGCTTCTGACCAGGGTGACTGAAGGATGGTGGGGCCTTTAGCCGAAACAAGGAGGGTAGGAGAACATGCTAGGAGGGTAGGAGAAACATATGAATTTGGTCAAAGGTAATATATACATTTGGGTTTGGCCACTGTAAAAGTGAGGTGCTGGCAGGACGTACTAGCAGGCACGTGGGATGCTCTGTCATTAGCAGATATCTGTGTGGCATCGTACATCTATGGTCGACTTGTACGCCTAGAAACCGAGAGACATAATGAGGCTCGGGCCATGGGGCCGGTCTTCTGGGAGTCTATTAGCTTTCTCTGCTTGTGTCCAGAGATGATACCCATTGCCCGACAGCGATCTGCAGATTAGTCCATTAGTCACACAAAAGTGATGAGAACTGGGGAGAGGAAGATAAACTACCTGAAAACCAACTCATGGTTCCCACCCCACTGGGGCTACCTGACAACAGCATTTTCCAAAAGGTACCACAGTATTATTACTCTTGAACTCTGGTTGGGATCTCTGTGCATGTCCTCATTGCAATAGTGCACCAGCAGTTCACTTTCAAAGGCGGCTTCAAAATCCTCACAGCTGTGTTTTAAACCCGGCCAATTAGATTTCACTGGAAAGTCAGTCAGGGCCAAAACCTGGGAGTAATTTCAAGGACACCTTTTAAGACCAAAAGGCAGCCTTTCAGAATTGACAGTTTCTGTAGATCCAAGTTACACAGAGCCTTTCATCTGCACATTAGCAGATGCAGGACTGGGGGGATGGACTGGAAGGACTTATCTGAAACTGGAATCATCAGGTTTCCTGAAACACACACATTTTCTTGTTTAGCTTGCCATCCACCAAGGGGGTCACCTGGGGAATATCACTGCCAGAAATACACCTAGAAGTTTTCAATTAAAATAAATTGCCTCAATCTTTGCAAATTATACAAGAACTGTCAGTGTCATACCAAGGCCACAAACTCACTCTCAGGCAAGCTCCAGGGAGACAAATTTCAGAAACCACAGATGGGGAATGAAATCCCTTCGATGCTCATAGCCTGCCCTCTGTGACCTTCTGAATGGAGTCACAGTGCCTGGTCCTCATAAGCCCCAGGAAGCCATCAGCAGAAGCTGTGGAAAATCCACCCAGATGATCAGTCCTCAGGCCTGCTTTAGTCTCTGGTTGCCCAAGGTCTTCCTGTCTGTCTCAGAGGACTCCTAAGGCCAGCTTAGGGATCGATGGCCTCACACATCCTTTTTCCAATCCAGCAAGCCTAACTCATCTCAAGGACAGTAAGCAACCCTCAAGTACCTCCCAGGTCCAAACCCTCCCTGGTCTCTGATCTTTATTGCCATCAGACTCTCCTGGGCACACAGAACAAGCAACACACATTTATGTTGCTTCCCACTCTAGATCATAAACTCACGTGTTGTGTTTTTCCTTTCTGGAATTCCCCTGCTAGCTCTACAGCCCCAAGAGAGGAAGTGTCCGGAGTTTGGATGAGTGACACTTGTATTGCTTACAGACTTTTCAAGATGTGAATATGTAAGATGATTCAGGACTATGCATGGTGACACCTGCCTATGTCACTATATTAGTCTGCTAGGGCTGCCATAATGAAGTACCACACACTGGGTGGCTTAAACAACAGTTTCTTTTTGTTTTTTGCTTTTTTTTTTTTTTTTTTTTTTTGAGACAGAGTCTTGTTCTGTCGCCCAGGCTGGAGTGCACTGGCGCGATTTAGGCTCACTGCAATCTCTGCCTCCCCGGTTCAAGCTATTCTCCTGCCTCAGCCTCCCAAGTAGCTGGGACCACAGGAGCACACCACCACACCCAGCTGATTTTTGTATTTTTAGTAGAGACAGGGTTTCACCATGTCGGCCAGGCTGGTCTCGATCTCCTGACCTTGTGATCCGCCCAACTCAGCTTCCCAAAGTGCTGGGATTACAGGTGTGAGCCACCGTGCCCGGCCAAACAACAGTTTTTTGTTTGTTTTTTTGTTTTGTTTTTAATACAATTCTAGAGGCTGGAAGTCCCGGATCAAGGTGTCAGCAGGGTTGGTTTCCTTCTGAGGCCTCTCTCCTTGGCTTATAGATGGCCACCTGCTTCTAGTATTAATATTTTCACATGCTCATACCTCTGTGAGTCTGTACCCTAATCTCTTTTTATAAGGACACCAGTTAGATTGGATTAAGGCCCATTCTAACAGCCTCATTTAACTTTGGTTACCTCCTTAAAGACCCTATCTCTGAATTCAGTCCCATTCTGACGTCCTGGAGATTAGGACTTCAAACATATGAATTTGTAGGGACACAGTTCAGCCCACGACAGCCACATAACATGCACCCAGTGGAAATCCAAGCCCTTCTGCGCCTCACCTCAGAGCCAGACTACCCACTGCAGTATTCCTCATGAGTTGGAGTGAGTTAGGGAAGACTGAAAGTTCAGTTAAGTCAGTTGCTTCTGGTTCACAGCTCTGGTAGAAAATTCACTGGGAGGAAGTGTTGGAAATTAATAGCTGGCAGGCTCCGGTCCTCACCTGTTTAGACCCCCATCTCCCTTGTCGATGGGCATCACCTAGCGCCTT
The DNA here is from genome assembly GCF_029289425.2 of Pan paniscus. Taxonomy (NCBI): domain Eukaryota; kingdom Metazoa; phylum Chordata; class Mammalia; order Primates; family Hominidae; genus Pan; species Pan paniscus. The sequence goes on along the minus strand of NC_073271.2, from coordinate 30,400,646 downwards.
TTACTGATCAGCTACCCTGGCTCAAAGCCATGACCCCCCAGCCTTCAGAGAAGAATCTCACAAAGGATTCACACACACCCCAGGTGACAGAAATTGCTGTGCCTGCAGTGCTCTAGCTATGTGCGGGACCCAAGCGCTCGGTCCAGGCCTGCTTGGAGCACGTGTGATCTCATCGGACAGAGGAGGCTGCGTGGAAGGCCCCATGTGGAGACGGGCCAAGGCACCGACCAGAGCCTGCTGGAGGCTGCATGCAGCTGTTTGAAGAGAATTGGTTTGATCCTCACAACGGAAGAGCCAAAAGAGTTCACGAAATCTACTCTAAAAGGGCAAAGATACCTACATCTGTGTTAAAGAGAAGCACTGCTATTTGTGAGAAAGCACTGCAAGATGGAACAAGGTGTGGTGCCATTTAGAGGAGGGTCAGACCCGAGGCCCGGGTGAGAAACGCTTGGGGGAAGGTGGCCGTTGAGCTGAGTCTGGAAGGCTGCGGGCAAGTGGGAGGGGATCCCAGAAGTGGGGGGCATAGCCTGTACAATGACCAGATTCCAGGCCTGTTCTGACCCAAGCAAAGGCGAGTTTTCCAATTGTATCCCCAGAGCTACACGCCCCAGAAAGAGCAGGAGCCGAAGGCAGTGCCTGTGGCCAAAATAGCGCCTGCAGACAGCGGGAGAGGCCAGCCTGTTCTCAGACTCAGCACCCCTTCTGTATCAGAACCAAAAACTGGCTCTCCACTGTCAGCATTATTGCTTTCCAGGAATCTCCTGTTTTGTAAAGTATTTTTGCCAAGATGTGATGTTTTGCAAGCCCTGCAGCCCATCTCCCTCCTCCTCTGTGAAACTGATGAAACCATTCATCTTCCAGCCCCAGGCAGCCTTACCCCACCCCAGCCTTACTCCCCAACTCACTCCAGAATCTGGCTAAGATCCAGCAGTCTCGGAGGCAGAAGACAAGCCCGTCTGTCTTAACCAGAACTGGCGACATGGAGGGGCTGTGGTATCCTCACTGCCTGGTGAAGACAACTGCCTGTTGGCAGACACTCCTAAGGGGCCTAAAAATCTCCAAGACAGCCCCTGCATTTGGCAAGAGACAGAGTCGGATCCTTTCTGAGTATATTTTGATATGAATTAAGGGCAAGGGGCCCTTTCTGAAATATTTGCTAGAGGGCTATATTTTAAACTCATTGCACTGCTCAGTGACTCCTGCCCCACATAAACTAATCAATACGGTAAATATTTATTCAAATTCCCATTTATGAGGCCAAAGGGAAAGTAGGTTGACCACAGAGGAAGTGCTTCATGCATGTTGATACCTGTACCCAGAAATCATTTATCCCAGCCTTGCAAGGAAACAGTAAATTTCACCAAGCCACTACCATGCATCAATCCAGGCAGAAACATCTTAAGGCTGGATGAGATGTTATTAATATCAATCAAGCTATGGGACACGCATTGTTCTAAAAATTGTACATGTATTAATGTACATAACCTGAAAGAGATTTCTATTTTACCACAAAAACATCAAAATCCTGCATTAAAAATGTAATACATTTTAAGAATATTTTAAAATTCAAAACCACACACCTGGGACTCTTTGTGTCAGCATCCTGGGTAGTACCTCATGGTAGTATCGCTCCACCATGAATACTGATAACAAACTGTACCTTTAATACCTTAAGACTTTAGGCCTAAGGACTAAACCCAGATTGTTCTATCTCAGCGTTCCTGGGAGCCCTGTGAAAGCTAAAAGTGAATTCGGGATTTAGTCTATATAGTGTAGAGAATTCCCAGCTGCTGTTTGAGCCCTTGCTGAGCAGCCATGCCAAGAAATTACCCCAGACCTTTCTGGTGACCTAGCCAGGGCCCAGGAGAGAGAGAGGGTGGACAGGTCACTTTGTCTCCACTCTAGTTTAGCCAGGACTAGGGTCATAACCTCCCCAGCAGCAAGCATGCAGCTTTGGGAGAAATAGAAAAGTAATCTAGTAAGAAAACACTGTAGGAGTTTAGAGGGCAAAATAGCTGCCACAAGACCTAAATGATGTCGGGATGTTTCTCAGAAAGTCTACTCTGTTCCCTACTTCTGGTGCAGTAGGAATGACATGTAAGATTGCAAAGTCATACCCCTGAGGGGATGAATGCCCTTAGCCCATGCCCTTGACAGGTGAATGCAAACTATTATGTAGTTGGACATGTTTACTTTATATGCATTTGTGTGTGAGTATGTGTCATGCCCATGGGGTTTCCTCCTCTGTGGACTAGGGAGTGTTGAAAGTTTCCCCTCTCTTCCACCCTTGAAGGAATATGTGACTCTAATAGTGAGGCTTTCAGTTATCCTGTCTAACCTTTGTCAGCGAAGGGAAAATAGAAACCTCCAATAGAGCCCCATAACCAGCCAATCTTTTCACCTTAGCCTAGGACAACACTAAGTATGAACAGCAACACAGGTTAGGCAGTTGCCACTTTTCAGAGAAGCTTGCAGGAGGGTGGAATCCGATCCAAAATGTTTGCTGGGGGAGAGGAGACACAGAATGCAAATATATGGAGACCATGAATTTATTCACATTACAACTCAGAGATTCAAAGAAACTATTCTTTATTGTCTCTATAGCTTCATCTGATATTTCTCATGAGACGCTAGCCTGCTGGGCAGTAGGAGCTACTAAGACTGGCCAACTGACAATAGTTCAGGGTTTTTCCAATTTAAACTGCCTCCTTTCAATTTAAACATTGAGTCTATTTATTCAAAGTTCACTTCCCTTTAGGGTAGCTCGTATTTTAATAGCCTGTATAGGACAGCTCAGATTTCCTCCTGTGGTTGCTTTGTTCCTTTCCAATATGGCAGCCAGTGTTGGAGGAAAGATGGAATTTTCATGATTTTGAGGAGGGAGGGAGTCATCTCTGAACCCCGCTACTGGAAAACTCCCCTAGCCAGATTTCCTTATCAACTTCTGCCTGACACTTTGAGGGCACCCAGGCACTTCTGTTGGTCCATTCCATACTGGCATTGAAGGCATCTAAAGAGACTAATCTCTGGTTTTCCCTCTGCCTGACCCATTAAATTGATGTGTATTGCCCAGGCTGGTGCAGGGACAGGCTATGAAACAGTTTCCTGCTAGAGTCCTAAACGGTGTTTCTCAGTTTATCCAACAGTCCCCCACCACCATCAACTCTGGGAGTGTGATCATGACAAGGGATATTAGGGCTGGGGCTTGGTCTCTCACCTCCCTTTTTACTGTCAGCCCTCTGCCAATCCTTCCATGCCCTATGGAAGTGGCCAAAAGCAGGGGTCCTCCAAGAGGTCTGAAGCCCCCCCACTTTTTTTTGAGACGGAGTCTTGCTCTGTCGTCCAGGCTGGAGTGCAATGGCGTGATCTCAGCTCACTGCAACCTCTGCCTTCAGGGTTCAAGTGCTTCTCCTGCCTCAGCCTCCCAAGTAGCTGGGATTACAGGCACCCGCCACCACGGCCGGCTAATTTTTTTTGTGTGTGTGTTTTTATTAGAGACGGGGTTTAGCCATGTTGGCCAGGCTGGTCTCGAACTCCTGACCTCAAGTGATCCGCCCACCTCAGCCTCCTAAAGTGCTAGGATTACAGGCGTGAGCCACCATGCTCGGCCTGAAGCCCGTTTTTATATACCTGTGAAGGCACGTCACTAGTCTTGATTTTTTGGCCTTCTCATGGCTATCTGGATGTTTCTGGTGGCCCCATGGGTTACAAGTTTGTGATCAAGATCCCTGATCCTGACCCAATTGTCTTCCTTTTTGTTTCTTCTTTGCACTCACAATTCCAGGTCCACATAGGGTGGCCTTCAAGCTCTTCTCATAGATCACAGCTTTCCCCTGCCCAGGAGCAACAAGCCTCAAAGCCTACTTGCCACAGGCTGAAGTCTGTCTCTTCCACAATTATGGAAAAATTTTAGAATATGAGTCTTCCAGTTCTGGGTTTTAAAATGTTAATAAATTGTGAAAATCCTCTTCCTCTCTAAAAAATCTGGATTTCAAGACTATTGTCTTCCTGCAAAATTCTATTTTCGATGTCATAAACTTCCTTTCTCTGTGCATCCTGACATAACAATTCCGATTATTTCCCAACCTCCCTGAGGGGCAACAGATGGCTCAAACTGCATAAGGAGAACTGGGGGGAAGTTCTGCCCACAAAAATGCCAAAGGGAAAAAGCACATGAGTAGTTTGCAAAAACAAAAAGCAAACAACCAAAAAAACAAAAAATCCTATCCCCATTTCATATACCTATTACTGAGACTCAGTCAAATGCCTGTCCTCACCCTTATTTGCTCCTGTTCTCAGAACTACATGAACACTTTAGTGGATGAGAATGGGTTCACCAGAGGCCCAAAGCCTGCCCCATCTGGTGTCTCCATGGAATGATTACTCATCTCTGCCTCTCCTACTTCTCAAACTGTCTAGTCAGACCCTACAACAGTCATATGACCCCACCACAACGAGAATCGGGTACTTATGACTATGACAGGAACTTGAGGGACAATATGATGATGTCTTTTCAATGTCAGAAATGACAAATGGGGCTTGACTTAACAGTTGTACAAAGTTACCAATTTATGGCTGATCTCTTTTGCCAAATGATGAAAAGGTGTTCAGACAAACTGCCACAACTGTCTTAAAGACTCTGCAAAGGAGAGAACACAGGCCGGGTGTGGTGGCTCATGCCTGTAATCCCAGCACTTTGGGAGGCCAAAGTGGGTGGATCCCCTAAGGTCAGGAGTTCGAGACCAGCCTGACCAACATGGTGAAACCCCGTCTCTACTAAAAATACAAAAATTAGCTGGCCATGGTGGCGGGCACCTGTAATCCCAGCTACTCGGGAGGCTGAGGCAGGAAAATTGCTTGAACCCAGGAGGCAGAGGTTGCAGTGAGCCAAGATCACGTCATTGCACTCCAGCCTAGGTAACAAGAGCGAAACTGTCTCAAAAAAATAAAATTAAATTAAAAAAGGAACACAACTGTGTGGATTTCTCAATGCCCTTTGTATGGACGATGCAGTCACGAAAATTCAGGCAAAACCAAAGAGAACAGAGCACAAGTACAATGCACTTGGATCTTTTTCATTCACCAACTTCTCTAGGAGCCACTTCAAAGAGACAGAACTATTGTTATTTCTTATGTTGTCCTGTATGCCTGCGGCAACTTAGTTTTCAAAGGACTATCACACCTACTAGCTCCTTTTATCCTCTCAACGCCCCATGAGGTGGGTACAACAAGTGCAGTCATCTCCTTTGACAGATGTGTCAGCCTCTAGGGCACACCAAGGTGGTGTGAGATGCTCCAAGGAAACCCAGGTGACTCCCAAAGAGAGTTCTTTACACTGTGTCGCAAAGAGGCAATTGGACCTAAGTCTTCATAGAAAGATGGAAAGTTGAGTGATATTGCTGAATGGTTTAGAGTGAGACAACAGGTGTCTGTATATTTGTGCTGGACCTAGGTTCTCATCCTGCTTCGGCCACTCGATGGCCATGCAAGTTTCAGAAAGTCATTGAACCTCTTCAGCCTTAGTTTCCTTGACCAAAAAATAGGAATAAAAATAATATCTGCCCTACTCTCCACACAGGATGGCCAAATGCATCAAAATTAAGCACCTGTGGGTGCTGTATTTATGGAGGAATTTTTGGACACAATCAACCTTCAGAGGTGGGGCTATGACTACTTAATACTGATAACTACAACAGGCCCAGGCTTCTGTCTTTTCTAGTCAACATTTTATATATCAATCCTGGCTTTCTGCTTCCTTAACTCAGGAAAGAAAGAGGAAAAACGTGTGTAATCGATACAAATTAGTCCTTTTATTCTTGCTTACAGATGACTGGAGGAAGAACGTAGCATAAATATGGTGAAGGATGCGGCTATTTGGGTCCTTGGTCTGTATATTAGAAGAGCACTTTACAAGCACTTTTACATACTTTTCTGTCAACCAAGTCAGTAAGCAGGACAAATAGCACCACCTGGATACAAAGACTGAAGAATGGAGCTGAGGACTAGTGTGACCTGACCACAGGGCATTGAACTCAAGTCTCCCAAGAATTCCCTAGTCTCTCCTCCTCCCCCTGTGCTAGGTTTGGGGTTGAAACTTGAGCACTTGAGACAAAATATTTGAGCAACTTGAATGAATGCATTCTTTCTGAAATTCAGCCATAGTCACCATCACTGTTCCTTAAGCACCTGGTATTTATGGAGCTTCATGTCGATTTACAAATATATGCTCGTCTCCTGTTAGTGGCTCAGCATTGTGCTGGGGCCCAAAAGCGATGTTGAAGTACAGTGATTGGTGGCTTCCCATGGTTTATAAGTGTATTTGCAGAAACCCCCCAAATATATGAAATAGTAATAAATGGTTTGGGCCAGAACTGAAACCAGCACAGGGCATGTCACCCACTATAAGGAACGTAATGAAATAATGAGAGATTGGATCAATCATTTAAAATGAATTAATGGGAAACATACTATGAAGGGCTAGGTTCTGTGGTTCATGATATAAACAATAAAGGGGTTTGGATGGAAAACAGACCAATTAAAGTGACTACCGTTAGAGGAAGTGTCATGGAAAAGGAGAGACTTAACTGGATATTAATAGATCAGTAAAAATATTATGTCAAGGAAAAAGGTGAAGCTATGCTTGATAGGAGGAAAAAAAGAACAAAATCCCAGAGACAGGATATGTATAAGGCATGCATAGTACAGCAGTGTGCCGGTAAAGGTTCAGCAACCCTCTCTTGGTGGGTGAGGGACTTGATTAGTAGCATTTGCCAATTTCCAAGGCATAAACACTCCCAATATGGCTAATCTCAAGTGACCAGCATGACATCACGGAATGGGTAGTTGGAAGGGATGGGCATTAGCAAACCATCATAGAGTATTTCCACCATTAAGATACAACAGCCGTGCATGATCTCAGGAGCACAGATAATGGTAAAACTATTTGGAAGCTATGAGTTTTAAGCATTTATTAACTTTTTAAACCTAATTTATTTAATTGTAACTTTATATCATGTACTGTATAATGACAACTGTGTTTACCAACTGGCTCACAAGCTTCCTGAAAATTTTAGCACAGGCTCTTGAGAGCCTGTATGAGAGAGAGTTCCTGCACATGATTATGGCCCAGATTCAAAACAGGAAAACCGTCCCACGGGAATGATTCATGCAGGAGGTTTGAGGGAAATAACATTCACTTCATAGAGCCAGATCATAAAGACCAAGAAAGACAAGGAACCTGGTGCAGAGGGAATGTAGTAGGATTGAGAGCCCCCAAGCATGGAGCTGCCATGATGTTTCAGGAAGCTGGAGGGGGGTGCACAGGACAGACTGGGGAAGGAGTGTGCACTCAAAGGCGGGGCAGGAAGAGGAGCTTAAAATTGGGGTGACAGATTGGGTGGAGATGGGGAGACTAACATGAGGGATATCTTTAAGTAAACCCAGCACAATATGGCACCCAGCTTTGGGAATTCAGAGAAGGGCCCATTAAAGGTGCAGGAGGTAAGTCTGGTTGGCTGAGAGGGGAGTTGCTGCTGAGAGAAGGAGCTGACCTGAACATCCTGGGAAGGAAGATGAGTTCTCGAATCTGCTGCATGGGAGGCAATGGCCAGGGAGATGCAGCAGGGGAAAGGTCTACAGCAGTGACACTGTGGACAACTGTCAGGAGATACAAGGTTGGAGCCTGTGGGAGAGGAATGTGATTGGAAATGTCCATTTTGGGGTTTCAGTCCAGAGCTGGCAGAAGCCTTGAGATGCATGAGCTCTCTGGAGAAAGACACACAGAAAAGAAGGCTTAAGCTTGGCACACACTGGCATCTGAAGGCGGGAGGAGGAAGAAGAGCCACAAATGTTTCCAGATAAGAAGTCCCCAGAGGGTAGAAGAACAAAAGAAAAGGTCTCAGAGACCAAGATGGGGCCATTTCCCAAAGGGAAGTGTATGTCCAATGCATTAGGGTTGTTGGCTAAGCTAAAATAGGGAAAAATAAGTTCTCCTCTCTCAGACAGGGATGTTAGCTAGGCTAAAACAGAGAAAAATAAGTCATTTCTCAGAAAGAAAGAGTAATGGAATTTACAGCGGTGTGCTGGTAAACGTTCAGCAACCCTGTCTTGGTGGGTGAGGAACTTGATTAGTAGCATTTGCCAATTTCCAAGGCATAAACACTCCCAATATGGAGAGTTGCTGCCAAGAGAAGGAGCTGACCTGAACATCAGAGAAAAAGTAATGGAATTTAATTCCACCTCATGAAGAGAAACCAAGTCCACTACTTGGGGCAGAAGCTGTTCTTCTGGCCTGGGTTACCTGGAAGGTGCCTCAATGTTGTACTTCACTGTGCTATGGAGGCACAGGCTCTTTGTTCCAAGGAGGGGCACCCAGTCAGTAAAAATGTGTGGTGGGAAATCTCGCCGCACTAAACATGTTCCAGAAACTTCTCAATAGTCAACAATTTAAAAGCTTGAGATCATAGAAGTTAAAACTCTAATAAGCAACTAAAAGGAGAGTACAATATATGCAGCCTTAGAGATATTTTTTCTACCCTAGGAATATAAAATTGCAATTTGTGAAATAATCTGGTAGCTACCTTGATTGCAGTTGTTTCCTTTTAGAAAATTCTCCGTGAAACCTAAAAACACAAGTCTCGTTCCTTTAGAGGAAATCTTTTTTAAATGTCCAAAAATAATAAAGTATGAATACAGCAGTCCTCTTGAAGGAATGTGCTGTATACATCCATTGTCCGTTACAAACACCAGAGGTACCACATGAGGTCTTTAGGGATTACTATATAAATAATGAACACTCTTAAAAATGCAAAATCCAGTTCAATAGCGCTTTCATTGCTCTTATTTTGGATTATGTCTATTGAGAGAGAAAGCAGATTTCAAGCCAAATGGAGAGAAAGATAATACCCCATATATTGTGTTTAATTTAACATATTTAACAGAAATAACAAAGACAAGGCTTACTCTACAGCTTAGCTTTTTCAGATTTAGTAATTCCAGTAATGCTTTTGCTTCATGAAGTGCTGAAAATAAAGCAAGAATATTTACATTCTTGTTTTATTTTATACAATGCTTCTCATCATTTCCCTGTTTGTGTAGTCTTATGTATGTTCTTTCTTTTGTTCCTAACCCTTTATAAGGACAACCCAAAAAAACCCTATGTTTTTTTCATTTTTGTTCTTGAATGATAGAATGTTTCTTAACTCTTTATGATATATATTAAAACCACCCACATATTGCTGCACCAGGCTTTAATTAGGGAAGATTTTTTTCCCTGATTGCATCTCCTTAGCTACATGGATTGTGCTACAATCAGGAGAACAACAGGGGAAATGAATAAAAATGACAAAATTGTTTGTTGACAGGGCTTTGGGGAAGAAGACACACTCAACTTTGCCGGTGGCACCATAAATTGAAAAAAGAAATCATTTCAAGAGCAATTTTGCAATATGTGACAAGTCATAAAAATTATCCTACTCTTTGACCCAGTAGGGCTCTTGGAGAAACATGTCCCAAGGAATAATTCCAAGGAAACAAAAATATTTGTAAAAAGATGTGTTGAGCCCTCCCATATAGTAAAATGAATAATTAGAAACAGCCCAGGTACCCAACTGTGAGGAAATGGCTTAGGCAGACTGTACTCTATTAATATAATGGAATATTAAGTGGTCACTAGGAATGACAATTATAGAGATGATTATGCAATCTGAGGAGTATCATGCAAAATCATTTTAAATGGCAAGAGGAGAAAACATAGCAATGCACAGAGTGAAAGACAACATTTCCTGCCTTCATAGGAGGGTGTGTGATGTAAAGAACTGGGGATGTAGCAGTTCAGTTACTGGAATTCCTCAGCTTTTATTTCACTTGCCTTTTAGATGGGCCTGTTTGACCTTCATTGCTTAGTTTATAAATCCTACTATTCTCAACTTGTAGGCTGCACACTCTCCTGAGAAGGGAGAGGCAATGCTAGAAGGTGGAGGCATGCATAATTTAAAAACAATGTAGTGTTTCGCCCAATTGTTTGTGTGTGTGTGTGTGTGTGTGTGTGTGTGTGTGATTATGTATAGTTGAATTTGAAGCTCAAATAATATTTTTAAAGAATGTGAGCTTTGTATGTTTATCAAAAGCGAGGCTTTAAAAGGTTGAGAAAAAGTTCCCTCTTTTAACTTGTCCTAGGTACTTATGAAACTATTTAGTGCCATGTAAATTGGATCTGCAGATATTCCATTGAAATTGCCCATATTGAAGCAGTCTAGCCTGCCACAATTATCTTGAGGTGCAAGGAACACAAAAAAGAATTGCCTATCTAACAATTTGCTAAGGAAGAGGGTTTACATGAGATAAACAGGCTGCTGGTCTGTCTCGCCGAGATGGCAATATGGTCATACAGTCAAAGACAAATTTTTAAAGGGAATTTTAAAATGTTACTAAGGGCAGCGGACTAAATGGAGGACCAAATATTCTCTGAGTGTATGACTAAAAAGTCTCATTATTTTGTTACCTACTTAGATGGAACTTCTGCCATATCTGTGTACAATGAGCCCTCCCTACATCCAGGCTCTGGGACTCAGCCCACCACCTCCTCTGAGTCCTGCTTCATCAGGGTTCCATCTGTCGCTAGCTCCTCCACTGCCATCTCCAGTGGCTTCTTACTCCGTTGTCCTTAATCTAAATGAAACTTACACTGGATCTTTCCTTTTCCCTTCGGACAGTGGTGTGCCAGTAAATGTTTAACAACCAGCTCTCTGGAAAGAAGAGCTCTGACTTACAGCCTTTGCCAATTGCCGTGGTTTAAATACTCCTATCATGGTTGAGTTCAAGCTACCAACATGACATCACCGAATACAGAGGAGAAGAGGTGCGTAATCAACAGCACAAGCATCATGTAGTATTTACACACAGGGACAATAAAGTATAGATAATAGTAAAATGAAATAAAATCATTAGAAAATGAGGAGTTTTGAATATTTATTATCATTGTTTTTAATAAAATGTATTTAATTGTAAGCTTATAAAATTTAATTTTAATCTAATCAAAATTTAATTGTAACGAATTACAAAATTGTATTTAATAATAGCTCATGAAATTCCTGAAAAGTTAATAATCAGCTCTTGAAAGCCGGCCCTAGCACATAGCTCTAACACACCAGTGCATCTCTCCATCAAAATTTGGATCATAAAACTATTGTGTCACAGGATTTCATGGTCATTTGACACTGCCCTCCTTGAAGTGTTCTCCTCCTATGGTTTAGGGTAGCATGCTGTGGTGGTTTTCCTTTGACACTTCCAGCAAGTCTTCTTCATCTCCTGCCTTGGTTCCATCTCTCTCCTTTAACCCCCTTTGCGTATTTGTGTGCACCCAATTTTCATTCTTTTGATTTGCTGAGCCAGGGTCTCACTCTGTCACACAGGCTGGAGCGTGGTGCCATCACAGCTCACTGCAACCTCCAACTCCTAGGCTCAAACAACCCTCCTGCCTCAGTCTCCTGCATATTCTCATTCTCCACCTGGGTCTCTTCCCTGAGTGATCTCATTCACATCTACCAACAACATATTAACGACTCCAACATGATTCTGGCATCTGCAGCCAAAAACCTGACTTGTCTCCAGGTGCAAAATGGCCCATGGGCGTCACCTCCTGGATCTTTATTTTTATGCTTTCTTTCATACCTCTTTACCCAAACTTGATATTTCTCCTGCATTCCTTATCTAGGTCAAAGAACATTTCCACTCATTCATTAATTCAGTCGTAAATACTGATTGCATATTTAATATCAGCTAGGTACAGTTTTAGCCATGTATTCATGAAATACAATAGAGAGAAAAGTCACCAAAGGCCTCAAGAAGACAGTTAACAAAACAAACAAGCAAACAAAGACCAGATATATCTTATAATGTCAATGACAATAAACATGGTGAAAGGCAAGGCATTTTAAAGTCATCCTTGGTTCCTTTCTCCTTTACTCCCTACATCTGCATGGATACTAAGACCTATGCCTTGACTGGCTCAATATCCCTTGAATGGAGGCTTTCCTGCCTCTCCAAATTGGCATTGCCTTAAGTTGGGCATTAGCACCTGTGACTTCCCACCCCTGACCTGGCCTTCCTGTTACAGGTTCTTGCCTGATCCGTCCTCCGTATTTTCTCTGGTGCTTTTCAAAATTATCCCCTCCGCTTGTTAAATACCTCATGGGGTCCTTTAAGCACTGTAGGATAAATTCCTTGACATACTATGACAAGGAAACTAATTTCCCTAGTTATTTACCGTGTGTGAAGTGCTCAGTGAACATGTATTGTACACACACAGGCACATGTGCACACAGTGCACAGTTTATTTACATGTATACATATATACCATATAGTTACACATATATACTATATATGTGACTATTTGGAATATAGATATAAATATATACTATATGTGACTATATGGAATACAGACATAAATAAATCCCTTATAGTAGAATAGACGTATGTATTCCATATAGTCAGAGAAAGGATGCCATTATCCTTCTGACAGCTTGGTGAATCCACATCATTTTTCACTTTGTACAGGAGCTAGACCTTTTCATAATCTGGCCCAACCTTTCTCCCTGAAGTTTCCTCTCCTGCCCCACCCCTGGCTCACCTAAAATCCCGTCTCAGTGACCTACTTTTCCATCTGACGTCATTTTCACACCTTTGAGCCTTTGCTCACGTTGTCTCTTCTTCCAGGGATGCGTTTGCTTCACTTTCTCTGCCCGGCGAGACTCAACCATCCAGACGCCTCTTCTTAGGGAAGGCTTCTTCCCTCCAGCCCACACCACCATCCTTTTGCCCCAGGAAATCTCCCCCTCCTTGCCACTGCCACAACCCTTTGCTCATAACACCTTTTTGTTGAGCACCTACAATGTGCTAGGCACTATTCCACTATTCCAGAGACTGGGAATGAGTGATGAATAAAGCTAAGTCCCTGCCCTTGTGAAGTTGGTATTCTACTGGAAAGAAATGGAATAGAAACACCATAATTTCAAATAGCAACACATACTGAAACAAAAATAAAATAAAGCAATAGGTAATGAGATGGAGGGGGGTGAGTCCAGGTGTATCAGTCTGCTCAAGCTTCTGTAACAAAATACCACAGACCAGGTGGCCTAAACAGTAGAAATGTATTGTCTCACACTTCTGGAGTCTGGAAATCAAGATCAAGGTGTTGCCAGGGTTGGTCTCTTCCGAGGTCTCTTTCCTTGGTTTGCAGATGGCCGCCTTCTCACTATGTCCTCACATGGTCTTTTTCCTCTGTGTGTTCACACCCCTGCTGTCTCTTCATGTGTTCAAATTTCCTCTTCTTGTAAGGATACCAGTCAGATGGGATAAGGGCCCACCCCAACCATCTCATTTTAACTTAATTGCCTTATTCAAGGCTCTATCTCCAAATATAGTTACAGTCTCAGGTGCTGTGGATTGAGGCTTCAACATATAAATTTGAGGGGGACCCACAATTCAGCTCCTAACAGCCAGGAAACTGCCCTTCCTCCCCAGGTGGGGACAATCACAGCACATTATCAAAAGGTAGCATAGCCATCTGTGTCCACACTCATCTCCCACATGAGTCACTGTGCAGTGAGTGTAAGGATCATGTCTTACTTCTCGTTGCCCTATATCACCTAGCATATATGCAATAAGTGTTTATTGAATAAATGCATAAACCAATTGGCTTTTAGAGACAATTTGTTTTGGGCTCAGAATCCAATCAGTTGTCCATATTTCAAATTCAAAAAAAAAAATCATCTGATAGCTTAGTAGAAAATCCTAGTGACACAATAGTGTGCCTAATTTTAAAGCTATTCATATCCAAGCCACCTGAATGGCTCACACTTTTCCCATTCGTTTTTCCGGTGGGCATTGTACCACATCCAGCCATCTGACAAGGAGAGTAAATTGCATCTGATTTTCCAGTTTTGAAAGCTTGAGGATTATTTCTGGCTTGGAAGCAGTTCAATCCCAGGAATATCGATGCCAGCATCTGTACTAAAGTTAATTTGTTTCTCCATCTGTGCCATTTGTGAATCTACCCATTTGAACTCTCGGGAAAGGGAGGTAGCTGGGTGAACCCTACAGTTAGAGAAGACAGTAAGCAGGTGGCTTCCTCTCAGGGAACGCACAGAGCAGCACCAGAGGGAGAAACACAACTGTGAGACATCAAATCGTTCTTGACACTCTCACAGAATACATGCAGCAGATGGACAGGGAAAGGGATTGAGAATTTTCATCCTCCTACCTTGAAAGTAGAGTAGTGACTTAGACAAATCACAAGCACGATCACATTTCACATTATATGTGGCTCCGTAATTAACATTACTTTTGTTTCAGTGGGAAAATAGCACATATTCTTTTATCACTAGTACAAGAAGAAATATTATTTTAGGTTCTAGTTCTGTGTTCTCAATTCCAGTATCCTTACCCTTTATAGATTTGCTCTCAGTGAATTCAGATTTGTGTGTGCGTGCACGCATATATTTTATTACTTAAACAGCCTACCATTTTGTCCAAAACATTTTAAGCAACTTATAAAACCACTTAAAATATAATAAGATTGTATGACTTAAAATTGGATAAAATTTTTGCATATGGCCTTTACTTGAAATGAGATAGACTTTTTGTACTAGATCTTTCTCACTGAGATTTGCTAAAACATAATTAAATCCTTCTGTATACGTATTTGATGCTCCAAAGAAAATAATGCTGCTAACAGAAGGCCAGCATAGTATCTCTGGGAATAGGGAAGATTATGGTCCATGTTTCAGGCACATTTTTGCACAACAAATGAAAGGGAATTGTCTTGTGTGAGGAACAGTCATGAAGTTCTAAATGCTTTAGTTTCTCAACCTTGGTGTCAAGACCTCTCAAATCATGCACATGTACAGTCCAGCATGTCTCCAATTACTGTTATGATGGGCAGGGAGGGAGGTGGGGTGGAAGACTGAGAGGTTAGAACATTCTCTAAAAGGAAAGCTACTCCAGTTTTATTTCATATTGGACTGTTAGGGAGTTGTGGGAAGTGGGGAGTAGTTGGAAAAGAAGAGAAACAATAGGGGATTTCACAACAATGAAACACTGAACCATAACACCAAACACTGAGGACCATGGACGGTAGACTGGTGGCAGGATATGACGTAGGAGTTAAGCACACAGGTCTGGTTTCAAAGTGGCCAGGTTCTAGCATCAGCTCTGCTGTTTGCTAGCTGTGTGACCTTGCCAAAAGTCACACACTTAACCTCTTTGGATCCAACTATACAAGGTGTTTCTTATTCTTCACTTCCTTTTTGAAGTGAGTCAGGCTAGAAGAGCTCTTGAGAATATTCTTGTCTTCTTCTGTTCAGTGTTGCTATAAAGGAATTCCTGAGATTGGGTAAATTATAAAGAAAGGTTTATTTAGCTCATGGTTCTGCAGGCTATACAAGAAGCATGGCACCAGCATCTGCTCTACTTCTGGCAAGGGCCTCAGGCTGTTTCCACTCATAGCAGAAGGCAAAGTGGAGCTTGTTGTGCAGAGATCACATGGCCAGATGGCAAGCAAGGGGGAAGGTGCCAGGCATGTTTCAATAGCCAGCTCTTGAGGGAACTAACAGAGAAAGAACTCACTTACCCCCAAGGGAGGGTATTAACCTGTTCACAAGGGATCCACCTCCATGACCCAAACACCTCCCATTAGGATCCACCTCCAACACTGGGGGTCAAATTTTAACATCAGGTTTGAAGGGGACTAGTATCCACACCATAGCAATTCCCTTTCAGTTTTCAGCAGCATAACATAACAAAAAGGTGCTCAAGAAGCTAGTGGAGATGTGCTGCCCTCCTGGGAGCTGGCTGGGGAAAAGTTTATTCTGTTTACTTCTGTTTATCCTGTTATTCAGTGTGGGCCCTGGGGGCATTAAGCCAAGGCCTGGGCCTCCAGGGGCCTATCTAGATTCTCCATTAGCTTGTCAAGCTTTGCCCTGAATAGCTCATTACTAAAAATGTTGACCAAAAAAAGACTTTGTGCATCTTTTTGGAATACCTGGTTCTCTCCCTTTAGTGTTTTACAAACTGTCTTAGTCCTTTTGGGTTACTATAACAAAGTGTCATGGACTGGGTAGCTTATGAACAACAGACATTTATTTTGCACAGTTCTGGAGGCTGGAAGTCTAAGATTGGTGTGACAGTCTGGTCTCGTCCTAGGGAGGGCTGTCTTCCAGGCTGCAAACCGCCAACCCCTCCTTGTGTCCTCACATGGAGGAAGGAGAAAGAGCACCCTCCAGAGTCTCTTCTCATAAGGGCACTAATTCCATTCACGAGGGTGCACCTTCATGACCTAATCACCCCCAACAAAAGCCCCACCTCCAAAGACCATTACACTGAGAGTTAGGGCTTCAACACAAACATTTGGGGAGATACAAACATTCAGTCTATAGCACAAACCACCATCCTAAATTTGTGGCATCGTATTTGCTCTTGGGAAAAGCAGACAGATATGGCCCTAAAGTGTGAACTCTTTGAATCCCTTTAGAATAAGCCAGCAGCCATGAAGCAAAAGGCCCTCATCAATCTTTATATTTTTCTTTCTAATTTTCTATAAACTATTGTTTTCAAACCCATTATTAAAAGTTTCCTTCACATACGAGCTCTCTAGGCCCACATGAAAACCTGAAAACAAGTCAATTAAACAATTGCAGCTAGGAACAAGTAAGCACATTTTATTTTACCTCCTGGAAAAGGAGCCCAGCCCAAAGGAGCTCAGCTCCAGCAGTCAGCTGGAGACAGAGAAGGACTTCCTACCAGTAGCTGCTGAGTATCCATGGAGTTCCCCCATGACACTCAACCTGGGGGCTCCAGAAATCTGGAGAGGACAGGAAATGAGAGCAGACCCGCATCTCCTTGGAGGGTGTGGTTGGGGGTTTCCCCAGCAGGATGCCTGGAACCACGAATGCATAGACCTTAATGGATTAACAAGAGGACTTCCAGCAGGACCCAGAAGAGGACCTAGCTAGGTGGCCAACACCCACATTTCTGTGGATTCCCTCTCCACTCAGCCCTTTTCTCAGCTCTCTGAAATTTGTGGTTATGGATGCAAAGATCATTCTGAGAAAGGTACCTCTCTCCCCACCTGCCGCCAGTCCATGACCTTAATATGGTTAGACTCACCAGACTTTGGATAAGTCCTTTGGATTTTCCAAGATATGGATTTTCACTTTATTTCACAATGCTTTGAGCAGTTCTTGAGTTTTTTCAGATATTTATTTTTCTCCTTATCTAGAGTGGACATGGGTGAGGCTCAGTGGGTTTTTCCTGGGGGCAGTGATCATCAACTCCTTGAAAGCAGTAACCATTCCATTTTTAAATTTATGGATTCAACCAATATTTATTGAGGATGTACCAGGCACTGATCCAGTTGCTGAATTTCTAGTTCTGAGCAAAACAGATAGGGCCTCGACCTTTAAGGAACTTAGAGTCTGATGGAAGGGACAGGTGTTAAATTCACAATTACAACAATAAATATAAAAGTACACACCGTGATTGTACAGGAGACTGACAGACCAACAACTGGGCAGGAGTAGAGGGTTTGTGTGTGGGAAAGAAGAACCATGGAGGTTGGAAAAGAAGCACAGGGTGCTATGAAAGAGTATAACAGAGGCCTCAGTTAGGTTAGGAGGGGATCAGGAAAGGCCTCACAGAGGAAATAGCCTGAAAGATGAAGGAGCCTTAGCCAGGGAATGATTTGGGGACTGGTGGGGTCTGACTGAGCCCAGTAAGAAGTGGAGACAAGGGCATGCAAGGAGCTGGAAGGTAAAGAGGGGTAGATCCACAGGGTCTTCAGGAAGTGTGAACACTTCCATTTTAAGCCAAGTGCAGTGGGAATCCATTGATGGGTTTGGGGCAAGGTTGTAGGCTGATTTGGTTTCTACTTAGAGGAGATCACTCTAGCTGCAGAAGTGGAGGCCACAAATGGATGTGAGAAGACAGGTAGGAGGCTAATGGGGAGTGGGAGACTCTAGGTGAGAACTGTTGGTGCTGGACCTGGCAGGGCAGTTGAGATGGAGAGAAGTAGACAGATTGCAGACATACTGAGA
Source organism: Pan paniscus (assembly GCF_029289425.2). Lineage (NCBI taxonomy): Eukaryota > Metazoa > Chordata > Mammalia > Primates > Hominidae > Pan > Pan paniscus. Next base: position 30,382,557 of record NC_073271.2, on the reverse strand, counting down.
AGGAGGAGCAGGCTCTGGTTGTAGTGCAGGAGATATTACTGCAGGAGCAACTAAAATAGGTGGACAGTGATTTTGTTTTTGTAAGGGGAATACACTGGAGGGTCAGGTTTGAGGGGAAGGTCAGGAGATCCACTTTGGAAGTGTTAATGTTGAGGAGTTTGGGAGAGCAGCAAACAGAGCTGGCAAGGAGGCAGTTAAATATTAATGTCCTGGAGCCCAGAGGAGAGTCAAGGCTGCCTTCTCCGTGATGCCTGGCAGGGCTCTGCATCCACTAGACAGGCCCAATGCATGGCTGTTGACCTAAAGCAATCATGACCCTAAATGCTCACCTTAATCTGCCACTTACCCTGGGGCTCCCAGGAACCCTCGTCTCGGGAAGACTTAACAGTCACTGTCGCCACATTTTGGAAATGTTAAAGTCCAATCACAAACACTCCAGAAAATTGCCTAGAGGGAACCAAAAGAGTTAAATGCATAGTAAGTATTAAAATTACTCTATTTATCCTTAAGCTTCCTCTCATCTTAAAGTTTGTATACTCAAGTCCCAATATAATAAAATCTGGATTAAGCTGTTGTAGAGCTTAATGGAGCCAAGTGCCTATGCCAAGTCTCAGTTAATACATTTTAAATGAAAACACACCAGCAAGATCTAGAACAAGGGTCAGGAATCATAAAATAAATACCACAAAAATAATTCTCCATTGTGAAATGACGGGTGTCATGCCCCTGGGAGTCTAAAATCTCTTCTGAATTAAACAATCTTTTCACTTGGAGACAATTAGCAAACTGTTGGCAGGCTCTGCTCTTACCTTGCGCGAGGGAAAGAGAAAGAAATTCAGAAAGTGAAGCCAGAAACTTGTCTACCTCTGTTTCCAAGCTTGGCTCTAAACACTGTCAAAATGTTATTGCTCTGGTTCGAGGAAAGAGACTGACAGACCAACAACTGGGCAGGAGTAGAGGTTAGTGCCTGGGAGAGAAGAGCCAAGTTGTGCAAACATTTAGAGCCTTCTAGAAGCTGAATGAACTTCTATCTCTGGGGATACCTTTGTTTTCTGGGGGTCACGGGTGGTGTAGTAAACTAATACTGTTTCCCATCCATCCCTCTAACACCAGTCTCATCTTGAATCCTGCCACAGAACCTCGTGCTCCTCTTAGGGAAGTAACTGAACTACATTCTTCGCTCTGGTGACAGTGAAGGATGGGTCTCATCACCTGTGGGGGCTTGTTTTGCCAGTGCCTGCAGTCTTTTTCAAACCTCTACAGGCACTTTGTGTTCCTAGCTAATACTGGAGCAGTGCCCACTCCTGAAATGCTGAGCCATAGGCCTTCTTTTCAGCTGCAGAGAGCTCTGTGCCCCCACAGAGAATGCCCTTCAGTCAGGCAAAGGCAGGGGCGAGACGCCATGTTTAAATTCAGACCTGCCTCAGAGTCTGTCCTCCTTGGGAGGCCTTGAGATCTGCATGTTTCTCAAAGGGACACATCCCAGCAGGAGGATTTCCTGTTGGTGCCACTATACTGGGTCTCGCTGAGTTTTAGCCTCTATGCTCAGCCTGTCATGCCAGTGCCCGCACATGGTGACTAAAATGCCCCTTTCACATTTCCAAACACTCCCCTAGAAGAGGTGGTACCTGGTAATAACCACTATCAGGGGAAACCCCAGAACAGAAGGAGTCAGGGACCCAGGGCTGTGTCTTTCTTCTACCTCAGTCACACCCAGGTCTGGGACAATCAACAGGAACCAATGCACCACTGTGTTACCAGCCTCTAAGCTGCCTCCTGCAAGCCTCTAAGCTGCCTGCCTCCCATGTCGCCCACCCTACCCAGCTCAGTCTCAGGTGGGCTGAGAGGGGCCAGCCGTGTTGCCATCTTCCCCACCTCTCATGGCTTCAGTGACAGCACCTGTCGTGGCTTCTTCTCCTCACATGATAATCGGAGACACCTCTTCCTTTACAGTAGGACCCAGAAAGAGCCATTATTAACAAATGCCCCAATGGGCTTTTACATTTCTTGAGTGTGAGGATATGAGGGTGAATGAACAGTTTAATTATGTGAGCAGGGGGCTAGGAGTGGGTGCTGACATGACTGGTAGCTCCGTTGTTCTCAACAGACATATTGCTGCCACCTGACCAAAGCTACAGTAAACACAGCCACACATCTGAACTGAATTTTGACAAGACCCTGTTTCCAGACTCTTCTTTGTCAAAAGCAGCTGTATCTACCACAAAATGGAGGGTTTGTCCTTGAAAAACTTAATAATGTCGAAGAGACAAGGGATGGCCAGCTTGTGAATGGTATAAACACAGTGTCTCAAAACCACAGGTGATCCCAGGTGGTCAAGATGAAGGAAGAAAGAGGTCACTTTTCTGAGGGTTCACGCAACTAAGCATGTGTGAAATTCAGAGTTAACTGACAGGAGCACATGAGTGGCCCAGCATGGGTGATTCCCAACCTCACAGTGGGGCAAATGGACCATAGCAAAGGTCTCCAGGCCAAAACATGAGTATCGTTTACCCTAATTAAATCTACTCTGCAGGGGGCCTGAGGCATGGCTATCATGCCTTGTGAGAACCTTTGGACAGCCAAGCAACTTGTAGCCACTATGTCTGGCTCAGAGAAAATAAACAGCAATCAACATCTTGGCCTAGATTATAAATTTAAATTTTTAGGGAAGTTATTTTCCAAGGTTGGATCAGTGTTTCACTTCATTATTACATATATATATATATATATATATAAAATCTTCATGCACATTGCTACTACTGGCTTCTGGCCAGGTCTACTCTGCCAAGAGTAGAAAAACTATGAGAAAAGCTTTTTTTTAACATTTCTAAACTGACTAGAAACAGAAGGTGCAAGGAATCTAGACAGTGGTTGGCAAGAGGAGAAAAAAAGGGGAGATGTATGATTTGGAGGCCAGAGTAGAGAGACATTGCAGAGGAAGAATATCTAGCACTCAAAAATGAATCTTACTGGGATGGGGATGAAAGATGGAAAAAGAACCACAAAAGGAAAGCTCACAGTTCAAATCCGGATTCTGGAAGAATGCTGGAAGCCTCAGTAGATTTGGGGAGTCCATATCAGTTTGGTGCTTTCAGTGATTCCATCCAAGCTCATGATCAAGTTCAAAGGAACATCGTGGATGGGGCTTATATCCAGAATTCTACCAGCTCAGAGTTTTCTCAAGGGCCTGCTTCCCACCTTCCAAACTCTTTACTCTTTTTTAATCTCACAGAATTTCATTTTGCTGTTTTTCTACCTAGAATCTCTTACCTGTCTCACCTCTGTGAATGGATGACACCCTCAGGTAGCCTGGCCATCTCTGATTTTCATCATCTCAAAACCCATTTTCTATTATCCACTCTCCACCCCATCCCCTACATTGCAGCCCACTCCACGCTCTGCAGTTTTGACAAGTGAAACTCAACTTTTCATCTGAACAAAGGCTAGAATGTGCCACACAGAAGGCTAACTCAAGGTTCCAGTTGTCTGTGTCAAAAGGGAACAAAAGGAAGAAAAAGGAGTCAGGAAGGGAACTTGGGGAGAATACAAGCTTGTTTTTGTACATGATAAGTGCAAACTGGAAGTTGAATCTGGAGCTCAAGAGCTAAGAGAAGGAATACATTTTGGGAGTCAGCATAAAGGTAAAAGATGAATCCACGAAGGTGCTTTGTGTGAGCAATTTCCATGGCCACCTACAAATTCATCTACATTTAGACTCATCCTTATATTGTTGCCCCTCATATCTGTATTCAAGATGAATCCCCCATCTACAGTAATAAGTCCATTCTTTCCCACCTCCTTGGGAACATTGTTCCAACAAGTAACTCCTTTCCTGTATCTTCAACTGTCTTTTACCACCAGCTCTTAATATTCAGCCTACAAACATGTCCAAATCTCTCTTATCTTTAAAATAACAACAAATTAATTAAGAAAAAAGAAAAAAATTCCCTCCTCTGGCCCTGATTCTCTCCAGCCACTGCCTTGTTTTCATGTTTTTTGCATGAAAAACATGAAAGAAAAGAGATTTGCCTGGAAGAGGAATAGATACTCACTGCCTTTACTTCCTCATTTCCCATCAATTGTTCACTTGCTAAAGTCACCAGTAATCTCCATGTCTCCAAATCCAATGGATTTATTTCAATCCTTATCTTATTGGACACCTCTAGATATAACATTGTTGTTCCTTGAAATTCTCTGTTCCCTTTATCTCCATGGCTCCTCTTTCCTGGTTCTCCTTATTCTTCTTTGATCTCTTCTCATTGGCCTTCTTTGAAGAGCTCTTCCTCTACTACCACTACGTTGGTATTCCCCCAAGTTTTAATCTTGGGCCATATTTTCTGTCCTTTTGCATGTTCCCTATGGGCAATCTCTGTGATAGACTTCTAATTTAGTTCCATTATCACTAGAGAACACATTCTGTATTATTTCATGTCTTTTAAATTATTGAGACTTGTTTTATGCTTTAGCATATGAACTTAATGAATGTCCATATGAAAATTAAAAGAATGAGTGTTCTGTTTTCGTCATGGGGAGCTTTCTATAAATGTCAATTATATCACATTGTTCATATATTGTTCTAGTCTTACATATGCCTGTTGATTTTCCTCTCCTATCAATTAGAGAAAAGAGTGTTGATATCTTCAACTATAATTGTGAATTTGTCCATTTATCCTTTCAGTTATGTTAGTTTTTGCTTCATGTATTTTGAAGCTCTGTTATTGATGAATATACATTTAAAATTGTTTTGTATTCCTTATAAATTGATCACTTTTTCTTTATGAACTCTCCTTTTTCATCCCTGTAATAGTCCTTGTTCTGAGTCTACTTTGTCTAAAACTAATATGGACAATTCTGCTTTCTTTGGATTAGTGTTAATAGAGTATATATTTTATATCCTTTAACTTTTAATCTATCTGTGTCTTCATATAGTTTTTTGCAGGCATCATATAATGGGGTCTTGCTATCCAATCTGACAATCTGCCTTTTAATTGGGATGTTTAGACCATTTGTATCTAATTTAATTACCCATATGGTAGTATTCCAGTATACCATCTTTCTATTTGTTTTCTATATGTCCTCTCTATTCTTCACTCCCCTTTCCCCTATTTTACTTCCTTCTTTTGAATTAATTGAGAATTCTTTATGATTCATTTTATCTCCACTACTGGTGAGCAACTAAGAAGTAAAATCTGGTGAGTGTGGTGTCATGAAAGTCAACATAAAAGAATATTTCAAAAAAAATTGAAGTTATCAACACTATGTTAAATGCCTCTGAGACCTTGAATAAATATAGACATAAAAATGACCGTGGGGTCTTGCAACATAGAGGTCAATCTGGTGGCCTCAGTAGAAACAACCTCAGTGAGCTGGTGGGGTTATAAACCCAGTCTAACCGGGATGAGGAGAGAATAAAAGATGAGGACGAGAAACAGGTACCATGAGCAACTCAAGAAGTTTTGCTATGAAAGGGAGGAAAGAGAATGTGATGGTGATTCCTAAAGTATATGACATCAACAGGAATTATTTGTTAAGAAGGGAAATATTAGAACACATTTGAGTGCTGGTGAAAATGATTCTGTAAAGAGAAGAAGACTGATAGATTGATGTTAGAGGAGCTAGAGGGAGCAAGTACCTTATCAAAAGAAGAAAAGGTAGGTTCTAGAACACACGTAGAGGGGGTAAATTTTGGTAGGAAAAGGGTCATATTGTCATTTGTGGGAAAAAAAAGCAGCAAATATGTGGGGCAAACATAAGATTGGCTGGTGATTTCTTTTTATGGAAAGAGGAAGGACTTTCTATATTACCCCATGTTCTAGAAGATGTGTAAGTAGAGATTATTAGCAGATGATGTCCATATGTAAAAAGTGCTATAACAAAAGGAGTTCTAGATCACAACATATGGACATAGAGGTTAGTTCCAGATGAAGAATCAGAGAGATCTTTTTAGAAGTGGTATTATTTGAGCCTGGTTTTGAAAAATGGGTAGAATGTAAATAGTTGTTCATTTGTTGGCAAATATCTACGGAAACATTATAACCACTTATGAGCTATGCCATAAGCCAGACAGGGTCACTGCCCTCAGAAACTGCTAGACAAAACTGGGAAGAGGTTCCCAGGCAGAGGAAAGAATAGGAGTAAAAGGAAAATAATTGATGAGAAATAAGGGAAATGGGCAAGTGATAACCAAAGTGTGGAAGAACATAGGTGGAAGACTAAGGAGTTACTGAAGATTTTTGAGCTGTGAAGCACTACTAATCAGAGTTATCTGTTATGGGGAGGCCAGAAAGCCAGGTAGCAGAGGGCAGGGTCCCACATTCATAAACAGTCTTAAATTGAAACTTTTGACATTATCTCCAAATGAGCTCATATACCCAGTCATAGCAATACATTGATAGAAATGAGAGAAGATGATGTTCATTCAGCAGATTTTAAACTTATGTCCTAATATTGGTCTACATAACCTATAATATCTATGAAATCCCACTTTTTTTAAACCCTATCATTTTTGTGGGTGGCACAATTATATTCAACTTGGATTTTCATGTTAAAAACATTGATTTGTTAAACGGAAATATTTAAAATATTCTACCATTTGAGGAACTTGGAAACTGTGTGTGTGTGTGTGTGTGTGTGTGTGTGTGTGTGTGTGTGTGTGTGATATATAGCAGAATTCTTAAAAGAATGGAAGTGATAAAGATGCAACCACTGAGAGGTTCTGCTTGGAATCACAGCATCATTACCTTTCATGAACTGAAAATAGCTTTCTTCTTTCTGTAGTCTTTTATGATATGCTAAGAAGCATCAGCTGATCAAACAGATGGTAAATTATTACAGTTCTTTTATTAATGTCAACTCTGGTCTCATCATATTAGCAATGGTCACATATTGCAACTCATTCTGCCTTTGCAGGCACTCTGTACCAATTAATAGAATTTAATTCCAGTCCATTGACATTTTAAAAAGGGTTTCAAAGTAAACAATTTGATACAATTTAATTACAATGCTTTGAAATTCAGCTAAGATTAATGGAGTTAAAGAAGAACATACATAAAATTCTTGACAGACACAAAGTGATTACTAAATGAAACTATCATGAGAATACAAAAGATACTTATTTGAATTTCAATTAGCACTGAGAAATGAACCCTGTATGCAAACAAAATTAGAACACACATTAAGCAATGCTGAGGGTAGAAACTGATGTCTCCAGAACACATGAATCCATATCCTTCACTGTCTGCCTTCTCCACAGACCCAGGCTAAAACATGGATAGAGTCATTAAGTATCTACACAGCATTATATGAAAAAAATTACAAAAGTACAAATATTTACTGATCAAGAAAATTCTCTTGCTATTCTTCTATTAAAAATTTATAACTTTGGTTAAATATTACCCTGTTTTTTCTTCTTTGTTAGAATCCAAATACTTTTGGGCAGGAATTTGCCTGACCCTGAAGAGCCACATTCAAATCTAGGTGAGAACAAAACATAACACTCAGGGCTCCTGGACTTGCAGCTGCATATAGTAACTATGCGGATTTTAACTTGACTGCCTTTGGGAAGAGAAGACATATAAATTTCATTAGGAAAGGCTAGGTTTCTAGCTATAAATGTGGGAAGATGGATGTGTGCATGTGTGCTGTAGGACTAAGAAGTGGAATACTGTGGGCATCTGTTGTTTTGTCTGTCCTGCACCCCATTTCCTTTGTGGGACCTTCTCCTCTTCCATACCAGTCATGTGATTATGGACAGAGAGACAATCCCAGCAACCCAACGCCATCTCTCAGCACAGAACAGGGCAACCAACACAGTCCCTGATGATCAAAGTACCCAATTATTCTAACTACAAGGGCTGGTGCAAGTGTAATTCCTTCTCTGGTATTTTTCAATTGAAGCTGGGATAAAATCATTTTAGAAAACAGAAGATCCCAGGATGAAATGCGGAATGTAGAGGAATAAGGTACAGTAACTTTGGAAGTGAGTGGAGTCTGTAAGACTGAAGGTTAAGGAACTGTACATAAGCCCAGCACTGTACCCTAGCTGATAAAGTTGTTTCCCATGATGGTACAGTTAACAACTTTGAAATCATTATATATGCATACTGAAACTGAACAATTAAGTAAATGGATAGCAGATGGTAAGAGCTAGGTTTCTTAATGTTAGAGTGGGAGGTTACAGACAGGAAAGGGAAAGAGGCTAGAATGATCTATGTAGTAATAGATTAGAGTCGGAGACATCAGTATGAACACATATTTGGCTTAATATAGATACAAGTAGTTACATATAAAAATATGTAAGATATGTGTAAATACACAAGTTAGTATACCACACATACATATATCCTTACTCTGTCAGTTGAGGGAGCCTAGATTCAATGACCACTTAGTTGCAACGAGCACACCTACCACCTAGATCTTGGTTTCTAATAGCATTCTCCAATAAAAGGAACCAGGCCTCCTTAGAGAACTGGCTGCTTCTAGGACTGGAGCAAGAAAGATACATACAAAATAATCCTGGGACATCTTGTAGGGCCAAAAAGTAAGAAAGTGCTCAAGACAAAAGCAAGAACAAAAACCCCACATTTCTACGTCAAAGGGACACAGGAACTAACCGAAAGAGCTCTCAATGGCCAAAGGTGGAACAATTTGAGCAACAAAATTAGAAAGTAGTATTGGATGATAACCCAATGTATAAAATAAATATCAGTGAGAGCATACTAATATAAATAAGTGCCCAGATCAATACATGGGGGAGAATGAGTAAATCTCTTGTGCAGAAGAATTCCAAATAATTTCTGTAGGTGGAGTACACCTCAAGAAGGCAAATAGCTCTCCATTCCTTAAGTGTGGGCTGTACATAATGACTTCCTTCCAAAGAGTGCAAAATGGAAAGGGGAGAAAAAGAGTAACTTTACAATGTGCAAATATGAAAAAAACACTGCCTCAACCATGTGGTCAAGGTTAAAATCAGCAGTGATAAATCATGTTGATAGTCTGTACATCTGATATGATGTAATAAGAATGGTATTTTACTTCTGTGGTCTTCCTCCCCAAATCCAATAACCTTAGTCTAATCATGAGAACAACATCAGACAAATCTCAGCTGAGGAACAGGCTACAAGATACCTGACCAGTACTTCTTAAAACTGTGAAGGTCGTCACAAAGAAAATCTGAGAAACTCTCACAACCAAGGGGAGCCTAAGAATTCACAATAATTAAATGCAATGTGGCATCCGGGATAGAATCCTGGGACAGAAAAGAGACATTAGAGAAAAACTAAAGAAATCTGAACAAAGGGTTGACTTTAATTAAAAATAATGCCTTAATATCTGTTCATTAATTGTGACAAATGTATCATACTAATGTTAATTAGTGAACATGTAAAATATTAATAAGAGGGAATGTGGGGCACATAGAAATTCTAGGCTATCTTCACAACAATTCCACAAATCTCAAACTATTCTAAAATTAAAAGTTTATTTTAAAAAATAACCCAATATCAGCAGAGCCAGCTCTCTCTGGTGTGGCATCTCCCTGGTGTGGGAAGAGGGGAGGAGAGGTCTGAGCCCTCCCCAGCTGGCCATGACCGACCTGACTACTCCCCATTCTTCTTGGCCTCTATTGTTTCTAGACTTCCTGTTCAAGGTCCCCCAGATCTGTTCCTTGGATCCACCTGGGTTCCCCTTCTTCCACCATTCTTTGGCACAAGACCCAGCTGGGACTCCCCTTGTCCTTCACATCATTTTCTCCAGGTGTCCCAGGCATGACGTTCATGGTTAATGTGAGCCCTCACTCAATGCCAGTAAATACTTAGAAATATTGTGTTGTGACACACCCACCTCTGCTCCCCTCTGCTTCTGCCCATTTTAGTAGGAGGAGTTATTTTTCTACATAAGACACTGCGAGGGATTTACCAAGAAAGAAGACCTAAAGTTTTCTCAGACTCTGAAGACCTAGAACATTCTCAGGCTCTAAAGTTCCAACATGCCCCTGCCCTTCCCCCAAGGCAATGCACAAGGGTCCTTTCTCATAAACAGCTGCAAATCATGCGTTTGGCCCATAAAATTTGTTCTGGCTCTAGCCTCATGCCCTAGAGTTTCCCTCTCCCTATTTCCTAGCTCTACTGCCATCACTTCTCTCTGTAACCTAAAGCATCAACTTAGTACTACAAAGACTCCAGTTAGATAGGATCTTCAACAGGGCTACAGCCATGGGTTTGCATCAGCTGCTGCTGTGTGCAAATTGTTGCACCAGTATGCATCTGTCAAGAGGGATGTGTAGAAATCAGAAAAAAAAAATGGAAATTTCGTAAACTTTATCCTGGAAAAATAGCCAAGACATCTGGAAAAGCACCAAGGAAAGGATGCATAAAGGAAAAGGGATTCAATAGGATATATTTTGTTTCCTGTGGCTGCTGTAATAATTTACCATAAACTTGGTGACTTAAAACAACTGAAGTTTATTTTCTCATGATTCTGGAGGGCAGATTTCTGAAATCAAGGTGTCAGCAGGGCTGCGCTCCCTGCAGAGGCTCTAGGGGAGGAGACTTCCTTGCCTCTCCCATCTTCCAAAGGCTGCAGGCATTCCTTGGCTTGTGGCCACATCACTCCAACCTCTGCCACCATCTTCACATGGCTATACCCCCTTCTCTGTGTCTCTGTCTTATCATTTTTTGTCTCTTATAAGAGCATTTGTCATTAGATTTAAGACCCATCTGGGTAATCCAGGATGATCTTATCTCAAGCTGCCTGACTTTACTTAGTTATATTAATAAAGACTCTTTTTCCAAATAAGGTCACATTCAAAGAATCCAGGACATTCACATATACTTTGGGGGACCACCATTCAAACCACTTATATTAGTCTGTCCTCATGCTCCTAATAAAGACATACCCAAGACTGGGTAATTTGTAAAGAAAGAGGTTTAATGGACTCACAGTTTCACATGGCTGGGGAGGCCTCACAGTCATTGCGGAAGGTGAAGGAGGAGCAAAGTCACATCTGACATGGCAGCAGGCAAGAAAGCATGTGCAGGGAAACTGCCCTTTTATAGAACCATCAGATCTCCTGAGGCTTATTCACTATCATGAGAACAGCATGGGAAAAGTCCACCCCCATGACTCAATTACCTCCCACCAGGTCCCTCCCACAACACGTAGGGATTATGGGAGCTACAGCTCAAGATGAGATTTGGCGGGCACACAGCCAAACCACATCACCACTCCATGGAACTTCAAAGAAAAGAGTTAAGATAACTGCCCGTCTTAAGCATGAAAAAAAAACAAACACCCCCAAGTGTGGTTGTTTGATGGTGAATGGATATTTTGACACAATGGGCACAAGAAGGGGCATGATACATTTGTGCTTCATTGGATTTCAACCTTGTTCACTTGAAAAAAAAATGCAGAAGCCCGGGCTTCACTCCAGACCAACTGAATACAAATCTCTAGAGGATGGGGCCTGGATATCAATATTTTTCAAAGCTTCCCCCGTGATTCTAATGTGTAGCTAGGGCTACGAACCACTGGGCCAGGTGAGACAGGAAGAGTTACAGACCCCATTGTTTTTGTTGCAAAGCTCCTAACCCACCCTGAGAGCAAGTGGAAGAGAGCCCTGTCCCCTCTTTAAACCCACTGCCCAAGCAGTCATTTCTCAGCATTCAGCCGCTAGAGATGTGTCCTAGGGACCTGCCTCTCCAGAACTGGGTGGAGTTGACTTTCTCAACTTCTCTTTTGCCAGTATCTGTGTGGCCTCCCAGACCCATGTGCACACACATGCACACACACACACATTGTTCTCTTACCATAAGTGATTCCTCCCTCTTTCTGTATTTGAGATCCTCCTCCCCAAATGGGGATATTCCAGTCAGTGCTAGGAATCCCTACTAAGAACAGCATCATTTTCCTGAAAGTTCTGCCCCCAGTGGAAACCACATCTTTACCTCATCAAACTGTTTCTTTTCTAATTAGTGTGTACATGAAGTGCTAGATCCAATGAGAAAGACACGAGTCAGCTCATTAGAGTTCTCAGGTTTATATTGAAAGGAAAATTAGATCTGCATTTATCTAAAGGAATACATACTCTCGGTCAGATAATGAAAAATGCACCAAATGGCTTTTTAAATGGAGCACAAATATGCTTTGATTGTTCTTTTTGTTTATGTTTTGTTTTGTTTTGTTTTTGAAATGGAGTCTCGCTCTGTCACCCAGGCTGGAGTGCAGTGGCACAATCTCGGTTCACTGCAACCTCCACCTCCCAAGTTCAAGCGATTCTCCTGCCTCAGACTCCCGAGTAGCTGGGACTACTGGCGCCCGCCAAAAAGCCCAGCTAATTTTTTGTATTTTCAGTAGAGACAGGGTTTCACCGTGTTGGCCAGGACGGTCTCAATCTCTTGACTTTGTGATCCGCCTGCCTCGGTCTCCCAAAGTGCTGAGATCACAGGTGGGAGCCACCACGCCTGGCCGCTTCGATTGTTTTTAATGACACTCTCTTTTACACGAGTGACATCAAAGGAAGCACCAGTTAACCAGAAGTGAAGCCAAACTGGGTTGCCTTTGAAAGGGAACAAGTAACTCACTATCCTGTAATCACCACTTAGTTAGGTCCACTGACATTTTGGCTCAAAGTGACTCCTCAGGCTTCATGCCAATTAGTCTGAAAACTGCAGGAAAACCCGAGAGAGCAATGCCCAGGCATTAAGAATGGGGAAAAGATGACTGGATGCTTCTCAAGGTTGTCATTCTGACTTAGCAAAAAGGAAAAGGGAAGACAAAGTAAGAAACACCCCCAGTTAATGCTGATCTTGGGTTGGTAAAAGAACAGGAAGAAGAGGAAAGGCCATATCAGAGTTCCACTGGGTGATGATGTGAGAACATAACATTCCCAGAGAAAAGCATCAAATAAAGAACGTTATACTCTTCTCTCTGGATCACTGCATACCAAAAGGCAATAAAAGGATAAATAGTCAATTTATAAAAGAAAATTCACAAATACTAAACCATGATGTGATGGTCATTAGTTCTACCTTCCTGGTTTTTCTGTATCTTCTCTTGGTCCCATGATAGAATCAAAGGTCCCTTGCACTTGAAGTAGGATATGGCCATGTAACTTGCTTTGGCCAATGAAATGGCAGGAGTAACATGTGTAACTTCCAGCCAGACTGTTTAATAACCTATACGTAATTTGCTACTCTCCCTTGTCTACTGCCTCAGTGACCAGCAGCGTTTCAGACAGTGGCTGCCCCACCGTCTGGCCCCTAGAATGAGGACAGGAACAGATCAACTCACAGTGGGAATCTAGCATGAGAAAGAAATGAACTTTTGTCATTTTAAGTCACTACAATTTTTTTTCTTTTTTTTTAGACAGAGTCTTGCTCTGTCGCCCAGGTTGGAGTGCATTGGCACGATCTCCGCTCACTGCAACCTCCACCTCCCCGGTTCAAGCAATTCTCCTGCCTCAGCCTCCCGAGGAGCTGGGACTACAGGCATGTACCACCACACCCGGCTAATTTTTGTATTTTTAGTAGAAATGAGGTTTCACTATGTTGGCCAGGCTGATCTCAAACTCCTGACCTCAGGTGATCCTCCCGCCTCAGCCTCCCAAAGTGCTGGGATCACAGGTGTGAGCCACCATGCCTGGCCATCACTACAACTTTTGAGATGTTATTACCACATCTTAATCCAATGTAACTAGATTTGTTTATATGACATGAAAGAAAATGTTCAACTTCATAAAATTCAAGTACCTATGAAACTAGCAAAAAGGAATTAAATGATCAAGAAACCAATGCTAGGAATGCTGGGTATAAAAAAAAACCTTGTTGATAGTTATTTGATTTGATAATTTCTGGAGTGTGATCTAGTATTATCTAAAAAGAGTAAAAAAAAATTCACATCCTTTAGCCCAAATCCCCTCCTATGAATTTATTTTGTGGAAATAATTCAAAAGAATTGTTGAAAGTTAATTATACAGAATGGTTTACAGAAACTCTCTTCATAATGGTCAAAACTGAAAACATCAAAATGCCCATCAATTAGGCAAGATTAAGTAAACTGTTGCAATTAAATTATTTAATACTGGAGTGACTAAAACCTATGCAACAGTACATATGACATAAATTCAGTGAAAAAAGTAGCCCACCTCTGCACACTAATTATAACCATAGAAATGTTTAGCTCCTGCAGAGGAAGTACATCTTTTCACTTGAATACAAGCCCATGTGGGGAGAAATTTTCTGGATCTTGTGCTCCACCATTCTGAGTATCTGGAATAATACTTGGGACATGGAAAACATTCTGTTATATATTTGTTGAGTTACTGAATTAATTCACCAAGTAATTACTCTTCATAAAAATTAATCTTCATAAAAACCCTGAAAATCAAACACAATGTTATTATCCTCAATTTATAACTAGAAACAAAATGTGGTTTTCAGAGGGGGTTTTGTTTTTGTGTGTGTGCATATTTTTCAATGACATCATTTCAGAATTTTTAAAGAACCCCCTCTGAGGGGAGCCTAACTCCTCAGCTCTCCTTCTCCAGATGGTCTCTCCTGAGAAGTGTTTCTTCTGTGGTACCCAAGAGGCAGGGTGAGGCTCAGAGGTACACAGAGGCTTAGAAGCCAGGCAGGGGCAGCAGGGTGCTATGCTGGGGCTCTCTTTCTTTTGTCTGAGTTTAGGTCCTGGCTCCAGCAGTTCTTTCAACTCCTCTGAGCTCAAACATAAGTATGTCTTGGAAGAGACCTTGAATGTAAAAGAACTTGTAAACAATACAGAGAGTTACACCAGCATTGGAGACTCAGTTTCCTCATCTACCTGCATCCTAGGGCAATTATAAGAATTCAAAGGAGAATGTACATGGAAGTGCTGTGTATAATTTAGAGTTTTCAGTCAAGATTTATTTTTTGGTGAGGGAATCAGGGTACCTGGATGGCAAGAGCATGAGGTAAAACTTATTGGGTGGCTGTGGCTCCCACAAGCCTGAATGATCTGTCTCCTCATCCAAGTTCAGAATGGAGTAGGGAGACAGGGGCTTCAATGGCCAGGCCAGTTGTCTACACCCTGGTGGTTGGTCCAAACTCACTTTCCTTTCTGCCACCCTCAGACATCAAGCAAAACATACACATT
Organism: Pan paniscus; assembly: GCF_029289425.2. Taxonomy (NCBI): domain Eukaryota; kingdom Metazoa; phylum Chordata; class Mammalia; order Primates; family Hominidae; genus Pan; species Pan paniscus. The sequence continues at coordinate 30,367,431 of NC_073271.2, read as the reverse complement.
CAGTGCACACCCAGGAACCACCAGAGGGGCTGGTGAAAACCTGCAGATTGGCCAAGGCTTAGTCCATCCGAGCACCTCAGGTGACACCTAAAAGAGGAGATGGGTCCCAGCTGCTCCTTGCATTCGTTATCTATTGCAGTGTAACCAATCATCCCAAAGCTTAGCAGCTGAACACAACAAACGTTTACCATGCCACAATTGCTGCCAGTTAGGAATCCAGACACAGCTTTGCTGAGTGCCTCTGGCTCAAGGTCACTCATGAGGTTGCAGTCAAGCTGTCAGCCAGGGCTGCAGTTTCATCTGAAGGCTTGACTGGGGTTGGACAGATTCATCTTCAAGCTCACTCATTCAGTTTTTGGCAGATCTCACTCACTTACTGTGTGGGTCTCTCCACAGGGCTACCTTACAGCATGCTGGCTGGATTCCCCAAGGACGAGTGAGCCAGTAGAAAATGAGTACCCAAGATGGAAGGTACTGTCTTTCCTCAACCTCCCAAGTAGCTGGGACTACAGGCGCATGCCACCATGCCCAGCTAATTTTTGTATTTTTAGTGGAGACGGGGTTTCACCATGTTGGCCAGGACGGTCTTGATCTCTTGACCTCATAGTCTGCCCACTTCAGCCTCCCAAAGTGCTGGGATTATAGGCATGAGCCACCATGCCCGGCCAGCACTGTCTTTTTATAAGTCCATCTTGGCAGTAGCGTTCCATCATTTCTGCCCCATTCCATGTGTTAGAAGCAAGTCGCTAAGTCCAGCTGACATTGGAGGAGAAGGATTTACACAAGGACATAAATACCAAGACCTGGGGATCACTAGGGGCCATTTTGGAGGCTGCCTACCACTCTCCTTCTCCCCAACATTCACTTGGTAAATGAAGCAGTGCTGTTACCTCACCCAGAGGCCACACCACCTACCAGGGCTCAACAACACACTACAGATCCAGTCCTGTGACCTCAATGCCCCACATTGGCTTAGAAGTTGGCAAAATCATATCAGATCTACACCCAAGAAGAATCACCTAGGAATCTGCACTCCAGGCACATCCCACCTCTAACACTCACTCACTTACAACAGAATGACGAATTTGTTAAGAGAACATAAAGAGTAGTGGTTAAGAGTGTGCATTTGGGCACCAGACTACCTGTATTTGAATCTGACTTTGCTGTTTCATTATTGTGTGACCTTAGCCTAGTTACTTAACCTCTTCTCTCAGCCTTGGTTTCCTCATCTGTAAATGGGAACTTATTTCATAGGATTGTGCTGAGGATCGAAGAAAACAATAGGTAATGCATTTAGAACAGTGTCTGGCACATAGAAAACTCTCAATACATGTCCATATTCTGTTCGTGCTGTTTGTTGTTGGAAATTAAAACAGAAAATCTATCCTGAAAAGGGGATAGGGGCTGATTATTTGCCCAAAACTCCCTCTCGGTAGTCATGAACTTCTGAATATGGTGTTCAAATATTTTTCAAAACAAAAAAGATTTTTTCCAAAGAAGGCCAAGTTCCATTCATTGCATGTTAATGCTCAGCCATCACGGCTTTGCTTAGGCCATCACAGGCCATGGAAGTGCAGGGACACAACAGTTTGTTTTGTGTGTCTCTCTCTTAATCTGCAAAACAGATGCAGCTTGGTCAGGCTTTCCTCCAAGCCATCTTCAGGAGGAATGATGCTCCACCACTCTGGAACATGGTTCTGCATTCCCAGTGGATGGGATCCCCATAAATCAAGCAACCGATTCCAACCCCAAAACCCACAGCACAGGGGTTCTTGGCAGAAAGCTCCTATTTTGTTAGCTCATGACTTTTTGACTAATTGTTGAATCCTGTAAGATCCACATTGTATGAAGTAAGATTGGGTATGACTTAAGAAAGGATTATTTTAAATATGATTTTTTCATTCACCCTGAGCATGTGTCTCATCCCTTGGTGAGTTCAAAAGCAAGAAGAGCAGCTTATGGTGAATTCTTCATGGTGGACTCCAAGCCAAAGTAGGACACCAAAACCCAGAGTGGTTAGACAAGAAGCATAGATAGTCTCACAGCCCTCTGCCTGCCTGGACTCCCGACAGAAAGCACCAAGAGCCTGGGAACCACCTCAGCCTGGCCCCTCACCCCTCAGAGGTAGTAAGCCTGACACCCAGCTCCCCTGCAGCTACAAGTCACAGGGGCAACAAGGCACCCAAAGTTTTGCCTCTTCATCTTTCAAGAAGCATGTTCATGTCACTGGTTCTCATTCTCTCTGGGGACCACTCTTTCTATGTGTTCCCTGCTTCCCAGATTTGGGTGTCTGCAAAATAGCTGGACACCTAAAAAAAAATCAGCACTGGCTAAGTGAGCTTGGCAAAGTCACACCACCTCCCTGAATTCCAGTTTTCTTCTCTGTCAAATGAGGAGGAAAGATGAGCAGCAGCTGACCTCCGTGGACTCCTTTGGCTCCATGTTTACTGATTCTATACGTGGACGATGGTAAGTTAAAAGCAAAAGCTCCCTGAATCCCACTGATCATTCAAGAGCAGAATATCCTTGCAGGAAAACTGGGGCCAGGCCTCAAATCCTGTTTGAATTCATCCTCCCTTCCTCCTCCCACAAGATGAGACAGAGTCCTTGAGCCGCTTTCTCCAGCAGTGGGAAGAATGAGCCTGGAGAGTGGTTAGAAGCCTGCAGCAGCAGGGGAGGCTGCTTGTCACCAAAAAATAAATGAGTAAATAAACTAAAACCATGTGTGTATGGGTGTGTGTGCACACAGGTGCATGAGTGTGCATGTAGCCAAATCCACCTTTTCAACAATTGTTGACACTAAGGATAAAAGGTCTTTACTTGGGAACAGAAAAGAAAATTACTGTAAAGGACATTTTTGGGACATTGGTTAAACATGAACTTAGACTGCATATTACAGATTAGTACTGTGTTAGTGTTGAAATTTCTGAATGTAATAACTGTGTTGTGATTATGAAAATGAGTGTTCTTCATCTTAATGTTTAGAGAATGAAGGATCATGGTGTCTGCAACTTACTGTCAAATGGTTCAGTAAATGATAGTAATAAGTTTCCATATGGAAAGAGCTAGAGACTCATGTGGCAATGTTAACCACTGGTAAGTGTAGGTCAGGAGCAGGCAGATGTCCATTGCACTATTCTTGCAACTTTTCTGCAGGCTTGAAAATTTTCAAAATAAAAAGTTTAAAGTAAAATGAAATCAGAAATGTAAAAGCAAAATGTCCAGGGATTTTTAAAACATCTTCATTTGGGATTAAAGGCAGCAGATGCAGACAAGTAAGAGCCTCTGGCTCTAATTAAGTTCACCAACTCTCTTGGGATTCAGTGCGTCATGACAAGGGCCAAAAAGCTGACCCTGTCAGCCCCGCACAGCTGAGTTTCACTAGAAAGGACCCAGTGAAGGGACCTGATCTGCCCTCCTGTAGCTCATGGTCAGCAGGGAGAGAAAGACAGGCCATGGGCCTTACCCGCAGTGATTAAAGGCCACCCAAATGCAGTAGGTCACCAAGATGAGTGGCCCCTCATCCCCAGAGGTGAAGGGGCTTGCTTCCCAGGGGCGTCCAATCTGACTTCCTCAAGTTCCAAACAGAGCTGCCACTAGGGCAAATCTCCTTCCTGTCTTTCCAGTAAGCATCAACATTTTTTCCTTTCTTAACCTCTAGATTCGGTCATTGGTAAGGACGAGGTCAGCCTTGGGATTCCCCAAAGCTGAGATGGACTGGGATGCCCCAGGAGGCAAGAGCACTGGCCCCTTGGCCACCTGTGCCACATGGCCCAAGTCAACACCTCTGCTGACCACACCAGATCTCCAAGGATGTCAAGGAGATCCAAGACTTTGGTCCTGTTACAAGGAATTAGACAACCACAGGTACTTAGAACACCATTGCTTGCTCTCAAATCATTGTAATTGTTCTCATAAGGAAACATCATTACAGTCTGCAGAAGAGTGGGACTCTGCTGCCACACTGCATAGGAAGAGGGTGTCCCTGGTCATCTTGGATAGGGTCATGAGAGCTGCTCACAGAAAGAGGACATGAAGGATAAAGCACTCCTTGCCTGGCTCTTTCCAAACATTTTGTTCCTTCTACCAAAGTGGCAGCACTAGTTAGCCCCTAAGGCTCTAGAATCTTCTGCCCCATCTGCAGTTGCTTTATTTTCTTCTTCACTTCCCCCAGTTTTCAGGTTTCCTGTGAATTCCCTTTGGTCTAAAATACCCAAGAAAGAGTCAAGCCTGAGCTCCACTTCCCAATCTTTGTTTGCTTCTTGTCCGGAGGTGGTCTCACACCTGGAAGCACCAAGGTGGCCTCTGAAGACTCCCAAAATCCCAGCCCCTCTCTCCTTGGCAAGAGAGGACCAAGTGGTTTCCCCAGGAGACCACAAAAGGGAGACAGCTTTCTCCACCAAACTTGGCAGCAGGAATGCCTATGTACCCAACCATGTGCCCAGCACAAGTGCTTGGTAAAGAGATAAATAACTTCAGAAAGCATAAAGGAGGAAAGCCAGCAGTCATGGGACCTAGTCATGGCCCCCAGAAAAATCGCTCCCACTGTATCCTCTCCCATTTTCTGACTACATATAAATTCCCAACCATAAATCAGCACTTTGGGTTTATTACTGGATCCATCCCAGATTTCAGACTCGTACCTCTCCCATTTTGAGATCCAAAATGTCCTTTATTGGACCCCATTACTGGCCTTCTTTTTGCCTTCCTCCTCTCCCTTCCTTGTCTGCACAGTAGTGTCCCACTGACGTGCTAAGCTGTGGCAGCCAGTGACCCAGCTGGCACCTAGCCCTTCCCTGACCTGGTTCTACCCTCATACTGGGACCGCACACCTCTTTTCCTTGCCTCTATCCAGCTTGTCTGAGCTGAAGCCTCAACACCCACCCCCAGCTCATTCCACTGGTGAGCCCCAATCCCCACCCTCGCCCTATCCCCATCCTTGAAGGAAAAGTGTGTCCTTGACCACATGGGTGCCTCCTGCTGGCTATGGGAGTGAGAGGATGCAGGGCACACTTCTTCCCCAGGCCTTTGCTGCACGTACTCTGCGCATAGGACTCACCATCATTTAACACACTCCACCTTCCACCTGCCCCAGAGGATGGTCATAAGGCTTACAGGAGAAAATGTTCTTAAAAGCACCTTGAACTGTGGAAAAATATTAATAGAGGTTTGCTCATATTAATTTTTACAATTGATCTTAGCCAAAAGGCTGAGAAGCAATTAATATTATTTTCAAATGGACTTTCTTTTTTAGGGCAGAGTTAGGTTCACAGCAAACTTGAGTGGAAAGTGCTAAGAATTCCTGTCTATCCCCTGCCCCAACACAGGCACAGACTCCCCTACTACCGACATCCCACACCAGAGTGGGACATTCGCTACAAACAATGAAGCTACACTGACACATCACTATCACCCAAAGTCCAGGTTTACATCAGGGTTCCCTCTTGGTGTCGTACATTCTGAGGGTTTGAACAAATGCATGACATGAATCCACTATTGTACTACCATACAAAATAGTTCCACTGCCCTAAAAATCCTCTGTGCTCCACCTATTCGTCCTTCCTTTCCCAGCCAACCTCTGGCAACCACTCATCTTTTTACTGTTTTCACAGTTTTGCCTTTTCCAGAATGTCATATAGTTGGAATCATACGTAGAGTCATGCATTTATTAATGACAGACAAACATTGTGAGAAATCAGCCATTAGGTGTTGTTGTAGTTGTATGAACATCGTAAAGTGTACTTACACTAACCTAGAGGCGTAACCTACAACACACCTAGGCTATACGGTACATAGCCTATTGCTCCTAGGCTACAAACCTGTACAACATATTACAGTAGGGAATACTGCAGGCAATTGTAACACAATGGGATTTGTGTATCTAAACATAGAAAGGGTACAGTAAATATACAGTATTATAGTCCTATGGGATAGCCATTATGTATGCGGTCCATCATCAGCCGAAACATTGCTATCCAGTGCATTACTGTATATAGCATTTCCAGATTGGTTTCTTTCACGTAGTACCATGCATTTTAGGTTCCTCCATGTCTTTTCATGGTTTGGTAGCTAATTTCTTCTTAGTACTGAGTAATATTTCATTGCCAGGATGTATAGTTTGTTTATCCATTCACCTACTGAAGAGCATCTTGGTTGCTTCCAAGTCTCAGCAATTATGAATAAAACTGCTATAAACATCTGTGTGCAGGTTTTCGCATGGACATAAGTTTTCAGTTTATTTAGGTAAATACCACAGAGCATGATAGCTGGATCATGTGGTAAGAGGTCGTGCTCTCATTAATTCCATTTTCAACCAAAGGCTCCATTTTCCTCAGCTCCCAGCACCATAAGGGACTTTAAAAGCCCAGTGCTGGGGTCGCTGCCCTCAGTATCTACAATTGCTTGACATTTTTTTCTGAGATGGAGTCTTGCTCTGTCGCCCAGACTAAAGTGCAGTGGGGTAATCTCGGCTCACTGCAACCTCCACCTCCCAGGTTCAAGCGATTCTCCTGCCTCAGCTTCCCGAGTAGCTGGGACTACAGGCGTGCACCACCACACCTGGCTAATTTTTTGTATTTTCAGTAGAGACGGGGTTTCACTGTGTTAGCCAGGATGGTCTCGATCTCCTGACCTTGAGATCCGCCTGCCTTGGCCTCCCAAAGTGCTGGGATTACAGGCGTGAGCCACCATGCCTGGCCTACAATTGCTTGACTTTTTAAAAGCTTTTCATTTGGGATAATTATAGATTCATATGCAGTTGTAAGAAATATTTCAGGAAGACCCCTTCCCCCAGCTTCTCCCAACAACAGCACCCTCTTGCACAACTATAGTACAATGTCACCCCCAGGAAACTGACACTAGTATGGATGGACCACATTCTGTTTAACCATTCACTCACCACAGGACATTGAGGTTGTTTCCAGGTTCTGGCTATTACAAGTAGAGCTGCTTGGAATATTTTTGTAAAGGTGTTTTTGTGTGTGAACGTAGGGTTTCATTTCTCTGGGATAAATGTTCAAGGGTGCAAATGCTGGGTCATATGGCAAGCACATGTTCAGTTCTGTAAGAAACTACCAAACTATTCCAGAGGGGCTGTACCATTTACATCCCTGTCAGCAATGTGTGAGTGATCCAGTTTCTCCTTATCATTGCCTGCACCAGGTGTTATCACTAGCCATTCAGATAGGTGTGCAGTGATATCTCATTGTGGTTTAAATTTGCAATTCCCTAATGGCTAACGGTGTTGGATACCTTTTCATGTGCTTCTGCATATTCTCTTCAATGAAAAGTTTTGTTCCTGTCTTTCCCCAATTTTCTAATTGGATTTTGGGGGCTTTTTACTGCTGAGTTTTGAGAATTCTTTATACAGTCTATACAAGTATTTTGTCCAATATGTGGTGATATGGTTTGGATGTTTGTCCCCTCCAAATCTTATGTTGAAATGTGATCCATGGGGCATGGCGGCTCACACCTGTAAGCTTTTTCAAAGATTCCCCGGTGATTCTAACGTGCAGCCAGGGCTAAGAACCACTGGGCCAGGTGAGACAGGAAGAGTTGTAGACCCCATTGTTGGGAGCTTCTCAACAAAAACTTTGGGAAGCCAAGGTGGGCGGATCACCTGAGGTTAGGAGTTCAAGACCAGCCTGGCCAACATGGTGAAACCCCGTCTTTACTAAAAAAAAAATACAAAAAATTAGCTGGATGTAGTGGCACGCACCTGTAATCCCAGCTACTCGGGAGGCTGAGGCAGGAGAATTGCTTGAACCCAGGAGGCAGAGGTTGCAGTGAGCTGAGGATGCACCACTGCACTTCAGCCTGGGTGACAGAGCGAGACTCTGTCTCAAAAAAAAAAAAAAAAGAAAGGAAAGGAAAAGAAAGGAAAGGGAAGGGGAGGGGAGGGGAGGGGAGGGGAGGGGAGGGAATCCCCAGAGTTAAAGATGGGGCCTGGTGGGATCATTTGGGTCATGGAGGCAGATCCCTCATGAATGGCTTGGTGCCCTCCCCATCGTAATGAGTGAGTTCTCATTCTATTGGTTCCAGCAAGCATTGATTGTTTAAAAGAGTCTAGTACCTCCTCCTCTCTCTCTCTCTTGCTCCTACTCTTGCCATATGACATGCCTACTCCCCCTTTGCCTTCTGCCATGATTGGAAGCTTCCTGAGGCCTCTCAGAAGTCAATGCCATCACTGTGCTTCTTGTACAGTCTGCAGAACCACGAGCCAAAGTAAATATCTTTTCTTTGCAAATTACCCATCCTCAGGTATTCCTTTATAGCTATGCAAAACAGACTAACATATGTGGTTTGCAAATATTTTCTCTCAGGAGGTAACTTGTCTTTTCATTCTCTTCATGGGGTCTTTCTCAGAGCAAATGTTTTTAAATTTTTTTTAATTTTAAGGAGGTAAAATTTATCAATTTTTTTCTTTTATGGATCATGCTTTTGGTATCAAGTCAAGGAACATATCATTGATCACTACGTCCCCATAACTTCCTCTTACATTTTCCTAAAATTTTGTATTTTACACTTAAGTTCATGACATATTTGGAGTTAATTTTTGTCTAATGTGTGAGGTTTAGGTCGAGATTCATTTTTTTGCAGAGGAGTATAAATTGCTCCAGCATGATTGTTGAAAAGGCCATTTTTCTCCCTCTCAGTAACTTTTGCATCTTTGTCAAAAGTCGGCCAGTTGCGGTGGCTCACGCCTGTAATCCCAGCTACTCAGGAGGCTGAGACACAAGAATCGCTTGAACCCAGTGGGGCAGAGGTTGCAATGAGCTGAGATCATGCCACTGCATGGCAGCCTGGGCGACAGTGAGACTCTGAAATAAATTTTTTTTTTTTTTTGAGACAGAGTCTCACCTGTTGCCCAGGCTGGAATGCCGTGGCGCTATCTCAGCTCACTGCAACCTCCACCTCTAGGGTTCAAATGATTCTCCTGCCTCAGCCTCCCCAGTAGCTGGGATTACAGGCGCATGCCACTGCACCTGGCTAATTTTTTGTATCTTTAGTAGAGACGGGGTTTCACCATGTCGGTCAGGCTGATCTTGAACTCCTGACCTTGTGATCCGCCGACCTCGGCCTCCCAAAGTGCTGGGATTACAGGCATGAGCCACCAGCAGATTAAAAAAGTCAATTTGACATATTTGTGTGGGTCTTCCCTTAACTTTTTCTCATCTGTTTTCCCTTACAGAAACTCCTCTGCCTGACAGAATGGCAGTGGTTTTGCCTGTCTGAAGTCTCAGAGACTCGGGATAGATAGATAGTCACTGATTCAAGCAGCCTGGGCCAAAATTCTCACCCAGTTGCAAAGCAACAGGTCTGTGGCAAATGGCATTCTAACTTAAGCAAAGCAAGAGCTGAAGATGGTTTGGGGAAGGGAAAGTGTCAATCGTCCCTTAATTAGATCTTCTAAAAGTGGAAACCAGCAGTATAGGTCACTTTCCAAGAAAGTGGCAAAATGTGAATAAGTTTCCCTGCCCTAAAACACTGAGTGATTCTGAAGTCCTGAGGGTCAAGAGGAGGACAGTGTCACCAGGGTGTAACCAGATGGGTGCGAGACAATCCATTCCCAACCAGCAGCGAGGGCGAGGGTTGGGGATCATCTTTTTACTGAGTGTCTTGCAGTGTCTTGCAGTCTCAGTGTGGTATTTCTTTTCAGACATGCTTATTCTTTATTTTTTGTTTAATTATAATTTTTATTTTTGGTTCAGGGGTACATGTGCAATTTTGTTATATAGGCAAATCGTGTGCACAGGGGTTAGTGGACAGATTATTTCATCACTTAGGTAATAAGCATGGTACCCAATGGGTACTTTTTCTGATCCTCTCCCTCCTCCCACCCTCCACCCTCAAGTAGGTCCCAGTGTCTATTGTTCCCCTCTCTGTGTCCATGTGTTCTCATTGTTTACCTCCCACTTATAGGTGAGAACATGCAATACTGGGTTTTCTGTTGCTGCATTAGTTTGCTTAGGATAATGGCCTCCAGCTCCATCCATGTTGCTGCAAAGGACACGATCTCATTCTTTTTATGGCTGTGCAATATTCCATGGTGTATATGTACCACATTTTCTTTATCCAGTCTACCACTGATGGGCATTTAGGTTGATTCCATGTCTTTGCTATTGTGAATAGTGCTGCAGTGAACATACACATGCATGTGTCTTTATGATAGAATGATATACGTTCCTTTGGGTGTATACCCAGTAATGGGATGGCCAGTCAAACGGTAATTCTGTTTCAAGTTCTTTGAAGAATCATCACATCACTTTCCACGGTGGTTGAACTAATTTACACTCCCAATAGCAATGTATAAGCATTTCCTTTTCTCCACAACCTCGCCAGCATCTGTTATTTTTTGACTTTTTAATAATAGCCATTCTGACTGGTGTGAGATGGTATCTCATTATGGTTTGGATTTGCATTTCTCTAGTGATCAGCGATATTGAGCTTTCTCTCACATGCTTGTGGACCGCACGTATCTCTTCTTTTGAAAAGTGTTTGTTCATGTCTTTTGCCCACTTTTTAATGGGGCTGTTTGTTTTTTGCTTGTAAATTTGTTTGAGTTCCTTTTAGAGCTGGTTATTAGGCTTTTGTCAGATGCATAGTTTGCAAATATTTTCTCCCATTCTGTAGGTTGTCTGTTTACTTTGTTGATAGTTTCTTTTGCTGTGCAGAAGCTCTTTAGTTTAATTGGGCCTTGTTTGTCAATTTTTGATTTTGTTGCAATTACTTTTGGTGTCTTTGTCATGAAATCTTTGCCAGTTCTTATGTCCAGAATGACATTTCCTAGATTATCTTCCAGGGCTTGTATAGTTTTAGGTTTAACAATTAAGTCTTTAATCCATCTTGAGTTGATTTTTGTATATGGTGTAAGGAAGGGGTCCAGTTTCAACCTTCTGCATATGATTAGCCAGTTCTCCCAGTACCATTTATTGAATAGGGAGGATTATTTCCATTGCTTGTTTCTGTCAGCTTTGTCAAAGATCAGATAGTTGTAGATGTGTGGCCTTATTTCTGGGCTCTCTGTTCTGTTCCATTGGTCTATGTGACTGTTTTTGTACCAGTACCATGCTGTTTAGGTTACTATAGCCTTGTAATATAGTTTGAAGTTGGGTAACATGATGCATCCAGCTTTGTTCTTTTTGCTTAGGATTCTTGGCTATTCTCTTTTTTGTTTCATATGAATTTTTAAATTGTTTTTTCTTATTCTGTGAAGAATGTCATTAGTAGTTTGATAGGAGCACAAACGGGCTTTTTTTTTTTTTTTTCCAGACAGAGTCTCGTTTTGTTGCCCAGGTTGGAGTGCAGTGGCGCGATCTTGGCTCACTGCAACCTCCACCTCCCGAGTTCAAATGATTTTCCTGCCTCAGCCTCCCGAGTAGCTGGGACTACAGGTGCCTGCCACCATGCCCAGCTAATTTTTTGTATTTTTAGTAGAGATGGGGTTTCACCATGTTTGATAGGATGGTCTCTATCTCCTGACCTCATGATCCACCTGCCTCAGCCTCCCAAAGTGCTGGGATTACAGGTGTGAGCCACCGTGCCTGGCCCAGATAGGCTTTTAAACTTTTTTTTTGGTTCTTCTGGAAGTGTCAGGATAGAGCGCCCTCTTAAGAACCTCATCTGAAGCTGGAGAAGCCCAGTAGATTTGGTTCTGAGCTGAACCCAAAGCCCCTCTCTTCTGTTGCCCCAGCCTCTCCTTCATCCTACCCATTTCACCCTAAATCTCCACATTATAACCCTTTTCACCCTAAAGCTCCACAGGGTGGGGAAGGTGGAGGGAGGGCAAACACTATAACCAGAAGCCTTGGAATGTGAGTTCATTTCATTCCAGGTCTACATTAGAGAGGATATGCCCATCAGCACAGAGCAGTACCCCTGCACCGCAGGCAAAAGCTAAAAATCACTGTTTAATATCTTTGTTTTTAATGCCAGAATGTCAAAAATTAAGACAAATTTCTCCAAAAGCAAAATATTGGTTCTCCACAATCCCCTACTCAGGCCAAATCTCCAAACCACCTTAAAGAAATCCAGGGCTTTTCTCTGAGTGCCTCCGCATCTCCTAGAAACAAAGGCTGTTCAAGACCATGCACCTGAAGCAGATTCACAAGCTTCTTCCTGCCTTTTCCTGGACCCAGAGCAGCAGAATACCTGGCAACCAGTGTTCTTGGGGCAAAAGCTTCTAGAACATCACAGAGCAAAAATAGTACATAACAAAGCCATCAGCCCTTTCAATCCCCATCCTCCCCAAGTTGTGTTCAACAGAACATCCCAGGGTGAGCTCTTGTCACAAAGCAATCTCTTCTTGCTATTCACAAGCTAGGAGGGCAATCATAACTAGATTGCCACAAACACACCACAGTTAATAAGTGACATAAATAACCATATAAATGTCAAGCTGTGAATCTGAAACTTGACAGGACATTTCAAATCCAACACAGCTTGGCACCAAAGATCATTCTCTGAATTCACACATAATCTGCTTTGTGCAGCTCTTTTGAGAAAGAGCTATTGACCCAGTAAGCATGTTATTCTCTACTGGAGATTATAGTCATTCCAAGTCAATTAACTGCATTCCAGAGACAACAGGAGGAACTTAAAATACAAGATTTGAAGGTTTGGAAGTGAGACAGAGAAGACAGGAAGGGGTCTTGTAAATTGCGGTTATTAATATGTTGACATTGTCCTGGAGCTCTGAACAGCAGACAACATCAAGCCATTTGTTTTTGTTTTTGTTTTTGTTTTTAAATCCATGTCGTTGCTAGAATTTTCACATGACCAAGTTAGTGGAGGCTGCCCAGGCTGATTGTAGGGCCTTTGTTACACTGGATGGCACCAACTTGGAGACTGAGTCCCCTTCACATGTGAAGCCATTCCTGGTTACAGAGTACACGTCTCTGATTCTCCAAGACTTCACCTTCTTGCTTTATATTTTAAATGGAGGTAAAATTTATACAACTTAAAATTAGCGATTTTAAAGTGTCCAATTCAGTGGCATTTTGTTCATTCACAATGTTGCACAACTACCACCTCTATCTAGTTCCAAACCATCTTCAGCACCCGAAAGAAAACTCTGTCCCATTAAGCAGTCAATCCCCATTCTCCCCTCCTCCCAGCCCCTGACAATCACAGATTGGCTCTCTGTCTCTGGATTGAGCTATTCTGAACATTTCGTATAATGAAGTCATATCACACGTGACCTTTTGTGTCTGGCTTCCCTCATTTAGCATAATGATTTCAAGGTTCATCCATGTTGTAACATGTATCCGCATCTCATGCCTTGTTAAGCCTGAATAATATTCCACTATACGGATTATCCCACATGCTGCTTGTCCCTCCACTGGTGGACATTTGGATTGCTTCACGTTTTGGCTATTGTGAATACTGCTGTTATGAATATTCATATACAATTTCTTATTTGAATACATTTTCAATTATTTGGGGTATATACTTAGGAGTGGAATAGCTGAGTCATATGATAATTTCGTGGCTAACTTTTTGAAGAATTGTAAAACTGTTTTTCCCCCTTCTTGTTTACAGTTATGTCTTCACTTAAAACTATGTCTTGAGCTGGTCATGGTGGTTCATGTCTGTAATCCCATTACTTTGGGAGGACAAGGCAGGTGGATCACTTGAGCCCAAGAGTTCATGACCAGCCTGGACAACATGAAGAAACCCTGTTTCTACAAAAAATTCAAAAATTAGCCAGGCAGGGTGGTGTGCACCTGTAGTCCCAGCTACTTGAAAGGCTGAGGTGAGATGTTCACCTGAGCCCTGGAGGTTGAGGCTGCAGTGAGCCGTGATCACACCACTGCACCAGCCTGGGTGATAGAGTGAGACCCTATCTGGAAAAAAAAAGTTGTGTGGTACACACAACTTTAGTATTATTTCTGAGGTTCAGAGCAAGGGAGAAGATGGAGAGGAGGCTAGCCAGTGGCGCACTTGGCTATCCTGACACTAGAAGTTTCCCTTAAATCAATCTTCTGAAGATCTCAGGTGGAGTTCCTACGGTCCTGGTCTACTCCACACTGGTGTTAGTCCATTTTCACACGGCTATAAAGAAATACCCAAAACTGGGTAATTTATAAAGGAAAGAGGCTTAATTGATTCACAGTTCTGCATGGCTGAGGAGGCCTCAGGAAACTTATAATCATGTCAGAAGGGGAAGCAGTCACATCTATAAGGTGGAAGGCAAGAGAGAGCATGTGAAGGAGGAACTGCGAAACGCTTAACACCTTCAGATCTCGTAAGAACTCACTCACTATCACAAGAACAGCACGAGGAGACCCACCCCCAAGATCCAATCACCTCCCACCAGGTCCCTCCCTTGACACGTGGGGACTATGGGGATTACAATTTGAGATGAGATTTGGGTGGGGACACAGAGCCAAACCATATCAACATCCCACATCCCCCTGCTCCTAGTGAGAACTAGGGGTGAGTGATCATAAGGGGAGGAGGAGGGCCAGAACTGATAAGGCAGTGGCCTCCATAGGAGAGTACATACACCCCGTGGGAGCAACAGACCACTCTCTGTGGGGATGCCAAAGGAAGCCATTAGAACCTCTATTTCTGTTTATTTTATCTAGAAAGTAGAAAAAAGTGAGCTTCACAGAGTGTTATAGGTTGAACGTCATTCCCCTAAAAAGCATATAATGGAATCCCAACCCCCAGTACCTCAGAGTGTGACCTAATTTGGAGGTAAAGTCTTCACAGAGATGATCAAATGAGATCAGTAGGGTGAGGCCTAATTCAATATAACTGATATCCTTATAAAAAGGAGAAATTTGGACCACACACACGTGCACACACACACACAGAGTTAGACCATGGAAGATGAAGGCAGAGGTGGGGGTGCCGTGTCCACAAGTACCATAGATTGCCAGCAACCCCCAGAAGCCAGGGGAGTGGGACCTGGAACAGATCCTCCCTCCCAGCCTCAGGAGGAACCCACCCAGTGGACCCCCATGATCTCAGACTTCTGGTCTCCAGAACTAGGAGAGAATATGTTTCTGTTGTTTACACCACCTAGTTTGTGGTACTTTGATAGAACAATCCTTGTGAGCTAATATACTATATTTCATATGAAGGTGTTCGTGGGTCCCCTCACTTAGTCCCTCACATGCAGGACTTGAAGCCTCTTAGGGAGTAGAACAGCCACACATCAGAGGGACAGACAAGCCCCCTCCCGGTCAGAGTGACCAGAGCAATCTACCTGCAGGCAGGTAAGTGGATTTATAGATTAGACCATCTCATAGTAATGCAATCAATTCTCATGCAATGACTGGGTGGATTTAGTAGATTACTATTATAAAAGTTGATTGGGGATTATACTGACCTGGCCACCACACAGGAAGCAAAAAGAAAAGGTGGTGCTAACTTCTCTCCTCACACTGAGACAGGGGAAGCTCCTCTGAGGCCATGCAAGGCATTTTGGGAGGCCAAGGTGGGGGGATTGTTTGGGCCCAGAAGTTCGAGACCAGCCTGGGCAACATGGTGAGACCCTGTCTCTGCAAAAATAAAAATAAAAATTAGCCGGCATGGTGGCACACACCTGCGGTCCCAGCTACTCAGGAGGCTGAGGTGGGAGGATCGCTTGAACCCAGGTTGAGGCTGCAGTGAGCTGTGGAATGCTGCAGTGAGGCTGCAGTGAGCTGTGGAATGCCACTGCTTTCCAGCCTGGGTGACAGAGCCAGATCCTGTCTCAAATAAATAAATACATAAAAATGCATGGAGCTATTCAGATCTGACAAGAAGCCAGTCAAAAGAAGATAGAAATTCACAAGAAGACTACTTCGAATGCATATCTATAACCCTTATTGTTAACGATGAACCTTAAATCTAAATGTATATTATGCCTTCAGGTATTAACAAATGGTAATACAAAGCTGTCACAATTAGTGGCACTCAAAATATTGTTTATTTCATCTTGTTCATCCTTTTAGTTTCAATTGTATGTATGTCTTTTAATTTACATAATATATAGTTGATAAGTAAACCTATGTGCCCCCCAACATTTTTGTTTTTTTGAGACAGTGTCTCGCTCTGTCGCCCAGGCTGGAGTGTAGTGGCACGATCTCGGCTCACTGCAAGCTCCGCCTCCTGGGTTCACGCCATTCTCCTGCCTCAGCCTCCCGAGTACCTGGGACAACAGGTGCCCACCACCATGCCCAGCTAATTTTTTGTATTTTCAGTGGAGACGGGGTTTCACCGTGTTAACCAGGATAGTCTCAATCTCCTGACCTCGGATCCACCCGCCTCAGCCTGCCAAAGTGCTGGGATTACAGGCGTGAGCCACCGCGCCCGGCCCTGCCCCCCAACATTTTACTAAATGTGTCACATAACGAGATAGGTTTGGAGACCACTGATTTAGGGCATGGGCTGCAGATAGATAAGTGACATTAGCCACCCAAAGACAGGGGGTGCTGGAGTCCTTATATCTGATCTTCAGCCAGAGACAGATGCTGTTGAGCATCAGAGACATTCTGGACAAGAAAATGCCTCCAGGGATGAAGTGATGTGATCATGAGGTCTGAGAAAAAACTTCTGAGGCAGAGGAACCAACGCTGACATTTACAGAAGGTGCTGGGAGAGCTGCCTGATATGCCAGGTGACATGCAGCAGCCCAGAGCTGGAGAGGAATGTGCCTCGTGAACAGGTGCGGACCCATGCACTCAGGGAAGGAGGAAGGAGCTACTTCTCAGCTTTGCAAGGGCACGAAGATTTCTACCAGGAAAAGCATGCACCAGAATGGTGTCCCCTACCTGTTGCAGTGAAAGGGAACTCAGATGTTGGAAATGAACAAGCGAAGGTGACTTTTTAATGTGTTTGAAGGTTGATGAGGAGTGGACATTCTTCTAGCAAGTGCTGCCTCACAGGCTCTGGCAAGTCTCAGCAAGAGATGAACCTGGAAGTGCAAGACTTTAAGCATCCAGGGTCGGGGTGAAGCAGAGGATGGGGATAGTCAACTCTCTTCCAGAATCTAGACTCTGATCATCTTCCTTTTCTTCTCCATCTTCCTAATTGAAGCCCCTCCACCCTCCTCTGATGCAAAAGAAGAATTAAGTGGGAAAGAGCCAACCAAGCAAAGAGTTTAAAGAGTTCCAAATGAAGAGGTTAGGGCAGGTCCTCAGGCAAGGAAGGCAGATGGAAGGGGCTTCAGGGAGGATGGAGAAATTCATAGAACTTGCAAGTAGTTGGGGACAAAATGATGAAACCCTGGAAAACTCGGGAGGTGTGCACAGTAAACCCCACACACTCATTCTCGAGCAAAGGATGAATTGGCTGGATGGGAAGTGCAACCCCCAAGTTCTTTTGACACTGTCCATTTAGGGATGTGACTCTGGGGTCCGAGGTCAAGAGGAGGTGGAACCTTCTTCATGGCACTCCGTGTAGATTTGCTCAGCACCCATCCTTTCCAATGGTGGTTTAAGCAATCTTCAGTAATGAGGACGGGAGCCAAAGGGTATCACATTGCCAGTCACTCAACCAACCCACTAATAAGACAGACTTTCCTGACCATTTTATCCCTGGCAGTCAAAATAGGGGAGTCAGACTTCTTCAAAGCAGTCAGGTTCTGCTGATCCAAAAAAAAAAATCTAAAAAAGTTTTCATTTTTTATTGTGTTAAAATAGACATAAATAAAATTTACCACCTTAGTCTTTTTTTGTTTTGTTTTCTGTTTTTTGAGACAGAGTCTCACTTTGTCACCCAGGCTGGAGTGCAGTGGCGTGATCTTGGCTCACTGCAACCTCCATCTTCCACATTCAAGCGATTCTCATGCCTCGGCCTCCCGAGTAGCTTGGACTACACGTGTGCACCATGATGTCCAGCTAATTTTTGTATTTTCAGTGGAGGCAGGGTTTCACCATGTTGGCCAGGCTGGTCTCGAACTCCTGGCCTCAAGCAAGCAATCCATCTGCCTCGGCCTCCCAAAGTGCTGGGATTACAGGTGTGAGCCACCATGCCTGGCCTCATCTTAGTTATTTTTAATTGTACAGTTCAGTGGTGTTAAGTACAGTCATGCACTGTATAGTGGTGTTTTGGTCAACAACAGACCACATATAAGACAGTGGTATTGTCATATACAGTATTTTTATCATATACAGTATTTTTACAGTATTATAATCTTATTTGTTTAGATACACAAATACTTATCATTGTGTTACAGTTGCCTCCAGTATTCAATACAGTGACATGCCATATAGGGTTGTAGCTTAGGAGTAATAGGCTTCACCGTACAGCCTGGGTGTGTAGTAGGCTATGCTAACTCGGTTAGAGTAAGTACGCTTTATGATGTTCGCACAACAAAATCACCTAACGGCACATTTCTCAGAACATATCACTGTCATTAAGTGACATATGACTGTACATTCATTATGTTGTGCAACTATCACCACCATCCACATCCAGAACTTTGTAGAAACCAAACTCTATATCCATTGAAGAATCAGTACCTCATATAAGCGCATTCATACAGTTATTTGTCTTTTTGTGCCTGGCTTATTTCACTTGGCATAATGTTCTCAAAGTTCATCCATGTGGTAGCATATGTGAGAATTTCCTTCCTTCTTAAGGCTGAATAACATCCCATTGTATGCATATGCTATATTTGGCTCATTCCATTCGTCTGTTGGCAAACACTGGAGTTGCATCCACCTTTCGGCTATAAACGTGGGCATACAGATATCTCTTTGAGACTCTGTTTTCAATTCTTTTGGGTATATACCCAGAAGTAGAATTGCTGGATGCTGTGGTAATTCCATTTTTAATTTTTTAAGGACCTGTCTTACCATTTTCCACAGTGGCTGCACCATTTACATTCCCACCAGCAGTGCACCAGGGTTGCCTCTACATGCTGGTCTACACTTATTCTTTCCTCCCTCCCTTCCTTCCTTCCTTCCTCCCTTCCTCCCTCCCTCCCTTCTTTCCTTCCTTCCTCCCTCCCTCCCTTTCTCCTTCCCTTCCTCCCTTCCTTCCTTTCTTTCTCCCTCCCTCCCTCTCTTCCTTCCTCCCTTCCTTCTTTCCTTTCTCCCTCCCTTCTTTCCTTCCTTCCTCCCTCCCTCCCTTTCTCCTTCCCTTCCTCCCTTCCTTCCTTTCTTTCTCCCTCCCTCCCTCTCTTCCTTCCTCCCTTCCTTCTTTCCTTTCTCCCTCCCTCCATCCCTTCCTTCCTCACTGCCTCCCTCCCTCCCTCCCTTCCTTCCTCCCTTCCTTCTTTCCTTTCTTTCTCCCTCCCTCCCTCCCTTCCTTCCTCCCTTCCTTCTTTCCTTTCTTTCTCCCTCCCTCCCTTCCTTCCTTCTTTCCTTTCTTTCTCCCTCCCTCCATCCCTTCCTTCCTTTCTCGCTGCCTCCCTCCCTCCCTCCCTCCCTTCTTTCCTTTCTTTCTCCCTCCCTCCATCCCTTCCTTCCTTTCTCGCTGCCTCCCTCCCTCCCTCCCTCCCTTCCTTCCTCCCTTCCTCCCTTCCTCCCTTCTTTCCTTCCTTCGTTCTTTTTTTGACAGTGGCCATCCTACTGGGTGTGAGGTGGTATCTCACTGTGGCTTTGTTTTGCATTTTTCTAATGATTAGTGTTGTTGAGCATTTTTCATGTGCATATTGGCCATTTGCATATTGAGAATGTATAATGTTAGTACATTTCTATGGAGAGCAGGACATCCCAAGTGGCCTGGAGCGCATGTCTACTGCCTCAATGTGCTCTGGGGTCTCCCGGTGAGGCTCCTGATTCTGCTTTTAGTCTGTGTGATGGTTAATACTAAGTGTAGCTTGATTGGATTGAAGGATGCAAGTATTGATCCTGGGTGTGTCTGTGAGGGTGTTGCCAAAAAAGATTAACAATTGAGTCAGTGGGCTGGGGAAGGCAGGCACACCCTTAATCTTGTGGGTACCATCTAATCAGCTGCCAGTGAATATAAAGCAGGCAGAAAAATGTGAAAAGGCCAGACTGGCCTAGCCTCCGAGCCTGCATCTTTCTCCAGGGCTGGATGCTTCCTGCTCTTGAACATTAGACTCCAAGTTCTTCCGTTTTGGGACTTGGACTGATTCTCCCTGCTCCTCAAGCTTGCAGACAGCCTATTGTGGGACCTTGTGACAGTGTAAGTTAATACTTAATAAACTCCTAGATAGATAGATAGATAGATAGATAATCGCCTATTAGTTCTGTCTCTCTGGAGAACCCTGACTAATACAGTCTAGGAAACCCAAGTATGAACCTTCCACCATGTGGCTGTCTGCTGGGGACACTCAGTACCAACTCAGGCTTAACGTTGGAGTGGAACCACAGATGCCCTTGAAACAGATTAACCTGGACCACAAAAGACTGGAGGCCAGCAAGCAGGAGGCCAGACTCCCTTGAGGCCAAGCTGGATAAAATGCACCCTTATTCCCCAGCTGCTCCTAGCTTCGATTTGGCATGGTGTACTGGAGCAGACACCCTTCGCCATCCTCTCCTGTTGCTCAGCTATGTTTGAGTTTGGGAGAGCGACAATGGTGCTTGCTGCTCTCCTGACCAAACTACAAGCTACAAGCTCAGGAGATGAAATTTCCCTCAGGCAGCTTCCCCTCTGCTCTTAGGGAGGCATCCTTCCTGGAGGAGCCTCGGGGGTCTCAGAGGCACCTTGTCTGGCCTTGTCCCTTCATAGCAGGACCTGGATCAGGCAGCTCGCAGAGGTGGAGCAACATGACTGTGCACCTGGTTTCTTCTCCAGGCCTAGTCCCATCTGGGTTGATTTTGAAAGAAATATTTACATTAAAGGGCTTAAGCAGAGGGAAGATTTCACTGCCTCTTATCTCTCATAGTTTAGAAAAACAACCAATATTTCATGAACGCGTGACCCTGTGGCGCCTGTGTTTACGGCTCACTTCTCTGGGGAGTCTTCTCTTCTCAGAGCCCTGTCCTGGCTTCCTTTGCACCACTCACTTCCTCTTGGACTCCCAGGGAAAAATAGGATTCCCATGGACATGCCACATCCCTGATAAGGTTCCCTGAGCATTCCAAGTTATCCACACTTGAGACTGACATTGCTCTATGCCCCATCTATGTAATGGCAGCTCCCAGTTCTTGTCCTCCAGCCAGAACATCATGAGTCACTCAGCTCCAAGGAGACCTGGAGACCCTCCCAAACACACAACTCCTATATGCAGCACAACCAGCCCAAAGCCATGTGACCAGGCTGCTCGCACTCATGCCCAGCCCTGCAAAGGCCCTGCTCTCCTATCCGTCGCCCCAGCCCACCTTTGTACACATGCACTCCCCAGAAGACCTCAAGGCAAAGGGTCTCCAGCTCCACACCCCACCCACCACTGGGTCTTCCTTTCAGGCTGAAGCAGACTTCTCTTATGCCAAAGCACTTATCCTTCTCCAAGGAACCAAGTGGAAACCTAGAGTGGGAATTCCATACCCATCCATCCTCTCCCATCATACCCTCTCCCATCTTCCTCCTGACTCAATCTGCCATCCCCCTCTCCCTCCTGCCTCCGATGCTGCTCTCCAAATTCTTGCTCCATGATCGCAAACTCTCTACCTTTGCATCTCAGCCATCTCATCGAATGTTCCCTCCAACTCTTGGCTTAACTTAGTGATTCCCAGCCCTGGCTTCACATCAGAATCCCCTGAGGAAATGTTTAAAAAGATACTTCTGCCCACAAAGGGCTGGCTACCTAATTTCTGAAGCCAAGCACAAGACAAATATGCAGGCTTTCTTATTCAACAAACATTAAGGATTTTCAAGATGGCAGCAGCAGAGCATTAAAACAAGCACAGGGCCCATCTGAGTTCCACTGTCCAGGTCCAAGGCCATGGAGCAGCCCTGTGCCCAGGTACTTGCCCTAAACCTTCAGATTTAATTAGCCTGGGTAAGGCCCTGGAATCTGCATTTTAAAAGCTCACCAGGAGATGCTGAGGAGACCCAGCTGCCCCAGGCTGACCAAGAGATACTGCGTCTGTTGCAGCCCTCTCAAATGGAAACTTTTGGAACCAGAAGTTGGGCTCCTGTCTTCCTGGCTCCATAGAGTCACTTCCAGACTTTTTCTCTGTGTGGTCTGGAAATTACAGTCCTGCAAATTAGCTGCTCAACTAGATCTAAGGTCAATCTTGGATTTTCACTGCCCTTGTCTAGGACATTTCTGGACTTCTCTTAGCACCTTTCCTCATCCAACCAAGATTTAGCAAATAGTTCACAACTTTCTCCACCCCCATTCATGTTGTTGCCTCAGCATCCCTGTGTAAGGCCCAGCCAAGGTCCTGGCCCCTTGGCCCCTTGTTCGCCCCATGATCAGTGACCACCTCTCTTCTTCCACCTCAGCACCCACTCCCATGCTCACTGCTGGGATCTGGCCAAGACTCAGAGCTCCTTCACTCCTAAATCTCAAACCCAAGTTCCCCACTCTCTGACCACAGCATCCTGTCCTAACCTCTCTCTCATCCCCACTGAGGCCTTCAGTCCAGTGACCACCCCCCAGATATTCCTTATCTGTTACTTTTACTCGCTTCACCTTCCATTTTATCCTGCTAACATGCTCTTAGACTTATGGTGGGGTTACATCCTGATAAGCTCATCCTAAGTTGATGATATCGTAAGTCAGAAATGCATTTAATACACCTAACCAGCTAAACATGCTAGGTTAGCTGAGCCTATCTTCAATGCACTCAAAACACATTAGCCTACAGTTGAGCAACATCATCTCACACAAAGCCTATTTTATAATAAAGTGATGGGTATCTTGTATGTTATTGAATACTGTACTGAAAGTGAAAAACAGAATAGCTGTATGGGGGCTGGAAGTACAGTTTCTACTGAATGTATATCACTTTTGCACCATTGCAAAGTCAAAAAAATCATAAGTGGAACAAGTCAGGGACTGTCTGTACTAGACATTCCCTTCCTCTCTGTCCTTACGTCTCACCTATCTAGCAAAATTCAAGCCTTGGGTGGATGTCATCATCCACTTTCTCTACACCTGCTATTGGCCAGCAGATCACTGCTGGAGGGACATCCCAGAACTGCACAGCCACCCATCTTGGCTATGCCCTCAGGACTGCCTGGTAATTGGAACCACAAAGGGTTCCTTCGGTCAATACAGGCTCTTCTTTGCACAATTTATACTTCAAACCTTCTCCAATCTCACCACGTCTGAAACCACTCCTTCCTTCCTTCACATTCAGCAAATGACCTTGTCATCTACTGTACTGAGAAAAGAGAACAAACTGTCTCACCAAATCTACAAACAGATGTCCCTGAGTTTGCACCCACCTCTCCCTCCTCCTGCTGAGAGGGCCAGCTTCTTCACAGATGCCCTCTGTGCCCTGTGCCTTTTGCTTTCTCCAGGGCCTGGTGCTACCAGCTATCCTCTCTAGCTTGTTCCTTCCATCTCCTCCATCAGCACTTAAATCCCCTAGCTGCAGGTGGGCACAGTGGCTCATACCTGTAATCCCAGCACTTTCGAAGATTGAGGTGGGCAGATCACCTGAGGTCAGGAGTTCGAGACCAGCCTGGCCAATATGGCAAAATCCCATCTCTACTGAAAATAGAAAAATTAGCCTGTCATGGTGGTACACACCTGTAATCCCAGCTACTCGGGAGGCTGAGGCAGGAGAATCACTTGAACCCGGGAGGCGGAGGTTTCAGTGAGCCGAGATCATGCCATTGCACTCCAGCCTGGGCAACAGAGCAAGACTGTCTCAAATAAATAAATAAATAAATAAATAAATAAATAAATAAATAAATAAATAAAAATTACCATGGCTGCAATCTTTGAAAAAGGAAAGGGAAAAAGAAAAGAAAAAGAAAAGGGAGAGGGGAGAGGAGGGAAGGAGAGACCAGAAGACCCCCCTCTTCCTCCAGCTCCTATCCTCTCTTACTGTCTTTTTTTTTTTTTTTTGGCAGGGTCTTGCACTATTGCCCAGGTGGGAGTACAGTGGTGCGATCACAGCTTACTGCAGCTTCAACCCCCTGGGCTCAGATGATCCTCATGCCTCAAGTTCCCAAGTATCTGAGATTACAGGTGCATGCCACCATGCCTGGCTGATTTTTATTTTTTGTATCTTTGATATAGACGGGGTCTCACCATGTTGCCCAGGCTAGTCTTGAATTCCTAGGCTCAAGTGATCCAACCACCTAGGCCTCCCAATGTGCTGGCATTACAGGCATGAGACATTGCACCCGGCCTCTCTTACTCTTGCCTTTGTGGCCACACTCCTTGTGTCTCCCTCATCTCCCACCAACCCCAGACCCCATTCCTACAGACTTTCACTACACCACTTTAAGGAAACAATTCTTAATAAGGTCTCCAATCATCTCCGTTTTAAACAGAATGGCTACATGTGGGGCCTCATCTTACTGGACCTCTCAGTGTCACACAAACAGGTTGACCACTCCCTTATTTCACAAATACTTTCTCCCCTTGGCTCCTTCACACCATTTTCTCTTCCTATTTCTCTAGCTTCACTCCTCGGTCTCTTTATGGGTTCTTCCTCCATGCCGTAAATATTATATGGTGGAGCTCTTGAGGCTCCATGCTAGGCACTGTTCTTTTCACCCTCTACTCTCTATTCCTGGTTGATCTCAACTACTGCCATTTCTGCAAATATCATCTAAGTGCAGACTCATTTTTCTCTCCAAAGACATGAAATATCAATGGCTATTTCCCTCTCCCATTCCATAAGCATCCTGGGCTGATAGTAGATTCTAGGCTCCCCATGTCTTGCTGCTCTGCCGCCCCTGGGATATTGCATTCATCTGCACAGTCACGATAACTCACCACCATGTCTGTACTACAGCCTTTGGGAAGAGGAAAAGTGGCAGGGAACAGACAGACCCTTGCCCTTTGAGGACACACCCCAGAAGTTGTATACATCACTTCTGCCAACATCTCATTGGCCAGAACTTGGGCAAATGACCACACTGAGCTCCAAGGGACACCTGGGAACTGTAAGCTTTATTCTGGATGGTCACATGCCCCTTTAAACTCCTCTTAGAATGAAAAAAGGGGAAAGCAAATATGGAGAGAAAACTACAAGAATCAGCCACAGGGCTCAGCAAAATTTACCAACTTCCTCTTTTGTCAAATAAAAACCTTTTTTCTAAACTTATCATGTGTTGCCATTATTTCATGAAAGGACACTTTTAACACCAAAATTGGGGAAGACATACTCTCAAAATAGAGAACAGTCTTTTAAGTGAAATGAATTTAGATGTATGGAAGAAAGCACTATCTCATTCTTGTTTTCCTCATTTCCCTTGAAACTGGCACAGCCACCAATCCTTGGTCTCCTGACCTGAACTGGGAGCCATGTTTGAGGAGCGGCTGTTAAGAGTGTTGCCAATGTCATCTTCAGCTCCCTAAGCCAATCTGATTTACGGGGTGACTACGAGAGCTCCCGGTGTTATTGACTCCCAGGCTCCACCTGGTACTAATATAGAAATCCATGCCTCCATTCTCTCAGGTCCCTTCCCATTTCCAAATGCCCAGGGTTGACCAGGTCCTGTGCAGTTGGGACGCACTGCTGTGGCTGCCCTCCCCATCCCACTTTGGGCCTTTACATGACATCAGGGGTCTCCAGAAAGTTCGACCACAGGGTGCTGCTGCCTCCCAAGACTATTCCAGACAGAGGAGTCTCCCCAGCAGAGATGATGATGTCTCTTTGTGGCCAACCTTGAAGGGTCACACCTTTGTCACTAGCATTTCTTCTTCCTGCTTCACATACTTCCATGGAGGATGTGTCCTCAGGAGACCACCCCTGAGACTCCCTGAGAAACACTGGGTAGTGCCCCCTCTTTCATTGGCCGTATCAATCAAGGGAGGACTCAGCGTCTTGTCACTTTCAGGTGAGTTTCTCCCAAGACGGACACCTTTGGCCCTGTCTTTGCACTGAGAGTCATCCTCACCCCCACCCTCAGACCTCTCCCCATTTCTCTAGGAGGCCTGGGGAACTTCTGAAAAAAGAACCGCTGGCCTGCCCCACATCCCAGAGTCCTCACTGCAGCCACACAAATTAGGCCGTGGACTAGAAGGAGCTAAAGAGCTAGGAACCCTTCTCCCCCAGCTCCAGGAAGTGGAGAAGGCCTGCTTTGCACCCCCTGTCTGCTCCTCCACTTACAAGGTATATTCTGGGGGGTTCACAAGCTCTCGTCTGTGTTATTGGAAAGGGAGCTTTGGACAAGCTGGTTTTCTGACCTACTTTTCTTGTGTTCGACCTTTGAAAAACGAAATGTTTCTCTCACCCACGGAGCTCTTCACCGCATCTTCACAAATCCTAAAACTTAAGGTTTGTTTTCAAGTATCTTCTCCATGTTTTTTTTTTAATTAGACATTCCTAGATTTGAGTCCTAGAGTTTTGGTACAGGATGGAGCTTAGAGATCATCAGATCCGATGGCTTCATTTTATGGCTGAGAAAACTGAGGTCCAAAGATGTTCAATGGCCACCCGAGGTCACACGGTAGCCAGCCCCGGCATCCACGTCATGTGAAGACTCCACAGGTACCTTGCAGGGGCCTGGCCGCGGGGGATGAGGCGTTGGACCCTGGCAAGCCCGAGGCAGCCTCCCCTTTCCTGCCGCCGCTGAGTCTCTGCCCTCCACGCCAAATGGAGTTAAGAAACAGAGACAGACTGCACAGGAAATTCTCACGGGAGGACTTTTCAAGATCCGTTAAGAAAATGTTCTCTTGTTTACAGCTGAGTGCATCCTAGATGCAATGCCAACAGCATTCACTCTGTTTTGTTTATTTTAACCAAGAAGGGAAATTAGTGGCAAAAGAATATTTTGATAATGAATGGAAAGTTAGTCATGACATTTTTGAGGGGGGAATACGCAAATAAACTTTAAAAAATGAGAGCTGTCTCAACAGACAACAGAGGGGATTCATGGATCTCTGCCAATTTCAAGAGATATTTGGGGTGTCTTCCATGCACATAGCATAAGCCTTTGGGGTTGGGGAGGTGTGTGTGTGTGTGTGTGTGTGTGTGTGTGTTCTTCTAAAGCAATCCTAGTTAATGGAAAGATTTTCAAATATTTGGAAAGGGATCTCAGAACTTTACAGAACGCAACCGTATCTATTTCAAAACAACCTGGGAGTATTTGGTGTCCACTTTGGCCTGGTAAATTTCCACTGCGGGCAGCGCTGCACAATTTTTTCATTCCAACTCAACTCGCTTCAAGTGGCGTGATTTGATTAAGCATTTCTTCACTTTTAATGGCATGCCAAGGCTCCAGGGCATCATTTTTTGGGTGGCCCCAAGTGGGCTGGGGTGGGGGCGGGAAGACATTCGAATCTATAAAGGTTTGTTTCTGACCTTGTCCTCCAATGTAAGTCTACCTGGTGCCTGGCAAGACTTCCCATGTTAGAAACAGGCCTGACTTTGCTGATCGTGATTTTTCTATGGTGAGAGGCAAGAAGCATCCAGTGGGGAGTCAGTACCTGAGGAGCTCAATGAAAGGTGCAGGGGACAAGTCTCACATAGCACTTGGCTGAAGTCCCTGCACCACCCAGGAAGTTCTATCTCTGGGCTGCCCACTGGCAAACTCTATTACCACAGTATTTTAGAAAAAGTTTCACTTAACAATATCAAAAGATCTTGACCTTTGAGCACAGTCTTTTCCTCTGTAAAACCAGATAATAATATGACTTCACTGCTGAGGTTGAGGGGGTGTTAGAAATATTATAGTCCTGGAACATGGTGAAACTCCACAAATGGTATTTATAGATGGTGCCTTTGATTGTCATGGTATCCATTATCACCATCCTCCTTCTTCGAAGAACCCCCATTTTGTTCAGATATCTGCTCCACTCTCATACAGCTGTGTGCCCAGGGCAGGGCCTCAGGGAAGAGCCTGAAAGGGCCCAAGATTCCTCTATTCCCGGTAGCCAGTGATTTTCTCAAGATAAGCCTAAGGCACAGTGATGACCATTATAATGTGAATAGAACCTGCAGTGGGGGTACAGTGAGGACTGGGAATGTCTTCTCTTCTGAGAAGAAGCCACAGGAAGAGTGTCCTTCACTCCTCAGGATGTTATTTCTCAAGCTGATGCTGTCATCTTGAAGCCAGCTACAAGGATGGGACCAATACCAAGCATGACAGAGCAGACAGAAGGAAAGAGACAACACTATCAAGGTGAAGTAGCTATTAAATGACTCCAAAGCCCATTATTTCTGAGCTTCTCAGTAGCCCCCGAAAGCAGTATCCCAGGCCACTTAAAGTTCCCAGCCAGGGAGACGTTGCAAGCCAAACATGCTCCATGTGACCAGTCTTCTCCAAATCTTCTCTGGCTGGAAATACTCTTTGCCTCCCAAGTAGCGAGTGAGCTGCCTCTTCACTCCCCCACACCGGTGAGCCCTCCCTTTACCCCACAGCAGTGAGTCATCCTTCCCCCAAACAGGAGGCTGAAGGGAAGATGAGTGCAGGGAGGGTGGTCTTTCAAAAGAGTGAGAGCTGAAAGGAAGGGGAAACTTCAGCCAAGGAGAAAGGACTGGCTCACTACAGGAGAGCCACCAGGACATTTCAACTCGAAGATTTGCAAAAGAGCAACGGATCTGTGTGTTTTAGATTCTGCTCCGGGGCGTACAAAGAAGCCATGGGGCTTCATGGGGCTTTGGCACTCCACCTACTGGGAGGCTTTGGCTACAAATAACAGAAACCCCTGCTTGAACCAGCATCATCAATAAGATAATGCATTCTCTTATATAATACAAATGCTCTGTAGGGGAGTTTTGGAGACAGTTGAATAAGTGGTTTAAGAATGTCAACAATTATCCAGTTCTTTCCATCTCTGCTTTTGGTGTGGGCTTCATTCTCCATCTGGTATCAAGACCACGGTGGGAATTCTAAGCATTTCATTAATGATCTCCACCAAGAAAACAAGTGGCTCTGCATTCTGAGCCACTCAAGTACTACTGACTACAGATGGATGGGCTTTGAGGGAGGACAAAATCCAAGCTCCCAATACCCAAAGTGACATCTAGATCTAAAGAGACATTTTATAGGCTATGAAAAGACAGTCTGCTTGCCCTGAATTCACCAACAACAAAAAGGAGGCTCCATATCATAGTGGCCTCCTTGAAATTGCGAAACAACATGCTTCACACCCCAGGGAGTTTCAATTCAGCCTCTATCCCAAATCACTAGGCAAGTGGCCACATTTGAGGGGGATCCAATAGCAAGAAGCTTCAGAAGCAATCCAGGCAGCAGTAAAGGAAGCTTTACCCAAAGCCCCTATCTCCTTCAGATTCTATAAAATCTCAGTTGTCCATTAACACACTTCCCTAATGGGGTTGGACAAAGAGACTCCACCAGTATTTCTAAACCTCTTAGGACTTGAGGGCATCCTCCACCTAGTAAAATGCAATGCCGAACTTGTAGCTGACTCACAGGTGAGAAGTAAAAAGATAAAACTTGACTGTATATCAAATACCTTTTTCAAAAAGAACTACCAAGAAATGGCCAAAAAACTGAGGAGAATATTTGCAACATTTATGACAGAGGTTTGATATCCTTATTTTATCATGAACTCTTACAGATCAGTCTTTAAAATATGAACACACATATAAAGTGTACACAATTCACAGCACATAAAAAACATTAAAATGCTACCA
The DNA here is from genome assembly GCF_029289425.2 of Pan paniscus. Classification (NCBI taxonomy): domain Eukaryota; kingdom Metazoa; phylum Chordata; class Mammalia; order Primates; family Hominidae; genus Pan; species Pan paniscus. The sequence continues at coordinate 30,337,849 of NC_073271.2, read as the reverse complement.
CTTGTGAGTAACAAAAAAAGGAAAGCTTAAAAAATAGATGCATTTGTTTCTTTTTTCTTTTTCTGGTTTGTTCACTTATTTGCTTCATCATAAAATGGTGACAAATACCACGCAGAGATGGGAGGTGGCACTGGGACTGTTACGTGCTGCTAATGGCACTACAAATCCATGCAAACTTTCTAGAGGTCATTTTAGCAAAATAGAGCAAAAAGACTTTAAAATGTACATAAACTTTAAAGTCATGGTTCTATAGCCAAAAATGTATCCTGAGGAAAGAAATGAAGAATTACCTGAGGTGGTACTACACACTCAAAATTATTCAACCTAGTGTTATTTTTTATATTAAAAAGTTAGAAATTAGGGCAGGTGTGGTGACTCATACCTGTAATCCCAACACTTTGGGAGGCCGAGGCAGGCAGATCACCTGAGGTCAGGAGTTTGAGACCAGCCTGGCCAACATAGTGAAACCCCGTCTCTACTAAAAATACAAAAATTAACTGGTCATGGTGGTGGCACCTGTAATCGCAGCTACTCAGGAGGCTGAGGCAGGAGAATCACTTGAACCCAGGAGGCAGAGGTTGCAGCGAGCCGAGATCACACCACTGCACTCCAGCCTGGGCGACAGAGTGAGACTCCGTCTCAAAATAAATAAATAAATAAAATGCTAGAAATTACTAAAATGTCTAATAATATTTTCATTAGCTAAATGAATGATGATACATGCATTCCATAACATAATATGCAACAACACAGAAGAATGTTTTACCATAGGGACAATGGTAAGTTAAAAGAGTTACAAATCATTAAGATCAGTATAAATTTTGGTAACTATTTGCATGGTGTATCTTTCTAGCTTTACTTCCAAACTTCCTGTGTCCTTATCATTAAAGCATATCTCTTGTAAGCAGCAAATAGTTGGTGCAATGTATGGTTTTAATTATATTTAAAAGTACACAAACTGGAATGCACACTTAGAGGGCAGTATGCACCAGTATGGACACAGAGGGTGCTAAAATATTAAAAACAGGGCTGGGTGTGGTGGCTCATGCCTGTAATCCCAGCACTTTGGGAGGCCAAGGTGGGCAGATCACCTGAGGTCAGTAGTTCGAGACCAGCCTGACCAACATGGAGAAACCCTATCTCTACTAAAAATATTAAATTAGCCAGGCATGGTGGCGCATGCCTGTAATCCCAGCGACTCAGGAGGCTGAGGCAGAATTGCTTGAACCCGGGAGGCGGAGGTTGCAGTGAGCTGAGATCGGGCTATTGCACTCCAGCCTGGGCAACAAGAGTGAAACCCTGTCTCAAAAAAAATAAAATAAAATATTAAAAACATTTCATAATAAATGGTAAATAGTCACTTCCCAAGCCACTCCCCAGTCCTCCTAACTCCCCCACAACCCAGGACTTCCCAGACCTTCCCATGGTCTAGAACCTAATGGGTCAACACCCAGTACAGCAAAAGCCAGCCTCCCAGACTCCTGTCCACCCCGTTGGTCGTGCCCATGCTGAACCAGCTGTTAAATATTCTATCATTCCTATGTGTAGGGTGTACACATATGCATATGCACCCAAAAGAAAAAAACAAAAGGCCATATTTTGCTGTACTGGGTGTTGACCTATTAGTTTCTGAACCATAAGAAGGTCTGGGAAGTCCTGGAGAGAGACTGGGTAGCTGGGGAATTAGGATAGTTGGGAAGTGGCTCAGAGAAATGACCAAACACAGTGTTCATCTCAGCATTGGAATTATTTTTATTAACTGTCTGGGGTATCAGTTACCCCACATACAAAGTAGTTTTATTTAATTAGCATTATTTAATTACCCACGTATCAGTAGCTTTATTAACTACTTTGTGTGTTTTCATATTTCCCCCTTTTTTAACAGTGAAAATGTCTTACTTATCAAAAAACAATAATACGTGTTAAGAAATAAAGAGTTTGGTGAATCCATGAATAGATTGCTTTTTCATCCACTGTCCCCTACAACCCCCAACCAGCATCTGGCCCATCCCTGATCTCCATTTGGAATACCAAAGCCACTCAAGCAACCATATCCCTCAAAATCAAGCAGCATCTGATCTTGATATCAATAACCAGATTTTTGTTCTTGACAGCCAGTTCAGCTTCGGGAGGAAGGGTGTCAGACAGCAACATCCCTGCATGCTTTGAGGATGCCAGGCAGGCAGAAAGGACAAATGTGGAGGCTTCTTAGTCCTGCTCACTGGGTGGGTCTTCTACTGTTTCTGGGAGTGCAAATTGCTGCAGCTTTTTTTGGAAAGCACTTCAAACTTGTCCATCAAAAGCTCAAAGGCGCATACCTTCAGCCCAGCATTTAACCTACAAATCTGCTCACACACTTAACAAAAAGATGTCTGCACAAGTATGCTCCCTAAATTGTTTTTGTAAATAGCACACATATGGGAAAGAAACCGTACATCTATTAATGTACAGGAAATCCACTACAGCTGCTGAAAACACGAGGGAAGGCTACATGTGCTGATATGGAAAAATATCCAAAATGCGTTGATGAATTTTTCTCAATCTGCAGAACATGTATACTATGATTTCATTTGGTTTTTTTAAAAAAAGAAGAAATCTGTATCTACAAATATAACATTTCTGGAAAGGTTTGTGAGAAGCTGTTAGCAGTGAGGACTTAGGGGAATAGGAGGGGGAGACAAGGGAGACTGGTTAGGGCTCTTTTTCTTTCCACTTTACAGCCTTTTGTAGTGTTTAAGCTTTTTGTCATGAGTAACAATAATTTTTAAAAATCTGCTTCCTGACGTTTTAGCCCAAGCCTAGGCAAAACAACAGCTACAGCCCACTGAGCTAGCGAGTGGGTAATTTACGTGTCAGGGGATTTGCCCACGGAATGACTTCCATCCTAGCAGTCAAGGTCACCTCAGGGCAAGGCCTCTCAAACTTTCCACAGAAGTACCCCCGATGACAAAATAGAACAAACATGTAACCTCAGGGGATGAAGGCAATTGGCCCAAATCTCTGTCACAAACAAAATTTCTTTAGTGTTCAGACTATCTTAAAAATTAAGGCAAATTTCAAATTTTTACTCAATAATAGAGTCATATTTAATTTATTGTAAAAAAAAATGTTCTCTTCAAATCTCACTTATGGATGTCTGGACATTATGTTGGTAAATCCCTCAATCCTGTTTCACACATTAAAATTCTGGATAAAACTTAACAAGAAAAAAATGTATTCATAGCCTCCAAGGCGTGAAAAGTGAAAGTGATGATAGGAGCTCAAGACGAGGGACGTATGGAAAAGTGGGACTTGACATAGGCTGGGAGGTGCAGATTTAATGCCCACATGAGAAACGAGCCTGGGCAGAATCTAGTGTGTGCACAGGAAGTGCTGTGCCAAAGAGCTAAAATTCATAGGATTTTAGGTTTCATAAACTGCTGCTTCTAACTTAAAATAAGAAACATGGATAAGAAAAATTCTACTCACCAGGATGAGAAGTCACAAGGAAGCTTGCCATCCACTTGTAACTTGGGGAAGAAAAAGAGAAAAATACTAGAAATCAGAATCCAGGCCAGGGCTGTTAGGATAGTGACTTACCACTACCTGCCTAGCACGATGGCCTCAAGCCACAAATCAATGTAAAAAGTAGTTCAGAACTCAAGAAATCCACAAGGACCACGTTAGAGAAAAATGCAAACCAATTCTGTAGAGGTGATCCCCAAACCCAGGGAATAGGGCCTTACCATAAAAATATGAGCCACACTAAAGATAAGCAGAAATAACAAACTATTTGAGGAAATGAATCACCATGAGGGAAAATCCACAGATCCAATAAATAGGAATAATTGCATATCAAGAACCAAAGATAATAGGACAATATGTTTAAATTTAACATGTTTTAATATGTTTAAATAGATAAAGGAAGAAATTTAATATGTTTAAATTGATAAAGGAAGATTTTTAATATGTTTAAACAAAGGCCGGGCACAGTGGTTCACGCCTGTAATCCCAGCACTATGGGAGGTGGAGGCAGGTGGATCATGAGGTCAGGAGTTCGAGACCAGCCTGGCCAACATAGTGAAACCCCGTCTCTACTAAAAATACAAAAATTAGCCATGCATGGTGGCAGACGCCTGTAATCCCAGCTACTCGGGAGGCTGAGGCAAGACAATCACTTGAATCCAGGAGGCAGAGGTTGCAGTGAGCCGAGATTGTGCCATTGCATTCCAGCCTGAGTGGCAGAGTGAGACTCCATCTCAAAAAAAAAAAAAAAATGTTTAAACAGATAAAGGGAGAAACGTAAACAGAATGAAAATAAAACAGGCATATTATCAAAGGACCAAACAGAAGTCTGAGAGAGAACACACATATATTTTCTATAAGAAAGTACAATTGAGGTACTGAATAGGATATCTGCCATAAATGAGGACAGTATTAGGAAACTGGAAGATGGCTGGATGCAGTGGCTCATACCTGCAATCTCAGCATTTTGTGAGGCCGAGGCAAGAGGATTGCTCATGGTCAAGAGTTTGAGACCAGCCTAGCCAATATGGCAAAACCCCATCTCTACTAAAAATACAAAAATTAACTGGGCGTGGTGGTGTGTGCCTGTAATTCCAGCTATTAGGGAGGCTGAGACACAAGAATCACTTGAACCCAGGAGGCAGAGATTACAGTGAACTGAGATTGAGCCACTGCACTCCAGCCTGGGCAACTAAGCAAGACTCTCTCTCCAACAACAACAACAAAAAGAAACTGGAAGGTCAGACAAACTTACCCAACATGCCTCAAAAAATAAAGACATGGAAAATATGAGAGAGAAGAAACACGAACATTTAAATGAGAAGAACCAACATATGTCTAAGAGGAGGTCCAATACAGAAAAGAAGGAATTGGGCAATATTCAAAGAGGTAATGACTAAGAACTCTTGAATATTGAAGTAAGATATGAACCCTCAGTTTAAAAAGTATACCAAAACCTAAGAAGGATAATTCAAATAACTACATGCTGAAATACATCATAGGAAACTACAGAATACCACAGGCAAAGAGAGATAGACATTAAAGCTGAACAACGCAAGTGTGAAAACATTAACAAGGTTAAAGAAGAACTAAGTTACATAATAAATAAGGAAAAAAAAAACAGAGACCATATTGTCAAGTGACCACAAAACCTCAAAATTTTCGAAAAACAAAAATAGAACAAAAAAAATTTCTTTAATGACAATGTAGAAATAACATCAGAAATTTAAAAAGCAAAAAGCAATTACTATGTGAATAATTTTAAGTACTCTTTTAAACAATTCTTGAGTCAAAGAAAAAAATGCAAACATTAACACAAAATAACACAAGGTGGTAATAAGGAAGACACTGCCATCAGTACCTATAGCCACACAGCTAAAGCAGTACTTGGTGAAAATGCAGAGCCTTATTAAACTGTATTAATAAGCATTAAAAAATTTAAAAAGTGAATGAAACAACATAATAAATAAGTCAGAAAAAAGCAACCACATGAACCGAAGGATAGGATGGCTGAATGAATAAGTTAACTATGAAAAAGTTAGAATAGGATGATTATAAAACAGAATGGGCATAGTGGCTCACGCCTGTAATCCCAGTACTTCAGGAGGCCAAGGCAGGTGGATCGCTTGAGGCCAGGAGTTTGCGACCAGCCGGGCTAACATAGCAAAACCCCATTTTTACTTAAAAAAATACAAAAAATTAGCCAGGCATGGTGGCATGCACCTGTAGTCACAGCTACTTGGAGGCTGAGGCACAAGAACTGCTTGAACTGGAGAGGCAGAGGTTGCAGTGAGATCATGCCACTGCACTCCAGCCTAGGCGACAGAGTGAAACTAAAAAAAAAAAAAAAAATAGAAATTATAAAATAGAAGACTATAGACCTAACTGATAAATAATGCAACAGCTATTTCATTGAAAAACAAAATAACAATGCAATATATAAACTTCTGGCTAACAAAATCAAGAAGAAGGAAGAAAGTAAATATATAAAATGGATTAAATAAATTCAAACAACCAGAGAAATCATGGAAATTAAATAAATTATACAGAATTACTTTTTTCAACATAATAAAAATAAATCTTCAAATATATGGATAAAAAGGACAATGTTCCAGAATTGAGCTGTTCAATACAGTAGCCACTAGCCAAATATGAAAATTGAACACTTAAAATGGAATTAGTATAAACTGAGATGTGTTGTAAGCACAAAATGCCACTAAATTTCGAAGATTTAATAAAGCAAAAAATTTTTCATTAAAAATTTCAATTGATTACATGTTGAAATTATATGTTAGATACATTTGTTCAATAAAATATTATTTAAAATAATTTCATCTGCTTTTTAAAAACTTTTAAAATATGGCTACCAGAAAAATGTGAAATTATACAGATGGTCCTTAACTTACAATGGTGTGAAAGCAATACACATTCAGTAGATACAATGCTTCAAGTATACCCATACAACCATCCTGTTTTTCACTTTCAGGAGAGTATTCAATAAATTACATAAAATATTTAACACTTTATTATAAAATAGCCTTTGTATTAGATGATTTTACACAACTGTAGGCTAATGTTAGTGTTCTGAGCAAGTTTAAGGTAGGCTGGGCTGTTATAATGTTCAATAGGTCAGGTATGTTAAACTCATTTTGACTTATGATATTTTCCATTTACAATGGCTTTATTATAAGTTGCCTCTGTTTATATAGGCAACTTATGTTGCCTCTGCCTATATATAGCTTTATATTTATATTGTATAATATAAATATGCACTGTACAACTTATATTGTACAATGCCGTAAAAGAAAATATAACTTGTTAAAACACACTAGAACAATGAGAAGATCTAATAAACTAATACCCATAGAGAAACAAAGAAATTTTGCCAAAAGATTCTCCCTGCCACCCTCTGCCAATAAAAGCTCCAAACCAAGTTCATTTCTCATTAAAGAGCAGTAGGTCCAATGGTATTTAAACTGTGCCAGAGCATTTTTAAGAGAAAAATGTTCAAATGCTCTTTCTGAAATAACCGCAATAGAAAGCCTAACAACGACTGCACACAAAAATTCATAAATTAATTTCACTTATGGATACTGAAGCAACAAACAAACGAACCAACAACAACAAATACTAAATATAAAAGACTGATAAACAGGATACTTGGCCTTCTTGTACTCTACATACTTGTGGAATACCGTAGGTCAGAAAGATCAACAATCTGTAATAACAACCAGGTAAATGAGAAATAATCATACTCTAAAGACAGTAGAGAATCACGGAAACAACAAGGACTAGGTAAAGAAAAATTCCAGAAGAGGAAGAGCTCATCCTAGATGAGCTGAATGTGAGCTAATAATCAGCCTGCCTCAAACAGAGGAACTCTACATGGGAAGAGAAGCCAGCAAAGCTTTCAGCTAGTGCAATGGATTAGAAATTACAAGAGCCCAAAATACAAAGCAATTTTTTTCCCATGAGACATTTGCTAAGTTCTGGGGTGTCCTGAGGGGAACAGGGTCAGAAAGGCAGAGTGAAATATTCTTCAGTCTTGTAGGTGTTTAGGAAACGAACTCTCATCAGAGGGAGAAGCCTGCAAAATACATGGCCAGTCTTCCCCTCAAGACATTTGCCAAATTTTAACTTTCTTGGGATGATCGTTTAGCTCAAAACCTCCAAAAGACAGGACTTTCCAGGCAAATCAGGGGTGAAAATCATCTACTAAAGTAGAATCCAGCCTCAAGCCCACCCAGTCTCTGATTGGATTGAAACAATCCTCTTTTCATCTTATCTGCCTAAAAGAAGGAAAAGGCAACCCTCAGTGGTAGAGATATCATCTGCAGACTTTATGATTCTGAAAAAATATGAAAAATGAGTCAGGCATGGTGGCTCATGCCTGTAATCCCAACACTCTGGGAGGCCAAGGTAGGTAGGCAGATCACCTGAGGTCAAGAGATTGAGACCAGCCTGGCCAACAGGGTAAAACCCCATCTCCACTAAAAATACAAAAACTAGCCGGGCATGGTGGCAGGCGCTTGTAGTCCCAGCTACTCAGGAGGCTGAGGCAGGAGAATTGCTTGAACCTGGGAAGCGGAGGTTGCAGTGTGTCGAGATAACGCCATTGCACTCAGCCTGGGTGACAAGAGCGAAACTCCATCTCAAAAATATATATATATATGAAAAATGTGTTAAAGAAAACAATTATAATCCATGAATGTAACAATTAGAATATACTCAAGTGGACATTCCACAACTAAAAATACAATGGCTGAAATTAAGAACTTGTTGGCTTTGAAAGAAAACTATATAAGGCAAAAGACAGGATTAGTAAACCAAAAAACAATATAAAGCACAGAGAGAAAAATGAATGCAAATAACAAAATAAAACATAAGTGAAATTTGGGACACAGTCAAAAGATCTAATAAATGCCTAATTGGAGTCAAGAAAGAGAGGATAGAGAGGTAAGGGCACGGCAATATTTGAAGAGATAATAGCCAAGAACTTTCTAACACTGATGAAAGATGTCAACCCATTGATCCAGAGTCTCAGTGATCCACAGGGAAGGTAAATAAAAAGAAAATCACACCAAGACATATCTGAGTTAAACAGCTGAAGACCAAAGATGAATAAGAAAACCTCAAAGGCAGCTAGAAAAAAAAAAGTAGCCCAGGCACAGTGGCATACGTCTGTAATCCCAGCCTTTGGGAAGCCAAGGTGGAAGGATTGCCTAAGCCCAGAATTCAAGACCAGCCTGGGCAACTGATACAGTTTGGCTGTGTCCCCACCCAAATCTCACCTTGAATTGTAATAATCCCCATATGTCAAGGGCAGGGCCAGGTGGAGATAATTGAATCATGGGGGCAGTTTCCCCCATACTATTTTCATGGTAGTGAATAAGTCTCATGAGATCTGATGATTTTATAAATGGGAGGTCTCCTGCACAACCCCTCTTGCCTGCTGCCATGTAAGATGTGCTTTTGCTCCTCATTCGGCTTCTGCCATGATTGTGAGGCCTCCCCAGCCATGTGGAAGTATGAGTCAATTAAACCTCTTTCCTTTATAAATTACCCAGTCTCTGGTATGTCTTTATTAGCAGCATGTGAACAGACCAATACAGCAACATAGAAAGACCCCACTTACACACACACACAAAAACCCTTTTTTTAATGAGCCTGTGGTCCTGGCTACTCAGGAGTCTGAGGTGAGAAGACTGCTTGAGCCCAGGAGGTTGAGGCTGTAGTGAGCCATGATTACATCACTGCTCTCCAGCCTGGGTGACAGAGGAAGACCTTGTCTCAAAAAAAAAAAAAAGTATATTAACTTGAAGAGAGCAATAGTTAACACTGATGGTTGACTTTTTCAACAGAAAGCATGAAAGCCAGAAGACAATGGAATTATATCTTTAAAGTGTTAAAATAAAATATCAAGTTAGGATGCTATATGTAGCTAAAGGTTCTTTAGATCTGAAGGCAAAATAAAAATAAATGCAGGGGGGGAAAAGCTGAGAAAACTCATCCTCAGTGGAGAAGCACTACATGAAATACTACAGAACAATTTTTTTCAAGCTGAAGAAAAATGTTTCCAGATAGAAGCACAGAACTTGAGGAAGGAACACACAGCACTGAAAAGAATAAACATGTAGGAAAAGATTTAAAAATATTTTCTGTCTGAAGCAAAAAAGATAATAATGTCTTATGAGCTTTATGACACACGTCAAGTTAAAATTATACAATACCCCAAGTACATCAGTCTGTTCTCGAACTGCTTTAAAGAAATACCAGAGACTGGGTAATTTATAAAGAAAAGAGGTTTAATTGGCTCATGGTTCTGCAGGCTGTATGGGAAGTGTGACAGCATCAGCTTCTGGGGAGACCGCAGGAAACTTACAATCATGGCAGAAAGTGAAGGGGAAGCAGACACGTCTTGATCAAAGCAGGAGGAAGAGAGAGAGAGGGTGAAGGTATCACACACTTTTACACAACCACATCTGGTGAGAACTCACTCACTATACAGTACCAAGGGGGGATGGTGCTAAACCATTCATGAGAACTCCGCCCTCATGATCCAATCACCTCCCACCAGGTCTCACCTTCAACACTAGGAATTAAAATTCAACATGAGATTTGGGTGGGGTCACCATGTGTGGGAGGGAGTAATGGACTTAACCTGTCATAAGGTTATTGCATTATTATTAAGAAGTAAAAGTAACAACTGAAGGTAGAAAGTAATAAGTCAAGCATACATAATGAAATCTTTAGGGCAATCACACAAAGTATAACTAAAAAGCTAATAGATAAGAACATAGAATAGAAAAATACACGATTAATCCTCAACCATGACTGATGCTTTATTCTTTCTTCCTTTCATTTTGTTGATTTATATTTTGAATGATGTTATTAGATGCATATAAGTTTCAATTCTTAGATATTCTTGTCAAATTGATCACTTTATCATAACAAAGCATCTCTTTTTCTCTCTAGTAATATTTCTTCCCCTAATGTACGGTTTTCTGATATTAACATAGCCACACAAAATTTGTTTGGGTCAATATTGCTTGCTACAACATTTTTCATTCTTTTATTCTCATCCTAACTTTGTCCTTCTATTTAGTATGTATTCCCTGTAAACAGTATACACATGGGTCTCAACACTTTTCATTTAATCCAACAAGCTTTTCTTTTAATTGGAGTGTTTTGTATTTATATTTAGTTACTGGTATAAGTGCATTAAGTCCTACCATGTTGGTATTTATTTTCTATTTATTTCATCTTTTCTACTCCTTTGTTTCTCGTTTTCTGCCTTTTTCAGGATTGATCATGTATTTTTCTATTCTATGTTTCTCATCTATTAGCTTTTTATTATATTTTTAATATTCAAATTCTTATGTATATATTGCATACATAAACATATGCATGTATATGTATAAATTCATATATTTGTACACTACGTATCTCTATACTTTATGTAAACTAAAGATTTGTGCACTTTTATAAATAAAATGTTAGCAAATATATCAGCCAACAGAATTCATCAGCAAGCGAAACAATAATGTTCACCTTGACCAAATGGGCCTTATTCCAGGAATGGAAAGATGGTTCAGCGTGAAAAAATCCAATCCAAATAATAATAATTCTAAGGAGAAAATTATGTAACCACCTCTGTGTATGTGCAAACAGAACTCAACAAAATTTAAAAATCCATTCTCGATTTTCCATGGTCAATAACATAGGAACCCCTAAATATTGCGCGTGTGTGTGTGTGTGTGTGTGTGTGTGTGTGTGTGTGTCTTAAACTCAAAAACAAAAAGTATGCTTAATCAAGAAATACTAAAAGCTTTTACCCTTAAGTCAGGAATGAGACAAGCATTTTCTCACTATCATGTTGTTATTTAATTTTGTACTTGAGATATTAGCCAACACAATTAGAAAGAGAACAAAATCAAAAATATAAAAAATGGATAGAAGGAGGTAAAACTATCACTATTTGCAGGCGATTTGGCTTATGCTTTGAAAAAACAAGATAAATAAGTGAAAACAACTATGGAATCATGAAGAAAATTCAATAGGAGAGCAGGATATGTAAAATTAATAGAAATCAATAGCTTTTGTTTATATGTTAGAAACAAATTCAGTTAGACAATATAATGGGAGAAAAGACTTCATTTACAAAAGCACTAACAAAGATAAAATATTTAAAAATAAGTTTAAAAGAAACATGGAAACTGACATTAAGAAATCTTTTAAACACTCAGAACAACAACAAAAAGACTTGAATAAATAAAAATCCCCATCATGTTCTTAGATAGGAAGACTTAGCTTCGTAGGGATGTCAATTTCCCTTAACTTATAAATGTTAACATATAACTGTTATCCCAGTAAAAGAAGTTTTTATCTATACAAAGTGATTCTAAATTTTACATGGAAAAATAAGAATAGACCAGCTATTTCTGATAAAATAAATGAGGAAGTTATACTATATATTAAAATATATTTAAAATCTTCAACAATTAAAACATAGTAGTGGCATATTACTTATTAGACAGACATATAGCACAGAATTGAAACGCTGGAAAACATCCAAATCATGCAATGATTTTGTTTAGGATTAAGGTGGCACTCAACTACATGGGGAAAAGACAGATTATTCAATAAATGGTGTTGATAACCACCACTTTTGGATTTTGAATATGGGCTTCACATTTATAGTAGAATAAATTCTGACTGGGTCAAAGATTTAAATGTAAAAAGAAAAAACATAATACTAAAACAAAAATGGGAGCATGAGGAAGGCCTTGTAACTACAACTCAAAATCTAGAAGCCACGAAATAAATGGTGAATAATTTCAACTGCATGAAAACCAAAAGCTTTTGCATGGCAAAAAGCAATTGAAAAAGAAAAAAAAAAACACCCTAAGCAAAATCAGTAATAAATGACAAAATGAGGAAGATGTGTAACTCACATCACAAAGGATTAATTTCCCTAGTATATAATAAGCTTCTGCAAATTGATGAGTCAAAAGGCAAACAAACCAATAGAAAAGTGGGCATGGATATGGAGAGCTCACAATGAGAAACATACAAATTAAAACCATACTGGTTTTTTCAAATTTATCGAATGGCAAAAATCCAAAAGTTTAAAAGCCAAGTCTGTTGGTAAGCTTTGAAACATAGGCACTCTCTCTGATACATTGCTGCTGAGAGCATAAATTGGCATACCCCCTGTAAAGGCTAATTTGGCAACATCTGTCCACATTAGAGATGCATTTACCCTTTGACTCAGCAGTTCCACTTCTAGGAATTTACCTTATGCATAAACGTAATTGTGTGCTGAACGAAGAATTGCAGTTGTCCACAGCAGCACTGTTTGAAAGCAAAAAACTGCAGACAACTTAAATGTCCATTTCTAGGGGATTGTTTGGGCATATTTTAGACAGCAAGAAGCATTAGTAAAGAAAAATGAGGAAATGGTTTATGTACTATGATGAAAAGATCTCTAAGATGCACTGTCAGCTGAAAACAGTGAGGTAAGGAACACTGTACTGTGTATTACCAATCAAGTAGAAAAAGAGTTGGGAGTGGGGGAAGAACATATATTCCATGTGCTTGTATGTGCAAAAATCCCACAAAACTCTAGAAGGATAAACAACAAATTAATAACAGTGGCTATGTCTTTAGGGTGGGGGATAAGAATTGGGCAGATGGGGGCCGGGCACAGTGGCTCATGCCTGTAATCCCAGCACTTTGGGAGGCTGAGGCGGGTGGATCACCTGAGGTCAGGAGTTCAAGACCAGCCTGGCCAATATGGTGAAACCTCGTCTCTACCAAAAAGACAAAAATCAGCCGGGCATGGTGGCAGGTGCCTGTAATCCCAGCTACTTGGGAGGCTGAGGCAAGAGAATTGCTGGAACCTGGAAGGCAGAAGTTGCAGTGAGCCAGGATTATGCCACTGCACTCCAACCTAAGTGACAGACTGAGCCTCAGTCTCCAAAAAAAAAAAAAAAGAAAGAAAGAAAGAAAAGAATTGAGCAGATGGGAAAGGACACTTTTCACTGTGTAATGTCTTATACTTGTTGATTTTTTTAACCATAAAATGCATTACTTATCCAAAAAGTTAAATAAATAAAACGTTCAGCTATGTGAAGGAAGCATAGGACAATATCCCTCTCTCTCCCTTTCCTTACCCCAGAGCAGCCTGGCTCCTGCAGAGCTGAGGAACTGAGCACGTGAGGTTGCCTTGGTTTCACAGAGCCTGGAGTGGGCATAGCTGAGTCCCTGAAGGTTACACGACTTGCTCAGGCCTGTCCAGTGAAGTCAAGGGCAGTTCCAGAGCTGGAAGCACAGGGCTGGGACGTGGCCTCTGGTCTCCTCCAGTGAGGAGGCAGGTGCCCAGGGGCAGGGCCCTTCTAGATGGCCCCCAAAGGAGCCCACCATTGCTACATTCTAGAGCAGCTGAAAGGGAGCCCAGGGCCAGCCAGCCAGCTCCGCTAAGGATTCTGGGTGCAAGGCATTGTGGGATTTTCTGAAATGACTTCATGTCATTTCTCTACCCCAGATCACCCTCCTCGCCTGGTGAGAGTTGAGAGGTCTCAAGCAGGATTACAAAACTGAGAAGGGTCAGAGACTGGGAAAGGAAACTGGCCTCTCCAGCAGGAAGAAGCTGCCCCCAGGCCCTGGCCCCAGGATCTTGACTAGCCTATTAAAGACATGAGGCTGAGGCCTGGACACTGGATTCCATTTTTTAATTTCCCTGGGGGAAACATTCCACACAGCAACCAGCAGGGTCATTTACTTCTTCAGGAGGCCTTTTATCACCCTGTGGCTGGAGGACCATCTGCAGCAGCCCCTGCTGTGCACTGGCAACACTGAGCAGCATGTGCGCGGCTGCCAGGGGCTGCTGGCCACCTGGGCCTGGGTAGGAAAAGGACTTAATTAGCCACAAAGAGCTCCCTGAGTATGCAACTCAGAATCACTCAGTCTGTTCGCAAACAAGAAAAGCACCTACCGCGATCCCAGCATAGTCCCGGTTGCCCCTGGGGTTCCCAAAACTCCAGCCTCCCTCATGCTTCTAGGCCCTCCACACAATGCAGCGAGTGACACGAATAGTCTTGCGTTGGTCACTAACTGCCTTTTGCAGCTAAATTTTATTCACAGCAAGTCTGTGGCCTCCCCAAAGCTAAGGATCCATGTTATATCTCCGGATATTCACAGAGCTCCCAGCGCAGCCGAGAACACACAGCCAGCCCTGCAATAAATGCTTGTTGGTTGCCTGCCAGGATCCAAGCTAAAAATGGAGTTGCCTTACGGCCAGGTAAGACCCAAGGCAGAGCTTCAGTCGTGCCCCCCCAGCTGTCAGGAACACTCACTGCAAAAGTCGGCCCTTCAGGTCACCTTCAAGGCCCTGCAAACTCTATCCGGACCTGCCCCCCATCAGCCTCTGACCCTGGCACTCATACCCCTCCAGGGACAGTGCCGGCCTTCCTGTTCCTCCAACAGGAAAGGCCACCGTCTCCCCTCAGACCCACTGCACTTGCTGGCTGCCCACTTCTAGAATGTTCTTCCCCTAGAAATCCATGGAGCTCACCCCCACATCTCCCTGTCAGGTCTCTGCTCAAAGAGTATCTTCTCCATGAGGCCTCCTCATCACCCTATTCTAAAGCACTCTCACCCCGCATTTCCCCATCCCCCTTTCCTGCTTTCTTTTTCTCTATATCACTTACCACTGCCTAAACAGGAAAGAAAAAAAAAAAAAGATTTTTCCTATTTATTTTATCACCGGTCTCCTCCAATCTAAGCTTTCTAAGAGCAGAGCTTTTTGTGTTTTGTTCAGCTGTGTATCTCTCCAGGCACAGAACAGGGCCTGGAGGGTTCAACAAGGCCCTCCAGGGTCTTGAGTAGGTGCTCAACAAATATTTACTGAATATATTAATATATGTATTGATTGATTAATTTAGCTGGGGCTCTTTCTTGAAGTTAATCGAATTAAAACAACATAGATTTTACATTGCTTGTGCACATGGATGAAAAACAGTTCCCTATACTTCTTTACTGTTTCATAGACGTAGTTTTATTTTATTTGGGTCTCACTAAAGACCTTACTTGATTAGATGGGGCAGAAATGGTTATGACCTTGATTTTACAGAGGCGAAAACTAAGACTCTGAAGAGTGAGATTTCCCCAGGACCTTCAACTGGTCACTAGCAGAACCGGGGCATCCAGGTTTCAGGTCCCATGTGCTGGGCTTTGTTTACTAAACCTCAGGGCTTTGGACTCAACCTCAGGGCTTCTCCCTGGATTCTTGCTGAAGCTTCCTACTTTGTTTCAAGAACCTGTATTTCCCCCTTTCTTTCTCTTCCCTCCTCCCAGATAGCTTGGGGCCCACAGTTCCCCACCCCTGCCCGATGCAGATGGCAGAAGAAGCCATTGTAAGTCTCCTCGAGCTGAGCGCTGTGCACCAGGTCGCATTCTAAATTTTTGGACTGCGTTCACCAGGGTCTTTCACATTTGCAAGGAGCAGAAACAGGCCTGGATCCTCTGAAATAACAGGGAGGTATTGCCATAATTCACACAGAGTTAAGAAAGATAGGATTTCCTAACACAGACCAACCTCGCGGAAAAGCTGCGGCCCCAGCTCCGGGGACTGGAACGCAGGCTCGGGGCGCCTCCCCCTTCTCTGCCTGGCAAAGTCCTGTCCTCCATCTCGCCTCCATCCCCTCCTCCCCTGCGCTGGCAGAATGCGCAATGTGTCCCTCCTCGGTGGCCCTGGAATTTTCTGTGTGTCTCTGAATCATGGCACCGGTCTTGCTCCATTGGTTTTGACTGCTGGTCTTGGTCTCCTTCGTACACCTTTGCGAACTCATCACCCTTTGCTCTCTAGGACCCACCGGCCACTTCTAAAAGGGCACCATAGTTCATAGGTGGATTGATCTAGAAAGGTGCCTCCTTCATTCTCCCCCACGATTTCTGGGTTGAAAGCCTGGTGGAGGCAGGGGGACAATTACAGGCAGGATTTATAACTTGGGTGGGCAAGCGTGGGGGTGGAGGACTGTGGCCTCTTTCTCTCTCTCTCTCTCTCTCTCTCTCACACACACACACACACACACACACACACACACACACACACACACGGAGGGAGGGAGAATGTCACCATTTGTCCCCCAGCTCCATTCCCCACTCCGCAATGATACAAGCATCGCCTGCTTTCTTTAATTTGCTTCAAGAGCTTTTGGTGCAGAGAGGTGGGAGAACAAGGGAGACCCCAACTTGTCGCATGGCGACTCGTGGCAAAACGCCTGGACCCCGGGGCGGTTTCGCTCAGCTCTTCCCCAGCTGGTGGCCACTCGGCGGCCCCGGGCTGCGGCATTCCGAGCGCGCGATCCCGCCAGGGGCCGCCACCGAGGGCAGCGCCGAGAGCATGGAATTTTCCACCGCTCAGCCGAGTTTGCAGAATTGCGTCTCATTGGCCGAGCGGAGGTGTCTGTCCCCGCGTGGGTGCGGAGATGAGATTAGCCAGGAGCCCTCCTCAGTGGGCTTTGCAGGGCTCTGATTAATCAGGTCAGCGGGGCCAGGGAGGGGAGTAGAGGGCGGGTGGGAGCCTGTTTTCTAACCCAGCTCTGCTGCAGCCTTTGGACGTCCCCTCGCTGCACGGAAAGTGCGCCAGGGAGCTGGAAACAGTCGACAGCAAACCTTAGAATTTACCTCTTCATCGTAAAATCCCCCCAGAAACCACTGCAAAATAAGATTATCAAGCTAAACCCTGCCCCCTCCCTCACCTCCTCTTAATCTCCCTCATCCCCCAGTTAAGCCGGAACTACAACCAGGACCTTACTCTCTCCTGTCCCTGACATTTAACCCCTTAAATTATCTTTCTGCAGTGACTTTCACAGATCCCAATCGCGACAGTGATTCAGGACCAAGTCAGTACTCCCCCACCCCCAGGGTCGAACAAGAAATGCAGAAGGTGGCAGGAAATTAGAACTAAGGGGAGTGGACCTTATTGTGCAGGCTGAAATGCCCACCTTCAAGTTAAAATATGCAGCAAGACAAGACGCCTGGCTCAGCAGCGTGTTCAAATAGAGTGTTGGCTTAATGGAATTTATGTGTGAGCCAGTCGTGTTGATTTTTGATTTAAAATAGCCCCTTGTTTTATTTGCTCCTGGAGTGACTGCATTAGGAAGCTCCTTTCTGAAAGCTATGGTTAAATCTGCCACAAAGGCAGCCCTGGCCCTCACAAGATGTTTGATGAGTGAATGAATGCTGTTCCCGGCAGTCAGGGCCCTTGAATGAAGGTAGTATGAACTCCAGTTCCTCATCCTGGCTGGGTCATATACTTCTTCTTCCTCTTTTTTTTTTTTTTTTGGGATGGAGTCTTGCTCTGTTGCCCAGGCTGGAGTGCAGTGGCACCATCTCAGCTCACTGCAACCTCCACCTCCTGAGGTCAAGCGATTCTCATGCCTCAGCCTCCTGAGTAGCTGGGACTACAAGCCTTCACCACCATGCCTGGCTAATTTTTGTATTTTTGTAGAGATGATGTTTCACCATGTTGGCCAGGCTGATCTCGAATTCCTGACCTCAGGTGATCCACCTGCCTCGGCCTCCCAAAGTGCTGGGATGACAGGCATGAGCCACCACGCCAGGCCTGTCATATACTTCTCCTGTGACTTTAGACAACTCATAATTTTTGTTGAGCCTCAGACTCCTCACTTTTAAAATGAGGCTAATAAATCCTCAAAAGGTAAATGGAGAATTACCCTATGAGCCAGCAATTCCACTCCTAGTTATATACCCAAAAGAATTAAAAACAAGTACCCAAAACGATACTTGTGCACAAATGTTCAAGGCAGAATTATTCACAAGAGCCAAAAGTGGAAACAATCCAAGTGTCCATCAACGAATGAATAAAGAAAATGCAATATTACCCAACCATAAAAAAGGAAGGAAATTATGACACTTGCTACAACATGGATGAATCTGGAAAACATGCTGTGATAAAAACAGACACAAAAGGCCACACACAATATGTGATGAAATATTGTGATTCCGTTTACGTGACATATCCAGAACACGTAAATCCACAGAGACAGAACACAGCTGGTGGTTGCCAGGGGCTGGGGGCAGGGAGAATAGGAAGTCACTGCTTAATGGGCATGGGGTTTCCTCTGGGGGTGATGAAAATGTTTTAGAACCAGATAGAGGAGCTGGCTGCACGACACTGTGAAGGTACTAAGTGCCACTGGATTGTGCATGCTTTAAAATGGTTACTTTTATGTTATGTGAATTTCATCTCGATAAAAAACTTTTTAACGGGGCTAATAATAAAAATACCTGCCCAGCCTGGCGTGGTGGCGTGCGCCTGTAATCCCAGCTACTGGGGAGGCTGAGGCAGGAGAATCACTTGAACCTGGGAGGCGGAGGTTGCAGTGAGCCGAGATGGCACCACTGCACTCCAGCCCGGGAGACAGAGCGACACTCTGTCTCAAAATAAATAAATAAATAAAATAAAGAAAAAACCTGCCCAAGGAGTAAATGTGATAATCTATGGAGCGATGTTTGAGCAACTTAAAAACCCTATTTCCTGATTCTCTCTGCCTTATTTCTAGAGTGGATCATTAGGGCATCACTTTTTCAAACATACAGCTAAAACTGAGGCAACCTGAGGCCCACCCAGCACCAACTGGAGCGTCAACCAGGAACAGAACCTTGTACTGTCCTGAGGTCCCTTGGCTAGGAAGCTGCAGCCATGTGGATCCATGTAAACAAGAGGCTTCCTGCTGTTAATCTAAACTCCAGGGCCAGAGCCCTGCACAGCAGTCGGTCCTACAGGCAGAAGAGCCTTGAGGCACCATGAAAACCACTTAAAACTTTTTTTTTTTTTTTGTGGAGACAGGATCTTGCTGCGACCCCGCCAGTGCAGTGCAGTGCAGAGCTGCAATCACGGCTCACTAGGCTCAAGCAATCCTCCCACGTCAGCCTCCAGAGTAGCTAGGGCTACAGGTGTGCACCACCACCACACCTGGCTCCCCTGAAAACTGAATGGGAGGATTGGGCGCTTCAACTAAACACAAAATACAACTTAAAGAAAAGCAATTCAATACAGGCTTCTCAGAGGGAAGAACCACAGAACTGGTGCTATGGTAGGCTGCTCATGCCAAGAGCCAGGCGCCTGGGCTGGAATCTGCCCCAGCTCTACCACCTTCCATATGGGGCACCTCGGCCAGGAGTCAATTTTCTTATCTAACAAATGGGGCTTATTGAAGCACCTACCACACAGGGCTGCAGTCAGGATTAGGCTAATAAACACATGGGCCAGAAAGAGAGTAAGTGCTTAACAAATATTAGCTGGTGTTGTTGAGGAAAAGGTGATGGATGAAAAGAAACATTGGTTTTGCTCTTTGGGGCACCTGGTGGGGTGAGGAAGACTGGAGTCCCCTTAGAGCAGCTAACCCAGCTGGGCTGCGGCCTTTAGACGTCCCCTTGCTACACAGAAAGTGGCCCTGCTAACCCAGCTCAGCTTAGATCACTTAAAGGAGCAAGGGGCTGTGAAGTCATTTAAAGCAACATGAAGCACTGTAGGCAGGATGTGGGCAGGGGAAACTCAGGGTCAAACGACAGTGACAAAAAGGGAGACAGAAGGTCAAAAGGGATACTCTAAAACTAAAGCAAGGAGCAGCTGGTAGGTATTGGGAGTGGGTCAGGAGTGGGGATGACTCGTATTTCAGGGGTCTCACCGGACACAGGAAGAGCCTTCTTTTGTTGTAACAGTGAAAAGGGAGCTCTGAAATGTTGTCCCCTGCCATGGGAGCACTTGGAAAGTCCAGTTCTCAAAGCAGAATTCACCACACAAGCAGCTCCTTCCGAGGAAAACCACAAATGCCGTAAACTCCACAGAGACAAGGACCCTCCATGCAGGCGGCCCTTACCTGCTCGTCTAGTTCCCACCTGAATTGAAAACCTCATCATGAGCGTGAACCTTTCTGCAAATCAGCAAAGACCGACAGCCTTTAGCAGCTAAAGAAAGGCCTGCAAGGTGCAGAAGTTAATAGGAATTAGGACATTGTGTGGTTTTCTGTGGTGAAAACCATACTCGTCCTTTGTAATATCAACCACCATCCTCATCATCCTACTACCCTCCCCGTGCCTGGAGCCTCCCAACCCACTACTGCTACAGTGTGAGAACCGAGGGGAGTCCCAGTTGGAAGGGCTGCGATACAGCTCCCTGTGTGGTCAGCCTGTGTCCTGAAATCCAGTTCCCACCAGCCTCAGAGCAAGGAGCCCAGTGAACTAGCACTCCGGACAGTCCCAGAGGAAGGGAGACTTAGGCCTTGTTGAGATGCATCTTCAGACTGTCTTCAGTCTTCCATACACACATTTTATTAGCTGTTCACAGTAGGTAAATACTGGTATTCTATGAAGGACAATACAAAAAAGGAAAGGTGTCCTCTACTAGAAATACTTTGAAGCTATAGTTCTACGTGATTTTTTAATGTCTATAGTATTTCCTCCCCCTCTCAACACACACACATACACTGTCCTCTGCCCACTCCCACCTCCACCCCTCCAACACTGACACAGGGAAAATACTTTAAGTTGGATGGCAGGAAACTCGCAGTTAAATGGATTAAGATTCAGAGATCAGAGTCAGAACTGATTTCAGGTGCATCCCAATTTTTTTTTCCAGAGATAGGGTGACTTCATTTTTTCTGTTACCTGGGCTGGAGTGCAGTGGCACAGTCATAGCAGTCACTGAGTCCACTCCTGAGCTCAAGTGACCCTCCCACCTGAGCCTCTTGAATAGCTGGAACTACAGACACATACCACCATGCTTGGCTAATTTTAAAAAATTTTTAGAGAAGTTGGGGGGTGGTCTCACTATGTTGCTTAGGCTGGTCTTGCTGAACTCCTGGCTTCAAGCAATTATCCCATATCAGCCTCTATTTTTTAAAAATACAAGTGATACATGTTTATTGTAGAAATTTTTAAAATTACAATTATGCAGGAAAAAAAATAGGAAAAATTTAAGCATCCCAATCTTGCCATTCAGAAACTACTATTAAATTTTTAAGTTCCAATTTATATATACACATACACACACAGGATGGGGGAGGGGACCCCCGCCTCACACCCCAGCTCATTTGAAGGTGAAGGTGGAGAAAGTCTGGGAGGTTGAAGCTAGGTGCATGGATGCATGGAGCCAGATAGGACTAGCAACAAGGAAGAAAGCATGACTACTGGCATGGCCTCTGGTACCCAGGCTGTCCCTGAGCTACAGCTCAGCCCCATGAAATATTGTTTATCCTCCTGGTTCTTTGCAGAAAGTGGCACGGCCTGACCCCTTGCAGGACCGAGGCATATGCGGGACAGGTGGGAATGCTGGCCGGATGGTGTCCCCTTCCAGGGCACCAGAAGGGACTGGATTGTCCTCAGACACCTCAGTAGGCCATAGGAACCATGAAGCCAGGGAGAGAATTTGAGGGTTCATGCTCCTGACACATGGGAAACACCCCTAAGGCCCTTCAGGAATAACTAGAGAGACAGAGGAAGAAAGTGCTGCTGTTCTGCAAATGAAGTCCACCAACCAGGGGAATTTGAGTAATGACGATGAATGTAACTTCATTTTTCCCAAAGAGTGTTGAAGCCTGGGAAAATTAATATTTCTATATATATATATTCTTAAACATGAAATCGGATCGTATCATAATTCAACTAGTAAGCTGTTTGCTTAAGATCTCATGAGCTTTTTTCTCCCTGTAGATTAAGAGATAATTATATAATAATGCATTTCAAACTGTGTTCTATAGTTTTACCAAATTCTGGAGACCTGTGAAGGTATTTCAGGGCCCCTACAGAGGGGAGAGGACATTTTGCAGATGGAAGGAAGAGATGATAAGTCCCTACTCCCAAGTCAACCTAGAAGAGCATTACTTTATTTTTTATTTAAGTTACAAAAAAAAATTCTTGGAGAAACAAGCCCCAGTAACAAACAAATTTAGAAAATAAAATAAAATTCCCAAAGAGTTCTTCAAATCGTCAGATATTTGGTCAATATACAGAGTAGGATCCAGAGTTCACATGTTACATTTGGTTGACAAGTCTGTAGGTTTCTTTTTGTAAGTCACATTTTTTTTGTTGTTGTTATAGCCATTTTCAGGGACCTTAATGACTTTAATATCCTTTCTTTTTTTTTTCTTTTTTGAGACAGAGTCTTGCTCTGTCACCAGGCTGTAGTGCAGTGCTGCGATCCCTGCTCTCTGCAACCTCCGCCTCTTGGGTTCAAGCTACTCTTATGCCTCAGCCTCCAGAGCAGCAGGACCACAGGTGCCTGCCACCACACCCAGCTCGTTTTTGCATTTTTAGTAGAGACCGGGTTTCACCATGTTGGCCAGGCTGGTCCGGAACTCCCAACCTCAAGTGATCCGCCTGCCTCAGCCTCCCAAAGTGGGAGAGCTCTACTTCTAAACAGTTCTGTACACTGGGATTCTAGAAAGACTGATTATGAAAAAGTGGAGGTGTCCTTTACTAGAAATAATTTGAAACCACAGTTCTGCATGATTTTTTAATGCTGTATAGCATTTCATCGTGTGGATAAATGATAATTTATTCATCAAGCCCCTATTTTTGGATATATAGGTTGTGTGCAAGTAAGGAGTTGTGTTCACCTGCAAATATCAAACTCCTGAAAGACTGACTTGGACAAATTAGATTTTTTTAAATATATATAAAATAAAAAGTCTGGAAGGAGGCTGCATTGACATCGGTTGTTGGGTAATGGTCATCTCCAACAGGCCACTGGGACTCCAGAGCAGGACAAAGGGGGAGAGGGGTGCGGAATTATAGGTCAGAGGATGCTGGTAACTGAGTGGATTCCCCTGAGAAAGCGTTTTCCTGCCTGGTATCTCCCAGTGACTTCTGCTTACATCTCATTGGCCACCCTTACCTGCAAAGCGCCCAGAACACGTGGATTGTATTGCCCCCATCCCGCCACAAAACTGGGGTTCTGTTAGTAAGGAAGAAGAAAAGATTAGAAAAACAAATAAACCTTTGTCATGAAAATCCTTTTCCCCATATCCTTGGAGCTACATCACAAGTTAATTTTTTCCTTAAGATCAAGTCACAGAAAGGAAATTGCTCCTCTAAAGAGCTGTTGGTCAAAGGATATGTAATTGCAATTACACAGGAGGAATAAGTTCAAGAGCTCTGTCCTGCAGCATGGGGATTACAGTTCGTGACAATATACTGTATTCTTGAAAAATGCAAAGAAAGTGGATATTAAGTGTTTTCACACACAAAAAAAAACCTCTGTGAGGTAATTGGCTAAATTTAACCATTCCACAATGTGCAAATACTTCAAAACATCATGTTGTACATGAAAAATACATACCATTTTATCTGTCAATGCTTAAAAAAAGGCAGAGAATTTGTTCTCAGACTTCTCTAACAATTTGCCCTTTAGAAACATTATACTAAGAAACATTGTATTTATATTCCCACCAGCAGTGTCTAACAAAAAAAGTATCTATTTAACAAAAATATTGGGATAATCTTTCATTTTGGATCTTTGCTAATTTAATAAGGAAATTTTTTATAACTTTTTTCTTAATTGTTTAAAAATATTTCCAAAATATGTAATAGTCCTGATTCCATTCCTATCAGTGAGATGTGTATGCCCTGGAGTGGGGCTTCTTAAATTTTCACAGGTACACAAATCACCTGGGATCTCATTAAAATGCAGGTTCTGATGCAGCAGGGTCTGGGGTCGGCTAAGAATCCCATTTCTTACAAGTTCCCAGATGACGCAGGTGCTGCTGGCCCACAGACCACACTTTGGGTAGGGAGTTCCTAGACGCTCCACGGGTGCAATTTTGTTATAAGACAGAGTTATGTCTGATTGTTGAGTGAGAACTGCTCTCTTCCCTGAAGACAACCAACTTGCACACCTGAAGGTCAAACGAACAAACATCGTCAGAGTGGATTCAGGGTAAACCAAATCTCTTCTAATATGATACTGCAGAGTGAACAACTTAGCTCTGCACCATTCAACACAAGATTTCTGAGTGAGCTTGGAGGCCCTGCAAAAAGTGACGGCTGCCTTAAACGGGTTAAAGTTTGGGGAGGGGCCAAGAAAGCCCAGTACCTCCAAAGCGATGACCTAGACAGAGGTGAGAGCCGGGAGGGGCCAAGAAAGCCTAGTACCTCCAAAGCGATGACCTAGACAGAGGTGAGAGCCTGGAGGAGCCCAGGAGGCAGAAACAATGATCCCTGATGGTGGGCACCTGGGGAAAGTGTCACGCTGTCAAGGCCTTGTAGGACCCTCTGTTAAAATACTAATCTGGGTTCAGTTCTCTTTATTCTCACCCACATCAAATCCTGGCTGGTGGCCCAGCTTCACACTTCCTGACCTTAGGGATTTCAGCTGGCTGAAAAGATTCTTCCTGGCTTTGGTAAAAACTAAATTCCTGGATGAGATTATGCCAAAGGCCTGGGAGATGAGAGGAGAAGGGGAAGGAAGGGAGGAAGAATCCGGAGCCAGGCAACATCAGAAGCAGCTGTGGAGACTCAGAGGGTCTGGGGAACACCCAAAGTGGGAACCAAGGCACCCAACCCAGGCAAACTGACCAAGATGCCTGTCTGTATTAGTCCATTTTCACACTGCTGACACAGACATACTCAAGACTGGGTAATTTATAAAGAAAAAGAGGTTTAATGGACTCACAGTTCCACGTGGCTGGGGAGGCCTCACAATTATGGCAGAAAGTGAAAGGCATGTCTTACATGGTGGCAGACAAGAGAGAACGAGAGCCAAGCAAAAGGGAAAACTCCTTATAAAACTGTCAGATCTTGTGAGACTTATTCACTACAAGAACAGTGTGGGGGAAACTGTCCCCATGATTCAGTTATCTCCCACCAGGTCCCTCCCACAATAAGTGGGAATTATGGGAGCTGCAATTCAAGATATTTGGGTGGGGACACAGCCAAACCATACCACTGGACGCAGGCCATATCACATAGACACAGCCCAGCTGCAGGGTCTGAAGCACCTAGTACCAAGATGGTGTAGGGGTGAGAGACAGGGAGGGGATGTCTGTGGGGATTGTTTCGGTTTACGCTGTATACCTGGAAGTCCGATTTGTCTGATCTTAAGATAGCCATTCCAGTCTTCTATGCTTCTATGCTTAGGGTTTGCAGAATACAGCACATCCTTTACCGTCTTGAGCCCATCCATGTCCTTATCTTTAAAGTGTGTCTCTTTGTAAACCTTTTTGTCATAATTAGACTGGGCCATGGGCTACAAAAATAATAATAATAATAATAATAATAATAATAATAATAACATTTATTTGGTAGAAGAGGGATGTGGTATTTACAGGGCAGAGAAAGTCCCCAAGAGTCATAAGATGAGTCATTAACATCACTGGCATCAACTAAATGCCTTCTTAATCAATGAGAAACCAGGATACAGATGAGAAAGAATTAGAGAGCAGACTCGAAGTTGAGGTCATGGGGACAGCAGCTTCTGTGGCTCCTGGATACCCTGCGTGCCCAACCACAGGACTCATGTGAGAGTTTTTCAACCGGGAAGAGGGTTTGAGAGTGTGTGTGTGTTTGTGTCCACCTGCCAGGTGGGCTTAGCCCATGCACTGCCCGTTTCCCTAACGACAGGGCCACCAACCATGAAACCCCTCCCAGGGGCATGAACACTCTCCTGTGGCCTTTAGTCCACACCTACAAATGTCATGCACCACCCACAGTGAGAGACAGAGACCAAGAAATCCCCACAAACGTAGCCAAGAAATAGCTTTCATTTCCTGCGTTCAGTCGTTTTCAAACCAGATGCACCTACCTGGGAAGATTTTTTAAGTGCCAATGCCTGGGTCACATCCCCAGGTGACTCTGCTTCTTTGATCTGATGGTGGGGTGAGGTATCTGTATTTTATTTACTTATTTTTATTTTTTTGAGACTGCCTCTCACTCTGTATTTTTTTGAGACTGACTCTCACTCTGTCACCCAGGCTGGAGTGCAATGGCACAGTCTTGGCTCACTGCAAACCCCACCTCCTGGGTTCAAGCGATTCTCCCACCTCAGCCTCCTGAGTAGCTGGGATTACAGGCACCTGCCATCATGCCTGGCTAATTTTGGTATTTTTGTGGAGGTGGGGTTTCACCACGTTGGCCAGGCTGGTTTCGAACTCCTGACCTCAGGTGATCCTCCCACCTCGGCCTCCCAAAGTGCTGGGATTACAGGCATGAGACACCATGCCCAGCTGGTATCTGTATTTTTTGAGGCAATTTCCACTTAAGTCAATATTTCTAAAGCCTGCCTAAGTATGCTGAATGTGCAAACCCCTTTTGCATGCTGAGAATATCCCAGAGGGGACCCAAGTAGAAAGCCACCTGTTTTAAACAGTCAGGTCTATGTTACACTGTGGCATGGCCAATGGCACCGGGGCTGGCTGGCTGCTGAGGACAACTTATGGAGTGGAATGTGACCAGACAATGTCAGCACCCATCAAAGGTACCAGCCCACTGGGGAATGGCATCTGACACTCCTGGTCCTGAGACTGCAGGAGGGAGAGACCCACAGCCAATGGGACACCCAATGGGAGTCCTGCTCTCCCCAGAGGAAACAATTAGCCCTGAATTGCCCCATTACTTGATATCTATCTCCAAGGTCAATGTGAATGAATAGGTCTCTTTGCTTGATTTCTTCCCCTAGAGCAAATGTTTCAATGATCTCCACACTCCTCCTTAATTCAGAGTCCATTGTCCAGCACATTTGAGCCCCTCCATGAAAACAAGCTCCTAGGTGGGTATAATGTAAATAAAACCATTGCCATCCAAAATAGTGTTTCTTGTTCAACCCTGCTTGCAAAAGCTTACTCAACCGGCAGAGACAAAAAGCAGTGCTTTTCGAAGTATGAAAACTACCCATTATCCCATTAGAGAGATGCCGGTTACAGAGATGCCGGTGGAAGTCGGAAGCTTCTGGCTTCAGGCAGAACTAGTGAGTTTGAAGCTCACTTTTTAAATGAAAAAAGTAATGCTCTTTTCTTCTTTGGGACTCACAACAGCTAGTTCATAGTGTGAAGCCACAAAACTAGACCTTTTAAAAATGATCTTGTCCTAAGACTAGGAGGTTGGAAGAGACGAGAAGGTTTTCATTTAAAGAATGAGAGTTTTTTCTGGCCCTTTGGCCAAACTGAATCCCATCCACTTGTCCAATCCAAGATCCTCTTCCTGGATTCACTATCTCCAGATGGGAACTTGCTAGATTTCATTCATTAAAACCAAGGCTCCCCACTTGGAGGCACAAGTTCCCATCTGCTGCCACATCTTTGCAGTATCAGCTCAGCCTTTCCTCTTCTGGCACCAGTTCACAGGCTCCTGTAGAACCAGAGGTAGGTGTATGACAGGGGTTTTGTGCCTTGAGTGAAAAACTTACTTACCCAAGACAATAGTGCCATTCCACATCCATTTTCTACAGACATTTCAATACAAAAATGATTGAGGTGGGAGGTGGGAGTACGGGGGAGGACTGGTGGATTATGCAGGGATCTTGTGGCTGCCAAAACCCAAAATATATTTCCCTGCTGCTTATAAACAGCAGTAGAAGGTCACAGCCACCTCCGTCTGAACTTCTGTCTGCTTGATAAGAGCAGTTGAAGATGTATAAACATTGCTTCTCCCATCTTCCACTCACTTTCAATGAAATACTACTTAAATACAATCAGGACGACACATCTTCAATATTTAACAGCTCGACTATGGCCCTGGCCTGCCAGAGTGGATATCGTGAAGACCAGAGCAGGTGGGGGAGAACACTATTTCTTCTAAATCCTGAAGCGGGGGTGGCTTTGCAAAACAGAAAGACTTGCAAGTAAACAGACTGAGTCATCACCTAGGATAAGTGACAGCAGTCTTAACACATTGCATGGCCTTAGATTTTACATCAGCCAACAAAGATAATGAGATTTCTGCCTTCTCTCATACAGACATTCTACTGGCCAGATATCCTTGTCCCACTCAACATGCAATCGTTTGGGGGATAATTTCACCCTCGAGGACCCACTCTCTGGATTCGCTGTCTCCAGGTGGGAACGTGCTAGGTTTGCTAGCACTTTGCTACAATATTCTCTGTAGCTGGAACTTACAGTATGGAATGTGAGGAACAGAATAATAGTAGTAGCTCCTCTGCACACCCAGATACTCAGAGGCAGATTTTTCTGCATGAAGGGGGACTTGCTATCGTGATCCTGGACATTAAGGACATTTTAAAAGTAAGTTAGCACTGCCCTCCATGGCTGGCTGCTCTGTGGACACCCTGGGGAAGAAGCACTTACTTAAATGATTAGACCTGGATTCTGACCTTCGTCCTGAAGTGTGTGGTCTGTATGTGTGTGTGTGTGTGTGTGTGTGTGTGCACGGCACGCATGCGAGCATGTGTGTGACTATGTGAGCATGTAACACATGCGTGTTCATTTGCTAGGTCTTGTTCTCCCTCATCTGTCAAATAGCAATGATATTACCTGACCCATCTACTTCACAGGATTGCCTGGTAGATCAAAAAAGAAATTGATGTATTAGGGTTTGTATTAGTCCATTCTCACACTGGTATAAAGAACCGCCTGAGACTGGGTAATTTATAAAGGACAGAGGTTTAATTGACTCACAGTTCTGCATGACTGGGGAGGCCTCAGGAAACTTACAATCATGGAGGAGGGCAAAGGGGAAGCAAGACACCTTCTTCACAAGGCCACAAGGCAGCAGGAAGGAGAAGTGCAGAGCAAAGGGGGAAGAGCACCTTATAAAACCATCAGATCTTGTGAGAACTCTTTCACTATCGTGAGAAGAGCACAGGGGAAACTGCTCCCATGATGCAATTACCTCCACCTGATCCCTCCCCTGACACATGGGGATTATGGGGATTATGGGATTTACAATTCAAGATGAGATTTGGATGAGGACACAAAGCCTAACCGTATCAGGGTTCTTCCAGTGAGACAGGATGCGTATAGAGAGATCTATTAGAAGGAATTGGCTCACAGAATTACAGAGGCTGATAAGTCCCCAAATCTGCAGGGTGAGTCAGCAAGCGAGACCCAAGAGAACGGATGGTGCACTTACAGTCTGGGTCCAAAGGCCTAAGAACCAAGAGAGCTGATGGTATAAACTTCAATCTGAAGCCTGGCAGGTTGAAGACCTAGGAAGAGCTGATGTTTCTATTCAAGTCCAAAGGCAGGAAAAAGTTGACGTCCTAGTTTGAATGCAGTCAAGCAGACGAAATTTCCTCCTACTGAGGGAGGGTTGGCCTTTTTGTTCCATTCAGGCTTTCAATGGATTGGATGAGGCCTGGCCATATCATAGAGGGCCATCTGCTTTACTCAGTCTACCAATTTAAATGTTAATCTCACCCAAAACACCCTCACAGAAACACCCAGAATAATGTTTGACCAAATATCTGGGTACCCCTGGGCCCAGTCAAGTTGACACATAAAATCAACCATCACAATGGAGTCAGAGGCAGCACTGAGTACTGGAAAAAACACCATTTCTGGAGGTCAACAGCCCAGCGTCAAGTTCCAGCTCTCTTACTTCCTAGTTGTGTGATCTGCAGGTTACTCGAACTCTCTGAAGCTGCCTCAGTTGCCTCATCAGTAGAATAAGGATGACAGAAGAATCAGTGTCTGACACATAGCAGGCACCAAAGCGTTGGCTGTTTTGGATGCAAAAAGTACTTTTCAATGGTTCCATTTGCCCTTTGCATTGAATGTACATCACTATTTTAGACAAAAGGGGCTGCAAGACACAGAAAATACAAAGGAAGAAAAAAGGAGGCATTACTATCAACGAAGAAAAATAATGAACCAGCAAGTGATGACCTTATTTATACAACCTTACCCTTAAGTTAGTAGACCAGGATCTGTGGGCCTTGGAGAGACATCAGAACTGCTAGACTGTGTGGCTCAGCTCCTCAATGTGAAACTCCTTTACTTTCCCGGGGACCCGCGGACGCATATTTGCCTTGGAACATAATGGTGGGGTGGCTGTGGCCCTTGCAGAGTGTGGGCATGTTTCACGTTATATGCATGCGTGCTGGAGGATGAAACCAAATCCATTTGGGACCTGACACTGTCATCCACCAAAAAAGCAAAATATTTTCCCATCTAGAATCAAAGTAGAAAACCACTCTCACAGTTGGTTTGGGTTTTAAAGGCACACCAGTGGTTGAAAAATGGTTTGTGGTCCAGACAAGACTTGAGCCAACCCAACACTTCATTACAGTGCTGGTTCCCCTTCCAAAGTCCTGCTGCAGCACGTGGGCGGTGTTAGCATCCCTCTGGCAGCTGAAATGGACCCAGAGAAGGGAATCATGGTTAGAGGAGACCTAGATGGTACAGCAAGAAATGCAGAGGCTGGGCTGGCCAGACGAGACTGCTGGGGGCCAGCGTAGAGCTCTCACAGAGTGTGAGATATTTGGGGTTTGGCAAACCCGAAGAAGCAGGCTGCCAAGTCCTACAGCTCCCTCTCCCCCTGGTGTATTTCAAAGGAAATTAAATCCACATGTTTCTGATTTGCTGACACTTCAGGCTCATCCAAAGGTGGTTTTGCAAGAGTGGTTTGGACATGAGGAGCCCAGAGAAACCCTAATTATTATTGTTATTTTTCATTTTGAAATGCAGACCTGTACACTTACATAATCCATGCCATGCCTACCAAATCAGACCCCAGTTTTGCCTTCCCAAAACTTTTTGTCCCGGGCCCACCGGCGACAGGTCATTGAAGTCAACTGGAGAAGAGAAACGATGACTTTAACATCCAACCTAGAAATCCGCCTTGAAAATAGCACCTAAGAAACGCCAACGCTGGCATTCAAAAGCAAAAGCACCGTATGGATTGGGTCTATGGATCTCATAATTTCCTTAGACTCTGGGCCAAGAGGCAAAAACTTAAATTCAAGATGGTAGGTCCTGGATGTGGGGTCTGAGGTGCAAGGATATGGAGCTCAGAACCTCAAGAGGAAGGAACCATCACAAAAGTGTTCTCTAGAATGTTCTCAAATGACCAGCCATATCTGTGAAGGAAACTCTGACAAGCTGCAACCAAAATTCGGCTTCAGGGACAGAGAATCTCATTATACACTTAGAAATAATTTAGCACTTTTGGATGTGACCTGTGACCTCTCCACGCCAAGCCACATGCAAACAATTGACCAGAGAGGTCAGGGACCAAAGAGCTCCTGTCTTCTGACCCAGGAGTGAACATTGTCCATTCCTCCTATCCCTCTCCCATTTAAGGCTTTTCCATTCACTTCAAGGGGCCTCCTCTCCTGCCGTGAGTGAGTTCTCCCAACAGAAGCGGTGGCTTTGTCCTGGTGCATGGCAGTGTGCTCTAGACGCTCGATAAACGAGCAATGAAGGCTGAGAAAACGAATTGGAAAACAACCTTCTCCAGTCTCTCCGCTCCCGGGTTGGAATTTTCAAGCTCCAGCCCTCCTGGTCCTCAGAACTTCACATCTGTTCTCCGTTTCTCCTGCCTTTTTAAAATCCAGGTAGCAGTCCAGCGTTGTGCCTTGCACCTATAATCTCAGCACTTTTGGGAGGCTGAGGTGGGTGGATCCCTTGAGCCCAGGAGTTTGAGACCAGCCTGGGCAACCTGGCGAAACCCCGTCTCTACAAAAAATACAAAAATTAGCTGGGCACAGTGGTGTGTGCCTGTGGTTCCAGCTACCTGGGAGGCTGAGATAGGAGGATCGCTTGAGCCTACGGAGGTCAAGGCTACAGTGAGTCGTGACTGCATCATTGCACTCTAGCCTCTGGGCAACAGAATGAGATCCTGTCTCAAAAATAAGAAAACAAAATAAAATAAAATCCAGGTAGCCCTTTCTTCTCAGGTCTCAGCTGAGATGTCCCATCCTGGGAAGGCTGATGCTTTTCAGCCCAGGTTGGGAGGCCTGCCCCCCACCTATATTGAGCTTCCCTCCCTTCCTGGTGTGTGTACATAGATACATACTCGTGTTTAGCTAATGAAGTACAAGGTCACCTGCACAGGCTGCCTGCCCACCGGACGGCTGGCCCCTTGAGGCCAGGAACCAGGGCCGTCTCTGACACCCTCTTCCCAGAGCTTGGCACCGAGGAGGTGGGAAATTGGTACTGGCCCTCTCAGCAGCTTTGCTCCCTAACCCTGCAACCAGCCTTCGCCATCAAGACGGCTCAGTCCTGTGAACCGTACAAACCATGAGTCATTAGAGCCTTATCAGATGCTTCGAGACTAGTGCCCATGTGAGTTAGTCTGCTGGGGCCGCCGTGACAAAGTGCCAAAGGCAGGGTGGCTTAAACAACAGACGTTTATTGCTGAACAGTTCTGGAGGCCAGAAGTCTGAGATCAAGGTGTTGGCAGGGTTTGTTCTGAGGGCTCTGGGGGAGAATCTGTTCCAGGCCCCTCCCTTAACTTCTGGGGGTCGCTGGCAATCCTCAGGTTCCTTGGCTTATAGAAACATTGCCGCAGACTCTGCCTTCACCTTCATATGGTGCCCTCCCTGTGACTGTGTCCAAAATTCCCCCCTTTTAAAAGCCACCAGTCATCCTGGATGAGGGCTCACCCTAATGGCCTCACCTTAACTGGATCATCTGCAAAGACCCCAATTCCAAATAAGGTCACGTTCACAGACACTGGGGGTCAGGACTTCAACATCTTTGTTGAGGGGGACAAAATTCAACCGGTAACTCCTCAACCTATAATACCACTCCTCCGGCAAAGAAAAAAATATTTTAAACCAACTTAAAATTCTCATTGAAATAAAGTAACCATTTAATTTATTGCCCAAACTGGAACATTTTTGGAGAATAAAAGAGAGTGCTATTGATAATTCTGTAGGGAAAATGAGCCGCCCAGTCTGGGCCACATGGCCACCCTCTGTGGCTAAGCTCGTTTCTCAGCCCTTCCCATGCAAGGATGCGGTTTTACCTTCACTGCAAATCCCTCTTTGTTTGTGTTCCCCAGCAGGTCCAGTGTGTTTTATACACAGTCGCAGCGAAACCAAGGGATTAGCTGTATTCCGGCTGTAGTTAATTCACTGTTTCCAGCTAAATGCAAGCCCAATCTCAGCAATTAATGTGGCCAGATCAAATCAGGTTCTCTTTACACCTGTTCCCCTGCTTAATTAGGTTCTCATTTCCCAGGGGGACTCAAAGGCACTGAGAACCATTAGCTCAACCCTGGATTAGGAAGGCAGCATCAGGCCCACAGACATCACCGTCCTGCACAGGCGATGTCCCTGAGACAGCTCCAGCCCTTACGTCTAGAAATGTGTCTTGACAACTGTGATGCCCCCAGCGTGGCCAAGGGAACGATCCCCTTTTTTGTTAGACACTTCCTTTCATGTCGTCCCAAGGGAAGGATGTGTTCCCAGTGGTGCTCCTTTCTGAGGTAATTGTTGGACAGGAGTCAGCCAGTTAAGCCTGCCCACCTAATTAACGGAGTCTGTTATGATTTATCAAAATAATGAGATAGGGAACAAAGACATTGCTTCACCCCCCACCCAACCGCCTGATATTTTGGCCTCTTTTCTTCCTTTTGGAAGATGACCCAATATTAATGAGAAATGAGTCACTTATTGTTGGGGTGCAAATAGAGAGATAAATGACATCAGTAATTAAGTCTCAAGCCCTCTTTGGTATAATGGAGCCATTTGTCAGGCAATATTATTCAATTAATTAATTCCATTAGGGCTACCACACTTCTCCCAACCCAGCCATTCAACTGTCAGCTCTGATCATTTGTATGATACAAAAATAGAATGGTTAATAAATGCATCATGAAACCAAAAAGAAAGTATTTTCGCCATCACAAGAAAGCCAACTAGAAGTGCGTGATTTGTGAATGTGTGAAGCGCTCACGGCCAGCCACAAACCTCTTCCCACCACGGACTGAAATGTATCTGGTTGTTTCTTAGTTCAAATCTCTAGGAAGAAAAAGGGAGTTGGTCCAGCTTATCTTCTTGTGCCCTATCAGTAACCAGGGAAAGGAAAGGAGTCGGGTGACATGAAAGGGAACTGTGTAAGGGACAAGGGCAGGCAAATACAGTGGGAGGGAAGGTT
The DNA here is from genome assembly GCF_029289425.2 of Pan paniscus. NCBI lineage: Eukaryota > Metazoa > Chordata > Mammalia > Primates > Hominidae > Pan > Pan paniscus. Next base: position 30,303,263 of record NC_073271.2, on the reverse strand, counting down.
TCCAGAACAGCAGCTCCCAGCTCACATGCTCCACAAAGGTCTGCTGTCTTTCCTGTCTTGCCAAGTACAGAGGAGAATCCTGACCTCGGTCTATGCCCATCCACCTCTCATTGCTCACAACTCATGTTAGTTTTGTCTCCGTTGAGGCTCGTATTAATTAATAAATACATCTGCATTCTCTCTGACTCCATTACTCTTTCTGTTCTCCTTTTCAACCCATGCCAGTTGGTCTCAGAATTCTTTACCTCTCTCCTAGTGGGAAATTTGCCTTCAGAAAAAAAGAAAGGTAACAGTACAGAACCACAGTTAAGGAAAGTCTGCCTAAATGAATGAGTATCATCGTATTCTAGAGAAAGGCCAGAAACTCCTTATGAATCTTGACATATCCCAATTTACCTCTTAATTCGTCTCCAAATCAACCTTTTTCTTTGATCAGCAATATTAACATACATAAAATACCATCTCCGTGTTTCATTTCTTGTTCTGTTCTGCTTTGATTAGGTACTAATACTCCAGGAGCACTGGGATCTGTTCATTTTCATTGTGACGCAGCAGTATTTCAGCCAAGTTTGGAATTAAATATGCCTTTATGTGCTGGCATAAAAAGCTATCTACCATTCCTAGGAAAACAGCTTCTATTCCAAACAGCTGACTTCCAAAGTCCAGAACATAATCTATTTGTAAGCTGCGTGGCTGCCTACACAGTTCCAGCCCCTTTTCTCTCACCTCCCAGCTAATCAAGTAATCTTTTGTTTCCTGAGCCCATTCTGTGGACAGGAGTGTAAATCAATCAACAGCGAAGGCCTCCAAAGCCTGCAAGCCAGGATGAGCAGGAACAGGCCAAGGGCAATGGTTCTCAAACTTCAGCCAGCATCAGAGTCGCCTGGAAGATCTATCGCAACAGACTGCCAAAGATCTGGGGTGCAACTCAAGAACTGGCATTTCTAACCTTCCTCCTAGTGGAAAATTTGCCTTCAGAAAAAGATGGCCCAATCCAGGGAAGAGCCACTGGCCTAGAGTATATGGGACAGAGGTACAGGGAGGTAACTAGATGTTCAGAATCCTCAGCAGCCAGCCACATAACCTAACCGGTCCAAAACCCACCCTCCCCTGGGATGGATCATGACGGAGTAAACAGCCCTCCTTGGTCTCTTCTGCCTTAATCTGTAGGCAGAGATTACACCCTAGCATGAGATGAACAACTGCCTTGGAATAGGTCAGCATCATGTGCCATTTTATAATTATATCTACAAATGGTACGACAACTCACAAGATTTAGGGATTTCTGAATGTTTGTGAAAATATTTTGTTTTGTCTGCTGCTTCTTGTTGATGTCACACATACCCAAAGACATTCCACGGGTTTAACAAGTCTTGGGCATCTTGTGGAAGACTCAGATTCTCATCCATCTCAGAGATGGATGGGGACCTTGACGGTTTTAATTCTGTGCACCATGATTGCAAGGGTCATCTGGTCCAGCATTTCCCAAACTTCTCTTGAGTCCCATTCACAGAGATATGCAATCCAACCAATCCCTTTGCAATTGTGTTCATGTCTTCATGTTGGTGTGTCATTTTAGTGTCTTGGCCTGGGTTCCCCTCAGAAAGCATAGCCTGCAACAAGGGCTTTGTAAGGGAAGATTGGTTTGGAGAGTGATCTCAGCAGACGAGAGTCGGGGCCTGAGGGTGTGAAGCAGGGAAAAAGGTGGTGACCTGATCCATCTTATCTTCTGGGAGGATCCTCTGAATTTGCAGCCTAGGGGAAGAAAAAAGGGAGTACTAATTTATAGACTCCCACCCCCTTTTGGCCAAGAATTTCCTCATAGAGTGTTGACTCCCTTACACTTCCAGGTTGCACAAGCCTCAATACCAGGACACTGTGTCAGAGAGGCCCAGGGCAGAAATGGAGAGACGCAGTGCAGCTGAAACAAGGCACCTTCTGGTTACACCTGCGCAAAGCTGGCTGCTCCAGCAATGGCTGGTGTGGAAGATGGGTCAGAAGGTGAGAGATACACACAGAAGATATCTACTATAGTGTGTATGCAAAAGTAGAAACTGATAGTCAAAATATTTTCTATTTCATCAACATAAATTTCATGTTAGCTACAATCTTTAATATCAATATATTTAAAATTTTAATCAAATGTGAAGATTAACACCAAGTTTCAAGAGTGTGTGGCTAAAACCCATAAACCTTACAATGTACCTACATGCCTCATTTCTAGAAACTTCTACCATTTCTGTGTCCACAAGAGCTAGGAAACAGTGACTACACAATAAATTTTATGATAACCATTTCAGGGCCACCAGATACAAGGAGGAAGTCAATAAAAGAGTTATTTTGTGTCAGCTGTTGGGTGCTCAGATTAAAATAAAAATTGAAATTAACCAGGAATTGGGGCATCAAAAATTGCTTTCATGACCTCATGTCTGAAATTCTTATATTTTGTGCTTAAAATATCAGCTAGCTGCTATTTGTAATCACTTCTTTACAACCATTTGTTCTCTATAAATGAAAACCAAAATTAGACATAACTGTCCCTGTCTTTTCTTTCTGTAACACTGGGTTTCTGAGGTCCAGGGGCAGACTTTGACGAGACAAAGGCCATCTTCAGATAAAGTGAAGATTATCATGAGGCAATTTACTGAATTATTAACATGAATTTCAACATCTGTGTTGCTAATGTTTCTAGCCTTTAAAAAATGATCCATTCAGGATATGGGCCAAAGAACATATGGCTAAGAATAAAGGCCATTTGAAACCACACAGGGCTTAGCATCGTTGGGGGCTCAGCACACAGTGAAATTGACTGAGGCCAAATCACGAGCATGCTCAGTTGAGCAGCCCCTACTGCCACGCATGCGTACATGGGACCCACTCAGGGGCTCTGGAATCGTTCTGAGATGAAGCAGGGAGGTATTTAAATATTTCGTAAAAAATGTTTTATCATTTGAAATTTTCAAAAATGTGCAAAAGTACAGAAACTAGTATAATGAGCCCTCAAATATCTCACCCAGCTCAAACAACTATCATGGCTAATCTTCAATACTTTTTAAAAAAATTTAAACAGGCATCCGTTTTGCTCCTAAAGGCAGGAAACCAGGGAACATTTTCATGACCCTCTGAGGGTTTGTGACCTGCTGTCTCTGGTTCACTGACCTTATTCAATCCTCTCTTTATACAAGGGAATGCTACGCTTCTCCCATTCTCTGGCTATTTCTCATGCTCGCACCAAATTAAGTGGACTCTGTCTATGATTTCAGCAACGGTGACATATAATCCCAGTGTTAAAGGACGGAATTTTCCAATGCAGAAGCAGCAGAAAGTGAACAGAGGAAACATTGCCATGAGCAAAGGCTCCTCAACACAGTATCTCCGACTGTGCTACAAAGCCACCCAGCGTGTGGATGAAAAGTGAAAAAAAAAAATCTGACAATTGAGTGATTGTTCTCTCTCTACAAGCAATCCTACTATTTCTAACCCCTCCATGGGCTGCACGGGCAGCATGCAGACATTGCCTAGGTCTTCCTACAGGGGCCGGCGAGCCCGTTGTTTTCCAACAGACCAAGATCCGACACCAGGATTGCAGTCATCAGAACCTTTCCCTCCCCACCCCCACCCGCCCCACACCAAAACGAAGAGGGAGTTGAGCAGGGCAGCTACTCACCTTGTCTCATTTGTTCACAAAGAATCCAAAGCCAGCAACATTGATCAGCTTCTTGCTTTTTGTCCAACTACTTGCCTACAACTCTAGAAAAACAACAGAGGTCTGCCAAGAATCTGCAGTCCCTTCAATCTCAAAATAATGACTAGCCTATCCAGTGTTTCCATCCAAGGAATTGTTGGTTGCTACACAAGAAAACCCTTTGGGTGGTAAGAGTCATGAGTCCAAGAAAGGCATGTGGTTATTTCTGCCCCTTTCTGGACCCCGTCTGCACTTTGGAAAGAAAGGGAAATCTATTTTTGACATTGGCTATTCAGCTTTCAAATAACATCAGCCGTTAAAGCATATCTAATTTAAATGCTGATTCAAAGTTTTGCTTAACATTAAGACGACTTTTTGGTCTCCTTCTGCTTCCTACTGCCTCAAGCAGAAACACGGCTTCCCATTCGCATTCTGTTTTCTTGGCCAATATGAGCTAAAGTTTTGGAATAGGTTAAGGAATTAATGCCTCCATTTTCATATGACAACTTCCATCTTTTTAAAAATAATAATATACCAGAGTGATCAAGTGGAAAGTTTCATTTTTTTCTTTCAGATTACAGCACTTCTAAGACTGGCCACCTCATTCAATACAATTTGTCATTAAAGAAGGAATTATGTGGTCACGAGATATGAGAGGAAAATGAAACACAGCGGGCGGGGGGGTAGGGAGAGCATTAGGATAAATAGCTAATGCATGTGGGGCTTAATACTTAGGTGATGGGTTGATAGGTGCAATAAACCACCATGACACACGTTTACTTATGTAACAAATCTGCACGCCCTGTACATGTATCCCTGAACTTAAAATTCAGTTAAATTAAATTTTAAAAAAAGAAAAAGAAAATGAAATACAATGGGGTCAGGGGGAAAGAATGGAAAGGACATGGTAGTTTTGGAATATTACAGTGGGCACAGGCATCGTTACACATCAACCTTGAGACTAAAAAGGCAGGGAACGAACATGAAATTCACTGGGACTTTGCAAAAACTAATAAGTATTGTAGTGTCACTGACAACAACACATCTGCATCCAGCCTCCAGAGTGGCTTCCCCTCGCCGCTCCTTGCTTGAAGAGAAAGCCAAGAATTTGCATTTCATTGTTTTAAAGAGAAAAAACAAACAAACTATACTTCTAATAGCCATGAAAGCATTTGCAATCCAGAGTTCAGCTTGTCTTTTAGTTAAAAAAAAAAAACAGAAAGCCGCACTACTTTACCAAAATGATTCCTAACATGAAAGGATGGAGTTGTTTTGCCTTTAACTCATTTCAAAGGCAAAGAAAATTGCTCTTCTTCAAAGCCTTTGGTTGGAATTGTTCATCCAAAACAAAATAAAATTAGAAAAACAAAGCAGCTCGCCCTGCCCTCATCCCTGCTTAGCAACCACCCACCTTCTCCCAGCTGGAGCTTTTGGTGGACGCTTGGTTGTGCCACTACCTGATCTTCTAGCTGTCGATAGACACTTCTTACCCCTGATAGCTACCCTGACCTATCATTGAGGCCCCGAAGGACTTTAAGTAGGTGTTTAACTGGTGGTGTTGAGTGACTGCATTTAAGAATTATAAGACTTTAGTTGTACTGTAGAATTAATCTCTTTTTATGAAAATAAGAGAGATGGGAGTGAAAGATAATAAAAGCCACAGTGGATGGTTAAGTATCAAACTTCATTAGACATGGAAATAGTAATAAAAATATTAAACTACAAGGAAACTTGAGTTAGAATCCCCATAGGGGGACGAACTGTACTAGTATGCTTGGGTCTGCCCATTATAGGACTTCAAGGCTCATATCCCGTGAAACCCCTCAGTTCTGGGCAAACCTAGGGACAGGTGATCGCCCTGCAGGCTGCCAGTGACTCTTAGAGACAAAAATCCAAGTGTTGACTTAGTTGGAAATCAGAAGGCTCATCACAAATGCTCATGTACATCCTGTACCCGTCCCACTGTGAGGCTCCTGTTTATTTCCTTCCTTGCGCTTAAAATAACATGAACATTGTTCTGTTTATTCCCTTATTGTCTGTTCTCCTTACTCAGTGTGAGCTCCATGTGGGCAGGGGAGTCAGCCTGTTTCCCATTGAAGCCCTAGAACATACCCCAGCAGACAAAGGATGTTCAAGAAACGTGTCATAAGTGCAGAAGAACTCTCCCTCCCAAATTACTGAATTGGACAGAATTACTGTATTCCACAGATTTTAAGAGGCACAGTTTTTCACAGGCTAACACTGCTGAGATCCAGATACATCTTAATCAGTAGTATCTTTCAAAAGCCATCGGCCATGTGCATCCACCCAGCTGTAGCTGTTCACATTGTTATCACTTTGATTGAGATCTGTGCATTTGTTAGCTTAACCTCAGAGTTTAACTGCTGTGTAGGAATCTCCGCAAAGAAATTTCACTACGATTCAGCACTGAAATAACAAGCTATTTTGTAGTCAGAAAGGTACAGAAACCAAGCAGTAGGATGCAAAGGTGGTATTAGTGAACGACATTTATCACAGAAAGAATGATCAGGAGTCCATATTTTCTTGCAAAGAAACAATCAAGTGCACCAGAAACCTCGCAAAGGAAGATACCCACCAGTTGGACAAGCTGTGTTACTTTCTATTGCCGAGTTACTTGTTTCATTGCCAAATCTCTAGAAGAGACGAAGATTAACTTAAAAGGAATCTGATGTCATTGATTCATATGTCATTCAGGACTGTCATTAAAGGCATCTGTCACAGTGTGTTGGCAGTGTTTTTCCTCTCCTATTGGTATATAAAATAATGGCTGGTCTTACCATCAAGCCACTGTAGACCGGACTTGATGAAATAAGATATTATAGGCTTTCTCAATCTTTTATTCAGGTCTGTGAAACAGACTGCACAGAGACCATCAAGGAGATTGCTGGCACATGGCAGGGTCAGCAGTGTAGCAACTCATTCGGTCTCTACAACTTTCCCAGAACCTTCTGGTGACTGAGTACTCTAAGGGCCCCTACTCCTGGTGAGGGATGAGACAAAGGGCCTCTGGCTCTAATACCAACTATAGTTTTCGAGTCCCTATACATTTCCCATGTTGCCCCCTCATGCCAAGTACTCTGTTGAGCTAGGCCAGTCCTGCCCCTCACCCTGGACTCCCTGCAATGCTGAGTGATGCCCATTTGCAAGGCGTCATTATTATCTCAGCACCGCCCACCAAGTCCTGTCATATGTTAGTGTCTGATAAATCTCAAACACTAATTCCAACGTGTACGTCATTGGCAGTTATCCACCATCTTTGGTTGACAGTAGCTGCATAATTCTGGAGGAGGGATTCGTGTATCTAATTCTTTTGCTTCTACAGGACAGAAGCAGGAGAAATGCTCAGAAATGGTGCAGGTAGACTCACACAAGACAAAACCTGGTCAGTAGCCCAAACAGAAGCGTACAGTTAGGAGAGTCATTAGAGAGAGTGCAGCCCACAATTATCAACAATGATCACGTGTTGGGTTAAACAAAATGTGTCCATTTTTCTTAAAGTTTTTAGAGGCTCTCAATGCATTGTTGGATGTTGAAACCATTTCATAGTTTGTCCATTCATTTATTTTTTTGTTCACCGAATAACTGAGTGCCCACTCTATGCCAGTTTACTCTGCTAGGCATGGGACATAGAAGAATGAACAAAAAAGATACAATTCCTACACAGCATATAGCATAGAGCAGGCTTTTTACTTGGGGCACATAGACCCTCCCTCCAAGTGGTTCATAATTAGAACGCTGAGGTCTAAGGAATTTAGATGGGAAGAAATTACAGCATTGTCTTCACTAAACTCTCACTCCTAGAAATCATTGATTTCTTCTCTGTCACGTGTTTCACCTTTTTGAGAATAAAGTATATCATTCAGTATGTAGAACTTTTGAGATTGGCTCCTTTTACTCAGCATAATACCTTTGAGATTCATCCAAGTTGTTGGGTGTGTCAATAGTTCATTCCTTTTTATTGCTAAATTGAGTAGTATTCCATTGTAGAAACGCACCACAGTTTATTTACCCATTGACCCACTGAAAGACATTGGGTTGTTTTCTCTTATTAGTGATAATGAATACAGCTGCTATAAACATTCATGCATAGGTCTTTGTGTGAATACAAGTTTTCAGTTCACTTGGGATTGCTGAGTCATATGTCAATTGTGTGTGTAGCTTTATAAGAAACTGCAAAGTAGGGCCAGCCACAATAGCTCACACCTGTAATCCCAGCACTTTGGAAGACTGAGGCAGGAGGACAGCTTGAGGCCAGGAGTTCAAGACCAGCCCAGGCAACCTGGACCCTGTCTCTCCAAAAAATACTAAAAATTAGCCAAGCATGGTGGTGCCCACCTGTAGTCCTAGCTACTCAGAAGCCTGAAGCAGGACGATCCTAGAGTAGCTGTGCAATTTTGCATTCCCATTGGCAGTGTATGAGAGATCCAGTTGCTTTGCATTATTGTGAGCACTTAGTATTGTCAGTATTTTTTATTTTTGCCATTCAATAGGTGTGTCTCATTCCATAGGTTATATCTCATCAGAGTTTTAGCTGGCATTTCCCTAATAGTCAATATTATTGACTATCTCTTTGTATACTTATGTATTAATGGATATTTGCTAATATTTTGTTGAGAATTTTTGCATATATGTTCATGAGGGATAGTGTTTTGTACTTTTTGTACCATCTGTCTGGTTCCAGTACCAGGGTAATGTTGGCCTTATAAAATGAGTTGAGAAGTGCTCCCTCCTCTTCTATTTTCTGGAAGAGATTGTGTACAGTTCATTTTATGTCTAGAAAATATTTGGTAGAATTTATCATATTTCTTGTTTAAATATTTGGTAGCATATGCTATATGGTGTGTGCTAGAATCTTGGCCTGAAGAATCCTTTTATAGAAGGTTTTAAAATACAAGCTCAATTTTTAAAATACTAATATTTTCATGTGCTATTCAAGTTATCTACATGTCATCTTGGGTGAATTTTGGTAATTTGTGTCTTTTGCAGAATTCATCCGTTTTATCTAAATGGTCAAATTTATGAGCAGGGTGTGTAGTGATAACCCTTTTTTCATTCCTGATATCAGTAATTCATGTTCTATCTTTCCCTCTGCCAGTCTCACCAGAGGTTTATTGAACTCCTCATTATTTTTCTGTATTGTTTTTGAAATTGTTTTCATTTTTTAAATTTATGTACTTATTTTTATTACTTCCTTTCTTTTGCTTATTTTGAGTTTATTTTGCTCTTCTTTTTCTAATTTCTTGTGGAAGCAGCTTAGATTACTGGTTTGATACTCTTCTCTTTTCTAATACAAATTCATCGTAATGATGAAATTTCCATCTAACCACTGCTTTAACTGCATCCCACAAATTTTGATATATTTTTATATTCATTCAGTTCAAAATATTTTCTAACTTCCCTGAGACTTCCTCTTTGACCTACAGATTATGTACAAGTGTGTTGTTTAATTTCTAAGGGTTTGTAAATTTTCTTATCATTCTGTTTTTCATACTTTGTATGATTTCAATTCTTTAAATGTGTGACAAATTTGTTTTATATCCCCAGATATGGTCTATCTTGGTGAAAGTTCCATGTGAAATTGAGAAAAATGTGTATTCTGCTGTTACTGAGTGGAGTATTCTATGTCAGTTAGAAACAATTGTTTATCATTTAGTTCCATTTTCTATACTATACACTTGCTGACTTTCTGTTTACTAAGTTCTATTGATCACTGAGAAAGGAATGTTGAAGTTTCCAACTATAATTATGAATTTGTGTATTTCTTATCTCAGTTCTGTGAGTTTTTCCTTCATGTACCTTCAAGCTTTGCTGTTTGATACATACAGATTTAGGATTGTTGTGTTCTCTTGATGAAATGTATTAGGTATTGCCCCTTTTTATCCCTGGTAATTTTCTTTGCTCTGAAGTCCACTTTGTCTGATATTACTATAGACACTCTACCTTCATTCTCATTAATAATATACATCTTTTGAATATATATTGCTTTACTTTTAGCCCACTTATGTCATTATACTTGAAGTGAGTACAACTGACACACTTGTATTAATTATATACTTATAGACAGTATATAATTGAGTCATTTTTTGAAATCCATTCTAAAAATCTATCTTTTAATTAGTATGTTTGATCCATTTACATTTAATGTAATTACTGATGTTTTTATTTAAGCCTATCATTTTATTGTTTGTTTACTGTTTGTCTGTGTATTTTCAGTTTCTATGTTTTCCCTTTGTTTGCTTTCTTTTTGGTTAAACATTTGTTAGTTATCTATTTTACCTATTGCATTTTTGTTGACTATCCCTTTGTGTAATTTCTAAGTAGTTGCTCTAGGGATTAAAATATATATTCTTAACTTTTTACAGTCAGTGTATATTTTACCACTTCAAGTGATATATTACCACCATATATGGGTTTCTTTACCCATCCTCCTTTATGTTGTGGTTGTCTTATTTGTTATATCAACATACATTGAAAACCCCACTAGACGATGTTATAATTTTTGCTTTCTACCATCAAATATATTTTAAAGAACTCAAGAGAAGAAGAACAGTCTATTATGTTTGCCCAGGTATCTGTCATTTTTGTTGCTCTTCATATCTTCTTCTGGTGTCATTTCCCAACTGCCTGAAGAACTTCCTGTAACAATAGTGCTGGTGACAACGAAGTCTTCATTTTTCTTCACCTGGGAATGTCTTTATTTTATCTTCATTCCTGAAGGATATTTTTACTGAATATAGAATTGTAGTTTGACAGTTCTTTTCTTCTAGCACTTAAAACATGTTCTATTTCCTTCTGTAAAATCTGTTGCTATTTGAATTATGTTGCCCTATAAGTAATGTGCTGTTTTTCTCTGGCTACTGGAAATATGTTTTCTTTAGTTTGCAGCAGTTAATAAGAATGTGTTTGGGCATGGATTTCTTTGGGTTTATTCTATTTGAGATTTCCTGGGATTCTTGACTCTGTAAGTTTCTGTTTTTCTCCAAATTTGAGAAACTTTCAGCCGTGTTGTAGTTGTTGTTGTTGTTGTTTTTGAGATGGAGTCTCACTGTGTTGCCCAGGCTGGAGTGTAATGGCGTGATCTTTGCCCACTGTAACCACTGCCTCCCAGATCCAAGCAATTCTCCCTGCCTCAGTGTCCTGAGTAGCTGGGATTACAGGTGCCCGCCATGATGGCTGGCTAATTTTTGTATTTTTTAGTAGAGACGGGGTTTTGCCATGTTGGCCAGGCTGGTCTTGAACTCCTGACCTCAGGTGATCCACCCACCTCAGCTTCCCAAAGTGCTGGGATTACAGGTGTGAACCACCATGCCTGGCCTCAGCCATTATTTCTTTGAATTTTTTTAAGGTACCACATATTTTCTCATTTCTTTCTACGAATGCTATTACAACAGTGTTAGACTTTTGGTATTTCCAGGCGGGTTCATAAAGCTTGGTTCTCTTTTATTTTTCTATCTGTTTTCTCCATATTGTTCAGGTTTCATAATTTCTATTGATCTATATCGAAATTCACTCACTCTTCTTTGTTGTCTTCATTCTGCCATTGAGTCCATCCAGTGAGATTTTTATTTCAGTTATAGTATTTTTCATTTCTGAAATTCCCTTTTGGTTCTGCTTTATATCTTCTATCTCTTTTCTAAGACTTTTTTTTATTTATTTCAAGAATGTCTGCCCTTATATGTTCAAGTATTTTATAATAGCTGCTTTAAATTCTGTGTCATCTCAGCATTGGCATGTTGATTGTCGTTTTCCATACTAGTTGAAATTTTACCAAGTCTTCATATGTGTTGAGTAATTATTGATTGTATCCTGGATATTTTGATGATTATAAGACTCTAGATCTTATCTAAATCCTATAGAGAATATTGTTTTGTTTTGCTTGTTTTTAAAGTAGGAAATCGATCTGGCTGAGTTCAGGTCACAAGTCCCATTGGTCTTCTATGGATTATGGTTCCAATATCAGTTCTGTTTTCCAATACTTCAGATCTATCCCTTTGTATATGTACACTATCCAGTGACCAGTCTGAGACCTGGGCAATGGTTTATTTTGTAGTTCAGTTCTCTTAGTCTGTCTATGTTATTTAGGGTAAGTTCTATTCGTGTATATCCCAGGGGTAAGTCTAGAAGTTCATAAACAACTTTATAGGGTTGCTTTTCCCAGCTCTTCCCACTTCCTAGTACTTTCCTGTTCCCAGGAGCTCAATTTTTTGGTCATCTGGCCAGAAAGCCGGGGCTTTACTTAGCCTGTTCTGCTATATACTTCCCACAACTGTATCTGTGTCCAGGGAAAAGCAGTAGGATAACAGAGTGGGAAAAAAAAGCATTAGGGATTTTCTTCACTCTCTTGGGACAGCAGCTCCTCTGATTCAGGAAAGATTCTCCTGCCTCAGAGTTTTGGGCTCCTGTGAGCTCTTGTGCCCCTACTACCAAAGGAGTGCCTGGGCGCTGGGACACCAGAGAATGAAGAAAAGAAAAAGCAAAACAAAACAGGGGGTTTCTTCACTCCTTCTAAGTATTAGGAGACTTCCTTTCTGCTCCTTCAAGCCAGACTAGGGGGCTCCTCTGGGGCTCTCTGTCTGCACCAGTGCCCACTTCCGGGTTTTCAGACTGCACTGAATCCAGACCAGGTGATTCTGGAGGGGGGAAAAATGGTAACTCACCACCAGTTCAGCGGTACTTGAGTTCTGTCTTCTTTACCAATTTGCTGGCTACCCTTTGCTTTTCAGAGTCTTTAAGTAGCTATTCCATACATTCTTGTATGGGTTTTATAGCAACATTCACCGGGAGTCAGGGTGGAGTGTGCTTACTCCAACTTGCCCTGAACTAGAACCCAGTGTGTTTTATTTTATGCATTTAAAACATAACTCTGGCAAAAGATCCATAGACTTCATCAGCTGCCTAGGATGGTCCATGGCACAGAAAGAACCCTTAGCCAAAAGTAAGGAAGACACATATCAACAATCACTTGCAAACAAGTACATGCTCAGGAGAAGGAGCAAGGATTTTTGGAAGCTCCTGAAGAGAGCTTGAAGAGGACCTAGGCTAGTTTGGGTTCAGGAAGGCTTCCCAGTGAGCAGGGGAGGAAAAGTGTTCTCAGCAGGCAAAAGCCATGTTTACAAGCCAGAAAACAACCAGAGCATAGAAAATGTGAGTCATGGTCTGGGCACGGTGGCTCACCCCTGTAATCCGAGCACTTTGGGAGGTTGAAGCGGGTGGAACACCTGAGGTCAGGAGTTCAAGACCAGCCTGGCCAACATGGTGAAACCCCGTTCCTACTAAAAATAAAAAAAATTAGCTGGGCATGATGGTATGTGCCTGTAATCCCAGCTACTTGGGAGGCTGAGGTACAAGAATCGCTTGAACCCAGGAGGCAGAGGTTGCAGTGAGCCCAGATCAAACCACTGTACTCTAGCCTGGGCGAGAGAGTGAGACTCCATCTCAAAAACAAAAAAAAGAAAAAAGAAAGTGTGGGTCATTGCAAGAAGTTCAGAATAGCCAGAACGTGAATTTCTATGGGCTCTTGAGGCCATGTAAAGAAGAGAATCACATTGTTTTATTAGATAGCATTGGTGAACTATTACATTCAATGAAATTCTAAATGCACTGGAAGCTGTCATCTTGATGATATCCCTCATAGGACCCAATTCCAGACTTCCGTCTCAGTGCTATACATAGACTCTGCTATGTAGGCATTTAACATGTGAATAAGGAATCCATTCATTTTGCATGCTTGGCAAGAAACTGTTGTGGGTACATACACCATTGGATAGTTATTTTAAATTGCTATTTCAGAGATCAAAAATTCAATGAGGAGACAAAGCAAAATACAAAAATGAAGAATGCAAAAGAATGGAATAGCCAAAGGAAAAGATGTTTAATTCCATCTTTTTGTTATTATTATAAACTAGAAGAACACCTGCAAATAACTGACATAAAGCATTTCTCTGTGCTTTTGAAAAATTCAAATTTGTCAGAGCTTAAGGCAGAGCACAAGAATAAATACAATGAAATGGAGAAAACATGTTTAGAAATAAAAAAGAAACTAAATTCCCAAGAAGGTAAATCCAGCATGCTATAATACAATTCAAATCCCCATAGAGAAACATACACAGGCCTGTTGTGAAAAATTCAGTGGCCTTGCCACAGAGACTATCAGCTGAAACTGACCACAGGCATAGAGCTCATCTCTTCACCATGAAATAGAAGAAAAACTAAAGACCATGTATCCACACACTATAGAATTGCTTGCAAAAAATGACTGGCTAAGGATAAACTGAAAATAGGCAATAAGAGATAGTAATAGTTCTTAATTTAGCATAAGAAAAAATTTGGGCTGGGCACAGTGATTCACGCCTGTAATCTCAACATTTTGGGAGGCCAAGGTAGATGGATATCTCGAGCCCAGGTGTTCAAGACCAGGACGGGCAACATATTGAAATCCTGTTTCTACAAAAAGTTTAAAAATTAGCTGGGTGTGGAGGGTGTGCTCTTGTAGTCTCAGCTACTCAGGAAGCCAAGGTGGGAGAATCGCTTGAGCCTGAGAGACAGAGGTTGCAGCGAGCTGAGATTATATCACTGCACTACAGCCTGGGCAACAGAGTGAGACCCTGTGTAAAAATAAATAAAAGACAAAGAAAAAATGTGATGCCATCCTAGGCATCACAATTTGCTTGAAAATCAAAATGGGGAAAGAGAATACATTTGGGAAAGCGTCAATCAGGCCCTCAACATTTACTGGGCACCTACTATAAGCCAAGCCTACACTAAGCTCTAGGAGTGTGTTATAGACTGAATTGTGTCTCCCCAAAATTCATTATGTTGAAGCCCTTACCCCTGGTACCTAAGAATGTGACTATATTTGGGGACAATGTCTCTAAAAAGGCAATTATGGTTAAATGAGGTCGTTATGGTGGGCCCTAATCCAATCTGATTGGTGTTTTATAAGAAGAAACTTGGCTGGGCACACTGGCTCACACCTGTAGTCCCAGCACTTTCAGAGGCCGAAGTGGGTGGACCACTTGAAGTCAGGAGTTTGAGACCAGCCTGGTCAACACAGTGAAACCTCACCTCTACAAAAAATACAAAAAAATTAACCAGGCGTGGTGGCATGCACCTGTAGTCCCAGTTACTCGGGAGGCTGAGGCAGGGGAATCGCTTGAACCCGGGAGGTGGAGGTTGCAGATTATACCACTGCACTCCAGCCTGGGCAACAGAGCAACACTCTGTATCAAAAAAAAAAAAAAGAAGAAGAAGAAGAGGAAACTTGGACACAGCAGAAAGAGACATCAGGAGTACAGCACTCAGAGGAAAGACCACATGAGGACACAGCAAGAAGACATGGCTGGGTGTGGTGGCTCACGTCTGTTATTACAGTACTTTGGGAGGCTGAGGCAGGCACATCATGAGGTCAGGAGATCAAGACCATCCTGGCCAACATGGCGAAACCCCGTCTCTACTAAAATACAGAAAAAATTAGGCCGGGCACAGTGGCTCATGCCTGTAATCCCAGCACTTTGGGAGGCTGAGGCGGGCAGATCACGAGGTCAGGAGATCAAGACCATCCTGGCTAACACGGTGAAACCCCGTCTCTACTAAAAATACAAAAAAATTACCTGGGCGTGGTGGCAGGCACCTGTGGTCCTAGCTACCCGGGAGGCTGAGGCAGGAGAATGGCATGAACCTGGGAGGCAGAGCTGGCAGTGAGCTGAGATTGCACCATTGCACTCTAGCCTGGGCAACAGAGCAAGACTCTGTCTCAAAAAAAAAAAAAAAATTAGCTGGGCATGGTGGCGCACACCTATAGTCCCAGCTACTCGGGAGGCTGAGGCAGGGGAATCACTTGAACCCAGGAGGTGGAGTTAGCAGTGAGCCAAGATCACACCACTGCACACTGCACTCCAGCCTGGAGACATAATGAGACTCCGTCTCAAAGATAAATAAATAAATAAATAAATAAATAAATAAATAAATAAATAAATACATAAGAAAGCAGCCATCTGCAAGCCAGGGAGAGAGGCCTCAGGAGAAACCAAACCTGCCAACACCTTGATCTGGACTGTCAGTGCCCAGGACTGTGAGAAAATAAATGTCTGTTGTTTAAGCCCCCCAGTCTGTGTGTGGTATCCTGTTATGGCAGCCTGGGTGGACTAAAACAGGTGCAAAGGTGGATGGAACTCACAGGCTTGTGAGGAAGTTGACCCAGAGACAAACAGTGACAATAACCAGAACAGGCTGCAGGGTGATGAGCAAATGGGGGTCCTTTAAGCAGCAGAGAGAACTGAGTCCAACAAATAACCAAGAGGGTCAAAGGATAAACTCAACTTCAAAACTGTCCGTACTGCTACTGCCTCTAGAAGCTAAATTCATCCTGGGATCCATCAGATTGGAAATGCCATCTGGGGTCAGACTCAGAGTATGAAGCTGCACCCTTACCAAAGTAGCATCCCCAACAAGGGATTTGGGATCCTGTTGCCATCCAGATGTAAACCATCCCTGAACAATGAGCATGAAAAATGCAGAGTTCCATCCATCCTTCAGCCTTAACCCATCTCCTGATGGTACCCATAAACAATCTGATCTGAATGATCAAAGAGAAACTGTCTCAGAATATGGAGCAAAAATTCAGTGAAGTGAAAATCATAAATAAAAATATAAGAGACAGGAATACAGCTTCGAGAATATCAGCTACTGTGAGAATATTGACTATTGAGTATTGAATATCAGGCATTCCTGAAAAAAAGGCAGGGAAAGATATGAAGAAACAAACTTAACAAACAAATAGAAGAAAATGCTCCTTAATTGAATAAAAACCAATTTGGGGACCAGAATGTAAACTATAAGTACCAAGCAAGTATAATAATAATAATTTGAAAAGCAAAAAAGAGAATCCCCCTTGGGCATAATCTGGTGAAATTCCCAAAATCCAGCCACCAGAGAAAGAGAATGAAACACAAGAATTGTGTTACAGGCCAGGTGCGATGGCTCATGACTGTAATCCCAGCACTTCAGGAGGCAGAGGATCACCTGAGTCCAGGAGTTTGAGACCAGCCTGGGCAATATAGTGAGAACTCGTCTCTACCAAAAAATAAAAACAAATTAGTCAGGCATGGTAGCCGGTGTCTGTAGTCCTAGCTACTCAGGAGGCTGAGGTGGAAGGATCACCTGAGTCCAGGAGGTCAAGGCTGCAGTAAGCCATGATTGTGCCACTGCACTCCACCCTAAGCAACAGAGCAAGACCTTGTCTAAAAAAAAAAAAAAAAAAAAAAAGGAATTCTATTACCTAACTGAGCTCAAAACCAAACAGAAAGCCCAGAAATAAAGGGATAACACAGATCAGTGAGCCATAGCTAAAGTCTCATAAACAGTCCAAGGCCCAGCAAAGTCAAATATAAGTTTAACCAGCTGAGCTGGGGTTCTGGGTCCACACAAGAAGAGCAGGCCAGACTGGGAACTGGAAGGAGCCACCGGCATAAAGATAGGAGTTACCCAGAGTGATTTTGCTCCTGAAACCGAACTAGAACTCTACCCACAGGCCCAGGAAGCTTGCCTCGGACCCAGCCTGTACCGTGGGGGTTAGCAAAAGAACTACCTGCAAGAACTACCCCCAAGTAATTACAATGAATGAATATATTATGGTTTCCTCCTGTCCCTGAATTCAGAACTGCCCCCACATTCATTATGGGGTGCAGATGCAAAACCGTGTCTGCCCAAATCTTTTGTCTAATTACCAAGTAGAACTGTACCCACTGGAGATGGTGGCATGGCCTGTGCTCCCTGCTCCCACACTTGGAGGAATGTTTGTTGGAAAACATCGAAACCACACTGCAGCTGATTCTTGTCACCATTACCGCACCCTGCTGTGCTACCCGACGTCAAGTGCATTCTGCAGGAAGCAGCACCCCTCTGAAAATGCCACTGTGGCACCAGCTACATGGTGAGCCTTGCAGATTTCAGAAACTGTCAGAAGGCAGACTGTAAGATAGTGAGGAAGGCCAGGCTTTGGAGACACAAGAGCTGGGGGGGATTTTCAAAAAGGATTGTGCTTCTTCAAACCCCAGTTTCCTCATCTGAAAATGGGAGTGATCACAACTACTTTTTAAGGTTATCATGCAGTAGATAAAATAATAACTATAACAAACAAATGAGTATTATAATGATGATGACATTTTTGGTATAAATAGATTACTTGATTTGAAGTTTTAAAAATACCCCCAGTGGTTTGTTTTTATTTTTAGTTTCAATATGTTGCTGGAATTCCTGATAAAATTTGTAATTTATAGACAAAAGCTCAGTGCTTTGGGATGAGAAGAGGGGTCACCTGATGATGAGACAGCCAGGTGGGAAGGGGTCCCTGGAGAAACTCCAACTAGCCTCCCCACTGAGGTGCAGCCTCAGGAAGTTCAAGACGTTTGCAGCAGGGAGAGCCTGAGCTTGGCCCCTCCTCTTCCTGCATGGAGCCTGGAATTTGAGCTGTGGGGGAGAAACACTCTAGCAGGGACCCTGGCCTAGTAAGAGTCCCTGTTTCCCCCTTTGCTTCCTTTTCATTCAATAAAATCCTCTCTCACTCACCATTCAAATTGTCTGCGAGCCTGAATTTTCAAAGAACCCCACCTTTAGCTGAACTAAAGAAAAGTCCTGCAACATTTTTGGCGCCCAACGTGGGGCTCGAGAAGCAGTGAGTGAAACGGGGACTCAAAACCTCTCATTGCTGCTTCTAAGCCTTTTCCACACCCCCATCCCCTCCTTCCCATCACTCCTGGGCCTTTTCATGCCCTTTTCCTTCCTTTTTCAGGACCCACCACAGAGCAGCATCTCCCCGCCCTGCCAGGCCTGGGAAGTATGGCCCAAGAGTCCTGCACAGCTGGCTGGCTGGTTCCCAGCCACATGCTGCTGCCATAGCCTTCTCCATCCATGGTCAAGGGGTTTAACTCTATTGGACAGTAATTAAGCTTAAACTTCTCTTCCCAGTGGAGGAACCACTTGCATAAGAATAAGAAGTTCTTCCCTAGGCATTTTTAAACTGTTTTTTTTTTCTTTCCCCTTATCTACCTGGTCAACAAGTTAACCTTTAAAGTTTTTTTTCTTTTAGAAGACACTTTACTAGTCCAGGCTCCCTGCAACTACAACTGTTTGTATTTTCTGTAAAGTTTTAATTGTGAAAAAGGATTTGTGGGGCTAGTCTTGGGCTGTGGTCAATCTGGTGTGCTTTGCTTGTCTGCATGGTTTATGTTGCAAGCTTCCATCTTGCTTTATACCCTGGGGGCATGGCTGGTAATTGCTTGGCAAGGCTTTGTTTAGCAACCCTGCCTGAGGGGAACAGCCCTCTCAGATTTGATACCTCCATGTTTTCTTAGCCCTGTCTCTTAAAGGTTCCCACTCAGCGACTGGGTTCTCTTTTGCCTGTACTGTGTGTGATGCCTGGAAAAAGAGTTCTAACTAATTTAGTCTAAAGAAAGACAAGCACTTGGATCTAATATTTTTTAAAGGGAAGTTAAAAGCTGTGGTACCTTTCAGTTCACGTGACTTTAATCATTAACAAATAAAAACAGCCCTAAAGACTATTGGTAAAATGCAGGTCCGATGCAAGGTTTGCTAACTGTTTTGAGGTTACAAACTGCTTTTGGGGTTTTGAGAACTATTTGACTTGTCAGCTTCACAACTGGTAGGGACTGAGGACATGGAACTAGCTATGCCCTTAATTATGCTGGAGTCAAACCTTGGCTGCACTTAGCACACAATTAAAGCAAGTTACCAAGTTTTACCTTAAAGTTAAAAATTGCTAGGAGTTAATTGAAACTACTAGAAATAGATTTACATGCAAGGTGTGTAAGAACAGTAAAATGTGTTTTTTTGGTGAAAAGTTATAAGAAGACATGGAAATGTAAACCTTTACCTAGGGTTTAAAGATTGTTTTGAGTTAAATTAGGAAGAAGCTGAAGGTTTGAAGAAGAAGTGGAAGAATTGCGGAAGTTAATCTTGCAGAAGAGGGTCTCTATGCAAACATATTAGCTAAATTCAAGAGTATTATACCTGTAAAAAGCAAAGATTCCTCTTCAAAAACTTTCCCTTCCATCTAATTAGGAATAAATAGTAACTTCTCTTAAAAACAAAATTTAGGCCGGGCACGGTGGCTCACGCCTGTAATCCCAGCACTTTGGGAGGCCAAGGCAGGTGGATCACGAGATCAGGAGATTGAGACCATCCTGGCTAACATGGTGAAACCCTGTCACTACTAAAAACATACAAAAAATTAGCCAGGCGTGGTGGCGGGTACCTGTAGTCCCAGCTACTCAGGAGGCTGAGGCAGGAGAATGGCATGAATCTGGGAGGCAGAGCTTGCAGTGGGCCAAGATTGCGCCACTGCACTCCAGGCTGGGTGACAGAGCAAGACTCCGTCTCAAAAAGAAAAAAAAAAAAAATCAAAATTTATTCAAAGACCTGTGCTAACATTCTTAAATAGCTGCTAGCCGTAATAAAAAAGTCAATATACTTCATGTTCTTAGGTCCCACAGTTTAGCCTAAATATTTGCCTTGGCATGCTTATACTGGTTCAAGCAAGCATTAGGTCATAGCCTGTTCCTCTTCTTTATTTAAAGGTGTTTTTACCTTTCTCAGCATTCCACAAGTTACTTCTTCCTTCCTTTATTCTCCTCTGTCTTTGCCTCTTTTAAAAAGTTCTAAGTTGCTAGCCAATCAGGACAAATACAAAACGTAAGGTCCTGTTCCTGTCAATGAAAACCAGACACAGCAGTAGGGTGGACGCGTCAGGTTATAAATGACCCTGTCTCCTTTGTTCGATATACTCTCATGGCAAAACTGCTGGCAAGTGTAACTTTTCTGCCAAAAATATAAAAATGGCCTTGCTGAGAAAATTAAATTTATGTTCAAGTGCTCTTTCTTTACGGCACCAGGGAACAAACATTTCAAACATATGGTTTTTCTGTAAATTGAGTATTGAAATAAAAACACAACAAGGAATTCTTAAAATACTAATCTGCTCTTTGGCAAAATTTATAAAGGTTTATAAAAGCTTTTTGTTTCTTTAAATTTCTAAGTCATCACTTTGGCAAAATAAATAACTTATAGTAATCTGGAACTCTATTTCATAATAGCAAATGTTTTAAACCTCAAACATTTACTAGCCTTCCCAAAATCAAACTTCAGTTTCAAAATTGTCTTTCCTGACATCTTGCTTTTTGAATACTTCAGGGGGCCCCTGGAGTGTCCAGAAAAGAGAAGTAAACAGGATTATTTGACATGTTTAGGTACATGGGATTGCCAAAATGATGCTCAATCTTCTTTAGGTTATATCTTCGTGAATAATGCTAATATATGTTCCAAAATTGTACGGGATTTCTAAAATTCTAATGTCTGAGTATATGCTATCAACCATAATTAAGGTTTTTATGTTAAGTTATTGTAAACCACAGAGATAACCAAACTTCTTTGTCAATTGTGTTTCTAACTGTAACTACTCTGGACATTCTGCTGTTCATAGACAATTGTTGTCTTGTTTTAATCCTTTTCAAAAGATGGTTTATGACAGGGTATAAGACTCTGACAGGTGCTTTCAGATACAATTTCTGATTGTATTTGAGACAATCAGGTTTGATAACTTTGGAGACTGTGACATTGGAATAAAGGAAAATGTACAGGACTCACAAAAAGCAGAAATGTTCACAAATATCAAACAAAACTGGAGTTAACTAAATAAGCTGAGCTCACGAAGCTGAAGTAAACTTTTTGACTTTTTCTTGGAATATTGTTGATCCTTGTTTTGTTTTTCATAGTCAAGGAAACTTGTTTTGAACTATTATGGCCTTTAGTAATTGAGTAAGGTATACTCCTATGAATGAAAACATGGAGCATGTTTGTTTCTCTCTGCCTGGTTCCTCTAGAATTTGGAAACTATCTATGAGTATTCTTATGGCAATATAGTTGTTTGCATCAGTGCAATAGCAATCCATTTTTCTTTTGCAACAGGACACAATTGGAGAAAGTGATTATTTTACCAAGGCTTTCACTGGAAGGGTATGCTTCCCTTTAAGGAGTCAATCTCGATTCGCAGAGCCGATAAAAGCCCCATGGGGGAAACTGGCCTCATACGCTTGTCTATGCAGTCCCTGTACAGGGTTCCTGACCTGTAGAATGTCACTTTCTAACAGGTCTAACAGGTCTAGGAGCTCTAAGTTTATCTTGGGACCTTAAGAGGAGAAAATCATCCAACTCACAGGTGTTTGAGGATACAAACCCATGGTTGGGCTCAGCTTTAGAAGGTCTTATCTGAGACTTCTTGTGGAACAAACTTCCATCAAAGCCAATCCAAAAGGCCTATGTAGAAATAATTATTCTTGCTGCACTTTATCCAAATAATCAAGCCAAGAATAAGACTAAAGTTTATTTTGCGAACCATTCAGTCCTATGATCATTTGTTTTTTTAACAAACATGAGGACTGGAGAGAGAGAAATCATGTTTCCAAGCTTATATTTGTCATTAAATTCTAAACTCACTAGTTGTTTTTAAGTTTTTGCCTACATTTTAGACTAACCCTGCTTCTTCCTGTGAACCAACCAGCAATCTCCAGCTGCAGCTCAGAAAGAACAAGAGGGATGGGAAATGTAAAAATCTGGATCAATATTCTAGTTCTGAGCAGTTATCCTGCAAATCCTGCCAGGTGATGGGAATAAATAGGATGTCCATCACCCAGAGGCTTTTTGGGGGGAAAGTAAAACCAAGGTAGCTAACCAAAGCCAAGTGGCATGCAGCCAAATCCCAGAAAGCATAACTATAGCTACCGGTTATCTGGGTGTGTCACAAGACATCCTTTCTTCTCTCTTGTTGGAGGACTCAGTTCCACATCTTCACCTTAGCATTCAGCTTATGATAAGGAGTCCATGCAACCCCCCAGAGACATATTTTTATCCTAAACTCAATTCCAAGCTTTGGGTCAAAGCCCTATGAAAGAAAACTGGATCTAAGAGATCCAGATGCAGACAAAAACAGAAGTTAAAAGGCACAGCGCAGGTGAGGGTGGTTGATTCCTGCTGATTAAGCCAAGCCCAAGCTTCCTGTTTCATGGATAAAGGCCACATTAATATCCATGGCATAAATGAGGTCCAGGGAACTCCAAGGCTACTGACAGCAGGTCGGAAAGAGACATAGGTGAGAGCAGATAGTTTCTATTCTCTAGGCCCTCCCTGCTTCATGGGTGCAAGTCGCTTTAGCACTCATGGCAGGACCTGCCAAGGTCACCGGGACTCGAGGAATGCAAGGATGGAAGAGGGAAAGAGGATGCTCTTCCCCTTCTCCCTCAAGTACCCCGGGTATCTGTTAGGAAGAGAAGGGAGCCAGGGATACCTGCTCCTCTCTTTCTAGATGAGTAGCCCTTCATCTTCAGTCTGTGCCCCTTTAGAATGCATCCTGAATCCCTGGGACTCCTTTGAAAAAATGCCTTCTTTTTTTCCTTTCTTTTTCTCTGTCCTCTCTTCACTGATAGGTAATTGTGTCTCTGTACTATGGGACCCTCCCCTCAGATGCATCCTCCAAACTGGAAAGAGTTAATTTCCCAAACCTTAAACTGGTTGGCTTAGGACTGGGTTCAGGGGAAGGAAACCCAGAAGCCCAACATGCCGGCAAAAGGGTAAAGTTTTTTTAACCAGTTAGTTAGGCTTTTGGCCTCCCTCTCCCTGTGCAAACTGGTAAAATGCCTTGGAATTTCTGAGTTGTCCTTACCCCTGCACTTGTTTCGTATTGATACACGTTCTCTAATAACCCCATTTGTCTGTTCTTGCCTTCAGGCCATCAAACTCCAAGCGGTCATGCAACCAGAACCTCTGACAATAGCCCCTTCTGCCAGGGACCCTTACGTAGGCCTCTGAGGGAGCTCTGATTGCCGTTTCCCCAAAATGGCACCCCCTGTCAGCAGGAAGCAGATCAGTCTTCGTTCTTATCCTAAATCTAACAGCAATTAGATGTACTTCTGTCTTTTTTTGAGATGGAGTCTCGCTCTGTCGCCCAGGCTGGAGTGCAGTGGCACGGTCTCAGCTCACTGCAACCTCCGCCTCCCAGGTTCAAGCAATTCTCCTGCCTCAGCCACCCAAGTAGCTGGGATTACAGGCACGCGCCACCACGCCCAGCTAATTTTTGTATGTTTAGTAGAGACGGGGTTTCACCATGTTGGCCAGGATGGTCTTGATCTCTTGACCTCGTGATCCACCTGCCTTGGCCTCCCAGAGTGCTGGGATTACAGGTGTGAGCCACCACGCCTGGTCATCTGCCTCCCTTTTTAAAAAATAAAAAAATAAAAAATAAAAAAAACTATCTTACAGATTAGATACGGTTGCTTCTCTTTTATTTGTACAAATTGAAACAGAAGCAACAGGATGTGATCAAAGCCCTTCCCCTAAATTGTGGGGATTTCGGGCAAGGCACGTGCCCTCCCCTGTGATTCCATTTTCCTTACTAGAAATAACAATAGAGGCATTAGCCCCTTATTTAAATACCTACTCAGCCCAGCTCTGTGGTAAGAAAACACAGTAGAAAATGGTGGCCGGGTGTGGTGGCTCATGCCTGTAATCCCAGCACTTTGGGGGGTCGAGGTGGGCGGATCACCTGAGGTCAGGAGTTCGAGACCAGCCTGACCAACATGGCGAAACCCCGTCTCTACTAAAAATATAAAAATTAGCCAGGCGTGGTGGCGGGCGCCTGTAGTCCCAGCTACTCGGGAGGCTGAAGCAGGAGAATTGCTTGAACCCAGGAGGCAGAGGTGGCAGTGAGCCGAGATCCCGCCACTGCGCTCCAGCCTGAGCGACAGAGCAAGACTCCATCTCAAAAAAATAAAAATAAAAATAAAGAAAAAGAAAATGGTAAGAAATGTGGATTCAGACCTAAGAACGAAAACTTTACAACATGTAACAAGGCTTCATGTAAAATGCAACCAGATCTTTTGCAAGCCTGTTTGAGCAAGTAAGGAACACACTTCATTCCAAAGACCGAGGTTTTCCTTGTCCTCTTTCCAGAGCAAGAAAACAAAGACCAGGGTGATGAAGAAGTAACTGGGAGCCACAGTGGCTGTAACGAAAGCTAGACCAGAGCACCTGGAATTAAACGATGTTTTCAGTTGGTTTGAATAGAAAGGCAGATGCGCAAAATGAATACTGTACTCAGCTTCTTTTCGGAAGCCCAAGAGACCGTGCTCTGCGGCACATTGCGGCCTTGGAGAGAACCATCAGCAATGGAGGAAATGGACTTCGCGTGTGATGCGAGGGGTCGACCGTACTTTGAATCTTGTATCCATATCTGTTGGGTTGACAGCGTTCACACGGAGAGTTCTTTCAAACGTAAAATGTAATTCTGTTGGTCACAGGCAAAAAATCATCATGCTACATCTTTTTTTTTTTCGACAATCAACTAGGGGGGCAGGGCGGGGGAGTATTCTTTTATGTGTTTCTTCCCCTATGCAATTCAAAATGCAAGGCGGTAGAATAATAAAATTAAATGCGCCATAATGGAAAAAACCAATTCCACTATAAAAAAGCTTTATTGCTCCATCTGAGAGAGATGAAGGGGAGCTGGATAGTGTGTGCCTCTTCTTTTTCAAAACCAAACTGTAATCAAAAGCAAACAGGCTCAAAAACACAACAGATAAAACTGGAATTTGCAGCTGTGATCGAGACACAGAGTGAAGCAGCCCCCACACAAAGCGCGCAGCACACGGCGTTTTGTTTTATTCAGGAGACGCCTCTGAGAAGCTCAGGTCCCTCGAGTGGGGGCCCCAAGTCCTCCGCAGTGCAGACCAGCAGGCAGCTGAGTTTTGGACAGATTGGCAGCCCCAGGGCGGGAGACAGGAGTGGAGTTAAACCATCTGCAGATCGTCGACCACCAGCAAGATAAGCCCCGCAGGCACAGAGGCTGCAGGCACCGCTGTTGCGTTCTATGGCTTGGGCAGGTGGGTCAGCTGCCCTGAGCTTTCACCAGCGGCGGGCGGGTGAGGCAGGGGAGGCCACTTCCTCCCTTTTTTCTTCCCGAGAAAAGCCTAAGAGGAGATGTCCCTGCCCTACAAGCGGGTGTCTGAGGTTGGCTTCCCTGTGCCTTTGGGCTTGGGCGGCGTAGGCTGCGACCTCACTCAGGCACTCAGACCCTCTGGTGATGTCACCAGATAATTTTCACGGTGGATGGATGGGTCTCTCACGGCCTCCTCCATTCATGCCTCTCATCCTAGAAATCGTTTGGCTTGGTCCAAAATATTGGCCCTGGCCTGGCGCGGTGCCTCACGCCTGTACTCCCAGCACTTTGGAAGGCCGAGGTGGGCGGGATGGCTTGATCCCAGGAGTTCAAGACCAACTTGGGCAACGTGGTAAAACCCCGTTTCTACAAAAAAATTTTAAAACCAGCCAGGCGTGATGGCGGGTGCCTGTAGTCCCAGCTGCTTGGGAGGCTGAGGTGGGAGGATCACTTGAACCCAGGAGGTTGAGGCTGCAGTGAGCTGTGAACCTGCCACTGTACTCCAGCCTGGGCAACAGAGTCCTTGTCTCAAAAAAACAAAAAACAAAACAAAACAAAGAAACAGCTCTCTCCTAGACCCTCATTCCCTGTATAGATCTGCAACATGAACCCCCGCTATCCTGCACTCCTTCCCCCCAATTCCGTTTAAAAGAGACTTTCGCTGCCACCTTTTTCCCTCCCAGGGCCCCTCCACCCTCTGGCCATGGCTGGGGTCTGGGTCTCCCCCAGGCACTCCACTTCCCTCCAGACAGCCCAGAGCAGGTGCTATTGTTGCCACCCCAGGGCCTGTCACCATCAGGGAGGAGCTCAGCACCCCCACAGGCGGCTCCTTTGACTCCCAGCCACTCTCTGCCTTAACTCCTCTGCTCCAATGAGCTTCCCGTCCCACTTCAGCCACCTTCTCCCGCAACCACACCAGAACTTGTCTCTCCCTGAATTCCTTCCCCTCTGAAATCTGATTCTCCAGTTCGACCCTGGCATCCACCAGGGCTCTTGTTTCAGAACCCCAGTCACGACAGCAGCCAGAATTCCCTCCTTCCAGGCCGGGCGTGGTGGCTCGCACCTGTAATCCCAGCACTTTGGGAGGCCAAGGTGGGTGGATCACCTGAGATCAGGAGTTTGAGACCAGCCTGGCCAACATGGCAAAACTCTATCTCTACTAAAAATACAAAAATTAGCCAGGCATGGTGACAGGTGCCTGTAATCCCGGCTACTCAGGAGGCTGAGACATAAAAATCACTTGAACTCAGGAGGTGGAAGGTGCAGTGAGCTGAGATCACGCCATTGCACTCCAGCCTGGGCAGCAGAGCGAGATTCTGTCTCACAAAAAAAAAAAAAAAAAAAAAAGAATTCCCTCTTTCCTACCCTGGCTTCCCAGGGTGGCTTCACCCACAACCCACCAGGCAGACCTTGCTTAGTTAGCTGTTAAGGTTGGAAAAAAAATCCAATTAGCTCTTGCTCACCAAGGGATTAACTATTCATGGGTCACCTGAGAACTGATTCATCTTCCTGCTTCAAGGAATGACCATATATTCATCTTAGGCAGAGGAGAATCAATGTCACACTCTTAAAGTTATTGCCCTAATGTCTCCTCTCCTTCCTGTCAAAGTATTGAGTTTCAAAATCTAAACACATGACTCTCACACAAATATAAAATGAACATTGAACTCATTAATGAGCAAGCCAAGAGGATAGTAAAGAGGAATCAAAGAGCATTTGTGGAATTCATCAGCATTTAAGAACAAAACAGAATGCGAGAAGGACTGCTAGGTTAGATACAAAACCGGGCCAGGCACGGTGGCTCACATCTGTAATCCCAGCACTTTGGGAGGCTGAGGTGGGTGGATCACTTAAGCCTGGGAGTTCAAGACCAGCCTGGGAAGCATGGGAAAACCCCGTCTCTACCAAAAAAAAAAAACAAAAACAAACAACAACAACAACAACAACAACAACAAAAATTAGCTGGGTGTAGGTGGCAAGCAGCCTTGGGCCCTAACTACTTGGGATGCTGAGTGGTGACAATCACTTGAGCCTGGGAGGTCAAGGCTGGAGTGAACTATGATTGCACCACTGCACTCCAGCCTGGGTGATAGAGCAAAGCCATGATTCAAACACGCGTGCACACACACACACACACACACACACACACAAACTGGTTAATGTCCTACACAGGAATAAGACTACAACCTTTCTGGTTATCTTTTCTTGGAAACAGAAATTGACAAGTTACGTGTGACTTCACTGTGTTTGGGCTTATCACCTAGTAAACGGTAAAGTTAAACACAGGTATATTCTCCCTCAAAACAACTCCTGGCTCAGCCTGTCACACAGTGTCCCAGCACAACATTGAGAGGACATGCCCCTTTCCACTTTGCCTTAGTTCTAAGTTTTGGATAATTTTTCTTAATAATTCCTCAAGAGACAAAATTCTAAACTAGTTATCTCAAAATCCCCAAACATTCCTTTCTGAACATAAAAAAAAAAAGAAAACCATAAGTGCATTACTCACATCTCATCGGGATTTTTTTTTTTTTTTTTTTTTTTGAGATGTGAGACAGAGTCTCACTCTGTCACCCAGGCTGGAGTGCAGTGGCACCATCTCGGCTCACTGCAACCTCCGCCTCTCGGGTTCACGCCATTCTCCTGCCTCAGCCTCCCGAGTAGCTGGAACTACAGGCACCTGCCACCACGCCCGGCTAATTTTTTTTTTTTTTTTTGTACTTTTAGTAGAGACGGGGTTTCACAGTGTTAGCAAAGATGGTCTCGATCTCCTGGTCTTGTGATCCGCCCGCCTCGGCCTCCCAAAGTGCTGGGATTACAGGTGTGAGCCACTGCACCCGGTCCCCATCGGGTACTTGATGACCAAAAAGTGACTGTTGCCCGGTAGGATCTCAGACATGGCCTGGCAGTAGGAATGGTATTTTGGCAGCCCTCCAATTACACAGATGGCCACCAGCTCTCCTAGGACTGGGCCTGGCCAAAAACAGACACTGAGTTCCAGGACAGGTCATTCAGGAATGGATTAGGTATGTTTACACCTTCATGAAGATATCATAGGACTGGAACTTGAAGGAAGCTTCTGGCCAGGCTGCCTCAGGAAAATATCCCCTAGATCTTCTATGACAGATGGTGTTTCCTCTTTTGAGTCCTCCTAGACTGAGGGAGCCCAGTGTTCATCAATAGCCAGTGTTTCATCAGCCTCCCTGGCAGGGATCACTCTTAAGCTCTCTCTTTATGAATTTAGGGCCATTTCTTCTTGTTCTGTCCCCTATGAAAATGGCTAACAATTGATCAGTGTCTTCACCTAAAACCTCTTGACTAACTTAAAGACCATTTTTAAGCCATCATTTTCTGTTAGGCTAAATAATCCAAACTGTTATCATTTTAATTCTATTATTAGTTTGTGCTTTGCTGAGAATCTCTCAGGTCAGGTCTCTTCTAAGAACAGAAAGAACATAATAAGGCCCCAGGGACAATGACTTCGCAAACCAGGTTGATGATCTTCCAAATCAAATTGGCTTTCTCTAAATAAAAGTCTGGCATTTCTCTCATGTTTAACAACCTAGGGAAGTTTGCTGTGATTACCCTTTAGGTTGTTTCTTATATTATTTTGCTAGTCCTGTCTTTCTTGATTGTTACTGGAAATTTTTCTAACGGGTTTTTTAACACAGCGTCCTTGGTTTTAAAAATTAGGAATTGGAGTTAAAAAGCAGAAAATAAAGTCCTCGTCATCACACTCAGAGATAACAACAGCTCATATGTTGGTGCTCAGCATTTAAGTCTTTTTTTCCCAGATAATTTTCTTTTCTTTTGAGATAGAGTTTTGCTCTTGCTGCCCAGGCCGGAGTGCAGTGGCGTGATCTCGGCTCACTGCAACCTCCGCCTCTCTGGGTTCAAGCAATTCTCATGCCTCCGCCTCCTGAGTAGCTGGGATTACAGGCGTGTGCCACCACGCCCAGCTAATTTTTGTATTTTTAGTAGAGACAGGCTGGTCACAGACTCCTGATCTCAGGTGATCCACCCGCCTCAGCCTCCCAAAATGCTGGAATTAGAGGCGTGAGCCAACGTGCCCTGCCAGTTTTCTTTTAAGAAGAGGACAGGCTGTACTGACATGCTCTGTAAGCTACTTTTTTCACACGGTAACATGGAACATGGGTGGACAACTAGTGCCCCACACCCTCCCCCAGCTCAGGGTGGCCTCACCCCCCACAGCATCTGACTGTCACCATTGCCACAAACCCAATTCAACACAAAAGCAGCTCCTACGTCAGAACCAGTCCTCGCAGCAGTTCAGATAGGCCTAGGAGGCAAAATGAAATGGATCTACCCACACTGATTCATTTACCTGAAGAGAATCAGCTCAGGAAGTGGGAGAACAACACGGCCACAAGCACGCAACAGTGCTCAGACAGGAAGGCTTGGGTTGAGATGTATATATACATTTTAATTTCTCAATTGACAAGTACAAATTGTATATATGTATGGTATACAACCTGATGTTCTGATACATGTGTATATCGTGGAATGGCTAAATCAAGCTATTTAACACACATATAACTCCCCATACTTTTTATGGTGAGAACACTTAACATCTACTCTCTTTGCAATTTTCAATATACAATATATTGACTCTAGTCACCATGCTGTATGACAGGTCTCTTGAGCTTCCTTCTTCTGTCTAACTAAAGTTTTGTGTACTTTGACCAATGTCTCCCCATTCTCCCCATTGACATAATTTTGAGCATGGAAATATCATTAGATTGGCACCAATTTGGAAGAAAACCAGCCAGCGTGAGGGTCATCTGCAAGGAAGGACTGGGTTGGCCCTAAGCACGCCATTCCAGGCCACCAAACTGCTCCTTCAGTTACCACACTGGTGCTCACATTAGGGCCCTGCCGTAGGCAGCTTGGTCAACCCACTGTGGGGCACACAGCACCCCAAGGAAGGTCCCTTTGCGGGGCAAAGCGCGAGGCAGGCGAGTCCCGGGGACGTTGGGGCACTTTCGGGACAAAGCTTGGCTTCTCTTCGTTAAACCATTATTTCATTAAAGAGACTGAGAGGAAATGACAAGAATTGCAGCTAACTCTTTTGGGTTTTTTGTTTTGTTTGTTTGAGACAGAGTTTCGCTCTGTTACCCAGGCTGGAGTGCAATGGCGCCATCTCGGCTCACTGCAACCTCCTCCATCTCCCGGGTTCAAGCGATTCTCCTGCCTCAGCCTCCCGAGTAGCTGGGATTGCAGGCTAATTTTTGTATTTTTAGTAGAGAGGGGTTTCAACATGTTGCCCAGGCTGGTTTCGAACTCCTGACCTCAAGTAATCCACCTGTCTTAGCCGCCCAAAGTTACAGGTGTGAGCCAGGGTGCCTGGCCTCTTTTTTTTCCAGGAAAAATCAAGTTTTTTGCTGGTGGGAATGACCATCAAACTGCATGACCATTTTGATGATGCAGCAGGGTGAGGGGAAGTTTGCGGAGCGAAGCCCCCAAGCAGGTCCGAGGGGACCGGACCTTGGGCACAGGAGATGGGAGCACCCCTCCCCTGACCCCCACCTCAATGAGACGCAGCATCAGGAACATTCCCCGGAGCGGGGCTGGAGGGTGCAGTCACAGACACAGAACAGCGGAAGTGGTTCAAACATTTGTGGAATATTTCTTCTGATTCCTCCATTTTTTCAGTAAAATAGGGAACAAAGCCAATCAGCAGAGGTAAAATGAGGGCCCAAAGGTACTGGAAGGTTGAGAAGGGAAAGAAGGACCTAGTTTCCTGGGAAGGTAGAGGTCTGGGGAGCCATGCTGCCCCCAGGAGCACCACAGGCCCCTGTGTGGTTGTGGTCATGAGACCAGTCAGCAGAGATGTGCTTTTCCCCAGGCACATCCAGCCCATAGGTGCAGGCTGTGGTAGAGTCTGAGCATCATCAAGAGAGGCCCGGAGGGTTGGTTGCACCAGTAGACTTGAAATTTAAGGAGGGTGAGGAGGGCAGTGAGGGCATGAGGAGAGACAATGGATAGCCAGTAGGATAAGTGGGGCCCTGTAGGGTTGAGGGAATGGGGTTGGAGCCAGGGTATAAGAGGGAGTGAGCTAGGAGGGAAGAGCAGGATGTTTGAAATTAGGACTCTGGATAATGTCGTTTTTGGCAATGACAGGGCCTGAGGTGTAACCCGGGAGTGGGTGACTAATGTTAGATGGATGGCAGGGTGGGGGGGAGGAGACTGGGTAGCCAGGAGGCCAGGCTTTTGGAAAGGATCACCTAAGTCGCCTAGGGTCACGTGAGATTGGATTGGAGAGAGTAACAGTGGCTGGGAGCTGAAGCCTTCAAGGAACACAGGAGGTGGCCTGGGGAACCACAGATGACTGAACCCCCGATGGTTTAGCCCAATGGCATGAGATTCATGTCTAGGGGTTTAGAAGGGCAAGGGGGCAATGGTCTGGATGGGACAAAGAGGATTGAAGATGCCTGCTTTACCTCTAGGCCTCGTGGTAGAGAAAAGACCCACTCCTGAGAGGGCTACAGGGGAAGCAGAGGCTTCAAGGGGCCCCAGCTTCCACTGGAGCAACAAGCAGGAAATGTTTACAGAAGAGGTGGAGGTGATCAGAGACCACTGATGACTGTGAGTTCCAGGGGCCCTGAGAACAGGTTTCAGGATTCGACAGGAAGTTGAGTCAAAGGAAGGAAGGTATGAAGCTGAGTGGAGATTGGGTCGCCAAGGGTGAGGGGTCTTCCAGAGGGCCTGGGATTCTCATGGTGACTGTCATCAACAAGAATAAAGGGCATCGTAATATTAGTCCCAAAGTTCTCAAGGTAGAGAGCAGAACCAGGCTCTGGGGGTCAGGAGGTGGGAAGCAGGGGTCTATTGGGGGAAGCAGAAGTGCAAGAAGTATGGAGAATTCATGGTGGTGGTGGTCTTTTTTTTTTTTTTTTTTTTTTGAGACAGAGTCTTGCTCTTGTCGCCCAGGCTGGAGTGCAGTGGCACAATCTCAGCTCACTGCAACCTCTGCCTCCTGGGTATAAGCAATTCTCCTGCCTCAGCCTCCCGAGTAGCTGGGATTACAGATGCCTGCCACCACACCTGGCTAATTTTTGTATTTTTTAGTAGAGACGGGGATTCACCACGTTGGCCAGGCTGGTCTAGAACTCCTGACCTCAGGTGATCAGCCCGCCTTGGCCTCCCAAAGTGCTAGGATTACAGGCAGGAGCCACCGCACCCGGCCTCATGGTAGTGGTCTTAAACCCTCTCCGAACTGCACTTTGTATAGCAAGCATTGCTTTTCTGTTTTCTTAGGTCAGAAAAATGACAAACAATCCAGGAAGGAAATCAGCAAATTATTATGTTTATAAAATATTATAAACAGGCAATTAACAGGGAGAAAAACTCAGAATGACCGTTCCCATGAAAGTTCATGCTTATTAATAATAGAGAAAATATAACTTTAAGAGACACTTGTTGACACTTATTAGACTGGCAAGGCTTTAAAAAACGTAATACCACATAGTGGGAGGTACTTGAAAACAGAAATCTTAAACCTTGCTGATGGGTGTGTAAACTGATGCAATGACTTTGGAGAGAAATTTGTTAATAACAGAGATGAAAATGAAAATACTGAACAAACCAGTTCTTCCCTTCTCTAGCCAGCAGTTCTTCTCAGTTTGCACACTCACATATATGCGCCAGGAGATAGCTAACTAGCAGTAAGTCCATGGCAGCATTGCTTGAAACTGTCAAATTGGAAATGCCCATGAATAGGCAAGTGGACAAACTGGGATACAGTCACACATGGCATACTATATGACAGGAGAAATCAGTGAACTACGTCAACAAGCATCCACCTGATAGATCTCAAAATGAGTGCTGAAGGAATGAAAAACAAAAGCCTATCACTGAAGCTTGCATACCACGAATAAGAATCCACAAAACAATGAGTTGTAGCTGCATATATATGTATCAAAAATATAAAATATGGATATAAATGATACACACTGACTGATAATGGTTTGGGTCTGTGTCCCTGCCCAATCTCATGCTGAATTGTAATCTCCAGTGTTGGAGAAGGGGCCTGGTGGGAGGTGATTGGATCATGGGGGCAGTTTCTGGTGGTTTAACATCATCCCCCTAATTGTTGTCATGGCAATAGTGAGTGTTACTGTGAGATCTGGTTGTTTAAAAATGTATAGCCCCTCCCCGCTTTCTCTCCTCCTTCTGCTCCAGCCATGTAAGACACACCTCCTTCCACTTCACCTTCTGCCATGATTGTAAGTTTCCTGAGGCCTCCCCCAAAAGCCGAGCAAATGCCGGCACCACACTTCCCATACAGCCTGCAGAACCATAAGCCAATTAAACCTCTTTTCTTTATAAATTACCCAGTCTTGGGTATTTCTTCATGGCAGTGCAAGAACAGACTATTACACTGACTTTAGATATGGCTACCTCTTGAGGGAAGGAATAGGATAAGAGGGGGTACAAAGGATTTCAACTATACCTAATATTTTCTTTAAAATAAAAGCTCTGAAAGATATACAGCAAAAATACAGTATCTATTAAATCTGAGTGGTAAGTTCCTCAAATTTGTTACATTAACTTGTTATTTTTAGGTATGTTTGGATTTTTTACAAACATAGGTTTCTAGTTTCTCAATCCATGTGCCAGTTTTAGGAAAGGAAAGGGAGTACGAATAGCGCTACAAGGTGAGGACACTCACTGTTACAGCGTCATGCTTGCCAGAACAGAGATTTAACCCCAAAACCATTTGGGTTAACAGAGCGGTTAACAGAGATTTCTTTAGCATTTTACTTAGCCACATTTATAAATAACTTCTTCATATTATTTTTAGATCTGGTAAGATATATGGAAGAGGAACAAGCTTTTAAAACATTTAACTGCTAACTTTATAAAATCAGCGCCTTTAAAATCCCCTGTGATTTTGCTTTGTGAATGACCCTTTGCTGGTGTTTTAAAAGTAATTAAAATGTATTTGGAGAGTATTTGAAAACTCCTGAGCTGTCATGGTGCCTGCAGAGGGGAGTTGCTATACTTACTAATTATCCCTTTCCTTGGCCTCACTAAACCCCATCCAATCTGCCTGTTCCTGAGGCTGGAAGGTAACAGAAGTACTGCATCCAGGCTCTCCTAGTACAGTCTGGCTCTTTCTGGCCACATCACCAAATTCTCTGCCAAGGTACTTTTCTAAGGGCTCCTTTCAAAGAGAAGGCCCCTTGCTCATGCAGATGTCATAGTTGCCTAGTGGACGGGAGATGGTGGAGGATGAAAGTTTGTGTGCATGAGAAGAGGAGGCAGGATGGTGGGAGACAGACAAGACAAGCAGAGTAAGAAAAATGGTGGGAATCAAACTCCCCTTTTTTGCAAGTAAAAGTTGGAGATTTACAGAAAGATGTCAAAGAGACCCTCAGCAGAAAACTAAGCAAAATTCCTGCATCAAATAGAGCCTATTCTTGTTATCTGCAGTAGTTATGTTCTTTAAAGTTGCCATCAACACTGACTTAGAGAACCCTGAATTATCGCTCCTAGGGGAAATACAGGGTTAGGTTAGCCTCTGGTCACAACGCTTATGTCAACCCATCAATCCGTGAGCTTGTTTTATGTGTGTTTCGTTTTAAAGACGTTTACTACATACTGTTGATTAACATTGAACTCAAGGCCAATGGCACTAGAACTCATGGCTGAACAAGTTTGTCTAACAGGTATCTTCTCCAAAAGGCACATCACAGCCTTCTTGCGCTTAGAACACAGTCCTGCAGCACTACACTTGGGGGCCATTTTAAACAGCAAAAGCACCATGAAAAAGCACACAAATGCAAAAAAAAAAATGGCACTAAATAGTGAAAAAGACGCTTGTTTACAGTATGAGAGCTGGAACAAGAAGGCAGAGTGTTGCTTTGTTCGACAGGGAACAGACTTGTCAAGCGACTCAAATTCTTTGCTACTCTACACATACTCGTTGAATGACTACAAAAGTACCATGGGTATTCATTTTGAGGACATAAATAAATTTTAGCAAGTAAGCAGACTCACAAATATGGAATCTGCCAATAATGAGCATCCATGATACTGATTAACAGAGCCTGACACCTCTGTCAAAGTGTAATATCCAGTCTTTCACAAATAGGTGCTTAACATTTTGGTATCCGATTAGACAAAGGATGCTACATCCAAGTCACATCATTTAGCTCAATACAAGCTTTATGGAAACTACAGAGTCTCCCACTTATTTGGAATAGAGAGGTCAAGAGTCCATTTTGCATAATCCTTACTTCAGGCATTGTCTGGTGAACAATGCACCCTTGTCTCTTCCACTCACAATGGAACTGTCTCAAGGCAAATTGCTTTCTCTGAGAAATGTGACGATGCTGGTGTTCTGGAAGCAAGGTTCAGATGCCACACCCAGACACCAGTGCTGCTCCCCTTCAGCAGCCCAGCGGACCTGAATACTTTGGGGATGAAGTTTGGTTCCATGAGTCTTTTGTTAATCTCACTGGGTTGTGGTGGCACTAGGAATGTGCAGGATTATCCAGGTCTTACTGTTGTCACTTTAAACTTAGAGGTCAATTTTGGGGGTTGTGGTGTAGCTCTCAAAAAACTACCACCAATATGGACTTTTCGTTTCGACATGGTTTTCCTCCTGCGACTAACAGAATGTGTCTTGCCTGTATTTGGCTGTAAGCCCATGTCCCTTAAAGCTTCATTTTCAGAGAACAAAAAGAATGCTGGCAATTTGAGCCCAGCAAATGACTGTGCTGACCTCTGGGACTCCTTTGCTGTTTTCTTGTGATTAAAGACAGGCCTATTCTGTTTAGAATGAGATTAATAGTCGGCCCCACAGAATCCACTGGCAGGTTATGAAAACAACAGCTATGCTTATCAGAACATGAAAAGAAGTGTGCAAAGAATAAGCCTCTAAGAAATTATTTTAACCCTTCCCCACCTCCATATCCTACCAACTACCAAGTTCCTTAATCATTGATGGAATAACTCTTCAGCAAACCAGGCAGTAACTCGGTCCAGGGCATTAGAGACCAGGACAGGCTCTTTGAGACCATCTGCTTCACTGGCCACATTTTCCATGTGAGGACACTTAGACCGGGAGAAGAAACTGAACATGGTCAAGGCTGGTGGGTGGAGAGTTCTCTGAGCAGGTCTCCAACCCAAAGTCCTATGATCATTCCACTACTGAATTTTTTCAAGGTGACCAAGAATCCCACAAATTGCCTTGGAAACTTCCCACCATCAACACCATATTTGTCTGTTTCCAGGTGCAGAAAACAGGCCAGGGACTGGCAGGTAGCATCACAAGGCCATTACAGGTGCCGTCATCTCTCTGCGGAGACCTCCTAACGCAAATGGCAGTAGCCCAGACCACAGCAGAGAGAGAATAATTTGTACTTTTCACACGCTCCTACGCACATTTCAAAGCACACACTGTTCAGGAAGGGGTCGCCTGGCGAGCACTCGCCCTCTCTAGTCCACACTGCCCACCTTCTTGTAGACATCCGCACCCCTTGCCTCAGCCCTCTTTGTACTTCTCCATGGCCAATCAGTGGAATTATTTCCTTCCTCACAAATATGCAGGCAGCATGGGGTTACTCAATTAGGAGGCATGTTTTATAGCAAGTTAACATGCACAAGACTCATTCTTGGCTCTTTGTAAAGATCTTTCAAGAAACCCTGAGCAACCTGACTTCCCAGTCTTACCTCCAGCCACAAGCCCTGCAACTCTGACATTTCCACCATCCTTCTCACCATCACACTGTAACTTGCCCCCCTCCCAGGGGTTCCCAAAGCCCACCATGCAGTCTCACCACCTCCCCACCTGGCCCCACTCTCATTCCAGGCACTAGTCAATCTAGTTCTCCCCCCTCCCCGCCCCAGTTTCCTAGCACTTGGTTTAAACATTTGTTATTATATTTATTATGGGCTGTGTTTTAGACAGCTGAACAGTCCAACCCCCACGTGTGAGAGCCCTGAGGCCAGAACACTGCCCCTCTGATCTTTGTATCCTGCCCAGAGCAGCACCTGCCATATGTGTACTCTCGAAAGACACCCGTGGAGCAATGTGGAGAGAAACGAGCAGTGGGAATTACAGAGCAGGGAGAATCATGAGAAAAAAATGCCTGGTCTCCAGGAGACACCAACATTTTCTGATGTTCTCAGGATTTCCGTTTGAAGACCTGAGATTTAAAACACTCCCGGGCACAGTGGCTCACGCCTGTAATCCCAGCACTTTGGGAGGCCGAGGCGGGCGGATCATGAGGTCAGAAGATCGAGACCATCCTGGCTAACACGGTGAAACCCATCTCTACTAAAAATACAAAAAATTAGCCGGGCGTGGTGGCGGGCACCTATAGTCCCAGCTACTCAGGAGGCTGAGGCAGGAGAATGGCATGAACCCGGAAGGTGGAGCTTGCAGTGAGCCGAGATGGCACCACTGCACTCCAGCCTGGGCGACAGAGCGAGACACCGCCTCAGAAAAAATAAATAAATAAATAAAATAAAATAAAAAATAAAACCCTCCCAAGGATCCCCAGCTCCCCGCGCTCCCCTTCTCTGGCAGCGAGGAAGCCTGGGGTCTGGCTCTAGGTGCAGCGTCGGAAGGGCCCAGAGGAGCAGGCCATCCAGAGCCAGCCCCTCGTGGCATAATCAGGACTGCAGGGATTGGCAACGTCTACCTCCAGGAGCCTGTAAGCAGGCCAAAATGGGCTCTGGAAAGAGAGACATGACTCCCAACTCCAACTCCTCCTCCTTTTGCGGCCTTGGGGATGTTATCTATTATCCTGTAAGCCTCAGGTGTCTTAGGTCATAAAAAGAAGAATATTTGGCTTAGGGGGCTGTCGGGAGGGTAAAGGAATACCCACATCGAACTCCTGCTGAAAGCACTGTGGGATCCCTCAAGTGGGTGGGGGTACACCAGGGCTCTTCCAGACTCAACTAAAAGCTTGGAAAAGCGGCTCATGTTTTCCGTACTCTCTAATCTTTTAACCAAATACTTCATCTCAATCAACATACATTTGGTCTTTCAGCAAAAATCTACTGGGCTCCATGGTCCTTTGTTGACACTCCATGGTACAGCGCCTGTCTCCCTTCAGATGCTTCGTGAACAATCCATGTGAATGGATCCACCATTGTGAATGTCATGGAGCAGCTTCTGTTGGGAGCAGGCCCCCCCCCAAAATCTGGCCATAAACTGGCCCCAAAACTGGCCATAAATAAAATATCTGCAGCACTGTAACATGTTCATAATGGCCCTAATGCCCAAGCTGGAAAGTTGTGGGTTTACAGGAATGAGGGAAAGGAACACCTGGCCTGCCCAGGGCGGGGAAACTGCTTAAAGGCATTCTTAAGCCACAAACAATAGCATGAGCGATCTGTGCCTTAAGGACATGCTCCTGCTGCAGTTAACTAACCCAAACTATTCCTTTAATTCGGCCCATCCCTTCGTTTCCCATAAGGGATACTTTTAGTTAATTGTGTATCATAGAAACAATGCTAATGACTAGCTTGCTGTTAATAAATATGTGGGTAAATCTCTGTTCGGGGCTCTCAGCTCTGAAGGCTGTGAGACCCCCTGATTTCCCACTTCACACCTCTATATTTCTGTGTGTGTGTCTTTAATTCCTCTAGCGCCGCTGGGTTAGGGTCTCCCCTATCAAGACCAGCTCGGTAAACTAGCTTCTTGGGCCCCCAGGCTCTGATTTTCGACCTCCCTGGGCCACCTTCAAAAAACAACCCCCTGGCTTGTCACAGGCCTGAACTGTGGCCACTACTTTGGACTTGGGACTGCAGACTCTCAGGACCTCCACTCTCGTAGACTGGAGCCAGCATACTTTCCTCCAGCCAGGGGGCAGGGCCCACTGGCAAAAATAAGCCCTTCCAGACATGCTGGAAGAGGAAAGGGGTGACTCTGAGTGCTGACAGGATCATGAGGATAAATATCACCTATGTCATCAATCAAGAGCACCATATCTTAAATGCTGATGTTCCTCTTAAATTCCTTTCAGAAGTCCAAGTTTCGTATCCTAAAATGCAGCCAGTCAAGCCGAGTATTGGTGAGATCAAACCAAGTACTTCTGGAAGACTGAGCCTGTCCAAAGAGGCCCACGAATAGTCAAGGCTGCAAATCCCAGGAAGATGCCCTTTCCGAGGACATGAGCCCCCCAGGGAGCATCCTGAAGCTGATGCCTCACCCGATGCCGGCCTTCTGCCTTCGGTGCGTCATTTCCCATTGGCAACCTCCTATCCCTTTGTGCTTAACTCCTCACACGTCTCCAGTCTCCCAGATCTGGCCCCTCAGTTCCTTGTCACATCACACAACTGGCTCCTCACCCTTCAGAGCTTAGCTTGCACGTGCCCTCCCCACTCCATCCTCTGTACTCCCCCCAGCAGCTCCTACACTGTACATACTTTGTCTACCTCCATGCCAATTCTCAGCTCCACGAGGCCAGGGCCTGTCTTTGTCTATGGCTCTACTGCCAGCACTTTGCCCATCATCATCCCCTGAAGGAGCAGACCAGAGCCTCGGACCACCACCAGCCTGGGCAGGGAGACCGGATGCTCTACTCTGACAAATAAGTGGCCTGGAAACCACCCACCTGCACGCCCTGCTCCAACACTAGACATCCCGACGGGCCAGCGGCTGCCAGGGGGTGAGGACCCCTCAGTTGCTGAGGATCCAGCTATGCACCAACCACTCACAGGGGAAAGACAGTGGCTTCGTTTTGGAGCTTCCAAGGAGGGGAACTGGCATACTGCACAGCTGCCCTACTTTGCCAGCCTCCTTCCTAATGCTCTCTAAATTGTGCCACAGGATTGCATGACCTGGAATACCCAATGGCGTCTTGTCAGGGACCGGCAAGTGCAGGAAAAGAAAGTGCCAGTGCTACACTCGGGCCATGCGGCCAAATGCCACTAACTGAGTGGTGACAATTCACTCCAGACACCCAAGTGCCTTGTTTAACCTGAGAGGGCAAAGACAACCTTACTGTTACAGGAAGGAAAAAACAGATGGCATCAGGGTCCCTAGTTCAAGATTCCAGCTATCACTGGCAGCTGTGGGGTCAAGGGCAAATCTGAGTGGGGGTTTCCTAGTCCAAGCAACAGGTATAGCAATGCTGCCTTTCCTGGGGCTGCTGAAAGGAGTAACTGAGGGAATGGACGTAAGTGTGCAGCATGGCACATGGCGTGCGTTTAATAAACTCCAAGCAAAATGGACCTCAGATCGCACCGAGTCAAAGAACATCAGGACACAAAGTGTCTGCTAGAGAGTTGGTGCT
The DNA here is from genome assembly GCF_029289425.2 of Pan paniscus. NCBI lineage: Eukaryota > Metazoa > Chordata > Mammalia > Primates > Hominidae > Pan > Pan paniscus. The sequence goes on along the minus strand of NC_073271.2, from coordinate 30,262,282 downwards.
CTCGCGAGCCCTGACCGAGAGCCTGCGCTTTCAGGAAATTCCGAATAAAACAGGAAGTAGCATGTTTTCCCAGATAATCTTTACCCCTTTTATTTCCAGTCTACAGTTCTTAATGAGCCTCTTCACTGAATTATTGCTCTTCAGAGAGACTTTTTATAGCTTTTTGCCTCTGGAGGAAGTTAAGCTGGATACCGCCTGAGTTCTTAATAAGCAAGGCGACAACACTGATGACCCAGTGCAGACACAGGCAGCTGCTACAGAGGGAGGAGGCGCTGGGCCAGAGCTGGGAGACCAGGCCCTCCTGGCGCTTTGGGCATCTCTTGCACATCTCTCCATCCTCCGGTCTTGCCATGGTTAAAAATAAAGCAGAGGCCAGAACTCTCGGCTCCTTCCTGCTTTTCAGAGATTCCTAGAACCGGCACTTCCCCCAACATTTTATGTGCAGAAGTTCCGTCATCTGTGTTGGTGACAGACACCTTGTGCAGGGCATCCCCTGGGAAGGGGGAAGGGCTAGTCAAGTCTTTCCAATCAGCCCCGAGGAGACCGAGGAAGAGATGCAGGTGACTGTTTTGGGAAACGACCTCATCCTCACCCATCCTGGAAGCCATGCCACTGCCAGGAGGCTACTTCCTACAAGAGGCCTGCCCTGGGATGAGGGACAGTGGAGGAGGCAGGTGCTAGTAGCAAAGGAATGACAGGGAGCAGCATGAGACCTTAACTGCACCAGAACACACGTCCCACCACAAAGAGCAGCACAAACCACAATGACAAGTGAGGTGTGCAGGGAAAAGTCACTGATTTTGTGGCATGCCCAGTAAGGAACAGACAGACACCCCTCCTCCCCTGCCCCACCCCGGCTCTGGACCTCAGTGGGTACTGGGTAATACCTCCCCAACACTGCCAGGCACTGCCAGCTAGACTGGAGCTGCGGGGCCCTGGAAGTGCACTGCACTGGGTAAGTAAAGGGACAAAACACCTCCCGCATTCCTACAATCAAGTTTATTACTCAAAGCAAAAGTTGTCCATATAATACATTGGTCGTCAATTTTTATTTGCGCATGGTTACACAGGCTGAATGACTAGCTCACAATCCCAGGAGGTATTACAAGTTTTGCTCTTCAAAAAATGGTGTTACTGTTGTAAGGGGAAAAGTCCTCACTGACAAAGAAATGACACTAATGAAAACAAAATCAAGAATGATCCACTGGTACTGCAGGTTACAGAGAAGCTGTCAGTGAGCAGTTCCCCACCTCTCGCAAGCAAAGGGGATCAAGGGCTAAAAATACCTTAGAAAAATCAAACAGCACCTGCAACACATGCTTATATAAAGGCCAAACTTGCAAACTCTTCCTTCTCGTCCATGCTGCCCAAATGTGAAGGAATTACATATAAGGCTAAAATCTGGCGAATCTTCTCACTTCTTCCTCTTCTTTGTGGAATATAATTTTTCTGCGAGTGGGACTGGGACAATCCCTTCACATTCTTTTAGTTCCTGGGTCAGAGGGTGTTTGACAATATTCCCTCTAATCACATCTATATCTCGAGACAAGTGCTCCACCATGCTTTCAACAGCTGCGGTGGGTGCATAAAAATCCACCAAGAAATACCTGCAATAAAATAAAAACTTGTGAGTGTCTGCATTTGAATTGTAATAATTCTACTATTTTGGTCAGTGTTTCCATTTTACTCTTCCTAGACAGACATCAACTACACACAAACACACGCATACACACACATAACCTTGTCAAAATAGAAACTACCAGCTGACCAGCTAAACAGAATTGCAGTGTTAAGCCCAATCTCCCTTTTTCTATGGTCTTTCCCATTACACTCTTGTGAAAATATGAATCCAAACCAGCTTTATGGCAGCAAAAACACACTGTGACATTACAGATGGTGTGAAGTACTAGAAAGCATGGGGGAAAACTTCTAATCCATTGACGAGACTGAATTTTCCAAACTATTCATTAATGTTGTGTGTGTGTGTGAAAACATCTATTAGATACTCTTCTAACTTTTCAAAGGATTTTCCCTGTGAACTAACACACCTAAGAGAACCATGAGCCCACAAACACGGGAAAAGATTAAGAAAGGCATGGGACTGGTCTACAACTATGTTCAATACGGACAAGGAACAAAAAGAAAATTACTGGAACCTTAAGTAAGAAAAAGAATTTACCACTCATCACTCAAACCAGACTAATGTCGACGGGCATCCCGCACGGCTCACTGGTCTTCAAAGATTGACAAGGTCCTCAGCAGCCTGCTGGATGACAGTGCAAGGAAAGAGCCCATCCCTACCCACTCCTGGCTCCTCTCAGACCTAAAAGGTTAAGCCTCCCTTGTACTGTCTGATTTGGACCATTATGTGACTAAAGGTCAGTTTTCAGGGCAGTATTTCAAAATCCTGCAATGTTCTAGCTGGTTAAAACTATGAACTTTTCGTCATCACTTGCCTTGTTCTAGGCATACATGTGGTTCTCAGGACTCCCAAGCACATTCCCCTCCCAGGCCTTTGTACTCGCTGGTCCTTCTGTTGGAAATGTTCTCCGCCCAACTTCCACATAGCTCATCTCTTGCTTCTATCATGTCTCTGTCCAAATGTCACCCTCTCAGAGAGACCTTCTGTGCCCACTCTCCTAAAGCAGCACCCTCCTAGCTCCACCAAGGCCCCTCACTCTCCATTGCCCTCACTCAAGGCTTTGTTTTGTTCCACGAAGTACGTTCTCACCACTGGCACAGTGTGCATTTGCTTACTGTCTGCCTCACTCCACTAAAGCACAATTGCCATAGGAAGAAAGGCTCTGGTGTTAACCCTAGCACTCCGAATAGAGACGAACACGGAGCAGGTCCAGAGTAAATCTTTGACCGTGATGGTGTTAGCATGAAATGTGGAGCTCTCACAGGAAGCTGGGAAGATCAAGTTGAAAAGGAACAAATTCAGCAAGGAAGGAACTTATGAGAAAAGGGATGGCATTTTGTGTAATTCCAGACAAAGGGCAAAGAGGTTCAAAACTTGTAAGTAAATTTACCAAGTGACCATTTACTCTTAAAGCCAAGCCTAGTGGAATAATTATTCAAGTAAACATATAATTAAATAAAAGGACAGAAAAATATATACCAACCAAAAACACTAATCAAAAGCAAGCTCAAGTGGCTATAGTAATATCAGACAAAGCAGACTTCAGAGCAAAGAAAATTACCAGGAATAAAAAGAGACAATACATAATAATGGGTCCACCAAGAAGATGAAACAATCTTAAATATACATGCACCAGATAACCGAGCTTCAACATATAAGAACAGCAGAACTGAACAGAGAAATGGACACATCCAGAATCACAGCTGAAGTCTTTTAACATTCCTCTTTCAGTAATCGATAGAACTACTTATACAGAAAATCACCAAGGATATAGAAAAAGTGAACACCAACATTAACCAAGTGGAGTTAACTGACATTTATAGAACCCTTTACCCAACAATCACAGGATAGACATTCCTCCTAAGTGTACACAGAACATTTACCAAGGCCAACCATATTCTGGGCCATATAACATAAAGGGATTCAAGTTATACACAAAAATCTTGGAAAAATGCCTCAACACTTGGAAACTAAACAGATATCTAAATAAGCTGGACAAACAGGTAGAAGGAGAAATCAAAAGGGAAATTACAAAGTACTTTGAATTGAATGAAAAAGAAAATGCTACAAATCAAAATTTGGGGGATGCCATGAAAGCAATACTTGTCAGGAAATTCGTATCTACTGAACACCTAGGTAAGAAAAGAAAAAAGGCCTCGAATCAATAGTCTCAGCTTCTACTTTAAGAAACTAGGAAAAGAGCAAATTAAATCCAGTAAGATGAGAAGAGAGAGAGAGAGGAGAAATCCCCAAAGCAGAAAAAAGAAAAACAGAGAACATCAATGAAACCAAACACTAGTTCATGGAGAAGATTCGTAAAATTGATATGCCTCTATAGCCAGACTGTTGAGTAAAAAGAGGTAAGGTATAAATTAAAGGCACTGGGAATGAGAAAGGTGAAACAACTACAGATTTCATAAATATTAAAATAATAGGAAATATTATAAAAAATTTTTGCAAGGTCAGGCGCTGGGGCTCACACCTGTAATCCCAGCACTTTGGGAGGCCTAGACAGGCAGATCAGTTGACACCAGGAGTCTGAGAAAAGCCTGGGCAACATGGTGAAGCCTCATCTCCACAAAAACTACAAAAATTAGCCAGGCATGGTGGTGTGTGCCTGTAGTCCCAGCTACTGGGGAGGCTGAAGTGTGAGGATGACTTGAACCCAGGAGGTCCAGGCTACAGTGAGCCGTGATTGTATCACTGCATTCCAGCCTGGGTGACAGAGCCAGACTCTGTCTCAAAAAAAAGCATTAAATTTAACAACTCAGATGAAATGATCAAATTCCTTGAAAAACACAGACTACCAAACCTCACTCAAGAAGAACAGATAACTTGAATGGCCCTATATCTTATTAAAGAAATACGTGTAGTTTAAACCCTTAAGCCCTATATCTTATTAAAGAAGTTTAAAAGCTTCCCACAAAGAATATTACAGGCCCAAATGACTTCACTGGTGAATCACACCAAACATTTAAGGCAAAAATACCAATTTTTTTTTATTATACTTTAAGTTTTAGGGTACATGTGCACAATGTGCAGGTTAGTTACATATGTATACATGTGCCATGCTGGTGTGCTGTACCCATTAACTCGTCATTTAGCATTAGGTATATCTCCTAATGCTATCCCTCCCCCCTCCCCCCACCCCACAACAGTCCCCAGAGTGTGATGTTCCCCTTCCAGTGTCCATGTGTTCTCAATGTTCAATTCCCACCTATGAGTGAGAACATGCAGTGTTTGGTTTTTTGTCCTTGCGACAGTTTACTGAGAATGATGATTTCCAATTTCATCCGTGTCCCTACAAAGGACATGAACTCATCATTTTTTATGGCTGCATAGTATTCTATGGTGTATATGTGCCACATTTTCTTAATCCAGTCTATCATTGTTGGACATTTGGGTTGGTTCCAAGTCTTTGCTATTGTGAATAGTGCCGCAATAAACATACGTATGCATGTGTCTTTATAGCAGCATGATTTATAGTCCTTTGGGTATATACCCAGTAATGGGATGGCTGGGTCAAATGGTATTTCTAGTTCTAGATCCCTGAGGAATCACCACACTGACTTCCACAATGGTTGAACTAGTTTACAGTCCAACCAACAGTGTAAAAGTGTTCCTATTCCTCCACATCCTCTCCAGCACCTGTTGTTTCCTGACTTTTTAATGATTGCCATTCTAACTGGTGTGAGATGGTATCTCATTGTGGTTTTGATTTGCATTTCTCTGATGGCCAGTGATGGTGAGCATTTTTTCATGTGTTTTTTGGCTGCATAAATGTCTTCTTTTGAGAAGTGTCTGTTCATGTCCTTTGCCCACTTTTTGATGGGGTTGTTTTTTTCTTGTAAATTTGTTTGAGTTCATTGTAGATTCTGGATATTAGCCCTTTGTTAGATGAGTAGTTCAAAAATTAATTCAAGATGGATTAAAGACTTAAATGTTAGACCTAAAACCATAAAAACCCTAGAAGAAAACCTAGGCATTACCATTCAGGACATAGGCATGGGCAAGGACTTCACATCTAAAACACCAAAAGCAATGGCAACAAAAGCCAAAATTGACCAATGGGATCTAATTAAACTAAAGAGCTTCTGCACAGCAAAAGAAACTACCATCAGAGTGAACAGGCAACCTACAAAATGGGAGAAAATTTTCGCAACCTACTCATCTGACAAAAATACCAATTCTGATACAAATTCACCGAGAAAAAAGGAAGACACATCTCAATTTGTTCTGTGAAGCCAGCATTACCCTATACCCAAACCAAAGACATTACAAGAAATCAGACGAATGTCCCTCAAGAATACACACTTTAAAATTCTAAACAAAATTTTAGCAAATTCACTACTATCATATATTAAAAAATACAATATACCATGACCAAGCAGGCTTCATCCCAAGAATGCAAGATTGGCTTAACATTTGAAAAAAAATGTAATTCAAATTAAAACGTATTAACAAACTAAAAAAGAAACACCATATGATCATTTCAACAAACGCAAATGAAAGCATTTAACAAAATCCATAGCCATTCCTGATTAAAAAAAAAAAAATCTCAGCAAACTAGGGATAGAAGTGACCTCCCTCAAACTTATAAAGAGCATCTTTGAAAAATCTACAGCTGACATTTCACCAACTGGTGAATATCTAAATGTTCTTCCCCTAAGACTGGGAACAAACCAGAAAGTCCACTGTCACTTCTATTCAACACTGAAATGGAGGTTCTAGCCAGTGCAGTAAGGCAAGAAAAAGAATAGGTACCTAGACTGATAAGGAAAAAGTGAGACTGTCTTATTTGCATATGACATGATTGCGTTTTGAGAAAGTATTAAGAAATCTATTAAAAAATAGAACTAATGAGTTTAGCAGGATTGCAAGATACAAAAATCAATGTTATTTCTACATACTAGTAACAAACAATCAGACCTTGAATTAAACATTCAATACTTGCAGAGAAATCAGACAAAAGGTATGCAAAACTACAAAACGTTGCTGAAAGAAACAAAATCTATCAGGTATATCTTGTTCACGGGTAAGAAGACTCAAAATTTAGATGTCAACCCTCTCCAAGTTAAACAAAAATTGAGATCTACTATTTATTTTACTGAAATAAAATCTATTGACATTCAGTAGAACCTCAATCAAAACCCTAGAATATTGATTAGAAAGTTCATAATGGATCTAAAACAGCCAAAACAACTCTGATAGAGAATGTAAGTTGAAGGACTAACACCACCTGATTTCAAGACTTATTATAAAGCTATGGCCATCAAGACAGTATGATATTCATGTACAAATACACAGAGAGATCAAAAGACTAGAATGGAGTACAAAAATAGAGATTTACAACAAATGGTGCTAAAATAATCCAGTATCCACATGCAAAAAACGGAACTTTATTCCCTACTTGTACCATTTAAAAAATTAACTCAAAATGGGACAGATTTAAATGTAAAATATAAAGCTATAAAACTTAGAAGCTTTTGTAAATTTGGATTAAGCAAAGTTTCCTTAGACACAACACCAAAACCAAAATCCATAATAGAAAAAATTGATAAATTAGATTTCATCAAAATTAAAAACTGCTCTTTGAATAAAAAGCCATAAGATTTGTGAATTACAAGTCTGATAAAGGACTTGTATCTAGAATACAAATAACTCTCAAAACTTAATTTTAAAAAACTTTTAAACAATGGTCATAAGATTTGAACAGACATTTCACAGAAGACATACGATGGCAAAGCAGCACATGAAAAGATGCCTAAAGCCATTAGTCATGAGAGAAATGCAAATTAAAACCACAAAGAGATACCTACTAAAGTGCCATAAAATTAAAAAGGCTGAGCACACCAAGTGTTGGCAGGGATGTAGAAAAACTAGCATTCCATGGATGTGGTGGCTCACGCCTGTAATCCCAGCACTTTGGGAGGCCAAAGCAGGCAGATCACCTGAGGTCAGGAGTTCGAGACCATCCTGACCAACATGGTGAAACCTCATCTCTACTAAAAATACAAAAATTAGCCAGGCATGGTGGCACGTGCCTGTAATCCCAGCTACTTGGGAGGCTGAAGCAGGGGAATTGCTGGAACCTGGGAGGTGAAGGTTGCAGTGAGCAGAGATCGTGCCATTGCACTCCAGCCTGGGTGGCAGAGCAAGACTCCGTCTCAAAAAAAAAAAAGAAAAAAGAAAAGAAAAACTGGCACTCCAGGGTGGCATGAGGTCCACGCCAAGTAACAGAGACACTCGGGCTGTGCCCTCTGGATGACCGAGTGGGAGACAGCACCAGCAGTGGTAGAGACCCCCGACACCAAGCTCTTTGGGAAGTGGACGCCGTGCAGATCAATGATGCAGCACAAATGATGATGTGCAGATCAGTGACATTTCCCTGCAGGATTCCATTGCAGTGAAGGAGAAGTATGCCAAGTACCTGCCTCACAATGCAGGGCCTTATGCTGCCAAACGCTTCTGCAAAGCTCAGTGCCCCATTGTGGAGTCCCTCACTAACTCCATGATAATGCATGGCCACAACAACAGCAAGAAGCTCATGACTGTGCGCATCATCAAGTATGCCTTCCATTGCATCCACCTGCTCACAGGCGAGAACCCTCACCTCCAGGTCCTGGTGAACACCATCATCAATGGTGGTCCCCAGGAGGACTCCACAGGCTTTGGGTGAGCAGGGACTGTGAGATGACAGGCTGTGGACGTGTCCCCACTGCACCATGTGAATCAGACCACCTGGCTGCTGTGCACAAGCACTCTTGAGGGTGCCCTCCGGGAGATCATGACCATTGCTGAGTGCCTGGCAGATGAGCTCATCACTGCCACCAAGGGCTCCTCCAACTCCTTTGCCATCAAGAAGAAGGATGAGCTGGCATGTGTGGCCAAGTCCAACCGCTGATTTTCCCAGCTGATGCTCAATAAACCAGTCTGCCCTTTGGGGTAACCCCACCCCACTACAAAAAAAAAAAACCGGCTCTCATATACATTGCTGGTATAGTTTGGCACTTTCCTAAACATACACCTACAGTTATGATCTAGCCGTTCCACTGCTAGGTATTTACCCCAAAGAAATTAAAGCATGTGTCCACACAACAACTTGTACACAAATGTTCACAGCAGCTGTACCTATAACAACCCCAAACTGGAAAAAAACAAATATTCACTACATACAATGCCATACTACTCAGCAATGAAAAGGAGTGAACTATTGATACACACTATTGATCTCAAAATAATTATGCTGAGTGAAAGAAACTAGAGTAAAAGGGGTCCAATACCATCCAATTCTATGTAAGTCTAAAAAAAAAGATGTTCCTCAACTTACAATATACGCATTTCGATAAACCCGTAAATTGAAAATATTTTATGTTGAAAATGCATTTAATACACCACCTAACCTAACATCACTTAGCCAAATGCCCAGAACACTTAGCCTACAGTTGTGTAAAATCATCTAACACAAACCCTATTTTACATTAAGTGTTGAATAGCTCATGTAATTTTACGGAATACTTTACTGAGAGTGAAAAACAGACTGGTTGTTTGGGTATTTGAGTACGGCTTCTACTGCATCTGCAATCACTTCTGCACCACCATAAAGTCGAAAAAAATCGACAGTGAAAGAAAAAAGATCAGTGGTTGCTTGGGATGAAGGACAAGTAGAGGAAGGAATCGAAGGAGGAGGAGGAAATTTTAGGGGTGACAAATATGTTTATTATCTTGACCATGGTGATTCTGTGAGTGTATACATATGTCAAACCTTATTAAATTATACACTTTAAATATATGCAGTTTATTACATGCTAATCATCGCTATAAAGCTGATGATTTTAAAATGGCAGTTAAGAAGCTGAATGGGCAGGACTTGGTCAATGAGCTGATGTGGGATGGAGGCAACAGGGAGCAATTACAGCTGATGAAGACTCCCAGGGTTCCTTAAGCAACGAAATAAAAATGGTACAAACGAATCCACTATTCCACAAACTTCTTGAAGCAGTGACTTGCACCTTTGCTCACTGACAAGACTGCCACTTGGGCTCACTCTGAAAACTACACATAATCCTGGCCACATTTTCCAAGGTTTAATTCCACTTGCTTATTTCTACTCCATATAGCAGGTAATAGGGTTGCAATGACCCAACTTATGAATTACTCATTTATTCAAGATTTAATTATTGATTACTTACTTTGAGTTAGGCTCTGGAACAGAGCTTAAAATAGTGTGATCAACCTCAAATCACCACCTCCTTGCAACCCTCAGCCTTTTACCCAGTCACTCCCCTTGCCCCACAATAATTCCATTTGGCCACCTGGTGGGCAGTACAGGGAACTCTCACCCAACAGGGGCCCAATGCTTTTTTCCTTCCCATTTATCCATTTGCTCTTTCACTCGCTATTCATCAAAATGTCCTTCCAATCTACCACGGACAAGTTATGACCTCACTCTGTCTGCCAACATTCCCAACACACTGAAGTCTATAGCAGGTAGTTTTTCTCTGAGCTCCCGCCTCTTCCTTGGCCTTGTCCAGTTTACCTAGAAGCCTTCCTCTCTTGCTTCATTCCATTTGAAGCCCTGTGCTTAGAGTAATGTGCTGCTGAAATGCCATGCATCAGGAGGGAGGCTCTAGCAAGAGCGTGACATGCTCTGGCCATCAAGTAACCCAGACACCACCACTGCCGAGTGCTCCATGCCCCTCCCTCCAGAGAGTCCACAGGAAGTCCAAGCCTGCCCTTCCTTACAGTCAAGTATTCAACTTATTCAAATAGCACCTCTGGGGCTGTCTTGGTCTTACTTATGATATTGTTCATAGCAAGCACTGCTTTCTTCCATTTTCCATTCAACTGCTTCACAGGGTTAGAAGCTTGTGAGCTAGCCTAGGAGTCTCAACATGTTCTAAGAGAAAGTGTGTTTACAGATGCCAACAACCAACTCAACTGCCCACTAATCAATTCTCATCCAGCCCTCCTGAAAGTGTTCTCCATATACTCGGCACTCACTCAATAATCCTAAGAAATACACCCAAAGCTTTTGGATTCTATGATGTGATAAGGGTAAAAAGAATACCCAAGGATGGAAACTGGAAGCCAGATATATCAGAAACCTCATATTTCTGAACTTAAAAAAGAAGTGTCTTTCATAAGACTCTAATTTTCAAAGTACTTTCACAGCTTTCAGACAACTTTTGAGGAAGAGGATGAAAGAGAAGTGGCAGCTCCGCTCCGTGTGGCAATTGAGGAAAGGGAAGAAGAGAAAGTGGTGCCGAGTGTTGGTTGGGGTCCAGCAGCCCTCTCCCCAGCAACAATACTCCTCTAGGAGTCTTCAAAGTGGTTTCCTACACGTTGCCTCCTTTGAGTCGTACAATTTAATGTAGTTAAGAAGAGAGACTCAAAAAGGTTAAGTCATTAGCCCAAGGTCACTCAGCTATGAAGTGGTCACTGCCAGGATTCAAACAGAGCAGGTCTTTTGACTCCAGGACACAAGAAACCACAGATAGCTTTGGGACCAAATGGGTTACAGAATCATAGACTGGAAGTGCTGGAAAGGACCATAAAGACAACGCAGCCTAAACCTTTCACATGAGCAAACTGAAGCCCAGAGGGGAACTGATAGGCCCCAGGTCACAAAGTGAGAGTCAAGCTCCGGACTCCAGACCCCACAGCTCCCCACTCTGTATACTGTATCTCTTGCTACCTGGTACCCACATGTTGGAGGATTCTCAAGGATAAAGAGAAAACCTAGTTAAAGACCTGGAAATCCTAACACTGGGCTTTCCTAGCTTCGGGAGGCTCCCTGTTGCTACCAAAACCCCTCTCTTGCCTTCACCCTCCTAACTGCTCTGACTTCCTGCCACCAGGCATGACAACGCTCCTTCAGCAACCAACTAAACGAGCACAAGCCGGCATGCACAGCTGGTGACTGGCATCTCATGCTTGTCGTCCTGCTGCTATGCGCCCGGGGCTGATGTGGGCAAAGACTGCTTCCACTCCCATGGCTCCCTATTACACCGTGGAAGTTTCCACAGAAAGAAAACGCTACCAAAACAGCGAAGGTGAGAAGTGACTCCGAGACAGGCAGACCTTACTGTATTCGCCACTCTCCGAAGTTGAACCTCTTACCAACCCCCTCCCGACCTCTTCTCCCAGGGAACCAAGATGTCTCTCCCAGGTCACAAGAGAACTGACCAGAAGTCCAGGATAAAGTCAATCTCTGCCTGCTTCAGTGACCCAAGTACACAGATAAATGGTCCGTTATGGTTTTCCCACACAGTAAGGACCTTCACCAATTCCTGGTTGCTTCCAGTACATATCCTTTTCTTCTTACCTATTCATCTGGGCAAACTTAACTTGTTAATGAGCATCTACTATAGACAAACCTCAGAAGGTTAAATGGATGAGGCACACATGGTCTCATCCTCCTGGAATATGCAGCCCAGCTGGGCAGAGAGGCTGTACGAGCTGCTGCATGAGCAGAAACCCAGGCTTCCACCGCAGTCCTGTGGGAGACTGTCCATGACAGGCAAGGACCCCTGACTCACTGCTGGGCTTTGCTAACTACAGATGACCTAAGGACTGAGAATGAGACTTTTTACAGCTATGACAACACCAAGTACAGTCCCGCATTTCTATTTTTACACATGAAGAAAGTCAGGCCTAGAAACAACCTGTGTGGGGTGGTGGGGCTGGGTGGCTTTTGATGCCTGCGAGGATCCCTTTCTCATGACAGCACAGGTCCACAAGAGACCTACAAAAATGGGAGTTAGGCTGAAAAAATGGCCTTGGAACTAACTCCCTTGATGCCCGCTCCCTGCATCCTCATGAAGGTTGCCATGGAGAAACCATTCTAACAATCAGAGGAGCTGCTGTTCAAGGGAAGGTGACCAGAAAAGGGGCTCAGTGTCTCCAGGGGAGTTAGAGCCCTCTGCCCCAACTTCCTCCTGACCCTGGGAAAAGAGAGAATCAAGAGGACTCCACAACCACAATGAGCTATCAGTGTCTGCTTCTTCCCCAGCCAAACTAGGCAGAATCAAAACACAAGACCAGAAGTACTAACGCACGTGGACTCACGATCAACTCCTCACTCAAGGCACAAACGTCTGGATTTGACTATATTGCAACTGCCTAGACATGCCCCAAAGCTGACATTCTTACTTAACAAAAGCTCTCCAAATAGCTAGTTTTCCATTTTCCACTTCTACTCTTGGTGATTGAATCAATAAGTACACAGTTCATGTTGGGAAAACAGTCTAAAATCTAATTACGTTACACATTCCCAGCACCTTCGACCATGTGCTACATGGCACAAGTGACATGGTTCCGCCTACCAGGTAGCCAGGGTCCATGCAAGCACCAACACTGCCTTGAACACAAAGCCGAGCAGTGTTTACATTTTAAAGGTTTGTTTTTACATGTGTGGTGCTAATTATAGAATCACTTCTTCTATGAAGTTGCTATCAGCTTCACAAAAGCATCTCTCTTTTCTATAGAAAAGCACGTAACTTTGACCCACACTAACTCTGCAGAAGTGGAAGTGAGGAGATGACTGATGCCAGGCAAGAAGTAACCAAGAAAGGTTCAGGACACTAATGCATTTCTCACTGCAGGTAACAGTGTTTGAAAGCTGGAGCAACAGTGAACTTCTTCCTAGGTAGAACTTGCCCACGTGATCTTTCAGGTGATAATGTGCCCTCCTTTATATTTCTTAAGACACTCACATGCTACAAAACTCTCTACTACATGGCCCAAACCCTCTAGAGATCTGAAAACACTCAGAGAAATGGCTTCCCCAAGACAGACTGTGCCCCAATACTGGAAAACAATGCCACCAAAAACACTCCATTCACAGCAGCATGGTTGTAAGAGAGCCAGCAGCTCTCATGTCCCTTCTGCCCCTCCCCTGGAGAGGCCTAGCCCCTCCACCATTCAGTCACCATGCAGACTGCCCGGTGCTGCCAGCCCTTCCCCGACTCCCCTAGTTGTCCAGGGGGAAAAATGTATTTTCTGACAGTGCCCTTAAATGTAAAGGTTGTATTTTCTTTATTCACTTTTGTCTTAACCCTGTATTTACAAGTTTTCCATAAAAAGAGCTTGCTTGAATTTGAGTTACATTCTTTGTCTCTCTCTCACCCTCCCCTTCTCCCTAGCAGACAAGTGGAAATTTCCACTGAAGCACTCAGTGGCTCACAGTGGGTGGGGGGATGGGGGGGGGGGATGGGAGGGCTTTGCAGCCCTGAAGCATCCTTGAGCCTTTTTGAAGATAGGAAACAGATCTGTCTAAATGCCAGTTCCTAGACCGTCTCAGTTAAACCTTGTTGGATTCAGGCTTCACCGAGGCAGCGAATTATTCACCTTCAAACTGAGGTACCCTCTGCATGGAAAAGCCCCATTTCTTTTTATATCTGTTGGGTCTCATACATTTTCAAAACCACTAACACTAAGCCTGCTGCAGAATCCTTACAAATCTTGGGGCACTGCCACTAAAAAGAAACCTCCAAGGCCACAGCAGCCCTGTCTGAAAACCTGGTGTGGAGTACCTACACACGAGAACGGGGTCAGAACGCTGGCAGAAAGGCACGAGAACATGGAAATGTTAGCTGACGGGAAAACTACAGAGGAGAATCAATCTCCTCTAGAGAGGGTGCCAGCGCTCATGGAGTAAGCTGCAGACACATTTGGGAAGCGAGTCAGTAAAATTCCACTGATTCACCATGGAGCTGGTTATTTTTATCATTCTGCTTACCCGTAAATAGAAGGGCATCTTATATGTAGGCCAGCAGATCTCTGCTATAAGCACCTATCCAAATTTTAAAGCAGATGAGAACAGGCAAAGAACAGGCAAAACAGGCAAGAAAAACACCTTCTACTTAAGAGTTCTTATACACAGGCATTTGGAAGCCAGCCCAATCTCACTGCCATAAAATCAGACCCGGTAGAAACAGAGCAGAGGCATCCTTTTACAAAGCAGCACAAGCCCAACGCTGAAATACGGACCGCACTTTTTGTATAGTTTCCTCTCAGTCTCAGCTCAGCCCCATCTAGTGGAAAGAGAACCGAGAACCATAAGCTCCGTGCAGCCCTGGAGTGAGTGACGTGGTTCTGGCAAAGGGTGACTGTTACTATGATTCAGTAAGATGCCTGCCCCTTTTTAGCACGGGTCTAAATGAGCCTCTCCTGTCACTGCTCCCTCTAACATAAATGACATCTTCCCCTTTCAAACGCCCAGGAATACAGTAAGACTTTTCCACACCAACACCTTGTCTGTCCCGCAGAGCAGATGAGGGTGTCAGGGTAAGCACGTGCAGACACAAAGGGGAGGTAATCTCGGGGGCCTGAAAGAGACCCCAGCAAATCCAGAGCTGGGAGTGACTCCCAGGCCTCTGAGCCACCCAGCTCCAGGTCATGCACCAATGATTTATTTAGTGTTAACAAGTTAGAGGGCTGAGATATTGTCCCAATCCCTGATAAGGGTGGCCCAATCCAGGCCCCATTCTGCTGCCAAGGGGAACACTGAATTGCATTTTCAAAAACAAGTTTAAAATGGTCCTCAGCTGAACACGAATGACTCCCCCAGTTCTACTGACCTTCAGAGATTATGAATTAAGAAAATCTCTGTGGACTAGTCTGGGAACTTAACCATCAAGTTGTTCCACTGGGAAAATAAGTTCTCAGTTATAAACAACAGACTTACAGACAAATTTCTGGAACACAACCTGTTTCTAAAGTGGAGTCTGACCAAACTAATATTTGAAATATAATGACTATATTTTTATTTTTGGCATAAACTGGAAACAGTCTTGATATAATAATAAACATCAGGTATCATTTCCAAAGTATACTCTCCTCCTCCTCTGGGCAGATTTCCCAGATAACCCTAAAGCAACAGGCTCTCCCTTACCTACTCTTTTCCTCCAGCCTACTGGGCATGTACGTGATAAGGCGGTTGATTTCGGGGGCGGGGGGCGCTGGGCATGGGAGAACAGTAGAGGCAATTGCCCAATACACAGTGAAGTCATTGGAACAGAGATACCTACCTGTCAGCCCCAGGCCTAGCTTTACTCCTGCTGTGCTGGGCACTTTCACACACACTCCCTCAGCCGGCGCCTAGGTTAGCATTATGCAGCCAACTCTCTGATTAGGCTGAAAACTCCTTGAGACCAGGAACCACGACAATTGTGAGAATCAACCTGAGACCTGTGGACACCACTAGGACATACCATTTCTCCCCACAAAACGTAAAAGCAACAAACACACGATACCAACAGCACCATGATAGAATGTGGACTCTCAGAAACATCTAGGCTCACTCCATTAGCCAGCCAAAAGCTGGCTCTCGCACACCACTGTCAGGTTTCAAATCAGCGCCTTGCCGTAATTTCAGATACGTGTCATAGCCTCTAGGGCTGTTCAAAAAGAGCCAAAACTTTGAATGCTAAACGTGTAACCAATAAAACCACTGTTTCTTCTCAACCACTTCAGAAAAGCAAGTCTCCCAGTACATAATCCACTTATTACATGTTTCTAACACTTTCTGTGGCTATGGATTAATGCACATAAAGAATTTGCCAAATGAACAAAATACCTGGTAGGGTTAGTGATTATGGGGCCACTGCCTGAAGCCAAGAGAATATCAGACTAACCTTAAGCTCCACACTGCAGACACATAAACGTTATCGCCCAATTCCAAATCTTTATTCGGGTAACTTCAAACTACACTTGCCTCTCACATCCTCATTTCCCAAAAGTCACTGTGGAGAATGTTCACGAGTATTATAGAAATAAAACGTAGCATAATCAAATACAGTGAATTAATGAACGGATCTTACTGAAGGGCTTCTCATCATTTATGTGCCAATGTGCACTGTGAACCTCTAGAAGGAATTCGATCATGTAAGGCTTCCCACATCTAATTGATCACACACACCCTACTTCTCCTTTTTTGATGGAGCATCTCTATGGAATTAGCGTTTCGGAGACCACACTTTAAAAAACATTACCTTTAACAAATAAATACCAGACACTGATTTATCCCAGAAAATAGGCTTAAAGCATGAACCTCCCCCACTGCAGCTGGGCACTACCTTTCTGTGTCTATGTATAATACACATATGTAATACAGAACACTGCTTCTGTTTGTTGAGGAGTCTGAAAGTAAAAGAACCAGCAATAAAATCTTTAAAAGTCAATGAACTAAGTGACTGCAACGTATTCCTCAGTGAGGCACATGCACCTTTGCCAGGGGGGAACCCAGAAGTAGGGCTAGCGTTCTCAGCAGTTCTGGCTTGGTCCCAGTGGGCTCCTCCAGGACCTGAATTTATTCCACCCATAAAGAGAAACGGCTACCCACCCCCAACCCCCACCACTGCACACAGAGGTCTGAAAATGAACTGAGTGAACACAGCAGTTCTTGAGCCCGGTCCTCAGACAAGTGACGTCAGCATTACTCAGGCTACGTGTTAGTGCAGATCCTAGGATGCTGGTCATGCCAACTCTCAACAAAGTCAAATCCTCTACTTGAAAAAAGGGCAGAAACCCCTGGAAGCACTACATGAGTGGAGAAACTGACTTCTTCACTGCCTTCCATCCAAGAACTGCGCTAATGACTCTCGGACAGTTTTTATATGCTCCTCTTTCAACAAAAAAGGCAAAAGGATCCATAACTGCGCTGTTAAAACCACACCCATTTGTGATTAAGTTTAAAAGAAACAGACAGACAGACACACATGCTCTCCATCCCTCATTGTTATTATGACTGTGGAAGAAGCCTAGCCACTGTGCATTTCCTGTTGCCTAGCAACGCCTCAGGCATTCTCTTCAGAGGTGTTCTCAAGAAGCTGAACACTAGCACAAAACAAGGTGAAGCAATCAAAAGATGAAATTTGCAGCACGGCAGAAGGTTTAAATGCAGTAAGAAAGCCTCGATGTGAGACGCGACTCCACTCAGGCCCTATCACACGTACTGTACCTGCACAAGACAGCTCGACTCACGTAACTACAAGCAGCATTCTCGCCGCAGAGCACATCTGCAGAGACTGTCTTGCTGGGTCCTTGTGGCAATGCAGATGGGAGACCCATAACCTGAGTTCTGTGCCCAAAGAAGCCGGAAACAGAAGGGGAGGCCACAGAGTTGCTGAGTGCCAGAGAGAGCTGACTCTTCTACTCTTGGACTTTTCCTACCGCGCTAAAACCTGATTCCCATCTTCTCTAACACCCACTCCTAGGAAATCCTACAACATGAGAAGATTCAAATCTATTCTACAAATTGTTCTCCAAGAACTTCTACAAAGATAGTTATTACTACAGAATCAAATCTGTGACATGTATTTGAGGAAGCTGCTGTACACAGTAGGAGACAAAATTCCAAACTGTGATCATTACTTGCAGTAGGTATTACCATTTTTCTTTTGTTGATTAGGCTTGGGTTACATATATCAGTCAAAAGCAGCACGTTCTGTTATTTGCAACGCATATGTTTAAAACGGATACACTATGTACGTGGACAGCACTGTTCACTAAGGTATTTTAAAGGCAAAAGTTAAAGAAATGTCAGGGAAAACAGTGCTAAGGTTGACAGGAAAAGGTTCCACAAGCTAGACTTGGTAAGCCCTTTGCTCCTAGGATGGCCTAGTTTTGAACTCAGATCATAGTCCATGAAGGGCCAGCATATCACATCCCATCTGCAACACAAGACTGCCAGAGTGTGTACCCAAAGGACACCTAGGCGCAACAGGGGTCTCAATGTGAAATTTTAAGAACTTCTAATAGTAATTGAACAGTACTCTTTACTGAGCCTATCAAAAACATCTTTCAAGACTTCATGAAGAAACTTACCCGCCTCTGTTGTGCTGCTGACTGTGGGCAGAGATCCTATAAGGAAGCGCTCGTTCACCCAGGTTTTCCAAGTCCCTCACTATTGCTCCTCTGTCCATCAGGGCCTCTATCGTACGTTTCAAAGTAGCAGCAGTCTCTGGCTGTTTTTGTTTGTGTTTTTAAAGAAAAGAAAAAAAAGCATCAGAATTAATATAATTAATATAAGAGCTAGAATGATTAAGTCTGCTCAGTTCCAATCATAACAGCTCTACTGGTAGGAATCGTTGGGTAAAAGCAACAGAAGCTGGTTTTGGTTAACTTAAAATAAAAGAGAGAGAGAATTTATTGTAAGGATATGAGATAGCTCACAGATACGAGGAATATCTGAAGAACCAGGCTTCGGAGAGTTCATGGACCAGGGCAGCTCCAGGGATCTGGGAGGCAGGAACTAATGAGTGGCTTCTTCAGAGCACCTCGGCCAGGCTGAATCAGTGCCAATCACTGTCAGTCCTTGTATCCCATGACTCAAAATTCAAATTCCAGGAGAAGAGTATCTTGTTGGCAGGACACCTGAACTGCCCATCCCACCAAAACTGTAGCCAGGGGGAAAAGGTGTTGTCTCCCAAAGAAAAACTGGGAGACTGTAACCAAAAGGGGGAAAGGATGGGTAATCAGACCCAAACTCTGCCCTCATGGAGCTTACAATCTAATAAAGGACAGAACACAAAATACACATGTATGGAGAGCAGAGGGCAGAATACAGGAAATAGCATAGAGACCAGAGGGCTCACAAAAGGAAGAAACATTCAGCTGGAAGAAGAGTTTCACTAAGGAAAGTTTACTTGAAAGGCACCCGGAAAATGATGACCGGAGGTACAAAGAATGAATGAACCAGCAACTGAGCCCCAGTGATGGGGTTCAGGGCAAGGGAGTGCTGAGAAGATAGACGGGTATACACTGGGCACAAGTCTATGAGTAATTAAGGCCTGTTATTTAAAAAAAAAAAAAAAAAGCTTGAACAATATAGAATCCCATTACCCAGAGATAGACTGGATGGTGAATTAAACTTTCTGGTGAATTCCTTTCCAGATATCTCTCTATGCATATGTATACACAAGCAATTTTTGGAAGAAAAGATACTTTATAAGGATAAGCCTGAAAACTGCAACGAATGCAATGTGGAGAATGAAGGCAAGATGTGGCGAAGAAGGGCACCACAATCTGGTGGCTGAGAGAGTGCAACTGTCATTACAGCTAAAAGGAGAGCTGGAGAAGCTGGTGAGGACAGTTAAGAGATGAATCTGGTTTAAGACACGCTGAGTCTCAGATGCCATGGCTCCCCTAGGTTGACCTCTCCAGATGTAAATCTTAAGCTCAAAGCAGGTGGATGAGAAATACACATTTCATAGTCACCTGCACAGACGGCTCTCTGAAGCCTGAGAAGGAGGTGAGATCAATAGAAAGGGTGGAGGGGGAGAGGAAAGGAGATCACCAGCAGAACCTTGGGGAGTACAAACATTTAGGGGCTAACAAGAGGACTCAAAGTCAGAGAAGCAAATATAAAACGTATCATCAAATAGGACAAGGAAAATCGGGAGACTGCCTTGTCCAGAATGACAATGGGGTAGAGGACAGAGATCAAGAAAAAGCCGCAGTGTGGTAGCTACATGGGCATTTGGCAAGATGGGGCCAGAAAGCAGGCTGCCAAGGTTCCCATGGTAGAGGTATGAGAACAATGGTGAGGAGGAGAAAATGCCAGGGCTCCAGGGACAAGCAACTTGAGAAACGTGTTTTAGGAGAAAACACATGGGCAAGTTGGTAGTCAAAAAGGAGCGGACCATGCAAGACGATAAAATGCAGGATTTCTAAAACAGCAACTATGATTTACTGGATAACCACTATATGGTCTAGTGTCTTATTGTTACATATTTTATCTTCATAAAAAAAAAAAAGCCAAGAAGGTTTACAGATTTGGGATGGGATCTCTAGAGAGATGCTGACAGGGCAGCTATTAAGTGGAAACGCCTGCTGCAAGGAGAAGGAAAGCTGTGGAAACCATCGGGGAGGAAGCCAGAGGCACACCTTGGCAAAGACAAGGTGCACATCTCCTCAAAGACCTACGTGAAGAGGTGCAAGCAGGGTGATTTGAAAGTGCAGGAGGAAACTTAAGAATAGGCTACCTTCCAGAGGTTCATTTGGGGATCAAATGAAGAAAAAATTGCAGAACAAGTTTAAGTGTGCATTCTGGCAACCAAACAAAATCCACTATATTTTTAAAATTTTCTTTCTGACAAGTGCTGCTAAAATGGTATGAAATGTGCTAAGTATTGGCTTAAGGCTTAGAAAAAAACATTCTTTACTTTCTTTTCATATTGAAGTCCATTAGGGATTTTTTAAATTCCTACTGAATCGTTGTTTATATATTTAACCAACCTTAAGATAAAACAGAAATTTCCTGAAGACAATAAAAATTCAGGCCAAAATCTCTTCCCATTAACAGTAGGTAAAAAGTCTAAGGCAATTTATCCTTATGATTGTATCAAACACATTCCTAGACAGTTCTAATCATATGAAGACTACATTCTTCTCACATTTCATTATAGTTCACAAAGACATCGCCATACATCTGCAGAGGACTCATTATTAACAGCAGCACAGTATTTCATTTAACTGAAAATGCTGTTTCTTGACCTGGCATTACATCAATTAACGTATGATAAGGTAAAGGAACAGTCTATCCAAATAAAGAGTCGGGTCTCAGCTTTGCACTCAAAAAAAAAAGGAAAAAAACATTTGATTGATTAGTTTTCTGATTAGCTACCCAAATAAATTTCAATTCCAGTTTTGCCTGATTAAAAAGGAATATATCTCAATATCTTTTAAGTTCCAACTGAAGTGTTTACAGTATAAAACTTATTACCCTCTCCTGAAGTAAGAGCTTATAAAGTAAAAAACATTTTCTTCTTACATCTGTCTCAAAAAGGGGAAAGGCTACCTAACAAGAATGTAACTTAGGAAAATATAAAAAAAAAAAAACTGTTTGACTTCAGTACGTCAAGGTCAAACTGTAGACTACTGGAATGGCCACATTCATCTCACTTTAATTTCAAAACACCCAGAAGTATAAAACGAAAGGTGGAAAGAGGAGCAAAAATAACGCCCCATAGACCTTACCTCACCATAAAGCAGGGTTGGCAAACCAGGGCTCTTGGGCCAAATCTGGCTTGCTACCTGTATTTGCAAATAAAGTTGAACTGGAACACAGCCAACTCACACATCTGCATAGTGTCTATGGCTACTTCTGTGCTAAAGGTAGATCTGTAATTACAAGAGACCACATGGCCCTAGAGCCTAAACTATTTACTATCTGGCCAACCCCTGGTTCTATATTGTGATGGGCTGAGGGAAGCTGGCAGGTCCTTAATCCATGTACCCTAAAATGCACCACAAATAAAACCATGCGCCTGGGCCACTGACTGAGGTATAGAGGGTGTATTCCTCACTGGATGTGTCATCAAGTAGACACATCGGGTACCATCTAACGAATACCATCAGTTTAGCTGTTCAACTCACTGCAGGGCTCAGAACTGATTCCACTAATCCACTGTTCCATCTGCCAAGCTCCTAATAATGTCTTTATCAACCCAGGTTGCCAACTTCAATGTTCCTCATTTGGTGAAACCTATAGATCTATTAAAATAAAATTCTTACGCTTAGAGGGGGAAAAGTTCTGCTCAATCCAGCACCATGTTCAACTTACAAAAGCATATAGTTTACAGGAAACAAATGATCTTGCTGCCATAATTCTCATTTATAAAGTCTCTGAATCACTCAATTCCAACTATTCTAAGAGAAGTTGTGCAGGCTTCTGAGAGGCTTCTCTCACCCCATCTGAAAGCAACTCCTTCAACTCTTTCCTTCTACCTACCAAATGCATCAATGAAACACACTTTTGGCAAGGCACAGACTGAGGGCTGAAAACATTCATTTGAAAAGAAAATACAGAAAGGAATGAATGAATGGGAATGGAAACTAGAAAAACTAGGACTATGATTCTAGTCCTAGCTCATTCACTAATGAGTTATACAAACCTGAATATGTTATTAAAATTTATCAATTTTAAACTTGTACCTCAGTTTCCTCATCTGCTAAATTAGTAGTTCTCAATTTTCCTGTTGCTACAAGCTTCACATGAATAAATGACATTCATACTGCAATTCTCAACATCTGCTGGAGGCATACAAAGTTTGATGAAAGTCTTTTTATGCCCCCCAATTCTGATATCTTCATCACCAAAATGCACCTCCATCCCCCAGTTCTCCTGATGTCATTCTTTTTTTACTTCTAACAGCACTACAGCAATCTAAAAATATTCTTTCACTAACCAGAATGTAAGCTACAGAAGAGCAAGGACCCTTGTCTATCTTGTACATGACTGTATTCCCAACGTCTAAAATGGGCCACACATCATCGAACAGGTGCTAGAAATAGCTGTGCTAATTGTACCTCCTTTAAGAGGGTCTCTTGCTTACTTACTCCTATCTTTCCTCAAGGAACTCTAAGTTTCCTTCTATCTCTAACATAACTTGAAGCCACTTTTCATATACAACAAAGCTCACTATCAAGGTGGTAACTGTAACACTGAGGCAAAATTACAATACTAATGTTTTCCCATTTACTTCACGCAGTACCAAAATGCTGTTCACACCAATACTGTATTTCAAAAATACCTACAATTCATCTAGAAGTGAAATTAATTAAATATTTTATACATTTCAAATATCAAATTCCAATACACATATAAATATAAATGTTAAAATTACATTATAATTATTTGCTGATTAGGTAAGATAAAGTACTATCCAAAAATTTAACGAAATAGTATAATACTTATAAAAAAGGTAATTAATCCTAGAAAAAATTAAAGCTAATTTTTTATATTAATTACTAAAACTAATGTTTAGCCTACAAAAGACTTAGGGAGAACCCAAGAGCTAACTTCAAATATTTGCAGGGCTATTATGCAAAAGGTAGATTTGTTTTATTTTGATTGGATTCCAAGAGTGGACTAGAATCAAAGGGTAAAAATTAGAGAAATCAAGCTGCATTTTGTAAACAAGAACATATTTCCAAAAATATACAGCTGTATGAAAATGCAGTGGGCTGCCTTGTGAAGTAGTGACCTTCCCATCACTTGAAGTACATAAATAGATACAGGATGGCTGTTGGATTAATATCTGCATGGGTGGGAGGTTGAACTCAACAACTTCTTAAAGCCCCTACCAAGACTAAATACTACTCTGGTACCACTCATCATTCTGAAGGACATTCTGCAGTGAAGCCAGTTTTGAAAACTGCAACTGCATAGCAATGAAGAATACATGTACTGCTAGGAAAAGTTAATGCTGCTGACTAGATTCATGCTAACGTACCAGCTGTTCTACTCACTACTGTTTTCACAATGATCTTCTAAAAGGGTCCCCCGTAAAGCCCAAGAGTCCTCAAACCATATTTTGAAAACCACAGTTCTAGAGATGCTAATGGGAAAAGTTGCTGTAGTAAAAGATGAGAGCAAAAAGGTGGGAAGAATGAAAGGAAGAAAGGAATCTCTCCTTGTCCCCCAAATAAAATCCCCACTCAGGAAGGTTACTGAAGCTAAGAATTCATGGAAGTATCATAACCACCACCACTAGTCAGTGACCAACGTTTAACCTAATTAAACATATTTTCATCCCAGAAGAGAAACTTGTCAACAAAATTATCTTGGAAATTAGACTCTATGGGAAAGACAGTTTTAAGCCAGTGGCCTCTCCAATATACCCAGCTAGCACTACCACACCCTAGTTCCCCAGAAAATAAAGCACACATAGAATCCACAACATTCAACAGCATGCAGCATCTACCTACACCCTGCCCGCCTCACGTTACAAAGAGTTATACAACACTCAAGAGCAGGCAGGACTCAGGGAAGGCAGAGCCAAGACACAGAACTGTCAAAACCTGTGAAAATGTACATGTAAAAGTCTTTCCCATTCTTTGCTGAATCTTAATTCCAAATCTTACTTCCTTTAAAAAATTTCCTTGCAATTTAAATTTTCAAATAGAAAGGATGTCCCTGTGAATTCTGCATTGACATTCTCACAGCAATCTGAAAATCTGTGAGCCCTAACTTTTCAACAGTCAAATGGGTGTCATGGAAAGTGGCTGAAGTTCTAGCAGACCTTGGGAGAACCATCTACATAAAAATATGTGAAGTGCCAGCCTTGTCTAATGACATAAGCAAAGCCCAACTATGAAATTGATTCCACAGGAACTGTTTGATCAAATATTCTTCATTGTAGAGAACCTCTTTTGCCCAACAATTTATTGAATCAGGAGTTTCAGTCCTCTAGGTAATTAAGGAATAAAAATTATCGAACACAGAAACTACTTTTTAAATTAGAAAAAAATTCAATAAGGACAAGTCTAGAACACTAAGAAACATAAAGATGCCTAAGTACATGTTCAAATGTGATTACTTACCTCCACAGGCCTGAACCTGAAGTTATAACTTGAAGTGACTAGAAAAGTAACCTTTATAGGCTTTGTAAAGGTCAAAGATAGAAAACACTTATTAAAATTTAAATGCTGTACTCCTTTGCTTATGAATCATATTAAATAGGCCATTTTTAAGAAACATGGAGTAGGCTGGGCGCAGTGGTTCTTTCCTGTAATCCCAGCACTTTGGGATGCCAAGGCGGGCAGATCACTTGAGGCCAGGAGTTTGAGACCAGCCTGGCCAACATGGCAAAACCCCATCTCTACTGAAAATATAAAAATTAGCCAGGCGCGGTGGTGTATGCCTGTAGTCCCAACTACTCGGGTGGCTGAGGCTCAAAAATTACTTGAGCCAGAAGGAGGTTGTACTGAGCTGAGACTCTGTCTCAAAAAAAAAAGAAAAAAAAGAAAGAAAGAAAGAAAGAAAGAAATGTGGAGTAACTAATGAATAAAGACTTAACAGGCTTTAAAACAGTAGGTAAATGGGAGGGGAAAGAAGAGACAGGAACCAAAATACAGTGACCCTGGAGCAATACAGGTTGAAACTGTGTACGTCCACTTACAAGCGAATTTTATTCAATAAATATATTGGAAAATTTTTTGAAGAGTCACAACATTTTGGAAAAAAAAACTTGCTTTTTCTCTAGCTTACTTTATTGTAATACAGTATATAATACACATAACATACAAAATAACATTGGTAAGGCTTCCAGGTCAACAGTAGGCTATTGGTAAAGTCTCTGGGGAGTCAAAAGTTTACACACAGATTTTCAATTATGCATACCCCTACACTGTTCAAGGGTCTAACTGTACATAAAGTGTAATAAGAAAATAATAGTGTAATGCAGAGAAAAACTCTTTGAATAAACCAATGCTGTGTGCTCTGCAAAAACAAAAATACCCCAAATTTTAAAATTTTTTAAATAATGTTGAAAAAAAATACTGCAGATTCACAGATCAGGCTTTTCAAGTGGTCATTTAATTGTCAGGCTATAGTGTAGAATCTTAAGAATTGTTTAAGTTAATATATTACCTAAAAAGCACTCGTGAATATGGTATTTATATAATCATCTTTCTGAGAAACAGTTACATGCGGGAAAACATCACGCATCTTTATGGGGAAGCCATTTTAAAATAACTTAAATGGCACAAGTCATTTAAGGAGATACATACATACACAGGAGATACATACATCCTGACACCTGCATGTGGAGTGAAAGGGCAAAGTGAATGATCTCTTATGGGCAGACCAAATTCTGCAGGTATCAGAAATGTAGGCTGAAACTTAGGAAATTGCCATTTTGGTTCAACTTAACATTTATCTGGAAACATTCTTCTCAAAGTGTCTTCCTCAAGACAAGTATGTCCAAGCTGCTCGCTAGGAAGCCCATCTCCAAAAGGGTAGCCGCAGGGAAATGGAACACCAAGTCCCTGTCCCTAAAAAGTCTGCGATACAGATAGGAAGGCAGACACTTGTAAGTTACTAATAAAGGCAGATTCAAACACAGGCAATACTGATGTGAAAAGCAATGATGCCACAAGAACTCAAAAGAAGGAATTACTACTACTAACTGGTTGGTTGAAGAAAGCAGATTTCAGCCAGACCCTGAAAATGAATACCCCGTCAGGAGGGAAAGAGGGCCACTTTGGGTGCTCTCAGAGTGGGTCTGAACTAACAGCAGACGAAAGGAAGGGAGAAAATTCTTATGAAATTTATATTTGGGGTAGAATCAACATGGGTACTGAATTTAGTATAGGTAGAAGCCTTTGTTTTCTTCCACCTATGGCACTATTTTGCCTAGAACATTAAGATTTCAGTTTCTTCAAACACTCATCTACACTATTGGTAAAAATGTAAACTTTCTGGAAGACAATTTGGCAATGTATATTAATTTAAAATGTGTACACCTTTAACTCCACAGCTACTTCTAGTGTGGGGGATCAGTCAGAGTGGTGGGAAAAACTACAGGGAAAGGACCTAAACCTTCTGAAAGGTCGGAAGGTTCTGCAGAGCCCCAGGGGAGAAGAGCTGAAGGCAGCTGTTCTATAACCCTGAGGCAGAGGCCAAGGAGTAGGTACAAGGGAGTGTAGGGGAATTTATCTTAAAGAGGCTTGTTTACTTATGCTGACCAGGAACTGATCTTTGATCATCCTCTCACATGAGGTTCTCTGAAAGGGGGGCAATAAATGTTAATTACCTACAGGTTGTGTTTGCTCCATGTTTTCAGCATTGTGCCGGCACTGAATAAAACCAAGCAGTTCCAGCTTCTTGGGGCTGCTCTGGCCACTAGAGCCAGGCAGTCAACTAGCTGCTCTTACACTGCATACCTGTGTCTGAGTACTCATTTCATCCGTAGGCCAGGGTCTGCGGGACACACCCAGCATTCTAGGAATTTAAGCAAACTACCATACCCATGTACCAGACTTAGCTATGAAAAATGCTCATCATAAAGTTATTAGGATAGTGAATGAATGGAAATCTCATTGCCCAATGGAGACTGGTTCAATAAATGATTTCCACTGATTGAATAAGTACTATACAACCATTTAAAAATCCACCAAGATTTCAGAAATCACCACTAAAGAACTTATTAATGTAACCAAACACCACCTGTTCCCAAAAACACCTATAGAAATTTAAAAAAAAACATGGATGATTGAGAGGCTGAAGCAGGCAGATCGCTTGAGCCCAGGAGTTTGAGACCAGCCTGAGCAACATGGTTAAATCCCATCTCTACAAAACACACACACACACACACACACACACACACACACACACAATTAGCTGGGCATGGTGGGACACACCTGTAGACCCAGCTACTCAGGAAGCTAAGATAGGAGGATTGCTTGAGGCTAGGGAAGATGAGGCTGCAGTGAGCCATGACTGTGGCACCACACTCCATCCTGGGTAACAGAGTGAAACCCTGTCGGGGTTGGGATGGGGTATGATCCTTACATACTGGCATAAAAACATTTTAATAATAAAATAAAACCAGCATGGAGAGTACATCCATGTATCTTCCAAAAGAAAAAAAAGGACTATGTAGACAAACATGGAAAAAAGAACGGATGACTATGCAAGGTATTAGTCTTCCCCAGGTAGCAAAACAAGTGGAGTATTCCATTTTTTTTTCTTTTACACTCTGATTTCTTTTACGATGAGCAATTAAAACGTGTTTCAGTGACAAACTTCTTTTGCAACAAATTCAATTTTTCCTTTAAAGAATTTCTTCTCCCAAGTCTATCCCAACCGCTATCTTGCCACAGATGCCATAATTTGTAAATTCTGTCTTCAAGTCCCAGATCTACACTTGGACACTGAAAACTCATTCACTGACTCCGTGTCCATCCAGGCTTTTAACAATATAGTAATAATCAGAGAGGTATAAACAGGTGGCTTCCAGAGGTTACTGAAAGAGTCTTGCAAGCTGGTACTTCCAGCATCATTAATTATTACAACTGGTTACTCTGTCTCTTGGGGAATGAGAGGAAAAACTGGAATCCAGAAGTACTGGTCCCAGAATCAGAGTGCACCAAAAAGACGTGATAGGACAAGACCAAGTCTGGCCCTGACACCACAGTGGTCAATGAAGCCAAGGGATGTGGAAACAGGAGCCTGCCCATTCTATGGCCATGCAGCCAGGAATAAGACTCTTGAGACCTGGGAAATCCAACATTAAGAAGTACTCTTTGGGCAATGTGATGAAAACAAAAAGAACTCAGAGAAGAATGGAGGTTAAAAAGAAAACAGGAGCAAGAAGCCAATGACTGGTCCAGTAACTGATCTGAGTTCAGCACACATTAATCCTGGGCCAAAACGAAGGACCCAAGAACAAGGCAGAGGCATCGTTATCTTCTCAGTGAGATAATGCATGGCTGAATTTGCAAACGTAAAAAGCAGATGACTGAGGAGTAAAGCAACTTGAGCTGCATGGTAGGCAAAATGCCTTTAAGTCATAAACTACACTTACCCATCCAAGGGGCCCCTGCACCAAGTGCCTGCTAAGCCATCAATACCAGCATTGGAATCAAAAGGCTATGAGCAAATAAATTTAAAAAACGAACCCACTGAGCAGAAGGGAAGACATAATTATAGGAGATCCAACCTTGTGTGAACTTACTAGTTGTCAGCTATATATTAGTTAGTCATGTGCCTTGGTTAACATTAATCTCTAGTTCAATAATAATGTACCTTTGTTCCTTAATCAACTAATTTCTGAGGTTTCAAATCAAAGAATATCATTCAGATGTCATTCATTTAAGGACAGATTTGGGGGCTCACTTGCATATAATCAATCATTCCTTTCATGATTTGGGTAAGTCAAAGGAAAAGGGCAGAAATCACCAACGTATTTCTCAGCACTTGAATCACCTGGGAGCTTTAAAAATAAAGGTGTCTGCATCTTACCCTCAGATATTTCAATTCAACTGGCTTAGGAATTCAAAAATCCTGGACACTAAGATTTTTTTAAAGCTCCCCAGGTGCAAACAAAAGTGAGAACCACACTCTAGTAGGAAGCTAGCTGGCTTCTCATCCTCCCAAAGATGAATGACTCTGGCTGAATTGCAGTTTGTAAAAGATTTTAAGCAATGATCTTCTCCAACACTAATTTAAGGAACATAAAAGTTTCACTCTTTCTCACCAATAATATTGGAGTCTTGTCTGAATGTGAAATGGAAAAATGACAACCCCAGTGGGTGACTATTTGTGGTAAATACTACTGCATCAGCTAGAAACAATGCCAAAATGAAGGTACCCTGCTTGCTATTCTAAGGACATTTTAAAGTCCATGATCCTCTTGCTGAGAGTTTCCATTTCTATACTCCCCATCCCCCTTCAGATGCACTCACAGATAAAAGATAAACGGGAAGACTGGCAGGAGTCCTGGTTACTATGACAGCAAGTAAAGGAAATGCCTAAGCTTGTGAAATGGATAGTGGGAGCAGGAATCAGGTAGGCATTACTGAGCCACCTGCCTTATTGATTGCATGCCTTCATGCACAATTCAGTTCCCTGCCTTCGCCTTATATTTCAACCTCTTCACAGGGTAGAAGGGAGACAGCACTGGAGTGACAAGAAAACCAGGGGGGGGAACAGTCAACCAAAGATTTAGATGGTAGAGACAAAAGGTTTATAAGAAAATGAATCTTCTACATATCCATGTAAGGTTTAGCAAAAATATCACCTGGTGGACTGGGTTAAGAGAAGTTCTTAAAATCATACATTCCTAGAATGACAAACATGGACTTTGACAAAAAAGTCAGATTTGTATAATTTGCTCAACAACAGACAAAAAGCATGTCCATCAACTAGGCCAACTGCAGTGATGCTTAAATTCAAGTGGTGGGAGGAAGGCACCTGATGGACTGCTCTACTCTGTAGAGCAGGGAAGAGAAAGGACACAAACACAAAGGAATTATAGGAATAAAAACATGCATCAAGATTCAGCTAATTTTTCAGATGCCACATATGAGGGAGATCATATGTTGTCTTTCTGTGTCTGGCTTATTTCACTTCACATAATGTCCTCTAGGCTCATCCATGTTGTTGCACAGGATTTCCTTTTTTATGGCTGAAGAGTATTCTATTGTGTATGTATGCCATACTTTCTTTATCCATTCATCCACTGATGGACACTTAGGTTGATCCACATCTCAGCTATTGTGAATAGTGTTGCAACGAACACAGGAATACAGACACCTCTTCGATGCTGATTTTATTCCATTTATCCAGTAGTAAGACTGCTGGATCATATGGTCATCCTATTTTTAATATTTTGAGAAATCTCCATACTGTTTGCCACAATGGCTGTACTAATTTATTCCCACCAACGGTGTGCAACAGTTCCTTTTCTCCATAGCCTCGTCAACATATGTATTTTGTCTTTTTCATAATAGCCATCCTGACAGACATGAGGTGATATCTCAATGTGGTTTGTTGTTGTTGTTGTTGTTGATTTGTTTGTTTTTGATAGAGACAGGGTTTCACCATGTTGGCCAGCCTGGTCTCAAACTCCTGACGTCAAGCGATCCACCCACCTCAGCCTCCCAAAGTGCTGGATTATAGGCATGAGCCACCGCACCCACAAAACCCTCAGTGGTTTTGTGTTTCTCTGAATTATGTTAAATGAAATAAGACAGGCAAAGAAAGACAAATACTGTATAATCTCACTCATGACATTTTAAAAAGTTGATCTCATAGAGTAGAATGGTGGTTACCAAAGGCTTAGGTGGTTATGGGGAGGGGGGATTGGGAGCTGCCAGTCAAATTATATATAATCATAGACAGAGGAATATTTTTTAAAGTGTCCAGAATAGACAAATACAGACAGAAAGTAGGTAAGTAATTGTCTGAGCCAGGGGATAGTGGGGAGAGAATAGGTGTGGGGAGGGAGAATTGGGGAGTGACAACTAATGATTATGAATGTTCTAAAACTGACTGTGGTGATGGTTGCACAACTTTAAAAACCACTGGATTGTACACTTCAAATGGGTGAATTGTAAGATACATGAAATTTATCTCAAACTGTTTTTTTCGAAAAGATCCAGCTACTTTCTATAAACGTGTCTTTCTTCTGTAACCCCATAGGTATCGCTCGCATTCCACATACATCTTGCAAGTGTAATTATATAGGAGTCTGTCCCTATTCTTAAACCTCTTCAAATTGCTTCTTACTCATGGTTATTAGATGCTGGAGGTCCAAAGAACTTGGCTTACAATACACGTTCAATAAATGTTTGATGACTAGTCAAAGAATAAATGGAGAATTGAGAAATAAAAGTTGCTAACTGTACTTAATATAACTAGAAAGGAAGAAAAGATTATACTGAGTCATAAAATTTAAAAGATCTTCACTGCAAAGAGGAAAACAGAGTATTTTTTGAAAGACAGAGATGCATAATGAAGTTAATGCACATCCCACTAGTCAAAAGGAGAGATGCAGAGTAGAAGAACTAGAAATAAGACAAAAGACAGAAACAACATCTAAGGCACAGGCAGAAACACTTAACAGTGCATCCAAACTTCTAAAAATTCTTGGGATTAAAATACAAAACCAAATGGATGTTCAACTCCTGAAGCATATGGGGAACAATACAGCAACAAAAAAAAACCTCAACTCTGAAAAGCCATGGAAAGCTGGAAAGAGAGTCAGAAACTCCTATGAAGAGACAACAGGACTTTACAGGGGGCCTACCTTAGGGTATGCCAGTGAGATTCCAAATTAGACTTGGAAGGGGGCAAGCCCTAGGGAATGGTGGCTCTCATTTTGTTGCATTATTAGCAGTGTCTCTCCTCAATTACTGAAACATGGAGGCCACATATGAAAAGGAACCTCAACTGCCTCAAAGTTATCCAGAGGAAAAAACAGAAGAGCAAGATGGTGAAGGGTCTGAAATCTATGCCCTGTGCTATACACCCAGAGAGTGAAGAACATGATGTCTGATTTTGAGACTTCAGAATACATTTATCTTCAACATTTCTCTTCAAAGAGAAGTGGGGGAGGGGATAGCACTTCAGAGGTAGAACTTGGGAGTAAAAGCCAGAGACAGATTTAAGGTCAATCAGAAAATCCTTTAAAGTTTAGAACTTTCTGAAAGTGGAATGAGCCTCCTTGGCAGGAAGCGGGTGGTGGTGCTGGTAATGTTCTATTTCTTATGGGTGGTGTGGTTACATAGGTATTTGCTTCACAATTCCAAGTGATTCTCATTAATCATGGAATCCATATATGCCAATTTGCCTACTTGCTAAAATTTATTTGTAGCCCCCAAATCAATACCCCCAACAATACTGCAGTCATCTGTAGATATGCACACATGCACAGCATGGTGGAAAACTGCAGTCCCCTATTGCACACATTCCCAGCTGAGGCAGACAAAGGCAATGTTTCGCCCTTGTTTCAGCTCACATATCATAAACAAGGGTCCTTTGGCTGTCTATTTAGTACCATGTTTTTTTGCATGTGTGCTTTCTGGGGGTCATTTCATTGTTTAAAATGGCTCCCAAGTGCAGTGCTGAAGGGCTGTCTAGTGTTCCTAAGCGTAAGGATGTGATGTGCCTTAGGAAGAAAATTGAAGCTTATCTAGCACAATGCAGGCATGAGTTCTAGCGCTATCGGTCTTGAGCACAATGTTATCACTGTTAGCAATGTTATCAACAATTAGTAACTATGTTGTCTTTAAACAGAAACACACATGAAGCAAGGTCATGTATTGACTGACAAACATGTATTGACAAAAATGACATGACCATACACTGGAAGGAATCTCACGCAAGGGGCAACGATTCAGAATTCACTCATGCAGTGTTTGAGGTAAATTTACAAAACATAACTACCACAAATAACTGTTTACTAGACCGTACATGTGTCATTTTATGGAATATGTTAAAACTCACAATAAAATAGCTTTGATGAGTGGTATTCAATACACATTGTATAAAAGAATCACCTATAGAGCCTTTTTTTTTTTTTCTTTTTAATGAGACAGGATCTCACTCTGTTGCCGCCTAGGCTGGAGTACAGTGGCACAATAGTAGCTCACTGTAGCCTCGACCTCCCAGGCTCAAGCAATCCTTCTGCCTCGGCCTCTTGAGTAGCTGGCCTCTTGAGTAGCTGGGACTACAGGTGTGCATCAGCACATGTGGCTAACTTTTGTGTATTTTGTAGATATGGGGTTTCGTTATGTTGCCCAAGCTGGTCTCGAACTCCTGGGCTCAAGTGATCCACCAGCCTCAGCCTCCCAAAAGTGCTGGAATTACAGGCATGAGCCACTGTGCCCAGCCAACGACGCAGCTTTTAAGGCCCCTTTGAAATGTGAACAATTTTCATCGCTTAGCACTTAGAAATAAGCAGAACTTTAAAACTCCAACTGTGCTTCTGGTAGGCAACATGTTATCTCAGGGAAGGGCAGAAATGGGCAATAGGCTCTGAAATTTCAACCTTCAAAAGGTTAAAGGGTGAGTACCAGAATTTCCAGGCAAGCCAGAGGATTCAACACAAGCACCTAATTATGCTCCCACCTGAAAACCTACTAGAACTACTGTAAAGAGATTTTTTTCAGCTTTATGGAGGTATGATTGTCAAATAAAAATGATATATATTCAAGGTAAACAATGTGATGTTTTGATGCAAATATTGTGCAGGATTTTTTTTTTCAGGTACAACCTTACAAGAATACGAGAAGAAACATTAGCAATAACATTTTGGAAGAAAGGAAGTAGAAGCAGAAAATCAACAATGGGAAAAACTAAGAATCAACCATACCAACACTGGGCACCTCTGGGAAGTGGGGGTGAAGTGACACTAAAATAAATACAATTGGTCAAAAGTTTAAGGACTAGTTGGATCCTGAGATGCATATTTGAAGGTTTATACTCTGCGGCAGATAAAAAAGAGGGCTCTGCATTGGAGGGCACAGGCACAGCTCTAAATGGTAGTACTGTACCAAAGAGATTAAGGAAAAAATGCAGGCTGTGAATGATGGGGCCCCTGTGTTCTTTCCCCACTTGGCTCTCACAGTCATGGCAAAAGGCCTTTTATCCTTCAGTTTAAAACTCAAAACTTTCTTTGGAAAGCTTGACTTATTCTAAAGATATCGCAGGACTTAACCCAACAAACAGCCAGGCCGTTGCAAGCCCAATCGTGATGCCAGCATGCTCCACCCTATTAAAAATAAGCAGATCAGCATATATCGGAGAAAAGCCTTTAACATGGAAGATTAACACAGAAAAAACTATCTTGAAGTAAATAAAGCGGGAGTGGAAGACGACAGTACCTTCAGAGATGAGAAGATACAAGATATAAGACAAGAATAAGAGACTATAAAAAAAGATTTCGGGAACAAAAGAGCTCTTAAAATTGAAAAACTCAACAGAAATTTTATTCTTTTTCAACAGAAGGGTTGGAAGATAAAGTTTAGAAACTGCCCTAGAAAGAGCAAAGAGATGAAAATTAAGAGCAAAGGCATGAAACCAAGTCTATCAGTCCAGGAGGTCCAAGAGCTAAACAAAAGGGGCTCTAAGCAGGAGAGAGCAGGGAGAATCACAGTCCCAGCACGGAGCTGCCGTACTGAAAGAACCCACCAAGGGCCAGTACTGTCCAAGAAAAACT
The DNA here is from genome assembly GCF_029289425.2 of Pan paniscus. Taxonomy (NCBI): domain Eukaryota; kingdom Metazoa; phylum Chordata; class Mammalia; order Primates; family Hominidae; genus Pan; species Pan paniscus. Next base: position 30,227,185 of record NC_073271.2, on the reverse strand, counting down.
TTTGTCAAGGTACCTAACTGAAATTTTAGAGCACAGAGGCTAGAGGCTAGAAAATTCCTATGGTCTTATGATTTCAAATTTCTGAAGGAAAGTGCTTTCTAACCTAGAATTCTACATTCAGCCAAAGTTGCAAACAAATACGAGGTAGAATAAAGACTCTATCCATGCAAAAATTAATTCTAAGGTGTTACAGGATTCAACAAAATGAGTTGCATCAGTATTATCAGATTTCTCACTGCTGGAAAAGAGAAATACAAACACCGAGGGAAGGCTAAAAAGAAACCACTGGTGTTGGTTTAGAACTGGAGGCATCTGTAGATGTGCACAGTTAGCAACAGGAACATGTTCTGAGAAATGCGTCGTTAGGCAGTTTTGCTTTGTACAATCATAAAGTGTACTTCTGCACACCTAGAAGGCGTACCCTACTACACACCTAGGCTATGTGGTGTAGCCTACTGTTCCTAGACTACAAACCCACGCAGTTACTGCAGGGAATACTGTAGGTAACTGCACAACGACAAGTACTTGAGCATCTAAACATAGAAAAGGTCCAGTCAAAATATGGTATAAAAGATAAAAAACGGTATACCCATAAAGGGCACTTACCATGAATGGAGCTGGCAAGACTGAAGTTGCTTTGGGTGAGTGGTTAGTGAATGTAAAAGCTTAAGACATTACTGTCCACTTTTATATCCCTGGCAGCAGAGTTTGTTTACACCAGCACCACCATCAACAGGAGTAACGTGTTACAGTACGTTACAAGATCACTAGGCTACAGAAACTTTTCAGCTCCATTGTTTTATAGGACCACCATCATATATGTCGTCCATTGTTCACTGAAACACCATTATAAGACATGTGACTGTATGTGTATTTCCTAGTTCTGTACACTGAAAGGGCCCAGAAGTCATGATACCCCTACAGCAGTGAGTACTCCAAGCCACTCTACTAAATGCCCAATCCCCAGACTGAGGCAGGGAAATGACACGGTGCATCCGGAACATCTTACTGTGCTGGAAAATGCAAAGCACTCAAGAATTGATGGAAACGTCACAAAGGACAAAGAAACCATTGATAAAAGAAACCAGCTAAATCTGGAAACATCTAAGCAAAATAATGACAGTAATGAATAATAACTCACTGAACAAAGTAATCCAGGAGTTCATACTGACAAATGAACAGGAAAAGGGGAAGCTCTTGAGTACAGTATCCTCCCCATCAAAAAAAGGCTAGAAAATAGCCATTACAGTAACAACTCAGGCAAGATTCATAGATAAATGAATGCTAAAACTAGGGGTTCAAGTTTGATGAGAAATAGGTTATTTACATGGTTTTTAATATCCCCCCACTAATTACATATTACCAAAGGGAAAAAATAGTAACTAACACTGGAGAAACCTGGTGGACACCACCTTAACCAAGATCAAAGTTAGTATCGATAATGGGACAACACATCCAATGCCTCCTAATGTGAGGCTTTAGGGATGTAGCATCACTTTTGTATTTCTGCCAAAAATGCATAGTGTGAATCTAATCATGAGGGAACAGACAAACCCAAACTGAAAAGGGACAGTCACAAAATGATTGGCCTGTATTACTTTAAAAATGTCAATACCGGCTGGGCACAGTGGCTCACGCCTGTAATCCCAGCACTTTGGGAAGCTGAGGCAGGTGGATCACCTGAGGTCAGGAGCTCAAGACCAGCCTGGCCAACATGGCAAAGCCATATCTCTACTAAAAGTACAAAAATTAGCCAGGTGTGGTGGCGCATGCCTGTAATCCCAGTTACTCAAGAGGTTGAGGCACGAGAATTGCTTGAACTCAGGAGACAGAGGCTGCAGTGAGCCAAGATCGCACCACTGCATTCCAGCCTGGGCGACAGAGCAAGTCACATTTCCCCTCCACCGCCAAAAAAAAAAAAGTCAATACCGTGAAAGACAAAATCCAAGAAGTAGTCCAGATTAAAGGGGGCAAAAGACATAAAAGCTAAATGCAATGAACTGGCTTCTGAAAGGGAAGGAAAAGCTGCTATAAAGACATTACTGGACCCAGGAATATCTGAATAGTCTTTTGATTCAAAATCACTGTTTCTGTCCAGTTTGATAACTATGAGTGACTGTTCTTAAGAAATATACACGCAAAGTACTCAGGGAGTAAAGGGGAACAATGTCTGCAAATAGTATCTCAAATGGTTCAGAAAAAATATTTATGCTTCAGAAGAATGGCAAAGCCAATGTGGCAGGCAGTATGTTAATCCCCAGTGAGCCTGGATGAAGTCAAGTCCTAAATTCCTCATTCCATTCTTAACAACTTTCCTATAACTTGAAATTTCAAAATTGGAAGTGAAAAAATTAAGAATATTTTAATTTACTCTATGTTTTACATATAATCCTATTCTCAGTCAATACCTGTGAGTCAGTGTTTACAAAGATTAAAAATGACAAAAATTAGTAGGGGGAAATTCACTGGAAACCATTCATGGGCCAAGGGCAAAAGAAACTGAGGTACAAACTCTTCTTCAACTCTGAGATCCAGAACACTACATTGTGGCGGTGTTCATACTGAAAATACTTAGTCACAGAAATATAAATTTTTCATTTTATTCAAAGTTGGTACAGAATTGCTAACATTTCCATAAAATAATTACTATACTTCAGTTACAGGACAAAATACCACAGAAAGGAATGTACTTTGCAAGAAATGTAGTTCATCTTAAGTTTCCAAATACTTTTGAAGGCTAATGCAGCAGCTGGCAAAATAACACACAGTACACAAAGAACAGTGTATTTTACAGAGTCAGTAATGAAAACTGACAGCTCTTTAGCAGATATGCTTTTTTCATTTTTTAAACAATAACACTTTCAAAAACACATGAAACCAAGATCATACATGTTTACAATTTTAAAAAATCAGATTGTACACAGTAGGTTAGAATAGACAAGTTAGAATTGTCATGATTTTAACAATCTTAAATCTACAATTTCAACTGTACTCCTTTCAATATAGAAATAACCTTCTTTATACCAAATTCTACTTTCTGCTTGCAACTAAAACACTGTACAATGAGATGGATCCAATTAGTCAAACCTTAAAATTAAAAAAGCTGTAGACAACAGAAGGTAAACTGGAAATCCATTTACAATTCAAAAAACTCACTAATAACAAAATTAATGTTCATCAACTTCATTTATAATCACATTTGGTCTACAATGCCTAACTAAAATGACACATGTACACAATACACACCCCCAGTGTACTAACTGGTCTCTTACAAAAAATCTGAACAAAGCATCATAAGCAGGACACTGGGAAGAACATTTTTCAATGTAGACATTTTTTAAAAATGCATTAATACTTACATATCAAAATTACTAGATAAAAGCAGCAGCACTCTGCTGACATTTGGCTTAAAAATAAATGAATGAATGAAGCAATTTCACAGGATATTATTAGAAAAAGAATTGGTTTTCTTCTTGAAGAAGACTACTAACTTTTGCACAGCAACTATTTTTGATATCCATCTTATCAAAAAGAAAAAAGAAAGCACTGAGAAGTGTAACACAGTTCATACATGATTGCCAACATGGGTCTGGACAAAAGAAAATGGGATGTCCAAGCAAAGAACGGGTAAATCCCTGCTCTATTTCTGAACTCTGCTGGCAATCTATAAACTGAAGCAGTAACAGTGGGGGAAAGCAAGGGAACAAATTCCATACCATCATCTGACACTAATGGAGTATGGCATTATTAAAAAAAATAAAGCTTTTGCATTTTAATAACCCCACAGAAAAGTCTGTGAGCAAAAGACTTGATCTGTTTGCCACTCAAAAGTTAGAGATCTCACAGTGAAATCAGAAAACTCTAATTATACATATTTACACTGCTAGGACTACTTTTCACCTAGGCTAATTAAAGCAGTTCTCCATGAAATTATAGATGAAAGGCATTTCTGCCAAAGAAATCTCCAGAAGCATTTTTTTGTACAGTTCTTACAAACTATCTTAAATTTAAAAACATGTAAAGGTACAGAACACATAGTACGTAGGATTAACAGGTTATAACAGCTTTGCATGATCACATGTTGCTAAGCCAAGGATGTTCCTCAAACTTCTCTTTCCTGCACTTCTGGTAATCTTCTTCCCCTCATCCCCCCATGCCTGAGGTTTGATATTCTCAAATAATGTGGTAGGCTCATTCCTGGCTAGCTTTTTGCTGGCAAGAATAATCTCTCCCTCAAAGTGTTCAGGTTAACTCTTCTAAAACATCTCATATTAGTCTACACCAGATATAGTCTTCCTTCTAGATATATTAGAGTTGACCAAGTCTTTCCCTAAAAGGGTAATTATATAAAAGAGTAGGAACAAAGGTAGTCATTTCTCTCTCATTCTGAGAATTACATCTTTTAACACATGGGCAAAATTTAAGACAAAGACATTCATTCATTCTTGATAAACAAGCTACTCGGAGGTGAAGTGAGGAGGTGGAAAAGGGCAATGCTGAGTAGAAGAACATACGTTTTCTTCTGCACACACATTAACAGATTTCATCTCATCTAGACTAGAAGAGGGTTAATGGGACAAGTGAAAGAATCCTCTCCACCCCATTGTGAAAAGCAAAGTAGCTCCTCTAGCAAATATGCTTCAGAATTAGTCTGATGCTCAGAACACTCAGATCAAATTATCCTTTATTAAAATGAAGCACAGTCAAGTATAGGAAAAAAATAAAGGTAACTTCATCTCTCACATACAAACGTACACAAAAAAAATCAAAGACAAGTAGTATTTGCCCTGTTAAAGTATGACTTTCTGCATGTTTGGGGGGCGCACTGTTAAGAGGTAATATTTCCTAAAAGATTTAAGATTTTTTACAAAAAACCCCACTCACACTACAGCTTAAAACAGAAATATGTCACCTGTTCCACCCACCAAAAACCTAGACATCTGTCCCTATTTCTCTAGTTTCAAGTTGCAGTAAAAAGCCCTCAAACCCCATTTTAGCTAGTAACCCCCAAATATAATTTTGGCATTCTTGACATTTATATTCTCTCCCTCCATCAATGTGGTACAAACTTATTGAGATTATTCCTTTGGATCCCTTACCATTAGGACCAGTTTAGATACCGCATTGTCTTGGGCTTATCAATACTGTAGTCCTCATAGCAACTCTCAGACAAATACCTGGTGGCCTTTATGACTGGCACTTGTGGGATACAGAGAATACTATTAGTCTTGTGCTTTCTATGTGTGGGTACACTAATGTGTGAACACGATTTTGTGCTTTCTATGGACTTTAGCTTTCTATCATGGAATATAAACTGTTGTCACGTACCTGTTCTCGATATACCTATCAACCTACAATGGAAACACAACAAAATTAAGATCACAGAACATAAGTAACTTTAAGTTTTTAATGGATATAAAAGAAACAACATTTAGGCTACAACACAAATACAGAACTACCTGGTTTCACTGAACCTAAATAAAGGCTGCACATAAAGTATGTCAATGTAATGCATGTTTTTTTTTTTTTTTTTACTTCCTTCACTAGTTACGACAAAATTTAAGAGGAATAACAAATACAAATTTTCTGTTAAGAACGGAAAGGTGCAAACTAGCAGAGTCAATACTGGTAACCAGAAGGCACTAATCCAAACACATAAATTTCAAAAGCTGGTTATATTATGGAATACCATATATACTGGCCTTTGCCAGTTTGGGATTTCTGCAATAGCAATAAGCCTCGTTTCTGTTTCCAATTATAACAACAAAAAGATGAGTTACTAATGAACATTCCACTTACAGAAGTCTAGGCTATGTTGATAAATTGAAAACTTATCTAGACTACTCTGTCCAAGAGCAATAAAAAGTAAACACTCTTTTATCCAGCAGCACTAGGAAACAGGGTGAATTTACCAAGATAAATTAGGTTGGGGATACCTACTGCCAACTTGTGCGGTTGTCGAATTCACTGTAATATGTATTCCTCTTATTGATAGAGCTCTGAATGTAAACAACCTAGAAGTGAGGGGGAAAGCTTCAGTATCATGGACAACAATTATGTTATAATTGTGGTATAGTGGTATAGAGCAAAACCACTGTTCCTACACTACGAAAAATCTGAGACCACTGTGTTTTGTCTTGATTTGCTCGCTCTTCAGCTGCTTACTTTATTCTAGCATCCTTTCTCTTCAAGCAAGCTGTGAACCCAGGTAACCAAATTTAAGAGTCATTACATAAAGTACAGTTATTGGTTTAAGTCAATAGCCTCAGACTATGTATGGTACTGCCCAAAAAGTAAAGTGCACAAGATTAGCAATGATACAGATATACCAAACAGTTTTTGTTTATTTCTGAGTGAAAGACTATATGCCAATGGTTAGGGTTGTTGGTTACCGGATAAATTAGGTGCTTACCCCAAAACAAAAAAACTAATCCCTCTTTTTATAAAGAAGTTTAGATGGAAACAGAAACAGAAATTACATCAATTCTCACAACATTCCTTTAAAGGTGAATCAGTAATTTAAAGCCTTATTCTCAGCATTGGAGAGAGAGAAGTTTAAATAAAAACATTTATATGACTACTAAGTGAATAATGGTGTGGGACTCACCACTGGCAAAGCTAGTTAATTACTTTGAACCTTAACTAAATTCTCTCCTAGGAGTCAAAGTAGCTGAACAGCTGAAGTATTCCAACAGAGGACAGTCTGACAAAAACATTCCATATTAAGTGACCTTGATAGAAGAAAAAGATTTGCAGCCCTAAGTTAACCAAGTCTAGCAATCGAAAGATTACTTTTTCACAATCCAGCCTCATACCTTCCAGTACAAAAGGGTTCCTCTATATGCCAACTAATTCCAAATTTTTACTTTTACTGCAAAAAAACCTTTTTGGCATCAAAACTCCATTGTTTCTCTGCACTCTGACACCATCATTTCAAAGGGGCTCACATAAATGATCACTACTGCTCTCTCCCTAATTTTTGAAAAAGGAGTTTTGAGAATAAAACAGTGCTTTTATTATTAGCCAACACAAAGTGTGAGAAAATCATTCCTGAGAATTAACATTTTAAGCTAACAGAAATTCAGTATACTTAAAACATAATTATATTTAATGAGTCATTATTTGGATCTAAAAGTCCTCAATACTGGGGCAAAACATCACTTTCACACACCATGCCTATATGCCTTAAAGTGAACTAAGCTGACAAAAAAATCAAAATTTGAATTTGCTAAGTGCTGAAAAGACTAGGTGTAGAACTGACACAGCAATGTGAAGGAAGACAAAGAGAAAGACCAGTCTCTCTGAATGGTAAGTGGGCATATACACATATAGAAACAGATCCCATTTGTAAAGAAGTCTGCTCAGGCTATTATCAACACTGAAATGCCTTCAACAACCTAGCATCTGGCTAATGCAAAATCTCACAAATACTGAAGCCTCAAAGCATTTTTCTACTAAATTATCTCTACTGTGGTAACAAACTTCGTACTTTATAATGCTTAACATCAAACCAGGGTTTAAAAAGCTGAAATTTATTTATTGGTGCCCTAATTTATATGGGGAGGAGTTTAAAGTAGCTGAGAGCCAAGGTGCTTCAAGCTCTAAATCTAATGAAAATGATTCTACATATGCAGATTTTAAGCTAATATTTGTTGTCTTTTACCAACGGGCTAATATCTGTGTCACCCAGGTACTTATCTCACTTAATCATTTTTCTGATTTCTTAGGAAAATTTTGTCCTGGCAAGTCTCTGTAGTCACGTAATTTAACAGGAAAGGTCTTGTATACATCTCTCTATCCAAACCTAGGAAATAGTGAGGTGTCACCACCAACGACCCATGTGATCCCTTTCCAGTCATCATGCCTCTGATGAAAATGAGCCAGGAGAATCAACATAAGTTAACCCTGTAAGCTTTAACACTGCCAAGCAGGAACAGGGAAGACCTAACCTTTGAGTAGCAAGTAACTGAGTAGCTAATAAGCCGCTTTATTTGGTGGTAAAGAATGAAAATAACCCACAGGCCACACCAAATGATATTCAAAGTCAGAGGGGAAGATCCATATGCCTACTATAAAGAAAATAAGCCATGGACTGCGAATACAGACACACTCGATTGGCTCTCACAAGACTTAACCCCTTGCTTAGCCTCAAGTTACAGAAGTGCATAACAACCCCCTCAACTCAGTTCTTAAAATGTGAAGTTTCACAGAGTGATGGGTCCCAGCTAATTTCTTTTGGTATCATCCCTAAGAGCTATGGCTACACAACCCTGGCCAGCCTCTTTGTGCCAAAATACAATGGATCCTTTGAGCCAAGTGAAAAGGAAGCCCTAGGAGATGGGATCTATTGAATTTAGGCCGAAGGACACAGCACCATTGCTATTGCTTGATGCTTCTCTAATCTAAAGACAAAGCATAATTACCCCCAGGAAAGAATAGCTGGGGAAGAAGAAATCGGCTCAAGTGTTTACTCTCTGGGGGTGGCAGAACAGAATATTCTGAAAGATGACCAGGGAAATTAGAGGTCCCACAAAATACGCAATAATCATCCTGCATACCAATGTAATACGCCCTTCTCATCAGATCTTGAGATGAAAATTGCCTGAGAAGACAAAAGTCTAAGAACTGGGGATACCATTAACACCTGGTAAGACATTTATTTTTCTCTACCTTCCAAGACCAGTGTCCTCACCTCATTTTGACTTTTAGCTATTCTAGTCAATATCAATCTTCAATTCTGAACCTTAGCTTGAGCTAATATAAAAATATACACATGTTAATGTCTAAAGACCAATGTCATCATTTAGGACCCATTTAGTCAGTGTAAAGTATGAACATTTTGCTAGCTTAAGACAGTCCATGTATCATTCCAGGAACATCATTCTAATGAAATATAGATTGAAGACTGGTCCCTGAATTAAGTTGCAATCAGCAATTCACAAACTTACTCGAGCACATTATCTATTACTGGGAAGCAATAAGAAAGACAAGCTTCAGGGACTTTAGTCTAAATAAAATGATGTTTATACTGGCAAGAATAAACAATTCTAATGAATATGCTAATAGTCATTCCTTATTTACAGACTTTAGTACTCTAAACTTGACCTACTGCTATATACACACAGACACAAGATGATGTACCTTATGTATCTAAGACAAGAGCAGAAAGAAGGTAGAGGGACCCTAATTCTCCAAACTACTAGGACGCAATGTTAAATAAAGGGAGAAAAAAAAAAATCACAAACACCTCCTATTCATTTACGCTGGATATGGAAGAGATAGGCTGCCCAGCCAATATGTCAATTATCACTGAATTACACAGTAGTGTGGTTCAAAGAAAATTTTAGTTCTTACAACTTAACGTTAATTTGAAAAATCCAAGATCTTATTATTTTCCCAAACACCAAAAGGTTGTCCCAAAGGAAGAACAGTTCCTTTGAAAAAACAGGACAAAACATTGACAACCATTTGTCCAGACACATCTGAACAAACCATGAGTCCAGATTTGGAGACCTGGTTTCTGTTCTTCCCAAAAAAGACTTCATAACCTTGGACATGTCGCAGCCTCAACTTCCAAACAAGAAAATGATGAGCTCTATCTATTTGGCCCCCAAATTATAAACCTCAAGAATAAAATTGAGAAAAAAATTCTACAAGGCACTCTAAGCTCTTCAGAAATACATGCTATTCATACATAAATTATTTTTTCATTTACAGACTCAGTCCTTCAGAAAGCCTCCTGATCATGGGAAGACACTATGCTACCTGACAATTTCTAAAATTAACTTTGGACTAATCAAGTCCATCATAATGAAACTAGTTTATAGACTACAAAAAAATTAAAAAGACTGAGTTTTGATTCAAAATCTACAAAAGTATTTATGAAAGTAATTTCCCTAAATACAAGCCTAGTAAAATCATGCAATCTAAAAAGTATCAGAGATTAAAGAAGGTCAAAGAAAGTACATAATTTGCTTCCTTCATCTTTCATGGAGGACAAAGGACAGTGTTGAGCATACGAAGACACAGAAGTACGTAATCTGTAGAGCTTTTCTCTAACATCTTTTGTACCCTGTACCCACTAGCTGCAAGTGGGTGCCAAGCCATGTCAAGTTAGAGTCCTATAATTACACAGTCCTGTAATACCCTCCACAAGACACACTACTAATCCCAAAAGTTCTTGTTTGGCACCTCTCAAACATGCTATCCATCCTACAGAAAGACTATATTGACAACCTAACAACAGCAAAGTATGCACTGAGTTTTCTGTTACCGATGGCCAGTTTGCACTGAAACATCCTTATGCTCTAAGTCACTACAACAAAAATGTAGAGGCTGTGTACAGATGGAAAGTCTTTTGAGGAAAAAAAAAATCAGGGAAAAACTTATCAAGGATGCAATAAGATATCAGAATTAAATTTTCCCTCTAAAAATTCAACCTTGATATATCATGATCTAATCAAGTAGAGCAATCCAGCACACAAAGGCAGCGTCAATTTTTCTTCAGGTTTCTGGACATATCTTCCAACTGGATCCACTTAGGAAGGCATTTGGCTAATAATTTTTCCAAATAACAAGAATAAAGCTAGAAAATTAGCAGAATATATGAGTAATCATCTGATTAGCATAAGTTAATCAAACACTGCTTAGGGGGCTGGTCATTTCCAAACTATATAAACAACCTTAATATGATCAATAAATATGGGGATCATCAGCAACATTTACTTCATTTTCTCCCCCATAATCATTTAACAACACAATCATGACATGTAACTTTACAGGCAGACTTGTTGGTCATTTCAGTATGGTTCACTTAAACTTGAAAGTAGAAAGAAAAAAAAAAGGAACTGAAACAAAGTTTTTCCCTAACATTCCATATACTGGTGGTACAAAAATACCTACAGGAAAACATTCTTTCTTTTGGCAATCAGAATCCGTAGGCCCATGCTAACAAAATGAACCTGGCAAATGAACTTGTCCTGAAACAAGTATCACACAAGCACATTCGATTTTCAGTACATAACTGATTGTACAATGTCTAAGAAATAAGTTTTTCTTAATGGTAGGAGGGATTACAGAGACAGAAAAAAAAATTTAGAAATGAGCAAATCTTCTACTTCAGGGTAAGGTCTGCCAAGACTTGGCAGTGCAGACAGTATACCTTAATTCATGGTAACTTAACATATATTCTGCTCTAAGTGCTCTGTGAGAATAATTGGTCTCTCCTTACTTTGGTATGCAAAATTTAAAACCACATTTGCACAATTCAGTCTGTTAAGTTTTGCTTCACTTAAGTTGAAGATTTACTTTAATCCATCTCTGGGAAAATAAAGTCTTGTAATTAGATGATTTTCTGCTAAGTAAAATTTGGCTAAAACCTACGGCGTAAACAATGCCTGAGAGATGCAACAGTTACATAACTTTTTTTCCCCAAAGACCAGTCAGTATTGTCTTAAGTTAGTGTCTCACCATATCCTTAAGTTCATAAGGAGAAATAAACAAACATGAAAATTCCAAGTGAACACACAGCAAAAAGTCCAATATTTAGTATTACTTTAACTTGCCGAGTCTCTTCTAGCATCTGTAAACAAACAGCCTCCTCCTCCATCAGGTCTCTGAGACTCCTCTTGCTGAGGCTCTTACTCTTAAAGCCACAAAACCAGTCTATGAACTTCCAGTACCGACCTCCATCATCCGTTTCTTTCTTTCTCTCTTTCTCACCCATGAGAGCTGCTTGCCCATTAGAGTAAGCGTCAACTGGTGTTTCTGCCTCTGAATGACCTAAGGATGCCACTGGGTTGCCCTCCTCTCTGCAGGTTACCAACAGATTAACATCTTCAGGCTGAAGGCCCTTAATGCTGTCTTCAGATTTCCCGTTGGGAATGATGTGGTTGATGGTCTCATTATTCTCACTGCATCTCAGAATGCTCTTTTCTTGCATTTTGTATGGTTCCTCTTTTGGGGAGCAGTTCTCCTTCACCACCAGGTTCTTCTTAGACCAAAAGGTGGTGGTTCGAATCTGTTCCTTTGTGGGAGGTGGCGTGAGAAGGCTCACAATTACAGTAATGAGTCCCGTGACCCAAAACAATCCTGTGGCCACATACATATAATGGATGTCTTTGATGAAGCCCGGCCTATTATCAGGTTGGTCACATTCTGGGGCACGGTAGGCAAAGGCCAGTATCAAACGGACTGCTCCAAGAACAAAGCCAGCCATTCCACCATAGAAAGCCCCTTGTTCATTGCAGCGCTTCCAGAAAATTGCCAGCAGGAACAAGGCTGCCACTGGGGGTGTCAGGTAATCTGCTACCTCCTGAATGTAAAGGTACATCTGGCCTCCTTGCATCTCCACGATGATTGGCACCCATGCTATGCTGATCACCACCATAAATGCCACAAATATCCTCCCCACAATCATTAACTCCCGGGAGCTTGCGCTCTTGCGGATAAGTTTGTACACATCGAGGGTGAATATGGTACTGGCACTGTTAAAGATAGAGTCTAAGTCACTCATCAGAGCTGCAATCATCACTGCCATCATTAAGCCCCGAAGGCCCACAGGAACCAGCTTCATCACCAGGCGTGGGTAAGCAATATTGGAGCAACCAGCTCTGCTTCCACACACCAGCATGCAGTGCTCTGGGTTGATGCAAGCTATATCATCAGTAAACAGTATCCTGGAAATCATTCCTGGGACAACTATGATAAACATTGGCAGGAGCTTTAAGAAGCCAGCCATAAGAGTAGAGCCTTTGGCATGAGCAATGTTTTTGGCTGCAAGGACCCTCTGCACGATGACTTGGTCAGCACACCAGTACCATACTGAAGCTGGGGTCTGCCCAAGAATGAATCCAGGCCAAGGAACATCTTCATCTGTTGGATTCCGCAGCATTTTCAGGGCTTCTTTCTTAGGGGAGACATTACAAGAATTTGTGTTGGAAAGGTTGTATGTCAATAAGATGGAAGTGACATCGGGTGAGGCCAACATGTACCTTCTCTTAACTTCCTCAAACCCGCCAATCTCCATTATGCTAATAATCATAAGTGTAAGTGCCCCAATGATCATGAGCAGAGCCTGCAGAGTGTCTGTGTAGATCACTGCAACAAGGCCTCCGGTGACAGTCAGCAAAGCAGTCATGCCAATGAGCAGGATGACAGACACATAAAGATTCCAACCCAAAGACTCCTGGATAAAAAGGGCACCCGAATACAGATCCACCGAGAGCTTGGTGAAAATATAGAGAATCAGAGACAAGGCTGCAAAATAGACCTGAATCCTATGGCCACCAAATCGCTTGGACAAGTATTCAGGCATGGTATATACCCCTGACCGGATGTAAATTGGGATGAAAACCCATCCCAGAAGTTGTAAAAGCAGTAAGGCATTGAATTCCCATGCGCCCACTGCAAATCCACTTGCAGCTCCAGATCCTGCCAGCCCAATGAAGTGCTCACTCCCAATATTGCTCACAAACAGAGAGGCACCAATTGCTACCCAGGTCATAGAGCGCCCCGCCAGGAAGTATCCACTCACGGTGCTTCTATTAGATTTCCACATGGCAAAAAAACCAATGCACATGACCAGGATAAAATACAGGGCCACTATGGCAATGTCTGCTGTGTCCAGTACAGCTCTCATTCTGGTAACTTGTGAATAATAGCGTCCAATGACAGAAGTGTCCAACTTTTTATTTATTTTTAGTAACCCCAGCCAAGTCTGTAAACCATACGTGAACTGGACTACACAGAGCAACACAGCAGGTCAAAGTCTTTGTCCTTTGGTTTGCTGTCTTGATGGTGGTGGTTGTGATAAACTTTGAAGAAGACAGTTTAAATTTTCCGCTTCTTAATTGGGATTGAGAACTTAGCTCGTACTCTTAATCCACTCTCCACAAGACCATCAGCATTTACTCAGGTGCTGGAGGAGAAATTCTGAGTTGCAGCTAAGTCTAGTGAAGCCTACTGTACCAACCCTGCAAGGCAGCAAAGACAAAAGACAAAGATTGAATTAGAGGAGGGTCTCACCACGTGATGAGGAAACTTTCAGTCTAGCAAACACGGCGCAACAAGACATTCTTTATAAAAAGAAAAAAAAATTTTTAATACACTTCAGTTCCACAGAAAAGAGCAATCTATATGATCACAGCTGATACTTTTGTCAGTGAGAATATTATCATTTTGAACTAAGGACAAAAATTCATCAAACCTCATAACTAAGTGGCCTAACTTCAGCAGCTAACTGCCTACCACAGCATTGTCCTTTCTTGTCTTACTGTGGTAGTCTCAGATTAGAACAGGCACTAAGATCTTAAAGCACCCTAAAGGGGAGAAAACACTAATTATATTCGTAATAAGGGCACAAAAATGAAATCTTAAAATACTATGAATCCTAAGAGAGTTTGGGGGTAACTTTATGGCCAGTTAGGGTCCTGGATGGAACAGGCAGGTGGTATTTACTAGATGTTATCATCTACCCTCAGAAAATTTAAATACAGAAAACCAAGTACTGCCTAGTCTCTGGAAATGTATTGTTATAAAGCTTCTTAAACTCCAGTAAATGGATATAGTTGTCATACAGTAACCTAGATCTTGTGAGACGCCCCCTGCCCTAATGGGAAACAAGACATTCCACACAAAACTAAAAATATCCAACTTACAAAACAACTCAAAAATTGTAGTATTTCTGCTAGTTAGAAGATGCTGCAAGAAGATAAAAAGCAAACTTTAAAAGAAGCAATTTCCTTCTCTTCCTTTTCATCAGGCAGTATTTCCAAAAGAACCTCTGAGAGAATAACGGCACTGACTAAAGGTGTGATTTTATGTTTTCCTTTTAATGCTTTTTGTTGAAGGGTATAAGAAGCAGAGAAAAGAGGGAGGAGGAGAAAAGTTTTCAGAAGACTAAAAAATGATTTATTATTATGTCCGCCAAACCTCAACAAAACAGACATTTGTGGACCATTAGATAAATCTTCAGTAGGACCATCAGGAATTTTTCAGTTCTGGATTAAGATAATCACTCTGCAAAACAGACATTTAAATATACCTAAAATTAAATGTATTAAAATTTGATGGCTTCTCTCCTGAAAAAGAGACAAATACTAAATTTTCAGTTAATTGTAATTGCAGCTGACAGATCAATACGAAAAACATTTTTATTCAACCTAATGCCTTCCACACATTAACTTCTAAATGATTTCTCCTTTTCCAATAAGGAAACCTCAGAGTAGAATGTTTTTCCATGCTTTTTCTGATGATTCTAGGCATTTTCCTTTTAAGTCCTATAAATTATACTAAAGCTACCTCTTCTCAAAACCGTTCAAAACAGACCACAGTATTAGAAACTTTACAACACACTTCTCACTGACAAAAGGAGCTAAACATAATGCCTAGAGACTACTGCCCTACAAAATTAGGTTCTTAGGTCTAATGCAGAAAAAACTGCCTGGATAGAAATGTCTCAATCCCATCTGCGTGCCTTTTTAAAGCATTAAGCAATACAATAATTATGCTATGAAAAGTGATTTAAATCCTTTCTAAGTGTCAACGGCTGGCATAAATAAGATTGATTGCCAGAGAAAAGCAAAAAAAAAAAAAATCTTAAAAGTTGAGGTTTGTATCACTTCATACCTGCCAAATCCTGAAGATGATCATATTTCTATGACCACCTTCCCCACCCCCAAAAGCTTCCAAGTTTTTAAACAAATGCTTTGACATTATGTAGGAAGAATCATCTAAATTTTTAATAAAATCTAATCAGATGACTAGTAAACATTATTTAAAAAGGTATCGTTAAATGTTTCTGCATAAGGGAAGCTTGTCAATTACAATGAAAACTGCTGTGTCAATTACAATGAAAACTGCTGTTCGCAGTTATGAAACCCTGCCTCCAGGGCTCTCTGCTACCCAACAGCCATCCAAGTCATCCTCAGGCCACTTGTTTCAATTTTCAGAAGGCTACCTGGCTAATCAGGTATCACTCTTCCCAATGGCAGTAGCAACCACGTGCTTTCCAAAGAAGGGAGAGAAAAACACAGTGGGTATTTCTGGTTTCATCTGGCCGTTGGGGGGGAAATAGGGTGGGTTATGTGTCATAGTAGCTGCTGCAGCTTATTTGTTCAGAGAACAAAGTGCTGAAAAAGAAAACAAGCACTTCCTCAATCACTGGGAAGCACTGTTACTATCAGTAACATTGTTCTTCATTGTCAAATCTGATTTATGCAAGGTAAATATAGAAGCTATATTCTGCTGCCTGATGAATGCTCAAACTGCATGAAGTTCTCATGCTAGCCCTAACTCCTAACTTCTCTAGTAAAGTCGCTCTGCCCACAGGAGAGGTAGCAGAGAGTAGCCTAACACTAGCTCAAGGCTGAATTCTCAACTCTCCGCCTAGGCTTCCTCAGATCCTTCAAAGCCACTGCGGACAGTTCCCTTCTCACTGGATACCATACCAGTCTGTGGGTAGGTTTCTAGATTTTTCCAACTTAAACAAAATACATGCAGAGACCAGCACCTAGTAAAGACTGGAAAAGGAAAAACAAAACCAAAAACAGGTCAATTTGGTTTGTAGAAATATATAAAATACTATAATGCAATACAGCTATATTTTACACTCTAGTCATAGTCACAGCCTTGAATTTCAGTCTTTCAAGAGATAAACTACATTCCTTAAAAATGGTTCTGAATATACAGTATGTTATATATATATGTTTTTCTTCCTTTTAAAGAAGTAAACATTTCTTCAACAAAATACAATGAGCACTGTCCAGGGTTCCCTTATTTTTATAAGAATACACATGGAAGAATCTTCAGGTAACATGAGGCTTTTTAACTTGTATTTTTATATTTATATATGCTTTTTGTCACAGTTCACCATTCACGCAAACCTCTCAAGTAAAAATTATAAGACAATAAAATAGGTATAGTTATGAAAAGCATGTAGGTGGGTTCCTTGGTAGTCCATTTTTTTCTTAAAAAGCTTCTGTAATGGGAGTAATACTTGTAGAATGCAAAAAGAAACAGTCCCCTAGTGGTGATGAGCAGATTTAGCCAAACCTTGAACACAAAGGTGCTTTGAAACAGAGCAGATTCCCCTTCTTCCCAAAAGAGAAGGCATCCTTCTCAGAAAGTAGTATTTTATTGTTTTGCACAGAATTAGAATGCAGTTTTGGTTCTATTCCACGCATCTGGATAAATTAAATTGCAACTGAAGAATTAATCCAAATAGAGAAGTGTAAATATAAATATTTGCTGCATTTGACCAAATAGAAAGAGAAAAAAAGGTAAGACCAAATTTAAATAAGCACTCCTTCAGGTGATATAACCATGTTAACCAAAATGTAATTAGTTATCATGACCAGATCTCTCTAGTACTGTCTGGGTGACCATATAATTTATCTTCCAAACCAGAAACTTATTCTGGAACTATATGTAAACTGCAGGATATATGGGCACTCTATCAAAAAAATAATAAAATAAAAAACCACCTGCCACAAAAACCAAACAAGGAACAAGAAAAATTATCTCCTATACTCAGGGCTTCAAGTCATAATAAGTTCAATGACACAGGCGGGCCTGCAAAGAGTAGTACGCAATAATCTTAAACGTGACCAAACAACCACCTCTTTAGCTTTGGAGTCAATTTACAAACCACACACTGAAGGTACAATCTGAGACGCCTAGTCCAGCACTCTGTCAATGGTAAGCCTGATAAGCCCTGCTCATCCTCTGATCCAAATGAAAAATATTCACTTAGCCAGCTAATAATTTAAGGGTTATAGAACACACAGACACCTCTGAAAACCTAATTACCTGAATTACAATCACTTTTGTGTAACCTACCAAAAACAAAAAACATGGGCATACCCAAGCTTGTTTTCTCCCCACCCCAACAGGCAGATTTCATGATTCTGTAAGAAGGGAGGTGGGTGTAGGTACCACATCTATGTAGGTGGCACGGTACAGAAGAAAACAGCACAGTTTTTAAGGGCTGGGTTCCATGCTCCGTCACTTCCTAACTGTAGGATCTCAGGCAACAACTTCATCTCTATGAGCCTCAACAAGTCTCAACTGTCTGGCTTTTAAAATGAAACCAACTTGCTCCTTATGATTTATAAGGAATAAGTAACAGAGAAAGCTAGTATTGCCCAGTGCAATGGGGAGGTGGCTCAGTAAATGTCAGTTTACTCCCTACAACCTGAATATACTAGAAGTGATATTAGTTCCTTTCAAATTAAACTGTCAACTATGTGCAAGGCATATTAGGATTTTCCCAAGTTATTTATATATAGAAGAATTAGATAAAATAATGCATTAAAGATGCAGCTCTCTCAAACATTTTAGACTCCCAACTGTCTCATCAACTATTAGCTCCTACTTAAATCACTTCAAGTAAAATACAAAAAGAAAAAATGTATATAAAATTCTTAAGACTTTTCATACATGCTTTCACTTTTGTCACCTTGACTCAAGGTCTAGGAAAGCAAATTCCTGTGGTGGAATAGACTACTAACGCTTGATGCAGAGTGTATGTGTACTCACATAGGACTGTCCTCAACCCCTGCTTACTTTAAAAATGTGGAGCAAGGATACTGTAGCGGTTCATCAGTAACACAAAGAGCAAAACAGGTTTTCCTAATATAACTGGCCTGAACTCCAGCCAGTTTTAAATTGTAAGTGGAGCTAAAGACAACACTACAGATTAAGTATCCCTAATGCAAAAATACAAAATCTGAAATGCTCCTCCCAAATCCAAAACTTTTTGAGAACTGACATGATGCTCAAAGGAAATGCTCACTGGAGCATTTTGGGTTTGAGATGTTCAGATTTGGGATGCTCAGCCACCAAATAATATGCAATATCCCACAATCCAAAACACTTCTGGTCCCAAGCATTTAAGATACGGGATATTCAACCTGTACCGTAATGTTTTAACCATCCCTAAAATATAAAGAATTTGCCCTTAAATCTTTTTGACAAAACATTTCTATTAAACTTGCACCCTCAAGTTTTTAAAAGTTATTAATTATACAAAACCCCGATTGGACTCAAATGGTGCTGAAGCTGTATTCTGATGGGTGAAGTTGAGGCAGAGTAGGGAGGGACTGCGGCCCTCCTCCCAACCCTCTACCACCAGAACAGCTCTACTTTTATCAGTTTCTCCCGGGACAGGAGTGGGGAGGGGTTAAGAATGGATAATTTCCGAAGTAAACCATTTCCTCAAAATCTTATTTACCTAGAAAAGTTCATAAACCACCAGATTTACTTCATCCATATACACTCCGCCCAAGATATATTCATTTTAACCTGATTCTACCAATAAGTTTGGCTCATCATGAATTTTTTTATAGAAATCTCAGAGAAATAAGACCTTGTAGATATGGCAGTCAGGGAGGGAAGAACAACTATGAAACTACTACTGGTTTTAACTTTTATGTGAATGATACTAGATCACATATAGGAGCAAACTCCCAACAACCCATTTTGTTAAAGATAAATGAAAACACGAAATAACAGGCTGGGCGTGGTGACTCACACCTGTAATCCCAGCACTTTGGGAGGCCAAGGCGGGTGGATCACTTGAGGCCAGGAGTTCGAGACCTGCCTGGCCAAACCTCATCTCTAAAAAAACACAAAAATCAGCCAGGTGTGGTAGCACACGCCTGTAATCCCAGCTACTCAGGAGGCTGTGGCAAGAGGATCACTTGAACCCAGAGAGGTGGAGGTTGCAGTGAGCCGAGATCACACCTCTGCACTCCAGCCTGGGCAACAGAGCGAGACTGTCTCAAAAAGAAAAGGAAATATGAAATAACAGAGCAGCAATGCCTATTACTATGTAATCTTAACCAAACATTTGTGTAACTCAATAAGAAGAATTCAAGAGGCTCAACACTATCTGCTTGTAAAAGACTGTTTATCAAAGATGAGTTATAAATAATGGAAATTTAAAAAAAAAAAACCTTACACTAACCTAAGTCCTAACACCATCTAGGTACTGTGTCTAGTTTTATGTGCATTACTTTAATCCTTATAACAATCATGAGATAAGTACAATTATTATGACCATTTTACAGATGAGAAAACTGAAGCCATGAGGTAGTATAACTCACCCCAGGCCACAGCTGTCTGTGTTAAAGCCAGGATGTGCACTCACATCTATATGTCTAAATAGCTTTTGCCCTTAATCACTATGCAATACTACCTTCAGTGAAAAGGACATTACTGACAGGAAGAAACATTAACGATATTGATAAAAGATCATGCATGTTTAAAAAGTTGTGCTTGAAAATACACAAGATGGATATGTAACAACTGTTAACAAAGTAAGACTGCAAACAGCACGTAAGATAAAAACCAGTTGAAATCTTTGTGTGATCATGTGAATGGATGTGTATGGATAAAATGAAGAGATTAAAAGTAAAAAGAAGTCCCAGGCATAGGCTTCCCATACAGCAAAGCCCTGATGGGTCAGCTGTAAGACCAGACGTATCTATGTTCTCACCATCCAAGTTCAAGGCTTTCTGCCTTCATTCTTTTTATCAGTGTTAATTAGTCATTCCACCAGAGGGGGAAAAATAGTAAGTCTTAAGGTGTATTCTATACTTGACCCAGTCATCACAGGCTATAGGATTCTATCTAAGCCAATCTTTATCAACTCCCACAACTTTCAAACATTAAGTTAAAAGAATTAGCTGTACAATCTACAAATGCAAGGGTTCTCACAGTAAAATTTATGGACAACTGCTCTTAATGGATGAAGTGTTGTAGTTGCCTGTTGTTCCGGGGTATGAATAATTTGCTCTTGCCCAAAAAATGTGTTCTACTCTCAATCCTCCCCATCTCAGAACAGCAACTTCATCCTCACTATTGCTCAGTCCAAAAATTTTAGTCATCCTTGACTGCTCACTTTCTCCCTCAACCCACATGCAATCAATCCATCAGCAAAGCCTGTTGGCGATACTTAAAATACATCCAGAATCAAAGACAACTACTAGCACCTTAGTTGAAATCACCATTCCATCTCATCCAGATCACTGTCCCAGCCTCTTGTCTCCATGCTTCTGCCCTTGGCCCACTACAGGGCACTAGCACAGCAAGCAGTCAACCCTTTCATCACAATGGACCAAACTAGCCTCTGGGACTGGCTATTTCCTATGCAGGCAACACTTTGTAACCCCAGGTTTCCACAAGACCTGTCTCCTCTCCTTTTACGTCTTTGCACAAAAGTAACTTCCCTGACCATCTCAATGCCTCCCTTCCAACTTTGTATTTATCCATAGTACTCAACACCTAACACGCTATAAAACTTAAACGTTTCTTCTGTCTCCTCACTACCATGTATGTAAACTCCATGAGGGTAGAATTTTCTGTGTTGTTCCCTGATGTGTCCTAGTGTCCAGAACACCATCTTACATATTACAGGTGCTCAAATGTTTGTTAAATAAAAAAATCAAATATTAACAACTAAGTTCTTCGCCATCAAGACTGCTAAACTTCCAATATCCTATATTACCATCAACAGTGGGTTTTTTAAGCAACAAGAGATGCAGATTAAAGAGGCCTAAAGGGAAAAAGAGCCTCCTCCCTCCTCCACCAGTGATCTGCAATCTCAAATAGCTCCAGTTGAGGGTATGTGTAATGACAAGGCAAACTGGACTAGACAAATATGTTCATTCAGATAAAAATCTCAGTGGCCCATGACATAGTAAAAACCTGTATCTGGAGCCACCATCTCCCTCAACCTACCACCTACCACCAGTCTGGCCCACTTCCCTTCACTGTGCTAACTCCACTGTGGAACGTGTTTCAAGTTTTACTGCTGCAACTGTCGACATCCACCTCTTAGTGTGCAGTGATATGTGCAGACCTTCCCTGTGCGTGTCTGTCTGGCAACTGTTCCCACACAGCTGAAAGAGCAGGTCAGTGCCGGCAAGCAACAATTCCCTTCAGCTCACCCAACAGAAACCCAAGCACCCTGATGTCAACTCATGAAGAACTCCCTCTTCCACCTCTCCATTACACTTGAGTTCAGAGTTCCCACAAAACTAAAGAAGTTACCTTAGTAACTAGCATTTACCAAACACCATGTGCCAACCACTATCTTTACACTACATGTTTGAGCTCATCTACCTAACAAAAACCCCAAGAAGCAGACATGATAATGATCCCCAATTTACAAATGAGAAAACTGAGGACATTTGAGAGGATCACTAAGGGAGTTCATGAACATCCTTTCTGAAATAAAGATGAAGAACGCATCCTTTTACAACACCTTTCAGGAAGATACACACACACACACACACACACACACACACACACAAACAAACTAGAAATAAACACAAGTCAGATAAAATCCAGCTAACTGATGCAAAAGGACTAATGTAATGAGAAAAATCACCACCGGTAAGCCCTGAAGTAATGCACCCAGGCTATGAGTACAGGGATGCTACAATTTTCAGGAGAAAGGCTGCTGGGGGACTTCAAAATGGACGCATGCAGCTGCTAACATCTGTACCCACACCAAGAATTAATCTTTTCTCTAAAATGCAGACATGTGTCCCTCTTGATGTGATCTATCCCTCCCAAGACCACTTAAGTGCTCTTACAAAACAAAACAAAACCAAACCTGAATCTAATCAAATTTCTAGAACCTATGGGTCTACAGAAATTACCTGGAATAGAAGAATATATATAAACAGCATAAGTGACCAGCCAAATCCGGAAAGGTAAAGAGTGGGGGGGAAGAAGCTATTACAGAGTAAGAGACTTAAGGTCATTAAGCAAACATAATTTGTGGACCTTGTTTAGATTCAGAGTCAACCAAAACTGTAGACAGACACTTTTGACAATTCAGGGAATTTGAACATGAACATGAGGTGTTAAGGAATTGTAGTTGGGTGTAAAGGCACTACGGTTGTTTAAAAGTCCTTATTTCTGGCCGGGTGCAGTGGCTCACACCTGTAATCCCAGCACTTTGGGAGGCCGAGGCGGGTGAATCACGAGGTCAGGAGATCGAGACCACCCTAGCTAACACGGTGAAACCCCGTCTCTACTAAAACTACAAAAAATTAGCTGGGTGCGGTGGCGGGCGCCTGTAGTCCCAGTCCCAGCTGGGGCTGAGGCAGGAGAATGGCGTGAAACCCGGGAGGCAGAGCTTGCAGTGAGCCGAGATCACACCACTGGCACTCCAGCTTGGGCGAAAGAGCGAGACTCGGTCTCAAAAAAAAAAAAAAAAAAGTCCTTATTTCTTATACACTAATTACTTACAGGTGAAATGATATATCTAAGTTTGCTTTAAAGTACTCCTGCAATAACTGATTCAGTCACCAACAGATGCTAAAACCAATGCAGATTGCTGGAAAACAAAATATTCAGTCTCAAGTTTGTTATTCCATAGATCACTTAATACAAAAGGGAAATAGGGTACATTTACAATGGCCCATTCTGGTGAATGCCACCTAACCAAATGACTGCTTAACAAAGTGGTATGCCTCCCGGTGTGATGCACTGACATCCCTATGAAATACTCATTCCTGTCAACAATGGCTAATCTAACTCTAATCATGAAAACGCAACTACAGTCAACTCCAAAGTGAGGGTTTCTGCAAAACAGTAGGCCTGGACTCCAAAACTCCTCAAAGTGCCACTGTTATTAATGACAAAGGCTTTGGAACTGTTCAAGGAGACTAAACAAGTAAATATATGATCCTTGATTGAATACTGAATTAAAACACTAAAAACTATTACTGGAAGAACAGCATAAATTTCTATATGAATTGAATATTTGGTGGTAGTATCGTATCAATGTCCGTTTTGAATGTGATGACTATGTTGTGGTTAGGAGGAAGGCCCTTATTCCTAAGAAAGGTATGTCAAGATGTCTGCAACTCTCAAAATAACGCAGATTAAAAAAAGATAAAATAAGGCATATTCTAACAATTAGTGATCTAGGCAAAAATCATACAAGTGTTAAATGAACTGCTCTTTAAGTCTGAAATTTTTTTAGTCATGTTAGCCAAGGGAAATTAATGAAAAAAATTTTAAGATAAAGAAAACAGAGGTGAGCAGACTGGAAATTAACAGTTGAAGCTGAGTGATAGGTACAATACAAAATTTCATTAAACTACTGTATTTACCATTACGTATGACCAAGTCTGTGTTTTAATTCTTCAGTTTTTCCATTTGTAAAATGGAAATCACTCTACCTAACCTTAGATGGCGAGGATTCAAGAGAATTGTACATATGTGTGTGTGTATAATATGTAGGTGTGTATATATATCTTAAATACATATACACACCTACATAACCCCTGCACCCCTACTTCAATCCATTGCTAAGGTTAGGCATTATTATCAACTCATCTAGCCTCCCTCAAAGGCTAGCAACTATGAGGTTTATAGAGGTAAAACATCCTACCAGGTCAACTTTGTGTTTTTTTTCTGTTCTCAGTCTACTTGGTTCCAATTTTATGTTTCTAGAAAAAAACTGTTTCTAGAAGGAAATCGCTTCTGCTCATCTTTCCATGTGACTAAGGCAGAAAACCTAAGCACAAGCACCTTCCTGGTAGACCAGATTATAATTCTCCAGGCCAAGTTATAAATAGAAGATTCAGAAATTAGGGTATTTCCTCTGAAAGATACTTTTCAGTTGGAAAACTTTAAAACCTTCTAATTTTCTCCAAGGTTTGGAGAATATAACACTCAAGAAGTAAGAAGTAAGACCACAAAAAGAGTAACTTTAACAGTATTTGGAGGGACTGGTAGAAATTACGCCCTGAATTAAACCTAAGAAATAAAAACAGAAACATGGTATTCTAGATTATAAAGGCAGCTGGATATTCCTCTTGCATTGCAAACACAGGACAAGTAGAGGGATAGAAAAATCCAGGGAAATAGGGTCACGACTGTTTTCTTTGTATGCCAGATGACAAGAAATCTTGAAATTATCAATAGTTTCCAATGAGTCCATCCTAATCAGATAAAATACTCAAGACAGTGACATTACGAAAAATGTTTTCTTCAATCTTCTTATACACACAAAATTTGCAAAATCTCCTGGCCCTTACTTAGTCCACACATGAGAATGGCATTCCCATGAGACCAATAGTGCTACCAAAGTCTGCGAGACTTAGGCTGCCTAATGGAAACTTGGTGTCTTAAAGCTTCAAGATACTATACTTCATACAACTGTTTTCTCATATGACTATTAACAAAACAGAAGGCAAGCAGTACACCAACAGAAGAATGGCAATCAAAACAACCCATGACTGGGTCATTTGCTTACTTAACAGTGTCAAGCAGTTAAAAAACAAAACCACACACTTCAGTACCATATACCTTTCCTACAACATGCCTGACAGAGCCTACACTCAAATTTAGCTTTTCAACTGAGCAACAGAAATTCACCTTTAATCTGAATCAAAACCAGACTGAACAGATGTTTTATATTCGGAATTCATACACGGGGCATCTGAGCACAAAATGAAAAGTGAGCAGATATCTGGAACTTACACTGATTCTGCACCTTTCTAACGGAAGCAAAGACGACACATGGATTTGCAAGGGCATCTTCCCAGCAGCTGAAATGCAACCACAACACTGCACTTCTGATCACCACAATGAGAATTTTCTCAAACTGGATTATATCCACAGCAACCCGGCTACCATAACTGCACTTGGTTTCTTCACCTGACAAAATTAAAGCACTTAACCACACCAGGGTAGGTGTTACAGAGAAACTTTTAAAAACTCAAGTCAAAACAAAGACAAAACCAGGAATTCTCGATTCTGGGGCAGAAGCAGAAAAATGCCAGTTTATGAGGACTGAGGGCTCCAATAAAGAAAGTTTTGCTAAGTCTGTGCTTTCACTTGCAATTTCATTTTTAAGCTTTCATCTACACCAACCTCTACTGAGGTATGCCCAAAGTGGACAGAAATTACCTTACCTGGGACTGTAATCATAGTAAAAATGATTGCAAGGGGAAGCAAAACAAGTCAATTACACCTTGGGCCAAAACGTACGTAAGAACAACCTGGGATCTGAGTTCGTTTTATTTGCAATTTGATGTTATCTATCTGGAGTGGGAGTGAAAAAAAAGACAAAAAAGGAAGGTTAGTCAAGGTAATAACTTGGCTTCTATTTTATGGAAACACAAAGCCTGGTCAAAAATAAAAATGTCATCACCTCCCTCCTCTATAATCTTTACCAAGAGAGCACCTGAATTTTTTTCATGGTAATACTATTTTCCAGGGATCATGGGTAAACTATTTTTAATTCCACAGATACACTCTGAGCAAAAAAAAATATTTTCTAGGCAAAGCAATCTTTGCATGCCAGTAGTATTTCAAACACCTAAGAGGTTAATACAATGGGTACAAACCAAATAGTACTAATACATGCCTAAAACAAGATATCACTCAGACATTGAAAGAAAAAGTGGACTGTGAATGTCACTCCCTCACAGTTTACACGGTGCAGCTCTGAAGCCTACATGTATATTTTAGCCTAAATGCACATATACAACCCAACAATCCAAAACTATAGATACTTTCAAGAATTGAATATGCCTGCCATTGCTGAAATCAGTCCTACTGCAAACCAGTGACCAATTAACAAGGTGGGCTTTGTCAACATAAATGCTAAGAGATTTACAGACAACCTACAGCTAATTATCTGAATATCTAGATTACAAAATGAGAGCCAACCTAACCCACAGATACATTACATTTGATCCATGGTACCTAAGTATTCAATTAGTTGGCAACATCAAAAAAAAAAAAAAAAACAGATTTCCTATAAAATCTGGATTTCTGGCTGGTAGGAGGAAGAGAGAAAAAAAAAGCTGGCAAAACCAGGCCCACACCCCTCATGGCAATAATAGATGGGAGCAGAGTAGTAAGCACCAACACCACTAATTCAAACATTTACTGAACAAGAACTGTATTTCAGGTTTGATCTAGTTTGGGATTCTGATGAAATAAACTTAGATATAATAAGTTTTATCTTTTAGAGTTTCTTCATTAATAAACTGGGAATAATGAAAAACTAGGCAATGAAGTTCACAGCGACTTGCCTAAGACCACAAAGCTACTTTAATGACAGAACTACACTTAACTACCTCCAAGGTCACATAACCACTTTATCTTCAAATACCCTCCCAAATGAATTACTTCCATTTTACAAAGAAGGAACTGAGGATCCAAAAGGTTAAAGTCCTTAGGAAGTAGGTGCTACAATCCAAAACCCAGTCCCATCTGCCTCTAAAGCTCCTTCTAGTCTCCCAATGCCAGTCTTTGTTTATTCTATGGTAACACATCCAGTATCTTCATTTCAGATCTTACAAGGTTTTTCTACTCATTTATAATAGAAAACAAAAAAATCAGCATTTTTCTATAAAGCAGAAGCCTTCATACCCAAAGCCATATCCAGTCATAAAACTATATATACGTACCTTAAGTATTTTATTAAGTATTTTATTCAACACATAAACATACATTTATTTGCCAACCTCAATACAGGGGTCATGACAAGCACTTGGGAGAATGGAATCGATGACCTGGAGTTTCCTGATGATTTGAGTTCCTTATGCTTGATCTAAGCGACATCTACAAATGGCATTATCTACAATTTCCAGTTTCAGCTTCATTAAAGTGGAAAGTTTAAAAGATCCTTGTAAAACACTCCACATACAGAATCCTGCTAGTTATTTTTCTTCCCAAACTTTGAGTTATTTCAGCCATATCTAATTCTACAGTCATTATTTTAATGACTCACCTTTTATCAAGTCTTCCCAAAGAATCCAACTTGGTTTTCAGGAAACAAAGGTTTGCACTCATTTCATCAGCTCACATGATATTTAAATTATTTTACGGAAACAAGATTACCTGTCATAAAACAGTCTTGGAAATCAACACAACTTCTGGTAACATACAACTCACCCAGCGTGAGCGAAGTGCACTGACTTGTAAGCAAACTACTAGCACGAGGTCAACACGCTGTATCATAGCAAATAACTGTTTTATAGAGATGAGAGTAGTAACCCCTCAAGGCAGCTTAGTAAGTATCTACCATATATGCAAAGCATAGCAGAACAAACATGAAAGACTCAGCTCTCAAGAATTTGTAATCTAGCAAAGGAGGTAAAACATATTCACCAATTAACTGTAATACAAAGTAGAAAGTGATCCATGTGATGGGAGACGTGATGAGATTCATGCAACCAAAGGAAAGATTAGTCTATTATACTCCTAATGTTGCAGGCCCTTGATAATTTGTTTAATGTACCAAATGAGTTAAGATGAACTTGGAAGAACATGAGACTGGTTTTTCATGGAGGTGGTGGGGTATTGTGGAAAGGGAGGGTGTTCCAAACAGAAAAACAGCATGATGCCGGCACCAAAGAAAATAAAAGGTAATGGTATTTATAAGAATCTGCACAACTTTGTTTACTGGGCATATAAAATGTGGAAAAAAACTGAAAGATGAGGTTAAAAAAATAAGTTGGGAGTCATACTGAGACAGCCTTGGATGCGACTTCATCCTGCATGTATTTGAAAATGAGAAGTATGCAGTAATTTGGCAAGTGTTGATACAATCAATTAGTATGGGAATCAGAAAGCCATCACTTAATGCTTTCTACTATTTCCTTGTTATAAGTGCACCTATTTAGGTGTTTTAAAGTATCTCAAGGACATATATTTGCACTACAAGCATATTTACAGGTATTAGCTATCCTCCTCTCAGTAGTATGTCAGGAGCCAGCTAAGAAACTGCAAGAGTCCAAGGAAGAAACAAACAACACGAGCAGTTCAACTAGGGCAGAGAAGACTATATGGCATTGAGACTGCAGGAAAAGAAAGAACTGCATTTGTTCAGCCCCAGATGACAGAAGACAGAGAAGTGATAAACAGAAATAAGCAATAACAGAGGCAACTTTGGGGATAGGCAACACATTAAGTTCTTAACCACACTGAGTTTGCAGTGCCAAGGGGATACCCAGGAGGCCATAACCAGCACAGAAGAGAACAGAAAATGCCAGAGTTGTCAGCTTGTTAAAAAAGGCGGCAAATCATCCACATGAAGGTTAAAGGAATTGTACATAAAGAGAAGAGGGCCTGTAATCCCAGCACTTTGGGAGACCAAAGCGGGCAGATCACGAGGTCAGATTGAGACCATCCTGGCCAACATGGTGAAACCCCATCTCTACTAAAAAAAAAAAAAAAAAATAGCTGGGTCTGGTGGTGCATGCCTGTAATCCCAGCTACTTGGGAGGCTGAGACACGAGAATCGCTTGAACCCAGGAGGCAGAGGTTGCAGTGAGCCGAGATCGCGCCACTGCACTCCAGCCTAGGCAACACAGCAAGACTCCATCTCAAAAAAACAGAAAGAAGAAGGGAGAAATCAAGGGAGTAACATCAGAAAACGGCACCATAAGAAGCCAAGAAAAATGATGCACCTAGAAAATTGTGTCTATATACTCTAAATCAGGGGCTGGCACATTTCTTCTGTAAAGGACTAGATAATAAATATAAACAAAAGAACAGGGTCATGTTCCAATGTAACTTTACTTATGGACTCTGAAATGTGAAAGTTTTATGAAATTCAAGTGCCATAAAGTATTGCTGTTTTTTTTCCCACCTATTCAACTGTAAAATCTTTTCCTACTTCACAAGCCACAAAAATATAGGTGACAGGTCAGATCTGGCCCGGAAGCCACAGGCTGCCAACTCTTGCTCTAATTTCAAAGCAACAAAAAGGATAAGAGGCTGAATTAACTGTCACTTTCCAAACCCAAGGGTAGTTCTTCCTTTAGACAAATTGATAACTTACCAGACATTCATTTGACTAATTCCTTAAGTAAGGATTCCCCTAAGAGGTAACTACATGTGTTGATAACACGTGTCTTAAAAATATTGCCTTCCACTAAAAACAGATAAACTCATGAGTATATTGGAAATTCTAACACAAAGCTAAGAACATTAAATAGGAAAAGTCTGATAATCAAATTGCAACAACTTTTTATAACATGAGTAATCACACAGTATTTTATCATCTGTTCTCCACCCTTCCTTCCACCTTCATGTTAAACCCCATTATGGTATTCCAGGTTTCTTTTAGATGAGTTAAACATGTCGTAGTACAAACACAGCAAAGGCACTAGATGAAAAATATTACTTCAGAATTTTCCCGTCATTGCTTTTGAACTCTTAATTTTTTGAAACTGATTTTATAATCTAAAAGGTTAGAAGATTCAATAGTCTGCATATACTAGATATAACCTAGATTTTTAAAATCTAGAAACATCAGTATTGAATGTGTGAGTCATGAATTAAGAAAAAAATTAGTGCAAAATGTCAACTTCTGACAAGCAGTCTTCATACATACAAACCATATCTGGTGAGGAAGGACTCCTTACCCCCAAGCCATTCCTTGTACCTTAGCTGTAGCTCAGGGGCAGGAACAGGACTCCTTCCTTCTTCAACAGCTTGCTGCGGCAATAAGCTGTAACCCAAGAAAATTTAATACCAAATGAAAGTATAACATTGTTCACAGGGTCAAGTCTTCCATTACTAGGTAACTATTTTAAGTTGCCTGGTTTCAAGCAGATAAAACACAAAGAGAGATTATTAAAGATACAAGGCTAAGCTGTTTAGGGAGGGCCCATGGGAAGAAAAAAAAGACTTGACCACTTGACAGCTAGATGTTTCCGTTTGAACTGATGTCTCCCACCAAGACACAGCAGAAACTTCAGTATTTCCTAGTTATCAAATGCTTGCCAAGCAAACTACAAGGACCTAGGGTTGACCTGACTCATACTTCAGTTTATTAGCACCCTCCATCTCCAAAGGGTATCTAAAATACAGGCACTTCATAGGCATTACTTTCAGAACATCCTAACTTGAATAGAACTCTAGAACAAATACAAAACTTTTGCCAGGTGTTCTAATCAAAAAAGGCTTGCATTTAGAGAAAAACTCTTCATCACTCTACCAGAAAACCAACTGTTTTCTAATTTTAGGAACCGATTATACTTTTCTATATTCAAATTAAACCAAGTCAGAACTCAAACTCAGATTACACAAAACTCCTTACCCTACCAAAGTACTATTTCAATGAGTTATCTAAATGTAAAATATAATCTGCATTGAGTATTAAACATAAAAATTACTGTTTGTTTTAATAAGAATTTAAGATTTCCAAAATAGCTATCTTCTTTATTCCTATTAAAAAAACATATGAAGATATATATATAAATGCTATCTTATTGTACATGCAATGCAATCATTTAGCAAGTGAATTAGTTATTAAGCCATTAACCTTTAATTCTTCATGTAAAAATTCCTGAACGCCAATGAGAAGATTTTAGGAAAAGTATTATCCCAGGGCTTTCATAATCTATGCCAACTGTGAACACCTTCTGGGAAAAGGGCACGAGACGTAATTAGCGTTCCTAAAGTAACCACAAAATACTTATGTATTGCACAGATTTCTTTCCTCAGATTTCTCCTTCCTGTATACCCAAGGCATAAAAAGTGTCTACAAAGTTTCATTTTTTTCCTAAGCTCCTCTACATTATACAGCATGCGGCTTTACCATTCATGTATTGGCACTTCAGTCTTTTACCTAACTGAAATACCAACCTTTAAAATCTAATTATCAAGTGAAACCAAAGGGCTTCAATCATTTTCCCACTCACAAGAGAGCTCACTCACCAAACACATGACCCCTTCTCCTCATCTACCTCTAAGTTCTCATTGCAGGGGGAGCAGGGTGGAGGTGGATATAGACCTCACCATCTCACAGGCAATCCATTTCTTTTTCCATTGTCAGAGGTCTTCCTCACACTGAAATGAGGCTACCTGGGACTGCAGCCTTGGTCTCTCCTTTGTGGCTATGTCCTTTCACATTACAGCCTTTGAATACTGTGTTTTCCAGAAGTGAATAAAACTCTCTTGATGCTATCTGATATGGGTGTAACAGGACTTTTAAAATCTTTTTATTCCAGAGACTCTTCTATAAATATGAACTAAGACTGGTCTAAACAACTGGTTTTTCAAATTGCTTGTCACCTTTAAAGGCCTAGTTTCACAACATCCATTACTTTACTGTCATATTTCAGAATTTAACCCCACTTTTACCTACTTTTCACGCTAAAACAGGGAGAAAATAGAAATAACTTTTTTTATATACACACTTTTTAAAAAATCAAGCTATATGGTACCTGAAAATAAATTTCTTCTTAGAAACACTAGTTAACTACATTCATAAATGCCCAAACTTGGAAGTACAAAAGTAGATACTCATAATCAACTTCTACTTGCAAACTGAGAAAAACATAGTATTGGAATTTCTGGGTGACTAATTGTACAACTGTATAGTTCAATATGACTGACTCTACATAATACACTCTGAAATCTTTCAATGGGCATTCCCACAACTGACTTTGCTACAATCCAGATACTGTGACAGCCAACACAGGGCCTGTATTTTAAATTTTAAAACTTTGCAAGCTCAATTTAAAGGAGTCAAGCTAGGGTCAAAAAAAAGTAATGAGGACAGGGAGGAGTTAATATTCTCCAAACAGACTAAGAATGCTCTCCAGGCTGAGTACTGCGGAGAAAAAACAGGAGAGCAGCTCTGGGAGTTCAAAGGCTGGAAAACTATGGTTTCTTAACTTCCATATCCGCTGTTAAAGTTGCCTAACACAGCATTTTCCTCAATTCCAAGATGCACAAATGATTTGGGGAGGAAAGGAAAATACATCATATTAAAGGGGTAAAGAGGTATACACTTAAGAATCTAAAAACGTGGAAGATTCGCAACTTTGAACTGAGGAGCTTCAATACCCTTCTTGCAACAGAAGCACAAAGTGCCTCGGGTTAGAACTGTGGTTTCTCCAAGGCCTGCTACCGGTGTGCAAGCTCACAGTCGCATTTTTCATTTCATAAGCCTAGAGTTAACTTTTTAAATTCGTTTCCCCCCAAACATTCATCCTATTTTAGAATCCTATTTTCCTAAACTGAAAGCAAGCAAACTGGTCTAAAACCTGGAAGTCTTTGTGTTTGTGCCACATTTACAAGCTACAGATAGGTTTTTGAACAAATAACTGAGAAGCTATTGTTTAATATTACTTTATTTAGGTCAAGGATCTCCTCAACATAACTTCGCCATTGTACATAAGTCACCACTGTTACAACCTTCTATCTACTGCCATGGGGCCTCTTTCTCCAAGAGCCAGTTCACCTTTATTATCTACTTTCTAGGGCTTTTTTTCTTTTTTTTTTTTTCTTTTGCCCCCTTCCGTCATGCGAAGATTTCAAGGAAGGTTATTTATTATTTTAACCAAATTACACTCTGTTGATCTGAACTAGAGTGAAAAATGGGTGCTCCACATCCAAAGGCTATGTTATTACAGGACATTAAAAAATATGGTAAAAGAAATACACTTAATACTTGCAGCCATGTTAACCAAGATACTTGGCAACTATGGCAAAAACAAAGGGGAGGGCAAGTCTTCATTTCAAAGGTTTCAAAGGGTTACTGAATGAGCAAATATTATTGCCTACAGTTTGCCTCTTTCAGTGTCACCTGCTACCTCCCCAAGACAAGGAAAGTAAACAAAAGGAATTTCAGTAACGAATTTCCCAGGTTCCACATTTCCTAAAACACATAAGTTGAAGGGAGGGCTTAAACAACTTCCACCTAATTAAAAATCTTCCCTTTTAATAATGCTTTGTTTTCACTGCTCCTATCCTTTCGGAGTTACATATGCTGGTAAGCAAGGAGGAGGGCCAAAAGGGATATTCAGGAGGCTGAACAGATACTATCTTAACTTCTTCCAAATCCATGAAGAACAAGCTGGGGGACACAATGGCATGCCTGGCCAGGCTGTCTGGACCTCAGAGAGAGGCACTGGCGTCCCTTCCCAGTTAACAGTATGCAAAGCACACTTCCTAACAATCTCCCGACGCTCCGTGATTGTTAGTTTATCAATTGAGCTTAAGTTGAACCAAACTTGGTAATACTCCTCGCAATTGACCTGGAGCCTAATTTCAAACGTAAAAATGCGTCCACTCCTCTAGCGCTGTAGGAAGCTGTGCTTACAAAGTTCGGACGTGGTACAATGATTTTTGTTTTATTACACCTGGTGGAGAAAAAAAAACGTAACACCAAACTACGTTACCGAATTCCGAATTCACGGGAGAATGGGGATTTCGGCGATGACTTGAGGAGTACATGACCCAGGACAGAGGACGAAGTGAGCTGCCTCCGGGCCGCGGGCCCGTCCTTGGCCACGCCGTCACCTGAAAGGGGCTGCTGGTTCGCTTAGCATCCCTCCAAACCTGAAATCCCCTACCTCAAGATCAATCAAAAGCAGGGGGAAGAAAGTGTCTTCTGGAGGCGCAAGAAAGGCCACAACTTGGATGAATGAAACTGGGCTAAGGGCACCCGGAGCGGGATTTTCGCTGAAGTCAGAAAAAGAAAAGTCAGAAGATTTTTTTTTAACATGAGAGCGATTGCAAGAGACCGGCATACAGACAACGGCACAAACAAGCTTTGGAGGAACGCTTTATTGGGCGCGGACTTTCCGGGCGGCCGGCGGGCGCTAGAGCGGAGGCGGTCGGCGGCAGCCGGCGGGCGGCGGAGCGGGACGGAGCAGGCGGCGGCGGCGGGGCCGGCGACGAGGCAGCTTCACGACTGGCGGGGAAGGGCCGGAGCCGGGCTGGGCGCTCGCGCGTGTCCTCCCGCGGACCTTCCACTGGACTCCCGCGGGCCGGCGCCGGGATCGGGGTCGGGGCCCGCTCGGTCCGCCCCGCCCCCCCGCCCGGCGGGCCGCTTGCGAGGCACACCCTCCCGGACCGCGCACACGCGCAGGCACACCCCCGCCTCCCGCGCGCACGCGGCCGGGCCCGGCCGGCCCACGCGCGCCCCCTCCCCGCGGACGCCCGCCGCCCGCCCGCCGCCCCGGCCTCCTCCGAGGAGTGCAGGAAGGCCCGGGGTCCCGCGGCCAGGGCGCGCGGGGGACGGCGGCCTAGCGGCAGCGGGGGCACCCGCGCGGGAAGACCGGCTCTGAGGGAAGGTCACTTACCCGCTGCATGGCTTTCAGGATTAAAGCCAGCTCGTAGCGGGGCATGCCTGGAGGATCGGCGAGTGCGGCTCGGAAGCCAGCCGGTTCCCGGGACGCGAAGGGGCGGGACGGCGGGGACAGTGGGGACCTAGAAACTGCGGCGCCAGACGGCTCCCAGGCGGCGAAAGCACGGTCCGGCAGCGCGAGCCCGGGCTTAAAGGCGCTGGCAGCTGCGCAGACGCCGCGCCACGCCCCCTCGGCGCGCCCCGCCCCGCCCGCGCGCCTTGCCGCCGCCCCGCCCCCTCTCCGCCCGCGGGCGGCCGCCACGCCCCCTCCGCAGCCCCGCACCCGCCGCACCGCCCCCGCCCCGACCCCAGCCCAGCCCGCCGGCCGCGGCTAGGGGCGGTGCTGCAGACTCGGCCCAGAGCGGCTTGCGGCGGCCGCACGCCCCCTCGCGACCCTTCCTGCCCCTACCCCGCCTCCTGCCATGCTTGCTACCTAGCTCTCGAACCGGCTGGAACTTTCCATGCCTTCCTTCTCCTCCCGGGCGGCGGGCGAGTGAGTGCCCGCCAGTGCGCGTGCGCTGCGGTGCGGTCTCGTCCGTGCGCGCGCCCCTCGCCCGCGACTCCCCGGAGCTAGGGACCTTCGCGGCGGAAGGCGGGGTAGCGGCCGGCCCGGGGCCTCTGCGGCCAACGGCTGCTCGCAGGGGTTCTGGAACATTCCCGCCCGGGGTCGGTAAAGGGGTGCAGCGCTCGCTCCCAACCACAACACTCAGGTCTGACGCGGCTGACCAGGCACCCTACCCGGCGAGGAGCGCGCTGGCACAGGCCGTGGGCCGCGGCGCGCGGGCTCGGGTCTGACTCAATCCCTTGGCACTGCGTGACCTGGGCCAGCTGCCTGTGCCGAAAGTGGGGACCCGAGTGAGTTAATGCACGTAAACCTCCGAGGACGGTGCCTGGTACACACAGGCGCGATACGGGCATTTGTGGTGTGCCCCTGACCTGCCCCCACGTGTTGCAGCGGAGGGCAGGCGAACACCTTAACTCTATCTCATTTCTTTCAATGTTTCCTCCGCTTTCACTTAAAGGCTAGGCTGAGTGCCTGGGAGACCCTTTAGCAACTGTCTAAGGTGGGCAGGGGCATACGTTCTGCCCTTGCCATCCCTTTACACCCACATGGTTCTCCGCCCTCCAGCCAGGGGCTCTGCAAGTGCAGTTTTCTCCAGCGCCCTTCCTTAGAGGTTGAGTACCCTGCAGCTGAGGCCTCTGCCCCTTGTTTGCCCCATTAAAAGCTCTGTACGTGAAGTGTTTGTCAAAGTGCTTTAACGTTAATAGGTAAAGTTTAGTGAACATTACTCTGCATCACGCCCCATGCCAAGGCTGGTGGATGTGTCTCCTAAAATTCTCACAACAGCCCTGAGGTGACAAAGATTCTTTGCTTGGCCAAACTTTAGTCAGGCTTCTCAATCTCATGCTAGGCCCATCTGTGCACTTCCTTGTAAAATCCAGTTCTAGCACAACCCCCATCCCCTCATAGCAGATCAGGTTCCTCATCTTCCTCTATCCCCCAGTCATGTCTTTTCACCCTGGCCTGAGTTCTACAAGAATCCTTTAGATCGGTTTAGCCAGAATCCCTCTTCCCCCTGATGGTTACTCTTAGTGATTTTACATGGCCATAAATTTCTACTTGCCGACGCTGCATTCAGAGTTGGAGCCCACTCTCTCTCCCCGGGTTTCCCTGATCCCTGTACCCATCGCGTTGGTCCTGAATAAAGTCTTTCTTACCATGCTTTAGTAAGCATCATTGAGTAATTTTTTTAAACAGAGGCAAGCACTGTTAACCCCATATTAGGGATTAGGAAATGTAGGCACAAAAAGTTTTGTAACTAGTCCAAAGTCATACAGTAATAGAAACAAAGTACTTTTAGCCGCCCCTCTACCCTTCTGACCTCCGGTTCTCCTACCACCCAGATGAAGATGCTGATTATTATTCAGTGGATTAACTGTGTAGTCCACGTAAGCCAAGATTAGAGTACCTTTGTCACCTTACCCAGAGGTTACCATTTCACATCCCATGCGTCTATTTGTGACATATGGGAGGTAGGAGATGGAGATGAACCCAAGTTTTTCTGAGATAGCTGGATTTTAACATTTTCTATTCTTAGACTTGTCTACAACCCATACCTGTGTGAAGCCACACAGGTAATCCAAATTGCCTGGCTAAGTGTCAATTAACTTCATGTTTGGTTTAAACAAGTAGCATACTATAAATAACAGAAGGAAACAAGGAATTTCTGGACCTTCAGAAGTGAGTTACAGGCTGGGTGCAGTGGCCCACGCCTGTAATCCCAATACTTTGGGAGGCTGAGGCGGGTGGATCACCTAAGGTCAGGAGTTTGAGACCAGCCTGGGCAACATCGTGAAACCCTGTCTCTAATAAAAATACAAAAATCAGCTGGGTGCGGTGGCACGTGCCTGTAGTCCCGGCTACTCGGGAGGCTGAGGCAGAAGAATCGCCTGAACCCAGGAGGCGGAGGTTGCAGTGAGCCGAAATCGCGCCACTGCACTCCAGCCTGGACGACAGAGCGAGTCTCCGTTTAAAAAAAAAAAAAAATCAGTCACAGATTTTCTAGAATGGTCCCACCTCGACTGTCCCCCGTCTTGTCAATTACATGACCCAGTTTAGTAATGAGAAAATATAGACCCCGTAGTAATATGCCAAGTCAAACACTGAGGCGGCGCAATGAGCTGACTTCAACTCAGAGCATTTCCTCTTGGAAGCTCCCTAGTTTTCCCCTAATGCCCAGGGATGAGTGAAGACCTGGCATCTTCTCTACTCCTCCTTCTAACTTGACAAGTGGTATAAGGAAATTAACCTGACTGCGTAATACCTCACCACAGAGTCAGCATCCCCAAGCCCTCCCAGTCTGGTAGCCACCCACAGACTCATTCCATTTCTTAAAAGCAGAGAGAGGGCAGCTACTGTGATTTTCCCCCCTTCAACCTTTTTTTAACAAGCACAGAAGCCGCCGGGTGCGGTGGCTCACGCCTATGATCCCAGCACTTTGGGAGGCCAAGGCGGGCAGATCACCTGAGGTCGGGAGTTTGAGACCAGCCTGACCAACATGGAGAAACCCCGTCTCTACTAAAAATACAAAATTAGCCGGGCATGATGGCACATGCCTGTAATCCCAGCTACTCGGGAGGCTGAGACAGGAGAATCGCTTGAACCTGGGAGGCAGAGGTTGCAGTGAGCCAAGATCGTGCCATTGCACTGCAGCCTGGGTAACAAGAGCAAAACTACATCTCAAAAAACTAAATAAAAAATAAAAAAGCACAGAAGCAGAATGCTTGTGGCTTTATTTAAAAAAAAAAGATTTTTTTTAAATCACGAGGAATGCTGTTGCAAATTTAGTGTCTTCCTACTATAACTACAAACTTAAATTCACCAAAACAATTTTTAACTTTATACTATGTATAGTCAGCATAATAGAAATATATTACTGCAGCATTTGATATATTAATTTAAAAATGACTCTCTTAGATTCTCCAAAACATTTATTATGGTATGTGTTTAAGATTTGATTAACCAGAAGTTTGATTAATTTTCAAGTAAGTTTTTTTGAGGGGGAATAGGAAAGAAGAATAAGAACAGAAGTTGAAATCCAGCCCTATTTGTAAAAAAGGAACCTCAAGATATGCCCTGGGTCAGTTTAATCACCTTTACCTTCTTCTTTTATGTTGCTGTATAATGAGACTTGACCTTGAGCTTTCAATCGTTAATCCTCAAAGATGGCCGTTATTTTTATTACTGAGTCTAACATTTTGAGCATTAACTATGAACCAGAACCTATTTTAAATTATTTGCATGTATTAACTCTCAGTTCTTACCACAAAGATATGTATTATAACTGCCCCCATTTTACATATAGGGAAAAGGAGACTTCATAAACATCTCAGCAACTTGCCCCAAATTATGCAGAACTCAGAGCCTGCACGCTTAACCCCAATACCATACAGCATTATGTTTACCAGCCAGCGCAAACTGAGCAACTATCTGTCGATCAACCAACTTTTATTGTAGTCCTACTCTGTCCTCTTCCCTGGGTGATGGCAGTCTCCCACTCCTTGCACCCATATAATGCCCTCCCTTAAGTGGCCAAATTCTCCCCTTGCACAGACTTCTTCCTGCTGCCGTGAAGCATATATAGGTCTCTTCTAGCTAGGGGGAAGAAAAACCTCGTCATAACCCTGTTACCCTCTCAAGTTGTCATTCTTTTCTTCTTCTCACAGCCACATATCCCCAGACCCACTGCATCTTCCAGCCTTTGCACTCTGTGTTCCCTCACACCGTCACCACTGGCCTTCCATTTGTCCACCAAGTAATTTCCCTGGCATCATCGTCAGGGACCTCTCTGCAGTCCTGAGGGTCTCTTCTTGGCCATCCATGATCCTGTACTCTTGGGGTTTTCCTTTGTCTCCTTGGTCCCTGTGTCTGGCTCCTTTTTCCCCTTCTGTCCCTGAATGCGCTGTTCTGCAAAGCAAGGAGGTGTCTCAGCAGCAAGGATTTAAGGCAAGACTTGCCCATAACATGAGTTCCCGTGATCCAAGTGCATTGGAGTTTGGCTCTGAACAGCCTTAAACTGATCTTTCCTGCCAGAATCCCAGTTTACTCTAACAGTACAGGTGGGCAGTGGAAAGTGTATAAATGAGTGATCTCCTTGTCTGTAGATAAGGAATCTGATACAAAAACAAGGTACATTATTTATCCGAAGCCATAGAGCCCTGGGGTGGCACAATTCAAAGAAAAAACTTTTGCTTGCCATATTCTTCTTAGGCATGCACTGCGTGCCATGATGGCAGTTTTACTGTTGCTAATGGATTAATCCATTGTTGAGTGTGATACTCCTGTATTCTAAAAGGTGAGTTCTTTTCTTTTCTTTTTTTTTTTTTTTTTTTTGAGACAGAGTCTCCCTAGTAGCTGGGATTACAGGCACCCGCCACCATGCCCGGCTAATTTTTCTATTTTTAATGGAGACGGGGTTTCACCATATTGGCCAGGCTGGTCTTGAACTCCTGACCTCAAGTGATCCGCCTGCCTCGGCCTCCCAAAGTGTTGCGATTACAGGCATGAGCCACTGCACCTGGCCCTAAAAGGTGAGTTCTAACAGTCATTGGGAAGAGGTAAGATAAGCACAAATCATCATTCTGCTTAGGTAACCTTGTGTCTCTAAATACTGCCCCCAGAAAGTGGCGAAATGTGACTGTTTCCAGTTAATGGAGACAGTGATCCCAAGGTAGCACCAAATCATCTGTTAAGCTGTCAGTCATCGCTCTCATCAGCCTGTCATCTTCTCCTAGATAAAAGTGAGCCTCCATTCATGGTAAAGTATACTCCAACTCCCCAATTTTGCATCACTAAGTTCTGGGATTGTTCCCTAACTGACTCCTAGGACCTGGGCCTGTAAAACCCCATTTATTTGCCTTGCTGCCCTGTGTGTATCTGTGTTCCTCAGCCAATGGCCCAAATGCAAGTCACATTTCAAATGTATTTCGTTTGTAACTGTTTTATCAGTGAAACCGCTGGTATTTCCTGATCCCCCTACACTCACCCTCACCCACCCTTTCAGACCTTCTTGGCCATGCCCATCTGCTTCGATTCTTCTTTTTCTTCTCCATAAGCCCCCAGGTGCTACATAGGCTAATTTGTACCTCTCTAACTCTGTCAGCTTGTACGTGCTATTGGTTGTGTTCCTTGCACAATGGAATACTGTATGGAACTTCTTAGGGCAGACATTTGGAGAGCTCTTTAAACATTTTCTTTCTTTTAATCCACCAATTTCATGATTATTTTTCTAACTTTCATCAACGGGGGGGGGGGTGTAGTTCAACTTGGGCTCTACTTATAAGAAAAAAGGTAAAGGAAAGATTGCCTAAATCTCATGTTCTCTTATTTCCAGCCCCATCTCACCCTACCCTGCCAAAAAAAAAATTATGGGATGTTTTTGAGAGATATTCTTCTACTACAATATCTTTTTTTGGAAAGAGAATTTTTTTAAAAACTCTTATGACTTTAAAAAGACAAAATACTGCTTGCATCACTGCTTGCTGAAAGAGTTTTTCCTAATAACAAGATTGTAAAGTGTCCCCCAACAGGCCCACAAGTGTTCTTAATGTTGAATGTCAATAAAATTGGAGGTATTAAACAGCCTTATGTTCTTTCTCCACGACTGCAAAATCAGAAGAACACATGTGGAAGCATTTTAGATTTAGTAAAGGGAACAAAGGCCAGGCACCAGAGACTGCTGCGGTGGGCAGGGGTCTCCAGGGGCTGGGCCTCCCTGGCCAGGCACTAAACAAAGGTCCTCGGGAGGACCCCGCAAAATCAACTGGGGGGCAGTCCTCAGGGCCAGGCGGGGAGAGCTGGGTGAGCCAGGCCCACTCAGCATGGAGTTTTAAGGCTGGAGATGAAAGGACAGAAGGAGATGATGCCCAGAAGGCTTCAAAGGGGGCAAGCGTGCATGCTCTGGAATGCAGAGGAGGGCGTTGTGGTGGCTGCAGAGAGGAGCGGTGGAGACCAGAACCACAGGGCTTGGCGACTGCTGAGATGTGTGAGGGGCAGCTCACGGGGCCAGTGTCAACTACCGTCTTCGGTTCCTTCTCCAGAAACATTCTTGACCAACTAGCCTTTGTTCTGGCCACATGCACCTTTGGTATTTCCACAACTCCTAATGTAAGGCTTCTATTACACTTCAATTCATTAGCATTTCTTCTTGGATGTTTTATTTTCATCAGTCTTCATAGCAACATGATCATCTTCTGAGGAGCTGAGGTAGTAACTCTTATTTCTCTAATAGTCTCTTAATTCGGGGCTTTAACCAAGAGGAGGGGGTCAGTCCCAAAACCTTCACTGGGTCCCTACCTAAGTGTCATGACACTGTCAGGCAACACTTCCTGGTAAGACAGTCAGCATGCAGGTGTCATCTCAAAGTCCAGCCGTCTGTGAGGCTCATGCCACCCCCTGTTGCTGGGACTGACTGGACATGGTTCTGTTGATCCACATGGGAGAATGCCCTCGTGATCATCAGCCATGGTTGAACAGAGACCCAGTAAAAGAAAACAGAAAACAACCCATTTTTTAAACATTTTAAATGAACAGACACTTCATCAAAGATGGGCCAATAAGCACATGAAAAGATCTCCAACATCAGTTATTAAGAAAATACAAATTAAAACTGGAATGAAATACCACTGCATACCTATTAGAATGGCTAAAATTAGAAAGACTCAAAAGACCAAGTGCTGGTGGGAAGATGGAGCAACTGAAACACGCACTGCTTATGGGAATGTACATTGTGTGATCATTTCGGTAATTTCTTACAATGTTATACACAGACCTACCATGTGACCAGCCATTGTACTCCTAGATATTTATCTAAGATGAATGAAAGCATGTGCCCGCACAAACACTTGTACACAAATGTGCACAGCAGCTTTGTTTGTAATAGTCAATAACTGAAACAACTCAAATAACCATCAACAGGTGAATGGAAAAACAAATTGTGATATACCTATACAATGAAATTCTGCTCAGCAATAGAAGGAATGAACTGTTGATATATTCAACAATACGGATGAATCTCAAAATAATTATGCTTAGTGAAAGAAGCCAGACAGAAAAGAGTACATACTAAATGGTTCTATTTATATACAATTCTAGAAAATGCAAACTTATAGTGACATAAAATGAATCAATGGCTGCTTGGGGTCAGAATGAAGTAGAGAGATTATGAAGTGGCATAAGGAAACTGAGGGCGTGATGGATATATTTATTATCTCGATTAGGGCAATGGTTTCATGGATTATATATACACATATCAAGTTGTATACATTAAATATGTATGGTTTATTATACATCAATTATACCTCAAAACTGTAAAAATATAAGTCATTCACACCATTATGCTCAGAGGAAAGTCATTTTGGTTTGTCTGATGTACATCTATCTTCATCTTCCTCTGTTTCCCCTTCCCCAAATTCCTGGATAAAAGGATCAAGATCACACCCACTTCTGGTATTCAAGTCAATTAAGCCAAAACAAACAAAAAGTCCCGTTAAGTTCTACAGGAGATGCAAAGAAGTATAAGAAATAGTTTACAGGAGATGCAAAGATGTGTAAGAAATCTAGGAAGCAAGAGAAGATACAAATATGTTTACAGT
This sequence comes from Pan paniscus, assembly GCF_029289425.2. Taxonomy (NCBI): domain Eukaryota; kingdom Metazoa; phylum Chordata; class Mammalia; order Primates; family Hominidae; genus Pan; species Pan paniscus. Next base: position 30,183,903 of record NC_073271.2, on the reverse strand, counting down.
TAAATAGTCCTAACAAGATTGAAATATCTATTCTAAAAAATAGAAAACATATAAAAAAGAGTGTGATTAACTGTCTAATCAAGATTAAGGGCAAAAATTTCCAGAGAGGGATTACTTTGAACTGGGATGGTTCAGGAATGTTTCATGTATGATGTGGGACTTAAGCTGGAATGTGAAGAATGGATAACATTTTACAAATAAGAGGAAAGAGAATGAGCACAAGATGTTTTGGTGGGGTCAGAGGGTGGTGACATGGAGTGAATAAGTTTGACAGGAGGAAAGTTTTCAGTAAGAGAATCACGGGACTCAACTCTACAAAAGTGAGACCAAAGTGGGAGGGACTTAAGTGCCAGGCAGTGTCTAAACTCCCAGCCTTGATTTCATCTTCACATGAGGAAGAACTTGGGAGATAGTCAGCCTTTCATCACCAGAATCATTCAGCAGAGTGTGTGCGCATGTGAGGGAAGTAGGAAAGGAGCTAACTGTTGAATAGACAAGTCCTTCCCAATTCTGAGCCACTGGTCACAGATTCATGGGCTTCAAAAGCATCTTTGCAGATAGCACAGGGCATTTGTCTCATAGCATCTTGGTTCCTCTTGGAGGTGGTGCCTGACTCTCATACCAGAGTCAACAGAGCCAAATTTTCCCCTTTCCTACCCTACATTTAGTCAAGGAAGGGAAGACATTCAACTGCGGCCAATCAGACTCTTCCCCCATGCTTTTGAATCCTGAGTGGACAACATGAGGAACAGTTAGAGTCACTCATGATGTTGGCCAGACCCTTGCTGCTCCATGCCTGTGGCTTCCAATCTTCCTGGTTACCAGCCCTCCAGAGTGCTTTTGGCTCCTGGCCAGTCCCCTGGTCTCTAGTCCATTCTGTGATTCCCCCAAATATCATTTCAATAAATTTCATTTTTGCTTTACACAGAGTCTGTTTCTGTAGCTCATAGCCAAGAACCCTGACTGACAGAACTCTTTAGGTCATAGCACTTCAGTTCCCTGCATAACCTATTGGTCTTAGTTCAGACCCCTGGGGCCGTATGGCACAAGTCTACTTCCTCTGTCACATGAGCTCCTATGTCTGAAGACAGTTTTATAGTCTATCCTGAGCCCTCCCTTCTCTGGGCTAAATGTTCCCTTGTTCCTCCTCCTTGTGAGATGGGTACTCCTCATCTCACATGGGCTAAGTTGTTTCTGCAGCCTGGGTGCTTTTTCCAAGAGTGCACAACTGCCCACATTTAGACCATTTGTGACTCAATAAAAGTCATTCCTTTTTTGTTTTCCCATGCAAAGACTATATTATAGCCAGGGTACTGGTTCAGCTATTGAAACAAAAGTCAAAGTAACAGTGACTTAAACAAGACTTTGTCTCTCGTGGAAAGATCTGAATGTAACCAGGGCATGGGACTCAGGCTTTTTCCAGCTTGCTGTCTATTTACAAGACATGGCTTAAATCTCATGGTTCATTATGGCTGTTCTGCTCCCAGCACCATGTTCACATTCCAGGAACAGTATGGCAAAATAGAAAAAAGACTTGAGTAATTCCCTTTAAAGAAGTGGCCCAGAAGTTGAACCCATCACTTACACTCATATTCCATGGATCAGAACTTTGTCCTTCCTGTGGACCTGCCTTGCCTTCAAGAAAGGCTGGGAAATGTAGCTTTACGTTGCAGAGTACGGTAAACTAGCAGTCTATGCCATAGACCATATAATGCAATTTGGATATCACCCTATAAGTTATTCTAAGTATAATAAGATGTTTTACAAGTCAAAAATGGTTAGTTGCCTATAACTTTCTAACACTCAGTCATTGTTGGGTATTTTGCAGTGATTATCAGGCTAGAGTTACTGAAAGAGTTGAGTTTTAGGTAAGTTTGATTTTTTGGGCTTACCAGGGCACATGCCTTGGACTAGTCCCTGTACTCTGAAACCCAAAGGTCAGATCTGCACTGGAATTTTCCACGAATTGAGACAACTAAGTAGCTCTCTCGAAAACAAAACTCACAAGATTGCTTTACACAATGAGTTTAATATATTTTCAGGCGTATTAGGTAGAATTCTTTGGGTTACAAATAGTAGAAACTGACTCTAGATAAATTATTATAAGTGTACCAGATGTCTCCCAGGACTCGAGGCAATATGCAGCTGACAGTCTCAGGAACTGACTAGAACCAAGATGCTCTCCACATTTTTTTTCTGTTTCTCTGCTCGTCAGCTTTCTTCTCTCTCTGAAAGGGCCCTTTTTCTCTGCTCTCCCATCTGCACAATAGATGATAGCCATTCTCAGCTCCTTGGTCTACATATAATCCCTCTAACCACCAAGGGATACTCCAAAGCTCTCCTTCAATTGGCACTTGATTAGCCTAAACTGGTTCATTGGTCCACCCTTGGGCCAGTCAGCCAGGTCTAAAGAGTAGATCAAATCATATCACTGTGGCTGCTAATAACTACCTCTGAACCCTACAAATTTGGGAGGTTATAGCTAAGGAGAAACAGTTTGCAGCAAAGGGGAGGCTAGACAGGCAACCAATGGGTACCATGGGTGTCTCCTCCATTCATGCATGTGTTGAGAGTTGTCATAATTTTAGAAATGTAGCTGTGAGCTCTGTGACACAGAGACACATAGAAACATAAGGGGGTTGGAGGAGAAACTGTCTTCCTCAGGGTTTTTTGGTCATAAGTAATAGAAACCTGTCCAAAGGTTCTGCTATGGTTTGAATGTGTCCTTTGAAAAATTCATGTGTTGCCAATGTGATAAAAGGTGGGGCCTTTAAGAGATGATTAGGCCATGAGGGCTCCTCCACCTAGAATGGAATTAGGTGCCCTTTTAAAAGGGCTTGATGGAGTGAATACACCTTGCTTGCCCTTCTGCCTTCCACCATGTGAAGACACAGCATTCCTCCTTCCAGAGGATGCAGCACTCAAAAGCACCATCTTGAATGCAGAGACCAAACCCTCACCAGACAACTGAACCTTCCAGCATCTTGATCTTGGACTTCCCAGACTCCAGAACTATGAGACAATAAATTTCTGTTCTTTATTAAACTTCCTAAGACATTTTTAGTGCATTTGAAATTAAAATATATCTGATTCTCTAAAACACTTCAACCTGATATGGCAAACTCATAAACCTGACAAGATCTTTCTAAGCCTTTAAGCAATTATTGAAATTTAATAAATCTAGGGAATGAGCTTCTCTTAAGCTTCATGGTGGATAAGTATCGACTGTTTTCTAGTGTTAATTCTCCCCTCTTTTCCTTTTAGCTAAAATCCTTAAGCTTTAACTAGTTGCATGACCACACAACCACAGACTGCATTTCCCAAGCTCCTTTGCAGCTGGCTGTCACCATGTGACTATGTTTGGGCCAATGGAATATGAGCAGATATGATGTGTGCTACAATGAGCGCGTCTCCTTAAAGACACTTGCCATAGACTTTCTTCTTTCCCACTTCCCATTGATGTGGTAGTGAGCCACCATCAACCATGCTTATGAAGATAACACCCTAGGCCAAGGGAGAACCAAAGGAGAGAAGGAACCAATTCCTTAGAAGACCTCAAATCACAAGGCTGCTTGGCCTCCAGCTCTGGACCATTTCACTACTGACTGTTAACAAAAAATGAAATAAACTTCTATCATCTTTGAGCCATTACATTTTGTGGTTAGATTGTACCCCAATAATACAACTTCCAAAGACTATCTACAAATTCAATTAATTATATCCTCTTAAATGTTTCAAATTAAAATTGCAAGTGTAATATGCCAGGCTGTCTACTATGTTAGATTTTCTTCCATGTTCCAATCTCTTTAAACAACCAAAAGATTATAGTGATGATTAAAAACTTATTCCTAACCTTACCACAAAAAGAGTGTGTCTTCCTCCATTTTTTGCTGCTATAACAGAATGCCACAGACTAGGTAATTTATAATGAATAGAAATTTATTTCTCACAGTTCTGGAAACTGGGAAGTCCAAGATTAAGAAGATAGCACCTGGCGAGGGCCTTCTTGCTGTGTTATCCCATGGCAAAAAGTGGAAGGGCAAGAGAGAGGCCAAGAGGGGGCCAAACTCATCCTTTTATAAGGAACCCACTCCCACAATAATAGCATTAATCCATTCATGAGGGCAGAATCAAAACCAGAGTATTGTCATATTTTATTGATTGTCATATTGAATCACCCTCTCATTAGGCCCCACCTCACAACACTGTTGTATTGGGAATTAAGTTTTCAACACACTTTTTTTGGGAGAGACAGTTAAACTAACTAAAGCAGAGTGCTATATTTTGTTGAATCTAAGATGTAAGATTCAACATTTTTTTTTAGGATATCACTAAGGTAGAAAAAACACAAACATTTATAATTTTTTGGAAATTTTCAACTTTTATTTTAGATCACCATTTATAATCATATGGTGCCATTGATTTCTTTCTTTTTTTTTCTTTTTTTTCTTTTTTCCAGACAGAGTTTCACTCTTTTGCCAGGCCAGAGTGAAGTGGCACAGCCTCGGTTCACTGCAACCTCCATGCCGCACCCCCCAGATTCAAGCTATTCTTCTGCCTCAGCCTCCTGAGTAGCTGGGATTATAGGGTGCCCACCCCATGCCCAGCTAATTTTTGTATTTTTAGTAGATACAGGGTTTTGCCATGTTGACCAGGCTGGTCTCAAACTCCTGACCTTGGGCGATCCACCTGCTTCAGCCTCCCAAACTGCTGAGATTACAGGTGTGAGCCACTGTGCGTGGCCTGATGCCATTGATTGTAAAATGCATTCTAATTCCCAAGATGGTAAAACACTGTGCACCTTAGAATCAGTAAAATATGACAATATTCTGGTTTTGATTCTGCTCCTCATTGATTCTACACTAGTCTCTACATTTTCCCAGGGTTGCAAAGTCCCTTACCCAACTAAGGGGAAGAGAGTTGCTGTCTCCAGTGAACTGAGTCTACTGGTGGCAGATTCAGGACCTTGACTCAGTTACAAATTCAAGTTCTTGGTAGAGAAGTAAACACCAAATCTGGACACAGGTGCTTTGTACTTCCAGAATGATTTTGCCTGAGCAGCCATGAATACTGGAGTTGGAATAGTAGAGTTGGAACTTGTCTGCTGTGTCAAGAGAGTCCCTCTGTGCCCACATCTTTGCCCTGGGATTTAGTTTCATAACAGTGTATCATGTGTTTTCTGGGTGGCTTTCAAATTTCACCTTATGTCAATCTTAATTGAAACCTCTGTCAACTTTTCATCACCTGATTTGAGTGGGCAGATCCTACAAATACATGCACACTCTCACCCATACATACACACACCAGGCTAATCTCTTTGCTGAAAGATTAAGATTCGTTGAATGAGTGCTATTTGCAACACTCTTTATATTTTTGCCAATCTCATTGGCCATCATTTTGTAATTATTACATTAAAAAAGTAAAAACAAGGATTTATCAAAGGACTCAAGAGTGCATCCTAGAATCCAGTAACAGAACGTACATCCAGGGCTCCTGGGAAAATAGACAAGACATCCTTGGTTTCTCTGGGACTACATGTATCTTTTCTCTGCTCTGCTCATGAAGTGTCTGACATCACCCCACCCTCCCCATGCCATCTTGTCTGTTTGGACACAAGCACTCTCTGCCTCTACATGCCCACCATGGAAGATGGCTAGCCCATAGCCTGGGTGTCCTGAGGACACACATGCCAAGTTCAAGTGACAGCAGATACCACCATCTCTGATCAGGAGGAGGAATCTCACTTGACATCCATCTTCAGATCCATCTGAATCCACGAGAGTACAGTGATGGCATACAAATGCTTGCTTCCCAGAGAAGAACTATCCAAGAGAATTGTAGGCAGAGCAGGTCTCACCAAAGGTGGCTAGTTGGCAGCAGTACAGCTTGGTGGTCAAGAGCATGGAGCCAAAGCCAGACCGCCTGTGTCCAATGACTGTGTACCCTTGAACAAGTAACTGAACTCTGTGGTTCAGTTTCCTCATCTGTAACATAATCAGACCTAGGGCATAGGGTCGTGTCCAAGATATCACACACAATACACGGAAAGTACAGGGCAGCCTGCAGTGTGGGAAGTGCTTAATAGCGGTTTGCCATTATTGCTATGAAGGCCCAATGCTTCAAAAGAAAAATTGATTCAGATCACCAAGCTCTGCTTGACTCTTATTCCCCAGATGTCCCCTCTTTCCACAGCTGGGGAAACCTGACTCCACTTGAAGGCTCAGTGGCACTCCAGGAGCTGAGAAGAAGCAGATCCTAATGAGCAGAAGGGATGTAAGGAGCTCTAATTTGGCTCTAACACAGTGCCCGGCTCCATCAGTGTTAGCCTGCAGCACATAATGGGTTTGCAGTGCTGTGAGGCTTCAGTAGAATGTAAGCTCCAGAGAACAGGGCCTTGGTCTAATCATGGTAAGGTCCTGGCCCCTGATACAATGCCTGACACAGAGGGTGATGAGTAGATATTTGCTGGCAGAATAAGGTAGGAATTTCCTCTAGATCAAGCTTGTCCAACCCATGGCCCATGGGTCGAATGCAGCCCAGGATGGCTTTGAGTGTGGCCCAGGATGTCTCAGTATGGCTTTGAATGCAGTCCAACACAAATTCGTAAACTTTCTTAAAATCTATGAGTTTATTTTGTAATTTTTAAAAAAGCTCATCAGCTATTGTTAGTGTTAGCATGCTTTATGTGTGGCCCAAGACAATTCTTCTTTCAGTATGGCCCAGGGAAGCCAAAAGATTGGACACCCCTGCTCTAGATGGTGGGCTGTCCCCACTTAACTGGGGATATCAACCTCTGTGCCCCCTCTGAGGGTGGTACCTGAAGCCTTTGGCTAGGTTGAGTTCCCAGGGAGGGAGATGAGGAAAAAGGGGGTCTAGCTGGAGGCTTGAGGAGCCTCAGCCTTGGAGCCATGGGTTCCATTTGGGACATAGGTCTCTGCCATTGCTGCTCCCCCCACATCCTCTCTCCCTGGAGGTGCCTTCAGCATGATCCCCCTCAGAAGGCCTGAAACACAAACAGCTGGGGAGGAATAGAAGACAGCGGGAATCTTCTAATCTAGAGTAGGGCAGGAAAGGGTGTCCTTCTCCTTTTCTGGGTCCGCAGCTGTGCAAAACAGTAACATTGCAACACCACTGGCATTTTTCTCCTTCCTCAGGTGGGAAATATTTACCCTGCCTAGAGCAGCTACAACACACACTGGTGACCCATCCCTGTGCCCAGGTCCCTATCTTACCACGCCATCCAGTCCCAGTCTCCCTTCCTGTCCTCTTGTTGGCAGACCTCCCGGGTACCGGGAAGCTTACCCCACCTCAGCCAGCGTGCCCCTCTGTGCCAGCTTCTGAGTTTCCCTGAGGGGATACCCGTGATGCCATCGCTCCGGTCTTGACGTGTTATTTCCTTGTGGCCTGGAAGTCTCTTGGCCTGCCCTGCTCAGCCAGAGCGTCCCACAAGAGGATGCATACCTCACTCCCATGAGCCCCACCCCGGGATTTTCATAGCTACTGTCAGGGACAAGTCGTGGGAAATGGGCCTCAAATGCTTTCCAGAAGCTTCCTTGCTCACTGCATGTAAAGCTTTAAAGCCCTCATTTAATTGTCTTCTTCCCACATTTTAAAAGTCAACACCCCTGAGGTGGGGCGCGGTGGCTCACACCTGTAATCCCAGCACTTTGGGAGGCTGAGGCAGACAGATCACTTGAGGCCAGGAGTTAGAGACCAGCCTGGCCAACATGGCAAAACCCTGTCTCTACTAAAAATACAAAAATTGGCCAGGTGTGGTGGCACATGTCTGTCATCCCAGCTATTCAGGAGGCTGAGGCATGAGAATTGCTTGAACCCGGGAGGCAGAGGTTGCAGAGATCTTGCCACTGCACTCCAGCCTGGGTGACAAAGTGAGACTCTGTCTCAAAAAAAAAAAAAACAAAATAAAACAAAACAAAAACACACACACACAAAAACAAAACCAGAGAGCCTTGGCTGCCCTACCCCAGGGAGGGGGTCTGGTTCCGCCCAGGAGGCTGTGCCCACAAGCTTCTGGCTAGCCTCTGTAAAACCTCCCCAGATCAACAGATAAGCCAAGAGGAGGAATCGAGTCATAGGGAGCAGGAAGGCCAGGCTGGGGACAGGACAGGGACAGCCCATGCTTGAGGGACAATCGAGAAGAGGAGGTACCTGTCAAATTAGGCTTCAGGGTTTTAAAAGATTGTTATTTGTATTTTGATATTATAAGATTACTCTGACCTTACTACGGAAAATTCAGGAAACAAAAAAATGCCCATAATCCCACAATCCAAGCTGAGCCACTGTTGACACTTTAGAGGTTTCTTTCTAAACTTTTATGGATATGTGTTATTTAATCAGACGGTACATATAATTTTATATTCCATTTTTTCATTGATATCTAATCATGAGCTTGTCCATGTTTTTAACTAACATTCATAACTGTTATTTAGACTTGCTGTGTTATATTCTACTCCAGGAAATGCCGGTGTCCATTTAATCTTTCCCCTGCTCTTGGATGTTTCAGGTGACACTTTTTCACTCTTCATTTGTATAGCAAATCCCTAGATGAACATCTTTGTTCTCTGGCTTTTTCTGCATTTAGGAATGCTTCCTTTGCTTGGCCTTCCAAAGCGGAATTTCTTGAAACTGATGGCTCCTTGGGTCCATTGCCAAATGTTTTTTTTTCCAAATAGGGCATCAGCAGTGCTGAGCAGGCCTCAGGTTAGAATCAGAGCTAGGGGGCCAGGCTCAGTGGCTCACGCCTGTAATCCCAGCACTTTGGGAGGCCCAGGCAGGAGGATCACCTGAGATCAGGGGTTCGAGACCAGCCTGGCCAATATGGTGAAACCCTATCTCTACTAAAAATACAAAAAAATTAGCCAGACATGGTGGTGCAGACCTGTAGTCCCAGCTACTCAGGAGGCTGAGTCAGGAGAATTGCTTAAACCTGGGAGGCGGAGGTTGCAGTGAGCCGAAATCACACCCTGCAGTCCAGCTTGGGTGACAGAGCAAGACTCCATCTCAAAAAAAAAAAAAAAAAAAAAAAAAATCAGAGCTACGGGAAACTGAGGCCAGCAAGGATCCTGTGTTCTCAGTACCCGAAACACTGCAATAAAATTTCTCCAGGGCTAGGCTAGGAGGTCAGAAGATCTAAGAAGTGGAACTAGGGATGATTGGAAATGCCCGAATCGTGTGGAAGCAGTGCCAAAAGAAAGTGAGTAATGAGTCTAGACATGTAATTGCCCAAGTGCATATGGTGCCTCCAGCTGTACCACCCTGAACAGCTGATTGCTCAAGTGCTATACAGTAAAGACCAAGAGGTGGAAAATTACAGGCAAAGTACAGGTGAAGGCCAGGACCCCAGGCACATATTTTTAAAAGAAGCTCTGGCCGGGCACAGTGCTCACTCCTGTAATCCCAGCACTTTGGGAGGCCGAGGTGGGTGGATTGCGTGAGGTCAGGAGTTCAAGACCAGTCTGGCCAACATAGTGAAACCCTGTCTCTATTAAAAATACAAAAAACTAGCCAGACATGGTGACATGTGCCTGTAATCCCAGCTACTTGGGAGGCTGAGGCAGGGGAATTGCCTGAACCAGGGAGGTGGAGGTTGCAGTGCACTGAGATCACACCACTGCTCTCCAGCCTGGGCAACAGAGCGAGACTCTGTCTCAGAAAAAAAAAAAAAAGAAGAAGAAGCTCTAATCTCCTGGGAGGTGGCATGGAAAGTTACTCAAAGGCAGAAACCGCCTCATCCCAATGGTTCCTGAAAGCCACCTCACCCTGCACTTCGCCCAGGGAACCATATAAAAAGGGAGTTCCAGCATCCACTTCCTTCTTGGTTCCAAGCTGCCTGCCTCAGCCCATTCCTCCCACCTCATTCTATCTTGGATTTTATTTTTTCAGCTTCCAACCTGGGCATTCTTTCACTATTGCAGGTGAAAATGACAAGGTCCTCTTGCAGCTGCCATTGATTCCCCCAAACCATAACTGGTTCCACCCCCCCAAACCATAACTGGTTCCACTGCCACCAGCTAGCCAGCTTTGGGTCACCTCTGCCGACTCCTTCCATCTGCCCCCAAGACCACTGCTGTGCCCACCCCACAGGGCTCCCTCTCTGAGTGCTCTCCTCCTACTGTCTGGTTTCCAGCACTGCCCAGACCCTGCTGATGTCCAGACCTTCTTCCAGCCCAGACCTGTCTCCTGGGCCCCAGGCCCAGGTGTTGGCTGATCATTAGACATTTCTACCTGGGTGTTCCAGGTGTCGGCTGAACCCAGTATCTTGCCTTTAGGCTGCGCCACCTCCAGTCTCATGTCCTGTGAATGGCCCCACCACATACCCAGGCCTTGTACCAGAAATCAGAAAACCTCCTAGAGGTGACCTTATTTCTTACTTCCATCCAGTAGGTCACCAAGGACCTCTCAAATCCATTCCTTCCTTGCCACCCACCTCACTCCACAGCCCTCAAATGCACTCCCACACACACCTGTTTACCTGCCTCACTGACCCGGGTCTTCCCTCTTCTACTCCCGGGCTCCCAGAGTGGTCCTTCTCAAACAGCATGTTGATCAGATCACATCTCTGTTTACGTAAAACTCTAACTGCCTCCTGGAACGAGGGGTACTGGGGGTAACATTCCAAATCCATTCATTCATTCACTCATTCAGGAAATATTTACTGAGGGCCTTCCATCTGACAGGCACCACACTAGCACTGGGAACCCACTGGAAAATAGAGCAGACATGGGTAAGTGATGTCCACTGATATCAGGGTCATCTACAAAGGGCTGCACCATGCACACCGAGATTGATCCCTCACCACATCCCAGCTGTATTCTCCACCGTTAAACTCACGACCCTGCAGCTCCCGAAGCATGGTGCTTCCCTACCCAGAACAAGTTGCTTCTCCAGCCCTATTTACGCTTCCCTATTCTTTCTTTGGATAATCACTATTTGTTCTTCCCAACTCAACTGTATTCTCAGCTCCTCTCGAAAGCTTTGCCAACACCTTTCCTCATCCCCCTTCAGATCTACCTGCCCTTCCCCTATGTCACCGGCACCTGTGTTTACCTCCATAATTGTATTGACCACACAGTGTAGTGACACTGTTTACTTGCTTATATTCCCTTTCCCACCCACTTCCTACACACACATACACACACACACACACACATTTATGAGCCCCTTAAGATAAGGACCTGGGTGTTTTTATCACCGGTGCCTAAAAACGACTGGTATATGGTCTGTATTTGGTAAACAAACCATGTGAAGATAACACAGATCATTCTTACTTTTGAGTTAATAAAATATTTGCTGACTACATTTATTTATATAGTTCATTATAAATGCAGGTTAATGTCTTGGTCACCTTGGATACATTTAATAAACTTTTCAGAGTAGCATGAAGTTCACTGGGCCAGATTTTTATTGAATGCCAACTATGTGCCAGGCATCATTTTGGCACAGGGAATATGGCAGTGAAAAAATTAAAGTCCCTCTACTCTTAAGGCTTCTATTCTAGTGGGAAAAGGCTGACTGTAAACACATAAATAAGTGGAAATCTCAGAGAGTGATAAATGCTATGAAGAAAACATCATAACGGGAGGAGGAGGCATTCTCGGAGGTGGGAGAGCAGCCTCCACATTAGCTGGGGTGATTTGGGAAGCCCCTCTTTCTTTTTTTTTTTTTTGATATGGAGTCTCACTCTGTCACCCAGGCTGGAGTGCAGTGGCACGATCCCGGCTCACCACAACCTCTGCCTCCCGGGTTCAAGCAATTCTCCTGCCTCAGCCTCCCAAGTAGCTGGGATTACAGGTGCCTGCCACCACGCCCAGCTAATTTTTGCATTTTTTATTAGAAATGGGATTTCACCATCTGGGCCAGGCCAGTCTCGAATTCCTCACCCCAAGTGATCCCCTCACTTCGGCCTCCCAAAGTGCTCCTGACCTCAGGTGATCCGCCCACTTTGGCTTCCCAAAGTGCTGGGATTACAGGCTGGGATTACAGTGAGCCACTGCACCCGGCCTGGGAAGGCCCCCCTTAACCCCAACTTCCTCATCAGTGAGTTGGGAATGATGACGGTACTGAGGTGCTTGGAGACTTAGGAGGATTACATGAGAAAATATGAATACAGCACCAACACTTAATAAAAATTGTCCTTATTGCAGGGTTTTTGTTCGGTTTTGTTTTGTTTCTGAGACAGAGTCTCGCTCTGTTGCCAGGCTGGAGTGCAGTGACATGATCTCGGCTCACTGCAACCTCCACCTTCCAGGTTCAAGTGATTCTCTTGCCTCAGCCTCCCAAGTAGCTGGGATTACAGGCGCGTGCCACCACGCCCAGCTAATTTTTTGTATTTTTAGTAGAGACGGGGTTTCGCTGTGTTAGCAAGGATGGTCTCGATCTCCTGACCTCGTGATCTGCCCGCCTTGGCCTCCCAAAGTGCTGGGATTACAGGCGTGAGCCACCACGCCAGGCCTATTGCAGAGTTTTAAGCAAGGAAGAAAGACTATCTAATTTACACTCTTTTTTTTTTTTTTTTTTTTGAGACAGAGTCTTGCTCTGTTGCCCAGGCTGGAGTACAGTGGCACAATCTTAGCTCACTGCAACCTCTGCCTCCTGGGTTCAAGCAATTCTCCTGCCTGAGCTTCCTGAGTAGCTAGAATTGCAGGCACACACCACCACACCTGGCTAATTTTTTCTATTTTTAGTAAAGACAGGGTTTCACCATGTTGCCCAGGCTGGTCTCAAACTCCTGTCTCCAACTCCTGTCAAGCGATCCACCCGCTAAGCCTCCCAAAGTGCTGGGATTGTAGGCGTGAGCCACTGCGCCTGGCCCCTAATTTACACTCTTAAAGGAGCATGCCAACTGCAGATGGAGAATGAATGGTAGGGGTGGTAGGAGAGGGAGGCCACCCCCGGAGGCTGTGGTGATGGAAAGAAAGATGAAGCTTCTTTCTGTTTCTAGAAGCAGATCTAGTCAAGTATCAGAGATTTACTGACATGTGCCACTGGAAAGGCCAAGTTTAGAAGATGGTCTCTTGGACACGAAGAGCACATTTGTGCCTGATGGAATATGTGAAAACATGCCTGTATTTCCTGCCACACACATGTCCTGCATCAAGTTCTACCATGATCGTCACACCTGGGCCATCGTTCACATCTGCTTCTAAACGACTGGTACAACTGTGTGTCTCTCTTTCTACTGTGCCTGGACTGTCTCCTTGGGGTTTCATTTTCATCACTAAGTCTATTAAATTATTCCTTAAGGTTTCATGAGTATTTCCCCTGCAGTTTCCCAGAGTCCTACAAGCTGCTCAGCCATTGTTATCTTTTGAGACTTTTAAAGCTTTGATTAACTTAATAAATAAAAACACAATTCTTGAGACAGGGTCTCACTTTGTCACTCAGGCTGGAGGGTAGTGGTGCGATTTAGGCTCGCTGCAACCTCGACCTCCTGGGCTCAAGCAATCCTCCCACCTCAGTCCCCAACCAAGTAGCTGAAATTACAGGCAGGCACCACCATGCTCAGTTAATTTGTGTTTTATTTTTAGTAGAGATGGAGTTTTGCCATGTTGCCCAGGCTGGTCTTGAACTCCTGGACATAAGCAATCCGCCTGCTTTGGCCTCCCAAAGTGCTAAGATTACAGGCATGAGCCAATGCGCTCAGCCTAAACACATACAATTCTAAACACTCAGAAATGCACACAATTCTTATAAACATGATCTACCCAGCACCTGTTCATGGTGAAGATTTTGAATGTTATTGGAGCGAGGTTTTCATGTGATCATCAAATGTTGGCCCACTCGGTGGCTGGACTGAAACACGAAAACTCCCGAAAGCTCTGCCTTAGGAAACACAATAGTCTATATGTTTGTTGAATGAATGAGTGAATGAACAAATTCTTAAAATTTATGGCAACCCCAAAAGTGGAAGTAGGAAAGAAATGTTCAAGGAACATTCTAGATGAAGCTGCTCAATACCATCTCCATTGTGATCTTGGGGGGCCTGGCTCAAAATTCTAGGTTTGCTCATCTCTTCTTCCTTCCCTCCCCTCTTTCCTCTCTTCCTCCTTTCTTTCTTCTTCTTTTGTTTGTTTTTTTTATTTTTAGTTATACCAATCATACGGATAGCCCTCTCAGCAAATACTCAGTCCCTTTTCTAGAAGTAATCACTGTTTTTAGACTGGATGTATGCCTCTGAAATTAATTCTACGTACTTCTATGCATGATGACTGTGCTGTATATGTAAACATGTATAGCATTGTTTTGATATACATGTATTGCATTGTGTGCATCATTCTGCAAACTGTTTTATTTTCTCAGTGGTAATGGTACAGCTTCAAAAACTCTCCAAATCTCTATGTATAAATCTACTTCATGTTTAAAGACTGCTACTCAGCATTTCGTAATTTACTGTACTTAGTATATGTCACCATTCTGTTTTTTCTTTTTATAATTGTGTGTGTGCATATGTTTGTGTGTGTGTGTATGTCTGTGTGTGTGTGTGTGTGTGTGTGTTAAAACAAATATAGAACAGGGAAAAAACAAAAATGTATCGCTCAATGGTTTATCCCAAAGTGAACATCCATATAACCCTATTCAAGAAATAAAATATTACCAGCATTCCAGAAACCTCCTCTGTATTCCAATCACCATACCATCCCTCTCTGATTAAAGTAGCCACTACCCTGATTTTTATGGAAGTCATTTCCCTGATTTTTTAAAAGACAGTTTTACCACCAAAACTTGTATTCTTAAATATTAGAGTTTAGTTTTGCTTTTTGAATTTCATATAAATGGAATCTTTCAGTACACCTTCTTTTGTGCTTGGTTTCTTTCACTCAAAATCATTTTTGGAGATTTCTCCATGTTGCTCCATGCAGCCAAGGTTCATTTGTTTTCATGGAGTTTCTACCTTGTTGCCCAGGCTGGAGTGCAATGGCGCAATCTTGGCTCACCGCAACCTCCGCCTCCCGGGTTCAAGTGATTCTCCTGCCTCAGCCTCCCGAGTAGCTGGGACTACAGGAATGTGCCACCGCGCCCAGGTAATTTTGTATTTTTTTTAGTAGAGACGGAATTTCTCCATGTTGGTCAGGCTGGTCTCAAACTCCTGCCCTCAGGTGATCCGCCTGCCTCGGCCTCCCAAAGTACTGGGTGTGAGCCAGCTACTGTATTTTATTCAGTAAATACACCACAATTTATTTATCCATCCTACTGTTAAGGACAATTGGGCTGTGTAAATTCTGAGGCTGTTGGGAGCAGCTCTGCTTTAACCGTTCTTGTCCGTTTCTTGGTGCCCACGTGCATGCATTTCTACTGGGCACATATCTAGGAGTGGAATTGTTGGGTCATAATATACGCATATCTTCTACTTTAATAGAGAATGCTAAACTGTTTTTTCAAAGTGGCTATGTCAATTTATTCTCTTACCAGCCATGTATGAGAATTCCCTTTGCTTTACATCCTCACCAACAGTTATTATTATCAGTCTTTTTAGTTGTAACCATTATGATGGATGCATAGTTGAATCTCATTGAAACTATAAGTTCTCTGATTTCTGATTTATAGGTTTATTAATCTGGATAGCCTGTTTTATGAAGTACCCATCCCAGTGTCTTGTCCCTTTTTCTACTGGGTTATCTTATTCTTACTGGCTTGTAAGAGTTTTGTGTGTGTGTGTGTGTGTGTGTGTGTGTGTGTATTCTGAATAGTTGCTTACCTTTTCACCCTCTTACTGTCATCTTTTAATGAACAAAAATTCTTAATTTTAGTGAAATGTAATTTTTTTAATAGTTAATATATTTTGAGCCCTGTTTAAGAAGTCTTTATGTACACTAGAGTAGGAAGCTATTATACTGCGCTATCAACTAGAAGTTTTATTTTACCTTTCACATTTAGATCTGCAATTCACCTGAAATTGAATTTTACATATGGTGTGAGATAAGGATCAAGTTTAATTTTTTTCCGTATGGATATCCAGTAGTCCCAGCACTATTTGTTGAAGAAAACTTTGTGAAATATCGAGTGTCAAAATATGCATGAGTCTGTTTCTAGATTTCTCCCTTCTCTTTGATTGATCCATTTATCTACTTATGCATATATATATATATATATATATACACTATGTAAATGGCTGTGGTTTTATGATAACCTGATATCCAGTAGAGCAAATCCTTCCATCTTTTTATTCTTCTAAAAAGTGTTTTGCTATTTTGGGCCCTTTGAATTTTTATACCTGTATGTTCTTTTGGATATTTTACGTATACTATGATACCATCTATGAATAATGAGTTTTATATTTTCCTTCCCACTTCATATATCTTTCATTTCATTTTATTGCTTTTCTTCGTTTGTCTAGGAGATTCAACACAATGTTTAATAGGAATGAGAGTGGACATCTGTATCTTATTCTCATTTTCAAAGAGAAACCTGTCAACATTTCACCATATGTTTGCCATAGGTTCCCCCCCCCCCCCCGCAGATAACCTTTATAAGATTAAGGAAGTTCTCTTCCATTAAGAATATTTTTTATGAATGACAAATTTTATCAAAAGCTTTTTCTGCATCTCTGGGATAGTCATAGTTTTCTTTGTTTTGTTAATATAGTGAAATGCATTGATTAATTTTCTAAAGGTATTCTTGGAACAAATTTAATTTGGTCATGATATCTTTTGCATAGCTAGATTTGGTTGGCTGGTGTTTGTTTGGGATTTTTGCTTCTATGTGCTAGAGTCTGATTGTCTTGAATTTTCCTGTCTTGTAATATCTTTGGCAAGGTTACGCTTTCTTCATATGTCAGGCTCTGGGGAATTTATTTTTTTCTTTTTTCTGGGGCTATTTGTATAAGACTGGTGTTATTTCTTCCCTAAATGTTTATTATACTTTGTTGCTGAAGACTTCAGGGCCTGGTTTTTTGTTTTTTGGGGTTTTTTTTTAATAATTAATTTAATTTCTTTACCAATTATTCAGATTCAGATAGTCTGTTTTTCTTAAATCTATTTTGATAAGTATTGAGTTTTTCAAGGAATGTCCCATTTCATTTTTTGCATAAAGTTTCAAGATCTCCTTATCTTTTTGATACCTATTGGATCTGTAGTGATGTCCATCTTTGAATTTCTGACTCTTTGTTCTACTTTAAAGATAATCAGGCCTGAATCTTTACTGTCACACAAAAACCCTTTCCTTGTTTCTCTCATCAGTAAAGCCAGACTTCACTTTGCCGCCTTTTCAAGCCACACGCATCCATCAAGGCTCTGCACAAGGTTTCACAGTCTCCATGTATATTTGATGACTATCTCATCCCTCACTTATTTCTCTCTTCTCTGAACAACTATTATTTTTATCTCTGCATTCTAATTTTTTCTTGATTATATACTTTTAAATTTTATTGCTTTGTCCAATCAAACTATATGTTTTCTGAGGGTAAGGACAAATATGACACTTCCAAATTTCTCATAGCCCATGAATGGTCATAGTTATACAGAAGAACTCAGTCAAGAATGCTGATAGAGCAATAATAGATTGATCCTACAGTACATATAAACTCGATATTGGAGAAATGTCACAAAAAGAAGCTCAGAAAGGTTTGTTGATAAAACACTAAGATAATATCCTAAGATAGGAAAAATCAGGGCACAACTGAAACTGTTCACTAGTCAACCCTTGAATAATAAAGAAGTATTGCCCTTTTATACCAGCCTCCATTGTAGTCTCTGCAGTTATCAAAATTAAGGTGTGCCAGCCGGGCGCGGTGGCTCATGCCTGTAATCCCAGCACTTTGGGAGGCCAAGGCAGGTGGATCACAAGGTCAGGAGATCCAGCCCATCCTGGCTAACATGGTGAAACCCCGTCTCTACTAAAAATACAAAAAAAAATTAGCCGAGTGTGGTGGCGGGTACCTGTAGCCCCAGCCACTTGGAGGCTAAGGCAGGAGAATGGCATGAGCCTGGGAGGCGGAGCTTACAGTGAGCCGAGATCGCACCACTGCACTCCAGCCTGGGCAACAAAGCGAGACTCCATCAAAAAAAAAAAAAAATTAAGATGTGTGGTTGGGCATGGTGACTCATGCCTGTAATCCCAGCACTTTGGGAGGCCAAGGCAGGCGGATCACCTGAGGTCAGGAGTTCAAGAGTAGCCTGCCCAACATGGTGAAATCCAGTCTCTACTAAAAATACAAAAATTAGCTGGGTGTGGTGGTGCATGCCTGTAATCCCAGCTACTTGGGAGGTTGAGGAAGGAGAATTGCTTGAGCCCGGGAGGTGGAGGTTGCAGTGAACAGAGATCATGCCACTGCACTCCAGCCTGGGCAACAGAGCGAGACTCCGTCTTTAAAAAAAAAAAATTGAGGTGTTAACCTAATATACGTATATAGTAAAAGTGAAACTATGAAGTCACAGTGTATTTATAAAAACTGTAGAGAAGGAAACAAGCAAAATGAGATTAAAATAGAGAAGAAAACTACTTTTAGCAGGACCTAAGAAAAACCCCACCTTTTGTTACAAAGTCTGACGAATATTGTCCAGATACAGTGCAACATGCACTAACTTGAAGACAACTCCAGGAGCCCCTATACAATTCTACAGTGAACAAGTCTAGTGCAATGCGACAGGTAAACCCATTTGGAGAGCCATTGGAAATAGAAAAACATAAAGACATTGGGAATACTGCAGAAAACATGAGGAAACTCAAAAATTCCTAGTTTTCATCCTTATTTATTTTTCTGAAGATTTTACATTCAAAATGCAACTTGCTATGCACATAGAGAATATCTCTCAGAAAAAAAATTCTAAAGTACATCAAAGCAACTTCAATTGGGGCACTGAAGAGCAAAATGAACACTTCTGAAATTCAATGTACAAATAACTTTTAATGTACAAATAACTTTCAAAAATTCTCCAAAAATGCAAACCAAAGAAATAGACATTTTAAGACTAAGATATGAGACATGAGGCGCGATCTAAGAGTCAGCCACTTAAGTGAGTTTCAGTAGACAATGTCACTTAGAAGAGAAGCCATAATGCAAAAAATAATAAAAGAAAATTTACTTTCACTAAAGAAAGGAAATAGCCAGGCACAGTGTTTACATCAAAAGGACCCACCAAACACTAGGCAGGAA
Source organism: Pan paniscus (assembly GCF_029289425.2). NCBI lineage: Eukaryota > Metazoa > Chordata > Mammalia > Primates > Hominidae > Pan > Pan paniscus. The sequence goes on along the minus strand of NC_073271.2, from coordinate 30,164,792 downwards.
TACTAAAGAAGAGAGCCAACAAAACATGTCATGGTGAAATTCCTGAATCTTGAAGATGAAGAGAAAGTTCCATACACTTCCAAACAAAAACAAAGGACTACGTATTGAGAACATTGACCAAATTCTGAGGTAATTCTAGAAATCTCTTCCCATCCAAACTGTGATTCATGTGTGATTGTAAAAGGGAGACAGGTTTGGACATATAAAGATGAAGATTACATGTTTCTTCTGAAGAAGTTACTTAAACTTCTAAAAAGTTCTGAAGTTACTGAAGTTAAAGTTCTGAAGTTAAACTTCTTCTGAAGAAGATTACGTATAAAGATGAAGACCCCATGTTTCTTCTGAAGTTACTTAAAGAGTAATCCAATAGAAATGCATCAGAGTAAGAATAACCAGAAAGGGAAGGTTTCGTGTATTCTAAATATAATTATTAGTTTGGTGCAAAAGTAATGGCAAAAACCATTATTTTAATGGCAAAAAACTGCACTTACTTTTGCACCAACCTGATAGCTCACATTTATTGAGCATTTACTATCGGTCAAGCATGTGATAATCAAAGAAAAAGACTTGGAATGCAGGAAAGTAGAACATTCATTATTTTTTACCCTTTCTAAGAATAATCAAATTAAGAAAGAAGAAGCAGAATAAAGACATCAAGGAAAAAAGTCCAGTGTGTAATTGTAATAATAATAGCCAACATTTATTGTGGATTTACTCTGATTCAAGTACTATTCTGAACAAATCTAGATATAGTGTCTCATTTAATCACTCCAACATCACCATGGAGTATTATTATTATTATCCCTATTACACAGATTAGAAAACTGAGATATAAGAATAATTTGGCCAGATGCAGTGGCTCACGCCTGTAATCCCAGCACTTTGGGAGGCTGAGGTGTGCGGATCACCCGAGGTGAGGAGTTTGAGACCAGCCTGGCCAATATGGCAAAACCCCATCTCTATTAAAAATACAAAAATTAGCCGGGTGATGGCGTGTGCCTGTAATCCCAGCTACTTGGGAGTCTGAGGCAGGAGAATCGCTTGAACCTGGGAGGCGGAGGTTGCAGTGAGCTGAGATCACACCACTGCACTCCAGCCTGGGCCACAGAGCAAGACTGTCTTAAAACAAACAAAAACAATAGGAAGGCCAGTGTGGCTGGAGTGAAGATAATGCAAAGAAAACAGTGAGAAGTAAAATGGGAGTGGTGCCCAGGAACCAGATCGCCTAAGGTCTGCAGACCCCATGTGATGAGAAACTATAGCAAGGATCACTCGGTCTTCAGTTTGGAGACAAGATTATAGGGAGGCAAGAAGGAAAGAATCAAGACTGGTAAGAGCCTACTGTGGTATTCCACAGAGGTTGCAGTGAGCCGAAATCGTGCCATTACACTCCAGCCTGGACAACAAAAGTGAAACTCCATCTCAAAAAAAAAAAAAAAAAAAAAAAAGCCTACTGTGGTATTCCAGAAGTGTGGTGGTGCTCTGGGCCAGGACAGTATTAGTGAGGAACTGGAGATGTGCTTGAAGATAGAACCAACAGGATTGAATTTGGACAGCGTGAGACAAAGAGAGGATTTAAGTTTGATTTTAAAGTTTTTGACCTGAGTAACTGGGTGAATAGGTGCCATTCACAAAGATGGAGAACACTGGAGGAAGAGCAAGTCTGGGGACAGAATCAAGAGTTTGATTTTGGACATGTTACGTTTGAGATGCCTATTGGACATCCAAGTGAACATGTCAAATTGACAAGTGGAGTTTAGGAGAGAGGTTAAGACCGGAGATATAAATTTGAGAATTATCTGCAAAGGGTGCTGTTCAAGGCCATGGGACCAGATGAGATCACCCAAGGTGTCAGGTAAGTGAAAAGAGAAGCACTCTGAGGACTCAGTGTTGGACACCCCGATATTTAGGGGTGACGAACAGGAGGACAACCAAGCAAAAGAGAATAAGAGGGAACCTCCAAGAGGCAAAAGAACACTGAGATTATGTGGTATCACAGAAGCTACAGAAGGGGCTTTAAGAAACCAATACAAAAAATTCATTGACAGAGTAGTTGTACCATTTAATTTAACATTGTTTAAAGGAGGCTTAAAATAGAAGACATAATGTTTTTAAAAATCCCTAAACAGTCTGAGAGGTAGTTTGAGGTAGTAGTCAAGAGCTTGGGAAAAATAAGATAATGCTTGTAAAACAAACATGATACATGGTACTTAACATTCAACAAGTAATAATTACAGATTCTTTTCATCATCATCATCAACAAGAAAATCTAGATTGTAGAGAGGTGACTAGGAGAATGAAAGCATGTTAAGTTTCTTGCGTTGCAGAGATGATAGAAGGGAAGGAGGGTTACATATGCTGTTTCAACCTTGATGTCGATAGAGAAATAAAAAATAGATTTGTTAAAAATTTAAGAATGCCTGATAGAATATAATATTTTCTTTTATTTAAAAAATACTTCATATTAAAAATTAAGATATAGTCATATACTGTAAAATTCACCTTTTAAAGTTTACAATTTAATACATTTTAATATATTCACAAAGTTGTGCAAACATTATCATTATCTCATTTTAATCGCCGCAGAAAGCACCTCCACACCCATTAGCAGTCATCTCCCATTTTCCTGTCTCCCCACGCCCAGGTCCTGGCAGCCACAAATCTTTCTGTATCTATGGATTTGCCTCTTCTAGACATTTTATATACAATAGTTCCCCTGTTATCCGCACTTTCCATTTTCTGTAGTTTCAGTTACCCATGGTCAATCATGATCAGAAAATATTAAGTAGAAAATTCCAGAAGTAAAGAATTCATATGCTTTACATTGCATGCCATTCTGAGTAGCATGATGAAATTTTACGCTGTCCCACCTGGGATGTGAATCATCCTTGGTCCAGCATATCCATACTGCATACACTACCTGCTTGTTAGTCACTTAGTATCCATCTTGGTTATCAGATTGAAAAACATCGTATACATAGGGTTGGGTACTATCTGTAGTTCCAGGCATCCAGTGGGGATCTTGGAATGCAGAAAAGGGGGGGCTACTGTAAATGGAATCATACAGTGTGGCTGTTGATGTCTGGCTTCTTTAATTTAGCACAGTGTTTTTAAGGTGCATTCCTGTTGTATCATGAATCAGTATTTCATTCCTTTTTATGGCTGAAAAGTATTCCATTAGATAGGTACACCACCTCTTGTTTATCTGTTCACTAGTTGATGGACATTTGGATTGTTTTTATTTTCTAGCTATTATGAATAATGCTGCTATGAACATTCACATACAAGGTTTCTTGTGGGCAAATGTCATTTCTTTTGAGTATGTACCTAGGAGTGGAACAACTGAGTCACATGAAAACTCTATGTTTAACTTTTTGAGGAACTGTCAAACTCTTTCCCAAAGCAGCTTCACAGTTTTCTATTCCTACCAGTAATGTATGGAGGGTTCAGCTTCTCCATATTGGCAACACTTGTTATTGACTGTCTTTGATAATAGTCATTCTAGTGAATGTGACATGATATCTCACTGTGGTTTTAACTTCCAGTTCCCTGTGACTAATGATATTGAGCATCTATTCATGTGCTCATTAGCCATTTGTATATCTTTACTGGAAAAATATGTATTCGACTACAGTGCCCACTTTTAATCTGGGTTGTCTTTTAATTGTTGAGTTGTAATAGTCCTTTATATTGTAGGGGGAAGAAGAGAACTCTTCCCCCATCACCCTCTGAAGGTTTGCTGAAAATAAACTGACAAAGGCAGATTAATAGAAGAAAAAAGCATACAGATTTATTTTAACACAGCACATTGGAATTGCAGGAGAATAATTACCCAGTAACCCAAAGGGATACACATGCTTTTATATTCTTCTTCATAGGGAAAAAGAACATGGGGAAATGTGGATGATTTGAGGGATAGTAAATGATTTTTAGGGGAAATGAATGGGCCTAATGCTCAGACAATCGTTAGTAAATAGTTTTCTTTGGAAATTGAATGGGACAGAGAGCAGACAGTGGTTTGGGACAAAGTTTGTCTGGTGTTTAATTTTCAATCTCTTCCTCTGTGTTATGAGTTTAATCTTCTCTAGTTAAATTTCAGGGAAGGCAATTGTGTTTCTCTTTAGTAGGTTCAGTGTCTAGGTAGATAAGGGAACTTCAGTGAACAACTATATTCTGTGCTTTGAGAGAGACAGAGGAATAGTCGGGTGCAGGGACCAGGGAGGTCAGAGAGACCTTGAGGCTGCTTCATGTCAAAGTGTCCTATTTGGGGGTAATGTTTTCTGAGCCCCAACAATATATTCTGGATACTAGACCCTTATCAGATATGTGATTCAACAATATTTTCTCCCATTCTGTGACTTGTCTTTTTCCTTTCTTGATCGTGTACTTTGAAGCACAGATTTTTAAAATTTTGATGAAGTCCAATTTATCTATTTTTTCTTTGATTGCTTATGCTTTTAGTGTCATAGCCAAGAAACTTGCTTAATTAAAGGTAATGATTATTTACATCTATGCTCTCTCCTAAGAGTCTTACAGCAAAGTCTTTGATCCATTTTGAGTTAAATTTTGTATATGGTGTAAGGTAAGGGATCCAATTTCTTCTTTTGTGCATGTGGATATCCAGTTATCTCAGCACCATTTGTTGAAAAGACTATTTTCCCCCCATTGAATATCTTGGCACTATTGTTGAAAATCAATTGACTATAAATATATGGGTTTATTTCTGGACTTTTAATTCTGTTCCATTGTCTATGTCTATCCTTAGGTCAGAACCACACAGTCTTGATTACTGTAGCTTATGTTTTGAAACTGGGAAATGTGAGTCCTCCAATTTTGTTATTCTTTTTCAGGATTGTTTTAGCTATTGTGGGTCCCTTGCATTTATATATGAATTTTAGAATCAGCTTCTCAATTTCTAAAACAAAACAAAACAAAAAAACCCAGCATCTGGAATTTTTATAGCGATTTCAATTTGGAGAAAATTGCCATTTTCCAGTCCATGAACACAGGAATGTCTTTCCATTTATGTAGGTCTTCTTTAATTTCTTTCACCAATGTTTGAGAGTTTTCAGTTAAAAGTCTTACACTTCTTTCATTAAATTTATTCCTAAATATTTTTGGATGCTAAGTGGAATTGTTTTTCTTAATTTCATTTTTGTGTTGTTCACTGCTAGCTTACGGAAACAAAATTGATTTTTGTATATCGATCTTGTGTTTTGTGGATTCCTTAGGAGTTTCTGTATATGAGACATTTTTCCCCGTATAGCCACGGTTTCCTTTAGTTTTTTAGGGTTTTTAAAACATATTTAACATAGTTGATTTAAGTCTTTGTATAGAAAATCCAGTGTCTGTGCCCTCTTGGGGACAGTTTCTATTGAGTGTCTTTTTCCCTGCATATGAGACAGACTCTCTTGTTTCTTGGCGTGTTTCATAATTTTTGGTAAAAACTAGACATTTAAAACAATATAACATAGCAACTCTGGAAATCAGATTTTGCCCTGGGTTTGTTGTTGTTACTATTTAATTGGTATTGTTTGGTTGGATGGTTGGTGACTTTCCTGAACTAATTCTATAAAGGTATATTCTTTGTTTTGTGTGGCCAGTGAGTCTCGACTAGTTAGCTTAGTGGTCATTTAATGATTCAACAAAGACTTCCTTAGATGACTGGAACCAATAAGACTCTCAGTCTTTACCAAGAAGTTCTGCGTGTGTTTCCTTCAGCATTCAGCCAAGCACCTTACAGCTCCATCTTAGCCTTCACTTCCTGCTTCAGCAGAGGCTCAAGGTTGGCCAGAGGTGAGAGCCAGGGTCTTCTTGGATATTTCCTGGGCACACACACAGCACTGGGTGTCCACACAGCCCTAAACATTTGTATGGCTTTCTATATTCCCAGGAATATTGTTAGAACTTTTTAAAGCGCCCACTCTCTCCAAGGACATCCCATTCCTCTGCTTTTTCTTTTATGTTTTTTGGTTAGCCCATTGTCTATCCCACTTGTTATCCACTACCTCAGTCAGCTGTGAGGTTCAATAATTGACCCTACTCTCAAGGCTGCTTTTATTTGTGCTGGATGAGCTCTAAGTCAGTTCAAATAAAAACAGCCTTGCAAGTAGTGTGGCCAGAGAGGTCAAATAATGACAATTCTTTGAGAATGGGCCTTGAGGAGCTCTAAGCCCTTCCAGTGACTGCCGGGCTTTCCCCTGTGGTCACAGGTTGTTTTGCAGGCTGTTGGATTTCACAGCTAATGTGGTGCTGGGGAGGGTGGGGATGGGAATATGGCAAGTTAAAGTGCCACAAAGCTCCCTGTTCTTACCAAGATTCTGCTGTTTTCTTAAATAAATGTTTCCCAGATTGCTGCAAGCCTTTGGTTAATTTCCAAAGTTCTGAAAACGTTGATTCTGACATTTTTTGATAACATTCTTGTTGCTTTTATGGAGGAGGGAATTTTCGGAGATCCTTATTTGCCATTTTGGCTGGTGTCCTAGAATACAATTTTAATGGAAACTTTGAACCCTCTAGAAGTGCACCGTGTAGTGTAGCAGCCACTACTAGTACATGTGGCTGTCAAACCCTTGAAATGTGGCTGGTGCAAACTGAGACGTGCTCTAAGTATAAAACACACACTGGCTTTCAAAATACACTCTCTCTATATATATATCCATAATCATTTTTACTCCAAATATATTTTGAAATGATAATATTCTGGTTATATTAGATCCAGTAAAATGTATTGTTAAAATTAATCTGGAGCCTGATGCAGTAGCTCACACTGTATCTCAGCACTTTGGGAAGCTGAGGAAGGAGGATTGCTTGAGCCCAGGAGTTTGAGACCAGCCTAGGAAACATAGTGAGACCCTGTCTCTATAAAATAATAACAACGCATTTTTTTAAAACTAATTTTGCTTCTTTAAACCTTTTTTAACGTGTGTGGTAAGCAGGATTCTAAGATGATCCCCAATGAGTCATGCCTTCATGGCTGCTAGAAAAGTTTAAATCATAAATGTGGCCTTGATATACTTCTGCTGAACAGGGTTGATCCAGGAGGAAAAGAAATACAAAGGAAACTATTAATCTGTTAAAATGAAACAAAATTAAATCCATTAAAAATTGGAAAGAAACAAGAAAGAATAATAAACAGAAAATATCAAACATGATTATAGGAATGAGACTCAACATATTGTTTGTTAGATTCTATATAGTGGAATGCTTGAAGACGTCAACACCATGAGCATTGTGTTAGACTGATTCCTGGGGAACATCTGAGTTGGAGGTTTGTGGGCTGGCATTTTACTGGGAAAGGCCTTCAGTTACAATGAATACCTGAGGGAATGAGGGCAGCAAGAGGGGACAGAAAGAGAAGTCAAACTGAGATGCAGGTGGAACGGGGGGTCTCAGCTGATCCCACAGGAAACTCTGGAGGTGGGGAGCTTCTCAGAGGGAAGACTGAGCCTCTATGCTCCACATTGGCCAAACATTGGATGTGAATTGTCCTCTGGAGAGAAGGTGTAACCTTGCCAATGGCAAATCCTGAGAAAGGGCTTAGCTGTGACCCATCACCAGTCAGCTTCCTGACAGCCGGGGAATGAGTGCCTTCACTCTGAAGCAGCATCTGAGAGCACACCACATCATCTGCTACAGAAGTTGTCTGCCATACAGTAAGTGAAAAGAAGCAGATTATAGACACTATATGTTAAGCATTAAAATATAGGTTGATATATAGGCATTAGAAAGGCCAGAAAAGGAGCACATGAAATCATTAATGAAGGTTCCCTTGAGGAGGATGAGGGGAAGGGTTAGTGGTGGCTGAGATGGGGGAAAATATGTAACATCAGGTATTCAAATACTTTGTATTGATCACATATCACCAGGAAAAAAATACAGAAACTAATGCGAGGTTTCCAGTATGGGCATGCCTATGGTGATCAACTGTGGGTTCAGGATTGAAAACCTCAGAATTAGAATTGCTTTCTGAATTTTGCCTTCAACGTCTCCCTAGACTGTACAAATAGACAACAACCCCGGGCAGTTCTGACATTAATGAGAATGATGCTGCCATCACTAAATTCCTCCTGGGCCAGATGGCATCTGCCTCATTGTACAAACTTCATCTTTTTAAAGTCACATATCTACTTATTTTATCTGGTTGAATTTTTCCAGTAACTTTCTTGGCACCAGAAAAAGAGATAGCAAATATTAATTCTGCTCTTTTTATCACGTCAACGGAGTTTCTTCTCCACACTTGGTTTTCTCAATCCCCTAAACAAAAATAGCAGTTGGGGCCTCCTTTCATCCTGAAAGAGTCATGGGGAATTTTCCAGGGAAAGGAAGCCATGGCATCTGCCACCCCCTTGTTGGGAGAGGATTTGTTTTAATTGTTCCGTAATCTGGGGTGTCAACTATTCAGCAATCAGTGTAATAACAGAAACTAACCAATTAGAATGGACACAAGCCCTTGGGGAGGTTGGAAGGTATCCAGGCAGTGGTTACTTGACAACCAGTGTGAAAGTAGTTCAATATTTTAACAGGTCGAGATGTACCTGCCAAACACCAGTGCAAATGCAGGCACATGGTGGGTGAGGGATGGGTTGATGAAGCTCATTGAGTGAATGAATGGCTCCAAATTGGCCTAAAACTCCATCATACTTAACCTCTGCAACATGTCAGCTGGATAGGAAAGCACACCACGAATTCATTTGGCTCCGACTCGCCCACTTCTTCCCATGACCCAGCCTGAGTCACCGGCATCTGTAGGTTTATCACAGCACTCTACTCCAGGAAAGACAAAGGTACACAAAACAGAGGAAGAGCCGTCTCCCCTTGATTGAAAGTCCGTGTGTGTTCCGCAATCTTCTCCAGAACACCAAGAGTGGGAGGCAGGAAAAGGATGGTGGGTTTTTTATTACACTTTGAAATGCCACCAGACTTGTGGTAAATTGAAACATTGTTTTAAGGAATTATAGGTATTTCCAGGCAGGAGAAATGTGAGCTCCATTTGATCACAGTAATGTTGACTTTAGGCTTCCTTGGGCAGAAATCTAAAACCAACATGGATAAATGGATGCTCTAAAACATCTAACGTGGGCAGGGTACTGAAGATTTGTCCATGCCTCTGCTTTTTTATTTAAATGTGAAAAATTGCACAAGTCACCTCTTTCTATCTTATTTGACCTCTGCCCTTAGTCCCCTTCACAGCCTAAATCAGGTGATGAGACTCTCCAAGGTCCAAACTCCTTACTAGGTCCAACCTCCCCACTGGTTACAACCTTCCTACTGGGTACCAGTCTCCCAGTGTGCAGCAAACTCCCTACTGGGTACCAAGCTCCCCACTGGGTACAACCTCCCCCCAGGTGCCACCTCCCCACTGGTACCAATCTCCCCAGTAGGGTACAACCTCCCCCCTGAGGAAAACCTTCCTCTGGTACCAGTCTCTCCAATGGGTACAGCCTTCCCCCTGGGTAAAACCTTCCCCCTGGTACCAGTCTCTCCAATGGGTACAGCCTTCCCCTGGGTGAAACCTTCCCCCTGGTACCAGTCTCTTCAATGGGTACAGCCTTCCCCATGGGTAAAACCTTCCCCCTGGTACCAGTCTCTCCAATGGGTACAGCCTTCCCCATGGGTAAAACCTTCCCCCTGGTACCAGTCTCTCCAATGGGTACAGCCTTCCCCTGGGTGAAACCTTCCCCCTGGTACCAGTCTCTTCAATGGGTACAGCCTTCCCCATGGGTAAAACCTTCCCCCTGGTACCAGTCTCTCCAATGGGTACAGCCTTCCCCATGGGTAAAACCTTCCCCCTGGTACCAGTCTCTCCAATGGGTACAACCTTCCTCCTGGGTAAAATCTTCCCCCTGGTACCAATCTTTCCAATGGGTACAACCTCCCCAATGGGTGCTAGTCTCCCCAGTGAGTACTAATTTTCCCACTGGGTACCATCATCCTCCCTGGATACCAACCTCCCTGCTGAGCACACCCTCCCCCTTGGGCACATCCTCCCCACTGGGTACCATCCTCCTTCCTGAGTAACAATCTCCTCACTGAGTCCCCACCTCGTCAATGGGAACCAGCCTCCACATTAGTACGACCACCTCTCTGTGTACCACCCACCTTGCTGGGTGCTAATCTCACTGGGTACCATTTTCTGCTAAAGATGAGTACTCTCATGTTGCCTGAATGAGTGTTACCTTCCCAACCAAGAGCAAGAATCATCCGTATCTGTATGCCCCTCGACAGTTGACAAAGCACCTTCATTCTCACGGTCCCCTTTGACCTTTGATCCTCACCACTGCCCGGGATTCACATTCGCATTCTTATCATTTTCCCCAAATGTCCTGTTCTTTTCATGATGCTAGGCTGCACCATGGTACCCACGGGGTGTTGACATCTGTGCAAACTGGCTCAACCTGAGAGGACAAGCCCATGCCCATACACCCTGCTGCTGTCATATCACGGAACCACAGGGTGCAGGTTCTCTGGATGCCTAGCTTGGAAGGCGATGGGGAAATGTAGGCACTTGGAAGAAGTTGCGCTGCTGTTTCTGTACCTCCCTTCCAAGTATGGTGACAAGATAAAGCGATGACGTAGGTCAAGCATGTATTGTCATGCCTGGCACAACAAATGTCTGGGGCTGGTATGAGTCCAATATAGAAGGATACCTGGGAGAAAAGTCTCCTTTACACCCAGGGCAGCACTTTCATGCCAAGGTGGGTTAACTGAGTAGTTCTACCTCTTGCTTGGCATGAAAGCTGAGGGCTTGTCCAAATAATTTCCTTTGCAAAGCAATGCACTGTCCCTCCCATGAGGTCTCCATGTCTGTGCAAACTTGTTCTAAACCTGCAGAGGACCAGGCATGTGCCTATACCACATGCTGTGCCCACATTCCAGAGCTCTTAGTTCTGCACAGCAGGGAGAGGACTTGTACCACTGTGCGCAAAGAAGGGCTCCCAGGCCAACATCCAGCCAGGCCTGGCATGGGAGCCCGTTCAGTCACTGCAAAAGACAATATCATTGAGCTCGACTTCAGGACTCACAAATGGATGGGTCCAGCCCCACTGATCTTGTACAAGACAACTGTCCTTGGCTCCAAAGGACACCTGTGGTCTTTAGTTTCCAACACTCTCAGTGTGGCTACTGGTCTACGAGAGTACATCAGGATTTCCATATAGACTCAGCAGTTCCAAATGATGTACCACAATATAACACAGCTCATATGGAAGGAGGTGTGCTTAGTGAGCTATGCAAGGTATTACTACACAGGTATTATAAACAGAAGGAGATGAGAGGAGCTGATAAGCCATTTTGTTTTGAGAGATCTATGATCTGAACAAGTTTGAGAAATTTGGGGGGCAAGGGGGGACAAACCAGCTGATTTCCAAATTCCAGACCCTTTTTCGGGAGTCAAAGCTTGGCTCACCAAAATTGCACCTGGAAAACAACCATCTCTTTGTCCTTGAGCTTAACCTCAGGAGACTTCTGGAATCTAGTGGGATCAGCATTGGAAGGGGACCTGGCAAATTTTCTTTAGGCGAAAAAAAAAAAGCAAAAATAACAAAACGGCTCCCTGCTACACCCCACCCCGGAACCCCCACCCCACTGCCCACCAAAAAAAAAAAAAAAGAAAGAAAAAGAAAAAGTAAAAGAAAAAACAAAACAAAACAGATCCAGGGAGATTTTCCTCTTTCTCCCTGCTTCCTTTTCTTTGAGTGTTTTATCAACTACTGCAGTGGGCGGCATCTGAGCTACTGGTGTTTTCCTACTTAGAGGAGAAAGAAAATTCCATTAACTGAAGAATAATATGGTTGACTGCCCCACACGGCAGAGGCATGCAGCACACTGCAGACTTGTTTTCTGTGTCGTTCTCAGGACTCTGAGGTCTAGACTCACTGGCTCCTGTTCCCCAGGTTGTCCAGGTCTTTGGGGGTGTGACTACCGCCCACAGGGAAAGGACAGTGCATGCTGATAGGAAGCACAGGAACACGGGAGGGAAGAAGAGGATGAGAGTGGTGTATCAGGTGAACCATTTCTTGTTCAAGAAAGAAAATAAAGAAAAACTAATCTAGGCATAAATCTGTACTACAGCTCAAGCTGAGACTCTGGAAGTACAGTCAGGGTCTAGAATCATCCAGAACACAGACACGGATTGACTCCCACCAGTCCCTTACCCTTCGGGGTGAATGACCCCAACCTTCCTGTTTTGTGTGCATGTGTTTTTTAAGATGGTCAGGTCTCATACTGTTAAGTATAAAATGGTAAAACTAATTGGGAAAACTGAAAGTTTCTTACACCGTTAAACACATAACTACTGTATGCCTCTGAAATTCCATTCCTAGGTATATTTACCCAAGAGAAATGAAAACATATGTCCACACAAGGACTTGCATAAGAATGTTCCTAGCAGCTTTATTCAGAATAGTTCCAGACAGCAAATAACCCCACGTATCAAGAGGTGCATGGATAAACAAATTGTGTTTAAAATTATATTAGTTTCCTATTGTCACTATAACAAATTACCACAAAATTAGTGGCTTAAAACAGGCCAGGCGTGGTGGCTCATGCCTGTAATTCCAGCACTTTGGGAGGCCAAGACAGGTGGATCACCTGAGATCAGGAGTTCGAGACCAGCCTGGCCAGCATGATGAAACCCTGTCTCTACTAAAAACACAAAAATTAGCTGGGCACCGTGGTGGGCACCTGTAATCCCAGCTACTCGGGAGACTGAGGCAGAGAATCCCTTGAGCTGGGAGGCAGAGGTTACAGTGAGCTGAGGTAGCACCACTGCACTCCATCCGGCCTGGGAGGCTCTGTCTCAAACAACAACAACAAAAACAGTACGAATTTATTCTTTTTCAGTTCTAGAGGTCAGAAGTCTAAATTCAATTTCACTGGGCTAAAGTCAAGGTGTTGGCAGGGCCGGTTCCCTCTGGGGGCTCTAGGAAAGAATCCATTTCCTGGCCTTTCTGTCTTCTGGTGGCCCCCTAAGCTCCTCCAGTCTCTGCCTCTGTGGTCACATTGTCTACTCTTCTTCTGTAGTCAATCTCCCTTGGCCTCCCTCTTACTTGTGATGACATCTAGGGACCACCTGAATAATCCGAGCTAATCCTTCATCTCGAGATCTTTAATTCAGTCGACATCTGCAAAATCTCTTTGGCAGCATAACATTAAAAGGTTCCAGGATTAAGACCTGGATATCTTTGGAGCCATCATTCAGGAATATACTAACTAGGAATAAAAAAGAATGAGCTGTGATACACACAAGATAGACGAATCTCAAAAACAGAATGTGGAGCCAAAGAAGCCAGACCAAAAAAAAAGAGGCCAGCCATGGGATTCCATTGAGATGAAGTTCTAGAACAGGTAAAACTAATCTATGTTGATAGAGATCAGAACACTGGTTGTCTGGGGGCAGGTGATTTACTGGAAAGGAACACAGAGAACTTTCTGAGGTGATAGGAATGTTCTCTATCTTGATGATCTTCATGGGAGGGTTGATTATAGGGGTGTATACATTTATCAAACCTCAGGGAACTGTACGCGTTACAGCTGTGCATTTCGTTATATGTACATTTTTCTCCAATGGGAAAATAAGTGTTGGGGGAAAAGTAAATAACAACAAACAAAACGGAGAGAGAGAGAGAAGGGAGGGAGGAGAAGGAGAAGATAGCAGAGGAGGGAAGCAGGAAAAAAAAAAAGCAAAGCTCAATCTATTTGAGGAACACATTGATCATTTTCTTCTCTTATTAAGGAAGGAGCTTTGACTCAGAAGAGAGAAGGACTGGACTCTAACCTGCTTGAGGTTAGCTATTCCCCAGCCCCTTCCAGCACTTAAGGCACCTAAACCCATTAGCCCACCTTAGATAAATGTACAAAACAAGACACCCAATGGGAAACCTGGAATATATTGAACACTTCCTTCCTCCCACTAGAAGTGAGAAAATCATCATATTTTTAATGTATCAACTGTTTCCACTTCTCACACTCCCTTCTAGAATCCACACATATTTCTGTGTATTTTTTAGAGTGTTGTTATCATGGCAGAGGGATCACTTATCTTCTGTCTTTTTCATTTAACATCAGACAGACACATTTTCCCATTTTGCTAGGGAGGCTTCATAAACAACCCTTTTGACCATTGGATAATATTTCACCAAATTGATTGATTTGTTATCATTTACTTAGCCTTTTCTGTCATATTGGACACTTAGGCTATTTCCTTTTTTTTCCCCCATGGAAAAATAATAGAGTAATGACTATGTGCATACACATGCTTTTGTTCTTTTTTTTAAATTATTTGAGACATGAATACTGAAATAATAAATAAATAAGGGGAAAAGGAAGCAGCAAAGAAACCCCTATCATAGAATTTAGGGTTCGAGACACCTCCAGAACACCTGGTCTAAAGCCCTAATTGTACAGAAGAAGAAACTGAAACCAGGGCATGTTTGAACTCACACGCCCAAGGTCACAGTGTGACTAAGTCACAGACCTGCGACTCAACTGAGGACTTCTGAGTGAGTGCAGCACTCTCTAATCCAAACAAAATAAGCACAAGCCACACCATCTGCCTCACCTGCACAGCCAACACCAACAGGAATGAGTTACTGCTGTCTAACCTTGTCATAAAACTGCATCGCCCAGCTCAGTTGTGAGAGAAATCACTTAAACTAAGAAGAACAGTTGGTCGAGCCCGTAGTGTTAGCATGAGATTCGATTTTAAGCTATCCTTTAGCTCAGCCGCAAAGATAAATACCTCATCTGGAAATTGGAGAGAAAATTCCATTCTTTGCATTTGTGTGTTTGGGAGATGCTCTGGGTACATGTGAGTGAAAATGAAAGATTGTTGACTCTCAACTATCTTCACGAATAGCAGAAAACCCTGTCATGGATCATCCAAAGAGAAACTAATCCAAATATAATTTGCAATGTGCTTTACATAATTTTCTGGCAGTGGATTCACTTTCTTAACTGTTTACCATAAAATTTGAGTTTTTAGAGTATTCATCTATTGAAACGACTTGATCTATATAACATACTGGAAGAAGGACCGCTATTTACAATGGGCCTGTTTTGTGCCAGGCCATAAGCTAGACACTTTACATATGCTCTCTTGTGGATTGTTATCCTCAATAAGTAGGAATCTGAGGCTCAGATAGATTAAGGAACTTCCCCAAGATCACCCAATGAGAGTTATAAAGTCAAAATTCCATTCCAACACTGTCTAAACCCCACTCATTTTCAATTCTACCAGGAAGATTAGATCAAACTTCATTCAACAATTTATTTATTTATTTATTTTTTTGAGACAGAGTCTCACTCTGTCACCCAGGGTGGAGTGCAATGGTGTGATCTCAGTTCACTGCAACCTCCGCCCCCCCGGATTCAAACAATTCTCCTGACTCAGCCTCCCAAGTAGCTGGGATTACAGGCTCCCGCCACCACAACCAGCTAATTTTTGTATTTTTAGTAGAGATGGGGTTTCACCACATTGGTCATACTGGTCTTGAACTCCTAACCTCAGGTGATCCACCTGCCTCGGCCTCCCAAAGTGTTGGGATTACAGGCATGAGCCACAGCGACTGACAACAAATATTTATTTATGTCCCATCTATGTGTGGAATCCTGCTTGCTAGGTAACACGGGTATAAAAGTAAATAAGAGAAACATCTCCCTTCAGTAGTGCACAACCCAGCAGATGAAGATAGAAGCAATCGCATGTAGAAGGTCCTACAAAAGTACTTGATAAATAAAAGAATGAAGAATTAGAGAGAGGTTTGTAAAGCAGGTCACATATTTACAGTCAGTCAATGACAGACTGCTTAAAACGCCAATCAGCACGGTCATATTCTTGATTGTTTCTTACAGGATGTAAATGTCATGCAAATATTCAATTCTACCCCAACTCTGAGACAAAAAGTATTTTGAATCCCCTTTCCCACTGGGGTCAAGAATAAACAAGGTGAGTTTCCTGAAATCTAAGCAATAAACTAGATACTGTTCCACTTCTTCCCTATGATGAAATATAATACTCTAAGTATAATAAGTTGTTTAAGTAATGTAATTAAATTAATAGTTTCTGAATGATGCCAATTGTGGTTGTAAGTAACCAGAAAATTTTCCAATTCAAAAAAATTTGGCAGTAGAAAAAAATTATCTGTCCTTAAAAAAAAAAAAAAAAAAAAAAAAATCTACAGAAAGGAAAACCCCAGGCTGATTACATCAGCTGCTTAACGACGTCACCAAAGACCCAGGTTCTTTGCATCTTCCCCCGCTTCCATCCTCAGATATCCGATTAGTTGCCCTCATGGTTGTACCATGCTGCCATAATTCCAGGTATCACATGCTGAGGCAGAGACTTGCGCTGTGGGGACCACGTCATTCTTGCACCTCAGCATGCAGGAAAACTACATTTCCCAGCTTCCCTTGCTGTTAGTTGAGGGCATATGACTGGGCCTGGCCAATGAGATGTACACCAAAGGGATGAGCCTAACTCCGTGTGAATGACCCATCCTCTCGCTTCTTCTGTAAGTCATACATCTGGCAGCATCACAAGGTGAAAGGAACCTGGGTCCCTGAATCTGCACTTGAGGAGAGATGCTGACCCAGTGAACAATAAATAAATATGTATGAGTTTAGGCCACTAAAATCTTGGGGGTGTTTGTTACAGCAGAATTGCCAATATCCGGCAGAAAGAGAGAGGGGCTACCTTCTCTCAGTGGTGCATTCCTGACCCTGGGGCTTAGTCAGCCAGGAAAAGTGAGTGCGTAGGAGGGGCAGTCAGAATGTCTGCGGAACCCCGCTTCCATCTGGGCTATGTGTGTCTGCCTCAGAATCTTCTGTTTACCTTGTCAGCTCTCCCATTCTGGCCAGTGGACCACTTTGTTTTCACTTCTCAAGCCCCCCAGTGGACATGCTCTGCCTGCCTTTAAGTTGGCCTTACACTCGGGCTCCCAGAGAGCTGTCCGGCAGGAACCAGCTTTGCTTCCTGCAGCCAAACCTCCAGACCCACCTGTGCACCCCAGTACTCTACTCTGGATCCCGTACTTACCCCTTTTGGACACCTCGCTCACTGACAGATTCTTCCTTTTTTATTTTTTTATTTTTATTTTTATTTTATTTTTTTGAGACAGAGTCTTGCTCTGTCGCCCAGGCTGGAGTGCAGTGGTGTGATCTCGGCTCACTGCAACCTCCGCCTCCCGGGTTCAAGCGATTCTCCTGCCTCAGTCTCCCGAGTAGCTGGGACTACATCTTCCCTTTCTTATACAGTCATGTGCCGCATAACGAAGTTTCAGTCAACAACGGGCTGTGTATACCACAGCTCCCGTAAGACCATAATGGACCTGAAAAATTCCTATCGCCCAGTGACGTGCTAGCCATTGTAATGTTGTAGCACAATGACTTCATGTGTTTATAAATTTAGTGTAGCCATACAGTGTTCATAAACTCTATAACAGTGTTTATAAAGGAGTGGGCAGTAATGCCCCTCACATTCACTCACCACTCACTCAGAGTCACCTACAGCAAACTCCAGTCCTGTAAGCTCCATTCATGGCAAGGGCCCTATACAGGTGCACCATTTTTTATCTTTTACACTCTATTTTTAATCTTTTATACCCGATTTTTACTGTACCTTTTCTATGTTTCGCTATGTTTAGATACACAAATACTTACCATTAGGTTACAACTGCCTACAGTGTTCAGTACCATGTCATGTTGGACAAGTCTGTAGCCTAGGAGCAGTAGGATACACCATACAGCCTAGGAGTGTAGTGCCTTATACCATCTAGGTTTGCGTAAATACATTCTACGATGGTCACACAATGACAGAATCACCTAACAGTGGATTTCTTAGGACATGCCTTCATTGTTGGCCAGGCATGGTGGCTCATGCCTGTAATCCCAGCACTTTGGAGGCTGAGGCAGGCGGTTCACTTGAGGCCAGGAGTTTGAGACTAGCTTGGCCCACATGGTGAAACCCCATCTCTACTAAAAATACAAAAATTAGCCGGACGTGGTGGCGGGTGCCTGTAATCCCAGCTACTTGGGAAGCTGAGGCATGAGAATCGCTTGAACCCAGGAGGCGGAGGTTTCAGTGAGCCGAGATCGCACCACTGCACTCCAGCCTGGGTGACAGAGTGAGACACTGTCTCAAAAAAAAAAAAAAAGGAAGGAAGGAAGGAAGGAAGGAAAAAAAACAACAGCAACAAATATCTCTCTTGTTAAGTGACACATGACTGTATTTTCAGAAAATGTTTTCCTCTCCAATGGCTTCCCATCAGCATTTAAATCTGATCAAATCTTTGTATGAAAAATAAAATCTCATCAGGGAAATGTGAATCAAAACCACAATAATATATCACCTCACACTGTCAAGATGGCTATTGTCAAAAACAGCGGTCCTCAGCCTTTTTGGCACCAGGGACCAGTTTCCTGGAAGACAATCTTTCCACGGACCAGGGTGGAGGATGCTTTGGGGGTGATTCAAGCGCATTCCATTTATGGTGCACTTTATTTCTATTATTATTGCATTGTAATATATAATGAAATAATTATACAACTCACTATAACGTAGAATCAATGGGAGCCCTGAGCTTGTTTTCCTGCTAGATGGTCTCATCTGGGGGTGATGGGAGACAGTGATGGAGCTTCAGGCATTAGATTCTCATAAGGAGTGCACGACCTAGGTTCCTCGCATGTGCAATTCACAGTAGGGTTCGCCCTCCTAGGAGAATCTAATGCTGATCTGACAGGAGGCAGAGCTGAGGCACTAATGTGAGCAATAGGGAGTGGCTGTAAACACAGATAAAGCTTCACTCGCTTGCCTGCTGCTTACCTCCTGCTATGCAGCCCAGTTCCTAAGAGGCCATGGACTGGTACTGGTCTCTTTCAGAGAAAAGGAAACTCTTGTACACTTGGTGGAAATGTAAATTAGTACAGCCGCTATGGAGAAATTCCTCAAAAAACTAAAAACAGAACTATTATATGATCCAGCAATCCCACTTCTAGGGATATATCCAAAATAAATGAAATCAATATCTTGAAGATGCATATGCACCCCCATGTTTATTGCAGTATTATTCACAATAGCCAAGACATGAAGTTAAACTAAGTGTCCATCAACAGATAAGTAGATAAAGAATATATGATACATACATGTCACATACGCATACACTGGAATATTATTCAGCCTTAAAAAGAGAAGGAAATCCCAACATTTTGAACAACACAGATAAGTCTGGAAGATATTACGCTAAGTGAAATAAGCCAGACACAGAAGGATAAATATGACATGATCTCACTTACGTCTAAAAAAAAAGTGGAACTCATTGCCGGCATGCCCACGCCTGTAATCCCAGCACTTTGGGAGGCCGAGGATCACCTGATGCCAGGAATTCGAGACCAGCCTGACCAACATGGTGAAACCCGGTCTCTACTAAAGATACAAAAATTAGCTGGGTGTGGTGGCATGCACCTGTACTCCCAGCTACTTGGGAGGCTGAGACAGAAGAGTCGCTTGAAACCGGGAGGCGGAGGTAGCAGTGAGCCGACATCGCGCCACTGCACTCCAGCCTGGGTGACAGAGGGAGACTCCGTCTCAAAAACAACCAAAAAAAAAAGTGCAACTGATAAAAGCAGAGAGTAGCATGCTGGTTGTCAGGGGCTGAGGGGGCAGTGGGAGAAATAGAGAAATATTGGTCAAAGGGTACAAAGTTCCAGTTATAGAGGAGCAATGCATTCTGGGGAGCTAATGTGCAGCATAGTGACTATAGTGAGTAATACTGTATTGAATATGCTAAATTTGCTAAGAGAGTTGATCATTAAGTGTTCTCACCACTTACAAACAGACACAAATAGTAACTATGTAAGGTGATGGATATGTTAATTAGTTACTTAAAATAGGTAGGTAGTTAGAGGGATGGATAGATAGATTATAGATACATAGGTAGGTAGATAGATAGATAGATAGATAGATAGATAGATAGATAGATAGATAGATATAAATAGAAGATAGATAGATATAAATAGAAGATAGATAGATAGATATAAATAGAAGATAGATAGATAGATAGATAGATAGATAGATAGATAGATAGATATAGAAGATAGATGATAGATAAATAGATAGATAGATAGATAGATAGAGATCGATAGAGGGCTGGGCATGGTGGCTCATACCTGTAATCCTAGCACTTTAGGAGGCCGAGGTGGGCAGATTGCCTGAGCTTAGGAGTTTGAGACCAGCCTGGGCAACATGGTGAAACCCCATCTCTACTAAAATACAAAAAATTAGCTGGGCAAGGTGGTGTGTGCCTGTAATCCCCAGCTACTCAAGAGGCTGAGGCATGAGAATTGCTTGAACCCGGGAGGTGGAGGAGGTTGCAGTGAGCTGACATCACGCCACTGCACTCCAGCCTGGGAAACAGAGTGAGACTCTGTCTCAAAAAAAAAAAAAAAGCTCAAGATAGATAGAAGATAGATAGATAGATAGATAGATAGATAGATAGATAGATAGACAGATAGATGATAGATAGATGATAGATAGATAGATGATAGATAGATAGATAGATAGACAGACAGACAGATAGATGATAGATAGATGATAGATAGATAGATCATTTGATAGATCGTTCGATAGATTTCATTGACATCTTCTAGCTACTGTAGTCTCCTCTCTCACCCTGCGTAGCCAGGCTTGGGGAAAGACTTGCTTAGACCCGGTCTCCATTTCTCCCCTGTCATTAGCTTTACCACCCTCTCCAGTCTGAGTCTCCCTCACTGCTAGACTGAAGCTAGTTTTACCACGGTTTCTTATGACTTCCTTGTTGCTACATCTGTGGATACTTTCCCTTCCTGTATTAGTTTTATAGGACTGCTATAACAGATCACCACAAACCAGGTAGCTTGAAACAGCAGAAACATATTGTCTCACAGTTTGGAGGCCAGAAGTCTAAAATCATGGTGTTGACAAGGCCACGCTCCCTCTGAAGGCTCTCGGGAGGGAGACTTCCCTGCCTCTTCCTAGTCCTGGTGATTGCCCTCCTTCCTTGGCTTTCCTCGGGTTATGGTGGCATCATGCCAAACTCTGCCTCTGTCTTCTGTCTCCGTGTCCAAATTTCCCTCTTTTTATAAGATTAGGGCCCACCCTAATCTAGCATGACCTCATCTTTACTTGATGATATCTGCATATTCATGACCTCTAAATGAGGTCACAGGTACCAGAGATTAGAACTTCCACATTTCGTTTTGGGGGACACATTTTAAACCCATAACACTTTTATATTTAACTTGACCTGGCAGGCCCTTCTCTCCTTGCGATACCATCTATTCCTGGTCCTCCTTAGACCCCCTTGAAATCTTTTTCCCACATTCCTTCTTGGGCTTCTCTCCTTCTGTTCATCCTTCTGCCATTAGTGTCTTCTGGGGCTTTTCCTAAGCCCACTCCTTTTCTCTCTTAGCTGGAAAATTCCAAACATCTGTGGCTTCAGTTGCCATTTCTAGACTGACTCACACAGAAACGCTCACAAAACATACTCAGCTAAAAGGTCCACACTGAAAACTCATCATCTTCATCCCAAACTTGCTTCTGCTGCTGTCTTCCCCATGTCCATGAATGGGCCACCACCCATGAGGTCACTTGAATTGCCTCCACCCGATCACTGAGCTTCCCTCACCTTCATTCCCCACTGCCAATCAACTGTCAGGGCCTGTCCCTTCTAATCCCTTCTAATCCCTCTCCCCATTGCCACAGTCCTAGTTCAGGTCATCATTGTCTTGCTCCTTGACTAGGAAAGAAGCTTCCCCATGGTCTCCCTGTCCCAAGCTGTGTGGAAACTCAGATCTTATCACTTCCATATTAAATACTTCAACTGTCCTTACAACCCTCAGAATAAAGTCCAAGCCCTTGAACTTGGCTTACAAGACCCTTCCCCATCTGGCCTTACCTACTTCCCCAGTCTGATCTCTCCATATTCCACCCTCACATGTTAATACTCCAGGCAAACCAAGCCACCTACACTTGGCCTCCTGGTCTTTGCTTATGGTTTTCTGCTTCTGGAATATTATTTCCAGCTCTCCTGGCTGCCCAAATCACACTTACATTTTATATTCATTTATTCCACAAACATATCTTGAGTGCCTGCTATGTGTCACAACCTATCCTAGGCGCAGAGGATGCAGTAGAAAACAAAACAGAAAAATATCTCACTTCATGAGCTTCCACTTTGGTTGAGAGAGACAGACACAAACTATCAGCAAGTGAATACAGGGAGTGCATCAGATAGTGATAGTGCTTTAAAGAAAAATAAAACAGGAGGGTAAGGGGTTAAGTTTTTAACTAAGCAGTACATGAGAGTCCTCACCGAGGAGATGGCATTTAAGCCTGGCTTGAACATCACTCCCTCCTGGAAGCCTCCTGGAAATTTTCCAAGACCAGGGTAGGCGTCATCTTTATAAACTTCTATGAAGCCTGTATTTACCCATCATAGCACTTACCGCACTTTAAAGGACTTTTGTGTTTACGTGTGAGTGTCATCTGTAAACTTTGTGAGGACAGAGACTGAGTCTGTTATTTATTGTATATCAACAGCTCCTTGTAGATATATGTTCCTTGAACAAACGGATGCATTGACAGCCTACATTATTTACAAGTTATATTATATAAAAAATTTATGTAGTATTTATTGTAATGTCCTGTGTTACAAATCACTTTCTCACCCACTGTCTCGTCTGAGAGATGCGGGTCTTATTGTCACCTTTTAACAGACACTCAGAAAAGTTAAGTTTCTTGCCCAGAGTGTCACAATAAGGGCTAAACCCAGCTCAATCACAGCTCTCACATCTTCAGACCCAGAGTGCTTTCTAGAAAAGCCCCCTGCCTTCCTGCATGTTCTAAGAAAACGCAAACCACTAACCCCAGGGCATTAGCCGTCCTCAGCCAATGTTTACTGTTCCTCCCTGAGTTATCATATTCTCATCTCCCCAGAAAACTTCCACCAAATGCTAAAGCCAACATGTAAATCCAAAGGTAAAACCTTCTGGAATTCCTTGATGTAGCCACTGCACAGGCTGGCCTGTGTTCTTATATTAGTTTTCAGAACAATTCTTGCCCTCCTGCAAGTCCACATTTAGCAGATCCACTCAGACAACTACAGAGTGGGGATCAATTGAATTCCTTTCCTAGCTGACGCTTTTGAGCTAAGACTGTCTTTTCCATGTGTTAATTTTAAAATGTGGGTTTCATAAAAGCTGCAGGCGGAACAGCAGATGGGAGTCAGTTAGCAATCATTAATATCCTCTATTCATTGCCTCTCCCCCAATTGATAAAGTGTCACTCCACTTGGGCAAAAGGGGCCAAAAAGGGAGCGGGGCACAAAAACTCACTGTTGAACCAAAGCTCTCCTATGCAGTGAAGAGCTGGCCCCATCAGAGTGCCTGGGTCCTGCAGGATTTGGAGAAGTGAGCCTCAGCTATCCTCCCTTGAGTGAGGTGAAGTTTGTTGCAGGAGTGATGGGACAGCTCTTGGTAGTTTTCCACTTGCTACTCATGAGTTCTCACCGTCTTTGGCTCTTTGTCACTTGGTCCCATAAAAACACCCACTGCAGGATGCTTGCTCATGCCACCCACCCACCAAATGGCATGTGGCAAAGAGGGTCAGAAGTTCACACACTTCCTCTTTGTTTTCTTGTGTTTCTTTCTGCATAAGCACCTCTCAACAGGCCAAATGGTTGTTGTTGCCACATAGATTTTTGTATTGATGGTTTCCTGCCATCCCCTCATTCTCAAGAGTGGATGGGGGCAGAACAGGGGAGAGTTAACTATTTTGATGAAGAGCAGTTTATAGGATGAATAGGCACAGACAACAAAAGTAAAAGTAAGCCTGGATGCTTTGAAATGAGCTGCTTTGTATTGAAGAGCTTGCTTCTGCCCTGCAATACTTCCTTGCAGTTGAATAGATACTGCAGTGAGTAAACACACTTATCTCTCTCGAGAAAGAAAAAAAATTGTGTTCCCAGGAAGCTGGAAAATTCTCCTATAGGTATAAACATTTAGGAAAAAAGAGATAAGCCGCCTAATTCTAATAACTAGGAATAACCAATTAGGTCATCTGTCCTCACCTCTGTCACTTCTCTCTGAGGCTTGTGGTGTTCAAATTCTGCTACCCTTAACTATCTAGAAGGAGGGAGAAACACTTCAATTCCTTTCCACTCTTCCGGTTCAGATGGTTCAAACAGCTGGACTTCTTTGAAAAAAAAAAATGACTTTAATCATGATAGAAACATATTACTTGAAACACAGAACAAACAGAAGAGAAAAACATTTTCTGTGATAGTTTTCTCTTTTGGTTTCTGAAAAGTGAGCAAAATTTTTAATTTAAAAAACCCATAAAATTGCCTTAGGACACTCTTGACACAGATGAGAGAAGACAGTCATTAAAATAAATTACAGAATGGGAAATGGCACCATTACCATTCTCCACTGATTTTTTTTAGAAGTGTCTTTTACCAAAAACCTTTTTGACATTCTAATAAAAGCAAAATGTTTTAAGTTAGGAGTGGCTTTTCAGAGCAATATCCCTTTGCCTCAATGGTTACTAACCAAAATACATGGATAAGATAAATCTGAACAAAAGCAAGAACTAAACCAAACTGAATTAACTTCTTCTCAGCCAGAGGTTAATTTTAAAGCATTAAGCTGAACTATCATTCCTGATGATTGTGGAATGAAGTATTTGGAAGTATACGTTTCATCAACAACTGGGAGACACGGAGTGTGGTTAGAATACCTTGGAATTACACAGTGCTAGGTTCAAACCTGAATTGAGTCATTTCCTAGTTGTGTTCTCTTGAGCAAGTTACCTAGCTTATCTAAACCTGAGTTTCTTCATCCATAAACTGGGAATAATAATAACTGTTTCATCTGTCACAAGGTTGTGAAAAGGATTAAAAGATAATACAAAATGCTTAGAGATACAAAATGTGTAGTAGGGTGTCTGGTACCTTTTAAGCAAACCTATTATTACTGTATAGAATATTCAGAAAAACTACTAACTGCTGCACAATGCACACGATTTTTTCCTCATGTGTGCAAGGACTTGAAACTAAAGAATAGAGTTTGGGATCTTCCTACATGGAAGCATGTTAATCATGGTCTCAAAACCAGATTGAACAATATTTGCAGTCAGCTTGCAAACTTTCACAGTATCAGGTCACATGGGATGGTTCTCAGGGTCCCAGGAGAGGAACTGAATTGTGTTGTCCTCAAAATTTATATGTTGAAGCCTCAATCCCCACAGTGAGATTGTATCTGGAGATAGGGCATTTAGGAGATAATTAAGGTTAAATGAGGTCAGAAGGGTGGGGCCCTAACCCAATAGAATTGGTTACCCTATAAGAGGAGGAAGAGAAATTCCTCTCTCTCTCCCTCACTCCCAACTCCCACCCCAGCCCTGCTATATGCACAAACTAAGGAAAGGCCATGTGAGGACACAGCAAGAAGGCGGCCATCTGCAAGTCAGGAAGAGAGGTCTTACTTGGAAGCCAATCAGCTGGCACCTTCACCTTCCTGCCTCCAGAACTGTGAAAAATGCATATCTGTTTGTTTAGCCAGACAATCTATAGTATCTTCTTACGGCAATCTGAGTTGATTAATACAGAAGGAAAGATATCATTAATTTTACCCCACAACCAGAAAATCGAAAACATGCCTTACTGAGCAGAGAATGCTTCCTCTCTAGAATACCCCTGTCCTACTCTTGAGAGCTGGCCAAATGTACATAAAATTGATGGCTTTATCTGATTTTGAAAGAGAAATACATCAAATCCCAATTTTTTTAAGTTAAGTAACTTTGACAGGGGAAAAAAATTCACCTCCCAATGGAGGGCATAATTTGTACAGTAGTCTGTTGGGGGATACATTTTGTTGCACAATTCAAACCTGTAGCCAGGATTGAGTAAGAAAGCAACTTCAATGATTTTGGAAGAAACTGCCCTAAAACCGGAAGCCTTAGTTCCCTTCTGAAATACATTTCTACAAGTGGTTCACAAGTTTAAAGACAGATGTTATCACCAGTTATTGAAATGATAGTTTCCCCAGGGAAATGG
The DNA here is from genome assembly GCF_029289425.2 of Pan paniscus. Taxonomy (NCBI): domain Eukaryota; kingdom Metazoa; phylum Chordata; class Mammalia; order Primates; family Hominidae; genus Pan; species Pan paniscus. The sequence goes on along the minus strand of NC_073271.2, from coordinate 30,138,705 downwards.
GCACTGCCCCAAGAGAGACAAAAATGTAGACAGAGAATGAATAAATCCTGAAATGTTCTAGTAATTTCTACAACAACTCCCCCTTCTTGCCAGCTCTACTCTAAGCAGATGCTGCCGAGCCCTCTGAACCTTAGAAGGGTGGGTGGCCTCTGCAGGGTGGAGGCAGAGGCACTGGCTGGGATTCCACAAATTTGCCTTCAAATTCGTTTATTTGCTTAACAGCTATTCATCGAGGACCTGTCATGCATTACAGGAGAGTAGTGAGGAACTGAGTCTAAAGCCAGACTGTGAGATCAAGTCCTGCTGTGCCCTTTACCACGGCCAGGTGGCCTTGGGCAAGTCAGTCCATCTTCCTAGGCCTTGATTTCCCAGGATGGATGGGCAGACTGGGAACAGCACTTGCATGTCATCACACCCCTGTGTGTGCTTGTGGTTATCACAGCTGCTCCCTGCCCCAAGGGTCTATTCCTGGTACTGGCATCAGCTACCCCTTTTCTGATATTCTGTAGCTCTGTGACCTTCAGCAAAACATTTAACTTGCATTTGCTTTCATTTCCTCATCTGCAAAATGGAAATGACAGTGCCTGCCTCACTGGATTATAGGAGCATTCAGTGAAACATATATGCAAAGTGCATGATATAAAATGGTTGCACAGGAATGTTTTTCTTATTAATACGCATTAATTGTTTTTTTGCTTCCATCTTCACCCCATACCCTTTTATTATATTTACATAGAGAGTCCTTCTCAGCCCTTGGCCATGGACAAATCCTGAGAATGCTCCTGGTGAAAGAGGCAGCTGTGTTTCTTCCATGTGAACTTTCTCTCATTGGTCATGTGGGGTCAGGGTCTTACCCACACAGCATGTAGTGGAAGTTGAAGTCGTTATCTAAATCAGGGGTCAGCAAAGTTTTGCTGTAAAAGGCCAGATAGTAAATATGTTTGCCCTTGCAGGTCACACAGTCACTGTCACAGCTATTCAACTCTGCCGATGTGTGAAAGCAGCCTTATACAATCCACAAATGCATGAGGATAGCTGTGTTCCAATAAAACTTTATATACAAAACAGGCGATGGGCCAGATTTGGCCTGTGGTCTGCACTTTGCTCGCCTCTGATCCAGATTCATCCATTCAACAAATATACTGCATGCCTTATATGTAACAGGCACCATTCTGGATGCTAGGAATATAGCTGTAAATGAAATAAAGCCCTCACCATAATGGAGCTCACATTATGTTATAAAGGTATTAATATTTGTTATTGTCTATTTCTCATACTGAAGACAGCAAGTGGAGACAGTTTTTCAAAAAGGGAGTAATGGTTTGGGTGAAATGCTGGTGAAGTTTGGGTAAACCAAGGACTCAGCACTGGCCATTGCATTTGGCAACAAAAGAGTCACTGGTGACCTTGATGAGTGCACTTTCAGAACAGTGAGGACAGGCCAGGTGTGTGGCTGTGAAGGGAAGCACAGCAGTGAGGAGGGAGCAGGGAGGGGCTCAGGCTCAAGGGAGAAGGTTGTTGTGGTGTTAAGATGGAGAGGTTAGAGCTCATTTGCATAGAGAATGATCCAGAAGAAAGGTACAGTTGTATGTCATGATACAGGAGAGAGAGAAGTGGTTTTCCAGAGTGGCAAGAGGACACGGTCCCAGTGCCCTGGTGAGGTGCTCTCCTCTGCAAGGAGCAGGTCTAGTTCATCCCTGGGAACAGGAAGGAAGGCAGGGCCAAGGGGCAGAGATTCAGTTCTGAGAGAATAAATCAGTTCTCCTCCAATTGCTTCTATTTTCTCACTACAATCAATGAGAAGCAATATCATCAGATGGGAATGAGAAAGGGAAGGAGTTCTAAGGAGAGATGAGAACATTTGAAACAGCCATCTCAGAGGTAAGAAATTTTCCTACTAGGACCCTTGGTCAGCCTCTGGCCAGCCTTCAAAATGGGCTCTTTGTGTTGGATGTCCATTTTGGGTACAACTGAGTCAAGGGATGGCCATGGAACATGCATTACAGCCTGTCCTCTCTGCATAACTGCCTAATTCTCCTTAGCCAGTAAGGAGGGCTATATGTTGAGTCGGATAGTTTTCCTACAATGATCTGTAGCCATAGACCCCTAGAAGGGGCAGAGAGAGGGAATACCAGTCTGAGGGTAGGCCTGGCCAGATCCACCTAGCATCAGATGACCCTGATTTTTCACATGACAATGAAGTCCAGCAGCTGTATAATATTCAGTGTCCAAGACACAGTGCTGCCAAATCATGCCCTAGTTTTGGTTTTGTTTTTGCTTTTTGAGACAAGATCTCACTCTGTCACCAAGGCTGGAGTGCAGTGGTGCAATCTCGGCTTACTGTAACCTCTGCCTTCTGGGCTCAAGAGATTCTCCTGCCTCAGCCTCCTGAGTAGCTGGGCTTAGAGGTTCCCACCACCACATCCAGCTCATTTTTGTATTTTTAGTAGAGATAAGGTTTCACCATGTTGGCGAGTCTGGTCTCAAACTCCTGACCTCAAGTGATCCTCCTGCCTCGGCCTCCCAAAGTGCTGGGATTACCAGGCGTGAGCCACCACACCCAGCCTGTGCCCTAGTTTTAAAACTTCTTGTACATAACTGCGCACCCTCTATCTGTATTGGAAGGCAACTTCAGTTTCGCTCTACCATCTAGTCAGTTGTTGGTATGTGTCAGGCACTGAGCTAATTAGCTCTTAAAATATATCAACTTATCCTTAAAACAACCCAGTGGTTAGTACTGTTGTTGATTCCATCTTACAAATGAAGCATCTGAGAAATGTGAGGCAGTATGTCCAAGGTCACATAGCTCAACATATCAGTAGGTCTGCCAGACCTCAAAGTCCATACTCTCTCAACCACTAGTGTAGACTGAAAATACCTCTGATTCAGTTAGATGTTGGGTTTGACTGCAAGTAACAGAAACTCCCAAAATATTAACTTACACAAATTAGGGGCTTTGCTTTTCTCGTGTAAAGGGCTGCTGTGGTAAGCCATTCAGGATTGGTATGGCAGCTGCACAACAGTGTCTATAACTGATGTTTCTTCTAGCTATTTGTTTCCCTGCTTAGTTTGTGCCTTCGTGCTCACAGTCACCGCATGACTACAAAATGGCGACTCTGCCTCCAACATTGCATCAGCATTCCAGGGAGAAGAAATGGGACAACAGATGATGAAAGGTGCGTGCCAATTTATTCCCCTGACACCAACATTTTTTTTTCTGTCTTCTTTTAAAGAGCTTTCCTGGAAGCCCCACCCTGTAACATCTGCTTACTTCTCATTAGCCAGAATTGCCAAAGGTCTCCCCTGGCTACAAGGAATCTGAGAAATGTACAATCTTAGCTGAGCTTATTGCCACCCTAAAGAAAACTGACATTCTGCCACCCCTCCCTTTTTTTCCTAGCAACCCCCTTGACAAAATTGCTGAAGCAATATGGACTTTTTAAGATTACAAGAGCCACGTGGTTAATATTACTGGAAGGTTTTCATGAGTGTGAAATGCAGTTGTCACAGAGAAGCTTCTACTCATCATCTTAAGGCAAACACCAAAGTTCTTCAGAACAACTGATTCCCCCTACAAGGAGAAATATCCAAGGCCTTCATCCACCAGAACAGTCAAATTATTGAAATTTATCAGGCCTCGTGCAGTGGCTCACGCCTGTAATCCCAGCACTTTGGGACACCGAGGCGGGTGGATCACTTGAGGTCAGGAGTTCAAGACCAGCCTGGCCAACAGGGTGAAACCCCGTCTCTATTAAAAATACAAAAATTAGCTGGATGTGGTGGTGCATGCCTGTAGTTCCAGCTACGTGGGAGGCTGAGGCAGGAGAATCGCTTGAACCTGGGAGTCGGAGGTTGCATTGAGCTGAGATCACGCCACTGCACGCCATCCTGGGTGACAAGAGTGAAACTGTCTCAAAAAGAAAAAAAGAAGACCAGGCACAGTGGCTCATCACTGTAATCCCAGCATTTTGGGAGGCCAAGGTGGGCGGATCATCTGAGGTCAGGAGTTCGAGACCAGCCTGGCCAACATGGTGAAACCCCATCTCTACTAAAAATACAAAAATTAGCTGGGTGTGGTAGCGCACGCCTGTAATCCCAGCTACTCGGGAGCCTGAGGTAGAAGAATCGCTTGAACCCAGGAGGCAGAGGCTGCAGTGAGCCGAGATTACGCCAGTGCACTCCAGCCTAGGAGACAGAGCGAGACTCCATCTCATCAAAAAAAAAAAAAAAAAAAAAAATTTCTTCCAGTGTCCCAGGACATTCCCCCAAGTATCTGGAATTTCACAAAGAGGGCCAGATACAATTCTATCCAGAATTCATTGCTATACTTGGAAGCTAGAAAGACCCCTCTTTACTATGGAGAACAGATGAAAGAACTTATGCTTCTAATAAAACAAGATGCTCTTCAATCAGCATGCTCATGTGTCCAGGGAGCTAACCCCAGTGTGTTGGTAGTAAGGCTTAATAGCAAGAAGAGATCATGGGAAAGTCAAGGACAACCAGATCTGACAGTTTACCTGGGAAAGGGCTCTAGTTGCTCTCTGTCAGGATATTAATTCAAATGCCCAAACAGTGATTGTTCATCAAAGGGCATTCTGACCTTCCCTAATTCCATTTTTTCAAAAGACATTTTTAGAGTAATTTTGGGTTTGCAGAAAAATTGATCAGCAAGTACAGAGAGAGCCTGTGTATCCCCACATGCCCTCACCATTTTCCCCTATTATTAATACTTTGCACTTATGTGGTACATCTGTTTCCATTGATGACACAATATTGATACATTATTATTAACTAAAGTCCATAGTCTACATTAGGGTTCCCTCTTTGTGTTGTACATGCTGTGGGGTTTGAGAATGTCTAATAACATGTATCCACCATCACAGTATCCTGCAGAATAGTTTCACTACCTCTAAAAATCCTCTGTGTTCCTCCTTCTTATAGTTTGGATTTGTGTCTCCACCCAAATCTCACATTGAAATGTAATCCCCAGTGTTAGAGATGGGGACTGGTGGGGGGTGATTGGATCATGGGGTTGGATTTCTCATGAATGGTTTAGCAGTGTTCTCTTGGTACTGTCCTTGAAGTAATGAATGAGTTCTCACAAGAACTGGTTATTTAAAAGCATGTGGTGGGCCGGGCGCAGTGGCTCACACCTGTAATCCCAGGACTTTGGGAGGCCGAGGCAGGCGGATCACGAGGTCAGGAGATCGAGGCCATCCTGGCTAACATGGTGAAACCCCATCTCTACTAAAGATACAAAAAATTAGCCAGGCGTGGTGGTACATGCCTGTAGTCCTAGCTACTCGGGAGGCTGAGGCAGGAGAATTGGTTGAACTCGGGAGGCGGAGGTTGCAGTGAGCTGAGATCATGCCACTACACTCCAGCCTGGGCGACAGAGCGAGACTCCATCTCAAGAAAAAAAAAAGTGTGTGGCACCTCCCCCTTCTCTCTCTCTTGCTCCTGCTCCTGCCATGTGAGACACCTGCTCCCCCTTCATCTTCCCCCCATGACTGGAAGCTTCCTGAGGTCTCCCCAGAAGCAGATGTGTGTGTTATGCTTCCTGTACAGCCTGCTGAGCCATGAGCCAATTAAACCTCTTTTCTTTATAAATTACCCAGTCTCAGGTATTCCTTTATAGCAGTGTGAGAACAGACTAATACACACTTATTCATCCCTCCCTCCCTCTGAACCACTGGTGACCACTGATCTTTTTACTGTCTCCATCATTTTGCCTTTTCCAGAATGTCTTATATTTGGAGACATATAGTATGTAGCCTTTTCAGATGGGCTTCTTTCACTTAACAATGTGCATGACAGTTCCTCTGCGTCTTTTCATGGCTCAATAGCTCTTTTTTATTGCTGAATAATATTCCACCATCTGGATATAGCACAGCTTGTTTATTCATTCACCTATTGAAGGATATTTGGTTGCTTCTAAATTTTGGCAATTAAAAATAAAGCTACTATAAACATGAACACAAATTTTCAACTCCTTTGGGTAAGTACCAATGAGTGTCATTGCTGGACCACATGGCAAGAATATGTTTAGTTTTGTAAGAAACTGCCAAACTGTCTTCCAAAGTGACACTGCCATGTTGCATTCCTGCCAGCAGTCAATGATAGTTCCAGTTACTCCACATCATCATAAGCATTTGGTGTTGTCAGGGTTTTGGATACTTTTTTTTTTTTTTTTGGAGACAGAGTCTTACTCTGTCACTCAGGCTGGAGTATAGTGGTGCAATCTCGGCTCACTGCAACCTCTGCCTCCCCAGTCCAAGCAATTCTCTTGCCTCAGCCTCCCGAGTAGCTGGGATTACAGACGTGCACCACCACACCTGGCTAATTTTCGTATTTCTAGTAGAGATGGGGTTTCACCATGTTGGCCAGGCTGGTCTCGAACTCCTGACCTCAAGTGATCTGCTCACCTTGGCCTCCATTCAACAACTATTTACTGCAAACCTACTTAATGGCATATGCAAGAGAAAGTCAGTCTCTACCTCAAAGTCCTTAGAGTTTCAAATGTCTTTAGGATTCCAATGGAAAGTTGTGGACAATCCTGCAGCCTTTGGATCAATTGTTCTTGATATGGTTTGGCTGTGTCCCCACCCAAAGTTCATCTTGAATTGCAGCTCCCCTAATTCTCACATGTTATGGGAGGGACCCAGCGGGAGATAATTGAATCACAGGGGCGGTTCCCCAATACTGTTCTCATGATAGTGAGTAAGTCACACGAGATCTGATGATTTTATAAGGGGTTTCCCCTTTCGCTTGGCTCCCATTTTCCTCTTGCCTGCTGCCATGTAAGACATGCCTTTTGCCTTCCACCATGATTATGAGGCCTCCCCAGCCAAGTGGAACTGTGAGTCCATTAAATCTCTTTTTCTTTATAAATTACCCAGTCTCAGGTAGGTCTTTATCAGCAGTGTGAAAACGGACTAATACAGTTCTTAAACTTTAGCTGGCATCCTAGTCACTCACCTGGAGTGTTTATTAAAACATAGATTGCAGTGGGCAGGAAAGAGGAGTGATGCCCAGCCCCAGAGTTCCTAATTAAGTAGATCTGGGATGGAACCCAAGAAGTTGTGTTTCTAACAAGTTCCCAGGTGACACTGCTGCTGCTGGTCCAGGGACCACACTTCGAGAATCACTGGCCTAGATGCTTCTCAAGTGAAGGAAAAACACCAATGGGGATAGTCATGCCCTCCCTCGGGTATCGGAAAAACCAATGGAAAAGCCATTCTATCTCAGGGCCGTAGGGCTGCCCCTCACCTAGTGTGTTAGGAAAGTTCATGACATCCATGCTTTGCCTGCTCCATAAAGAAGCTCTCAACCCTCTCTGAAGCAGCTCAGTTTAAGTCCTGTTTTCTTTCCAGAACAGAAAGCCCTGTGTTAAGCATATTTTCACCCTCTGAGGGAGCAGCTCTGTGGTTGGGTACCCTAGCAAGAGGACCCCTTCTTAATGTCAAGCAGGTTTTGATGAAAGAAACTATGCTAATGCATTTTGATGAGCACAAATTGTGACGACTGCATTTTGTTTTTGTAGCAGATGCCATACCTCCTGGTACTAGAGCTTGTGTTGAGCCACCAAATGCTAGATGACCCCTAGGTCCTGATTGCTGATGGTTTACTTCTCAAGAGAAATGTCATCCGCAGGACAGACCTGTCTTTGACCCCAGGCATCAGCTCACTCCACAGCTACTTCCTTGACTCTGCCTTTACCACCCGTGTTAATTATATCCTCTTCTCCAACTCTGTCCTAGGAATCAGCTGGTACTCCAAAGTTAATTATATCCCAAGAGGAACACTGACTGTTGTCACCGTTTTGCTCACCAGCATTTGCTGTGCCTGGCTCTGCAGACACTGGGCTGGACATTCCACAAGTCTTCCCTTTCATCTTCACCAGGGCTTCTGGAGGGGCTTCCTTTTAGCATCACTGCCCCCCATTTAAGGATGAGGAAACTGAGGTTCAGTGCAGTTAAGACACTTGTTCCAGATCACATGGCTACTAAGTGGCAGAGCTAGGATTCAAACTCGGGTCAGCCTTATATTACAGACTCTGGAAGGGTAGATCTGAGCAGAGCTACCAAGACATGGACCTTGAGGATAGGAGATAAAGTCTAGAATCAGGAGCAAAGTCTCTTTCCACCTTTAAACACTCTGTAAGCTCTATTCATAGCTTGCAGGCAGCCCTCTTCTTGGACCATGGAGTAATAGAGTTACTTGCACCCCATTTTTCTTGCCTGCCCCAGAGTCTTGCCCAAAATCGGGACTCAGAAAATGTGTATATTTAGTAAATGAATGGATAGATTAAAAGTGGCCAGGCTGCCGCCAGGCATGGTGGCTCACACCTGTAATACCAGAACTTCAGGAAGCTGAGATGGGAGGATGGCTTAAGCTCAGGAGTTCAAGACCAGCCTGGGCAACGTGGAGAAACCCTGTCTCTACAAAATAAAATACAAAAATTAGCCAGGTGTAGTGGTACACACTTGTGGTCCCAGCTACTCAGGAGGCTGAAGTGGAAGAATGGCTTGAGCCCAGGAGGCGGAGGTTGTGGTGAGGCGAGATAGCACCACCACACTCCAGCTTGGGCAACAGAGCGAAATCTTGTCTCAAAAAAAAAAAAAGGTGGGGGGGCCAGGTTGGACACATTTAGCACCTAGATCTTGGTTTCTAAAATGATTCTTTAGCAATGGCTTATCCAGGGCTCCCTGGAGAAATGGCTGATTCTAAGACTGGGGCATTTTGTAGTGCCAAAGTAATGACGTGCTAAACAACTAAGCATACCAAAAAACCACAAGGATGGGGAGTGTGTCAAATGAACAAAGGAGCCAACTGAAATAACTCCTACTGACCAAAGCAGGAACCATTTGAGCAAAAACAAATAAATAAAGTACTATTGAATGATAACCCCAAATAGAAAATAAGTATTCATGAGTCCAATACTAATATAAATAAATGACCAAATATTTAAATAATAAATCGGGAAGAATAGACCAATCTCTAGTGCAGAGGAATTCCAAATAAATCATGTAGATATTTGCTCCTCAAAAAAGTAGAGCATCACTCAAAATGACTTCCTTCCAGCCAGGTGTGGTGGCTAATGCCTATAATCTGAGCACTTTGGGAGGCCAAGGCAGGCAGATCACCTGAGGTCAGGAGTTTGAGACCAGCCTGGACAACATGGTGAAACCCTGTCTCTACTAAAAATACAAAAATTAACTGGGCATGGTAACAGGTACCTGTAATCCCAGCTACTCAGGAGGCTGAGGCAGCAGAATTGCTTGAACCCAGGAGGCAGAGGTTGCAGTGAGCCGAGATCATACCACTGCACTCCAGCCTGGGCGACAGAACGAGACTCCGTCTCAAAAAAAAAGGCTTCCTTCCAAAGATTACAGCATGGAAGGGATGGAGGAAGAGGAGCTTTGCACTAGATAAGTCTGACGGGCACTACCTCAGCCAGGTCATCAAGGTCAACATCAACAGTGATGAATCTTGTAGGTGTTATGTGGTGTGGCCTTCTTAGTGGCTGTCAAAGGCCTTCCAGTTGCATTTCTAATCCCCATTCCTTGACATGATTTACTGAAAACGACACTTCACCTCTCTGGTCTTCCCATAACTCCATAACCCCAGTCTAATCAACAGAAAAACATCAAACAAATATCATCTCTGCATTCTAACAAATAGGTGACAGTGTTCCTTGGAACTGTCAAGGTCACCAAAGACCAAGAAAGTCTGAGAAACTGTCACAACCAAAAGGAGCCTAAAGAGGCATGATTAAAGGTAATGTGGTGTCCCCAGTGGGATCCTAAAACAGAAAACAGTACATAAACGACATTAGGAAAACCTGAAGAAAATACGAATCAAGTGTGGAATTTAGTTAATAATAATGTATCTGGCTCATTAATTGTGACAAATGTACTCTACTTACATAAGATGTTAATAACAGGAAACAGTGGATGTGAGGCCTATGGGAACTCTCTCTACTATGCTTGCAATTTTTCTGTAAATCGAAAATTGCTTTGAAATTAAATTTTTATTTTTTATTTTATACTTTTATATTTTTATTTTTTTTTAAAGGCCAGATCATACCATTAAGTAAGTGACATTCCAGATTGATTACTGTCTGTATTGGTTGGGGAGGCAGTATAGAAAATGGAAAACAAAGCTATTTACGGTTCTCAACATGAGCTGTGTTTCCATAACAGATGCATTTTATAGATGGATTGTTATTCTAATAATAAGTACTATATTTTCTTGCCTATATTAGGTCATTATATCCTCTAAAGAGTATAAGTTAGTACAACTCTCCATAGGCAGAGGCTCTTCCTTGAGAAGAACCAATATGAGTTCATGAAGAGTCTTCAACTCAGTTTCCCAAGAACATCCTAGAGGAGAATTAACGAAAGGTGTGGCCCTCTTAGTGGCCGTCAAAGGCCTTCCAGTTGCATTTCTAACCCCCAGCAGAACCACAGCACTGCCCCAGGTAGTCAAGCACGGTGGTTTCTGATAAAGGTCTGCCCGTGACTTATCTCTGGTTTTCTTAACTTTCAATTTTTATTTTTTTAATTTTTTATTTATTTTTTTTTTTATTTTTTGAGACAAAGTCTCCCTCTGTCACCCAGCCTGGAGTACAGTGGCATAATCACAGTTCACAGCAGCCTCCAACTCCTGGGCTCAAGGGATCCTCCCACCTCAGCCTCCCAAGTATCTGGGGCCACAGGTGTACGCCACCACACCCAGTGATATATCTGTGTTTTAAAGGTCATGGATTATCACCCTCAAGCAATAAAATGGTTCAGATGAAAGCATGCCATGAAGTAGGTGCGTGAGGTGATGGCCAGAATTCCACTAGTTCAATGACTCCCACCTTCGTCAGCCAGGAGTCGGTCCTGCCGTATTCCTTACGGACCACTGAGCCAGTCAGATCCAGTGCTTCTTCCCCTGTGCTGGTCAGTGGGGCTGACCCATGCAGATGGTGTTTTCCTGGCTTCCAGGTGAGTTTGGCTAAGCGGGGCATTGTCAGGAGATTAAGAGTGGGAAGAAAGGAGAAGCCAGAGGATCTCTCCCCTTCTCTCTCTACCTCACCAGGTATCTCGGCCACTCCTGCAGATCCCATGTGACTCCAGTTCTTCCCAGACATGCCCACCATGGGTGCTGAGTAACCCAGCTCCTGGCTCTGGCAACCTCCCCTCCTTTTGACTCGCAAGCCTAGAAACATAGTGGCTTCCTGCTGTTACCAACTTCTGGGTTCCTCCACTGCCCTTTGTTTGGCCTCTCAGAACTTTTATCACCCACTGAACCAATTCTTTGTAGTGAATGAAACCGCCTTTGCAAAATTGTGACCGAGACAGTGAAAGAGATCTAACTCAATCAACTCCATCTTGCTTCTAACCTTCAAGCTGTCCTTGTTCATTCCTGGGTGTAGGCTGAATGAACTTTGGGAGAAACTCAGTTTATAGTTTATAGTTTAAAACAAAGATGATAACAGCCCTTTCTCAAAGCAGACCTCCTCCTTGCCTGGGGACTAGACTGCCTTTGTAGGACTAACATTAGCCACAAGATTAGAAAATATGATTTAGGAGTCATGCAGCTGGAGGTTACAAGATTCTGACCCTCCCTAAACCGCTCCTAAAATCAGTGCTTAAGATATTTTGCAGACCCTGCACTTGATGGATCAGCTGGCACCATCCAGACTGATAAACTGGCTCATCTGATCTTGTGGCCCCTGCCCAGGTACTGACTCAGTGCAAAAAGATAGCTTTGACTCCCTATGATTTCATCTGTGACCAATCAGCACTCCTGGTTCACTAGCCTCCCACGCCCCCACTCACCAAGATGTCCTTAAAAGCTCTGCTCCACGAATGCTTGGAGAGACTGATTTGAGTAATAATAAAACTCTGGTCTCCCGCATAGCTGACTCTGCGTGAATCACTCTTTCTCTATTGCAATTCCCGTCTTGATAAATAGGCTCTGCCTAGGCAGCTGGCAAGGAGAACCCCTTGGGCAGTTACATAAATACCGTCTGTTGGCCAAAGCGGTGGTTCATGCCTGCAACCTCAACACTTTGGGAGGCCGAGATGGAAGGATCACTTGAGCCCAGGAGTTCAAGACCAGGCTGGGCAACATAGCGATATCCTCCTTAAAAAATAAAATAAAAATTAGCCATGTGTGGTGGTGCCTGCCTATAATCCCAGCTACTCAGGATGCTGAGGCAGGAGGAGCACCTGAACCCAAGACTTTAAGGCTGCAGTGAGCTGTGATTATGCCACTGCATTCCAACCTGGAGGACAGAACAAGACCCTATCTCTAAGTAAATACGTTAAATTAAATTAAATACTCTCTGTTTCACCTGAGACATAGCAGAGTGTTTTCTAATACCCTCTTTTAAAATACTTAGAGTAGATTTCAATTTCCTTGTTAAACTCTGCTGTCTTTTTTTTTTTTTTTTTTTTTTTTGAGACGGAGTCTTGCTCTGTCTCCCAGGCTGGAGTGCAATGTCACAATCTTGGCTCACTGCAACCTCCACCTCCCGGGTTCAAGCGATTCTCCCACCTCAGCTTCCCAAGCAGGTTGGGATTACAGGTACCCATCATCACACCTGGCTAATTTTTGTATTTTTCTAGAGATGGGGTTTCACCATGTTGGCCAGGCTGGTCTTGAACTCCTGACCTCAGGTGATCTGCCCATCTCGGCCTCCCAAAGTGCTGGGATTACAGGTGTGAGCCACCGTGCCTGGCCTCTGCAACGTCTTAAGACCTGATTTTTTTTCATTCTCCTACACACACACACACACACACACACACACACACACACATTTTGAAAGCACTTTGCAATTGTCTTCCTGATTTCACGTCATAGTAGTTAATGTTGCTTAGGAACATGGGAGTTGAACAAGGTGGACCTTACCACTATGATTGAGCCAGGAAGTTGTAAGAGGACCTGGGAGAATGATCTAGAGGCATAGATGAACTCTAAATGAACTTCTGGCCTAACAACCACAGCAAAATCATTAGATGCATCTCCTCTAAAACTAACAAAAGTTTTGGCTACACACTTTTAAACTCTCTATGGTCACAGAATGAAGGAAGCAACATTTTCCTTTGGGTACTATGATGTCTCAGTGGGGTCACCCTGGTATTTCTAGACTTACCAGGCAAACTAAAAAGAGACCCCGTTATGGATAAAAGATTCCATTGTTCATAAGAAGAAACATGTTGTGACTTTGGTTTAGCACTGGCATCTTCATAGGGTCCTGTTGACTTTATATTGTCCCTGGATGGAACAGTTTTGGGGATTTTAGAGAAGTGTTTTGTAGTGATTTAGGAATATTTGGAATATTTAGGAATATTTGGTTAAAGGTCCATTTGTTACTTGGCAGGTGGCTCATTTGCTTTCATTGCTGTCTAATGTAATAGACTTCACCTAAGTTAACCAGATAACCATAAAGTTTTAAACTAGGAAGTTTAATTTGTCCTAAAATAAGCAATTTAGATCCACCCAAATTTGTGAGAAGATGAACAAAGCTCTATTCAACTCTTGCTGTATAGATCTAACGTCATTGTCCTTTAGGCAGCAAATGTCGTTCTAGATTTGTATACAGTGTAAATTCTGAAAACCACATACTTTGAGGACCAGGACATTCAGACTCTCTTAGGTGATAATGTGCACATGAATTCGCATGTGAATACACAAGTACATATGGATCCTGTTCTGTAAGATGCTGAACAGTAAGTTCCACTGAATTGCTTTCTTATCACTCAAAAACTGTTTGGCTTCAAAGAAATGAGATATTCAACCAAATGATTTTATGGCTTTTCTTTTGCTTTTATCAACATGTTGCAATCACATGTAACTGAAGGACAAATTCTTCCCCAGAAGATACACAGAAACAACTTCTTAGAAATACTATTCTTGGGCAGATAATAACAAGTAACTGCAAAAGGACGAGATACACGTATCAATCTGCAAAAGCGAAGGCTTAAAGTAGTCCCTGTCTTTTGTGGTTCAAAGTTTCACTACCACAGACACACAATTAAATAAGTTCACATGGATGTGAGCAAAAGAAACCAATCTTATTGTCCATCACAGTTTGCTTTAATGGCTTTAAAATATATGAAGGGGGCCAGGTGTGGTGGCTCACGCCTGTAATCCCAGCCCTTTGGGAGGCTGAGGTGGGCAGATCACTTGAGGTCAGGAGTTCAAGACCAGCCTGGCCAACATGGTGAAATCCCATCTCTACTAAAAATACAAAAATTAGCTACGTGTGGTGGCTCATGCCTGTAATCCCAGCTACTCAGGAGGCTAAGACAAGAGAATGGCTTGAACCCAGGAGGCAGAGGTTGCAGTGAGCCAAGATAGCGCCATTGCACTCCAGCCTGGGAGACAGAGCAAGACTCCATCTCAAAAACAAACAAACAACAACAATTATATATATATATATGGTTTTTTACATCCAATGGCTCACAAACTTTGGGGTATATCAGGATTTCCTGGAGCTTGGTACAATGAAAATTCTTAGCTCTAGTTCCCACGTATTTGGTAGGTGGTTTGGTCCGAAATTTGTAATTGAAACACGTCCCCTGATTCTGATGTAGGAGGGTCTCCAGACCATGCTTTGAGAAATGCTGGATGACACACTACTCAGGAGAAGACAGAGCCCCAACCCTAATATATAATATATTTTTACCTTAAAGCAAATGTTATTTTTAATTGGACAGGTGCCACCAGTTCTACAGTAATTGGGTTCACTGCTTGAGGGCAGACATCCTACCACAGGGAAAAAATGTTTCTTTTTGTTCGTTTGTTTTTTTGTTTTTGTTTTTGAGATGGAGTCTTGCTCTGTTGCCGAGGCTGGGGTGCAGTGGTTCGATCTTGGCTCACTGCAGCCAAGATCGGATCAATTGATTCCCCTGCCTTAGCCTCCTGAGTAGCTGGGATTACAGGTGCCCACCACCACACTCACTGCAACCTCCGCCTCCCGGGTTCAAGCAATTCTCCTGCCTCAGCCTCCCGAGTAGCTGGGATTACAGGTGATGCCTGGCGAATTTTTGTATTTGTGGGTAGAGATGGGAGTTTCACCATGTTGGCCAGGCTGGTCTCGAACTCCTCACCTCAGGTGATCCGCCCGCCTCAGCCTCCCAAAGTGCTGAGATTACAGGCGTAAGCCACCATGCCCAGCCAAAAAAAATGTTTATTTGGTCAATACACAGAAGCCCCTCAATACCTTTGCTTGTGTTAAACTCTTGGGGGACATCTGAAGCACATCTTGCACTTTTATTCCGGGTGCTCTTTTCCAAGGAGGGAAAGGTCATTTGAAGAACAAATCACTCGCCTGTCTCAGCCAGGGTCCCTGAGGAGATCCAGCCAGTGTTTTTCAGAGCCTGGCACTCTGCCCACGGCTTAGAGGCACCTTTTGACTTGGTGCTCTGGACAAGATTTGACAATCTGGGCCAAATCTGGAATGGGTTTCCGAAAGCCAATATTGGAGCACTTGCGATTGAGACCTGCCAAATAATGTGTCAGGAATGTCCAGTTCCTTTCCCATGCAGAGTGGCAGTGTTTAATGAAAAAACACAGCTCCGAAAAATGAGATGTTTTGTGCATTATCCATATTCATTAAAACTGGAACCCAACCCCAGAAAATACGGATGCCTTCTGTCATCAACACCTCACCTTTTTTCCTGTGGTTACTTAATACAAATGTCACAGAAGCTATTCTATAAGGACATGTCACGTGGCAGCATCTGCAGGCCAGTGTCCCCTTTCTTCTTGTCCAGCCTGATGCTAGGCAGTGGGAGGGGAGGTATGGGGGTGGTGAATTAAACAAAATCTTTAAAAACAAGACTCTGGCTCTGACTTCCACTGCACAGATTACCAAGCGGATAGGCATTTTATTTTGCTAAATGAAAGGGCTAGTTTATATCTTCCCTGGATCATTTTCTAACCTAACTGCAGTGGAAACATTCTCAGAAAGAAAGGCTTTCTTGTTTGTTTGCCCTTTATATAGCCACCGGTCATCCCACTTGGAGAATTTGGGCAGTGACCTGCTGCTTCTGCTTGGGGCCAGGCCAGCTAGCAAACTCTTCTATGAGTTGGCCAACACAGCGTTTTGTCAGATGATCACAGCCAGCTCAGAAGCCCTCAGTGGCACCATGTTGAAAGGTAGACCACATTTCAAGCCCATCTTTGGTGGATGGAAATGGCTCATCTCACTGGCTCCTCTAGGCAGGGAACCACATCTGACCCAAATTGTCTACATTCCACAGACTGGTCTTTTTGTATGTTTGGGGTTTTGTTCTTTCTGTCAAGCATATAGCAGGAATTTTCCTCTGGAAGGAAGCCATGAAAAGATGGCTTCCCCAAAACGGTAGGAAATCCCTGTAGGATGGTTAATTTTAATGTGTCAACTTGACTGGGCTAAGGGATGCCCAGATAGCTGGTAAAAGATTATTCCTGGGTGTGTCTATGAGGGTGTTTCTGGAAAAGATTAGCGTTTGAATTGGTCGGCTGAGCAAAGAAGAGAGCCCTCAGCAGTGTGTGTAGGCCTCATCCCATCCATTGAGGGCCTGAATAGAACACAATGGCAGAGGAAGGGTGAATTTGTTTTCTAATCTTCAACTGGGACATTCATTTTTTCCTGCCCTTGAACTTTGGAGCTCCTAGTTCTCGAGCCTTTAGAGTCTGGAACTGACACCAGTATCCTCCCACCACCTCCATTCCCAGGACTGAATTACACCACCAGCTTTCCTGGGTCTCCAGCTTTCAGATGGTAGATCAGATTGTGGGACTTCTCAGCCTCCATAATCATGTTAGCCAATTCTGACGATGGATTGACTGACTGATTGACAAACAGAGAGACAGATAGATAGAGAATGGATAGACAGATAAATAGTTGATGGATGACAGATGAGAGATTGATAGTTAATAAATAGATGATTAATAGATAAATAGATGCTAGATAGATAGATAATAGATGGCAAACAAATAGTTGATAGATGAGAGATGATAGTTGATAAATAGATGATGAATAGATAGATGATAGATTAGATGATAGATAGATAGATGGATAGATAGATAGATGATAGATAGATAGATAGATAGGAGAGAGAGAGAGAGATGACAGGCAGATAGATCCTATTAGTTCTGTTTCTCTGGAAACCCCTGATTAATACACCCTGCAACTGGTCCCTAGTAAGATCTTCTCTTGCAACCAAACCCCACCGTTTGCTTCTCACAAAATAAAGATAAGGCGATGGGGCTTAGCCAGCGTCCGCCTCTCCTGAGATCTGACAAAGCCCAAGTGCTAATTTTCCCCCTTTCCTCACTTTCTCGTTCCTCCCCTGGCTGCCGTTTTGTGGCAGAAGCAGACCTACACTGCAAAGCATTTGAATCTCAGTTCTTCTAAACCAGTTAGCAAGTTTCTAAGCCATTCTGGGCCTCCTTTCCTCAGTTGATGAAACAGTCATGGAGAATACTTCAAAGCATTTAGGGGTGAATTCAGTGAGACGAAGAACAAGAAGGGACCTGAAAGGATGGCAGCTCTCCCTTTTGGTTGTGTCTTTTTTCTTTGACAAGGGGAACGACTCGGGGATGGGAAGGAAGTGGCATTGCTCACATGGAACTCAGAAAATCTCTTCATGAGTGAAATTTGAGGCTGTTCTCATTCTAGCCACAGCTGTAGTGATGCTGAAGTCATTTCTCTCAGAGGTCTGCCTCTCCCACTCTGAGCGCTGCACAGCCCTTCCAGGCAGTGGCTTTCAGGACAATGAAGATGAAACCATTTTCTGCATAGCGAAACACAGACATGGTTCTCCCTTAAGTGATCTAATCTCACAGGGACATTCTTTATGTACATTTTGAATGTAAATGAAAAGTAACCTTTAAAATCATCATGTTAGGGTCTCACAGATGGGACTTTAAGCAGTCCATGATACCCCTGGGAACTGCATGAGTGTTCGTGGGTCCTGGTTATATAGTAAACTTCCAAAGACAGCCTCTACAGATGCATTGTTCAGTCAATACATAATGTGAGCCACATAGTTCATTTAAAGTTCTCTGGCAGCTGCATTTAAAAATTAACAAAATTAGGCTAGGCCTGCTGTAATCCCAACATTCTGGGAGGCCGAGGTAGGAGGATCACTTGAGCCCAGAAATTCAAGACCAGCCTGGGCAACATGGCAAAACTCCATCTCTCCAAAAAATACACACAAAAAATAAACTTAGCCGGGTTCGGCGGCACACACCTGTGGTCCCAGCTACCTAGGAGGCTGAGGTGGGAGGATCACTTCAGCTCAGGAGGTTGAGGTTGCAGTGAGCCATGATCACGCCACTGCACTTCAGCCTAGGCCACAGAGTAAGACCTAGTCTCCAAAAAAAAAAAAAAATTACTTTAAATAATATATTGAATTTAACCCAAAAGATCAAAAATATATTCAATATAACAGATTTACTTTTTTTTTTTTACTAAATTCACAGTATGGTGTGTATTTTACCCTCACAGCACATCTAAATTCCAGCTAGTCCCATTTCAGCTGCATGTGGCTAGTGGCTACTATGACAAAGAGTGCACGTTTATAGCTTTTGTCAGCTTTTGATAACAAGTAGCATCATGACATTATAGAGGATAGTGAGAGATCATAGTACCAATAACAGTTCAAAAGTCTCCTTAGGAGCTCACAGAAAGCTTTCAGGTAGATTATCTCACTGGATTCTCATTTTTAAAAACTCACAAAGTGGACATGGCAGATGTCATTTCCTCATATAAGAACTGAAAAAACTAAAGCTTAAAAAAAGTAAATAGGCCAGGTGCAGTGGCTCACACCTGTAATCCCAGCACTTTGGGAGCCTGAGGTGGGAGGATCTCTTGAGCTCAGGAGTTGGAGACCAGCCTGGGCAACATAGCAAGACCTCATGTCTACTAAAAATAAAAATTAAAAAATCAGCTGGGCGTGGTCTTCACACCTATAGTCCCAGATACTCAGGAGGCTGAGGTGAGAGGATTGTATGAGCTCAGGAGTTCGAGACCAGCCTGGGCAACGTAAGAGACTCTTGTCTTTATAACAAATTAAAAAATTAGCCAGGCCTGGTGGTGTGCAGTTGTAGTCCCAGCTACATGGGAGGCTGAGGTGGGAGGGTCACTTGAGCCTGGGAATTCAAGACTGCAATGAGCTGTGATCACACCACTGCACTGCAGCCTGGGCAACAGGCAAGACTTTGTCTCAAATAAATAAATAAATAAATAATTGGCCTCAAGTCAAACAGCTGGAAGTTGAAGGGCCAGAAACATCAACTGGGCCTTCGGACTCCAAATCCCCAGTTCTAGCTAGGAAAGGGATGGTCACATCCCACTGTCATCACAATGCTGTGGAAGTGGCTCTTTTTTATATCTTCTGCCAGGTAGTAAGGCCCAAGGGGGCAGGAATTGATCTGCATTTTGTTCATTGCTGCATTCCCGGCACCTGACAGTGCCTGGCACAGAGCAGGCACACGATTCCTCCTTGATGAATTAAATTCAACTGAATGAGAAGAATGGTACACAGCAGACACCCTCATAATCAGAATCCAAGTCACTCCATCTCCAGGACCTTTTGGTTAAGCCAAAATCACAAAAGCCACCTTCACACAGAGGTGGCCTTTGTCCATCCTTTGACACTCTCTCCTTTCCCACCAGACACAAAAATATCTGCGCATCTTTTTCAGAGCAAATAACTTTAGCCACGCCTCTGTGTTAATGCTCACTTTGCATTTTTAAGTGGAAATTTACATCTCCAGTGCAAAATAGATCTTGAAAGTAGACTCAGTCTGGAGCAATTTGGATGCCAACCTCTGCCCCTCCTTCCACCCACCCAAGGCCACCTTGGAGGGGCCTATGGACCACCCCGAGAGGCTGTGAAGCTACAACATTAGTACGAGAGAAACATCATATTGCCCCTCCACCTTGCCAGCTGTGTTGGGTTGAATCATGCACATCTGGAAGAGTGGTCAAGTCTGACTAGCGAGATCAGAGGATGGCTTGAGGCTCGGTGGAGGCACAGCCCATTCCCAGCTGCCCCTGGCACAATCTGCTGCTGGCCCCTGGCTCACCTCTACACCCCTAGCAGCAGCAGCCTCCTCCAATGAAGGTCTCTTTGCCTCCCTGTGTGGTGGCCCTGGCATCCCACATCTGCGTTACTTTGCCAGGGTTTAGTGGAAACCTGGGCCAGGTGCTGAGAGCTTCTGTCTTCCCAGTGGTGTTAGGATGTGGGGGCAAGGCAGAGATCCAGGACCAGAACATCCTGCCCATGCCCTCAGCTGCTGCTTCTTGCCAGCTTACCACTGGGCACCCAAGAGGAATGTAGAGCAGGGGGCAGAAGCAAAAGCTGATTCTGAACTTTTTATGAGTTCCTCAAATCTGATTGGCAAACATTTCACAGCCCAGGGCCCCACATTTACCCTTACCAATGCAAACTAGAGTCCAATTGAGTCCCATGCTATTTCTGTCAAATGTATCTTGTTTTTGTAAGTTTCTCCATGAATAAGTTTCTCCAGAGGACACCAAAAATTGCTACCCATATTTTGGTTAGAGGAAAAACATCCTTTGTTAAATGAACGAACCGAGCTAAGTGCAGTGGAAAATTCAAGATTAACCCAATTAATAATCAAGGACCTCCTACTGCTGCAGGTCAAAGCTCTAGGCACTAGAGGTACTAAGGTGACACTAAGAGATCATAGAGTGGCTTGTACAGTTTGCAATGTAGTGGGGTAGGGGGTGAGGACAAGGGGAGAGAGAATAAATCAGAAAACATCAACATGTAAGAGAATTTTAATAGTCATAAATGCTATGGAGACATTAAAATAAGTTATGGGGTACACAGTCATTTTGGCATGAGAAAGACCACTTAGAAGAGAGGTCTTCCTTTGGAAGCAGTGACATTGAAGCTGTGAGATGAATGACAAGAAGCAGCCAGCTACATGAAGAGCTGGGGAAGAGTGTGTTGGCAGAAGGAATAGTGACTGGGACGCCTGGCACAGAGAATCACACCTGTAATTCCAGCATTTTGGGAGGCTGAGGCAGGTGGATCACCTGAGATCAGGAGTTTGAGACCAGCCTGACTAACATGGTGAAACCCCGTCTCTACCAAAAGTACAAAAATTAGCTGGGCATAGTGGCACACGCCTGTTGTCCCAGCTAATCGGGAGGCTGAGGCAGGAGAATCGCCTGAACCCCGGAAGCGGAGGTTCCAGTGAGTTGAGATCCTCCACTGCACTCCAGCCTGGGCGACAAAGCGAGACTCCACCTCAAAAAGAAAAAAAAAAAGAAAAGCAGAATAGTAACTGGGAAGGCCCTGAGGCAAGAGTGGGCTTGTTGCATGGGGAGAGGCCAGTGTGGCTGGAGCAGGGTGACAAGGGGCAGTGGTGAAGGATGACATTGCAGGGTCATTAGGGACTAGATAGGATGGGGACGAGTATAGATTTTACTCCAAGCATCAAGCGCCTCCTTGGAACACTCCAAGCAGGGGAGTAAAACCCCTTAGGTTTTCTAAGGTCTGCCCTGGCCGCAGCTGGGGATGGGTGGTGGAAGGGACTGGAAGGAAAGCAGAGAGTCATAGTGGTTGCCCCAAAGATCTCAATCTAGAAAAGAAACAAAATACCTAGAACTCCAGTCAGGGTGACATACATTACAACAGAGCTTTAAACTAATGGCCAAGACAGCCACCAGTTGAGAAAAAGTTATTCCAGCTGAGGAGACAAGAGGGGACTCTTGAGGGTACCGCTCAGGCCTCGGCTTAGGCTTCAGGTACGACCATCTTAAATTTGGTCTGCAATTAGTTTACATTTTTCAGTCACCACATGAGGTTACTCTGATGCCAAATCACCATTCTTAATCTGCCCATCCCCACAGAGGACACAGTTAATATCTTCTAGAGCCTTATACTCTGGCCACAGGGCACAGAGCCAAGCTTTCAATAGGAGCAATGTATTAGTTTCCGTGTGGGTAGCAGCAGCAGGAAGGCATCTGATTTCTTTGACTTGAGGAGTTCAGAAGATGCTGGAAACCACAGAGAGGGAGGCCTTATTTCCTGGTTAGATACTAAGAGGTGTGTCCCTGGGTGGAACCCACCTTGGCAAACCTGTGAAGCTCTCCTGGTTTCAGGGATCAGAGCAGTTCAGAACTGCAAAGGATCTCACCTGTCATCCAGTCTATCATCTCCCAAGTCCAACAGTGGTCCTGAAACAGGAAATGATGGAAATGCAATCTCCAGCCTTCCCAGGTCTCATGAGCCAGAATCTGCATTTTTCACAAGATCTCCAAGTGATGTGCATGCATATTGTAGTTTGAGAAGCACAACTCTGAAGATTCTCACCTTCAATGGATAACAGATTCACCAGCATAGATTTTTAAATAAATAAATAAATAAATAAATAAATACCACTATAAAAGATGCCTGAGCGCTATTCTAGGGATTCGGTTTTAATTGGTCTGGGGTGAGCCTAGGCAGTTTTATGTAATTTTTTTTTAAGATCCCTGATCATGCAGGGATATTAATCAGAGAATCTCTTATGTAATCCAAAGTTCTTATTTTTACTGATATGAAGCTCTGGCTCAATAAATTGAAAAGATTCGCATCTTATTCCAATGCAGGCATCTTGGCAAAAGTGGGCCCAAGATTCTGCATTTCTAACAAGCTCCCAGGTGAGGCCACTGCTGGTCCTCAAACCATACTTGGAATAGCAGGTGTAAGAGTTAATTTTACATGTTGACATGACTGGGCCATGGGGCGCCCAGATATTTGGTCAAACACCATTCTGGGTGTGAGGTTGGTTTTGGATAAGATTAACATTTAGATCCATAGACTTTGAGTAGATTGCCCTCCATTATGTGGGTGGGTATCCTCCAAATAGTTGAAGGTCTGAATAGAAAGCAGTAAGACTGGCCTCACCTGAGCAAGAGAGGATTCTCCAGCAGATGGCCTTTGGACTTCATCTGCAATGTTGGCACCTCCTGGTTCTCCTGCAGACTGCCTTTGAACTAGAACTATAACTAAAGCATTGCTTCTCCTGGGTTTCCAGACTGCCAGCCTACCCTGCAGATTTTTGACTTGTCAGCTTCCATAATCTCATGAGCCAATTTCGTATAATAAATCTCTTTCTATAAATATATACACATTCTATTTGTTCTGTTTCTCTGGAGAAGCCTGACTAATACAACAAGGTTACAAAGGTTGCTCTGCTGAGATTCCAATTTTTGACAACATGGAGAATTCACATAAACCATTATACGTCTTGCCCAGAGTCAACCTAATTGAGGTACAAAACACAAAATTCAGGAACTAAAGGAAAAACTGTGAGAATACTGAAAGAGAAACTGTTGTGTGTGTGTGGTGGTAAGAGTGGTAAGGGTTGCAGCCTGGGATGAGCCAGCTGGTGCTGCTCTAGGAGGAGACAGTAGAAAAAGCAACTTGAGTTCCACTCTTCTCTTCCATCATTGCCTTGGGACAATCACTATCTTTCCTCGGCCTTTAGAAATTGGCAGTTGTGGCCCAGACTGCTGACACAAGAGTAAAATCAGGGCAGCCCAGAAGTCCCATTCCAGTGAAACCTTATAGAACTTCAGTGAAGGCTGAGTAGCCTCTGCATTCCCTGCCCTCCCAATCCCAGAGTTGGGGATGATAAACTGTGCATGCCTATTCCTGTTGCTGCTTCTGCCTGAGGATCTGAAGAGGAAGCTCTGGCCTCAGGTGTTGCTTGGTTGGTGATACCAAATGGGGGCATCCTATCTGGGGTTCTCTCCCAGGCTTGCCCATTCTCTCTCTTTGTTCATCCAAACGTAGCAATATAAAACAAGAACAGGGAGAAAATACAAGGTATGGAAATTACATAATGGGAATAAAGAGCACAATAAATGGGCTTCGTGGTTGAATGGATACAGCTAAAGAATGAATTAGTGAATTAGAAAACCAGATTGAGGAACACTCCAGGAAGCAAGCAGGGGAAAATTCAAATGTAGAAAATATAAAAGAAAAGTTAAGAGACTTGGAGAATGAAAGTAAAACTACCAGCATCCAGACAATAGGAGTCACAGAATAGAAAAAAATAAATAGAAATGAAGAGAAGAAAATAGATGAAGAATTCATGGAGATAAGTTTCCAAGCATTAAAGATGAATATATTCAAATTAAAAGAGTGCATAGAACATCAAAAGGAAAGAAAAGAAAATTCCACATCTAGGCACACTAGAATCAAATTTAGGAATACCATGCAGAATCGTGGAAATAATTAATTAATTAATTTAGAAATACCAAACTCAAAGAGAAAATTTTGAAAACTCTCAGAAGGAGCATAACACCTACTAAGGAAAAATAACCTTTTTCCTTTGTGAATATCATACTTTTTAAAAGTCACTTTAAAAGTGAATATCATACTTTTTAACCACAGCAGTGAATGCAAAAACATAATGAAGTGTGAGTTGTAAAGTGCTGAAGGGCTGGGAGCCATGGTGCATGCCTGTAATCCCAGCACTTTGGGAGGCCAAGGCAGGTGGATAGCTTAGTTTTAGGAGTTAGAGACCAGCCTGGGCAACATGGCGGAATCCCATCTCTACCAAAAATACAAAAATTAGCTGGGAATGGTAGCACCGCAAGTCCCAGCTACTTGAGAGACTGAAGTGGGTGGGAGGGTCGCTTGAGCCCAGGAGGTCGTGGCTGAAGTAAGCCGTAATCATGCCACTGCACTCCAGCCTGGGACACAGAGTGAGACCTTGTCTCTAAAAAATATTAATCAATAAATAAAGTACTGAGGAAAGTACATTGAACCTAAAATTCCATTTCTGGCAAGATTGTCATTCAAATGTAGGGTGTGATGAAAATATTCTCAGGCATACAAGGCTTGAGGAAGTTTGTCATGCTACAATCCACATTTAAAAACACTTTTTGAAGAAGTGATATTCAAATAAGAAAAATAAATCCAGGAAAAGCTGCAAGAAATATGTGAAATAAGGCTGGGCGTGGTGGCTCATGCCTGTAATCCCAGCACTTTGGGAAGCTGAGGTGGGTGGATTCACCTGAGGTCAGGATTTTGAGACCAACCTGGCCAACATGGCAAAACATTGTCTCTACTAAAAATACAAAAAACTAGCTGGGAATGGTATTGGGCGCCTGTAATCCCAGCTACTCGGGAGGCTAAGGCAGGAGAATCGCTTGAACCCAGGAGGCAGAGGTTGCAGTGAGCCAAGATTGAGAGCCACTGCACTCCAGCCTGGGCGACAGAGCAAGACTCCATCTCAAAAAACAAATAAATAAATAAAAATAAATAAATAAAAAAACAAACAATATAAATGGCCTAAATTTGCCAACTAAAAGACAGAAATCATCAGATTAGATTTAAAAAACAAAATCCACCTACATACTATTTATAAAAGGTATATCTAAAGTATAAAAACATGAACATGTTGAAATTAAAAGAATGAAGAAAGATAACAACGTATGTCAATATAGGATAAATATACTTTAAAAGAAAAAGCATACTTAGGGCTAGAGAGGATCACTGGATGCAGAGAAAAGGGTTCTTTCTCGAAGAAGACATGACAAAGCTAAATATGAATGCATCTAATGAACATACCTCAAAATACAAAAAACAAAAAATTGATAGAAATACATGGGGAATGCTAAATACATGACAATGCTAAATATGAATGCACCTAATTAACCTCAAAATATATAAAACAAAAAATGGATAGAAATACATGGAGAAATTAACAAATCCACTACCGTCGAGAGAGATTTCAATTATTGATAGGTCTGTATTATTGATGGGTCAGGCAGACAAAAGAGCCACACAAATTACAAGCTTGAACTAACGACCATATATAGAATTCTGCATTCGACAATTAGAGAATGCCGTTTTCTCACACATGCATGAAACATTTATCTTTTTAAAACTTCTAATAATTAATAGAGATTTTAGTTGGTTTCCCAGACACCCACGTAAAGACTACATTTCCCAGCCTCACCTACCTCTAGGTAGGGCTATGTTACTAAGAGCCAACCAATGGGATGTGAGTGGCAGTGATATGTACAACTTCTGAATCAGGCCCTTAAAGGGCATCCTACTACCTGGAACAATAAATGATTGTGACCCACTGTGAGTCCCGTAAAAGGCAGCAACACCCTATAGATGGCAAAACAATATGGCAGAGGGAGCCTGGGACCCTGACACTAAGGGCTGCTAGAGTGCTTATTCTCAGTCTCATAAGAAGGAAAGGGAATTCTATCTTGTTTAAGTCTCTTCTTGAAATGGAAGAAGTCCCTTTTAGCTTTCTCTCTTTCAGGATCCCTAATACAGAGTATGTGTGGAACTGTCTACGCACCAGACTGACCCCAGAAACAGAAGACCTGGATAAGGAGGAAGGATGAAAAACCAGCTTTTGCCTTGCAGCAAAGACCTTAAAATGCTGCCGGAGAATGTGAAGGGAGGCCTGAAATGATCAGAATCTTTGGCCAGTCACTAGGCAGCCCCTGGTGGGAGGATGTCCTGTCTGCCCCCGTGCCCTCAGAGGAGGAAGGGCAGAGAAACAAAGAGGAACTAGGGAAGGAAACACAAACTCCACTCTCATGAGGGCAGAATAGCAACTGCCACGGGGGAGCGGCCATTACTTCGAGGACGCAGGCTTGTTGTGCCAAAACCATATTTGTTTTAAATGGAATTGGAGGGAGGAGCACTCCTCCCTCCTTTGTAAAAATAACTAGTTTCTGAAGGCAAAAGGAAAACGGGGAGGCAGGTGGCAGACTGAGGCCACAGTGATAAAAACATATCTCCTCGTCACAAATTAATGAAGATGAGCAACACAAGACCAAGGGGAGGGGAGCTAAAGATGGGGGATGACCCAGAGTGAAAGAACTTCTGTGGTGACCTCTGCAGAGTCACAGGGCCACCGTTTCAGGGTGCAGCCAACACTTAATGACTCCTCCAGAGAAGCCCAGTGTTCCACAAGATCACACAGGAGTATGTGCCAGGAGTTCTAGATCCATATGGAGTGGAAAAGTACCAGGGTTAGATGGTTGTCCCATGGTTTCTTTCCAGGTATTTCCTCAGCAGGTGGGCATGCCCCACCCACAGCAGGGAAGGGGAGAAGCTGGAGATAAGCGTGCCTGAGGTCCAAGGGCGTGGGCCTGCATAGCCGAGACCCAGCTCCCTACCGCCTCCCTTCTGGAAGCCTCTCCTACCACCTACATCTTTCTGTACCTTGTCCTCTGCTGTTTTGCCCCCTGAGGGCACCCAATGCTGTCATGCTCCAAACTCCTTCCAGAACCTTCTTTCAGAGCCCACCCTGGGCCCCACCCCAGACAGGCACACCAGTTCTGCTGCATGTCTGGCAAAACAGCCATGGAAAGTCTAGAGCAGCACCGCCTTCCCAGGACTACTTACATCTAAAATAGGGGTCCAGATAACACAAGTGAGGCTGGGTGTGGTGGCTCACACCTATGATGCCAGCACTTTGGGAGGCCAAGACAGGAGGATTACTCAAGCCCAGGAGTTTGAGACCAGCCTGGCCAACAAGGCAAGACCCCATCTTTACAAAATAAAAATTAAAAAATTAGCCTTGTGTGGTGGCACACACCTGTGGTCCCAGCCACTCAGGAGGCTGAGACAGGAGGATCACTTAAGCCCAGAGGTCAAGGCTGCAGTGAAGCACGTTCATGCCACTGCACTGCAGCCTGGGCAACAGAGAGACTCTGTCTCAAAAAAATAAAAAATGAAAGAGAGAGAGAGAGAACACAAGTGATATGGTTTGGGGACACAAGTGATATGTGTCCCCACCCAAATCTCATCTTGAATTGCAGCTCCCATAATTCCCACATGTTGTGGGAGGGACTTAGTGGGAGATAATTGAATTATGGGGGTGGTTTCTCTCATACTGTTCTCGTGATAGTGACTAAGTCTCATGAGAACTGATGGTTTTATAAGAGGAAACCCCTTCTGCTTCATTCTCATTCTCTCTTGTCTGCCACCATGTAAGACGTGCCTTTTGCCTTCTGCCATGTGAAACTGTGAGTCCATTAAACCTCTTTTTCTTTATAAATTACCCAGTCTCAGGTATGTCTTTATCAGCAGCATAAAAACAGACTAATACAACAAGTGAGCCTCCAAGTCAGTACCTCAACCCCAGGTAAAGCATCCAAAGCCCCCTGTAGAACTTTAGAAACTACAGAGTTTGCACTTCCTCTCCACATCCCAGTAAACAGAAGACCCAGGAAAGGGGCGGGGAGGAAAGCGCTGGGAACGTGCAGTTTTCAACCTTTTGTTTAAGGGTTTCTGCTGCCACCGAGGCTGAGAACCAGAGCACCGAGGCAAGATTCAACAGACGTTTTGGAGCTCCAAGTTCACTAAATTGCAAGGTATAAAAAATTAAAACAGGAGCACAAGCATGCCCAGAAGTACATAAGAATTTGGCTTGTTCTTCTCTCCAGCCATCTCCCACGTCTTCCTCCTCCTCCCTC
This sequence comes from Pan paniscus, assembly GCF_029289425.2. Taxonomy (NCBI): domain Eukaryota; kingdom Metazoa; phylum Chordata; class Mammalia; order Primates; family Hominidae; genus Pan; species Pan paniscus. The sequence continues at coordinate 30,110,231 of NC_073271.2, read as the reverse complement.
TGCCCACCTGGACATGGAATCCAGGTTCTCAGTTTGGAAAAGGGAATGAGGGAAGAGAAAATGAGAATGGAAGAGGCACAGCTAATGCCCTTCAAAGCCATCAGCACCTGCACCTTTCTGCTTCTCCCTCCTCCCCAGAGACTGGCAGTAAATGTCTATTTTTAAAAAGCAACAGCTATTAATAATTTCTCTACCAATTCAGGTAATGTTTAATCCCTTATTGTCAACCACAGTGGTTTGTGGACGAAGGACTTCTGATTTATTATAGTCATTACTGCCTTACTGTCAGTTTTCCAAAAAAGTATTTTCATTTTATTTTTATTAGGGAAGTGCGGACTCTTTAATTCCTTGGCAAACCCAAACCCAATCAATATATTTACTGTACTAAGTCTTCTAAACCCCAACAAATTACCGTCCCTCCTGTTAAGGGCCTTAATTAGTTTGCTAATGAGGATTCCCTGTTTAAGGACATGATCCTGAACAAGCACACAGAAGTCATCAACCTCAAATGTAATTTTCATGGAGTTACCTCCTCAACCTGGCTGTGGCCCCCATCATGTCTCAAATTAAATTAAAATCACAATTCCCATAAAGGCTCTCCACCATCAGCCTTCCCCTGCCTGACAGCCTTCTTTTAGTGCTCCCTTCCCCCAATAGATGTCTTCACATTCCTTTTGCCTAGAATCTTCTTCCGCTCTCTCTGCTACCTGGCAAGCTCTCAGCTGTCTCTAAAGGCTGGCAATCAGCATCCTTTCTTTCCTTCTAGGAAGCTTTTCAAATCCTCTCTAGCAAGATTAGCATATTTTTCCTCTGAGCCTGCTTCTACCAGACCTCAGTCATCCTGTTCCATAAAGTCTGTGCCTCCATGCTCCAGACTTTGAACTTCTCAAATAAGACTTGGTCATCTCTGTATCCCCAGTGTCTTGCATAAAATCTGCCCATGGAAGATGGCCCATAAATGCTGGATTAATTGAATGAATGTATAAAAGAAGCAAGCCTACCTACAGTCCTCTACACAATACTCACTCTCTCCTCCATCTTTCCCAATGTTCATCCTTTTTCCAGAGTAATCTGAAAACCACACACCTACCATGAGGGCAAGAGGCTTATCTGTTCTGTTCCCTATTGTATCCCCAGTGCCTAGAACCCTGCCTGATGTATTGTAGGTGCTCAGTAGACATTTGTTGACCAAATGAATGAATTCTTCAAACTTATCATTCAAAACCCACTTCCTCTACCCAGCTCTCACCATTCCCAGAGGACTGTCCTCCATCTACTCCCCTCCTCCTTTCTGAGGGAAAACTGCTTTCTGTAAATCTCTACTCATCACACCATCCTGTCTTTTTTTTTCCTTTTTGATTTTTTTGAGACAGAGTCTCACTCTGTTGCCCAGGCTGGAGTGCAGTGACACAATCTCAGCTCACTGCAACCTCTGCCTCCCAGGCTCAAGCAATTCTTGTGCCTCGGCCTCCCAAGTAGCTGGGACTACAGGCACGCACCACCACGCCTGGCTAATTTTTGTATTTTTAGTAGAGACAGGGTTTCACCATGTTGGCCAGGTTGGTCTCGAACTCTTAATCTTAAATGATCCACCTGTCTCGGTCTCCCAAAAAAATATATAAAACTTTGCAATTACAGGCATGAGCCACCACACCCAGCCTCAACCTGTCATTATCAAGAATTTTGGTGCAAATATACCAGTTTGGGATTACATAAATTCTTCCCAATTTGATACAATCCAGAAATCAACCATGTACCATGATTCATCTTTTTCCCTATGTGCAAAAAAAAAAAAAAAAAAAAAAAAAAAACTGTCCTGTAAACCTTATGGGCCTATTTAACAATCAGATTTAGGTAACTATTCATGTAGGCATGAAAACAGAGTATCCCGCTGTGTTCAACATTGTGGTCGACAGAGAATTGCAAACTGCAGTTAACGTCACTCATCCATCCCTAAGTTTCCAAGAATGAGAACACGGTGAAATGTGCTTCATGGTAAAAATCTACTGAGTAGAATCTAAACTTTCTTTGATGGTTTCTGGATCTACATAGCCCCAGGATTACTCTGAACATCAATATCTTTTTATGAAAGTTATACAGAAGCATGTCAGTCAAGGAGCCTGTTTGCAAGAGTCCTGTGTGTGTTGACTGGGGTACCCACCCCAGACACTCCAGGTCGCTCTGTGCTGCAGTGCCCACCCATTGAGGATTTCATGTAATAAACCTCAGTGACCCCTCCTAACTGGCCTATTTGCCGATAAAACCAGCTGCTGAACTACCCCTCCAACTCTCCCACTTGCAAACTCCATCTCCTCCAAATTCCAGTGGGAAAGACAATTGATTTATTTTATCTTAGTCTTTTAATTATCTTCTTCGTCTATTTACTTTTCTGAAGCTTAGAGCTATAAAGGACTTTGGGCACACCCAACCAGACATTGCTATATAAGACTATATATTTTATATATATATATATATACAATTAAAAGTTAGAGGGTCATTACACTATAGGATAAAACAGCAATAAAAACTTTATACTTAGAGCTTAGGTTAATCCTCTTAAAAGCACCTGCTTTTTGGCCAGGCGCAGTGTCTCACCTTTGTAATCCCAGCACTTTGGGAGGCCAAGGCAGGCGGATCACCTGAAGTCAGGAGTTTGAGACCAGCCTGGCCAACATGGCAGAACCCCATTTCTACTAAAAACAACAAAAATTAGCTAGGCATGGTGGCAGGAGCCTGTAATCCCAGCGACTCAGGAGGCTGAGGCAGGAGAATTGCTTGAACCCAGGAGGCGGAGGTTGCAGTGAGCCACTGCACTCCAACTTGGACAAGAGTGAAACTCCATCTCAAAAAAAAAAAAAAAAAGCACCTGCCTTTTGAGGACTGTATCAGGACTCAGGCATCAAAAGCTGATTTGACCATCTGTGCTGGAGAGACACGTAAAAAATTAGAAGGTCAATCTAACCAGGCCTTACACTTAGGCTTACAGTTCATGACTGAGGTATCATAACATGATGGGTACACCATGTTACGATGGCTGTCACGATATTCCTAATAATAACATCTACTATAAGAATAATAAGGCTACCATTTTGTGAAATAGGCATTAGTATCCCAGTTTTGCTGACAAGAAAACTGAGGCTGGGACAGGCTGTATATCGCCAGGACTGAGAGATAATAAGTGAAGATTGCTGGTCCTCAGACCCATCTGTGTGATGCCAAATCTCATTCTCTTAACCACCCTGCTCATTCCCAGCCCTGCCCTGTACATACACACACACCCTAACATAGAGAATATTTGTAATTATCCTGGCTGCCCAGCATCTGAACTCCCTTCCTGGGTTCAGGGAATCCTCTATTTATGTATGAATCGTGTAGGAGGCAGGGCGTGGAACCTCCTAGTACAGAAGCTGAGCCCCTTGACTCCTGCCTTTTCCAGCCTCCCTTGCTGCCGGGGCTGCTGGGGCTCAAGCACATGACCTAGGTCCAGCCAATCAGATGCACCCTCCTGGATTCTAACTCAGGAGCTGGTGGGGGTTAGAAGGGGGCCCACAAGAAGCCCTTCTAACAGCAGGGGCAGCCTGTTCTGTGTGCTTGTTCAGGATCATGGGGGCAATTTCTCATGGTTGAGCACATCCCCTCGGTGCTGTTCTCGTGATAGTGAGTGAGTTCTCGTGAGATCCACTTGTTTAAAAGTGTGTGGCACCTCCCCTGCACCTTCCTCCTGCTCCAGCCACGTGAAGTGCCTCACTCGCCCTTGGCCTTCCACCATGATTGGAAGCTTCCTGAAGCCTCTTCAGAAGCAGAAGCCACTATGCTTCCTGTACAGCCTGCAGAACTGTGAGCCAGTTCAACCTCTTTTCTTTATAAATTACCCAGTCTCGGGTATTTCTTTATAGCAGTGTGAGAACGAACTAATAAAAACATGTGCATGAAAAGACCTAAGGGAGAGCTGGTAAATGTGCCTTATGAATAGTCCTTAGCGGAATCAACCATCCCAACCATTCCAAAGACGATCCTAGTCTTTCTTGGTTTTAGATGCAATGTGCAAATCCTCTCATCCAAGCTGGGACAGTCGACACCATCTTTTCCCCAGAAAAATCATCCATTAGAGAACCACAGACTCCCTGCTTCCCAGAAACTCCAGTGATCTTGGGCTGCACCCACCCTGTCCCCTCCCCTATGCCCTTGCCAATCCAGCAGCCTCTGCAGAGGGTTTCTCTGCAAGGACATCAGATGCGCGTCCTCTCTAAAGAAGCTGCCTCCACCCAGAGGCCGAGTCAGGTTGGGAAATGAGAACTGAGTTTGCATCCAGAAGAACTGTGTTCAGTCTCCCTCAGATGCTTTCTGACTGTGGGATCGTGGACAAGTCACAGAGGGCTCTTTTCCCAGCTCTAAAAGGGGAATGGCATCTGCCCAGTCCTGCAAGGGAGCAGGAACCAGATGGGACAATGCATGGGGAGGCATCCAGGAACAGCATGGAGCTCTACAGACGTCTGCAGCCTCCCCACTCCCATCCTGTCCTGCCTGCCAAGGTCCTACCTGTCCTGCAGGGCCATCTTAGCCTGTGGGAGTTGGGGAGCAGGCCTGGGCTGTGTCCATAGAAAAGCTCGCCTGGCTCTGCTGTGGGGAAGATCCGTGAGACCAGAGCTATGAACCCTTTCATCCCAAGGTTTGAGGTGTGCAGGTGGGAACCCTGCCCTGATGTGCCATGAGCCGGAGGGGATTTGAGCCATGGGCGGGGGACAGGAGCTCAAAATGGAAAGAAGAGTCCAGCTTGGCATCATCCTCTGGGTTTATTTGCATGAACTGCTGCACACCAAGGCTGTGGGGAGAATTTTTGTTGAGAGAGGAGAGTTTAGACGGGGAGGTTCTGTTGGCCCCAGTGAAGAGGAAGCAGCAAGAGCTTTCTATTTTCTAACGGAGGGGGTGGGCCGGGCGTGGTGGCTCACACCTGTAATTGCAGCACTTTGGGAGGCTAAGGTGGGAGGATCGCTTGAGCTCAGAAGTTCAAGACCAGCCTGGGCAACATGGCAAAACCCCGTCTCTATAAAAAATACAAAAATTAGCCAGGCATGGTGGCGCATACTTGTAATCCCAGCTACTCAGGAGACTGAGGTGGGAGAATCACTTGAACCCAGGAGGTGGAGGTTGCAGCGAGCCGTAGTCACACCTCGGCACTCCAGCCTGGGTGACAGAGTGAGACTCTGTCTCAATAAAAAATTAATTAATTAACTAACGAATAGATGAGGTGTGGCTGAGGGTAATGGATGAGACAAAGGTATCAGCGGGTGACAGAGATCAGATAAAAACCAAATCCTCCCATTGTACATTAGGACGATGCCACTTCAGAGCACCCCAAACTCAGGGACACATTGAGTTGGTGGCCCTTTGCACTTAACTGTCGCCTGCAACCAAAAAGCTCCCTTCTCCCTCAAATTTTAATCAAGGCCCTCCCAGATGTCACCACGTTCACAATGCCTTCCCCGAACCCCTGCAACAGGGGAACCTTCGTGCGTACCCCTCCCCCATATCACTGGTTCAACCTCCTGAGAGGGCCACACACAGAGCCTGAAGACCCAAGTTCCAACTCCAGCTGACAGCGTGATTTCTGCACAAGTTACTCCATCTTTTTGGATACGGGGATAAAAATTCTCTCCAGACCTTTCTCTCAAGGTTGCTAGTTGTGAGGCTGGAATGGCTAATAAGCAGGAAAATGCTTTGGCAGCTCTGAATGGCCCCGGGCAATTGCCACTTCTGTCTTGAGGGCCAAGGGACAAGTCTCTGCTTACCTTTGCACTCCTCCTAATTCTGAACACCTGACCTGCTCGACATCCTGGGCACCTTGATCTCAGAGTGGAAAGCCCCAGAAGGCAGGGAGCCCCAGAAGCAGGGAGCATGTACACCTGCTGTGATGGGGTGAATTGCGGCCCCCACCACCCAAATTCATCCTTTGAAGTTCTAACCCTCAGTACCTCTGAATGTGGCTTTATGTGGAAACAGGGTCGTTGCAGAGAAAAGTTAAGAAGAGATGGTATAGGAGTAGGGTGGGCCCCCAATCCAGTCTGACTGGTGTCCTTATAAAAAGGGGAAATGTGGACACAGACACACACGGGGAGAGCACCCCGGGTGAAGATGAAGGCAGAGATCTGGGCGATGCTTCTAGAAGCCAAGGAACGCCCAGGGTGGCCAGCACCCCCAGCGGAAGCCAGGGAGGGCCTGGGACAGCGCCTCCCTCACAGCCTCAGAGGAACCGGCCCCGCCGCCACCTCCATCTGGGACACGTGGCTTCCGGAACTGTGAGGCAGGACATCTCTGTAGGCGCAGCATGCTTCATGGTGCTTTGTTACGGCAGCTGTGGTAAACTGTGACAGCCTGGGATTTACTGAATTTGCCAGGCAAGGAACTGGAGCTGCAAACCCTGGGAAATGCTGGTTCAGGCTGTTCCTCAGGGGCCTCCACTCCCTGAGGAGCTCGGAACACAGGCTTGCAGGGTGTGAGGTGTGGGGTGTGGTGTGTGGTGTGTGTGTACATGGTGTGAGGAGGGTGTGTGTGATGTGTGTGTGGTGTGTGTGTGGTGTGGTGTGTATGTGTAGTGAGTGTGTGTGTTGTGTATGTGGGTGGTGTGGTATAGTGTAGTGTGAAGTGTGTGGGTGGTGTGGTGTGTGTGGTGTGGTATGTGTGCGTGGTTTTGTGTGGATGATGTGTGGTATGTGTAGTGTGTGGTGTGGGTGGTGTGTGTGTGTGCGGTGTGGTGTGTGTGGTGTGTCGTGTGGTGTGTGTGGTGTGGGTGGTGTGTTGTGTGGTGTGTGTGGTGTGTCGTGTGGTGTGTGTGGTGTGGGTGGTGTGTTGTGGTGTGGTGTGTGTGGTGTGTCGTGTGGTGTGTGTGGTGTGGGTGGTGTGTTGTGTGGTGTGTGTGGTGTGTCGTGTGGTGTGTGTGGTGTGGGTGGTGTGTTGTGGTGTGGTGTGTGTGGTGTGTCGTGTGGTGTGTGTGGTGTGTGTGGTGTGTTGTGGTGTGGTGTGTGTGTGTGGTGTTATGTGGTGTGTGTGTGGTGTTATGTGGTGTGTGTGTGGTGTGTATGTGTAGTGTGATGTGTGGGTGTGGTGTGACATAGTGTAATGTGTGGGTAGTGTGGTATGGATGTATAGTGTGTGTGTTGTGTGTATGGTGTGGTGTGTGTTGTGTGTGTGTGGTGTGGTTTGTGTGGTGTGTCATTTGTGGTGTGGTGTGGGTGGTGTGTTGTGGTGTGGTGTGTGTGGTGTGTCATTTGTGGTGTGGTGTGGGTGGTGTGTTGTGGTGTGGTGTGTGTGGTGTGGTGTGTGTGTGGTATGTGTGTGGTATGTGTGGTGTGGTGTGTGTTGGGGGGCAGCGTGGTCAGGAGCAGGAGCGGTTCTGAGACACACAGCTCCCCCTCCTGCCCCGTCTCCACCCCATTCCCCGCAGGGCCCCATCAAACCCAGCTACTTGGCTTTCCCTTCCCGTCAGCCTGGAGCAGCCTGGAAGAGGAGGAGAGGAGAAAAGAAGAAAAGCACGAAAGTACGAATCCTTCCTAGGTTCTTCTCCACGTCCTTTTCCTCCCCTTCCTTCCTGCTCCCCCAATCCAGTGCCAAATGTCAACCGGGAGCATCAAGTTGACCCGACATTTTCTGAACTGGCAGTTCCCTTCTGGGCCGTGCAGCACAAATAGACATCTTCCGCATTGGCTGAAAACAAAGTTGGAAAGACCAGACTACATTTAAAAAAAAGAAGAAGAGAAGAAGAAGAAAAGAAAAGGTAAAAACAGATGACACTGCCCCTCCCACTATTTATGCCCCTCCCCAGATTGCTGTCTCCAAATACAAAATGCCGCCTGGAATCCCGGCCAGTGCTCCAGCACAGCCTCAGAGACCAGAACAGAAGTTACCTGAAAACGAAGGGCACGCCTGTTTCAGATCTGAGCTGGCACTAGGATGTATCCTTCGCCTCTGGAATCTGGAGCCCGCACCGACTCCACAGGCGGGGCAGAGGCCAAAAGTCAGGCCTGGAGGCTGATTTCTAAGCAGACAGCCCAGCTCTCAGCAGAACACCTAGGGAAGGGCGGCAAAAATTATGCAGCCTCACGTGCCACGCCAGCCTGGCTCATGCACTTGCATATTTTGGGCCTTCCCTCAGCTGATGGGGACTGCTTGCATGGAATGACCTGGCGCCCCTGGGCCAGGGACAACTTTGTTTTCGAAAACATTGTTTCCTGTAACAGCTCATGAAGAACTGAAAACCTCACAGATGGAATGCCCCCAGACGCCAGAAACTCTGCATACCATCTCCCAGTCAAAGATGATGATTCTCCTGACATTATAGTCTCCTCAACCTCTTCCTGTGGCAGGTACCCGTCCCCAAAGTGGTTCAGGCCAGGCCTGCACTTCCAGAATGAATGGTGTTCTTCAAAGGACATCCCCCCATGAAGGGCAGGAGGGTTACTTGGTCATCCAAGGCAACTGTGGTAAATGGCAAGGTGACTCCAGGTTGTCACAGCGATAAAAATGCTGCCATGTGAAAGAGGGTGCCCAGGTAGAGACTCACCTAATCCATCACAATGATCCAGAGACACGGCTCCGCTGGGGTTTTATCCCATGTAAGAGGAGAGGGAACAGGGATGGGTGCCCCAGGTCACACCAGCAGACTGAGGGATCCTTTGACTCCACATTTTTTCCAGCAATCCAGAATATTGAGATAAATGACACATTTACTGAGACCATTCATTCAAGGTGGTTGCATGCAAATGAAGTTATTGTGGCTTACATGCGTGAGTTATTACGAGTTCAAGGCCATGTGTCTGAATATAAGCTGGGATGCCTTTTCTTCTCACCCAGGAGACAATAGAATGTTCCATGAGGATCAAAGAGCCATGAGGGCCAGGCCAATGTGGGAGAAGGAGTGTGGAGAGAGGTGTCTGGGAAAAGAGAAAATCGGCGGTACCACTAGGCGCATTAGAATAGAGTAAGGAGCTGCCAGAAGACGTGAGCTGGGAGCGGACAGCCCCCACAGATGCAACGCCTCAGCCAGCAGCACCAGGCAAGAGATGGTGAGGAAGAAGGAGTTGATTTAGATCAAGTCCAGGAACCAATGGGAACTGTCCCCAGGCTGGCCAGAGCAATCCTCTGCTTCCACGACTGCCTGAGAGAGTCCAGTCACTGCACACTCATGTCCTCACTGCAGGATCAACACTGTGGCTCTGGAAGACCTGACTGAATGAGTATCCTTGGTGACCTCCCAGGAGAAGTCACTGAGGGGATCAGAGTGGGTAACCCACTGGCTGCACCCAGGGCCTCTGACCAAACAGGAAAGATGGAGAGCAAGCAGTTGGCTGGCCCAGGACACTCAGGCCAGATGCGGGAGGGGTTGTTACATTTAATAAAAATGAGTGTTAAATCATGATCTGGGAGAAATTGGAAGCTTCATCACCACTGGTGGGAATGCAAAATGATGCAGGTGCAGCCACCATGGAAAACAGTTCGGTGGTTCATCAAGTTAAGCACAGAATTACCGCTTGACCCAGCAATTCCACTCCTAGGTATATACCAAAAAGAACTGAAAGCAGATGTTCCAACAAAAATGTATGCAGAATGTTCATTATAGTTCATAGCAGCACTATTCATAATAGCCAGAAGATGGAAACAACCCAAATGTTCATCAATAAATGAATAAACAAAATATGGCAAACCCACACAACTGAACACTATTCAGCCGTAAGAAGAAATGAAATACTGATACATGCTACAACATGGGTAAACCCGAGAGCATTATGCTGACAGAAAGAAGCCAGACACAAAAGGCCACATGTTGTATGACTCCACTATATGAAATAGCCAAAATAGGGCCAGGAGTGATGGCTTACGCCTGTAATCCCAAAACTTTGGGAAGCTGAGGCGGGCAGATCACTTGAGGCCAGGAGTTTGAGACCAGCCTGGGCAACATGGTGAAACCCTGTCTCTACTAAAAAAAAAAAAAAAATAGAAAATAAAAATTAGTCGCACATGGTGGCAGGCACCTGTAATCCCTGCTATTCAGGAGGCTGAGGCAGGAGAATCACTTGAACCCAGGAGGTGGAGGTTGCAGTGAGCCGAGATCACGCCACTGCACTCCAGCCTGGGTGACAGAGTGAGACACTCCATCTTTAAAAAGAGAAGAGAACAGAAGAGAAGAGATCCAAAATAGGCAAATCTATACAGACGGACACAGATTCATGGTAGCCAGGAACGGGAGAAGGGTGAAGAGCCAGGGACAGGCTGCTAATGAGTATAGATATTCTATCTGGGATGATGAGCAAATTCTGGAACTAGAGTATACTTAAAGCCACGGAATTGGACACTTTGAAATGGTTAAATTGGCAGAGGGCCCCCCATCCCTCCCCCAAAAAAGATATCCAGCAATTTTCCTCCTTCCTAAGTTCACAGACTTTGATTTATTTGAAAAGAAACTTGATCCACAACAGATTAAAAGCAAAGTTGCAAGCTTTTAGTCATTCTCTGATGTCAGATTTGCGTCATCTGGAAGCGACATTGTGTTTGGAGACTCTGCTCTGAGAAGCTGGTCCTGAAGGAGGACAGTGTCTGGCCATCCCCATCCAAGTCGCTGTCCAGTAACACCCCTTAGCTTTGCAGAGGACTTGCGAGACCTTTGCAAGACCTCGCTTTTCACTTCTCATCCCCGCTTCTACATTGTGACAGACAGACAGGGCTGTGGTTATTTCCTTAATACAGAGGAAGAAGCTGAGGTTCTTGGGGATGAGGGCCAGTTGAAGGTCATCACAGCCTGAGGGAAGCAGCATCTAGACTCTGTCCAGTGCTGCTTTCCCCCATGAGCACCTCCCTGGTTTTGACATATCATCTCAGGCTAAACGCCTCAGAATCTTTGGCAGAGAACCACTGTGAAGCTCCACAGTGGGTTGCCTGAGCGCAGTAGTTACATCAGAGAGACGTATTCTTTCTCCAATTCTGACCCTAGGGAGGCAGCTGGCCTGCCTGAAGGCAGCAGGGAGTGGTGAGGAAATGAAGTAAAACTCAGGGTCTTAACACCAATACTAGAGGTTTTTTTCTCTTTTTATTTCTTTCCCCAGGATTAGTCACCGGGCCATATCCTTTTATCGCAAGAACCCAAATACTCTTAGATTCAACCACGTGAAATCTGCATATGTGTGGAAGTATAGTGAGTAGAATTTTGTCCCTCAAAAAGATATGTTGAAGTCCTAGTTCCCATACGTGTGATGATGGCTTTATTTGGAAACAGTGTCTTTATCAATGCAATCACATTAATATGAAGTCATACCAGATTAGGGTGGGCCCTGATCCAATGACTAACATCCTTATAAGAAGAGCGACATTTGGACATAGAGACATGGAAGCGACCCAGGGATGAGGCATGTGGTGACCGAAGCAGAGACTGGAATGATGCAGCTGTAAGCCAAGGAATGCCAAGGAGTGCAGGCAGCTGCTAGAAACCAGGAGCTTTTCCTAGAGCTGTCTTTGGGAGCATGGCCCTGCTGTCACCTTGATTGATTGAAAGAATACCCTCTAGAACTGCGAGAGAATCCATTTCCATTGTTTTAAGTCACTCAGTTTGTAGTAAATAGTTCCTGTAGCCCCAGGAAATTACTAATATAGTAAGGGCAAGACTGTTGGATGCTGGTCCTTTCACATGCCACCATCTCACAATGGGTCAGGAGCCTGTTATGGGTTGCTCAACTTCAGCCATCCACAAGATGCACAGCTGGCCCCAGGGGAAGAGGCAAGCAGCCTTGGCTTGCTGGGCCCCTGGGCTTGGTTGCTCACGGAGCAGGCACCATCTTGGCATCCTTGACTCACAGCAACGGTTACTGGCTCTTGACAGGCCCTGGACAGACCTCCGTCCATGCACTTCTCTCTTCTCTCATGACTCACTCTCCTAGCCAAGAGTTTGGCAAACAGCTTCTACAAAGGGAAGTATATTCACCTTTGTGGGCCACGTGGTCTCTGCCATGACCTCTGAACCCTGCTGCTGTAGTGTGGAAGCAGCCATAACAATACCTAAATGAGTGAGCATGCTATGTTCCTATAAAACTTTATTTGTGGACATTGAAACTTGAATTTCATATAATTTTCGTGTGTCACAAAATGGTATTATTGAAAAATTTTTTTCAAATATTCAAATATGTGAAAACCATTCTTAGCTTAGCAAGCAGTACAAAAACAGGCAGCAGTGGCCGGTCACGGTGGCTCATGCCTGTAATCTCAGCACTTTGGGAGGCCGAGGCAGGCGGATCACGAGGTCAGGAGATCCAGACCACGGTGAAATCCCGCCTCTACTAAAAATAGAAAAAATTAGCTGGGCGTGGTGGCAGGCAACTGTAGTCCCAGCTACTCGGGAGGCTGAGGCAGGAGAATGGCGTGAACCCGGGAGGCGGAGCTTGTAGTGAGCTGAGATCGCGCCACTGCACTCCAGCCTGGGTGACAGAGCGAGACTCTGTCTCCAAAAAAAAAAGAAACAAAAACGTGAAAACCATTCTTAGCTTGCCAAGCGGTACAAAAACAGGCAGTGGTGGCCAGGTGTGGTGGTTCATGCCTGGCCAGCACTTTGGGAGGCCAAGGCAGGTGGATCACCTGAGATCAGGAGTTTGAGACCAACCTGGCCAACATGGTGAAACCCATCTCTATTAAAAGCACTAAAATTAGCCGGGCGTGGTGGTGGACACCTATAATCCCAGCTACTCGGGGGGCTGAGGCAAGAGAATCGCTTGAACCCGGGAGGCAGAGGTTGCAGTGAGTCAAGGTCATGCCTGGGTAACAAGAGCGAAACTGTCTAGGGGGAAAAAAAAGTCAGGCAGCAGCCCTGTGGCTATAAATGCTAAATATATCAGATGATCCACAAATTCCTGTCTCCAACTCAGGTGTCTTCTGAGCTTCAAATAACTCCATCTATGTCCACTTGGATGTAGAATGTGTATTAGGTTTTTCAAACGTAACGTATTCTAAATACCACTTTTGTTCTCCCTCCCCACCTATACCTATCCCATCCCTGTGGTTTTCTAACATTAGTATACCCCATCTCAGAATTTAAATAACCAATCAGGCCAGGTGCATGGCTCACACCTATAATCCCAGCACTTTGGGAGGCTGAGGCAGGTGGATCACCTGAGGTCAGGAGTTTGAGATCAGCCTGGCCAACATGATGAAACCCCGTCTCTACTAAAAATACAAAAATTAGCCGGGCTTGGTGGCACATGCCTGTAACCCCAGCTACTAGGGAGGCTGAGGTGCGAGAATCACTTCAGAAGGCACCAGAAACTCTGCACACCATTTCCCAGTCAAAGATGATGATTCTCGTGACATTATTGTCTCCTCAACCTCTTCCTGTGGGCAGGTACCCGTCCCCAAAGGCGGTTGGATCCAGGCCTGCATTTTCAGAATTAATGGTGCAAGGAGGCAGAGGTTGCAGTGAGCAGAGATCGTGTCACTGCACTCCAGCCTGGGTGACAGAACGAGACTCCATCTCAAAAATTAAAAATAAATAAATAAATCAAAAACAGAATCTCCACATGATTCAGTAATTCCATTTCTGGGTATATATCCAAAACAATTAAAAGCAGGGTCACAAAGAGATAATCGTATACCCATATTTACAGCAATATTATTCACTATAGCAACCCAAGTGTCCATCCACAGGTGAACAGATAAGCTAAATGTAGTCTATGCGTACAATGGAATATTACACAGTGTTAAGAAGGAAGGAAAATCTGACACATGCTACAACATGGATGAATATTAAGGACATTATGCAAAGTGAAATAAGTCTGTCACAAAAGGACACACACTGTGTGATTCCACTTAGATGAGATACCCCAAGTACTAACATTTACAGAGACAGAAAGAAAAATGGCGGTTGCCACGAACGAGAGGGAAGAGGAAATGCGAACTGTTGAAATGGCATAGAGTTTTAATTTTGCAAGATGCAGAGAGTTCTGGAGACGGGTTGAACAATGATGTAAATGTATTTAACACTACTGAACTGCATACTTAAAATGGTAAAGGTAGTACATTTTATGGTTTATATTTTATTTTTGTATTTTATATTTTGTATTTTGCCACAATCTTTTCCAAAAATCCAATTCCCTCCTCGTTCTCTGTGCCCCTCTGTGATCCGGCCCTGCCTCCATATCTGACCTCATTTTCTATGCCGCCTCCTCTACTCCCTCAGCTCCAGCCATTCTGGCTTTCTGGCTAACACCCGTTAAAGCGTTTAACACCCACTAAGGCATTTCCACCTGGAATCTTCTTCCTCCAGAGAGTCTCGTGACTTACCCTTCCACTCCCACAGGATCTGCTCAAGGAGACCTTCCCTCACCACCCTTTCTAGAATGGCAGCCACCCTGACTTTGTTCCTTTTTGCCACACTTCCTAACTTGACATTAGGTTGTTTGTTTATTTAGAGACAGGGTCTCGCTCTGTGGTCCAGGCTGGAGTGCAGTGGTGTGATCACAGCTCACTGCAGCCTCAACCTCCCAGGCTCAAGTGATAAACCCGCCTCAGCCTCCTGAGGCCTCTGGTCCCGAGGGACCAGAGACTCATGCCATCACCCCCAGCTAATTTTTTGATTTTTTTGTAGAGACAGGGTCTTGGTTGCCCAGGCTTATCTTGAACTCCCGAGTTAAAGCAATCCTCCCATCGTCACCTCCCAAAGTGCTAGGATTCCAGGAGTGAGCCATCACACCCGGCCGACATTATAGGTGCAATTGTCTGCTTGTTTATTCTTTCTTCTTGTGAGAGCAGGAGTTTTTGTCTGCTTAGCTTACCACATAGCTCCTGGCACACAGTAGGTGCTCAATAAATACACTGTCTGTGCAATGAGCTGCTGAGAGAATAAATGTGAGCCCTGCAATACAATCTCACACAGAAAGACAAGGGTGGGGGACCCCAGGGACTTCAAATCACCCTCTTACTGCTCAGTAAATGCAACTTTTTCCCTGGACAATAAAGAATGGAATTGTATATGTAAAATACTGAGAGCTCTTAGAGAAAATAGTTACAAAATTCGTAGCAACCCGCACACAGCAAAGCTCAATATTCACGGAATGCAGATCTTTAGTACTGGCATGATTTTAAAATTCAAACATAAGCTGTTTTTCCACGTTCTTTAACCACAAATAAGGCTGCTGGTCTGGGGTCAGGATACCATGGAGTCAGGTGGACTCCTGGGTGACTAGTGCCACCACTCACTTGCAGTGTGACCTTGAGGAAGCCACTGTTCCCTCGCTGGGCCTCCGTTTTCTTTCCAGTCCTAATTAAGGACCAGGTTGCTTCCCATGGGTCACTTCCGACTTGAACATTTTTGCAACTTCAAAAAGTTATAGTTCATTCATTCTTCAAGATTTCTGAGAATTTAAGTTCATCTGAAACTGCTCATTGGTAAGGTTCCTTTTTCTGTCCTTCCATCAATTGGCAATGCAATACAGAAAAACAATTCTACCCAGGAGTAAAACCACAATGATTCATGTCATGTCAAACCCAAATGCAATGGGGAGAGGAGGGAATAGGGATATTTACTCATTCTTGGAATAAGAAGGAGTTTGAACTCAAAACTGCATTATTCACGGTAACATCATTCATCGTGACAAGCTGCTGTGTTTTTCATGAGGTTGTAAGATGTAATTGCTCAGGCATTCAGATGGTATTAGAACGAGGGAGTGTCATCCTATCAATAAAAACAGAACAAACTCTTTCTTTGGGGAGGCCAAGAGTGGGGCTTAAGGGAAGGGCACAGCGAGGGAGACAGAGGCTGGGGCAACAAGCACTGGGGCGGGGGGTGGGGTGGGTGCTGCAGTTCCCCACGCCTAGCCCGCCCTTCCTACAAGCCTGCCCCGGACTCACCAGCAGCTGAAATGAAGCAGGAAGTGGAGCAGGGGATCTGTGGGCCCCACAAGCTCAGAGGAAGGAGGGCAGCAGGGACTTTCAGTGCGTGGCTATAGGAAATTTACCAAGTGGAACAGGAGACTCCAAAGAGTTCGTGTGCTTTTCCGAAGAAGTGTCCAAAGGCACTTAGGCCAAAAATAGATGAATAGATGAGTGAGTGAGTGAGTGAGTGAGTGTACGTGTGTGTACGTGTGTCAGTTCTGGTAATCTGCAAAGACAAGACTGGCTTTCCCCAACTTAATCCTCCCACCAACCCCCACACCCCCTTCCGTTCTTGCATGTCTGAGCCTGCCTGTCTGGCAGAGGGAGAGGTGAACCCAGCAGCCTCTGGGGAGAACTAGAAAGGAAGATAAAATAAGGCTAAGAAGTTTGGCCACCCCTGCTCCCCTGAAAAAAGCTGCTATCATCAAAGGGGAAGGGCCATTATACTGATAGTCTACTCTGGCCTCTGTGACCAGAATTTGTTCTTGTGGAATGTAGCCCGAGAATCTACAAGTGAAAACGCAAGGCGTTGTTTTCACCAAGATATAAAAAGCTGTGGCGCCAGCAGCATAGGTGCCCACCAGTGCCACTGCTCATCCACCCCACCCCACTGTCACTCATGCACAGATGGCCCTGTGGCCTCGTTTCCTGAGAACCCCAGAGGATGCAGAATCACTCTAGCCCTCTGAAAACTCCTTAGCGCCTTAGCACTGTGAGCAAGAGTGGCATTAGTCATTTGAGGAAGTGGTGGTGACCAGCAAGAGACAACCTTCATTGAAGGCAAAAATGAGGTGATTTCACACAGTTCTGCAGATAGCAGAGGCCTCTCCCTGAATGCAAATGTTACCATGACAGGAGACAAACACATGGCAATTCACTGGGTGATAGTGAACAGGTGTGCCTTTGGGTATTCCCAGAAATAACTGGAGTTGGACATATTCAAAGACAACCAACTAAACATCCAGGAAAACACAACGCCATGAGTAGGGCTAGCAGACAAAAGAAACAGACTCACAGAGGTTTCAGATATTCAACTCACTATACACAGACTAAAACAATTCTAGCTACTCTTTTCAAAGAAATAGTCAACAAGTTTGCAAATTCTAACCAGGAACTGGAAACTATAAGAAGTATCACATAGTTGATATAAAAAAGGAACTCAGAAGAACTTCTAGAGGTGAAAAGTACAATAACTAAAAATTAAAGAGCATATAAGTCGCTTTAACCACACTTTGAACACAGCTGAATAATTCATATACCAAAATTAAAGCAGAAGAAACACTGAGATTACAGTATAAGGAGACAGAAAGATTAAAAACCAGATGAGAGGGTAATAGAGTACACAGTGAGTCAACCTAACATGCATTTGATGGAGGTATCAAAAGAAGTAAAAGGAGGGAAGGCCCAGAAGAAAATATTTTAAAAGGCTGGGAGTGGTGGCTCATGCCTGTAATTCCAGCACTTTGGGAGGCCAAGGAAGGTGGATTACCTGAGTTCAGGAGTTCAAGACCAGCCTGGCCCACATGGTGAAACCCCATCTCTACTAAAATTGCAAAAATTAGCTGGGTGTGGTGGCAGGCACCTGTAATCCCAGCTACTAGGGAGGCTGAGGCAGGTGAATCGCTTCAACCAGGGAGGTGGAGGTTGCAGTGAGCCAAGATCACACCATTGCACTCCAGCCTGGGTAACAAGAGCGAAACTCCATCTCAAAAAAAAAAAGGAAAGAAAGAAAATATTTTAATATATAATGATGGAAGAAGGAAGGAGGGCGGGAAAGAAGGAAAGAGGGAGGAAGGGAGGATGGGAGAAAAGGAGGAAGAGAAGGGAGAAAGGGAGGAAGAGAAGGGAGGAAGGGAGGGAGGAAGGAAAGGAAGAAGGGGGATGGGGTGGGAGGAAGGGAGGGAGGGAACGAAAACTTTTAAAACAGCCTTAGGAAGAAAGAGATCACCTTTAGAGAAGCCATAAATAAACAGTGAACTGACTTTTTTTAAAGCCACAATGGAATCCAAAAGAAAAGCCTAGATCCTCTACCCATGGAAAATATCCCTCAAGAGTGAAGATGAAATATAGACATTTGCGACAACAAGAAAAACCTACAAATAAAACTCCAAGAGCATTCACCACTAGCAGATCATCATCTTTTAAAAGGAAAAGGAGTATGGCACCCACAGCTGTGTGGAATGCGGGAGCTGACAATTTGCTTGGAGCTTCCAACAGGGAAATCGCTGCTTGATGACTGGTGTAGACCCATGATCTAGCTACTCTATTCAAAGAAATAGTCGACAACTTTGCAAATTCTAACCAGGAACTGGAAACTATAGGTAGTGTCACACAGTTGACATAAAAAAGGAACTCAATAATCATGGACATCAGTGTGAACCAGATGGACCCCACACATGTCTTGGCACCTCAGAGGCCCCTGGAATGTGTGTATATATATATATGTATGTGTATGTGTGTGTGTATATATATATATGTATGTGTATATATATATATGTATGTGTATATATATGTATGTGTGTGTATATATATATGTGTGTGTGTGTATGTGTATATATATATATATATATATATATATATATGTGTATATATATATATATATATATATATATATATGTATATATGCCTCCAGGGAAAACATTGGACCCCTAAAATGACATGGGAAAACAGGGGCTGGAAGCAGGAGGTAAATTCAGCTAGAGGATAATAAAGTTATGCTTCTTGTGGTACACAGACTACTGAAGGCAGGCTTTGCAGAGAGCTTGGAAACCTCCAGAGTTGCATCTTAGCCACCCTTTTGAGTTACTAGGGGAGTCAAAGAACATAAGTCCTCTTAAAGCACCTGAAAGGCAAGGAAATCCATACAGATTTGAGGCAATGATCATACTTGAAATCACTCCCTTAAAGTGACTGAAAGAGTATCAGTTGGGCTCAAGCAACTAAACAATTGTCAAATGCATCAAGCATCTGTGATATGAATTCACAGGCACATCTGAGGAAGAGCCCAACAGTAATTCCTCATCTTGTGACTGGACCTTGGGGGGACCCTTGGAATTCCCTGGGAGAGCTCTTATCTAGGACTGGCCCCCTCTCCTGGCTTCTCCTGCCAGGAGCCACCTTCAGAGACTGAGGGACTGTGAGTTCCTTCTCCCTAGCTCCTCCCTCGTAATTCCCAACATCTCTGACCACTGGCAGCTCTCCCCCAGAGGCTGGAGGGCTACTGATGATTCCAGGGAAGTGGCTGCATGCACCGATCCTAACCCCCGATAACTCTAGGGATGCTAGGTAGGAATCTCCTTCCCAGGATCATAAAACTTGGTGGAGAGGAGGGGTTTGAAAAAGATTAATAACCTGCTAAGGACGTGACCAGACTGCCTTATTGAAAACAAGGGACTTGTGTGTGTCTTCTCTTCCCATTAACATCCCAACTGCCTGGTGAACAACCAGCTCGAGGAAAAGAAAAAGGAGATTTGCTGCTGTTGCTAGGACTAGGGCCCCAAATACATTAAGGCCCTTGATGGGGGAGTTAAGCCTGCCACCGTCCAGCGTTATGGGGTAACCAAGCACTATCAGCTCTCTAAGTGGTAAACATAATTTTCCCTCATGGGAGACACTAATCCACATCATGCTGAAAGCAAAGTTATAAAGTGCGGCTGTCCCACCCCACCCACCCCACCCCATCTCGGTCATGAGCATCCAGGTGCCTTTTCTTTTTAGAGACAGGGTGTCATTCTGTCACCCAGGCTGGAGTACAGTAGTGTGATCATAGCTCACTGCAGCCTCGAACTTCTGACTCAAGCCATCCTCCCACCTGCCTCCTGAGTAGCTGGAACCACAGGCACATCCCATCATGCTTGGCTCAGTTGTGTTTATTGAAGCTTCTTCCACTCGGCTCTGAGCCTTGCTCCTGGAGTCATCCTTCGGCCAGGGCTGCTGGCACCTGAAGCCACTCTGTCCCCTGAACATCCCCCAGCCACACTAGTCCTGGCTCTCTTCTTCACGATGTCCATCAGGCAGAGACCAGTCAATGGGAGGTCAGACCCACCCTCCTCTGAACTCAGTGACATGTATGGGCTTTCATTATGTGCCTCTTCACAAATTTTATCTTTTTTCATTTTTGTGTCCCTTAGGATAGGAATTCCTAGCTCTACTTAATAGATGAGTGTGGGGCGGGCATGGTGGCTCACGTCTGTAATCTCAGCACTTTGGGAGGCCAAGGTGGGGGAATCATCTGAGGTCAGGAGTTCAAGACCAGCCAGGCCAACATAGTGAAACCCCATCTCTACTAAAAGTACAAAAAGTAGCCGGGCGTGGTGGCAGGCGCCTGTAATTCCAGCTACTTGGGAGGTTGAGGCAGGAGAATTGCTTGAACTGGGGAGGCAGAAGTTGCAGTGAGCCGAGATCATGCCACTGCACTCCAGCCTGGGTGACAGAGCGAGACTCCACCCAAAAAAAAAAAAAGATGAGTGTGGTAGGCAGAATAAAGTCCCCCAAAGATGTACACAGCCTGACCCCTAGGACCTGTGAATATTTCCCTCTGTGGCAAAAGAGACTTTGCAGAAGAGACTAAGTCAAAGATCTTGAGATAAAGATATTATTCTGGATTATCATAGCCTCTAAATGCAACCACAAGTGTTCTTATAAGAAGAAGGCAGAGGGAGATTTGACAGTAAAGAAGGCCATGAAACAAGGTGCTGTTCTGCTGGCTTTGAAGATGGGGGAAGAGGTCAACAATCAAGGAATGCAAGGAATGCAGCATTAGAAGCTGGCAAAGGCAAGGAAGTGGGTTCTCCCAGAGCCTCCACGGGGATCTTGGTCCTACCAACATCTTGATTTTAGCCCAACGAAATTGATGTCAGACTCCTGACCTCCAGAACGCTAAGAGAATAAGTGCATGTTGTTTTAAGTCCACACGTTTGTGGTGCTATATTACAGAGGCAATAGGAAAGTCATAAAATGAGTAAACAGAGACACGCAATGACTTGCTTCAAGTCACACAGCAAGTCAGTGGAGCTGGAATTCACACTCTGGCTTTTGGATTCTAAGCCTCATATTCTTTCTGTTACACCATGCTGCTTCTGAGACTCTGCAGCAATTGAGAGTGTAATAATCGGGGAACAGATAAATTAGGTAATCAGTGTGTGTGTGTGTGTGTGTGTTAGCAGGATTAGACAATAGGGTACAAAAGAGAACATGTCATTGACTTGTACTTATCTCTCAAACTATCCAATGGAAAATTGAGAAACACCAAATACAGATTATAAAAAGGTATCATTAAGCTCAACATTTTGCCTCTGTTTTTTCTGGTCACAGTGCAGTTGGTCTTCATATTGCAAAATAGTGATGAACTTGTTCTGTCCACGTGTTCGCCTAAAGCACTGGTCTTACAGAAGGGTTTGAAAGAAAACAAATGGGCCGGGTGTGGTCGCTCACATCTGTAATTCCAGCAGTTTGGGAGGCCAAGGAGGGTAGATCACTTGAGATCAGGAGTTCAAGACCAGCCTGGCCAATATGGTGAAACCCTGCCTCTACTAAAAATACTAAAAATTAGCCGGGCATGATGGCACACGCCTGTAGTCCTAGCTACTCAGGAGGCTGAGACAGGAGAATTGCTTGAACCCGGGAGGTGGAGGTTGCAGTGAGCTGAGATGGCACCACTGCACTCCAGTCTGGGAGACAGAGTGAGACTCCATCTCTAAAAAAAAAATAGAAAATAAAAAATAAATAACTGTTCCTTGTGAGCCCTAACAAATAACAGAAAGTGTATAGAATAGATGCAAGCCGGGGCTTGGGTCCTGAAGGTCAGAGTTCAATGTTTGCATTTCCTAAAGGAAATTTAGGGCAAGCACATCTCTAATGGACAGCGGTCACTTTCGTGCCAGAGATAAGCCTTGAGCTCTTGCTCACTTGGTACATGTTGCATTTTCTCCTTCATTTTTAACTCCTCAGGAACCCCTAGAATGGTAAACTGGGAAGTCACCTCATTTAACTTAACAAGGAATCTGGGGCCCAGAGAGCTTAGGGGTGCCTCAGATGCTACTGGTTATGACCACAATCTGATGGGTCATCGTTACTTGAAGGGGTGAGCAGAGGCTTCGCTTAACTTCCTTAAGGCTCTCAATGGAAGAACCGCAAGTGTCTGTCCCCTTGTCATTTTCTGAAAAAGCAATTTATCATTAAATCCTCCCTGTTGCTGAGCTATTCAATACTTTTTTACCTGTAAAAACTCCACTCTGGTTAGTTACTGCTTGGACATGATACCACAGCATTACCTGAGAGGTCACAACACATTTTATGTCCTCGGTCAGAAATAGAAAAACAGAAGCACAAGACCCCTAACCAGAAGATGACAGCATGCCAGAGCTTAGTGTCACCAAGCTTTCCTTTCTATTTTTGGAAGCTTTAACTTATTAGGCAAACGTATCATCCAACAAACACTGGGAAATGTAAGTTGGAAAGGTCCCGCTAGTTGATTAAATTCCCTCATTCTCTTCCAAGGCTCTCCCCCAAAACTGAAAGCCCCGTATCAGCTCTCATAAGAATAATAGGAGGAAACAAGCATTTTCTAAGTCTTTGATCCTACTCCTGCCTAACCTCCTAATTCAATCTTCACCCCTGGTTTTAAAGCCACCAACACCTCTCCTGCTCCCAGAACTTTTCTCTAGCTGGGACCCTGTCTGCTGCTTTAATCAGAAGATGTAAGTGAAGAGCTGTCTGAAGCCCACTTTGGGGAATCAATGTGGAATCAAGGTAGAAGATTCTTGATGCCCAGGTGGCCATCCTCCACCTAAACAGGATCCTGCCAACATCATTGTACTGCCCAGCTTGCTACAGCACAGTGACAAGATGTGCTGGTGATATCTTTCAGTGGAGATTGTACTTTGCACTGGACAAGTCCTCATAGATGCCGAACTCATGTCAGACAATAAAGCAGGACTTTAAATAGCATGGCAGAGGCAATCTAGAGCTATCATAAACTCTAATTCTCAGAATCAGAGGACTTTGCTAATTTTGTCAATAACATCTACCGGCAGAGAACACCCAGGCCAGGGAAGCAGTGGGACTCCCCACAGGGAAGAGGAGCCACTGCCTACTAAACATGCATGGTTTATCTTCACAGTGGACAGTTTGGTGGCCGCAGACATCATCTTCTACAACCACATCTACATCCTTGCCTTTCTGTTTCAAGTTGTTCTCTTGAGAAACTGTTCAAATTTTCAGGAGCTGAAAATGTACTGCCTTAAATCCAACTCATGCCGAGATTTCCAGGTTTGCTTTGAGGAATCCACTGGACTGATGGTGACTTGTTTAAAATTCTTCAACTCTTCTATTATGTCCAATTCAACAAATAGTTACTGAGTGA
Organism: Pan paniscus; assembly: GCF_029289425.2. NCBI lineage: Eukaryota > Metazoa > Chordata > Mammalia > Primates > Hominidae > Pan > Pan paniscus. The sequence goes on along the minus strand of NC_073271.2, from coordinate 30,086,968 downwards.
TTGCCATAGCCAGTCTCTGCTGAGCTGGGCATCTTCAGGTTGTCTCAGACCTCATGGAGCTCCCAGTCTATCTGGGAAGACAAAGTTAAGAAATAATGAGCATTGCAAAGTGTATTATAAATAGCAAGGAGATGTTAGTCTAGAGGGCCAGCTGCTGCTGTTGCCACTGCAGCAAATTGAAGCCAGAAAGAGAACCGGAGGAAATGCAGGAAATGTGCCTGGAAAAAAAATAATAACAGCATGGTGGCCACCCACAATGGTGATCAAGTTTTTTTCCAAGTTCTAATGAAACATCCATTCATTTTTATTTTGTGAGATTGAAGCTGTAATAGCTGGGTATACAAAGAATTTCCTGTAGATTAATATGAAGCTGGAAGGAGTTGATAGATTTCAGCAGTGATTTGGGCTATTAATCCAAGCCAGTCATTCATTAACCCTCAGGAAGTTTTCTGTGCCAAAGTCATTATTATTATTATAAACTAAACCCCAAGCCCCAAATGGGTGTATGGCTACTTTTCTCTCCAGGATCCTGAGTGTTTGAGTCAGCCAGGGAGCCTGAATCATTTCCTGAATTCCCTTCTGGTTCATGGGGAGTTAGACTTTGTACAATGCACTTGCTGCCAAGGGAACCCAGCAAAGAGCCCTTTTGAGAGGTAACTATCACTCTTGCCTTTTTTCGTGAGGTCCTAAGTGGCTATGGCAGGTGGCTGGTTGTCTCCCAATTTTTGTTTTTCTATACTTCTGTAGTATAAATTTTAGCTGGCAACATGGCTGCCTGGCCAAAGACTACATTTCCCAGTCTCCCTTGCAGTAGCCATGGTCATGTGACTAGGTAAAGCCAGCAGAAGTGATGAGGGTCACATCCTGATCTTGCCCTCAAAAAATTGGTAGTATCATCGACCCCTTGTGCCCAGTCCCTTTCCCCCTTTCCACTGCTGGAAGGAGAGGACAAGAACCAGGGTATCTCCTTAGACACAGAAATGGAAAGCACGTATTAAGGATGTGGAGCTACCCCAGCAGCCCTGACCTGCTGACCTCCAGACTGTGACATGGAAACAGATAAACTTCTCTCTTAGTAAGTCACTATACTTTGGAGCCCCTTTGTTACAGCAGTTAAGACTGTACTCCTACAAACACAGTGCCTACCAAGCAAACCCTGTGGCCCCAGCTCAGGGACTCTTCCATATTGTATGTTGATGCCTCAAGGCAGTGGCTTTTTTTTTTTTTTTTTTTTTGAAACAGGGTCTCAGGCTGGAGTTCAGTGATGCAATCTTGGCTCACTGCAACCTCTGCTTCCCAGGTTCAAGTGATTCTCCCACCTCAGTCTCCCGAGTAGCTGGGACTACAGGCAAATGCCAACCATGCCCGGCTAATTTTTTTGTATTTTTGTAGAGATGGGGTTTCATCATGTTGCCCAGGCTGGTCTCGAACTCCTGAGTTCAAGTGATCCAACTGCTCGGCTTCCCAAAGTGCTGGGATTACAGGCATGAGCCACCACGCCTGGCCTGCAGTGGCTTTGTAAATACATTGTCTCATTTAATTATCCCAATAGTCCCATGTAGTTGGTATTATTGTACCATTTTAAAGATCAGAAAACTGAGGTAGAAATAGATCAAAAAACTTGCTTCAGATTCCACAAGCAAGGAGGCGGGAGAGTTAAGATTCCAACCCAGCCGTGTAACTCCCTGTTGCCTCTTCCCTTCTTTGCCATTCCCCTATAAGATGACTTGGTCACATCAACATTCTCTTTGAGGTCCAGGTAAATACATACCCCGGGTTAAACAAATTCCAGAAAATAGTCTAACTTGGCTCTGTGTGGGTGTAACCCACCAATCTTGCTTTTCTAAAGGCAATAACGATCGGTCACCCTCAAAAGCTCTACCTCGTGGTTCAATAGTTCAGCAGCTCCACATTGATTGAATTCCTATTGTGTTCCCAGGCATTAAGTCTGACACTGGGGACATCAAAACGGATAAGACATGGCCCTGGATCTCAAGGAACCTGCCGCCTGATGGAAAATAAAAGAGAGAGTCACACTTAAATGAATGATTTCAGCATAATGAATGTGACAAGTGATAAGATAAGGGAATGCATCTGGTATCACTGCTTTTCCAAGGCTTCTCAGGAGTAAAAAATTACCCAGTGGGTATTTGAAGGAGAAAGTAAATAAAAGAAAATCTACCAAGAACTGTGCTATTTGGTACTACGTGTTATTTTATCTAATCCTTACCATAAAACTAAGAGGGGTATAATTTTATCTCTGTTTTGCAAACGGGGAAAGTGAAGGCCAACTGGACCTAAATTCCCAAGTTCCTGCACTCCACAGGAAATGCAGTGTTGAAATCTAGGTTAGCCTGGGTCCAGAGACCACATTTTAGCTACTGTTCCCAAAATAAAGAAGAAGTTGATCCTCTCTCTTGGGAAATTTTTCTTTTCTCGAGTCTTTTGACTGGAACAGAAAACACCTGGAATTATGAAAACAGCTAAGAGAAAGAACTAGTTCTTTATAACACAGCGCTTTCTGTCAGTCTCAGGGAAAATGTCTCTTGTCAGCATGGAAAGAAAAGCAAGATTATAGGCAATTACTGTTTCTTTTTCCTGGGAGCTTCTTCTCCCCAAAGCTGATGGTATTGATTCTGGGGGTTCAGTCACAGTGTCTGGCCCCCTCAAGGTCTGGCTAATTAGCCCCCCATCCTTCCTGCTAAGTCAAAGGCCCAAGGGAGGGGAGTGTGTCCAAGTAAGGCCAGCCTGAGCTCATCTAGGATTTGACATGTGACTGCTGGGAGAAAAGAGAAGCTCCTTTTGCCCCTCTGGGCATCAAGCCAGGGAGGCCTGGAGGTGAGGCAGCGTTTTCAATCATAGAAGCAATCAATCAATCATTCAATCAATTTTCCTGAAGTCCTAAGCTGGGTTGGGTTCAGTTTCTTTTATTTGCCAATGAAACCATCCTAATACTGTGGGGAAGGTCTGAATACAAAAAGCAAGCTCACAATGTAATTTCAATACTTACATTCCTTATGTTTATTTCTGATTTTTATGTTATATACTTTATATATACAATATTTTCAAAAATATATACAATATATTATGTTACACACATAACATACACACAATATATTATGTTACACACATAACATACACACAATATATTATGTTACACACATAACATACACACAATATATTATGTTACACACATAACATACACACAATATATTGTTACACACATAACATACACACAATATATTATGTTACACACAACATACACACAATATATTATGTTACACACATAACATACACACAATATATTATGTTACACACATAACATACACACAATATATTATGTTACACACATAACATACACACAATATATTATGTTACACACATAATATACACACAATATATTATGTTACACACATAATATACACACAATATATTATGTTACACACATAATATACACACAATATATTATGTTACACACATAATATACACACAATATATTATGTTACACACATAATATACACACAATATATTGTTACACACATAATATACACACAATATATTATGTTACACACATAACATATATACAATATAGTATGTTACACATATAACATATATAGTATATTATGTTACACATATAACATATATACAATATATTATGTTACACATATAACATATATACAATATATTATGTTACACATATAACATATATACAATATATTATGTTACACATATAACATATATACAATATATTATGTTACACATATAACATATATACAATATATTATGTTACACATATAACATATATACAATATATTATGTTACACATATAACATATATACAATATATTATGTTACACATATAACATATATACAATATATTATGTTACACATATAACATATATACAATATATTATGTTACATATATATATTCAGATATAAAATACATGAGTTTACATATAGAATACAATATTTACATATTTGTATATTTATTATATTTGTTTATTATATTCATTATGTATTATATTTTTATCTATTTCTTATATTTGTTATTTCAATGCATAGAGTTTTGACCAGGCATGGTGGCTCCCACCTGTAATCCCAGCACTTTGGGAGGCTAGGGTGGGAGTATCTCTTGAGGCCAGGAGTTCAAGACCAGCTTGGGCAACATAGTAAGACCCTTCTCTCTACAAAAAAATTTAAAAATTGGCCACGATGGCATGCACCTGTAATCCCAGGTATTCAAGAGGATCCCTTGAGGCCAGGAGTTCGAGGCTGCAGTGAGCTATGATTGCACCACTGCACTCCAGCCTGGGCAACAGAGTAAGACCCTGTCTTAAGAAAAAAAAAAAACTTAAGAGTTTTCTAAGTTCTGAGAGTTTCAAGCACCCCATCATTTTCAAATGAAACCACACAGACAAATGCTAAGGTTAAATGTTTGGAATCACCATCTTTTTATGTGGCTCCCAGAGCAGTGGTTTTTCATGCATTTCATAACTAATGTCTGGTCCTCATTTTTATTTGTAAGTTACAAAGGATGCAGACAGTAACTTCTGGCTTAGTCACCAGCCCCGCTCTACGAGATGTCAGCTGTGCATACTTGAGAGTTGTTAAATTTGTGTTTCCTCCTGAATTGCCATCTTTGTCTAACAAAACCCATTCTATGATAAGCTACTTCCATTTTTTTCTTCTTCTAAAAGGTATTACTCAAAATGGATTTCCCCAGAATCTCACAGTTTTCCAGAATCTGTGACCAAAAGTGGGACTATTTTTCCATCTCTATACTGGGGGCCTGGCCTGAAGTATAGGCAGGTTTGGGGGTACCTATATGGGGTGTCATCAGGGCTTTGGGGTTCCTGCCTCACTCCAGGGCTTTAACACCTGCTTCCTGAGGCCTAAGAGTCCTTCCCCATGGAGCAATCTCAATTAGAGATGCCTTCAGAATGTAATTCTGCCTGGGAGAGGTGACACATGGATAAATCCACAGTAAGAAACAAATAGCTGGAGCCGATTCTTTCTAATTCTGCAAGGAGAAAGGGTGAAGTGAGAAAAGGTGGGCAGAGGCTGCCTGATCCTGGGAGAAGCAGCCCACGAATGGGGAGTGAGGAGGAGGGATTCTGAAGGAGGAGGCTGAGAGTACAGGAGCTGCCCCCACAGCTCAGCCTGGCCAGCCATGGGATAATCCTGCCTGTGGCTTCCACTAGCCACATGACCTCAGGCAATGCCTTAACTTCTCAGTATCCTCATCTGGAAGTGGAGACAATCATACCTACATCACAGGGTGTTGTGTTCGTAAAATCCCTCAAATCTATGGACTGTGCAACATGATGCATGAGATTCACTATCAGTGGACAGAAATTTAATCCCTAAGGATGTCAGGTAAATATTTGTTGAATGTTAGTGAATGAATGAATGCATGAATGAATGAATGATCAGCCCTCCCTCCATTCAGTCAACCGCTCAGTAACCTCTTATCTCCCATCTGCTTTGAAAACCACTACATTCAACATTCATTCAAGAGATTATTTATTGAATGCGTACCATGTGCCTGGAAGTCAGAACCTGCTCTGTAATTTTCCAGGTCCAGCATAAAATGAAAGAGGAGGGTCTTGTCCAAAATTTAGTTAAAGTTTCAAAATAGAGACAGCAGGGCATGCAGCTGGCCACACCATCAGCATTTTAGGAGTCAGGGACACAACGGTGACAAAATAAACAAGCATTCCTACCCTTGTGGAGTTTACATTCTAGCAAGAAGAGATAGACCATAAACCAAATCATTTTGTTTATGCAAGACATATAAACAAATATATCAGAAAAATATATATAGAATGTTAGAGAGTGATTAGTCCTAGGGGGAAATGGATGAGGAAAATGGGCAAGGGAGTGGAGGGGTGGGGTTATTTGATTTTAATGAGGATGGTCAGAAAGGCTTCACAGAGAAGGGGAATCTGAGCGAGGACGAAAGAGACAGCGGATGAGCTGAGCAGATATCTAGGGAAAAGGCTTCCCGACAAAGGGAACAGCACGTGCAAAGGCTCTGCCGGCAGCATGCCCGGTGTGTCCAAGGAAGAGCACAGGGCTTGGAGCAGCACTAGATGAAGTCAAAGAGGTAGAAGGTCTGGAGGACTCGATCCAAGGCTCCCGCAATTGTGCAAGGACACACAGGGTGGCCTGACGCAGAGTGAGACAGCAAGGTGGCGAGAAGTGAGTAGATTCTGCATGTCTTTGGAAGGCAGGGCCAAAGGATTTGCCTATACATTGAATATGGCATGTGAGCAATAGAGAGGGGTCAAGAAAGCTCCAAAGTTGGGGGACTGAATAAAGCCCAAAGAAGAATCAAGCTGCCATTGCTGAGGAGGAGGTTGTGGGGAGGAGCAGCTCTGGGGGCATCACAGGGGCTCAGTTTGGGACACTTTAAGTCTGAGATGCCTCTTAGTGGTTCAAATAGAGGTACAGGGTAGACAGAGAGAGGAATTTTGGAGTTGGGGGAAGGGACATTCAAGCAGGAGGTACAAATGTGGGTGTCATCAACAGCAAGGCAGGACATAAAAGGTGTCAACCTAAATAATGACAGAGAGAGACAGGATCTCCACAAAAGGAGCTTATTTGGGAATTGCAGGGGATTGCAACCTGGGAAACGTGCTATGATGAATCATAGGCATATCCAAAGAGATTGGGGCTAAAGAAAACTTTTACAGACAAAAAAACGGAGAATTCCACATAAGCTGTTTGGAAACAAAGACCATTGATTACAGGAGTTGGCGATGTCTCATTAGTGGAGGCTGCCATTGCTGGGCAAGTGTCCTTGAGCAAATGGCTTACCTCGAATCCTCCATATGTGAGGAGTTCCTGGCATAGTCCCCATCATACGCATATGTGCAGGGATTCCTTGTGACAAGTCCTGTTATAGGCACGCATATAGGCTCCAATTCGTGGCCTCCACCTCCATTTTGTTAGGGTTTGACATAAGCGACTCCATTCTGATATTGAGAACCCCCACAAAGGAAAGGACCCCCAGGAGCTCCAGTCCACCTGGAGAGATGAGACACAAACAGAGGCTTCCTAGCAGTACCAGGCAGTCACAGATGAGTGCAGGCGAAGAGCTGAAAGAGGGCATCAGAAAATGGACTCCGAATATAGGGAGTGGCATGGGCCACATCTTGGTCAACAAGCTGCCCAAGAAGAACCCACAGAAAGAGCTGAGCCTGAGCAGCTGAGCTCAGTGGACCCCAGAGCATCTTGCGGAATTCGCCTTTCCATTCTACCTGCAGAATAACTTCCACATCAACCTGTTTCTCTCCAACTCCACTCCCAGCGGCCCAGGTTCTTCTGCTGTTGCTGAGACGACCACAGGTGGGCTCCCTTCTGCTCTCACTCCCTCCTGAGGCTTCCTCTTCACAGGAGCACCTGTTCTTAGAATGTCAATCACATCTCATCACTCCCTTGTTTAAAACGTACCCATGGCTTCCACAGGTTTTGCATTCTGGCTAAGGAAAATCATGTGAAAACTTTTCAAGGAAGTGGGGCTCCAACAGGCTGTTGAAAATCCATTGGAGGGCGGCACTAAGCTTCAGTACTCCAGGCAAAAGGAATCATGGAAACCCATGTTTCTCAAGCTTCTTTTGGCCAAAACCCACAATAATAAATATGTTTTATACCCACACACTGAAACAATCATTATCCTAACTATACACAATTCACTTTTTAAAAATGCTATTCTATTCTGTTCTTTTCAATTCTATTAAATTCCAACCCATTCTATTCTGTTGTACATCATTTCATTACACATTTTTTTTCTTTTTTTTTTTTTTGAGACGGAGTGTCCCTCTGTCGCCCAGGCTGGAGTGCAGTGGTGCGATCTCAGCTCACTGCAAGCTCCGCCTCCTGGGTTCACGCCATTCTCCTGCCTCAGCCTCCCGAGTAGCTGGGACTACAGGCTCCCACCACCACGCCCAGCTAATGTTTTGTATTTTTAGTAGAGACGGGGTTTCACCGTGTTAGCCAGGATGGTCTCGATCTCCTGACCTCATGATCCGCCTGCTTTGGCCTCCCAAAGTGCTGGGATTACAAGCGTGAGCCACCGTGCCCAGCCTACAATTTTTTTTTTTAATGCTGGTCACAATAAACTCTATTGATTTCACCAGCCATTAATGTGTTGCAATCTGTGTTTCGTTGGTAGTAAAAGGCAGGGAACTAGGATGACCTACAGTGGAATCAGTGACTCCAGCCAGGTGAATCAGTCTAGCTAATAACAGCTCATGTTCATTAAACAAGTCCTATGTGCCAAGCATTTTGCCATTACTTAGGTACAATATTACATTTATTCCTCAAAATAAACCCTTAGAGTTAGGCAATGTTATAATTATTTTACTGTTGACGTCTTCTGAGGTTTAAGAAAGTTAAAGTCCTTTGAACATGATTACCAGGTAAGAAGTAGAATTTGAGTTTAAGAAGTCTGATTCCAGATCCTAAGCTCTGGCCCCACACCAGGGACTAGAAGGAAAAAGATGAGACATCAGTCTGGAGCCAGGCATCTAAAGATCTCATATACCCATCTAAAGGGCATTGATTCTTTTTATTTTTAGTTGATATGCAATAATTGTACATATTTATGGGACACAGAGTGATATTTTGATACATGTGTACAATGTATAATGATCAAATCAGGGTAATCAGCATATCCATCACCTCAAACATTTATCATTTTTTTGTGTTGCGGACAATCAAAATCCTCTCTTTTAGGCTGAGCACAGTGGCTCATGCCTATAATCCCAGCACTTTGGGAGGCCGAGGTGGGAGATCACGAGGTCAGGAGATCACAAGGTCAGGAGATCAAGACCATCCTGGCCAACATGGTGAAACCCTGTCTCTATTGAAATACAAAAAATTAGCCAGGCATGGTGGTGCAAGCCTGCAGTCTCAGCTACTCAGGAGGCTGAGACACGGGAATCTCTTGAACCCAGGAGGTGGAGATTGCAGTGAGCCAAGATCATGCCACTGCACTCCAGCCTGGGCAACAGAGCAAGACTCTGTCTCAAAAAATAAAAAAAAAAACAATCGCTACAGAGCTGCAGAGGCACAAGAGGCTGAGGCACAAGAATTGCTTAAACTCAGGAGGCAGAGGCTGCAGTAAGCTGAGATCACTCCACTTCACTCCAGCCTGGGTGACAGGGTAAGACTCTATCTCAAAAAAAGAAAAACCTCTCTTCCAGCTTTTTGAACATGTACATTTAATTATTGTTAACCATATTCACCCTAAAATGCCATAGAACACTAGAACTTATCCCTCCCATCTTACTGTAACTTGTATCTATTAACCAATCTTTCCTTTTCCTCCCTAGAGGACTAGAATATTTATGTAAAAAATCATCCAATCACCTTTTATTATTATTATAAATATTTCAAACATATAGAATATAATAGCAAGTAACAGAATTAACTCACAGGTATCTACCACTTGGTTCTATCATTTCATCATATTTGCTTTATATTGTTTCCTTTTTTAACCTATGTCATATTTAAATTAGCTTTTTGTAGACAGCTTATATTTGAGTCTTCTTTTTTATCCAATCTGACAATCTCTGTTTTTTTATGGTATGTTTAGATCATTTACATTTAATGTAATTATTGGTATGGTTGAATTTATGTCTATTATTGTATTATGTGGTTTCTGTTTGTCCTCTATGTGTTTTGGTTCTGTTCCATTGTTCCTGCCTTCTTTTGAATTACTTAAAGTTTTTAGTATTTCATTTTAATGTATCTGTTGGCTTTTTTGGCAGTATCTCTTTGTGTGTGTGTGTGTGTGTGTGTATAGTGACTGTTCTAGATATTGCAATATGCATTCCTAGTGTTTTACAGTCTACTTCAAGTTACTATTTTACCAATTCAAAGTAAAATGTAGGAGCCTGACAAACATATACATACTTTTACCCTCCCCCTTTATGTTATACCTGTCATATGTTTATATCTATATACATTGAGAACCTCACCAATGTTATGATTTTTGCCTTCAACAGCCATAAATATTTAAAGAATTTAAAAGGATAAAAATAGGGTATTTTATTTAGCCCAATATTTACCATTTCTGTTGCTCTTCCTTCATTCCTGAAGTTTCAAGTTTCCCTCTGGTATCATTTACCTTCAGCCTGTAAGACTCTCTTTGGCATTTATTTTAGAGCAGGTTTAATACCAAAGAATTCTCTCACTTTTTCTTAATCTGAGAATGTATTTATTTTACCATCACTCCTGAAGGATATTTTTTCTGAATATAGAATTCTGGGTTAAAAGCTCCTTTCTTTAAGCACTTTAAAAATGTTATTCTACTGTCTTCTAGCCTCCATGGTTTCTGGTGAGAAATACTCAGTCATATGAATCCTTGTTCCCCTATATATAACGTGTTACTTATTTCTGGCTGCTTTCAAGATTTTTCAATTATATCTGGTTTTCAACAGTGTGTGATGCATCTGGACATGATTTCCTTTTGGTTTATTCTGTTTGAGACTTGCTGAGCTTCTTAAACCTACAAATTTATGTTTTTCCGAAATGTAAGACATTTTCAGCTATTAATTCTTCAAATATATATTTTTTTCTAATCCAATCTCTTTTCTCTTTCCTTTTGGTGCTACAAGAACAAGAATGTCAGACCTTTTGGTCTTGTACCACAGGCCACTGAGATTCTATTAATTTTTTTCAATCATTTTTTCTCTCTGTCCTTTAGACCAGATAATTTTTATAGATACATCTTCAAGTTCACTGACTCCTCTGCCATCTCCATTCTGCTATTAAGCCCATTCAATGAGTTTTGTTTTTCAGATATTACAATTTTCATTTTCAAAAGTTGTATTGTATTCTTTTATAATAGTTTCTATTTCTTTGCCAAACACTTTTTTCTTTCCATTTTAAGGTGTTTACCTTTACCTCATGGGCTTGGTTATAACAAGTAAAGTATTTGTCTGATAACTTCAGCATCTGGGCCATCTCAGGATTAACATAATCGATTGCCTTTTCCTTTGAAAAATAATCACATTTTCCTGGTTCTTTATGTGTCAAGTAAGTTTGGATTGTATCTTGTACATTTCTAATATTATTCCATGAAATTCTAGATTCTCCTTGTAAAACTTCTAGAGAATGTTGGTTTCGATTTGTTTAGCAGGCCATTAACCCTGTTGTGTTCAGATCACAGGTTCTGTCTTGCCTTCTGTTTGCAGGGTTCTAGTGTCAGGTCAGTTGTGAAAATCTTTGCAGTAGTACTTTTAGGTCTGTCCTGGGTATATACAACTTGAGGCTGAGCCCAAGATTTGTGTTGGTCCATACACAGAACTAAGGAATCCCTCTTCTCCAGCATTTCCCCTACTCCAGGAGCCCCCAGTCCCTGGGCCATGTACCATTACAGGTCTGCACAATAGAAGGTGAGCTGTAAGCAAGCGAGTGAAGCTTTATCTGTATTTACAGCCAGTCCCCATCTCTCCCATTACTGCCTGATCCCCTGTCAAATCAGCAGAGCCATCAGATTCTTATAGGAGCACAAACTCTGTTGTGAACTGTGCATGCAAGGGATCTAGGTTGCATGCTCTTTATGAGAATCAAATGCCTGATGATCTATCACTGTCTCCTATCACCCCCAGATGGGACCGTCTAGTTGCAGGAAAACGAGCTCAGCGCTCCCACTGATTCTACCTTATGGTGAGTTGCATAATTACTTCATTATATGTTACAATGTAATAACAATAGAAATAAAAGGGCACAATAAATGTAACGCACTTGAATCATCCTGAAACCATCCCCCTACCCAGGTCCATGGACAAATTTTCTTCCATGAAACTGGTCCCCAGTGCCAAAAAGGTTGGAGACTGCTGCCCTATTATCTAGTTCCCAGGGATCCATTTTCTCAGTCCTCTGGCCAGAAATACAGAGTTTTTCTCAGGATTTTAGTTCCACAACTAGGCTGCCCTCAGATCAAAGTTGGGAAATAGAATGGGGGAAAATGAGAAATTCAGCTCTGAACAATTCATTCTTCAAGTTTTGACTCCCTTCCTCAGTCTGCATGCTATGACTTTTCCAAGTCTTAAGTATTTTCTGCTTTTAAAAGTTTTAGTTATAATCAGTGGGAAAGAGAGAGGCTTAGAGGTTAGACTCCTTCTGGATCAGGACAGGAAGCTGATCTCTTATTTAAGGTTGTTTTCAGCACTACAGATACCGCTGAGGCCCCCTAATATGTCCCTCCCCCATCCCCTTTTCCTCCTTCCAACTGCAGAAAAACCTACAGCCTGAATGTAGGATCTATTGCCCCCATGTATTTTATGTTTTTTATGAAGATAATATCCATGAATATGGTATAGTATAGTTTTATGGGTTTTTAAGCTTTACATAAATAGCTTCATGATATAAATATCCAGTACATGGTCAAAATCTGTACATTTTCTGTATCTGCTTAGAAAGAATGTATATTCTCTAACTTTTTTCGGTGCGGGGCGGGGTTGTTGTTGTTTGAGACGAAGTCTCGCTCTGTTGCCCAGGCTGGAGTACGGTGACATGATCTCGGCTCACTACAACCTCCACCTCCCGGGTTCAAGCGATTCTCATGCCTCAGCCTCCTGAGTAGCTGAGATTACAGGTGCCCGCCACCATGCCCAGCTAATTTTTGTATTTTTAGTAGACCCGGAGTTTTGCCATGTTGGCCAGGCTGGTCTGGAACTCCTGACCTCAAATGATCCACCCACCTCAGCCTCCCAAAGTGCTGGGATTACAAGCATGAGCCACTGCACCCGGCCTATTCTCTGATTGTTGAGTGTAAAATTACACATATAATTATTGTTCAAGCTTCTTATATTGTTTATATGTTCCATAATCATACTAATTCTCTGTCTTCTTGGTTTATCAATTACTATGAGAGGTATGTCAAAATCTCTCACTACAAGTATGGATTTGTCTATTTTTCCTCCTAATTTTGTAAAATTTTGCTACATATGTTTTAAGGTGATCTTGCTAGGTCAATGGAGGTGAAGGTATCTTAATGAACTGTTCCTTTTATCATATGTAGTGACTATTTTTCTCTTTAAAGTGTTTTTATACATGTATTAAAAAGTCCATTTTGTCTGTTATTACTATAGCCGAACTAGTTTTCTTTTGATTAGTATTCCCCTGGTGTGTATTTTCTACCTTTCTGTGTCACTCTCTAAACAAGAGGCATACTAGAATAGTAGACTGCATGTGCATGTGCGTGTGTGTGTGTGTGTGTGTGTTTAACCTATTCTAACAATCTCTGTCTTTTTTTTTTTTTTTTAGACAGGGTCTAACTGTGGTGCCCAGGCTGGTCTCAAACTCGTAGACTCAAGCAGTCCTCCCACACCATCCTCCCAAGTAGCTGAGACTTCAAGCCATGAGCCACCACACCTAGCTTCTGTCTTTTAACTGAATAATTTATTCTATTTATATGCATTATGATTACTCATATATTTAGTTTTATTACCATTGCTTTATTTTATACTTCCTACTTACTCTGTCTTTTCTTTGTTTCTTTTCTCTTTCTCTTGGATTGTTTGAGTTTTACTGATTCCTCCTTTATCCTCTAAACTATACATATATATTTTTTTAATTCTGCTCAAGAGTAATCAGACTGATTGATTTTTAGGATTTAAGTCTTAAACCAATTCTAAAAAATTTTTAGCCAGTTTCACTTTGACTGCTGCCTCTTCCCCATTACCTTTTTTTTTTTTTTTTTTGAGACAGAGTCTCGTCTGTCACCCAGGCTGAAGTGCAATGGCACAATCTTAACTCACTGCAACCTCCATCTCCTGGGTTCAAGTGATTCTCCTGCCTCAGCCTCCTGAGTAGCTGGGATTATAGGCTCCCACCACCACAACTGGCTAATTTTGTATATTTTTTAAGTAGAGATGGGGTTTCACCATGTTGCCCACACTGGTCTTGAACACTTGACCTCAAGTGATCCACCCACCTCGGCCTCCCAAAGTGCTGGGATTACAGGCATGAGCCACCATGCCCGGCCCCATTATCTATCTTCTTACCTTCTGGAAACCCCATTACATGTATATTAGAATTTCTCATTCTGTCCTACTTGTCTCTTAATCTCTCTTTCATATTTTCCATCTCTTAATCTCTCTAAACTGCTTTCTATGAAATTTCCTGTACCTTCCAAGTCCCTAATTCCCCTTCAGCTGTCTCTAATCTGTCCATTGAGTTTTTAATTTTAATGACTATATACTTTTCATTTTTATTAATATTATTCTTTTTCAAATCTGCCTCCTCCTTTTAATAGTCTTATTCTCTTTATCAATTTTCAATTCCTTTTTAAGTCTTTAATAATTTTAAATATATTTATTTTATAGTATATTTGATAGTTCTATTATCTTAAGTTCTTGAAACATAATCCATCAGTTGCTTGGTCGGCTGACTCTTGCTCATGGTAAATTGATTCCTCGTATGTTTTGTAACTGGATTGTGAACTTATATTTAGTAGGACTCTGTTTGTAGCAATCTTCAACTGCCTGAATTGAGGGAATGTTCCTCCAGAGAAGATTTTTTATTGCTTCTGACAGACATTGCAGGGATACCATCACTGCTTGATACCACTTCTATATTAATCTTTTATCTTAAGAATTCCCAGACCAAATCGGTAATATACATTTGAACCTTGAACCTACATGAAGAATTTACAGTATGTTATGTACTGAATGTTTATGTCCCTCCAAAATTCACATGTTGAAGCCCTAAACCCAATATATTGTATTTGAAAATGGGGCTTTGGGGAAGTAACTAAGGTTACATGAGGCCATGAAGGTGGGCCTTTCATGATGGAATTAGTGCCCTTATAAGAAGAGACACCAGGGAGCTTGCTCACTTGCTATCTCTTGCGACACACCCACAAAGAAGAGATCATGTGAACACATAGCAAGATGGTGCCCACCTAGAAGAATAACCATCTCCTACACCAGGAAAAATGCTCACTAGGAACCAAATTGGCTGGTACCTTCATTTTGAACTTCCCAACCACCAGAATTGTGAGAAATCAATTTCTGTTATTTAAGCTACCCAGTCTATGTTATTTTGTTATGGCAGCCTGAACAGACTAATATATAGTAGCATCCAAAAAATCACAAACCTAGGTATTAACATAATGGAAGTTGTGTAAGAGCTCTACCATTCAATATTGGAAGATTCAATATTATAAAGATATAAACTCTCTACAATGTGGCATATCTAGAGTTTCTGTGTAATTCTAATAAAAATCCCAGCGGGTTTATTGTGAGCGTGCATGGAAATTGACAAGCTCATTCTAAATTTTATATGAAAATGTTAAGGGGCAAAAAGAACCAAGACAATCTTGAAGAAAAACAAAGTTGGAAGACTTTCCCTATTTGATATCAAGACTCATTATAGAATGAAGTAATGGTATACAGTAAGATAATGTCACAAGGATAAACAAATAGACCATTGGAACAGAATCCAGGATCCAGAAACTGACCTATAGATATACGGTCTCTTGATTTACAGCAATGGTGACAATGTAACACAAGAGAAATAATATTATTTTCAATAAATAGTGTTGGGTCAGTTGGCTATCTAGATGTAAAAAAATTAATACCAACCTCTATATATTTTTTTAAAACTATATATACAGAAAAAGAATTCAAGATGGATTGGATTGTAGCTCTAAATTTGAAAAATATAAAAATAAAGCTTCTAAAAGAAATCACAGGAAAATATATGATTTTGGACTAAGCAATATTTCTTAAGTAGGTCTCACAAAGTAATAACTATAAGGAAAAAATAAGAGACTTGAACTTTAATAAAATCAAGGACATCTGCTTATCAAAAACACCACTAAGAGAATGAGGCCGGACGTGGTGGCTCATGCCTGTAATCCCAGAACTTTGGGAGGCCGAGGTGAGTGGATCATCTGAGGTCAGGAGTTTGAGACCAGTCTGGCCAACATGGTGAAACCCCGTCTCTACTAAAAATACAAAAAATTAGCCAGGCATGGTGGCGGGCGCCTGTAATCCCAGCTACTTAGGAGGCTGAAGTAGGAGAATCGCTTGAACCCAAGAGGCAGAGGTTGCAGTGAGCCGAGATCTCGCCATTGCACTCCAGCCTGGGCAACAGAGTGAGACTCCGTCTCAATAAAGGAAGAAAAAAAAAAAGAGTGAAAAGGCAAGCTAAAGAATGGGAGAAGATATTTGCAATATATTTATGCTCCCAGGATTTATATTTCAAACAAATCTATAAATCAAGTATAAACTGTAAATCAGTAAGAAAAATACAGATGACCCAATAGAAAAAAATGAGCAAAATACTTGAACAGACACTTCATAAAAGCAGGTATCAAATTGCCACAGTACATACGAGAAAGTACACTCTCATTCATCATCCTAGAAATGCAAATCCAAGGTCAGGCACAGTGGCTCACACCTGTAATCCCAGCACTTTGGGAGGCCGAGGTGGGCAGATCACAATCTCGATCAAGAGATCGAGACCATCCTGGCCAACATGGTGAAACCCCATCTCTACTAAAAATACAAAAATTAGCTGGGCATGGTAGCACACACCTGTAGTCCCAGCTACTCAGCAGGCTGAGGCAAGAGAACTGCTTGAACCCGGGAGGCGGAGGTTGCAGTGAGCTGAGATCATGCCACTGCACTCCAACCTGGTGACAGAGTGAGACTCCATCTCAAGAAAAAAAAAAAAGAAAGAAAGAAATGCAAATCCAACCAGAGTGATTAAAATAAGCCCGAGGAAAAGACAATACAAATTGAGGATGTGGAGCAATTAGAATGCTCCTACAGTGTTGTCATTGCTGTTGGACTTTTTTTTTTTTTTTTTTTTTTGATACACGGTCTCGCTTTGTTGCCTAGGCTGGAGTGCATTGGCGCGATCAAAGCTCACTGCAGCCTCCATTTCCTGGACTCAAGTGATCCTCCTATCACAGCTTCCTGAGTAGCTGGAACTACAGGTGCACGCCACCATGCCCAGCTAATATTTTAATTTTTTGTAGCGATGGGGTCTCACTATATTGCCCAGGCTGGTCTCAAACTTCTGGCCTCAAGCAATCCTCCTGCCTTGGCTTCCCAAAGTGTTGGGATTACAGGCATGAGCAACAGTGCCTGGCCCATATGCTGTTATTTAAAATGAACAACAACTTTGAAAAACTATTTAGCAGTATTCTCCAAATCTGAGTTTATACATACCTAAATTCAATAATTTTTCTCTTAAATATTTGTCCAACATAAATACCTTAGGTGCAATGAAAACTCACATACCAGAATGTTCTAAGCAGCACTATCCACCAATATTCAAAAACTGAGAGTCACACAAATGTCCTGGACAAACTTTCAAACCCAAGTGCCCTGCTTCCCAAAACCAGCGTGTACACCCCCATCCCCAAGGGATACACCACATCAGTCATGTACTTGAAGCTCTGACTTCCAGTTCCCTCTTCATTTGGCCCCTACAGATTTGCTTTACTTTCTTATGAGCTCAGTTTTGCACTGAAGAGGCTGCATGTGACTGTTCATTCAGAACGTCAGGAGGTTTTGCAGCAGAAGTATTACGAGGTTACATAGTTCCTGATATGCCTCATCATCTTTCCATGGCCCTGTCTAGCTGTGAAGATTCTTCCTGGCCCTGGTTTTGCAGACTAAAGATAATATTTTGTTGTAAAGCAGAGAGAGCAGAGAGAAAAAAGGAAGATACTTTCACTTAACACCCAAGGGTCGGGGGAGCGTGGTTGGGGTAGTGTCTCTCCCCTAGTTCATCTGCTCAGAGGCTGCAGTGAACCTTGTCCACATCCCACTGGAGCACCAATGCCCTGCCTGGCTGGAAATCAACACCCTGGCTGTCCTAAGGGCTCATCTCTGGTTTGATGAGGTTGACAACTATTTCTAGAGGCTCCCATCACCCAGCTGAGCAGCTGTCCACCTCCCTCAGGTCTCTGGGTGGCACTGGGCAGGGCTGGAATCTAGGCTGCCAGGCACCCCTGACTGAGACGTGCTGAGAGGGTCAAGCCTGGAGAATCCCTCCCACCTTCTGCTTTGCCCCTGGCTCCTGTATGGATGCCCTTCAAGGTCACGCCTCTCTCTGATAGAGGACTCAGTTTAATTACCAGGTGTTGCTTGGACTTCTCGTGTCCTTATTTTCAAATAGCCCACAAGGCCCCAGGCCGCATGTAAACAGGCAGGGAAAATAGTAGCTCCTCCTGAGTGCTGTGCGTGGCCCCAGAGGCCGGGATGACCAGTTTTCTGCTGACCACTTCTTTGTGGTTGAGTAAAAAGGCCTTCACATTTTGGGATAGAACTGAGGTTCCTTAGGATCTACTGTCATCTTCAACCTGTGGCTAAAGAACAAGGGCTGGTGAACAGGGAGATGCTCAGGTCATAACAACAAAAACAGGTGACAGTGATGAAGTATCCTATATGCCAGGCACGGTACACAGGGCTTTACATGGGTTAGGTCATTTAATTCTCAAAACAACCCGAAAGATGGAGATATAGACATACATACATATGTATATATGCATATATATACACATATATTATAAATAAATATATATTATAAATTAATGTATAATTATATATTATATATAATCCCATTTGTGATTATTATAATCATATAATTATATATACACATATTATAAATAAATATATAATTATATATTTTTATATATATATAAAATTCCCATTTTTCTGATGAGCAACTGAGACTGCCAGAGGTATGTGACTTGCTCCAAGTGACACAGTTAAGTGACAAACCCAGGACTGAGCCCCAGAAAATCTGGCTCACATCCTTGACCACGGTTCTAGGTGTGATCTTTTGTCACTGATCCCAGATTCTACGTCATCTCTAGCGCATGTCAGGCACTGCCCCTGGCGGACCCTTTCCATCCTTCCTGCTTTGCTGTCTCAGTGGACCCTTCAGTAGGTGTGTCAGCGGGAGGGGTTCACAGAACGCCTCTTTGGCGGGATCTCCAAAAGCCCCTCCTCATTTCCCTCTTCTTGGCCACCAACGTGTCCCTCTCCCTGCCCTTTTAGCTGGGGTCTCCTGCGTGCCTGGGCCTTTCTGTCTCCTTCCTATTTACTTTGCCCAGCAACTACTATAACTATTCTCACCTGGCTCTGACCCACACAAACCTAGACCAATCCCCCTGTTTCCCTCTCCGCCTCCTGAAGAGTGGGGTGCCCAGCTGGACCATAATGACACAGCTGCCTCGGGCTGGGGTTGAGGGGCATCCACTTGGTTCTTCCTTCACTGGGAATGCCAGACCAGGAATGGCCCCAGCTTTCCTTAAGGAGGAATGGTTTCTCTGAGTGGAAATGGTACGCATTCCGCAGGCACTAACCATCTTCAGTGGCTGTGGTTTAAAACTCAGAATGAGAAAGCCACCTTCAAAGAAGCCATGCCACACATTTCCTGTTTAGGAGCTCAGCCTAGACTAGATGAGTGGCTCACGCCTATAGTCCCAACACTGGGAGGCTGAGGCGAGTGGATGGTCTTCAGCCCAGGAGTTTGAGACCAGCCTGGGTAACACAGTGAAACCCCATCTCTACCAAAAAAAAAAAAAATTAGCCGGGTGTGGTGGGACTCACCTGACTCACCTGTACTCCCAGCTACTCAGAAGGCTGAGGTGGGAGGATCACTTGAGTCCAGGAGACTGAGGCTGCAGTGAGCCATGATCACACTACTGCACTACAGCCTGGGCAAGAGAGTGAGACAGTGTCTCAAAAAAAAAAAGAGCTCAGCCTTGATTGGGCATCAGATTTAGTTCTTGCTTAATGGCCCAGAGCAGCATAAAGCATGAAGCATGACAGAGATGTCAAAAGCAGGCCTGGCAGAGTCATCCTCCTGGGCTCCTATGGCATATCCTTCACGCTGGCCAGGCCTCAAATCCAATTCCAGGTCTTGACCACCACCAAAGCCCTGCGGTCAGCCAAAGGTTCCTGCCAGCCAGCTTTGTTCAGTTATCTACTTATTTTTACCCCTAAACCACCCCAAAAAAATAAGCAGACTGACTGTTCAGTTAAGGAGGGACATCAGTCCACTACAAGGCCCTGAAGTCAAGAGCTAATTTTAAGAAAGGAGGGAAACACATATCACAATGTGCCCCAGACCAAACACCACTGGGACAGGAGTGTGAACAGCGCTTAGAACCCAACCCTGGAGGCTCACCTCTGTGCAGCCTTTGGCCATCCATCCGGAGCCTGCCCTGGTTCTCCACAGGGAGAGTGGGGAATTACAGTTCCCATCCCTGTTGGGTGGAACCAGATGACATCCTAAAGGCCCTTCCTACTGGGACTCGCTCCATCCTGGTAATACCTGCCATCGAATAAACACCATGGCCAGCCATAGAGACGCATGATCACACTCGGTCATCCCAACAACCCAGCCAGACTGTTCTTGTGAACGCCCTTTCCAGAAATGGGGACAGTCTCGTGCCAAGATGCCAAAACGGGCTGGGGGAAGATAAAGGGTTTGGGTCCAGGTCTGTCTAATTCGAAGGCTGCTTCTGGCACTTCCCCAGCTCACGAAGCCTGCTGCCTCTTGACAGGAAGTAAAAGGCACAGACAGATGGTGCTCTGGTGGAGCCCTGCCCAGAAAATGGCCACTTCCGGAGCAAAACTGCCACAGCAACAGGCCTTGTCAACAGCAGCCTCCAACCGTTAACCACAGGGCCATCTCACCTCTAGAAATCAGCTCCCTTTTATCCACACATCCCTACACACAAACAATAACTCCATCACCCAGGAGACCACAGAACAAAGGCAACGAGAGAGGGACAGAATGGGGCATAAATAAGATGCTGGATGGGCAGACAGGAAAAAAACACTTCAAGGCAGAGCACACCAGGATGTATTAGAAAGGAATATTTGACACGCAGGCTTTCAGATGAAGCCTACCCTCCTTACGTGGGGAGTATACACAAATGAGTCTGTATTTTCAACTACGTCACATGCACCGCCTTGCAACCCAAAACAATATTTGTGCTTCAGGGGCTGCACTGCGCTGTTTTATACACAGAATCACCTGGCACAGCTCCTGTCCCTGAGATGCAAATTAATGTTCTCGTAGTGGGGGGAAGGGGCCCAGAGGAGGCGAGGGGGAGGGGAGCAAGTGTGCTCTGCAGGCCACACTCAGGCATTGACATCGCTGGGCATGATAGGCGCCGCCAGTGCTGTTGCTTAGCAACTCAATACCCTTCGAGAAAATCCAGCAGCCTCGCTGGCTTGCAGAAGCAGGCAGGGCTGGTTCAGCATGGCATTGGGCTTGGAAAGATAATAACAGGTTTTTTTTTCCAGTTATTAATAATCATTCTTCCTGATTTCCCATACAGATCGACATACCTGAGGGGACCCAGAGTCATCCACTACACTGGGGCTGGAAAAAGCCCAGGGTTTTTAAATTGCCTCCCAATCGGCTTCGGAGAGTAGTGGAATTTTACTGGCTGGTCCCATGACACTCCTTCCAGCCCCGGCCCTCACCACAACACAAAGGCAGAGCTCCACAGTGTGACTCACCAGCATACCTTCAGATCGTTGTTTGTCAGCCCATGTCATGAGTCATGGTTTCTTCAGCTTTCTTTTTTCTCAAAACTGAAACACTTGACATTTTAGAATAGGGTTGGGGGGAGGCTTTTCATTTTTTTTTTTTTAAGCCACTCTGTGGCTTTGTGTGCAAGTGTGGGGGCACGTGGGCAGAGGTGAGTAATGGATGCAAGAACAGGTAAACATGAGCAAGGTTCTCCACGCCATCAGCCACCTGGCAAGCCATCAGAGCTCAAGGAAGTAGTCATTTGTGTTGTGGAGGAATGGGAATACCCCTGGGCTATGTATCTTGGAAGAGACAAGGTGCTGGACAGCTTTCCACCCTCCATCTGTTGCATCCCAGCAGTGTAATGCTCCCTCTATTCCCACACACAAAGAGGTCGGCTTCATTTTGTGCCACGTGATAACAGCACCATGTAAGGCTTTAAGAAAAATCCTGCAGGAGTTACAAGAAACAAAGTACGCTGCGATGTAAGATAAGAAAAAAAGAAGTGGAATTGCCACAGGGAAACTGTGCTGGGCCGAACAGTTGGTTGGTGGGTCCCTGGCTTTGGGTTCTGATTCTGACATAAATCGGGTGGGTGATGAGCTTCTGCTTATTTGCATGGCTCATGCAAATATGCCATGATGTTATAAAGCACAACTTTCCTCCTCTCCATGAAGCCCTCAACCTCCAAATTTATTCACTTAGACAGCACAGTCTTTCCCCCAGAGTGTGAACCCCTCAAAGTCGGCACCATTTTATAAATCTCTTTATGGTATCAAACCAGCACATATCCAATACATACTAGATGCTCACTCATGCTGCCTGTGTGTATGGAGACATGGAGAAACAAAAATTAACTAAATCCAATTCACGTTTTGGAATCCTTATTTATTCCCATGCATTACAGGATAGATTCAATATGCCCTGTCAAGTCCCAGGAAAGTAATGAAGACCTAGGAAAGGATACAACAGAAAACGTTCTGAATGTTACACAATTTGAAATGCCATGATGTCATAAAGCATTCTTAGAAAAGGTAATAGTTGGCCGGACGTGGTGGCTCACTCCTACAATCCCAGCACTTTGGGAGGCCGAGGTGGGCAAATCACCTGAGGTCAGGAATTCGAGACCAGCCTGACCAACAGGGTGAAACTCCGTCTCTACTACAAATACAAAAATTCGCCAGGCATCACCTGTAATCCCAGCTACTCGGGAAGCTGAGGCAGGAGAATTGTTTGAACCCGGTAGGGGGAGGTTGCAGTGAGCTGAGATGGCGCCACCGCACTCCAGCCTGGGTGACAGAGTGAAACTCTGTCTCAAAAAAGAAGGAAGAAAGAAAGAAAGAGAGAGAGAGAGAGAGAAAGGAAGGAAGGAAGGAAGGAAGGAAGGAAGGAAGGAAGGAAGGAAGGAAGGAAGGAAGGAAAGAAAGAAAGAAAGAAAGAAAGAAAGAAAGAAAGAAAGAAAGAAAGAAAGAAAGAAAAGGTAATAACTATCAAAAGTCTCCCCACAGTCAGGGATGAGGACCAATTCTATACATAAGTAAATTAGGGAAGGGGAAAGTTAGAACTAATAAAAATACTTGCCCTGTCAGATTGGGGTAATGTCTGAAATTTCCACAATATTTGCTTATTTAGATTAAGATAATGAAGACCTGTGTCAAAATGTAAATGTTCTGTAGCCACAGCAATGTATAAATCCATTATTAACCTCAGGTGCATTTGCTAAATTTATTAAATCCATTCCCAGAGTGTAAGAGACCTAGGGATTGAGACTTGAAGCACGTAATTGTGTTTTTACATTATGGAAATGTCCAAACATGTACAAACTTGAAGTAATAGTGTAATCAAGCTCTATGTGCTCATCAGCTAGCTTCAACAATTATCATCCTATCACCAGCCCTGTTTTATCTACTTCCTCCCAACACACACACATTGGAGTGTTTTGAAACAAATCCAAAACCTCATAGCATTTCATTCATACATATTACAGTATATAACTCTAAAATATAAAGACTTTTTTTTTTTTTTTTTTTTTTTAGAGACAGGTACTCACTATGTTGTTCAGGCTGGTCTCAAACTCCTGGCCTCAAGCAATCCTCTCATGTAGCTGGAATTACAGTCCTGAGCCACCGCACCCAGCTAAAAACATAAAGACTTTTTAAAAACATAACCACAATACCAGTATCACACCTGAAAAAAAAAACCAACAATTTCTTTTTTTTTTTTTTTTTTTTTTTCTATTTTTTTGACATGGAGTCTCACTCTGTTGCCCAGGCTGGAGTGCAATGGCATGATCTTGGCTCACTGCAACCTCCACCTCCTGGGTTCGAGCAGTTCTCCTGCCTCAGCCTCCCAAATAGCTGGGACTACAGGCATGCACCAAAATGCCCAGCTAATTTTTGTTATTTTTAGTAGAGACAGGGTTTCACCCTGTTGGCCAGGCTGGTCTCAAACTCCTGACCTCATGTGATCCACCTGCCTTGGCCTCCCAAAGTGCTGGGATTACAGGTGTGAGCCACCACACCCGGCCAACAATTTAATATCAGTAAATATCTGGTCAGTACTCAATATTCAAATATCCCTGTTAAAACAATTCAGGGGTTCTTTTTGAATTAATGAACTTGAATTATTAGAGCAGTTTTAGGTTCACAGCAAAATTGAGCAGAAAGTACACTTCCCATATGCCCACTGCACCCAGACATGCACCACCTCCCCCACTATGGATGTCCCCCACCAGAGGATGATCTTTGTCACAATCAGTGAACCTACGCTGATACATCATTATCACCCAATGTCTGTAGTTTACATTGGAGTTCATTCTCGGTGTTGTATACTTTATGGTTTGGACAAATGTATCATGATATGGATCCACCATTACAGAACCATAAAGAACAGTTTGATGTCCCTACAAATCCTCCGTGCTCTGCCTGTTGATCCTGCCCTCCCTCCAACCCCTGTCAACCACTATCTCCACCGTTTTGCCTTTTTCAAAATATCATATAGTTGGAATCATACGTAGCCTTTTCAGATTGGTTTCTTTCACTTCATAATCTGCATTTAAATTTCCTCCTTGTCTTTTCATGGCTTGACAGCTCATTTCCTTTTAGTACTGAATAATATTCCACTATCTGGATGTACCACAGTGTGTTTTTCCATTCGCCTACTGGAGGACATCTTGGTTGCTTCCAAGTTTTGACAACTATGAATAAAGCAGTTATAAAATCCTGTGTAGGTTTCTGTGTGGATATGTTTTCAGCTCATTTGGGTAAATACCAAGGAGTATAATTGCTGGATCATGTGGTAAGAGTATGTTAGTTTTGTAAGAAACTGCCAAAGTGTCTTCCAAAGTGTCTGTATCATTTTGCATTCTCAGCAGCAAAGAATGAGAGTTCTTGTTGTTCCACTTCCTCGCCAGCATTTGGTGCTGTCAGTGTTTGGATTTTGGCCCTTGTAATAGGTATGTAGTTGTATCTTTTGTCATTTTTATTTGCAATTCCCTAACAATAAATGATGTTGAACATCTTTTCATATGCTTATTTGGTATCCATATATCTTCTTTGGTGAGGTGTCTGTTCAGGTCTTTTGCCCATTTTTTAATTGAACTGCTCCTTTTCATTTTTTCTTTTTCTTTTTTTTTTTTTTTTTTTGAGACAGGGTCTTGCTCTATTGCCCAGGCTGGAGTGCAGTGGTGTGATGTCAGCTCATTGCAAACTCCACCTCCTGGGCCCAAGCAATTCTCCCACCTCAGCCTCCTGAGTAGCTGGGACTACAGGTGCACACCACCACGATTTGGAGTTTTGTTGTTGTTTTTTTATTTTTTTTAATTTTTTATTTTTGGTAAAGGCGGGGTTTTGCCACGTTGCCTAGGCTGGTCTCAAATGCCTGGGCTCAAGTGATCCACCAGCCTTGGCCTCCCAAAGTGATGGGATTACAGGTGTAAGCCACCACACCTGGCCTGGACTGTTCCTTTTCTTATTGTTGAGTTTTAACAGTACAGTTTTGAGGTTAAAGTGGTCATATTCAGAACATGGCCAGGGCTGGTCCTAAGAGTATGCACAGGGAAAGACAAGATGTGAATTTCACCTGTTTCACTGTTTTGTGTTCCGTTTCACGGTTGTTGAGAGCAATCCATGCATGAAGTAGGACATAGATGTGGAATTCAATTTCTCTTCCTATCAGCCAATGATGCACACCAGCTTCCTCCAGTTGTTATAAAATAACAAAGAGCTGGGTTTTCTTAACCTGGCAGTAGCAGGACTTGATTATTTAATCCCATTGTCAGCTCTACCTAATCATGGATAAGCTAGATATCCTTGTCTGAGCCTCAGTTTCCTTGTAAGATAGAGGTAATAATAGGACCTACCTCATACAATTCTTAAGAGAATTAAAGAGGATAATGAATGTAAAGCACTTAGGAAAGCTCTTGGCATGGTACACTCATAATGAAGATGAACTATTGTATTGTTACTTCCCAGTCTCCCTAGAAACCAAAGCTGTGGGCAAGCTGATGCTTGATGAAGCTCCTAATGGCCAATCATGGCCTCTCCTCTGCTTTACTAAACACTGAATCTGAAATGTTTCAAGCTAGTGTTCTCGATAGGTTTCAGACCACCTGCATTCAAATCATAGCAAGCAATTATTTAAAATGTGGATCACTGGCCAGGGGTGGTGGCTCATGCCTGTAATCCCAGCACTTTGGGAGGCCAAAGCAGGTGAATCATTTGAGGTCAGGAGTTCAAGACCAGCTTGGCCAACATGGTGAGACCCTGTCTTTACCAAAAATGCAAAAATTAGCCAGGTGTGGTGGTGCACATCTGTAATCCCAGCTACTCCAGAGGCTGAGGCAGGAGAATTGCTTGAATCCGGGAGACAGAGGTTACAGTGAGCCGAGATCATGTCACTGCACTCCAGCTTAGGCGACTCCATCTAAAAAAAAAAATGGGATTAGTAAGGCCTGGGCAATTCTTAAGAACACTGACATTTGAAAACTTCGGCCTTAAGCTTGCCTTACTGGTCGTGGAATGACTTACCCAACCAGAGAGAAACCGTGGTGCCCAAAAGTGAAGATTAGCAGAGGGGACCCGGGACCTGCGATCATGAGGCTAGCAGTGGACCCTGGCCACTTGTGGAATGGAATTAACAAGAACTCCCTCATGGGGCCACAGCTACATATATTCCATTAATTGATTAATGTACAATGTCACTTGTGTTATTATTTCAATTCCAAGAACCTAAATATAGAATTCCTACTTGGTGCTTCCAAAAGAAGACCATGTGGCCTAGTGATTTCCATAACAAAGGACATCACTCATAAGAGTCTCACCCATTCATTCATTACCAAATATTTATTGAGTGTCTATTCTTTGCCAGGCACCATGCTGGCAACAAAACAGGGAACAAAGTAGCCACATCCCCTACCCTCTTGAGTAGAGGGCTCTGAAATATTCACAAAGAAGGGATGGGAGAAATGTAAAACAAAGCTTACAAAATCCAAAAACTAGAAAAGGACCTTCATGGGTACAAGCTCCAATTCCTTCAATAGAACTGGTGAGGAGACACAGAGAAGGAGATGAAGCAACTCCACGCCCAACTCAAGTGGGCAGCTAGGAAGGCACCTTGCCCCTTAGTTCTCAGAACTCTTCTTACCCTGTTTGTTTTGCAAAGAAGCAAAACAAATAGGGAGTTGCTCTTTCTCTGTGTCATTGGAATGCTCTCTCGAGTTGACAGCAGCAAAATTGTTCCCACTTAATGCAGTCCTATTAAATTTTAATTTTTATCTTAATTTAAAAGCATGATATAAAACAGTATACAGAGTGGAATCTCATTTTTGTAAAGAATATATATGTGGTGTTTGTGTGTGCATAGAAAAATGGCTGTAAAAATGAAAGATTATCAATAGACAGCCCCTAGGGGCTAGGATTATGGGAGCTTTCAATTTTCTTCTTTATTTTCTTGGAACTTTCTCTGAATTTTCTAAATCTCCAAGAACACAAATTACAGTACTTCTATAAGAAATTAAAAGGTTGTTTCAAAAATAATGTTTGCTTTTTTCTTTTGAAGTCAGTGTGTTTTGCTTTTTTGACAGTAAATCCAATCTCATAGGAGGTTTCGAGAATCTTCTTGTCCAGATTACACCCAAAAGTTAAACTCATGAGAGACGCAGCATAAAACAGTGACCTGTTGCCAGAACTCCTCTAAGATTTTTTCTTTTTTCTTTTCTTTTTTTTTTTTTTTTGAGATGGAGTCTCACTCTGTCACCAGGCTGGAGTGCTGTGGCATGATCTCGACTCACTGCAACCTCCAACTCCCTGGTTCAAGCCATTCTCCTGCCTCAGCCACCCAAGTAGCTGGGACTACATGCGCATGCCACCACGCCCAGCTAATTTTTTTTTTTTTTTTTTTTTTGTATTTTTAGTAGAGACAGGGTTTCGCCATGTTGGCCAGGATGGTCTCGATCTCCTGACCTCATGATCCGCCCACCTCGGCCTCCCAAAGTGCTGGGATTACAGGCATGAGCCACCGCAACCGGCCTCCTCCAAGATATTCTTAGGTGTACCAGGTGAAGACTAGCTGTGGTTGTGAAGGAAATCAACTAATCTACAAATATTTCCAGACCCCTAACAAGTACAAGGAATTGCACTGTGCCCTGTGTCAGGAGGTCAAAGGCATGATCCTGGTCTCCGAGAAACTTGCAATCTGGCTGAGCCACAAAGACGTAAACATATGCAAAGTGGATTAACAACATGTGCCCAGAAGCGTGATATTGGGACACACGCCGTGTGCTAGAGTGGCAAAGGGAGTTTGTTTAGGAAGCCATGAGAGCCAAGAAGTGGACAGAAGGTGAAGGAGGCTCCCGGGGTCTGGGCCTGAAGGCAGTGAGGAGCCACTGTGGGTTTTTTCAGCAGGGCAGTGACGTGATGAGATCTGTATTTCGGGAAGATTAGGTCAGTGGAATGTACAATCCTACTGGAGCAGGAAGAGACTAAAGAGAGAGGAAAACAATTGCAATAAAGGCCCAGTGGAAAGAACACTGGGTGTCAGGTGTGGCTCAGACACCAGGCAGGCCACTCCGAACATGCCACTTCTTCTGCCTGGCACCAGCTGCCTCCCCTGACAAGCGAGAGAGTTAGGCTACAATCTTTAAGGTCCTTGTCAGCTGCTAACATTCTTTAGTTCCACGATCCAGGTAGGAGTGCTAAAGGCCCGAACCAGTGTGCTGACAATGATGAGGGCAGAAAGGATTTTATTCTAGCAAATGCCTCACGGCAGAAGCTACTAAATCATCTTCAACACAGGCACCCACACAATGAAGTCATGTTTTTTTCTCTTACTCTTATTTTAACCCCACGGGAGGCTTTGCAGCATTTTCTTTTTACCTTTTTTTTTTTTAATTGAGATGTAGTTTACACACTATAAAATTTCTCTCTGAAAGTATACAATTTAGTGTTTTTAGTATAGTCACAAAGTTGTGCAACCATCACCATTAATTCCAGAATATTCATCACCCCAAAAAGAAATCAACTAACTAAAGCTAATGCCTTACCCATTAGCAGTCACTTCCCTTTTCCCTCCCCCAGACCCTGGCAACCACTCATCTGCTTTCTGTCTCTATGGGTTTATTTGCTGACATGTCATATAAATGGAATCATACAAGTAGACTTTTGTGTCATCTGGCTTCTCTCACTCAGCATCATCTTTTCTTTTCTTTTTGAGCCATAGTTTTGCTCGTCACCCAGGCTGGAGTGCCATGTCACGATCTCGGCTCACTGCAACCTCCGCCTCCTGGGTTCAAGTGATTCTCCTGCCTCAGCCTCCTGAAGTAGCTGGGATCACAGGCGCCTGCCACCATGGTCAGCTAATTTTTTTTTTTTTTTTTTGTATCTTTAGTAGAGACAGGGTTTCACCATGTTGGCCAGGCTGGTCTTGAACTCCTGATCTCAGGTGATCCACCCACCTTGGCCTCCCAAAGTGCCAGGCTTACAGGCGTGAGCCACTGCGCCCGGCCAGCATCATCTTTTCAGGGTGGTAGCATGTGTCAGTACTTCATTCCTTTTTATGGCTGAATAATATTCCATTGTATGGATATGCTAGATATTGTTTACTCATGCATCCATTGATAAATATGTGAGTGGTTTCCACTTTTTTTCCAGTGCAGTGAATCTTATTCTCTGGTTTACCAGCAGAAAGCTGTCACATGAGCTTCCATTATTTGAATTGTTTAAAAAGTGGAACTTGGGGGTGAAGGGGAGTGTGATCACTTCTGGACAGAACAATCGTGTCTTCATCTGCATCAATATTCATTCTGGTAAGTCTTACCAGAGATACTACTGGGGTAACTGAAACATTTGTACCTCCAAAAGAGTATGTGACTTTAAGTGAAAATTGCTGAGCACCAAAGCCCATTCCATGGATTTTAAAATGCCACGGGATTAGGGGTAATCTTTAGCTTTTATGTTCTGCCAGTGAGAGGGCATTGAGTTTGTAGATTCCCAGGCATGACTGAAGCCAAGTCTCAGCTTATGTGGGACTCGCTTTTCATTCTGTAAACAACATACTCAGGCCTGTGCGTATCAGAGTTTCAGCTTTACTTCTTTTCCCACAGTCCAAGCTGTTGATTTCCTCACTGTATTTTTGAGTTAGAAAAACATGAAATATCACAGAACTGTGATTACAACATGACTCTAGATGTCCTTGTCTTTTCCTAAATCAAACTAAGTTAAGAATAAGGCCAATAAAACAATTATCCAGTTGACATGAGACCTCTGAGTTCAGACTTTTCTAAATGGGAGAGGAGGGGGAAAAATCCAACTCAGCTGTATGTCGTCTTCTTCTAGATGTTTAACACAATTTTTTTTTTTTTTGAGATGGAGTCTCGCTCTGTCACCCAGGCCAGAGTGCAGTGGTGTGATCTCAGCTCATTGCAAACTCTTCCCCATGGGTTAAAGTGATTCTCCTGCCTCAGCCTCCCGAGTAGATGGGATTATAGGTGCAAGCCACCACGCCTGGCTGATTTTTGTATTTTTAGTAGAGACGGGGTTTCACCATGTTGGCCAGGCTGGTCTCGAACTCAGGTGATCAACCCACCTTGGCCTCCCAAAGTGCTGGGATTACAGGCATGAGCCACCGCACCTGGCCTATAATTTTAAAATTATCACATATGCCAGCAAAAAGAGTAGAAAGTCTTAATTGAAAGCTTTATCACACACACACAAAAATTTACTAAGTACCTACTATGTGCCAGAAAGAGTAATGAGTTCCATGGTGTCTTGTGATGTAATTGAAAAGATTTAACCATTAAAACCGTCAGAATTTGCCAGGGGCTGTGGGGAAGAAGGAATGGAAAGTGGCCGCTAATGGGTATGAAGCTTCTTTGGGGGTGAAGAAAATGTTCTAGAACCAGATAGTGGTGATGGTTGCACAACCTTGTGAATATACTGAAAACCACTGAAATGTACGCTTTAAAAGAGTACAGAAATTTTACGGTATGTAGCATACCATAAAATTGAAAATAATTTTGAATAATTTGAAAAGTAAAATAATAATGACACATCATAGTATCATTAAAAGGAAAACTTCAGCCAAATTAAATTTAAAGGAGTTTAGTTGAGCAATGAACAATGCACGAATCGGGCAGCCCCCAGGATCACGGCAGATTCAGAGAGACTCCAGGGATGATCGCTTCTCGGCCTTTTGGCTAAGATCAAGTGTGAGACTCCAGGGATGACTCGGGTCTGAACAAATTTATAAACAAACAAAAAAAAAGGAAGTGACGTACAGAAATCGGAGGTGAGATTCTGAAACAGCTGGATCGGTTACAGCTCGGCGTTTGCCTTATTTGAACAGAGTGTGAACACTCAGCAGTGTATGAGTGGTTGAAGTAAGGCTGCTGGGATTGGCCAAGACTCAGCAATTGTTACAGCTGCATACTCCTCAATTAGGATTTCAATCTTGTCATAATCCTAAATTAGGGTTTCAATCTGTTTCAAAGTTAGGTTGCAGTTCGTCCACAAGGACTCAAATACGGAAGTAGGAAGTCCGGGGCCGGGCACGGTGGCTCATGCCTGTAATCCCAGCACTTTGGGAGGCCGAGGCGGGCAGCTCACTTGAAGTCAGGAGTTTGTGACCAGCCTGGCCAACATGGTGAAACCCTGTTTCTACTAAAAATATAAAAATTCGAAAAATTAGCTTAGCGTGGTAGTGGGCGCCTGTAATCCCAGCTACTAAGGAGGCTGAGGCAGGAGAATCTCTTGAACCCAGGAGGCGAAGGCTGCAGTGAGCCGAGATCGTGCCACTGCACTCCAGCCTGGGCTACAAAGCAAGACTTCATCTCAAAAAAAAAAAAAGAAGAAGAAGTAGGGAGTCCTTTTCAGGCCATATCCATATATAGTTTGCTTTAACAGTATTTTTTAAAGACTTAAAAAACATGCCTGGGGGTGAGGTAGAGGAGAGATTCTCTTTCAAAACAGTTTTGCTACTGAGCAAAAACTAGAGTCAATTTCCCTGTCCTGTTGCCACTATCCAGATTGGCTGCAGCCCTCCCCTAGCTGTTCCCACTACAGGCCTCTGGCAACCCAAAACCCCCAGCTTTGTCTGGTTCAGTGAACACCCCAGTCCACACACTGCAGTGGAACCTCTCTTAACTGCTTTGCCCCCAAGGATGTATGTTTCAAGAGAACGCTGCCTGGCTTACAACGTGATTTGGAAATACGCTGCTGGCTGTGTTTTATGCGTTTTATCAAGTGTTTTTACCTTTGTGCTAGCTGGGACCATGAAGGGCACAGTTTTAGAAGGTTGAAGTTAAATAATGATTTCACACCAGAAAATGTTCAGCAGGGGCCCCCAAGCAGCAAGCTGCCAGGCAATGGTCAATATTCTTGAACCCTGGAGGCAGCCACACAGCCAGAATTTGCACAGTGGCCACTGGTAGAGTTTGGGGTTGGATAATATAGCAGTTAAGCCCAGGCTCTTTGGAGGCAAGCTAACTGATTGGCCATGTAGTCTTTAGATCATTCACCTCTCTAAACCTCAGTTTCCTCATCTGTAAAATGGGGATGATTTTACCTATAGGCATCCTATAGGTTTGGGGAGGATTACATGAGTAAACGAACATGAAGTGCTTAGACAGTGCTAAGTAGATGCTGCTGTTAGAATTATTATGACTTCCTGAGCTGTTGTTTTCTTACCACCCTTAAAGGAAGGAAGGTGTTTGCCACATCTAACAACCTTCAAGGATGCTGGCAACTTCCCAGCTGGGTCTATTTTGATTGTCATCCCACTTAGACATGTCACATTCTAAACTAAGACATTTCAGCTGAGGGTCATGGGTCCAGGGACATTCTGGGGGAACTCAGTTGAGATTCCAGGGTGAAACCAACAAACCAGGTCTTCACATTCTGCCACTTTTCATTGTCTTTAGGCTTTGAGCAATTTAAGCCCCATTTACAGGTTCTCAGAGACCCATGCCAGATAGCTCAGAATCACATGAGGAGCTGGTTTAAAATAGGAAATTCCTGGCCCCACCCAGGACTACTTCACAGAGCCTCTTGGGAGAGAATCTGCATTTCAACAGGCTCCTCGTTGCCGCTTCTGTGAGCTGGAGAGTAAGAACTGCAGCACTTGGGCCAAACACAGTGGCTCACGCCTGTAATCCCAGCACTTTGGGAAGTCGAGGTGGGAGAATTGCTTGAGCCCAGGAGTTCAAGACCAGCCTGGACAACATGGCAAGATCCCATCTCTACCAGAAATAAAAAAATTAACTGGATGTGGTGGTGCACACCTATGGTCCCAGATACTCGGGAGGTTGAGGTGGGAGGATCACTTGAGTCCGGGAGGTTGAGGCTGCAGTGAGCTGTGATCACACCACCGTACTCCAGCCTGGGTGACAGAGCAGACCCTGCCTGGCTCAAAAAAAAAAAAGGCAAAAAGAACTGTAGCAGTTGAACTTGAGAAACTGACCTCTACAGCCCAAGGGCATAAAACCAAGTGCCAGGCTCACACAAGCACTGAAGACCCTTTTTTTTCTTTATGAATACAAAAAAAAGACTAAATAAAATTGAAAAATAAACTTTCAAAGGCTAACCAAAAATCATGAATGAGTAAATGAAGCAGCCACACGTATCTCGTTTCTTCTTTGCTGCTCCTCACCATGTTGTCCCTGAAGGGGAAAGCATTAATATTTATTGAGGGGATTCTTCCTCAGTACAAAAGTAATGTGAGATTAATGCTTAAAACTCCAAAACCACAGAGAAACACTAAAGAAAAGACAAACAGGCTGGGTGTGGTGGCTCATGCCTGTAATCCTAGCACTTTGGAGGCCGAGGCAGGTGGATCACTTAAGGTCAGGAGTTTGAAACCAACCTGACCAACATGGTGAAATCCCATCTTTACTAAAAATACAAAAATTAGCTGGGTGTGGCAGCAGGCACCTGTAATCCCAGCTACTTGGGAGGCTGAGGCGGGAGAATCCCTTGAACCAGGAGGTGGAGGTTGCAGTGAGCCGAGATCGTGCCACTGTACTCTAGCCTGGGCAACACAGCGAGACTCCTCTCAAAAGAAAAGAAAAGAAAGAAAAGAAATATGTGAAATAAGGGGGATCATATATAATTGTTAGCTCCAGGGATACTTTAGAATAATGTGTTTAAAACTGTTTTGTCTGGAGACTTAATGTATAGCATGGTGACTATAGTTAATAACAATGTATAGTACACTTGAAATTTGCTAACAGAGAAGAACTTAAGTATTCTCACCATACACACACATCCAAAAGTAACTGTGGGAGGTTATGAATACGTTAACTTGATTGCGGTAAGCATCTTGCAATGTTTATGTATATCAAGTCATTACATTCTGTACCTTAAATATATTCAATTTTACTTGTCAATTATGTCTCAATAAAGCAGGGGGCAATACAATTTTTTTAAATTTAGCATGCAAAAATTTTTTAAAAACATCAAAGCTGAGTCCACAGTGTTGATTTTACTTGTATAAAATATTTCTGCAAAATTTATCCTATCAAGATATTTGGTTCACTCCAGTCCCGCCCTAGAAACCTGTCACACTTTCAGTTCAGGACCCACAGACCCATTGCAACCAGCCAGCTGTCTCTGCTCCCATGAGGGGAGGTCCCAAGTCATCAAAGGGGACACTGTCCCTAAGGTCAGCTGTAACCTTCCATTTGGAGTGTCTTCTTTTTATTATGAAACATAACTAAGGCTGGGCATGGTGGCTCACACCTGTAATCCCAGAACTTTGGGAGGCCAATGCGAATGGATCACCTGAGGCCAAGAGTTCGAGACCAGCCTGGCCAACATGGTGAAACCCCCGTCTCTACTAAAAATACAAAAATTAGCTGGGCATGGTGACCATGCCCGTAATCCCAGCTACTCAGGAGGCTGAGGCACCAGAATTGGATGAATCCAGGAGTTGGAGGTTGCAGTGAACCAAGATCGTGTCACTACACTCCAGCCTGGGCAACAGAGCGAGACTCTGTCTTTAAAAAAAAAAAAGACAAACAGAAATCATTGCTCAGAAGCCACCACTGTCAACAGTTTTTGAGGTTCTTTCTGGCCTTTTATATAATGTGTATAATACACAATTATTTAACAAAAACCTCATTTATACACAGGCTACTCTTTCTTGAATTTGAGCCTGCTCTTTTTTTAAAAAAAAACTTAGCAAGGCATTATGAATATTGTCTCAGGTCAACAAATTCTTTTTCACCATAGTTTTAAACAGCAGCATAGCGTTCCACCATAGATATGCTGGGATATTTAATCCCTGTTCAATCACTGAATATTCAAGCTCAACAATTAATTAAAAATAAAATAAGGCCAGGGGCGGTGGCTCAAGCCTGTAATCCCAGCATTTTGGGAGGCCGAGGTGGGTGGATCACCTGAGGTCAGGAATTAGAGACCAGCCTGGCCAACGTGGTGAAATCCTGTCTCTACTAAAAATACAAAAATTAGCTGGGTGCGGTGGTGCATGCCTGTAATCCTGGCTACTCAGGAAGCTGAGGCAGGAGAATCGCTTGAACCTGGGAGGCGGAGGTTGCAGTGAGTTGAGATCGTGCCACTGCACCCCAGCTTGGGTGACAGAGTGAGACTCCGTCTCGAAAAAATAAAATAAAATAAAATAAAATAAAATAAGGCAGATTCTAATTCATAGGCCTTTGGTGGACGTCTGTCATTTTTTAAGCTCTACAGTTGACTTCAATCAGTAGCCAGGATTGATGGCTACCATGAAAGACTACTTCTAGAATATTCTCAGGAAACCTTTAGAATTGGAACACAAATAAGGAAAATTTCCAGGCCCTGAGGACATCAGCAAATCTGGATTATATAAACCCCATTAATTCCAGGGTGAGCAGTGCTGTCACACCTCACAAAAGGAAATACTACTCCTTTTGTCCTTGTCACAAATGGACTGACTTGATCCAATGTCCCTAAGATGGTGCCAACTTCATTTCTGATGAACAGCCACTTTGAGAACTGTACTGTGAGGCTCTGCCAACTGGAATGACTTGTTTTTATCATTTTTTTTCTCTCTCTTTCATTGCTTCATTTAATTGCCAAGCTATGACTGGAGTTTGCTGTGTCTTTGGGGCTCAGGTGTACAAGGAATTCCCACAAATTAAAAAATATATTCAAGAAAGCTCAGAGTTTATGAAATTATATGCAACTTAGCTTGATGTTAGTCTAATGCCCATCTCAGTGTCGTCTTGAATGTATAACAAAGAAAAGGTGATTTTTAAAAGTTAAAATTGATTCAGGCCAAGCATGATGGCTTACATTTATAATCCCAGCACTTTGGGAGGCTGAGGCAGGTAAATCGCTTGAGCTCACGAGTTCAAGATCAGCCTTGCCAATATGATGAAACCTCATCTCTACAAAAAATACAAAAAGTAGCCCAGTGTGGTGATGTGCGCCTGTGGTCCCAGCTACTTGGGAGGCTGAGGTGGGAGGATGGCTTGAGCCCAGGTGGCAGAGGTTGCAGTGAGCCGAGATTGCATCACTGCACTCCATCCTGGGTGAAAGCCTTGTCCCAAAAAAAGAAAAAAGTTAAAATTGATTCAAAGGGAGTTGGTGACAGCTCCTTATAGGGTCAGTCTTGGTTGCTTCTCTATTCCCTACAATTTCTATCATGATCTCAAATAGGCCACTCATATTTGTTTAAAGAGTTCATGCCTGCATGAATGAATGAATAAAGATGGCTTTCTATCCCATTTCAAGCCATACAATATAGATGATCTGAATTACTCTGCTGTCCTGCAGATTTGGCCTTGGTTTCCAAAGACCACCCCACTAATAGCCCCGATTGCTTAAAAACTCAAAATAGCCAGTGCTTTTATCCAGCCCTACAATTCTATCCACAGAACCATAAGCCCGTAGAAATATGCTACCAGCCCAGCCTCCCCCAAGGAGGTGTCCCGCAAAATGAAAAGTATGGCATTCTTTATCACTTTCGGGTCAAGGGGCCATCTCCAAGGTCACACTAATTCATTTGCTACAGACACTGTGGCTGCCTTTAAACCTTGGGCTAGAAAAAGCCTCCTTTATTCTCCAGTCACCTCATCTACGCTTTTCCCAGCCTCTCCGTGGGGTCAGCAGTGACCACTTCCTTGTACCAAACTGCACTGCCCCAACAGAACGCCAGCCTGATTTACCAGGATCCTCAAAGCAAGTGTTCCTTTCTGTGTGTTCTTTATGGATAAAAAGAAACAACATGATTCCTCTGTCACCAAGCTTTGCCAATGGTTTTTGGGGTGGTGCATCCCATTGTGGGGTCCAGGAAGATCATATTCTCTCTGGAGCATTTCAAAATCGGACTCCGCCACTCGCTGTCCCACGTTCTGGGAGCACTTCCCCACATCTGAATGTGTTTCCTTGCCCCAACTTTTACTTTCACTTTTGCTCCAGCTAAATAATTATATAAAGAAAAAAATGTATAATTTATCTTTCTTTTTTTTCTTTTTTTTTTTCTTACCATGTAATTTCCTTTTTCGTGGTGAACTCCTACAAAGCCTCGGCCGTTCTCACATTTTTGTTTGAACCAAACATAAACGCTCTTTTTTATAAAATAAATCGTGCTCTGTGCTTGCTTGCCAATGTGCCCTGATTGCTGATTGTTCTAAAATCACTAGTCTGTCTTCCGTTGTAAACCCCCTGATGAAGACACGCAGTTGTGACTCACCTAGCTGTGGTCCCCTGCAGCCAGGTGCCTCCAAAATGGGGCTAGCGTTGACAATAACCATTTCCCAGCTTTTAGAAAGAGGTGATGGAGCTCTGTTGTAGTGTCTGAGCCACAACTCAAGAAGGTAATGAGAATAAGGAGCCAAGATGGCCGAATAGCAACAGCTCCGGTCTACAGCTCCCAGCGTGAGCGACGCAGAAGACAGTGATTTCTGCATTTCCATCTGAGGTACCGGGTTCATCTCTCTAGGGAGTGCCAGACAGTGGGCGCAGGCCAGTGGGTGCGCGCACCGTGCGCGAGCCGAAGCAGGGCGAGGCATTGCCTCACTTGGGAAGCGCAAGGGGTCAGGGAGTTCCCTTTCCGAGTCAAAGAAAGGGGTGACTGACGCACCTGGAAAGTCAGGTCACTCCCACCCGAATACTGTGCTTTTCCGACGGGCTTAAAAAAACGGCGCACCACGAGACTATATCCCACACCTGGCTCGGAGGGTCCTACGCCCACGGAGTCTCGCTGATTGCTAGCACAGCAGTCGGAGATCAAACTGCAAGGCGGCAGCGAGGCTGGGGGAGGGGCGCCCGCCATTGCCCAGGCTTGATTAGGTAAACAAAGCAGCCGGGAAGCTCGAACTGGGTGGAGCCCACCACAGCTCAAGGAGGCCTGCCTGCCTCTGTAGGCTCCACCTCTGGGGGCAGGGCACAGACAAGCAAAAAGACAGCAGTAACCTCCGCAGACTTAAATGTCCCTGTCTGACAGCTTTGAAGAGAGCAGTGGTTCTCCCAGCACGCAGCTGGAGATCTGAGAACGGGCAGACTGCCTCCTCAAGTGGGTCCCTGACCCCTGACCCCCGAGCAGCCTAACTGGGAGGCACCCCCCAGCAGGGGCACACTGACACCTCACACGGCAGGGTACTACAACAGACCTGCAGCTGAGGGTCCTGTCTGTTAGAAGGAAAACTAACAAACAGAAAGGACATCCACACCAAAAACCCATCTGTACATGACCATCATCAAAGACCAAAAGTAGATAAAACCACAAAGATGAGGAAAAAACAGAACAGAAAAACTGGAAACTCTAAAATGCAGAGCGCCTCTCCTCCTCCAAAGGAACGCAGTTCCTCACCAGCAACGGAACAAAGCTGGATGGAGAATGACTTTGACGAGCTGAGAGAAGAAGGCTTCAGACGATCAAATTACTCTGAGCTACGGGAGGACATTCAAACCAAAGGTAAAGAAGTTGAAAACTTTGAAAAAAATTTAGAAGAATGTATAACTAGAATAACCAATACAGAGAAGTGCTTAAAGGAGCTGATGGAGCTGAAAACCAAGGCTCGAGAACTACGTGAAGAATGCAGAAGCCTCAGGAGCCGATGCGATCAACTGGAAGAAAGGGTATCAGCAATGGAAGATGAAATGAATGAAATGAAGCGAGAAGGGAAGTTTAGAGAAAAAAGAATAAAAAGAAACGAGCAAAGCCTCCAAGAAATATGGGACTATGTGAAAAGACCAAATCTACGTCTGATTGGTGTACCTGAAAGTGATGGGGAGAATGGAACCAAGTTGGAAAACACTCTGCAGGGTATTATCCAGGAGAACTTCCCCAATCTAGCAAGGCAGGCCAACGTTCAGATTCAGGAAATACAGAGAACGCCACAAAGATACTCCTCGAGAAGAGCAACTCCAAGACACATAATTGTCAGATTCACCAAAGTTGAAATGAAGCAAAAAATGTTAAGGGCAGCCAGAGAGAAAGGTCGGGTTACCCTCAAAGGGAAGCCCATCAGACTAACAGCGGATCTCTCAGCAGAAACCCTACAAGCCAGAAGACAGTGGGGGCCAATATTCAACATTCTTAAAGAAAAGAATTTTCAACCCAGAATTTCATATCCAGCCAAACTAAGCTTCATAAGCGAAGGAGAAATAAAATACTTTACAGACAAGCAAATGCTGAGAGATTTTGTCACCACCAGGCCTGCCCTAAAAGAGCTCCTGAAGGAAGCGCTAAACATGGAAAGGAACAACCGGTACCAGCCGCTGCAAAATCATGCCAAAATGTAAAGACCATCAAGACTAGGAAGAAACTGCATCAACTAACGAGCAAAATAACCAGCTAACATCATAATGACAGGATCAAATTCACACATAACAATATTAACTTTAAATGTAAATGGTCTAAATGCTCCAATTAAAAGACACAGACTGCCAAATTGGATAAAGAGTCAAGACCCATCAGTGTGCTATATTCAGGAAACCCATCTCACGTACAGAGACACACATAGGCTCAAAATAAAAGGATGGAGGAAGATCTACCAAGCAAATGGAAAACAAAAAAAGGCAGGGGTTGCAATCCTAGTCTCTGATAAAACAGACTTTAAACCAACAAAGATCAAAAGAGACAAAGAAGGCCATTACATAATGGTAAAGGGATCAATTCAACAAGAAGAGCTAACTATCCTACATATATATGCACCCAATACAGGAGCACCCAGATTCATAAAGCAAGTCCTGAGTGACCTACAAAGAGACTTAGACTCCCACACATTAATAATGGGAGACTTTAACACCCCACTGTCAACATTAGACAGATCAACGAGACAGAAAGTCAACAAGGATACCCAGGAATTGAACTCAGCTCTGCACCAAGCAGACCTAATAGACATCTACAGAACTCTCCACCCCAAATCAACAAAATATACATTTTTTTCAGCACCACACCACACCTATTCCAAAATTGACCACATACTTGGAAGTAAAGCTCTCCTCAGCAAATGTAAAAGAACAGAAATTATAACAAACTATCTCTCAGACCACAGTGCAATCAAACTAGAACTCAGGATTAAGAATCTCACTCAAAACCGCTCAACTGCATGGAAACTGAACAACCTGCTCCTGAATGACTACTGGGTACATAACGAAATGAAGGCAGAAATAAAGATGTTCTTTGAAACCAATGAGAACAAAGACACAACATAGCAGAATCT
This sequence comes from Pan paniscus, assembly GCF_029289425.2. Classification (NCBI taxonomy): domain Eukaryota; kingdom Metazoa; phylum Chordata; class Mammalia; order Primates; family Hominidae; genus Pan; species Pan paniscus. The sequence continues at coordinate 30,046,276 of NC_073271.2, read as the reverse complement.
CTGGGACACATTCAAAGCAGTGTGTAGAGGGAAATTTATAGCACTAAATGCCCACAAGAGAAAGCAGGAAATATCCAAAATTGACACCCTAACATCACAATTAAAAGAACTAGAAAAGCAAGAGCAAACACATTCAAAAGCTAGCAGAAGGCAAGAAATAACTAAGATCAGAGCAGAACTGACCTTCAAAAAATTAATGAATCCAGGAACTGGTTTTTTGAAAGGATCAACAAAATTGATAGACCACTAGCAAGACTAATAAAGAAAAAAAGAGAGAAGAAGCTAATAGATGCAATAAAAAATGATAAAGGGGATATCACCACCGATCCCACAGAAATACAAACTACCATCAGAGAATACTACAAACACCTCTATGCAAATAAACTAGAAAATCTAGAAGAAATGGATACATTCCTCGACACATACACTCTCCCAAGACTAAACCAGGAAGTTGAATCTCTGAATAGACCAATAACAGGCTCTGAAATTGTGGCAATAATCAATAGCTTACCAACCAAAAAGAGTCCAGGACCAGATGGATTCACAGCTGAATTCTACCAGAGGTACAAGGAGGAACTGGTACCATTCCTTCTGAAACTATTCCAATCAATAGAAAAAGAGGGAATCCTCCTTAACTCATTTTATGAGGCCAGCATCATTCTGATACCAAAGCCAGGCAGAGACACAACAAAAAAAGAATTTTAGACCAATATCCTTGATGAACATTGGTGCAAAAATCCTCAATAAAATACTGGCAAACCGAATCCAGCAGCACATCAAAAAGCTTATCCACCATGATCAAGTGGGCTTCATCCCTGGGATGCAAGGCTGGTTCAATATACGCAAATCAATAAATCTAATCCAGCATATAAACAGAGCCAAAGACAAAAACCACATGATTATCTCAATAGATGCAGAAAAAGCCTTTGACAAAATTCAACAACCCTTCATGCTAAAAACTCAATAAATTAGGTATTGATGGGATGTATTTCAAAATAATAAGAGCTATCTATGACAAACCCACAGCCAATATCATACTGAATAGGCAAAAACTGGAAGCATTCCCTTTGAAAACTGGCACAAGACAGGGATGGCCTCTCTCACCACTCCTATTCAACATAGTGTTGGAAGTTCTGGCCAGGGCAATTAGGCAGGAGAAGGAAATAAAGGGTATTCAATTAGGAAAAGAGGAAGTCAAATTGTCCCTGTTTGCAGACGACATAATTGTATATCTAGAAAACCCCATTGTCTCAGCCCAAAATCTCCTTAAGCCGATAAGCAACTTCAGCAAAGTCTCAGGATAAAAAATCAATGTACAAAAATCACAAGCATTCTTATACACCAACAACAGACAAACACAGAGCCAAATCGTGAGTGAACTCCCATTCACAATTGCTTCAAAGAGAATAAAATACCTAGGAATCCAACTTACAAGGGATGTGAAGGACCTCTTCAAGGAGAACTACAAACCACTGCTCAAGGAAATAAAAGAGGATACAAACAAATGGAAGAACATTCCATGCTCATGGGTAGGAAGAATCAATATCGTGAAAATGGCCATACTGCCCAAGGTAATTTACAGATTCAATGCCATCCCCATCAAGCTACCAATGCCTTTCTTCAGAGAATTGGAAAAAACTACTTTAAAGTTCATATGGAACCAAAAAAGAGCCCGCATTGCCAAGTCAATCCTAAGCCAAAAGAACAAAGCTGGAGGCATCACACTACCTGACTTCAAACTATACTACAAGGCTACAGTAACCAAAACAGCATGGTACTGGTACCAAAACAGAGATATAGATCAATGGAACAGAACAGAGCCCTCAGAAATAACGCCACATATCTACAACTATCTGATCTTTGACCAACCTGAGAAAAACAAGCAATGGGGAAAGGATTCCCTATTTAATAAATGGTGCTGGGAAAACTGGCTAGCCATATGTAGAAAGCTGAAACTGGATCCCTTCCTTACACCTTATACAAAAATCAATTCAAGATGGATTAAAGACTTAAACGTTAGACCTAAAACCATAAAAACCCTAGAAGAAAACCTAGGCATTACCATTCAGGACATAGGCATGGGCAAGGACTTCATGTGTGAAACACCAAAAGCAATGGCAACAAAAGCCAAAATTGACAAATGGGATCTAATTAAACTAAAGAGCTTCTGCACAGCAAAAGAAACTACCATCAGAGTGAACAGGCAACCTGCAAAATTGAAGAAAATTTTCGCAATCTACTCATCTGACAAAGGGCTAATATCCAGAATCTACAATGAACTCAAACAAATTTACAAGAAAAAAACAAACAACCCCATCAAAAAGTGGGCGAAGGACATGAACAGACACTTCTCAAAAGAAGACATTTATGCAGCCAAAAAACACATGAAAAAATGCTCATCATCACTGGCCATCAGAGAAATGCAAATCAAAACCACAATGAGATACCATCTCACACCAGTTAGAATGGCAATCATTAAAAAGTCAGGAAACAACAGGTGCTGGAGAGGATGTGGAGAAATAGGAACACTTTTACACTGTTGGTGGGACTGTAAACTAGTTCAACCATTGTGGAAGTCAGTGTGGCGATTCCTCAGGGATCTAGAACTGGAAATACCATTTGACCCAGCCATCCCATTACTGGGTATATACCCAATGGACTATAAATCATGCTGCTATAAAGACACATGCACACGTATGTTTATTGCGGCATTATTCACAATAGCAAAGACTTGGAACCAACCCAAATGTCCAACAATGATAGACTGGATTAAGAAAATGTGGCACATATACACCATGGAATACTATGCAGCCATAAAAAATGATGAGTTCATGTCCTTTGTAGGGACATGGATGAAATTGGAAAACATCATTCTCAGTACACTATCGCAAGAACAAAAAACCAAACACTGCATATTCTCACTCATAGGTGGGAATTGAACAATGAGAACACATGGACACAGGAAGGGGAATATCACACTGGGGACTGCTGTGGGGTGGGGGGAGGGGGGAGGGATAGCATTGGGAGATATACCTAATGCTAGATGACGAGTTAGTGGGTGCAGTGCACCAGCATGGCACATGTTTACATATGTAACTAACCTGCACAATGTGCCCATGTACCCTAAAACTTAAAGTATAATAAAAAAATAAAAATAAATAAAAAATTTTAAAAAATTTAAAAAAAGAAGGTAATGAAACAAAGCATTAACATTCCAAAATGGAAGGCCGGGGGCGGTAGCTTACACCTGTAATCTCAGCACTTTGGGAGGCCAAGGCGGGCAGATCACTTGAGGCCAGGAGTTCGAGACCAGCCTGGCCAACATGGTGAAACCTCATCTCTACTAAAAATACAAAAAGATTAGCCAGGTGTGGTGGGGCGCATCTGTAGTTCCAAGTACTCTGGAGGCTGAGGCAGGAGAATCACTCGAACCCAGGAAGCAGTGGTTGCAGTGAGCTGAGGTCATGCCTCTGCACTCACTCCAGCCTGGGGGACAGAGCGAAACTCCGTCTCAAAAAAAAAAAATCCATAATGAAGAATGATCCATGTTTGCATTCATCTTGCCTCTATTGAAAGACAAAATACTGCATTTAGAGGAGACTGCATCCTGGGGATGAGAGTAACAGCTCTAGTTTGTGGTGTGCTGACTCCTTGCCCACACTGCGTTAAATGTTTTGCAGGCATTACATAATTTACATGATATATACCATCACTATCTCCATTCTCCAGGTAAGGAAATGAGGCAGGAGGTTAGGCGACTTGCCCAAGGCACACAGCTGGTGAAGGGAAGGGCTGCGATTCCAACCCAGGCCCTGGGGCTGCAGAACCTGACGCTGCCTCTGCAGGAACAACAGGATCATAACCAGACTCCAGTGACCCAGGTCCCCCAGGCCCCAAGGCTTGGCCGCAGCTGGAACTGCAGAGTGCTTCATGACATCAAAAAAGGGCACCAAGCAGGTCCAGTTTACTATTAATACATTCATTCCTCATCTCAATTTACAGTCTGTTTTGATTCAAATCAATGAACAGAAGAATGTTCTGCTGTTTATCATTTGTTCATTCCTACTGTCATTACCGTCTTCCCCAACAAGGCACCCATTTAGTGGCATAACTTCTCCCTGAACTGCCCTAGCCCCAAAAGAAAAAGGACTTTGATATCAGAGTTACGGATCTGCTCCAAGCCAGCAGCACTTTTCTGTGAAGCCCGTGGAGCAGATATGAAAACCTGGGCGAGATGACTCCAACCCGGGTTGCTATGGGAAGTCTGAGGGGCTGGGTGGGCAGGGGCTGTGGAGCTGAAACATTAGAAGGGGTTTGTTTCTAGGGTTTCTAAAGCTAGAAACTCCTAGAAGGTTTGCAGCCAGGGGACAACAAACTGTAGCTATCTGGGCCCGCAAACACCAGGAGCCTGGATTAGAGCATTTGGCAAGGGACCCTTTCATTTGCAGACCTCACAATACTCCGATTCTTTCTTGCATGTGAGCGAGAACAACACCGAGGTTTGTAGAAGGAAAGCTCTAGAACGAAATTCATCCCGATGCCAGAGGCTTCCTCACAATGTGAGGAGATGGCGCCCCCTCGTGTCGAGATGATCCTTCAGCACCTGGACCAGGCTGAGAGCGGTGACCTTGAGCGCTAAGCAGGTGGTGGCTTCAAGATGGGCTTGACCTGCAGTGGGGAGAGGCCTGGGCCCCACAGTAGGTGACCAGTTCCCACGGCTTGGGGTCCTCCGTCTGTCACCTTGCAGATACAGGAGGTCTATACTGCAGACCCTCCTAAAGCAGCTTTCTCTAAAGATGCAAAAAACCACCAAGCTGTTTTTAGATGTGCTATTTGCTGTTTTTCTCTAGCAGATGCACCAAGTCCTAAAGATAAACAGTTTAAAATGATATGGATTCAGTACCTGGAATCCCATTGTCCATTTCTATTGACACTTTTTTTGTTGAAAGCCTGATCAGTTCCAGCCCAGTGACCTCCATAGATTGGCATGACTCCCCTAAAGCTCCCTTTTTGTAAGTGCTGGAGACCCTTGCTGAAAGCTGGCAAGGGCACTTTCCCATCCTTTGGGTTTAAACAGAAAGACCAGCTACATGTAAAAGCCCATCACCCCAAGACAACAAGTGGCTCTGGTCGGCTAGAAAGGATTCATGCACAGTTTTTTAAAATGAACTCAGAAAAGAAAAGAACAGAAAGACAAAATTGAAGCAGAATTCACTCCAAGATAAATAAATACTTGAACAATGCAAACATTTCTCAGGTCCTTCTGGTGTGACAAAATGTATAGGGGCCAGACATGGTGGCTCACGTCTGTAGTCCAGCTCCTCTGGAGGCTGAGGCAGGAGGATGGCTTGAAGCCAGGGAGGTCGAGGCTGCAAGTGAACTGTGATGGTGCCACTGCACTCCAGCCCGAGGGACAGAGCAAGACCCTGACTCAAAAAAAGAAATGCACAGGGAAATTGTTATTACTATCCTTTGCTCTGAACAAATGCCATCCTTATCTGCATTCTGCAGAGCTAAAGAAAATTCCCCCAGGTTGGAGGAGTCTACGTTAAAGCTAAGCTTTGGAAGGAATTTAAGAGGTAATCTGATCCAATTCCTCAGTCTTTCATGGATCTCCTTAACTTGAGGCAATTGCCTCTCATATCAGAAGCTGTGTTATCAGAAACCACAGAGGATGTATCTCCCCTTTAAGGGCCATAGTTATTAATAAGTGACAGGATCGTGTCATCCTTTTTTTTCTGATTATAGTAGTGACATATGCTCACTACTATAGTGTAGTGAGCATTTTTCACTGTGTAGAAAAATACACAGTGTGGTTTGTAATTTTTCCTCATGTCATTAAGTACTTTTTATGTCATTAAATACTTTTTGAAAATCTCTGTATCTCTTTTTTTTTTTTTTCAGACAGGGTCTCACTCTGTTGCTCAGACTGGAGTGCAGTGGCACAATCACAGCTCACTGCCACCTTGACCTCCTGGGCTCAAGCAATCCTCCCTCCTTAGCCTCCCAAGTAGCTGGAACTACAGGCATGATGTGCCACCATGCCTGGCTTTTTTTTTTTTTTTTTTTTTTTTTGGTAGAGATGCGGTCTCACTATGTTGCCCATGCTGATCTGGAACTCCTGGGCTCAAGTGATTCTCCCTGCCTCGACCTTCCAAAGCACTGAGATTATAGGCTTATGCTTATAGTCCTGCATCCAACCCTGAAAAATCTCATTTTAGTGGCTACATAATATGCCATTTAAAAAGCCATTTTCTTATGTTCAGACATGTGTTTCTAGTTTTTTGCCGTTTTAAAGCTGAGTGTGGTGAGCATTTTCCACATTAACACTGGTCCAGATTTCTGACTAGTATAGATTGGAAGCGTTCTTTCTGGGTTAAAGGAAAAGTCACTTTTGGCCGCGTGTGGTGGCACAAGCCTGTAATCCCAGCACTTTAGGAGGTGGAGGGGGGAATATCGCTTAAGCCCAGGAGTTCAAAACCAGCTTGGGCAACATAGTAAGACCCTCATCTCTATAAAAAGATAACAGAATTAGCTGGAGGCATGGTGGTGCATCCCTATAGTCCCAGCAACTAGGGAGGCTGCGGTGGGAGGATTGCTTGAGCCTGGGAGGTTTAGGCTGTAGTGAACCATTATTTCACCCCTGCACTCCAGCCTGAGTGACAAAGTGAGACCCTGTCACACAAACAAAAATTTATTTTAAGTCACTTTTTTTTTTTTGAGGTGGAGTCTCACTCTGTCGCCCAGGCGGGAGTGCAGTGGCACAATCTAGGCTCACTGCAACCTCCGCCCCACGGGTTCAAATGATTCTCCTGTCTCAGCCTCCTGAGTAAGTGGGATTACAGGCATTCACCACCATACCTGGCTAATTTTTGTATTTTTAGTAGAGACGGGGTTTCACCCTGCTGACGAGGCTGGTCTCAAACTCCTGACCTCAGGTGATCCGCCCGCCTCGGCCTCCCAAAGTGCTGGGATTACAGGTGTGAGCCTTTAAGTCACTTTTTAAGCCTTTGAGTCACTTTTTTAAGAGCATGTACAGTGAGGGTCTGATGCCACCACACTGCTCATTTCTACCACTGCATATGGTTTCTTTGTAGAGAAAATAAAACAACGAGCAATATTTATTTTGAATTGAAGGTCAGTGTAAACAAAAACATCGAGATTAGATGTCCGAGTTTTGCCCTGTGGCCTTGGGCAAGTACCTTTGACTCCATTGGCCTCAACTACTAAAATATTAAAATAACTCATTTTTAAATGATTTGAGTTTGTACAGAGAGAAAGCGCGATAACTGCAGAGTGCTAAGTCTCTTCACTTCTTTTTCTTTTTTTGTTTTTTGTTTTTTTTTGAGACAGGGTCTCACTCTGTCACCCAGGCTGGAGCACAGTGGTGCGATCTTGGCTCACTGCAACCTCTGCCCCTCAGGGTTCAAGTGATTCTCCCACCTCAGCCTCCCAAGTAGCTGGGAGGCTACTTTTTTTTTTTTTTTTTTTTTTTTTTTTTGTAGATACATTGTTTCACCATGTTGCCCAGGCTGGTCTTGAACTCCTGAGTTCAAGCCCATCTGCCCACCTCAGCCTCCCAAAGTACTTAGATTGCAGGTGTGAGCCACAGCGCCCTCTTCCCTTATAGGATACAACTTTTTGTTCCTTTCCAAATGCTCTGTTCTTGCATAGCAGAGGGTGTGGCAGTGTCACAGCTGGGAAGTTTCTGCCAGTTCCCTCCACATGGGAGTTTGCACATGGCGCCCTGGCCTGACATCACAGTGATTTGCCTACAGGCACTCAGAAATCCAAGAGCAGGCAGGAGGGAGGTGTGGATGCAGTGTTATCAGGCTTCAGGGCTTCTGTGTTTCTCCCTTTGCCCACACCACTAAAATACAGGCTAGCTTCAAAATCCCATTCCAGAAACACATCCTGAATGATTCACTTATTCTTTCAACCATAGAGATGGAAAGAGATGGGACTTGGTGCAGGTGCCTGGGTTTGAGATGCAAATTGCCATTTCCTAGACAAGCTGCGTAAGCAGGATCCAAAACGTTTTCACCATCTATAAAATGGGGGAATACCAAGCCCATCTACGTCTCGAGTCATCCTAAAACTCAAAATAAAAATGAAACCATATATGTACAACCAGTTAACAAATCCTAAAATTGAAATGACCATAAACCACTATTTTGGAGATGTGCAAGTGGCTGGAAATTATTCTAGATATGAAAGAAAGTGTGTCTTAATATGTTTAGAAGATTCAGAATTGTTTAAAATGTCAAAAAGTTGGGGGCAGGGCACCAAGCGCGGCGGCTCACACCTGTAATCTCAGCACTTTGAGAGGCCGAGGTGGGTGGATCTTGAAGCCAGGAGTTTGAGATCATCCTTGGGTAAATAGAAAATAAACAGAGGGCATTTCTCTGCTGCTGTGCAACCTTACAGTTTACTTATAATTAATTTTTTTTTCCTTTTTTCTCCTTATAATTAATTTTCCATGCAGCTTTTCAATTTTCTCTCACCAAGTTGTGTCAGTTTTGGAAATCTATTTCAAAATTTTTCTAGATATAAAAAAAGATGCTTAGAAGATTCAGAATTGTTTAAAATGGCAAAAAAAAAAAAAGTGGGGGTTGGCGGTGCCAAGCAAGGTGGCTCACACCTATAATCCCAGCACTTTGGGAGGCCGAGGCAGGAGGATCGCTTGAGCTCAGGAGTTCAAGACCACCTTGGGCAACATGGCAAAAACCTGTGTCTACAAAATACAAAATTAGCTGGGCGTGGCTGTGTGCACATGTAGTCCCAGCTACTCAGGAGGCTGAGGTGGGAGGATTGCTTGAGCCTGGGAGGCTGAGGCTGTACTCAGCCATGACTGTGCCACTGCACTTTAGCCTGGGCAACAGAGTGAGGCCCTATCTCAAAAAATAAGCATAAATAAAATAAAATGGCAAAAAAAAAAACCAAAAACAAAAAGCAGAAACCATCTGAATTATATTCAGAGTCTAGAGTTTCCCAAGTATAGTTGACCGTAGAACTTTTTATTTGTATTACATCTGTTAACACCCACACTTCAGAAAACACAGGTTTTGCAGTTTAATTTCTCATAGAATATAAAGTTTATAAAGGTAGGCACTGTATCTTGTATCCTGTTGTAGCCTCAGTGAATAGAACAGCTGGCTACATGTAATAGCTGCTCAATAAATTGTGTTAAATAATGTGTTGAATACTTTTCATTAGGCTTATTTGAAAATAGTCTCTGAAAGTTTGCAGAGTAGAGTGAAACAAGGGTTTTCATGTGCTGCTACGGAAAGTATAAATTGGTTAAAATTTTGAAAAGCAGCTTGACCTCATGCATCAGAGGCTCTTAGAGTACTCATATTCTCTCACCAAGTTGTGTAAATTCTGGAAATCTATTCGGAAATTTTCCTAAATATGAAAAAAGAAAAATGACTGGGCATGGTGGTGCGCACCTGTAGTCCCAACTACTTGGGAGGCTGAGGCAGAAGGATTGCTTTAGTCCAGGAGCCCTCAGCTGTAGTGCACCATGCCGGTCACGTGTCCACGCTAAATTAAGCATCAATATGGTGACCTCCCAGGAGCAGGGGACCACAAGGTTGCCTAAGGAGAGGTGAACCAGCCAAGCCAGAAACAGAGTAGGTCCAAACTACCATTTTTAGGCCAGGCATGGTAGCTCATGCCTGTAATCCCAGCACTTTGGGAGGCCAAGGTGGGCAGATCACCTGAGGTCAGGAGTTCAAGACCAGCCTGGCCAATATGGCGAAACCCCGTCTCTACTAAAAATACAAAAACTAGCTGGGTGTGGTGGCATGCACCTGTAATCCCAGCTACTTTAGAGGCTGAGATAGGAGAATAGCTTGAAACCAGGAGGCAGAGGTTGCAGTGAGTCAAGATTGGGCCACTGCACTCCAGCCTCGAAGACAGAGCAAGACTCCATCTCAAAAAATAAATAAATAAATAAATATAAAAATAAAATAAAACTCCCATGCTGATCATTAGTGGGAATCATGCCTGTGAATAGCCACTGTACTCCAGGGCAAAATAGTCAACACCATTTCTCTTTTTAAAAAAAAAAAAAAAGAAGGCTGGGCACAGTGGCTCATGCCTGTAATCTCAGCACTTTGGGAGGCCAAGGCGGGTGGATCACCTGAGGTCAGGAGTTCAAGACCAACCTGGCCAATATGGTGAAACCCTGTCTCTACTAAAAATACAAAAAAATTATCTGGGAACGGTGTCACATGCCTGTAATCCCAGCTACTTGGGAGGCTGAGGCAGGAGAGTCGCTTGAACAACAAGAGCGAAACTCCATCTCAAAAAAAAAAAAAAGAAAGAAAGAAGAGAAATATATGTCTAAATATGCTTAGGAGATTCAGTATTGTTTAAAATAGCAAAAAGAAAAAAGGAAATCATCTGAATTATGTTCAAAAATCATAGAATAATTAAGTTGCAGAATATTCACTTGATGGACTACCCTGCAGCCATTAAAATGATACTTAGAAACTTTTATAATTTGGAAATATGCTTATATTATAAGCATGAATGCATAACTCATATGTAATTTTGCATCCTTTTCTTTCTTGCATTAAAGAAAATGGCAAAATACCAAATTGTATAAAGATTGTTAATCTGCATGTATAATAAAAGCAAACAAAATAAAGAGCTAACATAACCGGGTGTGGTGGCGTGCACTTGTAGTCCCAGCTACTTGGGAAGCTGAGGTGGGAAGACTGCTTGAGCCCAGGAGTTGGAGACAAGTCTGAGCAACATAGTGAGACCCTCATCTCTAAAATTAAAAAAAATGTTGTATTAGCCAGGCTTGGTAGCATGTGTCTGTAGGCCCAGCTACTGGGGAGGCTAAGGTGGAAGGATTGCTTGAGCCTAGGAGGTCAAGGTTGCAGTGAGTCATGATCACACAACTGCACTCCAGCCTGGTGACAGAGCAAGGCATTGTCTCAAAAAAAAAAAAAGACTAAATTAATAAGCACCACTCTCTCAGGCAATTGTTCTAAGCACTTTACATATATACCTTTTTGTTTCTTCTAATGACCTATAGGCAGATACTATTATAATACCCATTTTATAGATAATAAACTGAAGCACAGAGAAGTTATATAATTGGGCCAAGGAACTGATTGGGATTCAGGCCAGGGTAGTTCAGGCCACAGCCTAAACAAATATTGAGAAACAAGACACCAAAATATTTACAAAAATTGCCTCCGAGTGGAAGAAAAGAGGACAATTACTTTCTTTATCTTTCTCTACGTTTTAAAAAGTTTTTAGGGGGTTGGGTGTGGTGGCTCACACCTCTAACCTTTGGGAGGCTGAGGCAGGCGGATCGCTTGAGGTCAGGAGTTCGAGACCAGCCTGGCCAACATGGCAAAACCCCATCTCTACTAAAAAGAGAAAAATTAGCCGGGTGTGGTTGTGTACACCTGCAGTCCCAGCTACTCGGGAGGCTGAGGCAGGAGAACTGCTTGAACTCAGGAGGCAGAGGTTGTAGTGAGCTGAGATCACGCCACTGCACTCCAGCCTGGGTGACAAAGCGAGACTCTGTCTCAAAAAATAAAAATTGTAATAATGAGAAAACTGCTCTCTAAAAGGGCAAAATAGTGAATTAACGTGTTTCTATAATAAATCTGAACAGAGAATTTTTCTTTTAAGTTGATTACAGAACCCCCACTATTACAACCAGGAATACTGACCCTTGCTCTGCCAGCCAGTCTCTTCTCTGACAGAGGAGAAAATTCGACCAAGTTCTATTTAGAGAGAATGGGTTGAAGATAGGTTGTTTTTATGGATGCAGACAAACTATATCCAAGGCTAGTATCCAGTTCTCAGTTTCAATATCAAATTTGCTCAAACCCGGGTTCTCCTATTTTAGGCCTGATGCTCAGATAGCCACTCTGCCCTAGCCAGAATCAAGAATCTAGGTACCAGAATCCCATATGCCCTCACAAACCAACAGCTCAGTTCTATACTCAGGTGAGATGGGGGAGAGGGGAGGGGAATGGAGGGCCACAGGGATTCTTTGCTTTTGCTTGGCCAAACTTTAGTGAGACTTCTGAACCTTCTCGTAGTCCTATCTATGCACCTCCTTGTAAAGTCCAGTTTTAGCAAAACTGCTAAGTCAGTTTAGCCAGAACCCCTAATCTTCGACAACCGATCATCTTTGATATCTGATCAGGGTCCTCATCCTTCACCATCCCCCAGGTGATGTCTGATCACCCTGGCCTGTCTTCTACAAGATTCCTCTAGGTCATTTTAGCCAGAATCCCTCTTACCCCAGTTTCCTCTAAGTAATTTTCTATCCACTGACCCCCGCACTGCTCCTTGGCCATAAATTCCCATTTGCCCATTCTGCTTTCGGAGTTGAGCCCAATCTCTCTGCCCACTCCCAGACCCTGTTGCACTGGTCCTATACCCATCGCTATGGTCCTGAATAAAGTCTTCCTTATCATGCTTTAACAAGCATCACTGAATAATTCTTTATTTAACAATGGGTAGTCATGGCCCAGGTAAGAGAGACGTGGTGTCCGCTCCTGGAGCTGCAAGGCTCCTGGGGGCTTTTTGTTTTGTTTTGGTTTTGTCTCTGTATGCAACGTGAGAAAAAGCCATTGATGCAGGCTTTAGCATGCTGGGAAGGAAGTGTAAAGAAGCCAGTGACGCTGGTAATAACTGTGAAATGGAACAAATGCCACCATATTTATCTAAATGTAAATTTTAAAACTGGGGACAGCAAATCCATTCTACAGTGAGGGCCGCTTGGCCAGTAACAATGACTTCATTTTCAGATGCAGTCCAAGCCCTGTGGCTCCACCCCGAGGGTCCAGCCCTTACCACTGCTAAGAACTACAACTCCCAGCCCGACGGAGGTCTCTGCGCCTGCGGCCTGACGCCCTACGCCTACACTTCCCAGAGAACCTAGCGGTTACGCCAACGCGCGCGTGCGCCCTTGCGCGTTTCTCTCTTCCCACTCGGGTTTGACCTACAGCCGCCCGGGAGAAGATGGCTGCCCCAGCAGTGTCCGGGCTCTCCCGGCAGGTGAGAGAAAGGTGGTCCTGAGAGCCAGTGGGAGGATCCCTCCTGGGATGACCGGTACCAAACCTCGAGCACCAGGGTGCGATGCTTCGGCTGGGGAAGTCTGGCAGTCTTCAAGGTTATGGGACCTGGCGAGTGGGAGCGACTCAGGACGACCCAGCGTTTGTCCCCCGGGATGCCTACGGGGCAGTAGGCGCGGGGCTGCGCGTGCCGTAACCTTGGCGTCTTCCGAGCACAGCCCCTGGAAGCTGCTAGCCTGAGGGGCGCAGGAGAGGGGGTCTGCCCTTCGCTGAATTCCGGGGAAGGGGCATGGACTAGCCCCCAAATCAGCTTCCTTTGCCATTGTGGTAAAACCTGTCAGAGATCACTTACTAGTAATGCTAAGGAATATTTGTAAAACACATTTCACAGTTTTATAAATAAAATGAGGCCGAAAAGTTTAAATGAGTCTTTGGCTGCTCAGTCAGTAAGTGGTAGAATTGAGATTTGAACCCACGGAATCACCCAGAAGATCGAGTTTGAAAAAATGTTATGCTGTTTGTGCTGCATCTCACCATGGTGCTTTACATATCATGACCCCTTCCTGGCATCTTAGGTAATTTTTTCATAAGCATTAAAAAGTCTTAATCCTCACAAGCAGTTTTGATAAAACACGTTCCATAGCTGGAGTATTTGAAGGTGACCTGTGATCTGTGACCTGTGCGCTTGCAGGTGATTTTTAAACTGTGTATTCCAGCTCTGTCTTTTGATGGGCAGGATACTGTCTCTCAGAACTAAGGCTTCTTGTCAGATCAAACTGCGGCAGTACTCAAAAAATTCATCTTTATTTTCACATAGCATTTGGATTCCGAGGAGGGTACGTCTGTTGCAAATGATCTGCTCAAGGGTCTGTTAATAGAAACGCCAAAATTTTGGTTAAATATTTTTGAAACATGCACTCCTTGGAAGTTAGTGTTTTTCTCTCTTACGGGTATGCTAGCCTCGGTCCATTCCTAGCAAACTAGGAGGTTTGTGGGAAGGTGATTTCCCGAGCAACTTGGCATAATCCTCATTGGGTAAGTTTACCCCTTAGTAATAGTAAGTAGCTCACCCTCATGTAATATGTGAATATACAAAGAGACAAAACTAATGATTTTAAGGTTATTTAAAATTTTTTGTTGTTATTGAGTTAAATGCAGAAATCCTTCAAGTAATTTTGTTTGATCTATTTTCCTTTATTGCTTTGAAGGTGCGATGCTTCAGTACCTCTGTGGTCAGACCATTTGCCAAGCTTGTGAGGGTATGTTAATTTATATTCTTCTGTAATGATAAAGTACGCGAAAGTGTGAGTCAAACAGCAGTACAGTCAGGGCGTGGATTTTTGTGTAGTTACTATCTAAACCTTTTTGCGTGACTTGTGGTTCCCAAAATGTGCTGTGTGCAGAGGGTGGGGAAAGGAATGGTGTTGAGTATTTGCTTTTTGACAGGCCCATGCATAATCTTTAAATATGAAAACTTTTTAATCATTTGTTTTTCCATTAACCCTCTAAAATAGGCAAGCTAGCATTTACTTACTTTTTTTTTTTTAATGAAAGAAACAGGTTTAACAAAGTGACATGCCCAAGTTATCACAGGAAGTTATTACAGGAGACGATATTAAAGTCAAGGTACCGGGCTGGGCGCGGTGGCTCACGCCTGTAATCCCAGCACGTTGGGAGGCCGAGGCGGGCAGATCACGAGGTCAGGAGTTTGAGACCAGCCTGGCCGACATGATGAAACCCCATCTCTACTAAGAATACAAAGATTAGCTAGGCATAGTGGCGCATGCCTATAATCCCAGCCACTCGGGAGGCTGAGGTAGGAGAATTGCTTGAGCCCGGGAGGCGGAGGTTGTAGTGAGCAGAGATCATGCCACTGCACTCCAGCCTGAGCAATAGAGCAAGACTCTGTCTCGAAAAAAAAAAAAATATCAAGGTACCTTGGTTTCTAATGCAGTTCTCCATGTTCCATTCTGGTGAGAAATATTCATACTCTTCACACCCTTTCTTTCCAGTAGGCACCAAGGAGGCTCACTATTTCAGGGAGTTGCCAGTCCCTTTCTTTTCAAACCAGAAGTAATCCAGTTGACCCCGGATAAAGAGGACTATTAGTGACACATAATAAATGAAGTTCCCCAGAAGGCCCCCTGAAATGATACATGGCTAACAGCTGGAAACAACCCTGTTGGAACATGAAGTCTGATTCCATTTCTATGGGTTATTTTGAAATTCTTTATTTGATTAAAGAAAGTTCCTGTGTGATAGAGAATTGGTTCAACTGTCAAGGAGCAGGAACTTTTCTAAGATGTGCTGGGCAGACTATATTACCCACGCTTTTCCCCACCAAATCAACAGTGAGCCAGTCCGCCCCTTGGAAAAATCGTGTAAAGGAAAGATCATAATACCAGGTCTATGTCCTTAATGAACCCAAATCAGGTGGAATTTAGGGAAATAATTATCCTGTCCCGTCCTCATTACCAGCCCTAAATCTCAAATCAAATGATCAAAATCATTTCGTCCTTCATGTGAGACCTTAAAACTTCATAACAGTGTTAAGGAGTAACTGGTCTTCCCATTTTACAAAAGGGGAAACTGAGGCCCTGGGAAAATTTACCTGAGGTTACTCAGCTTAGTCCTAGAGCTGGACTGGAACTAAATCTTTCTCATCCAAGCCTGAGCTTTCCCACTACAACCATACAGCACCACTAAGAACATGTAGTCATACATTGATGGTAGAAAAAAAGTCTATAGTTTATTGTGAAAAATAATTCAAGCATCAGGCTTTTTTGTAAACTGCCAAAGGGCTCTGTTACACTGAACATCGATAGGGAGGCTATGTAAGGGAAAATGTGTAGTGTTAGTATGAAATGTATAAAAGTATACTTGTGTGCTTCATAAACACCTGTTTTCCTAGCTCTAACATACTCGAAACTGTCTATCAGTGTTCACAACCTCCCATACTTGAAACTAAATAGTTACTGAGTTCAAAGGAAACATAAGCTTATCTCAAAATTAAAGTACAAGTAATTGATAAAGGTATGTAAACCTGGAAGGGACTTTAGACAATGCCTACTAAGCCCCTCATTTTACAGATGAGGAATTGGAGGCTCAAAGATTGAGTGACCTGACCAAGGAAACATCGCTAATTTATTTGCAAATTGCCATTTAGGACAGCTCTTGAATGACATATTTAAACTGTTTTGTGTTAAAGAGATACATTTTTTAAAATATAAATTTTAAATTCTGCTCTTGAGAGTATACTATTAACTGATTTTCCTTTTTCCTTCCTCTCCTATTTCACCTTTTTTTTAAAGCCTCCTGTTCAGGTATACGGTATTGAAGGTCGCTATGCCACAGCTCTTTATTCTGCGGCATCAAAACAGAATAAGCTGGAGCAAGTAGAAAAGGAGTTGTTGAGAGTAGCAGTAAGTAGCTTTCCTATTCATTACATATGAAGTTCCTGTTTGTATATTTTTTCCTTTGGTTGTTTGTGCATTCCTAATGAGGTGTATCCTACAAGAAAAAACTGGGAAAAAGCCATTGTCTGTAAACACATTTTTAGTAATAATATTGGGTTTTTATTATAAGACATATAAAAAGAACAAACAGATACATATAAGGATATTAATATTAGGAACCAAGATTAGGGGCTAAGAAAAGGTAGAAATATAAGATTAAAATGGATGATAATTTAGGAAAATTGCTATTTCAGAAGAGAATTTAAAAGCTACCTTTAAAAATCTATGCTTATAACTGGGCACAGTGCTCACGCCTGTAATCCCAGTACTTTGGGAGGCTGAGGCAGGCAGATCAGGAGGTCATGAGTTCAAGACCAGCCTAGCTGACATAGTGAAACCCCATCTCTACTAAAAAATACAAAAAATTAGCGGGACGTGGTAGTGAACACCTGTAATCCCAGCTACTCTGGAGGCTGAGGCAGAATTGCTTGAACCTGGGAAGCCGAGGTTGCAGTGAGCCGAGATCGCGCCATTGCACTCCAGCCCCGGACGGTACGAGACTCCGTCTCAAAAAAAAAAAAAAAAAAAAATACCTATGCTTATGGGCTAGGTGTTTAGAATATATTGTGATTTGGTTTTACTGAGAATTTGTTTTCATGAAACCTTTTCCTCAGGTTTTAATTGCCATATTCTATGCTTGTAGAATCAGAGGAGGCTCAGATATGTCTTACAGGTTGTTTTCATTTGGTAGAGATGCCTTTGCAATTGCC
Source organism: Pan paniscus (assembly GCF_029289425.2). Taxonomy (NCBI): domain Eukaryota; kingdom Metazoa; phylum Chordata; class Mammalia; order Primates; family Hominidae; genus Pan; species Pan paniscus. The sequence goes on along the minus strand of NC_073271.2, from coordinate 30,028,996 downwards.
AGAACCCCAGAAGTAACCATGTAGACCTTTTCATTGTTTTGGTAAACCTCTTAATTATTTTGTTCCCAAAATGTGAGGGAAGAATAACAGGGTGGGGCACGCTGGGCAGCAGAGTTAGTAAAGGGGCATGGGCTTCCCAGTAGTAGTAGAGGACTGACAGGCAAAGACTGTGAGGCTGCTGCAAGATGTTTTTTACTTTTTTTTTTTAAACATGAAAAGCAGAATAAATAAACCGTATTACCAGAAGCCTACATTGTAACTGAATAGGAGAATGTCTGCTTTCGTTTTCACCGAATTTTCTAGTTAACAAGTTTCTACACATTCTGTTGCTTCCTTCTTTGATTTTCTAGCGCCACCTCTGGCAGTAAGGTCTGCATTAAAAAAGGTGAGGGAGACGCAGTCTGGTATATAGCCTCTTCAGAGGAAGTTTGGTTTTTTCTTCATTTTAAGATTCTTCATTCTTTAATTCACATATCTGCAAGTTTTTATTGTTTAGAAAAAACAATTCATAGGCCAGTTGTATAGAGTAATAATACTTACGTTCTATATTAATCATCGTATGTATAGTCTATAAGTATTACTGTTCTGTACTGTTTATGTTTTATTCATTTTTCACTTGAGCTTCTATTGGAACTTCCGTCTTAACAGGCAGAATAATTTTAGCTCCATATTCCTTCCTTGATCCATTTATCTCTGCAGATAATGCTTAAGGTCTTAGCTGGTGTGATAAACTCTTATGATTCTCTCAGAGCCCAGGAGCCCAGCCCTATTGTTGGAGACATTTGGGGGAAGGGCATGCAGGAACAGACGGGGTCTCACACAGGCATTTTTGGAGGTGATGGTTATTGTCTGCTACTTGTCAGTTATGCCCATTTTAAACGGAAACAATCATGTTTACAATGGAGAGAATTACTTGGATTGTGGATATTAGAATAGAGTTTGTCTAAAGCCTGGAAGTCAGTCAAGACATGGAGAAAAAGGGAGGCAATTACCTTAAGACACTGAATATTAGCAGGGTTTTGGCACTAAGAGGGAAGGATGATACAAGGATACGCACTGTCCTCTGGATGATGCAGGAGACACAGATAAACATGAAAAACTAGGTAACCCAAATTCCAGAATGCTTTAAATCTGTATATTCCTGCATTTTTAATGGAAAAATGCCATTTCTGTGGGGTCACTCAAGTGGAAATGTTAGCATTGGATGATAGTATCTGACCAGTATCCTGGATCAGAGGCAAGATTCTGGCCAGGAGCCTGGGAGGAGGTGCTAGGAGCGTAATTGAAAAGCATAGAGAGGTGTGTTAACTGAAGGTGCTGAACTGGAAACTGCTGTTGGTTTGTTGGAACTCTGGAGCAACATGCTGGAAGCTGCACTTGGTCACTGAATTCAGACATTGTGATACAACAAAATGAGAAGAACGTTGTTTCCCATGATGGTTGTGCTCCTGTTTTATTGTCCACTCTGTCTCCCAGACTCTTTGGGGCCGCTCTGGCAGCACCAGAGGCCTCACAGAATCTGCTGGGTTCCCTGGACTCTGTAAGAGGCAGGGCCCCTCCAAGGGAGCGGTGCGGAGGCCTCTGTGGTCAGAGCACAGTTGTGAGGTCTGCACTCTAGAAATAGCACTGCTAGAAAACCAGACGACTCCTCTCTTAAATACATTAAAGTATGCAGTCTAATGAAGGTTTGGCTGTTTAGTGTTTTATAATCTTTCTTGAAAAGCAAAAACAAATTTAAGAAACTTCGTACAGTATTTTTAAATTTTTTTGAGGAACATCATTCTATATAAAATCCTGGTGCAGTGCACAGTGTATTCTGAAAGGCAGTCAGAAAATTGTTTGATTATAATCTTTTTTTCATATGTTCTTCGGCAGTGCTAATTTAATTCATAAAATATTTAATTCATAAGAAAGTGTTTGTATGGCCGGGCACAGTGGCTCATGCCTGTAATCGCAGCACTTTGGGAGGCCGAGGTGGGTGGATCACTCGAGGTCAGGAGTTTAAGACCAGCCTGGCCAACATGGCGAAACCCCGTTTCTACTAAAAATGCAAAAATTAGCCGGACATGGTGGTGCAGCTATTCGGGAGGCTGAGGCAGGATAATCGCTTGAACCCGGGATGCGGAGGTTGTGTGAGCCAAGATTGCGCCACTGCACCCCAGCCTGAGCGACGGAGCAAGACGTTGTCTCCAAAAAAGAAAGAAAGAAAGTGTGTGCATGGCACATCCTTCATTTGTGCTCTAAAAAATTTAAGAAATTATTTTTTGATGCTTTCAGCAAATCCTGAAGGAACCCAAAGTGGCTGCTTCTGTTTTGAATCCCTATGTGAAGCGTTCCATTAAAGTGAAAAGCCTAAATGACATCACAGCCAAAGAGAGGTTCTCTCCCCTCACCACCAACCTGATCAGTGAGTATTAGAACTTTTTCATTTGAGGTGTCTTGAAACTATGACTGGAAATGTGGTCCATGGACTGTGGGCGGCATCAGCATCACCTGGGAGCCTGTTGGCAGTGAAGAATCTCAGGCCTCACAGCAACCTGCTGAATCAGAGTCTGCATCTTAACCAGCTCCCTGAGTGAATCGTTTGCACATTGAAGTGTGAGGAGCATTGTCTAAAGGATACTAGGACCTGAGCATGTCTAATTGTATAGTCAGTAGTTTCAACTGTGGAGGCGGCCAATGTGATACCTACCAAGAAAATGGTTTGTGGCCTGTGGCTGTACCTTGATCCTTGGAGACATTTGCATTCTTGGGTACATTTGGACTGCTTTTCTCTTTTTGAGACAGAGTCTTACTCTGTCACTCAGGCTGGAGTGCAGTGGCACGATCTCAGCTCACTGCAGCCTCAACCTCCCAGACTCAGGTGATCCTCCCACCTCAGCCTCCCTAGTAGCTGGGAATACAGGTGCATGCCACCACACCCAGCTAATTTTTTGTATTTTCTTGTAGAGATGGGGTTTCTCCATGTTGCCCAGCCTGGTCTTGAACTCCTGGGCTCAAGCCATCTGCCTGCTTTGGCTTCCCAAAGTGTTGGGGTTACAGGCATGAGCCACCATGCAGCCTGGATTGCTTTTCAGATCCTCATAGCCAGCTCAAAATAAAAGTTGCAGAGAAAGTGTGTTCATGATATCATCTTTGAATTTGTAGCCAAACATACAATCTGTAACATAAATATGAAAATCAGATTGCAAGCTGAGAACCCCCCATACCTACTAATTTAAATCCTTGTCAGCGCAGTCTATTTAAAAAAAACAAAATTGGATATGCGTTTTAAATAACAAGTTGTATCTTCTCCATTCTTTTTTTTTTTTTTTGAGACTGGGTGTCCCTTTCTGTCACCCAAGCTGGAGTGCAGTGGCACAGTCTCAGCTCACTGCAACCTCTGCCTCCTGGGCTTAAGTGATCCTTCTGCCTCAGCCTCCTGAGTAGCTGGAACTGCGCGCATGCACCACTAATTTTTGAGTGCCCAGCTAATTTTTTAGTTTTTTTTTGTGAGGCAGGGTTTCACCATGTTACCCAGGGTTTCACCCATGTTACTCCTGGACGCAAGCTCTCTGCCCATCTCAGCCTCCCAAAGTGCTGGGATTACAGGCATGAGCCACTGCACTTGGCCTCCATTCACATTGTTAAAGAACATTGAATATACTGTGATTTTAAGAGACAAGATCTTACTCTGTCGCCCAGGCTGGGGTGCAGTAGGACAGTCATAGCACACTGCAGCCTTAAACTCCTAGGCTCAAGCAATCTTCCTGCCTCAGCCTCCTGAGTAGCTGGGACTATAGACATGCACCACCAAGCCCTAACGTTTTTTTGTAGAGATGGGATCTCACTATTTTGGCTGGTCTTGAACTCATGGCCCCAAGCAAGCTTTGCACCTCAGCCTCCAGTAGTTGGGATTATAGGCATGCGCCCCTGTATATGGTGTTTTAAGGCCACAAATCTAAGTTTGTTTTTTGGGTTGAGTATACAACTTCATGAATAACTTGTTCAGGTGAGTTTCTTGTTACTGAGACACCTTCACTCTGGCAGATTTGCTTGCTGAAAATGGTCGATTAAGCAATACCCAAGGAGTCGTTTCTGCCTTTTCTACCATGATGAGTGTCCATCGCGGAGAGGTACCTTGCACAGTGACCTCTGCATCTGTAAGTAACGAGTTGTTGCTGCTGTGTTTGCCTTAATATTACATGTGTCACCTTTTGCAGGAAGAAAAGGGAAAAACAGGGTAAAATCAAGAAATTGGGAAAGGTAACTTGTCACCTGGGATGTTTGTTTCATTTTTATATCAGCTTCTGTGACCCTTTGCTTTGGAAAAGCCAGCGTCTATCTTATTAGTGCTTCTGTAACCAGTGATTATTCATAAGGCCTGGGTTAAATGTAAAGTACATCAAAATGTGTTGGAAAAGAGTGGTTTAGACTCTATTATACGTTTGAATTATTTTATGAATACCACTTGAAGTAGTTTCCTGAAACTAGAATTGTAGAGTTTATTTTTTTGAGACAGAGTCTCACTTTGTCACCCAGGCTAGAGTGCAGTGACACAGTCACACCTCTGTAGCCTCAACCTCCTGGGCTCAGGTGATCCTCCTGCCTCAGCTTCCTGAGTAGCTGGGATTACAGTGTACCCCCACCACACCCGGCTAATTTTTGTGTGTTTTTTATAGTGATGGAGGTTTTACTGTGTTCTCCAGGCTTGTCTCGAACTTCTGGGTTCAAGTGACCCACCTGCCTTGGCCTCCTAAAGTGCTGGGAATAAAGGTGTAAGCTACCACACCTGGCCTGAAACTAGAGTTACTAACCTTTCATCTTTGGTGGTGGTGAATGGGAAGGAGTAGAGCCGTTGGGCCTTTGTATCTTTTTGACTTGATAGCGTGGGCTATAATTGGCTACCGTTTATTGAACCCTACTATATGCTGGGTGCTTTATTATGTTATTCAGTATCAAAAGATTCATGTGAGATAGAAGTATAATTATCCTCATTTTACAGATGAGGAAACCGAATGCAGGGAAATGAAGTCGCTTGCCCAAAGTCATACGAGGTGGGACTAGAATTTGAACACAGGCCTCAAGGCCTCTTAGAAGTCCATTTTCCTTAGACTACACTACGTTGCCTCCCTAGAATTAATTTTGTTGTTGTCTTCAATATGTATTTTCTTCCCTGTGTAACTCAGTCAAATGTAGTGTAGCTTACCCTACAGGAAAACAGAGGAGTGTGGTAGATTGACTTGGAATTCGTAGCACCTGACCTCATCTGGATTAATAGATGTAGCATTTAAAGGACAGTCTAACCTTCTAGTTAGCACAGATTCAAGGAGAGGCATCCTAGCACATCATACTTACTTGCACGTTTATAGTTCAGTAGTTGGTGCCCCCAAAACATGTGCCTGGCTGCAAATCATTACAGCTCAGACATAGGCAGGGAGCCCTCTGTGGCTGCACCAGTTATCCCTAACAGTGTGGCACAGATTAGACATTCACCTGCCCCACGGTCACCCATCATGAAGCACTGGTGCAGGCCATTCTTCAGTGAACACAAAGACATGATTTTCTTTTTTTTTTTTTTTTTTTTTTTTTTTTTTTCTTTTTTCTTTTTTGAGACTGAGTCTCACTCTGTCACCCAGGCTGGAGTGCAGTGGCATGATCTTAGCTCACTGCAACTTCCGCCTCCCGGGTTCAAGCAATTCTCCTGCCTCAGCCTCCCAAGTAGCTGGATTACAGCACCTGCCACCACACCCGGCTAATTTAGTGTATTTTTAGTAGAGACGGAGTTTCACCATGTTGGCCAGGCTGGTCTCGAACTCCTGACTTCAGGCAATCCACCCACCTTGGCCTCCCAATGTGCTGGGACCACAGGTGTGAGCCACCGTGCCCAGCCACAAGGACATGATTTTCTTTTAAAGGATGCTTGTTTTTGCAAAAGATTTTAGAACCAAATGTTACTAATGCTTTTGATGTTGATACTGTTGGGTGCGTGAGTCTGTACTGTTTGAAAAACATTATGTCTTGATGAGTGACTAAGAGCACAGGCTTTAGAAATACACAGACTGGTTTCAAATATTGGGGCTGGTCCTCACCTGCTGATGTGGCCTTAGGTGAGTTTCTTACCCACCCTGAGCCTCCGTCCCCTCATATGTAAAATGGGCATAATGACCGGTGGCCTTTCGGGGTTGCCCACATGAAGGGAGATAGTAGGCATGAAATGTGCCTGGCATAGACAGGTACTTGGAAGTTGGTACATGTCTCAGTGGAGGGTATGTATATTTCAGAATTCTGTAACCTTTTAGTCTCAGTAAATCATGTTTTGAACACGAATAGATTCTGGCCACCACCAGCACCCCCCACCCCCAAAAAAAGGATATTGTTATATCTTTACAAAGACATAAATTTTTTTGCCAAATTTTTTTAGGCTCTTAGAGGAGGGGCCAGGGAGGTAGGATTTATGACAAGTTAAAAAAAGGCCTTTTTAGCAGGGTGTGGTGGCTCACGCTTGTAACCCCAGCATTTTGGGAGACTGAAGCGGGTGGATCACTCAAGGCCAGGAGTTCGAGACCAGCCTGACCAGCATGGTGAAACCCCGTCTCTACTAAAAATACAAAAATTAGCCGGGTGTGGTGGCATGCGCCTGTAATTCCAGCTACTTGGGAAGCTGAGGCAGGAGAATCGCTTGAACCTGGGAGGCGGAGGCTACAGTAAGCCGAGATCTCGCCACTGTACTCCAGCCTGGGTGACAGAGCGAGACTCGGTCTCAAAAAAAAGGCCTTTGGTTTAACAGCCTTCTTCATTTTCACCATTAGAACACTTAACACTATAACATAACTAACCAGGAGTAAGAGTTGGGGCCGAGAGGAGAGTGCAGTCTGGACATTTGAGGTGCTTGCTCTAAAGTAGGTTATGGAGCTGAGCTGACTTCAGGAAAAGCCAGCTGCTCCAGGTTCTCTCACTGGGGTTCAGAGAGTGGAGTGGCCTGCCAGAGCTCCAGGTAGCTGTGGATGCGGGGAGATGAACAGCCAGCAGAGCTAGGGAAACATGAAGATGTAAAACCAGGTTAAAATGGCAACTTTTCAGCCAAGGACATGATAGATGCATGTCGTGTCCCCAGGGCTGCACCCAGGAGAGGCCTGTGTCCTCCTGCATTGATGGGGCTGCATCTTCAGGCATTAGAAACTTGAAGGCCTTTCCTTGTTAGTTCCAAGTTGTATTGCTAGCACACAGAGCAGAGGCAGGGAGGGAGTGGCATTTACAGGCCGTCCTTGAATGGCTGAGTGGGAGCTGCCCAGGTGATGCTGTGAGGCAGGGCCTTCCTGTGCTCCCTGAACCTCCAGCGTGAACAAGGAGTGAATGCTGCAGAGCAGCTCCATGATGGGCCCAGGTAGCAAAGGGAGGAGCTTACAAGGCCTGTCTTGGTGATGTGGGCCTGGGGTATTTTAACTCTGGAAGTTTCTGTTTTGCTTTATCTAAATTGAAAGGATGGTTTTGCCTTTCAGCCTTTAGAAGAAGCCACACTCTCTGAATTAAAAACTGTCCTCAAGAGCTTCCTAAGTCAAGGCCAAGTATTGAAATTGGAGGCTAAGGTAGGTTTTAAATTATTTATGGTATGTTTCCTCAGGTTATTTTAAGCTTAAAATGGCTACAGAAAGTACTAGTGAAATATTAGATCTAACTCTATACTAATTTTTCTGTAGTTAAAATTTTGTATTTATTTTAAATTTAAATGATTATCTGACTGTGCAGTTTTACTTTTGCCTTTTTCTAGGTGTAATTATAACCTCTTACATTTGTGTAACACGTTTAGCCTTTCAAAACACTTTTTTGTGTGTCCCATTTGATTAGCGCATTTTCACATTTCCAGTCTTATTTCTTTTGTAGACTGATCCGTCAATCTTGGGTGGAATGATTGTGCGCATTGGCGAGAAATATGTTGACATGTCTGTCAAGACCAAGATTCAGAAGCTGGGCAGGGCTATGCGGGAGATTGTCTAAAAGTGTTGGTTTTCTGCCATCAGTGAAAATTCTTAAACTTGGAGCAACAATAAAAAGCTTCCAGAACAGATCATATTATGTTCACTGTCTTTTAAACTGGAATGTAGAAGGCTTTATTTTTATGTCCTTTTTTGGTATCCCCTGAGTATAAAAGCCAAAAAGCCCTTTTGGCCTAGAGAATTTGGTTTGAGTAGATTATGTTTAGGAATTAATTGGTTAGACACAGCACCTAACACATGGTCACTCAGCAAAGTCTATCTGGTCCTGCCTGCCAAAATCCCGTGTCTTTAAGGGTTTGTTCAGAATTCCTGGTCCCTACTAGATCATCGGATCTGTGTTTGATCCATAGCCCTCCAGGGAGGCCTCTTGCCCTTGATCCTAACATGAACACACCTAGTTGTAGGCTGCTCTGTAGCTTTCAAGGCCATTTCATGTACATCTGAAGCTGCATGACAGCCTTGTCACACGGGTGGGAGAGACATCACCCCACTTTACAAATGAGGAAAGAGATTGAGGGGCCCTAGAGATGTGCTCAGAGTCACCTGTCTGGACAGCTGGCGTCAGGCCCTACAGCCCATGTTTTTACCACTGTATAACTAACACCATGCGCCGACACGCTGCTGGAGCAAATGGGCAAAAGTTACCTTAGGTAGGTCCCCTGCCCCTTCCCACTTTGTCCCTAAGATGCTCCCAATTCACCTTTTAACCAAAACCAGTTCCCAGGTCAGCTCTTCCACTACATTTTACCTTTTGGTCTTCTAGAGAAAATAGAGTTACAGAGTTCCCCACGCAACAGCCCGCTCAGGTGCCTGTTCCTTAGTCAACCTCCGAGAACTTTTGGCCAACAAACCAGTTCCCTTCCCAGAACCACCCCTGGTTGGGCAGAGGCAGGACCATTGCAGCGAAGAAGTCCTACAGAGCAATGACATGGCCCAGCGCTGCTCCCTATGTGCTAGTGCTGGGACTGGCGTGCCCTCCATGTGGCACAACACTCCTGGCACTCATGCTTGGCTTCAACTCCAGCTTCCTCCTGGCAAAGCTTTTAATACATGATCACCTAATGTGACAACCAACAGAGACACCACGTGGCCCCTCAACCTTTCCAGGAACCAGGAGTGCTGAGGCCCCTCAACCTTTCCAGGAACCAGGAGTGCTGAGGCTGCTGGCTGGCCCGAAGACCATTCAGCCACCTTTTAGGTGGGCCTAGGGCTACTCAGCTAGAGACCACATTCTTGAGCCTCTGGCAGCACCTGACCTTGGTGCTGAGTTCTGGCAAATGGGAAAGGAGAGGAAGCGAGGTGTGCCTTCCTGGACTGCCCTCTTGAGCAATCCTTAGTCCATCCCTCTAGCTAGATGCAGACAAGATGACAAGCGATGCCAAGGGCAGAGCCACCCTGCCAAGCCTTACTGCTGCCCCTGGGCTGTTAAACACGATGAAGAAATAGACCTCTCTTCAAAGCCACGGGATATTGAAAACATGAAGAAATAGACCTCTCTTCAAAGCCACGGGATATTGAGCTCTGTCTGCGCAGCTGAGTCTGCAACCTAACCATGACCACATTCCAGGTTCCCCCAGACTCACTGCCTGCCTCCTGCCTGCAGTGAGGCCTGCTCTGCAGAAGGTGGCGTCATACACACAATCACAGCTCCTACAGACATGTGACTGCCAATGGACAAACCGTCTTTGCGGGAGCCTCATGCTGCTGATGCTGCCCAGATCCTTCAGAGTCAAACTCAGCAAGCTTCCTGTTGATCAAGCACATACAATCTTGGGGAATGATGAGGCCCTTCATATGTCGCCTTACGAGGTCACCAGAGAGAACCTAGAGATCTATGTACAATGATTTGTTTTGTTTTTTGAGACAGTCTCACGCCATCACTCAGGCTGGAGTGCAGTGGCACGACCGTGGCTCACTGCAACCTCAACCTCCTGGGCTCAAACCACCCTCCCACCTCAGCTGAAACTACAGGCAGTGAAACTACAGGCAGTGCGACCACACCCAGCTAGTTTTCATATTTATAGTAGAGACAGGATCTTGCCATGATGCTCAGGCTGGCTTTAAACTCCTGGGCTCAAGTGGTCACTGGCCTCAGCCTCCCAAAGTGCCGGGATTATAGGCCTGAGCCACCGCACCCAGCCTACAATGATTTTCTTCACAGTATTTTTTTAAAATCAAGGTGAAAGTTTTACAGTCCCTTGTATATGGGATATTTTCGATGCATATTAGCTATTAAATAGTACAAGAGGCCGAGCGCAGCCAGGGTGACAAGAGCAAGACTCCATCTCATAAATAAATAAATAGTACAAGAGTATTTAAAACGCACACACACACACAAAATACAGAAATGAAGTGCATCAAAACCTTTATTTTTGTGTAGAAGAACATCTCCATTAAGTGATTTTATTTCCTTTGTGTTTTTCTTTCCTTGCTGAATTTTCTGCATTAACATGTATTACTTCTGTAATAAGAAGAAAAACTAAATATTTGAGAATAAAAAGTATTGCCTTGATTATGCTGGCTACTAACCGTGGTTAAATAGGTAATAATTACATGTTTTCTACTAGTGATTCCATCCACTCTCTGGTCTGTGTGAGGGGGCCCTCATCAGACTTGGAGAGAACTAGGTATAGTTGGGAAAGTTAATTATTGCATTTGTTTTTAATGGCATTTAACTTTTCTTTTTATTTTTAAGACAGGGTCTCACTCTGTCACCCAGACTGGAGTGCAGTGGCACGATCATGGCTCACTGCAGCCTTGGCCTCCTGGACTCAAGAGATCCTCCTGCCTCAGCCTCCCAAATACCCGGGACCATGAGCATGTGCCACCATGCCTGGCTGATTTATTTTTTGTAAAGACAAGGTCTCACTATGTTGCTCAGGCTGGTCTTGAACTTCTGGATGCAAGCAATCCTCCTGTCTCAGCCTCCCAAAGCACTGGGATTACAGGTGTGAGCCACCACATCCAGCCTTAACTTATTTTTAAAACTTCAAATAACAACCAAGAAAAGGGCATACGATTTTATGTTCTTCAAAATGGGGCATACTAGTTTTAAAAAGGCAAAGACATACTGCTGTAGGGTCAACTTTTTAAAAATGTGCTATGTCACAATTCAACTAGTTTCCAAGCCAGCTAGAGAATTTAAAGGACTTATTTATAGTCAGTTAAATCAGTGATGAAATAGGTAGGAATGGCCTTAAAACCAGAACAGGAGGAAACAACCTAATACAATTCAGCGTTGGGTTTTATGGAACGCAGAATTATAGATCACCCAAGTGCTGAACACGTGGAGTTACGTGTGTTAGAAACTTCTTCCTGGAAATTCAGCGACCCTTCTGAATGTCTTTATAAGAAAATCAGCTTTTTGCACCGCCCCCTCAACCCCACCCTCAGAATTTCTTATGCTGTACAACACAAAACTTCTCCTGTTCTCACAAAGACTTCATACACAGAAATCTATTTCTGCTTGGTGTTAGCTAACATTTATCTGAAGCCGTAGGACAGCTGAAAGGGTTGTTGGTTGGTTTTGTTTTCTAGGTTTATTTCTGCACAATTTTCCTTGCACAGCTACAATCTTATCTGTGGGAAGAGGAAGAGACACCATTTGCAGGGCTGTTAGCTTCCTGTGCTCTCAGAAAAGAGTGAAGCAGAAAGAACCCAAAATAATCCACTATAACAGATTGGCTTTTCTCCTTTTATTCATGAACTATTTGAATTTAAACCACACAGGTCAAAATGACCAAAGAGTTGTTTTTTGTTTTTGTTTTTGTTTTTGAAGAGATTGTTCTTTTTAGGTTCAAGATACACAGGAAGAGCAATTTGTACTGATGTTGCTACTGGTTTAAAGAAAGGTCTCAGTTACCATCATCTTAGTCGGTAAAATTTAACATTTCACACATAATAAGTTGCCAAAGGAACACTCAAACAGCAAAAACAAACCTCAGCTTCTTTCAAACAAAAAAGAAGAAACAATGTTTTGGCCCTGCTTCATCAAACCCTTAGACAAATACGTAAGTCTACAATTTATAATAGCGTCTAGTAATTCTTAGAATTCCATTAACATTACATATCAGACAATATAGTCTCTCTTTTATGGAAAATTAAACAGTACCATTATTTGGCAACAGAAGTATATTACAATCAACAGCACATCCATCAAGGGGCGGGCCTGGTCCTACCCCTGGGCAGGGCTGTGAGGGAAGCAACATGCCACCAGCACTGTGGCCCGCTTGTCACTGGAAGCACAAGGAGCTCACGTTCTGATGGATTACATTCTTTTCCAAACAGGCAAAGGCTATCTGGGAGGGTTCGCTAGCACTCCTGGGAAGGGAGGGCCCCATGTTCTAGCTTTTCTTGTCCCCAGACTTTTTTGAAACAACCAAGGCCCAAGGGACAGTTGACTGGCTGACTTGTTTCCACTCACAGCCCTCTTGCCACCCCAGCCAGAGGGCATCGTTCTAAGGAAGGAGAGTCAGGGCCTGTTTGGGGTTGGTAGACCAGAGCTCATCTCCTCTGCTGGCAGGCCTTAGGTGGCCTTCCAAGGCTGCGCCTGAACAAAGAAATCTCTGAACAGCTCCATCTTTGGGAATAAAGCCAGTTATGGACCACATGGACAGTGCCTCTAAGTGATTTGCAGATTATTCATACATCTAAATAGATTCCAGGAAGCTTCCAGAAATCACAGCTTCCCATACTCCTGAAGTCAGCAGCTTTACTGGTTCGGGCCTCTCAAAAAAGGGGCTCCAGTTGCTGGTTGACAGCATTAAGATGCACGCAGCCTGTTCAAAGAAATGTTGAAAACCTAACACATTCTTCAGATGTCTTTTCAGACCACAGGCCCTCAACCTTCCACCAGCGGTGTCACCCCCAAACACGATGCATTCAGATCACCAGAAACCAGCTCTTTTTGTTACTGCAGTATTTCCAGGCTGCCAGGGGAGGCTGGACTCCTGGGGTTGCCCCCTCCTGAAATCATTTCTGAATGCCTCTCTCAGGGGTTTAGACATTGAGTTTCACAGAATCCTCCTTAGGTGGCCTAAGGGGCACTTCTGGTGGCCAAGTACAGAAAGTCTGTGCCCCAGAAGCAGCCTGGACTTCTGATGCTTTTCTGGGAATGCAGACGGGAGGAAGGCATCTTCCCCCTGGGGTCTCCATGGAAACATGGGCATCCAGAAGCCTGCCCCAAAACAGCTTAACTCAGAAACCCTAAACCATCCATCCACCCACCTGGCTGTGCAACAGTTGAAGACAGTGAGGATGCATCAGGAAATTTCATGGAAAACGCAAACGTTAGTTAGGGATAAACTGAATCAATCCAGATACAGAAGTAGAAAGGGCGACCTGGAAGTCAGAGAGTGGCCTCTCTAGTGGGATAGCTGCGTCAGCCCCAGATCCCTAACAAATCCACTAGAACCCAAGGAAGCCTGCGTGGCACATGGATCTGATGAAAAACAGGCTCCCTATCCTCTCATCCTTCCTGACACAAGTACCCTCTCAGATATGTGATCTGCAAAAATCCATTTTTAATGCAACACCAAGGTCCCATGCGAGGTCATAGCTACAGGATACTTTTCATTTGATCACGCCACCACCCATTACACTGAAATTTATCATATTTCCTGCAGGAAAAAAAATGACTCCTTTGATTTCTAACATATACAACTTGGAATTTTTTTTTAATATAAGAAATTTAGTTGAGTTGAACCCAAGTAATCTGATTAAGCATTTTCTACTCTTGGAATAGGTTTTAAATTTTTTTCTATAGTTTTATGCACTTAAATTAGATTCCTAAAATACTCTCATATACATACAGAAAAATAATCTCTCAATGACAAATCACATTTTACAATAACAAGTTAAATATTTTTGACTACAGAATCTGTGTTAGTTTATGCAACATTTAACAGCATGGCCTCTTACATACCATATATACATTTAGTCATGGCCATTCCATAAACATACAGCAGAGATTTCGTGAGGAACATGACATGAATACAACCTTTTCCCTTTATATAGTGGGAGTTCGCCTTTTCCTTAGCTGGAAACAGCACAGAATGTAGAAAACCGGAAACTGAGCTGATTATCATCCACAGGACATTTTTGTTGCAGTTTCTCATCTGTACACATGTATTTACACATAAGTTCACCACCTATACGTGTGAGGGTACAAAGCTGATGGAGCTAAGGCAATACAACACAGGGTGGGCAGGGGCCAACTCCCCTATCTATGCAGGGCCACCAAGGGATAAGAAGGGTCATGGAGGGCACAGACTCCGGCTTGCGGGGCTACAGCAGATGAGATCTGAGCTTGATTTCACAGTTCAAAGATACTTGGGCTATTGGCCATGTAGGCTTTAAATGCATGTCTAAAATTAAGTAGCATTAACATAGATCTTGCTAAAATATCTACTTTCTGTCACAGTGAATGTTTAGCAGATGACATTTTAAGGATATTGATTTATAGAATGTACCTCAAATGTTCATTCATTAAAACTAATGCTGACACGCTATTAATGAAATGCCCCTGGAGAACACTTGCAGAACTTCCCGTAGTCCGGAAGATTGCACGACGCATGAAAACAAAGCCATAATTTGTTATGTCATTCAAGGTGACTCAATCAAATCCAGGTGAGATGAGTTTGCAATTTCTGTCAACATTTTTACTTAGCAAATATAATCCCAGACAGAATCAGGAAACATAGTGAGGATTATTGCTCAATGTATATGGAGATGGGGACCTACTTGCAAAAAGCAAATGGAACTGCAAACATTTTGGAGCGTCCAGCCCAGGAAAAGTTAGCTCGTGAAAGAAAGCAACAACAGGAAGCCCAGCTTCATGGTCAGCTGCCTCCCGGGGCCATGGTCTTCTAGAACTTGAGGCTACTTACACAGAGGGATCTTTTCTCTCCTACCATCCCCATACATGGGATCCTAAGGGGAGAGTCTAGCTGGGAGGTCGCAGCCTCTCCGAAGCAGGTTCCTCCCAGACACCTGCAGACCAGATCGTGTGGCCCAGCTGGGCAGGGAGGCACTGGCTCCGCAGACTCCCCTTCTCTCCAGGGGGTGAAGGCTGGAGGAGCAAGTGTCCAGCCACTGGGGAAGGGACACTGAGCACTTCTATGACCCTGCTTCTCTTTGAAGGCAGAAGGTTGGAAAAGGCTTGCTGTCCTCCCAGGAAAGGGGAGAAAAGCTCCCGGTGGATGCCCAAGGCCCAGAGGAAGGGTTTTATTTCCAAGCAGTGAGCTCAATGGTAAAGGCTCACAGCTGCTTGACGCCCTGTGGCCCATCCTGAACTGGGAGCCCAGAGCTCCTGCCACCACCGGCAACCCCCTCTCCAGCCTTGGGGTACAGCTGTGAACTAGGGGCTCAGTTCCACACCCACTAGCTAGTCCAGGCCATTTGTGCTTTTTAGGAAATAAATGCAGACGTTTAGAAAAGTGTATCCGCCCAGCTTGCCACAGCCTGCCGGGAGACCTTTCAAAGTAAGAAGACCTAAGACAGAGCCCATCGGCTTCGGGAACCAGCAGAGAACAGTGTGGTCAGGGCCGGCCTCCTGGGTGTGCTGCCTGACAGCCACAAGGGGCTATGCACTCAGAAGGGACCTGAGCTTGGCTTAATGCTCTCCTCTCACTGTCTAGAAATGCTTCATCACCTGAACAAGGGTCCTCGCATTTTCATTTTGCACTCTGTCCGCAAACCACGCGACTAGTCCTGACCAGGATGACAGGACTGTGGAGCAACGTATTTCCTGTTTCCCTCTCCAAGGCACAGAGCCATGCATCCCCCCAGGTGTGGGTAGGTACACACGCATGTGCACACACATACACATATGCACGCACAAACATGCACACGCATACACGCACATACACACACGCACACACATACACACGCGCACACACACAAACGTGCACACACGCAAACATGCACGCACACACAAACATGCACACACGCACACACACGCACACACATGCGTGCACACACACGTAGACACACACGCACACACATGCACACACAAACACGCGCACGCACACATACACACATGCATGCACGCAAACCCACGCACACACACATGAACACGTGCACACACACATACATGCACACACACACACAAACACGCATGCGCACACCACGCACTGAGCTGCTGCGTCCCACCAACAAAAATTCCCTTCCACCTAAAATTCCAGAAGTCAAAGTCTACAAGTAGAGACTGTAATCCAATCCCAATAGAGCACACCGTAACTCCTAGAACGCTTGCTGGGGAGCAGGGCCTCCTCCAGGTCACCTGCCCTGCAGTCCACCCAGCCGACAGACACTAAAGCTGATGCAGAAAGGGTGGGAAGGCTGAGGACCTCCGTGCAGCCCCAGCCTCAGCGGCAGGGAGAGCAAGGTCTCACTGGAGACCCCTGGCGCGCTAGGCTTGAACCCTAGGCTCGCCGCGAGCTTCCTTCCCACCCAGCCTTCGGTCTCTGCCAGGCCCACATTCCTAGCTCTAAGTCCGTTTTCCTGTCTTCCCCTACACCCCACATCACCAATAACTCCTTCTGCGATCTACACAAGAGCAATGCCTAGCAGCTGCGGTAGGTGGAGCCGGCACCTTGAAATCTGCCAGTGAAAACAGCGAGTTTCCTCCTCCTACAGGGAGACCCTCCACCCCCGCCGGTGACAGTGCACAGAATGGCAGCGGCTGCTGCTCACCCAGCGCTGCAAAGCCACTACACCCTTTCTTTGGTTCCTGTCTGCCTGAGGCCCCCATTCTGTTTAGATACAGGAACGGCAGGAAATAAGAGATTTGAGTTAAAAAAGAGAAATGCAAAAGCGAAGAGAAGCAGAGTCGCACAGGAATGTTATTCTTTCAAAAGATAAAAGTATAAAACCAGAACTTCTGGAAGAAGAAAATACGCATTCTTACCACTGCCTAAAAAGAAACCTTAGTTTCTGGTTAATCCTCAGGAAATATCAGAGAAACGCTGATTTTTTTTTTTTCAAGGCTGACCAAATAAGTCCACTTCTGAACACAGCTTTATCTGGTGGGCTTTGAATACTAAAATATTCATACTAGGCAGATGATAGTAACAATATAGGCTGGTATAGAAAATCGAACAGAATCCTATTAAAACACAACTCACAAAACACCCCTGACATCCAATAAGGGGAAACTGACCCTGAAATTTGACAAGCACACATAGTGTCAGAAAAATTACGATGTGGGTGTAATATGGCTCCCCCAGGGCCAGGGTAAAGAGGGTTCCTTTGAATGGAGGAACTGACTGAGGCTGCATGGAACTAAAGAAGTTATTGGGAGGTGGATATGAACTCTTTTATAAGCGTTGGGTCTTATTTTAATGACTTAAAGTTAGTTTGCCATTAAAAGCAATGGCAAAAACCGCAATCACTTTTGCACCAACCTAATCCAATTAGGCTTGCTTGAATGCCACCAAGGCAGGCCCGTCCAGCTGCCGCCCAGCTTCTAGGAGGGTGGCCTGGACCAGGATGGGGACTCCCTAAATGAACAGTGCATTAACTACTAAGATGTTTCTGAGAGATCACAACCCAGAGATGGACTGTCTAGTGTGTCTTGGTGTCTGGGTTTTAATGCTCCCAAGACAGACAGCTGTTAGATGTCTTCTGTCTTTCATGTGGACTAAGTTTCCATGCCTATCAGGAATAGATTTTTTTTTCTGGCTCCTACAGATATAAGGTTATGTATCTTACTTGATCCTGATGAAATGCAGACATATCCTGGATCTGATACAGTGCAGGCTGAGGAAACAGGAATTCTAGAACTTTCCTTTCCTCTAGCTCAAATAAACTGCGTTCCAAGTACAAAGAAGCAGGATCCAGAGGAAGCTGTGGGGCACCATTAAGTTGACCAGCCAATTACTTCCTCCGTGTCAGGTCTAACCAGAAGAGGTCTGCATTAGCTCTTTTTTTGTTTGTTTTGAGAAGGACTCTCGCTCTGTTACCCAGGCTGGAGTGCAGTGGCGTGATCTCGGCTCACTGCAACCTCCGCCTCCCAGGTTTGAGTGATTCTCCTGCCTCAGCCTCCTGAGTAGCTGGGATTACAGGTGCCTGCCACCACCCCTGGCTAATTTTTGTATTTTTAGTAGAGACAAGGTTTCGCCACGTTGGCCAGGCTGGTCTCCAAATCCTGACCTCAGGTGATCCACCTGCCTCAGCCCCTCAAAGTGTTGGGATTACAGGTGTGAGCCACCGCACCTGGCCGGTTTGCATTATTTCTCTGAAGAACCCCACACAAAGCAACATTAATTGATCGGAACCATTCAAAATAGAATAAAAATATCCAAGGGCTCGAGGGAAACATTCACTCTAGAAGGCGGGCCCTGGGCTACTGCACATGAAGTACAAGCCACTGCGACAAGGAGAGCAGGGACTGAGCCACGTCTTCATCAGAAACTGGGCTGGCAGGCACATGGCAGTGGCAGGGGATGCAAACGGGCCTAAGACTGCTTCTCCTGGAATGGGCTGACCTGTGGGTCCCCCAGGAGGAAGCTGCAGGGAATGCATCCCTTGGCCCCCAGGGTAGCTCTCATCAGGCTCCTCTAAAGCCTGTAAGGTCACTGGGCAGAAGAGCTAGAGGGAGCTGCCCCGTGAATGGCAGCTGTGGTTTCTTTGCACCCTCAGTCTTTCTGCTGCTTTACGATATCACCTCATGAGTGCAGCCTGACGGACAAGGAAAGCCCACCTTCCTCTAGAAGGGGCCCAGGCAGGTAGGCAATTACACTGTAGCTGGGGAAAAAAAGAAAGAAAGAAAATGCCCCCCATTTGATCAAGCATTGAACGTCCCTAAAATGAACTGAGTGTCTACGTGCAGGAGGCTGCTAGATCAATGTCATGGGAATTCCTGAGCCCACCTCACTAGTGCAGGTTAGGGCTGTTCTAGAGAAGTACCTGCCACTCATACTTAATACAAGCCTGTTTCTGTCCCTGAGATCCGCCCCAGAACCTAGGCTGGCCTAGCAATCCTCATCTGAGCTCAGCCTTCCCAGAAATGGATTCATCTTCTGTGTCATTTGAACAAATGAACTGAAAACATAGAGAAACACAAGCATTTGGTCTCACTGGTCCACTCCAGGGAAAAGGAGGAGAATGAACATTCTAATGATATACTAAGCAGCCCCTGGGCCATTCATGGAAGTAAGGGGAAGTCTCTAGCAGGAATTTCAGCACCCCACGGTGCAAAAGGAAGGAGGTGTTAGTTTTCCCTAATGCCTCTTATGGTGGCTCAGACTATACTGTCTAAGGGCTTCATCATGCTACCGGTTTCTGGGGCTACTGGTTATGCTTCTGCCTGGTGTGAGCTAAAGCTCTTTTATCTAAAAGCAAAACAAAGCAATCCAGGTGCCTTTGTTTTCATCTCACTTTCTGGCATAGGATGCTCTAAACTTGTAAACAAGCATATCTGGACCAAGCAGACCCGCTGCTAATTGCACACTCACCTCGAGCCCAAAATGACCCTATTACATCCAAAGCACACCAGGTATTCATGTAAAAGTGCTAGTGTCTGCTATAAAGCACATCGCTAACCTTGAAAAGGAAGGGAGAACTTAGAAATCAAATCAAATCAAATCATACTTTCTGTTTCCAATGGAAATTCTTAAAGTTGTTACACATACAAAACACATTTTCTTCTTATCAATCAAAAAGGCCCAATCAACTAGAAAAAAACGACTTGGAGTGGAGATAGAGAAGTCTTTTTCTGCTTATACAAGGTACTGGCCTACTCTAAAATATACTCCAAGAGCTTCACCTTTTCAATAAAGCCAGAAGTGCCTTGTCCATTTCTCCCTTCATCTTCAGCCCCATCAGATTCTAGAACATCCTGGTTCTGTGTGGTCAGTGGCTTTACACTTGTCCTAGCCAGTTCCTGGAGAGACAGCCGGCCTGCTCAGCCTTGGAAGGCAGACCTGCAAGTGTCCTTCCCTGCTGGCGCTAGCACCTAATCCCCCTGCCACCCCAGAATACTCCCCTGGAGGACACCTTGCTTTGGTACCAGGTCACCGAGATAAGACTTAATGTGGGTGGTCAATTTACTCATATTCTGATGGGATTTTTTCCCCAGTTAAATTCAGGGCTACTCTACCCGATGAAATCAGTTAGTTTCATACACTTAGGTCATACTGTAGGTTGTTTAAAAAAAGCAAAGAAGAAAAAAATGCCTCCTCTTACATGAATGTTCTTTGGGAGCAGAGCTCTTTCCTCTGCTATCAGAGGACAGGGACATATTATCCAAACAAACAAGGAAGTCTGGCTCTAGTTTCTCAAGCATCCCTGGTGACCTGCACCTAGAAAGTCCCTCTTTCCAGATTAGTCCAGGCCTGGATCCGAATGAGCCACATCTTCAGGCTCTCATGGTCACAGCAAACCTGGTTCCAGGAGATGATGCTGTCCATCCACCTGCCAGGGTGATGCCAGCAGCCAGACAGGCCCTGCCCCAGAGGGACCAGGATGTGTGGACTCTCCCTTCTAGAGAACTGCTCTGTGAAGAAGGCTCAGCCCAAGAGGTCTCAGGATAGTTCAGTTCTCGGGGAAGACTGAGGGTTACAGCATAACCCTATGACCAGCACAGCCCCTTCTTGGGCTAAAGGAGATCAGAGTGTGCAGGAGAAGCTAGCAGTGTGGCTCAGAGCAGAGGAACGCTTGCAGGGGTGTCTAAAAGGCTGGGATCAGGATGCCGGGATGCAGTGGCCTAGAGAACTCCTATATTTAGAAAACAAAGAGCTAGTAGACAGACTCCTTGTTGGCAAGGAGCATTTAATTTCTATGAAATATAGCCCAGATGGTCAAGAAGGTAGAGGTGAAGGAACAGAGAGGCCCAATGGTTTGAGACTCCATGCATCACCCATGTTTCTCAATCCCTGTGACACAACTCATGAATCACAGCTGGGTCCGAGGGCCAGCCCGACTCCTCCATACGGACGATTGGTTACATTACAAATTACACCAGTAAATACAAGGACACTAATCCAGAACTTGCTACATGGCAGGAGCATCTCAAGGATGCTCAACAGAGTCACTTGAGGAAAAAGAGTCACATATTGCTTTCTCATGCTACATTAATTCCAATAATAGGACACTATGAGTGGGTGACCTGGGACCTAAAACGATTGTTTGTCATTGTGCATACCATACGCTACCTACATGAACAATGATGTCCAACATTAACACGCAAATAAAGTCAATGAAGAAAAGACAGGACAGAAAACAAAAAGAGATCGGAATGGTGACCCACACTACCCCATTTACACATTGAATACTTTTCTTTCTACCATGGTAGCATATCTTTCATAAATACACTGAACAAACGGTATTGGTTATAGAAATAGGAAAGCATGAGTTGCATGTCTATTTATAGATTTAATTTAAAAGTTTCTTAACAACATCAAAAAATATAAACTTAAAGTATTTTAACCATGTTTTCCGCTGGGAAATGGTAAACAAATGCATGCCTGAAGTTAAACTTGGTCTCTAACATGTTCAGTTGAAAGTTTCTAACTACAGGGTATATTTGCTTGTTTCAAAAAATACTTATGTCTGTTGTTCTTGATACAAAATTCTACACTATCTTCAATAAATAAATAATAAAGTATTTCTTAAAAGTATGAAATGTAAACTTTGTTGTCCTTTCCAACACACACTTTAAAAAAAATTGCTTGAAGTATGACCGGGCTCTCATGGGAAATTATAACACTACACATTCAGTTCCCAGCAAAGGGGGTACTCTGCCACAAAGCTGAGGCTATCATTTAGAAAGCACTTTGATAACCCTAATTAAAGTCTAAGGACCTACAATCAAAGAGAACACCATCTAGTACAGGAAAGCTAGACTCCAGTACCAACAGAACATGCAAAGGACATTTCATGACCACAACAAACTAGGATTATGAGAATATTAACATGCAAACAAAACACGGCCCCCACTTTTCATTAGCAAATCAAGTTACTATCTAACTAACCAGATGATCTCCTGGCATTTAAGGGAAAAAAAAATTAAAGAACTCAAACCAAACAGCTTGGCACATAGTCATAAAGTCCTGACTCTTGCAACAAGCATATTACATGAGGTTGGGGTGGTGGAGGGTGGAAAAGTGTCTTAGGTCTTTGCCCCGGGATGTGCGGGGCTTGCATCCTCCTAGGGTCTTTCACCCACCACATAATGGACTGCCTTCATTTTCTTTCCCAACCTCCAGCTTGATATTTTTCCTCTTCACGCCTTGGGGATCTAGGACATGGCTTTTTGGGGAACGTACCAAAGAGAGCTGTTGAAATGTCCTACAACAATCAGGATTCAGCACATTCAAGCACAGAACAGGTCACCAGCAACGACTGCTGCTATGAAATATCACAGGCCTCCGAGCCAAAAGAGATTTTTCCAACATGGCTGCCGACCGAGACCCAGTGACCCAACATTGTAAAGTTGCCTTTCCAGTGACCTGTAGTGATCTGATCCAGCAGAGGGGTGACTTTCTAGATAATGACTTTCTGTGACCATATTCCAAGCATGCTGGGAATCAGAACTGAATCCACGCAACAATACGCCAGTGTGTTTTCATTGACATATATTAATACAAGGCCTAGAGGGGGAAGGAACGGCTATAACGGCGCACATGCTGGAAACTTCCATAGACCAGCTCTTCAAAGAGCTAAGCCAGGGCCTGATCAGACCGTCTCACCGAGTGATCAGCTCTAGGCAGCATTTCCCTGCAGGAGAGATGGGATTCTGAAGCAATGACAGGACCGTCATAATTGTTTCTAAACTCACACCAAGGACTGGGCATTGTAGGCCAAGAAGTCTACTTGGGGACTGGTGGATGTAAGAAACAGGAGGGTTACATGAGTTCTCCAAAAATATAGACATTGCATTTATAAATCTATTTTATAGTAACCAGACCCATCCCTCAAGCCCGGGAAGGGGCTAGACTCCCAGCTGCACCCTGTTGAGGACTATGGGATTTCAGCGACCCTAGAAGCCATAATGAGACCTGTAGTGAGGACAAAGGAAAACACAGCTTTGTTTCATGAAACAGGAAATTGTTTCGGGGCAGGGAGGATTGTCGAGAATGATTCCTAGGAGCTTTGAGGGGCCTGTCTTTGCCGTCCCATATCCCTGTGACTGAATACCAAATGGTGGTTTCTTAGAAAAGGAATACAATTTCCAGACAGCATGTGTGGCCGTGGGCTGGGACCCTGCTGAGCACACCCTCAGCCCGCTGCCTACGGCTCATCAAACAACTGCAGGTCCAAGCGGACCACAATCTCTCCCGTGGGGACTTCGTGCAGCAGAAGACACTTCGTAACTGGACCTTTGGAGCCCTGGTCTTTCTTGATGTCCGCCACGCGGATCTCCGTCCGACCCAAAAAATCTGAAAAGAGAACAAACAGACCCTCCTAAGAGGGACCATTCCCTCTCTTCGAGGCACATGTCTGGCATATTGGGGACCCCCTGATGAACTGTTATGCTCTCCCTTCTTCTCTGGGCTCTGATGTAAACCAACACTAGGATTTCCAACTCGCTCCCCAGCGGAGTTGCCAATGTGTCATGGTATTTCATTACTTAAATAAAAAAAAACCCAACCCCAACCTTTATCTCTCAGAATTAGAAGGTGGCCGGGCACAGTGGCTCGCGTCTGTAATCCCAGCACTTTGGGAGGCCGAGGCAGGAGGATCACTTGAGTCCAGGAGTTTGACACCAGCCTGGGCAATAGAGTGAGACCCTGTCTCTACAAAAAATTTTTAAAAATTAGCCTAGCATGGTGGTTCATGCCTGTCATCCCTGCTACTTAGGAGGCTGAGGCAGGAGGATTGCTTGAGCCTGGGAGGTGGAGGCTGCAGTGAGCTGTGATTGCACCACTGTGCTCCAGCCTGAGTGACAGAGTGAGAACAACAAGAAAAAAAAAAAAACGTAAAAAAAATAAAAAGAAAAAAGAATTAGAAGTTGACAGTACACATAGTAGTTAAGAGCCCAGACTTGGGAGCCAAACTGTTCCAGTCACACTCAAACATTTAACCAGCTACCACAACAAGTACCTAACTCACAATGAGATAATTCATATAAAAAGTACTAAAAGATGAAGGCCATATGGAGCCATTTAAACCTTGTACAGATAATGCTAGCATTTGACCCTCACTTCTTCGGTTATAATTAAGTTGAGACCATAATCTTTTAACTTACTCTGTGATTTTTTTTTTTTTTTTTTGGAGACAGGATCTTGCTCTGTTGCCCAGGCTGGAATATAGTGGTACCATCATGGCTCACTGCAGCCTCGACCTCCCAGGCTCAAGCAATCCTCCTGCCTCAGCCTCCCGAGTAGCTGGAACTACAGGTGCATGCCACCATGCCTGGCTAAGTTTTGTATTTTTTTGTAGAGACAAGGTCCCATTATGTTGCCCAGGCTGGTCTTAGACTCCTGGGCTTAAGCAATCCTCCTGCCTCAGCCTCCCAAAGTGTTGGGATTCCAGGCCTGCAGCACCATGCCCACCGGTGATTTTTATTGGGTTGAGGGAGAGACAGGTAGTTTCTTGGAATCATTGGGCTGAGACTATTCTTTTCCAGGCCCAAGCAGAAACAGAAGGCTGGCTGAAGAAATGATTCATTCAACATGACTGCATCCCTTTGCCTACTTAATAAGTGGTACAAAAATGCCACCCAAAGGGACCTGGCCCATTCTGCGGCTCCTGTTGTGGCCTAACATCCTTGTTCCATTGGCCAGTTTCATCCATTGCCAGCACAGCTTTTTGCCAAGGACTGAAGAACTATGCTGAAGCTCTTAAACACACCCCTCTCCACAGTCACCTGCTTTGGAAAGCAGAAGATGGACGTGTTTGCCCAGGGCAGCTGGCACAATTCTAGACCAAGCATGCTCGTCCACATGCAATGAGACACCTCCAGAAGACTCCTCCAGGGGAGACAGAGCCTCGTCTTGTGCCAGCCAGCCTCATCTCTCAGGAGGGAAACCCAAGGAATCCTGGCACCAAGTCCCCAGGTAAGAAAACATTAACCCACGCAAACGAGTGCCAGGGAAGGAGGAATAACCACAGGGCCGCGTTCCACTCACCATCTGGTGAGAACTGGTCCCTCTCGAACACAGTGATGCAGAGGACTTCCTGCTCCAGGTCTCGGATGAAGAACTGGCAGTTGGAATTCCACTTGGGGTTCAGAGTGTCCTGGATCGTCTTGGTGATGTGGCACTGGGAACCCATGGTCACCTCACAGTACGGGTTGCTCTTTCCTGGAGGGAACAAAAGCCTTCGCCAGGTGGAACTCACACCTCATTTTGATCTCCACTCTTTTTTTTTTTTTTTTTTTAGATGGATTCTTGCTCTGTCGCCCAGGCTGCAGTGCAGTGGTATGATCTCAGCTCATTGCAACCTCCACCTCCTGAGCTCAAGTGATTCTCCTGCCTCAGCCTCCTGAATGAATAGCTGGTATTACAGGTGGCTGCCACCATGCCTGGCTAATTTTTTATATTTTTAGTAAAGACGGGCTTTCACCATGTTGGCCAGGCTGGTCTCAAACTCCTGACCTCAGGTGATCCACCTGCTTTGGCCTCCCAAAGCACTGGGATTACAGGTGTGAGCCACCGTGCCCGGCCGCTCCCCACTCTTAATAACTGCTATGCTTAATAAGTGTCATTCGGTGGAGAATCCGGGTGAAAACTCCCAGAAGTCAGCTTCATCCTTAAACTAAAAACAAATACTTAATTGAGTGGGCTTTGAAACTAGGCCATTCCTGTCTCGTTACTTTGGCCTGATCTTGTGTCACATCCACTGTGAATGCAGCCACTCAGATCCCTCGGAGAAGCAGAATGGTAGAAAGGATGGAAAAAAAAACACAAAACCTCCAGGTTTTTAACAAGTGCTAGTTAAACCAATTCTGGAAGGAGATCAGGGAGTATGGAAATAGCACATTTGATCTAGAGCCGGGTGGGGGTGTGGGGAGCCGGGTGGGGGTGTGGGGAACCCGGACCCTACTCCCAACCCTAAAGCAGGAGCCGGGGGGCGCCTCACAGCCTTACCATGTGACCGACAGGGTTTCAACTCAATGCCTTCAACCACGTTCACCATCAACCTTCCAATGCCTGTTGCCCTTTGGGAACGGACTATGATGGCAGGAAAAACACAAAATGCTTCATTTGAACATGCCACACCTTTCCCATCTCTGTGAGCCTCACAATGCATTTCATGTACCTCTCCCGACTCAAAAGTAATTCTTCCCTCTCCTTAAACACTTGCTTCCTTGCTCCTGGAATTTGCCCTCCATCCCCATCTGCATCCCACCCCAAGCTCACTTCCATCTCATTCCACGCCCCTCCTCTAGGTCCAGGGGATTCTTCTATTCTGAGGATTTTCAGCCCAGCCAAATGGCCCTCCCTCCTGCCCAGCTGTGCAGGACACCCCGCGGGGCCATGCATTACCCAGGTACGCTTTCTCGCGCTTCTTTTTCTCAGTCTCTATGTAGAGTTCAGAAGCAGCTTTGATTTTCTGCACCCAGGCAGTCCTTGGACAGAAAAAGACAGAAAGTTGCCAAACAGAAACTCAGGAAAAAGGCTTCAGGTCTGTTCAAACACTGTTGCCAGGACTCTGTTTCTTTGTTCATTTGATTTTAACAACAAAGGCTCGGGAAAGAAAATCTGATTTTATGTCACGTGATGCTAATACTTATTCCTGCCATCAATAAGAAAGGCATGAGGGCCATTTCCATGGATGTCCTCAAGACCTGCGATGATGTCCCCGGGGAAGAAAATCTGTGATAGATGCTGTCTTAGAGGCAACATCGGGACACGACTCCTCTTCCTTCCTTACCGAAGAGCAGCACATATTTGCCTAATCCAACAAAGCCAGAAGGATCTCGCTTATGAAATCACGCAAAGAAAGAACAAAAACCACTTCCCAGATTGGGAACCACTTCACATGAAAGAGCAAAACGCCTTGGGGGAAGGCATTTGTGGCCGCGGTTTTCTCCTTCATTTTTTCTGAGAACCATATGCACAAAAGCTTTAGCCAATTTTCTTGCTTGGTGCAAATGCTCTTTGGAATGATGCTGGCCTTGTGTCAAGTTCACCCTTCAGAAAATGATCTATTTCATTTGGCTCCAGGGCAGTGTCTTGAAGACAGATTGAAGCAAAATACCCACAGCCCTAGGTTCCAGAATGCCCATTTAAGTGAGCCAAGGTGAGGAGAGGTTTGGGTTTGGGTGGTCCTATTAACCCCGAAATTACTTTCCTATTGGTTTCTGCCACCTGGGAAGCCAGGGGAAACCTGAGATGCTCTGTTTACCTCAAAGAATGCGAAACATTTCTTAATAAAACAACAACAATGCCAGGTGCAGTGGCTCACCCCTGTAATCCCAGAATTCTGGCATTCTGGGAGGCCAAGGCGGGTGGATCCCTTGAGCCCAGGAGTTTAAGACCAGCCTGGGCAACATGGCGAGACCCCATCTCTACAAAAAAATATAAAGAATTAGCCAGGCTTGGTAGCACATGCCTGTAGTCCCACATACCTGGGAGGCTAGGGTGGGAGGATTACCTGAGCCCAGGAGGTCAAGGCTGCAGTGAGCTGTGACTGCACTACTGCACTCCAGCCTGGGTGACAGAGTGAGACTCTGCCTTAAAAAAAAAAAAAAAAAAAACTCAAGCAAAATTAGTTTGAATCCATGTTATTTTGGAAAGGGCATGCCATGTGACAGATTTTTGAAAGGCTGTAGAAAAAAGTAATAGCCCCATACCCACTCCCAGCTAGGGGTGATGGCATTGCCACTTGGGAAACATTGGCACCTGATTAATCACCCGCCCCTTGTGTGTCCTAGAGCTGTGGAGCCCTGGGGCCCATGCTGGGGAGGCGGCAGGTCTCACCTTTCATTTATGCTTTCTGCTCGGAGAGTATAGACGCGGTCAATGTGGGAGATGTGGAAGATGGGCTCGTCTCCAGAAGGGTCGGTGGGTAATTTTACTAGAACCTCATTTAGGAAAATAGGCTGGAAAGTAACACACAGGCATTACAAAGCGAGGCTGGGGGTCTGTGTGCTCCGGTAAACCGTGAGTGTGTGAGCACACTTATGCCAATGTGTTCTAGTAAACGAGACTGCAAGTCAGCGCGTGTGTGCACACTCGTGCGTGTGTTTCAGTAACCTAGACTGAGCATGTGTGTGTGTTTCTGGGTGTGTTCCAGTAAACCAGACTAAGGGCGTGTGTGTTTTCCAGTAAAGAATCCCAGAATAATAATTTTGGGTTAGCATCAACTTTTACATATTACAAATTATAAATATGATAAATATGGGTTCCCCCGCCCGCGATTTTGCGGGTATGTTTTAAGTCTTTCGGAATAAGATCTGGCTGGTGTCGCTTTTCCTGGTGTATTCTAAACAGCAGTCTTCATCCACTTTACATCAAGCAATTCCCTCCAAAGATTTTCACATGAAGTTTCTAGTAACTATATAACTACATAGCTCTTTTTTCCCATAATAAAGCTAACTGCTGCTTCAGAGAAAATTCTTCTGTAAAAACACCCCCATGCAGACAAATTTAGAAAAACAACGTCCCGTGACACAAAGACACACAAACACAGCCATGCACGTATGAGCAGACCATATAAAGAGCTGAGGGAAATTCTCCACTTATCAACTGTTTAGAGAGACTTTGCTAGAAAGGAGAGGGCTCGGATGTTTCAAGCTACCTGGAGAAGTCTGGCAGGGGACTTAGGACTGTTTGGAGGCGACGGTGGGCCCTGGGTGCTGTTTTGCACCTCTTCTCCCGAGCTTTTTCACACCTGCCTCATCTGTACCCTAGACTTCGCTCCTACAGGCTAAGGCATGCCTCTGTCACATCCCAGGGGACCACAGCAGCCATTTGGCAGTCAATATGTTCCACCGATAGCACTGAGTGTCACTGACACTGCGGCGGGATATGGATCGTCCTCCACTCCGGACACCCTAAATCGCATTTCAACTCCTGGCCTTCTCCTGCACGCCACAGCCCCTGACCCTGCTAAAACTCCACCTCCTTTTTGGAAACTACTACCTCCCCAAACACGTCAACCCTGATAATGCAAAATCTAGAATCCAACTTACTGTTTTATACATTTTATACTGCAGGTTTGATTTGGGGCTGAAGACTTTGTCGGTGCCAGAAGACCCCAAGGGCTTCGTGATCTGAGTCAGCAGGAGGAAGTCGTTGAAAAGGAAGCCATACAGCTCCTTGTTGCTCTTGGCCTTGTAGAGCTTCCCACTGTGCAGAAATTTGCGTGGCCCCAAGCAATTGGTCACTGAATTGAACACAAGTTGCTGAGAAAGGAAAACAAAACCCAAAGTGTAGCATTTTTGTTTCTCCGCATCTGAAAGCATGGGCTCCATCAGAATCAGAGGCCAGGCCCCAGCAGACTCGGATCTCAGGCAAAAGTCAAGGATGGCTCTGAAGACTTTGGAGCCAAGAGATCAAAGTCAGACAAAGGCACAGTTCAGGGGATTCCAAGTATCAAGAAGAGTCTCAATGGTAATTTCTAAGGCTTTTCCTCTAGGAGCATGCCAGTGTCTTATGGTGCAATTGGTGTGTTTTTTCTTTTCTTTTTTTTTTTTTTTTTTTTTTTGAGACAGGGTCTCACTATGTTGCCCAGGCTGGAGTGCAGTGGTGTGATCATAGTTCAGGTAGCCTTGACCTCCCAGGTTCAAGCAATTCTCCCATCTCAGCCCCCCAACACATGTGAAAAAAACTTTTGTAGAGATGGGGTCTCACTACTTTGCCCAGGCTGGTCTTGAACTTCTGACTTCAAGCGATCGTTCCACCTCAAGCTCCCAAAATACTGGGATTACAGGTGCGAGCCACTGGGCTTGGCCATTTCTCTTTTTTATTTACTGGGGAAATGGGGCAGCAGAAAGAAAAGTGCCCACCTGGCTCCCACCTTGGGGACTCCCTGCTCTGTGCAGGGTCTGTGCATGAAACAGCTCCAGGGAGAAGACCCCACACAGATTCAGACAGTCCTTTGAGCTTCTGGAAAGCAGCAGCCCCCGTCTCTCTCCAATTCCATGGACAAATGCTGCCTTCCAAGGCACAACTGCAGTCCGGGCCCCTGGCATGTGTGTGACTGCACAAATCAGTGGTGTTAATTTTTTTTTTTTTTTTTGAGACAGAGTCTCACTCTGTCGCCCAGGCTGGAGTGCAGTGGCACAATCTCTGCTCACTGCAAGCTCCGCCTCCCGGGTTGACGCCATTCTCCTGCCTCAGCCTCCTGGGTAGCTGGGACTACAGGTGCTCACGACCACGCCCGGCTAATTTTTTGTATTTTTAGTAGAGACGGGGTTTCACCATGTTAGCCAGGATGGTGATCTCCTGACCTTGTGATCCACCTGCCTTGGCTTCCCAAAGTGCTGGGATTACCGGCGTGAGCCACCATACCCGGCTGTAAATCAGTGGTGTTGAGCAACCCTCCAGTGCCAAACAGAACAGACACTGTACTGCGCACATGAAACCTCACCAGACTCACCCGCTCAGCAAACAGGAAGGGAACAGCTCCCTCCCTCCACTGACCCTTAGAGACACGGTGGGCGCTGAAATGCGGCTCTAACACCTCTCGGGGGTCCATCACCTCCACTAGGTTCTGAAGGGGCAGAGGGCACTGAGGTGGAGATGATCCCACAGAGGCCCCCTTTTTGACAGCAAGGGGAGAGGCCAAGGATAGCAAGGCCGTGGCTGCGCGCCAGGAGTAAGATGACCCAGTCCGAGGCCAGCCCCTCACGCTCCCCATCTGCCCACACAATTGGCCTGGGGGGCGCTCCGGAGCTCTGTCCTGAGCTACGAGCCCTATGGACCCCTCTCTGAAGAGAGTATTTGTGAAGGAGTGATAGGTTCGTAACATGTGTCCCCCAAAAGAAGCTGATGGCCACCTGTCCATCTCCAATACAGGAGAAACAGTGGCACTTCTGTGAGTGGAGAGCTAAAGGCAGCTGGAAAGGGGCCACTGCACTCTGCTGTCAGCCACGAGGAGGAAAGATGACCTCTGACCTCCCGTGGAGGGTCTGAGAGCCCAAGAAAGACCGAAGGTGGTGCCACAACAGGAACCTTCAAAGAACATTCTTCACCTCTGCACTCCAGGCAGGAGCCTGGAGACCAACCAGCCCCTCCTGCTTGCCAAGACAGGGTTCAAGCCACGTGGGCGCAAATAATCCAGAGAAGGCAAGTGTCATTGGATCCAATGACATAAAGGTGCTCTCGTTCATTCATACTCAAAGCCTCTAATTGGCCAAGATAACACTGAATATGCATGAACTGAGAACAGTATTTAAACTTCTCTATCTTCAGACAGGAATGCCAAAGACAGCATCTGTTTGAAACTTAATCACTGGTGTGTGTCCAGACCTGGGCCACGCATGGTCCACACCGTGATCCTAGGTCAGGAGACAGAAGTCAACACATCCCCTTCCCATCACCATGAACATCAGCGAGACAACAACGACGCTGTGCATGATAGCCAGGAAGACTGACCAAGAAGGACAGCCATCTGATGGCAAAGGGGGGATGTAAGCTGAAAAAATCAAAGCACAAGAACTAGGCTGGATGCAGTGGATCACGCCTGTAATCCCAACACTTTGGGAGGCCGAGGTGGGCAGATCACTTGAGTTCAGGAGTTGGAGACCAGCCTGGCCAACATGGCGAAACCCCGTCTCTACTAAAAATACAAAAATTAGCTGGGTGTGGTTCTGGGCCCCTATAGTTCCAGCTACTCGGGAAGCTGAGGCAGGAGAATCTCTTGAACCCATGAGGTGGAGGTTGCAGTGAGCCGAGATCGCACCTCTGCACTCCAGCTTGGGTAACAGAGTGAGACTCCGTCTCAAAAAAAAAAGAAGGATGACAACTGATTTTACTTGAACATCTTCAGATCCCGGCCTCACTGTGTCCCTCTGATGGCAGCTGTCAGAGTCGGGGAAGGGCCCTTTCTAAAGTGCACATGACTGTGTGTCGGCATTTCTGCATGGCAGTGCAGGGGCTGCTTGAGTCCCTTGTCTTCAGGATCAAGTTAATGTTCCTTTGCATGATACACAGGCCTTCCTCGGCTGGGCCTCAGCCTGCCCTGCAGCCCTGTGGCCCATCATTCCTCTGCAATCCTCACCAATGCCCTGCTCAGAATCTCAGAATGGTCCTCCACTCCTAATGCCCTGCCTCAATCTTTCTTTTTTTTCTGAGACAGGGTCTTGCTCTGTTGCCCACGTTGGAGTGTAGTGGTGCAATCATGGCTCTCTGCAGCCTCAAACTCCTGGGCTCAAGCGATCCTCCTGCCTCAGCCTCCCAAGTAGCTGAGACTACAGGTGCATGCCACCACACTTGGTTAGTTTTCTAAACATTTTTTGTAGAGACAGGGTCTCACTATGTTGCCCAGGCTGGTCTTGAACTTCTGGCCTCAAGGGATCCTCCCGCCTTGTTCTCTCAAAGTGCTGGGATTACAGGCCTGAGACACGGTGCTTGGCCTGCCTCCAATGCTTCATCCTGCAACACGCAGTCAAGCATCACCTCCAGGGCCCGAGAGTCCCCCGTACAACTGTCCCTTGCTCCCGTCACATGTCGCCACAGCACTTGGTACCTAGCTCTGCCTCCTTACCCCTCACATCTTGTTGTAAATGTTGGTTTCACCCCCAGCTTCCTCCTGGACCATAAGCTCCTCGAGAGTGGGAGTCACATCTTATTTGTTTTTATGTCCCAGGGTTTAGTACTGAGCCGTGGCACATGGGTGGTTACTCACTAAGTGCTTATTGAATGAATGATGATGAGCGAATAAATGAGCCACCCACTGACGGCAGAGCAACACAAAATCCCAAAATGGGAGCCCACAGCTGTCCTCTCGGCTTCCATGGGGCTGCTTCCACACCTTTGCTCATCCCACACCAACACTGAAGGTGGACAGGAGGTGGTGCCGTGGAGGAACCAGTCATGGTGACTCCCTCAGGTGGTGATGGCCTTTGCAGCTTATGAGAGGGAAGAAACCACAGGAGGAGTGGATGAGGGAGACACATTCTCGCTGGTCATTTTGGGAAACCCTAGTGAATGGTGTATGTGTGTGCATACATGCATGTGTGTATGTGTGTACAGGCACAAGCACATGTGTATACAGAAACAGAGAGAAAAAATGGGCAAAAAGAATGAATGAGACCAAAGGAAAGGTTAAGTGAAAAGAAGAAAATTAGAAACCAAATGAGAGGCTTCTGGCCAGGTGTGGTGGCTCACACCTGTAATCCCAGCACTTTGGGAGGTTGAGGCGGGCAGATCGCTTGAGCTCAGGAGTTTGAGACCAGCCTGGGCAACATGGTGAGTCCTTGTCTCTACAGAAAAAATAGAAACATTAGCTGGGCATGGTGGCCAATGCCTGTAGTCCCAGCTACTTGGAAAGCTGAGGTGGGAGAATCACTTGAGGAGGTTGAGGCTGCAGTGAGCTGAGTTTGTGCCACTGCACTCCAGCCTGGGCAACAGAGTGAGACCCTGACTAAAACACACACACACACACATATACACACACACACACACACACACACAGAGAGAGAGAGAGAGAGAAAGAGAAAGAGAGACAGAGAGAGACTTCTGTTTCTGGAAGTAGAGTGGACTAGATACTCAGAATGACTCACCCAACAAAAACTTTAAAAAAACAGAAAAATGCAAAAATCCACTTTTTAACTCCAAGAAAACTGGCACACACACACGAAAAAAATAGAAACAAAGTAAGAAATTTGCAGAGGCTGAAAACAGAATGAAAATAGGAACCTTGGAAGATCACCGAAAGCCAGTGCCACTATAGCTTTGAGGGTCTCTCTGGAATCTGCTGACGCTGACCTTGCATTTTACTCACTACATAGGGTGCAGAAACAGGTGCATCCAGAGCCAACGTGAGGGGTCTAATAGGAGATCTTCACAAAAAGATGAACCCAGAGGAGGAGTGACAGGTAAACTCAAGCTCAGAGGGGATGAGCAATAAAACATTTCTGTTTTTGACCTTGGTGTAGTGAAGGAAAACGTGCCCTGAGAATGTGTGCTTTATCAGGTAGCTCTCACGCAAGTTTACAACCACAATTCACACAAGGGGTGTGATGCCCAAACCCCTCTAAACATAGTTTTGGATAATCACAATAACAGTCCTCCCAGAAGGAATACAACTTCAGACAATAAAGATGCCTGCAGGTGGGCCAGGTGCGGTAATCACGCCTGTAATCCCAGCACTTTGGGAGGCTGAGGCAGGTGGATCTTCTGAGGCCAGGAGTTCGAGACCATACTGGCCAACATGGTGAAACCCTGTCTCTCCTAAAAATATAAAAATTAGCCAGGCATGGTGGTGCGCACCTGTAATCCCAGCTACTTTTGAGGCTGAGGCAGGAGAATTGCTTGAACCTGGGAGGCAGAGGTTGCGGGGAGCCGAGATCACACCACTGCACTCCACCCTGGGTGACAGAGCGAGACTCCATCTCAAAAAAAAAAAAAAAAAAAAAGATGCCCACAGGTAAAGTTCTAAGGCACATTTAGTTCACAGTCAAAAATGGTAATACAAGAAACAAGGTAGTAAGTTTAGCAAGAGCTGGCAGAAACAACAAACAAAACAATAACACCCATAACTTCAGGTTATGGGTTCTATATCTATATCTACATCTATATCTATATCTGTTTGTTGTTTTGAGACACATTCTGCTCTGTTGCCCAGGCTGGAGTATAGTAGCGTGATCATAGCTCACCTTACCCTTGAACTCCTGGGCTCAAGCAATCCTCCCACCTCAAGTGTGAACCACCGCACCCAGCTAATTTACTTTTTATTTTTTTGTATAGACAGGTTCTCACTCTGTTTCCAGGCTGATCTTGAACACAAACTAGCCTCCTGCCTCCACTTCCCAAAGCACTGGGATTACAGGCGTGAGTCACAGCACCTGGCCAGGAATATCTATGTTTAAAATGTGTTAAGAAATAAATAAGAAGGATTAACATTTGAGCAAAAAACAGGATACAAGAAAGAAACCAGCATAGCTGGGCATGGTGGCATGCACCTGTGGTCCCAGCTACTTGGGATGCTGAAGTGGGAAGATCACTTGAGCTCAGGTGGTCCAGGCTGCATTGAGCTGGGATTGTGCCACTGCATTCCAGCAGCCTGGGTGACAGAGCAAGATCCTGTTGAAAGAAAGAAAAGAAAAAAGAAGAGAAGAGAAGGAGAAAGGAAGGAAGGAAAGAAGGAAGGAAGGAAGGAGAAAGAAAGAGAAAGAAAGAGAGAGAAGGAAAGAAAGAGAGAAAAAGAAGACAGGAAGGAAGGAGAGAGAAGGAAGGAAGGAAAGAAAGAAAGAGGGAGAGAGAGAGAGAAAGAAAGACAGAAGGAAAGAAAGAAAGAGGAAAGAAAAAGGGAGAAAGAGAGAGAAAGAAAGAAATCAGCAGACAGGAGAAAATAAATAGAACTTCTGGCAATGGGAAATGATATAAGTTAAATTAGAAACTCAGTGGATGGCCAGGCGCGGTGGCTCACGCCTGTAATCCCAGCACTTTGGGAGGCCGAGATGGGCAGATCACCTGAGGCCAGGAGTTCAAGACCAGCCTGGTCAACACGGGAAACCCCATCTCTACTAAAAATACAAAAATTAGCCGGGTGTAGTGGCGTGTGCCTGTAGTCCCAGCTATTCAGGAGGCTGAGGCAGGAGAATCACTGGAACCGGGGAGGCAGAGGTTGCAGTGAGCTGAGATGGTGCCACTGCACTCCAACCTGGGCAACAGAGTGAGACTCTATCTCAAATAAATAAATAAATACTCAGTGGGTGGATAAAACAGCAGATGAGAAGCAGCTGGATGGAAATGAGGATGCTATCGGCTGGGGAGGAGAATGGTTCATGCTTTTCTTTGTCCTCCTCCAGGCTGGCAGCCGAGGCTCTGCCGGGGGAGACCAGGGCCCAGCCCCAAGGGTGGCTACCTCAGACAGGCCTTCACACTGCACGTGGGCCTGGATCCACTCCAGCCGGTCAGAGTTCTCCTTCTCCCGCACCCCTTCGTTCACCTGGGAACAGAGCTCTTCCGCCTTCTCCAGGGCGTGCTTCAAGTGGCTGTGGTCCGGGTGGTTTTCAGGGGTGTTTTCCAGGATCTACACAGGAGAATAAAAACAACCACCTCCTTTTAGGCAATGTGGGCGGGCCTGTGATCCAGGGTCCTGCAGGACCAGGCCCAGCGGGGCAGGGCACCATCCTTTCATGGACGGCGCCCACTTGAGCAATCGCAGCTCTGAGCACCCACATGGCAATCACGTAGCAGATGACGGCCACTCCTTGATGGCTCCAGTGGGTGGCATTGCGGGGGCCTCGCCTCTTCATGGGCCCAGTGGGGGCTAAGCCCCCACCAGGAAGCAGTGAATGGTCCCATCCCTGAGGTCTCAGTCCAGCCCCACACCCTGAATGTCCAGGGCAAGCTGTGTGATCTGTCCTGCAAAATGTTAACATCGCAGGGTGGACCCCAAGTCACATATGCAGACTCACAGGATCAGTGTGTACATATAACCATGGGGCCCTTAGAGTTTCTCTTTGAAAATATTTACCCTTGGCCGGGCACAGTGGCTCACGCCTGTAATCCCAGCACTTCAGGAGGCCAAGGTGGGCAGATCACAAGGTCAAGAGATCGAGACCATCCTGGCCAACACGGTGAAACCCCATCTCTATTAAAAATACAAAAATTAGCTGGGCGTGGTGGCGCATGCCTGTCATCCCAGCTACTTGGGGGGCTGAGGCAGAAGAATCGCTTGAACCCAGGAGGCAGAGGTTGTAGTGAGCCGAGATTGCACCACTGCACTCCAGCCCAGCAACGGAGAGAGGATCCGTCTCAAAAAAAAAAAAAAAAGAAAAGAAAGAAAGAAAAAGAAAATATTCACCCTGTTTCACAGAGGAATAAACTAGTCCCTGAGACCAGGAGCAGAGCCCAGGCATCCCAGGCCCAGTTCCGTGCTGTTTTCCCACCTGTTCACTCACTTGGGGAACTTACAATGCAATTCTGGCATTTGATGTGCAGTGTTCCATCAACCCACTGATGAGGGTCTAAGAGCCAACAGGTGCCCTTGGAGGGCAGGGCAGGGACAGCGCAGTCTATGCTTAGCATGCAGCCTGGGGCATAAGAGGAGCGGTGGCTGCAGCAAGGGTGGCTCCTTCCTGGGTCCACGCACCTCTGGAACCACATGCAGACGGGTGCATCAGAGCAAGTGTGCGCTTTTCTAAGCAGACCATTTGGGGTGGTGGCTAAGAATGCCAGCTCCGGAGCTGGACCTCCTGAATTTAAATCCCTGCCCCACCACAGACCACCCATGATTTGGGTTGGTTATAAAAATGTTCTTTTTTTTTTTTTTTTTTTTTTGAGACGGAGTTTTGCTCTTGTTGCCCAGGCTGGAGTGCAGTGGCGCAATCTCGGCTCACTGCAACCTCTGCCTCCCGGGTTCAAGCAATTCTTCTGCCTCAGCCTCCCGAGTAGCTGGGACTACAGCCACCACGCCTGGCTAATTTTTGTATTTTTAGTAGAGTGGGGGTTTCACCATGCTGGCCAGGCTGGTCTTGAACTCCTGACCTCAGATGATCTGCCTGCCTCGGCCTCCCAAAGTGCTGGGATTACAGGCGCGAGCCACCGCACCCAGCCATAAATGTTCTTTTTGTCTCGTTCTGTCACCCAGGCTGGAGAAGAGTGGCACGATCTCATCTCACTGCAACCTCTGCCTCCCAGGTTCAAGTAATCCTCCTGCCACAGCTTCCTGAGTAGCTGGGACAACAGGTGTGCTCCACCATGCCCAGCTAATTTTTGTATTTTCAGTAGAGACGGGGGTCTCGCCATGTTGGCCAGACTGATCTCAAACTCCTGGCCTCAAGTGATCTGCCCGCCTCAGCCTCCCAAAGTGCGGGGATTACAGGCGTGAGCCACCACACCTGGCCCACATAAATGTTCTGAGTCTCAGGTTCCTCGCATGAGAAACGGGGAGGTTAATAGCCTCCTTTATATGGTGTGTGGAGAACTAAATGAGACACATGG
The DNA here is from genome assembly GCF_029289425.2 of Pan paniscus. NCBI lineage: Eukaryota > Metazoa > Chordata > Mammalia > Primates > Hominidae > Pan > Pan paniscus. The sequence goes on along the minus strand of NC_073271.2, from coordinate 29,991,012 downwards.
ACCTCTTGGCAAAGCACCTGGCCCTTAGAAAGTGCTCAATAAGCAACAGTGATTACCATCAGATCCTCAAAGGACTTCGAGGCCCCTAAAAACAATGATCACCCTGTGCTGGAGAATGAAGAAAGACCCTAAGCCACCTTTGAAGTGTACCAGGAGAATGCCGAGGGCATATTTGCCCAGGCCTTGTCCACATACAAATAATGTAAATGGCCCTGACTCTGAATATCTTATCCCAAAGGCATACCGTGGTTTAAAGTCCTAAGCAGACGCTCAAATGGAGAAAAACACACACTGTTTTCTATGTCTTGTGTGTCCACAAATCAATTCCAAGCAACAACCCCAACCTCTGGGCCAATCCTGACTGTACATTAGAATCCTTTTGGAAAATCTGAGGCCTCATCCATGACTAAATCAAAATCCCTGGGGGGGTGAAACTCAGGCTTAGGGGTTTTCTAGAGGTTTCCAGATGTTCTAACATGCAGCCAAATCTGAGAACCACTACTACAGGCTAGGAACCCACCCAGCTGGCTTGAGTAAATTCATTTGTTTTGTTTAGTTTCAAAATTCAAACAGGTTTATCAATTTTTCTAATTATAAAAGTAATATTGTACAATGTACAAAATTTAGAAAATTCAAAAAGTTACAAAGAACCTAAAAATCACTAATAATCTCCCCATTATTTCAAGAATAAAAATTGCTTTGGGAGGCCGAAGCAGGATGATCACTTGAAGTCAGGAGTTTGAGACAAGCCTGGCCAACATGGTCAAACCCCGTCTCCACTAAAAACACAAAAATTAGCCGGGCATGATTGTACCTGCCTGTGGTTTCAGCTACTCAGAAGGGTGAGGCAGGAGAATCGCTTGAACCCAGGAGGCGGACATTGCAGTGAGCTGAGATCGTGCCACTGCACTCCAGACTGGGTGACAGAGCGAGACTCTGTCTCAAAAAAAGTAAATAAAAATAAAAATAAAAATTGGATCATACTACCATTTTACAAAAACTACCATTTTATACTGTACTATTTCGTACATTGCTTTATAGTACAATGTTCCATGTCCATTTCATACATATTATCATTTTGAGGGTTTTATATCATTATTGGGGCAGACCCCAATATTGATTGAGCACGTTATTGAGCACAATGCGTCTAAATAGCTACCTTCCCATAAAACTTTATGATGCTTCCAACTTTTCAATATTTCTTAAATTATTTCCTTAGAATAAATTCCTAGAGGTGGAATTGCTGAGCCAAAGAGAAATTATAGTTTGATCTATAATCGCCTTCCAAAAAAGGCTGTATCAATTTAACTTCCACCCAGATCTTTGCCAACACTGGGACCTATAATCTTTTCAATATACGCCCATCTGGCAAGCCAAAATCAAAGTATTTTCTTGTTTTGTTATGTATTTTCTTTTATTGTCTGTGAGTGTGAACTTTTTGTACATTTAGTGCATAAGTGTTCTCAATGATAAAACTAACATTTATATACTGCCTAGTATGAGCCACTTTGCATACATTAACTCAGTTAATTCCCACATCACTATGCAGTAGGTACTATCAGTGTCCTTATTTTACAGACAAGAAACTGAGGCCCAAACTGAGGCCCAACTTGCCCAAGAGCACACAGTGGTTAAGTACCAAGATTCAAACCCCAGCCAGCCTGGCTCCAGGCTATGTGCTCTTCACTGCTATTCCATACTGCCTACTGCCTCTCAGCAACTTCAAGTTCTATATTCTATCTTTTTTTTTTTTTTGAGACTGAGTCTCACTCTGTCGCCAGGCTGGAGTGCAGTGGTGCGATCTTGGCTCACTGCAACTTTCACCTCGTGGGTTTAAGCAATTCTCCTGCCTCAGCCTCCCGAGTAGCTGGGACTACAGGCGTGCACCACCATGCCCAGTTAATTTTTGTATTTTTAGTAGAGACGGGGCTTCACCATGTTGGCCAGGATGATCTTGATCTCTTGACCTCAGGATCTGCCTGCCTCGGCCTCCCAAAGTGCTGGGATTACAGGCATGAGCCACCACATCCGGCCTTTTTTTTTTTTTTTTTTTTTTTTGAGACAGAGTTTCACTCTGTCACCCAGGCTGGAGTGCAGTGACTCAATCATAGCTCTTTCCCCTCTTCTTGCAAAATGCATCATACCATAGGATTGCTCAGTGAGTTTAGTGTTGCTTTTTCACATAACAGCATTTTCTCAGTGTCTTTCCAGACTAATACATAGAGTAGAAGTTGCTCGTATCTTTTTAAATATTTTCATAGTACAGATCTACCATAATTATTTAACCATTCCCATTAATGAACATATACGTTGTTCCCCAGAATAAAATTTGGGGTTTTTTTTTTTTTTTTTTTTTGAGACACAGTCCCACTCTGTCACCCAGGCTGGAGTGCTGTGGTGTGATCTTGGCTCACTGCAACCTCTGCCTGCCAGGTTCAAGATATTCTCCTGCCTCAGCCTCTCGAGCAGCTGGGATTACAGATACACATCATGTAAGGAACATGGCTGTGCTGCAACCAGGCAGCCATACGCAGATGTAAACAGCCTGCATGACTCAGCGGGATTAGAGTGCAGGTGCACAATTCTGTGCATTACATAATCACAGCTATGTAGCCATAACATGGGAGGCTAATCACCTGGCTCTAAGCCACTATTGTGTGTGAGGTATATAAAGACAACACTGACACTGTGAAAAAGCTGTTGAATAAAGCCATGTCCCATCTACCTGCTGTCTCTCAAGTGTTCTTCCAGCTCCCTGCCTCACGTTCACCCACTCCCCTCAGACCTCAGCTGGGCCTCAAACCTGACACACCATCACTCCCGGCTAATTTTTTCTGTGTTTTTAGTAGAGACAGGGTCTCACCCTGTTGGTCAGGCTAGTCTTGAACTCCTGACCTCAAGTGATCCACCCATCTTGGTCTTCCAAAGTGCTGGTATTACGGTGTGAGCCACTATGCCCAGATGAAAGTTTGGGTATTTTTTAGGTTGCTATGATCTAAATCCTTTAAGTTTAGGATTAGCATGTCTCTGAGACCATGCTAAGAATTTCTCCACATCAGTATCATAAAAATATTTAGTATTAGTACTTTAGCAGATTTCATATGTATCTCATAGCTGACCACTGTTTTCAATTCTCTTCTTAGTTCAGCTGGTTTTCAGTTCATTTTTCTGGGTGCTCTGGAAGAAATCAATCGTGTTTCTGCAAATAGTTTTTTTCCCCCTTTTAAATATTTGGGCCATTCAGTCCTTTTCTTGTTTTAGTTTTTCTCCCATTGGCTAGATATAGAACACCTATTTTAAAAGCTTGTTTTCAACTTCAATTTGCAATTAAACATTGGGAGAAAAAAGAGAAGTACTGAGCTAATTAAATAGTAACTGTGGCGTTGGAAGAGAGAAAACAGTAAGTTGAAAACTTATTTCAAAACTAAGTATTTAACTCAGCCAAAGATCCACAGTGTATTTTGTGGAGTTGAGCTGGGGCTGGACTGAGGAGATGGCTTATGTGGGAGGGAGATTTGTCACATGTAAGAAGACTGAGCAAATAAGGAAACACATTGAGGATAATGAGAGCCAGGCTCTTCACAGAGCAGGGAGTTACAAAGGCAGAAGGGGAAAGGCTGGAAAAAATTCTGCAGTATTGGATTAGAATAGGAGGTATTGGTGTGAATTCATGAGTTCTAATATACATGGATAGATGGATCTAGAAGTAAATATAAATATATGTGTATATACATTGGCATATGTAAATATGTGTGCATGAAAAGACATTCATATATTTCCCAGCTCTGCCACCGAGAGGAACACAAAATCACCCCAGTAGCAATGAGCACGCCAGTGCCCACATCTGAGTTTCTAAATACCATTTTCCATTAAAAGGAACCAGATCTAAAACCTCTTTCCAGGAGCTATACTCCCTGTGGTTTTACAAACATAGGCTCAGAGGACATCTAAATCTGTTCACTCGTTTTACAGGTGGGGACACTGAAACCCTAATTTTGTTCTTTCTTTTTTCTTTTGGTATTGGCTTTCTCAAAGTGACAGGAGAAGAACAATCATCTAATATCAACACACAGTGTCTGACATGGTTTGGCTGCGCCTCCACCCAAATCTCATCTTGAATTGTAGTTCCCATAATTCCCACATGTTGTGGGAGAGACCAGGTGGAGATAATTGAATCGTTGGGGTGGCTTCCCCCATCCTGTTCTAGTGAGAGTGAGTGAGTTCTCACAAGATCTGATGGTTTTGTAAGGGGTTTCCCCCTTCGCTGGGCTCCCATTCTTCTCCTTCTTGCCATTATGTGAAGAAGGATGTGTTTGCTTCCCCTTCCACCATGATTGTAAGTTTCCTGAGTCCTCCCCAGCCATGTGGAACTGAGTCAATTAAACCTCTTTCCTTATTAATTACCCAGTCTTGGGCAGTCCTTTACAGCAGTGTGAGAATGGACTAATACAGTGTTTCACAATGGCCTTCTGAAGACAGGTCGTAGCATTACGTTTCTTTCTCTTTTCTGCTAAGAAAATCAAGGCCTAGAGGCACTGGGCCTGTCTTTAAGAAAGAGTCAAGGGAGAAAGGCACAGACCACAGACTGTTTCTGTGATTCCATGTTATTTTCTTCTAGAAAAAAAAAATTAAAAAAAGAATCAACGACTAAGCTCTCATTTTCTGACTTACAAGGTAGAAGCCACTTGGTCACACATCTGAAGGCTGTGCAGTATTGAGAGGTGACAGCGTGCTGGCAGTCCTCACAGCCCTCGCTCGCTCTCGGTGCCTCCTCTGCCTGGGCTCCCACTTTGGCAGCACTTGAGGAGCCCTTCAGCCCACCACTGCACTCTGGGAGCCCCTTTCTGGGCTGGCCAAGGCCGAAGCCCCCTCCCTCAGCTTGCAGGGAGGTGTGGAGGGAGAGGCGCGAGCAGGAACCGGGGCTGCGTGCGGCGCCTGCGCGCCAGCTGGAGTTCCGGGTGGGCGTGGGCTTGGCGGGCCCCGCACTCGGAGCAGCCGGCCGGCCCTGCTGGCTCCGGGCAATGAGGGACTAAGCACCCGGGCCAGCGGCTGCGGAGGGTGTACTGGGTCCCCCAGCAGTGCCAGCCCACCGGCGCTGTGCTCGATTTCTCGCCGGGCCTTAGCTGCCTTCCTGCGGGGCAGGGCTCGGGACTGCAGCCCGCCATGCCTGAGCCTTCCCCCGCCTCCGTGGGTTCCTGTGCAGCCCGAGCCTCCCCGACGAGCGCCGCCCCCTGCTCCACCGCGGCCAGTCCCATCGACCACCCAAGGCCTGAGGAGTGCAAGCGCATGGCGCAAGACTGGCAGGCAGCTCCACCTGCAGCCCCGGTGTGGGATGCACTAGGTGAAGCCAGCTAGGCTCCCGAGTCTGGTGGGGACGTGGAGAGTCTTTATGTCTAGCTCAGGGATTGTAAACGCACCAATCAGCCCCCTGTCAAAACAGGCCACTGGGCTCTACCAATCAGCAGGATGTGGGTGGGGCCAGATAAGAGAATAAAAGCAGGCTGCCCGAGCCAGCAGTGGCAACCTGCTCGGTCCCTTTCTACACCGTGAACGCTTTGTTCTTTCACTCTTTGCAATAAATCTTGCTGCTGCTCACTCTTTGGGTCCACACTGCTTTTATGAGCTGTAACACCGCGAAAGTCTGCAGCTTCACTCCTGAGCCAGCGAGACCACGAGCCCACCGGGAGGAACGAACAACTCCAGACGCGCCGCCTTAAGAGCTGTAACACTCACCGCGAAGGTCTGCAGCTTCACTCCTGAGCCAGCGAGACCGCGAACCCACCAGAAGGAAGAAACTCCGAACACATCTGAACATCAGAAGGAACAAACTCCAGACGCGCCACCTTAAGAGCTGTAACACTCACCGCGAGGGTCTGCGGCTTCATTCTTTAAGTCAGCGAGACCAAGAACCCACCAATTCCGGACACAGTATTAGCTCTCTTTTTTTTTTTTTTTTAAATAGAGATAGGGTCTCATTATGCTGCCCAGGCTGGGCTTGAACTTCTGGGCTCAAGCGATCCGCCCACCTCGGCCTCCCAAAGTGCTGGGATTACAGGCGTGGGCCACCGTGCCCAGCCAGCTCTTTGCGTGATAAACCAGCTTTTCTTTCTGAGTTACCAAGCAGACCTCTGTGACACCTTGTTGTCTCGTGCTTTCTACACAACAGTTACCAGATGTGTTCACTGGGAATCTTGTCCATGACCCCAGCCCTCTCCAATACAGAGAAAGCCGTCCCCTGCTTGAAAAGGCAAGACAGGTACTTACATTTTTAATGATCAGTGGGTATCTTGTTACCCGTTGCATAGGCTTCAGTATAAAACTAGAGAGTGGCATCCCTTTACACCGAGGATCCATTGCCAATCTCTGAAATAAGAGATGTTTTTAAATGTACTTAAGAAACTTGCAAAATCCAAAGTTAGTGACATCAATACTAATGTCAGTGAGGACGCTCCACCCATTATCTCATTTATCTGGATGACAACTGAGAGACCTGGGGTTGGAAGGGCCTGACTAGTTACCCTGTCCAGGATGACACACTTTCCAGATGGAGAATGGAGACCCACAGATGTGACTCAGCCAGCAGGGTTAAGCCCTGCACTCTGGATTCAGCATACCCTCCATGGCATGCATGGTTCCTTATGCACAGAGATGAGATTCTGGCTTTACAGAGAATATTTCGTCTGGATGTCTGCAGAAACTTTATAACATTCCCAGGAACAAGAGTCACAAGACTATACGGTTAGAGGAAAAATTCCTCTTACACCCCAGAACTGCTGGAAGGGCTAAATCTCATTGTCTAGTTTTGAGTGGAGCCTGCACGTGCCTCTGGGAACTCCAGGCAGGGCTGAGAAAGAGGAGCTCAGACAACAGGGGTCAAGACTCCAGTTTCAGGGTCTGGCCACTTAGCTGTCAAAGGCTGTGGTCTGTTTTAATGCCTTAGAAACGGGCAGCTGCATTGACTGGAGCCCTGAGACCTGATAACTGTCAGCACCGGGACCTGCTCCAGCTGTGGACACCATCATTCCAGGAACACCTCGCAGCTGGCAACGACATGCCACATTCCCACTGAGAGGAGGTGGGGAGAGGTGAAGAGGAGAGGGGCGGGGAGGGACAATGAGGCCCCTGCTCTGGGCTGGTGTCAGCACTTCCCTGAAGTTCAAGTGCATCCAACAATGAACTCATCTTGCTCGGGCCTAGGAAGAGCCCAGCCCTTGGCTGAAACCCCAAGTGGTCCATGGCGCCCAGCAGCTCAGCATCTGCTCTCTCGTCTCCATCCACCCAAGGCCTCCTTCTTAGCAATCTTTCTCCCCTTGGAATGACCTCAGAGTGCCCCATGCCTTGGCTGGCAAGTCTAGGCTGAGAAACACCATGAGAGGCAGAAACAACAAGCTCACATGAGGCTCTGACCAAGAAGAGGCTGCGCTTGTGCCTCACCACAGTGATTCCACAAGCACCACTCTAGGACAGGTGAGGATGGCCTGTCTCCAAAATGCATGAGATCCAAAGATATGCCTGTTACTATTATTTTGTTGTTTATTCATCAAAAGATACCTGTTTCACAGAAACTATTTTATTCTCTTCCTCCCTTTTTTCTCCAGGAGATGTGGGGGCTGTTTGAATGGCCCAGCATGGCCAGCAGAGACCCACACTGGCCAAGGCCAAGTCCCAGAGCTGCAGGTCTTCCAGCAGTATCCGCATTACCTCCCCAAACATCCCCTGGTGGACTCCCAACTCTCCAGATCCCTGCCACCTCCAAGGAAGAGGTCCTGGCATCCCACACTGACTCCCACAGGCTGTCTAAGGCGGGAGCACATCAAGCAGAACCAACTGCGAAAGGAATGAAGGGGCCACTGGGAGTCCTGGCCATTCCCTCTGCAAGTGAAGGGCAGAGACCAGCAAAGAACTGAGGATATGGCGATTAAACACAAGAGGAAATCTAAGACCTGCCTGGGCCTTGCAAATGAAATGAAAGATTTAAACATGCATCCAAATAACACCAATAGCATCTTGAAAACAGATCCCTAAAGACACTTTCAAAGCTTTCAAGCCTAGGGCTCACCCCTCCTCTCCAAGCCCACCCCTTTGGTGACAGCCATACTTGCCAGTGAGTGCCAGTCCCCTAAGGCTTAGCCAAGACCCTAGGCCCTGTTGGCATCTAGTGGGAACACGCTTGCAGACTTTTGAATTAGCCCCTCACACATCCAGCTGCCCAAAGATCGCCACTCTGGGGCCCAGTCTCTGCACAGCCTGGCTCCTTACTTTGACAAACTCCTTGAAGTCTGGGGCCTCGTCCGTCTTCTGCTGGATCAGGGCAGCCCCGTTGAGCTGGCGGCTGCAGAAGCGGATGTAGGGCTGCATGTGCGGCAGCTGTGCGCTCAGGATGTCTCCAATCATCTTCACAGGCATCTTCTCCCCGGACATCTTCTTGCGGACTCTCAGCGCTCTGCACGGAAACACGGGAGGTGAGCCCCCTGCTTTCACGCTATCTGACAGCACCACAGCACACTTAGGTTGCACAGAAACAGAATGTGTGTGAGGGGCACAGCCTCAAGGGCCACTAAGGGATCTATTTGGGAGACAAGGAATGGAGAAAGAAATGAGTCTAGGGCTACAGAGAGGTAGCACCAGAGCATTTTTCTTTGGCAGAGTGGCTGTTTGTTACAATTTGTTTTTCTTGTGCAGAAATACGGAGTTTTTTTCTTGAACAACTCAAATGGGTCCCCTGTGTCGATGCCTCACTACACAGATTATCGGTGGTGAAAGCCCCAGGTTGATGTGGCCTGAGCACTGATCCTATTTCCAGGAGACACTTCTGCCCAAGGGAAGTTGCTATTGCCAGAGGATGGGGAAGGATGATTTTTGGCTAAAAAGAACATAATTAAGATGGCAAAACAAATGCCTTGGCAAAATAATCCCATGAGATTCAGCAAAAGCCAGGTATAAATGACTGTTTGAACTACCTCTGTGATTCGCTGCTTCATTGCTAGAGCTGAGTTAACTAAATTAAGAGGAGTTCGGAAAAGAGGTCTATTACTATGATAATGGGCCAATGAACCCAAAAAATGTATATCCTGGAATTCAGGAGAGGTGTTGATGGGACTGGGAAGTGTGTGTTCTGGGGTCTGCCTGCAGTGTGAGTGCTCAGAGCTATGGTAACTAGGACTGTGCTTCCCTTCTCCCAACTTCAACATGTGAACCCTTAACACCAGCATCTGGAAGAAGGGCATGGCACTGAGCTTATACACAGTAAGGACAGCAATGTACTACATGGCAGGACCACAACATGAAGCCATGGGTGTGTTCAGCTATCCTTGTTAGTGATCATGGGTGGATGGATGGGTAGATGGAACAAAATGGTATAACCTATGACTTTAACACAAGGCTGGGAGGATGTCCCTATTGAATGCCTTTGGCTGCTTTCATGGTCATGTTGGAGAAGCCTTTGAGGTACGGGGCAGGCTATTGAATTCCAAGGAAGCTCTGCAATATTTATATTAAGCTTTAAAAACTTCAGATCACTTTCTTTTCTTTCTCCCACATTTTTGGCTAAAATAAAGTCCCTTGGACCGGGCAAGCCAAGGAGAAAAACTTAGGGACCATAAATGATGTGGTGTGAGCAGTCAGCGATTCCACCTGAAGTGGATGCCCTCATGGGGAGATCAGCACTGGCTGCCTCTGGGGTGTGGGGAGCAGTGGCAGCTTGGTGTCCTCAGGATGGCCCAAAGGCCACTGCCCCATTGAGGGGTTGGTGTGAAATACCACAACGAGCAAAAATGTGCTCAAGGGTGATGACACCAATAATTTGGGGGGATGAGAGCCCTGGATAGCCACGTTATAAACTTGCAATGAATGGAAACAGGAAGAAATTCCATCATTCCATCATTTTCCTATGAGGAGTAGTTTTTTTAACAAGTGAATAAAAAGTACTTTCACCCTTTCCTTCTCCTGTTTTGTTTTGTTTTGTTTGAGACACAGTCTCACTCTGTAGCCCAGGCTGGAGTGCAGTGGTGCAATCCCAGCTCTACAACCTCCACCTCAGTCTCCCGAGTGGCTGGGACTACAGGCACCCGCCACCATGCCCAGCTAATTTTTATTTTTTTAGTAGAGATGGGGTTTCGCCATGTTGGCCAGGCTGGTCTCGAACTGCTGACCTCAAGTGATCCGCCCACCTTGGCCTCCCAAAGTGCTGAGATTATAGGCACGAGCCACCGTGCCCGGCCCTGGCCACTGGCCTGTTTTTTATTAAAGGATGAAGGAGACAAGAAAAAAAGAAAAGAAGAAAGAGCATCTGCAGACAGTGATTGTCTTGAGGAATTAGTTCCTGGGTTCTGCAGACCCACACTTGTAGACTAGAGTTACCCAACCAGCAGACAGGCCTAAAATTAAAGCCTGATTTAGTATGGACTAGGCACCTATTAGATTCAGTCATGGGTCTTCATCCAGGATGGTCTACTGTATAGGCAAAGACTTATGAAGACCGCAAGGTGTTACCAGGCCCAGGGATCATGTGACTCGGCTGCTGCAGCCACAGCCCTGAGAGTACTCTGCTTGTGGTGAGCTGATCGGCAGTCTCCTAGAAAGGTTTACAGATGAGAGGACTTGAACTGCAAAAGGCAATTAACTGGCTAACAAATGTTTCAAAGAGCGCTCAATGATTGCTGAACACATGAGTGTCTGTAACCCTCTGAAGTCTGCAGACCAAGTGGACAGTCATGGAACTAGCATTTATTAATGCTTCCTATGTGTCAAACAGAGTTTTACATATATTATTATCCCCATTTCCTATTGGGGAAACTCAGGCATGCAGAAATTCAGTGACTTGACCCAAGTCTCAGAGCTAATAGGTGACAGAGGTAACCCTGGAACCCAGGTCTGACTCCAGAGCCCATGGTTGGGACCACAGCCTCAGAGGCCCCAACCCACCTCCCACCACGACTGCCTCCAAGCTGCTCTGGGCACCTGCCCATCTTCCCAGACGCGGCTGCCCTGCTCCCGCCATCTCACCCTCAAGCCTTTCCCTGCTGGTCCCAGCCTCAGCCTCTGCACTTCCCGCCCTGCTGGACTTCCCACCATCTGCTCCATGCCCTCTCTCCTTCCCTCTTCTCCTTCTCCCAACCCCACATCCTTTTTTTCTTCTTTCTCACCATCTGTCATTACCCCAAACTGATTTTTATTTTTTATTTTTCCTTCATTTTCTGCTTAAACAAGATAAAATGGAATCCATTCTTCTTAAGTTAAAAAGAAGATGAGTCAAATATTTAAGAAAAACACTGTTTTGGGACAAGCTCTTATTTTTTTTTTTCTTTTCTTTTTCCATCGAGGGGACAGGAAAGCCTCTTGATAAAAAACAGTTCCCCAAACCTGGGTTGGTCACCCCACCTCACTTCTGCTTCCCTTCTGCTATCATTTTTTTTTTTTTTTTTTTTGTGACACAGTCTCACTCTGTTGCCCAGGCTGAAGTGCAGTGGCACGATCTTGGTTTACTGCAGCCTCTGCCCCCACCGGGTTCAAGCAATTCTTCTGCCTCAGACTCCTGAGTAGTTTGTATTACAGGCATGCACCACCATGCACAGCTCTTTTTTTTTTTTTTTTAGTAGAGATGAGGTTTCTTTTTTATTTATTTATTTATTTATTTATTTATTTATTTATTTTTTGAGACGGAGTCTCACTCTGTCGCCCAGGCTGGAGTGCAGTGGTGCGATCTCAGCTCACTGCAAACTCCACCTCCCAGGTTCACACCATTCTCCTGCCTCAGCCTCCCGAGTAGCTGGGACTACAGGCGCCTGCCACCACGCCTGGCTATTTTTTTGTATTTTTAGTAGATGTGGGGTTTCACCGTGTTATCCAGGATGGTCTCAGTCTCCTGACCTCATGATCCACCCACCTCGGCCTCCCAAAGTGCTGGGATAACAGGCATGAGCCACCGCGCCCGGCCCTTCTGCCATCATTTCTGACAGCTGTCCTGAGGGTCCTGCTCCAGGCTCTGGATATAATAAGGTTCTAGACCTGTCTGCCCTACCTTGTCTATGAAAGGCACATTTCTCAGGTCTCAGCTTCCTCACAAGAGAGCCAGCCATTTGCTCTAACCCTCAATGAGGCATCATTAGTAGGAAGTCCATGTGTCCCAGTGAGCCCTTTTTATTTTCATGTTATTTATTTATTGTTGACTTGTTTGATAACTGCCCTACCCCCTGCCCCACCCCCCAAATACAAGGACTGTAGGATCAGGAGTAGCAGACATATGGCTGCTCACTGGTGGCACTCCAGGGATTGCTGCCTTAACTTCTTATCCTCAAATGCCTCCCTCTCTCGGCTGCTAGGAGCCCTCGATCTCCCCTCATCACAGTTATTCCTTGGCATGAAGAAATTATGTCTATGCAGCCACGCAAATACAGCACGATGTTCTTTGTCCAGTTTATGATGTGGGGGTTCACTCTACAATTCTTTCAAATTTTCTGTATGTTTGAGATTTTTTCTAGTAAAATGTAGAAAAGAAGAAAAAGAAATCAGGTCCCCAGAAGGCTACGGTTCAACATAAGATTTTATCTGGAGCATGAAGACATGAGCCAGTTAGTCCAAACAAGCTAATCCGGGAATCAGAGGAACGGGGATAGAGAACCTTGGGATGGAGGGAAGCCAGCAGCCCCTGTACACATCAGCGCCCTGATGGACGGCGTGCCCCTGGGACACCCGATCCCTTGCTCTCAGAATGACCGTGCATGGTAGGCAGGACAAGCACCATGACTGCCACCTTAATGCCCAAAACTAGTTAGAAGGGGCCGGAGCCCAGACAAAAACTTGGGATGTCTGACTTCTGGGCCCATGTTTTTTTCCACGGGGGCAGGACTGGGCGGAGTCTCTATTCCGGGACCTAGGCATCATCCACAGAGCAGCCACCCTACTGTGTGACTTTAGGGAAGTCACTCAGCCTCTCTGAGCTTCGCTGCTTCAGCTGTAACAGGGCTGTCAGTTCCCACCTCCACAACTGTGGAGCAAGTCAGAGCCGACAGGAGGAAGAAGCACGCAGGCCTGGCCCCCCACACAGCTCAAGAAAGAGGCTGCTTCTTCCCAGATGGGGGTTAAAAGACAACAGAGAGGTATGGGGAGCTGAGGCCAGCATCAGTTTCCCTCAGGCCAACCCTGAAGTGGGGGAAGCCCTCTCTAAGGGCTACTTGGGAAGCTCAGAAACATCTCCCACCTCCCCCAGCCCCCACTGATAGCTGCCCAAGGAAAAAAGTTTTAACTTACAGGTATATTTTCTTTTCTTTTTTTTTTTTTTTTCTTTTTTTGAGACAGGGTTTCACTCCCATGGCCCAGGCTGGAGTGCAGTGGTGCGATCTTGGCTTACTACAACCTCTGCCTCCCGGGTTCAAGCGATTCTTTTGCCTCAGCCTCCCTAGTAGCTGGGATTACAGGCACCCACAACCACACCCGGCTACTTTTTGTATTTTTGGTACAGATGGGGTTTCACCATGTTGCCCAGGCTGGTCTCAAACTCCTGACCTCAAGTGATCCACCCACCTTGGCCTCCCAAAGCACTGGGATTACAGGCGTGAGCCACTGTGCCCAGCTATCGTCTATGTAGACGAGAACACTGAGGCCCAGGGACCAAAGTGACCTGCCAGAAGACACACAGCCAGAGGCAATAGCGGATGTGAGCCCAAGGGTCTGACACCAGACCTAAGTTCGAAAGGCTTCCACGGCATCGGGTGGCGGGGGGCGCGGGCAGTGGAGTCCAGACCTTCTCTAAAAGCCTGCCTGATGTCACCTTGGATCATTCGTCTTCTAGAGCACCAAGCCAGCAGACATTATGTATCTTTCTTCATGTCCACCTCTCCACACCTCCTCTCCATCCCTCCATCCACTCCCAAACACACGCTCAGGAAAGTGGGGACCTGAAATTACCTTATAAGAACAATGCAGAGACCACGTTTAGGAAATGGGGACTTCCCAATGACACGGATGAAGATCAGGAATGGACGCAAGGTTCTGGGAGCCTGCCCTCCATCCTCGGGCCCAGGAAGTGGGTGGCCCTTCCTCCCAGCAGGGAGTATCACGCGCCCTGCAGGCTGTGACTTAATCTGTGTTCTAGCAAGTGATGTTACAATGAGAGCGTGGTGGATACAGATTTTTTTTTTTCTAAGAATTGGAAGAGACCTTTGTGATGATCGAATCCAACCCTTTCATTTTACAGATGGGGAAACTAAGGCTCAAAAAGGAAAGGCAGTGAGTAAGTCAGAATCCAAACCCAGGTCTCTTGACTCCTGGCCCTGGAGCTGCCTCTGCAAACTAAAGTTGGAAGAAAATACGACCAGCCTAGGGCCAGCTTCCCGGAGTGATCCTGAGGAACTGCTGACGTTAGGCAGTGAACAGTTCCACATTTTTCCATCTGCAGGGCCAAGAATGCTTCAAAAGACCAATAATCCCCCATGGGATCCCACGTCCGAGGGAAAGCGTGGAGGGGGCAGCCCCACGCCCCAGGAGGGAGCCAGCACCATCAGGAGCCAGCGTCGCCCTAGCCCTGGAAATTCACAACCACAGTAATTCACCCAACAGCAGGCTCTGGGGTGCCCAGGCAACCTACTCTTGCAATGAGAGATTCGGAGTGCGTTTCCAGAAAGCATGAAGGCACAAAAGGGTGATGGTGTTTGTGAGTGGCAATGAGAAGAAAAAAAAAAAAGCCAGAAAGAAGCACAGGGCAGCATGCAAGAAGGACACACAGACCCACAGAGGTGCGAGTGCACGAGAGCCGAGGAGGCCAAGCCAGGCTGGGGATTAGAGGAGAGGCTTACTTCAGTAGTTTGATATTACACATAATCAGCTCCTTCCAGTTCACAAAAATCATAGCAACCTCTTTTTCTGTCAGCAGCTCAGACTCCATCAGGGGTTTTTGAAAAATCTACAGATGCAGAAAACGAAGCAGTTCAGAAAGCAGTTAGCTTAAAACTCACACACTCACACACCGATCCACTGAGAGCAGGGAAAGGGCTCAGGTGTCTGTACCTTGGCTGAGAGGCCCAGAGGTGAACGCCTGCTTTCCTGCAGTTTCTGAAGCAGAGAGCCCCTCCTCTGCCCTGGAAACTGGAGGGGGGTCCCCAGCAGAGCCTGCATTGTTTTACAGGGGAAGGAGGGCAGCTGAAGTCTCCAGGAGACAGGTCTTAACTCCACCAGACAAGCAGGGAGGCCGGTACCAAGTCATGCACGCAGGCTAAGCGGTCTCACCTGCGCACTGGGAGGGGCTGGACCGGTGTGAAAAGCGGGGCTTAAAGGTGCCGGTGGCTGTGGACAGTCCCTTCATCTGCATAGGTAAACCGAGGGCCTTCTGAGAGGAGCAGCCCAGGCGGCAGCTCCTCTAATAAGCCAGTGGCCACCTCGGTGACTGACTCCATCGCTGTGTCCTCAGCCTCCTGGGCTGACCCTGGACAGACCCAGCACTTGCAGGCCCACTACAAGGGGGTGAGTGCTGCCCTTCTCCTGGGCTCTGGAAAATGAATGAGCCCCTCCAAGCTCTGTGTGGTTGAGCAACTCTCAGTAAATCACAGATCTCAGTGGAACCCCGTGTTCCACTTGCAAGCCCCCGCCTGCAAGGAGGTCATTTTCTCCCACAGGAGGCGCTTCTGAAGGCTCTTTAGGGAAGGGGACAGCCCATCTTCGACATAAACTTGGCTGGGCTGCGGCTGCTCCCTGGGAGCCCTATTCCACAGGAGTCCTTAAGCCGACGTTGAACCCGGCATGTACCAGGGCAACCACATACGGGGGTGCGTTTTGCAGAGTGCAAAAAGGAGCCATATCTAAGGAGTGACACTTGCACCCTGGACATCCTGAACTGCATATTTAATAACAGTCAAACATCTTGAGAAAAGGGCACCTTTTTGAATTTGCATCAATGCTTCCTAAGTATTAATGGTGGTCCTGCGGCCAACAACCCACCCTGTACTCCTCCAACAGCGGCGAGCCCTGCTGCGTCTTTCCTGGATGTTAAGACTATCAGACAAGATGGTTTCACACCCGTTTGGTGTGGTGGTTTCCAGACTACCACAGCACTCTCCAAACTGCAGGTCCATCTCTGCAAATCCCTGTCTCCCAATATGGCATCTTCCCATGGACGTGGACAAAAGGCCTGCTGAGCAGCAGGAGCGCCGGGCTCCGCATCTCCCCATAGTTCTGGATGAGGTGGCCAGGGCCCTTCTGGGAGGACTGACAAGATGAGGAGGCATCACTCAGGTCAGGGGGTTTTGTGGGGGCCTGGGAGGAAACGTTGCCATTCTCAGTGACAGGTTTGTCTCAGGGTAATATATGGCAGGAATGACTTGAGACAGCAGCCAGATGGCCCCCCATTTCCAGATGCCAACACTGCGGGCCAGGAGGGCGGCGTGGCTGGCTCCATGGCACCTCCTGGTTGGTGGCTGAGCTGCTCTGAGTAGAGCGTGGACTCCAGACTCTCAGTTCACATGACTCCATCCATCAACTGCTCAGGGACTCACTTGCCCTTGGCTAAGTGATCTCTGTCCCTCTGTGGGAATGACTCAATGTTGGCCATGGATAAGCAACGAATCGTCTCTGCGGTCACAATCTCCTATAGCATTTGCCATCCAGATGCTCCTCAAACATCAGAAAGTTTCTTGGGCTCAGAATCAGGACATAGACCTCCTTGACGGAACCCTCCCCTCTCCCTCCGTCATCGCCCCCTGCCGTGCCCCCTGCCCCACCAGCTCCCTTACCTCTGTGACCAGCTGCAGGTCATTCACATAGTTCTCCTCGGTGACAATGAGCTCGTGGATGTATCCTTGTCGCTTTCTTTCAGTTGGGGTCAACATATCCAAGAGATGTAAGTCTGAACACCCTGGAAAACACAACCATTTGGGAGAACTTAGCACAGTCTGGGGAAGCCCACACAACTTCACACGGAAGATCCTCGTGGCTGCTGGGCCCTGAGGCCTTGCTCCAGTCCAGTGGGGTCATGGGCTGAAATGTGTCCTCCCCAGTAATATGTGGAAGCCCTACCCCCTGGGACCTGTGAATGTTACCTTATTTGGAAATAGTCTTTTCATATATAATCAAATTAAGATAAAGTCATACTCAGGGTTGGGTCCTGACCCTATATGATCAGTGTCCTTATGAGAAGAAGACAGAGACAGACAGGCAGAACCTGGAGTGATGTGTTTCCAAACCAAGACACACCCCGAGCCCTCAGAGTGAGGCTGGCACCTGCCAACATCTTCCATTTTAGACTTCCAGCCTCCAGGAATGTATGGCAATAAATTCCTATTGTTTTAAGTCCCCCCGTTTGTGGTCGTTTGTTAGGGCACCCTAGAAACTGATACAGGTGGCACACTCCTGCTTCATCAGAAACACGAAAATAATGTGAAAACAAAACACTCAATGACGATTGGCCAAAACTCTGGAGGGCTCACACCATGTCAGGTGGTGAACGGCATTTAATGCTCAAGTATTATACTAGAATTATCCCCATTTCACAGACGAGGACACCGAGGTTTACACAGCTTGACTGGCCCCAGGTCTCTCAGCTTGGAAGTGGTGAAGGCAAGAGCCAAACCCTGAGACTTGGGCTGCAGAGGCTGTGCTCTATCCCCGAGCTCCAGGAGGCCATGGGTTATCCATGTCAAGGTTGGTTTGTGGAGGATGAGGTGGCTGTGCTGAGGCTCTGATGGTCCTGGGGACCAGGCAGATGCAGGGTGCCTCCAGACAGCACTGGGCACACTCTCCTGGACAAGGCTGCTGCCTGGTCCCTGGGGCAGCTGAGCAGCAAGCTTGCCACAGACAGAGTAGTCCCTCCCACTGCAGAGAGCCTGGCACAAGACCATCACGGAGGCCAAGGCTGCCCGAGGGGAAGGGCTACTCCGCTGCCCTGAGATGGTGCCTGCACTGGAAGTGGGGCTCACTCATGACTCTGCCCACTTAGCTTGTTATTTGGGGTTTTGTTTGAACGTTTGAGCCTCCTGCCCCAGACACACTGGAATGAGCAGGAGGGAGGCTTGGTTCTTGGGAGCATCCCATGTGCAGGCCTGGGCCCACCTCTCCTTTTTATCAGAGGTTCTTTATTTAATCACAGAAGCCAGACTTGGAAGACAGACCCAGAAGTGTCCCGAATGTAGGTGGGAGGGTCCGGGCTGAATCCCCTTTACTTGTTCTTCCCATCCCTTCTGTTCCCCTCAAGGGGGCGCAATGGAGCACAGTGCAAAACCCCCTGCTGGGGACCAGTGGTTGTCAAAGCGTGGTGCCCAGGCTGGCAGCATCAGCGTCACCTAGGAGCTCGCTAGAGATGCCCCGGCTGAAGTGACTCTGGAGTTGGGGGCTGGGCATCTGTGATGTAACAAGCTCTCCAGGGGATTGTTTTTTGGCTCACTAATGTTGAAGAAGCCTGCTGTGGCCTAGCAGGGGTTCCTCGAGTTTCCATCTTCTCTCAAGGGAGTTATCTGGGGTCATGACTGATCTAGCCTATATGCTGAAAGCTTCTGCAAATTGTATGATCCCTCTGGGGCAAATGATATCAGAGATTTCTTGGCAAATGCTTTGCTGCTTTAGAGGTTAACTCTCGGGTTGTGGTGCTTCCAGCCCTTGGTTTTGTCCATTCTCTGGGCCAATTGTCCTTTCTGGATGCTGTAGCTTCTCTTGCTGGGACAGGAACAACCCAAGACCAGCAGGAGAATGCTGGGAAAGCAGCAGAAATGAGTCATCATTATATCAACACCCTCGACCTCACTCAGAGTCCCCTGCCCTGAGGTCAAGCAGAATTCCCCAGGGCTGCAAGGTGAGCTCACACCTTTGCACAAGTCTGCAGATGTGTCTGAGCTTGAGCCCTCTGCTCAGCCACGGGTTTGGCCCAACTGTTCTTCCTGCCTCAGGGCATAGATTGTCTTTTATTAAAACAGCTGCACCAACAATGAACTCTCAGGAAGGAGGCAGGCCACGGGGCTCACTCATTCAGTTCAGCCAAGCTGCTGTGTGAGCTTGGGTTTGCGGCAAGCTGAGTGATGTCTCCGAGTCCTTTGACTTTTATTGGGAAGGTCACCCAAGAAACACTCGAGTTTGGGGGAAACATATCTTGTTCCTGCCCTCTTTTTACCCCACTCTCCTGTGAGTGAGTGAAAGAGCCCGGGCCTCAGGCCATTTCTTGTTGAAGGGCTGAATGCAGCCCCTGCATTAGGCAACTTGGATGCCCTCTCATGGAAGCAGAGTCCCTGGAGTGTTCAGGATGGTCCGTCCCTTCTGCAGGGAGATTAGAATATTGACACAGAGTGGTAGCTCTAAAAGTCACCGCACAAACAGGGTGCGGTGATGTTTGCAGCTACAGAAACATCAGGCCAGTAGTGGCCACTGGCTGGGCCAGTTTTCTGAATGTCCCCTTAAGGATGCCCCACAGTTGCCTTGAAGAATCTGAGGGATGTTATGGGTTCTTGCTGCAGCGAATACATGTGTACAATGCACACATTTAGGGCACACTTTCATCGGGTTCACAGGCCCTTTTGAAGACTGTTCATAGATCTTACTCATTCATTGGGCAAATATTTACTGATGTCCTACTATGAGGCTAGGACTAACCACTCTGGGTGCTGGGGATTCAGGACAGAAGAGGAGAGACTCCTGCCCTCCAGGGCATAGCTAAGAACCTGGGGGTCTGGTGGTCCTCAACAGGGGGTGGTACTGCCCCACCCTCCGCTGAAGGTGGTACTGCTCCCCACCATGTTGAGGTCAGTACTGTCCCCACTCCCCAAAGGCTGAGGTTTGCACTGCATCCCACTCCAGTCCCAGGGCTGAGAGTGTGTTCTTGGTTGTCATAGTGGAATCTGGCAGGCTGGCCAGGGCTGCTAAGTGACCCAGAACATGCAGGACACAGAACTGCCCACCCCAAATGCCAATAGAGGAGCACCCTGTTGAGAAACACTAGCGTTACTTGAAACTGACAACCCGACCAGAGTTCCAGTCTGCAGCATGGAGGTGCGAGGGACCAGCAGACACGCGTAGAATGATGAGGAATCGGAAAGAAGGACCTATGGGGAAAAGCCCTGGCTTGCTTTGGATTTCAGAAGCTCTTCTGAGTCTTCAAGTTTTACACGGTGCAGGTTGTGAAGAAGCTCAGAGCCAGAGCAACAGCAGAAGGTTCAGGGTAAATTTGGGCCATTTGTCCAAGAATCCCAGGAGCCTGGGGCCAGTTGGGGACAAGCTGGAGGGCTGCTGCGTGGCCTCCTGCTCCAGGTAGTGTTGGCCTCTGGTCCAAACACTTTGCAAGGCCCAAGTCAGAGCTGATGGAGCTTGGAGGTCAGGGGAAGCGCTGGGCAAGTCTGGGCTGCTTGCCCCCACCAAATTCCACCTCTCGCAGGTCCACCTACCACCCTGCCTGGAGACAGGGGGATGGCCCCAATGGCCACTGCAGAACACAATGAAAAGCAAAGGTTTTGTGGGGAGAGTCTTCTTTACATTATGTGCCAATGATGTTGGCTTGGAATCATCTTTTTAGCCATCAAATTGACCCATGGGAGGCTGCTTTAAAACTTGCTGGTGAATGCCAGACCAAGAGAACCATTAAAGATTTGAAATAGGCACTTTGAACTCAAAAATATTCTTCCTTTGAAAATTTAATATTTAGAAAAACAAGTGAGTTAAAAAACTCCATTATTCAAAGTAGGGTAAATGGAAAAGACATTTCAAATAAAAGCGTTTTCTTTAGGGGTGGAGGGACGTGGCCTTTTCCTCCTTTGGGTCCTAGGATAAACATGGTTTCTGGCCCCCTTTCCCAGGGAAAAACGAGAGGAGAAAACACATCAAATGGTTTTCCATGAACATCTTGGTGTGACAGAAGGATTCT
Source organism: Pan paniscus (assembly GCF_029289425.2). Lineage (NCBI taxonomy): Eukaryota > Metazoa > Chordata > Mammalia > Primates > Hominidae > Pan > Pan paniscus. The sequence goes on along the minus strand of NC_073271.2, from coordinate 29,970,185 downwards.
CAAAACTAACTGAAATCCACACACAGCTGAAATAATATTGCAAATGACTCCAGGCGGTTACAAATGATCCCCTATTACAGCCCACATAAAATTCCTAATCTGTGTGCCGTCCCTTAGATGTTGCCTAGTTAGACACATTTACGAAATGGAGAGAGATGTGATGGCCTTCTGGAAGGATTTTTTGAGTCTAGGCCCTGGAGAAAATCAAGGGGAAAAAAAACCTTACCAATAAAAGGTCATCTTGCTTCCCTCAACTGATATTTGTATGAACAGCATCATTTCAAGAACTTGTTTTATTACAAAAGTAATACATAAACACATGCTGATTATTAAAATTTCAAGGGCTACAGAGCATTCAGGGTAAAAAGTGCACCTCACCCATCTCCACACCTCCAATTATTCTACCTTTCCCAATGAGAAGCAGAATTTTGAAAACGAAGCCAGCCCCCACAGCAAGTTGCCCATTGAGCAAAGCAAATAAACAGACCTTGTTCCTGTATGAAAGGGGCCAAAATATACAATAAGGTGGTCCATAAATATTTATTAAGTTCCTCTGAAGTCCAAGAGACGCAGAAATAAGCAAGATACTGTCCTTGTCCTCAGGGAAACTCACAATCTTGGGAGAGACACAACAGGAAAATTAAATTAAAAATATTAATAGCAAGCAGCTGGGCTTGGTGGCTTATGCCTGTAATCCCAGTACTTTGGAAGGCAGAGGTGGGTGGATTGCTTGAGCCCAGGAGTTCATGACCAGCCTGGGCAACATAGTGAGAGACACCCATATCTACAAAAAATTTAAAAATTATCCATGCATGGTGGTACATGCCTGTAATCCCAGCTACTTGGGAGGCTGAGGCAGGAGGATTACCTGAGCCCAGGAAATAGAGGCTGCAGTGAGCTATGATTGCACCACTGCACTCCAGCCTGGGCAACAGAGCGAGCACCTGTCTCAGAAAAAAAAAAAAAAAGGAAAGAAAAGAAAAAAAACGAGAAAAAAAAAAAAAGAAATTAAAATAGCAAGCATTAAAAAAAGAGCCCAGGCCGGGCGCAGTGGCTCACACCTGTAATCCCAGCACTTTGGGAGGCTGAGGCAGGTGGATCACTTGAGGTCAGGAGTTCAAGACCAGCCTGGCCAACATGGTGAAACCTCATCTCTACTAAAAATACAAAAATTAGCTGGGCATGGTGACAGGCACCTGTAATCCCAGCTACTCGGGAGGCTGAGGCAGGAGAATCGCTTGAACCCAGGAGGTGGAGGTTGCAGTGAGCTGAGGTCGCACCACTGCACTCCAGCCTGGGTGACAGAGCGAGACTCTGTCTCAAAAAAAAAAAGAAAAAAAAGAAAAGAAAAAAGAGCCCGTGTGCTGTGCTGATGGTGGAGACAGTAGGACCTCAGAAGGGAGCAACTCCTCATGCTAAGGGGAGGCTTCCTCGAGGGGCCCTCCTGAGGCTGGGTCTCCATATGGCTGGGGAGGTCAAGACCATACACTGGGGGCTATGGGCACCAGCAAGAGCAAGCCTTCACCCAGGTGCCAGGTCGACGAGGAGACACTGCAAGAGATAAGGTGGAAAGGTGGGAAGGGCCAGATGACAGGGTGACGGGGATTGTGATGCCAGAACAAGAGTTCAGAAACAACATGTGGAAGGACCAGGAGAGAGAGCAATAAGCAAGCCCGGGCGATGGCTTTCATCTTTAAGGGAAAGGATCTACCTTTCCCTTTTGTCTCTGGGGACATTCAGCCCAAATCCTCTGGCTCAATGGCCCCGGATCAGCAGGGTCTTTGCTACTTGGGCTCCTGGAGGTCCCATCTATACTGCAGGCTTCTCCCCATGGACCAAGTCTCTCCTGCCAGGTGAGCCCATGCACCCCAGGGCTGCACTGGCTTCTCCCAGGCAAATTAATCTAACTGCACTCCCTTCAACACCCTGGGCCTCTCCTGGTAGGTGTGGGGTGGCCTGTCGTGTAGGAAAAGCAGATGAAGCCACATGGATATGACGTGAAGAAAGTTCTCTGGCCAAACACTATGTCCCTTTACCCTGCAGCTGATGTCTGAAACCCCAGCGTTCTCCAAGCCATGAAGTTGTGTACTCCTGCTGTGAAGCAGCATCCACGCTCGGCCCCGGGGTTCAGTAAGAAGGAGGCAGTCCTGGTCCTTGTCCTTTGGGAGCCTGCTGGTTGCTAGACCTGGGAGTCCCAGGCCAACTTGGATCCTTGCTGAGTTGCAGGCACTTTGCACAGGGCATCACTCCAAGCGGTTATCAGTCCTTGAGACCTTGGAGTTGCAAATCCTCAAGATGCAATTTTTAATGGGGTCTGGAGAAGCCGGTGGGCACAGAGGTGAGAGGGGAAGGAATGCCCCCAAAGGCACCAGAGACCCTCGTGGGTCCAGCAGAGCTCAGGTATCCCACCCAGCCTGTCCTGGTGACACATCTTGCCCCATGTAGCTGGGTCCTCGGGAGGCTTCCATTCAGATGTAACCCAGATGCTTAGAAGTGCCAATGTAACTCCAAATAAGCTTTGTTTTCTCCCAAGGAGGGGAATCCAGTCCACAGGGGTTGCCAGGCAGTTTAATGACTGCTGAGAAGTGGTGAAGATCAAATTCTTCTCAGGGATAAATCATCTCTTAATTTTCCATAAATATGCACATTTCGGAGAATGAAAGGGTGTATCATTCATAGCTTCATAATGGGCACTGGAATTCCTGGCACAGCTTTACATCCTCTGTGGTAGGTATACTTCAGCTCATTCCAGGCCCCTTCTATGTCCCACCCCTGACTTCCTGCTCTCAGTGTGCCCTCTCCTGTAGTATGAGTAGCTCCTGTTAATAAGTTTTTTGGGTACAAAGGCAGACTGGCATCATGTTATAATGAAAGTACAAATGCATTTTTATTGGAATATGAAGGAGGAGCCTGTTGGTTTTTGTTTTAAGTTTTGTGGGTACATTGTAGGTGTATATATTTATGGCGCACCTGAGCTATTTTGGTACAGGAATGCAATGTGTAATAATCACATCATAAGAATGGGGTATCCGTCCCCTCAAGCATTTATCCTTTGTGTTACAAACAATCCAATTACACTGTTTTAGTTATTTTTAAATGTACAATTAAATTACTATTGTAGTTGCTCTGTTGTGGTATCAAATACTAGGTCTTTTTTTTTTTTTTTTTTTTTTTTGGAGACAGAGTCTTGCTCTGTTGCCCAGGCTAGAGTGCAATGGTGTGATCTTGGCTCACTGCAGTTTCCACCTCCCAGGATCAAGCAATTCTCGTGCCTCAGCCTCCCGAGTAGCTGGGATTACAGGCATGCGCCACCACGCCCAGCTAATATTTGTATTTTTAATAGAGACGGGGTTTCACCATGTTGGCCGGGCTGGCCTCTAACTCCTGACTTCAGGTGATCCGCCCGCCTCAGCCTCCCAAAGTGTTGGGATTACAGGCATGAGCCACTGTGCCCAGCCAAATACTAGGGTTTTTTTGTTGTTGTTGTTCTTGTTTTTGTTATTTAGACAGAGTCTTGCTCTGTTGCCCAGGCTGGAGTGCAGTGGTGCAATCTCAGCTCACAGCAACCTCCGCCTCCTGAGTTCAAGTGATTCTCCTGCCTCAGCCTCCCGAGTAGCTGGAACTACAAGCACATGCCACCACGCCCAGCTAATATTTGTATTTTTAATAGAGACGGGGTTTCACCATGTTGGCCGGGCTGGTCTCTAACTCCTGACTTCAGGTGATCCGCCCGCCTCGGCCTCCCAAAGTGCTGGGATTACAGGCGTGAGCCACCACACCCGGCCAAATACTAGGTCTAATTCAAGGGGGCCTGTTGTTTTGATGAGAAGGATTTGAAAATATTTAGCAGGGGAGGAGGAGTTTGAGCTGGGCTTCAGCAGGCTAGTATCGGTGTGAGGGGGCCGGCAGTGGTGAGGGATTCAAATGGAGGGAGGAAGAATGGGAGTAAATAGAAGTTGGAGTCGGGGGCGTGGAGCCCTGGGGGCAGGTGCAGAGGAGGGAAGCAGTCTCTGCGTGATGGCGAGTCATGGGCGTTCACGTGGAACGCCACTCGGAGCTCACAATGACGGGTGCTGCACATGTGCAAACTCACTGAATCCTCACCAGGAATCCTATGCGGTAGCTATACTGTTGTTATCCCCCACTGAACAGACAGGGAAACTGAGGCACAGGGAGGGTAAATCAGTTGATAAATGGCAGAGGGAGTCTGACCCTAGAGCTCATGCTCTTCCCCGGAGGCCTCTTCCTCCTCGCTGGTGCGCTAATCTGCTCAGGCGGCCATAACAAAGGCCACAGACCCAGCCGCTTAAACAACATATACTTCCTCATGGTTCTAAAGATACAAAGTCCAACATCAAGGTGACAACAGGGCTGGTTCCTCCTGAGGCCTCTCTCCTCGGCAGGGTCTTTCCTCTGTGCATGCACATCTCCAGCATCTGTGTGTCCACATTTCCCCCTCTTATTAAGAGCACCCATCAGATGGAATTAGGGCTCACCCTAACAGCCTCGTGTTCACTTCATCACCTCTTTAAAGAATTTGTCTCCAAACGAAGTCATATTCTGATGTCCTGGGCTTCAACGTGTGAATCTGAGGGACACAGTTCAGCCCTAACAGGTGAGGAAGTCCAGTCGAGGAGGCGCTGGCTGCGGAGCTGGGAAGGTCTTGGCTGGGTTTCAGGGGATCAGTGCGGCAGCTGTGTGTGGCATGGACGGGGCTGTGGCCCTGGAGTTTGGCCACACACTGGGGTCACACAAGGAGTTTTTAAAAATCCCAGTGCCCCTGCTGTACCCCAGACCAACTAAACCGGACTGGCTGGAGTGGGGTCCAGGCATCTGTTATCGGCAAAGCTCCCGTGTGGTTCCCACGTACAGCCAAGAGATCAGAGGAAAGATGGCCTGGAAATCAAGATACCTGGCGCGAAAAGGGGGTGGGATTTGGAAACTGATCCGTCCAGGCCCAGGGATCATGAGAGCTGCCACAACTGCTGAGCTGAATCCAGCCCATGGCAGGTCACTCAAGCCATTGTCCAAGAAGCTCAATGGCTGTAACCACAGAACGCCATCTCTCTGAGCCCAGAGACCATCTGACACTCCACTCTTCGGGCCCCCTGAAGCTGCACCTCAGGCCACGCTGCCACCACTGACCCCCAGGCCTGGGCTATGGCTTCAAAGGCTACTCTCTCTGCTCAACGCCCTCATCTTATGAATGGAACAGCAGATCCCAGCGATGTACGGTGACCTTCCCTATCAAGAATAAAACCTATGCTGGTGATATGTCAGGAAATGGAATCAGGAGGAAACCACCAGCTTTTCAAAGGGCAGGCCTGAGGGTGGTCCTTACGCTTTTCTCTCTCAGCAGATGCCTGCAAGATCAGGCTGAGAGGTTGTGCTTGTCCTTGGAGTGCAGGGCTGGTGGGGACTGGTGGGGGATGGCAGTGGCCAGTCTAGGCCAAGGCAGCCAGGCCTTCTCTGAAAATGACCCTTGGCTGACCGGTTCCTGGACAGCCCCAGCCCACAGGAAGCTCTGGAGGCCAGACCAGCTCTGAGCTGTCCAGAGGGGCAGGTGGACTTCTCATCTCAATGGAACTTTCTTCAGAAGGGTCTAAGCACCCATAGCCTGCTCCCTGGGGTCGGTCTCTCCTAACTTAACAAACTGATCCCATAGGAACCCAAGAGGCAACCTGAGCCATGACATTTCCTGCTCATTCACAGCGGCTGCATAGATCCGCAGGGGCCCCTACTTTTGTGGGGCTTCCATTTTGGTAGGGGAGACAGAAAACCAAATACATACATAGACAGTACTGAAGGTGGTTATAAGAACGATGAAGAACAATCCTTATGCTTCATAAGCTCACTTCCTGTTTTGGGGTCTTTTCATGAGAATTTATTTTGTAAACGATGGTGCCTCGTTTACCATTTCCTTTCCTCCTGGGGAGGGAAACTCAAGCACAGGTTTTGTGTTGGGTTCCAGGCTACAGGCAGCGTGGAGAATGAACACTGTGACATGTCCTGCCCCTCACAGCCTAGCTGGGGAGGAAGGACCAAGCCTGTGGAACAACAGGCAGGTAGAAGGGCAGCCCAGGACTGTCTGCCACAGCACTTCCTGAGCAACTGGCAAGCGTGAGGCGCCACGGGGATATGCATGTGTGGGAGGTAGGCCCTGCCCTCTGGTTTGTAATCAGCAGGGAGGCAGGGTGCCCTGCAATAAGACAACTACACAAGGCAAGGTACCATCGCTGTTCATTAGTGTTGTTACCATGGAGGTCTTAATGGGGATGTAACAAACCACAAGATTTGGGCCCTGCCTCCACGGAGCTCACAGTCTAACTGGGGAGGTAAGAGTATCTATGTATTTCTGTATCAGCCTTTCTATCTAGTCATCTTTCTGTGTGATAAGGAATTCAGAAAAGAGCTGAGTTGTTACAAGTTAATGGAGCAGGAGAGGTGGCAGCGAAATCAGGAGAGGTGAAGGCAGGTGGGCAGGAAAGGCAGGGGAGGTGGGGCAAAGGCATTTGCAGCTGGGGCGTACCAGTGGCTTAAATGAGACTCAAGAATTCTGGGGTGGTGGTGGAGGCTGACATGATGGAGGGAAGGTTCTGGTTGGGTGAGACTGGACAGCAGAGTGAGGCTAGATGATGAAGGAAGTCCCTGGACCCAAGCACCACTTCCCTATTGGACATGTGGGCACACAAGATCCCCGGGAGGTAGACAAGGGGGGTTGAGTCATGCAGTCTTTAAGGCTGGGGGAGGCTCCTTGCCCACACTGCCTGCCTGCACCCCCATCCCTTCCTGCTAACGTGGGCCCACGATGCCACAGTGGGCACCAGATGTGGGTTCTGGCTCTCTCTGAGGAGGGACTCCCATGATGAAGATGGACCTTTCCATAAAGTGGTTTGGGGGGTCAAAGGGGATGTTTTCAACAGGGTCATTTGGAAAGCCATGGGGGCAACAAAAGCCTGGACCTTCGTGACGGGTCATCACGGTGACTCAAAGGTGGCAGAAGAAAGAACACTGAGCAGGCTCCTATAGAGCAGCTCCGTAACCAGTCAGCCCAGTTTCCCCTCTGCAAGCACAGAAGAATGCATGGGTTAGGGAAGGCTTCCTCGAGGAGGTGACGACTGAGCCGTGCTAAAATTCAGCACAAATAGGAATAAATGAGGAGAGGGAAGGTGAGAGGGCTGGAGAAGGGGGCAGATCAGGCAGGGTTTGCAGACCAAGTAGATTCGGGTCTTTCATCTCGGAGGACCGGGAATCCCCTGGATGATTTTAAGCATAAGAAGTGATGTTTTTAGAATAGCTCTCTGCCTGCAGCATGGGGGGAAGCTGGAAGGAGAGAGTGGGTGCAGAGAGACCAGGTCGAAGACTCAGTCATCCTTCTGCGAGGGGCAGGAGCAGCTCCTTCAGCCCTGGCCTTTGCACTTGCTGTCCCTTGGGCCGAGAAAGCTCCTCCCCCTTGATCTTTGGACGTGCCTCCCCCGCAGCCAGGTCTCCACCCCCTCTTCAGAGAGCTTTCTCAGGCCATCCTCTCGGCTGGATCCCTGGACCCCAGTCATGCTCTGTGCCACCCCATCCTTCACTAGCTGGAACCCCCACTCATTTCTCTGCTGCTTGTCACCTGCTCCTGAAAGTGCTAGGCATCTCCTCTGCTTGTGTTCTGCTGAGCACGGCCCTATGACCAGGTCGGTTCCATGTACCTCAGCCATGACTCTCAGTGGGCAGCGGGAGAGGTAAACAGAGTAGACTGGGTCCCTCCTGGGCTCATGGGCCACACAGCAGGAGGCGGGGAGAGGAGAAGACAGGATGCAGGATGGAAGGGGAGGCGGACAGGACGGGCAGATGGGCTTCTGCCCCTAGAGAATGGGATGGAGGGAGGAATCCCACTGGATACCAAGTCAGTGGAGGGCTGTTACTGAGGATTCGGCCGTGTGGGGTCTTGTCACGGGGCCTCAGGACTCCAAGGTAACGCTCCAGAGAGGAAAGAGGCATCCCTGGCCTGGTCCCCTCTGCTGGGGCGGACTGCAGGCTCGCTCTCCTGGGGGCCTAACAAACAGAGTGGAACTGAAGGTCTGGATATTGAGAGGCATCTTGGGGGTGCACATAGTGGGCAGGGAGGGAATTAAGCATGCCTGGGGCAGCTGCTCTGGAGACAGCGCTTTGGGGCAGCATCCCCCAGCAGCCCACGCCCCTTATCTAAGCTGGATGATTGCTTAAAAAATCCAGCAGCCGGCATGTCTAGGGGGCTGAACGTTCCATTCTTTGCTGGCAAGAGAACACAAGGCCACAGAATGCCGTGATGAGAAATAAAGGACCCAGTGACTCAATGCATTTGTGACAGGTTTATTGTGGAGCGCTGCATGGGCCTGCCAACACAGTCCAGACGTGACATTTAAAAGCCCTGCACATTCCATTTTCCCTGGTGGCCTCCCCACCGTCGACCGTGTGAAACACAGGCAGCTTGTCCACATCAACCAAGAGTCTGCTGAGTAGGCTCTGGTCTTTGGTCCAGAGGTCTCTGCACATTGCAGGAGTGCAGCGAAGGCGTTTAAAAAGCTGCTTGCTTCCACCGGTGGGCCTCCTGCTATCAGGAAGGGGGCCAGGGTTCGTGCACCGATTGGTGGGGCAAATCTTGCAATAAGACAGCTCAAAGTTTTTAGGGAAGCTGTCCAATCTTTTCTCTCTGAAATTCCTAATCTATAAAAGCATACTTTCTAAAAGGTCTTAAAAATGCACACAACCTACCTGCTGTTTTGGTTTAATGAAAGAAGCCACTTGATTGGATTCCATGATGCTCACTGACCAGGCACAAATGCCTTTTCTCTCCAATAAAAACAACAGCAACAAAGCTATTATTCTCTGCTTATTTTCTGCTAGATGTCATCATTATCTCTCCATATGTAAATGAGGAAACTGAAGCACAAAGAGGTTACATAACTTGCCCAAGATCACACCACTAGTAAGTAGCAGAGCTGGGATTTGAACCCGTGCTCTGAGCCACCATCCTGGATTGCTCCTTAGCCTCTATAAGGTCCCCAGATGCAGTTATGTGGATGCCCCGTCTGAATCACTATCTTCCTATAGGCAGGTGGTCTACAGGGAAATAGAATGTTCCAAAATGATGAGAGAAATGGAGTAAAATATTAGGCTGAACTTGCAGAGAAGCCGTGTTGTTATATACAGCACCATGTTTTTCTGGAGGCCAGGAATGAAAATTGAGAAGCTACAGCAGCACATGTTCTTACATTTGGCTCAGACTGAGGGTGTCTTAAGTAAGCCTGAGCGTCTGGCAAACTCGCCCAGTGGAGGAGAGGACAAAGGGCTGGGGCGGGTCAGCATGAAGCTTGTGCGTTGATAATGTGTTGGAATCCTTACCAATGGCTCCAAACTCCCATGGCAACCCCACCAGTGAGGGAATCACATGAGGGAAGAGGGGCCCCTTCCCGATCTTTCCAAAGATGCAGCCACCAGTTCTGTGGAGGCAGGAGCTCTGGGGCTGTGGACACACATGTCCATATATCTGTGCATCAAATGGTACACCTAGAACGAGGACTTGTCAGAGTTTGAAAAGCTGACTTGAGAACATCACTGTGTTTCCCGAGACCCTCAGTGCCCTCAGCTGTATAGGTGCAGGCCTTATGCTCAATGTTCTCTAAGATCTCGACTTCACTGAATAATCCGCAGAGAACATCCTGCGCTCCACCGCAGCCCAGGCCTTTCCTCACTTTCTGGGTGGGGCCTGGGAAGCAACGCAGTGGATCAGCGTGCATGAGTGTGTGGGGACAGGTATCAGAAGGGGACAGGACAGCATAGGAAATGGGAGGGGAAAGCAGGGGCGTCAGGGGTTTCATCCTCTCACTGAGGGAAACAGCATCCTTGATGAAAACTGGCAGATCAAAAGTGTTCTCCCCTCTCCTGGGTCAGAGTTCAGAGAAACTGCATCAAGAGAAGGAACTGTTCAGCTTTTAAAGACATGATAGTCTGAGTCAAAATAAGGAACATCTCTTTTGAGGCTTGCAACATCACTCAGAAGCGACGTGCCAAGCAGATGTGGAAATAGCAGCTACCAGCCTCTGCCAGAATCTTCTATACAGCGGTATTTATCTGCCTTCTGGCTGTACCCTGAACTCACCGTTTGACCTACTGTCACCAAGCTACAGATGTAGGCAGTTAAGTCACCTGAAAGTTGCTGCTCACTGCCTGTCACACACACACACACACACACACACACACACAGTTGACATCATAAAACAACAGCATGGTAGCTGGTAGCTTCTAAGAGGTGGTATGCCCAACATTAAGCTGCACGGACACTATATATATCTTATAGCTGATGCTCATTTTTTATAAACAAAACATTTTTGAGAATCAGGTCATACAACTTAAAAATGCCTGGGGAGCTTTTAATTTAAAGAATAGATTCTTTCTGAGAGGCTATGGAACCCTCTGAAATGGAATAGCTAACTAGACATCAGGAGACACGCTGGAAGCCTGGTTTTTCCTATGTGGGGTTTTCTTAAAGAAGTGCCCAAGAGTGGCCGGGCACGGTGGCTCACGCCTGTAATCCCAGCACTTTGGGAGGCCGAGGCAGGCTGATCACAAGGTCAGGAGATCGAGACCATCCTGGCTAACATAGTGAAACCCCATCTCTAGTACAAAAAAATTAGCGAGGCATGGTGGCGGGCACCTGTAGTCCCAGCTACTGGGGAGGCTGAGGCGGAGCTTGCAGTGAGCCGAGATTGCACCACTGCACTCCAACCTGGGTGAACCGTCTCAAAAAAAAAAAAAAGTGCCCAAGAGAACTCTGGCTGAAGCGAAACATTCACAGTAAGGCTACTGTGATCTTGGACTTCACTACGTCTCCCTATCCTACCAGACCCCGAATACCAGACATTTCAAAGAAGGAGCTATTTTTCCTTGCATTTTTGGGACCATTGGCATCCAATGTCATTTCCATAAAAATTCTCTTGGGTATTTTTGGAACTAAAGAGAATGAACAGGATTAATGAAGCAGGACTGCGATTTGCTGTGCCCGTTGCTCAATGTTACCTGGGTGGGGTGTTGCCCCCGCCCTGTGCTGGAGTGGAGACTTGGCTCAGACAACGGTCCCTGGTCCTCAGCCTCCTTCTTAGACCGAATGAGCGAGAGACTCCAGGAGCAGCCCCTTCCAAGGCCACTGTTGCTTTTGGGAAGCTCACATCTAAAGGAAAAGGAAACTGGAGAGACAGCATGGTCTCCTCTCTGAGGGTGATGTGGTCTGTGTCAAAAGCTGAGACTGGTGTTTTCTATAGTCACCGGTTGATTTCATTCACTCATTCAATAGGCATTTTTTTTAACCTAACCTACCATGTGCCAGGTGATGATATATTGTACTAGGTTGAATTATAGATTGCTGTTTTTATAGGTAAGAATTGACAATTTCATATGGTTAAACCTAATATTTAGAGGGTTTTCCTAAGCTAGTGTTACTATTTCTTCTGATGGCATCGCTGAAAGCATAGATAACCCAGTCGTTACTATTTGCGGCCTGGGTCTGCCCAGATTCCTTTCCAGAAACAGGGCAGATACCAGTTTCTACCATGCATGTAATGGTTAGATATTTTGTGACTTAACATAGGGCCGAGTTACTGCTTTAGATCGGCTTCTCCCAGACACCCTTTTATGCAGAGGCAGTTTGAGGCCTGGGCCACTTGGGGAACTCAACCACCATGGCTGCCCAACTCTGCAGGCCCTGCTCTGCAGTGTGGAGGCAGCCGGCCAGAGGAGAGTGATTCGTAAGTGCACAATGAAGACAATCTCATTTGGACTCATCTTGTCTAATGCTACTGGAGCAAAACTGTACCCAAAGTTCACTTGCAAATATATTTACACAGACCAATATGAAATTAAATGATTTAATCATCAGTTTAAAAAACAAAACAAAACAGACTGGGCACAGTGGCTCACGCCTGTAATCTCAGCACTTTGGGAGGCCGAGGTGGGTGGATCACCTGAAGTCAGGAGTTCAAGACCAGCCTGGCCAACATGGTGAAACCCCATCTCTACTAAAAATACAAAAAGTAAGCCAGGCACAGTGGCTCACACCTGTAATCCCAGTGCTTTGGGAGGCTGAGGCAGGTGGATCACTTGAGGTCAGGAGTTGGAGACCAGCCTGGCCAACATGGTGAAACCCTGTCTCTACCAAAAATACAAAATGCAGCCAGACGTGGTGGTGCATGCCTGTAATCCCAGCTACTCAGGAGGCTGAGGCAGGAGAATCGCCTGTATCCGGGAGGTGGAGGTTGCAGTGAGCCGAGATCACAACACTGCACTCCAGCCTGGGTGACAGAGTAAGACTGTCTCAAAAAAAAATTAAAAAACAAAAAACAAATAGCTAAAGAACAAACAAACTAAAACCTGACACCTTTAAACTCTGAGGCCATAGGAGATACCTAGTATCCCTTCACTAATTTATTAGAAGAAAGATGCTTTCTTTCCCTTGTACTCAATTTTCTGTTAACCAGATCCTCTTGTGAATATGACTGAAGTAGTTTAATCTAGTACCAAAGTGCAGAGTATGGGGGATAATAAACAAGAATAAGATTTTGAAATATAAAACCAAGGTTCTGAGATACTTTTGATGCTGCAGATACACGACATGAGCTTAGGTGATTAAATTTATTCAACAGGAGTTACCAGGGCAGCCTTTCTGGTGGTGAATAACCAGGTGAACATTAACCACAGTGGCCAGTGGGGTGAGACCTGTGCTTCTCAACCTCAGCTCTGGTGACATCTGGGGCTAGATCATTCTTTGTTGCGGGGGACTGTCCTGTGCACTGCAAGATGAGGAGCAGCATCCCTGACTCTAACCATGAGACACCAGCAGCACTCCCGCTGGCTGAGAATCATGGGGTCCAATGGATACAACCAAATGCAAACTCAATGATTTGTAGGGGAAAGCACAGCTTCCTGGGGAACAACCCATGTCAACTTCACAAAGCTGGAGGCAAGCCTGGGGATACGGCCTACAGTGAGGGCGTGGGGCATCTGGAGTGAATTAGGTAGAGTGTTATGGAGTAGTACCCACCTTGACAACTGCATCCCTTCCAGCCAAACTCAAGACTGGAGAAGCAACACTGGCTTACACAGCTGAAGGGATCCTGGGGAAGAGATGGGACTTGCAGACTCAACCACTGCTCCACATGGGGGTGGCCTGGGGGACAGTGAGAAGGATCTCCCCACCCACCTCTGGGCCGTTGCTTGTCCTGACAGCTCCATCTACAATAGCCACACCTCTTCCCCCACTCCATCTGGCTCCTCCTTACTCTTCAGGTCTCAGCTCAAATGGCACTCCCCACCCCACCCCCTGAAGGTTCTCTGATCCTTGCCCTGCAGCCACCCTCCCCTGGCCCTGCCAGTCTGCTCAGTGGTGCCTCATATCCAAACTTCTAGTGCAGAACTTGTCACCTTGTCACACACATACTGTGCATATTTATATGGATTGCAGGAGTTTGGTTTTCTGTTTGTTCCTTCCATTAAAATATGAACTCCATGAAGACAGGGACTCTGTTTCCACGGAGTACCACACTCCTCCCAGAAGCCAACGGGGCACCCAACTCATGGTAGACATCCCCCCCCCACCAAATATCTGCTGAATTGAGGAAGGAAACCACTTTTCCACTGAATGGCAGGAGAGGTCCAATAAGTGAAGCTCATGAGGATGGAATCAAGCATGTGGTCATTGTAGCAAACAGTGGCATCAATGTGGACGCTGGTTTATTTCTGCAAAGTGTGCCAGGCAGAAGCCGATCCCAGACAACATGGGGCATGTGCAAGTTTCTGTCTTTACCCACATATTTTTGGGGGTGTTCACCAGTACCTTATTACGATACATCTTTTGGACAAATGGTTTGTACCCTGAGCCAAATCACACACCCTCAATGTGTCGACAACTTATATCAAAAGCCCGGTGAGACTGAACTGCTAAACTGGGTGGTAGAGTTCTATGTTTTGAAACTGGTATTATAAGGAATGATCATTTGCATATTGATCAGGGAGGGTGGAGAGCACGGGGAGAGGGAGGGCTGTTCAACAAAGACTCGGCGAGCCTCTGATAATGTCTGTATTTCAAAGAGCACAGGTTATGGTTGACACGCGGGCAGCAGGCCCATTGCTGACATCTAGTCTGCTTGGTTCCTCACCACCACTGCCAGGTTCCAACATCAAGAACACAGAGACATTTCCATCTAACTTTTGTATGAAGAATTTAATTATCTATACACGGAACTAATTCAAAAGGTTGTATTACAGTTGTTAAAGCCGCAGGTTTATATATTTATATATTTTACATTCATATCCGTGAAAATACTGAAGCGCAACTGAACGAGGAGGAGAGGTCCTCGCTCTCTGCACCATGTGAAAGGAGAAGGACCTCTACACGACCACCAGCACAGCCTCCCGACAGCGCCGGGAGAACGCGAGGGGAGTGAGCATTACAGAGTCTTTAGGAGGACAGCTAGATTGTGCTTGAGGCTCCCCCTGCCCCATTTTCTGTGCTGTGAGCAGCAGGCATTTTTATTGAGAGCTTCCAACTAGTGTTTAAAAGACAAACAGGGCTTCAGCTACAGCATATCTAACACACAAACGGACCATGAGCTCCATTTCATATTAATCTGTAGAAATTCCACAGTCTAGTTAAAAAATGTAAACATTGGAAATTAATTGCAGGGAGACTTCTATACATTCTTTCTTGTCAAGAAAATTACTTGTTCAAAATAGGTCATTCCATGAAAAGTAATCGGAATAAAACTTCATGTAACAGAGACTAAAAAGAGATTGTGGATATCGTTGATCGTAACGACCTCAACGGTGTTGTCTACTGATTTTATGCTATGCAAACACGCAAAATTAAAAACCCGAAACAAAACACCAACTCAACCAGATAAATCTGAGACCGAACAAAAACACAGAGTGCTTTCTCATGTGGCTACAAGGTCACTGTGCAAAATAAAATTAAATGCAATATGATTAGAGCATCGTACAAGGTAATAGCTTTGCCATGGAAAGAACTAATTTCTTATGTACAGGATGTATTACATGCTCAACAAGGTACAGCTGATACACACAAACAAGCACAAACACCTTCGCTTTAATTGGGCTCATTCTATACGTCTTTAAAACAGAGATACTGAACTCCTCTGCACTTCTATGGTAAGGGGGAAAAGCCCCAAACTGCACAATTTAGTTGGTAACACTGGACAAAATGAAAAAATACATCAAGTCTCAGATTTATGGACATTTGGAACAATTTTTAATAGCACATGCAGCATTCCTTGATAGTGGGTCTTTTTGCAAAACCAAAATAGCAAAGAAATCATTTATTTATTTTATTAAAAAGCTAAAATATATATTTAAAAATAATTTTAAAACTATTGAAAGCACCTGTGCAAAGGTGGGGGAAAGTCAATTTGAGTAACTAGGAAAGCCACAAAAGGACCCACTACCCTGTGTGTTTTTGTAATTTTTGCTCCTATCTCTGCAAGTAATAACTCAAACATTGCGATCACATGCAACTAAGGTAAAATGAGGTAAACTGCTCTGCAGTGAGTTCTTCTACTCAGAAGGCAGTAGGTGATCATGCTGGAAGTCACATGATCAAGGCTGCATCTCCCATCATCCCTCTGGGCAGTGATATGGGATAGTGGGTCTCTTTGAGGACTTTCAAGCCTGAGGGGGGGATGGACAACATATGATTCCTAGAAAAAGGAGGAAAACAACACATAAGCAAAACAAAACAATGAGCAAAATTCAAGCTAGGAAAATGAGTCAGGCATGTAAACAGCATGGTGCCAAAATGATTTAAAAAAGAAAAAAAAAAGGAAAAAGGAGGGAGGGGAGGGAGGGGACATGCTACAGAAGGAATGAAAATTAAAGAAAAATAAAACCCCATGAGATAAACTCTTGCATTACAGAAGGTCTTCAAAGAGACGATTGCGAATGCAGCAATGGTCTAGCTTTAAGTTCTGCAAACAAAGCTCAGCAGAATCAGAGCAATGCTGCATGTTTTACGGGAAGATACCAGAGAGGCGAGGCGACAGAGCCACCAGGGCACTTACATTGCTGGCTTGGGTCCATGTCTGTGGTCAGCTTCACATAATTGGATGGGAAGAGCCCCACTTGTCCATTGACTTCTCCTTTCCACCAGTCAGGGTCCTCCTTGTTGAGGACGTTGATGATCTGGCCCTTGTTGAAGGCCAGCTCATCGTCATTCTGCGCGGTGTAGTCGTACATCCCAATCACCTGGCACACTGCAGGAGACAGGGCTGGGTGAGCGGCTGCACACCCGCCGGAGAATGCACAACGGGTACCGCGCAGCCATTCAACATTCCCAGCTACTATTTCTGTCCTTTCAGAAGAGGGTGACAGTAGGTGGAACTGTTCTATTGGGCTTTTTACAGTGTGGGCGTAAAGGAAGATGAAGAATTAAAAACTAAGACGACAGCAAAATTTTCACACTAAGTCTTTAGTTTTTATGATATCGTCCTCTTTTTCATGTTTACTTGTCAGCAGAAAATGTACAGTGCTAATCGAGGGCTTTCGTTTTGAGTGCAGCGGAACTCCTTCCTACTGCTGACTCCGGAAAGACCAGCCCAACCCCATCCTATCTTCTGCTGCACCGGACAGCTATGTATCATGGGGACTTTACTATCATTTTTCCTTTTTGGTTTAAAGTGGAAGGTAATCATCATTTGACCTCCAAGAATTCCAAATCTTATGGAAAACTAAAACCAGTGATTTATTTATTTATTATTTATTTATTTGAGGCAGAGCCTCGCTCTGTTGCCCACGCTGGAGTGCAGTGGCATGATCTCAGCTCTCTGCAACCTCCACCTCCAGGGTTCAACCGATTCTCCTACCTCAGCCTCTTGAGTAGCTGGGATTACAGGCATGCACCACTACACCTGGCTAATTTTTCTATTTTTAGTAGAGACGGGGTTTCACCATGTTGGCCAGGCTGGTCTCGAACTCCTGGCCTCAAGAGATCCACCCGCCTCGGCCTCCTAAAGTGCTGGGATTACAGGCGTGAGCCACCATGCCAGGCCTAAAATCAGTGTTTCAAAAGATTTTTCTGCTGCTGTATCTTTGCGTCTCAAAATGTTGTCTTGAAAGAAATCTCCACCCTCAAGAACAATTTTTCTTTTCTCATTTTCTCTCAAGCTTATAGGAGGTAAAATTGTTCTCATTCTTTGGCACTTCTACTTCAGATGAGTCTGCACCAACAGGTCACAGTCCCTATGAATCTTTCTTAACCAACCTATTAATAAATAGGTTTAGGCTTTTTAAATTCTCCAGCTAATTCAATCACTTCAGCAACTGATTTCAGCGGGCCTGAGGAAGGGGCTGTACATGGAAGTGGAGGGATACTGACATATCTCTCCAGGGGACAGCAAACCCTGCGGGAACCACATTCCTCAGCCTACACGAGGCCACAGCTCAAGCAAAGAGGCCCAGTGGGGACTGCGGCTCATCACAAAGTTTGCCCATCCTTTAATTTCTTGAGAAGGCTGCCAGTTTTTAATCTTATCTCACTGGGTACATACAGCATAGATATTTAACCACAAGGTATTGGAACAAAAATTCTACACTTTCCACAAAAGCCAACCAAGAATGATGGCTTAAAGACCTAAAGCAGAAATCTGCTCCCCCTGACCTCACCTCTCTCAGATCTTGCTGAAGCGTCTCATTTGGTCCCTTCAATCAGAAAATAGCCAACTGGGCCAACTGCTGTGCTCTGTTCTTTTCCAGTCCTCCAGGAAAGTGAGTACAACATCCTGCCTGCCCAGCGAAGCCCCCTCTGCCCACAGTGAATGTCACAGGGGAGCTATTTTGGTCTTCAGTGAACACCACATTATAGCCCCCCAACCCCCGTGGCCCCCAGCTCCATCTCATGACCTACTGAGACCCCAGCCGTTTATTTTTGGGTGTCCCTTTCTGTCACCTCACCCCCTAGCCTAAACCCCAATTTAAATGGCTGGAAGGAAATCAAGAGGAAAATGTGGCCTTAATGCCACAGCATTCATGACTCCTGCAAGAAGAGCATTCCAACAAGGGTTCTGTTGTATCCAGCACAGAAAAGCCACTTAGATATCTGGTCCTTTTGAAAGACATATTCCATATCACATTAGTTGGGTGTCAGTCCCAGCAAGTACAGGAAGTGCTTTAAAGCACATGTGAAAAACAACCTAAGATATTTAATGAGAAAATCAAGTGGGAAAACTCAAGTGGCATGCAGACCATCTTCCAGTTAGAGATGCGAAACTCCTTACCTGCCGCTAATGCTGTTGACTTAGGTGGCTCTGTTGGAGTGATTTTGCTCGTCCCAGGGCTTAGAAGCTTTACATAATTAGCTGGGAACCAGCCTATCTGGCGCTTTTTCCCACGTGCCTAGTAAGAAAATAATTACATCAAACATTTTTAAAGGCGCATCTTTTACAATACAGCTCACTTTATAACAGAGCACTCATGTAAAGCTTACATATAACTGAAAAACAAATGACATTAATGGTAAAATCTATGGATTACTATGTCACAAAAGTAAAACACCATAGCTAAAATTCAAATTGTGACAATCACTGGTCAGCAAAGCCCAGAATGTTTTTGCTTGGGCTAGACTGTGTGGATCACAAAATTAAGATATACCATGGATTGCCTGGGACAGGAAATTCTACTCATGTAATGCTAGCACTCAGCTGTTAATTTCAGGTAATGTAGACATTATGGTTAATGCCAACACTGTATATGGGTTTTAGGAATAATAATAATAATAATAATAATAATGGCCACCAATACACACTGAGTACTTCTTTTTTTTTTTTTTTTTGAGACGGAGTCTCGCTCTGTCACCCAGGCTGGAGTGCAGTGGCACGATCTCGGCTCACTGCAAGCTCCACCTCCCAGGTTCAGGCCATTCTCCTGCCTCAGCCTCCTGAGTAGCTGGGACTACAGGCACCCCGCCACCATGCCCGGCTAATTTTGTTTTTGTATTTTTAGTAGAGACAGGGTTTCACCGTGTTAGCCAGGATGGTCTCGATCTCTTGACCTCGTAATCTGCACCCCTCGGCCTCCCAAAGTGCTGGGATTACAGGCGTGCACCACCGCGCCCGGCCCTCACTGAGTACTTTTTATGAGCCAGGCCCTGTGCATTTATGCACACAATTCCAGAAGGATAATAGTATTATTATTCTCAATTTCCAGATGAAAAGTTGAGTGACAGCCCCAAGGCCACAGGCAGTTAGTGGCAAGCCAAGATGCACTCATGTGTCTGCATGCTCCTTTATGGGTAATATACATCCTTAGATGCAAGATGACATACATGCAGTACACACAGAACACAAGGAGACTCGATGTTATTT
Organism: Pan paniscus; assembly: GCF_029289425.2. NCBI lineage: Eukaryota > Metazoa > Chordata > Mammalia > Primates > Hominidae > Pan > Pan paniscus. The sequence continues at coordinate 29,950,800 of NC_073271.2, read as the reverse complement.
TCACAAACCCGTAGGCCCATGTGATGACTAAAGCCACATTTTTCACCGCCACTCCTTTCTCACTTAATTCAATCTGATTCAACACAAGACTCATTTATGGAGTGTTTCTGCACCATGCTGTTAGGAAGGGACAGTAGATGACTGTCCCTATAAACCCGGGGAGTTTATAACAAAGTTGGTGAGGCGGGTTTTGCAGTTAGGACACAATCCCATTAAAAGACTCGAGTTAGGGATCATGAGTCGGGCTTTGACTACCCTTCTGTACACCACCAAGAAAAGAGAACCCAAAACTACTTGTGCATACACACACATGCGTACACATACACACACACACGTCTAGAAACAAGGCTCTGATCGAAACAGCCACCTCTGGGGACAAGGTGGGAGGGAGACATTTATATCCCCTTGTAACTTTTGAATTTTAAACCATGTGACTATAATTACCTATTCCCAAAATAAGGAAATAAAACTAAAAGAAAAGAAAACTTCCACCACATTACCTCTGTCCTCCCACCTGCCAGTTTATCAAGAGGGATACCTCTAGGTCATTTTCAGAACACAGCAGGTTTCCCTTTCCTTGAGGTTTGATAGATTCCATCCCCTTGGCTCAAGGACTAAAGCTTTTATGTTCACAGTGAACCTGCCGATGACTGAAGCCATCTGGTTACAAATTTCCACGTTTATCTACCGAGTATACCACCATTCTGCTCACAAGGACACCACTCTTCCCCACACCTCTGCAGCACAGCACAGAACTCACTGGTGTTTCCTCATTTGTGGATCCACGCTGAGAGTCACTCTGGTGACAGCGCCAGGAGCTCTCCTGGGTCATGGCAACTCAGCCACTTTATTGAGAATCCTAAGAACCACTCAAACACTCATTTAAGTACAGTGCTAGAGGTGTGGGGACTGAAAAATACGGCTGCTGCCTCCAAGGGGCTAGTCAGCTACATGCGGAAGTAAGAAATGTGCACAGAAAGCAAAGTAATATAAAATACTAAAGAGTGGTGCCGGCACGGGGCCAGCGCTGGAGCTCAGGGGAGGGACACGGTGCTTCTGGTTGGGATGGTCACAGAGAGCTTCCAGAAGTGGGATTTGCCAGCTGTTGCGGAAGTGGAGAGGTTGGAGCTGGTTGGCCGCTGGTGAGAAATGTCATGAACAAAGGCAGCAAGGCAGGAGAGCAGGGGGTGCTGGTGTTTCAAAGAGGCTGGAGTGGAGACGTCATTGCTCAGCGGTAAGATGTGAGGCTGCACCTGGCAGAGGGGCCCCGCAGGAAGCCTTCCCCTGGCAGGCGAGGAGGAAAGGCGATGGGAGTCTCCCACGTCTGCAGAACAGGACAGGGGCATGATGCTGGCAGGGCCAATGGGTGACACAGCACAACTCTAAGCAGGGACCTGAGGGTCTAAGGAGGCCTCTCCCTCCCCAGCACAGGAGAAGGCATGCTGACAAAAAGGAGTGGATTTCCAGGCCTCCAGAGGTCAGATTCCTTAACCAGTGAGTAGTATCTGGACATTTATGGGTGTCCACCAGCAAACTCTCCAGGGAAAGTTTCATCTTTAGTTACACTCCAGGTTGTGCCTTCTATTCTGGCCAAGATGCGTTTCTTATATATTCAGCTCTCCAGTGTGGCTCTTCCTGTCCTGGCCTCAGGCTCACCTCCACAGAGTGGTAGACGGGACTGTGTGAGACCCGAGGCCTTCCCCAGCAAGGCCTTCTTCCTTCCTGCTCCTGCTGTTCCAACCTCCATTCCTCAGGAGCACCTGAGGGTCTGTCTTCCGTGGCTAGCCCACTGCATGGCAAAGGTTTCCTGCCTCCCTCTTCTCCCTCAAACTTACGTAGTTCCATACCGTCCTGCTCGTGGGCAGACAAATACCAGCAGATTGGGTAAGTCAGTCTACAGGCCCACTAATAGCCACCAAAGGGTTCCCATGGGCCCCTTCCTCACAAAGCATTCCAGAAACCATTCCTTCCTATATCCGTTCAAGCCTTACTGAGGCCCCCCTGTGTTATGCAGAGGCCCACGTTCAACAAACGCCAGAGAGACGGACGGCTGCTGGAAAATTCAGTCCTTCCACAGGCCCCATGTGGGCAAGCCAGGGCGCAAGCCCTGTCCTTCACTAAGCTATGAAGCAGGTGGCCAGGTGCCCGCCTGGCAGTCTGAGGCTGATCTTCACTTTGGATGGGGGAGGATGCGGGGAGGGAGACACACTTTCTGTATGAAAAGTCAGCTGGCTTACCTCTCAAGTAACTGCTATAGTAGTAACTTTTTAAAGGCAACTTTTTATTTAGAAATGATTTCAAACTCACGGAAAAGTGGCAAGAATAAGAAAAGCACACAGAACACCCATAGGCCCTTTACCCGAATTCACCTACTGTCAACACTTGGCAGCAGCTGCTCCCTCATTTGTGCGCGTTCTCCCTCCCTCCCCACCCTCTTCTCTGCAAGTTCTTTTTTTGAATCATCTGATTGCAAGTTGCTTACATCTTAACTCTACCCCTAAATACTTCAACATGTATCTCCTAAAAATAAGAATATTCTCTTATATAACCACAGTACAGTTATTGCTTTCTGTAAATTTTACACTGGTACAGTAATTTTGTCTAATGTAGTGTCCACAACCCAATTTTGTCCATTATCCCAATAATGTCCTTGACAGCGTGGTTTTCTTTCACACAGGGTCTAGATACTGCACTGAGTCTAGATACTGCAGCCAGTCCTCACGCCTCTTTAGTCCCCTTTCGACAGGTTTTGTCTTTTATGATCCTGACGGTTTTGAAGACCAGTCACTCCCTCCCTCCTCCCTCCCGGCACAGCTGTACACACACGATGTCCTCTGGTCTCCCCACTGCTCATCATTCTGATCACCTCATTCAGGTCTTGTCCTAGTTCCCCACTCTATAATTATTGTGTTTTCCCCTGCAGATCATGAGCGATCTGTGGGGGTCACTTCAAGACCATGCACATTTTCTGCTCCTACTGAAAATTTTCCTGCAGATTTGGCATCTACCGATGATTCTAAGAAGTTTTACCATGAGAATTGCGTAACAGTAATCTTTTTAAAGCATCTTTGTCTCTGGAAATGAGACTTATAGGAAGTATCTGGAATGGTAAAATGTGTAACAAGATGATATGATTAACAATACACACACACACGTGTGCACACACACACGGGAACTAAAAATACTGTGATGTATGGATGTGGCTTTGAATGCAAAGATATCCACTCTTGTGCCACACCTTCTAATACCACTGATGAAAAGCTCCACTCTCTAATGCCAAGGCACATAAGGATATGCAGGCATCCCTCGTCATACGAGTTCTCACTATGCCGACTCTATCTGAATTCGGGAATGGGAAAGATATGTTTTCGTATGAGCTCCTAGCTCTCAGAAATCTGTTACCGGCTGTCTGAAACTTAGGAACTAAACAAACACAGAAAATTTGGCATCTCTCACTATCCAAATATAGAATTTAGGCGGTGAGGGGTGGTTTGTACTTTACAATAAAATAGCGTCCCTTTGAGATTTTGTGTATTGAAACTTGGATGGAGAATTGTAAATAAACAAAAAAGACACTGACTTGCAGCTCTCCTTCCCACCATCCACCTGGGTTCTTTTTTCGGATCAAAATCAGCTGACCAGGGGCGAGAGTGAGCTGCTCGGGGCCGGTGGCGGTGTATGAGGCAATAACCTGGGCAATTTCTGAAAAACAAGATCAAACACGGCAGTGCACTGTTAAGAGTCAGCAGGAGAAAAGGCCAAGAAGATGCAGGCGCCTCCCAGGTTCACAGATGAACACATCAAAACCAATGTATTGAGCTGGATTTCTACTCAACGAGTAAGGCTCCCTGAATCGCCCGTTCCCAGAGCTACCAGGCAGACACGGCATTTAACGGCCTGGCTGATCCTCGAGCCCTCAGTGGGCTGCAGACTCCCTTGTCATCCTGTGAAACTTACTTACCAACTTCCCTCCACGAAGTCCGCTCCTTGCCCACTCCTGGCACCTTCTGTCACACCCCTCCCATAATTACCCAGAATGCCCTGAGGCCAAGGGTGGGGCCTCATTCACCACCCACCCCAGCACAGTAGCACTCAATGGCTAAAGTGCTACTTTGAAGTGACTAAAGGACTCAATAGCTTTTCCAGCTGCCAAGTACAGTAGAAAGAGAAGCCCATTTTTCTCAGAAACCACTGGGAGCCCGGCAGGGGCTTATTTCTATGTTGTTGCTGCAGATTCTCATTCCCAGCGACACAGCCTTCTTCTTTATGGCTCACATTTTGAGAGTGATCCCTGAATATCAGGTGCAAATCATGGCAGGGCAAATTTCTTTCTTTTTATTTCATGTTATAGGAGGGACCTGGAGTTAAGAAGGGAACTTTATGCAAAAACAATTCAGCACAGGGAAAACAATGTAAACAGTTCTGTACTTTTCCTGAATGTGAAAAGTCCCATGGGAAAAACTCCAGCGGTACCACAGACCAGGCTCTGAAACACACATTTCCACGGGCCCAGGAGACTGAGTATGAGGAGACAGAACCCTTCTCTGCCTGAGTTCTGGCTCATCTGCAACTACTGCTTTCTGAACTTCTAGAAGCAATACAGAACAAACTGTTCTGCTCCTCTACCCTTGCTCTCCAAGTGTGGTTTGTGAAAGAAAGGAGAAAAGAAGGAAAGAAGGACAGAAAAAAAAGAAGAAAGAGGGAATGAAGTAAAGAATGGAAAGGAAGAATGCAAAAAGGTCTCATGTTCTGACGAGATTTCCTACTTTTCTACTCACTCCAGGGAACAAGTAAGACTCTGGCCCTTAAGCAAGCCGCTCTCATTCTGTTCTGCATGCTATCAGGGGTCGGCCACCAGGACAGAAGCACCTGGCGGTCACGGTGCAGGCCTGGCCCTTAAGCTAGCCGCTCTCATTCTGTTCTGCATGCTATCAGGGGTCGGCCACCAGGACAGAAGCACCTGGCGGTCACGGTGCAGGCCTGGCCCTGCCTGATGCTTTGGAGAGCTTGGGGCAAGCAAGAAAGGCCACAGCACGGTCTACTGGCCCAGCCTAGGCTCTGACTGGGAGCTCCAGCTGAGATGTCTACGCTGGGATGAGGACTCTCCTGCAACACAACAAAGACCAGCTCTTGGTTCCAAGAATTTATGGTTTGGAGAAAGACCAAACTAGTGTCCTATTTGGCACTGGATGTTCTTGCTCCTCAAGGGACCTGGCATACGCAGCCAGCAATCTGCCCCAACATTCTCTGCAGTCTTTTGTGTCCTTTCTTGCTAGTTTCAGTGCAAAGCAAAGCCCACCTGGGCTTCATCTATGAAATATCTGGACCCTCTGGAATGACAAATGTCCAAAACTTAGAAAACTTACACTTAAAACAGAGATTTGGTGGGGTGGTCCAATGTATCTCCATCCTCTGTATTTATCTGACTAAATACTCCATCCAGCATTTATCTGACTAAAATAAAATCCTAGACTACGTGAAATTTCTCTTCTTTTCTCTAGCCATGTAAGCCCAGTTGGAGCTGGGCACCAGACAGACAAGCAAATCCGTCTCTTGGCAATTCAGTGACTGTTTCAACCTATAATTTCCTAAGAATATGATAGCAAAAAAGTTCAAATGACCTAGACCAGGAAGACGTACCACAGAAACCGTATTATTTCACATCCGCTTCTTTCTTTTCTTTTTCGTGCTATTTATAGCACATGTGATTTTACTGAAATAAACTAAAACACTTTGGATTCAGTCATGACTACAATTTTGTACCTTCAGTGTGTACCGAGGAAAACCATCCTATGGCTTCTACATTAATGGGACCTACACTCTAATCTTCCCCATTGTTTGTGTCCTGGGAACGCATTGTTATGAAATGAAAAAGGGCTAACCAAGCCTAAGAGGAAGACGGAGAAGCAGCTGAGCCCATAATCCTACAGCTCCGTGTATTATAACTTCCCAGCATCTTGCCTGAATTATTTATTTATGTATTTATTTTACTTTATTTTATTTTATTTTTTGAGATAGAGTCTTGTTCTATCGCCCAGGCTGGAGTGAAGTGGAGCAACCTCGGCTCACTGCCACCTTGGCCTCCCGGGTTCAAGTGATTCCCCCGCCTCAGCCTCTCGAGTAGCTGGGATTACAGGTGTATGCCACTATGCCTGGCTAATTTTTGTATTTTTTGGTAGAGACCGGGTTTCCCCCGTTGGCCAGGCTGGTCTTAAACTCCTGAACTCAAATGATCCACCTGCCTCGGTCTCCAAAACTGCTGGGATTACAGGCATGAGCCACCGTGCCTGGCCTCACCTGAATTATTTCTCGACAACCCAAGAGAACATTCTGTCAGGTAACGTCTCCACTCTTCATGTGGGAAGCAACAGACAAATCTCATAACCAAGTAAAATTATTAATGGATTCCAAGGAAAGGACTTACTCTCACCACTCTTAGGAAAGATTCTTTTTATTTTAGGCTTCTGGCCCTAATACACAAAGATGGGGAGCAACTATCAATTACATTCAAAACATTGAAAAGTAAGCATCAGGGTTTGTAACTTACCAGGTTTTTTTCCTAAACTCCCTGTTTTCCCAGCAGTTCCAGAGCCCTTAAAACAGAGCAAAAGGTCTCATTTGCATGCTGAAGTTTTGATCATGCAACTTTAAAAACGATTAATGATGATACAAACCCGCTTGAGCCCCAAAGCCCCACTTTTCATTCTGGGAAAACACAGCACTGTATCACCTGACACAAGGATATAGATCAGGAAAACATGGAAAAAAATAAGTACTTTAAAACATGTGGCTTTTACTCATTTCTATAGGAGAAAAAAACAGCAGAGTATGGGGCCTGTAAGAGCCCAGAGGGCTCCGAGCACAGGCACTTCTCGGACCTGATCAAATCTAAGAGGAGGTTGCAGGCTAGGAAGACTGTTAGTTTACATCCTAAACACTAAGCTCGGACTTATTTTCATATGGCTAATTATGAAATATTTCACACATAAAAAGTACAGGGAATATAACTCACGAGCCTACTACCCGGTTTTAACACATTAAAGTATTAATATTTTGCACATTTGCTTCAGGAGCTTTCTTTTTTAAAAAACTAACAGGGACAACTGGAACCTCTCTTCCCCCATCCTATTCACCCCTCTCTATCCAAAGAGGCAGTGGCTGTCCTGTGTGGCCTTTCCACCCAATTTCACCGCGTTTATACACTGAAATTTCTCTATCAATGCATAGAGGCAGAGCATATTTCTTCCCAACTATCAAGTGTTGAAAAAGTGCTCTGGGGTTGAATTCCTCTCTGGGATACTCATGGAATTTTAAACCAGCCAAGTAAGCCAGCAACAGAGACCACGAGAGGCAGGACAGGAGCCAGAATGGAATCTGTTGTTACAAAGTACTTTATTCTAAATTAATTTATGCTTGAAGTCTATCTTGCAGTAAATTAAGCATTCCAATTAAAACAAAACAAAAGGCTTAATAAACAAAACATGAGTTACTGAAAGAATAAAAATATGCCATTTATCTACCAGGAACACAACTTACAGTCTCTTTATTTTGCTTATTGAAATTTAAGAACCATTTACCAGGAAAAGTTCGGGTTAAATTTTTACTCTGATTCTGCTTTATTAACGAACAAAGTTATACAAAAGCAAACTCTCACTATTTTTCAATAGGCTGCATATCAAAAAAAGGAATACCAATGAAACAAGACTCCAGTGACCAGTTAACTTTCCTAGTACAGGCTCAGAATCTACTCCCTATACTTCATAAAAAGAACAAGGCAATTGGCAGTACCCTAGAGTTCAAGTAGTTTCAGTGTGCTCCCTTTGAAAAACCACAGCCAGCCCCATAAGCTGAGATGGATTCAGAAGGCCATGTTCTGTCCTCCCTGCACCTATAAAGTCCCCCAGACCTGCCCATACAGAGAAGGGAAGCAGGATGGGACAACTCTCCCCATGCCCAGACGTCAATTCTGGTATCTGAAGCTGGGTCTGGTGTTAAGTTTGGTCGGATATTTTGCTTTTACACTGAATTCTGTATTCAAGTAGGATGAAAGAGCTGAGTTTTCAGATTTTTTTTTTCATTATTATTGAATAGTATAGCTAGATGTATATCTAAAAATTTCTAGTACTGCTAGTTCTTCTGTGGCTAATAATTTAAGACTGTGGTTAAGAAAGTACCTTACAACTCCACTTACCTTAAAAAACAAAGTCACTGTGTGTTTTCCTAAAATTTATTTCGGATGGTTTTATTAAAGTAGAAAACTGTAACTTATTAAAATACATTACAAGTAATGGCTTTCGTATTTTAACTGATCCAAAAGGTAAAGTCACTTTAAGAGTTTTCATGCACGGTAGTAGAAATTGAGTTTGGCTTTTAGTGTTTTACCCAACTCCCCTGAAATATCATCTATATGACTCTCATTGGACTTGACTTGCTGGCCTGGAGAAGAATTTAATTCTCTGTTTCCAGGTCTGAAAAGTCCAATATGCCAGCTGTCTCACAGGGCAAAATTACTTTCTTCCAGGCTTCTGCCAGATTCTCCAAGGGTGGGCAGACTTAAGTAAATCCATCCATGGGAATTCCACTTAGCTGCTCTCAAGACCACAGCAAGAAAAACCAAAAAGCAAAACAATGCCACCCCTTAAAAAAACAAAACCCAAGCAAATAAAATCATTTCTGGGAGCTGCAGGAGAGGTGAGCAGGCCAAGAGCAGGACTCCTAGAGCAGGGCACCAGGCCCAGCCTCGCCCCCAGAGCAGCTCCGAGCACACGGAGCCGCACATGTAAGAGCCCAGTATACACTCTACTACTGGCATTTGAAAGAGAGAGAGAGAACTTTGTCCACTTGCTCACTCCTGAGAAAGCGGCCCCTACAGGCTCCCTGCCAGCCTTTTCTCTCTCAGTACCTAGGAGGTATGAGGAGAAAAAGAAAATAACTGTGAATTGACTGTCAACGCTTAAAAAAAAAGGAGTTAATTCTTGTTGGTTTTTTTAAATGTGCATTGGATCTGTTAAATGACTCCATTTATACCCTGAAACTCTCCACTAACGTGCAAGTGGCTCCTACAAGACTGACTCCCATACTCTGTGGTAGGTCCACCCCACCATTCCATTCAACTTGCACTATCTTAAGACCACAGTTTATGCGATCAAATTTTTAGGGCTCTATTTAACAACAGTGAGAGCACTTCCAATTCATACGGATAATAGCCTTAAATTCAGTCCTGATCAACGGAGATTCTAAGGCCTAGCCAAAAGTGTACCCATCCCTTAGATCTTGTGTCTTTCTACTGTGTGGGCAAAACCAGAAATTCTAAAAACTTTCTAATAATATCCAATATTCTGGGGCGATTACCACCAGAATACTTCTGTTTATACAGGCAAAATATTGCTATCATTCTTGGGGCATTTAAAAATCAATGACCATAATGATCTAATCAAGAAAGTTTACTCCAAAGCGTAAGTCAGTTACAGGCAGGAAGAGAGCTTAATACTGAACATTATCCTCCCAGCTGATGCGGACCAGCCCCATCACACTCAGCCTCCACTTAGCCCTGATGGCATTCTGCTTGGGGGAAGCCAGTGCTTACTCCGCAGTGCCAAATGACAAGATCAATGACAGGTCACACTGGATTTACTGTCACATTCCAGAACTTAGCAAAACCCAACAAAGTTCCACTGTCAAACATCGTGACTCCCCACAAAGAGAATCACCGCACAGAAAGGGAGAGGAAACAGTTAATGTGGGTTTACCTCTGAATCTTTAAGCCTCACATAGTTAGAAGGGAAGACTCCGGCCTTGTCGCCCACTGTTCCTGTCCACCAGTCACCATCTTTCTTGGTAACCAAAATCACATCCCCTTGCTGAAAGGTTAAATCTCCTTGCTCAGAACTCTCGTAAGTGTACATGGCAATAAATTCTGGTGGGGAGAAATATTGAGATACGGAGAGAGCTTGATTGTTTAAAGAAATCCCAGACAGCTTTGCAAAAGCAAGTTTACGAATAAGGAAGTTAGGACAAGATCCATTCAAGAGAGAAGCTAGTCACAGATAAAATACAGAGCTGCAGAATGCCCTGGGCTCCACATTCCCCCAGTGCACATAAAAGTTCAGTAGCTGCAGACAGGGAGACAATTCCTGGGAAGACCCAGACACAGGAATAAAAAACCCAACTGCATGTTTACCGACACTTGAGTATTTAAGAGTGATCTACCATTTAGCATCATGATTTCTTTTTGAATGAAAATGGTTTTTACGTTTATTTTTAACTAAGAGTTACATAATACCTACTCTGTGCTGAGCACTGGGTCAGATGCATTCATATGCAGGCTCTTGGTAAGCATATTAAATATGTGTATTTCAGTTTTGAGGGTACTACATCACAGGTTTTTAAAAAATTGTTAGCATATATCCTTCGCATAAATTAAATAAGACATACTTTTCATTATTGAAGTGCCTGAAAACTTATGTCCTAATTGTGCCATATACACAATATGATAGGAAGCTGTTAGAACACAAAATGAGTTACACATATTGTTTAGTTAAAAATGGGCATCTAGTTGTCATTCAAGAGCACAAACAGGTAGAGAGGACTGATGATAAAAGGAATGTCTAACCCAATCCCAGAAAGCCTTTCAACAAGTTAAAAAGACAAATCACAGTTTATCACATTTTATTATTCATGTAATTTAGTCTTAAAGGATAAGAACTAATGTTCCTTTATGTCTTGAATTTGAAGGGTGTGCATTACAGAAGAAACTTTCCTTTTTAATTAGATGTAGAACTTTGCATCACTCTTGGTGGATTTTATTAAGGCTTAGAACCAAATCACACTCTCAGAAAGATCACCAGACACAAAATCCTGGATGGAGGTTCTAGGTACAGGATAAAAGATTTACAGAAAGATGCACAGGTTTCTTATTTCCCCTTTTTCTCCATTTTATCCTAGGCTTTTGTATGTATTTTTTTAAAGCAACAGAAAAATCACCATTTACCCAAAAAGTTCATTTTTATGATGGACAATGTATGTTTCTCTCTAAACCTCAGATGATGTTCCTTTAATATTGAGCCTCGTGTTGAGTAAGAGGCAGGAATTTTTTATGGAGAACTCCTTCGGTTGATTATCAGAGCCTCTGCAGGAGGTACTAATGAAAACTAAAACAAACAGACAAAAACACAAAAACCTCTAACTCTTGTGCTCACGTGGGCAGCCCCTGGAGCAACAAGGGCCTCCTTCAGTGCCAGTGTTGACCTGTCAGCGCCGAGGCCAGCAGCAATTGCTGGTGGAGAGCACTGGGCCCCACGGCAGACACAGGTCATTCAAACGTCCCAGGGAAAACAGAAGACTCTCTGTCTTTAGCCCTGAGGCGCTGGTAACACATACCTCCACAGTGAAAATTGGAAAAATGATTTCCCACACAAGGAAATCAAAGTTTGGTGGCTTTAATAGGGTCATTCTTTCTTCATTAACAGACTCATTTTTCTGACTTCTCCATACTCTCACCCTTCCCTTTTCATTTTGCTCCCTGTTACTGTTCTTTAGATCATATTTGGCCATTTAAGACAGGATCCTTGGCCATCAATACTTTCCCCAGTGATTCCTCAACTTCAAAGTTACTTTCTTTAAAATTGATCCAAATTTTGAAGTAACTTTCCAAATGCTTAAGAAACTTCAGAAACATGAACTCTGGCTGAACTTGGTATTGCAGTATAAAATATAAAGGAGACTGGGAAGACTGAGGCTGGCCTTGCCCTGCCTGCCTTGCACAAAGACATCTGAGAGTGGCTTTAGGGTGACAATGAAACCCAGAAACGTGATGATGGATAGGCAGAGGTTCCTCTTTAGCTACCCCTTCTCAGGAGACATTTCACAGAGGGCACTGGCCATCCCCAAGCCAATATTTTAAATATTTTAAAAGCAACCCAAGCCAATCATCTATTTTATCTGGTTTACAGTTTACTTTAAATTTGATTATGTTCAATGTGGCATTTACAAAAGGCTCATTAATATATGTAAATAGCTTTTCTCAGAATTTCTAATGTCCTCCCACCCCTTCACAAAGCCAGCAACCTTTCCAAATATTTCTAATAACTAAGTCATTTCAAAATGGCTGTAATAAATACACACTAAGATCAGAATTTAACTCTATTATGTTGCCCAATTTTAAGTACACGCATGGTTCACTTGTGACCTATTTATTGAGGCCTCAGTACATGTCTCAAAACAAATAAAGAAACATTCCTGCATACTGCTATTGGATGAGGATGCTCATACTTTATGTGGCTTTATCACTAATCCAGGGAATGAAGCAAAAACGACATAAAAGTAGCAGACATTTACTGAGCTTTGTTCTAAAAGCCTTCTGCATGTTATCTCATTATCCTTGTAATAATTTCCTACCTCAAGGGGTAGTTATCACGGCCAATTTACAGACAAGGAAGCTAAGGCATAAACAAAATAATACTGTTACTAGATGGGTGAGTCAAGATACAAACTCCAGCCCTCCAGTGAGCCTTGATTGGATGTAATACAACAAAGGTTTTTTCTTTCTTATCTTTTGGTGAGGTGCATAAGTTGCTTTTTACTAAACTGACTGCATGTGGTGTTTAAAGGAGCTTTTTGCCTTGTTACCCTAACAGTGGATAAAAAGTCATTAAGATAATGAGAATGTATAAAGGGAACTCTGTTAATCATTTTCATGGTAATAGCAAAAATTAGATGCTGGATTTGTTTAGTGATAAGGTTTTATAGCTATACTATGAACTAAAAAAAATTCTTACTTTAAAAAACCTCTTGGAAAAAGAACATTGTTACTGTGAGTCTGAAATACCATTATACCTTAATCCTTGCTGTCTCCACCTAAAACAGCTGTTTTAATAATTCTGTTTTTCACTGGGCAAGGTTTCTAAGGAATGTAACAATCTCATTATGGCAGACAAACTAAATAGAACATTCTATTCTCCTGTAATGTATTCAAGGAACCCATAAAGAATTACTATAGAATTGGTTAGTTATGGCATCTGTTAACTACAACACTGCTCAGACGTCTACACAGAAAACCCATCTAACTCAGGGAGCACTCTCCAGTTAGGATGTGATGATGGCTGTATTGAATGTAAAAAAGATGTGAGATTTTTACCATGAGGGCCTGAATTACCTAAGTTTTATTCAGTTGGCATCCATACAATATTTAGGATTATGTCACCAAGTGGAGATTGAGAAAGAAGGCAATTATTTGCATAATAAATACTCAAAATGATTTTTTTTTTTTTTTTTAGTCCTAAATTGTCTGGTTTGGTTGTTTTCATGGAGCACAGAAATTGAGTTTCAGTTTCATTTGGGATGGTACAGATGGCATTCATGTTACTATGAGAACTCTAGTGGTCTGTGTAGTTACTTTTAAAACGAAATACTTATCTATGAAGTCAGATGAGACTAGACTATGTTAGGTGAAGCAATGACCATAGTTTAGCTATAGAGATGCTCGGAAAACTTGATTCTTAGTGAACTGAATGGGTCTCTTTTAAAAGTCAAAGGGCTTATAATAAAATATAATTAGAAAATTCAGTTTTTGATGATTAATATACCTGACAGTATTTTCCATGAAGTACTCCGATTCTGTAAAGAGCTAAACTTACATTTTACTGTAGTTTAATATACTGATCATAAATGCAGTCTATCTTAAGATGAAATTCAATCTCATTTCAAACATTTACACAATGTCCTTGACCCTTCTGAAGAACATAATACAACTCAGGCCCTCACCTTCTCCCGAAACGACCGGCTTGGCTGCTGGAGAGGCTACTCGCTTTAGACTAGCAGGACTCTCTGAAGAACCAGAATCCATGCTGCAATAACGGAAGAAGAGAGTATTTTAATTTTTATCTTCAAAGAAAATCGTACAATGACACTGATTTTTCTGTTAAAACTGCTTAACTTTTAAAACTTTAAACGACCCACAGCTGAAATAGTTGTACTTAGCTAGGTTAAAAACACATAATAAGGTACTACAGAGGCATGACTCTAAGCTCGCATTCTTATTTTTCAGCACTTTGCTATACTGGACACATGGCTTACGTACTAGTTTATTTCAAGGCATGACTGACTGAGAGATGCTCACTGAATATTTTTGCTATTTTCATCCTTTTAAAGCTCATAATTTGTTTTGAACATCAATATGGTTGGAGGAATTAACAACCTTAGGTTCCATGCTATAAGACCCTAATGAAAAAGACAATTAAGTCCTTCTGATCATTTCCCCAGATCCTTTGGGTTTCCAAGTATTCACATATATCTGGTACAGCACTGGGTAATAAGCATAAAGAGAGTCATAATCTCCAACTAATGCACAAGAGTGTTCCAGGTCTCAGAGCTGAATTCCTTCTTGCATAAGGCAATGAAAAACAAGGCACATAGGTTTTCATGAGAGAAGAAAGAATGCACTTATCTATAAGAGGCTCCCTTTTGGTACTCTATATACTCTAACTTTTGCAGTTAAAAGATCTAGAAGACAAACTAATCCCGCAACTCCTGTCTGTGAATCTTAACTAGTGCAAATAGTAATATAACGCCTAATATTGTTTTCATCAAATACAAGCAGATAAATACAAAAATACCTTGTAGACTTCCTTATGGGCCCTGAAATGAGTTTCACGTAAGACTTGGGGAACCAACCCTTCTGACCTTGAACTTCTCCAAACCACCACATGTCTTGCTGTTCCAGGACGGTGATGACATCATTTTTGTTAAAATTTAAGTGGTTGTCTTTTTTGGCTCTCCAAGGATATAGGGCTTGAGCTTGTAGCCCCTCCACCTTTTCACCCTTGTGTGGAATAACATAAAGGACCTCTCGTTATGTTGCGGTTTGTTATCAATTAGGGCAGACGTGAGCATGGCACCTCTCCAACAAGCACAGGCCAGACAAGCACACACAGCCACAAAGGGCCCTGAGGCAGCACAGCAGGAGGGCTGGATGCTTCACTGTTTCCCAACAATTGTTTATTTCCAAAAGTGGAGGCCAAAGCCTGCCAGCCTCTTCACAAAGTCATTGTCTGACCATCTAGAACTCTCTATTTCAAAAAGCCAGGAGGTCACAATTATTCTGTTGCATCTGGCTGTGTGCCCTTTATATTTTGGTTCTATTTTCACTCTCAAGTTGCCCGGGACACCTCCCCATTTCCAATTTGACTGGCATTTTTAGTGGAGGATTAACAGTGGAGCAGACATTTTATGAACTATCATGAGATCATTAACTGGCATTTTAGATTAGGTAGACCCAGGGAAATAGGCCCTATCTGGATTATGCTTGTTTTAGTTCCTTTTCAGAGAAAACAGGGATTTGGTTAGCATAAATTCATTGTAATTACCATTTATTGTACATCTACATGCACTGCCCCATGAGATTACAAAGATGAAAAAAACAGCCTCTGCCTCCCCCAAATAATTTAGGGAAAAGCACTTTATTAACCACAAAGCACTATAAAGATGGGCAGTATTACTAGCAGGTAACTCACAAGTAATGGGGAAGACAGAGATAAAAACAACCAAGTGTACCACCTGGCAGAATGAAATATACTAAAAAGGAGTTCCTACTATTCACTGCAGGAATAAAGAGAAAACAGGGATGAATTCTGCCTGGGGGCATCAGCGTAAATTTCACAGAGGGGGCAGCATCTGAGATGGGCCTTGAAGGATGAGAAGGACTTTGACAGCTAGGGCTTCGGAGGAAGGGCACTCCAGGCCGAGGGCGCAGCATGGGCAAAAGCCTCGAGGTGGAACACTGCAGGGGGTCCGGGAAGAGAAGCACAATCCGGGGCTGCATGTGGCCTAGTCTCATGGAGGGGTGGAGGAGGAAGTCAGGCTGGAAAGGCAGGGTGAGGCATTTATTATCTTTTAAGCTATAGCATTAAACCATTACAGTATCTTAAAGCATTTAGTAAAAAATGAAACACCAACTTTCAATCATATATATGAATGGACAAGAACAAAAGATAATGCCTAGAGAGAGTTACTTCAGAACCAATTTGTACATGCCTTTAGAAGTTATTTATATTATACTGACATTAAGTTATGATTATGTCTGATGAGCAGAGAATTTACAACAGGTCAAATAGTTTCAGCATCTATGTTGATAACCTCTAATTCCTGGTCTTCATAAACCCTTGGGTTCTTGCCTTCTTAAACCCACAACATCCCTATCCTATTTCCTTCCACTTAGCTGTACATTCACTCCTTCAAGTCTCTCAGAGCTGAGGGGGTTTCCCTGGATTTCGAACACCCCTAAGATTGTATATTCTCGACCTTCCATTTTCCCCCTCTTGCAGTGGACCTGCTGCCCGCGTAGCTCCGCTGCCCGCGTAGCTCCTCATCCCACAGCCCTTCTGCACTGTCTAATCCTCTCCGCCACCTCACCGATTTCTCTACGTATGGACCCCAGGGTTGGCCTTTCAACTGTGCCCTCACTGGTATTTCAGAATCTCTCCCCCTGAGAAATCTTCCCCGTGTCTGCTTTGTCAAACTTTTCACATTGATGGGCCCTAATGACCCCAGCCTGGGCTGGACGTGGACTCTGGGTTTGAATCCCAGGTCTGTCACTTACTAATTTTCTGGCTTTGGCAACTGTTTAATCTCTCTGAATCTCGATTTCCACATCTGTAAAGTAGAGATGATACTTTCTCCAAAAGGCTATTAAAGTTTAGCAATCCCATGGTAATGTAAGATGTGTGTAGGTGGGGAGGGGGAAGGAAGTTTAGCAAGATCCATGCACAGTATTGCTATGATAGAAATAACAGTGGTGAGCTATATAACTATTATTATTCCTAGTCCCAAGCTGTGAAGCATTGCTAGAGAAAGCTGAGGCAATGTGCAATGATCTATTACGGACTCAGGTTAAATTAAGCCAGGCAATTCTTCTTTTTTTTTTTTGAGAACTCAGTCTTGCTCTGTCGCCCAGGCTGAAGTGCAGTGGTGCGATCTCAGCTCACCACAACCTCCGCTTCCCAGGTTCAAGTGATACTCCTGCCTCAGCCTCCCAAGTAGCTGGGATTACAGATGCCCACCGTCATGCCTGGCTGATTTTTGTATTTATTTATTTTTTTTAGTAGAGATGAGGTTTCACCAAATTGGCCAGGCTGGACACGAACTCCTGATTTCAGGTGACCTGCCTGCCTCCCAAAGTGCTGCGATAACAGGCATGAGCCACCGCGCCGGCCCAATTCTTCATTCTTCTTTGTCGGATCCCTCATTCGCCTGCTCCCAAACCTCTTCTACACTCCGCAGCCCCTCCAGGCTCCCTCCTCACTGAGAACAATATCATGCAGCCCAACTTGAACATTTTTCTTGGCTTTATCTTCTCCAATCTCTTCACTCTTCCTCACCCAGAAGAAAAAGACTCCTGTCTTTTCTGTGCTTTTAATGTTTTCTGCCTTATACCAACTATATCCTCTGACACTTCACTTTTCCATTCCCATCTCCACTGGCAACATGGCTGGTTCTTGCTTTCCCGAGGCCCCTCCACTCTGGTCCTTCTCTTTCCTTTTGCAGATCTTTCCACTTTCTTGCTGCTCATTTCCTTTTACGCCCCTGCAGTGTGGTTTCATCCTTCTCCTTCCCAGGTTACAAAGCTCTACCTGTCACAATGAATGGTCTCTTCTTTGCCCTGACCACGGTACTTAGTAACATAAGCAACCTCCCCTCCCCCACCTCCACTCTCTGGAACAAACCCCCACCCCATCACTGAGTTACTGTTAACTGAGCATGTGACACATGCTAAATGCTGAGCTAGGACAGATGCAAAGGAAAGTACCATTTCCTGCTGAGTAGCTCCTCTTCTTCTTCCAGACCACAGAACACACACGTGCCTGTGGATTTGCTATTTTCTCCCTGTATTCCCTCTCCTTGGATGACCTCACACATTTCCTGATATCCGATAAAGTTCTCTATGGGAATGGCTCCAATCTATAATCCCAGTCTCGTGCTCTCTTCCACCCTCCAGATCTATATTCCGACAGCCTGCCAGACAGGGTCCCACGTTCACCTTCAACTCAACACAACTAAAACACAACTCTTCCCTTTAACTGCGCATTCATTTCATTTTCTGCCTTTCTCCCTTCCTGCTTTAAGGTGGGCCCTTATTCTCAAACCCAGCCCTCTTTCCTTTCCTTCGGCTCCCATAGGCATTGTGACTCCAACCTCTTCACTCTCCTCTGCAGTCTCTCCCACGTGCTCGCCTCTTCTGCTTCCACCGGCACCTCCCTACTTGGGGAACATGAACTCAGCTGGGTCCAGGCCTGCCCTAGGTCTCAGCTGGGTGACACCAACAGCCCCCTGACTGGTGGCACTGCCCTGCCGGCCCTCCACTCTAATCTTCCTGCACACCGCTCCTCCAGATGGATCTGCCTAGACCCTGTGTTCCATCTGGGTGTTCTCAGATCAGAAATGATGCTGGAACCTCCAGTGCCTCCCAGATGGGTACTTGCTGTTTGGCATGATTATTGATAGAAATTTGAGTATTTTATCATTATTGTATTAAGCAAAAGAGAACTATTCAGAATAACCACCTTTATCCTTTCAGACATTATTCTTTCCGAGCAGGGCATTTCAGAGCCTCCCATTAACCTTTAATTGGTCTACCTTTTTCAAAAAAAACTCAATGGTCTAGACAAATGGAGGGGCACGTGATTTTCCTTAAATACATTCTGACTGTCTGCCTTCGAGCCTTCCCAGCAGTTTCTGTCTGACAGGCAGGCTCTCTCCATTTTCTACTAAGATCTTACCCACTGGTCAAGATGCAGCTCAAGTGCCACTTCTGCAATGAAGCTTCCTTCATCAACCCAGGCAGGAGAAGTTGACTGTGTCCCACCCCCACCCCCAACTCCCAACTATTCACAGCAGATTTCTGGCTCCTGCACTGGATTCCCATACTGCCAGCCAACCAAGACACATATAACAAGGCTTGCTTCAAAATGACATTGCCAAAAAGCATTTGCTGAAGTTTTTGGCACTAGATAGCATGCTAATTCTTCACACTCTCACTGGCTGCCTTTACCTGGCCTAGCACAGGAGACGGGGAGGAGCCAGTGGCCGTGGCTGGAGTAAAGGCGGACCTCTGCCTTAACTGGCCGGCACTTGGAACGGTGAGAGAGGGCTGGGCTGCCCATGCATCCCAGTTATCCGTTTCTGGTTTCTCATTCGTGCTGGTGGGCCACCTGGAGGGAAAAGCACAACACCATGAATAACAAGCACTCCCTAACATACCAGCTTTTTACCCACAGTAAAGTACCAAAAAAAAAAAAAAAAAGCAAGCACTCCCTAATATGCCAGCTTTTTACCCACAGTAAAGTACAAAAATAAATAAATAAATAAATAAAAGAGGAAAAAAAGAAAAAAGAAAAAGATGGCAACCAATGAGCCTGTGCAACACAAACCTAGGATACTTATGTGGCTTTCTACAGTGAAAGAACAAGGAGGAGGCTGGGCACAGTGGCTCATGCCTATAATCCCAGCACTGTGGGAGGCCGAGGTGGCTGGATAACCTGAGGTCAAGAGTTTGAGACCAGTCTGACCAACATGGTGAAACCCCGTCTCTACTAAAAATACAAAAATTAGCTGGGTGTGGTGGCGCACCCCTGTAATTCAAGCTACTAAGGAGGCTGAGGACAGAGAAATGCTTCAACCTCGGAGGCAGAGGTTGCAGTGAGCCAGGATCGCATCACTGTACTCTGGACTGGATGACACAGTGAGACTCTGTCTCAAAAAGAAAAAAAAAAAAGTTAGCTGGGTGTGGTGGCATTGAGTCTGTAATCCCAGCTACTTGGGAGGCTGAGACACAAGAATTGCTTGAACCTGGGAGGTGGAAGTTGCAGTGAGCCGCTGAGATCACGCCACTGCACTCCAGCCTGGGTGACAGAGCAAGACTCTGTCTCAAAAAGAAAAATAAATGAAAGAACAAGGAGGAGAGGAAAAGGCATTTGATTTCCTCATTGATAAAATGGGAACAATACTGTGCCACTTAAGGTTAGTTGTGAGGGTACATGAAATACAGGCTAGGGAAATACTCTGTAACTGCAAAGCCCCAGAGAAACATCCTCACATGATCATTATCATTTGTAATAACAATAGTTAAATGAGAAAAAAAAAAGCTACATGCCACCTATGGAGCTGGAGCTTCTCAACACCATTTCTCAGACCCATGCACTCTACAGCAAGTACCTGGTAGTATGCCTAGATGCCACAGCAATTACAAGTGGCATCCTGACAGCAACCAGTTGTCCTGGGTCCCAGGGACAGTTCTAGTTTTGTGATTTTAATAATTTTAGATAAATAGGCTGGGCATGGTGGCTGATACCTCTAATCCCAGCGCTTTGGGAGGCCAAGGCGGGAGGATCACTTGAGTTCGGGAGTTCAAGACCAGCCTGGGCAACATAGTGAGACCTCATCTCTACAAAAAACTTAAAAATTAGCTGGGCATGGTGGCATGCACCTGTAGGCCCAGCTACTTGGGAGGCTGAGGCAGGAGTACTGCTTGAGCCCAGGAGGTCAAGGCTGCTGTGAGCCACGGTCATGCCACTGCACTCCAGCCTGGGTGATGAAGTGAGACCCTGTCTCAAAATAATAATAATAAATAATAATAAATAATTTTAGATAAACATGTCTGTGTGACTGCAGATCTAAAGGCAATTTACTTTTTACATCCTTATAAGATATACAAACAAATCTGAAAATCAAAATAATTCCTGATTTTTCATTTGGAAAATAAGGTGCCCATAATTATAGCAAGAGAACTGCACACCATACATATATTGAAGAAGAGGCATACTGATTTGATCCCCAGCAAAACAAATCCTGGAAAATATGGTATTAGTCTTCTATTTTAGCCTAAGCTTTAGTTTAAAAACTCAGAACTTTTCAGTCAAGACCAAAAGAGTAAGGAAAAGTTTCAACTTGGAAGTCAAGCTAATGGAAGGCTATTTTTTTCTTAAAGCAGAGATTAGATGAGGGGACCTTCTTTAGCGCCTTCAGCCTTTTATGTGAAAATAAAGTATGAAAAACTTGCTATTCCTTACATCCTTCCCTCCACTTCCTCCCGCCCTGGGTAATTATTCTTTCTTCCCTCTATTTGTTCCATCTGATCCTTCTCCAGCAATACATCTGGATTCCTTGCCTTCAATTTGTTTCTTCTGAAAGATGATTAGACTTGAAAAAAAAATTTAAACACTTCTTATTCAAATCACTCATACTTGTATCCTAGTATAAAATATTTTTAGACAATTGCTCATCTAGGTCATGGCCCTATAACTGGAAGTCTGAACAACAGTTTCATCTATCATTTCAAACCTCTGCTTACACACAGTTTTTAAAATGCCATTTCCTGATGAACCAGGGCACAGAACTAACCGTGGCCAAGTGCAAACACCTCTTCATTCTACTATACATTTGTATAAGATTAATGAAAGTGGAAAGCTTTAAAGGAAACAGCTTTCTATCTTATTCAGAACCACATGACTGAATTCAATTTTTGCTTCTGCCTGGCAAAAAAAAAGTGCTATTTGCATGCAGGAAATAACTCTGAAAATTTGCTGACTGACATGGATGTCAAAACAGATTATTAGGAAACTGTATTTCTCCATTTCTTCCACAAGAATGACAGATACAAATACATTATTGAACAAAACAAGATAACAGGCTTCATTTTGTACCATGGTAAGTCACTGTTAGACAATGATATCATTAAATCCAGTTCAGGGACTGTAATCTCCAATTCGCCAGCCAGAGAAAGGAGTACTGAAAATGAGCCAGCTCCCTCACACAGAAGGACAATCCAAGACTATGAAAATACTTAAGGCGGGGGGGGGGGGGGGGGGGGAATGATCAAATTGGGATTTCAAAAATCATCAGAAAGAGCCCACCAACACGTACGTGGAGCTGAAGTCGGCCCAGTTATTAGGGGTCGTGGAGGGCTCTGAAGAGGTTACTGCCAAAGGGGCGGGGGTCTCACGCAAGGCCAGTTTGGGGGCAGGGGCAGATGTTGAATCAGTCACTGGTTTCACTGGAGCGGGAACCTCATTTTCTGGGATTTTCTCTGCATAGTTTGCAGGGAACCACCCTGTCTTTCCTTTTAATTCTCCTCCAAGCCAGCCGGGTTCTCCAGTTTGGCTTTCATCCACCTGTGGAAAAAGTCACAACTTTAAGTAGAACTAAATTAACCCCTGAATAGACCCAGCACCCAACTAGAGCGAAGTCCCAAGCCTCTGCCCTCTTTAGATTGACACATGGCATAGGAATCTCTTCATCTTAGTCCAAGTGTCTGGGAAAAGAGTCTAAGCAGTAATGCTGAAAAAAAAAATGCACTATAATTCAAGCTCTTATTCTCTGCACTTTTTAAAAAAGCCTTACCCCATAACTGTCCTAATAATGGCAGTTGAGACAAAGTGCCTGGAGTCCTGAGGCATGTAATTTAAATATTTTGATTTGGGAAGTGACTTAACAGGCTTCATCAGAAAGTCATGTCATTATTAAAAATAATTTGACTTGAGTTTATTACTTAAAGTTGAAAGCAAAGGGTGCAATCAATATAAATTCAGTACTCTGAAAACCTCCAATAACTAACTAGTATTTATTCAGTATAAGGACAAGGAAGATTAAAAAAAAAAAAACCATGGCCTTAAATGGTTTCCGCGGGAAGCAAAGCTGACTGCTGCTGTGTTTAGGCATTTAAAAGCTCCACAGACACATGATGAGAAAATTAAGGAAGTCATTATTTACAGCAATAATCAATTGTATTAAGGTCCTGTAGTTTTCTTTTGTATAAATTTAACTTGCATATTCAGTGCACAGGAAAATCCAGGATTATACTGTTTAAAAATTTCACAGAGGCCATTTATTACGCCAAATGCTTTTAAGGTTTGCATTTTAATTCTGACTCAAATGGATCATCCAAAATGGCCAAAACGATTCTACTTTTCTTTACGAGTTGTCCCTACTATTTTATGAGCAACAGGAGAATGACTTTGAAGGAAAATCACATTTGCTATTGGGAAATTTATTTTTCGGCTGGGCACGGTGGCTCATGCCTGTAATCCCAGCACTTTGGGAGGCTGAGGCGGGGGATTACCAGAGGTCGGGAGTTTGAGACCAGCCTGACCAACATAGCGAAACCCCGTCTCTACTGAAAATACAAAACTAGCCAGGCATGGTGGCACATGCCTGTAATCCCAGCTACTCGGGAGGCTGAGGCAGAAGAATCGCTTGAACCCAGGAGACGGAGGTTGCAGTGAGCTGAGATGATGCCATTGCACTCCAGCCTGGGCAACAGGAGTGAAACTCCGTCTCGAAAAAAAAAAAATTTATTTTGATTACTATAATTCTTATAAGGGTCTTATCTTATGAAACCTTATATCTTATTTTTACCCCTTCCTATGCTGCCTAAGGAGTAAAACATCAAACACTTCACTGGAAATTAAAGTTGCTTCTTAGAAATCAGACATGAGTAGGCAGGGTCTTAACAACGATTTTGGAAAAATCTGACAAAAATACCAGTTATCTAATCCATTCAAGTATTCAGTAAAAATTAATTAAAAATAAAGCAAAAAATGATTACATTAAACAAACCAAACATCTATCTGTATGTACTCAGTGGACAGTGAGTAATAGGGTTCAATACTTATTAGCTTATTTGAATTAACAAATGTTTGGGGTAGAGGTGGAGAAAACAGAATGCAAGGCAAGGCTTACTACTGAATTCTACCTGTTATTTACAATATATTCAGAAAGTAGGGGATGCCTGCTTGCTGCTCCACTTTAGGGAATCTTTATTGTCACAGATAAAAGCAATTTCTAAAGCTGAGAATTCTCCAAACAACCAAAAAAGGAGTTCCCTTGTATAAAATGCAATAACACTTCCAAAGGTTGAATTTTTGGCTTCACAGTTCTATCATTTCTGCTCACACTTACACCCACATGAACACACTAGCCACTTTCCAGTCATTGTTTTGTTCTTACTGTTCTTTTTCTGGGCAGCCCCAACTGTTTCTCTAGATGAGGATTTAAGATAAGTTTTCCCCCATTTGGATCTTCTTTTATGCTAAACTCAAATGGCTAGATGTCTTTCCTTCCCTGTGTACATTTTGGTGATATGGTGACACATTATAACTTTGCTCCACACTGGAAACATGGCTGTCTCTATCCAAGCCAGGTCCTGCCAGACTTCTCAGTAGGTTCAATAGTCAAGATCAGCCACCTTGATTCTAGGACCAAAGGTGATGTCAGGCAGGAGTGGGTTAGGAGCTTGAGCCAAACACACAATAACTTAGTGTCAAGACTGCAAAGTGTAATGATCAAGAATAGGGCTCTGCAGTTAGACCGTCTCAATTTAGGAGCTAGTTCTACAATCTATTAACTGGTTGACTTTGGGCAAGTTTAATCTCGTGGCACCTCAGTTTCTTCATCTGTAAAATGGGGATAATAAAAATACCTGTCTTATTATAATGCTCACTGTGAGGACTGACAAATATTTACACCAATGCCTGGCATACTAAAAGTGTTAGTTTTTTGTTTTTGTTTTTTTTTTTTTGAGATGGAGTCTCACTCTTGTCACCCAGGCTAGAGTACACTGGCACAATCTCAGCTCACTGCAACCTCTGCCTCCTGGGTTCAAGCAATTCTCCTGCCTCAGCCTCCTGAGTAGCTGGGATTACAGGTGCCCGCCACCACGCCTGGCTAATTTCTGTATTTTTAGTAGGCATGGGGTTTCACCATATTGGCCAGGCTGGTCTCGAACTCCTGACCTCAAGTGATCTGCCTGCCTAGGCCTCCCAAAGTTCTGGGATTACAGGCGTGAGCCACCGTGCCAGGCCAGATATTTTTTTAAAATTCTCTCTTCTGCTGTCCAGCTCTGATGTTGCGCTGTAGTTCTCTTACTTGGGCTTCTGTCCTGTTCTAAAAGCCTGGTCTTGACTTTACCTTCACTCTAGGTAACAATCTGCTTCTCTGTTCAGGAGTTCCCTGCTCTAACTGCCTGGTCCTCTGCTCCCTCTAGGTTTACCTTCTTGCCATAAGCAATCCTTTAGGGGCTCAAGTGGATCCCTTGATCGACGGGAACTCCTACTCGTCTGCTCATTTTGGACCTCCTCAAAGGTCAGCTGCTTTGCTTAATTATGTCTCATGATCTATTGTCACTCCCTTGAAACACAGGGTATTGACTGGTTAATAAGACTTTTAGGCCAGGTGCAGTGGCTCACTCCTGTAATCCCAGCACTTCTGGAAGCCAAGGTGGATGGAACACTTGAGGTCAGGAGTTTCAGGCTGGTGAAACCCCGTCTCTACAAAAAATACAAAAATTAGCCGGGCGTGGTGGCACATGCCTGTAATTCCAGCTACTTGGGAAGCTGAGGCAGGACAATTGCTTGAACCCGGGAGGCGGAGGTTGCAGTGAGCCAAAATCACACCACGGCACTCCAGCCTGAGTAACAGAGAGAGACACTGGTGGACATCTGGAATGCGACCTGAAGCCCTGGGGAAATGTCCTCCCCCTCCAGTAAACTGATAACACCCAGCCTGTCCTCAGATGTGATAGAAAGCCTGCTGGTGCAGTGTACACCTAGGAGTGAAGAAGGGGGCCATATCAGCCTCTTATCCCCATAAGCAAGAGCTTCTCCCATCCCTAAGGATAACAGTGAAATCAGCATTTCACTTTTAAGCAAAGAAATCTGTTGGTCTCAACAGCCCCCCAAACAACAGTCTCAATTAAGTTAATTTACTCTTACAAGTATACATCAATTTTAATAAATTATTACATTTTAAGGTTCAGGGGATGTAAGAGACTTTCATTCTTAACACCTAAATTAAATTAACCACTTAGAAAGGGCACAAAGGTCAACATATGAAAATGAAAAATATTTCTTCTTGGATTTGGAAAACTACCCAAAATGCCAATCCAATTTTGGAAAACATAAGATTATGGCAGACCAAGAAGTAGGAACACAAACTGCTTTGTAATATGACTGGTTCCAACGTGGACTTTTACACAATGTACATTTACCTACTGGGGGCTATAAGGGAGATGTTATTATTAACAATTTTGGTCTCAATACAATTTCATTTATCAGGCACACTGTAACACCCCAACGTATTTGGGGGTAATTCTAGTGAAACATCATTTAAGTGAAGTACAAACACCAGATATTGCTCACATTTCTGGGACTATGTTACAGAGCTGCTCTATTAAATGTTAGTAATTACACACTATATATTGTAGCTCGCTGATGCAACAGTCAAATATACACAGCAGCCACTTCAGCTTCAAGTCCGTTTGGCAAAGGCTGATGATATTATACCTCTTTTCTCAATTTTTATATGCTCCATGGCTGCCATCTTCATTAGGTAAGATTAATATTTCTAAAATCTCTGACCTTGTCACAAAGGGGGGAAGCAGAAATTCCTTTTTCCCCTCATAGAACATGATAAACAAGTGTAGCAAACAGGTTTAGCCTGTGTATTAAGACCAGCTGACAGTGGCTGCATGGGATGTGTTGAGGAGTGCAGGTAGTAAAACATTTTCCATGGATTTGCCGGTTTTGAAATATAAGGTTTCTCCCCAGATTCCTAGATGAGGATATTAAAAGTCTTTGTTTTTTGGAAGGATTCTCGCTCTGTTGCCCAGGCTGGAGTGCAGTGGCGCGATCTCGGCTCACTGAAAGCTCCGCCTCCCGGGTTCATGCCATTCTCCTGCCTCAGCCTCCCGAGTAGCTGGGACTACAGGCGCCCGCCACTATGCCCGGCTAATTTTTTTTTTTTTTTTTTGTATTTTTAGTAGAGACGGGGTTTCACCGTGTTAGCCAGGATGGTCTCAATCTCCTGACCTTGTGATCCGCCCACCTCGGCCTCCCAAAGTGCTGGGATTACAGGCGTGAGCCACCGCGCCCGGCCTTAAAACTCTTTCTGAGGTCAGGAGATTGAGACCATCCTGGCTAACACGGTGAAACCCCATCTGTACTAAAAATACAAAAAAATTAGCCGGGCGTGGTGGCGGGTGCCTGTAGTCCCAGCTACTCGGGAGGCTGAGGCAGGAGAATGGCGTGAACCCGGGAGGCGGAGCTTGCAGTGAGCCGAGATCGCGCCACTGCACTCCAGTCTGGGCGACAGAGCGAGACTCCGTCTCAAAAACAAAAAATAAACAAACAAAAAAACTCTTTCTAAAGCTCCAACTTGGAGGTTGGCAAATTTCACCTCTGTTGCAACTACTCAAATCCGCCACTGTAGCACACAATATGTGAATGAAGGAGCCTGGCTGTGTTCCAATAAAACTTTATTATAAAACAGGCATTGATTGGGCCAGATTTGAGCCAACCCTGTAATCGTGTATACTGGTCCCTCAAAACTGCAGTGATATTATGGCCAGTTGTTACTAAATGAGATACTTTCTGATGTTTAATCTATGGAAATCTATGGAAGGTAGAGGAAAAAGGTATTGTTGGCTACATTTAAAAAAATGTCTGTCAGGAGAAGAAAAGGAAAAGAATGAGTTAAAAATTGTTATAAGAGTAACACTAAGACAAACAATTTCCAGAATGAACTGACTGGCTAATGACTGATAACTACTAAAGAAGTCCATTCTTCTTTGGATATTTTTAAGAGGATATTTTCTAGAAATGATTTAGGATTAGTCCTGACGTGAAAAAGAGATTAGGTTAGATCAGTGGTTCCTGAAATTGACTCCCTAACAGAACCACCTGGTCAGACTTCTGAAGGCTGTATATGCACAGTAGAGTTCTCAGAATCTCTGGGGATGAGCCCTGGCATGGTTGTTTTTTGGAAGCTCCCTCAGCAATCTGGATGCATTCAGGCCTGTACCAGTCCAAGGATAAGCATTTAAACCAAGCTTGTCCAACCCGCAGCCCACTGGCTGCATGTGGCCCAGGACAGCTTTTAATGAGGCCCAACACAAATTCATAAGCTTTCTTAAAACATTATGAGATTTTTTTGCAAGCTTTTTTTTGAAGTTCATCAGCTATTATTAGTGTTAGTGTATTTTATGTGCAGCCTAAGACAATTCTTGCAATGTGGCCCATGAAAGCCAAAAGATTGTACTGATTTAGACACTCAGCCTGTGTTCTCAAGATAAACTTCAACAAAACAGCAGTGAGCATAGGTCTTCTCGTTTCTTATGTTCTACTAATATGTTACGGATGTCAAATTTGATTTAATTCACCCTCCAAGTATTGGGAGTTCCAGATCAAGAGAGGCCATGTATTTTCTAAGCATCTAAGCCTTAGCCATCAAGGTCAAACTCAATTGAAAGCATTTGGTCTTCCCTGAGCACATCACTTTACACTGATTCCTCTCCTCTTTTAAATTCCTAGCAGAGTTAGTGAATGTTTATTGAGAACTTCATCACATGTTGGCCTTTTCATGTGTTTCTCTAGATTTCTCTAAAAAGATTTTAAACATATGAATGGCAGACTTGATAATTTTCTATTATCAACAGCACTGAGAATAGTGCTATATACAAGGTACCACATTAAATTTTTGTTAACCATGAAAAATTATAGTTTTGGATAAAACCAGGCTAAGTTTTTCTAAAAGCAAAATATTTTAAAGGCTAAGACTGCCTACATTAAAAAACACTGTCACATTGTTAGACTTCTAAAAATCGAACATATTATAGTAAGCTATGTCCCAAAGACATTTGAGGAATCTGAGAATCTGATGACTGTGCCCACAAAAGTATAAGTGAACCCTGGATTTTTCAACCTAGAGAGACTGACAGTAATGTTGTACTACATGTTTCATGCTCATCATTTGTTAACTGCAAAATTCATGAAATTAAAAAAAATACAAACCTATTGCTATTAGATGTCAATATCTATCTTTTTGCATTGACTGTTATCCTCACAAAGATAACACAGCTGAATGGCACCTGGAGTATCACAATGCATTTTGTAGTACAAAATCGAAACACTGCTGTCCCTTCTGCAAGCCAATGAATTATGCCTAGTAGTACATTCTACATTTCATTACATATTTGGGAGGTCTGAGATATAATAAACATTATTACAGTCCTGAGTAGATACTCTCTAATATACTTGTCCTTGAATTTATTTTTAGTTTTATTAAAAATTACAAATTAGATACGTTTATAAAAATGAAAATAACATAGAAGTCTATAAAATTCAACATGAAAGCCCCTTCTTTACTGCCCAGTGGTAACCATTGTTAACAGTTTGATATATATATTTCAAAACTGTTAACTATACATAAACACATGAATACATATATAGTTTTATTTCTAACCAAAATGCAATTATGCTGCACATATTCTTCTGCTTTTTTGATGGAAATCTTATATGTATATGTGATCTACATAAGTTTTAATCTTCATCGTATTTTTTAGCTGTATCATAATTTATTTAAGCCATCCCTTTACTGATGGACATTGGGCTCTTTATTTGCTTTTACCAACACCACTGCAGTGAACATCCATGTACACACATATTTGTGCATGTGCCCAAAAGAGGAAGGAGAAGAATGAGAGGAAGGAGAAAAACAGAATTTCTGGGGCAGAGGGAACGAGAATTTTAAATCTAAACAGGCACTGCCAAATTGCCTTCCAAATCGCTTAACCAATTTATACAACCATGCTAACAATGTATATTATATCCACTGTCCTATACTCTTGACAAAGCTGGATATTACCAGACTTTTAAACTTGCTCATCTGACAGAGGAACAATGCTATTTTGTTTTATAACTTGCATTTTTCTGATCACCCAAGAAGCTAAGCATCTTTTCATGTATTTTTAAAATAACTGACTTTTTACTTCATCTATGAATGTCCCTTCCCACCCTCTGCCAATTGTTTAAGGCTTGTGGGTGTCTTTCAAAGTGAACTGTTTGGAATCTTTATGTAACAAGGGTAACCCTTTATGTAACCCTTGGTCTCATATATTTTGAAACATAGACATTTTAATTTTTGCATACTGTCGACTGTCCATTTTTGCCTCTTACGACTTCTGGTTTTTATAGCTTCAAAAGGCCTTTCTTAGCCAGAAAATTATTCCAATAGTCTGCTTAAAAAATTTTTTTTCCCAGAATTTTTATCTTTTATGTTTAATCTACTTGGAACTCCTTTTTGTCTATGGCCTGAGATGGAGACTTGACCTAATCCCTTGCCAAACACAGAGCATTCAAGTTAGTCCTTAAAAGGAATCTAACAAAAAGAAACCCAGTACACAAACTGAGAAGACTTACGACTTACTTTTTTTTTTAAAAGCACAACCTACTACACAGACTCAAACACATTTTTACTGCCGCAACAACACCCAGAGATACGTGTACTTACACAGAATTCAAGTGACTTAAAAGGACAAAACATTGAATAAGATGCAGACTTCCTGACAGTTAGGCAACACTTACCCATTCCCCTTTAACCTCCACCAGGAAAGCAAAGGTTTGAAAGCAAGGCAAAATATATGTTTAATGACATGCTTTATTCTTACAGCATATCTAAACTCTACGCATCTCATCAAGCTGGTGGTTAACTAGCCAATTCGAGGAAAAGGTTTCGACAGGCCTAGGATTACAAGTGAAGCCCAGATATGTTCCCGAAAAAGAGCAACACTTTCTCATTAAGATACAGATCACCTGCAACATTTCCTCATCATCACATTTCATAACATTCCCTTACTTTAGGATGAGAGCGAGCTGCTTCTCTGCACCTTGTGTTGCAACAAAATCCAGTTTCAAAAATATTAGGCTGGTTTGTTTAACATTAAAAGAAAAAATTGTAATGAGGTCCTCACTGATGTGACATTGTATTTTCAGAAATTTTAGATTCCTATTACATGGTGTTTACATATTTTACAATTAATCTGCTTTACAGGATACACTACTTCAAATATGAGGCAGTATGAGTAAAGTAGCTTCAGGCTATTAGAAACCACGGTGTAGGAAACAGCAGGTGGTGAAGTCAGAGGAAAGCTGACAGAAACACACCCCGCTGGCTCAAGTTACCATTTGTGTGTACAGAGTGGCATGCTCAAACCAACAGTTCTTTCTGTAAAGGATGAGTAAGGCTGGCACCCAGCATGTTTCAGTCAATAACTGTGTGCTGAATGAAGCCATGGAGTATACTTGAAGAGGTTTTTGCTACTGTTAAGGTGATTTTAACTTTTAAAGATCTGGAGCCTGGGCAACATAGGGAGACTCTGTCTCTACAAAATGTAAAAAAAAAAAAAATTAGCTCGGTGTGGTGGCACACGCCTCTGAGCTACTCAGGAGGCTGAGGCAGGAGGATCACTTGAGCCTGAGAGGTGGAGGCTGCAGTGAGCCAAGATCATGCCACTGCACTCTGGCCTAGGTGACAGAGTGAGACCCTGTCTCAAAAAAATAGAAAAAATAATTTGGGATCTTTGGCCTTGCTTCTTCTAGCCCATGGTAATTACAGAGAAAGCAGCTATTAGGAAAAAAGGGGACACAGGAATTGATTTTTCTAAGTGCCAAACATATTGTTATTTCCAGGTATTTTAGCCTATTAAAGATCCACAGATATGATGTGTATATGGCAAGATGAATGCATGAGTAATAGTATAATCACCTGTACACCACCCTTTATACTTCAAAGACATACAGTCCTTGGGCAAGAAACATGTTTGTTTCAATTGTTAACTTTCACAGTTCTTTACAAATTCTAGGCCAGGCATGGTGGCTCATGCCTGTAATTTCAGCACTTTGGGAGGCTGACGTGGGAGGATCGTTTGAGCCCAGGCAATTCAAGACCAGCCTGGGTAACACGGAGAAACCCTATCTCTATAAAAATTACAAAAATTAGCTGGGCATGGTGGTGCACGCCTGTGGTTCCTGCTAGTTGGGAGGATGAGGTGGGAGAATCGCTTTGCTTGAGCCCGGGAGGCAGAGGTTGCAGTGAGCCAATATCGCACCACTGCACTCCAGCCTGGGCAACAGAGCGAGAACTTGTGTCAACCACAAAAAAAAAAATCTAAATTATCTTTTAAAAAAAAAATTCCTAAGAGTAATGAAGAGTTGACTACTTCTAAGACTCTAAAGAGAGTAACTAGAACAAGGAACTACTATTTTCTTTTAGAAAATGATTTAGATCAACCATGTCTGATTTTCTTTCTTAAACTGGTTCCTATAGTTTTAGTCACATCATAAAATTATTATTAGTTCAAGGAAACAATAACAAAGCAAAATTCCAAATTATTTTCTGTTACAAAGTAGGAAAGCAGATTAACTGTATAATCGTTACTCTTTTTACATAATTAAAAGTTCACATAATTAAAGGGAAAAAAGATGCCTTGATGCAAAGATACAAAAGTTATTGCAATTATGAGAATGACTTGATAGAGTGTTTTGCACTTATAACTATTTCTTAAAGACTCCTGGCCTCCTTCCACCTTGGAGGATCCTTGTGTGTGTGTATATATATCTGTACATATATACACACACGCACACTAGTATATATCATACATACACATATATATACACACGCACACTAGTATATTGTCTATACATCATATATAAAATATATGTATTACATATATATGTATACTCATAGTATATAAGTAGTAATCTAAACTCTGAAATTATCAGACATTTATAGATTTAAAAATAAGAACACACTGTCTTTATCAACTCAATTTTAAAATGATGTTAGGATACATTTTTTTAAATGCCATCTTTCATTTTAATAGAAAAGAAGAAGATTGAGCTTATACTTTAAAAATCTAGATGCTGGATTATTGGGTTTCATACTCACTGACAATCTCACAATTGTTGAATAAAGTGAAAAAAAGAGGACAGAGGCTAATCTTCAACAGAAGTGACCCTCTCACTGGAGTCTTTCTTACCATAACTATGTCTCCTGGCTGGATAGTGATTTCATCATGGCTTCTGGATTCAAAGGGGTACAGTGCCCGGTAATACACCACTTTTACATTTTCCTGTGCAGAAATGGTAAGTGGACCTTTTTCTGTTTACAAAAAAAGGTGGGGGGGGGACAAAAATAAATAATTACAGAGAACACAAATGTATGACAACAAGCCAAACAACTAACCTCTCCTCTATTGCCTATCTTAACCTCTGAACTATTTCCCTCCATTCAAGGAATTTCTGAAACACATACTGAATGCCAAAGCACAGCCAAATCTGACGTCAGCAACAAAAACCCATCAGAGAGTTCATTAGTGACTCTCTCTAAACAAAGGTCACTCCAAGCCTGGGTGCAGCGAGGCTGCCTAAAGGTCCCTTGTCTCTGCCTCTTGGCTTGGGCTCCAGCAGTGCAGATCTGTAAAGCATCAATACCCCCCCTCCTCCCTACCCAGTGTGTTGAGTACAATGTAGCAGTTAGGATATGACCCAAAGTCTGAATCAGCCAAGGAGTCAACTTGTTTGGGAGGGAACAGAGGCACCAGTTTCCATACTGAAACATGAAAATGCAGATGTTTTAGGCTCTTTAACCTGGTCATATAAAAACTAAGTGCTGATTTTGGTTATACTGATAATCCCCGATGAAGAAACTCTTCCTCTACATTTCTTTGGGAAATAATTAGCCTAAGGATGAAACCTAGATGAAAATAATTTAGATTTTACATGAAATAAAATGTTTAAAAATGCACATGAGTGGAGGATATTTTGGATTCTGGTTAGCAAAAGCTAGTAACAGACCTTTGGGCATTTTTACTCAAGAGCTACAAGTATTTTGACATATACCTATCTTATCTGAAAAGCAACGAGGGGGAAGTATTATCTCCACATGATTTTGAACTGTATGACATGCAAGATTTCCTACTGACTGAAGGGGAAAAATAAATCCTCATTTTATACTAGGAGGACGCATGAAGAACTTAAACTAACTTCCTAAGATCAATGGTGAAATTATTTTCAGATAAAAAAAACTATCAAAAAATTAATTTGCCCCTCCTATGACATGGTTGCTACTCTGTAGGTCTGATGACCTGCCAGTCTTTCCCCTGGACTGCATGCATCTGAAGGCAGGTAGGTGCCTAATGCAACTCCATACCTCACGCCCATCTCTGCCCACTATGTAGCTGGGGACCAGTAAACCTTTACAGAATAGCTTGAAAGTGTTTTTTCTTTCTTTTCTTTCTGTATACTGAAGCACTAAAGAAGCAAATGGATGACCAAGCAAAACTGGTATAATTTACCACACAAAGAAAAAGCAATGACTTGCTTCCACTGAACATTATTTGCAAAACTGTACAATCACACAACCACACAAGAATCTTAAATACATTCTAGCTCACATCAGATATTATAAAGGATAGCTTTTTCTAGCTATTCCAATTAGATTGGTCTTTCATTTATCTTTTTGTTCAGTCTTTCATTTATCCCTTTTTTAAAAAAAAAAAAGGCAAATTAGGCTAGGCATGGTGGCTCATGCTTGTAATTTCAGTACTCTGAAAGGCCAAGGTGGGAGGATCGCCTGAGGCCAGGAGTTCAAGACCAACCTGGACAACAAAGTGAGACCCCCCCATCTCTACAAAAAAAAAAAAAAAAATTAGCTGGGCATGGTGGTGCATGCCTATAGTCTCAGCTCCTTGGGAGGCTAAGACAGGAGGATTGCTTGAACCCAAGAGTTTGAAGCTGCATTGAACTATGAGTGTGCCACTGCACTCTAGCCTAGGCGACAGAGACACTGTCTCAAAGAAAAAAGAAAAGGAAAGAGAAGAAAGAAAAGAGAAGTAAAGAAAAGGCAAATTATGCTTTTACATTTTTCAAAAAGTAAAAGCAGTTTTATGCAATGCAGACCGAAGACAGCGAATGCCCCATCAGTGGAGGCAAGGGTGAAAGGTGCCACTTTCTGTTGCAGAAACAGCTCAGAAATTCCAGGGAGGGAAATAACAAACCAGAGAAACAGCAGGTTCTTTTGCAGCATATAAGACCAGTGGAACTTCACGCCACTTGTTAGCTCCGTAGAGGACTCGTGGATGCCAGTGTAATGTGGGCCAGAGGCTGGCATGGTGGTGGGAGAATTACACAGATCTCAAATGACCCTGGGGAAAGAAGAGCTGGCCATGCTCAAAATAAGAGACTGACGTTCTCATCTGTTAATGTAGCCAAGACAGGTACTGATGAGATAGGGGCATTTTTCAGGAGGCTCTGGGAGAGAAGATGACTTATTTTCTATAATTATTTTTGGCTTCTAATACCTGCAGTGGACCAGGGTGCCTGGACAGCTGGCTTAGCTGGTTCTTGGTGTTGATGGAAAAGCCGACCCAGCTTGTCTTGTGCTTCCTGTTTGCCTTTTTCCTCGCCATCCTTCTTTTTGACACTCTCCTCCCTTTTCAGTTTTTCCTCTTCGTGGAGTTTTCTTGGTCTCTGATGCTCGTCCTCCTGCTGCACATGCTCCAGCCACTGCTTGTCCCTTTCCTGAGCTCGTCTGCCAACAAACACGCTTGATTACAGCAAGAAAGCAACTCTAAGTTAACACTACTGTTGCCTCTTTTCACAAAAAAAGCTCCATCCAGTAAATGGGATGGGAACATCAAGGGAACATCGTTCTTCAGATGGGGCAACTGAATCAGGGCTCCAGTTCTGAATGAGAAGAAATCACATGATTTAGGAAAACACAGAAAATTTCTGATGTATTTTACAAAGTGGTTACAAGAATAAGAAAAATACTTCTTAATAATAAAGCTGGTATTAAACTGACAAAACAAACAAACAAAGCCATAAAACACAGAGAACATAACTTCTATAAAAATAAAATACACCCAACACTGTAAAAATTTCCCCCCAGCAAAGGGAACAACACATTTACATGCACACACATTGCTCCCCAAACCTGAAGTTGAAAGCAAGGGATTGTTTTATTGATTTCAACTACTTTGATTTTGTTTTTCAAAGTAGCTACCACAAATAGATAATTGTAATTAAATCTAGGCCTTGAAATTTTTGATGGCCTCAACCTGAAACCCACAGTAAAAGACTGAGAATGATTTTTCTCATTCCATAATACTTTATAAAGTCAGAAAATACTTTAAATGAAACTAATATGTAATAACAAATGACATAATAATAACTAGCTCCCCATATATTAACTCCTTTAAACTGCGAATCAGGTTGGTAGTCCTAGTATTACTCCTATTTTACAAATGAGGAAGCTGGGGCAGAGATATTAAATGACTTGTCCACGTCACACAGCCATACATGCATGGGCTTCAATCCCAGGCAGCCTGGTCCCAGAGTCTCCACCCTGAACTGCCATCCTGTGACATGGCTAACGCACACAGATCATCGGCTAGAATTAGGAATCTGCCACGGGAACATAATTGAAACAAATTATACTTTTATTCTCCATTGTCAAAAAATTACATTTATTTCTACTCTGTATGAATGTGATATTTTAATGCAGAAGTCTATAAACTTAAATCTTAAACATTTTATTTACAATTTTTAAAATGTCTTTTAAGAAAGTATAAAAACATTTTTTGGAGGGGTAAGGATATGGCTATTCATGACAACAAAAAAACCATAATAAAAACAGTGGCCAGGCGCGGTGGCTCATGCCTGTAATCCCAGCACTTTGGGAGGCTGAGGAGGGCAGATCACGAGGTCAGGAGTTCTAGACCAGCCAGGAGTTCTAGACCAACATGGTGAAACCCCATCTCTACTAATAATATAAAAATTAGCTGGGCGTGGTAGCACACACCTGTAGTCCCAGCTACTTGGGAAGCTGAGGCAGGAGAGTCGGTTGAACCTGGGAGGTGGAGGTTGCAGTGAGCCGAGATCGTGCCACTGCACTCCAGCCTGGGTGACAGAGCGAGACTCCGTCTCAAAAAATAAAAAATAAAAAATAAAAAAAAAAAGAATTACTTTATATTTTCTACCAATGAAGGTCACCATATATAGTGTATAACCATCTAATTTCTGACGTTAATTTGCAGTTTTTATCTACATAATTGGAATACATATTCCATATTATATTTTTATGCTATTTTCTGTATTATGCTATTTTATGTATTTTTCTGTATTTTATGTTTATTTCTACACTGTAGGAATTTAACAGTTCAGTGTGGTATAGTGTGAATAATAAAAGCATTTTATAAACTCTGGGGGTAAGAAAAGGATGGAGTTAATCAACATCCAAGGAGGAGATCCTTAGTCTGACCCCCAAGAAAACCATAAAACAATCCTGTAAATTGGTCTGGGACCCCAGATACCTCCCCACTGGCACTGAAAAACAAACAGAAGACTCTATATACCCATAAGAAAGTATGCACAGCTCTCGGCAGGTTAACTGAACTCAGCCCACTAAAGTCAATGACTTGCCTCAAGTATCCGTTTCTTCGTCTTTTTAATCTAATTTCTTGAGACAGAGTCTTGCTCTGTTGCCAGGCTGGAGTGCAGTGGCATGATCTCAGCTCACTGCAACCTCCGCCTCCCGGGTTCAAGTGATCCTCCTGCCTCAGCCTCCCAAGTAGCTGGGACTACAGGTGCGTGCCACCGTGCCCAGCTAATTTTTTGCATTTTTAATAGAACAGGGTTTCACCATGTTGGCCAGGATGGTCCTAATATCTTGACCTCGTGATCCGCCCACCTCGGCCTCCCAAAGTGCTGGGATTACAGGTGTGAGCCACCATGCCTGGCCTTAATCTAATTTCAATTACCAACTTTTATAATTTACAGGCTGTCATTGGGACATTTGGTCATTTTTGTTTTGTGGAGTCTAAAATTAACTGACATTTAAAAGGCAAATACCCAGTAACAAAATCAGACACAAATTTCTACAATTTACTACAGTAAGTTACAAGTAAAAATAAAAATATCACAAACATAAATCTTCAAACAAAAACAGATAAAAACATGTCTGTATCCTACACACTAAGCAGCGGTGGCAAATTTCCCCCTTTTGTACTAAAGTTTAATTTGCAGTTGAAAAACAGAAGAGGCCCACCCTGACCCTGCTGGAGAAGCCCTGTGTGGGGCACTAGCTCAGTGGCTTGGATTTTAAACCAGGCACTCCAACCCCTGTTAGCTGTTAGTAAAAGGCTGTGAACTGGCCATTAGCATGCAAATGAGCACACCAAGTGTCCCAATTTCCTTGTATAATTCCATTTATCTACATAGTAGTAGCCTGAGAGAGCTCTGGGAACTAACCAAAAACTTCAGAGGGTACAAAGATTCATACATACACGTGTTTGTGTTTGCACTCACACTTCACACACACACTAAAGACTGAAGGCTCTTTCTGGTGCAGTAACTACTTGGAGAAGCCAAGCAAAGAATAGTAAATCCTCAAAGTTCCTTCCAGATGAGCCCACAATCCAAAGAAGACTCACCTTTGGGCTTCTTCTTTTTGTTTTTCTAATTCTATGATCTTTCGTTCTTGTTCTTTCTGTTTCAGTCGTTCAGCCTCCATGGACTTTTGCTTCTGGAGTTGTTGCTTATTGTGTATTTCTCTTAGTTCCTATAATTAACCGAGAAACAGTTCATGTAGCGACATGAGTGACGGGTACATCAACTATTTATCAGCATGCAACATTTCATAGTGGGAAGCCTAGGACACTTAGGAGATAACGTTTCAGAGTTGGAAAAAGTCAACTTGGAAAGCTAGAATCACACCACATTTTGACATGACTGATTTCCAAAGGCCACTTAAGATTACATTCTAATGAGCCATACACATTATACCATTTTCCATGATCTGCTCTAGAAGAAACCTGCTAGCGAAGGGCAGGAGGTGAGCTCTGCTGCTAAAGGCTCAGCAATCATAATGGAACGTAACCAGTTCCAAGATATGACGATGATCATGAATAAAACTTAAGCTTCTTTTGATTATCAATCAACACCAACCTTTACTGGCTTTGAAAATACAGATGCCTCTTCTTCACTGACTACCTCCATTCAAACCTCACCTCCACCTTTCACTAAGCTGCCTTAGAACAAATGGACATCTCTTTGCTCCTCAATTCTTTGACCTCAATTCTTCCCCCCAGGGTCTATTTTTCTTCAAGTTGCTCCTCTTCCAGAGCATCTTTTCTTACTAAATCTATCCTTCAAGTCGCTAACTGCCCCAAACTAAACCAGCAATCAGGTTAAAAGTAAAAAGCTATAATTTGATGATGACTACCTTGGATCCAATTTCCTCACTTGATACTACTAGCTGCAGGAATAGCAGTAATTTCCTTAGCAGGCTACTGAAAATAAAATGCATTCTATGATATTTAAAGTACTCGAGTCACAAGTTTAGACACCTGAAAATAGGAAGAACAAGGAAACGTCTGCTGAGGAAGAAACTCCCTGATTCCATAGAAATCAAATGGTCACCAATAGATTGAGTCACTGAAACTCGTCTTATGTGGGCCAGCAATAAATCAGATGAGTCAAAGTGCCCAGTAGAGCCAAGGTATCTTTCCAGCTGATTTCTTGATCTAACCAGGGCTGGTCCTCCCAGTACATGGCCCAGGGATCTCTATGGGGAGAGTTAAGGACTAAGATTTGCCCTGTCTTCTATTATCTTTCTCACTGGCAAGACTAGATGGGCAGGTAGGTTTCTTCCAGGTCCTAAAATTCCTACCTTTAGATTCATTCAGAGATTGAACAACAAAGGTAGACGGTTTGTCTGTAGAAAGTCAGTATTAAAATGTACTTGTTATTGGAAAAAAATCCTAAGGGTTAGGCTAACCTTTTCCTACTAATTTTGCTAAGGTTAAAGTTAAAATCCATACACAAATGTTTTATAAACTGTAAGTGACGCTGAGAGGCTTTAAAAGAACAATGAGATAAAAGAAAAAGTTTAACTGGAGATAGGGGTCTGGGGGGAGGTACTTAGGAAGAGGAAGGTACTGGAGGAAAAGGGGAAGGGGAAAATGGAGAAGGAAGAAGGAAAAAAGGAAAGGAAGGAAGGGGGAAGGAGGAAAAAGAAAGGAAGAAGGGGCTTCAGTAGGGAACCTAGCAGATGACACTGGGAACATCCAGGCAGGACATAGCAGGAAAAGGTACCTTTGTAAGGCACAAATTGGACTGTTCCCTATGGCAGCAGACCTGACATGTGGAACAGAGGGAAGGGGAAAAGAAGGCTAAGACTGGAAAGCAATGATGAAGCCTCACACTGACTGTTTAAAGTGCTGAGATCAGAAAATCAACCCTAGGGAGAAAGAAGTCCATTTTTCATCATCTTTCTCACTGCCATACCAAGGGATGTAAAACTTAATTTTAATGTGTTAAAAAATCAGTAGTACTGGTTTTCATAGTAACCTGGAATCAAGAATAAATAATCAGTAATAATATGAATGAAAATTTCATTTTCAAGACCATCAAATTCTTAAATAGGTTCAGAAAAAATAATTTACAGCGAAAGACTATACTTAAAAGGTACGCCACCATGGCTAACACGGAGAAACCCCGTCTCTACTAAAAATACAAAAAATTAGCCAGGCATGGTGGCAGGCGCCTGCAGTCCCAGCTACTTGGGAGGCTGAGGCAGGAGAATGGCGAGAACCCAGGAGGCGGAGCTTGCAGTGAGCCAAGATCGCGCCACTGCACTCTAGCCTGGGTGACAAGGCAAGACTCGGTCTCAAAAAAATAAAAAATAAAAAAGGTACAGAACTGGGAATCAAGAAACCAGGATTCTAATCTCAGGTCCCTGACATGAGCTGGCAGATGAATCAGAATGGATGATCTTTAGGTGTTCTTCTAGTTTTGGGATCTGTTAAATCTTAGACATTGTTCATCACAATGTCTAATAAACAAATAAAGTATTTATTTATTTCAGTATCTGTTTTATTAAGAATTTTATTCTTAACTGCAAGAATAAGTGAAAAAAGCATAAGCAAAATAACCCTGAGCTGAAATTAAATACAAAGAAGTAAGAAATGCCGGAAGAGAAATAACATTTCAGCTTGATGTTCAGGAATCTGATTATATATTAAAGAAAGAAAAGTCCTTATTTCATCCAGGAAAAAATGTATTTATGAGTGATATTCAAAATATTCAACAACAGGTACTGCACAACCAGAATGGACACTGGCCATGATGTATCAACATACTATAATAGATAGCCCATAGGCACAAATGAAGATTTTTCATTTTTCCCCAAGAATTATACCGCACATTTCCTTTCTATACTAGGCTCTTGTAACTGGATATGGATTTATAGATCATTGATTACCGGATTTAAGTAAAGCTAGTAATACATTAGGAGAGACTATAAAATTGAAAAGCTTGTAAGAAAAAGTGATTTTGAAGAATCTACAGGAAAAAAACCTACCTATGACACAGTTTCAAAAATAATTTTTAAATGTATCAAATACATGAAAAAAGATACTTAAATTTTTTAAACACACTTGTTTTTGAGTATAGCAGTATTTGAACCGATCTTAGGAACTGATTATGTAAGTTGCAGTTTCAAGTACCTCCAAGGAATGGAGCTTGCAGGAACCATAAAATAACAGACGACAAATAAGCTAACAGAAGGCTCTGGCACCTTATGATCCAGGTTTCAAGATGGCAAAGTTTTTCTATCATTTCCTTCATCCAAGTCAAACACTGCTGAGATACACAGTTGTAAGGAAATCAACATGCTGCCCAGAGGCAAGCATTCTGGGTCTTCTCTTTTCTTGGACTTAAAGAGTTTACTATGGCATGAATCAACGTAAGCAGAACATGGATGATTTCTAAGTTGATAAGCTTTTTAAAAAGTTGAACTTCCGAGAAGGCAATCTATAGAATGAAGAAATATACTCTTAAAAAAATGAGTGAATGACTCTCCTTCCTTTGCCAGAACAAAGTCCTTGTAGAATACCCAGTCCTTTCACATAGGGGAGCAGATGGCTACACTATTCTCTCATTCTTCTCCATACTATTAAAGAGACTCAAGTACAGTTACAGTTATTAAGAAGTATCCTTTTAACTCCTTCAGAAAGAAAAAAATTCAAAGTGACAAACAAATCTAGTGCCATTAAATTACATATCTAGGAAATGAGCAAATTATTGGGGGAGATGGCTAAGGAAAATTTCACCACACTGAAAGTATCAACTTTTCCTGGTAGGCAACTTGATTTAAATGACCCTGCAAATTCTATCAAATCCACATGGAATTTGTCACAGTTATTTTGCTATTATAACAGAAAGAAAACAAACAAATTACCACGAATCAAAAGTCAGTATCTCACTCGGTTCTTCCTAAAATTAAGTGATTTTTTTTTCTAAAACCAGTAATTCTACAAAAACTTGTTTCTTGGCTGGATATTAATCTAGCAATATAGTACGGAGTGTACAACTTTGTTGATTTTTCTTTTATGAATTCTATTCAAGTGTATGA
Organism: Pan paniscus; assembly: GCF_029289425.2. Classification (NCBI taxonomy): domain Eukaryota; kingdom Metazoa; phylum Chordata; class Mammalia; order Primates; family Hominidae; genus Pan; species Pan paniscus. The sequence continues at coordinate 29,908,506 of NC_073271.2, read as the reverse complement.
CATGTTTTACACTAGGTAGAGTATGTAATAATTTGATATTATCTTCCAATAAAACATAATTACAGTACTTTCTTAAATAAGAAATTATTTAGTCAAGAAATTGTAGCTGCATGTAACAAATACTTATGCAGAAAAAATAAAACTATAAAATGTGTAGTATATACACTACACACATATATTAAATATTAATATTAAATATTAAAATAAGTTTTTTTAAAAAATCACAATTTATGCAGAATCATGAAAATACAGAGTTTCTTAACCAGGTTCCATGAATAAGCTTCAGCCCTGCGGATACTATGTTGCATGCAGACTTGGGGTATATGGGCATTTTTCTGGTGGAGAAAGCTCACAGCTTTTATTAGTCTCAAGGGGTCTTTGATCAAGCACAGCTCATGAACCACAATAACAAATTACTGGCATATCAAGATTCTGTTTTGTATTAGTTAAGATAAACGAAAATCAACTTGCTTTTAATTTTCTTCCCTAGACCAAAGAGGGAAAAGTCACTTATTTCCCCTAAAGAACTAAGATATTTGAACCATAAAACATCTTTGGACATCCTATGGCACAGAGCCAAAGTATTTCAAAAGCAATCTGTTTGACAAATTGAATACCTAAGAAAATCCAACTATTTTTCCCCTGAGAAATGTGGCTCAAGTTTACTGAAGAAGTTTGTTCTATTGCTAAGCTAAAAGGCACAGAATCACTTGATTTAATAACTGTGACTGTTTCTACTTCATCTGGTCTTAGAGACACTCAAAAATACATGTACTATGTGAAACAATATTACTTGAAATATAAAGTAGCATGCGCCTGAACAATATATAGGATTCCTTTTCACAAACATTACTTTGCATAATGTATACGAAGAGAAAAAAATAGCAACAGGGGTCTATGAAAGGAGACTAGCAGTTAATGGAAATGTATTTACTGATTTAGATATTTAACTTTTTTGAAGGATTTTGCTTTTGGTTCGCCTCAGGATGTCTCTTGGAAGTGAGAGACAAAAACAAACATAACTTAATTACTTAAATTTCATGAACTCAAAACCATAAATCAAGATAAAATTATTTAGCTCACATATAACATTTATAATAATCTTCATACTGTTAATATTAAATTGACCTCATTAAAAAATGATGTAGCTACCAGCATCAGAAATTTCAGGTGTTTATCTATAATATCACATCCATAAAAAGTCCAAAGTAGAAGTGCTTTTCTGTAAATAAACATTATTTCTCACCTAGGGATAATATGTAGTATACGGTATCAAAATTTATAGAAGGCCTTTGGAGTTTTAAAATACATTAACTTTTTCAAATTAAGTGGTTGTGAAACAAATGAAGAGCTATTAAAGAAAGCCAGTTAACAAACCCCATGAGGTGAGAACTTGTGCCTGTATGGAAAATTTTGAAAAATAACGATTTCAGAACACAGAAACTATACCCAAATCAAGGTAAATTGATAGCCCATTTATCATAAAATTATAAATTTATTCATTCATTTAAAAAATTTATTTATTTAGAGACATGTGTTGTCCAGGCTGGAGTACAGCGGCTACTCACAGGCACGATCACAGCCTTGAACGTCTGGCTTCATGTGATCCTCCCACCTCAGCCTCCTGAGATACATGTCACTGTACCAGGCTACATTTATTCATTCTCGACGCATTAAAACTGAGAGGACTATACAGAAAAATATATACTGATTGGTTATTCATTTATTTATTTATTTGAGATGGAGTCTTGCTCTGTTGCCCAGGCTGGAATGCAGTGGCATGATCTTGGCTCTCTGCATCCTCTGCCGTGATGAAGTTCAAGTGATTCTCCTGCCTCAGCCTCCCGAGCAGCTGGGATTACAGGTGCATGCCACCACACCCAGCCAATTTTTGTATTTTTAGTAGAGACAGGATTTTGCCATGTTGGCCAGGCTGGTCTCAAACTCCTGACCTCAAGTGATCCACTCGCCTCGAACTCCCAAAGTGTTAGGATTATAGGCATGAGCCACTGCACCTGGCCTGATTGGTTATTTAAATTCTGAAATGGGATATACGGTTTGAAAACATGTTCAAAAATTTAAATTTGAAGTCAGTATTTAACAAAATAATAAGACTATTTCCCATGGCACAAAATGGTAGTCAATGTGTCACAAGTGCCAAGGGAGATTGGAGCAAGGTGTGTGTGTGGAAAGGGGTGGGCAGAAGAGCTAGAAGCTCCTGTCCTCTCTGCAATAGTAATAGGTAATCAGACACCCTCTGCCATGAGGCTTTGGGAAGTACCCTTGGGAAGTATTACCAGAAAGAGAAAACTGATTCCATTTTGTCCTGAAAATCTGAATTTCCCTCAAAGTGTCTGCTTCATCACAAAGCAATATTCCATTAAGAGAAGAAAGTATTTTTTCAAAAGACTGAGTTCTTCTTAACCCTTTCCCAAATTACCTTTTATTAAATTTTTACAACCTTAAAAAGAAAAAAAACCCATGCTGTAACTAAAAAACTCAACCAAGCAGCCTACTGGTATGGCACAGAATCTGACAGAATGAGAGTTAGAGCACTTTATTACTTCTGTGCATAAGAGGTCTTTTCCAAAGGATCATATAGGTAAAAATAAAATTTTAGCTTGAACAGAATGAAAGAACCAAACATTATTCTACTAATTATGACAAAGCAACATGGCTATTTGAACCATACTGATTTCTCTCACTGTCTCTGTGCCTCCTCTTTCTGAGTCTTTCTCCTTCCTTCATTGTTTCCCTTCATAAGCACTTTTTTCCCTGACTTCTTACTCTGTTCTGCAGTTCTTTCTCCAGCTCTTTTCTTTTTTCCTCTGGTTGCTAAACATTTTGCCTTTCACTGCCTTCATAATGAATGAGCCTCCCATGAAAGCTAGTGTCTGAAACCAAGAGTATAAAGGCTTTAGTTAAGCAAACAACCTCATTTACTACAACTGGCCTTCTCATTTCAACATCGATTCGGTTCTAAGAGCAATTTTTAGAACAGGTAGCATTATGAGGAGAATTTATATTTCTAACAGACTCTTGTGTCTAATTTTAGAAGCCTGGATTTCCCAAGTATACTAAGGAATTAAATCATAATTGTGAATTAGTCTTAAATATTCAAACTTTGCTAGAAAATAAAATGCTATACACATTTGGAATAGTATACTGATCACAGTATGTCTCCCATGATGGAAACATGCACATGACCCAAATAACAACTGAGCGCTTTCACATTTTTGCAGACAAGCTCAAATTCAATGATCTAAAATGCTTGTTAAAAAGACAAGACTACAGTATACAGTACCTTGTCCAGCTTGTAATTCAGTTTACACCACCATACACACACGCAACTCGTCAACAGGAAAGAATCAATCATACTCCACGATTAATAATAACTAGTAATTAACTTTTATAAAGAAGGCTTAGTACTTCATGGTAAATGCTATCTTAGACACTGAGCACTCATCTGCGCAGGGGAAACTGAAGCACAGAGCTGGAGATGGTTCATCATTCTTAGTCTGAGAAAGATGTGCATTGCCTGAGTAGGGCATGGAGACCTTTAGAAAGAAGTCTAAGTGGATGACGCAGCCCAGGAGAACTGCCAGGCACTGCAACACTGCCTCCTCCATTGCCACTGACTGGAAGAAAGAAATGCTCAAATGTAAACGGCCATTCACATTAGGACTTGTCCAGTACACACTGACTAGACAGGAACCAACAAGGACTCAACTTTTCAACATGAAACATAAAATCTAGCTCCGTTGGGTGTTGGATTCTCCTTATTTGACCTCTTAAAGGAGCCTGGAAAACTACAAGCTGTACTTTGTGCTGCTGCTCCATCTTAGAGCTAAGACATTAAAATATGGAACATTAGGCTGTCAGTGCCAAGGAAAACTGCTGCAGTAACTACTGACATCGCCAAGGTCAAGGTAAAGTCAGGTGCTACTGTCCAAAAAGTCCTGGCAGTAATGTTATTTAACACTTGTTTGAATCATAATTTTATGCCTATAGGTAAGCACTGTGTGTAAGAAAAACTACCCTTTTGGTACACAGAGTCTCCAAAAAAGTTGGGAGTTTTAATTTTCATGTAAACTGAAGTAGAAGTCATAGATAATAATTTTAAATTGTTGTTTCTAGAACGTGGATCTGAGAAGACTACCGATTTCTTAATAAGGTATTTGTTACATACAGAACACATTTTAAAAGCAGAAATTAATGGTAAATAAATTTTATCCACTGAATTAAAACTATTTTAAGATGTACTAATTCATGCTAGCAATAATCACAATAAAATTAATTATTCCTGGTTAATTCACTGTTCAAATATTTCATTTGATAATCAAAAACCTAAAATTTATAATGCATAGCAAGGGCAGCATAAGTACAAAGGCTGCCAATTGGGGAATTTGTAGGATAAGAGCTTCAATATTTCAGGGTGCTATCGTTTCTCCTCTTCTCTCACCCTCCCTGTTTTCACAGACTTATTTAAAACCCAAAAGCAAAGTTTATTTGCTACAGTAAGATTCCTGTTTCCTTTCTCAAGTAATTATTGGTTTGGGTGGTAAATAGAAAGATATTTACGTCTTAGGATCTTTTTTTGAATATATAAATATGACACCTAAAAGGTAAATATCTATTAAAATGCATGGGAAAACAGCCTTTTTTGGAAAACAAAAAATGAGCCTTCAATTTCCGTGGATTAGGTAGAAACTTAAAGGCCCACGACTTTGAATATGGAGCCATTTAACAGAAGACCCGATTGTAAGTATGCCTCATGTTTTCAACAGGTTGCTTCCTATATGAGACAAATACCTGTTAACCTGTAACTTTTTCCTCTTTAATTAATGCTTTGAGAATTTCTATCTTTGCTTATCAGATTTTGGGTAGGGAAGGAAGGAATTCTTCCTGAACTGAAGAAAATGGGAGAAACCCGCAAAAGACAAATTAATCTGAGCAAGACATTCTAGAGAAAGAACTAAATCAGATTGTATGTTAAAAGAAAAGGAAAGTATAAGTGCATTTAGTTTTTTGACTAAATACGCTTCCTATACTTCCTAATCACTGTCTTATAACTCAGAATCTGGGCAGAACCAGGGTACGATTATTCCCTGCATTACCTTTATACCTAAGAACTGGACATAACTCTGAGCATGCATCAAAGGAGGTGAATGACTTATTGCAATTTACCCAAAATAGTGAGAATCAATTTTTGTTAAATGTTATCCTCATTTGTGGAGCCAGCCACTTAATATAGATTTAGTATCCTGATCAACTAATTTTAAAATTCTGTACTCTGTAAGGTATTCCTCCAGTGTTACAGTACTAACCTATAATGAGGGAACTGCATTTCCTTCTTCCAGGTGAACAATCTACGTGAACATGAAATACAAAAGAACAGGAAGCCCTAATTTCTTTTCTGTACTCTCCAGCTGGCTTCCTTTAGGGAAAGGAAGGTTTAGGATACAACAAATTCACACTATCAGGTTAGATGTGTGAAATGACACATCCCAGGAAGGCAGAAGTAATTTTTGCATCATCAGCGTGGATGCTCTAAAGGCACTGCCGATCAAGAGGGGCACTGAAGAAACCCCAAGAGTCAGGAGACTGGCTCCTCCTGGCCTATCTCTTCATCCAAGAAAACATGGTTGCTAATGGACACATGCTCTAAAGTCAAAAAAAAGTATTTCATTTTCCAGTGTGGCTACAACAAAGAAAAGTGGGCAAGTGACACTTAAGAGACTAAATGATAAATCCATCTCTGAGTTGTCTCAATCAAATTCTATAAATCTTTTGATTCTCCAATTTAATTGTTTGTTTTGGCTTTACCAGGTTTGAGAGGAATACTAGAGATAATAACCATAACACAACATATTCACTAAGTCCTCCAAATGCGTGTTAAATAACAAAACAATATAGTTATACTGACCTGTGATTTGTTTACTGTTTTGTTTGTTTGTTTTTTGAGACAGGGTCTCACTCTGTTGCCCAGGCAGGGGTGCAGTGACACAATCATGGCTCACTGCAGCCCCAACCTCCCAGACTCAAGTGATTCTCTGACCTCAGCTTCCCAAGTAGCTGGGACTACAGGCACATGCCACCATACCTGACTAATTTGTGTGTGTGTGTGTGTGTGTGTGTTTTCTTTTTTTTTTGTAGAGACAGGGTTTCACCCTTTTGCCCAGGCTAGTCTCGAATGATCCACTTGCTCAAGTGATCCACCTGCCTCCCAAAGTGCTGGGATTACAGGCACATGCCACCACACCCGACCTGACCTGTGATTTTTTTTAAACTCATCATATTAATTAAAGTTAATAACAGAAAGCCAAAATTAAAATTAAAAAACAAGAAGAAATACTCTTATTTAAAAATAAGCATATTTGGAAAAAGGGCTAGTGGAAAAGGGGGCTAAAATTGGCCTTTATGTAAGAAACTCTGTGATACTGAAAGCAGCCATAGTCAATTAAACAAAGTAGGGGTGACTCGCCACATATTAAGGGTGTTCTCTTTAGTAATGGCAACAGAAATTCAATCACCAAAATTATTTAATCTTCTAGACATTTATCAAAAGCCTCTCACTAGAGTATCATTTTCTAATACCTGAACCTTTTTTAGGGGAGTCAAATTTCTAGAAAAAGAATCAATGTGAAGGCACAAATCTGGACTACTGCCTGGGTTCAGAAGAGAGCTTAATATTTAACAGTTTATATCCCAAGAGACTATTAAAAAGCAACGTAGGCTTTGCAACAGTGCTATTTTTTTTTTTTTTTTTGCTTATAAAAGAGACAAGTGACAATGAAAGTTAATGTGAGCATACTTTAATTGAACTTATTCTTTTTTGTTTTTTTGTTTCTAATTGCACTTATTCTAGAGATGGTTAATTTACAGCTGTACTTCCAATACTGACATACCACACATAATCATATATGCATGAATATAGAACATATATAGTGTACACACATACACACACCATGTAAGCATGAAAGCAAAGTGAAGAAAAACACTAAGTTGGCTCAAATAATATTTCCCCTAAGAGCACTTTCCTGGAATCGTACAATTGAGAAAAGATCATTACCTAATACTCTGAAAGAACAGCACACATACCTCAAACTCAGATGTCTAGACAATTTGGCCTAGAATCTCAATCCAAAGGTCAACTATTATAAAAGTTTCATATATGCTAATTTTTAATTTTGTTTTTAGAATTATAGAATAGGAGTTTTACTTCTTCCTACTGTCAAAAGCTGAATTGGCTTAAAAAGAATTTTAAGTTAGAAAAGGAAAACAAATATTTGGAGGGGAAAAAAGTATAACATCCAATTTCTTATAAGAATAACAAAAATGCTAACATCTACATACATCTAAAGTAGTATATGATTGTTTATAAGAAATAAACTGTTTGTGTTCTGATTTTAAGAATTAACATTCCTTTTTTTTTTTGAGACAGAGTCTTGCTCTGTCACCCAGGCTGGAGTGCAGTGGCGTGATCTTGGCTCACTGCAAGCTCCGCCTCCTGGGTTCACATCATTCTCCTGCCTCAGCCTCCCAAGTAGCTGGGACTACAGGCGCCCACCACCATGCCCAGCTAATTTTTTGTATTTTTAGTAGAGACGGGGTTTCACCGTGTTAGCCAGGATGGTCTCGATCTCCTGACCTCGTGATCCGCCTGCCTCGGCCTCCCAAAGGGCTGGGATTACAGGCATGAGCCACCACGCCTGGCCAAGAATTAACATTCTTAAGATGATACAGTTGTAAAGTTAAATCAGAAACACCAAATCTGAAAAAGGCTGTGATCTAACCATTTTACATTTCCTCAGAGTTTTGGCATTTTCCCAATTTTACTGTGCGAATGTGACAAAACCACACACCACTTCTGCCACAAGAGACAAAAGCAATTACTCCACTAAAACAGTAAGATTTAAAAATGAGGTAACAAAATAAAGATCTACATTTAAGCGCAATGAAGATAAGAAGTGGCAGAAAAATTCTTAGTTTTAAAAAAGAAAACAATCCCTTTTAGTAGTATTCAAAGAACATAAGAAAGATAAAGCTTTTGGAATCAACTTGATGTGACTATAAACAGACAAAAGAATGGAGATGTGTCAAAATATGATTCAGGTTAAAAATAGATGTCATGCTGGGGCCACTCATTCAGCCCTAATTTATAGATGCCAAATTCATTTTTATATTTTCAAGGAGAAAAGTGCAATTTAGATTGTCTCACAATGGCATAATAAATTTTTCTGCCTGTGATTAAATAGCAACTAATCATTTGGACAGTTAAAAAAAATTAAAGGTAGGACACACATGCAGGCACACATAGAAGAGTTACCTTCAGCTGATTATTGAAAATATCAATCTCCTGTAGTTTTGATCTAGTTTCTTTCTCCACTTCATCCAGTTGGTCTCGTAGCTGCTGCCGAGCTAGTTCTTTTGCTTCTAAGGCTCTTTTAAGTGTAACAAGTGAATCTCCTATTTTAGAAAAACATCGCAAAGATAAGAAAAACTTTAATTTGCAGTGAGGAAAATGTTTTTTAATGTTCTCATTTCACTTAAGGAAATTCTTGCTGGTTAAAAAATAAGAAAAGGCTGGGCGCGGTGGCCTACACCTGTAATCCCAGCACTTTGGGGAACCAAAGCGGACGGATCACCTGGGGTCAGGAGTTCGAGACCAGCCTGGCCAATATAGTGAAACCCCATCTCTACTAAAAATACAAAAACTAGCTGGCTGTGGTGGCATGCACCTGTAGTCCCAGCTACTTGGGAGGCTGAGGCAAGAGAATCTTGAACCCGGGAGGCGGAGGTTACAGTTGGCCGAGATTGCACCACTGCACTCCAGCCTGGGGGACAGAGTGAGACTCCATGTCAAAAAAAGAAAGAATAAAGAAAAGGTCAACTTTAAAAATAAAACACCTACTGTGCAAACTGTTCTGTTGAACTTGTTTTAATTGGTCATTGAGTATCTGTTTTTCTGGAATAAGTCTTCCAAGCATTTGCTGAGATTCCTGGGAAGGAAGGAGGAAAATAGTAATGAATGACAGGGAAGGCTACCACATCTACATTAAGATCCAGGCAGAGCTTAAGTCAGTTTTCTCAGACTCTTCCCAAATCCTGCATGGTGAAGCTGCATTTAATTATTAATTAGGTGTGGCTCCTGCTTTCTTGCCAAGAAATTAACTCTGTTTGCCAAATGCTTTTCCCTACACAGTTATAGCTTCCCTGATATTTCTTATATTTTTGTTGACTTACTGGATATTTATAAGCTTCAAAAAATGTACATTAAGTACTACTCCACAGAGATAAATTGAAGCAATGATCTTCCATTCCAATGGCACCGGGATCAAATGCAAATGCAGTGATCCTACTGTTTGTAAACTAACTCAGTGGTCTAAATAGGAGCTACCCTATTACTCTATCCTGAACTTTGATACTTACTAAGGCTGAACTTAGGTTTACTGTATACCTGAAGTTAGAAACAGAAATCAAAGATTTTTAACAACTAGAAACTTAGCTGCTGTATATATTTTTCCACCACACTGGATGGAATTTTAAACAGGTACACAAAAGTTTTGAAGCAACTATTTTTTTAACTGACACAAGAAAAAAGTTAAGCCACACTGCACAGGCTGTTTGGAATTTTTGTGGTTAACTTGCCAAGAACAGTATTTGCTTAAATTTAGCCAAAAATATCCTGTATAGTTTCTGCATGTTTCAGTAAAATGGCAGCCTTCCTAGGTTATAATAAAGAATATTTGACTTTTATTTTTACCTTGATAAAAAATGAGCTCTATGTATTGACTTTTTGTTTGAAAAACTAAAAATGCCTTAATTAAAATTTTTCATCAGAAGCTAAAAACCAGTCCATTTTGGAATAACCACCTTTAGATACAGACTGGCTTATGTGGAATAAATCTCTGTGTAATGCATGTCTAAATGGTAGAAAGAGTTAACTCAATAGCTAGAATTTAGAAGCATCTTCTCCTATGAATAATCCATACCAGAAAAAAAAAATCTTGATAAAACAGAATACACAAATCAGATCTGACTTATCTCCAAAGCAAGTATCTGCTAATCCCTGTACAGAAAGGGAACCAATATCTGATTACCTACTACATACTTTTCTTTCTTCAAAGAATGTTTTATTTTTCACTTCATTACATTTTTGGGAATCTTGATTTTTATCATATTATCAATAAGCGAACAGTCTAAGCATCAATCTTTAATAAAAATTGTACTTGGTCATATATAGTATTAGGTGATAATACTTAGTTTAATAAACACATGGCCTTCATCCCTAAATTTTCCAGGAGAATATTTTATGAAACTTTACCTCAAGAGTTAACAAAAGACACATAAAGAGAGTTAACACATAGAAAAATACACTTAGGCCAAGGTGGGCAGATCACCTGAGGTCAGGAGTTCGAGACCAGCCTGGCCAACATGGTGAAACCCCATCTCTACGAAAAATATAAAAATTAGCCAGGCGTGGTGGCGCTTGCCTGTCATCCCTGCTACCGGGGAGGCTGAGGCAGGAGAATCACTTGAACTCGGGAAGCAGAGGTTGCAGTGAGCCGAGATCGCACCACTGCATTCTAGCCTGGGCAACAGTGAGACTTTGTCTCAAAAAAAAAAAAAAAAAAAGAAAAGAAAAATATACTTTAAAAAGGTGCATGCATTTTGTAATATTTTAAAATAATTTCCAGCAATCAACTTCTGGTACTTTTTCCTTTACAAATCTCAAATTTCAAATGTATAAGGAGTTTCTTAGGACTTCAAAGTACATGAAACAATAATTGAACAGAAATGAAAGGAAGATATACAAATCCACAATGATCAGGATTTCAGTGTTCCACTCTCAGTAGCTAATAAAAGTAGTCACAAAATCAGTCAAGACACAGGAGACTTGAAGACCACCATGAATCAACTTGATCTAACTGACATTTAGGGGACACTCTACCTAATTACAACAGCATGCACATTCTTTTCAAGCGCCCATGGAATATTCCCCAAGACAGAGCATATGCTGAGCCATAAATCTCAATAAATGTGAAAGAATTAGAAGAAATTACAAAGAAAATTTTAAAAAGATTTTGAATTGAATAAATATGAAAATGCAACATATTAAAAATTTGTGGGATATGGCAATGTCAGTGTTTAGATGGAAATTTAAAGCTTAAAATGTTTGTATCAAAAATGATGAAAGGTCCAAAATCAATTTTCTAAACTTCCTCCTTATGAAGCTGGAGAAAAGAAAATTAAACCCCAAATAAGTAAATGGAAGAAACAAGAGAAAAAGAACAAAAATAAAGCAGAAAACAGACATACCACAGAGAAAATCAATAAAGCCAAGGGCTTATTTAAAAAAAAAAATCAATAGAGCCAAGAACTTATTTTTTAAAAATAAACAAACTCCAGATAGACTGATCAAGAAAAGAAGGAGGAGAGATAGAGTAGGAGAAAGGAGAGAAGAAGGGGTTAGGAAGGAAAAGGAGAAGGAAGCACGGAGACAGAGTGAGAGGACACAAATTACCAATATCAGCAAAGAAAGAAGAGACATCACTACAGATACTACAGACTTACATACAATAAGAGAATATTATAAACAACTTTATACAAGTAAATTTAATAATTTAGATAATATAAACAAATTCATTGACAGATAAAAATAATCAAAACAGATTCAAGGAGAAGAAGAAAATCAGAATAGCCCTATACCTACATAATGAATTTTATAATTAAGTCTTCAAGAAAGCTCCAGGCCCAGAGGCCTTCACTGGTGAATGCCACCAAAATTTAAAGAAGAAATGCTATTTCAACACAAACATTTTTAGAAAATAGAGGAGGAAGGAATATTTTCCAACTCATTTTCTGAGGCCAGCATTACCCTGATATCAAAATTAGACAAGAATATTAGAAGAACACTAAAAACCAATATCTCTGTTGAATTGAATTCAACAGATTTAAAAAGATCCTTAATAAAATAATGGGAAATGGAATGTAGTGAAATATTTTAATAAAGGGTAATATACCATGACCAAGAGTGGTTTATCCCAAGAATGGAAGGCTGATTTAACATTCAAATGGCAACCATGTATTTCATCATATTAACAAAATAAGAAAGAAAAAACACATACTTATCTCAATAGATGCGGGAAAAAACATATGATCTATTTCAACACCCATTCATCATAAAAACCCTCAGCAAAAAGGGAAGTCCATCAACCTGATAAAAGGTGTTTACAAGAACCCTGGTTAACACTATACTCTATGGTGAGAGAGCTTTCCTTCATCGAGAGGGAACAAGGTTCTTCCCACTTCTATCCAATATAGTATGGGAGGTTCTGGTCAACAAAGTAAGACACACAAAGGAAGTTAGTTAAGCAATCACAGATATAAGGTCAATATACAAAAATAAATTCTATTTCTATATACTGGCACCAAACAACTGGAAACTAAAATAAAAATATGCAATATACAATAGCATCAAAAGCCACAAAATACTTAGGGATAAACTTTACAAAGTATCTACAAGACTTGGACACTGCAAACTACAAAACATTGCTGAGAGAAATTTATAACTACCAAAATAGAGATTTATGCCATAGATTTACTATTGCTGAGATGTCAAATCTTCCCAAATTGATTTATAAATTCAATGGAATTCCAACAAAATTCCAAGCATTTTTGTAAAAACTGATAAGCTGATTCTAAAATGTACATGGAAATGTTAAGGACCTGGAATAACCAAAAACAATTCTAAAAAGAACAATAACAGAGAATTTGTATCACTTGACTTCAAAAATTAGGTATCAACAGGGTGAGGTACTGGTAAAGGACAGACAGATCAAAAGAACAGAATAGAGTCCAGAATAGACCGTTACAAATATGTTCAACTGATTTTCAACAAGCTACCAAGGTAACTCAATGGGAGAAAAGCCAGTGTTTTTAATAAATGGTGCTATGACAACTGTGTATCAGTATGTAAAAATATAAACCTCAACCTTTACCTTATACTATCTGCAAAAATCAACTTGAAATAGCTCATAGACCTAAACATATAAGATACAACTATGAAACTTAAAATTTTAAGTTTTTTTCAATTTATAAAAACTTGTAAAAATTATTTTTTTAAGCCCCAAAAACTTCTAGAAGAAAATAAAATATTTGCAGTCATGGGGTAGTCAAAGATTTCTCAGATAGAACATAAAAAGCATGAACACCAAAAGAAAAAAAATGGTAAACTGAACTTCATCAAAATTTAAAACTTCTGCCCTTTAAAAAATACCATTAACAAAAATTAAACCCAAGCCAGATTGGGAGAAAAATATTTGCAAAACATGTATCTGACAAATGACTTGTTAAGAATATAAAAAGAACTTTTACAAGTAAATAGTAAGACAAACAGCCCAATAAAAAATGGGCAAAAGATTTGTTCAGACACTTCAACAAAGATATACAGTAAAAGATACTCGCCAATAAACATGTAAGATGATTCCCAACATCATTAGCCTTCAGGGAAATACAAATTAAATGATCAGAATGTAAAATGGTACAAACTCTTTGCAGTTTGACAGTTCTCTTTCCTTCCTTTCTCTTTTCTCTCTCTTTTTTTTTTTTTTGAACAGGGTCTCATTCTGTGGCCCAGGCAGTCAGTGGCTCAATCATAGCTCACTGCAGCCTCGATATCCTGGGCTCAAGTGGTCTTCCTGCCTCAGGCAGGTACTACAGGTGAACGCCCCCATGCCAGCTAATTTTTAAGTTTTTTTTTTTTTTTTAGAGATGGGGTCTTGCTATGTTGCCCAGGCTGGTCTCAAACTCCTGAGCTCAAGCAATCCTCTTACCTTGCCCTCTCAAAGTATTGGGTTTACAGGTGTGACCCACTGTGCCCAGCCTGACAGTTTTTTATGGGGTTAAATACACACTTACATGACACAGTAGTTCCATTCCTAAAAGTTTACCCAAGAGAAATAAACCATTTCCACATAAAGACTTGTACATAAATGCTCACTGCAGTTTTATTCATAAAAGTTCCACACTGGAAAGAACCTGAATATCAACCAATAGATGAATGGACATATAAGGAAACACTACTCAGCGATGAAAAGAAACAAAAGAGTCATTCACTCAGTAACATGGACACATCTCAAAAACATCATGCTGAGAAAAAGCCTAACATAAAGGAGTCACAGGCAAATATGATCATCCGCAGGCAATATTTACATGAATTTGATGCCCCTGTAGTTCAGCACTTGATACCAAACCAGGTGATATTATAACAACTTTGGATAGGCTTTAAAATGAAGACGGAACTACTAAAAGTGCTCTGTGTGTCTCCAACTATTTAGTATACATATAGCTCTCATATGACCCCCTAAAATACGCAAGTGTACTTATTTACTGTAATTACCACAGTAAAGCCAAAGTCCTGTTGGTGGACTACAGGTTCTGTGCGATCCAGCTCCCACCTGCTCTACCCAGTAGTCTCCTTGCTGTAACTGGCATCTCAGAGTCCTGCTACGACCTCAGGACTTTGGCACTGCTATTTCCCTGCCTAGATCTTGCTCTGCCAGATACCCACATGGCTTAGCCTGTCATTAATTTCAAGTCTCTGCTCAAATGTCACCATCCAGAAAGACCTGTCTTGGCTACCTTAGTTAAAATCACAACATTTCCTATCTCTAGAACTCTCTATTCCCTTCCCTACTCACTCTCCATAGCACTTTTCATCTTCTAATACAGTACACACTTTATTTTGTTAGTCTCTGTTCCTCCTGCAAACAGAGGGTAAGCTCCCAGAAGACAGAGTGTCTGTCCCTGCTGTAGCCTCAGAAACTGCAAAAGCACCTGGCCGGAAGCAGTGCTCAGTAAATATTTGCTGAGTTTGTCTCCCTGACAGGCTACTTTTCACACAAGGACCCTGTCTACTTCATTTTTGCTTCCCAGTGCCTAGTACAAGACAGTTGCTTAATGTTTACTGAATAAGTAAGTAAATGAAATGAATTAGAGAAAAGGAGGCCAGTTTCATAGCTTTGAAGAGGCATACTTCCTCACCTGTAATTGTTGCTGTAGATGGGTGATTTCGGCAATTCTCAACTCTCTAGATTTGTTTGTGCTCTCAATTTCTTGCCTTTGGGTGGTCAATCGACATCTGATATCTTGAAGTTTCCCTTCTAGTTGATGCTTTTTATCATTCTTGAACAAATGAAAGATAATAAAAATTATTACTGTTTTTAATGGTTCCATCTTAGTATATTTCCAAAGTATAACCAAACTTCACTCACTAGAGCTTCTAATTCAAATTCCAAAGTCTTTTTCTTTGCTTTCAGTACAACTATGTCCTCTTGTTCTTTGTTTCTTTGATTTAGTAGTTCTTGCCTTCGATTCCGTTCCCACTCAAGTTGTCGTTGCCTTTCAAGTTCCCGTTTTGCAGCCTGTGACATTTACAGAGACAAATTACTAATTTTTCAGTTCTTACACTACACAATGTCTTTTCACAAAAATGGCATCTAGGAAGTCTTTCCTTTTAGGGATGAAATATTAAACATTACAAGAAATCACATTACAAAACAAAAAATTACATAAAAATACAGTATTCCTTCTATGGGAATAAAGGGAATACACAGAACTGGGTATTATATTTACATAATACTATATTTACGTAAGATGACAGGATTATTTCCCCATTAGAATTCCATTCTCTATGCCTTCAAGAATGCTTGATGTGCTAACTAAAAATGCTCCTTCTTATTTACTGACACGCCAAGAAGGAAAATTTATATAGTAAAATCAAACTAAAACACCCCTGAACAAAAACAAACAAGAGTTGATTTTACTCCACCAAAAGAGAAATTATTACTTAACTCGTTTTAAAAGTCTGCGACTCCCCCCTTCCTAATCATTCATTTCCTTTTTACCACAAAAGCTTTTGCTCCCTCCAACGACTGGCTCTGACGACTGCTAGATAGAGTACATATCAGAGCATCTGACAGTCTATGGGAATTGCCTCTGACTCATGGGTCATCCAACTACACCTGACACATGGTAAATGTCTATTAAATAATTCTGAATAAATACTCTAGAATATCATTTTTTTGGTACGTTGAAGAAAAGTTTGCCTTTGTTCATTCTGAAAATTAAAATTTTGTTAGTGTCTGTCTGAACAAAAAGGAGTTACGGGGCCGGGCGCAGTGGCTCACGCTTGTAATCCTAGCACTTTGGTAGGCCGAGGCAGGCGGATCACCTGAGGTCAGGAGTTTGAGACCAGCCTGGGCAACACGGCGAAACCCTGTCTCTACTAAAAATACAAAAATCAGCCAGGCATGGTGGCTCACGCCTGTAATCCCAGCTACTCCGGAGGCTGAGGCAGGTGAATCACTTGAACCCAGGAGGTGAAGGTTGCAGTGAACTGAGATCGCGCCACTGCACTCCAGCCTGGGCAACAGAGCGAGAGTCTGCCTCAAAAAAAAAAAAAAAAAAAAAAAGGAGTTATGGCTATAAGTTTTGTTTCTTTCTTTTTTTGAGACAGGTTCTTGCTCTGTCACCTAGGCTGGAATGCAGTGGCCTCCAACTACTGGCCTCAAGTGATCATCCCTCCTTAGCCTCGCAAAGTGCTGGGATTACAGGCTTGAGGCACAGCACTCAGGCTATTTTTTTACATCGAAAAATTCCTCATTTTTATCTTTCAATCACATGAAAGAACCATGTGTTGCTTCTGCAGTAATGTACTAAAATTGGAAAGAGAGACAAGATTTGCTTAGCCCCTTTCCAGGTATGGCGCTACATTTATGAAGCCTTCCATAGAATATGGGGAGGATGTCCCAGACATATTTTTAAAAGAGTTTAAAAAGAAGGTTGCACGGGCCAGGCGTGGTGGCTCATGCCTGTAATCCCAGCACTTTGGGAGGCTGAGGTGGGTGGACCACCCGAGGTCAGGAGTTCGAGATCAGCCTGACCAACATGGTGAAACCTCATCTCTACTAAAAATACAAAATATTAGCTGGGCGTGGTGGCGGGCACCTGTAATCCCAGCTACTCAGGAGACTGAGGCAGGAGAATTGCTTGAACCCAGGAGGCAAGAGGTTGCAGTGAGCTGAGATCATGCCACTGCATTCCAGCCTGGAAGTGACAGAGCAAGACTCTGTCTCAAACAAACAAACAAACAAAAAAAGATTGCAGAACAATGTAATTGGTATGATACTATTACAGTGGTTTTTAAAAAATTATACAGCCCTTACACTCTCTGCCATATAAACCTTTATATTTTTATACAGGTGTATACAGAGAAAACAGTCTGGAAAAACACTTAACTGGTATCAGTGGTTTGTTACAAAATTGTATCATCAAAAACTTGTATATTAATGTTCATAACATCATTGTTTATAATAGCCACAATGACCATCAACTGCTGAATGAATTAAAAAATGTGGTATACCCATATAACGAAATATTACTCAGCCATAAACAGGAATAAAGGACTGATTCATTTTACAATGTGGATGAACCTTGAAAACATTATGCTAAATGAAAGCCAGAAACAAAAGTCCATATATTTATGATTCCATTTATAAAAAATGTCCTGAATAAGTAAATCTAGAAAGATAGAAAGTAAAATTAATGATAGGAGCTGGAGGGAGAAAGAAATGGGGAGTAGCTGCTTAATGGGTAAAGAGCTGGAGTGATGAAAATGTTCTGGAATTAGGGACGATGGTTGCACAACTTTGGGAATATACTAAAACTACTGAATTGTAAAAAGACAAAGATGGCGTGAACAGATCACTTGGATAATTCTGAAAAGGGGTGATCGCACACTAACTCGGGGTGGCTCCACTCTCGCCTGCTTACCTCTCGCCTCTCAATTTCTTTCCTCCTCTCCTCCTCTCTCTGCCGTTCTAGCTCCCGCTGCTTTTCCAGTTGCTTCTCCAGTTCCAGTTGTCTTTTGCGCTCTTGCTCCTGGCGCTCACGCTCCTTCCTCTCCTGCTCCGCCCGCTCCAGCTGGGCCAGGCGCTCCTGCTCCTTGCGCTGCTGTTCCAGGAGAGCTTGCCTTCGTTTCTCCAGTTCCAGGTTGCCACGTTCAAAGTTCTCCCGCTTCTTATCTTCAAACGTTACTTCAGACAAGGAACACAGCAACTATGAAAACTCAAGATTTTCAACGTACTCTTTTCAAAGGAAAACTCACCAATGTATTTGAAACTTGTAGTACAAACCCAAACCCAGAACTCCCTAAGCTTCTGTGTCCTTGTTAATGAGCACAACGAAAACCCCCTTTGCCTAACCTGTTTATATCTTCTCCTCCACGCCAAACACTGTTTCTAAAAGATCCTTATCTAGCAGTTCTACATCACCATCCAGACTCCTTTCCTTCCCTGTTACTCCATCCTTTCCCTTCTTCCCATGAGCTTGCCCTAGGAATTAACCCCCTCTCTTCTGGACCATGAGTCTCTGTCTCTCTCCCTCCTTCCCTTTGCCTTGTAACCGTGCTGATGAGTCCTCTATTCTAACAAGATTTCTCAAAGCAGAGTGAAAGGTGAGCATTCGGCTTTTCACACTGAAGAACAAGCTGTGCCCTGACCCTTATGGAGATCACAGTCAGTCAACAATTTTTTCTAACCCATTATTCAGTTTCCTTCTTTGACACATCAATTATAAATTCAGAATGATTACTCAGTTCTATCCTTTTTTTTCTAATACTTTGTCCATTTTATTTCTTCATTTTCTACAATCCCATCATCCGTGTCCCTTACTGTCCTCAGCAGTGTCTATTTCATTTCTGTGTTGGCCTCACGCAATCCTCCTTGGTACCAACGCCGGCCAGGAGAGCACTCATTGCCACCCTGTGCAGCATGCCAGTCCCTGGTCCACATCTAAGAACCATTGCTTCTCACTCTGCCTTGAGATCTGCAGCTGTGAGCATCCTTCCTGGGCTTCTTCCTACATTCCTGTTTGGACTTCACTGCTTTAGACAGACTTCCTTCACGTACTGTAGTCAGCGATTAGAGATGAAAGCGGGCAAGTATGTTTTGGTTTTCTTGCTCATCTTTGGTGATTTCAGAGGAGATGGTATCCTCTACTCTGATATCTTAAAATTCAAAGTCCTGGCTGGGCGCAGTGGCTCACACCTGTAATCCCAGCACTTTGGGAGGCTGAGGTGGGCGGATCACTTGAGGTCAGGAGTTCCATACCAGCCTGGCCAACATGGTGAAACCCAGTCTCTACTAAAAATACAAAAAAATTAGCCAGGTGTGGTGGCAGGCACCTATAACCCCAGCTACTTGGGAGGCTGAGACAGGAGAATCGCTTAAAGCTGAGAGGCAGAGGTTGCAGTGAGACAAGATTGTGCCACTGCACTCCAGCCTGGGTGACGAGCAGACTCTGTCTCAAAAAAAAAAAAAAAAAAAATTCAAAGTCCCCCTCCCACAGAAAGGGATGATGTAATGATACATGCTGCAAGGTGGATGAATCTCAAAAATATTGTGCCAAGTGAAAGATGTCAGTCATAAACAGTCATATATGATTCCATTTATATGAAATATCCACAACAGGTAAATCCCAAGAATCAGAAAGCAGATTGGTGGTTGCCAGGGGCTGGAGGGAGTGATGGATACGGAGTTTTGTTGTGAGGTGAGGAAAGTATCTTGGGACCAGAGAGGTTGTGGCTGCAAGACACTGTGAATGCACTAAATGTCACTGTTAGGAACTGAATGTTTGTGTCGCCTCACCAAAATCCATATGTTTAAGCCCTAATTACCCTAATGTGATATTTGGAGATGGAGCCTCTGGAAGGTTAAGATTAGATTAGCTGGCCAGGCACGGTGGCTCACGCCTGTAATCCCAGCACTTTGGGAGGCCAAGGCAGGCAGATCACCAGAGGTCAGGAGTTCAAGACCAGCCTGACCAACATGGAGAAACCCTATCTCTACTAAAAATAAAAAATTAGCTGGGTATTGTGGCACATGCCTGTAGTCCCAGCTACTCGGGAGGCTGAGGCAGAAGAATCGCTTGAACCCGGGAGGCGGAGGTTGTGGTGAGCCAAGATCGCGCCACTGCACTCCAGCCTGGGCAACAAGAGCGAAACTCCATCTCAAAAACAAAATAAAACAAAAAAAATTAGCCGTTGGGAGTGGGGCCCTTATGATAAATTAATATCCTTATAAAAAGACGGGGACTGCCGAGCGCAGTGGCTCACACCTGTAATCCCAACACTTTTTGGGAGGCCAAGGTGGGTGGATCACCTAAGGTCAAAAGTTCAAGACCAGCCTGACCAACATGGTGAAACCTCCGTCTCTACTAAAAATACAAAATTAGCTGGGTGTGGTGGCACATGCCTTTAGTCCCAGCTACTTGGGAGGTTGAGGCAGGAGAATCGCTAGAACCCAGGAGGCGGAGGCTGCAGTGAGCCGAGATTACGCCATTGCACTCCAGCCTGGGCAACAAGAGCGAAACACCGTCTCAAAAAAAAAAAAAAAAAAGGCAGAGACAGAGATAGAGAAAACAGAGAGAGGAGAGATCTGTCTCCCTCTGCATGCACAAACCAAGGAAATCCCATGTGAGCAAAAAAACTGAAGGCTGCTGTCTGCATGCTACGAAGAGGGCCCTCACTGGGAACCAAATCTGCACACCGTGATCTTGGACTTCCAGCCTCCAGAACGGTGAGAGATAAAATTCCCACTGTTCAAGCTGCCCGGTCTATGCTATTTTGTTATGGTAGTCCAAGCAGACTAAGACAGCCTCTAAACTGTACATTTTGTATTATGTGAATCTCATCTCAATTTAAAAAACTCTCCAAGTCTCTATACATCTTTTTAATTCCAGCATCTGGCAATATTCCTAGTATGTAGGAGGCATATAATAAACGGCTGTTGAAGGAATGAATGCACAAATGAAATCTCTGATAATGTTGCTTCCTGTTCAAAATTTTAAATGAATGTCTACTAAAAACAGAAAAAGAAAATTCTGCATTCCAAGCATTCCTGTCCTTATCTGCCATTGAAATTTCATTCTCATTGTTATCAAAACCTGAACTATTCTCACTTCCACTTGTGGTGACCCTATTCATCTTCAACTCTCAACTCAACTGTGACCTCTTCCACAGACATTTAATTCCTCATACCTTCCCCAGTCTACACCAACCAACCATAAGTGAGGTCTGTTGTGCATCTATAATACTCTCCAGGAATTTATCCCACTCACATACTGCTGAAGTGATTGCTTATATGGATGTCTTAAATCCTCTAATATATTTTAAAGTTTCTAGAAAGTATGAACCATGTATTAACATTTAGATTCTTTGCTCAACATGCAGGCTTGCACGTAAAATATTTCCAATAGTATTTCATCAGTGAACAAAAGGTAATTTAGTTTAGACAATAAACTGGGACAGCTAGTGTTCTCACCAGACCAATTAACTGTTGAGCATCTCAAATGCAGCAAAATGACACTGACAAAGTATTTATCATAAAAGACTCCATAATTTCATTTGCTTCTTAGTATCATTATCATCTCATCATTAATAATTCATAGCCACCTTAGAATATTTTAATAGTATGATGGATTTATCATTGTAAATGAGGATTATTTAAAATAGGTTCAGCTGGGCGCAGTGACTCACGCCTATAATCCCAGCACTTTGGGAGGCTGAGGTAGGTGGATCACTTGAGGTCAGGAGTTTGAGATCAGCCTGGCCAACATGGTGAAACCCCATCTCTACTAAAAATACAAAAATTAGCCGGGCGTGGTGCATGTGCCTGTAGTCCCAACTACTCCAGAGGCTGAGGCAGGAGAATCACTTGAACCTGGGAGGCGGAGGTTGCAGTGAGCCTAGATTGCGCCACTGCACTCCTGCCTGGGTAACAGAGTGAGACTCCATCTCAAAAAACAAAATAAATAAAATAAAATAGGTTCACATTAAATTTAAAATAGGTTCCTGCAATTAAGGAGTTTCCAATTCTCTTATAACAACATGAGAAAATAACAGTAGATGATTTGATTTTCTATTTCGGCACTGGTGGTATTAAGCAATCACCTTAATACTCATCAGTTTTTAGTGTTGTATATTCTACGGATAACATTTACATAATTTTTGTTTAGCAGTTTATAATCAGATTTCAAGTTACAAGTTAGAACAACGTGCATTAGCAGAGTGCATAATGTTCTTATTTCTCTATCCAGACCCAAATCCACAAGCTTAATTAACAATTATCTCCGACTAAGGTCAGTTAAGTTACAAGGCAAAAATGTCAAAAACTAAATTTATGTTTACCTCTATCTTTGTCTTAGAGATAGGAAATCTCTAATTTCGTTTAATCTAAATGATTTAACTCAACATAAAGGCTGCCTTACCAGGTAATTTCTTTTCTAATTGTTGTTGTTCATCTTCTAAAACTGGTTCCTCTGGTAGCCTCTGATCTACAGATGTTGAGCTTATGACAGATATACCACTGCCAGATCGAACTCTTCTGCAATTGCGGGGAAAAAGAAAAATAGATTCACACAGAGCTGTCTGGGTGGAGTTGGACAAGTTATGAAGAAGAATTTTTAAAGATTTTACCATGCCATGGAGCAAATTTCATTTACAGTAAGGAAAATATAAAGATTTGGTCTTCTCTATTTACAAAGAGTTTTTTAATGAATATTTGAATGTCATCAGACTCTGAGTGCCAAGCTTGTTTAAGAATCACCACCAAAATTGAAACAATTCCAAAGGATGAAAGTAGTTAATAATCAAAAAGTGGTAAGAACAATCCCTGGGACATGGTGAGCACTAAGTGGGAGCTGCTATTTCCATTGCCCTCTCAAGTAACCTTAAATTCCTCCAAGGGAAGATCAGCAGCTCAGCTCACTAGGAGCATCTCTCTTCCCTTTCCCATCTCTCCATTTCACCCCCTAAGAAACACATGCAATGTCTATATAGTTCGTAAAACAAATCACTTTGTTTACTAATTTCTTCCACTTTACACTTTTATTTATTTATTTATTTATGTTATGTTATTTTATTTTATTTTTTGAGACGAAGTCTCACTCTTGTCCCCCAGGCTGGAGTGCAATGGTGCAATCTCGGCTCACTGCAACCTCCGCCTCCCGGGCTCAAGCGATTCTCCTGCCTCAGCCTCCAGAGTAGCTGGGATTACAGGCACCTGCCACCACGCCTGGCTAATTTTTGTATTTTTAGTAGAGACGGGGTTTCACCATGTTGGCCAGGCTGATCTCAAACTCCTGACCTCAAGTGATCCACCCGCCTCGGCCTCCCAATGTGCTGGGATTACAGGCGTGAGCCACCGCACCACCCTCCCCACTTTACACTTTTAACTTTGCTGTGTTTAAACCGTCTCCCAATCCTTTTTACGCATTTATTATCAGCTTCCAATGTTGCAGTTGTGGGATTTCACAGGCAAAGTGCCTCAGCTACCTGTTGCTTCCTACATAGTCACAGTTTCCTCAGCTTGCTCCTGTACCACGTGTGTGCTCACAGTAATGGCTCTATTTCTCTTCATTTAAAGGGGATTTTGCCCCAGTCCTTCCTGCAGTTTGAGGACTCAGGTCAGAAATCTTAATCTTTCTTTCATTCTCCTTTGTACTTGTAGGATCTCATATTCAGTTTTTATGTTCAAAGCCAGGAGACAGAGCTGTCCTGGGCAGCGTGTGCATGCATGCATGGATGTAAATGAGGATGCCAGTCATAATACTGGACCTCAGGTGACTCTCTTGACATCTTTACTGAGACTGTCTTTCAGTCCAGGGTAATTTTCTTTAATTGTCTTCCTGATTATAATTTCTACATTGCTAGCAGCTTTTGTTACCACTGAAATGTGTGGAATTCACAAGTGTGATCTCCTTGGTTTCTTCTCTATGCATAGGCTCATGCAGTTTCTCTCTTGCTGCTGGCATCTGTTGTGAAAATTTCTGGTAAGCATTGATGACATAGGTTGGTAGAAAATCAACAATCTTTTGATGTTTTACTTCATTGTTTCACTAATATACTTCAAGTACTTTGAAGAACAAAATGGGCCCAAGATTAACATAGACCTAGATGAGAGTCTCTAGAATTCACGGATACTTAGTTTCCTTGTCAGGGATGAAAATCAGGTAAGACACATAGTCAATAAAGCCAAGTTTGGAATTCATATACTCCGCATACAATTCCTGATCAGAGCCCATGTTCCTTACCTAAAAGAAGGTGGAATATATTCTGGAGGCAGGACAGGTGGCAGTGGTTGGCCAGACATAGCTACATCAATGAGGTGCATTGCCAGGATAAATTCTTCTGCTGTAAGTTTTCCATCTTGATCAATGTCAGAAAGATTCCTATTCAACAAAAAGTTAACTGTAATCCGGTTTCATGAAAATTCATGCTTTTTACTATTCATTAGTGATTTAAAAGTTATGTTTTCTTATTGACCACAGGCCAACTGAGTCTCTTTGTCCCTCATTTTGTCAAAATAGTACCTATTTTATACTGCTGCAAAGATAAAATTACAAGTAGTTGGGACAGTGTTCCTCATTCAACAAATGCTATGATTATAATGATACTCTTCCCCAACCTTTGCATATTTAAAATATAACACACTCATATTCCATGTATCTTTTTTAACAGATGAGCTCTCACTGTTACCCAGGCTGATGTGCAATGACATGATCACAGTTCACTGCAGCCTCACCGCAGTCATGATCACAGCTCACTGCAGCCTCACCACAGTCATGGTCACAGCTCACTGCAGCCTCACCGCAGTCATGATCACAGCTCACTGCAGCCTCACCGCAGTCATGGTCACAGCTCACTGCAGCCTCACCGCAGTCATGGTCACAGCTCACTGCAGCCTCACCGCAGTCATGGTCACAGCTCACTGCAGCCTCACCGCAGTCATGGTCACAGCTCACTGCAGCCTCACTGCAGTCATGATCACAGCTCACTGCAGCCTCACTGCAGTCATGATCATAGTTCACCACAGCCTTTCCGGGCTTAAATGATCCTCCTGCCTCAGCCTCCCAAACGTGAGATTACAAGGTGTGCGCCACCATGCCTAGCTAATTTTTAAAATATTTTGTATAGATGGGGGTCTCACTGTGTTGCCCAGGCTGATCTGTCCTGGCCTCAAGTGAGCCTATCAAATCGCTGGGATTATAGGCATAAGCCACCATACCCAGCTCAATATTGTTAAATGTTCTGCTCTAGACCAGGAAATGACAAACTATCAGTAAAGGGTCAGGTAGTAAATATTTTACAGTTTATAAGACATACAATCCTTATCATACTGAATTCTGTCATTTTGGCAGAAAAGTAGCCATAGACAACATATAAATGAATGGGCATGGCTATTTGTATGATAAAAACTTTCTTCACAAAAACAGATGCAGGCCAGATTCAGCCCACTGGGCAGAGCTGGCCACCCCTTAATCTAGGCCTACACAGTGGATCTTTATGAACTCCAGCCACAGGGTCAAAGTGTTTCCTCTTCCTCAATTTCAGGATTCAGTCTCCATCATTCTTCATAATGAACTTGCCCAAGTAGCTAATTACAGCAAACATTTTCCTGGCAAGTCCAAGAATGTGATTTTACTAAACAATTTCTGGACCATCAAAAGAAGATACATGACAACACATCCATTCCCTAGAATGTCAACAGGACAAATGCAATGGGAAACTGGCTTTGCCAATGCCAAAAACTAAGAAACCTTAATTCTGAAATTTCCTTAGGTGCTATAAACTTTTTTTGTTATAATTTCCATAAAGTAGAAGGCACACCTTCTAGAGTATAAGTCTGAGAGTTTTGACAAACATGAACCACAACATACAGAATAGTGTCAGCTCTACCTAAAATTCCACGTCTGGTTGTAGCAACTCCCTCCTTTGCCCCCATCCCCTGGCAACTGCTGATCTTTTTTCTGTTCCTCTAGTTTTGCCCTTCCCATATGCAAGATACCCAGTTTTAAAAAGAAATGCAAATGAAATAAAATGAAACCCCTGCCCGCTCTTCCTTATTCTCTTCCTTTTTGTGTCTCACAATTAGCCAGTCCTAGGTAAACCAGTTAGAAGGTGGCTGAAATTCTTGTTTTTTCACCACACTTACCTAAATTATGATTATAAGCATTTAATTAAAATATCTTTTTTAGTGTGTAGCAGCAGAATATAACACTCTAACAGAAGAAGCCTCAAGCGTTTTTCTCAAATAGGATAAGTTATAAATGAGAAATTTAAAATAAATATTTCGATATAATCTGGTATCATGAGAACAACCTAATAAATTGTCAACCAAACTCCATTAATGTTAGATCTTAAGTTTATATTTCAGGGGGCCCTAGGATACTGTTCAATACCCCGATTTAAAGAGTTCTGGGTGTGTCAAAGATATAAGATGTTTATTAACTGGTCTAGTCTACTGCCAAAGGCAAGCTCTTTCATACAAAACAGAAGGGAAGAGAAGGGCAAAGGAAGCTGCATTAGAGCTTGATCATTTGTGAAACAACCCTATCAATGTGGCCTGCAAGAAAATCACGAACTTTGCAGTGAGTCTTGTAGACAAAGTTTATTTTCCAGGGACAATCACCAACATACAGCTATAAACATGCACACTTCTTAAGAAACCATTCTAGTTAACATTTAAATTTAAGGAAGCCTGTAGGACCCAGGCAATGCTCATCGATAGCTATTCAAAATCATTACACAATAGAGACATTATGTGCCTTTTGAGGAGAGTACACAGAGACCTCTCTGGCACAGTCTTATCAAAAAACAAAACAACAAAACAAAAAAAAAATCAAATCTGATCTGCAATTCTCAACCAGGGAAGATTTTGTACCCCAAGGCACATCTATCAAAGTCTGGAGACATTTCTGATTGTCATGCTGGGTGTGGAGCTCATGCTACTGGCATCTAGCATCCAGTGAGTAGTGGCCACAGATGCTACTGAACATCCTACAGTATACAGGACATCCCCCAACAACAAAGATTTATCGGGCCCAAAATGTCAATAGTGCTGGGGTTGAGAAACTTTGCTCTAGATCTAATTATCAATTTACAGGAAATACAGAAACAAATTAGACAATCCCACAGTGACGCACTCTTCAAAAGTTAAGCCATTAAGAAACTACAGGACAAATGATGTGGTTTGTTTTTAACGGAGTTTTTTTTTTTTTTTTTTTTTGGTTGGGGGGCGGCCTGGGGGACTTGGGAAAAGAAGCAGAGAACAAGACAAGGGGAAATTTATAGATTAAAGGAGACATAAAAGATGGAAAAATCAAGTATTGCAAAATATAGGCTTATTTCAGTCCTGAGCTGAACAAATGAACTATAAAAACATTCTGAGGCACTCTAAGGAATGTGAACGTTCCCTGATTAATTTAATGGTAAGGATGACTACTGAAAAACTTAGGTGAGCTATTGCTGTTATGACTGTGCTAAGAAGAAAGTCGGTCAGGCGCAGTGCTCACCCCCGGAATCTCAGCATTTTGGGAGGCTGAGGTGGGCAGGTCACCTGAGACCAGCCTGGCCAACATGGCAACACCCTGTCTCTACTAAAAATACAAAAATTAGCCAAGCGTGGGGGTTCATGCCTGTAGTCCCAGCTACTAAGGAGGCTGAGGCAGGAGAATAGGCTGAACCTGGGAAGTGGAGGTTGCAGTGAGCCAAGATGGCACCACTGCACTCCAGTCTGGATGAAAGAGCGAGACTCCATCTCAAAAGTAATAATAATAATAATAATAGTAATAATGAATGAAAAAAAGGAAAATCCCTCTCTTTTGAAGATAAAAGCTAAAATATTTGCAGTAGAAATTATATAACTAAGATTTGACTTAAAATAATCAAAGAGGCTGGGCATGGTGGCTCACGCCTGTAATTCCAGCACTTTGGGAGGCTGAGGCGGGTGGATCATCTGAGGTTGGGAGTTCAAGACCAGCCTAACCAACATGGAGAAACCCTGTCCTACTAAAAATACAAAATTAGCCGGGCATGGTGGTGCATGCCTGTAATCCCAGCTACTCAGGAGGCTGAGGCAGGAGAATCGCTTGAACCCGGGAGGTGGAGGTTGCGGTGAGCCGAGATCACACCACTAAACTCCAGCCTGGGCAACTAGAGTAAAACTCCATCTCAAAAAAAAAAAAAAGAAAAAGAAATCAAAGAAAGAGAGAGCCAAGACTGGTCACGAGTTGAGAATTGTTAAGTTGTATTATCACTCCTTCAGAATTTATTGTATTAATCTGCTTTTGTATTTTTCAAAATTGAGAGGGGGAAATAGTATTATAAAACAGGCAATCATTACAACTCACTGAAATTAAGCAAATTCTACATATTCCCCCATAAAAAACGGTATTAATCTAAAACCCATGAGGCCACACCAATCTAAGCAAGTTTCCACTTTATCCAAACCAAAGAACTTTTCATTCCTTACCATATTGAAGCCAGCTGAGCCTGTGGTAAACTTGATTGCATAAGAATAGTTCTTGCTTGGGGACCTAAACAGGAACCAGGAAAAGGACATACAGATGAGTCAGCAAATACTCACTGTACAGGAGGACCAGGGTTCTGCGTATGTGGACTACTCCATGACCTCATGCAATCACAATGCTTTAAATAACATTTGCTACTACCGCAGGGGCTTTGTAAAAAGGAAATTAAGCCCCAGTGAAAAAGAGGAGAAACACAGAGCACAGCATCTGACACATAATAAATTTTTGTTAAATGGATGTTTGATAAAGAATGACCATGTGAAAGATTTAGAGTTTCAAAATATAACCTGACCTTTTGACCACATTACCATCTTTATTTGTATTGGGCTTTATTTACAAACTTGAAAGTTATTCTCTTTAAGTTTTTGCCGCTGCTACCACCTGCTGTCTCCGCATCTTTTGCCGCTGCTACCACCTGCTGTCTCCACCCTGCTCAACCTCAGGCAAATTCAGGGAAGATTCGGAGAATCTTAGAGGAGGAAGGGACCTCGGAGAGATCTCCGGGAAACTGTTTCACTAAACAGACTTAAAAAGAAAAAAAAAAGTTGCAGGAAGCGCTAATAGCCAGGATTAAAACACATTTCCAGCCTGGTGTGGTCACTCGTGCCTGTAATCCCAGCATTTTGGGAGGCTGAGGCAGGCAGATGGCTCGAGCTCAGGAGTTCAAGACCAGATGGCAAAACCCCATCTCCACCAAAAGTGCAAAAAATTAGCTGGGAATGGTGGCATGAGCCTGTGGTCACAGTTACTCGGGATGCTGAAGTAGGAGGATCGCTTGAGCCCCAGAGGCGGAGGCTGCAGTGAGCCAAGATTATGCCACTGCACTCCATCCTGGGCAACAGAGTGAGACACTGTCTCAATTAAAAAAACAAAACAAAACACATTTCCTATGTTAGCCAAGAAAAAAAAAAAAAAGAAGAATTCCTGGAATTTCTACTCTTCTCTCAAAATAAGCTCTCATTTCTTAAAATAATCATAAACATCTTCACTTCTGGTATGAAAGTGGCCTTAGACATCAGACAAACACACAGTAGGAGACTCAGTTTAAATAAACTACAGTCAGAGAGGGAGAAATAAATACATCTTCCTTTCCAGCACTGCCTCTCAAGATGTGGTCCCAGGAAGACTGCTGGACAGAGGAATGGAAGGCTGTGGCAATTTTGTTGGGAAGATTCTGGTGTATATGTTTTTGCTTTTTGCTATTTCATTATTCAAATGTCACCTCATCAAAAACCACAAAACTGGATGTGTTTTTGCATGGCCAGCAGTAGAGGTCAGGGAACCAAGGAGCTGCAGGCTCTAGTCCTGGCTTAGTCTAGACTTTGCTGAGTGACTGGGCAAGGTAGTCTGGACCCTAGTTTGCTCATTTCAGATAAACCGGTCTATGATCCTTTGGGGCAGTGAGCTTAGCATTACATTAGCACATGAGAGGTGCTCTAATGGCAGGTAACATTACTGACAATAGTTCAACTTTTATTTACATATAAAATCCTGACAGAAAAGCACACATACGGATACATGTGGATATATACATGTGCACATGTACACAGCTGAATTAATTTTCCAAAGTGAAAATACTCAAACACTATGGAGGTCATGAAAGAGAGTATAATCGCACCCCAGATGCCCCTATTTGCCTCTCTTTTAGACTCACCTACCACCAAGGTAGCCTAACTTCTAACCAAATAGCCTGTCCGCTGTTCCACCTGGCTTATTTTGCTCAATATATTGTCATGTAGAATCGTAGAACATTAATCCTTACTGCTATGCAGTGTATCATTGTGTCATTACATCCTAATTCACTGTCCATTCTACTGTTTTCTTTTCTTTTTTCTTTTTTTTTTGAGATGGAGTCTCGCTCTGTCACCCAGGCTGGAGTGCAGTGGCGCCATCTTGGCTCCCTGCAACCTCCTCCACCCAGGTTCAATGATTCTTCTGCCTCAGCCTCCTGAATAGCTGGGACTACAGGCATGCGCCACCACACCTGGCTAATTTTTGTATTTTTTTTAGTAGAGACAGGGTTTCCCCATGTTGGCCAAGCTGGTCTCGAACTCCTGACCTCACGTGATCCACCCACCTTGGCCTCCCAAAGTGCTGGGATTACAGGTATGAGTCACTGTGCCCAGCCTGTCCATTATACTGTTGACAGGCATTCAGTTAGTCTTCAATTAGGGCTACTATTAATAGTGAGCATTCTAACTTCTGGTGAATATATGAACACATTCCTGCTGGATGTGTGTGCGTACATGAGCACATGTGTGTTTTGGGAGCATCTAAGAATAAAAAACAATCTACTGAATTCATGTGAAGATTCTAAAGGACTGTGGTACAATGGAATGAGCAAAGTTCAGGCATCACTTTCTTTAGTCTGTAACACTGTATCTAGAATGTTGGTAACAAAGTAGAATTAACAAAACTTTAGTGGGTGATTTAATTTACACTTGTAACAACTGCCCTTACTCCAGAACTATAAAAAAGGAAGTTAATATTTTATCTATTACACATAAAAAGCCTAACAATAAATGTGAAGAACTAGCTCTAAACCTGGATATCAGGAGACTTGGATTCTAGTCCTGACTCCCTAATGGCATGTGACATTAACAAAACTACTTTAACTTTCTAAAATGAAGTTCTTCCATCTGTGAAATGAGGAAAATAATCTACAACAGGGATTGGTAAATTATAGCCCTTAGGCCAGATCTGGCCCACTGCCTGTTTTGGTAAGCAAAGTTTTATTAAAACAGCCATATCCACTGATATAAGCATGACATATGGCTGTTGTCATGCTACGATGGCAAAGTTGAGTAGTTGCAGCAGAGAACATATGACCTATGAGCCTAAAATATTTATTGTGCTATTCTTTACAGAAAATGTTTGCCAATCCCCACACTAGAAGATCACAATTATCTCTTGTAATTCTACTATTTGTCTACATATGTCCTAAATCAATGTTGCAAAATATTAAAAATAGATCAGCAACAGCTAAGATAGCATCTTAGCACATTTGGACAACACACAGTTGAGCTTTGAGTGCACAGAACTCTTCTGCGGAAACCTAGGTACATAAAGGGATATCGGTTTTGGAGTACTGGCTTATAAGGGAACATATGAATAAAACCAGAAATCCCAAGCACACAAACCCCACTTCTGGCATCCATGTTTGGGCAGGGAAGTATGGCTAGAAAGGAGAGAGTAACTACATGAAATGAGCTTTATTTAAAACAATGACTAAGACTTCAGCTTTTCTGATTAATAGATGAATTACCAAATAGCATATTCATTGTTTCAGAATGCAACAATAAAATATCTTTGAGAAGAAGGGCTAGCATTATTAACAGGAATACCAGAGTTCTAGAGCTTCTTACATAACCTTAATTAAAGAATGACCCCTCTCTATTTTATAAGGCTGTCTCTTTTAAGGGCATGCAACAGTTACACATCAAGCCATGAAGGAAGAACAGGGTGTCCAACAGGATGTATCGGCTAAATCAACCCAGATAG
Organism: Pan paniscus; assembly: GCF_029289425.2. NCBI lineage: Eukaryota > Metazoa > Chordata > Mammalia > Primates > Hominidae > Pan > Pan paniscus. The sequence continues at coordinate 29,876,571 of NC_073271.2, read as the reverse complement.
TCAGTGGGGTAAACAGTGCCACTGTTAAGGCCAGACGCGGTGGCTCACGCCTATAATCCCACCACTTTGGGAGGCAGAGGTAAGCAGATCGCTTAAGCTCAGGAGTTCGAGACCAGCCTGGGGAACACGGCAAAACCCAGTTTCTACAAAAAATACAAAAAATTAGCTGGGCATGATGGCACATGCCTGTAGTCCCAGCTACTGGGGGGCTGAGGTGGGAGGATCCCCCGAGCCTGGGAAATCCAGGCAGCAGCGAACCATGATTATGTCACTGTACTTCAGCCTGGGTGCCTATAATCCCAGTACTTTGGGAGGACAAGGTGGTAGGACTGCTTGAGGTCAGGAGTTCAAAACCAGCCTGGACAACAAAGATCCCACCTCTAAAGAAAACTTTTTTTAAAAAATTAGCCAGGTGTGGTGGTGCATGCATGCCTGTAGTCCCTGCTACTCAGGAGGCTAAGGTGAGAGGATTGCTTGAGCCCAGGAGTTCAAGGCTGCAGTGAGCTACTATCGCACCACAGCACTCCAGCCTGGGTAACAAAGCAAGTCTCTGTTTCAAAAAAAGAAAGAAAAGAAGTGCTTTTTAGCTCCTGAAAACAAAAACCCACAAAAAACAAAAGCAAGAAGGATGAAAAACAAGAGATTACAAATATAAATTATATATTTCTTTTGGGCCATGTTATATTCTGAAACCTTTTCTCAACTTTCTTGATATTTTGCTTCTCCTGCAGCTGAGTGAACTGCTTTGGGGATTCTGACTTCATAAAATTATTTTTATAATTGTGATCAAGACAATGACCTTTATGTTCCATCCACCTCAACAAATCAGCTGTTTCCATCAACATTCTAATTTAGTATAAAACATACTTTATATTGATTCCTAAGTACATAAAGGGAAAAAAAATTAAATTTCTATTGTTTATTCCCATTTTAAAATTTACTGTAATAAATTATTCTACTTGACATGACTATACAAAGGTCTGGCTCAAAAGTAAAATTCCCACCTTAAATTCTTGCTGGATCAAAGTAGCAATAAGTATGCAGATAAACAATATCAAAATCTGCTTTCTTTCCAGTATATTTCAAATTTTACTTTCTGCCTCAGATATTTAAAAGTTCTAAATGCTCAAGTGCCTGGGTCATTATATTTGGAATGTAGATACTGCATATCATTCATAAAACACACATCCTACCAAGAAAGAGAGAATTTCTCAATCAATGTCTCAATTGAATACTATTTTAATCAACTCATAGCAAACACCAACGTTTTCAAGAAATATTTTTGGATTCATTGGCAATGTAGTTCTGGGTTTGTATGGAGCACTGGTGTCAAACAAACCATGTAAAACAGTACTTAAAAATACATTATTAAATATACCTTCAGTGGGCCGGGTGTGGTGGCTCATGCCTGTAATCCCAGCACTTTGGGAGGCTGAGGTGGGTGGATCACCTGAGGTCAGGAGTTTGAGACCAGCCTGAGCAACATGGTGAAACCCTGTTTCTACTAAAAATACAAAATTAGCCGGGCGTGGTGGTACATGCCTGTAATCCCAGCTACTTGGGAGGCTGAGGCAGGAGACTCACTTGAACCCAGGAGGTGGAGACTGCAGTGAGCTGAGATCACACCATTGCATTCCGGCCTGGGCAACAAGAGTGAAGCTCCATGTCAAAAAAAAAAGCAGAGCCTGCATAAGCTAGGCTGGTTTTGACAGCTACTGCTTTATGAGGCAGTATGACACATCAAGAATCTGTGTGTATTTATTAGTCACCCATTCAAACATAAATACATGCTTATTTGGGGTGACTGCTGAGATCCTTAAAGGGACCAGAGTTCAAGATTAGATTAGAACCCTTCAAAATCTCGTCCAACTCTGACATTTTTAAACATAAGATACCTTTTTTCTTTTGGGAGTAAAAATTGCAATTTTAAGTAATAGCAAGGAAAAAATAGTAAGAATCATTTCTTAAAAGTGTTTTGGATTATAATCCTCCCCTTACCACACTCCACCACACAGGAAACCTAATTTTTTCCCCTTCCTTTCATATTTGTCAGAGGGCAGTTAGTTTTTCCCTTTAACATTTAATATTCATATCAGAGGTCTCTATTTTCTTTTATTAAAGTTATACTTTTCTTTATAACTTTCTTTTTTTTTTTTTTTTTTTTTTTGAGACAGAGTCTCACTCTGTAGCCCAGGATGGAGTGCAGTGGCATGATCTTGGCTCACTGCAACCGCCTCCCGGGTTCCAGCAATTCTCCTGCCTCAGTAGCTGGGATTACAGGTGCCCACCACCACACCCGGCTAATTTTTGTATTTTTAGTAGAGACCATGTTGGCCAGGCTGGTCTTGAACTCCTGACCTCAGGTGATCCACCCGCCTCAGCCTCCCAAAGTGCTGGGATTGGGATTACAGGCGTGAGCCACTGCACCCAGCCTTCTTTATAACTTTCTAACAAGTATTTAAACCTTCGTGAGAAAAATTTTGAACAGTATGCTAAAATTCCTGTCTATCCTTCTGACGTAGATAACAGAATCATTCTTCTTTTAAAAAAATCCATTGAGATCACCTAAGTTAACTCTGGCCTTTTATATTAATAGATAAAGAAATATCCAAAGTGGTGAGCCCTATCTAGGCAGTGACAGAGCCATGTTCTCAACTCCCTGCTTTCACCCTGCCTGCTGCCTCCAACTCTAACCTAGTGAACAGACAGCTTCAAGTTCATCAAGTTCAAAGCTGGACTTCAGAAGTTGAAGCTAGTTTTTGTTCAAAGAAGTGTTTCTTTGCTAGTGCCTTGATTTGCATATCAGTGGCTTTCAGCATACAGGAGTATCCCTGGTCTATATTCCATTTTACCACAAAGCAATGGGGCATGAGAGAATGATATAACTATGTAAAGAGTTATCAGTGGATAAGAACATGAGATAACAGAGACAATGGAAACACTGCCAAGAAATAAGCACACAGACATGGAAAATATCTACGACCCAATATCTAGAAACAGTTTACACTGAAAACAAAGATCATATTTCACTAATTTTTATTTGTAAATACCTGTTAAGTGTCCACTCATAGTTTTGTCATGACTATTGAATAATTGCCTGTATTTCAGTCTTGATGACTGAGGAACAGCCCATTCTGCCACTGGTGGGACACTGTGGGGAAAAGAAAAAGGAGAGAAAGAGGATTATCCATAAGGAACAGCCTGGTAAAGTTCCTTAATGACAGTAAACTAAGAACTTCTCTAGATAATCATATCTAACTTTCATATTTTATTCATTTTATTATCACTATTTCTGATTTTTTTTTGCCATGGGTATTTCCCATTTTTAAGATCATAAACATTTCCCTCAAATAGATAATTATTTTTCCAGAATCATGGATAAACACAATAGACTGAGAGGCTGTTTCAAGTTGTATATATAATAATTTAAAGGTTCTATAAAAGTATGAAAAACCTCTTGTAACTGAGGTAATACAATAATGTCCAGGCTATTCTAATTTCTAAAACACTTCTTTTTTGGTTAAAAAGCAATGCTAAAAGCAAACCAATAACTGCCTTTAAAGGTACTAATTCTCCAAAATGTTTTAACTTTCTATACATGAATATACAGGACCCATTTCTTAATGAAGTGAAATTACTCCATTCTGGTTAAGTTTAAATTCAGACCCATTGGACAGTTTCCCAGAGAGAGAGAGAGAACAGAACATTTCCATGGTCACACATAAGCAGAGTGGGAATGGAGACAGCTTCACTTTCTCGACTACAATCCAATACTGATCTCTCCTTGCCAATGTGCCACAATCCTGAGCTGGCCCAAGGACACACTTGCCAGTAGTTAGGCTGCGTCTACACTTCCTTAGTGATTAGTTCCTCAGATGCCACCGTCCACACAAATATCACACTGGTACCAATGGCTTGTTAAGCTTCGACATCTGAATTAAACCCAATGGCTGAGCTCAGACAGTAAAAATGGCATTCCCCTTCCAGGACAGATTACAGCTAATGCTCTGTCTGCAATTTCACTTCAACAAAAATATCTATTTTAAACATGTAAAAGCACAATCTTACTGAAATACTGAACTTTTTAATCATCATTTCCATGTGTTATCTATGCACTTATACCTATTATATACAGTTCAAGTATAGGAAATACCTCCCAAACACTCGAGAAGTACTTATATGAATTCACCTTTTTCAATTTTTATGAATTTCTTAATAAAAAACACTTACCATGATCTATTCTGCTGTGGGTACTTCTGCACCAACCCTCTCATGTTAACTAACTAATATTTTGCTGATTCCAACTCCCACCTATTTGTCAAGAAGCTAACTATCTAGTTGCTACACGCCAGGAATGTTGGGTGTTACATACACAAGTTGTCCCAGATTACACTTATCACATCAGAGTTTTCTGCCAAATTCCTGAGAATTTAAATAGACTAAAAACTCATGAAGATGTACCCAAAAGTTCAATACTGCATTGCAAAAATTGGCTAGAAATTTAAGTTATTAAAAAGGTGACAACATAAAACAGTTGTTTCAATAGCACTAATGTTTGCTAATACTGATAGTTTATTCATTCTAATGTCACAAATCAATAAAGCAGATTTCAAAATTGCTTCTGCAAAGTCATAATAAACTCAAAACTTCAGCATGGTATAGGAGAATTTTTTTTTTTTTTTTTTTTTTTTTAAGAAAGAGACTTGCCGTGTTGCCCAGGCTGGAATGCAATGCTGCGATCTCAGCTCACTGCAACCTCCACCTCCTGGATTCAAGCAATTCTCTTGCCTCAGCCTCCCGAGTAGCTGGGATTACAGGTGCCCGCCACCACGCCCAGCTAATTTTTTGTATTTTTAGTAGAGACGGGGTTTCACCATGTTGGCCAGGCTGGTCTCGAACTCCTGACCTTGTGATCTGCCCACCTTGGCCTACCAAAGTGCTGGGATTACAGGCGTGAGCCACTGCACCCAGCCCAGGAGAATTTTTTTTAAAAAGGAACTTAGTGTAAGATGATATAGGTTTAACTCTCAGCTCCACCAAGCACTAAGCTGTAAACTATGGGTGAGGACTAGAGCTTCTCTGGGTGTGCTTCCTCATGCACCATCTTGAGACATCTACTGCATAGGTAGCTATGGGGTTGAATAGGATTAATGATGTGCCTGGCAAAGTAGATGCCCAATTCAGGCATCTTAAGGGTAAAATCGCAATTAAATGGAACACAAATAAATACCTGTATCCTACAATTAAGTTTTTTAGAGAAAACTTGCATAGTTAAGAACACACGCCTTAAAATCAGACATAACTCAGTTTGACTCAGCTCTGTCACTTATGAGTTACGTTGTGTTGCACGAGTAACATAATGTCTCTGAGCTTGTCCCTCATCTATAACAGAGAGTAACAGAATCATCTCATGGGGAAGAATGAGTTAATGTAAAGCTGTTGGCACAGTGCTTTTCAGTTTATGGATTTTCTTTAAATCATTTTTAAAAGGTAATGAAGGCATCACTGAATTATATTCAACATGCTTTTCTCTTGAAAGTGGGAAAATGACTTGATTCACTTAACAATTTCTAGTGAGGACTGACATAAGACAGGATAAATTCCAAAAGCTTTTTTTTTTTTTTTTAGGCAGGGTCACCCAGGCAAGAGTGCAGTGGCACAATCACAGCTTACTGCAGCCTCGATCTCCCTGGCTCCAGCCATCCTCCCATCTCATTTTTAAATTTTTGTATCGGCAAGGTCTCCCTATGTTGCCCAGGCTGGTCTCAAACTCATGAGCTCAAGCGATCCTCCTGCCTCAGCCTCTCAGAGTGCTGGGATTACAGGCGTGAGCCACCACACCCGGCCCAAAAGTTCTGAGATGGCTTAAAAGAGACTTAATTTCTCTTCTTAATGTAGCAGTATGCAAGGGTAAAACATAGGAGTAAAATAAAAATATGAAAGGTAATAATTGAAACCAAGGTTGGCCAAAACATAAGCAATAATGTCATGTCAGCTTTAATAAAACTGAGCCACACATTTGATTAATGTGAATTGTCCACTATCTGGATAATTTTTTTCATAATAAATCGTCTTTAATAGGATTTTACTAATTACCCATATAAACTCCACAAGATTATCTGAGATAGAATTAAAAATAAAGCCAACTATAACTCCAATCTTCATACAAAAATTTTATACATAAACTTGTAAATCATAAACACATAAAATAGTTCATTTGCTTTTTTCCCTTATACCCAGAATTTTATCTTACTGTTTTTAAACATTTTATTACTATCCATTTGTTATCCTCTTTAAAAAAAAAAATACACAAAGCCTTTAAGGAAATGTTATGTCCTTGATTTCTCTCATCTCTGCAACAAATTAATGATAAAAACTAGTGACACTATCCAGAAATTAAGAAAATTATTATTAGCACTCTACAAAAGCCTACAAAAAAGATGACAACAACAAAAAGAATATAGATGATTCATGGTCAAATTTATGATTTAATCAGGTAACGGCCTTAACCAAACTTCCCATTTAAAAACAAGCAAACTTACCTGGCCACATCAAATGACTGTGCCTTTTGTAATTTAGTGTTTAGTTGTGACCCTGGACCAGATCTACTAAAGGAAGAACTCTTTGGCAATGTGGCTGCTGTAAAAATAAATGTTGAATAATTTTAATTCTACAAAGATAAGAAACTTTCCCCAATTTACAAAAATTAAAATGCACAGTCAACAAATCTGAGGCAGAAATAATTCCCCCTTCTTGCCAGCCTAGACTGAAAAGAGCTTTTCCCTCCTTACCCTCTGTCCTCCTGCCAAAAAGGTTTCTAGATTTACTTGTTCTACTGAAAATCACCTTACTATGTAGTAATGCTGATTTCCATAAAATTTTACTCTTCATTAAACATTTTGTATCACATTTTATAGGACCTATTCCAACAGTTAAAGAGGTAACAGCTTAAATATATAAAATGGTATTTTTTTCACTGCACTGAAGGAGCTGAAGTATTAGTTCCAGATGTAAGAGCCAAGAAGTCACAAACTATAGTCTTGGCCAGATAACATGTGACACTAGGGAAGGTCAGCTTTTGTGTCTGATTATCACTGGGGTTGGTTAGTTGAGTGTCAGAAAAAAAACACTGCGTCTTAGCCACATTCCCTCACTCTTGCCTGATGGCAAATGACTTGCAACATTTGCCATTAGCCACAAAAGAATAGAAGACTCAGAGTGTGTGGATTTGCTTATGCTCCTGGAAAAACAACTGCACACACTTTCTGGGCTACCATCATGTCCACAGTCATGGTCATATATGCAAGATGAACTACATGTGACAAGAAAAAATCTAAAAAAAGGAGATACATTTAGCTTATTTGGCCATAACTTAAATATATATCCTGATAAATATACAACAAATTCAGGGGGCCAAAGGCGCAGAAATGTTTCAAGTATGATGCTAAAACCCATGTCGTCAATACTGAATTTACTTAGATGTAGTCAAAGTACTTTAAAAATAATACTTTCCATATTGATATGAATTCATTAAGATGTTAGACCAAGGCTATCTACATCTACAGTTTTATACTTTAACTAAAGGAAAAAAGACTTAATAAAGTCTCAAAGTGGAATTAATTAAACCAGAAACTTTTAAATCCTTTCCTTCAATTAAGCAGGCATGTAATACCATAAAATAGTATAAACTGTTCTTTTTTATTCTTTCCCACAACCCCCAACATAGTTCTATTCCTAGGGGATTGGCTTGCTTATTAGCAATTCATAGTGGCTAAAGAAAAGTAGTAACTGATACATAAAAATAGAAAATGTTCAACTACAGTTCAACTTCAATTGCTCTTCTCAGCCCTTGAAAGAAAATTACATTTGTGACTTTCACTGCTGAGCTCACCTTTGTCCACAGTGGCACCCAGAAATCTATAATTCTCTTTGACTCTCTCCACACTAACATATCCCATTTAATACAGTGGAAAAAATGTGAAATCAAGTGAAAAAAATAAAGATATTTTCCTCTGGACTAAAATATCATTTAAACATAATCAGAACGTGAAGAGAAAAGATTTTAATAATGAACAGCAAAATACAAGTAGTAAAAATTCAGCCTATGGTTTCAGCAAGTCACATACCAGGATGAGCAAATGCAGGCAGAGGTTGTATAACAGGGGGAGCCCCGTTAGCCAGGGGGGGCACAGCTGCTGTGGGAACAGAAGATACTAGGGTTGGAGACATTCCAACAACTGGAATGGATCCCATTGGCACTGGAGCAACAGCTGTAAGCGGTGGCATGCTGGCGATACCTCCCATACCTATGAAGAAAAAACAGCTCAACACCATTCACATCCAATCACGTTTCAACATTGAATAATAATTAACCCAGTACTGCTTAAAGAAAATCACTTTCCAGCTGTAATATATTCCAATTAAAATAGGGCTTCAAGTTAATCATTTTAAAGAGTAACAAAAATTATGTCAAGGATCACATCAAAAGGACTCAAGACTCAACCTGAAGACAGAACAAACAAGATGAGAATCAAAAAGAATAATAACTGCAGTGGACTTAAAGGCTCAAATATAATTAAATCCATGAGTTCAAAATGATATTTAAAAATAAATAAAATCCTAACTGGTCAAAAAAGGAGGACACTAAGGCAATCAATTTACTACTTTGAAAACTAGTAAATAAAAGGTAGAAAAATCAAACTGCAATCTGCCTTTCCTATGTTTATTATACCTCAGGGAAACCACATGTTTGATGGGGAAAGCATCTTTATTCATTTTATTTTCTTTTTTCTTTTCTTTTTTTTTGGAGATGGAGTCTCGCTCTGTCACCCAGGCTGGAGTGCAGTGGCGTGATCTTGGCTCACTGCAACCTCCACCTCCCGAGTTCAAGTGATTCTCCTGCCTCAGTCTCCTGAATAGCTGGGATTACAGGTGCCCACCACCACGCCCGGCTATTTTTACATTTTTAGTAGAGATGAGGTTTCACCATGTTGGCCAGGATGGTCTCAAACTCCTGACTTCAGGTGATCCACCTGCCTTGGCCTCCCAAAGTGCTGGGATTACAGGCATGAGCCACTGTGCCTGGCCCTGGAAGCATCTTTATACAAAAATATTCTAACCAATAAAGAAGAAATGATAAAACAAAAATAAATGTTTCCAGCTGGGCACAGTGGCTTATGCCTGTAAACTCACTACTTTGGAAGGCCAAGGCAGGAAGATCTCTTGAGGGCAGGAGTCCAAAACCAGACAAGGCAACATAGCAAAATTCCATCTCTACAAAAAATTTTAAAAATTAGCCAGGCATGGTGGTACCCGCCTGTAGGCCTAGCTACATGGAAGGCTGAGGTGGGAGGATCACTTATGCCGAAGAGGTTGAGGCTACAGTGAGCCACAATCACATCGCAGTACTCCAGCCTGGGCAATACAGTGAGATCCTTGTCTCAAAAAAAAAAAAAAAAGTAAAAAGCTTACCTTCTTTTTTATTTCTCTGTCCCAACTTTAATACCTTCTTTCATGTGGAGTAAATAAATTTTAGTGTTTAAATGCCCCCTATTGATTTTTTTAAAATATTTTTGTTTGTTTGAGACAAGATCTCACTCTGTTGCCCAAGCTAGAGTGAAATGGCATGATCATAGCTCACCGTAGCCTTCACCTTCTGGGCTCAAGCGATCGTCCCAGCTCAGCCTCCCAACTTGCTGGAACCACAGGTGTGCATCCCTACACCCAGTTTCATATATATATACGTGTATTTTTTTTTTGGAGGGGCGGTAGAGATGAGGTCTTACTATGTTGCCTGAGCTCGTCTCGAACTTCTGGGCTCAAGTGATCGTCCTGCCTCAGCCTCTCAAAGTGCTGGGATTACAGGCGTGAGTCACCATGTCTGACCTTTACTATTTTTTAAAAGTAAATTTTATTTTCAACCTGAGAAAGCTAACTGAAAAGAGTATTATTACATAATAATAGTAATTAAAATTTTCTTTTTTTTCTTTTATTATTAGAGATAAGGTCTCACTCTCACCCAGGCTGAAGTACAGTCACGTGATCACAGCTCACTGTAACCTTGAACTCCTGGGCTCAAGGGATTCTTTTGCCTCAGCCTCCAAGTAGCTGGGACTATAGACATGCACCACCAAATGCAGCTAAGTTTTTATTTTTTTGTAGAGACAGGGTCTTGCTATGTTACTCAGTCTGGTCTCAAACTCCTGGCCTCAAGCCTCTCACGGTGCTGGGATTACAGGGGTGAGCCACTGTATCCATCCAAAAGTAATTTTCTATGTGGTTGTTGTAGGGATTAAAATCTCCAAATTAATTTATCATAATCAACTTCTAATGGCAGAATATAGAAACTTTACACAAATATAGCTCATTTCCCTTTCTCCTCTTCTGTGCTATTACTGTCGCATACATTATAATATGTTATAAGCCCAATAATAGAGTTATAATTATTACTTTATACAATCTTATATCTTTTAAACTTGAGAGAAAAGAAGAAAAATAGATTTATGTGGTCTTCTAAATTAACCTACATATTTACCATTTTTGATGCTCTTCATTTCTTTCCATATATTAAAGTTACCACCTTTTGTCATTTCATTTCATCCTGAAAGTCTTCATTTAGTATTTCTTCTAAGGTAGGTCTAGTAGCAATGAATTCTCTCTGTCTTTGTTTATTTGAAAAGGTCATTATTTCACCTTCATTTTTAAATGATAGTTTTGCTGAATATAGAATTTCGGGTTGAATTTTTTCTTGCAGCATTTTGAATATTCCACTGCCTTCTAACCTCCATTGTTTTCAATTACAAGTCTGCTGTTATTTATATCTATGCTCCCCTATCCATGATGAGTTGCTTTTCTCTTGCTGCTTTCAAGGTTTTATCTCTGTGTTTGGCTTCCGTAGGTTAACTATGATGTGTCTGGGTGTAGATCTCTTTGTATTTACCCTATTTGAGGTGTGTTGAGCTTTTGATTGTGTAGACTATTGCTTTTCACCAAATTTGGCAAGTGTTTGGCTTTTATTCTTCAAATATTTTTCTGTACCTTTCTCTCATGATCCTCCTTCTAAGACTCCCATGACACACATATTGGTAAACTTGGTCTTGTTCCATAAGTCTCTGAAACTTTGTTATTTTTTTTTCAATCTTTTTGTTCCATATTCTTCAGATTGAATAATTTCTATTGATTAATCTTCAACTTCACTGACTCTGTCTTCTGCTATCTTGAATCTGCTATTAAGACCCTGTGGTAAATTTTTCATTTTAGTTATTGAACTTTTCAGGTTTTGTTTTTGTTTTGAGACAAGGCCTCACTCTGTTGCCCAGGCTGGAGTGCAGTGGCGTGGTCTTGGCTCACTGCAGCCTCCACTTCCCGGGTTCAAGTTATTCTCCTGCCTCAGACTCCCCAATAACTGGGATTACAGGCATCTGCCACCACGCCCAGCTAATTTCTGCATTTTTAGTAGACACGGGGTTTCGCCATGTTGGCCAGACTGGTCTCCAACTTCTAACCTCAGGTGATCCACCCACCTCAGCCTCCCAAAGAGCTGGGATTACAGCCGTGAGCCACCGCTCCCAGCCTTAGTTATTGAACTTTCCTTTTTTTTTCTGTGACGGAGTTTCACTCTTGTTGCCCAGGCTGGAGTATAATGGCGCAATTTCGTCTCACTGTAACCTCTGCCTCCTGGCTTCAAGGGATTCTCCTGCTTCAGCCTCCCACATAGCTGGGATTATAGGCACCTGCCATCATGTCCAGCTAATTTTTTGTATTTTCAGCAGAGACGGGGTTTCATCATGTTGGCCAGGCGGGTCTCGAACTCTCTACCTCAGGTGATCCACAGGCCTCGGCCTCCCAAAGTGCTGGGATTACACGTGTGAGCCACTGTGGCCGGCCAGTTATTGAACTTTTCACATCAACTGTCATACTTTTCTAGAATTTCAATTTTCCTCTTTTTTGTAATTTCTATTGTTTTTTGGAGAGTGTCTGTCTGTTGATTCATTTCCATGTTTTCCTTTAGTTCTTCAGTTCTTTGAACGTAATTGCTGCTTTGAAGCCTTTGTCTGCTAAATGAATCCAACAGCTGGATCAGAGATAGTTCCTACTGACAGCCTCTTTTCTTGAGGGTGAGACAATACTTTCCTGTTATTTTTTAATGTCTCAAATTTAGGTGAAAATGGACATTCAGATAATACATTGTAGCTACTCTGGCTCTGATTTTCCCCCTGAAGGTTGTTGTTTCTATCTTTATTTAGTAACCGGCATAGGCTAATTCAGAAAAATCTGTCTTCCCTTGTTGTGCAGCCCCTGATGGTTCTGCTCAGTTGGGTTTTTAAAAAATTCGTTTTTATCTTTAAGCCTGGCTTTTTACGGATTGCACCTGCATCTTTGTAGCACAGTAGTCAGCCAATGATGGGACGGAAGTTGTGCTCAAACACCTCAAGTCAGTAAGGCTTCCTTTCTCTGCCAATCTGTCAGCACAAAAATGCATTCAAAGTTCAGACCATTTTAAAGTCTTCCTCAACTTTAACATTTCACAGGGCCTTTCCGCATATTCTCTATACGTGCATGCAGTTTGAGGGCTAGTCAGGAGTTTGCAGCTGACTCGGGCCCACCCTGGTCTCCGCGACACATGTGCATAGCCTCAGCCAAGAATATACTTGCCCTGGCCATGACCACGAGTTCAGGATAATAGAGTGGCTGGTCATACCTGCTCTTCTGTGGCCAGAATTGTCATTTCCACTGACGAAGCTGCTGGGCACAGGCATGACTTCCCACTCCCAAAGCAAGTAAGCCCCCTTCAATGACAGCAGTTAAGACTGCTAATATTTACAACCTGTCCCTCCACGTTACCAAGCTGAAGTGTTGGGGGATAGGAAAATGCCCAGGAAAGAATGCAACAGACTTCTGCTTCATATCTGAAGCTCAGCAGCTTTTCAGGCATAAATGATTCTCAGATGTTATATACCTTTGGTTAATTTCCAGAGCACTGAAATGGTTATTCTGTCAATTCTGCCCTTGAGGGAAGAATTTGCTCATCTCAACTCAGGCATGCATGGTCGGAAATCTCACTGCTGAAATGTCTTTTAGGTTTCCTTTAATCCATAGTCCCCTCTCCATCCTTTTCATTTTCTTTTCTGTTGAAAGACCCAGGCCATGTGACCTGTGGAGTTTCCCAGTCTGGATTTTGCTGATTGCATTCTCATGGTGCGGTTCAACATTTCCCTCTATATTCTGTATTTCCTGCAAATACGCAGCTACATCCAAAGAATGGATCAAGCTGAGGGTGGATCTCTTTGGCAAGACTACAGGACACACACAAAATGTAGCTATCTTTTTGTGATCTTGGCAGTCATTGATGCTTAACGCCTATATTTATTCATTTATGGGGAGTTGAAAATAGTGATGTTCTAATCCTACTATGTCTTTGTCATTTATTAGCTGTAATAATTTTATAAAGAGGTGCTTCTAATGAGGATATACTAGTTGGCTATCCAGTTCTACAGCTCATATACAAAAGGCATAATAAATGCCTGATTCTTTCCCTTTACCTGTTTTCAAGGTAATGAACTGGTTTCTTAGGATCTTCTTAAGGTAAATTATTCTTGTTAAATATATTATTAAATCATTATTGAGTCATAAATTTACAAATATTTATTGAGTTTTAATTCATGGCACATTATCATTCTTGAAGTTCAAACTGTCCTCTCTTTGGCCAATGTAAGCCTCTTCAGGTTGGCTTCTGAGAATTTCTGATATCCTCCTACTATGCTTTGATAACTTCCTTGCTGACCAGTATTACAAGATGGGTCCTTCAAGCTCTTCACATTTCATATCTAGACGTGGATTCAGCCATTTCTCCAAGAAACTCTGGTTTCTTTTGGTGAGAAATGATATTTCAAGTTCACAATCTGGACGCTAAGGATGCTCAGTGCTGCTGGGGTAGATGATTGTATCTAGTCTTTTCAGTGAACAGAACTAGGAGACAAATAGATGGATAGATGAAGAGAATGGGGGGTGTGGTGAGAGACGCCTTCTGAGTTCATATTAATACTTTCGATTTGAAAATCAAATCCAAGACTATACTGCTTTTTCATTACATTTGATACTATTACATTTGTTATCTCCTTTCTTCCACACCAAGAATACAGATTTCAAAGATATAGAAAATGACAGAATTAGACTTTTCCGTAATTACTAATTTGTTTTCACCACATATCTCAGACAGCAGTTTCAGAATAACAATACTAATACTAATTTCTGAATGCATTAAATCATTTTTTTGCATGCAGTCCTGCCCCCCTTAAAGTTTTATCGTATCCAATTGACAGTGCATGGGAATTACATCCGATACTCTCTCCTCCTCAGCCTTCCTTCAGTCTTAGTTCTACAGCTAACTATATATTTAGTGCTCACCACCAGTCCTTATGATGACCTAGGTCTAGCTATTTTGATTGTCTGGAGCACATTCTCTAATAGATTCCTTAAGAAAGGCTCATGTTAACATACCCCGAGGCCTTATAAATTGGTAACGTTTTGTCTGTTTTTTCTACTTGAAAGTCAGTTTTTCTGGACACAAAATCCTTGGCTTGTTCTTTCCCTGAGAATTCTAAATATGTTACTCCATTTTCTTCTAGCAGAAAGCACTGCTGTTGAAAAATCTGAAGATAATCTAATTTTCCCCCTTGTAAGTCATATGCTTTCTTTTTCTACATGTCTAAATAATTTCTCCTTCAACTAGAATATATCTTAGTGTTGGACTTTTTAGATTGATATTCTTGGCCACATGATACTCTTTTAAATATAGTTTAGAATCTCTTATTTTAAGAAAGTTGTCTTGAATTCATTTTTATCATTTGTTCTATTCCATTGGTTTAGTTTTCTTCCTCAGGGACTCCTGCTGCTCATACATTCAATCTTCTTTGTCTTAAATACTTGTTACTGTTTCTCAAATTCTTTTTATATCTTTTCCATTTCCTTTTATTTATTTAGGAGACCTAGTCTCACTCTATCCCCAAGGCTAGAGTGCAGTGGTGTGATCTCGGCTTCCTGCCACCTCTGCCTCCCGGGTTCAAGCGATTCTCATGCCTCAGCCTCCAAAGTAGCTGGGATTAAAGGCATGTGCCATCATGCCCAGCTAATTTTTGTAATTTTAGTAGAGACGGGGTTTTGCCATGTTGGCCAGGCTGGTCTTGAACTCCTGACCTCAGGTGATCCACTCACCTCGGCCTCCTAAAGTGCTGGGATTACAGGCGTGAGCCATTGCGCCCAGCCTCATTTCCTTTTAATTTAAATTTTTTTCCTCTTTGTAACTTCTATTTTTCTTCAGTTAGTATCCCCTGTGTTGCTTCTAGTTGCATCCTCATTTCTAGAATGAATTTTTCTTTTATTTCTCATTCTTTCTGTCACCTTATTTATGAGCCTTAAAAACTCTGATTTACTTTCATCTTTCAAGTCTTGTATCATTTTCTTATTCTCTTTGAGCTTGTTTTGAAGTAGTGATTTACTGGTGTGCTTTCACTGTCCACAGGAGTGTTATTTCTCCCTTTATTCTCCTTTTTTCTAATAATAACTTTGTGTTATTTGACCTTGCTTGACACTTTCTGCAGTGGATTTGACCTTGCTTGATACTTTCTGTTGCTCATTTTTATGTGAGCCTTGCTTCCTAGGAATTCCAGTCTCCATTCTCCCCCCCTACTTTTGTCTGGACCGTCTCTTTCCTTTGTATCCATGTCCCTGTACTGCTTAATTTTGATTCCACTCCCAGTCATTTTTCCTGAGTATGAAGCCCTGTCCCAAAAGGAAGGCTTGTTGGGCCAGTCTTTTGAGTTCATAGGGGCTGGACTGCTCCAAATCTCTCAGATCCTTTGTACTCACTCAGTACTGCAGAGAGCATAACCCTTTCCTATTTCTATTGCTGCTCTCAGCCTGGTTGAACTTTCTTGCAAATACCTGTTAGCTGTTTTGGGGTTCTCCTGTTTCAAGTGCACCAGGTACCCTAATTCTTCCCTCTTCCTCCTGCACTGTTACAAATGTACACAATTCTGTTTTGTTTGTATTTCTTTTTACTAAGAGCATGTATTACTTGTGTAAAATTTTAAAAATAGGGTCAGGCGCGGTGGCTCACGCCTGTAATCCCAGCACTTTGGGAGGCCAAGGCAGGTGGATATTGAGATCAGGAGTTCGAGACCAGCCTGGCCAACATGGTGAAACCCCGTCTCTATTAAAAATACAAAAATTAGCCAGGCGTGGTGGCACATGCCTGTAGTCCCAGCTACCGGGGAGGCTGAGGCAGGACAATCGCTTGAACCCAGGAAGCGGAGGTTGCAGTGAGCCGAGAAGGTGCCACTGCACTCCAGCCTGGGGGACAGAGCAAGACTCCACCTCAAAAAAAAAAAAAAAAAGATTTTAAAAATAGTGTTGTTGAGCACAGTGGTCATCACTGGGTAATAGAATTAATAGTAATTTTTACTTTTTAAGTCTTTTTGCATTGTTGACTCACAAGCAGCATCTATTACTTATACAGTAAGAAAATCAGACTATTTCCCTTTTTTTTTTTTTTTTTTTTTTGAGACGGAGTCTCGCTCTGTCGCCCAGGATGGAGTGCAGTGACGCGATCTCGGCTCACTGCAAGCTCTGCCTCCAGGGTTCACGCCATTCTCCTGCCTCAGCCTCCCGAGCAGCTGGGACTACAGACACCCGCCACCATGCTTGGCTAATTTTTTTTGTATTTTTAGTAGAGACGGGGTTTCATCATGTTAGCCAGGATGGTCTCGATCTCCTGACCTCATGATCCGCCCGCCTGGGCCCCCCCAAAGTGCTGGGATTACAGGCGTGAGTCACTGCGCCCGGCCTATTTTCATTTTTAAAAACAATGTTTATAGACACTGAAAATCCAACAAAGAGAAGAAAAAAATTATAACTTGGGCTTTACTAAGTTTATTAATTATAGTCATCTAGATGACTGGTTTACAGTTCACGTGCACACTATCAAGCACATTATCACCCATCTCATTTGGAATCAGATTAACTTTACATATCCACACATAGCAACATGTATCAGGTTTACCTTGTCAGTTTTGGAATTCCAAAATTTTCTAAGATTATTTGATAACTATATTTTTAATGTGTTTTTCTTTTTAAAAATTTGGTTCTTTTGATAACTATACTGAATTATACTCCAAATCCTGGTTTTTGCTTAAGTAAGAATGTCAATCTACTCAAGCAACAACTAAAAATAGATGGAAACAAACTAAAAAGTTTTCATGAGCCATCATTCAGACTTTCAAAAGGATTGACACAGCATACTGCGCAACCAGTTAACCTTCAAGACACGTACCCCATCTGTGCTGCAGACCCCTAACCTAAAAGGAGGCTAACCTCAAAAAGACACTGAGGAAAAGGCCAAGTTTAAAAATACTGTTTAATCATCAGACTGGTAAAAGCATCTTTTAAGCTTCCAAATTTGTTAAAAATCTTCTCTTACATAATAATTTTTCCATTTTACAGAAAAGGAAAAATTTATTAGCTATCTATCTATCTATCTATCTATTTATCTACTTACATTAAAAAAATAGAAATAGGATCTCACTATGTTGCCCAGGCTGGTCCTGAACTAGGAGCCTCAAGCAATCCTCCAGCCTTGGCCTCCCAAAGTGCTGCGATTACAGGCATGAGCCACCGTGCCTGGCCTACTGTGCTTTAAATAGCCACTGCAAAAAGACTATCATCCTTTTGACAACTGACTACCTTTTCTGAATGAATGACTTTCTAAATAAATACATCTACCAGAAGCCGTATTCTGGCTGCCATCACCTCGTCCTGGGTAAGTCTTAATTCTTGAAATTCTCTCCCCTCTTCCAAGCCTCCAATCAGGATTTTGTCCCTATCACTCTATTGAAACTGCTTGTCAAGGTCACTCAAAAGCTCATCACATCAAATCTAATCACCACTGTTCTGCCATATTCTTACTCCATCTCTCAAAAGCAGCTCAAACAATGGAGCATTCCCTCCTTCTTGAAACACTTTTTCTTGGTAGCAGGACACCAATCTTCTGCCATTTCACTTTTGTCAGTCTCAGTTTCTGGCTTCTCCTCTTTTGCCTGACCTTTAAATGTCACATCACATCAAGGCTTGGGTCTACACTGTACTCCTTATAGCTAAGCTCACCCCTAAGACATGCTCTCCATATCCAAACTGCCCCAGAGCTGATCGATCCTTCCTCTGAGCTTCAGTCAAATGTAGTCATCCCTGTCTCCTTAACATCCCAACTCGGAAATCTACTAGGATTCTCAAAATCACCAAAACTCTTAATTTCTCCTTTAAAACCATTCCTCTTCCTGTTATCCCTATCTCAGTATACACTTATACCATCCATCTAGTTATTCATGTGAAAAGCCTTAATACTCCTTTTTCATTTCTTATTTCCAATCTACTGACAAGTCCTTTTTACTTTTTTTCCAAAATACAGGCTATAATGAATCTAATCTGTCCTCCACATTGATTATCACCACCAGATATAAATCACCATTGCCTCTTGCCCGTGGCAAAAGCCTCCTAACTGATCTCCAGGATTCCATTCTTGTCCCCTACATTCCAGTCTTCAGATAACACAGATAAGTCTGTCAACCACGTCACTCTTCTGCTTAATCTGTTGTTTGCTTGCTTTTCCTTATGGTCTCCCCATGCTTCAGCTACGACGCCCCTCGCACACCTTCCAAACCCCAAGCTAGTTTTTGCCTTAGGACTTTTGCCAGTGCAGTTCCTTTAGCCTGGAAGGCCTCTCCCCTAGGTCTTCACATGGCTCTCATCATCTACATCAGTTCCAAAAGTCATCTGCTCAAAGAATTCTTCCCTGGCCATCTTGTTCTACTGGTTTCTCTCTCTCTGTCTCTCTACTATTACTCTGTTTTAATGAATTTATTGCACTTATTCTCACCTAAAAGTATTTATTTCCTTGCTCCCCACAATTTGAAAATAAGATCCACAGTGGTAGGAGCCATGAGGTCTTGCTGGCCAGCATGTTCCCAGCAACTAGGACACACAGTAGGGGCTTACAAAACACTGGTTTAATCCAATAAAACCATGTACTCTGGCAAAACAAAAACCAAGCAAAAGAAAAACAGACTCCTCCTGTATAAGCTGGGTCCAGAACAAAAGAATTATGCTGAGTGCACACTGGTGAAAGAAGGTACCAAGTCTACCCATAGAATTTCCTAGAATAGAAAATTCTATTTTCAGGGTGCTCCAAGGCAAGTCACAGTATCACTGCACCCCATTTTTCTCTCTTCTCTGTAGGGGAGTTGAACAAAATCATTGTTCAGACTCCAGTCTGAGCCTTAATTCTATAGTGTGTTAACAACTACATTAAAAAATATCTGAGGCTGGGTGCCACAGCTTATGCTGTCATCTCAGCACTTTGGGAAGCCAAAATGGGAGGATTACTTGAGATTAGGAGTTTGAGACCAGCCTGGGCAAAAGAGCAAGACTCTATCTATAAAAAAATTTTTTTAATTACTTCAGTGTGGTGGTACATGCCTGTAGTCCCAGCTACACAGGAGGCTGAAGCAGGAGGAACGCTCGAGCCTAGGAGTTGGAGGCTACAGTGAGCTATGATCGTGCCATTGCACTCTAGTCTGGGCAACAGAGTGAGACCCTGTCTCAAAACAAAAAACCCATGCAGACAAGGAACCATGGAAGAGTGACACGTCATGTCACCCAGTTAGTTTGGTGATAATGAAGGCATGGAGAAGGTAATTTTAAAAAACCTAAAGCCATCCGGGTGCGGTGGCTCATGCCTGTAATGCCAGGAGTTTGGGAGGCCGAGGCGGGTGGATCACAAGGTCAGGAGTTCAAGACCAGCCTGGCCAAGATGGTGAAACCCCGTCGCTACTAAAAATAGAAAAATTAGCCGGGTGTGGTGGTGGGTGCCTGTAATCCCAGCTACTCGGGAGGCTGACGAAGGAGAATTGCTTGAACTCGAGAGGCGGAGGTTGCAGTGAGCCGAGATCATGCCACTGCACTCCAGCCTGGGCGACAGAGTGAGACTCCATCTCGCCTTTAGATAAATGGTAGCTTTGGACAGGTTCTATCTCCTTTGTTAGAAATATGGCCTTAAGCAAAATGTTCAATTTCTGAGAATCTCAGTTCCCTCATTTATATAACAGGGCTAATAGAGTCTGCATACTTTTTAGGGTTATCATTGTGATCAAATATTATATGTGAAGGCACATACTATATATAAGGGCAAGGAAATGCAGAGTCAGATTTTTGTTTTGTTTTGTTTTTTGAGATAGGGTCTGGCTCTGTCACCCAGGCTGGAGTGCAGTGGCACGATCTCCCTTGGCTCACTGCAACCTCCACCTCCTGGGCTCAAGCCATCCCCTTGCCTCAGCCTCCCAAGCAGTTAGGACTACAGGCACACACCACCATACCCAGCTAATTTTTGTATTTTTTGTAGAGATGGGGTTTTGCCATGTTGCCCAGGTTGGTCTCAAACTCCTGAGCGCAAGCGATCTGCCCACCTCGGCCTCCCAAAGTGCTGAGATTACAGGTATGAGCCACCACACCTAACCAATAATTTTCAATATTAATTAGAAAGCAGGCCAGGTGCGGTGGCTCATCCTGTAATGCCAACACTTTGGGAGGCTGAGGTGGGTGGATCACCTGAGGTCAGGAATTCAAGACCAGCGTGACCAACATGGTGGAACCCTGTCTCTATTAAAAATACAAAAATTAGCTGGGTGTTGCGGCATGTGCCTATAGTCCCAGCTACTCGGGAGGCTGAGACAGGAGAACTGCTTGAACCCGGGAGGCAGAGGTTGCAGTGAGCCGAGATCATGCCACTGCACTCCAGCCTGGGCGACTAAGTGAGAGTCTGTCTCAAAAAAAAAAAAATAAATAAATAAATAAAACAATGACAATAGTAATAAATTATTTTATTCTCAAGTGGCTCAACGAACTATAAAATATATATGTGTATTTTACCCTAGATTGAGCTGAGAGGCAGAACTAGAAAATACTTAAGTAAACTTGATCAAGATCATATACTGGTAACTTCTCCTATGTTCTGATATCCTTCATGGTTTAGCCTCATCAAAATCATTTACTGAGAACATCAATGTGGTGAGAACAAGGTGAGGAAAGACAGGGAGAAGTCTGGGGGGAAGAGTGATGGGCTGCCTGGCAGAGTATTAGGTCAGAAATCCTGGCAGGTTTAACAGTAGCAGGTTACTTAATGACTGCAAAACTTTCTCAGCAGTAAGGTCACAACCTCCTGAAACCAAATCAGCAATAGCTCCACAACTGAAATTCTGATGGCAGAATGGAATAAGAGAAAATGAATTAAATGGTACAGGAAAAATTATTGACCCCAGGTTTGAGAGAAAAAGGAGAAATGGGGTGCCTCTAGTCATTTGACCTTTTCTCCACTATGAGATTTCTTCTTGTAGCACTGGAAGAAAGCCAAAAGAAAACCAAATACCGTTTTTTGTTGTTTTTTTTTTAAGACAGGGTATCACTTTGTCACCCAGGCTGGGGTGCAGTAGTGTGATCTTGGCTCACTGCAGGCTTGACCTCTTGTGCTCAAGTGATCCTCTTGTCTCAGCTTCCCAAGTGGCTGGGACTATAGGCACCCACCACTATGCCTGGTTAATTTTTAAATTTTCGGTAGCAACGAGGCCTTGTTATGTTGCCAGGCTGGTCTCCAACACCTGGGACCAAGCAATCCTCCTGCTCTGGCCTCCCAAAGCGTTAGGATTACAGGCATGAGCCACTGTGTTCGACCCCAAACACCCTTGAATTATTTTAACACCTGGGTCCTGACCAAAGATTGGCTACAGAGATCTTCAGGGATTCAGAGCAAGTTCCACTTAAATTAGCTGGTTAACTAAAGGCTAAACATTGTGAGCACACACTGGACAAGACAAACAACGGCCCCAGTCATGTGGAGGCTGCTGCAGTGTTCACTTCTGCTCTTCCTCGCCTTTGCTCATATATGGATTTTTCTTTCTTTTCTTGGACCACTATCCTATTTGCCTAAAAATCTTCCCAAAACCTTTCCCCTTACAAAAACCAGCCTTGTGGCTAAAACTTACTAAAAGAAAGGCAATACATTGTTTTTAATAGGAAACCTAGTAAGTAAAACCAGAGTATTTCTGTATCTTAGCTTATCATTAATTGTATCAGAGACACCCTGAATTACTGTTGACTGCCCCCTCCCAAATCTATTTCACTTTATCACCTATCATCAGCTATCTGAGGATGAAGAGATGAAAAGAAACTCTAGCCACAATTTTCATGTTTTGTTTTAAACTGTTAAAGAACCTCCCCATGAATCAGATGTTAGATTTTATTACTGTGATCTTCAAATTAACCTAAAGTCTAGAATGAGAACAGAAATCAGAACTACTGATCTCAGTCAACTAATTAATCAATTAACTTATAAGAAAAATACCTGGTTGAAAGATAATTTTTTATGGAATCACGTTTGTTTTGAGACGAAGTCTTGCTCTGTCGCCCAGGCTGGAGTACAGTGGCACAATTTTGGCTCACTGCAGCCACTGCCTCCCAGGTTCTCCTGCCTCAGCCTCTCCGAGTAGCTGGGATTACAGGTGTGCACCACCACACCTGGCTAATTTTTTATATTTTCAGTAGAGATGGGGTTTCACCATGTTGACCAGGCTGGTCTCGAACTCCTGACCTCAGGTGATCCACCTGCCTCAGCCTCCCAAAGTGCTGGGATTAGAGGTGTAAGCCACCATGCTCGGCTGGAATTAGGTTTTTAATCAGGATAACAATGTTTATTTTTTCTCTATTCCATTTTGTTCTAAGAAAGAATTTAATGTGGCCAAGTGACTCAATACTGTGATTCAAAATATATATATTTCTAGATGCCATAATCCAAAGGAATTGTTTATGCACAAGGAGAAACAGACATTATGGAAACCGAAAATCAAAAGGAAGTATGCAACAACCTGAAGGATCAATGGAAGAGAAAAAAAAAAAAAACCCAGAAGCTGCAGCAGCGGACTGTAAGTTTGTTCCTTTTCCCCTGACTGACGGCCTGCATCTCTGCTTTCATTTTGATTACTTTACATCCTAGGGTTCAAATGTGAACATGCTCCTTCTTCTCCCCAGCACTATCTTCCTGCAGGGGGCCATCATTTTTCAGACGGAATTACCTCCTAGAATTTCATAATGTTATAAACCGACAGGGAAAAAAAGGAAAACATTTATTTTTAAAATATACAAGAAAATACAGAAACCAATTCATTTTCAGACTTACCAAATGCTGGTGCGCTAGAAATAGCAACTGGTTGCTGTTTCATGACAGGGGGAAGTGCAGAGGGTAGCTGATATCCTTGTAGCTTCAGTTTGATAAGTTTCATAGCTATGGAAAACTCCACTTGATCCATTCTTCCATCATTATTCATGTCAGCTAGTGCCCTGCAAACCAACAGCATGGCCTGAGAACAACTGTGACCATAAAAGAACCTTTCCAAAACCACCACTCCCACCAACACGAAAACAAAATAATTAGCACTCTTACCCCTAGAGACAACAACAGAAAACATAACTGTTTACCAAACTATGGGGAATAGCCTGTAAATACTGGCCAAGTTTTATATAAACATAAAATATCTTTCACTCTGCCACTTTAGCAGGTAATTTTCAGCCTCAGTGTGAGGATTTGTACTTTAGACATCAAAAGGGGTTTCTTTCTGAAGTGATGAAAACATTCTAAAATTAGCTAATAGTGACTGTCGCACAACTCTGTGAATAAACTAAAACCAATGAATTAGATACTTTAAACGAGTAAATTTTATTATGTGAATTCTTTCACAATAAAGCTATTAGAAAAGAAAAAGATTTAGAAACGGAATGTTAATATTGCTAGAGATACTTAGATTGCATTCTTCATAGAGCTCTACAAACCTCAATGTGGGAACATGACACAGTATGCTATGCTACCTACTTATGCTATGCTAGGGTTACTCAACTATAATGCTACTAAACCTCTAAAGCTCTTGAAACTAACTTTTCTTTAGAATCATGCCCCATATCACTCAACAATTTTGTAAGTTAGCTTACAAAATGTGTTTGCTATTTGAAAATGGTACTCAAATATACATGGTCCAAGTGCAAACTGTAATGAGCTTTAATGTAAAGTACTTTCTCAAAGAAGAGTAAGCAAAAGGAATCGCTTCTCGGCCTTTTGGCTAAGATCAAGTAAGCAAAAGTTTGTCCTTGTAACTGGAAACTACATTATATCATCAAAACTGTGCATATTCATGACTTAACCTCTTCTGCATAAAAAAGTTTTATTCAGATTTTCTTTTAATCCAGATATTAAAAGCATGAGGATTTTTTTAAACCAATGTTATGAAAAATGTATTTGAAAGATCTAAATAAGATAGTTCAATTAAAATACCATGATCTTTTAGACTGAGCCATATCCGGACAGTGTTCACAAAAGAAAATTAAGTTACACAGAAAACAATTCTGCATAGCTGGAATTAACTCAAAGAAAGAAAACATGTAACACAATAAAAAGTATGGCATAAGACAAAGATACAAATCTCTAAAAGTGATCAAGATTGTAAAAGTTGGCACAATCATTTTAGAAAATAAAGATCATAACGCAGGAAACAAAGCTCTGTGGTTGCAGAAACCTTCTTTTTGCCTCAGATAGGAGTTCCCCATTCTCCTGTAGTCATGGGCCCTTCAGCAAAGAATTCAGAATCTGAATTCTTCTCACTACTTGTGAACCTGAGTATCACTTTCCTATATTTCGTGGCCATTTGGATTTGCACTTCTATGAACTGCTTATTCAAATCCTTTGCCAAATTTTCTATATATTGCATGTCTTTTTGTTGTTAGTTTATAATAGTTCATAGTATATCACAAATTAACTGTTTATCTGCTGACCGCTGAAAGATTTTTAAAAATTCATTATTTGTTGATTTATGTATATGTACGGCATAAAAATTCTAAATTTTCGTATATAAAATATTTCTTTTATCATATGATTAGAAGGTTGTTAGTCCTTGATTTTCTAACATTGTATTATTTTATTTCATTTCAATCCTTAAACCAATAATTATGTGTAGGGGTGGGGGAGTTATTCCAGGGTCCAATCATATTTCTTCTACATGGATTCCTAGCTTTCCCAGTAATATTTATTAATCAATCCCTCTTCTTCTCACTGAACTAATATACATTTTTATCATGTATCAAATGTTCATATGAAGTTAGAACTATCTCTGGACTATCTATTCTGACTGAACAATTTCCAGGTCAATATTACAATGATTTGATCACACTGGCTCTCTGGTATATTGTGATCCGGGAAGGTCTGGGAAGGTTTTTTTTTTCCCCTTGGTTATTCATGGGTGTCTATTTTCCTATGAACATTTAGATTATTTTATCTATTATACAAACAACCCTACTGGGATCCAAAAACTGCCTTAGAAAGGGATTTTTGGAGAATTGATTAAACCGCAATTGCTTTTGCATCAATAGTTTACCCAACCAAAGAAAAGAGAATCTTTCCGGTTGTTCAAATATACTAATATTTCCTTTAATAAAATTGTATCACTTTTTTCATATAATATGCTTTTCTTGCTAAATGTATTCTGAAGAATTTTATCATTTTTGCCAGATTTTAGATGAAACATTCCCCCCATTTCCATTTTTAGGTGCTTATTTCAAGCACAGAGAACATTTTTTATTTTAAAAAATTATTTAGGCTGTATTTAGCTATCCTACCAGACTCCTACAAGTTCTTATTAATATTTTAAAACTAAAATCTCTTGGGTGTACTAAGTATACAATCACATAACTAGAAAAAAATGAGCATTATCTTTCTTTTTCAATATTTAGGCCAATCTTTTTTATTGCTCTTACTGCCTCTAAGACATTACCGAATGCGTTCTTGCTCAGTTCTGAGTTTAAATGAAACAGTAGATTTACTAGAGCTAATAGTTTAATAGAGTTCATTGTTTAGAATGACAGTTGGTAGTGATTTCTGGAAAGTAATGTAAACCGAAAACAAAATTTTGAGCCCCCCACCATCTGAACGGACCCCTCATCTCAGCCAAGGGCATTCCAAAATTAACCTGAAAAACTAGTTCAAGCCAAGATGGGAAGAGGAAGTCAGACATGCCTCATTATACCCTCCTCCCTTTTGGAATTCAGGCCCAGCTGACCAGCATTAGCATCAACACAGGCCTTAAAACTGATAAAGGAGGCTCTTAAAGTCTGGTAAGAAATATTTACCATCTATTTTCTCTGAAGTCTACTACCGGGAGGCTTCACCCGCATGACAAAACTTTGTTCTCCAAAACCACTTATGATAACCCATACATTCCTTTCTATTGATTCCAGCTCTTTGGATAATAACTCTTTCAATGAAATGCCAATTAAAAACTCTTGAATCCACGTATGACCTGGAAGCCTCTGCTTCCAGTTGTCCCATTGTTCCAGACCGAAATAATGTACATTTTACATATATTGATTGATGTCTTATGTCTCCCTAAAATGTATAAAACCACGTTATATACCAACCACCTTGGGCAAATGGTCTCAGGGTCTCCTGAGGGCTGTGTCACAGGCCATTGGTGACTCATATTTGGCTTGGAATAAACCTTTTCAAATATTTTACAGAGTTTGACTCTTTTCATGGATAGTAGTCTCACATATTTAAGTAGTTTCCTTTCTACTTATTAGAAATGGTTACTGTATTTTTCATCGGGTGCCTAATCTGTAATTACCAATCCGATCACAAGTTTTCTTCTTCCTTTTATCTGCTGAAATAATGACTAATGTTGATAGAATTTTTCGACTCTGAACCAATCTTGCACCTCTGGCATAAAGTTGGTCATTGTGTATTCTTTTCATACATTGTGAAATTCTATTTGCTAAGATTTTGACTTTTTTGGATCTATGTTCATAGATGAAACTGGCTTCTGGTTGCTTTATTTTTGTACTACCTTTCAGGTTTTATAAAGGAAATTAAATAAAATGAAATGGTGAACTTCCTGCTTTTGCTAAGTAGTTTTTTAAAAGATACGCAACTATTTAAAACGGTTTGGTGGGGAAGAGTTCCCATTAATAAAAATCAACATCAACATGCACACTAAAACCAATCAATCAGTCAGGCAGGTGCCCACTCCCTGTTCCCCACACCACTGCCCAGTATGGTCTCTGGTGAGAAACAGGAATATCCAGTGTGGGAAAATGAGTAGGTTAGGGAAGAAGACTTTAGGTAATGGCTTAATTTGACTCTAAAGGCGTCCTACAGAAGTGTTTCCATGGGTGAGGAGAAGAAACTTAATCATGAGGTTCTAGGGACTTGACTTTAAACCACACACGACAATCCCAACATTTAGTTGAAAATGTCGTGATACTCAAAAAATGCTTTTCTCAATAAACATAACTGTGGGGAATCCCTGGTAATGAAAATTCTCAGAAATTTATGGAAATATGGTAGTTACGGCTGGGCGCGGTGGCTCATGCCTGTAATCCCAGCACTTTGGGAGGCCGAGGCAGGTGGATCACCTGAGGTCAGGAGTTCGAGACCAGTCTGACCAACAAGATGAAACCCTGTCTCTACTAAAAACACAAAAATTGGCTGGGCATGCAGGCACCTGTAGCCCCAGCTATTTGGGAGACTGAGGCATGACAATTGCTTAAACCCAGGAGACGGAGGTTGCAGTGACAAAAACAAAAAAACAGGCTGGGCACGGTGGCTCACGCCTGTAATCCCAGCACTTTGGGAGGCCGAGAAGGGTGGATCATGAGGTCAGGAGTTCAAGACCAGCCTGGCCAAGATGGTGAAACCCCATCTCTACTAAAAATACAAAAAATTAGCTGGGCATGGTGGCACGTGCCTGTAATCCCAGCTACTCAGGAGGCTGAGGCAGAGAATTGCTTAAACCTAGGAGATGGAGGTTGCAGTGAGTGGAGATCACGCCACTGCACTCCAGCCTGGGTGACAGAGCAAGACTCTGTCTCCAAAAAAAAAAAAAAAAAAAAAAAAAAAAGAACAGAGAGCATTTATAGCAGGTTACCTTAATGTAAGGAGGAAAGGAAGTAATTTAAATAGAATACATACACATTATATACATTATGTACCTGCTTTTTTCCAACAAAAATAAATGAAGGATAACAGGAAACTAATACAACGGGTGGAAACAGGGTAAAGGGATAGAAGAGGGAGTGACCTTGTCTGAGCACACCTTTTTGTTAGTTTTGGTTTTTAGAACCTTTTTAATCTGTTATGTATTTAAATAATAAAATTAAGTCCACAAAGATGAGGAGGCATATCTAAAGTAAATAAAAATGAAAATAAACCTAATCATATTATAAATAACTAACATATCCACATAAGAGGTGGAAAAGAAAGCCTAGTCCAAGTAACTTCACATAGTACTTTCTATGTCCTCTGTTTAAAAACAAAAGGAACTACAAAGTAATCTTGAAATCTACTGTGAAAGGAAAATAAAAACGCAGGACTCCAATTCACTATGCAAAAGGTAGAAAAGTAAGCTGAAAGCTGAGTCATGCAAGAAGCTGTCATTCCCTTTGTTCCTAAGCAGGGAGCTACAAATAAAAGGTCAAACACCTCTACAGGCTACTTTATGTTCCATTTTACCTTATGTAAAGTGCCGACTTACTGAGCACTTTACTGATTTACTATTACTTAACTGACTATTCCCTGCCTGCTCCTTTTCTCTGGCAATATATGGATTACCATATCCTCCCTCTTTGCCCTCCAGCCTACCTGTTCCCTTTAAATACTGAAGCCATCAAAATCATCGTTGGAGAAAAGCACAGTTTCTGTGATCCTGTGCTTATTTCCTCCCGGCATGTCCTTAACTTTAGCAAAATAAACTCCTAAAATGATTGAGACCTCTTGTCTCAGATACTTTTTGGTTTACACTACTTACTAGGTTCTTTTTTTTTTTTTAATTTGTTTGTTTGTTTGAGACAGGGTCTCACTCTGTTGCCCAGGCTGGAGTACAGTGGCACAATCATAGCGCAATGCAGGCTTGAATCCTCAGCTCAAGTGATCCTCCCACCCCATCCTCTGAGTAGCTGAAACTACAGGCATGTGCCACCACACCTGGATAATTTTTTTTTTAAAGTAGAGATGGGGTCTCACTATGTTGCCCAGGCAGGTCTCAAACTCCTGGGCTCAAGTGATCCTCCTGCCTCAACCTCCCAAAGTGCTGAGATTACAGGCATGAGCCACTGCACCGGGCCTAAATTTGTTGTTTGTAGTGGAGGTGAATGTAACAATTCTGAAACTACTTTGTGTGTGTTACAGGATGAAGGGATGAGGCCAGGCTCCTCTTGTCCCACCTCATTCCCTGCAGTGTTGGCACCTACAGATTCCTTTAGGAGCCCAGTTCATCCACAAAGCCTGGCCTCAGGCTGCTCATCTCTCACCTGCTGCCCCTTGGGCTGGAGGTGAGACCCAGCAGCAGTGCAGACTAATCCAGTCAGTCATTCATTCTCATTCATTCAAAAACCAATTATGGGGCAGGGGGGAGTGGGGGGCTGGGCATCTATCTGGAAATTGGGGTTATATCTATGAAAAAGACACAGTTCCTAGCACCACAGAGCTTATATTTTAGTGCAAGCAGAACTAACAAGAGAACAAACCAGATTATTTTACATGGTGATAAGTGCTACCAAGGTAAAGGGAAAGAGGTGGGCAGAGGGGACCACTTTAGACTAGCTGGTCAGGGAATGCCACTTTGGGGAGGTGACATATGAACTGAAACCTGAAAGGCAATGAACCTGCGATGTGAGGAACTAGAGCAACTGAATTATAGGAAGAGGAAACACTACGTACAATGACCCTGAGGCAAGGAGAAACCTGGCCCATTTAACGAACAGGAAGAAGGCTGGGCAGGGTGGCTCGAGCCTGTAATCCCAGCACTTTGGGAGGCCGAGGCAGGCAGATCACAATGTCAGGAGATCCAGACCATCCTGGCCAACATGGTGAAACCCTGCTACTAAAAATACAAAAATTAGCTGGGCATGGTGGCGCGCGCCTGTAGTCCCAGCTACTTGGGAGGCTGAGGCAGGAGAATCACTTGAAGCTGTGAGGCAGAGGTTGCAGTGAGCCGAGATCGCACCACTGCACTCCTCAAAAGATTATTCCTGGCCAGGCGCGGTGGCTCATGCCTATAATCCCAGCACTTTGAGAGGCCGAGGCGGGTGGATCATCTGAGGTCAGGAGTTCGAGCCCAGCCTGGCTGACATGGTGAAACCCCGTCTCTACTAAAAATACAAAAATTAGCCAGGTGTGGTAGTGTGCACCTGTAATCCCAGTTAGTCAAGGTGCTGATGCAGAAGAATCGCTTAGACCCGGGAGACAGAGGTTGCAGTGAGCCCAGATTGCGCCACTGCTCAGCTTGGGCGACAGAGTGAGACTTTCTCTCAAAAAAAAAAAAAAAAAAAAAAAAAAATTCCAGCTGCTGTTTGGAGACTAGACTCTAAAGGGGCAAGTGTGAAAGAGAGAATCCAGTCCAGATGCTCGAACAGTGGGCCCAGGTGAGATGACAGGTTAGGATGGTAGCAGTAGGAAAGAAGTGGCCAGATTGGGGATAAAGTCCGTAAATGCAATTATGTTGATGGACTGGGTATGCAGGGTGAAGAAAAGAGGGAAATCAAGCGCGGTGCCCAGGTGTCGGTTTGGGCAGCCAGGTAACTAAGATGTCATCTTAGTTCAACGCCATGAGCTACTGAGATGGTAAAGACTCAGGAATGAGGGATGGAGGAGAGGGGATCAAGAGTCCAGGGTGCTTATTCTTTTTTTTTTTTTGTATGAGTTTAGCAAATTGATCTTGTTGGGGCTGAAGGCCCTTCTGACACATACTCAGGAGTGTCTTAAGAAAGTACAAACTATGACTATACGGCTGTCTGCCCTGACACCCATTCTGAACCAGATCACAAAGTTGATCTAATCCTTGCCTTCATGTGTCTGGCTCCCTTCTTTCCTCTCAGGGCCCATTTCCAGGTAGTGCTCCCTCGCTCCCTCTTTTCTCTCCATTTCTGCTGGCCCTCCATCTCAGATTCCAGAGCCCTCGTCCAGCCTCTTCACCCCGTCTCTTCTTCCTTCCTGTACCTTCTGGCTCTTGTCTATTCCCACTGCTTTATTCTCCTCCCCTCCACATCATAGCAAGGTTGAAAAAATTCTAAGCACTTCAATTGCCAAAAGGATATCTGCCAACCTCCTTCCAGCTCCTTATTAATAAGACAATTTCTAGGAAGATGTATCATCTTTGGCCACAGTTATAATTTGGCATGACACACACTGACTTGACTCCATCCTCCGAGAATTAAGGTTTTCTTGTATTCTTAATTGGAAATCAGCTAGGAGAGACAAGGAGTCCCCAAAGCATTAACAGATTACAGTTGAAAGTTAACAAATTAGTTAACTGGAATATAGTTTCTACATGGAAATAAAACATAATAAAGGTTTCTAACATATACTGCCCATCAGTTCGTATCACTCAAATATTTGAAACAAAGTCCAGAACAAAGTAAGTAAAGCTCAGAGAGAGAAACTAGACACAGTTTCCAATTCTTAATCCAAACTTCTCTTCTTTGCTGGATGTGATGTCTAATGCCTATAATCCCAGCACTTTGGGAGGCTGAGGCGAGCAGACTGCTTGAATCTAGGAGTTCAAGACCAGCCTGGGCAACATGACAAAACCCCATCTCTACATAAAATACAAAAATTAGCCAGGCGTGGTGGTGTATGCCTGTAGACTCAGCTACTCAGGAGGCTGAGGTGGGAGGATTGTTTGAGTCCGGAGGATTGTTTGAGCACAGAATATTGAGGCTGCAGTGAGCTATGATCATGCCACTGCACTCCAGTCTTGGTGACAGAGTAAGACCCTGTCTCAAAAACAAACAAAAAAGCAAAAAATTATCTTCTTCCCCAGATGACTGACACAAGGACTGCCTAAAACTTCAGAGTCAAACCCATTCTTCCGTCTACCAAAAGGAGTAAGGACTTACCCTGGGACCCTACCAGAAAAATCACAGAAGAACATAAGAATAGTATGGGGGTTGGAGGGAGCTGCTTCTTTAGATCAGCTATTATTAGTTGCAATTTTAAAAACCTAGGCTTGGCCGGCTGCAGTGGGTCATGCCTGTAATTCTAGCACTTTGGGAGGCCGAGGCAGGCAGATCACTTCAGGTCAGGAGTTCGAGACCAGGCTAGCCAACATGGTGAAACCCTGTCTCTACTAAAAATACAAAGATTAGGCGGGCATGGTGGTGGGCACCTGTAATCTCAGCTACTTGGGAGGCTGAGGCAGGAGAATCACTTGAACCTGGGAGGCAGAGGTTGCAGTGAGCTAAGATCGTGCCATTGCACTCCAGCCTGAGCAACAGAGCAAGACTCCGTCTCAAAACATAAACATAAACAAACAAACAAAAAAACCTAGGCTTTAAGAGATCAAGTACTACTCAGGGTTACTATGTGAATAAGTATCAAATCAGCTCAGTTGAAAGACAGATCTTGCTAAACTCATAATTTGCACTGCATTATTCCATCATCTGGGCAGGATATCAGTGGTTCATGAAATTTCCAACGACTTTTCAAAGACATTTCTTTTGGGAAAAGAGAGTTACAGACATTTTTGATAGTAAAATATGCCATCACAAACTTATTTAGCAAAACGTAAGAAAAAAATTAAAGATTGATTCAATCTAAGATTGCCAAATTACCATCTTTAATTAATAAACATAGTCATTATAAAAACCTGACTTTGGGCCACTCAGGTAAAAATAGTTTAGAAAGTTAGGACAATTGTTTTTATTTTTTAGAGACAGGGTCTTGCTCTGTCACCCAGGCTAGAAGGCACAATCATAGCTGACTGCAGCCTCAAACTCCAGGGCTCAAGCAATCCTCCCACTTCAGCCTCCCTAGCAGCTAAGACTACAGGCATGCACCACAATGCCCAGCTAATTAAAAAAAAATTTTTTGGCCGGGCGCAGTGACTCACGCCTGTAATCCCAGCACTTTGGGAGGTCGAGACAGGTGGATCACAAGGTCAGGAGTTTGAGACCAGCATGACCAACATGGTGAAATCCCATCTCTACTAAAAATACCAAAATCAGCCAGGCGTGGTGGTGTATGCCTGTAATCCCAGCTACTCAGGAGGCTGAGGCAGGAGAATCGCTTGAAGCCGGGAGGCAGAGGTTGCAGTGAGCTGAGATCGTGCCATTGCAATCCAGCCTGGACAACAAGGGCAAAACTCCATCTCAAAAAAAAAAAAAAAACAAAAAAAAAATTTTTTTTTTTAAAGATGAGGGCTCATTATATTGCCCAGGTTGGTCTCAAACTCCTGGGCGCAAGCAATGCTCCCACCTTGGCCTCCCAAAGCATTCAGATTACAGACGTGGGCCACCACACCCAACCAAATGTCACTTTTTTCAATTAAGACAGTTGTCTTTGCCAGGCATGGTGGCCACACCTATAATCCCAGCACTTTGGGAGGCAAAGGCAGGAAGATGGCCTGAGTCCAGGAGTTCGAGACCAGCATGGACAACATAGCAAGATCCCACCTCTACAAAAAACAGAAGAAAAAAAATGAAATTCATTAGAGTGTATTTTATTTTTCTCCACCACACTTACCACCATGTGACAATTTTTGTGTTGTTATTGTCTTCCTCCACTAGACTTGTTTCAATAAAAGAATGGATTCTGTCTATTTTGTTCATTGCTATATCCGCAGCACCTCTTAACAGTCCCTGGCCCACAGGAGATATCTGATAAATAATTTTTCAATGTTGAAAGAATAAATGAACTTTCAAAAATTGGGAATATAACACAAAAGCATAATCCAGTGGAGGAAGTTAAGTCTGCGGAAGAAGGTTCCAGCGAGAGGTCCTGATGGTATGAGACATGATCATGTATGAGCTGCAAAGCAGAAGAAGCTTGCTACAATTCACAAAGGTGCCACAGACAGGTCTCTTGCGTTTAAACGTTCACATTTAACTGACAGAACAGGGCTTCTGTGCTCACTTGCGCATGACTTCTTTCTTGCAGGCTGTTTCTTCATCTGAGCCTCTTACTTTACTTAAACTGTAATTCCAAAACCACTTGGTTATCTGATTTTTTAGCTCTAATAGATCAGAAGTTAGAATTAGAATGGCTTCAGAGGAGCAAGCACACTAGTTTAGAGACAGTCTGGCGGCCAATATGCTGACAACCAGGAAAAAGAAAATAAAGCAGATACCCAAAAAAAGCACAGAGATCTGGTATCATTTCGTTTCAATTCAAACATATCCAAATACACACACACACACACACACACACACACACACACACACACACAATCTCCTATGAAAGTTTTGCTGTTTCAGGACAGTTACTAATTTTCATAATGATGACATTTCATCAAGAAAAGCTTAGATTGTGTTCTGTAGACTGTGCTTAAAAGAAACAAAAAGCTGTATCGACCTTTATTAATTTCCATAAGATTATAAATTTAAAAGTTTGGTCATTTAAGAGGACAAAGTAGTTAGCTGGAAAATTCAGTTATGCAGAATACCCAGTCCCTGGAGATGATACCTTTTTGGGTTTTACTTTGAGGGCCTATTATGTGACAGGAGCCACAATAAGTCCTTGGTTTTTCTGGAATCCTCTCAACAACTCTCACAAAACTATAACCATTCCTATTTCCTAGATTAGAAAACTGAGGTCAAAGAGGGTAACTGTATCTCCAAATCAGAGACACTGAAAATGGTACACCTGGGAATCAAACTCAGGTGTACGACTACAAATCACATGCTCTTTTTCTTTTTTTTTTTTTTTTTTTTTTTTTTGAGACGGAGTCTCACTCTGTCGCCCAGGCTGGAGTGCAGTGGCGCGATCTCGGCTCACTGCAAGCTCTGCCTCCCGGGTTCACGCCATTCTCCTGCCTCAGCCTCCCGAGTAGCTGGGACTACAGGCGCCCACCACCACACCCGGCTAATTTTTTGTATTTTTAGGAGAGATGGGGTTTCACTGTGTTAGCCAGGATGGTCTCAATCTCCTGACCTCGTGATCCGCCCGCCTCGGCCTCCCAAAGTGCTGGGATTACAGGCATGAGCCACCGCGCCCAGCCTACATGCTCTTTCTTCATAGCGAGCAGCCTTCGTATCACTAATTAACTCAGGGAAGTGAAGTACTAAGCACCCTTGGTGAAAAAAATGAGACATCTTAGAGGACAACAGAATTCAGCATGGCTCTCCAAAGCCATGAGCCAAGAATCCAAAACTGTATTTGCCACCCTTTTTATTATACTCTCTGTATTTCCTGTGGCTTAAAAGATTGAATGCCTATTTGTGATAGTCAAATAATTCACTATTATCTATTAATGTTATGGATTTACCATACACTAACTCTCAAATATTTTCTTTACCTTTTATTCTTCAGTCAATGAAAGATAAAAAATCATTCCATTATAAAGCAAGAAATGTGGGACATTCAAATAAATGTGGGTGATATGGGTGAAGCCAAAACTAATTGGTGAAGGAACACCAAAATTTAGATGTCTCCATGGAAATTCCACTTTTTGACAGTGTTGTCATTCAAATGTCACCACTTTTTTTGTTGTTTTGTTTTAGTTCCATATGAGAAAGACACTTTTCAGACATAACTCTCTGGTAAGAAGTAACAAGATATTTCAGGCTAGAGATACATGTTCTCCTTTTATAACATAAGAAATCATATTACCAAATAGAACTAAACGATATTTTATTTTGCCTTATGCTTATGTAAAATTTCATGTAAAATTCCAACTTACCATATCTGTGCTAAAACAGGTTGAGGTAACCCAGATTGAAAAAAAAAGTTTCTAGCTTGATCACCTGTAAATTAAATGGAAAAAGTTTCAGGAAAAAAAAAAAAAAAAAACCAGCAGCTGAGAGAAATCCTGTAATAGCAAAATTACAAAATTTACAAAGAGGCTGGTAATACTATAAATACCAGTTGAGTGCATTATAAAAGTCCAAGGATAAGCCCATAGGCAACAGTAAAAGAATCCATCAGCACTGACTTTAGAATTCAAAAAATCATCTCAAAAAGGGCCTACCATTTCCTGGCATAGATTTTCCACTTTAATTAATCTGCTATTAACTAAGATATGAACAGCTACCCATTGTGCAAAAGCACATTTATAGGAATCCTTAGGAAACTGATGACGCATACTTTCACTTTATAAAAAAAGTTATTTGCCATTCCCAATACCTATACTCCAAATTCTGGGTACTTCTGAAGTATTTACGGAGAATAAATAACAATGATTAAGAACCACACCTGAGGTCAGAAGTTCAAGACCAGCCTGGCCAACATGGTGAAGCCCCATCTCTACTAAAAATATAAAAAATAAGCTGGGCATGGTAGTGGGTGCCTGTAATCCCAGCTACTTGGGAGGCTGAGGCAGGAGAATCGTTTGAAACTGGAAGGGGAGGTTGCAGTGAGCCGAGATCACGCCATTGTACTCCAGCCTGGGCAACAAGAGCGAAATTCTGTCTCAAAAAAAAAAAAAGAAGAAGAAAAAATTAGCCGGGCATGGTAGCAGAACAATTCCCCCGGAAATAAAGATTCCACTTTTTCTAAAGTGAATTCCTGAAAAATAATCAAACAGGAAAATTCGTTTGTTTATTTTTGAGATGGAGTCTCGCTCTGTCACCCAGGCTGGAGTGCAGTGGCGTGATCTCGGCTCACTGCAACCTCTGCCTCTAGGGTTCAAACAATTCTCCTGCCTCAGCCTCCAAGTAGCTGGGATTACAGGCGCCCACCACCACACCCAGCTAATTTTTTATTTTTAGTAGAGACGGGGTTTCACCATGTTGGCCAAGCTGGTTTGGAACTCCTGACCTCAAGGGATCTGCCCACCTCGGCCTCCCAGAGTGCTGGGATTACAGGTGTGAGCCACTGGTCCTTTGATCTTAACCAATTCCCATAAATTACATGCACAAAACAAGTGGTTTGACATGCACTAAAAATTGCAAACAAGGTATGATTCCATTATGCGTAAAAAAATTGTAAAAGGACAGGCACAAGGTTAGGGCAAAACAGGTAAATGTCTCTCCTTGGTCATATTTGCCCATCTCGGCTTTGCATGATAGAGTTTCCACAGACATCTGCACTACTGATAAGTAAAAATGAAAAAATGCTGACTGTGATTACCAGTAATGAATCCAGATATTGGCTTTAAACTATGGAACTGCTGATCATGCTTCGCTCTTTCCTCTACAGTTATGGCCCAGATATCCAGGCTGCCTAAAATCCAAAGAAAAGACAAACAAATTGTTCAGTGAGAAAAGGAAAACAAAATGCTCTCACACACTATTTCCACAGCACTTCAAGATTCTGTCAATGTATTATAAAGACTTGATAAATTCACATCTTCTTGTCCTTGGAAGTTATGAATATAAAGTTAGAAAAGTGTAAAACAGGACACAAAATGTAAGAAACAGAAAGAGAGAGAATGGGAGGGAAAGAAAAGAAGAGGCACACATTCCTTTTTTAGAAACTTGTTTTATAATCCCATAGTTAGCAAGATTATAATAAATTAATAATTTACTTACATAAACCCAAGCAACAGACTAACTTAAACCTAAAACTGTACTCTCAAGTGCCTTAAATGCCACAGGCAAAAGTTATGAAAGAAGAAGTTGAGTGTGATAAATATCCATGAAAATCTTTTGGGGGGTGATTACAATATTAATATATTAGATTGTGGTGATGGTTGCACAACTCTATATAATTTGCTAAAAATTATTATACAACTAAAGCTAGCAAATTTTATGGAATATAAATTATATTTCACTAAAGCTGTTTTTAAAAACGGGTATCTCAGTATGCAGGAAGCAGACTTAAAAAAAAAAGAAGGGCAGGGGATGTCCTGATATGAAATAATAGCCAAAGAGAATGGGTTTTAGGTTTTCCTTCAGTTTCAGCTCTTAGGCTGACTAGATGTCCACTCACGACTGAGATCTTGCAGACTCTAGTCCTAGGTCTCCTCAAATTGACTAAAATAATTCTAGATTACATACATGAAAGCTTTCAAAAGCTCGGACACCTTCCACAAAACTGGGAATACACAATACGTATGTTTCACACAAAATGTGAATGTGCCCAGCACACCAGCAAAAACATCTAAACATTGCATCTCTCCTCTCTACCAGGTCTGGGATGACACTGACAGATAAAGTAAAAATCCATTCAGTCACTGGAAAAATATTTACTGTGGGGATGAACGAGTGTCCAAGACAGAAATGACCCCTTCCTCACAGGCCTTACAGTTCTGCAACTTCTAGAAGAAATTTTCACTGCCCTGTCAGAATTCATCCCTGTAACTATAAACAAAAACCAGAAATTGTACAGTAATTAAGAAGGGGGACAAAAATAAAATCGAATAACT
This sequence comes from Pan paniscus, assembly GCF_029289425.2. Lineage (NCBI taxonomy): Eukaryota > Metazoa > Chordata > Mammalia > Primates > Hominidae > Pan > Pan paniscus. Next base: position 29,838,139 of record NC_073271.2, on the reverse strand, counting down.
AGTGATTTTTAAAAGTTTAGAGATCTCTGTACCAGAATCCCATGGAGACTTTTACTCTCTTCATGACAACATTAGACAGCTTCCACGAGTAATCCGTTAATATGAACTTTTAATAAGTAATTTTTAATAAGTACTACTTTTTAATAAGTATTTTTGTTAAAAAGTAACTTGGGTGTAAGCAAGAACAATTAACAATTTCCTAATAACATTAGGAAAAATTACCCAAAAATACATTTTATGCAGACTGATATGTTTCAAACTTTAGTTTAACTGAAGTAAAACAAAAAAAAATGTCATGCTTCAAATCCAGGCTTTGAAAAAGTGTAAATGACCCCATTACTTCAACAAATAACTTGCTGATAAAAAAAGAGGAGTGGGGGAAAATTCACTAAGAGACTTGGGAAACACATGACCTAACTGCAATGTTTGTATCTTATTTGGATCCCAATTTAAACAAACAAACCATAACAAGAAATGTCTAAAGACTATCAGGGAAATGTCCAAAGACTATAAGGTACAGACTAGATATAGCAAACATTTTATAGGTACAATAATATGGTATTGTTTGTTTGTTTGTTTGTTTGTTTATTTAGAGATGGAGTCTTGCTCTGTCACCCAGGCTGGAGTGCAGTGGTGCGACCTCGGCTCACTGCAACCTCCGCCTCCCGGGTTCATGTCATTCTCCTGCCTCAGCCTCCCAAGTAGCTGGGACTACAGGTGCCTGCCACCACGCCCGGCTAATTTTTGTATTTTTCATAGAGACAGGGTTTCACTATGTTGGCCAGGCTGGTCTTGAACTCCAGACCTCAGGTGATCCACCAGCCTCGGCCTCCCAAAGTGCTGGGATTACAGGCGTGAGCCACCATGCCCGGCCCGGTATTGTAAATTTTTATAGATGTGATAATGGTACTGAAGTTATGTCTTTAAACGTTTTCTTATCTTTTAGGTACACATACTAAAATATTTATAGATGAAATGATATGATGCCTGGGAGTTGCTCCAAAAGAATCCAGATGAAACAATATTGGGCATGAGTTGATAATTAATGAAACTATATGATGGAATACATGAATGCTGATTATATTATTTTCTCTACTTTTTAATTTTAAATTTGCCATAATATCAAGTTTTTAAAATCTGGTCCCAAAGTACATTAAAAAGAGAAATTTCTGAAAACTTACCACCAAAAGGTGTTGGAAACTGAGCCATGGTTCTGTTACTTTTACCTTGCTAATCGACGCCTGTAAGTGAAAATGCAACATTTAAGTTTATGAAAACTTAATTCCTGTATAATCATAAACACACCAACATGCTATCTTTAATGGTCAGAGGACTAATACTAGAGCCAGAGCATAGCTCTACAATTAAGGAATTCATTCATTTACGTGTTACTTTTTAAATATACAGTTGTCCCTCATTATCCCAGGAACACTGGTTCCAAGACCTCCCATGGATTAAAAAAAAATCCATGGATCCTCAAGTCCCTGATATAAAATGGCACAGTATTTGCATATAACCTAAGCACGTCCTCTTGCATACTTTAAATAATCTCTAGATTACTTACAATATTTAATACAATGTAAATGCTATGTAAACAACTGTTATTCTGTATGCTTAAAAGTCTGTACATGTTTAGTACAGACATAATTTTTTCCCCCAAATGTTTTCAATCTATGGTAGGCTGAACCTATGGACTCTGTGAAACCCATGGATACGGAGGGCTGACTGTACCTTTTTCTTAACCATCTATAATTACCAGTCCATCTACTTGATGGTTATAATCAAAGCTTCTTTTCATTGAGCATTTAGTACATGCTACACATTATACTAGGTAATTTATAGGTCTTATCTCTTCTACTCATCATCACAGCCCTGTGAGATAGGTTACCATTATTACCATCCCCATATTATGGATCAGGAAAATGAAAATCAGAAAGGGTACGTGATTAGCACAATACCATTCGCTTGGTGACCAAAGGCTGTGGAGTTAGCTGTCCTGCTAACTCCATATCCTGTAAACAATGCATATTACACTAACATCTGTCCCAGACTACCAAACACAAATCTAATGCTTCAAAAATCTCCATCAGGCATTATTTATTCATCAACAGCCGATGTGAAAAAAAGCCAGTCCTCTTCTCTAACTAAAAACAAAAATCCAGACTTAGGGCCAGGTGCGGTGGCTCACGCCTGTAATCCCAGAACTTTGGGAGGCTGAGGCGGGCGGATCACAAGGTCAGGAGATCAAGACCATCCTAGCTAACACGGTAAAACCCCGTCTCTACTGGAAACACACACACACAAAAAATTAGCTGGGCGTGGTGGCGGGCGCCTGTAGTCCCAGCTACTCGGGAGGCTGAGGCAGGAGAATGGCGTGAACCCAGGAGATGGAGCTTGCAGTGAGCAGAGATTGCGCTCCTGCACTCCAGCCTGGGTGACTTAGCCAGACTCCGTCTCAAAAAAATTCAGATTTAGTGAATATTTTTCCTTACGTTTAATTTAACAGGGTAAATGCACAGTTAAAAATGAGTATTGGCTGGGCGCAGTGGCTCACACCTGTAATCCCAGCACTTTGAGAGGCTGAGTCGGGCAGATCACTTGAGTCCAAGAGTTTGAGATCAGCCTGGGCAACATGGCAAAACCCTGTTTCTAGTAAAAATACAAAAATTAGCCAGGCATGGTTGGGTAAGCCTGTAGTCCCAGCTACTCAGGAGGCTGAGGTGGCAGAATAACCTGAGCTCGGGAGGTCAAGGCTACAGTGAGCTGAGATGGTGTCACTGTACTCCAGCCTGAGCAACTGGAGAGAGACCCTGTCTCAAAAATAAAAATTAAAAAAAAAAAAAGAATAAACGAGTACTATATACTCACAGATTTAAAATCTTAAATTTAAATTTTAAAAAATGAGTCTCTTGCCCTAATACATCTCAATTTCATCTTCCAATTTGTCCACAGAAGTTTTTTCCAACTATCACATTTTTAAATTTCCAGAAGCACTTTCTTGTTCTCTGTTCTTCTGTTTCTTGGATCATTGGATTCCTCTGGGTTCCTTTTTTGTTCATTGGCTCATTGACTGGGTCTTTCACTTTTTTTTTTTTTGAGACGGAGTCTTGCTTTGTTGCCCAGGCGATCTCAGCTCATTGCAACCTCTGCCTCCCAGGTTCAAGCAATTCTCTTGCCTCAGCCTCCTGAGTAGCTGGGATTACAGGCACACCCCACCATGCCCGGCTAATTTTTGTATTTTTAGTAGAGATGGAGTTTCACCATGTTGGCCAGGCTGGTCTCGAACTCCTGACCTTGTGATCCGCCTGTCTCGGTCGTCTCTTTCACTTTTAAGGTTTTCCTTATATATCTAGTGGTCCCTGGATGCGCCTCCATGTTTAATAGTGAGGCACTGAAAAACTGCCCAAGCTCAGCGTGGGTGGCAGGCTTGTTCACTGATGGGCTTCTCTGTAAAATGATCAGGTATATTGAGTTACCTTTTCATTGGGACACCTCCAAATGTTCAGTAATGTGGAGGTTTCTTCACTGAAGCTGTTAAGTTTTGCCAGGTAGAACAAACTGCTGGGTGGGGTGTGAAGGGATCAACTCATCTAAGTGCTGCCTTGAGGAGGAGTGAAGAAGGAAGGAGGTAGGGCCCTACACTTCAGTGTGCAGACTTGCACAGGCTCACTTGACTTTCAATCCCGTGCTTCACCTCTCTAGTCTGGAGCACTTCCGGTTTTAGTGCTCCTCCCATTTCCCCAGCAGACAGGGGACTGAAGTAGTTACCCATCTGCTGGAGTGTAGGAGAGGAAGATTTAAAAGATCTGGATATGGACTTTTAAGGAATTTCCACTGTGAGCTGTAAAACTGACTTCAGCCTTTTGGAATACGTGGAGCCCCCAAGCACAAGGAACTCTCTCAAGATATCCCTGGGGCATGCTGTTATCTCCATAACTGACCTCTGCAGGTACTTAGGTGGTATCTTTCTCTGTGAACTCAGTTACTACTCCCTCCATTCACTTTCTGTTTTGAAAAATTGTTAAAATCTTTGGTCACTGTCTCCTTTACTGTTATGTTTCTCCTTATGAAGATTTTACTTACTTATGTATTTTATTATTTTATTTATTTATTGAGACAGAGTCTCACTCCGTCCCCAGGCTGGAGTGCAGTGGCGCAATCTTGGCTCACTGCAACCTCCACCTCCTGGGTTCAAGCGATTCTCCCGCCTCTGCCTCCCAAGTAGCTGGGATTACAGGTGACAACACCCCATCCGCCCGGCTATGAATTAACATTTTTAAGCTTCCTTTGAGATTATTGCAGACTTTAGGGAAGGAGAAAACAAGTGTAGTCAAGACACCATATTTAACCAGAGGTTTGTGAATCAGACTACTTCTCACTGTAGATTCCCTTTAGAAACTGCAGCTGCCTTTCTTTTCCTCGACAATTTCTCATTCAATATATTGTATAGGCAACCTTGATAATTCTCTTGAACATTTTAGTGTGTTTTATCTCACTTAGTCCTCATAAAATCCTTTTGGAATCAACATGTCATATATCTTTTTGTAGAGTTTCCCAAAAATGGTAAGCTCTGGATTTTAAATGCATAGTAAAACAGATATTTAATATATATGAGAATACATTCTGTTCATTCAGCTTTACTTCCATTTTTTTACTGTGTTGCAAAATAAAGAGGTTATTGATTTCTCTTCTTTGTATCCACCTACTTTACCACACTTTCTTATTAGTGCTAATAGTCTCACATATGAATCTCTTAGATTTCCTAGATCTATATTTTCTGGAAATAAAGAATTTAGCCTTACATTACTAGCCCAAAGCAATAATACTAAGCTATACAAAATAGTTGTGATAGCAATAATTTTTGTATTGCCTGTGACTTTCACAGTGACAGTTTCGGTATTTCATATTTTAATAGGTTGGTTTGTTGTTGTATTTTAGTAAAGATTATTTACCATGTTTATGTAGTTTCCTTCTATTCCTATTTTTTATAATTTTATTAAGAAATGGCTAAATTTTTTTCAGAAGCTTTCTTTAAGCATCTAGTGAGATAATGAATTTCTCCTTTACTTACATTCTGAATTATAGTGACATATTTGCAAATATTGAATTATCCTAGAATTTGTACAATAGACCAATTCATATATGCATGTTATTCTTTCACTACACAGCTAGGTTTGATTTGCTAATATTTTCTTTAAACTTTTTGTTTAAGAAAATGTTATACATAATACTATGCAACAAATGGCAAATCCAGAGGAAATGCATGCATTTCTACCTTCCTATAAATCTCAAAAATTATCTTAGGAAAAAATGATTTTATGAAGTTAGCATTAGCTTAATACTAAACTATGATACTGAAGGCATTAAAATAGACCATTTTTACTTATAGATATAATAATTTTATGCCTTACTTTAAATATTTCACAGCTACTATGAGAGGATCACAGCAAACATAAATATAACTCTTATGATTTCAAATATACTTGTAGTCATTATCAGTTCCTGACAAAGCACCTAAGACTATTTGTTATTTACCATCCTACTCTAGAACTTAGGAAATAATTCTCACCCTAGGTGAATCTCTACTCTCCAAAAGCCTTCACCTCACTATGACTAATATTAGACTACATTTACCTTCTGGCCCTTCTGACCTCCAACTCTACTTCTCCTTCATCTGTATCTCTTAAGTGACAACCAAAGGGACTCCACGTTCTCTCTCTTTCCCTCCCTAATTAAAGCCCGATTTCTTTAGTGTCATGTTCTCAGCTGGATGTGAACAAGGAATCTACCTAATGAAAACTAAATTATGTTTATGTATGAATGAAGATGTACCTTTCAGGCTTATTCACTAACACAATAGCCAAATTATGGCTTAAAGATGAGGCTGGGCCGGGGGCGGTGGCTCACGCCTGTAATTCCAGCACTTTGGGAGGCCAAGGCGGGTGGATCACGAGGTCAAGATATGGAGACCATCCTGGCTAACACGGTAAAACCCCGTCTCCACCAAACAAAAAATTAGCCCGGTGTGGTGGCACATGCCTGTAGTCCCAGCTACTCAGGAGGCTGAGGCAGGAGAATTGCTTGAACCCGAGAGCCGGAGGTTGCAGCGAGCCGAGATAGCGCCACTGCACTCCAGTTTGGGTGACAGAGCGAGACTCCGTCTCAAAAAAAAAAAAAAAAAAAAAAAAAGATGAGGCTGGAATGTTCCCAGGTAATTTTCTTCCAACCACAGGTCTTTCCAATGCCAATCACAGCGAGGTTCTCCTTGGCTCCTAAGGAACCCCAGACAATAGTAGTAACATGTAGATGAAGCAACATTTTTCAATCACATCTCCTTTTGTGTTCTATGCTACCTGGACAGACCACGGAGATGACATCTTGGCTTAAGGTGTTTTGTCCTACCATTATATATGCTTGCTGTATGAATTACTACAATTTGAAAAAAATATAGTAATTTGTAAAAGGCTACCATGTTGAGACCGGGAGTGGTGGCTCACGCCTGTAATCCCAGCACTTTGGGAGGCCGAGGCGAGCAGATCATGAGGTCAGCAGATTGAGACCATCCTGGCTAACACAGTGAAACCCTGTCTCTACTAAAAATACCAAAACAAATTAGCCGGGCGTGGTGGCGGGCGCCTGTAGTCCCAGCTACTCGGGAGGCTGAGGCAGGAGAATGGTGTGAACCTGGGAGGCAGAACTTGCAGTGAGCCTAGATCGTGCCACCGCACTCCAGCCTGGGAGACGGAGCAAGACTCCGTCTCACCAAAAAAAAAAAAAAAAAAAAAAAGGCTACCATGGTGAAAAAGAATAATCACATATCCAAGACATTAAATAATGTCACAAAACCTGGTCAGGCGCGGTGGCTCCCACCTGGAATCCCAGCACTTTGCGAGGCCAAGGCAGGCGGATCACTTGAGGTCAGGAGTTCGCGACCAGCCTGGCCAACATGATAAAACCCTGTCTCTAATAAAAATACAAAAATTAGATGGGCGTGGTGGTGGGTACTCGTAATCCCAGCTACTCAGGAGGGTGAGGCTCAAGAATCGCTTGAACCCAGGAGGCAGAGGTTACAGTGAACTGAGATCCTGCCACAGCACTCCAGCCTGGGCAGCAAGAGCAAGACTCAGTCTCAAAAATAAAAATAAAATAAAAATGTCACAAACCAGAGTTCTGCTTCTGTTATAGCAGACAGAACACAAAATGTAACTATAATACTTGAGGACAATAAAAAGTAGACAAAAGTAGGCGGATTTGGGAGGTGACTAAAAAGTTTCTACAAAGTTTTCTTTCCATGGAGTAAAAACTTTCTTTTTCGTCTTTTCTCTACAACTCTGCCCCACAGGTGGGCCCCAGTCAGGGAGCTATGCAGTGAAGCACTGGTGCAGAGACTAAAACTCCAACAGAAACACGGTCTTTGTGGTTAAAGGAACTAATGAAAAAGGCACCTGTGGGCTGTAAAGTGTGGGGAAAACCAGAGAGGAAAGAAGGTAGAAATGGGACCTGCCATTGTGTGAATTAACTCCCGCTTGTCTTAGGCTCACACCTGAGATATGGATATGCACGGCAGGCTCAAAGTAGCACAGCACTCACTGGTCTTGAAAACTGAACTGAGAAAGGAACCCCTGTCCACAGACAGCACAGAGAATTTATAGTCTGCTATATAACCAAGGCAGATCTAACCAAGTTAGATACCTACTGAAACAAACAGCATTCTGCAGAGGATTACAACAGCACACAACATCTATACAACACGAAACTCACAATGTCCAGGATATAATCCAAAACTACTGGTCATGCAAAGAAGTAGGAAAATCTGACAAATTCTTAAAAAAAAAAAATTGCAATCAACAGATGCCAACTCCAAGACAACGAAAATGTTGAAATTATCACACAAAGACTGTAGAACAGCCATTACACCTACTTTCCATGAGGCAAACACAAACACAAATGCATGGAAAGATACAAGTTATCAGCAGAGAAAGAAAAACTAGTTTAAAAAGAATCAAATGAAAATTTTAGAGAGAAACTGAGATCTTTAAGAATGAAAGCAGAGCAAAAGAAATGGCAAACATCTGAGTAAATATAAATTTATTTTTCCTATTAGGGTCTTTAAAATATGTAGACTGTTGAAAGCAAATACTGTAACACTGTGTAGTAGGGTTTCAACATAAATATAACACATATGACAACTGTAACATAAATGTCTCTGGGGGGAGGGTAAAGGGACTTTTATGGCTGCAAGCCTTCTACATTCTACGTGAAGTGATAAAATATTAACTCTAAGCTGATAATAAAAGGTTAAGTAAATATATTTACTACCTGGAGCAATTACACAACACACACACACACACACACACACACACACACACACACACACACACAGAAAAAGACATAGCCAAAAAGTCAAGAGGCAAATGAAAATGGAATGCTAAAAATCCAAAGATGTCAAGAAAAAAGAAACAGAAGAAAGAAAGAAAAAAAACCAGAAAGGACAAACAAAACCAGTAATAGGAAGATGGCAGGTCTAATTCCAACAACCGATAATTACATTAAATGTTAGTAATCTAAACAATAACAGAAAAAAACTTGGAAAAAGAAATGTAAACCAACAGTAAGTAGAAGAAGGGAAATTACAGTGATATGGCAGAATGAATAAAAATACAGACAATAGAGAAAATTACAAAATCAAACTCTGGTTCTTTGAAAAAAAAAAATTTACAAACCTCGAGCTAGATACAGAGAGAAAAAAAAAATCATAGAAATAAGGGGCATCCCCATCAATCCTACAAACATTTAAAAAATAAGAAATAGTAAAAAGCCTTATGCCAACAAATTTGACAGTGTAGATAAAAGAAACAAATTTCTTGGAAAATAAAGCTTACTAAAATTGATACGAGAATCTGAATACTCTTATATTTATTAAAGAAGCTAATTTTATCATTAAAAACCTTCCCCGGCCAGGCGCGGTGGCTCACGCCTGTAATCCCAGCACTTTGGGATCACGAGGTCAGGAGATCGAGACCATCCTGGCCAACGTCTCTACTAAAAATACAATAATTAGCTGGGTGTGGTAGCATGCGCCTGTAGTCCCAGCTGCTCGGGAGGCTGAGGCAGGAGAATCACTTGAACCTGAGAGGCGGAGGTTGCAGTGAGCCGAGATTGCAGCACTGCACTCCAGCCTTGCGACGGAGCAAGACTCCGACTCAAAAGAAAAAAAAAAAAAAACTTCCCCCAAAAGAAAGCCATAGTCTGTTTCACTGGTGAATTCTTTCAAAGAAGAAATAATACAAAAATTATGAAAAGTTTTACCAACAAAAAAAAAGGAGATCACTACCCACTTCACTTTTTTAGGTCATACAACTATAATACCAAAACCTCACAGACATTACAAAAAATAATAGAACAAGATCCCTAAAGAATACAGATACAAAAATCATTCACAAAAATTAAAAATTGAACATCAATATTATATAAAAAGGATACTAAAATATAACCAAATAGTTTATCCTAGAAATGGCAAGATTAAACCATTCAGAAAATGTAATATACTATATTAGCAGAATAAAGCAGAAAGCCCATATGATCATGTGAACAGATATTTTTTAAAAGCTTCTGACAAAAACTCAACATCCAATCATGATTTAAAAAAACCAGGCCGGGTGTGGTGGCTCACGCCTGTAATCCCAGCACTTTGGGAGGCCGAGGCGGGCGGTTCACGAGATCAGGAGGTCGAGACCATCCTGGCTAACACGGTGAAACCTCGTCTCTCCTAAAAATACAAAAAATTAGCCAGGTGTGGTGGCCGGTGCCTGTAGTCCCAGCTACTCGGGAAGCTGAGGCAGGAGAATGGCGTGAACCTGGGAGGCAGAGCTTGCAGTGAGCCGAGATCATGCCACTGCACTCCAGCCCGGGTGACAGAGCGAGACTCTGTCTCAAAAAAAACAAAAAACAAAAAAACAAAAAAACACCTCTCAGCAAATTAGAATTAGTAGGAAACTTCTACAAACAGATATAGGGGGATCCATGAACAACCTACATCTAACATCACCGTTAACGGTTAAAGACTGAATTTCTCAGCCTGAGATTAGGAAGAAGACAAGGATATCTGCTTTTACCACTTCTGTGCAACACTGATATGGAGATTACTCAATAAAGTAATAAGACAAGAAAAACAACAGGCAAAAAATAGGCATGAAGATTGGAAAGTAAAAATAAAGCTCTCCTTATTTATAGATATCACTATTTATATAGAAAATCCCAGAGAATCTAGAAAACAATGACTATATTCAATAAGTGAATTTAACAAAACTGCAGGATAAAAGGTTAATGTATTAAAATGAACTGAATTCTTAAATACTAGCAAGCAAAAAATTGGAAAGTGGAATTAAGAAAAACAACTGTTTTACAGTAGCATCAAAATATGTAAAATTTCTAAATGTAAATTTAACAGAAGACAGGCTGGGCGCGGTGCCTCACGCCTGTAATCTCAGCACTTTGGGAAGCCAAGGCGGGTGAGTCACCTGAGGACAGGAGTTCGAGACCAGCCTGACCACTAAAAATACAAAATCAGCCAGGCATGGTGGCACATGCCCGTAATTCCAGCTACTTGGGAGGCTGAGGCATGAAAATCGCTTGAACCCGGGAGGCCCAGCCTGGGCAACAAGAGTGAAACTCTGTCTCAAACAAACACACAAAAAAACATATACAAGGCCTCTACACTTAGAACTACAAAATATTGCGAAGAAAACTTAAAGAAGACCTAAATAAATGGTACTAAGATACTAAGTTCATGGGTTGAAAGATTAAATATTGTGAAAATGCCATTCTTTCCAAAGGGTTTGTATATTCAATGCAATCCCAATCAAAATTGCAGCAGGCTTTGTGGCAGAAATCGGCAAGCTGATAGTAAAGACCTAGAATAAGCAGAGCAACTTTTTAAAAGAACAAAGTTGAAAGATTTACCCTGATTTCAAGATTTACTATAAAACAACAGTAGTCAAGGCCTTTTGGGATTGGTGTAAAGAGACAGATCAATAAAACAGAAAAGAAGAGTTCAGAAAGACCTACCCGTTTGGTTAATTGATTTTTGGCAAAGTTGTAAAGACAAATCACTGGAGGAAAAAAGTCTTTCAACAAACAAAGTGGATCAACTGGATATCCAGGTGGGGAGAAAAGCCAACACTGACACTTTACATAATACACAAAAATTAATTCAAAACGGGTCCTAGGCCTAAATGCAAAACCATATATGCTTCATATAAAAATCTTAAAAGATGGGAGAATATCTTCCTGAACTTAGGCTAGGCAATTTCTCAAAACACAAGGAAGCATGACTTATAAAAGAAAAAATTAGGCCGGGTGCGGTGGCTCACGCCTATAATCCCAGCACTTTGGGAGGCCAAGGCAGGTGGATCACCTGAGGTCCGGAGTTCAAGACCAGCCTGACCAACATGGAGAAACCCCGTCTCTACTAAAAATACAAAATTAGCCGGGCGTGGTGGCGCATGCCTGTAATCCTAGCTACTCCGGAGGCTGAGGCAGGAGAATGGCTTGAACCTGGGAGGCAAAGTTGCTGTGAGCCGAGATCGCGCCATTGCACTCCAGCCTGGGCAACAAGAGCAAAACTCCATCTCAAAAAAGAGAAAAAAGAAAAAATTAGTAAACTGGGCTTCAAAGTAATAAAAAAAACAAAAACACAGTTCTTCAAAAGATAACCATTGTGAAAACAAAAAAGCAAACCACAGAGACAAAGAAAACACTTACTTGCAACACATACATTAGAAAAAGTACTTGTACCCACAATATATAAAGAACTCTTACAATTTAAGAATAAGACAGCTCAGTGAGGAAATGGCTGAGATGTAAAATAACTTCTAGAAATGGGCAATAAACCCATGAAAAGATGTTCAACATTAATAACCATCAGGGAAATGCAAACTAAAATCACACTGACATGCCACTGTATTTCCACTAGAATGGCTAATGTGAGAAAGAATGACCACATCTAGTGTTGGTGAGGATGTGGAACAGCTCTACACACTGCTGAGAGGAATGTAAAATTGTACAAACTTTTAAAAATATACTTTTCTTAAAACATTACACAGCTACCACTCCACCTAGCCACTCTATTTCTAGGTATTTGGTTAAGAGAAATGAAAATTTATGTCCACACAAAGATTTCTATACAAATGTACTATCAAGCTTTATTTTTAACAGCCAAAAACTGAAACTCAAATATCAATCAACTGATCAATGAATAAACAAATGATGATCTATCCATCCAATGAAATGCTACTTGGCAATAAAAAGTAACCAACTGTTACATATGCAACAACATGCATGAATCTCAAAATTATTATGCTAAGTGAAAGAAGTCAGATTAAAAAAGAAGTATATATCTATGATTCCACTTCCAGAAAAATTCTAGAAAATGTAAACTAATTATAGTGACAAAAACCCCATCAGTGGTTTCCTGAAGATGGGAGGAGAAGAAAGGACACAAAACAGAGAGGCACAAGAACCTTTTGGGGGAACAGAAGTCTTTGCTCACTTGGGAATGATGATTTCACAGGCATATGCTTATGTCAAAACTAACCAAACTGTACATTTTTAAATATACGCATTTAAAGTGCAGTGCCTCACATGTGTAAAGTGCTTTGGGATGCCAAGGTGGGAGCATCACTTTAGGCCAGGAGTTCAAGACTAGCCTGGGCAACATAGTGAGACCCCCCCAACACACACAAAAAATAAAAAATTGAAAAAACATAAAAAATAAGTATATGCATTTAGTACACTTCAATTACATGTTAATGAAGTTGAAAAGAGAGCCACAAGCCACAAAGAAAAGACTAAGTATGAGTCAAGAGTACAGCATTCCTAACAGTTCACTATAAACTAGCATATCTATGTTGATGGAATTCACATCTCTCCCCCAAGAGACATAGCAATTCTTGATATGCCTCAACACAGATTTTAACTTTTAAAAAATATCTCGTTTAAGCTCAAGTTAAAAACTGAATTGAGGCCGGGTGCAGTGGCTCATGCCTGTAATCCCAGCACTTTGGGAGGCCGAGGCGGGTGGATCACTTGAGGTCAGGAGTTCAACACCAGCCTGGCTAACATGGTGAAACCCCATCTCTACTAAAAATACAAAAATTAGCTGGGCGTGATAGCGCACGCCTGTAACCCTAGCTACTCGGGAGGCTGAGGCAGGAGAATCACTTGAACCCAGAAGGCGGAGGTTGCAGTGAGCCAAGATTGTGCAACAGCACTCCAAAATAAATAAATAAATAAATAAACAAATAAAACCTGAATTGAAAGGATAGAACAAATGGTGCGGACTGTAAGGCTTCTGAGCAAGTTAAGTGGCAGATCTCAGATTGTGAATAGGAATCCTGAATGACATTATTTACTAAAGCTGACAAAAAGAAAATTCCTTTTTAAAAAAGGTTTTCTTATAGAAGTGAGGTAGGGTGAAGCATAGTCTATGTTGAATCCAAAATGCTTTACTGGAAAATACTAATTACTAATTTTAAGTTCAATATATCCAGTGTTTTTTTTTTTTGGTAATAAATGCCTTTTATTAAAATTCTAAGATCAGTGATTTTCCAAATACCTTTATGACCAAGTAACAAATAACAGCTATACTCTCATTTTAAATTTCATATAAGTGGGGAAAATGTCTGGAAAGTATAAAATATGAGGTATTCTTTAAAATGCCATCAATTAAAAACTTGGTCAGGCATGGTGGCTCATGCCTGTAATCCCAGCACTTTGGGAGGCTGAGGTGGGCAGATCACTTGAGGTCAGGAGTTCCAGACCAGCCTGGCCAACATGGCGAAACCCCATCTCTACTAAAAATAGAAAAATTAGCCAGCATGGTGGCACATGCCTGTAATCCCAGCTACTCGGGAGGCTGAGGCAGGAGAATCACTTGAACCCAGGAGGCAGAGGTTGCAGTGAGCTTAGATTACACCACTGTACTTCCAGCCTGGGTGACAATAAGTATATGAACAAAATTCAAATATAAAAGATGATATGAAACTTCACAGACATCAGTGTTTGATTTGTATGAGTAAATATATATACTTCAAGAGGCAAGTTATAAAGGGCTCCAATATGAGTAGGCTTTCAGAAAAAAAATTAAAGCTGCTTTTACTGCCATAACTCACTAAATATATAGTCAAAATGAAACATCAATTTAGAATGATAGGAGAAATGAACTTCAGTGCCTCCATTTCTAAAGGAAGAGCATTTGACTGAATATTTTATTAAGGTCTTTCCATTTAAACTTCTGGAGTATATTTTAGATTAAGCAAAATTTTCAAATGTTAAAAAGAGAATTGAAAAAAATGTAGGTTTTAGCCAGGTGCAGTGGCTCACGCCTGTAATCCCAGCACTTTGGGAGGCGGAGGCGGACGGATCATGAGGTCAGGAGATCAAGACCATCCTGGCTAACACAGTGAAACCCTGTCTCTACTAAAAATACAAAAAAAAAAAAAAAAAAATTAGCCGGGTGTGGTGGCAGGCACCTGTAGTCCCAGCTACTCAGGAAGCTGAGGCAGGAGAATGGTGTGAACCCAGGAGGCAGAGCTTGCAGTGAGCTGAGATTGTGCCACTGCACTCCAGCCTGGGTGATAGAGCGAGACTCTGTCTCAAAAAACAAATAATAAAGAAAAAATGTAGGTTTTAATTTTTGAGTCAGAGCACTAGCATATTAAATATTTTTCATATTCTTTTTATAATCAGATTATCATTTCTATTTAGAGCTTACTTAAAAATAAACCTTAATATCTTTCCTACATCTTATTAATTTACTCAGGAAAAATTTTTATTTTTATTTCCAGGTACAGTACAAAGCTATACTGATCCAATATAAAAACAACAGGCTGGTTCAGTGATTTTTATCTCCTCATTAAAACATTTTGTCTTTTTTTTTTTTTTTGAGACAGAGTCTTGCTCTGTTGCCCAGGCTGGAGTGCAGTGGCCCGATCTTGGCTATCTGCAACCTCCGCCTCCCAGGTTCACACCATTCTCCGGCCTCAGCCTCCCAAGGAGCTGGGACTACAGGCACCTGCCACCACGCCTGGCTAATTTTTTTGTTTGTATTTTTTTTTTTTTTAGTAGAGATGGGTTTCACCATGTTAGCCAGGATGGTCTCGATCTCCTGACCTCGTGATCTGCCCACCCTGGCCTCCCAAAGTGCTGGGATTACAGGTGTGAGCCACCGCGCCCAGCCAAGATTGTCTTTACAACTGATTTCGAGGTCCTTATCTCATTCAAATGACAACTTAGCCTTACTCCCGGAATCAAAGATAATAGTCTACAATAACATTATGCCAAAATAATGAAGTCAATTTTGGTGAGGATTTACTGGCATGATCCTTAATAGTAATAGTTTATAATAACAAATGGAAAGTTTAAGTGCTTGCAAGTACACCTGACCTATATTAGCCAATTTAATCCTATTAACAAAGCTATGGATTAAATATTATTAGTATTCCCTCTTCCAGAGACTAAAGCACAGTTTATACAGTTATTAAACAATGGAAGAGAGAGTCTGGATTCAGAGCCCATGATGATAACCTCATACTTTTAGGAATAAGAACTTCACCAAAGAGGCACAAAGTAGTTAGCCTGGTAAACTAACCAGGGTGAAGCGTGGGTGCAGGGGATACTGTTCCATGCAATAAAGGCACTGGAAAACGAAAGAAGAAAGATAAACCAATTTTTTTTGTAATGTCATAGCAGATCACAGAAAGAAAATGGGGGAATTAAGATTAATAGAATGCTGACATATAAGTCCAGTGAGCTTCTACTTCTTACACACAAAAAGGAAAAGCTTCCTGATGTGTAAACATTTACCATATGTAAGCAGGAAGTCATACATTTTTTAAAAATCTAACAGAAAGCCTAGAGCAGTTAAGAAAAGAAAAAAGTGAACGAAATCAGTTCTATCTCTATGAGGGGACTTCAGCAGCATAAGGTAGGTCACCTACACTGAAAACAAACAGAAACATACTTAGAGAAAAGGAAAGGCATTCTTCTCTCTGAGGTCCCTGGCCCTGTGGCCTAGAAAGCAGGAGAGTTACCCAGGAGTGCAGGAAGCTCAGCCCCAGGCAGAGGCAGCACCTCAGGGCTAAGGGCCCGGAGCTCTTCAGAGAGGAGACAACACATGAAGAAGGGCAGCACCAAGTAGGCAAATAGGCACAGTCCCATTTACTTCTGTTTTACAACAGGGCCTACATCATGATTGCTTACACTTTCCCCCTTTAAAGGTTATAGGTGACAATTGTGGGAAATTTAGAAAACTGAAAAGATAGGTGAAAAAAAAATCCACAATTCCACTCTCCGAAGGCAACCTCTATCAACAGCTTGGTATTTATATTTCCTTTTAGTCTTTCCCCAATGAAAGTACAATTGTTTCCTTCTTTGCCACACTTTACACAAAATGCATGCTTTCAGCAAGTTATTAAAACCTTTCTAAACATATTGCTGGACCTAGATATTTTATTGAGACAAACACTCCTTATTTAGGTACAAAAAATAGAAACACATAGAGACTAAGTATTAAGCAATGAAGAAACAGGTAAATAGTTTCTTCAAGTTTGGATAATGTTCGGATTTTTAAACCAAAGCTAGAATATGTTTAAGAAGTCTTTAATCTTTCTTCATTTCAGCTTCAGGAAAAAAGAGCCAATTACAGAAAGTCAAAAGAAAAAATACTGATGATCCTTAATTTTGGCACTTACATTAAAATCCCTAATGTTGATATAGATAAGTAGAAGGCCTCTAATAAACATGTATTTATAAACTAGAATGACCATCCTTAAAACAACTTTCTTTCTTTATATATATACACATATATATTCTTTATATATATTCTTTCTTTATATATATACAATTTATATATATGTATATATGTGTACACACACACACACACACACACACACACACACACACATAGACGGAGTCTCGCTCAGCCACCCAGGCTGGAGTGCAGTGATGCGATCTCGGCTCACTGCAATCACTGCAACCACCATCTCCCAAGTTCAAGCGATTCTCCCATCTCAGCCTCCCGAGTAGCTGGAATTACAGGCACCGGCCATCATGCCCGGCTAATTTTTGTACTTTGGTAGAGACAGGGTTTCACCATGTTGGCCAGGCTGGTCCTGAACTCCTGACCTCAGGTGATCTGCCCGCCTCAGCCTCCCAAAGTGCTAGGATTACAGGCGTGAGCCACCGTGCCAGGCTAAAACAATATTTATTAAAATGTCATTTTGCATGATAAAAAAGTATATTGAAACAGATTTGTTATTTCAGTTCCAATGTTTTGCTATCATAAACATGGGAAGATTATTCAGAAAATATGCAACAATTCCAAAAAATAAAAATCAAAACAAAACATAAACAATTAGGGATTTTAGGTTCTAGCACATAAATACTAAGTTGAATAGTTAAAAAGGTAAAACTTAACCATGTGGAATAAAATGTCTAAAGTATTAATTACTGGCATAATTTAAAACAACTTTATATCAAATAATTAAACTGTAATTGGTCTTTTAAAACAAGTATGTCATTGTGCTGTTCTTTCGACTTTCCTGAATGTTTGAAAATTTTCAAATTTTTTTGGCCAGGTGCAGTGGCTCACGCCTGTAAACCCAGCACTTTGGGAGTCCGAGGTGGGCAGATCGCCTGAGGTCAGGTGTTCGAGACCAGCCTGACCAACATGGCAAAACCCCATCTCTACTAAAAATATAAAAATTAGCTGGGTGTGGTGGTGGGCACCTGTAATCCCAGCTACTTAGGAGGCTGAGGCAAGGGAATCGCTTGAACCTGGGAGGCGGAGGCTGCAGTGACCTGAGATAGTGCCACTGCACTCCAGCCTGAGCAACGGAGCAAGACTCCGTCTAAAAAAAAAAAAAAAAAAAAAAGGAAAACTTTCAAATGTTTACTTTTTTTTTTTTTTTTTTTGAGAGAGAGTTTCGCTCTTTCGCCCAGGCTGGAGTGAAGTGGTGCGATCTTGGCTCACTGCAACATCCGCCCTCCAGGTTCAAGCACTTCTCCTGCCTCAGCCTCCCCAGTAGCTGGGATTATAGGCACCCACCACCACGCCCAGCTAATTTTTGTATTTTTAGTAGAGACGGGGTTTCATCATGTTGACCAGGCTGGTCTCAAACTCCTGAGCTCAGGCAATCCGCCCGCCTCAGCCTCCCAAAGTTCTAGGATTCCGGCCTTTTTTTTTTTTGAGATGGAGTCTCGCTCTGTTACTCAGGCTGGAGTGCAGTGGCACAATCTCTGCTCACTGCAGCCTCCGCCTCCTGGGTTCAAGTGATTCTCCTGCCTCAGCCTCCCAAGTAGCTGGGATTACAGGTGCGCACCACCACGCTTGGCTAATATTTTTTTTTTTTTAACAGACACAGGGTTTCACCATGTTGGCCAGGTTGGTCTCAAACTCCTGGCCTCAAGTGATCCACCCACCTATGCCTCTCAAAGTGCTGGGATTACAGGCGTGCGTCACCATGCCCAGCCAAATTTTTTAAAAATTAAAGGGAGAAAAGGCATGTTAAAAATAACAAGCATGCAAGATGAAATGAGGTAATTCAAACATATTTACAGGCCAGGCACAGTGGCTCACACCTGTAATCCCAGCACTTTTGGAGGCCGAAGCAGGGAGATCACTTGAGTCCAGATCAATTTCCCACAACAGTCACAGGAGTTCAAGGCTGTTCTGGGTGACGTGGCAAAACCCCGTCTCTACAAAAAATACAAAAAAACTAGCTGGGCGTGGTGGCATGTGCCTATAGTTCCAATTACTTAGGAGTCTAGGGCGGAAGGACTGCTTGAACCCAGGCCTAAGCAAGCCTAATCCATTTATAAATGTTCCATTATATACAAAATACCCTTTCTACCAACAGTAGGTTCTTAACTACTGAGACCAGGCATGCTTTGGTTGTGACTCCAGCAGCATGGATTGGTGGCATTGCATGAGCTGAGATTGCACCACTGCACTTCAGCCTGGGAAACAGAGTGAGACCACATCTATAAGAAAACACACACATAAACACACACACACACACACACACACACACACACACACACACACAGAAAAAAGAAATCTTCTACATGTACTACTAATACATAGTCCAGATAATCAGCAAATTTCTAATACACCAAAATAGGCTAATCTAGGCTTAATGACCTAGAGACTAAAAGGTGATTACGAACATACATCATCTGTTTTTCACTTAATTATTGACCATCCCCTCACAAAAATCTTATAATCCTCTTATATAAATGAAGAAACTGGACCCAAACAATTAGTGACAGGCAAAGGTTACAGAAGGGGAGAGTGGAGGCCCAGGCTGTTCAGTGTAAGATGCCACCAATCCATGCTGCTGGAGTCACAACCAAAGCATGCCTGGTGTCAGTAATTAAGAACCTCCTGTTGGTAGAAAGGGTATTTTGTATATAATGGAACATTTATAAACGGATTAGGCTTGCTTTCTCCCTACTACTGTCCATAAAGTCACAGTGTTTCAGCAGCTCTCAACTGTGAACAACTACATCTGTCTCCCTCCCTTCCAAAGTAAGGCAAGATGGCTAGAAGGTATTAGAGGCCGGAGGAGTAAGAACAGCAGAGACCTCTTCATCCTCATATTTAAACAATTCAGGGCCAGGTGCGGTGGCTCACACCTGTAATCCCAGCACTTTGGGAGGCCAAGGCAGGTGGATCACCTGAGGTTAGGAGTTCGAGACCAGCCTGGCCAACATGGCAAAATGCCATCTCTACTAAAAATACAAAAATAAGCCAGGCATGGTGGTGGGCACCTGCAATCCCAGCTACTCGGGAGGCTGAGGCAGGAGAATTGCTTGAACCCAAGGAGGTTTAGGTTGCAGTGAGCTGAGATCGTGCCACTGCACTCCAGCCTGGGCAACAGAGAACAAGACTCCATCTCCAAAAAAAACAAAACAACAACAACAAAAAAACAATTCAAGCAGGGCAGGTGGCTCACACCGATACTCCTAGCACTTTGGGAAGCTGAGGCAGGAGGATCTCTTGAGGCCAGGAATTCAAGACCAGCCTGGGCAACATAGCAAGATGCTGTCTCTACAAAAAACAAACTTAAAAATTGGGTGTGTGGTACATGCCTACAATCCCAGCTACTTGGGGAGGCTGAAGCAGGAAAAAATGCTTTGGTCCCAGGAGTTCGAGGTTGTAGTGAGCTATGATGGCACCACTGGCACTGCAGCCTGGGCGGCAGAGTCAGACACTGTCTCTAAAAAAAATAAAATAAAATTCCCTTTGGGCTTGCTTATTTATTTATTCTATAATTTTTTGAGATAGGACCTGGCTCTGTCACCCAGGCTGGAAAGCAGTGGCACAATCTCAGTTCACAACCTCCACATCCAGGGCTTAAGCCATCCTCCTACCTCAGTCTCCCAAGTAGCTGGGACTATAGGTGTGTACCACCACACCTGGCTAATTTTTGTATTTTTGTAGAGACAGGGTTTCACCATGTTGCCCAGCCTGGTCCTGAACTCCTGAGCTCAATCAATCTGCCCGCCTCAGCCTCCCAAAGTGCATGAGCCACCGTGCCCAGGCAGTTGGACTTGCATTTTAACAGGTCTATTTCTAAACCCACTTAATGGTGTCCCTTCCCATCTTCAGACTCATTTATTTGAAACAGATTTTTATTATGGTACTAAGGTAATAAGTGTAATTGATCTTTTATAAATAAATATTTTTAAAAATTTGTTTTAAAGTTGCTCAAAAGGTCTAATTTCAGCTTGAAGAAACTATAGGATAGTAAGATATAGAATACAAGATTAAAATTGGTAGAAATGTGGCATCAATGAAACATTGAAGGGAAAGAAATGTCCAAATGTGGGAGAAACATAAAAATGTGTATATTTTAAATATCTCGAAGGATATAAAAACATCCTCAGAAACATAAAAAAAATTATCTGATATTTGAGAGTTGTTAGGGTTTGGTTTCAGGTATTAATCTATCTATATCTGTCCTTGATCTAGAAAAACAATTAAAAGATACCTCAAACAAATACTGCCTCCACATATTATCCTTTTAAAGGCTTTGCATCTATAACAATTCAAAATTGGAAAACATTAAAGAAAAAACAAGGAAACCTTTCTCTTATTTAAAATAATCTGCAATGAATGAAAACAACTGGAAGAGCCTATGTCCCTGTTCTATAAGTGAGTCTTATACCAGATTCCTATCTTGAGATGACTCTTAGAGCAGGAAATGAATGAAAAAGAAGAAAGCTGCCCTGTAAGATTACACATAAAGGCAAGAGGTACACAAAGCTCTTTTAAAACACAGAGAAAAGGTACTGAAAGCGAGACAAAAAATGGACAAAGGAACTGACAAATCCCAAACATATAGCCAACCTGATCAATGCCCCATTGTCATGTCTGAAGCCCTGAGCCTCAAATGTGGCTTCTACATGTGCTATTTGAAGTAGAAGAACAAGATGACCTAAAAGGGATATGCAGCTTGTTCATAAGTAATATTTTAAAACTGCATGAAGGATAAAGAACCTGATAAAAAGAAGAATCTTATTACTAAAACTGAAAAAGGTCAAAGACATTGTCCACATTATATCTGACAAACTATCATGATCACTCAACTTGTCCTCCAAACAGGGAACAGGCATTCCTCCCAGAATTTCTGTTGTTGTTAGGGGGGAGTGGCAGCAGGGGATGGGAGGTGAAAAGGAGACACTCAGGAATGACCAGGGTCCAGCAATCACTGTCAGGTACAGCTGTCAGCACATCACTTGGCAACACTCAATGGCATTTCGGATGATTTGTGCCTTTACTCCTGCTTACTTTCCACAAAGAGAAATGTCAGGGTATCTAGCCTGGAGAGCTTCAATAGGCAGATTTTAACCTCAGTTCTTCTAAATCATCCTTACTTTAATATTGGCAGGAGGAGAGAATTCATCAGGGAGCTAATAAAACCAAAACCTAGCTACAACATAAAGGTGAAAAATAAGGGACAGCAATGAAAGACAGGAAAGGAATTCCTGTTCAAGAGATAAATGGAATTAACAGTCCCCTCTTTGAAGCTCTTTTTTCTTCTTCCAGACCACCAACTAACTGCAAAGTAACATCTGAAAAGTTATTATCCATAGTTTGTCTATTTGTTTGGAAAAATCAGATTGTAGAGCCCTACAGATGCAGATAGGAGAGCCATTCATAAAGCTTCAATAAAGTGAAGGACTTTATTTCTTCTAGAAGGTTCTATTTTCCAGTGGGTCATCAAGAATAAAACATTATATCAAGTTCCTGAAAGCTAAAAAAGTACTTCCTGGAAAAAAAATATAACTCTAAACAGCAAACAATAATTTTAAGAACCACTGATTGAGATAAGAGCGTTTCAAATCAAAATTTTATTTTAAATAGAAGTTATGGAATAGTTTCAAATTAACAGCCAAATTAATAATGAGATTGTATAAGTTTAAACTATTTTCAACTCACATACTTTCCAGTCCTCTCAAATATAAATTAATAAGTGATGAAAAAAATTAAAATTTCACAAATAATTGCAAACACTTTGTCACATGAAAAAAATGTAATGACCCAGGTTACAGGAAAACAAAATGTTGTCATCTGTGTAATGCAGATATATACAGTCACGAAAGAAGAGATAATCTAGGCTAGGCACAGTGGCTCACACCTGTAATCTCAGTGCTTTGGGAAACCGAGGCAGGCAGATCACCTGAGGTTAGGAGTTTGAGACCAGCCGGGCCAATATGGTGAAAGCCCATCTCTACTAAAAATACAAAAAAAAAAAAAAAAAAATTAGCCAGGTGTGGTCGTGTATGCCTCGGGAGGCTGAGGCAGGAGAATCGCTTCAACTCGGGAGCTAGAGGTTGCAGTGAGCCGAGATCACGCCTCTGCACTCCAACTTGGGCGACAGAGTGAGAATCCGCCTCAAAAAAAAAAAAAAGAGACAATCTAAAAGTTGTCTTCCAAAACTTCCAAATAAAAACTCAAGTTTCAACCATTGCAAAGCCCATACATAAAGGAAAACATTAAAATAAACTTCCATGTTGTAGCATAAGAACTGAAATCACACTTAGTCTTAAGACAATACAGTGCACTAATTTACTACTGTCACCTTTATCTCTGGGTATTTAAATTGTATACCTCTAAATACAGCCAGCAACCAAGCCTGGTATTATCAGCTCATCCGCACGAACAGTGGTTAAAGATAAGCAGAGAAAAGTTTGAGAGATATGGCCCTTCAGCTTTAGGAAAGAAGAAACTACATAGAAAGTACTAACTGTGTAAAATAACACCGCAACACCGAAAAGGGCAAGAAAGTAGGGAAGCCTCCTGCCAGATTTTTAAGTCGGCTTCAACAAAACAGTGCAACAGCTGCAAATGGATGAATTAAATATGGGCTGAAAGACGGTAGTAAAAGAAATGAAATATGCACATACTGTATAAAAAAACCATGAGCCAGTAATTATAAAATGCTCTACATTTAAACATATTCATCAAAATTAAATTGGCCACATGTAAGCCTTGATAACGAGTAAGTAACTGAGAATCCAGTGAATACTTCACATGTATGACATCTTCACAGCTGTAGTGCCACAATGGACAGCAAAGACAATAAGATTTTCCTGTCCAATACAACTGAGTCCTTTTGCCAGTTAGAGTTGGTGGAAAACTCAATGGAGAGACTGCTAAGGACTGTTAAGTATTTGCCCAATCAGGAGATAAAGGCAATCTGCACAGGTACATATTGATAAATCTGATCCACACACAGATGCTGGCTACCTCCTGCTACAGCTGAAGATTATTTACCAATGTGTAAAGAATGGGAGAAGTCCAACAACAAAAAAGAAGCCTTACTGCAACATCAATGAAAAGTCACTGGGTATCACGAATGAGAGCAAAGGACAATGCAGTCATTAACAAAAACCAACTGCGCTCTGCTAAGTGACCTAGGGGACTTCTATGCACAAGATTTATCACTACTAGAAGTTTTAGAACTAAAAACCATTCAATAACATTAGCATCACTAAAACACTAAATAGACTGCAGCCAACAGAAAGCCAGACCATTTTAGAAGGCAACAGACAGATGACTCAAATATTTAATCTCACTTCACTTGATTGAGGTGCACTGAAATATATTCAAGCCTGAGGAAAGGGAGAAAAGCTGAAAAGAATCCTGCTGCTGGTCATCTTTCCTGGGGATTTCACTACTTTTCTTTACATGGATCTGGCTGCACCATTAAAGTACAGAAAAGAACGTTTCTGTTAAAAATCACAAACACACTGAGATCCAAAATAAAAAGAAGAAAATCCTAGATTTCCTCAATTTCTTATTTTCTTTAGAAAGGTTCACCTTCTACCCATAATATAAAAAACTTTCTAAAGGCCCACTTATACTCAAAATGTGTTTGGTTTATAATCTAATTTATTCACAATTCCAGTTTATGTATGTTTGCACATTCAAATTTCACTGTGTTTTAGTTTCACACTTGCAAAATCCAGCAGAGGTATTAAGCTTTAAAATTCCAAATACCATGGAGAAGATTTTTAAAAGATAACAACTGTTACTGAAGAAAAGTTCACACATTCAATATGTACTTCACTGAATAACATTTCACTCTCTAACAAAGCTTTTCCTATTTCCTTGACACTCCAACTTTTAAAATGGATCTTATAAAGTTTCTGTCAATTTTATTTGGGAATCTAAACCAGTTTACTTTAGGTCAACCTAGTTCAGAAAGTTTACCACAAGGAAAGAGGTAAGGCCTCAAAATAAATAAGTTTAATACAGATATCTGATATTAATACTGTTAGAGCAAAGAGACCCTGTCTCACACCACTGGTGGGAGGGCAAACTGTTACAACTCCTTTGGAAAGCATATCATAGGTAAGTATATCAAGAGTAGAAAAACGTGGCCGGGCACGGTGGCTCACGCCTGTAATCCCAGCATTTTGGGAGGCCAAGGCAGGAGGACTGCTTGAGGCCAGAAGTCTGAGACCAGCTGGGAAAGATGGTAAGACCTCATCTCTACAAATAAAAAAAACAAATACAGAAATCAGCTGGGCATGATGGCACACACCTGCAGTCCTAGGAACTGCTCAGGCAGGATTGATGGAGCCTAGGAGTTGGAAGCTGCAGAGAACCATGATTGCACCACTGCATTGCAGCCTGAGTGAAAGACCCTGTCTGTTTTTTGTTTTTTGTTTTTGAGACACTCTTGCTCTGTCTCCCAGGCTGGAGTGCAGTGGTGTGATTATCGGCTCACTGCAATCTCCGCCTCCCAGGTTCAAGTAATTCTCCTGTCAGCCTCCCAAGTCGCTGGGATTACAGGCACCCACTACCACGCCTGGCTAATTTTTGTATTTTTAGTAGAGACGGGGTTTCGCCATGTTGGCCAGGCTGGTTTTGAACTCCTGACCTCAGGTGATCTGCCCGCCTCGGCCTCCCAAAGTGCTGGGATTACAGGTGTGAGCCACAGCGCCTGGCCAGACCCTGTCTCTTAAAAAATAAAGGAAAAATGTTCTTTCCATTTTACCCAATAACAAAACTCCTGCAAATCTGCCATAAGAAAATAATCCAAAATACAAAGATATATGTCCAAAGGCATTCACCATGACTTTATTTTTAACAATTAAAAACTGAAATAATCTTAACTGTTCAATAGCATAGGAACAGTTAGGTAAATTATGAAACATCCAGCCAGGCATGGTGGTTCACATCTGTAATCCCAGCACTTTGGGTAGCCAAAGTTTGGGAGGATTCCTTGAGCCCAGGAGTTTGATACTAGCCTAAGCAACAAAGTATTTAAAAATAAATAAATAAGTAACAAAAATAAGACCAAAACATTAGCTAGGTATGGGAGCACATGCCTGTAGTTCCAGCTACTTGGGAGGCTGAGGTGGAAGGATCGCTTGAGCCCAGGAATTGGAGGCTGCAGTGAGCTACAATCGTGCTATTGCACTCCAGCCTGAGCAAAAGAGCCAGACTCTGTCTCCAAAAAAGATATATCCATATAATGAAATATATGACAATTAAAAATATAAAACTTTATATGAGGTATTTGTCCATTGTGTTTAAGACACAGAAACAAAATATATCAAAAACTTGTAAGCTGGATAAAGTGTTGTAAATATTTTCACTTATATATAAAACTTTTACTATGATACAGTTACTCCTTTCGTACACACTGTATCAGATAAGATAACCCTGTGCCCTTCCACAGGACTGTGAAAGCCCAGAGAAAAAAGCTGCCAACCCTGACTGAAAGAGTAAGAAATCACTGCAGAATAGCAGTGTGTATGATTTAAATTAGGAGTGCTATATAGACACAAGTGGGAACAGCATTGCAGGCTAAAACATAGCAAGAAGGGGCTGGGTACAGTGGCTCACACCTGTAGTCCCAGCACTGTGGGAGGTCGAGGAGGGTAGATCACCTGAGGTCAGGAGTTCAAGAGCAGCCTGAACAACATGGTGAAACCCTGTCCCCACTAAAAATACCAAAATTAGCAAAGTGTGGTGGCGCATGCCTATAATCCCAGCTACTTGCAAGGCTGAGGCAGGAGAATTGCTTGAACCTGGGAGGCGGAGGTTGCAGTGAGCCGAGATCACACCATTGCACTCCAGCCTGGACAATAAGAGTAAAACTCCATCCCCCACCCCCCCCACCAAAAAAACAAAACAAAACAAAACAAAACAAAAAACAGCAAGAAGGGTATGAGCAAAGCACTATATAAAAATACAAAAGGTATCAAGAGATACCAAGAGAAGAGCGGCTATGTATCTGATTTTTTACTTTTCTTAGAAAACTGAATAAAATCACATAAAAAATTGTCAGATTTAATGTATTACCATTTAGAAAACAGTTGATTCATAAAGCTTACAGCGTTCACCTACATTTGAAGAGCTTTTCATAGAAATAGATTACTGGGCTGGGCGCGGTGGCTCATGCCTATAATCCCAGCACTTCGGGAGGCGAGGTGGGAGGATCACATGAGGTCAGGAGTTCAAGACCAGCCTGGCCAATATGGCGAAACCCCATTTCCACTACAAATACAAAAATTAGCCTGGCATGGTGGCATGCAAAAATTAGCCCGGCATGTTGGCATGCCCCTGTAATCCCAGCTACTCAGGAGGTTGAGGCAGGAGAATCACTTGAACTGGGAGGCAGAGGGTGCAGTAAGCCAAGATCGTGCCACTGCACTCCAGCCTGGGTGACAGAGCAAAACTCCGTCTCGAAAAAAAAAAAGAAATAGATTACTGACAATGTTTAAAATTATCTTTTATGTTCAAACATCTGAAATCCTAATTTTCATATTTCCTTCCTTCTATGACTATATTTAATGGATGAGATTCCATTAAATATAGAAATTTTTAGTCAAATTTAGAAATTTGATGTAAAAGAAGTTATTCTGTTGTATAAAGAAACTAGAAATGCATATAAATAAGATACTTACACATATATTTTAAATTTCAAGAAAGCTGCTAAAATGTAAATGTTACCCAGTGTTGTAACCTGAGTATGTTGCTCCAGTGGAAATCACAGGATTGACAGCACTAAGGGCAGCAAGACCATGAGTCATTTTAAAGCAGAGGCAAACTCCCACTGATTCTCACAGCAGGTTAGCAAAAGCAAATTGAGCCATCACAGGCAGG
Source organism: Pan paniscus (assembly GCF_029289425.2). NCBI lineage: Eukaryota > Metazoa > Chordata > Mammalia > Primates > Hominidae > Pan > Pan paniscus. The sequence continues at coordinate 29,810,451 of NC_073271.2, read as the reverse complement.
GTCCAGATGATCAATACTTTCAAGTTATGGAACAGAAAGCACGCCAGCTAGAATCCAGGTAGGGTGCTTACTGGTATGGACCTCGTGAGTTGCTTAGCCTCTTTCTAAGCTTCAGATTCTTTGTCTATAAAATGCTGGTATAATTAGCACCTAAGTTAAAAGGCTCCTAACAGTGACAAAGACCCTCTCCTTGACCAAACTCAGGCTTCTCTGAGCCCTCCTCAACGAAGCCGCAACCTCCTCCAGTCCCCTCCTGTCTTCAGCCTGCCTAACTCAGTTTTACAAACAATCCTGCTAAGTCAGTTCAGTGAGAATCACCCCCATCTGAGATATCTGATCACCTTTGATACCTGATCAAATTCCTCACCCCCACCTTTGATGTATACATTCTAGGCCTGCCTTCGGCAAGAATCTTGTTAGGTCAGTGCCATGGACCAAATGTGTCCTCTCAAAATACATACACTGAAGCACTTATCCCCAAGGTCATGGTATTTGGAAAGCGAGCCTTTGGGAGGTAATTAAAATCATGAGAGTGGAGCCTTCATGAATGGGATTGGTACCCTTATAAGAACAGACACCAGAGAGATGATCTCTCCTTCTGCCAGCAGGAAGGTGGCTGTCTGCACACCACAAAGAGGGCCCTCACCAGGAACTAAATCTGTCGGCATCTTGATCTGAGACTTAGCCTCCAGAACTGTGAGAAATAAATTTCGATTGCTTAAGGCATCTAGTCTATATTAGTTTGTTACAGTAGCTCAAGCAGACTAAGCCAGTTTTATAAGATCTACTGACCTTGATGTCTCCACTTAGCAATTTACCATTCACTGACCATATTCTGCTACTTGACTATAAATCTCTATTTGTCCTTGCTGGATTCAGAATTGAGCTGGATCTCTCCCTGCCATTGCAATAGTCTTCAATAAAGTCTTCCTAACTATTTTAACAAGCATCAGAGTAATTTTTTAACAAAGATAATTAAATGAGTTTTAACATAAGTAAAACACTTAGTTAGAATTGTCCCAGGTGGAGTAAAAAACTTAAAAATGTTTTTTTCAGTCACCATTATAATCCAGTAAATGTAACAAAATTAATGTTTAAGTGTTACATTGCTCAGCTTCAATCAAGTATTGACTGTTTATTATATGACAGTTACTGCGACAAACGTAAAGGTCCAAAGAAAGACACAGGTCCTGCCTCAAAGAGCTCATATTTAGAACAGGAACAGAAAGTAAACAAACAATTCTGGCACAGTGTTTCATACAACACCGCAGAGCAGGCCAAAGAACAAAGGAAGCAGAGAAGAGAAACTGATTAACTGAGCATGGAAGAAAGGCCACCAGCCTACGAAGGATGAAGAGAAGTTCACACAGCTGCTTTCCAGGTGAGGGTGAATACTCAGCAGGAATGAAAACAATCCCAAGGGCAAGGATGTGAGAGTGGAAACAGGACTTGCCCATGGCCCATTGGGGTGATGGAGTCACTGAAAGATTTTCAGCAGAAATGGGTCTTTTTTTTTTTTTTTTAACCTTTTACATATATATATATATATATATATATATATATATATATATATATATACACACTTTTTTTTTTTTTTTTTTGAGGCAGAGCCTTGCTCTGTTGCCCAGGCTGGAGTGCAATGGTGCGATCTCAGCTCACTGCAACCTCCGCCTCCCCGGTGCAAGTCATTCTCCTGCCTCAACTTCCCCAGTAGCTAAGATTACAGGCATCCACCACCATGCCTGGCTAATTTTTTTTTTTTTTGAAACGGAGTCTCGCTCTGTTGCCCATGCTGGAGTGCAGTGGTGCGATCTTGGCTCACTGCAAGCTCTGCCTCCCGGGTTCACGCCATTCTCCTGCCTCAGACTCTCGAGTAGCTGGGACTACAGGCACCCGCCACCATGCCCGGCTACTTTTTTCTATTTTTTAGTAGAGACGGGGTTTCACCATGTTAGCCAGGATGGTCTCGATCTCCTGACCTCGTGATCCTCCTGCCTCAGCCTCCCAAAGTGCTGGGATTACAGGGTGAGCCACTGCACCGGGCCACGCCTGGCTAATTTTTGTTCATTTATTTTTAATTCTTTTTGAGACAGAGTCTTGCTCTGTCACCCAGGCTGGAATGCAGCAGTGTGATCTTGGCTCACTACAACCTCCACCTCCCAGGTTCAAGCAATTCTCCTGCCTCAGCCTCCTGAATAGCTGGGACTACAGGCATGCACCACCACGCCGGGCTAGTATTTTTGGTAGAGATGAGGTTTCACTATGTTGGCCAGGCTGGTCTCAAACTCCTGACCTCAAGTGATCCACCTGCCTTGGCCTCCCAAAGTGCTAGGATTACAAGTGTGAGCCACTGCACCCGGCCTTATTTTTTTTTTTTAATTATTATTATTTTTTTTTGAGACAGAGTCTTGGTCTGTCGCCCATGCTGGAATGCAGTGGCGCGGTCTCAGCTCACTGCAACCTCCACCTCCCGATTTCAAGCGATTCTCCTGCCTCAGCCTCCTGAGTAGCTGGGATTACAGGCGTGTGCCACCATGCCCGGCTAATTTTTGTATTTTCAGTAGAGACAGGGTTTCACTATGTTGGCCAGGTTGGTCTTGAACTCCTGACCTCAGGTGATCCACCGGCCTCAGCCTCCCCGAGTGCTAGCATTACAGGCATGAGCCACCATGCCTAGCCTATTTTTTATTCTTTAGAGATAGGCCCTTGCTACCAGGCTGGAGTACAGTGGTGCGATCATAGCTCACTGTAGCCTCGAACTCCTGAGTGCAAGCAATCCTCCCATGTTAGCCTCTACGGTAGCTAGGACTAGAGGTATATATCACTGTGCCTGTTAATTTTATTTATTGTTATTTTTTGTAGAGACAGGGTCTTGCTACCAGGCTGGTCTAAAACTCCTGGACTCAAGTGATCCTCCCACCTCAGCTCCCAAAAAGTGCTGGGATTACAGGCCTGGGCCACTGCGCCAGGCTCAGATTTACCTTTTAGAATGCTCCCTCTGGGGCTACACAGATGCCACATTTGGGAAGGTGACAGCTTAAACCTAAATAGACACAAATTACAAACTGTCAAGAGACTGCAGACACTGTCCATCAACAAATTCAAAATTGAAAAGAAAAACTGAGCACTGGTAGTTTATAGAAGCATACCAAGAGAATGATATTCTAAATCAGTAAGTCAACATTAGGCAATCCTGAACATTTGATTTACTGTAGAACTTCTTCAGATTAATAACTATGAGCAAGTAACCAGGCCGGGCACAATGGCTCACGCCTGTAATCCCAGCACTTTGGGAGGCCGAGGTGGGTGGATCACCTGAGGTCAGGTGTTCAAGACCAGCCTAGCCAAGACGGTGAAACCCCATCTCTACTAAAAATACCAAAATTAGCCAGGCGTGCTTGTAATTCCAGTGACTCAGGAGGCTAAGACAGGAGAATTGCTTGAACCTGGGAGGCAGAGGTTGCAGTGCACCGAGATCATGCCACTGCACCACTGAACTCCAGCCTGGGTGACAGGAGTGAAACTCCATCTCAAAAAAAAAAAGAAAAAAAAAAAAAGGACTAGTGAACTATTCTTAGAGAACTGAATTTATCCTTTGCAGAACACTGCCCAAGCTCCCTCTGTCTTTCCTCTTTCTTGCCATTCTAAACTTGGGCCGTGGGTCCTATTTGGACCCCAGAATGGTCTCAGTGGATTTTTTCTGTTGTTCCCTCTGCATGCTCTAAGCCTACAACTAGATCTATTGGAAACTGATGTTCATTGTCTGTTTCTCAGACAAGACTACAGTCCCCTGAGAGCAAGAACTGCATTCCCAGCCTCTGTTACATGGTTTGGCCCTTAAAAAGCACACAAACCATGTGTATTCAATGAACGCATTTTAGAATTAATAAATTAAGTTCTGAGTAATCTCTGTGATCACCCTTCCACCTTCAATGGTCACTTAATCCTCATCCACATAAACTCAGAACTAAACAAGGAGTGTTTTCTATTCAGATTCCTGCTACAGTGTAGTCCTACGAATGTTTGGGAACAAATTTTAATTCCCCAAAGAGACAAATACCAAAACAAAGAAGAAATAATGATTTTGATCTTGAACCCACATACGTTCCAAGGAATACAACAGAAATGAGCCCTTAGTTTCCTAAACTTCATGGTATTATATTAGCCATGTTAAGTTTCAAGTCCGTTATCCAGCTTTCTAACAGAAATACATGAAATAACAGTCCAGCTAATAAGGCTGACGCTTAAACACATGCCTTTTCAAGAAAAAAAAAAAGGCAACCAAAACAGTGATGATTTTTTGAAAACTTTATATCATAAAATAGACAAAGCAGCTTTTTGAAATCTTAGATAAAGTAGGTAATCATATTCTAGAAATCTGCTATTTTGGAAGCCACAATCAAAATTCTTAGGAGGTTCCTCTATCTGTACAAAGCACAAGTTTTCCTAGAAACAGTCTTTGTATATTCAGCCTGAAAAATCAAACAAACTCAGCTTAACATCAAAGGTTCGCATGTTTATTTTATTTACTCAGTCCCAAAGTATGTTACTTACAACTCTTTGTTAAGCATCTTTTAAAAGCCAAGTGATTGTCAATGAATGCCAATTCAAGTTGTATGATATGAGGGCCATTTTCAAACACTCCAGAAGCTACGAACAACTGTCCCTAACTATGTATTTGGAATGCTGTCCTGAAAAGGTCATTTCATTTGTTCCTGAACGTTGGTTCATTTTCAAAGTTAACATGTTTGAGTAGGTCAACATAACATAGATCACCTGAGAGAAAGAGGAATGCTGTTCCCTAAAAAACTACAAAATCCTTAGGCCTTCAAGTTCTACAGATTAGAAACATCAAAACTCAAATACATTTCAGATTGTCTTATTATGTAAAACTCATGCCGATAAGCATCCTAATGTGGCTTGAAAATTCTTTTTATTATTATTATTTTTTTTTAAGATGGAGTTCTGCTCTTGTTGCCCAGGCTGAAGTGCAATGGCACGATCTTGGCTCACTGCAACCTCTGCCTCACAGGTTCAAGCAATTCTCGTGCCACAGCCTCCCGAGTAGCTGAGATTACAGGTGCACGTCACCAAGCCCAACTAATTTTTTTTTTTTTTTTTTTTTGAAGACAGAGTCTCGCTCTGTCGCCCAGGCTGGAGTGAGGCCTGACTAATTTTTGTATTTTTAGTAAAGACAGGGTTTCACCATTTTGGCCAGGCTGGTCTCAAAACTCCTGACCTCAGCTGATCCGCCCACCTTGGCCTCCCAAAGTGCTGGGATTACAGGCGTGGGCCACTGTACCCAGCTGAGGCTTGAAAATTCTTTAACTATTAGTTATAAGGTTAACCAAAAGAAAAAGACCATTCTGCAAAATATATATGAAGCATGTCCAAACTGTGTTGAAATATCCATCACATTGGCCAGTGACAAACAAAACCACCCAAACCAGATAAAGAGAACAATTTCATCCATAAACACATAATGAGAACCCAAAAAAACTGAGGAGTTTCGTGACCTAGCTCTAGTCTCAGATCTGTTCACACATTCATTCTATAATTCTCTAATTTATGCCAGGTAACATGCAGGACCTCATTTTGACTTTATTAGATGGCACCAATCTTCCCTGGAGTAGTTAGACAAGTAGATCATCCATCTTGAAATGTGATATATAAAATGGAAAGGGGAAATGAGACAAAAATTGAGCTCAAGAAAGCCAGGCAATAGACGAACTGATTCACACTGGCTGGTCACACAGACTGTGAAACATGTCACTGTAAACAGTAACTCTACCCTGAAAATGGAGAGGCCAGAAGGATACATCGGCAAGCACTCAGCACAGTTCAATTACCTTGCCATTAACTTACCCACCCAGCCAGACTCATCACTTGCACTAAAAATAGGACATAAATGCTTTTCTAGCATTCCAGCTATGAAAAACTTAAGATAACAAATTTCAAAACATTTATCAGAAAAATATACCAGGAAAAGAGAAAAAGCAATATATATATATTTCTAGTGACAAAAACACAAATTGAGAAAAATGACATTAACACCTTGCTTTGATATGGCACCTATCTGTAAAGAAGCTTAAATACTTTTGGAAATTAAAAAAAAATCTAATTACAGTAATTCTAACAACATCCCTATGAAATAGGTAGAATGTAAATATATAATTACTTCTGTTTAGCTACTGAAGAAAAGTAGACACATATTTCCCATTCACTGCTAATGACATTCTTGAACTAGCTCAGTCCAGCACTTTAAGCATACCACAGAGCCAAGTCATCAATTACCTTCTAAGTTGTAATAAAGCAAAATATAAATGTGAACCCCACAGTTTTCCATGTTTAAGTACTAAACTCTTAAGAATGCACAAACAAGTATGGCAAAATTGGCTTCAGCTTTAGAAGGAAAACAAATATTCAATTCAGTCTGATGAATCTACTTTTTTAAGAAGTAAAATTAAGAAATAGTTATGATTATTATTAAAACCACTTGAAATGCAGAAATTATAGAGAAGAGTGAAAACTCAATTTCCCACACTCACCAACAGGAACTGACAGCTTTATGCCTCCCTCAAAGGACAAAAGGAATTCAGTTTAAAGTGCAAGGTCAAAGTATACAAAAAGACACACTGGCCTGAGAAACCAAGAGGTTTAACAACAAAGAATGAGTCAACCAATACTTGCTAATCTTGAGTACTAAAAAAAGAGAATTTTTTTTTTTTATACTCAAAAAGGAATTAATTTGTCCCACTGATGGCTAGGAAAAAGGATCACCTCTAAGTGTTTTAAATGTGTTTTTAAGAGCTATTATGAGGTAGCTTTAAAAGTTGGTATATTATTACAGCGTTAAAGGGGTACTTCCTAAATATACCCAATACACCTAACTCCTTTCAAGGCCAACTCTTGGTGAAATAATTCTTTCTTCCTTTCAATACTATTTAGATAAGGCACCACCAAAGCAGTACAGAATGACTAAACCTGAACTTGCTACAGGAATTTCCAAACAGATAAGAACTTGCAAATACGTCCCTATTTAAAAGACAAGGGAAACTTGAAGAAAGTCTCTGATTCCCTGAACGCCGAGTATATCCAGTGAAAACATAAACTCCTTTCTTAAAACATAAGCTCTTCAATGCAGACACTGTCTCCTTAAAGTTGTATTCAGACCTTAGCACCTGTGCCAAGAGTAAATGGTTTCTATTGTCACTATCAAACGCAACTTGCTTTAATAAAAGGAAGTGATGTCTAGAATTTGCTTCAAAATAATCTGGAGTGGAGGGTGGCAGGATGGAGACAAGATTAGCTGAGAGTTAATAGTGACTGTAGCTGGGTAATGATACTACTCTCCTTTCTTTTGTAGATGTTGGAATTTTTAGATGTTGAAATTCTTCATAATAAAAGGTTAGACAGAAAGAAAAGAAAGCTAGTTTTAGAAAGTAAATCCCCTTTAACTTGACTATTTCTTTGAGAGTTATTTAACAAAGAATTCACAAGGACAGCAATTTAATCTCTTAAATTCTTTAAAGTTATAAAACAATTACAATTACTCTTCAGTTCTTCTGTAGTTAGCACAAGTGGAAGAAGCTGAACTAGGAAATTACCTACTCTAGATTAATATGTTTTCTCTCTTATATGTCATAAGAATTACATGACATATAAGAATCATATAAATATCAGGAATAAATTAAACCTGATTTAAAAGAACGACGGGTCATTTTTTTCCCTCATCCTAATAAGAGACCCTCTTTCTGAGATAATTAAAGGAAATTATAAGTACCCTAGGAAAACTGTTTCTACCCCCAAATACAGGTTTTAAGTAAAGCTTAACAAATTTTTAACTATCTCTTATATCCTACAAGCTAACCTTAGATTAAACTGAACTTTTAAACTGCCTTAACCTTAATAAATGTCCTCATTAATCACGCTATTCCACATTTTAAAACTTTCATTTTTAGGATCCTGCTAAGAATTACAACACAAAAGAAAACAACCCCTTGACTGTCTTTTAGTGTGAATCGGTACTCAGATGAGTGCCATCAAGATCAATTTAGTCTCTAGCAATGAGTTGAGACATTTGACAATTAAGATTAATGTCTGACCTGTGAGTTGACCCTAATGGACACCTTCCTTAAAGCAGATGCATGGCAGATTAGATAAGTAGTCACATGGAAACAAGGTTATTACTGAATCACATTTCTCTAAGGAGTTATCAGCATTGTACTTATACAGAATTAACCGAAATGCTTTAATGGAACAGGAAAAATAAAAATAAAACATAGCATGGGAAATGAAGACTAACTCACAGGGCTCACATGAGTCTCTAACAGATGTTACACGGTGGCTTCATTCTCCTCCTTTTTTCCCCCTTTCCTCTCTTTATCTGGTAGCTTTACTTAGGGGCATCGGCTTCAATAGCAAACAAGCACATTATTTAAGCTGTCATTCTTGCACACATTCCCAACCTACTTGGCAGAGTGGATATTTCTAAAATGGATAGCAACTACAAATATTAAAATAGAGAAATTCATCAAAATGCAAATGAAAACTGGTCACTGAGTTCCCTAAATCTACATTTAGTATTTCAAATATTTGGGAACTGCATTAAGCACAGGAGTTATTTAAAGAAGTTTAATAAATAATCATGTCAGATCTCTGTAAAATGGACACAAAAGGTACCTTTTAGTAACATATTTATAAGGAATTCAATCTGTTCATTGCAGGAGACAAACCAGTTCTCAGATCTCTACCGAGAACAAAAAATATTTCACACATTCACCTCAGCAGGGTGGATTTCCAGCACTGGGAAGAGCCAGATGACTCAAGACTCAGCCATGTTTCCATGGCTTGGAGAAAAGATGATTAATGATGCAAAACAACTAGGCATGGGGAACTTGTACAATGGCTTGCTTACCCAAGATCAGCTGCTAGCTAAAAAATGCTTCAACCTCTGATAAACAGGGCCCTCAATGGACAGGTTCAAGCAGGGGCTTGGTTCTTGAATGACTCACATTAAGCTTATCTAGCACATCCGTCACAAAAAGACAGTAGGACTAAAATCAACTTATTATCAAGCTCTTCACTTTTAGATCATTGAAATGACTGCACAAATCCCAAAATACGAAAAGATGATCTCTGAGTAAAAGCAGGAGGAAAAAAAAAAGTCAGCGCCTGATTCCCCAGGAGCTGATTATCCAGTCTGAGAATCTCCAAGGCACCTTATTTTCTCAGGCCAACTGTCTACCTTTCATCATTCTGGTCCCTTTCACTCTTGCCATGGTGAGAGGGAAGAGAAAGAGAGTGTTTGGTTAAGTAAATAGTTCATATATTTGAAGGAGGAAATTCAAGAAGAGAAAAAGAGAACAAGGGTAAGATAAAATTAATCTTATAAATACTTGTCTATTTCATCTACGACCTTTACAACTGCCGATTGGCAACATAACAAATAAAGCAATAGATACTACTAAAAGTACAAAACTAAGTGATCCTAGTGTGACAATAAATATAAACAATGTTCAGAAACCATATGGGGAAAAAAAAAAAAGGGCCGGGGGTGGTGGCTCAAGCCTGTAATCCCAGCACTTTGGGCAGCCAAGGTGAGTGGATCACCTGAGGTCAGATCAGCCTGGCCAATGTGATGAAACCCCGTCTCTACTAAAAATACAAAAATTAGCTGGGTGTGGTGGTGCGCACCTGTAGTGCCAGCTACTTGGGAGGCTGACACACAAGCATCACTTGTACCCGGGAGGCAGAGGTTACAGTGAGCCAAGATGGTGCCACTGTATTCTTCCAGCCTGGGCAACAGAGAGAGGCTCCATCTCAAAAAAAAAAAAAGAAAGAAAGAAAAGAAAAGAAAGAGGCTGGGCGCTATGTGGCTCATGCCTGTAACCCCTGCACTTTGGGAGGCCGAGGCAGGTGGATCACCTGAGGTCGGGAGTTCGAGACCAGCCTGACCAACATGGAGAAACCCTGCCTCTACCAAAAACACAAAATTAGCCGGGCGTGGTGGCGCATGCCTGTAATCCCAGCTACTAGGGAGGCTGAGGAGCGAGAATCGCTTGAACCTGGGAGGCAGAGGTTGCGGTGAGCTGAGATTGCACCATTGCACTCCAGCCTGGTCAACAAGAGTGAAACTCCATCTCAAAAAAAAAAAAGAAAAGAAAGAAAGGAATTATATAGGAGGATATATAACAAAACACCAATAGTTGTCCTGAGTAGCCAAATAGAACACAACCTCTACTTGCTTGTATTTAATGCATATTTAAATTTTTTTCTGTAATTAGTATGTAGTTTGTTTTTTTAAGCACATAATCTTTTGGTATGGCAAAATGACCCCCAAGAAAGCACTTTTCATTTTAAATATAAAAGGTGCTATTGTAGGAACTGCTCTATAAAACTGGTTCCAAGGCCAGGCGCGGTGGTTCACGCCTGTAATCCCAGCACTTTCGGAGGCCGAGACGGGTGGATCACGAGGTCAGGAGATCGAGACCACCCTGGTTAACACAGTGAAACCCCTCTACTAAAAATACAAAAAAATTAGCCGGGCATAGTGGTGGGCGCCTGTAGTCCCAGCTACTCAGGAGGCTGAGGCGGGAGAATGATGTGAACCCGGGAGGCGGAGCTTGCAATGAGCCCAGATCTCGCCACTGCACTCCAGCCTGGGCGACAGAGCAAGACTCCGTCTCAAAAAACACGAAAACAAAAACAAAACAAAAAATAAAAATAAATAAAATAAAATAAAAACTGGTTCCAAACTAAGCGAAGGCATCAAATAGCATGAAAATAATCTGTTTACTTTCTTTTTTTTTTTGAGACGGAGTCTCACTCTGTCGCCAGGCTGGAGTGCAATGGCATGATATCAGCTCACTGCAACCTCTGCCTCCCGGTTCAAGCAATTCTCCTGCCTCAGAATATGTTACTTTCTTGCTATTTTATTCACTAATTCAACAAACATTTATTAATCAGCTATCATGCATTAGATCCACTGTCTGCAGAGATGCCAAAAATGGTAATAAAGATGTAACTAGTTAATTCTCGTTCTCATGAAGCTTGATACCATAGGCTACAGGCTGCAGAGCTTCCTGCCTGCCCCAACCTCTCAGCTTCAATACCCCTCAAAAAACCTAGGAAACCTTCTTAAATATCACTCCATACAAACACATAGTACTGTTATCCAAATATTTGCTGCCCCTTCCTTATCAGACCCTTTCCTACCTGTCCATCCCCGGGGGGGTAAATATTTCTTGCTTACTGAGGCCCTGCATGACCACGTGACTTGCTTTTGGCCAATGAAGTATGAGTTGAAATGGCACATGCCACTTTTGAGGTTCTACCATGGCATGAAGCCCACAAAGAGCCTTAAACTGAGAAACAAAGTTTTGTTGTCGTAAACTATTGAGATTTGGAGATTGTTACCACAACATAATTTAGCAAAAGCTGACTAATTAATATACCCGACTAAACTTTGATACAACAGAGAACATTAAATAACCTGCGAGCAAGGGATACAAATAAGTAATCTCCACCCTGGCTTTGCCGACTCTGGTTTACAACTTAATGTTCTAAGTGTTAGATGAGGATAATTTGGTCCAGAAACCATGCAGTCATTAACCTACTGATTGCTTTGCTGTGTTTTCTCTCCAAAAGTCTGGGCAGGACCTTTTGCTGAACTTCAGACATTTGGAACCTTCCTTAAAGAAAAATGCAGAAAGTACGGCACCAGGCCATGCACAGCGGCTCACACGCCTGCAATCCCAGCACTTTGGGAGGCTGAGGCGGGTGGATCACTTGAGGTCAGGAGTTCGAGACCAGCCTGGCCAACGTGGCGAAACCCTTTCTCTATAAAAACACAAAAATTAGCCGGGTGTGGTGGTGCGTGCCTGTAATGCCAGCTACTCGAGAGGCTGAGGCATGAGAATCGCTTGAACCCAGCAGGCAGAAGTTGCAGTGAGCCGAGATTGCGCCATTGCATTCCAGCCTGGGCAACAGAGAGAGACTCTGTCTCAAAAAAAAAAAAAGAAAGAAAAAGAAAATATGGCACCAATGAAAACATTCCTCAGCACTGTCCTGAGTTAGAGAAAGAAAAGAACAAAAACAGAAAGAAAATATTCCACAGGACACAAGACAACAAACATCCAGAGGAATAAAACCCCTACTGCTTTCCCTTGAAATAAATTAACTAGAAGTTATTTTTCTTAATTAAAAGATATTTGCTTTAGAAACAATAAAATGCAAAAGAACATTATATCTATTACATAGGAATAAAGTGTTATGAAAAAGACAGCAGGCCAAGCGAACTAGAAATGCACCTAAAATAAAATGACAGATTAAAAACAAAAGGATGGGCTGGGCGCGGTGGCTCACACCTGTAATCCCAGCACTTTGGGAGGACCAGACAGGCAGATCACGAGGTCAGGAAATCAAGACCATCCTGGCTAACACGGTGAAACCTCGTCTCTACTAAAAACACAAAAAAAATTAGCTGGATGTGGGGGCGGGCACCTGTAGTCCCAGCTACTTGGGAGGCTGAGGCAGGAGAATGGCATGAACCTGGGAGGCGGAGCTTGCAGTGAGCTCCGCCACTGCACTCCAGCCTGTGTGACAGAGCGAGACTCCGTCTCAAAAAAAAAAAAAAAAAAAGGATAAGGATCAAAAAACACACAAAAAAGGGAGGATTGCTAAATTTAATAAGCATTTCAAGGCAAAAACTGTAAATATGATAAATTTTATTTTCATAAAACCTATAATCCACAATGAAAGCAACAATTGTAAAACTTTGTACTCCCAGTAACATAACCTGAAAATACACATAACAAAAACTAAAGGCAATCTCTTTGTATTTACTAATTAAAATGTAGAAAGCAATAACTTAAAATACAACTGAGATGCATTTCTAATTAACTGAGTAGCCAAAAACTAAAATAGTGAAACTGTCCTAGGACAGATGTCACAAAGTCAACGAATATCTGGGGAGCAGCAAGCCATACACATCAGAGTACCCATGCAGTGAAGAGTTGCAATGGAAGCACAGACATCATCAACTAGAATGTTTACAATGTCATAGGGAATAAGAGAACACAAATACTATGCATATATATGTATATAGATACACACACACACAAAGGGAATAACACACCTGAAACATAAATATTTACATAATAAGGGTATACAAAGGCTTTGGCTTATGATTCGGGAAACACTCTTTAAGGGTAAATATAAGATGATGTAATCTCATAATCTTTCTAATTATAGGATAAAACAATCTATGGTAGGTAATTCAACATGTAAAGAAAAAGTACTCTTGGACAGGAACTGTGAAAAATCATTTTGCTATTTTCATGCTTATTCCTTCAGGTTAAAAAATCAAGAACCACATCAACAATACATTATGAAGTAGATGGAACACTGTCAGAAAATCTCTGCTTCCGTGAAACCCTGTCTCTACTAAAAATACAAAAATTAGCTGGGCGTGGTGGCGCATGCCTGTAATCCCAGCTACTCAGGTGGCTGAGGCAGGAGAATCGCTTAAACCCGGGAGGCAGAGGTTGCAGTGAGCCATGATTGCGCCACTACACTCCAGCCTGGATGACAAAGCGAGACTCGGATCCCCCACCGCCCCTCCAAAACAACAACAACAACAACAAAAACTTTGCTTCCTCACATATCCTTAGAATAAATCCTCATCTTCCAAGAAAATCATCTTCAGGCTTTTGTCAACCAAGAAAACTTTCTGTAAACAAAACCTCCCACTGAAGCTCACGATATAAAAGCTGAGCTGCTGTGATTAAAGTGTGAATGCAGGCCGTGGGGTGGGAACAGTTCCAAAAATGGTCACCTAGTACTTACCACAAATGTCATGGGCCAAGCAGGGGGCTAAGTGCTAGGGATTCAGAAGTGAACAAAACAGAGTGTCCTCCGGGAGCTTACATTCTCGAATAGGAAGACAGCTAATAAACCAGTAAACAAATAAAGAAGATCAATTTACATACAAAACCCCACTCTAAGAAAATAAGTAAGGTTAACAAGATAGATGGTGACTAGAGGGGGTGTGTGGGGCTTCTTCATGTGCCTGGGGATAGTCAAGGAAAGTCTCTCTGAGAAGACATCAGAGGTAGTTTCTAGTTAGTTCTAGAGGAGGTTCAGCCTGTATAAAGACCCAACAAAAGAAAAGAACCTGTTCAAGGGATAGAAAGAGACATGTTAGGCTACCGCAAAGTAGACAAGGGGAGTGCAGAAGGAAGAAACTGGAGAAGCACAGAGGCCAGACAAGTGGATCTTTTATAGTAAGGCCTGGATTTTATTTTAAATGTAATGGGAAGTCTTTGAAAGGTTTTAATCAAGGGAATAATATGATCTTATTTACACTGTAGAAGCTACTATGTGAAACAGATTACAGGGAGAGACAAAGTGGAACCAAGACAACGTCCAGAAGACCACAATAAACACCCATGTGAGAGACAGTGGTGGCCTAGACTAATGTTTTAACAGTGGAAATGATTAGGAGTGGTCAGACTCAGGATATATTCTGGACAGAAAGTCTACAAGACTTCATGATGGAGTAGATATAAAGTGGTGGAAGAGTGGAATCAAAGACACCTTTGAAGTTTCTGGCCTGCCTAAATGGGTGTTTGACAGCGCTATTTACTAAGACGAGAAAGGACTGCAGTGTGCGCATTAGGGTGGGGACAGCATCAAGAATTCCGTTTTGGGCTGGGTGCGGTGGCTCAAGTCTGTAATCCCAGCACTTTGGGAGGCCTGGGCGGGTGGATCACTTGACGCCAGATGTTTGGGACCAGCCTGGCCAAGAGGGCGAAACCCTGTCTCTACTAAAAAACATAAAAATTGGCTGGACGTGGTGGCACACAACTGTAATCCCAGGTACTCGGGAGGTTGAGGCAAGAAAATCCCTTGAACCAGGGAGGCGAGGCTTGCAGTGAGCCGAGATCATGCCACTGCACTCCAGCCTAGGTGATAAGTGAGACTCTGTCTTAAAAAAAAAAAAAAAAGAATTCTGCTTTGGCTATGTTAATTTTGAACAGCTTATTATTAGATGCCCAAGAAGATCTGCCTACCAGACAGCTGCCCATCTAAGCCTGCAGTTCTTGGGAGAAGGAGCTGGAAATACCCACATACTTGCTCAGTTCTCCCCTCTCCTGACCTCCACTTCCATGGCAAACTCTTTTTTTTTAATTATACTTTAAGTTCTAGGGTACATGTGCACAACGTGCAGGTTTTGTTACATATGTATACATGTGCCATGTTGGTGCGCTGCACCCATTAACTTGTCATTTACATTAGGTTTATCTCCTAATGCTATCCCTCCCCCCTCCCCGCACCTCACGACAGGTCCCGGTGTGTGATGTTCCCCACCCTGTGTCCAAGTGTTCTCATTGTTCAATTCCCACCTATGAGTGAGAACATGCAGTGTTTGGTTTTCTGTCGAAAATGTGGCACATATACACCATGAAATACTATGCAGCCATAGAAAAGGATGAGTTCACATCCTTTGTAGGGGCATGGATGAAGCTGGAAACCATCATTCTGAACAAACTATCACAAGGACAGAAAACCATGGCAAACTCTTTAAGCCTTCTCAGAATTCCCAGTGCTCCTCAGAACAGTGTGACACTTAGTGGCTTTTTCCAACTTTATACCTAAATTTGCCTAATGTTTGCACAGTGCAACCAAAATAATTCAATATTTAAAAATGTAAATTACATTTGGCCACACTAAAATAAATGTATTTGCTTGCATCAAAACAAACTACAGACAGTTTAAAGACCCTACTGAACAAATGAAATCATGGAAGTGTGGCAGAGGCTGGGCATGGTGGCTCATGCCTATAATCCCAGCGCTTTGAGAGGCTGAGGTGGGAGGTTCACTTGAGCCCAGGAGTTGAAGACCAGCCTGGGCAACTTAGCAAAACTCCATCTTTAAAAACGTTTTTTAAAAAAGAGAAAGTGTTGTAGAAGAAAATGCAGGTTAATATTCGTAAAATCTTGAAGTGACAGGGGATGTTCTCATTTGACACCATGAGCAGAAATCCTTAAAAATGGAAAACCAGGACAGGCGCAATGGCTCATGCGTGTAATCCTAGCACTCTGGGAGGCCGAAG
The DNA here is from genome assembly GCF_029289425.2 of Pan paniscus. Classification (NCBI taxonomy): domain Eukaryota; kingdom Metazoa; phylum Chordata; class Mammalia; order Primates; family Hominidae; genus Pan; species Pan paniscus. Next base: position 29,794,334 of record NC_073271.2, on the reverse strand, counting down.
CGGAGGGATCACCTAAGGTCAGGAGTTTGAAACCAGCCTGACCAACGTGGTGAAACCCTGTTTCTACTAAAAATAAAAAAATTAGCAGGAATCGCTTGAACCCAGGAGGCAGAGGTTGCAGTGAGCCGAGATCGTGCCACTGCACTCCAGCCTGGGCAACAACAGCAAAACTCCATGTCAAACAAAAAAAAACAAAAAAAAGGAAAATCATAGTGGATGGCACTTCTATGAAACACTTAAACACTTCTATGAAAGAAAAACAATTCCACAAGTTAGTTTTAAAAGCAAATGAAATTTTGGAAACAAATATCTGAAGCATATGACATAAGGAATTAATGTCCCTAAGTATGAAGAGTTCATATAAATCAAGAAAAAAGATTAACCCCAAAAGAAAATGTGACAAGGACAAGAGCAGAAATTCAAAAGAAAAGAAATTTAAACGACCAACTGACACATGAAAAAAAGTGCTAAGCTTCTTATCAGTAAAAGAAGTGAATGAAAAGATACTATTTTCACCTATCAGGCTGGCAATTATTAAACCGGCAATGAGCATAGACTTGGGGTCTGGGTAAAGGCACACAGCTACTAGTGGGAACAGAAACTTCTATGCCCTTTGTGGGTATCTGGTAATACATATCAAGATTTATTTTTTATTTTTTATTTTTTGAGACAGAGTCTCGCTCTGTCGCCCAGGCTGGAGTACAGTGGCGCAACCTCGGCTCACTGTAAGCTCCCCCTCCCGGGTTCAAGTCATTCTCCCACCTCAGCCTCCCAAGTAGCTGGGACTACAAGCGCCCGCCACTGCACCTGGCTAATTTTTTTTATTTTTTTTTTAATAGAGACAGGGTTTCACCGTGTTGGCTAGGACGGTCTCGGTCTCCTGACCTCGTGATCCCCCTGTCTCAGCCTCCCAAAGTGCTGGGATTACAGGCTTGAGCCACCGTGCCTGGCCCATATCAAGATTTTTACATGCTCTTTGACCTACAAATTCCTAGTAGAGAAATGAGAAATGGGAGGGGCCAGTGGATGAAAAGCATCAGGTACAACTAAGTTTTTCAGAGTAAGATACTCTGCGCCTAAAAAAGATGCTTCAGAATTACATCTAATGATATGAAAAGATAGTGACTGAAAAAATTAGGTTATAAAACCATATGGTCAAGGTAAATTCACATAAATGGATATATTCACATAAAGAGATATCAAATAATAAACTTCAGGATGTTATCAGTATTGTTTCTGGAAAGAGTGAGTGTCCTTTATGATCTTTCTTTTTCTTTCATTATAATGAGCATATATTATTTTGACAATAAAAACTTTATTTCATGGCAAAACAAAAACAAAAGTCCTACACATAAAAGAGATACTGAATGGACATTGCCAAAAATGTCAGAAGATACTTTGGGGAAATTTTTCCTCTCTTTTAGAATAGAAACGTTTCTGTATTTATGACACTTTCCATTATGAACATGCATTACTCCTATAATAAAAAAGGTAAAATAAACTTTTTAAAATTAAATTATTTCCAAATCTCTTCTCCTATCTTAATTTTAAGGACCACTGCAACTATCATACAGTATTTTCTAAAGTTTATGTCTATTTTCCTTCTTTTCAGGTGCCAAAACCAGTTTTTCTTTACTGCTCTATTGTCTGTGGAGAGCACAAAGGGATCCTGTTCCCAAACACACTGGGCCCCATTTTGCCTCCATATTATTACTTTTAATTGTCTTCCACACTTTAGCCCAATAGTTCTCAAAGTCTGGTCCCCAGACCAACAGCACCAGCATTAATGGGGAACTTGTTAGAAATGCAAACTGTTGGATCCTGTCCCAGATCCAGTGAATGCATACTAGATTTGAGAACCACTGTTTCAGCCTATACGCTGTGGGCCTTCAGAATGCAAACTCTCTTGAAAAGAGTCAAATTGTATTTCAAAGTAATTTTCAATAGTAACACATTAAATCATTCAAACAGACTGAGCTGCTAAATATCTAACAGCTGAAAAACTTTTGAAAGAAAAAAAGAATCCACAGTAAAAGAAAATCATACCTGTAGAGATGCCTTAAAGGTACCAATGAGTCCTAGAGACATGGCAAGCCTTCAACAGTTCTGAGGTAAATACACCTGGCTGCCTCAAGGAACACATTAAATACAAACTCATTTAATTACATATGTCAAAGGCAGAGTTATACAATCAAACATTCAACCAGATTCCTGAGTAATAACAATATCCAAGCCCAATCTAGAAGAAATACAACTATCAGGTGTGCTAAAAACTTCAAAAACATTTTATCCTGAACGAATAAATGATCCCATTTGGGGCAAGATGTACAGAAGTTTGATGTAATAATTAACATAGTTGTTTACCTCTGATGGAGGTTTAACTATGATAAACATGAAACAAAGTTTAAACACAGTCCAACACCAATAGCAAATTTTCTGCCACATTCATTTGTTCAATAAATTAATGAGCCAGGTCCTGAGCTGGTGCTAGGTGATGAAAAGGTGACATCCTGGCTGCTCTTGAGAAGCCGGCAGTTCAGTTAGAAATAAGCTGAGGACAAACAGCTGGGATTACTCCCACTGAGGGGCAGGTTCCGACAACACACAGTTTCTCTAATACGTGTTACAGATAAGAAAACCGAAGGTTTGAGAGATTAAATCACCAAGGCCACCTAACTTTCCGCAAGTCCATGCTCTGTCCTCGCCCCTTCAAACCGGCACCTCTTCTTTGTTTATTGTATAATTTAAGGTATACGACATGATGTTTTGTTATACACATACACAGTGAAATGGCTACTACAGTCAGAAGTAATACATCCATCTCCTCACATAGCTACGTGTGTGTGTTAAGAGTACTTGAAATCTACTCTCAGCAAATTTTCCAATACAATATTAGGCAGAGTCATCATGCTAAATATTAGATCTCTAGTTTTATTCATCCTATGTAACTGCAACTTTGTCACCTTTGACCTACATCTCCCACTTCCCCTTCCCCCGATAACCACTCAGCCACTCTATTCTTACATATTCAGCTTTATTTCAGATTCCACATATAAGTGAGATCTTGCAATATTTTTCTTTTCTTTTTCTAGTTTATTTCACTTAGCACCATGCCCTCCAGGTTCATCTATGTTGTCACAAATGACAGGATCACCTTTTTAATGGCTATTCCACTGTATGATGTATATGCCCCAATTTATTTATTTATCTGGCAACAGACACTTATTAAATCGTTTCCGCCAGGCGTGGTGGCTCCCGCCTGTAATCCTACCACTTTGGAGGCTGAGGCGGGTGGATCACGAGGTCAAGAGATCGAGACCATCCTGGCCAACATGGTGAAACCCCATCTCTACTAAAAATACAAAAATTAGCTGGGCGTGGTGGCATGCACCTGTAGTCCCAGCTACTCGGGTGCCTGAGGCAGAAAAATTGCTTGAACCTGGGAGGCGGAGGTTGCAGTGAGCCGAGTTTGTGCCACCGCACTCCAGCCTGGCGACAGAAGGAGACTCCGTCTCAAAAAAAAAAAAAAATCGTTTCCATATCTTGTCTATTGGGAATAATGCCACAAGGAACATGGGAGTGCAGATATCTTCCCAAGATGCTGATTTCATTTCCTTTGGGTATAGGGATTGCTGGGTCATACAGTAGTTCTATTTTTAATGTTCTGAAGAATTTCCATATTGTTTTCCATAACTGCTTCATATCAATTTACATTCCCACCAACAGTGTACAAGCGTTCCCTTTTCTTCATATCCTGGCCAATTCTTATTATTTCAGTCTTTTTTATAATGGCCATCCTAACATGTTGGAGGTGATATCTCATTGTGGTTTCATTTGTACTTCCCTAGGTAGCACCAGTTTTCATGTTAAAAAGACACTTATGAGTATACATTGTTTGCATCTTACCTGAGATTGTACTAATTGTATGATAGAATGAAGAATAAAACTGATTTTGTTATGATTTTTAAAAACACGTGAATTAGGTAAAATTAAGTAGCATCAAGACATCAATTCTTTTTTTTTTTTCTAGACAGAGTTTCGCTCTTGTTGCCCAGCTCACCATGACCTCCGTCTCCCAGGTTCAAGCGATTCTCCTGCCTCAGCCTCCCGAGTAGCTGGGATTACAGGCATGCACCACCGCTCTGGCTAATTTTGTATTTTTAGTAGAGACGGAGTTTCTCTATGTTGGTCAGGCTGGTCTTGAACTCCCAACCTCAGGTGATCTGCCCACCTCGGCCTCCCAAAGTGCTGGGAATTACAGGCGTGAGTCACTGTGCCCAGCCAAGACATCGATTCTTTTTAAATTCTTAAATGATCCCACTTTTGAATGGAAAAAAACTACAAATGTACAAAAAAGGACAAAAAGGATATACAACAAAATATTAACACTGGTTAACAGTGAGATTCAAGTAATTATTATTGTAAGTTATTTATTTATTTATTTATTTGAGACGGAGTCTCGCTTTGTCGCCCAGACTGGAGTGCAATGGCGCAATCTCAGCTCACTGCAACCTCACTCAAGCAATTCTCCTGCCTCAGCCTCCTGAGTAGCTCGGATTACAGGCGTGCGCCACCATGCCTACTAATTTTTGTATTTTTAGTAGAGATGGGGTTTCACCATGTTGGTCAGGCTGTATTGTAAGTTATTTTTTAAATTATCATCCAACTTAAAAAAACAAAACAGGCCGGGCACAGCGGCTCACGCCTGTAATCCCAGCACTGAGGTCAGGAGGTCAAGACCAGCCTGACCAACGCAGTGAAACCCATGTCTACTAAAAATACAAAATTAGTCGGGCGTGGTGGCCGGCGCCTGTAATCCCAGCTACTCCGGAGGCCGAGGCAGAAGAATCACTTGAATCCGCGAGGCGGGGGTTGCGGTGAGTCAAGATCACCACTGCAATCCAGCCTGGGTGACAAGATTGAAACTCTGTCTCAAAACAAACAAACAAACAAACAAAAAACAAGAAAAAAAATACAGCCAAGATTCCATTTATCAGTGTTCTTAATAGGTATGTACCATTCCCTAATGGATGTGTGAAAATCCGTGGGGTATTTTTGGTGGTCTCATTCGCTGGGAGGCACCACTGGCATTTATTTAACAGGTTGTGCAGAACAGTCCCATATCAGGAATTGTCCCATATGACTTTTGAATGTTTCTCTAGATAGTCATGTAGGGGAAAACCCCATGTATAATTATCGGAACCTAAAACCAAATTCCATTTCACATAGAATCACAAAAGACTTTTTCCAAGTTTTACTACACATTCAATTTGCTAGGAATATAATTACCACATAAATCAAAAGACTGTTTTGTATTTTACCAAAAGTTGCTCACAGTTTTAGAGAACATGTCATTACATCTAATGCCCTTCTTGATATTTGAATCACCAAGTAATGTACCTCTACCGTGTGCATTTGCAGCCACTGCATTCTCAGTGCACCTGACCTAGTGAGCATGTGATCCTAGTGTAGCTGAGACAACAATGACACACTGAACTACTATCATGTTAGTATGTTACTTTCATTTGAATTCTGAGATGAATACATTTCATAAGAATAAAGGAAGCATTACCAAAGACTTACTACAAAAAGAGAGTGTTGTCTGACGGGGTTGAGACCTGGCTGCGATGACTCATGCATGTATGCACTGGATGAGAAACTCTTCCATCCAGCCAGACATTAAGGAGGTCTGCAACACATAAGTGAACCATGGCCACTCTTCCGACTACATTTTATGTTGTTGTTTTGGGGGAAAAAAAGCGATTTTCATTAAAAAGCTATGTATACTAACTTTACATGGGTTTATTTTTCATTTTAAGTAAGTTAATAACCAAATCATAAATTAGGGAATAAGTAATTTCTCAGATTTTGTTTTGTTTTGTTTTCTGGGACAGTGTCTTGCTCTATAATCCAGGCTAGAGTGTCATGACACAATCACGACTCAATCCAGCCTCCAACTCCTGGGCTGAAGCAATCCTTTCACCTCAGCCTCCCACATAGCTGGAACCACAGGCACATGTCACCACCCCTGGCTAATTTTTTTACTTTTTGGTAGAGGCAAGGTCTCACTATGTTGTCCAAGCTGGTCCTGGGCTCAAGTGATCCTACCACCTGGGCTTCTCAAACTGTTGGGATTACAGGCATGAGCCACTGCACCTGGCCTCTCAGTTTTAATCAAAAAGTTTGACAACTACTGCTCTAATGGCAAAAGATATGGAGAGGGCAAAACTGGCTGCAGAGAGAGCACGTATGAGTCTAGGGCAACACCTGAGTGAGAGTGAGGGAAGTTCCAGAACTAAGCCAGATCAATAGTGCACAATTAAATCAGGTGTAAGGGGGAGGAAGGAATTCAGAATAAAGAATAAGCTTCTACGTTGGGCATACGAATAAATGATGAAGCCACTCAAGAGAGATCTCAACACCAACACGTCATTTTCTGAGATTTAAAAAAAAAAATTAAGACGTTTTCTACCCACAAACATATTAAAACTTAAATGAGGGCCGGGAGCGGTGGCTCACGCCTGTAATCCCAGCACTTTGGGAGGTCAAGGTGGGTGGATCACAAGGTCAGGAGTTCAAGACCAACCTGGCCAATATGGTGAAACCCCCATGTCTACTAAAAATACAAAAAAATTAGCTGGGCTTGGTGGCGCATGCCTGTAATTCCAGCTAATCGGGCGGCTGAGGCAGGAGAATTGCTTGAACCCGGGAGGCGGAGGTTGCAGTAAGTCGAGATCGCACCACGACACTCCAGCCTGGGTGACAGAGCGAGACTCCGTCTCAAAAAAAAAAAAAAACTTAAATGAAAAAAGTATTGGCACAGTGACCCTTTTTCATGCAGATATAATACCAGTTTGGGCCAGGCACGGTGGCTCACACCTATAATCTCAGCACTTTGGGAGGCCAAGACGGGTGGATCACTTGAGGCCAGGAGTTCAAGACCAGCCTGGCCAATGTGGTGAAACCCCATCTCTACTAAAAATACAAAAATTAGCCAGGCATAGTGGCACACACCTGTAATCCCAGCTACTCAGGTGGCTGAGACAGGAGAATCGCTTGAACCCAGGAGGCGGAGCCTGCAGTGAGCAGAGATCGCACCATTGCACTCCAGCCTGGGCAACAGAGCGAGACTGTCTCAAAAAATACAATACCTTCTTCTCTGTCTGCTTCTGGAACACATAAACAAACCAGAATGTTTGGACAGGAGTCTTGAACCTGTGGCCACCACAGGTGGAAAGGAGCCCTGAGGGAGGCCATCCACTTGCCACACCCCCTTCAGCCGCCTAGGCATCTATCTCTACAATCCCATACACATTTTCTTCAAATATTCAGCTTCAAAAACCTTTTAGGTCAGAGGTTTTCAAAGAAGCAGGACGGAGGAGCCACCTACTGCCCTTTCACACTTTTCCCTGGAATTCCTGTGCCAAGTGTGGGGTCACTGACCTGCAAGGCTCTGAGCTTGCACTGTTCCACTGGGAAGGTTTGGGGCTGCCATGCACAGAGAGTTAAGGACAGTTACAGATATGGCCACAGAGTAAAGAAAATCTCTTGAGGTAAGAGCCTTTAACTCAAAGTACAAGTGGAGAAGAAAGTACCAGAAGGCCTAATCTTTAACACCCATGGAGCCACTCCTTCATGCAAACTGCCTAGAGCATCCCCAGGCCCCATCCCTGCATCCCACTTTACCCCAGCAAAGGTCGTGGACCCTAGAAAGGGATCTGCGGTAGTAAAGACTGATAGTAAGAAGAGCAAAAGGGAAGTAGGCGGGGACATCCTTCAGCCCCAGTGCAGATCTCCTGGCAACACTCCCTGTTTCTAGCCAGTAGCTGGAGGCACTGGCTTACTCCTCATGGCAGAGAGCCCATCCTAACCTCAGTGATGACATGCCTTGGGGGGGCCCACACCACAGTGATGTGACCCTCTTAGGGAGGTTGACAAATTGCGTTTCAATAATATGAATCCTAAAAGACTCCAATTTGTACCACTTATCTTTTGAATACCATCTCCCTCTTCAACTTTTTCTTTCATTTCTAGTTGGTAGTAAAAACCCTCAGAGAAGTTCAAAGGCAGTAAGTGCTAGACCCAAGTAAAGAGGTTGGGAGAAAACTGTGAAAATGCATCTTGCTCCAAAGGACTCCAGAAGGGGAAGAGGTCCTACTATAAAGCCATAAGTGGAGCCAATCTCTAGGAAGGAAAGGTCCAACTTTCGACTGGACCAGAAATATCCTGGGCAGGAGGTCTGGCCCCTATAGCAGCCCATCCTCCTATCCTTGCTCCCTATCTCTCTTCTAACCATCTGCTTGCTGGAGACCCTGCCTTAGGCACCAGAACCCAACCCACCTCACAATCACTGCCACCACTATCAGTGCAGTACTACGATGCCAGCCTTCCAAATGGGAACTTCACACATACATTCCCAGGGAGCTATTATTATACAGTGTACATAAGGAGCGGTATTATATAGATCGCATACTGTGAACAGTGCAGACTCAGGAAACAGACTTCATGGATCCAAACACCAGACCTGCCACTTACTAGCTGTCGGACCACAGATAAGTTACTTAACCATTTTGTGCCCTGGTTATAAAATCCAAGTATCAGTACCTACTCTGCAGAGCTGCTGGATTAGAAAGTTCAAAACTATAGATTTAATCAATACCAGACATCCTTTTTTAAAACCAGAAACCTACCGCGTCCCAAAAAGTACACTTTGGTTCCAAATCTAGTAACCTCTGAAGCAGTAAAGATGATAAAAGCTAAGCAGCCAAAAGAGTCATTTGGCTTACAATTTATTTTCCTTCTGTTTTCAAAAATATATAATACAAGTAGTTCGTATATGCTTTTTCATTATTGGCACATACATTTTTTACCAAGACATTTTGTCCTCAAACTTTTTGGCCTCAGGACTCTTTTATACACTTAAAAATTATTGAGGATCACAAAGAGCTTACCTTAGAGAATTGTAAAAAAAAAAACAAAAAAACCCAGACATATACAAGTACATAGACCATTAGCCAACAAAGAGACTACACCATCATATATTATAGAGCGTTTGGAAAACTATACTTTACACCTGTGGAGAGAAAGAGTTAAAAAAAAAAAAGCAAATAGGCTGGGTGTGGTGGCTTATGCTTACAAATTCTGTAATCTCAGAATTTGGGAGGCCGAGATGGGGGTGGATCACTTAAGCCCAGGAGTTCAAGATCAGCCTGGGCAACATGTGGCAAAACCCCATCTCTATGAAAAATAAAAAAACTAGCGGGCATGGTGGCATGTAAATGTAAAACAATGCCTCCCTGCAGTCCCAGTTGGGAGGCTGAGAGGCAGGAGGATCACTTTTGCCCAGAAGTCGAGGCTGCAGTGAGCTGTCATTGCACCACTGCACTCCAGGCTGGGGACAGAGCAAAGCCCCGTCTCTAAATAAATAAATAAATAAAATTTTGAAAAGCAAATAACTCTTAACAATTACTATGAAAATAACCTGAACCTGCAGACCCTTTGAAAAGGTCATAAGGAGCCCCAAGGGCTCCACAATACCCTTTGAGAATATCTGCACAAAGCAAAGACATACTTAAAACTCTCATGGCTTTCATTTTTCATCTTTTCTAGATTTACAAGAGAATAAAACAACTACGATACATTTCATTCAACTATATATAAAGTTCAAATGATCTTAGCCTAAAATTACAATAAAATGGTTTAAGAAAGTATTTTGGCAAAATTACAACTAAGGTAAACTTGGAATAAATATGTCGAAATATTTTTTTTTAAATTGCAGCATCATACAAATAACATAAAATTTACTGTTGAACTGATTTTAAAGTATGCAATTCAGTGACATCTCAGACAATCATGAAGTTGTGCAACCACCACCAGTATCTGGTTCCAGAACATTTTCATCACCCCAAATAGAAATCCTATGCTCTGCCCCAGCTACTCATCTGCTTTCTGTCTCCACAGATTTGCCTATTCTGGGTATTTCATATAAATGGAACCATACAGGCCGGGTGCAATGGCTCAAACCTGTAATCCCAGCACTTTGGAAGTCTGAGGCAGGTGGATCACTTGAGGTCAGGAGTTTAAAACCAGCCTGACCAACATGGTGAAACCCTGTCTCTACTAAAAATGCAAAAGAATTAGCTGGGCACGACAGTGGGCACCTGTAATCCCAGCTACTCGGGAGGCTCAGGCACGAGAATAGCTTGAACCTGGGAGGCAGAGGTTGCAGTGAGCTGAGATCATGCCACTGCACTTCAGCCTAGGCAACAGAGCAAGACTCCCTCTCAAAAACAAAAAAGGAACCATACAGTATATTGCCTTCCTTCACTTAGCATGTTTTCAAGGTACATCTATGTTATACATGTTTTCATGTTTATTCTACATGCTTTCAAGGTACGCCTATACTGTACCATATATCATTCGTTTCTTTTTATAGCTGAATCATATCCCATTATATGAATATGCCACATTGTCCACTGATGCACAAAAGTTGATGGACATTTGGGTTGTTTCCACCTTTTGGCTATGGTAAATAATGCTGCTATGAATATTATGTACAAGTTTTTGTTTGAACACCTGTTTTCTTTTGGTATATAGCTAGGAATGGAATTGCCAAGCCATATAACTCTGTATCTATCTAATTGAGGAGCTGAAAAATTATTTTACACAGCTGTGGCACCATGCTACATTCACACCAGCAATATATGAGGATTCCAGTTTCTTCACATCCTTACCAATACTTGTTATTTTCCTTTTAAAAAAAAAAAGATAGCCATACTAATGGTTTTCTCATAGTTTTGATTTCCATTTCCCTAATGACTAACAATTTTGAGCATCTATCTGTTCATGTACTGGTTGACCATTTGGATATCTTCTTTGGAAAAATGCCTACTCAGGTCTTTGCCCACTTTTTAATGACGTTATCTTGCATTATGTCTATTTTTTTCTTTTTTTTTGAGACAGAGTCTCATTCTGTCACCCAGGCTAGAGTGCAATGGTGTGGCCTTGGCTCACTGCAACCTCCACCTCCCAGGTTCAAGTGATTCTCCTGCCTCAGCCTCCCGAGTAGCTGGGATTACAGGCGCCCGCCACCACGCCCAGCTAATTTTTGTATTTTTAGTAGAGACGGGGTTTCACCATGTTGGCCAGGCTGGTCTCGAACTCCTGACCTCGTGATCCACCCACCTCGGCCTCCCAAAGTGCTGGGATTACAGTCGTGAGCCACTGCGCCTGGCCACGTTATGTCTAATTATTTTTTATAAGTAGATGAGAGCAATTTAAGCCTATCATGCATCTTTTCCTCTCATCTCTTCAAAGGTTAAAACAAATGGCGAAGTTTCCAGATGATGGAAAGAGCAACTGAGAAATTAAGAGAGGTCATATAATCAACTGGTAACAGAACTACATATAATAACTTCATTCGTATCTTAAATTATAAATTCCAGGCTTGGATCACAGGTGATAAGAATAATAACAATCATTTCTTATACAGTGTTTACTACTTAGTGAGGCACTGTGCTGTTTTAGCATCCTCACAACAATCTTATGAGATAGGAACTGTGATCGACCTCATTCTATAGATGAGGAAACTGAGGCACAGAAAAGTTAAATAGCTTGCTTATGGTTACACAGCTAGTAACTGCTATGTGTCCCCACCAAATCTCAGGTTGAAATTTGGTCCCCACTGTGGCAGTGTAGGGAGGTGGGGCTTAGTGGGAGGTGTTTTCAGGTCATGGGGTGGATCCTTCATGAATAGATTAAGGCCCTCCCCAAGAGTGAGTGAGTTCTCACTCTTAGTTCTCACATGAGCTGGCTGTTAAGAACCTGACCCCTTCCCATCCCGCTCCTACTACCTCTCTCACCATGTGACCTCTGCACTCTCTAGCTCCCCTTAGCACAGCAGCGGCACCAAGCTACATTCACACCAACAATGTATGAGGATTCCAGTTTCTTCACATCCACATCACATTCAGGAGTCCACACTGAGTGGAAGCAACCTGAAGACCACACCGGATGCTCAAACTTGACCTTCCTAGCCATCAGAATTGTGAGCCAAATAAACCTTTTTCTTTATAAATTACCCAGCCTCAGGTATTCTATTACAGCAACACGAAGTGGGCTAAGACAGTAGCTGAGCAGCTTGGCTCCAGAATCCCTTGGCTATGCTGCCTGCCTCTCAACCTTGTCCAGCTGCCTCACTGAGGACTTTTTAGGAAAATGCTAGTAGCTACATAGCTGATGGGTCACTTTCAAGTTCCAACCCCCACTGTCTACAAAATCTTTTAAATAACTCTTCGTTTTAGAATTTAATCATCAGAGGCCGGGCGTGGTGGCTCACGCCCGTAATCCTAGCACTTTGGGAGGCCGAGGCGGGCGGATCACCTGACGTCAGGAGTTCAGGAGTTCGAGACCAGCCTCAACACAGAGAAACCCCGTCTCTACTAAAAATACAAAAAATTAGCCGGGCGTGGTGGTGCATGCCTGCAATCCCAGCTACTCGGGAGGCTGAGGCAGGAGAATTGCTTGAACCTGGGAGGTGGAGGTTGCGGTAAGCAGAGATCATGCCATTGCACTCCAGCCTGGGCAACAAGAACAAAACTCCATCTCAAAAAAAAAAAGAATTTAATCACCAGGTTAGGTATGTCACAAAGAAGTAAGCCCAAAATCAGATGGGTGAATGTCATTTTATCATCCTGATTCAGATCTCTTCCAACATTTTGAACCTGCAAAACAATATTCAGGATATTGTGACTCAATGGTCTATTACCAAGAGCATCTGGATTACATTTTGACTGCAATCATAAAAGGTTACAGTTGCCAGCAAAGCTAGGGCCTAATGGCCCATCTAACTAAAGCTTATAATTTACAGTATAATTTTATAACAGTTAATGGCTTTGTAAGCTAAATCTAAAAAATAGATCTCATAAGAAATCTAAAAGGTAATATATCTCATAATAAAACCAGTATGAACATAATGCTAGAGTTTACATATTTCATTTCTGAGCAGTAATTACAGGCATAACTTCCTGGTATATCCAGCAATTACCATAACTGCCTGAAGAGTTACGAGACATTAGAATTTGAGGGAACTTCAGTATATATCCAAAACAGTGCTCAATAAATAATTCCTACTCCTTCTAGGCAAGGTAGACTAATGCCTGAGATGTGTCTATACTGATGAAAGCTCATTTATACCAAATCTTGTTTTATAATGTTATAATACTATTATTTATGTGGTAAGTCAATGATTTTTTATTTAAGTTCAGCTACTCACTATGCCATTAATATTTTCATTACACAAATGGCAGCAAATTCGAGGTCCTCATCTGTAACACAAGGATCTTGTCATCTAGCTCACAAAATTGTGAAAAACAAATTTTAGATGGCATATGTGAAAGACCTGCAGAATCCCTGAAACATGATGGGTACTCAGTACACATCCTGTGTACGTGCAGAAACATGTGTGACATGAGGGGCAGTGTGGGTCAGATAATACCAGAAGTCCTTCTAAAGCACATTTTATATGAGCTGAGCACAACTCCAACCTGTCCTTTATCTAAAGGCCATTTAACTGATGAACTCGGCAGCATAAAACCCAGTACCTAGATAATACCAAGAAACCTTCCTGATTAGGAAAATGGGTATCATTCAAATAACTGTTAAAGGAAATCAGTTTTTTCCCTGGGCTAGACCTAACTATAATACCATTTCTGACAGAACAGAAGACCCCAAAAAAGGCAATATCCCATCACCTATTTGCTCAAATGTTTCATTTAATTAGGTATAAGAAGGTTCAAAATGAAAAATATTAGTATAAATTAAGTTTAAGTCACAAGAGGGATGTAAAATGCTTTCCTGTTATGATGGGATTTGTAAATTCGGAACTTTAAATCAGAGGTCCCTAGAAAATAGATGGAAAGAGGTAGAGCCAAAAGTTCAGTGCTGGAAATCAAAGGGAAAATGACTCATAGCTGCGGCAGGTACGGGTATTTTCACTTCAGTAACACCCAGTTAGGCCTAAAGGATAAGGGACAGATAGGGGGAGGCAGAAGGGAAATAAATTGTAAAGCTAAAGTGACGAAAGAACATTCTATGGTGAGATCCAGATGGAAGAGAAATAGAAGAGGAAAAGGGGAAGGTCAACAGGGATACAGCACTCTAAACTGTGAGTGAAGGTTTGGATTTTATCCTACAAGGCAGCAATTCTCTTGTGGTCTGTGGATCCCTGGGAGTCCTAAGACCCTTTCATGAGGGTTCAGATGGTCAAAATTCTTACGTGTATTAGTTCATTTTCACCGAGACTGGGTAATTTATAAAGAAAAAGAGGTTTAATGGACTCACAGTTACAGGTGGCTGGGGAGGCCTCATAATCATGGTGGAAGGAAAAAGGTATGTCTCACATGGCCGCCGCAAGAGAGAAATGAGAGCCAAATGAAAGGGGAAACCCCTTAGAAAACCATCAGATCTCCTAAGACTTACTCACTACAACAAGAACAGTACGGGGGAACCGCCCCCATGATTCAATTATCTCCCATCAGGTCCCTCCCATAACGCATGGGAATTATGGGAGCTACATTTCAAGATGAGATTTGGGTGGGGACACAGCCAAACCATATCATCATGATGGTACTCAGGCAAGATCTGCTCTTTTCACTGTGATTTTATTTACACTGATACAAAAACAATGGTGGGTAAAACTGCTCCCACCTTAGCAGTGGCACCAAACTGTACCAGTGTGGTCACTGGATTCTTCACTGCCAAACATTCACATAAAAAAAAAAAAAAGTCAGTTTTACAACAGGATGTCTTTGATGAATCATGAAAAATTATTACTTTATTAAATCTCAGCCCTTGAGTACACATGCTTAATGCTTGTATGACTAGATACTCAAAGCATTTATGTGCTACACCAAACAACGTCCAAGAAAATTACTGTGCAATCATTTGAGTTGTGAGCTAAACTAGCCATTTTTTTTTTTACAGGAACCCAATTTTTATTTGGCAAAACAACAACCAAAAAAAACTATGATTATTCAGATTTGGGTATCTGGCACAGTTTCTCAAAAACAAAGCAAGCCTGATGCTGCAAGAAAAACAACTGACAGTACTTGCTGTTCATGATAAAATTTGAATTTGGGGTGAAAATTAGAATTTTGGAAAACTTGTATCTGCCATTATGAGCTAGACTGCTTTTCAACATTTAAAGAATTTTCTAATAAGATGGGTGGTGATAACAAACACGATTTTGTGATATTGTTTAATGAAATGTGTCAACATTTGTAAGATTTACATAACTCAGTGACCCAGTATTTTCCAAATGACCAATACATGATGTTGTATGTATTGGTCAAATCAAACAGGGGTAAAATAGCCATTCAAAGTATAGGATGGATCAACAGATTTTATTGTAACAGAGGATAAAAAGTTCACTTATATGACTTCAGATTCTACACTGCAACCAATCCTTAAGAAACTACCCAGTGTCAAGTTTTGGTACAGTATCATGAAATAACCACAATTTTCTGGAAATGCCACTAAAAGACTCCTGTTCTTTCCAACTACATATCTGTATAAGGCCAGATTTTCAACTATTTCAACCAAGACAACGTTTCACAACAAACTGACTACAGGAGCAGTTATGGAATTCAGCCATCTTTTTATTCAGTGAGGCATGAAAGAGATCTGCAAAAAATGTAAAACAAGGCCACTTTTCACTAAATTTTTTTGTTTTGTAAACAGTTTTCATAAAAATGTTATTAATGTTAACATGTAATAGGTTTATTACAGCTATTTTAAGTATAAATTTCTCGGTTTTAATTTCTAATCTGGCAGACAATGATAAGACAAAAATCCACATGAAGAAAAGTTCCTTGGGGACCTCAATCACTTAAGAGGACACAAGGGTTTTGATACCAAAAGGCTTGAGGTCCACCACCTTAGGAGATAAAAGCACAGGGAAAGATCTTATTGTGGGAGCAGCACATAACAAAGATTATTTTGGCAACATGTGAGTGTAAAATGAAGTGGAACAGAGAAGCCAGACGAGTCAGGAAGCAGCAACCATTAAGAGCAAAGTAGTAAAGTGAAAAAATATATAAAGGCCTGGACTAAGACCAGAGCAGTGGGGCTAGAAAGGGTGAATTCAAATGACCTTTCAGACGCTGAATTGACAGAATCAAGCCACCGACTTCAGCATCAGATAGAATCCAGGCTGGGTGCAGTGGCTCACACCTCTAATCCCAGCACTTTGGGAGGCTGAGGCAGGAGGGCTGCTTGAGCCTAGGAGTTTGAGACCAGTGAGATCCCATCTCTACAAAAAAATTTTTTTTAATTAGCCAGGTGTGGTGGTGTACAACTGTGGTCCTAGCCACTCGGGAGGCTGAGGTGAGAGGATTGCCTGAGCCTGGGAGGTTGAGGCTGCAGTTAGCCATGATCAATGATCATCTCACTGCACTCCAGCCTGGGTGACACAGCAAGATTTTATCTCAAAAAAAAAAAAAAAAAGTACAGGCTGCTGACTTAGTCCATGAATAGCTTACAAAGCTAAATTATAATTGCTTGTTCACCTATCTAGCTTAAGGGCAGGTACTAAGTCTATACTGTATATAGACACAGTATTCAAAAACACTATAGGCAGACTGAGTTCTAAAAAATGTTCTCCAACACTAACTGGGTGTCCTACCATTCATTTCAGTTCTGACACTATCGGAGTTAGTGCAGACTCCCCAAATCAAGGGCTTGGTCCCATAAGACTTCCCCACTTCAGATGCCAGCCTCAAGTCTTGCACTTCTGCCAGGCTGACTACAAATTTAGGGGTTCCCATAACTCCACTTCAAGTTAAGTAATTGACTAGAACAACTCATCGAACATGGAAAAGCTCTGTGCAACTCAGGAACAGCCAAATGGAAGAGACTCACAGCACAAAGCATGGGGGAGAGGAAGTACAGAGCTTCCATGCCCTCTCTTCCTCTGTGCAATATAGGCACTCACCTTTCTGCACATCATGGGTTCACCAACCCAGCTCTCCGAACCTCACAGTTCCAGGGCCTTCGTTTGCAATTTCATTGCATAGGCATGATTAAGTAGATCACTGACCACGTGACTGAACTCAATTTCCAGTCCCTCTCTCTTCCCTGGAGCTGGTGGTGGTGGAGGGCTGAAAGTTCCAACCCTCCAATCCTGCAGTTTCCTGACTGCTTCCTCTGGACCACCCCCAATTCTGAGGCTGTCCAGCCCCTCATCCCCAGGAGCCATTTCATTAGCATGAACTCAGATAAGATCCAAAAGGGCTCATTATGAATAAGAAGACACTCCCACCACTCAGGAAATTCCAAAGATTTTGGAAGCTATGTGCTAGGAATCAGGAACAAAATGATATAAAATTATACCACAGACTATCTGACACACAGTAAGTAATCAATAAATAACTGCTGAAACAATGAACAAAAGGATAGATAATAGTATCATTCACCAAGATGGGATATACAGACAGAGGAAGAGGTTGGTCAGAAGAAAGGTGGCAGGTGAGCAATGCTCTAGATGTGTTGAAGTTTTAAGTGCCCAATGGATCCAGTAGGTACAGTCATGCAGCCAGTAACATTTGAGTCAATGATGAACTGCACATACAATCGTGGTCCTGTAAGATTGTAACAGCATATTTTTACTGTGCCTTTTCTATGTTTAGATATGTCTCGATACACAAATACCGCTGTAAATACTTGTGTTACAGCTGCCTACAGTATTCAGTATAGTAACAGGCTGTAGGGGTTTGTAACCAAGGAGCAAAATAGGCTATACATATAACCTAGGTGTATAGTAGGCTATACCACCTCGGTTAGTATAAGTAGTTGACCCCTGAATAACATGAGTTTTAACTGTGTGGGTCCACTCATATTCAGATTTTCTTCTACCTTTGTCACCCCTGAGACAGTAAGACCAACCCTTCTTCCTCCTCCTCAGCCTACTCAACGTGAAGACAATGAGGATGAAGAATGTTATGACGACCCACTTCCACTTAATGAATAGTAAATATATTTTATCTTCCTTATAATTTTCTTAATACTATTTTCCTTTCTCTAGTTTATTGTAAGAATAGAATATATCATACATATAGCATACAAAGTATGCGTTCATGGACTATGTTATCAGTAAGGCTTCTGGTCAACAACAGGTCATTAGTAGTTACATTTTGGGGGAGTCAAAAAGGTTATATGATTTTTTTTAAAAACAGAATCTGGCTCTGTCGCTCAGGCTGGAGTGCACTGGCACAACCACAGGTCACCATAACCTCAAATTCCTGGGCTCAAGCAATCCTCCTGCCTCAGCCTCCCTAGTAGCTGGGACTACAAGAGTACACCACCATGCCCAGCTAATTTTTAAAATTTTTGTAGAGATGGGAGTCTCACTTTGTTGCTTGGATGGTCTCAAACTCCTGGTCTCGAGCAACCTTCTCACTTTGGCCTCCCAAAGTGCTGGGATTACAGGCAAGGGCCACGGAGCCCTGCCTATATGTGGATTTGCCTGTGTTGGGGACCAACACCCCTAATCCCTCCCTTGTTCAAAGGTCAACCATACACTTTATGATGTTTGCACAATGACAAAATCACCTATCAGAACATCATCATTACATGATGCAGGGTTAGAAAAAAAGACACCGCTCCAGGTACAGACAGATAAACACAGTGAAAATGACTGCCGTGGAAGACCAGTGAAATGTCAAAAGAGGGTATGAAAAGCCCTAGCGACAGCAACATTTTAAGGATAAGAAGCCCTCAAAGGGAATTGGGAAGTCCTAAATGTAACACAGCAACAGGGCAAGGAAATAGCTGAAATGACCCAGGCTGAGGTCACAGCTGCTTATGGAAAGAAATGAAACTAAGAGGAAACTGACAATCAGAGATAAAAGGAGAAGGTCAAGAAAGCTTCTGCAGAAAACCAAATACCGCATGTTCTCACTTATAAGTAGGAACTAAACACTGGGTACACACTGACACAAAATTAAGAACAATAAACACTGGGGATTCCAAAACGGGGGCAGGGGTTGAAAACCTACCTATCTAGTGCTATGTTCACTACTTGGGCAACTGGTTCATTAGAAGCCCAAACCTCAGCATCATGCAATAAACCTACATAGCAAACCTGTGCATGTACCCTCTGAATCTAAAAATTAAAATAAAAAAATAAAAAAAGGTCGGACATGGTGGCTCACGCCTGTAATCCCAGCACTTTGGGAGGCTGAGGCAGGTGGATCACCTGAGGTCAGGAGTTCGCGACCAGCCTGGCCAACATGGTAAAACCCCGTCTCTACTAAAAATGCTAAAAATGCAAAAAATTAGCCAGGCGTGGTGGCAGGTGCCTGTAATCCCATCTACTTGGGAAGCTGAGGCAGGAGAATTGCTTCAACCTGGTAGGCGGAGGTTGCAGTGAGCTGAGATCGCACCATTGCACTCCAGCCTGGGCAATAGAGCGAGACTCTGCCAAATAAATAAATAAATAAATAAATAAATAAATAAAACAAGTGGCAGGCCACAGACCTGATCTACCTACTCCGGGGGCTGAGGTGGGGGGACTGTTTGAACCCAGGAGGTAGAGGTTGCAGTGAGCCAAGATTGCACCACTGCACACTCAAGCCTGGGTGACAGAGTGAGACTCCATCTCAAAAAAAAAAAAAAAGCTTGTTTCAGTGGCTACACACTTGAACAGAATTCAAACTCACCCCCTATACAGATGCACACAACACTGTACACTGTGAATGTCTGTAGTATTGGTTTTTGCATGAGGTCAACATTTTATATGTATGTGAAAGGAAATGACACCACTGAAATTCTACAACATTTAAAAGTAACTTCAATTATTAATTATTAATTTGTATGACACTGATCATACACTGAGTAAAGGCCATCTGTTTTGCCTGCCTAGCATTTTTTTCTCCTCTTGACAGATCCTACTTCTCTTTAACGCTTTCTGTTAATTCCACGAGTTTAGGTACTGGTCTCACCAACTGGGGGAAAAGGTAGACCCAAGGCCCAGGAGAGCCAATGAGAGTACACGTTTCCCTTGGTCATATGATGGGTTCAGACACACGATCATGCCAGGCCAATCAGAATCCTTGGACTTGACAGGTATGTGAGTCAATACATTTCAATGCTGTGCTTCTTCCACTTGGAAATGAAAAAGCTCATACAAATACAATTACGAATAAAGAAAACTGCGGCAATAAAGCAACCTTCCTTTTTCTTCCTTCTCTCTCCTACAATTCTCTTTTTTCTCTCCCTATCACTTTTTCCACCTCCCCACCCAACTGCATTTAGATAGTGGACTACTTAAACTTATCACTGAGTTTTTTTTAAGTTAAGGATTCCTGATACATGACATCACCACGACACAGAAAGCTAATCTAAGAACTAAGCCCAGCCCCAGGTAAACTATTCTGTGATTCAACTTCTTGGTATTTTGACAGTACACTTAAGAGTCTTGTTTCAAGGCCCTTCGCAGTGGCTCACGCCTGTAATTCCAGCACTTTGGGAGGTCAAAGCAGGCAGATCACTTTGGGTCAGGCGTTCAAGACCAGCCTAGCCAACATGGCGAAACCCCATCTCTACTAAAAATACAAAAAAAAAAAAAAAAAAAATTAGCCAGGCATGGTGGTGCTTATAATCCTACCCACTCTGGGGGCTGAGGTGGGGGGACTGTTTGAACCCAGGAGGTAGAGATTGCAGTGAGCCAAGATTGCACCACTGCACACTCCAGCCTGGGTGACACAGTAAGACTCTGCCTCAAACAAAAAAAAAAATCTTGTTTCAGTGGCTACACACTTGAACAGAATTCAGACTCACCCCCTATACAGATGCACATAATACTGTACACTGTGAATGTCCCTAGTATTGGTTTTTGCAGGAGGTCAACATTTTATATGGATGTGAAAGGAAATGACACCACTGAAATTCTACACTTAAAAGTAACTTCAAAATTTCTTCCTTCCTGTTTTCCCTCAGCTAGAGATCTACACCGGTTTAAAACAGGTCCGAGGCAGAGTCCGCATTTGTAAAATGGCCTTTCCAATCAAATTGTGATTGCCTGAATTAGATTAAATTTTGGTACTTCCATGTTTCTTGCTATCCTTAACTGTTGATGTTATTATATGGAGAAAATAATAACAAATTCACAACGTCCCTAGACATAGTGAAAAAAAAAAAAGAGAGACAAGGTAGTATCATAAAAAGAATATTGTGCTAAGAATGAGAAGAATGTTTAGTTCACAGTAACAGAAACTCCAGCTACCTAAATCAAGGGGAAGGAGGTAACCTTAAGAACTCAAGAACGAGAATGCAGTTGGACCAAGAACAGACTGGAAGAGAGTGGCTTAACGGTGTCAGAGAGTCAGGTAGTGTTCTCTCTGCTTCTCTTTAGACAGTTACTTTATTCTCCCCATCCATAAATCATCTTTCTTGGTCCCCAGACAGCAGAACATAACTGCTTATAACTCCCAATCCTTTACTTAGGGTCCTTGAGCATATTAAGGCCAAATCCTTCTCTATTGAGCCTAGTTTCAAATTTCCAGGGAAGGAACGAACACTGATTGGGCCAGGTTGGTCAGGTGCCCAACCCGAGTTCAACGTATTATGTCTTTTGTGGAGAGAAGGAGGTAGGAAGAAACTGGATGTGTAGGTTGAAGAGCACTTAAGGGATCTGTGTTGGGTCAGATATACATTCCAAAGGTTCTCATCACACAGTCTCAGCTTTGTACCTTGTCTCATAATCAAAATACGGAACTAATAACTAACGTTGATTCTAGACTCTTGCTAAGAGTCTAGAGTATAAAAGAACTTAAGATAATTAAAGTGAATTTAAAAAATCAAAGGCCAGGTGCAGCGGTTCATGCACGTAAGCCCAGCACTTGGGGAGGCTGAGGCGAGAGGTCCACTTGAGTCCAGAAGTTCGTGACCAGCCTAGGCAACACAGCGAGATCGTCTCTCCAAAAAAAAAAAAAAAAAAAAATTAGCCAGGTGTGGTGGTGCGTGGCTGTGGCTGTAGTCAAAGCTACTTGGGAGGCTGAGGTGGGAGGATTCCTTGAACCTGGAAGGTTGGGGATACAGTGAATCATGGTCATGCCACTGCACTCAGCCTGGGTGACAGAGTGAGACAAAAGAGAGAAAGAAGAGACAAAGAGAGAAAGAAAGAGAAAGAGGAAGGAAAGAAGGAAGGAATTAAAGGGTAACAAGCATTCATCACTGTTTTAGAAGTTCCATGCCAATAAACAAATACAAGTTATGGTGGCTCACGCCTATAATCTCAGCACTTTGGGAGGCTGCGACAGAATTGCTGGAGCCCAGCAGTTCAAGACCATCCTGGGCAATATAACAAGACATCATCTCAAAAAAAAGAAAGAAATTGGCCGGGCGCAGTGGCTCACGCCTGTAATTCCAGAACTGTGGGAGGCCGAGACGGGTGGATCACGAGGTCAGGAGATCGAGACCATCTTGGCTAACACGGTGAAACCCCGTCTCTACTAAAAATACAAAAAATTAGCTGGGCGTGGTGGCGGATGCCTGTAGTCCCAGCTACTCGGGAGGCTGAGGCAGGAGAATGGCATGAACCCGGGAGGTGGAGCTTGCAGTGAGCTGAGATCGTGCCACTGCACTCCAGCCTGGGCAACAGAGCGAGACTCTGTCTCAAAAAAAAAAAAAAAAAAGAAAGAAAGAAATACAAGTTAAAAATAAATTATAAATTCTAGGAATGAAAATGGTCCTTTATAAACATGATGGTCTATATGAAAAACTCAAGAGAATTTTTTAAAAAGCATAAAAGTCTTAGAGGGCTAAGATTCTATCTTGGTTCAAGGCTACTCACCTAGAGCAATGCCAGGCATATACAGCGTGTACTCAAACATTCACTGAACAGCTAACTAAACTCAGAACTTCCCAATCACGGCTGGGTGCGGTGGCTCACGCCTGTAATCCCAGCACTTTGGGAGGCCGAGGAGGGCAGATCATCTGAAGTGAGGAGTTCGAGATCAGCCTGGCCAATATGGCGAAACCCCATCTCCACTGAAAATACAGAAATTAGTTGGGCATGGTGGCACATGCCTGCAGTCCCAGCTACTCAGGAGGCTGAGGCAGGAGAATCACTTGAACCCGGGAGGCAGAGGTTGCAGTGAGCCAAGACTGTGCCACTGCGCTCCAGCCTGGGCAACAAAACACGACTCTGTCAAAAAAAAAAAAAAGAACTTCCCAGTCACAGTACTTTAAGTGGATTATAGTTGTGCCAAAGATACTGATGCCCTCAGTTTTGGGGAATGATGCCTACAATTAGTACTAATTATTGCTACTAACACAGTACTAATATTATCTGGAATCACAAAGACTGAGAAGCATTGAATGCAAGACCAAAACATTGCTGGAACTTAAAGTTCCAGCAAGACAAGTTGGTTACCAAATAAATTTGTGTAAGGCCAATAGGCATTTAATAATCATTCACACTCATTGGTAATACAGAAAATAATGCAAGTTAAAACAAATAAAATTGGCTAAGATGTTTTTGGAGATGGTTTTACCCAGTCCTGGTAAGAGAACAGGAAACAAGTACCTTTTACATGATAGGGGGAATGCATCTGAGGGCAGTATGCTGCAAAGGCTTTACAAACATCTTTTGGTCCAAGAATTTTACCTATCTTTATTAAAAAGCAAAAAGGCAAAGAATCTATAGGTCCAGCAATAAGTGACTGATTACATATATGACGATGTAGCAAAAAAGGCTGCAAATACAACACATTAAGTGAAAAACACAGGCTACAAAACTGTACGTACCTGAGGCTACAAACTGGCAAGGCAACGAAGACTGAATCCAGCCCTCAGGTATGCTTTGAACCCCAGTGTGTTAACAATAAAAAGTGTGGCCCACATAAAAAATCAGAAGATTTCATATTAAACCCACATTCTCCTAAATAACTATAAGGTGTAGTAACACCAGGACACATCCTCCCAGAACCACAAAGGTCTGGGTTGACTGGCCCTGGACCGTCCTGCCACCTTCAGTGCTCGTGGTCCCTAACAGGCCTTCAACTCTCCCGGGCTGAGTAGCTTCACACCAGGCACCTGCTGGGTAATTTGAGCATGTTGACCTTCACAGGGTATTAACAGTCATTATCACTGGATGGTAAGATCTTGGTAGGCTTTTAGTCTTCTTTCCTTATATATGTTTCCAAAAGTTTTCTTCAATAAACATGTATTCCTTTTGTAGTAGGAAAAAACATGTTATTTTTTAAATTACCAAATCACAACTGTAATATTAATCACTTCATCTACCAAGATCAAAACAACTAAAGATAACAGATAATGACTGTGGTTTAAAACTAATTGAACTAAGAAGTAATGTAAGGTTACGATTACTGCAGGATTTCCCTCCCTTTGATACTAATTAAAACTCCAGATTGGACAGACAACAGCAGCATTTTACAAAACAGATCTTCCTCAAAGAGAACAGCTTCTATAGACAATGCAAAAGCCTGCTATTTTAAGGATTCATTCCCATATATTTAAGATTTCTTTCACTAAAAAAAGGAAACAAAATCTCTCCTATAGAAACCTATATTCATAACCTCAATTAATTTGTTTATAAAGCTAAATAATTCTTGATCTTTGTCTTACACTGCTATTTCATTTGATCAATAGTAATAATTTTATGGGGTTCTCTTTTCCTCAGAGAAACTCCGGAAAGTTTACACAAATTACCATTCATCTCAAACCATTCCTGAGACCTCACAAAGTAAACCATATTATCCTCATCACAAAGATAAAGCAGAAGGCTAGGTAGAAACGTCAACATCCATAGACAGCTGGAAGCCGAGTCAATGCAATGTTCCTCTCTATCCATCCTCCAATCCACTCCCACATGATACCCAGAAGGAGATTTTTAAACAAAAGCACATCATGGGACTCCCCTGCTTAAAACTTACATTAACTTCCTACTTCCCAGACATTCAGAGTCAAGTCCCAAGTGGGCCTCTCTCCTTCACTCCCCACCTGTCTCTCTTGCCCCCAGAACTTGCTCTGTACCAGCTCAGAGCCCTCGGGCCTCCAGGCTTGAAGGACCTCAAACACTCCTTGATTTAATAAACCAATAAATAACCCTTGCGTGTCTGCCAGGCAGCAGGCGCTGCTCTAGGGCCTGGGGCTAGCCCCCTGGACAACAGCGATACACTCCCTGCCCTCATGGAGCTAACATCCTGGTAACCCCGCTACCAAGTTTCTTCCTCCTGTAATCATTTAAAGAATATTAAAACAACAATTGTAATAACTGTATCTGAAGGGGTCTAAAAATAAGCAGTGCTACCTATAATACAGATCTATTCTCATTTAATGACTTTAATATTAGCTCTTTATATTAAGTGCAGGAAAGAGGAGAAATAAAGGCAAAGGGAACTACTATTCATTGAAATCTGCTATATACCAAGAATGGCACTCATTTTCTTGTCAATTTTTCAAGGTTTCTCTCATTACTAGCTATATAGGTTTTATTCATCAGTGGCCAAAATGCAATTCTCCAATTCTGCAAGACTGGGGCAGCTGAGTTTCAGATAACTTCAGAAATTGAAAGATAACTTGGTTTTAAAATCTACTATCTTATGTTCAGAGCGGAAATGAATTGATTATTGTAAAACACTGGATCCACAATGAACACTCCTATTATAGATAACACACTGGAATGATATATGTGTTTACACAACATTTTGTCTGTGTTAGAACAATAAAACCGGTCAGGAAATTTGCCTTGCAGAGAAGTAATTAACCCTGTACACACACACAGGCAAACAGACACACACACACAAAACGAATGGCTCCAATGGCATCTTGTTGCAGTGCTTTTATGGTAAAGAGTCAGCGTCCTTCTTAACTAGGTTGGTTAAAGCCTGACACTAAAAGCCAGCTGACCTTGTCCACGTCCATGAACTGTATCCATGTCTTGCAAATGCATGCCACCAGACACCAGAACGATTTGCAGACATAATGCAAGGAGGAACACATCAAATGCTCACCAGTGCAACAGAGGAGCAAGAGCATTGTCCTCCTGTATTAAAAAGAGGATGTTTAATTTTAACCACCAAGGGTAAAACTCTGACCACTTGCTGTGTTGCTATGACCTTGTTATTTTCTTTCTTTCTTTCTTTCTTTTTTTTTTTTCTGAGACAGAGTCTCGCTCTGTCGCCAAGGCTGGAGTGTAATGGTGCGATGTCAGCTCACTGAAATCTCCACCTCCTGGGTTCAAGCAGGGAATTGAAGCAATTCTCCTGCTTCAGCCTCCCAAGTAGCTGGGATTACACTTGTGCGCCACCACGCCCGCCTAATTTTTGTATTTTTTAGTAGAGATGGGGTTTCACCATGTTGGCCAGGCTGGTCTCAAACTCCTGACCTCATGATCCGCACACCTCGGCCTCTCAAAGTGCTGGGATTACAGGTGTGAGCCACCACGCCCGGCCAGACATTGTTATTTTCACATTCGAATTCACTTGAATTCAAAATTTTGCCACAGCCCTCAGCTCAACTCCTGGCTCCACCACTCAATGAAGGGCCAAACGCACTACCACATGACTCCAGCAGACCCCATACCACACAAAAACAATGACAGGTTTTGGTGACCAACTGAAAACTGAGCTAGGCAGCCAAACTCAGTCCAGAGAGCTGAAGCCAAAACAATTTCACCAATGTTCTCTCTGGGCAGTAAGCTAATAAAGCAAGCTACCTATCATTAATTCTACTAGAAAAACACCGAAAGAGCAGTGATGCATTAAAATAGATTAACTTGCTTAAAATTCACTTTCTTAGAGAGCTACGAACTTTAGGAACAAAACTGGAGTGACAGTCTACCATCACATGTATTAATAAAAATGTTTTGGTTTACTTTTCAGTGATCCCCCAGTGGATGATCTCTCTCTACACTGAGGCCTTCACATTCAGGAAGCAAACTTCCTTAGGCCACTTTCTAGCTCCAAAGTGGCCAACATTCACATTCAGGAAGTAAACTTCCTTAGGCCACTTTCTGTCTCCAAACTCGCCAACATGGAACTACCTGGGCACACACCCAGCTGTCTCCCTCATCACACTTCTGTACAGTCTTGCGTTTCTGTCTCCCTCATCACACTTCTGTACAGTCTTGCGTTTCTGTCTCCCTCATCACACTTCTGTACAGTCTTGCGTTTCTGTCTCCCTCATCACACTTCTGTACAGTCTTGCGTTTCTGTCTCCCTCATCACACTTCTGTACAGTCTTGCGTTTCTGTCTCCCTCATCACACTTCTGTACAGTCTTGCGTTTCTGTCTCCCTCATCACACTTCTGTACAGTCTTGCGTTTCTGTCTCCCTCATCACACTTCTGTACAGTCTTGCGTTTCTGTCTCCCTCATCACACTTCTGTACAGTCTTGCGTTTCTGTCTCCCTCATCACACTTCTGTACAGTCTTGCGTTTCTGTCTCCCTCATCACACTTCTGTACAGTCTTGCGTTTCTGTCTCCCTCATCACACTTCTGTACAGTCTTGCGTTTCTGTCTCCCTCATCACACTTCTGTACAGTCTTGCGTTTCTGTCTCCCTCATCACACTTCTGTACAGTCTTGCGTTTCTGTCTCCCTCATCACACTTCTGTACAGTCTTGCGTTTCTGTCTCCCTCATCACACTTCTGTACAGTCTTGCGTTTCTGTCTCCCTCATCACACTTCTGTACAGTCTTGCGTTTCTGTCTCCCTCATCACACTTCTGTACAGTCTTGCGTTTCTGTCTCCCTCATCACACTTCTGTACAGTCTTGCGTTTCTGTCTCCCTCATCACACTTCTGTACAGTCTTGCGTTTCTAACACAAGTCCACATCACAAGTGAACTGCCTTTTCAAATTTCACTAGTCTTCTCTAGCACTCTAATCCTGTTTTTCATGCAGGGGTACTTTAGGAAAACCACTACAGAGTAAAGGATAACAAGACTACTTTAAGGATGAATGCTGGACAGTTGATGAGGCTAATTTTTCTCTCTCTCCTCTTTCTTTCTCCTTCCTTCTCTTTCTCTTCCTCTCCTTTCTTTTCTCTCTCTCTTGCCCTGCCCTCCCCTTTCTTTTTTGACAAGATCTCACTATGTTGCCCAGTCTGGCGTGCTGTGGCATCTGCAGCCTCCAATTTCTGGGTACAAACAGTCCTCCCACCTCAGCCTCCCTAGTAGCTAGGACTACAGGTGGGCATCACCTCACTGGGCTACTTTTAAAAAAATTTTTTGTAGGGTCTTGCTATGTTGCCCTGGCCAGTCTGGAACTCCTGGGCTCAAGTAATGCTCCCACCTTGGCCTCTCAAGTATTGGGATTACAGGAGTGACCCACAGCACCGGTCCCAAAGCTAATTTCTGAGCTAACTTATGTGACCAACTCTTCAGTGAAAGGGATTCAAATTTGTGCCCCACCCAGTTTACACATTAGTACATGTCAGAGAACCTCTTAGTTACTCCACAACAGCAATCGAGAACGTAAAAAGTACCCAAACGCCTATAAAACATGTCTAGGAAACAGGCTAAGAGTTTTGGACTCTACAGTAAAAATCTGCTCAGCCACTTGCTGGCTCTCTAATTGCTGGTACCCTAGTTTCCAAGGCATCTGTAAGATGAGAGTTTTTTGTGAAGTGAGTTAATGTATATAAGATGCTGCAAAAGAACTTAATCGACATTAGCTATCACTATTACCCATGCACGAGATTTCTGAGTTTCCATATCACACTACTAAACACATTATACTAACAGTCCATTCTTCTTCCTAAAAGCAAAAATTCACTAGGTTTGTCACTGGTTAAGTCATTCCATAAAAGGGGGGAAGGTATAAGGGGCTGGGAGACTGGAAGTCTGATATACCATGGTAAGAGTATAAAATGATACAATCTTTCTAAATGACAAATTGGAAATACGGATTTAAAAAATCCTAAAACTTAGCATAGGCTTTGATCCTGCAAATTCCATTTGTAGAAATTTATCCTAATGAAAATAATCTCACAAGTACATTCAGAGACATATGCAGAAGGACAGTCACTGCAGGGTTATAAGTAACCGTGGAGGAAAAATAAACAAACTAATGTCTAATAAAAATAAATTGGCTAAACCACCAGAGATCCATGACTGGGTGTGGTGGCTCACGCCTGTGATCCCAGCACTTTGGGAGGCTGAGGCAGGTGGATCACCTGAGGTTAGGAGCATGAGACCAGCCTGGCCAACATGATGAAACCCCATCTCCACTAAAAATACAAACATTAGCCAGGCATGGTGGCAGGCATGTGTAATTCCAGTTAATCAGGAGGCTAAGGCAAGAGATTCATTTGAACCTGGGAAGCGGAGGTTGCAGTGAGCCAAGATTGAGCCACTATACTCCAGCCTGGGTGACAGACTGAGACTCCGTCTGAAAAAATAAAAATTTAAAAAAAAAACTACCATAGATCCATAAAACGGAATATTATTTGGTTACTAAAATTGTTATAATGCAATATAGATATAGGAAAAGACTTTCATG
Source organism: Pan paniscus (assembly GCF_029289425.2). Classification (NCBI taxonomy): domain Eukaryota; kingdom Metazoa; phylum Chordata; class Mammalia; order Primates; family Hominidae; genus Pan; species Pan paniscus. Next base: position 29,764,811 of record NC_073271.2, on the reverse strand, counting down.
ACAAGATGTTAAGCAAAAAAAAAGCAGGTTACAACCATATGTATAGCAAGATCCCATTTTTGTTACCAGAAATTGTATATGAATAGCCATATGCACACACACAAAAGGATTTGAAGAAATATGTATGCAGGTAGTAGACTTACAGGTATTTCATAGTTTTCTACTTTATACTTTTCTGTATTTCAATTTTTCTACCATAAAACAATTATCTTTTTAAATACAAAGAATATTAGTTGCTCATCATACACTATATTTTAACCTAAAAGAGATCAGGAGATTTAGTATTTATTTTCAAAACTTATAGTTATTAATACATATTTGATAGCTTATTAAATACTTTCAATGTTTAGTCTAGTCATTCAATTAAAAAAATTATACATAGTACCAAGGAGTTAGCAATAAACTTTTTTTTTTTCTTTTTTTTGAGACAGGGCCTTGCTCTGTCACCCAGGCTAGAGTGCAGTGGCACAATCATAGCTCACTGCAGCCTTGATCTCCTGGGTTCAAGTGATTCTCCCACCTCAGCCTCCGAAGTAGCTGGGACTATAGACGCACACCACCAAAGAAACTTCTTTTTTAAGCAACAGATTTCTACTTACTATCATAAAAGTCCAGTAGTACAATAATTAAATGGGTTAGCTTTTGAGTTTTAGGTATTTTTATACACCCCAATTCTTTATCATCACTGTAACTACCATTTATTAAGTGGATGTGTCTCAAAAACTTAGGTAAGCACTTAGAAGTATGTGAACTTTATTATTACTATTTCCATGTTCAGCTGAGAAATGAGGCATTGAGAGGTTAGATCAAACTCACTGACTATGTGTGGTCAAACACAATATTCTCCAGAGTTCGAGCTCTTAACTACATAATATCTATGGTGCCCTGTAGTGAACTCTTGAAAAGAAGGTGTAAAGGTCAAATTTTATTAGTATGAAAAGTGAAATTGGAAAACATAACAATTTTCTCTATTTGCTAGAAACCAATTTTTATAGCAGTATGTTGGACTTATGGTTTATAAAATGATATTTTGATATAAGACAATATACCAAATATAAGTTTGATATATGATTTACCACTACACTGTGACTTAAATTTACATTTTGACTCTTTAAGCAAATGCTTTGCTCTGAATCTTCTTTCTGGCTAATCACCTTGAGCACACTACGCCTGGGAAAGGCTCTCTCCTTTCTAAACTAACCAAACTTACAGAAGTCACTGGGGTATAGTGCTTGTGGCTCCTAATTTATAAAATCAGTGACTACTAAAAAAAATTTTTTTGTAATATGCTGGGCTTTAATATGCCACTAACTGATAGATTAATTTGACAAGTAACTTTTAAAAGATTGGCCTCGCTGCAATGTAGTTCACGTATTCACTCAACAAATGTTTAATTGAGTTCCTCCAGGCACTGTTTTAGGCCCTGGAGGTACAGGGGTGAACCAAAGCCTCTGCCTTCTGAAAGGTGTACGAAAGGTACAATTACGCAATCACGGTCAATTGTTTTTTATTAGCAGCCTAAGGGATAAAACTTAATCTGCTACTTGAAAAACTTTCTATCCACTTCAGGAGCTAGTCTCAGGAGATGCTCAGAGAGAAGGAAGCCAGTGGTTTCCAACTTCCCTATGCAGGAGAAATTCCTGGAGAATGCATTAAAAACACCAATTCCAGGGCCCCACCTCCAGCTGTCTGATTCTGAGGTAAGGTGACAGAAACCCGTATTTATTTTTACGTATTTATTTACTTACTTACTTTTTGGACACAGGCTCGCTCTCTCTGTTGCCCAGGCTAGAGTGCAGTAGGGCAATCATGGCTCACTGCAGCCTCCATCTCCTGGGCTCAAGCGAACCAGATCCTCCCACCTCAGCCTCTAGAAAAGCTGGGAATATAGGCACAAGTCACTAAGCCCAGAATATTAAAAATAATTTTTTTTTAGAGACAAGGTTTCCCTACGTTGCCCAAGCTGGTCTCAAATTCCTGGGCCCAAGCTATTCCTACTTCAGCCTCCCAAAGTGTTGGGATTACAAGTTTGATCCACCATGCCCAAAACCTATATTTTTAACAAGTGCCTCCATTAATGCTGATGTAAGTGATCTGAGGTCCACTCTTTAAGAAACCCAACCAGTAAGTGGAGCCATTCAGGAGGAAGTGATCATTCAGAAGGGAACAGCTCTATGGCAGAAGAATTTGAGGTGCATAATATAATCCCAACTCTCGTGTCATCAATTCTCTACAACTCACAAATTTTAGCAAATTAAAAAGATGATTTGGAGTAGAGGAATTTGGACGAAGCATGGTGGCTCATTCCTCTAATCCTAGCTCTTTGGGAGGCTGCCTAGGTGGGAGAATCGTTTAAGGTAGGTGTTTTAGACCAGCCTGAGCAACACAGAGAGACCCTGTCTCTAGAAAAAATTTTAAAATTAGCTGGGCATGGTGGTGTGCATCTGTGGTCCCAGATACTCTGGAAGCTGGGGTGGGAAGATCACTGGAGCCCAGGAGGTCGAGGCTGCAGTATGCCAAGATTGCGCCACTGCACTCCAGCCTGTGACATAGCCAGACCCTGCCTCAAGAAAAAAAAAAAGGAAAGGAATTTACCAGCAAGCTCCTCCTTAATCTCTTACAGGAGGCTTGATAGTTTGTCCCAGTCTAGGCACTTGGGGAAAAGATAAACTTGAGCAGAGGTTCTACTACCAATATTGAAGATAAGCTTTAGGGAAAAGAAAATTGCTAGTCGACTGCCAAAAAAAAAAAAAAATGCTAACAGCGACAAACATTTCACAGAACTAACTTGCTACCACTCATTTTATGCCCTATTTCACAATGCTTAGTATCTGTGCAATCCGCAGGGTTCCAAAGTACATTAAAAATTTGTTCATTTCCTCTCTTACTCAGGCAGAATAATAAAAGAGTTTTGTGACGGTACCATGCGCCGTAGCAATTTCAATAGAAGCATTCCTAGATAAAGAAATACCATTTTTTTAAAAAAAGATCATACTATCAGAAATGATCTCCACTGGACTACTTAAAGGTGTCTGAAATAATTTTAACACCATCATCAAATTAGGGTCCCTCACTTCTTAATTTATATGACTTAAAAGTCCCTGGATTCTTTACAAACCCATCTGCACTGAGGATTTTTCTTTCATATGTATGTATTTTTCAACGTTTTTACTTACAAGGGAACTCCCATCAAAATAACGTTTCAAGCACACCAGTAAAAGAAATTTTAAACAGAAACATATTTTGTTCTCAGAGATAAACTAAGAAACAATAACTATGAAGGATGTTTAAGCTTCTGCACTCTCAACCTTAAAGTCATCTAAAAATAAAGGTATCCCAACAAATACATTCCTCCTATTCATATTTTGGGGGTTTAGAGTGGCACCATGCAAACCAGCTGGCCTGCTGGGTCCTGGCCCCAGTTCCTGCCCTCACATCCTGTCCACTACATAATCCATGAGCTCTCTGTGCCTTTCTCTTCATCCGTTCCACGGGATTAGCAAAACTGCCTCCCCGCTGACAGAACTGAGAATTTCTAGAGGCATTTGTTTGTATGGGATTTGCTGTTATTATCTACCCTTTTCATTGGCCTTGCCTTTATTATCTGTACGTTTTGATCAAGAGGAGCAGCAGGAGAAGAATGCCAACAGACAAGCACAAAGAAACGCATCTGGCCGGAGCCTGCATGTATCTAAATTTCCAGGTTGCTGCTGCCCTCAGAATAGCACTGATGATGGCAAAGTTCTAGAGGAAACTTTCATATTGAAGAGGCTATAAAAATCTCTATAGCCTCCAACTCCACAGAGAAGCCGCTAATCTATTTCTTCCAAAGCAAAGCCTTCTTGAGTCTGAATCACAACAAAAGATTGCCCATAGGAAATGTAATCTCCGAAGTTGTTTTCTAATCCCAAGGCAAGCAGAAGCGCAGGAAGGTGCGGCCGATTCCTCGCCGGTTTCCTTTTTTTGGGAATTCGGATTGCATTCGTGCAAGCAAGGGACTGCAATTGTGTCTTGGGTCCACACCACAAAACCGTGTCGGTGCGTAAGAAGGGAAGGGACGCGGCGGACCCGGGGACGCGCTCACAGGGCGCGGAAGCCGCTCTCCTTTAAATGCCTTCAGGGGCGGCCCCGCGGGGCGCCCTGGGGCCGCACGGCATTGCCTGCCCTTCACTGACCCAGGATTCTGCAGGCTTGCGAGCGAGGGGCCGAGGAAGGAGCCGGGGCTCCAGGCAGAGGCGGCGCCGCTCCCGCCAACGCGGGTTCCCGGGAGGCCGGCGGGAGGCGAGACCGGGCCGCCCCTCGCCGGCGGCCGAGGGCAGCGAGGTCAGCCCGGGAAGGAGCGGCCGCCCGGGGTCCCCGCGAGAGGAGGGAGCCCGCTCGGCGGCGGGGCCGCGGCGCCCATTCATCCCCACGCCCGTCCCGCGGCCGCCACCCCACGGCCCACCGCGGCCCCCGGCCTCCCAGTGCGGGTCCGCCCGCCACTCCGCCGCCGCCCCCGAGGACGGGAAGGACAAGGCAGAGGGGCAGCCGCTGCCGTCTCTCGGGCGCGCGGCGAGGGGCTAAGGGCGGCCGGGGAGACAAGCGCCGGGCGCGGGACGGATGCCCCGGGCAGCCATCGCGCCGACCCCCGCGCCGACCCCCGCCCCCGCCGCAGCCGCCCGTGGTCCAGGCCGCCGCCGTGCAGCCCTCTCCTCACCTCATCTCCGGGCGGGTCCGCGCTGCCGCCCCAGGGACAAATCAGTGCCGCTCACGCGCCGCGGGGAGGGACGCAGGAGCCGCAGCCCCGCACACCATCCCCGCCCGCCTCTCTGTCCGTCCCGGAGCCCGCTCGGGATTCTTCCTCGCGAGCCGCCGTACTACGGAGCAACCAAGCTGCGCTCCCTCCCCTGGCGCCTCCACTCTTCTCTACCTCCTTCGCTCCCTCCCTCGCTCCCTCGCTCCCGCCTATCTCCTCATCTCCCTCCGCTGCCTCCCCCGCCCCCCATCCACCATCCATCTCCGCCCATAAGTGGGTGGGGAAACCGCCTGCCAATTGGAAGAAGGGGCCCGCACCTTCTCACCACCCCCTACCGCTGGCCCCGCCCACCGTGCGAACCCAAAGAGGGTGAGCCAAAGAAATGTAAGACAACAGAGTGACAAGCCGAATGAGCCAATCAGCAGGGGCTGTGTGGGGGCAGGATTAGCACTCTCCCCCTCCTCCCCACGTAGGCGTAACAGGAGATTTATGGTCTGAGGTTGCCTATCGTGGTTTATGGAGATTTTGTTGCACGATTTCGGTGCATCTGCTCGTTGACGTGCGAGACACTAGATAGGATGCACTTAATTGACTTAATTATTGGAGGTTTTAAAGGAGAGAATAATGTGGAAAGGAAAAAAGAGAAGAAGCACAACCCAAAGGGGTTGGCCGGGCCTATGGTTGGAATGAGGAAGGGTGTGGTCTTCGGCTAAAATTTGCATAAAACGGAACCCATCCGGGCGATTCCAACTTCGCCCATTTATTGGTAGTCCTTGGGGCGGTGCCTCGCCTCTTTCTCCGCCCCCGAGCGGAACATGACGGGAGATGTAGTTCCGAGACCGGTTGCCATGGCGTTCTGGACAACCTCGCGAGTCCGACCCCGCCCTTCAGGAGTGACGAGCGGCCTGACCAATGGGAGCAGGGGGCGGGCTCTCTGCCGAAGGACTGGAAGGTGGCGGTGGTGAAGGTACAGGCCGTTGGGGCGGCTCAGAGGCAGGTGAGCCCCGGGAAACGCGTCCTGTGTTTTGGGAAACGGGCCTTTAAGCGAAAGGTGGAGAGATGCCCCACGGAACCGTGCAGCCCTGGGGAGGATGGTGGTTCGCGTCGAATCCTAACCTGGGACTTGTTCGGGCCCAGGCCTAGCTTAGCTGAGGCCGCTGAGGGGTGGGTAAGACTAGATTTGAGGGACAGTTTCCTGGACCTTGACGGGTTTTGATTGTAGGTCTTATCTCAGTTTGCATCTCCCTCTACTTTTATGGAGGCAGAGGTCTGGGAGTGCCCTTCCACTTAATCTCCCAGGTTGGGTTTTTCTCCTCTGCTTCTTGTTCCTAGAATTTGAGTGTCTTTTTCTTTCTCTGTTACTTCTTCTCAGCCACTTCTTTCTTCCTCATCACTTTGCTGTTTTCGGAAAGCAGTTAGTAGTTATTCGCTGTATGTGGCTTTTGAGCCAGATCGGCCCTCTTCATTATGCTAAACAGCGGAATCATCTGGAGCGAGATGTAAGCATCGCCTTGGGATAGGTCTGGGTCGGGGCCGAACATCTGCGTTTCTAAGAAGCTCCCAGGTGCTGCTGTCCACGTTATGAGTAGAAAGGTTTTACCTGAACTCTGTCCAGTACAAATATAATGCGAGTCCCTTATGTCATTTTAATTTTGGGGTAGCTACATTTAAAAAGTGAAAAGAAACACGTGAAATTAATTTTAATTATATGTTTCATTTAGCCTAGTATATCTGAGACATTATCATTTCAACGCTTAATCAAATATTTAAAAATTGAGATTTTACGTTCTTTTCTTCGTATTAAATCTTCAAAATTAAATTAAAAAATTAATTCTTCAAAATTAAATCTTCAAAATCTGATGTGTATTTTCCACTTAACAGCGCATCTCAATTCCGACTAGACACAGTTGGAGTGCTCAATAGCCACCTGTGCTAGTGGCTGCTACAGTAGCCTACTGCAGAAACTAAAAGGTGTGAAAAATAAGGTTGCATTGACCAAACCCTTTGCAACTCTATGAGATGGGATTCAGAACTACTTTAGAGATTCTCTGTAATTGAGATGTGCCCAATTTACAGAAATAATAGTCAAAATAGCCAACATTTCTGAAAGTATGATGTTGCGCTGAGTGCTTTGCAGGTATTATTTAATCCTTATGGCAACCCTTTGAGATAACTGCTATTATTATCTAAGATATGGGATCTCAGGCCCAGAAAGTTTAAAATTAAGTAGCCCAAAGTCATACCGCTAATAAGTAGGAAAGCCAGGATTCAAACTCGGGTCAGTTATGACTTCTAAATCAGATCCCGCAGCCACTGCAGTGTATAATTACTACCTTTTATCACTAATTTCCCTTATCGATGCCTCTGTTCCAGCTTACAGCAGGGGATAAGACGTTTAGATTTGAAAGTGAGGTAGTTCCCCATACAAGATCAAGCTGCCAGCCTTGTGCAATGAAATACTTCTAAGATTAACTATGCTCTTTTTGTAGACCCAATGAACTACATTGAGCTCAGGAGAGTTTTATGAGCAGAAGAGCAAAAATACACATACTGGCCGAGCGTGGTGGCTCACGCCTGTAATCCCAGCACTTTGGGAGGCCTAGGTGGGTGGATCACTTGAGGCCAGGAGTTCGAGACCAGCCTGGCCAACATGGTGAAACCCCGTGTCTACTAAAAATACAGAAATTAGCCGGGCATGGTGGTGCACGCCTGTAATTCCAGCTACTCAGGAGGCTGAGGCAGGAGAATTGCTTGAACCCGGGAGGCGGAGGTTACAGTGAGCCAAGATCACGACCACCACACTCCAGCCTGGGCAACAGAGTGAGACCCTGTCTCAAAAAAAAAAAAATACACATCTATATATGCTAAAATATGGTATTTTACAAAAAAAAAAAGTCTTCCATTTTATGCATAATAAAGACATGAAATTATTTTCTCTTGATTTTTGAATTAGTAAATATTTAATCAAAATTACAATTCATATTTTTCATTTGAAGCAAGAAGTGGTTTCTCTACAATCCTCTAGTGAACTGGAAAATTAAGCATTTACAAACTTCAATAATGTTAGTAGGTGGAAAAGAAAGTCAGTTAAATGGATTGGAGGGGAGCGAGTAACTGTGGTGTGGTAGAGTTTCGGGAGGATCCCTCAATTAGTCATTCTCATCACCAGAGGCCTCCACCTGCATTGTCCCAGAGTCACATAATTAAGCCAGCTTATAAAGGGAAGACTCATTCATCACACCGTTCGCTCCCTTGTTCCCAAGTAGTACAATATAGGAAAATAAGATGCTCATTCACAAATATAAATGAAAGTTAAGTTTCTGTTGTTCTGGATCATATTATATTAAATAGCCCTACATTGAATAGTAACTGGATCAGAGATTTTCAGATCTTTGGGATAATGACCATCCCACGTCTCCAACCCCCCAGAGATATGGGTGGGGAGTTGGTCATGTAAGAAACCCTAGACTCTTAAGTGAAAATGCCATCTGAAAATCAACAGGTAATAAAATAAATCCCTCATGGAGGTGGGGAGGTCATCAAAAATTCTTTTGAGATCCAAAAGAGTTCTTTGTTGAGAGCCACTGCAGGCAAAAAAGAAACAATTTTCCTTTTCTGCTCCTTTATCTATCTTTAGATCTCAAGTTGCATAAGATGTAGAGATTATGCCACACGTATAAATTCAATCGAATATGCCTTGATAATATTTATCAAGATTGTCACAATTAGAAGAGAACTAAATGGTCATTTGATCCACCTGTCCCACTCAATTGACTCTGGAATCTGCTTTATGAAGCCCGTGTAATATGTAACCATCCTCTGTTTCAGTCCCTCTAGTGATAGGGACCATCTAATGTTACGCATTTTCCATTTAGTTTTAAGTTATAATGCCTAAAGTTCTTATATTATCAGCTGGAATTGCTTTACAAGGTTTAGCCAGATATAAGCCACTGTCACAATATCTCCTGTGCCCATCTTATGTAATAACAGGCACAAAAGAGCACTGCAGTTGTGCACAGCAAAACACCCAAAACACCTGTGGACTCATTGCTAGTGCAAAGTGTCCTTTGAATATACATATTTCTAGAGACTGTTGACTATACCATGTAGAGATATCCTCAACTGTTATAACCATGCATTCACTACCCTCTTTAAGAAGCAGGCCAGGTGCGGTGGCTCACGCCTGTAATCCCAGCACTTTGGGAAGCCGAGGTGGGTGGATCACGAGGTCAGGAGTTCGAGACCAGCCTGGCCAACATGGTGAAACCCCATCTCTACTAAAGATACAAAAAAATTAGCTGGGTGTGGTAGCGTGCGCCTGTAATCCCAGCTACTCGGGAGGCTGGGGCAGGAGAATCACTTGAAGCCGGGAGGCGGAGGTTGCAGTGAGCCAAGATTATGCAGCTGCACTCCAGCCTGGGTGACAGAGCAAAACTCCGTATCAAAAAAAAAAAAAAAAAAAAGCAGACCTGACCCGTTAGGACTACCATCCTCCACACCCTGCAGAATATATTTGAGCCAAACCTCCAGCTAGTTGCTTTGATTATGGTGACTATATTCTTTTTAATCAAATATTTGGGCATATTTCTTTTTCCAATGTGTGGATATGTACAAAAAGTCTCACAGATTAATGTGAACATTGTTAAAATTTAACATTAATTCACCTTTTCCCAAATGATCAAAATATAACTGAAGATTTCCCCCTAACAATCCAGCTAGTATTATAATGCTATGCACAGGTCCCAACGATGGATGGGTAATAGGGTATTGGATACTGCCCGAGAGAGCCTGGCATGGTGACCAGGTTGAGCATACAGGGCCACATTTCAGAGTTGACTTCATCTGTTTTTCTCTTGTCTAGCTGTTTATATGTGTGTGTGTGTATATATATATATGTTTTTCTCTTGTGTAGCTGTTTATATATATCTTTGCTTTCCTTAAAAATGAAGGTAGGTTAGAAACATTATAACCGAACTCTGAACCTGGAGTGGCCATAGTATTATAAAGTTTGTGTTGGGGAATAATAAAAATTTGAGCATGTAAGAAGAGGAGTTTGGACTTTCAGGAATTAAATTAACCATAGGGGAATAGATGAGTTGAATGAGGGAGAGTATTGAAAGCATTTGGCAGCCTATCGCCACAGCCCAAGCCCCAGGCATTGAGGTGTTCGCACATCACCAGTGTGAAGGTGATGGGATGGATCTAAGGTACTCTTTTTTTTTTTTGAGACAGAGTCTCTCGCTCTGTCGCCCAGGCTGGAGTGCAGTGGCGCGATCTCGGCTCACTGCAAGCTCCGCCTTTCGGATTCATGCCATTCTCCCTTCTCAGCCTCCCAAGTAGCTGGGACTACAGGCACCCGCCACCACGCCCGGCTAATTTTTTGTATTTTTAGTAGAGACGGGGTTTCACCGTGTTAGCCAGGATAGTCTCCATCTCCTGACTTTGTGATCCGCCCGCCTCGGCCTCCGAAAATGCTGGGATTACAGGCGTGAGCCACCGCGCCCAGCGATCTAAGTTATTCTTGATGACTAGAGAGTACAGCAAAATCTTGTTTGGGGGAAAGATGAGTCCAGCTTTGTGTCTGTTAAATTTGAAGTTGGTCTGATGCTCAAAACACTTTTGGCCTGAAAGTGTAGGTAAGGAATGATTTGTAGAGGTTTTATTTACAATTAAGAATAGATGAGTTTTATACAAAAAATTAGCCGGGCGCAGTGGCGGGCGCCTGTAGTCCCAGCTACTCGGGAAGCTGAAACAGGAGAATGGCGTGAACCCCGGAGGCGGAGCTTGCAGTGAGCCGAGATCGCACCACTGCACTCTAGCCTGGGCGACAGAGTGAAACTGTCTAAAAAGAAAAAAGAATAGATGAGCTTCTTGGGGGATTGAGTGTAACAGAGGAGCAAGTGGAGTTCATGTTGCTATTATAAGAAGGATGAAACCATTTGAAACTACTTCCCATTGATTTTTTAGAAATCCCTTAACAGATCAGTATTTTTATTAACTACTTTCTTGAAGTGTTTGTAGTCAAGTGTTTAATTTATGCAAAGTTCTCGTTCTGCTTTTGCTAAAAATTATTCTAAATTGGTATTATCTTCTTAATTTTTGTTTCTCCAGATTTTTTAGTAAGTTTACTGTATGGCCAATATAAAAATTTATAGTATTACTAACATAATCCTCAGTTTGTGGATTAATTCAAACATTTTGAAATTCTGATATACCTGTAAAAGTATAAAAATTCTATGCTTTTCACAGGCTATATCAGCCTACATTTTTAAACAGGTTTATTGTAATTAAAAAGTTTTGTATGTTTAAGAGAGAGGGTTTCACTCTGTTGTCCAGGCTGGAGTGCAGTGTTGATTATAGCTCAAAGCAGCCTCCAATGCCTAGATAGAACTACAGGTGAGCACCACTACGCCAGGCTTATTTATTTATTTATTGTATTTTAAGAGACAGGGCCTTGCTTTGTTGCCCAGGCTGTGGAACTCCTGGGCTGAAGCAGTCCTCCTACCCCAGCCTCCTCCCAAATTCTTGGGATGACAGGTGTGAGCCACCACTCTGGGCAAAAAGTTTTTTTTTTTTTTTTTTTTTTTTTTTTTTTTTTTTTGAGACGGAGTCTCGCTCTGTCGCCCAGGCTGGAGTGCAGTGGCGCGATCTCGGCTCACTGCAAGCTCCGCCTCCCGGGTTCACGCCATTCTCCTGCCTCAGCCTCCCGAGTAGCTGGGACTACAGGCGCCCACTACCACGCCCGGCTAATTTTTTGTATTTTTAGTAGAGACGGGGTTTCACCGTGTTAGCCAGGATGGTCTCGATCTCCTGACCTCGTGATCCGCCCGCCTCGGCCTCCCAAAGTGCTGGGATTACAGGCGAAAAAGTTTTATATCATACTTTTTTGGTATAGTAAAATTTATAGTAGAACTTATAATTTTGAAGTTACATGACTTTTCTTAGAAATGTCATATTATATATTTTGTTTTATTTATTTGTTCATTTATTTATTTTTGAGACAAAGTCTCGCTGTGTTGCCAGGCTGGAGTGCAGTGGCGCGATCTCAGCTCACTGCAACCTCTGCCTCCCAGATTCAAGCGATTCTCCTGCCTCAGCCTCCCGAGTAGCTGGGACTACAGGCATACGCCACCACGCCCAGCTAATTTTTGTATTTTTAGTAGAGACAGGATTTCACCATCTTGGCCAGGATGGTCTGTATCTATTGACCTCATGATCCACCCGCCTCGGTCTCCCAAAGTTCTGGTTACAGGCGTGAGCCACCATGCCCGGCCTATATATTTTAATTTATATTTTTATTTTATAAAATGTTTAATACTTTTATGGCCGGGCGCGGTGGCTCACGCCTATGATCCCAGCACTTTGGGAGGCCGAGGCAGGCGGATCACAAGGTCAGGAGATCAAGACCATCCTGGCTAACACGGTGAAACCCCGTCTGTACTAAAAAATACAAAAAAATTTTAGCCAGGTGTGGTGGTGGGCGCCTGTAGTCCCAGCTACTCCGGAGTCGGAGGCAGGAGAATGGCGTGAACCCAGGAGGCGGAGCTTGCAGTGAGCGGAGATGGCGCCACTGCACTCCAGCCTGGGCGACAGAGCGAGACTCCGTCTCAAAAAAAAAAAAAAAAAAAAAGTTTAATACTTTTATGTCCTATGTGCAAATGTATTTTAAGTCAATACAAATTTTATTAAATAACATGAGACTTGGCAGAGTGTGAGACAAAAAACAAAAAATAAAATGAAATAAAATTTTGTTACGTAATAGACTGTTTTATTTAATCTGCCTAGGAAACCATGTGGGCCTTGAATACCATCCATTCTACCATTTTCCTAGTACTAGGAACTCAGTATTCTTTTTTTGGGCTTTCAAGACAAATATTTCCTCAGTTTTCTTCTGGCTACTTTTGTAAAAACACCTCTCTTTCTTTACTTTGTAACTTTAAGGATATTTTTGTTCCCATACAATTCTCAATTGGACCAACTGAACATTACTTTTTTCCACCAACCAGGGCAATTTTCACCTAATTTAGAGAAACTATTTAGGATGATGTGATTTAAAATATTGCCATTATTATATATATATATATTTTGTTGTTGTTGTTGTTTGTTTGTTTTAAGGGATACTAGGGGTACAAACAAGCAGTTATCTTCCAGGGTCTTTGAAATTGGGGCACAGTCTAAGGTCCATGTGACTGCTTATCTGGGAGACATGCCATATATTTCAAGATTCAATGGGCAGAGAAAACAGTAGCTTCCAGTATCACAAAGCAAGACGGTTTGAAATCAAGGCATTGATACGTAATTGTTCCACTTCTCAAAAAGGCAATTCTAGTAACTCCAGACTGAGTAGGAACAGAGTTTTTTTTTTTATTTATTTAATAATAATGGATATATTTCCCAGGCAATGGTTGGGAAAGCCCGCTAGTTAGTAAATAAATAAAGCAAGCTTTCGTTAGTGTGTAATGAAATCGGGAAGCATGGAACAAATGGAGTGAGTGTCACTGGGGATGATTCCAGAGAGGGGGTAGAACTTGAACTTTATTTACTTAGCAGAATCTAAATTACAGCATTCTGTCAGAGAACAGGCCATGCCTAGAAGCTCTGAGATGGGGTAACCATATGATGTAAAGTCATACTAACTAGATAGAGGGTATGTGCTTGGACATTGTGGAAGCAGTAAGGTAGAGTAGGGAGAGAGAGTATGCATTTTAGAGAGCCTTCAAAGGAGGTTAGATTTAATGCTGGAGGGAATACGTAAATGTTGTATCCATGCTTAGGTTCTCCCCAGCCCCCAAACAAAAACATTGACACAAAGACCTTCTGCAACCAAAGCGTTAGAATTAATCATTTAACCTAGCTTAATCCTGCTTTTATATACTTCATTGATACATGCTACATACATAATTTCTATATATATCTTGAATGTGTATTCATTTCTGTTAATTCCAGCGTTTGATTATCACGTCCGAGAAACCAACAACCATTGCTCAACTACACTCTGTAAAAACTCTTTACGTATTTGGATCCAAGTAGATCCACTAACATTCAACACAGAGGGCTGGCTTTATGGACATATGGCCTATGCAGTCTCATTGACCTCAGATTCAGAAGAGACTTTTGCTTGATTTCATGCTCTGCTATCTTGAAATTCTAATAATTTCTAGACAAGGCTTCCCACATTTCCATTTTGCGCTAGGCTCTGCAAATTATGTAGCCAGAACTATCAATAGGTACTTAATTATTATCTTAAAAGTATTCCACTTTAGGCCGGGTGCGGTGGCTCATGCCTGTAATCCCAGCACTTCGGGAGGCCGAGGCAGACGGATCACAAGGTGAGGAGATCAAGACCATCTTGGCCAACATGGTGAAACCCCCTCTCTACTAAAAATACAAAAACTAGCCAAGTGTGGTGGCACGTGCCTATAGTCCCAACTACTCGGGTGGCTGAGGCAGGAGAATCGCTTGAACCTGGGAGATGGAGGTTGCATTGAGCCGAGACTGCGCCCTCCAGCCTGGCGACAGAGCAAGACTCTGTTGCAAAAAAAAGAAAAAAAAAAAGTATTCAACTTTAATTGATATATCTAATGTTAGCAGCTCAGTAGGAAACCATTAAAAGCCATGGTTAGGAGTAATGACTTTGGAAGAAGTAGCACCTAGTTTATATCCCAGTTCTGGCCCAGCTGGTGCTATGAGACACCAGCTACGTGCTTTAAGCTAAGACTCACTTTCCTCATTCATAGAATAAATGAAATAATAGTATTCTCACCAAAAAGTATATACAAGAATGTTTTTAACAGAACAATTCATAAGAGCCCCAAACTGGAAACAATTCAAGTGTCTGTCTATAGTGGAATGGATAAATAGCAATTTGTTTATACAGTGGAGTACTATGTAGCAATACGAATGAATGGAATACAACTACAAGTAACAACATGAGTGAGACTCACAAACCTAATATAGAAAGAAAGAAAACAGACATTAAAGAGTATAATTTTATTTATATAAAGTTCAAAAGCAGACAAAACTAATCTGTGCTGTTAAAATTTAGGATATTGGGTCTCCTTAGGAGGAGAAGGGGACACAGGGAACTTCTGGAGGTGTACGATGATGAGTCTCCTGCCATGATGTGGGCATATTCACACTGTAAAATTCAACAAGTTATGCGCTTCAAGGATTTGTGTACTTTTCTATATTTTATACTTCTGTAAAATTTGCATAAAAAATAGTCTTACCACATAATTACTCTGAAAATTAAAGAAACAATTGTGGAATCTTTAGAGATACCTCAAGAAGTTCACAGAGCCGGGCGCGGTGACTCATGCCTGTAATCCCAGCACTTTGGGAGGCCGAGGCGGGTGGATCACCTGAGATCAGGAGTTCGAGACCAGCCTGGCCAACGTGGTGAAACCCCATCTGTACTAAAAATACAAAATTTAGTCAGGCATGGTGGCGCGTGCCTGTAATCCCAGCTACTACGGGGGCTGAGGCAGGAGGATCGCTTGAACCTGGGAAACGGAGGTTGCAGTGAGCCAAGATCGTGCCACTACACTCCAGCCTGGGCAATAGGGCGAGACTCCATCTAAAAAAAAAATAAATAAGTTCACAGAATATAAGTTTATTTATTTTATTTTATTATTTTTTTGAGACAGAGTTTCGCTCTTGTTGCCCAGGCTGAAGTGCAATGGCGCGATCTCGGCTCACCGCAACCTCTGCCTCCCAGGTTTAAGCGGTTCTCCTGTCTCAGCCTCCTGAGTAGCTAGGGATTACAGGCACGCACCGCCACACCTGGCTAATTTTTTTTTTTAGTAGAGATGGGGTTTCTCCATGTCGGTCAGGCTGATCTCGAACTCCTGACCTCAGATGATCTGCCCGCCTTGGCCTCCCAAAGTGCTGGGATTACAGGCGTGAGCCACTGTGCCCGGCTATAAGTTTAAATACTTCCATTAAATGGTTTATAGACTGATAGAGAAGAATTAGGGCCACAATTTTCAACCAGTGTCTTGGCTGTTCACTTTCTCCTTTTTAATGATCTTTAAGACTTTGAAAGCCTTTCATAAACGGTAATTAAAGGAAAATTTAATAAAAGGTAAATAAAATTGAGTTTCTCTGGCCATCATAAGGCTTCTTTTAAGTAATCTTTTTTATTGTATAGGAAAGTAAAATGAAGCATGTTTGCCTTTGTAGTAAAAGGTTGAACTGTAAACCCATTCTCAGTAAGACAGGTGCCCAGAGAGTGTTGCATATTCTCTTATTTGATCACTTTGTGAAAGATTTTTTAAATTTACTTATTTGAAAACTACATTTGTAGTTGTCGTTTTATCCTTTGCCAGCATTGTTTTTCCATTTTTGCTTACATTTAGTCTGGAAGACTTGTTATTTTATTTCATTTATATATATTTATTTTTAGGTGACTATGAAAGGCTTATATTTCCAACAGAGTTCCACAGATGAAGAAATAACATTTGTATTTCAAGAAAAGGTAAGAAAAAATGTTTAATCATTAAAGTAGTTAGTGTATTTTTATCTGCAATAAACCCACTTTTAAATGACGTTATTTTCAGTGAGACTTAATGAACAAAATTACTTAAATGAAACTCCTCAAATTACAGTACTTTCCTTTAAATTTTATGTGAAAATGGTGGTTCATATAGTAGTTTAACTATTTTTTAAGTTTTATTTTGTTTTTAATTGGCACATAATTGTACATATTTATGGGGTACCCTGTGATGTTTTGATTCATGTATAAATTATGTAATGATCAAATCAGGGTAATTAGCATATCTATCAGTAAAATACTTGCCATTTTGTTGTGTCATTTAAAATCCTCTCTTCTAGCTATTTTGAAATATGCAATATGTTGTTAACTATAGTCACCTTGCTGTACAATAGAACACCAGAACCTATTCCTTCCATCTACCTGTAACTTTGTACCTGTTGACCAACCTCTGTCCCCAGCTCCCACCCCTTTAATCTCCCCAGCCTCTAATAACCATTATTGGACTCTATACGTCTATGCAATCAACTTTCTTAGATTCCATATTTGAGTGAGATCATGTAATATTTGTCATTCTGTGCTTAGCTTATTTCACTTAACACAGCGTTCTCAAGATTCATCCATATTTTCACAAATGACAGGATTTTACTCTTTTTATGGCTGAATAGTATTCTGTTGTGTATATATACCACATTTTCTTTACCCATTCATTTGTTGATGGACGCTTAGGTTGATTCCATATCTTTGCTGTTGTGAATAGTGCTGCAGTAAACATGGAGGTACAGATATCACTTTGACATATTGCTTTCATTTCCTTTGGATGTATGTATACCCAGGAGAGGGATTGTTGGATTAAATGGTAGTTCTTTTTTTTTTTTTAATTGTGACAGAGTCTCACTCTGTTGCCCAGGCTGGAGGGCAGTGGTGCCATCCCACCTCACTGCAACCTCTGCCTCCCAGGTTCAAGTGATTCTCCTACCTCAGCCTCCTGAGTAGCTGAGATTACAGGCACGCACCATCACACCTGGCTAATTTTTGTATTTTTAGTAGAGACAGGGTTTCGCCATGTTGGCCAGGCTGGTCTCAAACCCCCGACCTCAGGTGATCCGCTCGCCTCAGCCTCCCAAAGTGCTAGGATTATAGGCATGAGCCACTGCGCCCAGCCTGGTAGTTCTATTTTTAATTTTTTGAGGAACATTCATATTTTTGTCCATAATGGCTATACTAATTTACATGACTACCAGTGGTGTATAAGAGTTCCCATTCTCCACATCCTTACCGGCATTTGTTACTTGTTGTCTTTTTGATAATAGCCATTCTAATGGGGATGAGGGGATATCTTCTTGTGGTTTTGATATCTATTTCCCTGACGGCCATGATCGAGTGGTGTTCATCCCAGGGATGCAAGGATAGTTCAACATAAGCAAATCAATAAATGTGATACATCACATTAACAGAATGAAGGACATAAACCCTCTGATCATCTCAATAGATACAGAAAAACCATATAATGAAATGTAACATCCCTTCATGATAAAAATCCTACATAAATTAGGCATAGAATGAATATACATCAATATAATAAAAGCCATGTATAACAAACCTGCAGCTAACATCATACTGAACAGGAAAAAGTTGGAAGCTTTTCCTCTAAAATCTGGAACAAGACAAGGATGCCCACTTTCACTACTTCTATTCAACATAATAATAGAAGTCCTAGCCAGAGCAATTAGGCAAGAGAAAGAAAGAAAGAGCATTCGAATTGGAAAGAAGAAAGTCAAACCATCCCTGTTTGCAGATGACGTGATCTTATATATAGAAAACCCTACAGACTCCACCAAAAACCAGTTAGAACTAATTAATGAATCAGTAAAGTTATAGGATACGAAATAAAAAATCAGTAGGAGGCTGGGCATGGTGGCTCACGCCTGTAATCCCAGCACTTTGGGAGGCCAAGGCGGGTGGATTGCCTGAGTTCAAGAGTTCAAGACCAGCCTGGGCAACACGGTGAAACCCCATCTCTACTAAAAATACAAAAAATTAGCCGGGTGTGGTGGCGTGCGCCTCTAGTCCCAGTTACTCGGGAGGCTGAGGCAGGATCATTGCTTGAACCCAAGAGGCAGAGGTTGTAGTGAGCCAAGATTGTGCCACTGCACTACAGCCTGGGCAACAGAGCAAGACTCCATCTCCAAAAGAAAAAAAAAATCAGTAGCAGTTCTTTGTTGTTGTTGTTGTTGTTGTTGTTTTTTGAGACAGGGTCTTGCGCCATCACCCACACTGGAATGCAGTGGTGCAATCTGGGCTCACTGCAACCTCCCCCAGCATCAGCTCCCACCTCAGCTTCCTGAGTAACTGAGACTACAGGCATGTGCCACCATGTCTGCCTGACTAACTTTTTTTTTTTTTGGTAGAGGCAGGTTTCGCCATGTTGCCCAGGCTGGTCTCAAATTCCTGGGCTCAAGCTATCCTCCCACCTCAGCCTCCCAAAGTGCTGGAATTATAGGCGTGAGCCACCGTGCCTGGCCGAGTAGTAGTTCTCTGTACCAACAGCAAACTATCTAAAAAAGAAATTAAAAGGCCAGGTGCCTATAATCCCAGCACTTTGGGAGACCAAGGGTGGAAGATCACTTGAGCCCAGGAGTTCAAGTTCAGCCTGGGCAACATAGGGAGACCCTGTCTCTACAAAAAAAAAATTTGTTTTGAGTTAACCAGGCATGCTGGCTGACACCTGTAGTCCCAGCTACTTGGGAGGCTAAGGCGGAAGGATCACTTGAGCCCAGGAGGTCAAGGCTGCAGTGAGCCGTGATCTTGACACTGCACCCCAGTCTGGGCGACAGGGCAAGACTTGTCTCAAAAAAAAAAAAAAGAAATTAAGAAGGCAACCCCATTTATAATAGCTATAAAAAATAAAATGCCCAGGAATAAATTTAACCAAGGAGGTGAAATATCTCTACGATGAAAACTATAAATATTGATGGAAGAAATTGAAGAGAACAGTAATAAGTGGAAAGATAGTCTATGTTCATTAATTGGAAGAATTAATATTGTTAAAATGTCCATACTACCCAAAGCCCTCTACAGACTCAATTCAATCCCTATCAAAATGCCAGTGGCATTATTCACAGAAATAGAAAAATAATCCTAAAAATCATATGGAACCACAAAAGACTCTGAATAGCAAAAGCCATCTTGACCAAAAGAATAAAGCTGGAGGCATTACACTACCTTACTTTAAAAAATATTTTTAAAAGAATTACTGCAAAAGAGTTTTTAGTTCCTCAGGGTGGTAGTGTAAAAGGTATTAGGAAGACAGAACAAACTTAATAGTCTTACATGTTGTGAAAGTAACCCAATGTATTCCGAATACCACAATAATGCAAGTTTCCAGAAAGTAGCCATGTTTCAGAAAAGACCTTGTCTCAGCCAGGTGCGGTGGTTTATGCCTATAATCCCAGCACTTTGGAAGGCCAAGGCAGGCAGATCATGAGGTCAGGAGATCGAGACCATCCTGGCTAACACGGTGAAACCCTGTCTATACTAAAAATAAAAAAAATTAGCCAGGCGTGGTGGCATGTGCCTGTAGTCCCAGCTACTCAGGAGGCTGAGGCAGGAGAATGGTATGAACCCGGGAGGCGGAGCTTGTAGTGAGTGGAGATCACGCCACTGCACTCCAGCCTGGGCAGGAGAGCAAGACTGGGTCTCAAAAAAAAAAAAAAAAAAAAAAAAAAAAACCATGTCTCATATGTGAAATGGAAGAGGTAGAAAGATATTATTTTCCATACATATTTCAGAGAGTGCCGAAGTTACCTGATTTACTAAGTTTTAAATGATCACTCATATTCGTATTATCACCAAGTTTTTTATTTAAGCATAGATAGTAGAATTTTCATATACAGTATTGGTGATTATTAGAAAGATTTGTGGCAAGCCAAAATCATTCTTCCATAAATTTAGGGATTAAAAGTAAGTGTTATATGTAAATCAGTATTTCGTAATAATTATGAGAGTTTTGATCGTGAACACAATCCAGTTTTCTCTCTTGTCTGTCACTAACTCCTAAAACATTTAGGCCAGGCACAGTGGCCCACGCCTGTAATCCCAGCACTTTGGGAGGCTGAGGCAGGAGGATCACTTAAGCCCAGGAGTTCAAGACCAGCCTGGGCAAAAAAGTAAGACCCCTATTTCTACCAAAAAAATTAGCTGGGCATGGTGGCACCCACCTGTGTAGGTCAAGGCTACAGTGAGCCATGTTCACACCAGAGCACTCCAGCCTGGGTGATAGAGCAAGACCCTGTCTCAAAAAAACAAGAACAATTAGGCCAGGAGTCTGTGTTTCAGACAGCTTGGCTTCTATCATTGATCAGGATGAGGGTCAGGGGTTGATTGGCTCTTGGGAAGAAACATCTCCAGGTTCACAAAATCATGAGTAAAATTCACAAACTCACCAATATTAATGAACATCTTCATATTATCACCAAGTTTTGTCAAAACTATGATTTAAAAAGATGTTCTCAGATTGTGTTCATGACAAAACAGTAATCCCTTTGATACATCACAGGAGGGGCTATGTAAGTGGCTATTCTTGGCCAGCTTTTCATCTAATTGTGGGCATATTGGGTAGAGGAGACTGATTTAATTATTAGTACCAGGTTCAGTTGTTTAGATGAGGTGATACTGTATTTAATAATATAGGTGGATGACATTGAGTGTCTGAATTTGGACTATTTTTGCCTTTGAATTTCTTTTCTTTTTCTTTTTTTTTTTTTTTTGAGACAGGGTCTTGCTCTGTCACCCAGGCTGGAGTGCAGTGGCACAATATCAGCTCGCTGCAACCTCCACCTCCTGCGTTCAAGCAGTTCTCCTGTCTCAGCCTCCCAAGTACCTGGGACTACAGGCATGCGCAACCATGCCCAGCTATTTTTTGTATTTTTAGTAGAGACCGGGTTTCACCATGTTGGCCAGGCTGGTCTCAAACTCCTGACCTTAAGTGATCCACTTACCTCGGCCTCCCAAAGTGCTGGGATGACAGGCGTGAGCCCCCATGCCCGGCCTTGCCTTTGAATTTCTATCTAGAAGTGGAATCTGAGGGATAATTAGGTTCAATTACGTTGGTATGTTGAGCCCAGAATCCCATGGGGCATGATGAAATGCCCAAGGCACATGTTAAGGAAGAGTTGAATAAAGGACGCTAAAGAATTCCACTGGCTGGCCAGGCACAGTGGCTTACGCCTGCAATCCCAGCACTTTGGGAGGCCAAGGCAGGCAGATCACCTGAGGTCAGGAGTTCAAGACCAACCTGGCCAACATGGTGAAACCCCATCTTCTACTAAAAATACAAAAAAAAATTAGCCAGGCATAATGGCTCATGCCTGTAATCCCAGCTATTCAGGAGGCTGAGGCAGGAGAATCACTTGAACTCGGGAGGCAGAGGTTGCAGTGAGCTGAGATTGCACCACTGCACTCCAGCCTGGGTGACAGAGAGAAACTCTATCTCAAAAAAAGATGAAAAAAGAATTTCACTGGCTGGGCACAGCGGCTCATACCTGTAATCCCAGCACTTTGGAAGGCCAAGACAGGAGGATCACTTTAGCCCAGGAGCTCAAGACCAACCTGGGCAACTCAGCGAGACACCATCTCTATTTTTTTTTAATTATATTTTTAAAAAAGAATTTCACTTATAGCATTAAGAAAATTTAAGGGCTGGGCACTATGTCTTATGCTTTTAATCCCAGCACTTTGGGAGGCTGAGGCATGAGGATTGCTTGAGCCCAGGCCTTAGAGACCAGCCTGGGCAACATAGCAATACCCCAGCCCTACAAAAAAATTAAAAATCAGCTGGGTGTGGTGGTGCATGCCTGTAACCCCAGCTACTCAGAAGGCTGAGGCAGGAGGATCACTTAAGCCTTGGAGGTTGAGGCTGCAGTGAGCTGTGATTGCGCCGCTGCATTCCCGCGTGGGAGACAGAGTGAGACCCTGTCTCAAAACAAAACCAACAAAAAAAGGAAATTCTAAAAATTAGTAAAGGCCTGCTGGGCGTGGTGGCTCACTCCTATAATCCCAGCACTTTGGGAGGCCGAGGCGGGCGGATCACAAGGTCAGGAGATCGAGACCATCCTGGCTAACACAGTGAAACCCCGTCTCTACTGAAAATACAAAAAATTAGCTGGGCATGGTGGCGGGTGCCTGTAATCCCAGCACTGTGGAGGCTGAGGCAGGAGAATGGCATGAACCCGGGAGGCAGAGCTTGCAGTGAGCCGAGATCGCGCCACCACACTCCAGCCTGGGTAACAGAGCAAGACTCCGTCTCAAAAAAAAAAAAAAAAATTAGTAAAGGTTATATGTTATGTGTATATGTGTTTAAGGATATCCCTGTAAATGTGAAGAGCCGGTGTTCTGAGATTATTTAGGTTGAAATAAAGGAGTACAGTATTTGCTGCTTTACTTTGTTATCCTAACTTTATTGTCTACATATATATCCATATTGTTATTTGAGTACTTTTAAAAATATGTATCCAAAAGCTTTTTTAAAATTGTACCCCCAAATTTTCTTTATTTTTTTATTATATACATTTCTATAATTACTTATAGTTGTTAAAATTAGCTGTGAGATTTAGGGTCTGTCTAATTTTGTTTAATTACATGTAAAAATTTTCACAGCATAAAGACATATTCTCATAGGAATGTGTAAAATAACATATTGTTTTGTTATCATTTGGTTCTAGGAAGATCTTCCTGTTACAGAGGATAACTTTGTGAAACTTCAAGTTAAAGCTTGTGCTCTGAGCCAGATAAATACAAAGGTATTGGTTCTTTTATTATGGCACAAAGTAAAATGAGAGTTTCTTAGTGTATTTAGTGTATAAATATAACGATAACTGACCTCTCAATGTGAAGAATTTATTACCATCTTCATTTTTGTTAATTTTTTTATTTGAGACGGAGTTTGGCTCTTGTCGCCCAGGCTGGAGTGCAGTGGTGCAATCTCAGCTCACTGCAACCTCTGCCTCCTGGGTTCAAGCAATTCTCCTGTCTCAGACTCCTGAGTAGCTAGGATCACAGGAGCGCACCACCACACCCAGCTAATTTTTGTATGTTTTTTAGTAAAAATGGGTTTTGCCATGTTGGCCAGGCTGGTCTCAAACTCCTGACCTCAGGGGATCCACCTGCCTCGGCCTCCCAAAGTGCTGGGATTCCAGGCATGAGCCACTGCGCCCAGCCTACCATCTTTAGAATAGAACATCTAGGGGAAAAAATTTAGTGTGCTTTTGTATATTTCTATATAAGGGACATTATTAGTCTGATTGAAGTTACGTATTTTACATGAAAATACAAATATTTTATAAGAAAACAGACATAATGTAAATATTTTATAATATTTTATAAACTCCTTTACATTGCAAAAAACTAAGAGTTTATAATTAACAAAGCCTATTATTAAGGACGAAATAAATAATAAAATAGAAACTAGAAACCTAATCAGTTTATTAGCTACCAATTAGATATTTAACTAATATTACTAGTTATGGTTCATATTTCTGTCATATCTTTTTGTGTCGCTCTCTCATAAACATACATCTTTACCTCACATTACCCTGCAGTAATCTTTCATTATTGACCATGAAATACATAGAATGTTTTCAGTGGTAAATAAACTGTGGTTAAATGTGCCATGATAAATTGAGCAGGTCCATTTACTCCGTTTTTTTGTTTGTTTTGTTTTATTTTTTAGGATTAATGCCATAGTTTACATGACCCATAACTTATTGGATTATAATGTGACTATAATTTTTAGGAACCTAAAAGTCTTCTTTGATAAAGTCACACTTAGGAAATTACAGACCAGGTATAGGCTTTCACTGGGCAACTCTGTAACATGAGCATGACTTGAGAAATGCATTAGTGGGATCCCCTGAAGTCTTTTCACAAGAGTACTAGTACTAGACCTTGTCTGCAGACTTCTGTCTTCAGATGTTTTTATTAAAATGGAAAAATCCATTAAAATCCAAGTCTAAGAAATAATCTCCTTGTCTAACAGAAATAAATAGTAAATTATAGTAAAATCAGTTGAATGAAATATTGCACATCTGTTAAGCATAATGGTTATGAAAACTGTGTGGGTAATGTAAGAAAATGCTTATGGTAAGTGAAGGAGCCAGGATGCAATTGCTAAAACCATAGTTTTAACTCCATACAAATGTGCATAAAAGAAATACTGTGGCCAGGCACAGTGGCTCACGCCTGTAATCCCAGCACTTTGGGAGGCCGAGGCAGGCAGATCATGAAGTCAAGAGATCAAGACCATCCTGGCCAACATGGTGAAACCCTATCTCTACTAAAAATACAAAAATTAGCTGGGCATGGTGGCACGTGCCTGTAGTCCCAGCTACTCAGGAGGCTGAGGCAGGAGAATCACTTGAACCTGGGAGGCGGAGGTTGCAGTGAGCCGAGATCACACCACTGCACTCCAGTCTGGGCGACAGAGTGAGACTCCATCTGAAAAAAAAAAAAAAATAGAAAAGAAATACTGTAAAACACCCAGTACTTCTATAAGAATGTCATATGAACATCTTAAGAAAAGTATTATGTTCCACATTGAAAAAGAGACTTCTGACAATCAAGTATACAATACAGGAGATCAGAAAATTGAAAAATAAATATAGAAGAGAATTAATTTCTTTTTACTTACTGTTCCTTAAATATTATGGTATCTGCAGATACGTTCAGCATCTGTAGTGTTAAGTGCCAGGAGCTTAAACCACAGGCTTAAAGACAGTATACCCTGTTACTTCAAAAGACAAGTACTTACAGTTAATTTGGTCACAATCTAATAAAATACCAATCTCTTAAAAATTTAGCCTTAACCAAAAGAAACTCCAATCACCATGAATCTGAAATTATATGGCAGATTACCTGTTAATATCCATCACTACTTCTCACCCACTCCCTAACCCAAGGCTTTTGAGAACTCAGGTGATTTTAAAGGGTATAGGAATGGAGAACCCTTTGTTCTCATTGGCCACACCCCCTTATTCAACAGTCTTCTCTCCAGACTACCCTCCCTTCACCTGAGTAAGATGACTGATAGTGTTTAGCCAATCAAGAAATGTTTTGGCCATAATTTCCCTTCATACTTGGCAGAGTAAAGATGTTAAACAAAGGATGTTAATGGTAATTTGAATAATAATATTCATTCCTAAGTCCTGCAGATCAACTAATGCCTCAGTAAATTCTTGGTTTCCTACCCTTTAGAGAAACCTATTTTGTGAAGTTATTTGCTTTGTCTCAATTCCAAAACTTGAACCATATTTGCTCTTTCTGTGATTTGACTTTTACTCTCGCTTTCCTCATATATAATAGAGTCCAGGATTTCTTCTGACAATAGTATGTTAACTGCCTTTGTCATGATTTAGCTTCTGGCAGAAATGAAGATGAAAAAGGATTTATTTCCTGTTGGGAGAGAAATTGCTGGAATTGTATTAGATGGTAAGTATACAGATGTGAGTATATGTATTTATTTTCTAAGGTAAAAGAGACTAAATGTAGCTAATTGGTTTACTGGTACATAAAATTATATACAGCCTTTCAAATTTAAATTTAATTATATGAACATGTCCTTTTTTATTTTTATTTTTATTTTTTGAGAGACAAGGTCTCTCTGTGTTGCCCAGCCTGATCATAGCTACAGCCTTAACTCCTGGGTTCAAGCAATCCTGCTGCCTCAGCTTCCTGAGTAGCTAAGTCTGCAGCAAGCTTGTCCAACCAGCATGCAGCCCAGGACAGCTTTGAAGTCAGCCCAACACAAATTCGTGAATTTTCTTAAAACATTATGTGATTTTTTGGCCAGGCGCAGTGGCTCATGCCTGTAATCCCAGCACTTTGGGAGGCTGAGGCGGGCGGATCACAAGGTCAGGAGATCGAGACCATCCTGGCTAACACGGTGAAACCCCGTCACTACTAAAAATACAAAAAATTAGCTGGGCGTGGTGGCATGCGCCTGTAGTCTCAGCTACTCGGGAGGCTGAGGCAGGAGAATGGCGTGAACCTGGGAGGCAGAGCTTGCAGTGAGCCAAGATGGTGCCACTGCACTCCAGCCTGGGCGACAAGTGCGAGACTCTGTCTCAAAAAAAAATTTATTAATTTGAAAAAAAATTACATGATTTTTTTTTTTTTTTGGTTCATCAGCTGTCATTTAGTGTTAGTGTATTGTATGTGTTGCTCAAGACAATTCTTTCTCTTCCAGTATGGCCCAGGGAAGCCAAAAGATTGGACACCCATGGTCTACGGGTACACGACATTATGCCTGGCTTTGTCTAGCTTCTTTGGTTTTTGTTTTGTTTTGTTTTGTTTTTGTTTTTTTTCAGAGTCTCACTCTATCTCCCAGGCTGGAGTGCAGTGGCGTGATGTCTGCTCCACTGCAACCTCTGCCTCCCAGATTCAAGCAACTCTGCCTCAGCCTTCCAAGTAGCTGGGGCTACAGGCACTCATCACCATGCCTGGCAAATTTTTGTATTTTTTGGTAGAGACGGGGTTTCACCATGTTGGCCAGGCTGGTCTCGAACTCCTGACCTCAAGTGATCTGCCCACATCGGCCTCCCAAAGTGCTGGGATTACAGGCATGAGCCACCATCCCTGGCCCTTTTTTTTTTTTTTAATTGAAAAGAAAAATAGGACTCAATTGGTATTTTGTAATTGAAGAGCTTATTACAGTGGTAAATATTTAGGGGTTATATATTTAAATCCACAAGTAATCATATATTGAATAGAATGACCAATATTGTCTTTTTATGATGAAATAATGATCTTTACATACAGAACAGTAAGCCTTATATCAGGCATTTGATATAATTTGTTTCTAAATAGACCTATACTTAATATTCACTAACAGGTGGTTCATGATTAACGTGTTTGCTTTTACCTCCTATGCGAATGAATAAATGTGTTAAGGTATGTTAGAGTATATTTGAGTTTTACCTGGGATTTTAATGTAGAATAGATTTGATACTCTATGTAATCTTCTGACATAGCTAAATGATAATTATGTTTCTTTTTTCTCAGACTGTAGAAAAATAAATATAATAACTAGATGATCATTCATTTTACATTTAATGAGCAATTGCTAACTGCTTAGGATATAAGTGAAACGAACTCCTTGCCCTTAAACGGTTCACTCTCTAGGGGAGAGACAAATATACACATGAGCAGATTATTATGTAAGCTTGGAAGAAAACTGCTTAACCTGGCCAGAAGAAACAGGAAAGGCGTCTTGGAGTAAGATGTCCCAATCATAAGGGGCAAGCAAGTTGAGAATCACACCTAGCAGGGAGGACATTATGAGCAAAGACAAGCAAGTGAAAGTGGGATGTGTATAAGAATTACAAAGAGTTTGGTATTGCTAGAGCAAGATAAAGTCCTGAGCAGGCGTCAAGGGTATGGTACTTGGTAGCAGAGAAACATTTTGTCAAGAAAATTCTCCTCCTGGGCTGGGCTTGGTGGATTACACCTGTAATCCCAGCACTTTGGGAAGCAGAGGTGAGAGGATGGCTTGAGCACAGGAGTTTGAGCCAACAGAGCAAGACCCTGTCTCAAAAGAAAAAAAAGAAAAAGAAAAAAAAATTATCCTTCGAATATTGCAGAATAAAAGATATTGCACAAAATACTTTCATGATTATGTGAACACTAATTCCTGCCTTCCTAAAATGAAGCAGGAGGATAGGCAAGGGCCAGACCTTTGGTTGAGCCTTAGATATCAGATTGTATTTTAGAGAGATTATTAGAGTAGGCATTTGAAGGAAGGGTGGATGTGAGGCAAACGAGTCTAAAGGCAAGAGGACTGGTTGGGTTGTAGACCAAGAGGCAAGAAACAGCAAAGTCCATAACCTCAACACTGGTGGCAGAGGTGGAGAAGAGGGATGGATTCAAGACATATTGAGGAAATAAAGTCTGCAGGACCTAGTAACTGCGAAATTAAAAACAGATCAGAACCAGGAATGGCTTACAGAGTTCTGGTTCAGGCTTGAATTGGAACCAGCATTTGATAAAGGAAGATGATCCAATTTGGAGGAATATTATGAGTTTAGATTTATACTTACTGAGTTCAAGGAACTTAAGTGACATCTCACTGGCAATATCTAGTAAGCAATTAAATGAGTTAAAGCTCCAGGGTGAGAGATCTATGCTGGAAAGTACATATTTGAGAAATGTCGGCATGTAGGTTGTATTTGAAATAATAGAATTGATGAGTTCTCCAAGGGATAGATTAGAAAAGGAGGAGAGATGTAAACAAAGAACCCTTTGGAATGCACTGTTTGAGGGTCAATTAAAAGAAGAGGAGTATGAAAGAAACCAAGAAAAAAAGAGTCAGAGTGACCTTAGGAGGACAGGGATCAGCAGTAGAAGGGAAAGATAAAAGTATAGTGAATCAGAAGCCAAAAGGATTGGGGGATGATGGCACAGGAGGGAACCAAAGAAGAAGCAAACTCCAAAAGAAAGACTTGAAAGTGGAAATACCAGGCTTCGAATTACTTGCTAGTGGCAACAAATGCACTCTGGGGCCATTTTGTTGACAGAGCCAGTCGAAGGGGCCATTTCCAGATTCAGGTTTCCAACTTACTTCACCACTTCATGTCAGCTTCCGTGTCTGTTAAATAGAAATAATAATACCTACCTTATTGGTACATTGTGAAGTTTAAATGCATAAACACACAACAATGCTGGGCACAAGGAGGCATTCAACAATATTTGGGGTTTTTTCCTCCCCTTTCCTCTTGTAACTCTTTGAATGAAACTACTCAAATGAATTGACTGATAGTCGAGGCTTTTTCTCCACATATGCAGAGACAATGTAACTATATCATTTCTTTTTTTTTTTTTTTTTTTTTTTTTGAGACAGAGTCTCGCTCTGTCACCCAGGCTGGAGTGCAGTGGCGCCATCTTGGCTCACTGCAAGCTCCGCCTCCCAGGTTCACGCTATCCTCCCGCCTCAGCCTCCCAAGTAGCTGGGACTACAGGCTCCCACCACCACGCCTGGCTAATTTTTTGTATTTTTAGTAGAGATGGGGTTTCACCATGTTAGCCAGGATGGTCTCAATCTCCTGACCTCGTGATCCACCCGCCTCGGCCTCCCAAAGTGCTGGGATTACAGGTGTGAGCCACCGCGCCCGGCCATCATTTCTATAAAGTTCCAGAAAACTTCTTGGTACCAACCTGAATTTATTTCCTAAATCAAAATAATTTTAATGTCACTCTTCTTAAGGGAGGAGACCACCCCTCGTCTTATGCCCAATTTCTACTTCCAAAGAAAGAGGAAGTAAAAACTAAAAGGCAGAAATGAAATCCACAGGCAGACAGCCCAGCGCCATGCCCTGGGCCTGGTTAAAGATCGACCCCTGTCCTAACCGGTTATGTTATCTGTAGATTCCAGACATTGTATGGAAAAGCATTGTGAAAATCCCTGTCCTGTTCTGTTCCGTTCTGATTACCAGTGCATGCAGCCCCCGATCACGTACCCCCTACTTGCTCAATCGATCACGACCCTCTCACACGGACCCCCTTAGAGTTGTAAGCCCTTAAAAGGGACAGGAATTGCTCACTTGGGGAGCTCAGTTTTTGGAGACGTGAGTCTTGCCGAAGCTCCCGGCCAAATAAAGCCCTTCCTTCTTTAACTCAGTGTCTGAGGGGTTTTGTCTGCGGCTTGTCCTGCTGCATTCTCAGAATTCCCTGTTGTATGAGATTCTGCAACAAAAATAAAGACAGATTGGGCTAGCCACAGGAGGAGTAGAAAACAATATAATTATCATAGAAGCTATAGAATAGATTAGTTTCCTTTACTCCTTCTTCCTTAAAGTCAGCTAAATAGAGGCCAGTCACAGTGGTTTACACCTGTAATCCTAGCACTTCGGGAGGCCAAAGCGAGTGGATCAGTTGAGGTCAGGAGTTCAAGACCAGCCTGGCCAAGGTGGTGAAACCCTGTCTCTACTAAAAATACAAAATTAGCCAGGCATGATGGTGCATGCCATTAGTCCCAGCTACTTGGGAGGCTGGGGCACAAGAATCACTTGAACCTGGGAGGTGGAGGTTGCAGTGAGCCAAGATCGCGCCACAGACTCCAGCCTGGTTGACAAGAGCAGAACTCCATCTCAAAAAAAAAATGAATAGTCAACTAAATAGGCAAAGAGAGAGATACTTCTCCTGGTCTCAATAACCGCATGGCCCAAATATCTAGAGAATCCAGATTTGAAGTGCTGTATATCCTGTAGTCTTTATAGACCATCAAAATGTTATTGACATTTTGGTCCTTTTTTCTACATTAAACAGAATCAGTCTTTTTAGAAATCCACAGATTTTAAAAATGTATTTTAATAGATAAGAATTATATTTAATAAACTTGTAATATTAACTATTAATTTTCTTCACTCTTTAGTTGGAAGCAAGGTATCATTCTTTCAACCAGATGATGAAGTAGTTGGTAAGTTATAGTTCATAGTCTTATTTCAAGTCATCTATTTTACTGTCATCTCTGTTTTTTCTATATAACTATTAATGTTCACTGTGACCTTGCTTCATATAGAAGTACTTTCCCGGCTGGGTGCTGTGGCTCACGTCTGTAATCCCAGCACGTTGGGAGGCCGAGGTGGGCGAATCACCTGAGGTCGGGAGTTCGAGACCAGCCTGACCAACATGGAGAAACCCCGTCTCTACTAAAAATACAAAATTAGCCAGGCATGGTGGCACGTGCCTGTAATCCCAGCTACTCAGGAGGCTGAGGCAGGAAAATTGCTTAAACCCAGGAGGCAGAGGTTGTGGTGAGCCGAGATCACACCATTGCACTCCAGCCTGGGCAAGAAGAATGAAACTCCATCTCAAAAAAATAAAGAAAGAAAGAAATACTTTCCTGGTTTTTGGAATTTACTGTCAAATTTCCATTGATGATAAAAATTGGGACCTTGATTGCAATAGCAGAACATTTAAAACTCGCAAGAACTAAAAACCAAACACCGCATATTCTCACTCATAGGTGGGAATTGAACAATGAGATCAGATGGACACAGGAAGGGGAATATCACACTCTGGAGACTGTGGTGGGGTGGGGGGAGGGGGGAGGGATAGCATTGGGAGATATACCTAATGCTAGATGATGAGTTAGTGGGTGCAGCGCACCAGCATGGCACATGTATACATATGTAACTAACCTGCACAATGTGCACATGTACCCTAAAACTTAAAGTATAATAAAAATATATATATATTTAGCTGCAGAACAGTTTTATAGATAAAAAGATAATCATAGTTGCTATAGTGCTTGATGTAGCCTTTTTCTGGCAGATGCTTAGTCTGTGGCCAGACTGAAGTCTTTAGGGAGAAGGAAAGTTACAAGTCACATGCTTGAAGGCTGCTGACTGACTGGGCCATATAGAAGCTCCATGCACCGTTTCAACTGAAATCATACAGAGCTTTTCTCTTACAACTCTTGTAAAACTAAAAATTGACTTGAAACATTTATTGTTTTTTAAAATCCACAGTATTTTTGCAATTTTGCAACCTGTGTCCTAGACAGTCACACAAACATAGGCTATGACTTTTATAGTTGCAACCTGCATCCTAGACAGTCACACAAACATAGGCTATGACTTTTATAGTAGTCCTTGAAATTTCCATTTCTCTGTGGAAGACATAAAGTTAGAAAACATTTATATAACTTGTATTATATAGGGCCATATAATATATATTATGTGGTGGCTCAGGCCTGTAATCCTAGCACTCTGTGAGGCCAAGACAGGAAGATCACTTGAGCCCAGTAGTTCAAGACCAGCCTGGGCAACATTGCAAAAGCTCGACTCTACATAAAAAATACAAAAATTAGCCAGGCGTGGTGGCACACACCTGTAGTCCCAGCTACTCAGGAGGCTGAGGTGGGAGATCGCCTGAGCCTGGAAGTTTGAGGATGCAGTGAGCCATGATCACACCACTGTACTCCAGCCTGGTGACAGAGGGAGACCTTGTCCAAAAAAAAAAAAAAAAAGAGAGAGAAAAGAAAGAAAGAAAAAATATTTAGCCTTATAGCGTTAAAATTATAGCATGCTTGAAATTCTTAAAGGATAGATTTGTAAGAAAGTTTTCATCAGCTTTTTATAGTATTGCCTTTGACTCAGGCATTATCCTGGAGAATTGATTATTTCTTTCTTGTCTTTTTATTCTGCTCAGGAAATCAGTGGCACTCTGTATTATTCAAGATTCTTTTTGTAAGAAACCAAAAACAAAATCAGACTAGCTTAGAAGAAAAATGGGATTTTATTAGAAACATACTCTGGCTGGGTGTGGTGGCTCACACCTATAATCCCAGCACTTTGAGAGGCTGAGGTGGGTGGATCACAAGATCAGGAGTTCGAGACCAGCCTGGCCAATGTGGTGAAACTGTGTCTCTACTAATAATACAAAGATTAGCTGGGCGTGGTGGTGCACACCTGTAATCCCAGCTACTCGGGAGGCTGAGGCAGGAGAATCGCTTGAACCCAGGAGGCGGAGGTTGCAGTGGGCTGAGATCGTGCCATTGCACTCCAGCCTAGGCAACAGAGCGAGACTCTGTCTCAAAAAAAAAGAATTGAAACATACTGAGGTATGTTATGGAACCAAACTATAGGAAGGTAGCTATGCATCAAGGACAATTTTGTTTATTTGTTTGTTAGTTTGAGACAGAATCTTGCTCTTGTCACCCAGGCTGGAGTGCAGTGGTGTAATCATGGCTCATTGCAGCCCTGAAGTCCTGGACTCAAGCAATCCTCCTGCCTCAGCCTCCTCAATAGCTAGAACTACAGGTGCATACCATGATATCCAACTAATCTTTAAATTTTTCTTCTGTAGAGATGAGGTCTCACTATGTTGACCAGGCTGGCTTTGAACTCCTGGCCTCAAGCAATCCTCCTGCCTTGGCCTCCCAAAGTGTTGGATTACAAGTGTGAACCACCATGCCCAACCCATCAGGAACAATTTTTTTTTTTTTTTTTTTTTTTTTGACACGGAGTCTCGCACTGTTGGCCGGGCTGGAATGCAGTGGTGTAATCTCAGCTCACTACAACCTCCACCTCCCAGGTTCAAGCGATTCTCCTGCCTCAGCCTCCTGAGTAGCTGGGATTACAGGCGCCTGCCACTATGCCCAGCTAATTTTTTATATTTTTAGTAGAGACAGGGTTTCTCCATGTTGGCCAGGCTGGTCTCGAACTCCTGACCTCATGATTCACCTGCCTCGGCCTCCCAAAGTGCTGGGATTACAGGCGTGAGCCACCACGCCCAGCCCATCAGGGAGAGTTTTAACAAGGAGTCCAGATGCTCCCAAGACTCTGACTTTGTTCTATAACATCAGCCATCATCTTACTGTCACTCAGAGGGGAAAGAAGAAAGCGATAGCAGGAGTGGCACAGTGCACTTCCCGTCCCATTTCTGAATTTTTTCTTGTCCACACTAGTAATTACTGGAACCTTCCTCAAAATTTCACTGAACAAAATTTGTAATAATACTTGCCTCTCATTAGGAATGAATTTTTGACTTATATCCCTTTAATTTCTTGTTTTGATTTTTAGGAATTTTGCCCCTGGACTCTGAAGACCCTGGACTTTGTGAAGTTGTTAGAGTACATGAGCATTACTTGGGTATGTAGCAATTCAGTACTTTGGAGCTCACATAAGTCTTACTTCACTGACATAGGGTTTAATAACATTTTAATTTTTTTGAATCTACCATAAGTGTTGTACTTAATAAAGTATCATTAGCCAGTCATGTATGTAAAAAATGTTGGCTGGTCATGTGAATACTTCTAGCTTATAATTAGTATTCATAAAATTCATATTCAGACTAAACAATATATAGACCTTTAAGTTTTACTAACACTGCTCATGGTAAGATCTTTGAAAAGTGATTTCTCTCTTGGCTCTTAAATTATATCCCTAATCAGAATTAAAAATTTTTTTTTACTCTTGGTTATTGACTGAAATAAAAAACGTATAAAATTTAGACAGTACATGGAGAGTTTGAGACGGGAAAGAATCGAGAACACTCATCTCAAGCTGGGTGTGGTGGCTCACACCTGTAATCCCAGCACTTTGGGAGGCCAAGGTGGGCAGGTCACCTGAGGCCAGGAGTTTGGGACCAGCCAGGCCAACATAGCAAAACCTGGTCTCTACTGAAAAGACAAAAAAATTAGCTGGGCGTGGTGACACGCACCTATAATTCCAGCTACTCAGGAGGATGAGGCATGAGAATTGCTTGAACTCTGGAGATGGAGCTGAGATTGCACCACTGCACTACAGCCTGGGTGACAGAGCGAGACTCTGTCTCAAAAAAGAAAAAAAAAGGAGCACTTATCTTTGGTTTCTAATATCTTTTGATTAGTGTTGAGTTTAACTGAAATATTCGTTTTTAATTTTTCTTATGGTAATTTATTTTTTGAATATTTAAAGTACACGTACACACACACACTTCATGAAACCATATTAAACAGTTGCTTCATCTCCTAAGTAATCAGGGGAAAGCAATTAAAACCACTTAGAGATAACATTATGCATCCACCAGACTGACAAAAGTTAAAAAGTCTGACCATCAGCCAGGCGCAGCGGCTTACGCCTGTAATCCCAGCACTTTGGGAGGCCGAGGCAAGCAGATCATTTGAGGTCAGGAGTTTGAGACCAGCCTGGCCAACATGGTGAAACTCTGTCTCTACTAAAAATACAAAAAATCTTAGCTGGGCTGTTGGTGCACACCTGTAATCCCAGCTACTCGGGAGGCTGAGGCAGGAGAATCACTTGAACCCGGGAGGTGGAGGTTACAGGGAGCCGAGATGGCACCACTGCACTCCAGCCTGGGTGACAAGAGTGAGACTTCATCTCAGAAAAAAAAAAAAATGACCATCCCAAAGTGTGGGAAGGATGTGGAATGATGGAACCTTTCATGTGCTGGAGTGTAAGTTGGTACAAATATGTTAGAAAACAATTTAGCATTATCTAATTAATGATGTATATATACCAGACCTAGTAATTGCACTCATGTAGCCTATGGAAATTTGATGTGCACTAGGAGGCATACACTAAGAGTTGATAGCAGCGTTATTTGTAATAGTGAAAGAAACTGGAAACAGCCCAAATGTCCATCACCAAGCAAATAGATAATTGAAAATATTCATAGAATGAATTTATATTGAGCAGTGAAAATGAGTAAGAGCTAAACATATCAAAGTGGATGATTCTCACAAACAGCATTGAGTGAAAAAAGCAAGTTACAGAAGAATACAAACAGTCCCATGCCATTTATTTATATACAGTTCAAAAATGTACAAAATTAAGCATATGTTATTTAAGGATATAGAGAAAAGGTAGAGGATGGAAAGTTGGGTGGAAGTTACCTGTGTGAGCAGGGGAGGAAGATGTGGTCAGTGGATACACCAGGACTCCAGTGGTACAGCCAGCGTATATTTCTTATGCTGGAATTCATTATGTTCTTCATACCATATCCATAGTTGCAAATACCTTCTCTTATGTTCTTGAACTATTGAATTAAACCTTTTCCTAAGTTCTTTTGTTAAATAATGTGATCTCTAATCAGACCTTTTGGGGACAGAGGCTAATTTGGATTTGGGTCTTCCAAAAATAGTAATCTTACTCAGTTAAGTCCTTGCAGTAACTTGAGCTAGGCTACCAAATCTTTGGCATTTCATTTCTAAAATTATAAATTTAAAGTAATTTTTATTTAAATTAATGTCATTCATTATATCTAAAATTTCCAATAATACTTTATTATTTTATTAAAAATTAATTTCCAAAAGACACTTTTTCAGAGATCTGAGGCCTGCACTTATTGGAACGTACATGAAGCCTAGTGAGGAGCCAAGTGTGTGTCTTCCTTTGAAAGATAAAGACCTCTTTCAAATACCACGCAGTGAGAGTCTCCAATCCAGAGCTATCTTGAAATTGTGCAGTTTGAAATTTGAGGACTGCCACGGGCTCCTTTACAGGAAACTATCCTATTTTTGGCCCCAGAGTTTCCTTGAATGGTTGGCCTTATTGCCCTGTTCTTTCGAGTACGTTGTGAATATGGAGTCTTTTCATTAAGTAACCAAAACTAAATTGCTATAGAAGATAAATTATTAAAAACAACAAAAATTGGCTGGGCGCGGTGGCTCATGCCTGTAATCCCAGCACTTTGGGAGGCCGAGATGGGTGGATCGCCTGAGGTCAGGAGTCCGAGACCAGCCTGGCCAACATGGTGAAACCCCGTCTCTACTAAAAATATAAAAACTAGCCGGGCATGGTCGTGGGCGCCTGTAATCCCAGCTACTTGGGAGGCTGAGGCAGGAGAATCGCTTGAACTCAGGAGACGGAGGTTGCAGTGAGCCAACAGTGCCACTGCACTCCAGCCTCGGTGACAGAGTAAGACTGTGTCTCAAAAAAAAAAAAAAAAAAAACAACCAAACAAGGCCCATTCCTTTAGGCACTGATGAACACTGGAGAATTATGACATGGACCAGAAGGAGAAAAGCAAATTAGAGCATCCATTTTCTAGCTATAAAGTTTAAGCTAAGACCGGCAAACCACACAAATGGCCTTTTTCTTCTACCTTATTTATAAATCAGGAGGATGGATTAAAGTCCAGAAATCCATTAAAGTATATAGAGAAAACAATTGCAGATATTCCTTGAGGAAGAAAACACAGCAAAATGTTTCTTTAAAAGAAGTACGACAGGCGTGGTGGCTCATGCCTGTAATCCCAGCACTTTGGGAGGCCAAGGCGGGTGGAACCCCTCAAAAGTTTGAGACCAGCCTGGCCAACATGACAAAACCCCGTCTCTACTAAAAATATAAAAAATTAGCCGGCTGTGGTGGCACATGCCTGTAGTCCAAGCTACTCGAGAGAGGATGAGGCACGAGACTCGCTTGAACCCAGGAGACAGAGGTGAGCCAAAATTGTGCCACTGTACTCCAGCCTGGGCGACAGAGCAAGACTCTGTCTCAAAAAAATAAAATAGCATAAAATAAGTACTTTAAGGCCGGGTGTGGTGGCTCACGCCTATAATCCCAAAATTTTGGGAGGCTGAGGTAGGAGGATTGCTTGAGCCCAGGAGTTCAAGACCAGCCTTGGCAACTTGCTTGTCTCTACCAGCAAATAAAATTTTGTAAAAAAAAAAAAAAAAAAAGGCTAGGCATGGTGGCTCACGCCTGTAATCCCAGCACTTTGGGAGGCTGAGGCAGGCGGATCACAAGGTCAGGAGATCGAGACCATCCTGGCTAACATAGTGAAAACCCCTCTCTACTAAAAAATACAAAAAAATTAGCCGGGCGTGGTGGCGGGTGCCTGTAGTCCCAGCTACTCAGGAGGCTGAGGCAGGAGAATGGCGTGAACCTGGGAGGCGGAGCTTGCAGTGAGCCGAGATCGCGCCACTGCACTACAGCCTGGGCAACAGAGCGATAGAGTGAGACTCTGTCTGAAAAGAAAAGAAAAGAGAAGAGAAGGAAAGAAAGACTTTAAGAATGGGCAACATAGCAAGATCATCTCAACAAAAAGTTTGTTTAAAAAAAAAAAATACTAGGCCAAGCACAGTAGCTCACACCTATAATCCCAGCACTTTGGGAGGCCAAGGCAGAGCCAGTTGCTTGAGCTCAGGAGTCCGAGACTAGCCTGGATAACATGGTGAAACCCCATCTCTACAAGAAATAAAAAAAATAAATAAATAATAACTAGATATGGTGGTGTGTGCCTATAGTCCCAGCTGCTTGGGAGGCTGAGAAGGAAGAATCGCTTGAACCTAGGAGGTTGAGGCTACTGTTAGCTGTATTTGCGCCACTGCACTCTAGCCTGTCTCAGAAAAAAAGTAGTACTTTAAGAAGGACCTCTTACACAGCAAAGGAAACAACAGTGTGCAGAGACAGCCTACAGACTGGGGGAAAATGTTGATAAGCTGTACATCTGATAAAGGGTTAATATAGTGATATAGAAGGAGCTCAGAAAACAGCAAGAAGAAAAAAACAATTAGAAAAGGGTCAAAGGACCTGAATAGACATTTCTCAAAAGAAGACGTGTGAAAAAATACTCGACATCAGTAATCATTAGGGAAATGCAAATTAAAACCACAAAGAAATACCATCTCTTACCTGTCAGAATAGCTGTTACCAAAAAGACGAAAGGTAAGTATTGGCGAGAATGTGGAGAAAAGGGAAACTTTGTACGCTATTGGTGAGAATGTAAACTAGTACAGTCATTATGGAAAGTGTATGAATGTTCCTCAAAAATCAAAACATAGAATTACCATATGATTCAGTAATCCTCCTTCTGGATATTTTCCCGGAAGCTTTGAAATCAGATGTCTTGCACTCCCATGTTCATTGCAGCACTATTCACAACAGCCAAGTTGTGGACTCAACCTAAGTGTCCAGATGAATGAATAATATGATATAGATATACACAATGGAATACTGTTCAGCCTTTAAAAAGCAGGAAATTGTGTCATTTGTGACAACACAAATGGAAATGGAGAGCACTATGCTGAGTGAAATAAGCCAGGCACAGAAAGGCAGATACAGCATGTTCTCACTTCTATGTGGAATCTAAAACAAACTCATAGAGGCAGAGAGTAGAAAGGTGGCTACAGTGGCTGCGGGCTGGGGAGAATGGAGTGTTGATGGACAAAGGGTATAAAATCTCAGCTAAACAGGAGGGATATGTTTTTATTTATTTGTTTATTCATGAGATGGAGTTTTGCTCTTATTGCCCAGGCTGGAGTGCAATGGCGTGATCTCGGCTCACTGCAACCTCCGCCTCCCAGGTTCAAGCAATTCTCCTGCCTCAGCCTCCCGAGTAGCTGGGATTACAGGTGCCAGCTGCCGCACCTGGCTACTTTTTGTATTTTTAGTAGAGACGGGGTTTCTCCATGCTGGCCAGGCCCGTCTCGAACTCCTGACCTCAGGTGACCTGCCCACCTCGGCCTCCCAAAGTGCTGGGATTATAGGCGTGAGCCACCGCGCCCAGCCGAGGGATATGTTTTTATTTTCAGTT
This sequence comes from Pan paniscus, assembly GCF_029289425.2. NCBI lineage: Eukaryota > Metazoa > Chordata > Mammalia > Primates > Hominidae > Pan > Pan paniscus. The sequence goes on along the minus strand of NC_073271.2, from coordinate 29,725,554 downwards.
CTTTGCACAGCATGGTGAGTATAGTTAATAATAGAGTATTGTACATTTCAAAATTGCTGAGAGTAAATTTCAAATGTTTTCATCATAAAATATGTTAAGTATTTGAGATGATGGCTATGTTAACTTGCTTGATTTAATTATTCCACATTGTATTCGTAAATCATAGCATCATTTTGTGCCCCATAAATTTATACAATTATAACTTGTCAATTTACAATGTTAAAAAAAAAAAGAATGATGACTAACAGTGTGACCTTTAGGCTAGATCCTAGGCATGCTGACTGCATCTATAAATGAGGACACTCAACTGAATAACCTGTAATCTCTGTTGTAGCTCCAGCCTTTTGTAAAAGGGAATAATTTCAGTTTCCCGGCAAGTTTGTAGGGGAAAACTTTCAGTTCACCACAACTCTATTTTAGTTTCTATTACTTTCCTGGTGATTTTTTTTTGTATATAATTTGTTTTTATTTTTAATTTGTCTTTGGTGTTTTGTTTTTTGTTTGCTTGTTTATTTTTGAGACAGGGTCTTACTCTGTAGCCCAGGCTGCAGTGAAGTGGAATGATCACAATTCACTGCAGCCTCAAACTCCTGGGTTCAAGCGATCCTCCCACCTCAGCCTCCCAAGTAGCTGGGACAATAGGCATGCACCACCATGTCTGGCTAACTTTTTTTTGTAGAAACTGTCTTGCCATGTTGCCCAGGCTGGTCTCTAACTCCTGAGCTCAAGTGATCTTCCCGCCTTGGCCTCCCAAAGTGCTGGCATTACAGGTATGAGCCACTATGCCCGCCTTCATGATTGTTTAATGAGTGCTCAGTGCTCAGTCACTTTCAACTCAAATAAGTCTGTTCTTTACCAAACCAAAGAGCTATGTTTCAAACATTCCCCCAAAATGTGGTGTTAGTCCTGTTTCTCAAACTTAATAATAGAGTTAAAGAGTAGAGTAATTCTTCCAACTCTTTTGTACTTTTCAGTTCTTAAGCAATTCTGTCAAGCCTAAAACTAATTTTATTTTTCATTCAAAATTTTCAGCATTGTTGTTTTTATTCCTTTGGAGCTAAACTAGAAAGAGATCAAATTATAATTCTTAGATGCTGAAATATGGCTCTCATTTATTGGTTTAATTGTTTTTTGAGATGGAGTTGCACTCTTGTTGCCCAGGCTGGGGTGCAATGAATGGTGTGATCTCAGCTCACTGCAACCTCTGCCTCCTGGGTTCAAGTGATTCTCCTGCCTCAGCCTCCCAAGTAGCTGGGATTACAGGCATGTGCCACCACGCCTGACTAATTTTTGTATTTTTAGTAGAGACGGGGTTTCTCCATGTTGGTCAGGCTGGTCTTGAACTCCTGACCTCAGGTGCTCTGCCTGTCTCGGCCTCCCATAGTGCTGGGATTACAGGTGTGAGCCACTGCACCTGGCCTTATTTGTTTAGTTTTTATAACATAATAAACACCTGTGGACCCCCAACACAAAAGCAAGTGTGTTGACATTAACCCACATCTAACCATGCAATTTCTTTTTTGAGACAAAGTCTTGCCCTGTCACCTAGTCTGGAGTGCAATGGCGCGATCTCAGCTCACTGCAACCTCCATCTCCCGGGTTCAAGCGATTCTCCTGCCTCAGCCTCCCAAGTAGCTGGAATTACAGGTGCCTGCCACCATGCCTGGCTAATTTTTGTATTTTTAGTAGAGACGGGGTTTCACCATGTTGGCCAGGCTGGTCTCAAACTCGTGACCTCAGGTGATCTGCCAGTCTTGGCCTCCCAAAGTGCTGGGATTACAGGTGTGAGCCACCTTGCCTGGCCGCAGTTAGCATTTCTTTAAGGACAACATGATTGAGTTTTTAATAAAAATATGGTAGTCCCAATCCTTTTGATAGAAGATGTTCCCAATAAGTAAATTATACGTTGATTGAGCGTGCACTGTTGAAATAGATGTGCTTTAAAGTCATATATTCACCTTATGAGCTATGTGGCATTAGACAAATTAATCAATTACCCTGAACCCTATTTCATCATCCGTAAAATTGGGAGAATAGCTATCTTAAAGAGTTACCTAAGGAATAAAGTACTGTGTATGCTATCACCTGGTGCTTAATACGTTTTTACTGTTTTAATTCTCAGCTCTTGTCTGAGCATTTCAACATGCATGTCTGAATGCTCCACTTCGCCCACTAGATGGCACTAGTTTGTTGCTAAATGCAGTGCTGACTACTCTGGCTAGTCCACATGAATCATTGCTACTAGAGGAAGCATTTCAAAGAGCTGGTAAAGACTGTGAAAGTGTTATAAAGTTGATCTTAGGTAAAATGAGAAAGAATTTCTTGGCCAGGCGTGGTGGCTTACACCTGTAATCCCAGCACTTTGGGAGGCCAAGGTAGGCAGATCACCTGAGGTCAGGAGTTCGAGACCAGCCTGGCCAACATGGTGAAACCCCGTCTTTACTAAAAAAATACAAAAATTAGCCAGGCCTGGTGGTGTGCACCTGTAATCCCAGCTACTCGGGAGGCTGAGGCAGGAGAATTGCTTGAACCCAGGAGGGGGAGGGGTGCAGTGAGCCAAGATCACACCACTGCACTCCAGCCTGGCGACAGAGTGAGACTCCATCTCAAAAAAAAAAAGAATTTCTTGTATTGCGGAAAAATTACATCAGTGTACAGCATAAATACAAAACAAAAATTAAATAGTGAAACATGTTAAGGAATAGTTTCACAGTCAGATCATGCGGAACTTTTTAAACTATATTAGGAGTTGCATTTGGTTCCAAGTACAGTGTAAAGCCATTGATAAATTTTAAGCAGGGAATTGTTAGGATGTCAGTTATCTTTTTAAAGTATCATTCTGATGATTCTGTTTTTTAAAGATACTGTTAAAGAGATTGAAAACAGAAGGCACAAAGTTGAAAATAATATTTACAGCACATGAACAAATGACTTCTCTAGAATATATAAAGAATTCCTGTAAAGCTCTAAATAAGAAAAAGACAAAACAATAGAAAAATTGATTAACACTTGAAAAAGGAATTCACAAAAGGAATTCCAGATGGCCAGTAAACATGGAAAGATGCTCAACCTCTTTTAGTAGTCAGAGAAAGCAAATTAAAATCATAGTAAGAAACTATTACCTACCTACATAATTGGTAAAAATGTATAAATGTGATCATTCTACAAGTTGACAAGGACATTCACAGCAACAGGACACTACTGTGGGAAAGTAAATTGATGTAATTACTTTGGAAAGGTGTAGTTAGGGAACAGATAATATACCTGGGACCTAGGATTTCCACTCCAATTTAAATATCCTAGGAAAACCCATGCACGGTGTAACAATATTTTTCATATACGAACACACTTAGCAGCATTGTTTGTAACTGACAAAAATTGGAGACAACACAAATGTTCATCAGCTAAACAGTGGGTAAGCAAATGAAGGTGTTTTTAATATATTGGAATGCCATAAAACAACAAGAATGAAAGTGCTCTAACAGCCTCATCCACAGAATGGATGCCTTAAAAACATAATATGGAACATAAAAAGCAAGGTAGAAAAGAATGCATATGGTATGATTCCATTCAGATAAAGTTTAAAGCCTTGGCAATATGAAATTTTTTTTTTTTTTTTTTTTTTTTTGAGACGGAGTCTCGCTCTGTCACCCAGGCTGGAGTGCAGTGGTGCAATCTTAGCTCACTGCAACCTCCACCTCCCGGGTTCACGCCATTCTCTTGCCTCAGCCTCCCCAGTAGTTGGGACCAAAGGCGCCTGCCACCACGCCTGGCTACTTTTTTTTTTTTTTTTTTTTTTTTTGAGACGGAGTCTCGCTGTGTCACCCAGGCTGGAGTGCATTGGCATGAGCTCTGCTCGCTACAAGCTCTGCCTCCCGGGTTCACACCATTCTCTTGCCTCAGCCTCTCCGAGTAGCTGGGAATACAGGCGCCCGCCACCACGCCTGGCTAATTTTTTGTATTTTCAGTAGAGACGGGGTTTCACCGTGGTCTCGATCTCCTGACCTCGTGATCCGCCCGCCTCGGCCTCCCAAAGTGCTAGGATTACAAGCGTGAGCCACCACGCCCGGCCAGAGACGGGGTTTCACCGTGTCAGTCAGGATGGTCTCGATCTCCTGACCTCGTGATCTGCCTGCCTCGGCCTCCCAAAGTGCTGGGATTACAGGCGTGAGCCACCACGCCAGGCCAGGAAATTGTATTGTTTAGGAATGCGTACTAATGAGTGATACAAATAAGAAATTGCATGAGAATGGTGGTGACCTTTGGTGAGGAGAGAAGAGGCTGCTGGGGTGATGGTTGTGCTCTCTCTCCACCAGGATGGTATACCGTTAACTTTGCATATTTCCTTTATATTTATTCATCCAGCTGTATTTTATATTTTACATACTTTTTCTGCACATTTTATTTCACAATATAAAAAGTTTTAAAAATACACACACACCTACTCCTATATGGAGAATTATTCATAGGCAAATAATGGAAAGTATTGTAGGTGAGAGAGAATGGGAGTAGGGGCTTGGACCAGGGCCATAGTAGTACTAGAGATGGAGAGAAATAGATCCAGGAGGTAGGACTTGTGGGACTTGCTAACAGATTGTTTCTTCTTGTTCTTTATGGTAGTTCATAAACCAGAAAAGGTCACATGGACGGAAGCAGCAGGAAGCATTTGGGATGGAGTGCGTGCCTATACAGCTCTGCATTATCTTTCTCATCTCTCTCCTGGAAAATCAGTGCTGATAATGGATGGAGCAAGTGTAGGTGCTAATGGTTTTGTTAAGAAACAGACAAGCATACAGTAAACTTAGGAAATTTAGCAATGAGCCATCCATTTGCTAATATAATTCTTTGCCAATAGCTTATTGATTGACTTTTTTTCCAGTGTCCTATTTTGTTATAATAAGCAGCTTTTATCAATAGAAGATCAAAGTTAGATTTAGTGTGATTAGTTTATGACTTTGAATCTGCTGGTACATTAAAAAGACAAGCCATTTTTATTCATTCCTGTTAGACAAAGCCTAAGATGCCGCATGAGCCTTTGAAGTCGTAGTCCAGAATTCCCTAACAGGTTTGTAGCCTGTTTCCCACCCTCACACTTACGTTGATCAAGTATTGGCATTTTATGTATAGATGGATCACACAAAAGATCAACATGTCCTAATTTAAACATATTACATATATCAAAAAATAGTTCAAGACACTAAAAGAATACATAAAATATTGTCATCTAAAAATGTTAAGAAAATCTTGAAATTAACTTATAGTTTTATTTTCTAACTGGCTTGTGATGAAATGCTTTCTTCCTGCTTTTCTTTGAAGAAAAGGCAAAGCTGTCTTCAGCACTGGCTTCAGCCTGATATCCAACATCAGGATAGTAGTGTTTCCCCGAACTTACCCTATAGGTCTGAACAGGATGGAGCTTTTGAAGTGTTTTGATCTTCAAAGAGAGATAGCTGGACTCCCATATATAGTATATAATTAGCTTAGACCATCGCATTGACAAGGCCCAGTTTTCTCTTTGCAAGGCCATGTGTCTGAATGTGGCCCTCCATCCTTGAAATTATGTGCTGTGGTCAGACTGAGTGACAGCGTGTGACATGCAGCTTTTCCACCACCCCTTGTAAAGAAGAAAGTCAATCAAATATTTCCCCTGTTAAACTTGCCCATAACTTTGCTCTTTTCCTATTAGATAACATTTTAAAATATACTAAAGTAACACTAGAGAATTATACTTTATTAAATAATATAAAGAAATAATTCGATATGGCCTCTGTTCTATAACCATACACCCACTGTATATGTTTTTCTACACAGGCATTTGGTACAATAGCTATTCAGTTAGCACATCATAGAGGAGCCAAAGTGATTTCAACAGCATGCAGCCTTGAAGATAAGCAGTGCCTTGAAAGATTCAGACCTCCCATAGGTGGGTAATATTATGAGCACAGACTTTAAAACAGGAAATTTTGAAGGAAAATCACCTTTAAAAATGTACTTGTAAAACCAAGTACAAAATCCTTGGCCAGGTGCAGTGGCTCACAACTGTAATCTCAGCACCTTGGGAAGCCAGGGTGGGAGGATTGCTTGAGCCCAGGAGTTTGAGACCAGCCTGAGCAACATAGAAGACCTCATCTATATATAATCTTAAAAAAAAAAAAAAAAGAATTTATAAAATCCCAAATGAAAGTCAGTTTCAAAATGCAGTGTACGTGCTATCTCCCAATTTGCTTTTTTTTTTTTTTGAAACAGGGTCTCACTGTGTCACCCAGCTGGAGTACAATGGCACAGTGGTGGCTCACTGCAGTATGGACCTCCCCAGGGTCAGGTGATCCTCCCACCTCAGCCACCTGAGTAGCTGGGACTACAGGCATATGCCATCACGCCCAGCTAATTTTTTGTATTTTTTGTAGAGACGGGTTTAGCCATGTTGCCTAGGCTGGTATCAAACTTCTGAGCTCAAGCAATGCACCCACCTTGGCCTCCCAAAGTGCTGGAATTACAGGCATGAGCCACCATGTCCAGCCCCAGTTTACTTAAGTGATAGTTTTAATTTTAATTATGTTTTTTTTAAACTTACATTTTTCAATGTTTTTTCCTGTTTTCCCCATTGTTTTCAACAATTTACTTAACTTTGAATTAGGTGAACTTTGATGCAGTTTAGAAACACCTGATGCAGGCTGGGTGTGGAAGAACTAGAGACAAGCCTCAGAGAACTAGCTTCTCCAAGGATATACACCTAATAAAGGACTGGAATGAGATTTGAACCCAGGCCTGTCTGACAGTAAAGCTCACATTATTTCCATTGTTACATTATGCTTGTGACAGAGATAACCAAGAAATAGAAGGAAGGCAATACAGGGGCTGGAGAAAGGAGGAGAAAAGGAAAAAGAAGAGATCTGAAAATAGAATGGAGAAAGAGCACAGGCTGGGCGTGGTGGCTCACATCTGTAATCCCAGCACTTTGGGAGGCCGAGGCGGGTGGATCACTTGAGGTGAGGAGTTCAAGACCAGCCTGGCCAACGTGATGAAACCCCATCTCTATTAAAAATACAAAAATTAGCTGGGCGTGGTGGCAGACGCCTGTAATCCCAGCTACTCAGGAGGCTGAGGCAGGAGAATTGCTAGAACCTGGGAGGTGGAGGTTGCAGTGAGCCGAGATCGTGTCAGTGCACTCCAGCGTGGGCAACAGAGCGACAGTCCGCCCCAAAAAAAAAAAAAAAAAAACATGAATGGACCGGGCACAGTGGCTCACACCTATAATCCCAGCACTTTGGGAGGCCAAGGCGGGCAGATCATGAGGTCCAGAGATGGAGACCATACTGGCTAACATGGTGAAACCCGTCTCTACTAAAAATACAAAAAAAAAATTAGCTGGCGTGGTGGCGGGCACCTGTAGTCCCAGCTACTCGGGAGGCTGAGGCAGGAGAATGGCGTGAACCTGGGAGGCAGAGCTTGCAGTGAGCCGAGATCGCGCCACTGCACTCCAGACTGGGTGACAGAGCGAGACTCCATCTCAAAAAAAAAAAAGCATGAATGGTATGAAAAAAAAGAACATGAACGAAGGGAAATTTCTTATTTGTTAATTTGCCTTTCCTAGATTGCTTGTCCCCCTTTCCCTTTTGTCCTCTTCCTCCTTGCCTCCAAATCCTAGATTACTCTGTTGGACTACACCACTAATCTGAGCAGCTCTAAGAGGAATTCTCTTCAGCTGGAAGGTGTTGAAAGATAGAGAAAGGAAATACAAACATGTTGTTATTTGCCAGTTCAAAATTCTGAGAATTATTTTTAATTCTGTCAATAATTTATATTCTATTAATAGGTTACTACTAATATCCTTTAATGCAGCCAGTTAAAATCTGTTTAATTTTTACTGACTTGCCTAAAAATCATGTTCCTTTTCCTTAGCTTTACGATTTTTCTTCATTTGGGAGAGTAAGTGGGGAAGAGAGGGAGATTTCTATGACTGAGAAAGGGTGAAACAGCCTCTAGTAGATAATTACCATATTATACAAATACAGACTGTCCCCAGCTGACAGTGTTTCGATTTAGGATTTTTTAAATGTTACGATCGGTTTATTGGGGTATAGAGTGCATTTTTGACTTACGGTGGGTATATTGGGATGTAGCCCATCATAAAGATGAGCATATCATCTGTATATTTTTATGTTTTTTAGCTCTAAAGACTATTAAATATGAACATACTTGAGAAACTACTTAATCTAGCTGGGGGCGGTGGCTCACCCTATAATCCCAGGGATTTAGGAGGCCAAGGCAGGAGGATCACATGAAGCCAAGAGTTCAAAAATAGCTTAGGCAACATAGCAAGACCCTCTCCCTACAAAAAAAATTTAAAAAATTAGCCAGGCATGGTGGCATGTACCTGTAGTCCTAGCTACTTGGGAGGCTAGGGCAGGAGGATTGCTTGAACCCAGGAGTTCAAGGCTGCACTGGGCTGTGATCACACCACTGCACTCCATTCTGGTCAATGGAGTGAGACCCTGTCTGAAAAAAAAAAAAGAAACTGACTTAATCTTCCATTTCATGTCGTATTATATATGTACCTCTGTGTTTTCAGATTCCTAATTCTGGCAACATATCCTATAACTGTAGAGAATAGTGCTCTGTGTCAACAGACCAGCCTTGGATCACCTTCTCCACAAAATGTTCACATTTTAGTTTTATTAAATATACAAGTCTCTTCATTTAGACTGCTATATCCCATATTGGGTTAGATGAGAAAAAGTATAATTTAAATTGACTTTCTCCCTTTAAATTCAGTAATTGTTTGAATTGCTTAACTCATTTCAAGAATAGATATTTATTTGCTTTTCTTTTTCTTTTTCCCTGATTTGTTTGTGTTGATCACATAGAGAACAGTACAATTGCCTGATTTCCTGTCCTTTACAGCCCGAGTGATTGATGTATCTAATGGGAAAGTTCATGTTGCTGAAAGCTGTTTGGAAGAAACAGGTGGCCTGGGAGTAGATATTGTCCTAGATGCTGGAGGTAGGTACCTTATGAAATTAGTAGCCTGTGTAGTTTTTTTAGTTTGATGAATTTAAGAAAAAAAATTTAACCAGGGCATAATTATTAATGCACTTATTAAACCAGATGTTCAGTTTTAGGTTTTGTTTTTAACTGAAGACTTTTTAATTTAAATTGGAACTTCCACTTTATTCTCATTGTAAGCACTGTATGTAAGAGAGAACATGCTTATCTTTTACAGCGTAGACTAGGGGTGTCCAATCTTTTGGCTTCCCTGGCCACATTGGAAGAAGAATTGTCTTAGGCCACACATAAAATACACTAACACTAATGATATCTTATGAGCCAAAAAAAAAAAAAAAACTCAAAAATGTCTTATAATGTTTTAAGAAAGTTACGAATTTGTGTTGGGCAGCATTTAAAGCCATCCTGGGCAGGCTGCGAGTTGGACAAGCTTGGTGTAGACATTGGAGTAACAAATGACATATCGCTACAAGAAATCTAGAAACATGGCCTCCTCAGTGGCTCCCAGAAAACACAGCATCATTCTGATGCCTTTTCAGTCCCATCTGCTGTGTGTGGCTGCCTTCGATTGGATAGTTGACTTCTGCAGTCTCTATTTGGAAAATATCAAAATTTGTTCCAGTTTCACTTTTCTTGAATGTTTTTAGTTTAAGCAGTATTTATTTAACACTTACTCTGAACACACTTAAGTAATAGCATGACTTCTAAAGGATAGGCTTTACAAGCCTGCAAAGTGCTTCTATTTATACTTTGGTAGGATTTATCTTCTAATGTGAGAATCATGGATGAATATGGTTATGACTATAGTGTGGTTTTTTAAACCAGTATTTTCTAAGATTTGAAAATAGCTCAGGAAAATCTGTCAGTGGAAGTAAATACATACTTTATTGCATCATTTTTTCACATGGACATTTCAGTAATTATGTTAAGACTATCTTGAGTCTATGAGTTTTTTAATTGGGAATCAATTCATCTCACTATATTAAGCTATCAGTGTTAATTGTCAGATTTGGTTATGTGTTACATTACCTTGCCTGGTTTTCAAATGAAGATAGACTTTTTATCTTTATTTATTTCTATAATAAATAGATTTACAATAAATTATAATTAAATGTTGAATAAATTTTATGATCAGTTTAATGCAAAAAGTAGATTTTAAGGTATCAGAATACATTGTGTGTTGCTTTTTCTAAGAAAAATATTTCCTCATTTGTACATTAAAAAGTAAAGAGGGCTAGGTGCGGTGGCTCATGCCTGTAATCCCAGCACTTTGGGAGGCCGAGGCGGGCGGATCACAAGGTCAGGAGATTGAGACCATCCTGGCTAACACAGTGAAACCCCGTCTCTACTAAAAATACAAAAAAAAATTAGCCGGGCATGGTGGTGGCGCTTGTAGTCCCAGCTACTCAGGAGGCTGAGGCAGGAGGATGGCGTGAACCCGGGAGGCGGAGCTTGCAGTGAGCCTAGATCACGCCACTGCACTCCAGCCTGGGCGACAGAGCGAGACTCTGTCTCAAAAAAAAAAAAAAAAAAGTAAAGAGAGTGCCAGACACAGTGGCCTGTGCCTGTAGTCCCAACTACTCATGAGGCTGAGGCTGGAGGATTGCTGGAGTCCAGGCCAGCCTGGGCAACATAGTAAGACCTTGTCTCTAAATAAATAAGAACTTGTTTGAAGAATAAATTTTTGTCAGATTATTATAAAATATATTTCTTCTCTCTCTCTTTTTTTAAAACTATTCCCTTGCAAGTGAGATTATATAGTAAAGATGATGAACCAGCTGTAAAACTACAACTACTACCACATAAACATGATATCATCACACTTCTTGGTGTTGGAGGCCACTGGGTAACAACAGAAGAAAACCTTCAGGTACTATCAGAAACCATAAAGCATTACCATTACACCAAAGAGGTGTAATTAACAAACAATAATGCCTAAGTTATTTGAGGCAAGGTATGACTAAATTAGTATAAAATCTGGGCCAGGCATGGTGGACCTATGAGTCCAGCACTATGGGAGGCCGCGGCGGGCGGATCACTTGAGGCCAGGAGTTCAAGACCAGCCTGGCCAACATGGTGAAACCCCATCTCTACAAAAAATACAAAAATTAGCCAGGCATGGTGGCACAGGCTTATATTCCCAGCTCCTTGAGAGACTGAGGGCTGAGGCATGAGAATTACTTGAACCTGGGAAGCGGAGGTTGTAGTGAGCCGAGATTGCGCCACTCCACACCAGCCTGGGTCACAGAGTGAGACTCTGTCTCAAAAAAAAAAAAAAAAGAAAAAAATCTGAAAAATAAAGAAATTTAGCTTTTTTTTTCCATTCCATATTTTATATCAGAAAGAAATGTAGCTTTTTTTTTCACTTTAGCAACATGTTGGCCAAAATGTTGAAATACTGCCTAGTAGAGACATCCTTTCAATGACGATGAAGTGTAATTTTATTTAGTGATTTAGACATGTGACTTACGAATTTATTTTATTTTATTTTTTTATTTTTTGGAACAAAGTTTCACTCTTATTGCCCAGGCTGGAGCACAATGGCATGATCTCGGCTCACTGCAACCTCTGCCTCCCAGGTTCAAGCGATTCTCCTGCCTCAGCCTCCTGAGTAGCTGGGATTACAGGCGCCCGCCACCACGCCCAGTTAATTTTTGTATATTTAGTAGAGACAGGGTTTCACCATGTTGACCAGGGTGGTCTTGAACTTCTGACCTCAGGTGATCCACCTGCCTCGGCCTCCCAAAGTGCTGGGATTACAGGTGTGAGCCACCACGCTGGCATGAATTTTTAATAGTATTTCAGATAGCATTTTTTCTCGGTGACATTGTTGACATATACTTAGCAAAATATTTCTATATAAAATTATCACAATTTCCTAATTATTCAAATTGGAATTACTATATATGTTTATGTATCTCTCAAGGTTATATTTTTCAGCATTCTAGTTACATATTTACATGATGGCTGATATGCAAATACCGTAATTCTCACCTACCAATCTTCACTGATTTTCCAACACCCTCATGAAGATGGCCAGAAAAGACACACACACACCCCTACCACTTCACCACCAGGATTCTAGATTGGCCTTGCATCTGCCATGTACTTATCACCTCGCTGTTTCATCATTTTCGACCATGAAATAGAAAATATTATCGTTTATGTTATTAAAGTTTATGTGCATATTTTTGTGATTTGGACATCATTTAATTTGTGTAGAAGTTTTTCTGACTCAAGATACCAGTCATCCTGCTGTTAAACTCACAATAATTGATTAGTCTTTGTTTCATTCTATCCAAGTTGGATCCTCCAGACAGCCACTGCCTTTTCCTCAAGGGAGCAACGTTAGCTTTCCTGAATGATGAAGTTTGGAATTTGTCAAATGTACAACAGGGAAAATATCTTTATATCCTTTTTATCGACTGATTGAGTTTCTGGCTTGAAACTTTGTACTGTACTAAGTTCTTTCATTACGATAATAGGAAATAATAATAGCAGTTAAGTTTCCTTAAGTATTCCAAACAGTATTCCAAGTGCCTTGCAAGTATTCATTTAAACATTAAAACAGCCTTTTGAGATGTAAGTACTGTTATCATCCCCATTTCACAGGTGAAGAAACAGAAGCACAGTGATGTTGATACAGACTCAAGGACGCAGCAAGTGGCGGAGCAAGAATCACACTCAGGCGGTCTCTCTCCTTTCTGAACGGAGATGAGCCCTAAGATACCTGGAAGATTTTGTTTTTAACCTCACATTAAGGAAAGTACACGTCAGCTTGAAAGGTTGCACACTTACTCCTATGATGGTGCCATTGCACAGAAACATTTCAGAATACTTTTCTAAATTAAAGAGTTTGTGGAGTGTTTTATAAATATCAATGCTAGGAAATCTTTATCAAATGAAGATAGGTTTGACTTTTTGAAACAAAAGTCATTCAGAGATAAGTCTGGTGTGATTGAAGCCAAATCATTCCAGTTGAGTAAAAATAATAAAAAGTTTGGAATATACAAACAATTTCAAAAAGAAAGGTCCAAACCTCTTTAGAGTAGGGTCAACTTAAGAATTCCTTTTATTTCTAAAATGACTGGCTTAGAGGCAGCAGCACTTGGTAAAAGTTTTAATGTATTGGATAAAAAAAAAGTTATCATTACTTGATAGAGCATATGTGTGTGTCTGAAGAAAGATTTACATAGCCTTACACTTCTGTCTACTGAATATCATACGTTACTTTTCTTAAATGTGTCTAGTCATATATGTGTGATATGTATAAAGGCCAGTTCCCTCCAGGAGCAATGACAGTCTTTATTCAGAGCTTTAAGGTAGTTATGTAGGCCGGGCATGGTGGCACATGCCTGTAATCCCAGCTACTCATGAGGCTGAGGCAGAAGAATCGCTTGAACCTGGGAGGCGGAGGTTTCAGTGAGCCAAGATTGCGCTACTACACTCCAGCCTGGTGACAGAGTGAGACTCCATCTCAAAAAAAAAAAAAAAAAAAAAAAAAGTTACATAATTAGTATACTGCATGTATTAAGTTTTAAGGAGTAGATTTCAAAACCCCTTCATATAGTGAATGTATGAGTTTAAAGTTATTTCTGATTAAATATTTCCTATTAAATTTGAAAATTAGATTTAACTTTCTAAAAGGATTTTTAATTAATTTCATTTTTTAAAAAGGTACATGAGCTGGCGCAGTGGCTCTTGCCTGTAATCCCAGCACTTTGGGAGGCCGAGGTGGGGGATCACGAGGTCAGGAAATCGAGACCATCCTGGCTAACATGATGAAACCCCGTCTCTATTAAAAATACCAAAAAAAAAAAAATTAGTTGGGTGTGGTGGCACACGCCTGTAGTCCCAGCTACTCCAGAGGCTGAGGCAGGGGAATTGCTTGAACCCAGGCAGTGAAGGTTGCAGTGAGCTGAGATCGCGCCACTGCACTCCAGCTTAGCTACAGAGCGAGACTCTGTCTCAAAAAAAAAAAAAAAAAGTAAATGTCCAATCCAATAACATTGTAATTATTAAGAATAACATGGAATGATGCTACAGTGGAGAATACCATGTGGCTATTAAAAGTAACAGTTAACAAAAGTAATATTAGTTAAGGTTAGAATACTATGTAGCTATTAGTTTTGATTTTTTTTTTTTTTTTTTTTTGAGACAGAGTCTCACTCTTGCCCAGGCTGGAGTGCAGTGGCATGAGCTTGGCTCACTGCAACCTCCAACTCCTGGGTTCAAGCAATTCTCCTGTCTCAGCCTCCTGAGTAGCTGGGATTACAGACATGCGCCACCACGCCTGGCTAATTTTTTGTATTTTTTAGTAGAGACGGAGTTTCACCATGTTGGTCAAGCTGGTCTCAAACGCCTAACCTCAGGTGATCCACACGCCTCAGCCTCCCAAAGTGCTGGGATTACAGGCATGGGCCACCACTCCCGGCTGTAGCTATTAGTTTTGAATCTTACATGTTGGAAACTAGACTGCTCTGCTTATAGTATATAACTTAATTCTCTCAAACCACCTCTCCCGATGAGAAGGCAATTTTAACCTATTTGACAAATCCTTGGACCAAGTTGAAACATGACATGTGTATATGAAATACTGTACATTTTCCAGAATCAGAAATACATGCTTTGCACACAGGTAAGAATTTTATTAACAGCAGTAGGAAGGGAACTTGCAGGGATGTGAATTAGTAAATTTATATTCTTTAGTTTCCTTTTAAAAATATGTTTAGGCCAGGTGTGGTGGCTCACGCCTGTAATCCCAGCACTTTGGGAGGCCAAGGTGGGCGGATCACGAGGTCAGGAGATTGAGACCATCCTGGCGAACATGGTGAAACCCCTTCTCTACTAAAAATACAAAAAATTAACCAGGCATGGTGGCGGGCACCTGTAGTCCCAGCTACTCGGGAGGCTGAGGCAGGAGAATGGCATGAACCCAGGAGGCGGAGCTTGCAGTGAGCCGAGGTCGTGCCACTGCACTCCAGCCTGGGCAACATAGTGAGACTCCGTCTCAAAAAAAAAGAAATGTTTTAAATGACTTATATTTTCTTTTTTTTTTTTTTTTTTTGAGACGGAGTCTCGCTTTGTCACCAAGGCTAGAGTGAAGTGGCGCCATCTCAGCTCACTGCAACCTCTGCCTCCCAGGTTCAAGCAATTCTCCTGTCTCAGCCTCCCAAGTAGCTGAGACTATAGGCGCATGCCACCATGCCCACCTAATTTTTGTATTTTTAGTAGAGGCAGGATTTCACCATATTGGTCAGGCTGGTCTCGAACTCTTGACCTCAGGTGATCCACCTGCTACAGCCTCCCAAAATGCTGGGATTACAGGCGTTAGCCACCGCACCCAGCCCTAATTTGCATTTTCTAAAGTCCTGAATCATACAGTAGTCCTCACTTGTGCAAACCCTCCTCATTCAGTTCATACAAGCTAAGTTGCTGCTTGTGATTTAACAGAGACATCTCCTTCCAACTGTGTCATTCTAGGCCATAAATAATTCAGAAGTACGGGCAATTACATAGAATCTTGATCTTAGTATTATAATTTCAATTAAATTAGCAAGATAGATTTTTTCTTTGACTTTTACATAATTTTCTGATTCTCTTAGTGACATACAGTCAGCCCCCTGTATCTGAGGGTTCCACATCCAGGGATTCAACCAATCAAGGATCAAAAATATTTGGAGGCTGGGGGCAGTGGCTCATGCCTGTAATCCCAACGCTTTGGGAGGCTGAGGCAGGAGGATGGCTTCATCTCAGGAGTTTGAGACCAGCCTGGGCAACATAGGGAGACCCTGTCTATACAAAAATGAAAATAAATTAACCTGGTGTGGTGGTGAATTGCTGTGGTCCCAGCTACTTGGGAGGCTGAGGATCACTAGAGCCTGAGAGGTTGAGGCTGCAGTGAGCCATGATCATGCCACTGCACTCTAGCCTGGGCCACAGAGGGGGCCCCTGTCTCAAAAAAAAAAAAAAAAAAAAACTCTGAAAAAGTAATAATACAACAATTAAAAAAAACAAAAAAAAATAGCATAACCACTATCTACATAGTATTTACATTGCATTAGGTATTATAAGTAATATAGAGATGACTTAATGTATAATGGAGATGTGCCTCGGTTATATGCAAATACTAGGCCATTTTTTTTTTTCTTTCTTTCTTTTTTTCTTTTGAGACAGGGTATTGCTCTGTTGCCCTGGCTGGAGTGCAGTGCTCATTCCAGCTCACTGTAACCTCAAACCCATGTGCTCAAGGGATCCTCCTGCCTCAGCCTCCCCAGTAGCTGGGGCAACAGGCACATGCCACCATGCCTGGCTAATTTTTAATTTTTTTGTAGAGAGCCTTGTTTCCCAAGCTGCTGCACTATTTTCTATAAGGGACTTGAGTATCTGGAGATTTTGGTCTTCATGGGGGTCCTGGAACCAATCCCTCATGGATGCGTGAGGGATGACTGTATATCATACACACACAAAGTTTACTGGCTTCTGCAAACAAATTTTGAGCCTATTAACCAACCAGCCTGGTCAACGAATGTACATCTAAAGTAAGATATATACGTGCTAAAATTGTTTTTAACTAAAAATGCCATATGTAGTGTAGAAATGAAAACTAGACACTATTTCATTCGCATCCATTGAGATAATAGTGGTGAGCACTTAGGATAAGCACCAGGCTTGACTTGCTGCTCTTGTCACTTGTCCTTGGAAATTTAGGCTCTATTACACCACCAACTCTCAAATCATTTCCCTGTTGTAGAGCTAAACTTGACGTCCTACAGAATTTCTCTAACTTAACATGTTGAGTCTCTGAGAGTGCAAAACTTGAAACAAGAGAAAGTGGCCTGCCTGGCATCCTCTGCTTATTGAATGGTTTTATTTAATTCTCCTTTACATTGCCACCTTAACAATCCTTCCAGCTACGTATCTTAAAGGATGTGATGGAGAAGTTATCAACTGGTGTTTTCAGGTACGCTAAAGTAACCAAATCATTGTTCTTGTTTGTTTTTCTATTTTCAGGGAGCTAAGGCAGGCAGTCCCACTTTTGTTTTAGCTCTCGCCATGTACCTGTTGCTTCCATATTTTATTATTAGGTTGGTGCAAACATAATTGTGGTTTTTGCCATTGAAAGTAATGGCAAAAACTGCATTTACTTTTGCACTGATCTTATATTTCGTTTAAATAGCTGCGCTTTAATATTTATCAAAGTGTATCTGGTGGTACACCAGTAGGTACTCGCAGAGATAGAAGTGGCTTGTGAGTTTTCCTCACTCCATTATGTAGTGTACCTCACCCTTTGCTTTTCCTCATCACCCCTCCCAAAGCAACTTGAAGTAACCAATAGCTTGAAGGAGAGAAAACCATGGTATATTTGTTTAAAGTTGAATATGTTTATCAGTTATAAAAGAGGGAGTAGGCCAGGCGTGGTGGCTCACGCCTGTAATCCCAGCACTTTGGGAGGCTGAAGCGGGTGAATCACCTGAGGTCAGGAGTTCGAGACCAGCCTGGCCAACATGGTAAAACACTGTCTCTACTAAAAAATACAAAAATTAGCTGAGCGTGGTGGCGAACGCCCATAATCCCAGCTACTGGGAGGCTGGGGCAGGAGAATTGCTTGAACCTGGGAGGTGAAGGTTGCAGTGAGCCGAGATCACACCATTGCACTCCAGCCTGGGCAACAAGAGAAACTCCGTCTCAGAAAAAAAGAGGGAGTAAATAAAGTAGATAACTTTTTTCCTTCAAAACTTAACCACTTTTAACATTGGAAACACTAATGGACGAATTTGTTTGAATTACTTAAAGTAATAGATTTGAGGCCGGGTGCAGTGGCTCATGCCTGTAATCCCAGCACTTTGGGAGGCTAAGGTGGGTGGATCACTTGAGGCCAGGAGTTCAAGACCAGCCTGGCCAACATGGTGAAACCCATCTCTACTAAAAATACAAAAATTAGCCGGGCTTGATGGTGCATGCCTGTAATCCCAGCTACTCAGGAGGCTGAAGTATGAGAATTGCTTGAACCCGGGAGGCGGAGGTTGCAGTGAGCTGAGATCGTGCCACTGCACTCCAGCCTGGATGAGAGAGCCAGACTCTGTCTCAAAAAATTAATTAATACACTAATAGATTTGAGCACTAGCATTTGTCATATACCACCCTGTTTGTTCTACTTATCTTTAACTAGACCTGACATTTCTAATTTCATTCCTTCTCAGACCTCAGTTGGATGAACCCATTCCACTGTATGAGGCAAAAGTTTCCATGGAAGCTGTTCAGAAAAATCAAGGAAGAAAAAAGCAAGTTGTTCAATTTTAATTTTCTTCTTTCTCAGACCTCAGTCGGATGAACATATTCCAGTATTTGAAGCCAGAATTTTCTTTGGAAATTGTTGAGAAAAACCAAGGAAGATAAAACAAGTTGCATTTTTAAGCACGTTTCTCTGCTAAGACAAGATGCTCAGTTGACACATTTGAAAAGTGTTTGAAAAATTCTTGTGCAAATGATCAAGATAATTCTATAATTAACATCTTAAGGGAATTTTTCTAAAAACCTTTTCATTGTTTCTATATATTTTGCCCCTGCTATAAAATTCCTTCCATGAAGTAAACTGCTGCTTTCAGCAAAAGCCACACTACTCTTGATAAAGCTGTTGCAGGCCTTTGCTAAGCTATCAGAGTAACGTATTAATTTTGTATCAACTCCGTTCTCAACACCTTCCTTAAGTCTTTGCTGTCATAATTTAAGCATTTGAGTATATTTTGAAGTGTTAAAAGACCTAGCCCATAGGCACTTAAATTTTGTGTTTTCAACTATTCATTCACTCCGGCTTTCCCCAGGATCAAAGAAGATCCCATTAACTTGCCAGTGGCAGCTGCCTGGAAGGCTGAGATGACCAGGCACTGGGAACGGGGAAGGGAGGGTTGTCGGTAGGCTGCGCTGGCATAGGAAGCGTGCTGACGTCTTATCTGAGTTCTCTGGGGGTTGAGGAAGGTGGCCTAGTCCCCTCTCCTCGCCTCTTGAGAGCAGCAGCCACTGCCCTCTCTTAAGTTTATGGAAGCAGCAGCCCATCACCGCAGCTCAAGTTTGTTTCCTTTTCATCCAGGCGCCAAACCCCGGGCTGATCACATCCCTGCTGCGGGCTTAAATAGAGTTAAGCTATTTCGGTGCCCCACAGGGTAGTGCACATCAGCGCCCTGGATCGCATGCTTTCCAGAAGCGTCGCTGAACCTGGCGACTGGACTCTGGCCGAGGACCTGGCAGAAGCGCCAGGGCAGGGTCACTGCTGGGACAGTGGGCGTTGACGGCCACCCGGGATCGCCGCTGCGGGCTGCGTCTCGCGGGCTGCCCACTGCGCATGCTCCGCTCGGAACGGGCGGGGGCGGGGGCGGGGCCGCGTCGGGGGCGGGAGCTCGGCGCGGCGCCACGTCAGGGGCGGGCCCGGCGCGCGCGGGAAGTCTCTGTAGGGCGGCCGGCTAGCCTCAGCCGCCGCGCGTCATGGCCCTTTCGGTGCCCGGCTACTCACCGGGCTTCCGAAAGCCGCCCGAGGTAGTGCGGCTCCGACGGAGAAGGGCCCGGAGCCGTGGAGCTGCCGCCTCCCCGCCCCGTGAGCTGACGGAGCCGGCGGCCCGCCGGGCCGCCCTGGTGGCGGGGCTGCCTCTTCGCCCTTTCCCTGCTGCGGGGGGCAGAGGCGGCGGCAGCGGCGGCGGCCCGGCCGCTGCTCGGAGGAACCCCTTCGCCCGCCTGGACAACCGACCGCGGGTCGCCGCGGAGCCCCCCGACGGGCCGGCCCGCGAGCAGCCGGAGTCGCCGGTCCCGGTGAGTGTCTTGTAGCCTGGCCGCCAAGGGGCTCTTGTCTTTCGTGGGTTGAGCCAGCTGTGAATGGGGGATGGAAAGTCCTCGCGTTCGAGGCAAGGAAATGGGCGCGAAGACTTCGGCCGCCCGTGGCCTTAGGGTACCCCGCACTGGGAGCCGCGATTCTGGCAAGGCCGGGTTTGTGGGAAGAGCGCGCCCCTGGCTACCCCGCTGCGGGCTGTGCTCACGGGACGCGTTCCCGAGGAAAGTGAGGGGGCCCCAGAGGGCAGCGAGGAGCCCCCTTGGAGAGGACTTAGAGGTGACTTGGAAAAGAGCTCGAAAAACCCTGAGAGCCCCCATCTTGCAAGGACGCTGTTCGATGGGGCAGGTGACAGCCCTGCTTCCCCCGTGATTTAGGGCCTCCCTTCTCTCACGCACTCCAAATTATTCTGGAGTTGGGGGAATGTCGAGGATTCGTGGGGTCAGAATTCACTAGCATTTGTCTTACCCAAAGCCTTTTGGATCTTTCGGTTTGAAACGCCGGTCCCTGTTCCCCTCAATTTTGATACTAAAGTTCAGACACAAAACTGAAGTGTTGAAACTCATAGATTGGATGGGGTGCCTCTGAATTTAGGTGTACTTGCGTTTATTGAGAAACATGTATGCCAGGTGAGGCTCTGTACATATTTAACGCAAACTTCAGCATCCTTTAAATTTTAAAGGAGAATATATTTAACCTCAGTTTTTAGATTCTAATCAAGAAAATGATTTGCTATGGGAAGAGAAGTTTCCTGAAAGAACAACTGTTACTGAATTACCCCAGGTAATACTTTTTAAATATCATTAGAATGTGTATTTGTATAAACTTTTTTTCATAGGATTTGAGCCTATTTTTAAAAATACATTTATACTTCTCAGAAGCATTTTGCTTGGAAAGTAGTTTTACAGAGAGGCTTGATCATCTCTACCAGGGATGAAAATACCGCATCAGCCAAGGTAAAGGAGTTGGTTTGATACAGTAATGATGACTGTAAAGGTAGCCAGCGCTAAAATAGGCCTGATAGACGTGGGGGTTTTCTTTTACTCTCTAACAGTTTTTACCACTCTTCTTTGGGTAGTTGACTTCTCCAGTTCATCACTCAGAGCCAGCCCTCCTGGCCCACCTCCACAGGTTGTGGCATAGCACTGAACCTCGTTGCTCCCCTCCCCTAACACACACACGTTTCCATTCCCCAACTACTACCATTGTGCTGTGTAGTTTCATAAATGCGGTTTGTCCTAATGGAAACAGGCTAGAAGAGTTCTCCAAGACCCAGTTTCTCTTGTAAATAAGTGACCTTCTTATGGTCTATCCAAGATAGTTCCCCCTTCTCTGATATTTTATTGTGATATAAAAGAATCCTTGGCCGGGCACAGTGGCTCATGTCTGTAATCCCAACACTTTGGGAGGCTGAGGCAGGCGGATCACACCTGAGGTCAGGAGTTCGAGAACAGCCTGGCCAATATGACGAAACCCCCGTCTTGACTAAAAATACAAAAAAATTAGCCAGGCGTGGTGGGGCACGCCTGTAGTCCCAGGTACTCGGGAGGACGAGGCACGAGAATCGCTTGATCCTAGGCGGCAGAGGTTGGTACTGAGCCGAGATCACACGACTTCACTCAGCCTAGGCGACAGAGGTAGACTCCGTCTCAATTAAAAAAAAAAAAAAATTCTTGTATTGTGGAGAACGTTGACCTGAAGCAGACAGGTTGAGGGGAAATATTTGAAGTCAGGAAATGTTTCTTAAATATGGGCTTTGTTAGCCCTGGATGCAGAGTTTCAGAAGCTTAAAAGATCCAAAATGTTTTAACACTTGGAATATTTCTACTTCAATACAAACATCTATACTACCATAAAGAACTGTAAAAACTAAAAAGTGAAATCTGCCCCTCCACCACCCCTACCCCCAACAACAAATTCCCGCTTCCCGTAGGTAACCATGGTTAAAAGTTTAGTGTGACTCCTTTCAGACTTTTTTACAGTGTGTAATGTATTTTTCATGTTATTTATTATACAGCTATATATCATGAGTATGTTAGCTGATAAAATCTTTAGATTGAAGGTTTTTTCTTGATACTCGACTAATTTTTGCATTCTTTGTTTTCTAAAGACTTCACATGTATCATTCTCCGAGCCTGATATTCCGTCCTCAAAAATTACTGAGTTACCTGTGGACTGGAGTATTAAAACGCGACTCCTTTTCACCTCTTCTCAACCCTTTACCTGGGCAGATCATTTGAAAGCACAGGAAGAAGCTCAAGGTCTTGTCCAGCATTGTAGGGCAACAGAAGTTACTTTGCCTAAAAGTATACAGGTAACTCTGAAATAAAATAGTTATGTGTTAAAGTAACAAATTAAGTGTGAAATGCTCTCCTTTGCAAAATAGCAGATACTGCCTTCCATTAAGTTTTTCTTTGGAAATTTAAAGATACAAAGACAGGAAGTTTTGTCTTTCCCAAATGGTGCTTATGGTGCTTTTATACCTTTTTTTTTTAAGTCAGATTGAGTAACTGCTCATACATTTAGAGACTTGCAAATTAATCAGTGTTGCAGGCAAGAATTGTTAAATTATTTTTCTCTAAGGCTTTTTGAGAAAGAAAATACAAAGAAAGAAGTGAAAAGCAATTGGGTGGGATTGCAAGGGCTGATGGATTTACAGATTTTCTTACCTGCATAAGAAAAATTTTATAAATTTTGTGGAGTTTGTGAGTTCTAGAATGGTTTTAGAGAAATACATTTTGATTATTTTAAAACATCAACTCAAAACTAGGAGGCTGGGCACAATAGCCCATGCCTGTAATCTCAGCATTTTGGGGGCTGAGGTGGGAGGATTGCTTGAGACCAGCCTGAGTAATGTAGTGAGACCCCATCTCTACAAAAAAAAAAAAAAATTAGCTGAGCATGGTGGTGGGTGCCTGTAGTCCCAGCTACTTGGGAGGCTCAGGTGGGAGGATTGTTTAAGCCCAGGAGGTCAAGACTGCAGTGAGCTCTGATTGTGCCACTGTACTCTAGCCTCAGTAACAGAGTGAGACTATCTTAAAAAATTTTTTTTAAAGTCTCAAACTAGGTTAAAAAGGATTACCCTGAAAAAGGTCTTGGTATATTATACATCTTTTCAATAAATAGATTAGGATGATTTGTGATTTGCCATATCAGTGTTTACTGGCTACTTTTAAAACAGCCTTTTGGAGAGAGGGTTAGATGTAGTGTTACCTACACACACATGCCCACCCCTATTCCTCATGATAAAAAAGGTAGTCATTGTCCTTAAGGATGGTAGAAACAGGCAAATGTTCCCATCTATGTTTAAATGTTCTGATACTACGGCTTACCATTACATCTGGCTCAAATAAGGATAAACTATGTTTTCATTCCTATAACAATTATTAATGCTTTCCTATAGAAAGCAATAAAGATTCTTAGACCTAAGTGTTTGGTAAAGATTGTCTTTAATAAAATTCTCTATTTCTCGATGGGCAAAAACTGCCCACTGTCACCTTTGGATTTTAGGATCCCAAACTCTCCACTGAGCTCCGTTGTACCTTCCAGCAGAGCCTTATCTATTGGCTCCACCCTGCTTTGTCTTGGCTACCACTGTTCCCTCGTATTGGAGCTGATAGAAAAATGGCTGGAAAGACAAGTCCTTGGTCAAATGATGCAACCCTGCAGCATGTTTTAATGAGTGACTGGTAAGATTAGTAAGAGAAACTTGTATAATTCAATAGTGAATTTTATTTTAGCAGCATTCTCTATCATATTTGTGACTGGATAGGTTAATGGCAGAAGGGTATCTAGATCCTTGTGAATTTTATCTGAACCTATTAATAACCAACATGTAAACTGTTTACTTTTTTTTTTTTTTAGCTGTTACTGATTCTTTACCCAATTGTGGTAGAATGTATATAAGTGTTGGTTAAATATATACAGACAGGCAGGCCGGGTGTGGTGGCTCACGCCTGTAATCCCAGCACTTTGGGAGGCCGAGGCAGGCGGATCACAAGGTCAGGAGATTGAGACCATCCTGGCTAACACGGTGAAACCCCGTCTCTACTAAAAATACAAAAAAAATTAGCCTGGCGTGGTGGCGGGTGCCTATAGTCACAGCTACTCTGGAGGCTGAGGCAGGAGAATGGCATGAACCTGGGAGGCAGAGCTTGCAGTGAGCCGAGATCGCGCCACTGCACTCCAGCCTGGGCGACAGAGCGAAACTCCGTCTCAAAAAAAAAAAAAAAAAGTGTGTATATATATATATATATATATATATATATAAACACGCAGCCCTAATTCTTTAATGCTACTTCTTGTCAGTCTCTGCTTCCTTTTTTAGCAGCAGCTCAGAGAAAGTCAGCAGGCAATTCTCAATTAAGTTTTGTTTAAAGAAAAAATAAGTGTTTAAGTGGTATACACTGTTTGTTAAAGTATTGAGAAGTCATCAGCGAGTCCTCATAACCAATTTCAGTCCTTTAAAGCTGTCACACGTAACCACAAAAATTAAAACCATTATCTAAAATATTTGTGTTGTGTTTTAAACCAGTTATCAAACTGAATTATTCAGAATTATAAACATTGCATTAAATGTTTAATAATACCTTAAGAAAATTTTTTTACTTCATAGGTCTGTGAGCTTTACTTCTCTATATAATTTGCTGAAGACAAAACTTTGCCCCTATTTCTACGTTTGTACCTATCAGTTTACTGTCCTGTTCCGAGCAGCAGGATTAGCTGGAAGTGACTTAATCACAGCTCTCATATCTCCAACAACTCGAGGTTTAAGAGAAGCTATGAGAAATGAAGGTAAAAGTTTAGGTTTAAAGTGAGAATACTATACTATATAGTAAACCTATTTTGGCCTAAAAGCTATTTAAATTTAAAATGCCTTTTACCAGTTGATTAGCAACATTAAGAAATATATTATTTCTTTATTTCTGGTTTTTTTTCCCTCCCCCACAATTATTTAATCCAGCAGTCCCCAAACTTTTTGGCACTAGGGATCAGTTTCATGGGCAGTGGGGAGGATGGTTTCGGGATGAAACTGTTACACATCAGATGATCATTCTTTTTTTTTTTTTGAGATGGAGTCTCGCTCTGTCACCCAGGCTAGAATGCAGTGGCGCAATCTCGGCTCACTGCAAGCTCCGCCTCCTGGGTTCAGGCCATTCTCCTGCCTCAGCCTCCCGAGTAGCTGGGACTACAGGTGCCCGCCACCACGCCCGGCTAATTTTTTGTATTTTTAGTAGAGACGGAGTTTCACCGTGTTAGCCAGGACGATCTCGATCTCCTGACCTCGTGATCCGCCCGCCTCGGCCTCCCAAAGTGCTGGGCTTACAGGCGTGAGCCACCGTTCCCGGACAAGATCATCATTCTTATAAGGAGGGCACAACCTAGATGCCTCACATGCGCAGTTCACAGTAGGATTCGTGCCCCTGTGAGAATCTAATGCAACCACTGATGTGACAGGAGATGGAGCTCAGGCAGTAATGTTCACTCGACAGTCGCTCACCTCCTGCTGTGCAGCCTGGTTTCTAACAGGCCACAGGCCAGTACCAGTCCACAGTCCAGGGGTTGGGGACTCCTGATTTAAACTGTTCCTTCCACATAGTGTTCTCTGATCTCTAAAATAAAACACATATTGGGCCAGATAGTCACTATCTGAATATACTCTTCTAGAAATTCTTCTATAGTACCAATTACCCCTTTAATAACAAAATTTTCAAACTGAGTAAACCCGTTAGTGGATCATGAAATCTACTTAATGGGCCCAATCAGTACTTTTTCAAAAAGTGAACTGGAATACAATATGATTTATGAAAGAGTGTTACATGTATGTGTTGTTTCCCGAACCTCTTTCAAGGAGAATACGTTTTATGCATGTTTGTAGGTTTGTGAAGAAAGCTTGAAAACTCTACTGCCATAATAGATCATTTGTAAAAACTAACATTTCAAATTTTTTACACTCTAAAAGTACAGCATGCCTGTTAAATACTTTAAATGACAACTCAGTTACATTTTTGTTCCTCATATAGGTATTGAATTTTCTCTGCCTTTAATAAAAGAAAGTGGCCATAAGAAGGAGACAGCATCTGGAACAAGCTTGGGATATGGGGAGTATGTGATTAAAATAACTTTTTATATCATCCACTGACTTATGGACTCATGAAATAGATTTGCACAGGAACAGCTTGTGAAATAGGGACTCTAACTGTAGCAATTTCCTAGGGAGCAAGCCATCAGTGATGAGGATGAAGAGGAAAGTTTTTCCTGGCTGGAAGAGATGGGTGTGCAAGATAAAATTAAAAAGCCAGACATACTTTCTATCAAGCTGTATCCTTTCAGTTGTTGTTAACTAGAATTAATTTTCATTGAATGACGTTAGTGAAAAGTTTAACATTGGCAGTTTTATATGATTATAATCTTAAATTATCTTCAGGTCATATTAAAACTAATTCTCCATTGCAATACTAAATAAGCCCCTAAGTATCAACAAATGGTGAACTATTAAACCTTTTTTAATCAAAATGTTCAATTATGATTGTGGGAGAATAGGTGTGTTTTGACTAGAGAAGAAATTAGGTTTAGGTGTCAGTTTGTAGCAAATTCAGATTGTTAACATTTTGATTGAAACATATGCCTTATGATTCGGTAAAGAGAGGTAGCAAGAGGATTTCCATTTCATTATGGAGAAAAGGAGTCTCGGGTGATTCAGAATCAAGATAACTGCTTTCCACATTAGGTGAGATTTGCTTTTGCAATTTCCTTGATTGTCATCTTCAGGCGTAAAGAGAAACATGAAGTACAAATGGATCACAGACCTGAATCTGTTGTGTTGGTAAAAGGAATCAACACCTTTACATTGCTCAATTTTTTGATTAACTCTAAGAGTTTAGTTGCTACCTCAGGTCCACAGGCAGGACTTCCTCCAACCCTCTTGTCCCCTGTTGCTTTCCGAGGTGCCACAATGCAAATGCTTAAGGTAATAAAAATCTGCATAACCTAGCTTTTAAGAAGTACTTTACTTTGATAGGATAAATTCTTGATTTAAAAAAAAACCTCCTAGCATTTTTACTTGGTACATATTTTCATTTTGCTTTCCTCCCATTAAAAAAAGAAACAAAAATTATATAAGACAGTTATATCAAAGAAATTATGTGGAAATATATAAATTATATGAAATCCTTTTTATTTTCTTTTCGAGATGGAGTCTTGCGCTGCTATCCAGGCTGAATGGAGTGCAGTGGCGTGATCTCAACTCACTGCAACCCCTGCCTCCCGGGTTCAAGTGATTCTCGCGCCATGCCTCAGCCTCTTGAGTAGCTGGGATTACAAGCACACACCACCAAGCCTAGCTATTTTTTTTGTTTTGTTTTTTTTCTTGTTTGTTTTTGTTTGTTTGTTTGTTTTAAGAGGGAGTCCCACTCTGTCACCAGCTGGAGTGCAGTGGTGCGATCTCGGCTCACTGCAGCCTCCAACTCTGGGGTTCAAGCGATTCTTCTGCCTCAGCCTCCCGAGTAGCTGGGGTTACAGGTGGGCACCACCACGCCCAGCTAATTTTTGTATTTTTAGTATAGGAGTTTCACCATATTGGCCAGGCTGGTCTTGAACTCCTGGCCTCTTTTTAAATTATACGAACATTTATTTTCTTTTTTTGGTTGGGGAGACAGGGTCTTGCTGTAGTGCAGTGGCACAGCTCACTGCAGCCTCAACCATGTGGGCTCAAGTGAAATTCCTGCCTCAGCCTCTCAAGTATCGGACCACAGGACTGCCATGCCCTGCTTTTTTTTTTTTTTTTTTTTTTTTTTTTTTTTTTTTTTTTTGAGGTGGAATCTCACTCTCACCCAGGCGTGTGCCACCACGCCTGGCTAATTTTTTTTTTTTTTTTTTTTTTGTATTTTTTGTAGAGACGGGTTTTCACCATGTTGGTGAGGGTGGTCTCGAACTCCTGACCTCATGATCTGCCCTCCTTGGCCTCCCAAAGTGCTGGGATTACAGGCATGAGCCACTGCACCTGGCCGCCCTGCATTCATTCATTCATTCATTCATTCATTCATTCATCTATCTATTTAGAGACGGAGTCTTGCTCTGTCACCCAGGCTGGAGAGCAGTGGCTCAATTTTGGCTCACTGCAAACTCTGCCTAACGGGCTCAAGCGATTCTTCAACCTCTGCCTCTGGGGCTCAGGTGATTCTTCTGCCTTAGCTTCCCAAGTAGCTGGGACTATAGGCTCACACCACCATGCCTGGCTAATTTTTTTGTATTTTTAATAGAGACGAGGTTTCACCATGTTGGCCAGGCTGGTCTTGAACTCCTGACCTCAAGTGATCTGCCCACCTTGGCCTCCCAAAGTGCTGGGAT
The DNA here is from genome assembly GCF_029289425.2 of Pan paniscus. Lineage (NCBI taxonomy): Eukaryota > Metazoa > Chordata > Mammalia > Primates > Hominidae > Pan > Pan paniscus. Next base: position 29,697,380 of record NC_073271.2, on the reverse strand, counting down.
TATAATCATAATAAATTATACATGTAAATACAAAATACATGCTAAATCTTAGCAATAAAATTGAATGGATTTTAATTTTTTGTTTTTCCAATAATCTGCATTGACAGTGTATTACTAAATCAGATAAAATACTATATGAAAAAATGGTATTCTCTGGAATATACTTCACCTGAAAATCTCTTAATATGGAGAGGTTGCTGAAAATTTACTAAGTATTTGTACTCACATAACATTGTTTAGATGTCTTGGGAAATAGTTTTGTTCCATAATTGTTAAAAGAGAGGAAACCCCAAATGGAAATATATTGAACATATTTTTGGCTAGGCAAAAGGTTGAGAGATGATCTTAATTTTCCTTTTCTTTACATTTTCATGAAGGCACGGAGTGTAAATGTGAAGACACAAGCTCTTTCTGGATACAGAGACCAATTTAGTTTGGAGATTACAGGTCCTATCATGCCTCATTCTCTGCATTCACTGACCATGCTGCTCAAATCTTCACAGAGTGGATCTTTCTCTGCAGTACTGTATCCACACGAGCCAACTGCTGTATTTAACATCTGCCTGCAAATGGACAAAGTACTTGATATGGTATGTAGACACCTATGAGCAGACTGTTTTAGTTGTAGTTTCCTCAAACTAGCTGGAGGGAAATTGAGTCATTGATGCTGAGTCACTATTGTGTTTCAAGTAATTAAACTGTTACTTAATTATGAATTACTAGAGGAAGGAATAATGTCTTAAGTTGTTTATGTGAGGTAGCTTTCATGAATTCAGTCCAAGTACAATTTTTTCTTTTTTTTTGAGACGGAGTCTTGCTGTTGCCCGGGCTGGAGTGCAGCGGCGCGATCTCGGCTCACTGCAGCCTTAGCCTCCTGGGTTCAAACAGTTCTCCTGCCTCAGCCTCCCAAGTAGCTGAGATTACAGGCATGTGCCACCACATCTGGCTATTTTTTGTATCTTTATTAGAGACGGGGTTTCACCATGTTGGCCAGGCTGGTCTTGAACTCCTGACTTCAGGTGATCTGCCCACCTTGGCCTCCCAAAATGTTGGGATTACAGGCTTGAGCCACGGCACCCGGCCTCAGTCCAAATAGTTTTAACAGTGACTGAAGAACTTCCCATTCCAAAAAGGGGCAGCTTTTTCATTTCCTCTTGCATCCAAAACTCCTGATTCCTTTATAGTTTAAGGAAACAATTCACTGTGGGTATTTAACCATATTTGCCTTTAATTTTGAACATACTTAAGGTTTTTAGAGTTAGAATTAAGACCTTTAAAATTGTCTCATGCATCTCAGTTGGCTAGACTTATAAAAATAACCATTAATATTTTGGGATTTTGTCACTACAAAAATTCTTAGCATCAACTTCTATTAATAGGGTGAATCACATTAATCAGCCATTTATTTGTCAGTCTCCATAGTAATTATTTAACTCTTCTGTGTTTAAAGACTAATGTGCTTTTTACTGACTTGTACACACATTTCCACAGGAGGTTGTTCATAAAGAGCTTACTAACTGTGGTTTGCACCCTAACACTCTGGAGCAACTTAGTCAAATACCGTTACTTGGGAAATCATCTTTACGGAATGTGGTGCTGAGAGACTACATTTATAATTGGAGATCCTGAACACCAAAGTAAGCCTAAAAGGAATCTTTGAGGAAAAAAGCCTTCTAGCAAGGAAATTCAAGATTCTTGAAGTTGAAGGAATATACTGAAATGTTTATAAACATAACTTTTATTACAGTAGCATCTAAGGTTTTAAATCAGTGTTTTACTATTTTCAGATTAGATTTTTAGATATAAAGATGAAAAACTCAGATAACTCAAATGAGATATCTATATCCCTAAAACCTAATTGTATATTGAGCAGAAACTGAATTAATATGCTTCCTTGCAAATGGGAAATCACATAGCAGTTACCCCATAGCATTGTGACTAATGGCATCAGGGCAAAAATATGTTACTTTACGATTTACCTGTTAGCAGGTTCTTGTTTCATAAAGGTAGAAAATAAATACAGACAACATCTACTGAGCTAGTTGATTGGTGATGCTTCTACCTTAATATCTTTCCTACTGATTTATAATTCCTTTATTTTCACATATACTAAAACTTTTTAAATGCATGTTAATTCAGATAAAAAGGCATTTTGTATTCCACATAGAATAGTGTTAAGAATTGTGAAGTACACTGAGCTGTCACGGCAAAGTAGTATTTAATGTGCTTATAGGGGGGGGGGTGTGTGTGTGTGTGTGTGTATGTATGTATATATGTATGTGTGGGGGGGCTGTATAATTCACATTTTTAAAATAAAAGTGCTTAGAAATCAAAAGCATTGGGTAAAGAAATAATAGTATCTAAGTATTTGTTCACTTTATAACCCAGAAAATAAAACACCACGTTTATTCCAGAGAAGTTTGTATTTGGGCCTTAAGCTTTTGAAAATAAAGTTTAGAGACATAGCATATGAATACCACTGTAATACACATGAAATATTCTATCGGACCCTAAAAATTAACATAAACTTTTAACTTTCTCATAGTCAACAAAATAGTGGCTGGTTGCCAATTTTATTAGATAAGTTGGTTACAGCATTTTAATTATCATTTTACGTCTATCTAGGTGTAGCTGAAATTCAAAATGCACATCAAAGTAAAACTATATCACAACTCAATGCCATACTAAATGTACTTGGCCTCTGCAATAGAATTCTAGGCAGACTTCATTTTTTACTCCCTTCTTATGACCCAAGTGGCTTTAACAGGAATGCAGGACTTAGTGCTGATCATCACACAACATACCACTTTCTTTTTAGAACCTCTACAAAATTTTGAGGGGAGATGGTGGCATTAGCCCTGTGGAACAGATCTTGATCACCTCAATAACACTGGCCCATTATCTGTCCAGCAGAACCCATTGTGAAATAGTACAAGGTGCACAGCCCTTCACTGATTACAGGCAAGTGTTACAGTAGCCTAGCCATAAGGAAGGGGAGTTACATCATAGTACAAAATACAGTATAAAAGCGTTATTTAACATTCCACACTGAAGATTACTCTGATGCCTTCAAACAGTCGTTTGGATGTTAGCCACTTAAACAAATACATCACTAAGGTAAACAATATAAACATACCAAAACCCTGTATGGTTAAATACAATTTCCATGGTACAAAAATCAAAGCCTGGAGATGTTTTTACAGATTGCTTTTTACACAATGTCTTAAATTGCCAAATATTTACAACATTAAAGAGGAAATACATTGTGATGCAGAGTAAAATTATCTGAAATGATTATTATAAAACCTCAATCTATCTACGTGAGGCACTCCTGAAGCAAGTGGCATTAGCCATGAGGTCCTTTGGTACAAGGCCCATTGCTTGAAGAACCACAGTAGCTGCTGTGGCTTTAGCATGCTTCTTATTAGGGCTGGCAAAGCTGGGCTGGTAAGCGCTTCCATTTATCAATACCTATTCAAGAAAAACATACAATTGGGCTGGTAAGGGCTTCCATTTCTCAATACCTATTCAAGAAAAACATACAATAAGAACAGCATCAAACTTTAATATCTATTAGCTTTGTATTTTTTCACTAAATGCTAGAAAAATAATTTACAAAAATATAAAACCCATACTATGTAAGTCAAATTATAATCTCAACCCAGAAGAATCAAATCATTTGGGAAAAGGGACTGCAAATTAAGAGCAGGTCTCCAAATTGAGAAAAAGACTGACAAAAGTATTAAATTAATTCCCCACATTCAACTAGAAAATAACAATTGTATACTATATTTTACCCCTTTTTTTCCAATTTTTAAAAAAATAGGACATTGACAAGTCATATTAAAGCACCCTTCAGTGTTTAAAAACCCCACCACTTAACTACAAATACAAACCCCCCACCCATGAACAGAATCTTAATCCTGTGATCATGTTTACCCCTCACCCTCTAAGTCATCACATTAATAAATATATATAATTAATGCAGAAATTCATATTTACCCTAAAAAGAAAATGTTTGCGATGATCAGGGCCACTATCATGGACCAATAGAAATTCAGGTGGTTGCCACCTTCTTTTATTACAGATCTCCATCAAAGCAGACACAGGATGTTTGCCTGCAGGGGGGAGAAATACCCAGTTTTAAATTATTTCCACCAACTTCTGCAACAAATAATGAATTCAAGGTGGGATTAGGGTAAGAGGAAATTCAAAAACGTGCTCTCACCTGACAGATCTTTCATTGCAGCAGAGAAGTTCCCAGACCTCTTTTGTGCTCTTTCTCCTACTGCAACAAGACCTTTAAAAAAAAATTGTTCACTAAATAAATTTCAAAGCACCACTTTAAAACAAAGATCCCTCTGTAGGAGTCTGAACCTCAAAATGTATGCCTTCAAATAAAATCAACAGATTCCTAGTACACTTGATTTCTCTATCAATCTTCTCTTTCTTCTCTTTTACTGTTTTTCAGCATATAAATTTATATTTAATATTCATAGATCTTGGTATGAGAAATTGTAATAAATACCAAATGTAAACAGAAAACAAAAAGTTAAGTATGGCCAGGCACAGTGGCTCATGCCTGTAATCCCAGCACTTTGGGAGGCCGAGGCGTGTGGATCTCCTGAGGTCAAGAGTTTGAGACCAGCCTGGCCAACATGGTGAAACCCCGTCTCTACTAAAGAAACAAAAATTAGCCGGGCGTGGTGGTGGGCGCCTGTAATCCCAGCTACTCGGGAGGCTGGGGCAGGAGAATCGCTTGAACCTGGGAAGCGAAGGTTGCAGTGAGTAAAGATCGTGCCACTGACAGCCTGGGCAACGAGCAAAACTCCATCTCAAAAAAAGAAAAAAAACAGCTTATTGCCAAGTGATTTCTGCAGATTTACTGTCTCTTAAAAAAATAAGCTTCAGTTAAGACTCTTCCAAAAAAGGTTAGGATTTTAAGCCACCAAAAAGGTGAAAACGGTTGTCTCCAAATAAAATAGGTCCCTTTTTTCCTAGCAAACTCTCCTCTCCCTTCCTAACAAATGGGAGATGTTCTCAAAATATGAACATAACCTTTCTACATAACCTCTCTCTCCATAGACTTATTACAAAGGGGATTAGCTACATTGCTAAACCCAAACACTGCTTTCCCAATTCATATACAGAATTTCCCAATTCATATCCAAAATGCTTGGGACCAGAAGTGTGTCGGTTGATTCCAGGTTTTCAAATATTTGCATTGTATTTAGCGGTCGAGCATCCCAAATCTGAAGAGGCTGAAATCCAAAATGCACCAATGAGTATTTCCTTTGAGCATCGTATCAGTATTCAAAAAGTTTTCTGTTTTAGAGCATTTCAGGTTTCCAGATGTGGGATGCTCATCCTGTATGTTACAGGAAATTTTTCAACCTTTGCTAAATAATTCCATGCTAATATAAGCTTTTCTAAACCTATCCTGGGAAATCTGTGGTTCTCTGAGAGCTTACAGTCAGGCCATGTCCCACAATTCCAAGGACAATGCTTCCTGAAATTGTACAATACTTAACATCAAAGTATTTGGTGCAGAGCTAGTTCATTTCCAAATTCATTAAGACAGTTTAACTGTTGAAGTTAGCTTCAACTTACTGTTTGATTACAAAGATGAAAATATATCCCAGTTTTACATTTGTCAGCTTTTATAAATGAGGTTTAAACAAGCTATACAAAAATCATACTGAGCTGGCAAGCCTCTCATGATTCCACTTACATTATTCCAAGGGAAGAAGTTATTTAAAAGATGCCAATTAGCTATCATCTGTGGGAATGATTAAATACTTAGCAACTACATACAAGCTACATAGAAGACACAGTGCTGCCCTGCCCAGGTATCTGAAGGTAAAAGGAAAATACAGTCAATGCTAACAGTTCCAAGATGCCTTAACACAAGGCAACAGGAAGAAGTAACGTTATTGTCAGCAGCTGGTCTACTATACTCTAACCCAACTTAACTACTGAGCTTGGAAGAAAAAAGCAAACAGGGTTTATGAAATCTAGACTAAACAGTATTGTAATACGAAATAATGAAGATGTGCTAAAATATCTAACAAAAAATAAACTAAACTCTAGAAAAAAGGATGGTTCCTTGTCAAGAGAAAATAAAATGGAAATCCTGTTTTCTAAACATGAAATCCAGTTGAATTTGGAGGTGTAATAATAAAATTAGATATATACACATTTCCATATTTAGCAACTAGCATAACAAAAGGTGCCTTTTAAAAGTTCAAACTGGTGTCTCTATCCATAGTTATATAAAAATAAGCTGCTCTGTGAACCCCAAAAGGGGTTAATGTTTTTTCTGACAAATACCTGTATATATACAAGAAGTGCCTTCAATTCAGTATCACTGGGTTCAAAAGGATATATTAAAGGTAATGTTAAAGGAGACGTTAATAAACATTCCAAAAAAGAACTTGTTACCTTTTCGGTCTGTCTTAAAATCAACTAGGATGGGTTCCTTATTGCCTTCTTTGTTTTTTCCTAATCCTTCTCCTTCTCTCCAGCCCATTTTTCTCATCAAAACGGCTCCCATTCCTCCAGTTACCGGGGCTGCTCTTAAGAACTGATCCTATCCAAAGAAAGAAAGGTAAAATGTCCCCATTTTACAGTTAGAACTTGGTGACAGATTCATTGTTTACTTTCTAAAAAGAGGAATCTTACTTTACTTCTAGATCTGTTATAGCAATTAAATGTAAATTCCTCTATACTTTATACATACTGTAGTGTGTATGTTCTGATTATTTGCACATTAACGTAATAGTATTTTGGAAGTCAAATAAGACAAGTAAATGGCAGTTTTGAAACAGTAGCCCTCGTGCCCCCCTCAAAAAAAAAAAAATTAGAACACTCCTGTTTTCGTCCACTATTTAGGTTCACTGGTATCTCTTCTTAGCTTGCAAAATAAAAAGAAGGCAATGTTAAAACAATCAATGATATTAATTGTCCCAGGTGTACCTAGTTTATGAATAAAGCCCAGAAATCACTTAGAAATAGTTTAGACACTGAAGAAGCATACTGTTGTCATCCAAAGTTTTCTTCCCCATTCTACTATAAAGCAAGTATAAATATTTTACTTAGAAAATCCCTAAAGCAGAAAAAAAAAACTCTTGAAATTTACACAGTAACAAATAGAAAACAATCACATAAAATATCCTGTAAGTATGCCAAAATGAATTTGAATTCTTTTAAAACCTAGCTTGATGTTAAAAGACTTTTAAAAAACTCCTTAAATGTTTACATACCTAGGCCTCGGTAGCAGCAGTGTTGTGAATAGTACGGCTGGCACTGACCGGGGCAAGAAGACAGCTACAAGGATTTGGCCCTGAAACAAGTTTCCATACAGAGGGGTGAAAGTTCACAGGTTATTCTGTGAACAATCATCTCTCTTGTATCCAACCCACTGAACCATAATTTCCATCAAAGCAGCAAACCACTTAATGTCCTAAGATGCACAAGTATATATACATTAGCATGGTCAAGTTATTTTTACAGGTTAAGAAATATTCAATGCCTCTTATTAAAGGGCATCCACGTACATATAACAAACAGTATTAAGTTGTACTGCTGATCTTTATGGTCATTTTTTAAAAATTTGAAACATATCTCCAAATCATGCTTTATTTTCCCCTTGTTACTAAATTTTAGGTTTTTATGTTCTCTTACCAAATATATATATATATAAAAATATATAATATAGCAAGTCATTAACTTATCAACAGAGAGTACAAAAACTTTAGTAGCTCAGGAAATAGTATGTATTCACATCTCCTATATTGATAAGTTAATACTGAATGTAAAAAAGAAATGTTTGTATGCAGTAGTAAAACTGTATCTATCATCTTTTGTTTCCCAGCTTTGTAATTAAATGCTGGGGAGAAAACATGCCAATGACGTGTGACTAGACATTAAGTTCATCAAGGTGCTCTGATGGAAGGAGGCAGCTGTGGAGGTAAAAACATACCCCTGGTTCAGTTCCTTATTTGGTGCAGGCCATGCAGTGTAGATGTATAAAGAGAAAGCTGATGCTTGGATATTAACTGCCTTGATGCTACACACCTAGAATGTCTTTTACTTACTTCCAGGTTCATCCGTCCCTCTTTTCCAGGGAACACTCCTAAAAAAAAGGGCAACTGTGCAGAGTACAATATAAATCCCCAAATAACCCAGGTTTCCAATTTTGTTTCCATTCCCTAGTATCATCATCTGTTTCTTTACCCCAGTGTGAAAAAGCTGATTAATTTAATGAGACCACAATAACAAACTCTATTTATCAGGTCACATCCAAATCATTCCATTCTAGAAATAAAAGTTATTTTAAACCAACTACTTTAAATGTTTTACTGATTAATGAGACTACTGATAAAACTTTGCTTTTCTTGTAATCTAAAAATACACTGCAACAAACTAAAAAGAACACGGAGGATGTTGGTATTCCATGTGTTTTTTAACACATAAGGCAGATGCTGGACTATACTAAAGAGCCAAAATGATCATTTGACAGGTTTTCTAAACACAAACATTTAATGAGTAGACAATATTTGTGATATTTAACATGGATCATACATCCTAAATTTTCAGCTGCCTAATGACTTCTATATGTTGTGGCCCATTTTTAATTTTAAAAAGTTTCTTTTTTAGTTGATACTAGCATCAAATATTCTTCAGTAATTCTATACAAATGAATCTTTTCCTTTAAGTGCTACTTTTATCTATAATTTAAAATTTGGTCTGAACATATCTTTATCTCATAATTTATCAAAATAATTTGCTTCCCAAAGTATATCTTACATAAAATATAAAGTCGAAGCCTTTTTTAAAGGTGCTACTAAACATTTTAAAGTTATTAAAGTCTGTTAACTGCCTACAAGACTGCAAATACCAGAAGAAATTATTTTAGGGGAAAACCAATTGAGTCAGTAAAAGATTCACTTTTTAAAAGTTATTTAAGTTATTAACACATTTAGAAGTATACAAACATTATGGATCAGTACATCATTAGATAAAGACCAAAATTTTGTAATGGAAGCACATTCAGAAGTTTCTACCTAGAAGTGTACATGACTCTGTATTATGTGCCTATTTTAACACCCATAAGCTTTATTTCTAACTTCCTGAAATATTGGCTGAGTACTTAGCTTCAAGACTAAATAGTATTAAAGAATTAAAACTAAAGAAATAGATGTACATTTATAGTTCTTCCAAAGATGAAAGACACTTTTTCAAATATTATATAAATCACTTTCATAGTAACTATAATATAGAAGTCCAAGATTAATCCAATCTTTAAAATATTTTGCTATATACATTTTCACCCTTTATTCTAACACCAACCCTCAGCAAACTGCAGAAATTGTAATTTCTTAATGAATCTAACTGTGTACTCACTATACACATCAGTGCAACTACTTCCCAAAAAAAGGCAGGCATAATGAGTATACATGATGTTTCATATTAATTTGTTAGTAAGATCAACAAAGATAAAGCTATCAAAATTGAAATAAATGTTACAAGATTAAAATACACAAAGCAACCAATGTCTCATTTTTCAGAAATTCAGCTCATTCACTGGCACTCATAGCAACAACTCTCTATAGGTAACCATCACGTTACTGATTACCACTAGACACCTCAGAGACTTTGAAATTCCAAAGAGTTACTTGCCCACGATTACACAAGGAGTCAGGAGTACAACAGGATAAAGAAACCTTCCCAATCCATTAGACCACGCGGCCTCCCAGTTTCAGCACTGCTATGCTGCCAGTACTCCTGTAACAAATTTCCCATCACCCATCCAACCAAGCTTTGTCCCTTCACCAGAACGCGTTTCTTCAGAATGCCCTTCTTAGCCACCTAAGACTCCCCCAATGATGAGGCAGCCGTAGGTGGAGTTCACAGGTCTCACTGCAGAATCTGAAACCAGATGCACCTACATCTTCGTAGCACGAGGCGTCCATTCTCTCCCTTGATTTTAGGTCTTACATATCTGTTTTGTCATGAAATTAGTGGTTCTCAAATTGAGCCTGTGGATCACCAGAGGCCACTAGGGCCTAAATGGTGGTCCACAGATTAATCTCCATCCCATCCCCTTCACCACAGCCCACCCCACTCCAGCCATCCTCCCTCAGGCTTCCAGTCCCATGGCAAGATCACCACATGCAGAGCTAATACTAGGGCCTCCCAACCACTTGCTGTAACCAGCAGCTGACAACCAAAAGGTCCTGGGGCTACAGGTCACAAGAGTGAGTGAGGGGCCAAGAGATCTTACAAGAAGGCACAAGCACTAATGAAGCGGGTGGGGTGCGAGGGCAAAGGAATAGAGGAATGGAAAATTAAGGTGGTAGAGGGCTCTTGGGGGCAGTGATCCACTAAAAATAAACCTGTAATAAAGTATCCCATGATGAAGAAAAATTTGAGAACCACTGCTTTGAAATGATTAGGTTAGTAGTCCAGCAGGAACTGTGGAATATTCTGAACAGCACCTGATACGCTATTAGCGTTCAAAATAAAGTTAAATCACCCCTTCAAAAGCAGCAGTAACAATTTTTAAAATAACCTTATAAATTAGTGGCTCTTGAGCCACATTTATACATTTGCCATTTTCTCATGAATCCAGTCCGTCTTCAGTGTCCGCCCTGGAGCATATACACATAGCAAATTTACTTGGAACTTTGGTTAGAGTCACTGGTCTTTTCATGCAGTTTTAATAAACAGTTTCCAAAAAATTTAAACTTTTTGTTCGACACTTTCATATGTGCATATACTGTGTACCTTTTTAATCCAGGCTTGGGCACCAGTATTGGCCAACTGTTCTTGTGTCAAAACCTGTACTCCTGTACTTCCTGTGAACTGGCCAGGAATAGAGTTCAGCTGAGCCCAGGCATCAATCTGAAGAAAAGAAGTAGTCTCAGTTAACTAAGTAAAACTACCTGATTAAAACATCACTGGTAATAATTCACTAAAAATGGCTGAAAAGCAGACTTAAATATTTAACTTTTAAAACATATTTAACATTAAATGTTTGCCTAAACTTTCTAAAGAAGCAGTTTGACAACATTTAGTGAATCCCATTAATAAGATTTTGAAATGTATCTAAAAGCACGGCTACTAAAAAATACAGCTGTTAATATTCTTCAAACTATCACACAGATACACTAAAAATGCAAAATGAGCTCATATGACAATGGGTCCCCACCCTCCCTTCCTATCTCATACAAATGTAATACATGTCATGACAGCCTGGATTCTTAATTACTTCCTTTGAGACATTTATACAGACTAAATTCATGACACAGGTTTAAAGAGTTTAAATATAGGAAACTGTCCACTTGAATACATAAACGACTATTTTTTTTTGAGATGGAGTTTCTCTCTTGTTGCCCAGGCTGGAGTGCAATGGTGCGACGTCTGCTCACTGCAACCTCCTCCTCCCGAGTTCAAGCGATTCTCCTGCCTCAGCCTCCAGAGTAGCTGGGATTGATTACAAACATGCGCCACCGCGCCCGGCTAATTTTGTATTTTTAGTCGAGACAGGGTTTCTCCATGTTAGTCAGGCTGGTCTTGAACTCCTGACCTCAACTGATCCGCCCGCCTCGGCCTTTCAAAGTGCTGGGATAACAGGCGTCAGCCACTGCACCTGGCCGTAAAACAACTTTTTAAAAAAGCTTGTATACTTTTTTTCAGTCACCAACGTTTGTTGTGATAAAGATCAGCTGTCATTCAAGACAAATTAGATTTACTAAACACCTTGCACTGTCAGCAATGTATTTCCTGTCTGAACATGTACTTACTGATTTACCATAAAACAGTAGAAATGAAATGGAGAGGCTGTCCATTGTTAAAAGCACAGACTCCAGATTCAGATTGCTTAGGTTTGAATCCCAGTTCCCCCACTAATTAGTTGTGTGACTATGGATATCACTTAATCACTCTTTTGTTTTTTTTAGACAGTCTCACTCTGTTGCCCAGGCTGGAGTACAGTGGCGCGATCTTGGCTCACTGCAACCTCTGCCTCCCGGGTTCAAGCATTTCTCCTGCCTCAGCCTCCTGAGTAGCTGGGATTACAGGCATGCAACACCAAACCCAGCTAATTTTTGTATTTTTAGTAGAGATGGGGTTTCATCACCTTGGCCAGGCTGGTCTTGAACTCCTGACTCCTTGCCCCCACCTCGGCCTCCCAAAGTGCTGGGATTACAGGCATCAGCGACCATGCCTGGCCTTAACCACCCTTTACTTCAGTTTTCTCAGCTGAAATATGGCAACTATTAATACCTACACATTTCATAGGGTTGTAGGCACTTAGTTGTTTTTATACACCAGATTGTAAACTCTGTGAGGACAGGGAAATTTTTCTATTTTGTTCTCTCAAGAAACAGTTCCTGCCACATAGTAAACAATAAACATTTATTGAATAAATGATCAGGCCTCGAATCACTTTCATTTAAAATAAGACATTGAAAATAAGGTAAAGGATGTTACAACTCAACCATCTAGTTAGCGAAATTCTTATTTAGACATTAAAACTGGTACATTGGTGTGAGTTGGCTGATGGTAAATAATAATTTTTTTTAAAAAAAACTGCTACATACCCTTTCCTGAGCTCTATTTAACATGCTCATGGCTTCAAGATCAAATGCATTCTCACTGAGTCTTTTCTGAGCAAGTGCCCGTTCACTCATTGCTGTAGAGATGTCCACAGGCTAAGAAAGAAAACAGAGATAATTATCTCAAATTACCATAGTCCCCTAAATTCTGAAAAGTACTCATATCTTTAGTTGCTACATATCAAAAACAAAATAATAGTCTTATAATACTAATAATCTTGGAAAATAGGGAGAAGACTCAGAAAGAGAAAGTAATCTTGGAAAACAGAAGAGGATTAAGATAAATTACAAAGTATCACACAGGTCGCAGAACTGAACCCAAAATCTGACTGAATTTAGTCAATTTTCTATTATATACATATCAAACTATAATAATAGAAAGTTCCATTAAGAACTTAAAACTCGCTGCTCTTCATGATTGAAAGCCATTTATAGTAAACTGCAAATTTTTTGAACTGTGGTAAGGTTATTACATTCCTTAGCAGTTTTCATTTTACTCATTAGCATAACCTTCAAGAGCAGTAAGCAAAATTACTGAACAAGCAAGCAGAAAACCACTATGATCACTCCTTTACTCATCAGCGTATCTTTAACATCTTCCAGTTGTGGACACTTTGGTCTTAAGAACCCAATTTCTTTACACAATATATTCAGGATATAAATAAATGAACCATGTTTTCAGTTTATACACACTTATTACTTATATTAAGTATAATATTATACTATTTATAATTATAATATTTCTGTGGAAGTCCATAACATCAACTGAAACACTTTTGTTTCTTTTCAAAGCTCATATTCTACCTTTTAAAACCTTATGGCAAGTGGAAGAAACTTTTTTTTTCAAAGTAATCTTTGCAGCCAATTCTTAATTTGTCAGATTTGTGGAAGGTTTAACCACAGAATGAAAAACACATCAAGATAAGTATTTGGTATTTTTTTTGTTCTAAAATTAAAAGCTCGAGTTGATTTTTATCAACTCATTTCTTGGTTTTTGTCCTTCTTTTAACATTATTTCCTAGTTATCTCACACAAGAAAATTCATTTTTGTAAAATGCTTATCTGACATGGAAGATTTTGCTGTTTTCATATACAAAGAATAAGTAGACACTGCATGAACATAACAAATACGGGGAAGTCAGTAAATAGCTAACGGCTAAGGATTTTCTTTTTTACAAGTAGAGGCTAGCTGTAATTAAGACTATGTATCATGTATAAAAGACTTCTCTTAAGAATAAGACCTGTCTAGTAGAGAAGGCTGTATGACTATGAGAATAATTATAACTCATGCATAAGGATTCACAAATCTTTCTTACCTTCAGAACCCCTAAATCCTCCATAATTCTTAGTTACCTTGCTAATAAACTAATATTCCTTTAGCTAACTCAAGGTTTTTCTTTAAGTATGGATTCTGATATAATGCCTTCTTAAAATGAAAACAAAATTAAACAATCCTTTCTGTAATTAAGACTGTTTATGTTAATATATAAATCTTTCTAGAGATCTATAAACAGTCTAATCAACTGCAGAATGCATCTTTCAAATTGAATCTGTCAACTGTAATTTCGCTAAGTTGATTTAAGTAAATCATCACACAAATTAGAACAATTCTAAGACCTATTAGAAATATTAATCTAAGCAAAGTGAGACTGAAACACTAAGAAACTTAGTATGTTCATCTTTCACTTAAGTCTGTTTGATTCCTGGGACTTTAATGAGAATGCAGATATTTCAGGTCAAAATTCATGTCCCCCTAGGCCTACCTTAAGATGTTTTGTCAGGTAGGATTATCAAGGTAATTTTTGAAGGCACACGAGATGCGACAAGTACTGTCTCATTAACCTTCTCACACTTACTTTGCTTTTCCTAGCAGTCTCTATAAATCTAAGTGTTAGGGTACTTAGGCATAAATAATAGGCTTTTATTCTAACAAGGCTAAAATCTGAGGATACTGGGGAAAATGTGTCTACCCACTATCCCAACTCCTGATCCCTAATTTCCAACTATAAATTAGCTACTAATCTATTCAGATGGCTGTAAAATATAACTTCTAGAATAAAACTAATTCTTTCCAAGTGGAAAGCAAACTATTACACCTGCGAATGTTCTTCTCTCTTAGCCTTTATTAAACGTTTAACCTAAATGCCTCACCATTTATCCCCAGAATGAAACTGTTCAAATCTTAGTGTTTCATATTAAACTCATGATTCTGAAAGGAATTTTATTATAGCAACCTTGATATTTAAATAAAATTACAACTATGTTTTTCCTGAGGTAGTAAAACTTCATTTACTCTTCAACAGACTTACCAAGGGAGCTGCAAGTTCATGTCAAAAATGTATTACCAAATAGTAATTTGACTACTGGTTTCATTTTTTTTTGAGATGGAGTTTCGCCCTTATTGCCCAGGCTGGAGTGCAATGGCACAGTCTTGGCTCACTGCAACCTCTCGCCTCCTGGGTTCAAGTGATTCTCCTGCCTCAGCCTCCTGAGTAGCTGGGATTACAGGCATGCGCTGCCACCCCCGGCTAATTTTGTATTTTTAGGAGAGACGCGGTTTCTCCATGTTGGTCAGGCTGGTCTTGAACTCCTGACCTCAGGTGATCCGCCCGCCTTGGCCTCCCAAATTTCTGGGATTACAGGCGTGAGCCACTGTGCCTGGCCATATTTTTATTTTTAATGCGAAAACATATACTCAAAGTAGAATGAATCAAGATTATCTTAACCTCATAAAGATCCTCAAAAGTTTACATCAAAAAGCCTGTTTCCAGCCTTTCAAGGTAACTCAAGTTATACAATGAGGCATAAAAAGCCAGTACAATCCCCAAAGCAGCAATGTTTAAGGGTCAAACCCCATGTTACTTATCAGTATTGAAACACTCATAATACCACAGCTACCCTTTAGAGCAGCATTGCCCAGTACAACTTCTTACAGTGATCACTACTGAGCACTTGAAATGTAACTAGTGTGATTAAAAACCTGATTTTTCAGGGGCTGGTAACTGCTGTATTGGACAATAGAGCTTTAGAATCTTAACTGTCCTTTAATAGTCAGAAACTGGAAATATAAGAAAGGCACCAAAATGATGGTAAAAGGCCCCTCCAAAAACTGGGAAAAAGAGAATCTTTAATCTGTAGAATACTATTACCAAGCTGTCACCAACAAGCCTTAGTTTCTACCAATACACTATAAGACTAGCATGTTACCTAATGTATAAAAATAATTCTGTAGTAATATTCTAGGTATGATAATGGGGGAAATGTTTACTGACTTTTCACCTTTGCTCTAAAAGGTGAAATTTACATAAAAAGTGTCCTGAATTACAAATCTCAGGTAAATAAAAACTGCCCAAATTCTTCACTCTCTCTCCCTCAGCAAGAAAGCAGACAACTACTTCTTATAAAGCCTACAAAGGTGTCTGAGGCATAATGAAATTACCATAATGCAACTGGCACCATATAACATGCATTTCATGACCTATATTATACATTTAAGTGAGCCTTTTACATTTTTATTTCTCATTTAGGAAATTCTTCTAAATCCATTTACTCCTTTTGTTAACACAACTGTTGACATAAAAAGAACAATATTTTAAGAGACTTCTTAGAATATCAGTGAAAGGATATAAAAGAGCTAAAGATAATTGTTAGGATGGGGTGAGTCAGATAAGGAAAATACCTATAACCAGAAAATTATTTTCTATTATTGGTAATCACAGATATCTCAAAAGCAGGCATAAAAGGAAAACTTTAATTATAAGAAAATAGACCTAAAGTAAAAGCATCTGGCCTGTATATAAAACATGATTTTAGAATATTTAGCAAATATTAAAATATAAAGAGGTTAATGCATACAAGAGCAAAATGACAACTACAAAAATAAAAGCCACAGAATGTCCCAGTTATGTGTGTGGTTGGCTTTAAAAAGTGAATTACAAATCTTTTTATTGTATCATACAAAATTCTCTAGTGTATAATAGACTAAATGAAGTACAACGGGAAAACAAATAGATAACCTACTAAATGGTTCAGAGAAATTCAGCGTTAACCACATAAGAGAATCTAGGAAGAAAAGAATAACAAGGCTGTATATTACACATTCTAGCAGTGCCGGGACCTATGTGTTTAATTTCCAATTAAAATTTTCATTTTACTCCAAGTTTTCCTATACATTTAGAGCTTATAAATTTAAAAAAATTGTAATTCCATTGGGATGTGGAAATATGATTTGATAAATACAAACCAGCAAACTGCTTAACATAAAGATGATCTTAACATCTAAGCATTCACTAGACCTTAACAATACTACCTCTGGACCCCTAAAACATTTGATTGATACTAAATCCATGAAAACTCCACACTAATAGTTGAGTAGTTACTACTCCACTTATGTCAAAGATTACATCCTAATCTTCTACTCAATAAACCTCTACTAACTTTATTACCAAGAATTAATGCCCCTGAGGACTATTTTTAAAATATTAGTTTTCCAACATTTTATTTCATTGTTTATAAATCAAAATCACACAAATACAGTCAAAGTTCTGTAGACACTCCTTACTGAGGATGATGCTGGCTGGTTTCTGAGTATGAAGACGATGCTATGGCAGTACCGCACACAGTCTGATGAGTTGTTTTTCCATAAGAAATGAATTTATGCTGCTTCATCCACAATGTCTATCCATTCATACTCATGTCAAAGAGCATTCATATGCAAGACAATTGGTGGGATTAGGGATTACAGCAAAGCTAATTCAGCCCTCTTATGGAGATAAAATCTGTGATCTTTGCCTAAATGTTTTATGCTCAACAACAAAGAACCACAAACTCCATTTACATTTATTAAAATGAAAAAGGCATAGATAAAAATTACTATTCAGTTCAAAGGTTGACCATTTAAAAGAACTATCTCCTTTTACTCTAGAAGCCTTTATTTCAAACTCTAACAAGGAATCAAAAGGGTTAATGCTCCCACAAAGTGTTACCAAAAGTATTTCACAACATTGGTATATATAACACTAATTGTATAAATAATAAATTCATTACTTTTACCTTCTATATATACAATATAGTATATTTAGATGGTCACTAAATAACTGGAACTAAACATTTTAAATTGTGACTATTTCCTCTACACATTTTAACATTATTGCCAGGTAAAAGTGCAGATATGAAAGCAAAAGGCAATCCTGCCTCTTTGCCCTTGTATTTTGGGATTCTCTTTAGAATTAATCTGTACGTTCTTTTGAGTCTAATCTTCTAAGCAGCTTAAAGAGGTTTTATATCAAATAGTTACACATATCGTCCCACAAGAGACATCATCTGCTTTATTCATTTAGCCCTTTGAAAAGAATTGTAAAATAATTTTACCTTCTAGGATTCTTCTTTGGTAAGAAAAAAAATTTTTTTAACAAAAAATAATGTCACCATTATTTGAGTACCTTTCTCTATCAACTTTTCCCACCAGATTTAAGAATAATTCTCCTCAACCTTTAATTAAAATCTGACAACTTTTGATGACAAACAAGGCTAAGGCACCACACTCAGTGTTAAGATTGAAAATGGCTGAGTACTAAATTTCAAATAAATAGACGCACACACACACTCTCTCTCTCTCTCTCAAAAAAGTGTAAGCATCAGGAGTTACTAAGCACTTTCCCCATGATTGAACCGAAGAAATTCAAAACAGTTATGCTCACTTATCTTCTCAGGAAGATCCCTTGGAATTCTGCAATATTTGTTAAGTCTTCACTTCAGTGGAAAATATTTGTCATACAGACTCTCTCCCTACCTATTTTTTTTTTCCAACTCTTTTTTAAATGCTTAAACTGCAGGAAATTACTAAAAGCATACATATTAGGATTTCTAAGTAAGCCTGTTCAACCCTCTTATCATGGTTTCTATTCAGCTACTACAAGATTAAGTCAGCTGCACATGTCAGTTAACCTTTCTCTCTTGAGATATGCAGGTAGCCTGATTGGGGGATTAACAACTCAAATGGTCTCACTAAAATATTATCCAAACCAACTATCTCCCTC
Source organism: Pan paniscus (assembly GCF_029289425.2). Taxonomy (NCBI): domain Eukaryota; kingdom Metazoa; phylum Chordata; class Mammalia; order Primates; family Hominidae; genus Pan; species Pan paniscus. The sequence continues at coordinate 29,678,722 of NC_073271.2, read as the reverse complement.
TTAACTGGTGATGGCCTAACTTGCTTCACTTGTTGAATCCCATGGGAATACAGATTATCACCAGTAACTGTAAGTTGCACTGGCTAGTTATCATGTCCAGCTTCATTGTATAGAACTTGTTCTCTCAAAATGCTGCAGGTCAAACAAACAAAAAAAAAGTGAAAATGTCACCTGTGAATAGCTTGGGGAAAAAAGTACTGCTATCAAAAAGTTTCTGATTTGGGTTCTGTTCACTTTCTGATTTTATAAACAGGATTTATTTGTAGAATTGGAGGTGTTTACTGGAAGATGATGATATGGCCAAGCCAAGGAAGGGAACCTACAGTGAAGAGTACAGGTGTCTCTGATCTACATATCCAAGAACTGCAAGAAAAATGTCCAGATGGGCATCAGATACCTAGTCCAGTCCTTGGCAAAAGTCTGGGCTTTGGAAACCAAGGGCAAGAGGCGATGACAACTAATCTATAGTAACTAAAACTCCCACCCCCCTATTAAGACTCCACCCTCCCACATCCCCCAAGCGTGATTTTGCACAACAAGTTAAATAAAAGTAAACTGTTTATTAAAAGATACAGCAAAGGTACAGATACAGAGATACATACAAAGATACAGATATATATATATATTTACATATATATACAGTCTTGCTATTTTCATGTGCACTATATTTAGCAGCACATTATTTAATCAGGTGGCATTTTAATGGGGTTGTTTTGACACTTGGCATTATTAAGATACAACTATAGCCCCGTGGAAATTTCAACTTTTGAATTCCACCTCTCCGACTTTTAATAGTAGCAAAGAGGGGAAGGAGAAGGGAATGGAGTACCAAGGCTGAGCATTAGGTTAAACACAAGAATTTAAAAGGGCCAAGGTAGCAAAGGGAAGGAAAAATAATTAAAACTAAAGGCTATCTGACAAACAACCCAGAGAAACAGTAAGAAACCATCATTAAGGGCAATGGGCTATGTACCCAAGATGCTCACATCAACCTACAATGACCTTTTCCAATCCAGTTCTTGTGTTGAACCTGAGGATCTGCCCTCTCCGATCAATCCCTCCACCCGATAAATTTGCTACCACCAAAATCTAGAGCTATAGAGCCTTGAAGCAAATCGGGAAGCTAAATAGTTGTACCTTGGACTACCTTCCCACAAGTGCAGGGAGGGCCCAATGTTGGGTAGGGATGTGATAACACTGTTCTCTGCAATTCGATGCTTTTCACTTTGTGGCTTGGTTCCACAAAGTGAATTGCATCGAGTTACTGTCAAATGAGAAGCTGCGGGTTGTTTCATCTGTCGTCTAACCCGGCCCTGCCGTTTAACCCGGCCCTAAGAAGAGTGAAACAGAATCCAAATCAGACATAAAATAACAATGAAATGGCAGATTCAGGTATAAAAAAGGAAAAATACATAATATTCCTCCTACTTACCTCTGAGGGCAAATTGCTGCTGAAAACATTATCATCATCTTTGTTTTCTTCACCATTTTTCTCCACAGGAACCCATTCTCCATAAACACTATCCGCTTCTTTTTTCCGATGTTGAGATCCAGATGATACAGGGAATTCTTTTGTTAATGTTACCTGGCTTTTTGGTGGAGTTGGTTTTGCTGCAGCAATCTAAAAAATAAAGTGTTTCTTAATTAAAGCTCAATATAATATCTACATTAAATGGTTTGAGATTTTCTACATAATCTGAAGGAAATGATATTATCCATTATTTCTCACAGTATTTAAAACAAAAATTAATAAACTAAATTCGATTTGGGTTTTATTTAAATAGTTCCACAAGTTACACTGTTTTACCAATCCATAAGCACTAATACTCACATTCAGATTGAAAAAAATAGGTTTGGGTTCACTGAGTTTAAAGGGATGATGATAAAAAGGAGGTTCTTCTTCCTCTTCATCCGAAACATGAGGTTTATTCACTATTACATCATCATCTTCTTTACTCTGTGCGATCTGTTTACATTTCTTTAAAAGTAAAAACAAACAAAAGATAAATCTTACGCTTTATGTAGAACATGTAATTTCTTAGACTCAAAACCACATAAAAGCAACTTTCAAAAGTTAAACAAGATCATGATAGGTTATAGATACGTAACTTGGCATATTAACTACTATTTAAACACACTCTGGCTGGTCAGTCAGTCAACAACATTTATTGAGCACCTACTATGTGCAGAGAGAGCACTGTACTGGGCACTGTCTGGGGAATACAAAAAAAAAAAAAAAAAAAAAGTAGAAGACATGGTCCCTGCTCTCAAGGAGCTTACAATCTAGTACAAGAGAAGGAATACATATACATGAAATAATTGAACACTTTTACAGAGCAACACAATAACAAGTGCAAACTGATATAATACAAACTGAGTACATAAGTGCTAAAAGAACAAAGGCTTAAGAGAGAATAGTCAGGCAGAGTTAGAGAATCAAGGAATATTCCTTGAAGAGTTCTAAGCCAGATTTTCATAGTAAAGAACAAAGACTGGTAGGGAAAGGAGAAGTCATCCTAGTCAGGTGGTGGTAAAAAGGTGAGAAGAAATTGGGACAAGAAGGCTGAAGATGGGGCCGAAAACAGCAAAATACTAACTGTCCTTAGCATTTTGGATAAGGAGCTTGGATTAGGTAAATAAGCAATAGAAGCGTTTACAAGGTCCTTAATTTTTTAAAAAAAGTTGTAATTCATATTGTAATAAATCTAAGTGAGGAAACAGATTCAGAAGCTTTACATTTTCCCAGATGTATGGCAAAACAAAAGATCTGAAATATTTGCAACAGGATTAGATAGCAACATGTCTCTCCATAAATGTTTTGTGGGTTGAGTTTCTTTAAGGAGAACTTAGGAAAATAAGGCATGATGGAGAGGGTGCAATTGATGAGGTCTGATACATAAAGCAAAGTCAATTCCTTCCTGAGATGCAAAGGAACAGACTCCATTACCTGGCTTTATAAAAAGGTCAAGAGTAAATCTGGGTACACCTGTGTCTATACAAGCAGTAGATTTAATGACATCTATTATCAATTGAAAATATTACAATAGGATAAAAAGCTCATTTCGCCAAAAACACAAGAGTATATTAAGCTTGTAACCAAGGGGAACAGAATATATTGACAGTGGCAGGCTGGCATAAGGCTAGCCAATAACAAGTTCCAATATATGAAACAGTGTGGTATTTCTGGATCCTAGCAGCAATATTTTAGCATCTCCCCCCACCCACCCACACCAAAAAAATAGTAATAAAACAAAGCCCCAAAAAAGCCTCAATTGAAAAGATCAAACTTTTAAAAACAAAAATAAGTGTGTTTAAAATATATATGTTACTGCCAAAACCCGAACCGCAGGAAGAACTGATAATGGCCGGCCATTATCGCCAATGGCTGGTACCAAACAGCCAAAACCCGAAATGTTGATGCGAAAGAAGTTCCTTTCAGGCAATGGCCAGCTATTCTTATTAATTTCCAAGCTCCGGTGGCAAAAGATCATTTCTGAAGATTGTCTGTGTCTTTGCGTATATGCAGTATACTCGTGGCGATCAGTGAACGCGTCGTGAATGGAAACGAAACTGTAGGCGAGCTTCTGCGTGTTGCTCACTCAACACCTCCTCCATTCAAATGAACCGTCCCACTCCTCAGTCAGTTTGGCTTCTAAAACTGGAAAGCAAAAGTAATGGGAAGTAACTTTTAGCTAGCGGAGCTTAGCCATCCCGGATAATGGCCTGCTAAACAGAGCTTCTGCCGCTGCCACATCTGTATTTCGGGTTTTGGCCACTCGGTGCCAGCCATTATCAGTTCTGCCCACAATTCGGGTTTTGGCACGCTCCAGAGTCAACATCACTGGAATAATCCATTTAAGAATGAAAACAAATTCTGTCTAGCTTACCTCAGTTAGTTCTTCTATAGTAGCTCCTCCTGACTTTTTAGCAACTTTCTCTTCTATAGTAGGTGGAGGTGCAGGCTTTAGGTTTGGTGGTAAAGGGACACCAGCCTTAGCACACATGGCAGCTGCATTAGCTTTGGCTATTTCAAGTAATTGAGCCTTATCTGTAAGAAGAAAAATACAAGCTGCAGTTTTCCTAAAAGGCTGTACATTTTGTATTACCAAAAGTCTAACATACTAACAAAACTAAAGGCATCCTAGATCAATCGAAGAACTTGGGTATCTAACAAAAAAGAAAAAAAAAAGGAAAAAACTACAGGCATCAATATTCTGCTCTGAGTTACAGCTATGATCAAACCACTGGCTCAAAGTTTTTAAGCAATGGCCTCATTCAGGGAATTAAGTCCACATATATTGAGCTTCCCATTAGAATATTACAATAGGTTACTACACAACTATAATGATCACCCTACTACACACACTCTAAGATATAAACCTGCCAAAGCCAATTTCATTTCACAAAATTACCATGACCTTACTCTCCTTCTGACACCTTAAATCACTCTTTGAGCCCCAGTTCAAGTGCCACCTCTTTTTTTTTTTTTTTTGAGACAGTCTCACTCTGTCGCCCAGGCTGCAGTGCAGTGGCGCCATCTTGGCTCACTGCAACTTCCACCTCCCAGGTTCAAGTGATTCTCCTGTCTCAGCCTCCCGAGTAGCTGGGACTACAGGCGCGTGCCACCACACCCATCTAATTTTTTGTATTTTTAGTAGAGATGGGGTTTCTCCACATTGGCCAGGCTGGTCTCGAACTCCTGACCTCAGGTGATCCACCTGCCTCGGCCTCCCAAAGTGCTGGGATTACAGGTATGAGCCACCATGCCCAGCCGAAGTGCCACCTCTTCTAACAAGCTGTCATTAAGTCAGAATTAACATTCCTTTTCCCCTTTTCCCATTGTGTTCCTAAAGTACCTCACCTCTATCAGTATTATAGTAATCACATTCTGTCCTTTTTAGACAGTGTTACTATAAGAGAGACATATATGCATTTTACCCATGTCTCCTCCACCAACTTGCAATCACTTGAGGAATTACATACTGTTCCTCTGCTGTGAATAAAAAAGAACTCAGAAAACTTCTGTTGAACTGAATGCAGATTCTCCCTTTTTACTCTTAACCTCTTCTTCTTTAGACAATCCTGGCCTAGAAATGTCCAGTATACTGGGATAAGGATAAATTATCCATATTTATTGTAGGTAATCATTCATATCGATCAAGTTTTAATCACCTCTGCACACTAAAAATCAGGGGAAATTAGAACAGTTATCTTTAAAGTAAAGCAGAACAGGTTATTAAAAATCACACTGATCTAAAATATTTAACTTTATTTAGCTAGTATCACCTACCCAATTAAATAACCCCCACACGCAAAATTCCCCACTCACTTCCATTACCAACTATACCAATCAGAATTACCTTCATTTAACAGTCCTATAATGCCATTTTAAGATATGTTAACTTATTTAAAAAGGAACATTGTAATTTTAGGCTTAGTTGCAAGGATGTATGTTAGAACACATACAATAACAATCTGAGCATATACTTAGCTTGTTTTTAATTTAGCTAGAGTTCTACATCTGTTTCTGCTTTCAATTTTTAGCTATGGCAAGATAACTAAAACAAAATAAAACATTCAAGTATGGAAACACCTTGGTTCTATTATACTCTGAAACAGGACTTTTTAACTCTAATTATAATACACTGATCCCAGTATTTCCTAAATACAGTACCATGTAATAATAAAAACTTAAAGACAGAAACATTTATCCTAAACCAGTAACTAAATATTTCACTTGACTCAAGGTCAGAAAAAAATTAAGGTTTAAAACATTTTCTACTACCATCCCATTAAATTTTAAAATGACTCACCCAAATCTGTCAGACGTTTGGGTGATCTGCCTCGTTCAGAAGACCTGGATCTTTTACGACGGATGGGAGATCTGCTAAACCTTCTTCTTAAGGGTGTTCTTGATCGCCTTAATCTGACTGGTGAGATACTGAAGCTTCGTCTTCTTACCACAGACCTTGATCTTCTCCGGCGGCTAGGGGTGCGGCTCCGACGGCTGGGGGTGCGGCTCCGGCGGCTGGGGGTGCGGCTGCGGCGGCTGGGGGTGCGGCTGCGGCGGCTGGGGGTGCGGCTGCGGCGGCTGGGGGTGCGGCTTCGGCGGCTTGGGGAAATGCTAAAGCTCCTTCTTCTACCCACAGATCTAGACCTTCGTCGACGACTTGGAGTATGACTCCGACTCCGACGACTTGGGGTTCGACTTCGAGCTCTAACTGTCTTTCGGTTATCCCTGGAGCTTGATCTTTTTCTTTTTCTTTCCCTAGACTTGGATCTGTGCTTTGGAGATCTTTTGCGCTTCTCTTTTGATACAGATCTTCTTCCTCTAGACTTTGATCTTGATCTGCTGCTTCTCCTCCTGCGTCTTGAACGTGACCGTGAACGTGTCTGAGAGCGATGAGACTTGGACTTAGATGATCTCTTCCTTGCCCTAGAACGAGATTCACTGGTACGCTTGCGTGATTTGTGTTCGGAAGATTTGGAACGCTTACTTCGAGATCTTAATGAAGAGTCTCTTTTCTTCTCTTTCTCCCCCTTATCACGGTTCTTATTTTTCTTGCTTTTTTCATGAGTGTCCTTAACTTTTACAAAAATTTCATAATCATCTTTTTCCTCTGAAGAAGACTCTGAAGCTCTTTCTGGCATACTACTTACAACCGGGCTGGCAGCAGATCTGTCACGTCCAACATCACTTGCAAGTAAAGGTCCTTCAATGCCAGCTCTAAGGCTTGTAAGACGTTCCATGTCCTTAGGAAGTAACGGTCTCACTAAATCTGCTTCATTAATATCCTCAATATTGGCAGAAAATCCTGAATCAGACAGTGTCTCTTTAGGAGGGGGAGGTACTTCTTTTTCTCCTCCACTACTTTCTTTAGGGCTGAGCAGAGCTGCTAATGTCTGGTCACTCTCTTTTACAGGTAATGGTTCTTCTGTATCCTTACTAACAAGGTTATTATCAGATGGTAAATCAAGATGAATATCTTTAGCAGGCAAAGGCCCTTCAATGTCAGCTTCACTACCACCACTAGGACTGGTGGAAATTACCATGTCATGTTCAGTATCTTGAGTAGTTAAAGATAAATCAACATCATATTTATTAACTGAACTGAGAGTAGATGCTGTGATAAATTCAATACCCTTACTAGTTCCTGTTGCATCAGGTTCCAGAGCAAAAGGACCAGTAGAAGATAGAGTTTCTCCTGCATCAGCTTCACTAACACCAGGGTAGGTATCCAATACTGTGCACTGTTTAGTCTCACTGGTGGGCAAAATTTTCTCTTCACCAATTTCCCCAACAGGACTAGTACCAGCAGCACACACTGTATTATGTTCCATCTCTTTAGCAATTAAATGATTATTTATATTAAGGTCTATATTTATACCATGTTCACTTTCGTAAGAGTCACCTTTCAGGTGTTCCTCAGCATGTGGCTCTTCACCTGAATGCAATGCAATCTCCTGCATGCCAATCTCTGGAGCAAGATTTTGATCACCAGAGGATAGATTAATTCCTTTCATAACATGTGATGACATGATACTAGATTCCAGTATCATTGGTGTGGACTCTATAGCCACCTCAGTTGGTATTACTTGAGTCTGCTCTGAGACTGTGACAGCAGGCTCTGAAACTGTCACAGTCGACTCCTGGACAGAAACAGATGGTTCTGAAACAATCATAGAAGGTTGAAGGACTGACACCGCTGGTTCCAGGACAGGCACAGAAGGCTCCAGCGCAGAAACAACTGGCACAGGAATGGTAACATAGTCTGGCTCAGCCACAACAGGAGGCTCTGGGACAGTCACAACCGAAGGCTCCAGGACAGTTACAGTCGAAGACTCCAGGACAGTCACAGTCGAAGATTCCAGGACGGTCACAGCCGAAGACTCCAGGACAGCCATAGCTGAAGACTCTGGGGCAGCCATGGCTGGCGGCTCCAGAATGCTCTCTGCCAGCACTGGAGTAGTTACTGCTGGAACCAACAAGGATGTAGATACTTCTGAGGCAACATGTCCTGAGGCTCTCATGGAATCAAATGTTTCTGCTGTCTCTGACATAACAGGAGGCTCTGATGCTAACACAGTTGGTTCAGCTGACATGGCGGGAGTTTCAGATACCATACAAGTCACTGGTCTCTCTGGAACAACTTCATGTTCTTCTGCTACTACTGCAGACTCTACAGGTGTTAACGTAATTGAAGATTCTGGCTCTGGTGGTGGTTCTGGAACAGTCACAGCAGCCTCTGATACTAAAACTGAGGGATCTGATGCTGACACTGAATAATCAGTAAGCACTGCTGAAGGCTCCGAAATCTCACTTTGACTCACAGGAGGCTCAGGCTGCGATACAGACTCTTCAGATGGTAATGATGGCACCTCTGTAGGCCAAGTATTTTCAGCTGTTAATGCTGACTGCTCAGTGGGCAATGCTGGACCCTCTGGTGGTTCCTCAGGAGGCAATGGTGGTGTCATTGGTGGCTCCTCAGGTGGCAACGGTGGCATTGTTGGGGGCTCTTCAGGAGGCAAAGGTGGCACCATATATGCCTCTGTATATGTGTCAGTGTAAGAATCGGTGTAAGAATCAGCAGCCATAGACATCATTGAACGATCAGCAGTGTAAGATGACATCATAGATCGGTCAGCTGCAGAGTACGATGACATCATAGACCGGTCAGCAGCAGAGTATGACGACATCATAGACCGGTCGGCACCCATGGACATCATAGATCGATCAGCCATTGGGGACATCATGGAGCGTTCATAAGCTGACATCATGGAGCGTTCATAAGCTGACATCATAGAGCGCTCAGCCATAGGGGACATCATAGAGCGCTCGTAGGCTGACATCATAGAGCGCTCGTAGGCTGACATCATAGAGCGTTCAGCCATAGGGGACATCATAGACCGCTCATAAGACATCATAGAGCGTTCGTAAGATGACATCATGGAACGTTCTGCAGCATAGGACATCATCATAGAACGTCTAGATGCTAACATCAGGGGTCTAGGTGCTAACCTATATGGCCTGGGTGCTATTCTATAGGACCTGGGTGCTATCCTATAGGGTCTAGGTGACATCCTATAGGGATCAGGAGTTAGTCTGTAGGGATCATGGCCTAATCTATAAGGGTCTTGTCCTAACCTGTAAGCATCATGACCTAATCTATAGGGGTCATGGCCCAACCTATAGGGATCCTGAGCTAACCTGTAAGGATCCTGAGCTAACCTATAGGGATCAGGAGATTTTGAACCCAACATAGCAGAATCTTGGGTACTAGATGCTAACATCTGGGCATCCATGGTACCAGACGCTAACATCTGAGCATCCATGGTGCCAGAAGCTAACATTTGAGAGTCCATAGTGCCAGATGCTAACATCTGGGAATCCATTGAGCTAGTTGCTAACATCTGGGAGTCCATGGTGCTGGTTGCTAACATCTGAGAATCCATGGTGCTGGTTGCTAACATCTGGGAGTCCATGGAGCTGGTTGCTAACATCTGGGAGTCCATGGAGCTGGTTGCTAACATCTGGGAGTCCATGGAGCTGGTTGCTAACATCTGGGAGTCCATGGAACTGGTTGCTAACATCTGGGAGTCCATAGTGCTAGTTGCTAACATCTGGGAGTCCATGGAGCTAGTTGCTAACATCTGGGAGTCCATGGAGCTAGTTGCTAACATCTGGGAGTCCATGGTGCTAGACGCTAACATCTGGGAGTCCATGGTGTTGGACGCTAGCATCTGGGAGTCCATGGTGTTGGACGCTAGCATTTGGGAGTCCATGGTGTTGGATGCTAATATATGGGTCTCCATGGTGTTAGAAGCTAATATATGGGATTCTGGGGCCATCAAGGGATCCACTCCTACTGTTACAGAAGTCTCCCCCACTAATGTAGTAGGCAGCTCCTGTGCTACCGTATTATAGGATTCCAGCGCTGTCGTCGAGGGCACCTCCAGGGACTGCGACACGGTCATCGTTGACAGCTCCGATGTTGTCACCACAGACTGAACAGAGATCTCCAGCGCCACAGTTGCCACAGGCTGCCCAGGCAACTCTGGCGCCCCAGGCTGCCCTGGCAACTCCAGCACCCCTGTTGCCAGAGGCTGCCCCAAAAGCTCCAGTGCTCCAGCTGCCCCAGACTGCCCCGAGAACTCCAGTGCCCCAGCTGCCATGAGCGGCCCAGGCAACTCTAGTGCCCCAGTTGCCACAGGCTGCCCCGACAACTCCAGTGCCCTAGTTGCCGAAGGCAGCCCTGGCAACTCTGGCACCCCAGTCACCGAAGGCTGCCCCGGCAACTCCAGCGCTGTTGTTGCCACTGGCTGTCCTGGCAACTCCAGCACCATCGTTGCCTCAGGCTGCCCCAGCAACCCTGTTGCCGTTGTCACCTCAGGATGCCCAGGATGTTCCACCGTTGTCATCCCCACAGGCTGCTCCAACTCTGTCGTCGTCACAGGTTGTTCGGTCAACTCCATTGCTACTGTTACCGCAGGCTGCTCTGGCAACTCTACTGCTGCTGTCACCAAAGGCAGCCCTGGCAACTCCTGTGCCATCACAGGTGGCTCTGGTACCTCCTGTGGTGGCTCCAACCCCATGGATGGTGCTGGAAGCCCTGGCAATTCCTGCGACAACTGTGGCACTGGTGTCACAGAGGGCCCTGGCAACTCAGGCACTGCTGTCGCAGGGGGCCCTGGCAACTCAGGCACTGGGGTAGAAAGGGGCCCTGGCAACTCTGGCACCGGGGTAGCAGAGGGCCCAGGTAACTCCAGCACTGGAGTCACAGGGGGCCCCTGCAACTCCGGCATGGAGGTCGCAGGTGGCCCCGGCAACTCCATCGCTGAGGCCACCGACGACTCCTGCAGCTCCAACGCTGTGGTCTTAGGCAGCTCCGGCAACTCCTGCGGTCTTGTCATGGATGAATCTGCAATCTCCGATGGTACGTCTACAGGCTGCTCTGGCAATCTTAGCGCTTCAATTGCAGATGACTCTGGAAAATCCATTGTTGTTGATGTGCTTGGCTCAGGGTACACCTCAGTAGGTGTCTCTGATGATACCACAAGGGTTTCTGAAGGCTCTAACACTTTTGCTACTGGGGGCTCTACCAACATGATCTTTGATGGCTCTGGAGATGTGCTCTCCACAGATTTCAGCACAGACTTCATCTGATACTCCACTGACATTGTTACAACCGGCTCAGATGACTTCAACACCACTGTTGTAGTAGGCACTGGTGCTGCTGCAAAGGAATCCAGAATCTTTGTCATGGATGGTTCTGGCATTACTGCCACAGACTGCTCTGACTGCTCTGAGATTACTGATGTAGATACAACTGACAGTTCTGCAGTTTTTGTAGCTGGCTTCAGAGTTTCTAAGATGTGTGGCTCTGATACCTCCATTGATACTACAGGAGGTTCTAGCACAACTGCAGGGGATTCATTGGTCTCAGATAGGCCAAATGCTCTTGTAGGAAGCTCCAGCGCCACAGCTGAAGGTTCAGAATCAAACTTTAAAAAGGAATCAGATTCTAAATCTATGTTCCCATCATCATGAGATTTCGTCTTTGACTCAGATTCTTCTGGCTGTCTTTTATATTTTTTTTCCTTTTCTTTCTTCTTTTTCTTCTTTTTGTTTTTGTGCTTTTTATGCTTCTTTGACTTTTTAGTGGGAATTTCATCAGTAGGATCTGTTTGTACAGATACACATCTACTTTTTCTGGAGGCCTCTTTCAAGTCTAAAAGTAACAGAAATTAGTTTTGTCAGACATTCCCCAAAGTAGAGTTAGATTAAATCATATAAACCCATATTTACATTCCATGTTAAAACACCTTAGTACAGGCCAAGTACAGTGGCTCACGCCTGTAATCTTAGCACTCTGAGAGGCCAAGGCAGGTGGATCACGAGGTCAGGAGTTCAAAACCAGCCTGGCCAGCATGGTGAAACCCCATCTCTACTAAAAATACAAAAATTAGCCAGGCATGGTGACGCGCACCTGTAGTCCCAGCTATTTGGGAGGCTGAGGCGGGAGAATCACTTGAACCCAGTAGATCGAGGTTTCAGTGAGCTGAAATTGCACCACTGTACTCCAGCCTAGGCAACAGAGCAAGGCTCTGTCTCAAAAAAAAAAAAAAAACCCCACAGTATAACACCTCATTTTAAATTAAAAGTTACCAAATAAACTATTTTTTCATAAAACAGTTAACCTGGAGACTACTACTTTTCTGATAATTCTTTCCACAACTAATGCCTGGGTTAAAAATAAATTATTAGTTTAACGCCAAAACTTACTTTGAATTACATTAAGATATGTTTCACTAAATTCTATTAAAATAATTATTTCCTCCAGCTCTCAAATCATAGCAAAATTACTTTTAAACTACTTTTGTCACTGAATATATTTCATGTTATTAGTTGCTACAGTTTCTATTAAAAATACCCACATAATATAATTTTTGCGATTATTAACCCTTGTTTATACAGGAAGCAACATGGCACTGGCTCTGGAACAGACTGCCACTTTTGAATCCTCAATCAGTTCATCACTTACTAGGTTAATCGTCTTGGCCAAATTACTGACACACTTGTGTCTTCTAGAGTTAGAGGATAAAGTGAGTTAAAACATGCAAAGTACATCAAATAATGCCTGGCACAGAATAAGCTTTCAACAAAGGTTAGTGATTGCTTCTACAGAGTATAAAAATATCTGAATAACAAATATAAAATATTCATAGAGAACTCAAATTTTACCTTATCATGCCTACGTTACATTCTAATAAAAATAATATTTTCCCCCAATACTATTCTGAAACCACTAAAATAACTTTTTAAATGTTTCTGTTTTAAAAAAGAATACTGATTTTAGAGAGGAAATTCTTAGTCCTTAATTTATAACTTAAGAAGGTTTGAATTTACATACCCTAAAGAGATAACATTTTCCCCCAATACTATTCTAAAACCACTAATAAATAACTTTTCAAATGTTTCTATTTTAGAAAAGAATACTGATTTTAGAGAGGAAATTCTTAGTCCTTAATTTACAACTTAAGAAGGTTTGAATTTACATACCCTAAAGAGATGGGAGTATTCAACTTTAACAACCAGATGGGATTTATTTATTCTAATGCCAATATCAAATTAGATAAATCTTAGGGACCCCCAAAAAAGCTCATCGGAAATCTGAGCCATTAAGACTACAGAAAAAAGGCCGGGCACTGTGGCTCACGCCTGTAATCCCAGCACTTTGGGAGGCCAAGACGTGTGGATCACGAGGCCAGGAGATCAAGACCATCCTGGCTAACACGGTGAAACCCCGTCTCTACTAAAAAAAAAAAAATACAAAAAATTAGCCGGGCGTTGTGGCGTGCGCCTGTAGTCCCAGCTACTCCGGAGGCTGAGGCAGGACAATGGCGTGAACCCGGGAGGCGGAGCTTGCAGTCAGCCGAGATCACCCCAGTGCACTCCAGCCTGGGCGTCAGAGCGAGACTCCGTCTCAAAAAAAAAAAAGACTACAGAAGAAAATAAATCAACACTTGACATAGGCCAAAGCAAAACTTACCATTTTCTATTAATTGTTTGTTTCATAATACAAAATGTTAGATAAGTCATACTTCAATTAAGGTTGTTAGAGCCATGAATCTAAGCAAGTCTGTTTGAGAGTCATGAATCTAAGCACAGCTAAAGTTCCCCCCAAAAAAGAGGACAAACCAACCATATTACAAACTTGATTCCAGAACTAAATCAAGGTAATGACTGTTATTTTTGTGGCTAAATCCTTCATTTCTAAACATCAATTAATCAATTCCAAAAACGCTAAATATTCAAGCAATGATTCCTCTCCATCCAATGCAGTTTAAGTGGGATGGGTATTTTTACACAACTGTTTAATAAAAATCCATACTCAAATTCCTGATACTAAGAAACTGAATCAAGCCAGGCGCGGTGGCTCACGCCTGTAATCCCAGCACTTTGGGAGGCCGAGGTGTGCGGATCATGAGGTCGAGAGATCGAGACCACCCTGGCCAACACGGTGAAACCCCGTTTCTACTAAAAATACAAAAAAAAATTAGCCGGGCATAGTGGCAGGCGCCTGTAATCCCAGCTACTTGGGAGGCTGAGGCAGGAGAATCACTTGAACCTGGGAGGCGGAGGTTGCGGTGAGCCGAGATCACGCCATTGCACTCCAGCCTGGGCAAAAAGAGTGAAACTCTGTCTCAAAAAAAAAAAAAAAAAAAGAAAAAGAAAAGAAAAAGAAACTGAATCAAATAAACTGAAACTAAGTCAAAAATAAAAATTATATTCTACCAGCAGAGTAAACAAGTACATCAATGTTTGTTTTTCAGTGGAAGTATGGAAGGAAAATTTAAACAAGAAAGTCTTCATTAAATCAATTAAACAAAAGCTTAAATTTACTGAAAAAAAATTTTTTTTTTGAGATGGAGTTTCATTCTTGTCGCCCAGGCTGGAGTGCAATGGCGCAATCTCAGCACACTGCAACATTCGCCTCCTGGGTTCATGCGATTCTCCTGCCTCAGCTTCCCAAGTAGCTGGGATTACAGGCACCCACCACCACACTCAGCTAATTTTTGTATTTTTAGTGGAGATGGGGGTTTCTCCATGTTGACCAGGTTGTCTGGAACTCCTGACCTCAGGTGATCCACCCACCTCAGCCTCCCAAAGTGCTGGGATTACAGGCGTGAGCCATCGCACCCAGCCTAAAGTTTTTAATTTAATAAATATCTTAAATACTGAAGTCAAAAACTAACATTAACCTTCAAATTTCAAAAAAATCTTAAAAGAAAATTTTTGAGACAGTTAATTATCTCCAACTTACCTGGCTTATATCGTAGTTCTGTATCTAAGACCCCAGAAAGTACTTCCTCTATCTTCTGCACTATTTCTTCATTTGGTAGACTCCTGGCAGAGGCAGCTGCATCACCCGCCTGGTTTCCTTCAATGGGTGTATTTGTTTCACCATTCAGCTGGCCTTCATTCCTTCCACTTGACATGAAAAGTTATCAAAATTCATTAATATTTTATCATACCATTAATAAAAAAATCCAATTAATTACAATAATCATATGTTGTACTGACTGTCAGATGTTTTACCTTTTTCCTATTTTAGATATTCACCACTAATAATGCTTCCTTAACATGATCTACTTATATTTTGGACATTTCATTTTTATACAATTAAAGTTTTCAGAACTATGAAAATTAAGAAAACAGGTTTCTAAGTACACTCTTTGTTAAACAAAATAATTTCAGAAATCTAACTTTAGGCTTTTGGGTTACCCACATATTTCTTTCAGGGGAGAAAAATTAATAAGAGCCCAGTCACAAATCAAAAGAAAAACATGTGGCCTAACATTATGGTAGAAACCATGGCTACATTAAAGCCACATCTGTGCATAAATCACAATCACCATCAATAGTATCAAGGAACACAAAAGTTAGCCACAGGCACACTGAATAAAAAGGGTAACCTGTAACCTCTGTCCAGGCTTACATTGCTACTGAAATGCCACTGAACTTAAAAAGGACAATAATTTATGTAATTTTTACACAATTATCAAGAACTCTGGTTTATAAAACTCACATAAAACAAGTGGCATTTATACCAACAGTAAAAGCATAGATGGCTTAACACATGTTCCATTCACAGGGCCAGAGAAATTTTTAAATAGGTAAGAACATATCATTCGCCCAGTAATTTTTACTATTTTCGTGTGAATTTGCAAAATTTTGAAAAATCAAATACTTTCAGCAACAGTTTGATTCTAACTTCAATTTTAGCTAAATGAAAACACATCAATTATGCTCCACTACCTGATAAAAGTCTGAATGGTCAAAAACCAAAAAAAATTCAGTAGTTACCTAATTATTATTAAGGAACATCTGGTTTTCTAATACAATGAATTGTATAATTATAGTTATAATAATTATCATTTATTGACTACTAGTGTCATACTGTTCTACATTAACTCATTTAATCCTAACAAAACTCTGAGATCACCACTATTATTCTTTTATAAATGAAGAAACTTAGCTGAAGGTCACACAGCTACTAAGAGGTGAAGCTGGTACTCAAACCAGAGGCCATACTCTTACACACCATCTATAACAGAAGTTCAATAACTTGTTTTAACTATCTAAATGTCAGCCTCATTACTCTAATTTACATAAAAGCAGATGAGAAAAAAACAGCTCACTGAAATGGCAAATAATCAAAAACTTGTTTGCAGACTGATAACGCATTATGTGTTGAAGAGAAGCTGCATATTCCTCTAGTAATAAACTGCTTCGTCTAATATTATTTTTAGATATTCCTTCTGTAGCACTTTATTTTACAATTTTCCTAAGCATTTATACATAATTATGACAAATTTGAAAATCAGAAAATTATGGTTTTAAAAGTTAATCTACAAGGAAGTAATGATTTCATCTTAAAGCCAGCAATCGTTAACCGCATTTACTGAAAAGCAATGAAAATTTCAAACCACCTAAATATGCAACAGTATATTCCTACAATGGGATTCTATGCAGCCATGAAGAAGTCCAAAAGACTGAGACTGAGAGGGATAAACTTGTTCACAACGTATTAGCTGGAAAAATGATCAATACAAAACAAGATGATCACATATCACACAATACATGGGGGGAAAAAATGAAATGACATCAGAATATCAATAAGGTGAGTTTTTTCTTTTCTTTTTCATGTCTTCTAAATTATAATAAAACACTCATTTTCTAAAGGAAAGACTAGCTTTTAAAACCTACAAAAACACACCTCGTTAAACTAAGCAAACAACTACTTATTGCAGCCAGAGATTTGTCAGGAAAATTATATTCTCTTAGCTCGGGTCTCTTCTCATCCAAAACACTACTAGCAATATCACAGAAATTTAAAAAGCAATGTGAGTGGATCTATTTCCACTTAAAAAACAACACATTCTGCAAAAGTGATAATTCTAGCAATAATACATCATTGCCCTAATAATCCTGTATTACTTTGGGCACTTACAACTGGTTTTCGGCCCATTTTCAAATTCACGTACTGCTCTTGCACTCAACTTTTAAAATACAATTAAAAACACTTGAACTCGGAAAACTTACGTTTCAAGATCTCTTTCCTACTTCTGTAAAGAAATGAGTATCTTATACAAAAGCAAATACCGAGAGACAACCGCTGAACATCATACACTATTTTCCTAACTAAACAACCATTTCTTTAACAATCTCTTCGCCTTCAAATTTTGTGAAGCCAAGCGCAAATTATGTAAAGACTACCAGCAATGACAAAAATAGCGTGTCAACTGGGGCAGGGGTAGCAAGAAAATAATAGACCTACACACAAAGTCCACTTTCACTTGCTGTAATTAATCGCAACCATTTCAAAGTCCCCTTCCATCTTCATCTCGAGTATTTCTTTACCATTTCAAAGTCCCCTTCCATCTTCATCTCGAGTATTTTAACAAACTAGCAAGTGCATCAGTTTGAGTTCGTTTTAATTGAAACATTTAACTATCAGAACGGCTGACAAATACTACAGGACACTAGGCCCCGAATAATCTTATTAATAGATCCAGACCCCCAAGCGGTCTGAGGCTCGCAATAATAAAGAGGATTTAAGATTAACCAAGAAACGGCCGTTAGAGACCCTTTCCGGTCATAGGCACCGGCCGGCAAAATCCGCGGAGGCGGAGAGGGGGAGGGGATACGCGGCGGCGGAGGAGGAGCTGAGGAAGGAACTAGGCCCGTCCCTGGCGGACAACCGGGCCTACGAGTAGCTAAACGGCAGGGGGGACCCAAACAGGGGAGAAGGGTGAACATCTTAACTCGGTTTTGAAACAGGGAGTCTTGGGTTACCTCGGAAAAGGCGAAGTTCCTCGAGGGAAAAGGAAGGGAGCGGCTGGGGGGGCGGTGGGGGGGGGCCCGGAAAATGGATCCCAGGCCCAGGCGGGGCCCTAGCGGGGCCTGAGCCGAGGAACGACTGCGTCTCCGAAGAAAGGTGCCAAAGAAGGCTAGGTGAGGGCCTAACGGTCCGTTGGGAGCAGAAGAATCTGGGAAGCGTTTACCTGGAAAGCTCCTGTTGAATTTCCCGGAATTTACTGACCACGAAAGACCTAAAAATCTGCTCGATGTTGGTCGCCATGGCGTCCGCTCCGTTCTCTCAACTCCTCCTCGCTAGTCCTCCAGGCTCCCAGCATGCCTCGGGAGGAGGCGCAGCGGCCAATTCGGTCTCTCGCCTTCCTGATTGGCTCCAAAGGGAATGCCCGGTCCGGCCCGCTCCACCGAGGGACCAATCAGTGAGCACGGCCCTGCTCTCCTCTGCTGTTTCTGAGCGGCTGGGGTAGAGGTGCTGACGTTTGCGCCGCGCACGACTATGTCCGCCATGTTAGTGTCTGACGCAGGCGCCATTACAGGAGCCGTCTCTCTTGAGGCGACCGTGTCCGCCTAAGTTGTCAGTCCCCAGCAGTGTTTGGGAGCCTTAACAGGCTTGCTAAACGCCTGAGATTAAAGGCCAAGAGGAAGAAGAGCAAGAAGGGCAACCCGGTGTTTAACACACGGCTTTCAGGCGCTCTCAGGTGGCGCCAAGTTCAGTTTCGACAGGGATATGCATCCGGGAGAGAATTTTTCAGCCCCCGCCCCCACTGGCATGTGAGAGGAAGAACTCGCTGTTGCCCTGTATCTTCCCCAGTGCGTTCTATAACCAGCCTCATTTTTTTTTTTAGCAATAGGCCGGATGTCCTAAGCGACCGGCATTCAAAGCCCGGTGCATTTTAGTCTCATCAGGAGTCAGGCGTGTCACGAGATTTTTCCGCGGTAGCTGGTCAGCTCTGACTCGTGAGCGGCGCACAATTGGCTAAGAATGGGTTTAGCATTTTGGCGCTCCCCCGCGGCGCTCCTGGAAACACTGCGTGGCACCCCGTACCACTGTCACATTATAAACGTGCTAAGGCTTGGGTGTCTCGGCTGGGGAGCAGTCAGGCAGCGCCCAGGGCGGGAGGGAATCAGACTAGATTCTCGCCGCGGAGACCCAGGGCCGCGCGGACCAATGGGGCAGGGAAGCCGTCGTAGGGCGGGGCAGTGAGGGGCGGTGCCGCGCTGGTCCCGCGCTGGTCCCGCGCCGCTCCCGGTGGGCCGACTTCCGGCGAGCGGGCAAGCGGGAACCAGGTGGGCAAGCGGGAACCAGGTGGCCACCCGGTGTCGGTGCGTAAACCCCCTCCGCTTTTACACGGAGCGCGCTTAGGCTTTGGTTTGGGGATTTAAGATCGCGAACTGACTGAAACCATAGAAACTATTTGTAGAAATTTTCCTGTTGTTTGTAAATGCGGTGGGTGGGGGTTGGCCATGTGCTTTTCACTTGCTACTGTTAGCTGGTTTCTATTTGCTCTTTTACTTTTGCTGTTTTCTAAGATGTCAAGGCCTTTTTGTGTCTTTATACATTTTTAGGACATAACCCTAAATTGGTGTACTTTCTCTTTATGCACCCGTTGTCTCTGGCAGATTACTTGGTTAATTTTGTAGTTGGTTTCTACTTTATTCTCCATATCCTCTGATACGGCGTTATTTGCCTGTCTTATTCTGCTTATGTTACCCATTCTGAGGAATGAGGCCCAAGGTTAGTGAAGTCCCCCAAGGTCTTCCTGCTAGTATGGGGCAGCGTCTTTACCCAGGCCAAGGCGCTGTGTGAGACTCAGGAGCCCAGGCGTCCTCACCACTGGGTAGTAATGCTATTTTCAGTGATCCACTAGAGTAAACAGAATTTTCCCACACTACTGCTATATTCAAACTAAAGATGTAACATTTGCTCTAGATTTAAAGATCTGTTTATTTCTGGCCGGATGTGATGTAATCCCAGCACTTTGGGAGGCCAAGGTGGGTTGACCATTGGAGGTCAGGAGTTCGAGACCAGCCTGGCCAACGTAGTGAAACCCCGTCGCTACTAAAAATACAAAAATTCGCCTGGCGTGGCGGCGCACGCCCGTAATCCCAGCTACTTGGGAGGCTGTGAGGCAAGAGAATCGCTTGAACCCGGGAGGCGGAGGTTGTAGTGAGCCGAGATCACACCACTGCCCTCCAGCCTGGGCGACAGACAGAGACTGTCTAAAAAAATAAATAAATAAATAAAATAAAAAATCTGTTTATTTCAGATATACATGGCAAGTAAAATGTGTTTTCCCGTTACACTAAAGTAGCTGTTCCTTCCGGGACTGTAATTTAACAGGGTTTTTTTTTTTTTCCTTTCTCAAATTTTTAATGATCATCATTTCACTTGTTGAGAGAATCTGAAGCAAAATTGCTTCTGTTAGGCTCCACCCCCTCTTACCTGTGTGACCTCCAGCAAGTTACTTACCTATCTGGGCCTCCTTGTCTTATCTGCAAATTGGTGATAGTAATAGTGTCTCCCTCATAGGATTCTTTCATGACAAGCATTTTAAATAGTACCCTGCCCAAGGTTAAGTGCTCAAAAAAATGTTAGTTTTGTATATTGTCAGCTTACATTTTTCTTAAAATGTGTAATCCCAACATCATCAAAATAAGTTTTCAATTTTCTTTTTCCTGTTACCAGTTTGCCTTGTGGTAAGTAAATGTAACAAGTTAACATTTACTACTGCTGAGTGCCAGATTGTACTTATTTATAAATGTCATTTCAGTTAATCTCCTAGGTTACACTGCTGTTGTATCCATCCTTCTAAGTCTCAGGTGCCAGAACTAAAGTGAAATGAGTTGGAATTTGATTTTTGCCTTCTCTACCAATATTCTAGCATATTGCGCTATTTGAATTAGGAGTCAGCAAACTATGGCCCACATACCAAATCCTTCTGCTGCCTGCTTTTGTACAGCTCACCAAATATGAATGATTGAGAAAAAGAACAGGAAATAAATGAGGTTTTTGTGACGTGAAAATTTTATGAAATTCAAATTATAGTATCCGTACATAAAGTTTTATTGAAAGCAAGTCACGTTTATTTGTTACAAACCTTTGATGGTTTCCTACTACTTAAGGTACTGATAGGCAACAGTGATCTCTGACCCACTGCCTGTTTATGGGTCCATTAAGTTTTTCTGGACATTGGCACATTGATTCATCTTTGTATTATCTTTGGTTGCTTTCTTGCTAAGGTGGCCGAGTTGAGTAGTTTTGACAGAACTATGTGGCCCTTTTTGTGTAAAGTTTGCTTACCCCAGTTTTCAGTATATCCTTTAATTTATGATAACCTAATTATCTGTAAGATTTCAAGGTTTAAAAATTGATATTTTATAATACATTTTGAGTCTAAAACAAGATTCATTTCATAACTAAGGCGTGATGATTATTAAATCTTTTTGAAATGAAGCCCAGAGAAGGGAGATTATCACATAAGGAGCTGAGAGTCATCGTTTGACTCCTTAACCTAGCTCTCTAGGCCAGCCTGCCTTCTTTTTGAAATACCTCCCTTATGCTTATGACGACAGTCATATTTCTCAAATTATGAATCCCAGTTTTTCAAAAATGAATCATTGGATGAAAATGTCATTTGTATGAGTACAAATGATTACTTAAATTATATTTACAAATCTGGATTTCTTTTTTTTTTTTTTGAGATGAAGTCTTGCTCTGTTTCCCAGGCTAGAGTGTAGTGACGTGATCCTGGCTCACTGCGATCTCCTCCTACCAGGTTCAAGCAATTCTCCTGCCTTGGCCTCCTGAGTACCTGGGATTACAGGCACCCGCCACCATGCCTGGCTAATTTTTGTATTTTAGTAGAGATGAGGTTTTGCCATGTTGGCCAAGGCTGGTCTCAAACTCCTGACCTCAAGTGATCCACCTGCCTCGGCCTCCCAAAATGCTGGGGGTACAGGCATGAGCCACTGTGCCCGTCCCTGGGTTTCTAAAATGTGCATCCTAAGATATAAACTGTGGTTTTCTTTCTGCAGGTTTCATTTTCCTTTGGAATTTCTGCTTTACAGACAGAACAATGGCAGCCCGAGTACTTATAATTGGCAGTGGAGGAAGGGAACATACACTGGCCTGGAAACTTGCACAGTCTCATCATGTCAAACAAGTGTTGGTTGCCCCAGGAAACGCAGGCACTGCCTGCTCTGAAAAGATTTCAAATACCGGTAATCATGTTTTAAAGTGGGGAGTAATAGTTATTATTTGTTATTAATGGTATGCTGTCAACCATATCTGTACTTTATGTTAATAAAGATAGGCTGGGCACAGTGGCTAATGCCTGTAATCCCAGCACTTTGGGAGGCCGAGATATGCGGATCATGAGGTCAGGAGATGGAGACCATCCTGGCTAAAATGGTGAAATCCCGTCTTTACTAAAAATACAAAAAATTAGCCGGGCGTGGTGGCGGGCGCCTGTAGTCCCAGCTACTCGGGAGGCTGAGGCAGGAGAATGGCTTGAACCCAGGGGGTGGAGCTTGTAGTAAGCTGACATCATGCCACTGCACTCCAGCCTGGGCGACAGAATGAGACTCCGTCTCAAAATAAAATAAAATAAAGATAGACTGCTATTCAGGGTTGAGTGCTTTCCTTGACCTTAAAATTTATTTGGTAATTTGAATGCTTGCCAATATGTTATAAACTTAAGGTAACCTATTGTTCAGAATATGGCATTTCCTTATCTTAAACTGTTTTAAACCTGATAAAACACATCCATTGGAAAAGTAGTAAGTGCCTAATACAGATTAAAGGCATTTTGATGTGTATTTTTGTAAATGGAAAGTTTAGTATTGCTATTAAATACAACTTTCGGCCACGTGCAGTGGCTCACGCTTACAATCCCAGCGCTTTGGGAAGCCAAGGCAGAAGGATCTCTTGAGCCCAGGAGTTTGAGACTAGCCAGGGCAATGTAGTGAGACCCGATCTCTACAAAAAAAAAATACAAAAATTAGCCAGGCATGGTGGTGCACATCTGTAGTGCCAGCTACTTGGGCAACAGAGTAAGATGAGAACCTGTCTCACAAAACAAAGTTTTTAACAGTTGTTACTCTAATAGATCTCAACCCTTATCTCTCTCTGACTTTTTTTTTTTTTTTTTTTTTTTTTTTGAGACAGAGTCTCACTCTGTCACCCATACTGGAGTGCAGTAGCGTGATCTCAGCTCACTGCAACCTCTGGCTCCTGAGTTAAAGCGATTCTTCTGCCTCAGCCTCCCGAGTAGCTGGTACTACAGGTGCATGCCGCCACATCCAGCTAATTTTTTGTTTTTTTAGTAGAGACCGGGTTTCACTATGTTGGTCAGGCTGGTCTCGAACTCCTGACCTCAGGTGATCTGCCTGCCTCAGCCTCCCAAAGTGCTGGGATTACAGGCATGAGCCACCGTGCCCAGCCTCCACCCTTATCTCTCAGTTGGCAAAAATGAAAAAATGGTCAGTTCGTATACTACATTAAGCTTGTCAGTGGCTTCAGAAACTCCTCAGTATTCTAATAATACTTAGAATAAAACTCAAATTCCTTACCATGCCTTTCAAAGCCCTTTGTGCAGTCTGTCTTCTGCCTGCTCTTCCAACCTGATCTTTTATATCCCTTTTTCTCTTTTCACTATACCCTATCCATGCTGTCCTACCAATTTCCCAAGCAGAAGCTTGCTGCTTTGGACTTTATATTTGTTCCCACCCCTTACCATGACTGTCTCCTCATTATTCAGAGCTCCACTTAAATGTTAGCCTCCTTAATTATATCTCTCCTACAGTTTCTTACTAAAAGCAAGTGTCCATTCCCATTTCATTTGTTTATGATCATGAATGTCTGTGTTTATTTTTACTTCACTATTGTCTGTCTCCTATGTTCTTTTCCTCCACTAGAATATAATCTCTAGTAGAATGTAAGCTCCATGAGGGCAAGGAACTTGTCTGTCTTGTTTTGCATGGTGTGCACAGTGCTTAGTTCCCTATGTGGCACATAATATTTATGGAAAGAAGAGCATGGACCCAACAAGCCACAAACTGGGGGAAGATAGTGGCATGTATATAAGACCAAAAGGAATAAGACAAATTAGCAAATACCTCCTTTTCTGGGATCTTAATTCTAGGGGTGAGGTATTTGTTTATTAGAGAACTGGGACAGTTTATCTGCGATTGAGGTCATACAGGCAAGCCCATCAAAATCTCTTAAGATCATCATGAGACTACTACAAGTAGTCTTGTAAGACTACTAAAGAGACCTCTTCCTCTTGTTGCTCTCTGCTATACTGATATAGTTGACCCTGCTCAGCCTAGCTGTGTTCAGAACCACTAACCCACAGTGCGTGGTACTCCATCCTAATCACATTCAGGCAGTTGCTGCAGATTGAGGACCCTACCGTTTCTGGACTTGGACCCTATACAGTAGTCACCAGCCTATCCACAATTTTACTTTCCACAGTTTCAGTTACCCACAGTCCGCTGTAGTCCAAAATATTAAATGGAAAATTTCAGAAATAATTCATAAATTTTACATTGCACACCAGTCTAGCATAGCATGATGAAATTTTGTGCCGTCCAACCTGAGACGTGAATCTTTTTGTCCGGCATATCCATGTTGTTACTTACTAGCCCTGTTGGTTATCAGATTGACTATCATATTATCTCAGTGCATGTGTTCAGGTAACCCTGTTTTACTTAATAATGGCCCCAAAGCTGATGCTAGCATATAGTTATAATTGTTCTATTTTAGTATTAGTGATAGTTAATCTCTTACTGTGCCTAATTTGTAAATTAAACTTTATCATAGGTGTTTATGTATAGGAAAAAACATACTATATATATAGCGTTCAGCACTGTGGTTTCAGGCATCCACTAGGGATCTTAGAATGTGTCCTCTAAGGATAAAGAGGGACAACTGTACATCACAAATATCACTTCTTGTACTCTGTACCAATGGCAGAGTGATTGCAGACTTCAGCTGACTTAACGAATGGTGGTCCAGACACAGTGAAGCAGGAGAGCCCCTATGGAGCCAAACCATGTTCAGTATGTGGTTGATCCTACCACTAGTTACTTAGAACTCCACAGAAGAAAATTTACCTGACTTGCAGGTTGGAGAAGACAGGTTCCTCTTAAAAGCGTCATTGAGTTCTTAACTTAAACAGCTCTGCCCCAAAGAGATCCCTCCTGACCCAACCCAAAATAGCCTCTCAATTCACTTCATATCAAATTTGCTTAATTTGTTCATATTTGCTGTTTTTTTGTTTGTATATTTATTACCCAGCGTTCCTACAGCGGATTGTAAACATGTTAAGTATAGGGACCCTGCTTGTGTTGATAAATTTTTTTTTTTTTTTTGAGACAGAGTTTCGTTCTTGTTATCTACCCAGGCTGGAGTGCAGTGGTGCGATCTTGGCTCACTGCAACCTCCGCCTCCCCAGTTCAAGCGATTCTCCTGTCTCAGCCTCCTGAGTAGTTGGGATTACAGGTGCATGCCCCCACGCCCAGCTACTTTTTGTATTTTTAGTAGAGACGGGGTTTCATCATATTGTTCAGGCTGGTCTCGAACTCCTGACCTTAGGTGATCCACCCACCTCGGCCTCCCAAAGTGCTGGGATTACAGGCGTGAGCCACTGCGCCCCGCCGTGTTGACATCTTAATACCAGTGCTTAGGACAGTACTTAGCACATAGTGGATTTTCAGTACAATTGATTGATTGACGTTAAAAGACCAATTTCTGAGTATATCTTACGTTTTTTGTTTAATATACAATCAATATTAGTGACGTGAACAATATCATGGAGGTGATACTTTATGGCTCTTTGGGAAGTTTATTGGTGTTTTCCTCTGTCTACAATGATAACGGAGAACTGAGCTCTGTTGGTTAGCCTAATGCACTCTCCTCTGAATTTCACATGTTGAAACTGTCATCTCTGCCAATATAAGAAAACCAACAGATAACAAGCATACTAAAGTATAGAACTTAGTTTTTTTAGTGAGACACTTAGTTTACTTAAGTGGAATGTTTTTGTAAATGCAGTGGTTTTTTTTTTTTTTTTTTTCTGTTTACAGCCATCTCAATCAGTGACCACACTGCCCTTGCTCAATTCTGCAAAGAGAAGAAAATTGAATTTGTAGTTGTTGGACCAGAAGCACCTCTGGCTGCTGGTAAAGTTTGTTTCTGTTTATTGTTACAGTATATTCAGTGCAAACAGAAGCTTAGGGATCATCTAATCCAATTCATTTTACAGATGAGAATTTGTAATATTATCCTGGAAAAAGAGCTTCCACTCTCGAAATTTATGGAGTCTAGACTTTTTTTCCCAAGCATCAGTTATATGATGAGTTAGAGATCAAATTTGCAGCCATGGAAAACATTTTATATGTCTTTATTCTGCTGTATTCTGGTGTGTGTTTAATAATCCATATATGCAAATATAACAACTTTTGATAGATTTGAATAACATGTTAGTAGCATTTTATCTCTATCCGGTAGACAACATGAAAAAGTTAGTTATCCTCTGCCACCAGTCATCTGCCTTGTCTAGATGTAGATATAGTCTCATACTAATTCGTCTTCAGGCTGAAAAGCCCCTGGGGAGACCTTGGTTCACCTAAGGCTACTGTTTTCATCAATAGGGATTGTTGGGAACCTGGGGTCTGCAGGAGTGCGATGCTTTGGCCCAACAGCAGAAGCGGCTCAGTTAGAGTCCAGCAAAAGGTTTGCCAAAGAGTTTATGGACAGACATGGAATCCCAACTGCACAATGGAAGGCTTTCACCAAACCTGAAGAAGCCTGCAGCTTCATTTTGAGGTAGGTAAATAGTTGTCTATGAAGGACAGTTGTTTAGTTTTGATATTTAAATACACAGGTCAGTGGCCAGGCACCGTAGCTCACCTGTAATCCCAGCACTTTGGGAGGCCAAG
Source organism: Pan paniscus (assembly GCF_029289425.2). NCBI lineage: Eukaryota > Metazoa > Chordata > Mammalia > Primates > Hominidae > Pan > Pan paniscus. The sequence goes on along the minus strand of NC_073271.2, from coordinate 29,651,898 downwards.
GCAGGTGAATCACTTGAGCTCAGGAGTTAGAGACCAGCCTGGGTACCATGGTAAAACCCTGTCTCTACAAAAAATACAGAAAAAAAAAAGCCGGGCATGATGGTGTGCACCTGTAGTCCCAGCTCCTCTGAAGGCCAAGGTGGGAGGATCACTTGAACCCAGGAGGCGGAGGCTGCACTGAGCCAAGATTGTGCCACTGCACTGCAGCCTGGGTGACAGAGTGAGACCCTGTCTCAAAAAAATTAAATAAATATACAGGTCACTTCGGTGTTGAAAATGTAATGCTAGGTCTTTAGGCTGTCACAAGATGTAGTAAGATAATTAAGGAAAAAACTTTCTCAATAAATATTATGTGGGTTGTCATTTTCCAGAACCAAAATAAAATGGGATCCTATGCATACAGAGTTTATATGATCTTGTGGCCTTGCAGGAAGATGACATTTTTAATAAAATCTGAGTAGTTCCTCGGGGGAAACATACACTTGGTTCTGCAGTTGTGCGCTCTTTTCACAGCCATGTTTTTGGTTTTTGGTTCCCTGCCCCCCACCGCCACCCCCCAACCTGAGACGGGGCCTCTCTCTGTCACGCAGGCTGGAGTGCAGTGGCGTGATCTTGGCTCACAGCAGCCCCTGCCTCCTGGACTCAAGTGATCCTCCCACCTCAGCCTCCCAAGTAGCTGGGACAATAGGCACACACCACCACTCCCAGCTAGTTTTTAGATTTTTTGTAGAGACGGAGTTTTACCATGTTTCCCAGGCCAGTCTCAAACTCTTAAGCTCAAGAGATCCGCCTCTCTCTGCCTCCCAAAGTGCTGGGATTACAGGCATGAGCCATAACACTAGGCCTCACGGTCAGATTCACAAACGCGGTGGCATCTTACAACATAAAGAACATTGATTTTTTTTATCATAAATAATTAACCAGAGTGAGTAATCATCACTTGGTCATCTGCCACCACTATTGCCATTTTATTTTATTTATTTATTTATTTTTATTTTTATTTATTTGTTTATTAATTTTTTTGAGTCTCGTTCTTTCACCCAGGCCGGACTGCAGTGGTGCTATCTCTATCTCGGCTCACTGCAAGCTCCGCCTCCCAGGTTCACGCCATTCTGCTGCTTCAGCCTCCCGAGTAGCTGGGAATACAGGCGCCCACCACCACTCCCGGCTAATTTTTTGTATTTTTAGAAGAGACGGGGTTTCACTGTGTTAGCCAGGATGGTCTCGATCTCCTGACCTCGTGATCCGCCCGCCTCGGCCTCCCAAAGTGCTGGGATTACAGGCGTGAGCCACCGCGCCTGGCCACTATTGCAATTTTAAATTTCAAAATTAAACATCCTTTGTTCTCTATTATGTGGAAAGCATTGAGCAATTAATGAGTGTTAGTAGACACATGCATTTGCCCTTTTTTTGTTGACACTTCTGCTTCCTGGTTATGTTTTCCTTTCAGTTGTGTCAGTTTCATTTTTTTTTCATTCATATCCTACAGAGTTTCTTAAACACTGAATATTATTATTTCCTAGCAGCCAGATGCCTTGAGCAAGTAACAGTTTTGTTACTTACTTTGGGTAAGTCTCCTTCCAGACCCCCAGGCCCACTTGATAATTTCGTATGTGTACTCCCAGAAATGGTCTGTGTATGCTTACTGTTGTTATATAGCCGCATTTTCTACTTGAATGAGAGTACTATTTGCTACTTTGTATCTTAGAGATTATGCCATATCTACTCTATACATCTACTTATTCTTCCAAAGATATTGCCTATGTAATCTCATGATAAATGAAAAAAGCAAAATTATAGGTACTGTATGATTGGAACTACAAAGGAATACGTAGGGGAAAAAATCCTGGTAGGAAGTACATCAAAATGTGTTGGAAGGATAATTAATTTTTTTCTTTCTGCTTTTCAGTCATTGCTATAGCATATCGTTACAAAATCCCACAGCATTTTAAAATCTTGAGTTGTAATGGTTTATTGGATGTTGACGATTACTCTGTCTTTACAGTGCAGACTTCCCTGCTTTGGTTGTGAAGGCCAGTGGTCTTGCAGCTGGAAAAGGGGTGATTGTTGCAAAGAGCAAAGAAGAGGCCTGCAAAGCTGTACAAGAGATCATGCAGGTAGGCTGGGTCTTCTGAAAAAATTTACTTTTCTATTCATACTGAATAAATACCCTTTTAAGTTTAAAAAATGTTCCTCACAATAAGGAAAATCTATTTTGCAAACATATGGGTAAGTTATTTTTTATAATCCCATGTATTATAATCCATCTCTATAAAATAGTTATGGATTTACACTGTAAATTAAACCATGATTGTATTATTTTGAAGTAAATTGTAACATCCTTTGTTGTCTGCCACTGAAAGAAAATCCTCAGACTCTAGAACATATAAATAAATTATCAAGCCATCCATGAGGACAAAAGTATTTGTCCCACGTGTCCCAGGTCTAAGAGAAGTAAATTAATGAATGAATATGCCTTGTCTTTCGTGATCGATCTTTGTTGTTGTGGGTTTTCTGTCCTTGTAGAAATCTACTTTCACAAGCATGCTTTAGTATAGTTATTACAGCCAAACATGTATAATTATAATCGGAAGTAAGGATTAAGTGGCGATAATGAAAACATCTGTTTTTCCCATACCTTATTTGAAACTGGATCACCAAATCTTCAGGAGAATATTAGAGATGTGTTTATTCCGTCTGTACCAGTGTTAGCTACACTATTGCCACATTAAAAATAAGAAACATTTATATGTTCCCTTTGAGTCTTTCTGAAAGGGAAAGAAAAATTACAGTACTTACTGGTTCATAATACAAATGCTGGATAATGCTAAAAGTCAACTAAGTATCAAAAATTTACCAAACCTCTTTTTTTAAAAAAAAAAAAAAAAACTTACAATCAGGAGAAAGCCTTTGGGGCAGCTGGAGAAACAATTGTCATTGAAGAACTTCTTGACGGAGAAGAGGTGTCGGTATGTATATTCATCTTTCTGGCTTTTGTCGTGTATAAGAAGCTGTCATCTGACCTGTGTACCCCAGAAAAGACTTGATATACTCTGGTTGCTTCATCTAAAAACATAAACCCAGCAGTTACAAAGGAATTTGTATACTTTTATTGTTGGGGGTGCAAATGAAAAAATAATCGATCCTCTGTTAGTCATCCCTAGTGTGTTAGTGGGGGCACTTGGACTTACATCACACACTATTGAGGTTCTGGATTAATTCAAGCATTCATGCTTTTTCTTTCATATACAGTTTATTGCACAATAAATAAAGTCACCTTAAACCAAGTTTTAATGCCTGGAAGCTTAAAGTGGGGGAAAGGTTGAAATCTTTTACTTTGAGAGTAGCTTGATTTTTTCTAACTTCCCTCAAAAATTACAAATCCTTCAGAAGTTGAGTACGTTATGATTCTTGATGTATGTAGCTTAATGTTATTGACGTTTCGGTTCATTTCTCTGCAAAAAAAAAAAAAAAAACTTTTCCTCAAAGAAGAATTAAGGGACATATAGTTTGCCTCACTAAATTTTTTTTTTTAGTTTTTGACAGTTAACATAAATGGGCTATTTTGTTTTTTTTATAGTGTCTGTGTTTCACTGATGGCAAGACTGTGGCCCCCATGCCCCCAGCACAGGACCATAAGCGATTACTGGAGGGAGATGGTGGCCCTAACACAGGGGGAATGGGAGCCTATTGTCCAGCCCCTCAGGTACTTCCCGAAGACTCTGCTGAAGTCTTGTAGTAGTTTGCTTTTCTCAGAGAACTCTTAGATGATACTTTCTATTTTGTTTTGTTTTCTGTTTGTTTGTTGCTATGAATTATGTTACTAATCAGCAATTAAATGAGGAGTATCTTTTCTGGTCTCTAAAACTAACTTTTCCTAAAAGCCTTTTTTGAAGAACTAAAATAAGCCAATCTAAAGTATAGTATGGGTTGAATAGATCCTCCTATTCCCTCCTCTCTGCAGCCAATTTTTAACACATGGGAGCCTGTTGTGGTCTTGGATTCATCTTTGGATATCCGTGGTTCAGCACAAAAGTGTTGTCTGTGTGTATCTGTGTGTGTGTGATATGAATTGAGAACCAAGTCGCATCAGAATTTCTAGTGTGCGTGTGATATGAATTGAGAACCAAGTCAGATCAGAATTTCTTGTGTGTGTGTGATATGAATTGAGAACCAAGTCATATCAGAATTTGTTCTGATCTTTCTACTTCATAACAGACAACACGTTTCCAAACAATTTCTGCACAGTTTTTGTTTTTGTTGTTGTTTTTTGAGACGGAGTCTCGCTCTGTCACCAGGCTGGGGTGCAGTGGCGAGATCTTGGCTCACTACATCCTCTGCCTCCTGGGTTCAAGTGATTCTCCTGCCTCAGCCTCACAAGTAGCTGGGACTACAGGCACAGGCCACCACGCCAGGCTAATTTTTGTATTTTTAGTAGAGATGGGGTTTCACCATGTTGGCCAGTATGGTCTGGATCTCTTGACCCGTGATCTGCCCACCTCGGCCTCCCAAAGTGCTGGGATTACAGGCGTGAGCTACCATGCCTGGCCTTCTGCACAGTTTTTTTTAGGAATTTGTGCTGTTGGCATATAAGTAGGTTAGCAATCCGAAAACTCACCTATTCTTTTCATTGAAGATAGTCATAATTGTTTGTGCTAATGTAGTGCCCCTTTACATATTTTTCTTGCTTAAAAGATTAAAAATAGGCCGGGCGCAGTGGCTCATGCCTGTAATCCCAGCACTTTGGGAGGCCGAGGCAGGTGGATCACCTGAGGTTGGGAGTTTGAGACCAGCCTGGCCAACATGGAGAAACCCCGTCTCTACTGAAAATACAAAAATTAGCTGGGCGCGATGGCACATGCCTGTAGTCCCAGTCCCAGCTACTTGGGAAGCTAAGGCAAGAGAATCACTTGAACCCGGGAGGCGGAGGTTGTGGTGAGCCAAGATTGCGCCATTGCACTCCAGCCTGGACAACAAAAGCAAAACTTCACCTCAAAAAAAAAAAAAAAAAAAAGATTAAACATAAACTTCATTTTTTAAAAAAGACTTCATAAGTGTAGGCCAGGCACAGTGGTTCACACCTGTAATCCAAACACTTGTATTAAAACTACCATTTGGTAATAGTGTATTCTAAGAACTATATCTGGGTCTAATTTTTACAATTAAATTCATAAACCCAGAATCTTACATATATAGACTTATGAAATATGCAGCGTATACTGGGAAGAGTACAAAGAAGCCTTAGGGTAGGAGAGAACTTGTTTCATTTCTATTACGTTTCGGGAAGTTATTTTTGGCTAGTTCTTTTAAGAGTGTATTTTTTGAAAATCATAAAGCTAAAATACCTACTTGATAGAGTCATTGTGAGGATTGAGAAAGTTTAAATCTTTCAAGTTCAAAATGTTCAGCATGTTTCAGGTGGTAAAAAAATGAGTTATCCTCATCATCCCCTTCTGTTGTCCCATGTAATACTACTTAGACTTTTTAAGTTACCTGTTACATTTAAGTGTTTCTGCACGTTCTCCAGGTTTCTAATGATCTATTACTAAAAATTAAAGATACTGTTCTTCAGAGGACAGTGGATGGCATGCAGCAAGAGGGTACTCCATATACAGGTAGGCCCACCCACATTACTATGGAAGCCACCTATAGAGTAACTTTCTACTTTTGATAAAACTTATTTTCCATTCCCTTTTTTTTTTTTACCACTTTTTAATGGACCATTTTTTAAATGTTTATGATTTTTCCAAAACTTTGATTATTAGAAGTTTATGTAGTAGATTTTATATTTGTAATACAGTGTCTTCATCATAGATTTTCTTTCTCTCTTTTTTTTTTTTTTTTCTTTTTTAATGAAGGTATTCTCTATGCTGGAATAATGCTGACCAAGGATGGCCCAAAAGTTCTAGAGTTTAATTGCCGTTTTGGTGATCCAGAGTGCCAAGTGGGTAAAAATATCAAAGTATTACTTAGTAGAAGATATGTGGTATTTTAATCTTGGAATTTATCAGCCTGGAAGTAATTACCTTTGGGAAATTCATGCAAGTTCTGCTAGTACCCCAGTGAATAAAATGTTTAAGGAAAACTAAAATTTATCCCACCTGCCATGTGGATTATGTTTTTCCAGGTAATCCTCCCACTTCTTAAAAGTGATCTTTATGAAGTGATTCAGTCCACCTTAGATGGACTGCTCTGCACATCTCTGCCTGTTTGGCTAGAAAACCACACCGCCCTAACTGTTGTCATGGCAAGTAAAGGTTATCCTGGAGACTACACCAAGGGTGTAGAGATAACAGGTGAGTGTCAGGGAGCAAGAGGTTGGAGTACAACGTGACAAGTGCCAGCACCACAGCAGACCCCCCTCTCACACTAAGGCTTGCTCTCGATAAGAGTGTGAAGCCATCAGAAACCTTTCAGAGGGTCTTAACCATGTTGCTTATTGGATATGTGTGTTCAAATATCCGCAATTACTGTATTCAGAGAACCGTTGATTTCCCTTCCTGTGCAAGGAAGACATAAGTGGCAGAACCACATCTCCCGAGTGTCACCCAGTGCAGCCTTCCACTTCCACCTGCCTAGAGCCAGGGTAATAATGAGATTCTCTGAGAGTCAGAGGAACATTAGTACAAAGTATATCAATAAGATATATTTTAGAGGTGAGGACTCTGAATTATCACAAATGCATACAGTTTTCTGTGGTTTGACCCCCCAGTTTACAGTGCACCCCATAGTCACTTGGATGGCAAAATTCAAACAGTTTCAAAGTTTATCCTTCTCTTTTTTTTCTCTCTCTCTTTATATAAAGTAGGTGAAACATCTCGTTAAATGATGTTAAATCTAAGTTCCAGTGCCATAAGTCCAAAGGCAGACCTCTGTGACCCCTAGCAGGCTATAGTTTGGCCACTCTCCGTGCTCCAGTAGTGTATTTGGGGGGTTTCCTTTTTTTTTTTCGAGATAGACTCTAGCTCTGTCACCCAGGCTGGAGTGCAGTGGCACGATCTCGGCTCACTGTAACCTCCTCCTGGGTTCAAGCGATTCTTCTGACTCAGCCTCCCAAGTAACTGGATTACAGGTGTGTGCTACCAGGCCCAGCTAATTTCTGTATTTTTAGTAGAGATGGGGTTTCACCATGTTGGCCCGGCTGGTCTCGAACTCCTGACCTCAAGTGATCCGCCTACCTCATCCTCCTCAAGTGTTGGGATTACAGGTCTGAGCCACCGTGCCCAGCCTCCAGTAGTGTATTTAATTCAACAACCCCATAAACTGTCTTGCCCAGACACCAAGTCCATGGCCTTATGAATCCCACGCATGGCAGCTAGGCAGGCAGTTAGGAATTGATTCCTTCTGAATATGGACAAAGAAAGAAATGGGCCAGAACCAAGATCCCTTGCATTGGTAAAATTTCCCTAAGATTGAAGTAACAAGTGTATAATAGTTCTGCCAGAGCAATATTGAGTTTTACCAGTACTGGCAGGCAGAGTAGCCATTCAGAATCACTAAAGGGCTTTGTGTTGTAAAAACACTCAGGGAAGATGTATATTAACAAACTACCAAATAGGATGCTAACAAAAGAAATAGAGACAGAAAAAGAAGACCACCAGGAGATGAAAGAATGGTTTTCTAAAAATTAAGAAAAAGTGTTATCTTTATATAAACTGTCCCCTTTGGTCACTTTAGAATTTAGAATATATAGTCTAATAATGTTTTAAGTATAAAGCTGTATCTGAGAGTTTAAAAATAATTCAAACTACAGTGAAGGGGTAGGAATTTGGGGCTGACCCCAAAACTTAATTTAAGCCAAGTTTGTCTTAAAATCATACAAGTGTTATAATAGTGAAAAGATTACTTACGTTTTGCATTGTACTGATCATATTGGTTATACTGAAAAGAAAGAAACTTAAGTCTCATGATCTGGTTAAAAAAAAAAAATCGGAAAAGAAAAAAAGAAGCAGCTTTAATTGAATAACTGTGATGAAAAGAAGTTCCTTTACAGGCCAGGCACGGTGGCTCACACCTGTAATCCTAACACTTTGGGAGGCCGAAGCGGGCAGATCACTTGAGGTCAGGAGTTCGAGACCAGCCTGGCCAACATGGTGAAACCCCGTCTCCACTAAAAATACAAAAACAATTAGCCAAATGTGGTGGTGCATGCCTATAATCCTAGCTACTCAGGAGGCTGAGGTGGCAGGATGGCTTGAACCCAGGAGGTAGAGGTTGCAGTGAGCCGAGGTCGCACAACTGCACACTCCAGCCTAGGTGACGGAGCAAGACTCTGTCCCAAAAAGAAAAGGAAGTTCCCGGCTGGGCGCAGTGGCTCATGACTAATCCCAGCACTTTGGGAGGCCCAGGCAGGCAGATCACAAGGTCAGGAGATCGAGACCATCCTGGCTAACACGGTGAAACCCTGTCTCTACTAAAAATACAAAAAATTAGCCAGGCATGGTGGTGGGCACCTGTAGTCCCAGCTACTCAGGAGGCTGAGGCAGGAGAATGGCGTGAACCTGGGAGGAGGAGCTTGCAGTAAGCCAAGATTGCACCACTGCACACCAGCCTGGGCGACAGAGCGAGACTCTGTCTCAAAAAAAAAAAAAAGAAAAGGAAGTTCCCTTACTCTTAAGGAAAAGATTAATGTGATCAGATGCAGGATTTTTGTTTCTTTCCTCATTAAACAATTGCTTTTATAATGAGATTTACGATAACACAAGAATTTAGGTTGTCATCCTAAAATAGCAGACAGTTCTTAGGAGAAAGAACTATTTACTCCTATTTACTCTAATTACTATTACATTGCATTAAAACCTGTCAGGGCCGGGCACGGTGGCTCATGCCTATAATCCCAGCACTTTGGGAGGCCAAGGTGGGCAGATCAGGAGGTCAAGACCATCCTGGCCAACATTTTCAAACCCCGTCTCTACTAAAAATACAAAAATTAGCTGGGTGTGGTGGCACATTCCTGTAGTCCCAGCTACTCCTGAGGTTGAGGCAAGAGAATTGCTTGAACCCAGGAGGCAGAGGTTGCAGTGAGCGGAGATCACACCACTGCACTCCAGCTTGGCAACAGAGTGAGACTCCGTCTCAAAAAATAAAAGAAGACCTGTCTGATAGGGAAGGTTCTTTTAAGTGAGATAAAGATCTTTAATTTTTATGTATTTATTTATTTGGAGACAGGGTCTCTGTTGCTGGGTTTGGAGCAGTGGTGCGATCACACCTCACTGCAGCCTCAAACTCCCAAATTCAAGTGATCCTCCCACCTCAGCTGGTGTGTGCCGCCACACTTGGCTATTATTATTTATTTATTTATGTAGAGGCGAGGTCTTGCTCTGTTGCCCAGGCTGGTCTCGAACTCATGGACTCAAGCAGTCTTTGCCTCAGCCTCCCAAAGTGCTGGAATTATAAGCATGAGCCACCACACCTAGCCAAGTTAAAAAAAAAAAAAGAAAGAAACTTGTGGAAATTGTAAATCACTTCACGGTGTGAAATACTGTTGCTATTTCAAATCATATGTCAAATATGCTCTCTTCTAGGGTTTCCTGAGGCTCAAGCTCTAGGACTGGAGGTGTTCCATGCAGGCACTGCCCTCAAAAATGGCAAAGTAGTAACTCATGGGGGTAGAGTTCTTGCAGTCACAGCCATCCGGGAAAATCTCGTATCAGCCCTCGAGGAAGCCAAGAAAGGACTAGCTGCTATAAAGTTTGAGGGAGCAATTTATAGGAAAGACATCGGCTTTCGTGCCATAGCTTTCCTCCAGCAGCCCAGGTAAAACTCTAAGCAAGTTAGCTGTAGTGCCATTTCAGAAACTGGCCTAAATGGCTATGTAGAACATTTCATTAACCCTATAAGTCATTCAGTATTCTTTTCTCTCTGTGGGACTGATACAATCTTGGTTTGTATTTTGTTTGAATCAAAACTGGTTATAGCAATACTCAAATTAAATGGAAAAAACTTCATGATAGCGTAAGTTTGGAAAGTTTAGTAAAATCACAGTGGTACTGATTTTTATTTGTTTTCTATTTTTTTATTTTATATTTTTAATTTTTTTAACAGGGTCTTCCTCTCTTGCCCAAGTTCTCATGCCTCAGCCTCCCAAATAGCTGGGACTACAGGCACAGGCCACCACACCTGGCTAATTTTTTTGTATTTTTTGTGGAGATGGGGTTTCACCATGTTGCCAAGGCTAGTCTGAAACTCCTGGGCTCAAGTGATCCTCCTGCTTTGGCCTCCCAAAATGCTGGGATTATAGGCATGAGCCGCTGCACTTGGCCTGATACTGATTTTTATTCCTTGCGTTATCACATAGTGTTGTATTTGAAACATAGTTCACAGTTTTATCAAAGAACTGAAGATGAGAATACTGGTCATCTAACTTTGTAATTTGATTTGATTATACTGTAAAGTTTGACAGTCTCATTTTATCACTGCGTTTGTATCTATTACTAAAATGTATTTTTTGACCTCTTACTGATTCATTGTTGATATGTACAAACTGTTGACTTGTAAAATCAATAAAGTCTTAGTTGGAAATGTGGGTGTTTTGATTTCTTTTTTTTTTTTTTTTTTTTTTTTTTTTTTTTTTTTTTGAGACAGAATTTTGCTCTTGTCGCCCAGGCTGGAGTGCAGTGGCATGATCTCTCCTCACTGCAACCTCCACCTCCCGGGTTCAAGTGATTCCCCTTCCTCAGCCTCCTGAGTAGCTGGGATTACAGGTGCCTGCCACCGTGCCCAGCTAATTTTTGTGTTTTTGGTAGACATGGGGTTTCACCATGTTGGCCGGGCTGGTCTTGAACTCCTGACCTCAGGTGATCTGCCTGCCTCAGCCTCCCCAAGTACTGGGATTACAGGCGTGAGCCACCGTGCCCGGCCTGATTTCTTAAAAATATATCACATTTGCTATTGTTCATGAAGTTCATTTACGGATAATGAATAAATTTTAAGACACAATTTTTTTACCAACGTAATTCAAGCTATACTGTTACCAAGAGGCAGGTTTTTTTAAAGTTTAAACACAGATTTTCCAAGAATCAAGAACATCAAAATACCATGCTAAAAATTTATTTTTCATTTAAAAATGACTAGATTCCATTGAAATGACCTATTTCAAGGGACTGCAATCTCAATTCTAGTCTGAATTATTTAAGTTATAAAGATGAAAAAATGGAAATGCCACAGTGTTAGTTGCTACTGGAGAAAAGGTTTTTTAACATCAGTCTTTGTTTTCTATCTGAGAGTGACCCAGAGCTGCTGGCTTTATTTGAGTTAACTGCCAATGCACTCAACTGTATTCTGGCAGCTTGTCTTTTTGTTTTTTGTTTTTGTATGCTTTTTTTAAAGACACTTCTATAAAAACATATATTTCTTCATGTATCACTGCATCCCAGCAGGCCAGAGTTCTCATTTTTGCAAGTCAAGACTACAAAATCTGCAGTGTCATTCACAAATTTGATCTCTAAATGTACTGCTCCGACTTGTGGGTCCTATACAGAAGGAAATGATGCACTGAGTATCTTTACCTGGTTTTGCTTTTGTCATAGTGTTTACTGTCCTCAGCTATTAGGAAACAGATACAGTTATATATTATTGAAATTAAGAACTCAGTTTAATTATTTAGGGATACTTGTGTACGGTTTTTACAAATCTAATTTTCACTTTTTTGACTTGATTAGGCATTCCTCTCTTGTTCATACCAAAATTGAACTGAGAAAAGTTGCAGCAAAATGTCAGTATATCTACTTTTAAACAGATGGTTGCCAGGGTCTGGGGTAGTGGGGAATGGGGAGTTATTTAACTGGGACAGACGTTCAGTTTTACAAGATAAAGGATTATGGAGATGGATGATGGTGCTGGGTGCACAGCATTATAATTGTATTCAATACTATTGAACTGTTCACTTAAAAATGGTTAAGATGCTGAATTTTATGTTGTGTATATTCTACCTTAATAAAAAATCGTTTAAAAGAATCAGTATATTTAGCAGCCTGTGAGAAGTACTTGTGGAAGAAATAGGTGATTGAGTTAGAATAGCGATTCTCAGGGATGATGTAATCAAGTCAACTGTGGAGATTGTTCAAACTCATTTCAATTCCCAGAGCCTGCCCTAGACCAGTTAAATCAGAATCTGTATAGATGTGGCCCAGGCACTGACTTTAAAAAAATTTAAGCACTTTAGGGTATGTGAAAATCACTTGGGATATCTTCTGCTTTAAATAATATTTTAAGATTAAAATAATTTTCCCTGGCGTTTAGGTGATGACTTGTTTTTAATTCTTTAGGAGTTTGACTTACAAGGAATCTGGAGTAGATATCGCAGCTGGAAATATGCTGGTCAAGAAAATTCAGCCTTTAGCAAAAGCCACTTCCAGATCAGGTCAGTGATCCTATACTTTGCTAATTCATTAACTTTGATATACATTGTGAATGGATTTGGGTTTTATATTTAACAGGAATATTTTCCAAAGCAATGCTTGGTTACTGTAAGTTTTGCCCTGCTTAAGCCAAACCCAGTCTTCTGCTTTCTTTTCTTTAATATTAAAGTATTTCTCATCTATCATGTTAAACTCAAAAGGATATGTATGCTCCTTTACTTTTTTTTTTTTTTTTTTTTTTTGAGACAGAGTCTTGCCCAGGCTGGAGTGCAATGGCACCATCTCGGCTCACTGCAACTTCTGCCTCCTGATTTCAAGCGATTCTCCTGCCTCAGTCTCCCAAGTAATTGGGATTATAGGCACCCACCATCATGCCTGGCTAATTTTTGTATTTTTGTAGAGACATGATTTCACCATGTTGGCCAAGCTGGTCTTGAACTCCTGACCTCAGGCAATCTGCCCACCTCAGCCTCCCAAAGTGCTGGGATTATAGGCATGAGCCACCATGTCTGGCTGGTCCTTTAGTATTTAATTACTTTCTTTTTTTTTTTTTTTTTTTTTTTTTTTTTTGAGACAAAGTCTGGCTCTGTCGCCCAGGCTGGAGTGCAGTGGTGCCATCTCGGCTAGCTGCAAGCTCTGCCTCCTGCGTTCACGCCATTCTCCTGCCTCAGCCTCCCGAGTAGCTGGGACTACAGGTGCCCGCCACCACGCCCAGCTAATTTTTTTGTATTTTTAGTGGAGACGGGGTTTCACTGTGTTAACCAGGATGGTCTCGATCTCCTGACCTTGTGATCCACCCGCCTCGGCCTCCCAAAGTGCTGGGATTACAGGGGTGAGCCACCACGCCCAGCCTTAATTACTTTCTTAATCAATTCTTTGAGCACATGGTGCAATCTCTCATACTCAGGAAGGGCATCTCTTGTTTCAGCCATTCTTATGAACAAGTGGTATGTATATACATGTTTAACCTATTAACATGTTACATGTTAATCTATTAAATGATTACATTCTCCCAGTTGATTTGATTATGTCATCTCTGAGAACAGCTGTTCCAATCATCTATTTCTTCCAGAAGTACATCTCACAGGCCGCTAAATATACTGGTTTTTTTAAACTAGTAGACATTTAAATAATTACATGTTTAATCTATTAAAATGTAGCAAGTAATTAATTTCCTCTCCAACAGGCTGTAAAGTTGATCTTGGAGGTTTTGCTGGTCTTTTTGATTTAAAAGCAGCTGGTTTCAAAGATCCCCTTCTGGCCTCTGGAACAGATGGCGTTGGAACTAAACTAAAGGTAATCAGACACCTTTGTGAATAAAGGCCTTTTAGGAAAGACGAGGAAATTTATATCAAATATGTATTTTTCTTCTCTTGACATATATGAGCTAAAAAGGACCATGCCAAATAACCATGTAAAATGGCTAAAATATCTGCACATTTCTAATAACAAATTATTATTTAGATTATATTTGGATGGAAGGGTACTTTAGAGGATAAAAAGGGATGCTTTTAGACCAAGTAGCTTGTCAGAATTTCGTGTTCTTTTGTTTTTAGGTGTTAAGAGCAGCTAGCCAAATGGATAAGATACAATTTTGAACTTATTCCCTAATGTGGATGTTTATATTGTTCTTACATAGATTGCCCAGCTATGCAATAAACATGATACCATTGGTCAAGATTTGGTAGCAATGTGTGTTAATGATATTCTGGCACAAGGAGCAGAGCCCCTCTTCTTCCTTGATTACTTTTCCTGTGGAAAACTTGACCTCAGTGTAACTGAAGCTGTTGTTGCTGGAATTGCTAAAGCTTGTGGAAAAGCTGGATGTGCTCTCCTTGGTATGATCAGCCATTTTAATCAATAACATGTCATTCTTCTTTTTGTGTTTTAGCCCTATGTAAAAATGTGATCAGTGCCAATGTAGCTAGCAAGAGAGACTGTATATCACAAGATGCATATATGCGATATGCACAAATGAAATATAGGTAAAACTACCTGAATTAAATTTAGAGCCTGCTACCTTCAAAGCCCTCCTCAAGGGTTTGTCCACTAGACCCGTACTCCCAAACTGTCAGGCAGGCCTTATCTTTCTTCCCAATTTTTGGCCACCTTTTAACATCCCCATCAGTCTCAGTAGCCTCCTCAACAAACAGGTCTAGGAGTTATTTCCTCCTTATTGACCCCACGGTACAGGCAGATGGGTTCCTGGCATTCCGGATCTTAACTAAAGCCAAATTTTCCCATAGAGTGACATAAATAATAATATATGCCCAAGTTTTATAGAAGTGTCTTTATACATGAAATGTTTGAGCAAAATGAATCTGTAGGTTGATCAAGGAACAAAACAACCTCTTTTTTTAATTAAAAAAAAAAAAAGGGAGTCTCTCTCTGTCACCCAGGTTGGAGTGCAGTGGTTCAATCACAGCTCACTGCAGCCTTGACCTCCTGGGTTCAAGGGATCTTCCTGCTTCAGCCTCCCAAGTAGTTGGGAACTACAGGCATGTGTCACCAACCCAGCTAATTTTTGTACTTTTTGTAGAGATAGGGTTTTGCCATGTTGCCCAGGCTGGTCTTGAATTGCTGGGTTCAAGCTATCTTCCCATCACAGCCTCCCAAAGACACTGCCTCTTTTTTTTTTTTTGAGACAGAGTCTTGCTCTGTCACCCAGTCTGGAGTGCAGTGGCGCAATCTTGGCTCACTGCAAGCTCTGCCTCCTGGGTTCACACCATTCTCCTGCCTCAGCCTCCCGACCGAGTAGCTGGGACTATAGGTGCCCGCCACCACACCCGGCTAATTTTTTCTATTTTTCAGTAGAGATGGGGTTTCACCGTGTTAGCCAGGATGGTCTCAATCTCCTGATCTCGTGATCCGCCTGCCTCGGCCTCCCAAAGTGCTGGGATTACAGGCATGAGCCACCGTGCCCGGCCAGAAACTGCCTCTTTTATATGACCATTTAAACCAGAAATTGTGCCATCTTGCATCTGCGCATGTGTGCATCTAATCTCAGCTGGTCTACCCAGGACCCCTTGAGCACCAACCCTAGTCCTCCACATGACCCTTTTCCACGCTGACAAGATGAAAGAAACAACCAAATTGCAGGCACAATTGCGTAATGATGGAAAAGAAACAGAAAGAAGGTGGTTCAGCTACAGCAGATGATAAAAACTTCAGTTCTCCTTAAGAAGTTAAGGGTAAACAATATCTCTGGTATTGAAGGGGTGAGTATGTTTACAAATGAAGACCAGAGATCCAGTTTAACAACCTAAAATGCTGGTAGCATTTCTCTGGGGCAGTGAACACTTTCACCATTACAGGCCATGCTGAGACAACGCAGCTGACAGAAATGCTACCAGCATCTTAAACCAGCTTGGTGCAGACAATCTGACTAGTTTAAGGAGACCGACTGAGGCTCTGCCCAAATAGTCTGTGGATGGAAAAGCACTGCTTGCTAATGGAGGGGATGGTGATGAAGTTCTAGATCTTGTAAGGAGTTTTGATGAGGCTATTAAGAATGAGGCAAACTGAATTGAGTCAACTTCTGAAGAAGAAAAAATATGAAGTAACTAGGAGCTGCTATTTTACATTATGACTGCTTTCTGAAATTGTTTATGGATCTGATAAAATTTAGATCTCTAATATTTTAAGCCCCATTCCTGTTGGACACTGCAGCTCTTTTCAGTTTTTGCTTATACACAATTTCTTTTTTTTTTTTCTTTTTGAGATGGAGTCTTGCTCTGTGGCCCAGGCTGGAGTGCAGTGGCACAATCTCGGCTCGCTGCAACCTCCACCTCCCAGGTTCAAGCAATTCTCCTGCCTCATCCTCCCAAGTAGCTGGGATTACAGGCATAAGCCACCACACCTGGTTAATTTTTGTGTTTTTAGTAGAGACAGAGTTTCACCATGTTGGCCGGGATAGTCTCAAACTCCTGACCTGATCCACCTGCCTCGGCCTCCCAAAGTGCTGGGATTACAGGCGTGAGCCACGATGCCCAGCCCACAATTTATTCTTTGTAGCTAATTAAGCTAAAGAAGCCTGGGAATAAAGTTTGAAACAAACAAAAATTGCCTTTCAACCACCGTTTAGAACACAGTTTCTTATTTGGAGTCTGCCTATACCTTATATCTTGACATGATATAATTGTAAGTAAAATGCTATACTTTTTAAGCTAGGGTATTTGGAATTGGGCAGTCCCAGTTAAGTCACTTCTTTAAGGCTGTATCATCACCTGAAAAATGGACTGATTATAAAGATCAAATACATATGAAAGCAGTTTTGAAACTAAACAGCTATAGAAATGATGTTATATTCAACTGAGCATTCATTCTGTGAAAGCAGTGGTGTTTGGCGGCTGCATATATACTTGTAGAGGTGCTACCTAATCTCACCCTTTGTGGAAACAAGTGCTATTTCTCCTGAAATCATGCTTGGTGGAAAGTTCTGTTAGACAGCTGGTAGAGTACATTTTCTTAAATATTTGCAGAACATAGCCATGTGTTAGTTGTTCATGTTAAGAGTAGCCTGTGCCACTGTTTCCTAGACAGATTTATAAATACTCTGATTTCTTTGTTCTTGTCTTATCCCACCAGGAGGTGAAACAGCAGAAATGCCTGACATGTATCCCCCTGGAGAGTATGACCTAGCTGGGTTTGCCGTTGGTGCCATGGAGCGAGATCAGAAACTCCCTCACCTGGAAAGAATCACTGAGGGTGATGTTGTTGTTGGAATAGCTTCATCTGGTCTTCATAGCAATGGATTTAGCCTTGTGAGGAAAATCGTGGCAAAATCTTCCCTCCAGTACTCCTCTCCAGCACCTGATGGTTGTGGTGACCAGACTTTAGGTAAACTCCCTCATGTTTAAACTGTCCTGCTTGGAAATGCCTGAGCAAGCATTTAGTGGTTTTAGTCTCTGATTACTTAGAGCTAAAAGGGAATGAATTACCTTGGTTTGCTACTTGGTCATTATTGTAGAGCTGGTGTCATTCTCCAGGTTGATTTTTATGTTTTGGTTTTCTATTCATAGGCTAAGTTTTTGTCTTCTCTCTTCAACATGCAGGGGACTTACTTCTCACGCCTACCAGAATCTACAGCCATTCACTGTTACCTGTCCTACGTTCAGGACATGTCAAAGCCTTTGCCCATATTACTGGTGGAGGATTACTAGAGAACATCCCCAGAGTCCTCCCTGAGAAACTTGGGGTAGATTTAGGTAAGATCACTAAAACGAACTTCTGTTCAGAAAATTGCTGAGGAAAAAAATGCATTGTGCGAGAAAACTATGGGTAGTTAATGTACACATGATTACACATGGAAAATTCTTAATCATTGGGGGTTTTGGGAGGGAAAAACTCGACCCTTTTCTATCTCCTTTTGCTTCATTATCTGTATTTATAAGACATAAAATATTGTCATGTAATTGGCTTACATAAAGTTGAAGTACTCGATAAGTAGGTCCTCCAAGGGGATTGGTAACTTCAAGCTCTATTAAGATGGAGCCCTACACACCAGGAAAGGAAATGTTAGCTATTAAGTAATCCATATTCGAGATAAAAGGACCTAAACCAAGGCATAGAGAAGGGAGGCACATTGGAGAATCATTTTATGCTTAGAAGTAAAAAGAAGTCTCAGGTTTCTAGTTAAGCAGGTGAGTAGGTGGTAACATCATTAACATAGGAAGAAGAGTAAGTTTGGAGTAGAAGGTTTTTAAATCTTCAGTGTGTTTATTCCAAGGTGACTGTGAGCAGAAGTTGAAGTCATGCTGAAGATAAATTGGGTGGTTATTTGCACGTAGTAATAGTTATAGCCAAGAGAATGAGGGAGACCAAAAGGTT
The DNA here is from genome assembly GCF_029289425.2 of Pan paniscus. Classification (NCBI taxonomy): domain Eukaryota; kingdom Metazoa; phylum Chordata; class Mammalia; order Primates; family Hominidae; genus Pan; species Pan paniscus. The sequence goes on along the minus strand of NC_073271.2, from coordinate 29,633,710 downwards.
GTTTCTCAAAGTAGAGTGACTGAAAAGAACAGTCCAAAGCAGAGGGTAAACCATGTAAAAGTATTATCATCAAACCAACATGGGATTTTTTCTTTTCTTTTCTTTTTTTTTTTTTTTTTTTAGGCAGTCTCACTCTGTAGTCCAGGCTGGAGTATAGTGGCACGATCTCAGCTCACTGCAAACTCTGCCTCCTGGGTTCAAGCGATTATCCTGCCTCAGCCTCCCAAGTAGCTAGGATTACAGGCACCCGCCACCATGCCCGGCTAATTTTTGTATTTTTAGTAGAGACAGGGTTTCACCTTGTTGGCCAGGCTGGTTTCGAATTCCTGACCTCAAGTGATCCGCCCGCCTCAGCCTCCCAAAGTACTGGGATTACAGGCATGAGCCACCGCGCCCGGCCCCAAGGTAGGATTTTAACGTGACACTGGTCCGCAGTGTCAGGTACAGCACAAAGATCTAGAATAAGCACTAGAAAAAGACCAGTGTATTTTAGAGTTAGGTCAAAAGTCAGTTTGCTGGACATAGATACCACCCACTAGATTGTTGTGGCAGAGTTGTGGAGACAATGGGTAGAGATTTCTGTTTGAAGAAACATACTGGTAAAAGGGAAGTGGAATAATTTTATGCATGCAGCAAAAGTGAGGGACAGAGTCCTCCCTCCCTGTGTTCTTTTTTGTTTTTTGTTTTTCGTTTTTTTTTGTTTTTGTTTTTTGAGTTGGAGTCTCGCTCTGTCGCCAGGCTGGAGTCTCCAGACTGGAGTGCAGTGGCGCAATCGCAGCTCACTGCAACCTCCGCCTCCCGGATTCAACTGATTCTCCTGCCTCAGCCTCCCAAGTAGCTGGGACTACAGGTGCCCGCCACCATGCCCGGCTAATTTTTGTATTTTTAGTAGAGACGGGGTTTCACCGTGTTGGCCAGGATGGTCTCAATCTCTTGACCTCATGATCCACCCGCCTTGGCCTCCCAAAGTGCTGGGATTACAGGCATGAGCCACTGTGCCCGGCCCCTCCCTTCCTTGTTTTTGTAAAATAAAGTCAGAGAAACTTTTCCAGCTATAGTCAACTAATACACATTGGTTTGAAGGAGTAGAAACTGAGGGAGTTTACATAAAATAACTTCTCTGTGAAGTGTTAGTGAGATGAGCAGGCCTGGGGTGGGAGCTTGAAGAGAGGAGTGGATAAAGCAGTCAAGGTCAAACAGGAGTGAGACAGCGAGCAGGACTGAAGGCACAGGTGAAGGTGAAGCTGCTCATGTAGTTTTTCTCCCAGAGTAAAAGCATGTGTATAGCCTTGAAGCAAGAACAGAAAAAAAATAGATTAGTTAGGTTGATCCAGCTGAACTAAGCAGGTATTGGGGTCATTCATTGGGGAGAAGCAGTCAGAGTGATAGAGGTGAGTAGATATGGTGAGCTAACCCAAGAGTCAGAGCGTATGTGAAGCTCGGAGAGAACTGAAGAGTCAGAGGTAGGTTGTGTGGAAGTGAGGAAATCGGCAAGGGAAGCTGGGAGAGTGGTCAGATGGGATTTCAGCCTAGTCAGGGAAGCAAAACAGACAGGCCAGGCTAGGCTGGGTGGGAGTCTCTTCCAGGTCCATGGACTGAGCATAATAAGGAGTTGAAGGATTCATAGGAGGGTGAAACTAGTGGTTCAAGACATTCCTTGGGTAGAAATGCTTTCTGGTGAGCATATATAAGAACCTTAATAAGTAGTTCATTCATCATCCTTTTCAAATAGTTAAAAAACAGTGGCCTGCTGATGAATGGGGAAAGGAGGCAGGACTGATTTGTGCATTTGCCAGTTTTTGTGGTATAAATACTCCCATCATAGCTGCTTTAAAAATGACTGTTTAACAGTCTCTACAAGCTGGCTCTAGCACACCACTAGTTAAAAACAACATAGTAGTCACCTCATTAAGAAACTGAAAGTGATATAGCCATATTCCTGAAAGCAGTTATAGTTTGAGTTACACAAATGTCTGTATTCCAATAAAAGCCATTGCACAATTCCTTGCATCAGCCTCTAAAGTTTCTTCCAGGAATCATACTTTGCCAACAGATTTAAGTAAGGACTTCTGGGGGTTTTTTTGTTTGTTTTTTATTGAGACAGAGTGTCACTCTGTCGCCCCAACTGGAGTTCAGTGGTGCGATCACAGCTCACTATTGCCCCAACGTCCTGGGTTCAAGTGATTCTCCGACCTCAGCCTCCTAAGTAGCTGGGACCACAGGTAACACGCCACCACACTTGGCTATTTTTTGCATTTTTAGTAGAGACGGGGTTTCACTACATTGCCCAGGCTGATCTTAAACTCCCTGGCTCAGAGCAATCTGCCCATCTCAGCCTCCCAAAGCGCTGGGATTACTGGCATGAGCTACCACACCCGGCCAGGACTTTTCAACATTAAAATTACAACTTACATTATTCATGAAGTACTTGTTCATTTATAGAAGCTAGACTCTTAGTCTGCCAGTGTTTTTTCCTATAAATATTTTGTAAAACTTCACTAAAACAAGATCATAATTTGGTAATCTGCTACTTGCCCTGCCATTAAATATGTCATCACTATCTCCTTGTCTTAGTAGCATCATTTTTGATAACAAGTATTCCATTTTACAGATGTACCACTATTTAGTTTTAAGTTGCTATTTACTTTTAACTATTGAGAGCATAGTGAACAATGTAGTTACTAAATCTGAGCTCAACTATTAAGAATGGACATTTCCCAGCTACTATAAATGGAATTGAATCTAAGAGTCATAGACATGTGATTCATTTTTATTTTTATTTATTTTTATTTTTTTAGACAGAGTCTCACCCTGTCGCCCAGGCTGGAGTACAGTAGTGCGATCTCAGCTCACTGCAACCTCCACCTCCCGGGTTCAAGTGATTCTCCTGCCTCAGCCTCCCGAGTAGCTGGGATTACAGATGTGCGTCTCCATGCCCAGCTAATTTTTGTATTTTCAGTAGAGATGGGGTTTCATCACGTTGGCCAGGCTGGTCTCGAACTCCTGACTTCGTGATCCGCGGGCCTCGGCCTCCCAAAGTGCTGAGATTACAGGCCTGAGCCACCGCACCCGGCCTCATTTTTAAAATTGTATCAACTTCAGGCTGGGCATGGTGGCTCACCCCTGTAATTCCAGCACTGAGGTCAGGAGTTCAAGACCAGCCTGGCCAGCATGATGAAACCCTGTCTCTACTAAAAATACACACACACACACACAGAGACACACACACACAAATAACCAAGTGTGGTAGCACATGCCTATAATCCCAGCTACTCGGGAGGCTGAGGCATGAGAATAGCTTGAACCCAGGAGGCGGAGGTTGCAGTGAGTTGAGATTACGCCATTGCACTCCAGCCTAAACGACAGAGAGATACTCTGTCTCAAAAAAAAAAAAAAATTGTATCAACTCCAAAGTATTAAAAAACTGATTATCAGCTGAGCATGATGGCTCATGCCTATAATCCCAGCGCTTTGGGAGGCTGAGGCAGAAGAAGCCCAGGAGGTCAAAACTAGACTGGGCAACATGGTAAGACCCTGTCTCTACAAAAAAAAATTTTTAAATAGCCAGGCATGGTGTCGCATGCCTGTAGTCCCAGCTACTCAGGAGGCTGAAGTGAGAAGATCACTTGAGCCTGGGACATCAAGGCTACAGTGAGCCGTGTTCATGCCACTGCACTCCAGCCTGGGCAACAGAGCCAGATCCTGTCTCAAAGAAAAAAAAAATTATCCAATAAATAAATCAAATAAATAGGCAGAACTGATAGTAAACCTTATTATTTAATAAAAAGCTGAGTTCACATTGGCTTCCCTTTCTTAAGAGCATCATAAATAATTTAATTCAGTATAGTTTTTTTAAAAAATCAGATCCCATAATCGTAGATTCCAAAGAACTATCCAGATTCTTTTTAAATTCAGAAATGTTGTGTGTGTGTATATAGACCTTTACCGAAAAATTTTTATTAGAGATTTTTGTTGTATTATTTGTGATAAGAGAGAATGTATTCTTTTTTTTTTTTTTTTTTTTTTTTTCAATTTGAATCGGAGTCTCACTCTGTCCACCAGGCTAGAGTACAGTGGTACCATCTCGGCCCACTGCAACCTCCACCTCCCAGGTTTAAGTGATTCTGCTGCCTCAGCCTCCTGAGTAGCTGGGACTACAGGCGTGCGCCACCACGCCCAGCTAATTATTGTATTTTTAGTAGAGAATGGGTTTCACCATCTTGGCCAGGGTGGTCTCGATTTCCTGACCTCGTGATCCGCCCACCTCGGCCTCCCAAAGTGTTGGGATTACAGGCATGTAATCCAAAGTGTTGGGATTCTCACGCCCGGCCGAGAGAATGTATTCTTATAGCAGACCTAGGAAGTCTAAATTTTAAAAAGAATGAGAGGGAGAGGGTGTTGATCCGCCTTCCATTAACATAACTTTTCTTGAGGAGTGTATCCATTTTCTCTAAATATGTAGATAAGCCATCTAGTTTTGCATTGTACTTTGGGTGCATTTTGGTCATCGCAAAGACTCAGCCAAACATTCACAAAAGGATGGTATACTGACCTTTGCTGGAATTCAGCTACTAGCTCATCTGATCCATTAGGGAATGTCTAAGGGTCTAGTTAGTTAATGTAGCACAAAACCTCACTCATTTGTGAGTACTGGCCAAGTGTGTCAACAAAAAAATGTTCTTAATGTCTAAGGTACAAATGGATCCCCAAATAAAAAGTTCTCAGAGGCCAGTTTATAGTTTTACCCTACATAAAATAGCACAGCCTGATTATAATTTCCACATCTTTGAATATGTGCATACTTTTGTACTTTGTGTGAGAAGGTAGGAAAATCAAACAATTCGTGTCTATTTTTTTCAGATGCCCAGACCTGGAGGATCCCCAGGGTCTTCTCATGGTTACAGCAGGAAGGACACCTCTCTGAGGAAGAGATGGCCAGAACATTTAACTGTGGGGTTGGCGCTGTCCTTGTGGTATCAAAGGAGCAGACAGAGCAGATTCTGAGGGATATCCAGCAGCACAAGGAAGAAGCCTGGGTGATTGGCAGTGTGGTTGCACGAGCTGAAGGTACTTGCTCCTTATTCATTTTTAGATATATAATTTTAGCTGTATAATTTTAGCTATACCTCAGCCTTGCCTCACAAGCTTTCTGCCCACCTTTTAGTGCAGCCATCGCTATGGCAACTATCTTTACACAGATGTAACATGACAGCACCCACCCCAGCGATACCACGTATCTCTTCATTTCTGCCTCAGAACTAAGCATTCATGCATGCACAGCCACACCCCACAGGATCGCTTCCCAAAGTAATCTCCCTACACACAAGACCTCATGGCTCTGCTTTGTCACTCAGCTCAATTCAAGGAATAGCGAGCAAGCACCCTGACAAGTACTGTATCAGTCAGGACTCTGCGAGAAGTGCTAGAACTTGGCAGAGGGGCAGAAAATCCACTCAGATTCACTAACAAAGACGTCACATGCTTGCTTTGGCAGGACACATACTAAAATTGGAACGATACAGAGAAGATTCACAAAAATAAAAAATAGAAAAAAAAAATGTCAGACCCTGTTGACTTTACCTGTATCTGCCTTTCTTTCCTCTATTGTGTAGGATTCATTTTCAAGCGGGTTCTCCAAATGCCGGCAAGATAACATCCTTCAGCTCACATTACAATAAGAAAGAGAGACCCAGCCGGGCGTGGTGGCTCACGCCTGTAATCCCAGCACTTTGGGAGGCCGAAGCGGGTGGATCACGAGGTCAGGAGATCAAGACCATCCTGGCTAACTCGGTGAAACCCCGTCTCTACTAATAAATACAAAACATTAGCCGGGCGTGGTGGCGGGCGCCTGTAGTCCCAGCTACTCGGGAGGCTGAGGCAGGAGAATGGCGTGAACCTAGGAGGCGGAACTTGCAGTGAGCCGAGATCGCGCCACTGCACTCCAGCCTGGGCAACAGAGCGAGACTCCGTCTCAAAAAGAGAAAAAAAGAGAGACCCTCTTTTTCTTAACATCGCATATCAAGCCTTTAAATGGCTTTGCTGGGTCACATGCTTATCCCCGAGACCAGGAGATCATGGCACTACTGTGGGTGGTCTCACTAGGAAGATTTGGGGAGTAGGGGCAGAATACTGGCAGGCAGTCATATATATCCACCGTGCACTTCAAGATAGTGATGTGATCTGCAGCTTTTAGTTGAAGTAATTACATATGTTCACCTTTTGGAAGTTTTTATGAATGAGTAGTGTTAAGTGATACAAATGTGTTGTTCATTTTAGTCCTTGCATTATCTTATTTTCAGGATAAAACATACCCTAAAGTTTTCATAAAATATTTTTCTTTCCATTATTCCTGTTAATTCACAATTGTTCTTTACTTATTTATGGATATGTTTGAAATGAAGGTTCCCCACGTGTGAAAGTCAAGAATCTGATTGAAAGCATGCAAATAAATGGGTCAGTGTTGAAGAATGGCTCCCTGACAAATCATTTCTCTTTTGAAAAAAAAAAGGCCAGAGTGGCTGTCTTAATATCTGGAACAGGTGAGATGTGGCTTCCCCTTCACTGTAGAGCTGTTGACTGCCCTTCCTTTCCTCCCCGCACTCTTGTGAGATTGTAAGGTCACTCTCGGCAGAGTCTAGGGACTGGGGGGAATCATGAGGGTTGTCTTTGTCTTTTCAGCATTCTTAGTCTTTCCACTTTTCTTAGGAATTTGAGACAGCTCCCAAAGAAAAAAGTAAAGGATGTCAGAAAGCTGGTTAAAGAGAAACCAGAAAAGATAGAAGCTCCAGCTCATTTTGTATCATAGCTTTGTTGTTGAAAAGTCTGAAAACAGTTGAGGAATTTTTATTGTTATCTTATTAATAAGAAGAAGTTTATGTTTGACCTTTATGGATAGAGGGGTAAAGTAATAAGAGTATTGTATTCTCTCAGATGGATGTAGCCTGATTTTTTTCCCTCTATTGTAAGTAACACTGCTATGAACATTCTTGCAAATATTCAGTATGTTCTTAAATGCATATGTGATTTTTTTTTATTTGATGGCCAAGATCATAATGATTCTTTTTGAGACAGTCTTGCTATGTTGCCCAGGCTAGAGTACAGCAGCTATTCACAGATGCAGTCATAGTACACTGCAGCTTCCAGCTCTGGCCTCAAGCAATCCTTCCACCTTATTAGCCCCCCGAGTAGCTGGGACTGCAGGCATGCAGCACCACAACCAGCTCTGATATTTCTTCAGGATTCATTCCCAGAAGTTTAATTGCTTTACAGGTCGATCTTAAGGTTTTAATGTACTTTAGGCCCAAGTTGATAATAAAGCAAAGAAGCTATTGTAAGATGCAGCCATAAAAAAGAATAAAACCACATCATTTGCAGCAATATGGATGGAACTGGAGGCCATTATCCTGAGTGAACTGCCTCAGAAACAGAAAACCAGATATTGCATGTTCTCACGTATGAGTGGGAGCTAAACAGTGGGTACATGTGGACATAAAGATGGAAACAATAGGGCCGGGTGCTGTGGCTCACGCCTGTAATCCTAGTACTTTGGGAGGCTGAGGCGGGCGGATCACAAGGTCAAGAGATCGAGACCATCCTGGCCAACATGGTGAAACCCTGTCTCTACTAAAAATAGAAAAATTAGCTGGGCATGGTGGCACACGTCTGTAGTCCCAGCTACTCTGGAGGCTGAGACAGGAGAATTGCTTGAACCCTGGAGACAGAGGTTGCAATGAGCTGAGATTGCACCACTGTACTCCAGCCTGGAGACAGAGCAAGACTCCATCTCAAAAAAAAAAATAAATAAATAAAGATGGAAACAATAGATACAAAACAGGGAAGTGTGGGAGAAGAGGTGAGGGTTGAAAATTTTTCTATCAGGTATAATGTTCACTATGTAGGTAATAGGTACACTAGAAGCCCAATCCCCACCATTATACAACATTCCCATGTAATAAACAAGCGTGTGTACCCCCGAATCTAAAATTTTTTTTTTTAAAGAAACTATTGTAAGAGTCATAGCATAGTGGTTTGTTCTTGAGAGGGTCAGTTTTTCTTGCTTAATTAAGCAGCTTATTTCTCATCAGTCAGTTTTAACATAATGTTATACTGTTTCTACTACAATGCTAGATCACAAGATACAGAATTTGTGGGAGCAATTACATATCCTAGGAGCAATTACATATCCTAAACCACGTCATTTGCAGCAATATGGATGGAACTGGAGGCCATCCAGGAATATCTGTGCTTTTCACAATCTATTAATCCATTATCCCAAGAGGAAGGGAGTTTTTTTAATTTTTAATTTGTATGGGTACATGGTAGGTATATATATTTATAGGGTACATGAGATCTTTTGATACAGCCATACAACCTGTAATAATCACATCCCTGTAAATGGGGTATTCATCACCTCAAGCATTTATTCTTTGTGTTACAAACAATCCAGTTATTTTATTTCAGTTTTTTTTTGTTTTGTTTTTGTTTTTGTTTTTGAGATAGAGTCTCACTCTGTCGCCCAGGCTGGTGTGCAGTGGCACAGACTCGGCTCACTGCAAACTCCGCCTCCCAGTTTCAAGTGATTCTTCTGTCTCAGCCTCCTGAGTAGCTGGGATTACAGGCACCTGCCACTATGCCTGGCTAATTTTTTGTATTTTTAGTAGGGATGGGGTTTCATCATGTTGGCCAGGCTGGTCAGGCTGGTCTTGAACTCTTGACCTCAGTATGATCCGCCTGCCTTGACCTCCCAAAGTGCTGGGATTATAGGTGTGAGCCACCACATCCAGCCTCTTCCAGTTATTTTAAAATGTGTAATAAATTATTGTTGACTATAGTCACCCTGTTATGCTATCAAACACTAGATTTTGTTCATTCTAACTATATTTTCGTACCCATTAGCATCCCCTCTCCCCGTCTCTCCCACTACCCTTCCTAGCCTCTGGTAACCATCATTGCACTATCATCATGAGTTCAACTGTTTTAATTTTTAGCTCCCACAAATAAGTGAGAACATGTGAGGTTTGTCTTTCTGTGCCTGACTTATTTCACTTAACTTAATGACCTTCCGTTCCATCCATGTTGTTGCAAATGACAGGATCTCATCTTTTTTATGGCTGAATAGTACTCCATTGTGTGATGTACCACATTTTCTTTATCCATTTGTCTGCTGATAAACATTTAGGTTGCTTCCAAATCTTGGCTAGGGAGAATAAACATGAAACTGCAGATATCTCTTTGATACACTGATTTTCTTTCTTTTGGGTATATACCTAGCAATGGGATTGCTGGATGATACAGTAGCTCTTTTTTTTAATTTTTGAGGACCCTTCAAACTGTTCTCCATAATAATTGTACTAATTTACATTCCCAATAGTGTGTGACGGTTCCCTTTTCTCCACATCTTCGCCAGCGTGTTATTGCCTGTGTTTTGGATAAAAGCCATTTTAACCGGGGCGAGACAATATGTCATAGTTTTGATTTGCATTTCTCTGATGATAATGATGTTGAGCACCTTTTTATATACCTGTTTGCAATTTGTGTGTTTTCTTTTAAGAAATGTCTATTCAGATCTTTTGCCCATTTTTAATCAGAGTATTAGATTTTTCCATAATGAATTGTTTAAGCTCCTTATATATTCTGGTTATTAATCCCTTGTCAGATGGGTAGTTTGCACATATTTTCTACCATTCTGTGGGTTGTCTCCTTACTTTGTTGATTGTTTCCATTGCTATACAGAAGCTTTTTCCATATTTACTTTAGTTGCCTGTGCCAAGAGAAAGGGAATTTAGAAGCCTCACATATCACCAGTCTTTTCCAAGACATTTATTCAGAAAATTTGACTGTCCCCTATTCAAAATGGCACATCTCTTTTTTAAAAAAGTGTGAGGTTGGGCGCGGTGGCTCACGCCTGTAATCCCAAATTTGGGAGGCCGAGGTGGGCGGATCACCTGATGTCAGGAGTTCCAGACGAGCCTGGCCAACGTGGTGAAACCCCATCTCTACTAAAAATACAAAAATTAGCCAGGTGTGGTGGTGGGCTCCTGTAATCCCAGCTACTCAGGAGGCTGAGGCAGGATAATTGCTTGAACCCGGGAGGTGGAGGTTGCAGTGAACCCAGATCGTGCCACTGCACTCCTAGCCTGGGCGACAGAGTGAGACTCCCTCTCAAAAAAAAAAAAAAAAAGAAGAAGTAGTATGAGCTCACTGCTGTTTTTCTCCCTTCTCAGGATCGAACCTGCAAGCACTTATAGACAGTACTCGGGAACCAAATAGCTCTGCACAAATTGATATTGTTATCTCCAACAAAGCCGCAGTGGCTGGGTTAGATAAAGCGGAAAGAGCTGGTATTCCCACTAGAGTAAGTTACTTGGGAAAATATCTTTGCTGTGGGCCATATTTAAGCTCGTAATCTGCCCTCACAGGACCCTGGTCTATGGGCACTTGTTCTTGGGACTTCGCCATTTTGGGTGGGTGCTGGGCTTGCCTTCTTCATCCTGTCCCTTTCTTAATAATCTCTCTATCAGGTATATCTTTACAAGGAAGTGAAGTATGGTCTGTGTAAAGGTTGAGTTTTTAATTATTTTTGGTAATTCATTGAAAAGGGTTGTGCTTATCTTTTTCTATTACAGGTAATTAATCATAAACTGTATAAAAATCGTGTAGAATTTGACAGTGCAATTGACCTAGTCCTTGAAGAGTTCTCCATAGACATAGTCTGTCTTGCAGGATTCATGAGAATTCTTTCTGGCCCCTTTGTCCAAAAGTGGAATGGTAAGCAAAAATTATTTGACATCACATTGGGAAATCAATTGAAAATGGTCTCCAGAACAGATAACTTGCCAAACAATCCCAGTAGTGAACACCCATCCCAGAAATCCAACTCCTGTTTGACTTCGGATCTAGATAGGAAAACGTATTCCTTTAACAGAATACCCAGGATTTTTAAATTCTGACCACTATGCTTTTTTTAATTTTTAGGAAAAATGCTCAATATCCACCCATCCTTGCTCCCTTCTTTTAAGGGTTCGAATGCCCATGAGCAAGCCCTGGAAACCGGAGTCACAGTTACTGGGTGCACTGTACACTTTGTAGCTGTGAGTATGTCTTTTTCTACCAACATAATATTAGTAGTCAGATGTAAATTACACTGGCTAGAAGGTAATGTTCAAAACTTTTGCTTACTTTTCCAGGAAGATGTGGATGCTGGACAAATTATTTTGCAAGAAGCTGTTCCCGTGAAGAGGGGTGATACTGTCGCAACTCTTTCTGAAAGAGTAAAATTAGTAGAACATAAAATATTTCCTGCAGCCCTTCAGCTGGTGGCCAGTGGAACTGTACAGCTTGGAGAAAATGGCAAGATCTGTTGGGTTAAAGAGGAATGAAGCCTTTTAATTCAGAAATGGGGCCAGTTTAGAAAGAATTATTTGCTGTTTGCGTGGTGGTTTTTTATCATGGACTTGGCCCAAAAGAAAAACTGCTAAAAGACAAAAAAGACCTCACCCTTACTTCATCTATTTTTTTAATAAATAGAGACTCACTAAAAACAAGACTAGTTAGTGCAGCATATCTGAGACATACAGTTTTCTTGGTCTTTTTTATGCTCTTTTTCTAACTGTCACCCCCTCTTTTTTTTTTTTTTTGGTATTGCCTGACAACATGACGAATCACCTCCATGTTTATAAGTTTTATGTTTTCAGCTGGGCACAGTGGCTCACGCCTGTAATCCCAGCACTTTGGGAGGCCGAGGCAGGCGGATCATGAGGTCAGGAGATCGAGACTATCCTGGCTAACACAGTGAAATCCCATCTCTACTAAAAATACAAAAAATAGTTAGCTGGGTGTGGTGGTACGCACCTGTAATCCCAGCTACTCGGGTGGCTGAGGCAGGAGAATCGCTTGAACCCAGGAGGTGGAGGTTGCAGTGAGCCAAGATCATGCCACTGCACTCCAGCCTGGGCAACAGAGCGAGACTTGTCTCAAAAAATAATAATGGGCTGGGTGCGGTGGCTCACACCTGTAATCCCAGTACTTTGGGAGGCTGAGGCGGGCAGATCACGAGGTCAGGAGATCGAGACCATCCTGGCTAACACGGTGAAACCCCGTCTCTACTAAAAATACAAAAAAAAAAAATTATCCTGGGTGTGGTGGCGGGCGCCTGTGGTCCCAGCTACTTGGGAGACTGAGGCAGGAGAATGGCGTGAACCCGGGAGGCAGAGCTTGCAGTGAGCTGAGATCGTGCCACCGCACTCCAGCCCGGGCGACAGAGCGAGACTCCATCTCAATAAATAAATAAATAAATAAATAAAATAATAAGTTATGTGTTTTCTGATCTTTGATCATATGCTTTTGAAGCCATGACTGCTGGATGTATCTGAGTTAAAATGAGGAAAAGAAACATGAGGACAAACCCAAGTGTATCACCTGGGTTCCGTTTATAATCTTGGTTATAGATTCCAGTGTGTAAAAGTTGCCCAGCTTCCTTCTGATCAGTGTCAAGTGACTATCTCTTCCCCAAGTCTAACAAGGCAGTATATCTTCCTTATATTGTATAGCTGATTTGAGACTTTTCCGACCATCGTGATCATAATCTGGTGTGTTAAGATTTCTGGATAGCTCCCATTTCTGAAGGATAGTATCCTTTGTGCTTTGAAGTATCATTAAACGTTCCTCTAATTATTGACAGTTTCTGTAATCCCCAGATTTTAGCTTCAGTAAAGTTTAATTATCCTGTGGTTTATAAAGATCCATACTTCTCTGCAAGTCACTAGAGGATTAGGGGGAGAGTTGGTGGCTTTTAGATTCAAGCATAAAACTTCAGGCACATTTCTCATCCACTGTGTCTCTCTATTCCCTTGTCAATTAAAGTAGGCAAATATCATTCATATAGTTGTTTTGATGAGACAGTCTCACTCAGTCACCCAGGCTGGGGTGCAGTGGCAAGATCTTGGCTCACTGCAACCTCTGCCTCCCGGGTTCAAGTGATTCTCCTGCCTCAGCCTCCTGAGTAGCTAGGATTACAGGCATGCACTACGACACCCGGCTCATTTTGTATTTGTGGTAGAGACGGGGTTTCACCATGCTGGCCAGGCTGGTTTCCAACTCCTGACCTCGTTTGATCTGCCTGCTTTGGCCCTCATAGTGCTGGGATTACAGGCGTGAGCCACCGCACCCGGCCCTCCTTTGGCCTTTTTAAAACCAAAATTGTCTTTACCTCCCAAAGTGTTTTTCAGCAATTCTAATGCATACATTTGCCTCCTCCACTGTTTAAAAGAGACCATCTCTGACAGCCATTCTTTCACAAGCCATGTAAATTTTACATTTACCACAGTGTTAGATCATTTTCCTTTATCTGGAGCCAAATGTTAATTAACAGTTAAAAACTGATTCATAAGTGGAGACAATGCAAATGTTCATCAGCAAATGAACTGATAAATATATGGATAAATATATCCATACATTGAATACTATTCAATTATAAAAAGGAATGAAATACTAACACATGCTATAGTGTGGGTGAACCTTGAAGTATTATGCTAAGTGAAAGAATTCAGGGCCAGGTGCAGTGGCTCAGCTCTGTAATCCCAGCACTTTGGGAGGCCGAGGCAGGTGGATCACGAGGTCAAGAGATCAAGACCATCCTGGCCAACATGGTGAAACCCTGTCTCTAATAAAAATACAGAAATTAGCTGGGCGTGGTGGTGTGCACCTGTAGTCCCAGCTACTAGGGAGATTGAGGCAGGAGAATTGCTTGAATCCGGGAGGCGGAGGTTGCAGTGAGCTAACGCCCCTGCATTCCAGCCTGCCAATAGAGCGAGACTCCGTCTCAAAAAAAAAAAAAAAGAATTCAGTCATAAATGACCACATGCGGCCAGGCATGGTGGCTCACACCTGTAATTCCAGCACGGGGGGCCCAGGTAGGAGGATCAGTTGAGCCCAGGAGTTCAAGACCAGCCTGGACAACATAGTGAGACCCCCATCACTACAAATAAAACAAAAATTAGGCATGGTGGCACACACCTGTAGTCCCAGCTACTTGGGAGGCTGAGGTAGGAGGATTCCTTGAGCTCAGGAGGTCGAAGTTTCAGTGAGCTGTGATCGCACAACTGTACTCCAGCCTGAGTAAGACGTTTTCTCAACAACAACACCACCACCAAAAAAAAAAGACTGGCTGGTCTCGGTGGCTCATGCCTGTAATCCTAGCACTTTGGGAGGCTGAGGCAGGCAGATAACCAGGTCATGAGATTGAGACCATCCTGGCCAACATGGTGAGACCCCATTTCTACTAAAAATAAAAATAAGCGGCTGGGTGCGGTGGCTCACGCCTGTAATCCCAGCACTTTGGGAGGCCGAGGCAGGCGGATCACGAGGTCAGGAGATCGAGATTTCCTTATTAAATGTTTCATGGCAACATGGTGAAACCCCATCTCTACTAAAAAAGTAGAGACATGGTGAAACCACGTCTCTACTAAAAAAGTACAAAAAATGAGCCAGGCGTGGTGGTGGGCGCCTGTAGTCCCAGCTACTCGGAAGGCTGAGGCAGGAGAATGGCGTGAACCCGGGAGGCAGAGTTTGCAGTGAGCCAAGATCGCGTCACTGCACTCCAGCCTGGGCGACAGAGCGAGACTCCGTCTCAAGAAAAAAGAAGAAAAAATAAAAATAAAAAATAAGCTGGGCGTGGTGGTGCGCGCCTGTAGTCCCAACTACTCAGGAGGCTGAGGCAGGAGAATTGCTTGAACCTAGGAGGCGGAGGTGGCAGTGAGCCAAGATCGTGCCACTGCACTCCAGCCTGGCGACAGAGTGAGACTCTGTCTCAAAAAAAAAAGACCACATATTATACAATTCTATTTGTATGAAATGTCCAGGCTGGGTGCAGTACCATACACCTGTAATCCCAGCACTTTGGGAGGCCGAGGAGGGAAGATTGCTTGAGTCCAGGGGTTCCAGACCAGCTTAGGCAACATAGCAAGAAACCATTTCTACAAAGAATAAAATATAAAAATTAGCCAGGTGTGGCTATGTGTGGTGGCTCAGGCCTATATTCCAGCACTTTGGGAGGACGAGGCAGGGGGGTCACTTGAGGTCAGGAGTTCGAGACCTGCCAGGCCAACATGGTGAAATGCCATCTCTACTAAAAATACAAAAATTAGCCGGGCATGGTGGCCCTTGCCCGTAATCCCAGCTACTCTGGAAGCTGAAGCAGGAGAACCACTTGAACCTGGAAGGCAGAGGTTGCATTGAGCTGGGATTACACCACTGCACTCCAGCCTGGGTGACGGAGTGAGACCTTGTCTCAAAAATAATAAGAAGTAGAAGAAAGAAAGGGCCGGGCGCGGTGGCTCACGCCTGTAATCCCAACACTTTGGGAGGCCGAGGTGGGTGGACCACTTGAAGTCAGGAGTTTGAGACCAGCCTGGCCAACATGCTGAAACCCCATCTCTACTAAAAATACAAAAATTAGCCAGGCATGGAGCATGTGCCTGTAGTCCCAGCTCCTCGGGAGGCTGAAGCCTGCAGGAGGACTGCTTGAGCCCTGGAGGCGGAGGTTGCAGTGAGCCGAGATCACGCCACTGCACTCCAGCCTGGGCGACAGAGGGGAACTTCGTCTCAAAAAAAAAAAAAAATTAGCCAGGTGTGGTGGCACACACATGTAGTCCCAGCTACTTGGGAGGCTGAGGTGGGAGGATCACTTGAGCCTAGGAGGTTGAGTGCAATCGAGCTGAGATCATGCCACTACACTCCAGCCTGGGCAACAAAGTGAGACCCTGTCTCTAAAACTAATAATAATAACTCGGGCCGAGCACGGTAGCTCACGCCTGTAATCTCAGCACTTTGGGAGGTCAAGGCAGGCGGATCACTTGAGGTCAGGAGTTCAAGACCTGCCTGGCCAAAATGGTGAAATCCCGTCTCTATTAAAAATACAAAAATTAGCTGGGCATGGTGGCAGGTGCCTCTAATCCCAGCTACTTGGGAGAGTGAAGCAGGAGAATCGCTGGAACCTGGGAGGTGGAGGTTGCAGTGAGACGAGATGGCACCATTGCACTTCAGCCTGAGTGGCAGAGCAAGACTCCGTCTCAAAAAAAAAAAAAAAAATCCTAATAATAATGAATAACATTTAATAAGGAAATGTCCAGAATAAGCAAATCCAGAAGACAGAAAATAGATTAGTTGTTGCCTAAGGTGGATAGAGGTATTTGGGGTGACAAAAAAAGGGTACAGGGGTTTTTGTTTGAGTGATGAAAATGTTCTAGAATTGATTGCAGTGATAGTTGCACAACCACAAGAATGTACTGAAAGCCATTGAATGTACATGTCAAATTCATGATTGCATGGCATATGAATTATATCTCTAAAACTGTTTCCCAAAAGGAGAGACCCAACTTGTCTGTCACTCAAAAAAAAAAATCAATTATTTTTCTTTTTCAGATGGAGTTTCACTCTGTTACCCAGGCTGGAGTGGAGTAGCGCGATCTCAGCTCATTGCAACCTCTGCCTCCCAGGTTCAAGGGATTCTCCTGCTTCAGCCTCCCGAATAGCTGAGATTATAGGCGTTTACCATCATGCCCAGCTAATTTTTGTACTTTTAGTAGAGACGGGGTTTCACTATGCTGGCCAGGCTGGTCTGGAACTCCCCACCTCAAGCAATCTGCCCACCTCGGCCTCCCAAAGTGTTGGGATTATAGGCATGAGCCACCGCGCCTGGCCTAAAAAAAAAAAATCTTTTTTAATAAAAAATTTGATTCATAGTTTTTTTAAATACAATGAGTACATTGAACATGCTTCACATTCAGAACATGAAGTCTTTTAAATGAATATAGGTAGAACTTCCAACTTCCAGGCTTTGTAACAGAAATCATATTAAAGACTCAGTAGCAAGCCTAATCCTCAGATCCCCCATCTGTTAACCTGATAATCCTCATGTGTAAACTTATTTAAGAAGCTAACTCCTGAGCCACCTGTATTCTGAGCATTGCAATAAAGATGTGAAGATTTTAATATTACAAGTTGGTTTTGCTTTATAAAATGAAAGTTTCATGAATTGAAATATCTGTGGACACTGAAACCTCAACAACAATTTTTTTTTTTTTGAGTCAGAGTCTCACTCTGTCACCAAGGCTGGAGTGCAGTGGTGCAATCTCGGCTCACTGCAAACTCTGCCTCCCCGGTTCAAGCAATTCTCTGCCTCAGCCTCCCAAGTAGCTGGGATTACAGGAACCCGCTACCACGCCCGGCTAATTTTTGTATTTTTAGTAGAGATGGGGTTTCACCATCTTGGCCAGGCTGGTCTCTAACTCCTGACCTCGTGATCCACCTGCCTCGGCCTCCCAAATTGCTGGGATTACAGGCGTGAGCCACCACACCCAGGCTTTTTTTTTGTTTTGTTTTGTTTTGTTTTGTTTTTTTGAGACGGAGTCTAGCTCTGTCACCCAGACTGGAGTGCAGTGGCAAGATCTCAGCTCACTGCAACCTATGCCTCCCGGGTTCAAGTGATTCTCCTGCCTCAGCCTCCCAGGTAGCTGGGATTACAGGCACGCGCCACCACGCCCAGCTAGTTTTTGTATTTTTAGTAGAGATGGGGTTTCTCCATGTTGGTCAGGCTGGTCTCGAACTCCCGACCTCAGGTGATCTGCCGGCCTTGGCCTCCCAAAGTTCTGGGATTACAAACAGCCACCATGCCCGGACTCCCAGCTAATTTTTATATTTTCAGTAGAGACAGGTTTTCACCATGTTGGCCAGTCTGGTCTCAAACTCCTGACCTCAGGTGATCCGCCCACTTCAGCCTCCCAAAGTGCTGGGATTACAGGCATGAGCCACCGCACCTGGCCCCAAACAGCATTTTAAATTTCCGACATCACCAAACTCCAGAAAGTCACAGGAAAAAAAAATAGTTGTTATAACAATATCACTCAACTCCTTGAATGCTTCAGTTATATGCACCAGGAAAATCTACCACTGAAAATCATTTCAAATGAAATATTCAGCTGAGGAGTCTATTAGATCCTCCTTCACTTTTGTTGAAAACCAAGTATTGGAAACCACGCAACTTTTTTTTTTTTTTTTTTTTTTTTTTTTGAGAGGGAGTCTCAAAAAAAGAGCCCAGGCTCTAGTGCAGTGGCGTGATCTTGGCTCACTGCAACCTCCGCCTCCTGGGTTCAAGTGATTCTCCTGCCTCAGTCTGCCGAGTAGCTGAGATTACAGGCGCCTGCCACCACGCCCAGCTAATTTTTGTATTTTTTAATAAAGACGGGGGTTTCACCATTTTGGTCAGGCTGGTCTCGAACTCCTGACCTCAAATGATCCGCTCGTCTCGGCCTCCCAAAGTGCTGGGTTTACAGGTGTGAGCCACCACGCCCGGCCTTTTTTTTTTTTAAGACAGAGTCTTGCTCTGTCACCCATGCTGAAGTGCGCTGGCATGATCACGGCACACTGCAGGCTTGACCTCCTGGGCTCAAGTGATTCTCACACCTCAGCCTCCTGATTAGCTGGGACTACAGTCTCATGCCACCATGCCTGGCTAATTTTTGTATTTTGTAGAGTTAGGGTCTCACTGTGTTGTGCAGGCTGCTCTCGAACTTCTACACTCAAGCAATCCTCCCCCTTTAACCTCCCAAAGTTCTGAGATTAGAGGGGTGAACCATTACACCTGGCTAAACCATCCAATCTGTAAAGGATTAATTTTCCTTCTTCAGCACCCACAGTAAATCAACCTTTTCAATTGCACCTTTGCTGCCTGGAAGGTGTTAACAGTCTGGGGTAAATGAGAGGTGTGCCTTTCTTTTGCAAATTGAGGGAGGGATGATGCTTAGAGGGGAGGTGGGACTTCTTTGTACACCTTGAGGGATTCCTGTATTCAACACTGTGACACCACTGTGGGGTCAGTCATTAGCTTCGAGGAGGAGGTTTAGGCATTGGCGTTGGCATTGGCAAGGGAGAGTAGATAATGAACATAATGTAGAGGCGTGGAATCTGAGAGCACCAATTGCATGAGAAGGGCAGAGCCAGCCAAGGACACTGGGTATGAGTAGGCTGTGCAGTAGGGGGACCCAGGAGAGAGAGAGAGAGAGAGAGACAGACAGACAGACAGACAGACAGACGCTGCGAAGCTTGAAGGTGTCTCAAAGAGCGGAGAATGAGCTTCTGGTGCCTTTCTCTTAGAGGACAACTACAGCAAGAAGAGAGAAAAGTGAGTGCCACCCGCACAAGCACCCTTCAGCTAACCCGAAATCCCAGGATCAGAAACTCCTGTCTTTCTTCGGATGGGGAGACTCTGCCCCACATCCCACCCCCAGCACAGCTCACCCAAATCCAAATCTCCAAGTTGGCAGAATGACTTCGAAAGAGGAAAGCAGGAGGCAGCAGCCCAGAGCTGGTCCTGCAGGGCAGGGGTGTGTTCAGCAAGAGGAAAATGAGGGGGAAAGCTTCCACCTGCTTTCAGAGTTTTCCATCTAGGAGGAAACATTTTGGGTAACACAAATCCCTGGGACCTACTGAAGGGATGTATAAGGATCAAAGACACCTGCTGTGTTGGTCTGGTGGGGCTGATGTGACAAAGCACCACAGACTGGATCTTCAACTACGGGAGACCATTATTCTCCCACAGTCCTGGAGACTGGAAGTCCAAGATCAAGGTGTCTGCAGAGTGGGTTTCTCCTGAGGCCTCTCCTTGGCCGGCAGATGGCTGCCTTCTTTCTGTGTCCTCACAGGGACGTTGCTCTGTGTGTGCACAACCCTGATGTCTCTCTGGGGCCAAATTTCCTCCTTTTATAAGGATGCCAGTCAGATTGGATTATCACCCACCTTAACAGCCTCATTTTAACTTAATCACCTCTTTAAATAACTTATCTCCAAATGCAGTCACATTCTAAAGTACTGGGGGTTAGGGCTTCAACATGGGGGGCACAATTTAGCCCAAAGAGTGGAGAAGTGACCAGGTCATCTGGAGGGAGACAACTGTACATAGCGTCTCCTTATTGTAATTACTGGCCGGGCGCGGTGGCTTACACCTGTAAGGGGTACATAGGTACACTTATGTCATGGGGGGTTGGTGTACAGATTATTTCATCATGCAGGTATTTAGACCAGTACCCAATAGTTCTCTGTTTTCCTCCTCTCCCTCCTCCCACCCTCCCACCTCAAGTAGACCCCAGTGTCTGTTGTTTCCTTGTGTTCCTAAGTTCTCATCATTTAGCTCCCATTTATAAGTGAGAACACGCAGTGTTTGGTTTTCTGTTTCTGCGTTAGTTTGCTGAGAATAATGGCCTCCAGCTCCATCCATGTTCCCGCAAAAGACATGATCTCATTCTCTTTTATGACTGCACTGTTTCTTTCTTTCTTTTTTCTTTCTTTTTTTTTTTTTCTTTTTTTTAAGAGACAGGGTCTCACCTATCACCCAGGCGGGAATAACAGTGGCACGATTATAGCTCACTGAAGCCTCAAACTCCTGGGCTCAAGTGATCCTCCTACCTCCTGAGTAGCTGAGACCACAGGTATGTGCCACGGCACTGGTCTATAGCATGGAATCTTTCATAATTTATTTCTCTCTCTGTAATTTGACTTTATTCTTCCTCACTATTATGAACAGTGGTTCAAAATGAAAATCTTGGGACACTCCCCCGTCTACCCGAAGATTTTCAGAGGTAATCAAGATTCCAAAGTTTGTGTGGGCTAGGTGCAGTGGCTCACACCTGTAATCCCAGCACTTTGGGAGCCCGAGGTAGGTGGATCATTTGAGGTCAGGGGTTCAAGACCAGCCTGACCAACAAGGCAGAACCCTGTCTCTACTAAAAATACAAAATTAGCTGGGTGTGGTGGTGCGTGCCTATAATCCCAGCTACTCGCGAGGCTGGGGCAGGAGAATCGCTTGAACCTGGGAGGTGGAGGTTGCAGTGAGCTGAGATCGTGCCACTGCATTCCAGCCTGGGCGACAGAGCAAGACTCCGTCTCAAAAAAAAAAAAAAGTTTGTGTGAATCATTCTTAGGCTGAATATAACCTTTGAAACATTTTTTAAATTAATTAATTAATGTATCGTTTGGTTGCAATCTCTGAGGATGAGTATGGCTTTTTTTTTTTTTTTTGAGACGGAGTCTTGCACTGTTGCCCAGGCTGGATTGCAGTGGCGCGATCTCGGCTCACTGCAAGCTCTGCTCCTGGGTTCATGTCATTCTCCTGCCTCAGCCTCCAGAGTAGCTGGGACTACAGTTGCCCGGTACCATGCCCGGCTAATTTTTTGTGCTTTTAGTAGAGACAGGGTTTCACTGTGTTAGCCAGGATGGTCTCGAGCTCCTGACCTCGTGATCTGCCCACCTCGGCCTCCCAAAGTGCTGGGATTACAGGCGTGAGCCACCGTGCCCAGCCAGAGTATGGCCTTTTATATGGACAATTTATTGAGAACATTCTGTCATTTCTATCTTGTTTTATGTATTTTTATAATTTTAATGGATTGAAGGGGAAAATTCTTATTTTTTTACTAATGAAATTTTCCCCTGTACCTAGAGAAGGGACTTGCTTTGTGGGCTGAATACACTGATAAACCACTGGTATTGGGAAGGAGGATGGACAGTCCCCGCCCCTTCCCCAGCTTTCGCTGGGCACTCAGTTGAAGATTTCAAAAGGTCCTTGAGCAGCTGGGGAGGCAAGGCTAACTTCAACATTTCTGTTTTCTGCGTGAAGTGTTGACACTTGGAGTGTATTTTAATTTTACTTTTTTTTTTTTTAAATAAATAGAGATGGGGTCTCCCTGTGTTGCCCAGGTTGGTTCAAATCCCTAGGCTCAAGTGATCCTCCCACCTGGGCCTCCCAGAGGGCTGGGATTACAGGCATGAGCCACTGTGCCTGGCCTTGGAGTGCATTTAGAAGCAAGGCTGGGAGATATAAGGCACCTTACTGGGCCTGGAAGCAGAAGAGGGGGATGGCTACTGGCAACTTTTAGGAAGTTTTGCTTGGTGGCTTTTTTTTTTTTTTTTTGAGACAGTGTCTCGCACTGTCACCTGGGCTGGAGTGCAATGGCGCAATCTCGGCTCACTGCAACCTCCACCTCCAGGGTTGAAACGATTCTCCTGCCTCAGCCTCCCGAGTAGCTGGGATTACAGGCATGCGCCACCACGCCCATCTAATTTTTTGTATTTTTAGAGAGATGGGGTTTTTCCGTGTTGGTCAGGCTGGTCTCAAACTCCCGACCTCAGGTTATCCACCTGCCTCAGCCTCCCAAAGTGCTGAGATTACAGGCGTGAGCCACTGCGTCTGGCCTTATTTTTCTTTTTAAAAATTTTTTAGTGGCCAGGTCTTACTCTGTTGCTTAGTTTGGAGAGCATTGGTACGATCATAGCTCACTGCAGCCTCCAACTCCTGGGCTCAAGTGATCCTCCCACCTCAGCCTCCTGTGTAGCTGGGATTACAGGTGGGCACCATCACACCTGGCTAATTTTCTTAAAAGTTTTGTACAGATGGAGTCTCACTATGTTGTTCACACTGGGATTACAAGCATGAGCCACTGCACCTGGCCTGTTTTTCTTTTATGCTGCTTAAGATGCTGCCTAGAAGAGTTAACTTTAACAGAAATCCTATTTTCTTTCTTTCTTTCTTTTTTTCTTTTTTCTTTTTTTTTTTTTTAGACGGAGTCTTGCTCTGTCGCCCAGGCTGGAGTGCAGTGGCACGATCTAGGCTCACTGCAAGCTCCGCCTCCCGGGTTCACACCATTCTCCTGCCTCAGCCTCACGAGCAGGTGGGACTACAGGCGCCCGCCACCACACCTGGCTAAATTTTTGTATTTTTAGTAGAGACGGGGTTTCACCGTGTTAGCCAGGATGGTCTCGATCTCCTGACCTCGTGATCCGCCCGCCTCGGCCTCCCAAAGTGTTGGGATTACAGGCGTGAGCCACCGCGCCCGACCAGAAATCCTATTTTCTTTCACATGAGTTATTTTGTTGATTGTTTGCTTATAACTAAAGCCCTCAGAATCAGAGTTTATACTGTATCTTTTTCTGTGTTCCTACATAGATGGCAATAAATGATTCTAATGTTTATGATGTAGAAGCTGAGGAGGCTAATACCTATTTCTGGCTCCTTTTAGGAGACACAGTCATAACAAAAAATATTGCTTAATGTGCGAGGCACAGTGCCAAGTGGTTTACATACATTATGTAATTCTCCCCCTAAAAAAGTCAATGAAGTTGATACAATTATTATTTCATTATATGTAAAATAGGGAAAATAACAGCATTTATCTCAGAGGGCTGTTGTAAAGATTAAATGAATGCCTGTAATCCCAGCACTTTGAAAGGCCGAGGCAGGCAGATCACCTTAGCTCAGGATTTCGAGACCAGCCTGGCCAACATGGTGAAACCTGGTCTCCACTAAAAATACAAAAAAATTAGCTGGGCATGGTGGTGCGCACCTGTAATTCCAGCTACTCGGGAGGCTGAGGCAGGAGAATCGCTTAAACCCGGGAGGTGGAGGTCGCAGCGAGCCGAGATCGCGCCACCACACTCCAGCCTGGGCGACAGAGCGAGACTCTGTCTCAAAAAAAAAAAAAAAAAAAAAAAGTAAATGAGAATATACATAAAGCACTTAGTACAATGGCATACTATTTACTATAGTTTACTATTTATTGCAACTCTCATTTTGCAGGTATCTTGC
Organism: Pan paniscus; assembly: GCF_029289425.2. Classification (NCBI taxonomy): domain Eukaryota; kingdom Metazoa; phylum Chordata; class Mammalia; order Primates; family Hominidae; genus Pan; species Pan paniscus. Next base: position 29,610,081 of record NC_073271.2, on the reverse strand, counting down.
CTAAGGTGCAAGCAGAAGAAACAGGATTTTCAACCCAGATCTGAAAACTCCCAAGCCTCTTTTTCTTTTTATCCTTTTTCTTTTTCCTTGTTAAAAAACTTGCTTCCTGTACAGAGAGGGGAAATGCTCAGTCCCCACGTCAGTGGTTGAACTCCAAGCCAGAAGATCCCTATTTTGATTTTGTCCTCTGGCCTGTCGCCAGCCCCTCAACAGTACTTGAATTAATAAAACGGCAGGTTTTAAGCCTCATGTATCTGCGCAGATGGCTCCTTCTGTGACCCCGAATAAACCTGTTCAGGTCCCGTTCCGGGGAAACAGCCTTGCCTTCCCCTGCCCCCAGAAAGTTACCCTCGCCCTCCGAGCCACAACTCCCCACGCCGCCAACTCGGTCTTTACATCATTTTCGACGCCCCCTAAGTCCCTCCCGAGAGGCGCAGGCGCACATCGCCCCTTCTAGCGAACTACATCTCCCACAATCCCAATCGGCCGGACCACCTCCGCTCGGGGCGGGGACGGAGGCGGAGCTGGTGGTCCCGGGTCGGGACGAAGGCTCCCGAGGTGCCCTGCCTGGGTCCTCCGGGGTAAAGTTCGTTTGACGGAAGATTGTCCGTTTCCCTGGTAAGGTCACCTGTCCCAATCAGGTACGATTCTGCCTTCCGTACCCCCGAGCCCCTCAGTGTAAAGTGGCAAATGGTCTAGCCCGGCGAAGGCACCAGCTGGAGGCGGTGGCAGGGACACCCGCAGTGAAGGGCGGACCGCGCACGCATGCGCAGAGGCGTGGCAGGGGGGCGGGAGCCGCGGAACCCCTACCCCAGGTCTGCGCAGGTGAGGAGGGGGCGGGGCAGGACCGACCTCCCTTGCCATGATAACCACCTTCGCAGCCGGCTCCCAGACCGTTGGCACCGATTGCCTAGAAAATAGGGGGTCTCAGGAGCTCCGTTTTAGCGTTTATATATCCCAATTCCAATTAAGCCACTTCCAGTATTTTTTGGCCATTGTCAGTGTACAAGTCTTCCTCCTCTTCGAGACCATGTTATTGCAATAGCAGCAAACGTGTTGGGAGGCCTCACAATTCATCGTGGTTTTTCTGGCCTCTGGCAGATAGCTCCTTCCTAGCGAGCTGTGGAGCTTAAAGTCTTTTGGACACTTGATTCTATTCAATCCAGTATCAGACCAGGTATGTACCTTGTCCATAAGTCGTCTTATGAGAAGACTCCTTGAGATGATGCAGACTCTCGTGCAGTTTATAATCGGCTGGAGGTATAGACAGTTAAAGCAAGCCTCCTTTTTTACTGTGCCCACCCCTAACCATTTTGCTTACACCTTGTTATGGGACTTGGTTAAATTGCTTAACCTTCCGGACCTACGTTTTCTCATTAAATGAGAAGATTGGATTAGATGATCTCTAAGAACTTTCCACTTGTAAAATATACGGTTAGTTAGTGAGGGGTAGAATCCAGATTCTATCTATCTATATTTTTTTGAGACAGAGTCTCACTCTGTTGCCCAGGCTGAAGTGCAGTGGCACGATCTCGGTTCACTGCAACCTCCACCTCCCGGGTTCAAGCGATTCTCTTGCCTCAGCCTCCCGAGTAGCTGGGACTGCAAGCGCCCAGTTAATTTTTGTATTTTTAGTAGAGACAGGGTTTTGCCATGTTAGCCAGGCTGATCTCGAACTCCTAATCTCAGGTGATCCACCCACCTCGGCCTCCTAAAGTACTGGGATTACAGGCGTGTGCCACCGTGCCTGGCCCCACAATATGTTAACACTAAACTTCATCAGCTTCCACTTTTCTGCCCACATCAGTGAAATATAGCTATAAGAATGCAGCTGGTGGGGCTGGGCGCGGTGGCTCACGCCTGGAATCCCAGCACTTTGGGAGGTCGAGGCGGGCAGATCACGGGGTCAGGAGATCGAGACCATCCTGGCTAACACGGTGAAACGCCGTCTCTACTAAAAATACAAAAATTAGCCTGGAGTGGTGTCGTGCACCTGTAATCCCAGCTACTTGGGAGGCTGAGGCAGGAGAATCGCTTGAACCCGGGAGGCAGAGGTTGCAGTGAGCCGAGATCATGCCATCGCACTCCAGCCTGGGTGAGACTCTGTCTCAAAAAAAAAAAAAAGAAAAAGAAAAGAAAAGAAAAGAAAAAAGAATGTTGCTGGGCACAGTGGCTCACCCCTATAATCCCAGCACTTTGGGAGGCAGAAACTGGCAGATCGTTTGAGCTCAGGAGTTGGAGACCAGGGTGGGCAACATGACGAAACCCCATCCCTACAAAAATACAGAAATTAGCCAGGTGTGGTGGTGCACGCCTGTAGTCCTAGCAACATGAGAGGCAGAGGTGGGAGGATCACTTCAGCCCAGGAGGTTGATGCTGCAGTGAGCCACGATTGTGCCACTGCACTCCAGCATGGGCAACAGAGCAAGACCCTCTCTCAGAAAAAAAAAAAAAAAAAAAAAGGCTGAGCGCCCCCGGTGGCTCATGCCTGTAATCCCAGCACTTTGGGAGGCCGAGGCGGGTAGATAACCATGTCAGGATATCCAGACCAGCCTGGCCGATATGGTGAAACCCCTTCTCTACTAAAAATACAAAAAAATTAGCTAGGCGTGGCTCTGGAGGTGGAGGCACCACTGCACTCCAGCCTGGGTGACAGAGCGAGACTCTGTCTCAAAAAAAAAAAAAAAAGGAAAAAGTTGACAGCAGCATTCAAAAGAACTGCCCCTTGTTGTACTTGTAAATTCATGCTGTATCTTTTACCTTATTGCTGAAAATAAGAAATTAACTGATAATACAACTTTGTTCAACCTATATTTGTTGTCGTTTTATAGGTCATTGCTAGGAACAACTCTGGGTACAATAATGAATACAATGTATGTGATGATGGCTCAGATCTTAAGATCTCACCTGATAAAGGCTACAGTGATTCCTAATCGAGTGAAAATGCTTCCATATTTTGGTATCATTAGAAATAGAATGATGTCAACCCATAAATCCAAAAAGAAGATCAGAGAATATTATAGGCTGCTGAACGTGGAGGAAGGATGCTCTGCAGATGAAGTCAGGGAATCTTTTCATAAGCTTGCCAAGCAATATCATCCTGACAGTGGCTCTAATACTGCTGATTCTGCAACATTTATAAGGATTGAAAAAGCTTATAGAAAGGTGCTCTCCCATGTGATAGAACAAACAAATGCCAGTCAGAGTAAAGGTGAAGAAGAAGAAGATGTAGAAAAATTCAAATATAAAACACCCCAACACCGGCATTATTTAAGTTTTGAAGGTATTGGTTTTGGGACTCCAACTCAACGAGAGAAGCAATATAGGCAATTTAGGGCAGACCGTGCTGCTGAACAAGTGATGGAATATCAAAAGCAGAAACTACAAAGCCAGTATTTTCCTGATAGTATAATTGTTAAAAATATAAGACAGAGCAAACAGCAAAAGATAACGCAAGCTATAGAACGTTTAGTGGAGGACCTCATTCAAGAATCCATGGCAAAAGGAGACTTTGACAATCTCAGTGGGAAAGGAAAACCTCTGAAAAAGTTTTCTGACTGTTCTTACATTGATCCCATGACTCACAACCTGAACCGAATACTGATCGATAATGGATACCAACCAGAATGGATCCTTATGCAAAAGGAAATAAGCGATACTATTGAGCAACTCAGAGAGGCAATTTTAGTGTCTAGGAAAAAACTTGGGAATCCAATGACACCAACTGAACAGAAACAGTGGAACCATGTTTGTGAGCAGTTTCAAGAAAACATCAGAAAATTAAACAAGCGAATTAATGATTTTAATTTAATTGTTCCCATCCTGACCAGGCAAAAAGTCCATTTTGATGCTCAGAAAGAAATTGTCAGAGCCCAGAAAATATACGAGACCCTTATAAAAACAAAAGAAGTCACAGATAGAAACCCAAATAACCTTGATCAAGGAGAAGGAGAGAAAACACCTGAAATCAAGAAAGGTTTTTTAAACTGGATGAATCTGTGGAAATTTATTAAAATACGATCATTTTGATGTTTACTATCATAAATCATTCTTAGTTCCACTGACACTTAACATGGAAAATGAGATTTATTGCTATAATACAAGAATTTAAGAACTGTGCCATTGTACTTATCACAAAACTAATCACATAGCCAATGATGTGTGAGTGAGAAACTTATCAGGTTTGTCCTGAGGATATAGCAAGAAAAGAAAATAACTGAAACTCCTTTTTTTTTTGAGACGGCGTCTCGCTCTGTCACCCAGGCTGGAGTGCAATGGCACAATCTAGGCTCACTGCCACCTCTGCTTCCCAGGTTCAAGTGATTCTCCTGCCTCAGACTCCCGAATAGCTGGGATTACAGGCACACACCACCACACTCGGCTATTTTTGTATTTTTTTTTTCTTTTTTTTTGAGACAGAGTCTCACTCTGTCGCCCAGGCTGAAGTGCAGTGGCGCGATCTCGGCTCACTGCAAGCTCCATCTCCTGGGTTCACGCCATTCTCCAGCCTCAGCCTCCCAAGTAGCTGGGACTACAGGTGCCAGCCACCACGCCCGGCTAATTTTTTGTATTTTTAGTAGAGACGGGGTTTCACTGTGTTAGCCAGGATGGTCTTGATCTCCTGACCTCGTGATCCGCCCACCTCGGCCTCCCAAAGTGCTGGGATTACAGGTGTGAGCCACCGTGCCTGGCCTATTTTTGTGTTTTTTGTAGAGACAGGGTTTCACCATGTTGGCCAGGATGGTCTCAAACCCCTGACCTCATGATCCACCTGCCTTGGCCTCCCAAAGTGCTGGGATTACGAGCTTGAGCCACCACACCCGGCCTAATTTTTATATTTTTAATAGAGATGGGGTTTCACCATGTTGGCCAGGATGGTCTCGATCTCTTGACCTCATGATCCGCCCCCCTTGGCCTCCCAAAGTGCTGGGATTACAGGCGTGAGCCACCATGCCTGGCCAAAAATAACTGAAACTTCTAAAGAAAATAATTTAGTTCATTCTGGTGTTAAAATGTTGGTCATCCAGTGAAATGAGCTAGGATCAGTTTTCTGACTTAGGAATCATACATGAATTCCAAAAGTTTTGGTGCAGTTTTGAGCTGTAATAACTAACTTAAAAGCAGTGACTCTTGCCATTTTCAAACATAGGTACTTAAACAACAACAGGGAAACCGAAAAATATGTTATCAAAAGTCACAAAACTGAAGTGTTATGAAATTTAACCAATTAAACCTCCAGATGACTTTTTTTTTTTAAACGAGCTTGCTGGATTTATATTCCTGAACTTATTAAGGCTCAAAACCGTTCCAAGACTTTTGGGACACCCTCCATATGGGTGGAAATATTAAGATCAGGAAATTAGCCTACTGGAATTACTGTACTTTTCTTTTTATGAGGGCCTTCTCTGTGGGTACTGAATGAAAAACACACCAAACATCCAGATTCTATTTTTTCCTGTCTAACTTGATGGTTTATTGGCTGCAGACATCAGTGAAGCTAGTTGATTTAGCAATTCTAGAAATAAACTCCAGTGTCCGCTTTTTTTTTTTGAGATGGAGTTTCACTCTTGTTGCCCAGGCTGGAGTGCAATGGTGCAATCTTGGCTCACTGCAACCTCCACCTCCCGGGTTCAAGTGATTCTCCTACCTCAGCCTCCCAAGTAGCTGGGATTAGAGGTGCCCGTCACCACGCCCAGCTAATTTTTATTTTTTTTAGTAGAGATGGGGTTTCACCATTTTGGCCAGGCTGGTCTCGAACTCCTGACTTCAGGTGATCCACCTGCCTTAACCTCCCAAAGTGCTGGGATTACAGGCGCGAGCCACCGTGCCTGGTCCACTGGCCACTTTGTTTTTTTGAAATGGAGTTTTGCTGTTGTTGCCCAGGCTGGAGTGCAGTGTTTCCTTCTTTAATCCAGAGTGCTGTGTTACAGAAGTGGTTCAGAAGTGAGGGACTCACCACCTGCATTTTGGAAGAAAGTGTTATTTTGTAAAATGTGTGATAGTTAAAACAACAAACAAAACTACACCTTCAAAAAGAAATTTTTGGCCTCTAGCTTAGATGCTGCAGCATTAATTGGCATAATATGTGATTAGAATTTATTGAATGGTTTGTCATTTGGCTTCTACAATGATAGTATCACCGTAAATAAAATTATGAACAGTATGGAATGTTGCTTAATAAGAGCTATAGTTCCAAAAACATTTTAGAAGGCAGTAATTTTGTGACTCTTGTTAAAAGTGGGAATTCGAGGCCGGGCGTGGTGGCTCATGCCTGTAATCCCAGCACTTGGGGAGGCCCAGGCGGGCGGATCATGAGGTCAGGAGATTGAGACCATCCTGGCTAACACGGTGAAACCCAGTCTCTACTAAAAATACAAAAAAATTTAGCTGAGCATGGCAGCGTGCGCCTGTAGTCCCAGCTGCTGGGGAGGCTGAGGCAGCAGAATGGCATGAACCCAGGAGGTGGAGCTTGCAGTGAGCTGAGATCGCGCCACTGCACTCCAGCCTGGGTGAGAGAGCAAGACTCCGTCTTAAAAAAAAAAAAAAAGTGGGAATTAGATGCAAGAGGCTTAACCGCATTACAGCAACATAGATGAACAAAACCATTTTCCATATTGGTCAATGAGAAGGTAAGTTTACCAGAAAATTTCAGTAAATTTTTAATTTCAGCACAGTGCACTTTATGTTTGTAAATGTTGTCTATGTTAATAAAGTTACTATAATGATTATTCAATGTCCCTTTGTTATAATGGTAATAATATTTTGGGCTAGACACCTAATTTTTTTTTTTTTTGTAATGGAGTTTTGCTCTTGTTGCCCAGGCTGGAGTGCAATGGTGCAATCTCGGCTCACTGCAAACTTTGCCTAGTGGGTTCAAGAGATTCTCCTGCCCCAGCCTCCCAAGTAGCTGGGATTACAGGCATGTGCCACCACGTCCGGCTAATTTTGTATTTTTAGTAGAGACAGGGTTTCTCCATGTTGGTCAGGCTCGTCTCAAACTCCTGACCTCGGGTGATCCACCTGCCTCAGCCTCCCAAAGTGCTGGGATTACAGGCATGAGCCACCGCCCCCAGCCCTGAATGCGTTTTTTTAAAAAATCTTTTTGATTGGCCAGGCACGGTGGTTGATGCCTGTAATCCCAACATTTTGAGAGACCAAGGTAGGAGGATTGCTTGAGCCCAGGAGTTTGAGACCAGCCAGGGAAACATGGTGAAACTCTGTCTCTACCAAAAACAACAACAACAACAAAAAACCAGGTGTGGTAGCACATTCCTGTAGTCCCAGCTACTTGGGAGCCTGAGGTGGGAGGATCGCTTGAGCCCAGGAGGTCAAGGCTGCAGTGAGCCATGATCACACCACTGCACTCCAGCCTGGGCAAGAGTAAGACCCTGTCTCAAAAAAAAAAAATGAAAAACAAATCTTCCAGGCTGGAGTGCAGTGGCACGATCTTGGCTCATTGTAACCTCTGTACCCCGGGTTCAAACGATTCTCCTGCCTCAGCTTCCTGAGTAGCTGGGACTACAACCACCTGCCACCACACCTGGCTAATTTTTGTTATTTTTAGTAGAGACAGAATTTCACCATGTTGGTCAGGCTGGTCTCAAACTCCTGACATCGTGGTCCGCCCTCCCTGTCCTCCCAAAGTGTTGGGATTACAGGGGTGAGCCACCGCGCCCAGCTCAGGTAATGTTTTTATAGCAGTGTGAAAATGGACTAATGTAGTACCCCAGCATAAGAGTTTTGAGGAGACATAATCATTCAGACCATAACACCCATGATAACTCTGATCCTCCAGTTCCATGAGCCACAGAATCCTACTCATTATTTAAGCCAGTTTGAGATGTTCTTTTCTGTTACTTATAACTGAAAGAGACCAACTGACAAATGTATACACTGTCTTCAGAGTCTAGATGTGGAAAGAAGTATTTCCTCTTCTGCTGGAGTCAAATTATCTTCCAGGCCTTGGTTTTTTGTTTCCCATCTAAAGATCAGTCTTTTCTCCTAAATGACTGACACTGAATAGCCATCCTTTCAGGAGAGAGTCCATTTCAGACCCACAGGAAGTATGACGTTAGTCTCAAGACACCTTTATCAAAATACAACAGTTCTAATAGCTGCCTAAGACTTATTCAGATGAAATCTTTTTGTTATACAACCACATAAGCATATGGAGAAAGAGAGAGAATATTTTGGGAAGTACCTGTTTATGCAACATGTTTTAGCCTTTCAGATAGTTCCTGTGGTACACATTTGGCTTGTACACTCAAAAGATGGATGTGAATACCACTCTATCAGAGTAAGTTCATGAAGCAGCCCTGAGAGAGAATAAACTAGAACCCATGGGGCGTAGCGTGAAGGACAGCCTGGATTGTTCCTTTCTCTTAATAGGCTTGTACCAACTGGACTGCATTTTCTATCTAGTTTTAGGTGAAGTAGATCTTTCAGAACCTGTCCTGGCCCAAACCTGAAAATGGTCCTGAAGTCACAATGTCTCCAGAATCTAGGAGCGCCTCTCTGAAGTGCTTGGGTAACAGGAATTTAACAAAACATATGCTTCAGTAGCTACATGGTAGAATACCAATTGAATTAGAAAATGTGTGGTTTTTCTTTTTTTTTTTTTTGAGACTTAGTCTCACTCTGTCGCCCAGGCTGGAGTGCAGTGGTGCAATCTCGGCTCACTGCAAGCTCTGACTCCCAGATTCAAGCTATTCTCCTGCTTCAGCCTCTTGAGTAGCTGCGATTACAGGTGAGCGCCACCATGCCTGGCTAATTTTTGTATTTTTAGTAGAGACGGGGTTTCACCATGTTGGCCAGGCTGGTCTCGAATGCCTGACCTCATGGTCTGCCCGCCTCGGCCTCCCAAAGTGCTGGGATTACAGGCTTGAGCCACCGCACCCGGCCATGTGTGGTTTTTTTTTTTAAAGGCTGATTTACAATTCTACTAAATACTTAAATCAGTACATTTGGAATTGACAGCGAAATGTTGACATCAGCAACTTAATCCCCGTATCTTTCAAATGCCTTTTTTTTTTTTTTTGAGACGGAGTCTTGTTCTGTCACCCAGGCTGGAGTGCAGTGGCGTGATCTTGGCTCACTGTAACCTCTGCCTCTCGGATTCAAGTGATTCTCCTGCCTCAGCCTCCTGAGTAGTTGGGATTACAGGCATGTATCACCACACCCAGCTAATTGTTTTTTCTTTTTAGTGAGACGGAATTTTACCATGTTGACCAGGCTGATCTGGAACTCCTGACCTCAGGTGATCCAACCGCCTCTGGTTCCCAAAGTGCTGGGATTACAGGTGTGAGGCACTGTGCTCGGCCAAATGCCCATATTTTTGAAAGCATAACTAAATACATGTTTGACTCTTTGTGGAATAGAGGTTTATAGACTGAGAGAAGCAAATTGTGCTATGGTTTGAAGGTGTCCCCAAAAAGTTCATGTGTTTGAAACTTAATTACTATTGTAATCATGTTGAGAGGTAGAACCTTGGAGATGTGATTGGGTCATGAGGGCTCCACCCTCATGAATGGATTAATGCTGTTATTGTGGGAGTGGGTTAGTTATCTTGGGATTGGGCTCTTGGTAAAAGGATAGCGTCAGCCTGATTTTTCTCCTTCTGTCTTGTATGCTCGTTGGCCCCTGTCTGTCTTGTTTTCTACCATGGGATGACACAGCATGAAAATCCTTACAAGATGCCAGCACCATGCTCTTGGAGTTCCCGACTTCCAGAACTGTGGACCAAATAAAACACTATTGTTTATAAATTGCCTGTTCTGTGTTATTCTGTTATAGCAGTAAAAAAGGACTTCAGACAAGCTGCATTAACATAAGTCTCCACTACTAAAAAAGCAACTTAAAGCATGTGCATCCCAACGGTAGGTGAACAGTAATGTCTTCCTTCATATATGGAGGTAATCATTTTTCTACAGATATTATTCTGTAACAAAGCTTAAAAAAATCCTGGGAAACCTTAAAATATTAGTACTTTAAAAAGCAATGGCCTGTCTGTGCCAGGGCAGCATGTGGTCCATGCTGATCGACAGAGACACTCAGGCTGTGCCCTCAGGATGACCGAGTGGGAGACAGCAGCACCAGCGGTGGCAGAGACCCCTTGACATCAAGCTCTCTGGGAAGTGGAGCACTGATGATATGCAGATCAATGGCATTTCCCTGCAGGATTACATTGCAGTGAAGGAGAAGTATGCCAAGTACCTGCCTCACAGTGCTGGGTGGTATGCAGCCAAATGCTTCCGCAAAGCTCAGTGCCCCATTGTGGAGCCCCTCACTAACTCCATGATGATGCACAGCTGCAACAACAGCAACACGCTCATGATCATGTGCATCATCAAGTATGCCTTCGATTTCATCCACCTGCTCACAGGCGAGAACCCTCTCCAGGTCCTGGTGAACGCCATCATCAACAGTGGTCCCTGGGAGGACTCCACATGCATTGGGCGAGCAGGGACTGTGAGACAACAGGCTGTGGACATGTCCCCACTGCACTGTGTGAATCAGGTCGTCTGGCTGCTGTGCACAGGCACTCGTGAGGCTGCCTTCTGGAACATCAAGACCATTGCTGAGTGCCTGGCAGATGAGCTCATCAATGCCACCAAGGCCTCCTCCAGCTCCTATGCCATCAACAAGAAGGATGAGCTGGAGTGTGAGGACAAGTCCAACCGCTGATTTTCCTGGCTGCTGCCTAATAAACCAGTCTGCCCTTTGGGATGCCTCCCCCACCCCCCCCCAAAAAAAGTGATGAGATTTGGAAACTTCTAATTGTCCCCTAATATCTAGTTTTCCTTCCTTAGTACTGAAACCCCATTGTCCAGCCTTCTTTGCAATTTGGTGTAGTCAAGTGACTATTTTACTAGCAGAATGAAAACAAAAATGGTACATGCAACCCCCGCCCCTTTCAAAAGGTTCTTAAAGAGAGGAGAGTGTTCCCTTCTGTATCCTCTCTTCTGGTGGAATGCCAGCATTGTGACATATTTCAAAAGTAAATTATTCAGCACATATTTATTGAACACCTAGATCCTAGCCCATGTATAAGAGCTACAGGAGAAGATTATCCAGGATGGCATTTTTGGTGATAATTCCATGATACAAAACCTTTTACTTCATTATGCCTCAAGTAAAATGCTTTTTAGATTTCCACTGATAATAACTCTACTTGGCTGGGCACGGCCCACGCTTGTAATCCCAGCATTTTGGGAGGCAGAGGCGGGTGGATCACCTGAGGTCAGGAGTTCAAGATCAGCCAGGTGAAATCCCGTCTCTACTAAAAATACACAAATTAGCCAAGCATGGTGGTGCGCACCTGTAATCCCAGCTACTCGGAAGGCTGAGGTGGGAGGATCGATTGAGCGTGGGAGGTAAGAGGCTGCAGTGAGCCAAGATCACACCACTGCACTCCACCCTGAACAACAGAGCAAGACTCTGTCTCAAAACAAACAAACAAACAAACCACCCAAAAAACAAAGCTCGACTTTCCCCCGAACAACTAAATGGTTATAGGCATTTCTGTAGGAAATTTAGACGGGGCTTCCAAACGCTGTTAAAGTTATGTTGAAAATCCAAGAGGCTGAAAGATATCTGACTATAAGAAAGAAGAAGAAGAAAAAAAAGAAGACAAAAATCTACGTGAATAGACGGGAGAGCGCCGAGCGAAATCAGAAGACTAGTCGTATTGTGAGGATCACCTCGGGTAACCAGCACTCGCTGGGTAGCCCTGGTTTACTAACTTCAACTTTCTGGGGCTCCATTTCTGAATTGAGGGGATTAGAAAAAGGCATCTCTAAAGACCCTCCGTTCCCGAGAACCCTCCCGGAGCACCTTCCCTACTCTGGGCAGCTCGCAGACAGACAAGACTGATCGGCCATAGGCGAAGGGAGACCCTGGTCCCCCGGGTCTCGAGCTCCGTGCGCACGTAATCTCACGGTACTGCACTTCAAATCAGCGTGCAGAAACGCAGCAGTGGGAGCCCGGCGGCGGCCGCCCACCGGCAGGGGACAGGAGAGGCCCGTCCCGCTCTGTCCGGAACCGTAGATAGCTGGGTCTGGACTCCGGCTCCGGGAGGCCCGCAGAGCAGCCCACCCAGTCCCTCGGAGCTCGCCCTGCCCCCGGCCGGCCACTTGCTGCACGCCGATTGGTCGCGAGGAGCGCCCGGCGTCCCGCTGCGCCCAGCCAACGCCCTCTCCCCGCCCCCTCGCGTCCCGCCCCGCCCCCGGCCGGCCACTTGCTGCGCTCCGATTGGTCGCTGCGGTGCACACGGCGCCTCGCCCCGCCTCACCGGCGCTCTATCCTCGCGTCGGCTTCCAGCTCCGGGCTCCCGGGGCTGAGGCTGAGGTGGAGCCGCGGGACGCCGGCAGGGTTGTGGCGCAGCAGTCTCCTTCCTGCGCGCGCGCCTAAAGTCGGCGTGGGCGTTTGAGGAAGCTGGGTGAGTCCTGTCTGTGGGTCTCCGGCGCCAGGCAACCGTAGAGGGCTCGCGCCCGCCGCCCGCGCGTAAGGAGGCGCCCTCGTCGGGCCCTGTCCGGCCCGGCCTTCTGAGGGCTGTGGGGCCGTCCAGCCGGGTTTTCCCTGCGTTCGGTGCCGGCCTGCAGACTCGGGCCCGCGGAGCCCCCGCCGCCCCTTCTTGCCCCTGCCCGCGTCCCTTCGGGCCGACCGTGACCGTGGCGCCGCCGCGACCCGCAAGCAGCCCGGGGAGGCTGCCCTGCCGCGCTGTCACGCCGTCAGGTTGCGTTCCTGGGGAGGGCTGGAGAGGCTCCATCTCGTGCCTTTCACCTTCTCGCGCGGCGGGCACGGAGGCGACGGTTTTCGGGACGCCCTGCTGCGGCCGCGACGCCCTCCCGAGGCCGGAGCGAGGGCCCCGGGGCGGCTCCAGCCCTTCTTCGCCCCTCCCGTTTGCCCCGAACCATTGCTAGGAGCCTGTGTTTTCTGCACTTTTCTGATTTCATTCTTACGAGAGTCAAGTACAGAGGCGGGAGGGGAAAGGGAAGGGGAACAACATTCTTTCGAGAATTATAAACCTTGAGCTCCGTTAAATAAGTAGCAGCAGAGCATTGTCACTGGAGCAGTGGTAGTCGCGGGTAGGACCGTTTCGGTTTTTAGCCAATAGGCTGGTTAAAGGTACTTAAAACAGTAAGTTGGAAGGTGCTGAAATTCTAAGGTAAATACATGACCTTTCAAAACCAAAGCAGTGAGACGGGCTGGGCTGGGCTGCTCCCCGCTGCGCGTGCCTGGGTCGGGGGGTGCGGAGGGGCAGGGGGCGGAGGCCTCGGACGGGACGGGGTGGGAGGGAAGTGGCATCCGCATCGTCTTACATCGCGCTGTAAGACCCGATTTTCTCTTTTCGGAGGATCCCATCTCCCTTCTCAGACTCTTCATCCTACCTGCACTGTGGATCCCTTGACACTTCAGAGGCTCTGAACTCTCAGGCCCGTCACACTTTTTCATCATTTTGTTTCTTGTCTTTTAAACCTGCATGCATTTCAAACGTAGAGCAAACATTAAACATTTTTTTTTTAAACTGAAGATAGTGATGCAAGACTTTGTTATTGAAATGCAAACCAAAAGTTATCTTGAATATTTATCGCGCTGGAAAAGCAGGTTTAATTAGAGTGAGGTGGGGACGTATATTTCTTCTTCCGGAGACACAGCCTTCCCACTCACCATCCCAATCCCTCCTCTCTGTCAACTAGGGTTACAGCAGCCTTACACTGGCTAGTCTTTTCTGAATTCTGAATTCACTTCTGGGGGCCAAGGTAAAGAATTTATCGTATTTTATCCTCATTTTCCTTTTCTGTTTTTTTTGAGACAGAGTCTCCCTCGTTGACCAGGCTGCAAGTACAGTGGCCCTATCTCTGCTCACTTCAGCCTGCACCTCTAGGGTTAAAGGGATTTTACAGCCTCAGCCTCCCGAGTAGCTGGGATCACAGGCGCCTGCCACCATGCCTGGCTAATTTTTATATTCTTAGTAGAGAGAGAGTTTCACCATGTTGGCCAGGCTGGTCTTGAACTCCTGACCTCAAGTGATCCGCTTGCCTCGGTCTCTGAAAGTACTGGGATTACAGGTGTGGGCACCGCGCCTGGCCTTTTAAAGTGTATTATTATTATTTTTAAATTTATTTATTTATTTATTTTTTTGAGACGGAGTCTTGCTCTGTCTCCCAGGCTGGAGTGCAGTGGCAAGATCTCGGCTCACTGCAAGCTCCACGTCCTGGGTTCACACCATTCTCCTGCCTCAGCCTCCCTAGTAGTTGGGACTACAGGCGCCCACCACCACGCCCGGCTAATTTTTTGTATTTTTAGTAAAGACGGGTTTTCACCGTGTTAGCCAGGATGGTCTCGATCTCCTGACCTCGTGATCCACCTGCCTCAGCCTCCCAAAGTGCTGGGATTACAGGCGTGAGCCACTGTGCCCGGCCTAAAGTTTATTTTTAACTTATGTATATATATATATAATTTTTGAGGCCGAGTTTTGCTCTTGTTGCCCAGGCTGGAGTGCAATGGCGCGATCGTGGCTCACTGCAACCTCCGCCTCCCAGGTTTAAACGATTCTCTTGTCTCAGCCTCCCAAGTAAGCTGGGATTACAGGCGCCCGCCGCCACGCCCAGCTAATTTTTGTATTTTTAGTAGAGACTCGAACTCCTGACCTCAGGTAACCCCCCCGCCTCGGCCTCCCAAAGTGCTGGGATTACAGACGTGAGCCACCGTACCTAGCCCGTTTTACTTTTTAAATGATTAAAGTAACATTCAGGTTGTTTAAAACATTTAAACATGACAGAAGAATATCAAGTAAAATTCAGACAGCGCAGAGGTATGTCAAGTTAGGATTCCTTGTTTGTTCACTCTTTACATCCTCAATTCCATTCCCTAGGAGGGTATTATACTATAATATTGCTCGGCAACTGATGATAATATAAGGACACATTTCCTTCATAAGCACGTGGAGACCTACCTCATTTCCTCCCAACCCCACCCCTCACTTTGGAGACCGGGTCTCACTGTGTTGCCCAGGCTGGAGTGCAGTGGTTCCCTCACGGCTTGCTGCAGCCTTGGGCTCAAACGATCCTCCCACCTCAGCCTCCTGAGAAGCTGAGACTATAGGCGAGTGCTACCATGCCTAATTTTTGTAATTTTTGTAGAGACGGGTTTCTCATATTGCCCAGGCTGGTCTTGAATTCCTGAACTCAAGCCATCCACCTGCCTCAGCCTCTCAAAGTGCTGGGATTACAGGTGTGAGCCATCCTGCCCAGCCAACCTGCCTCATTTTCAGAATGTTGCATGGTATACCGTTGTTTGGATGTACCCTAATATACATTTTTTGGTTCCTTATTGATGGACATTTTGACTGTTTCTGGGTTTTAGCCATTAAAAGCTTTGCTTTATGAAAATCTTTTTGTCGTTGTAGGGTAAGTTTCAGGTAGATAATATAAACAGATAATTGTACTTTGATATAATTTTATTTCACAAGGAATCTTTTTAAACTTAAAGTTTTTTTTTTTTTTTTTTTTTTTGAGATGGAGTCTCACTCTGTCACCCAGGCTGGAGTGCAGTGGTGCGATCTCGGATCACTGCAAGCTCCACCTCCCGGGTTCACACCATTCTCCTGCCTCAGCCTCCCGAGAAGCTGGGACTACAGGCACCCTCCACCACGCCCAGCTAATTTTTTGTGTTTTTAGTAGAGACGGGGTTTCATCGTTTTAGCCAGGATGGTCTCAATCTCCTGACCTCGTGATCAGCTGGCCTCGGCTTCCCAAAGTGCAGGGATTACAGGTGTGAGCCACCACGCCTGATGTTATAACTTAAAAGATTTTATAATTTAAAAGCAGTAGCTAAGTCTATTTGAATTAAATGCATTTCTAAGATTCCATGTATTCTTTTTATTTTTATTTATTTATTTATTATTATTTTTTGAGACGGAGTTTTGCTCTTGTTGCCCAGGCTGGAGTGCAATGGCGTGATCTTGGCTCACTGCAACCTCCATCTCCCAGGTTCAAGCAATTCTCCTGCCTCAGCCTCCTGAGTAGCTGGGATTACAGACATGCGCCACCACCCTGGCTAATTTTGTATTCTTAGTAGAGACGGGGTTTTGTCAGGCTGGTATTGAACTCCCGATCTCAGGGGATCCACCCACCTAGGCCTCCCAAAGTCTTGGGTTTACAGGCATGAGCCACTGTGTCTGGCTGTATATATTCTTTTATATTTAGAGGCTGGAACAGAAAATTTTGAAGACTGTATTAAATAATAGCGGATTTATTACTCTTCTTACCACGAAGTGGTGTTGACCTTAAGGTTATATTGCCTCATTTAATTGGGTTGGCAGAAGTGATAAGAGAGGTCCTTCAGATTAGAGGGGGCTCTGTTGCCCAGGCCGGAGTGCAGTGGCGAGATCTCGGCTCACTGCAACCTCCACCTCCTGGGTTTAAGTGATTCTCCTGCCTCAGCCTCCCGAGTAGCTGGGACTACAGGTGCGTGCCACCACGCCCAGCTAATTTTTTGTATTTTTATTAGAGATGGGGTTTCAACGTGTTAGCCAGGATTGTCTTGTTCTCCTGACCTCATGATCTGCCCACCTTGGCCTCCCAAAGTGCTGGGATTACAGGAGTAAGCCACCGCGCCCAGCTGCTTGTTCTTTTTTAAAAGTAATTTCTTCCTGGGCGCGGTGGCTCACGCCTGTATTCCCAGCACTTTGGGAGGCCAAAGTGGGTGGATCACGAGGTCAGGAGTTCAAGACCAGCCTGGCCAAGATGGTGAAACCCTGTCTCTACTAAAAATACAAAAAAGTAGCCGGGCCTGGTGATGGGCGCCTGTAATCCCAGCTACTTGGGAGGTGGGGGCAGATAACTGCTTGAATCCAGGAGGCGGGGGTTACAGTGAGCCAAGATCGTGCCACTGCACTCCAGCCTGGGCGACAGAGCGAGACTCCATCTCCCCAAAAAAAGTAGTAATAATTTCTTTCATTGCAAATTTTATCTCAGGTACAAAAAAGCATATAAAACATGTATAATTTAAAGAATACTATTGCAATGATAATTTTGTATCCACTACCAGATTAAGAAACAAAATGTTTGGCCAGCCGCAGTGGCTCAACACCTGTAATGCCAGCATCTTGGGAGGCTGAGACAGGCAGATCACTGAAGACTGGGCGTTGGAGACCAGCCTGGCCAACATGTGAAACCCTGTCTCTACCAAAAATATAAAAATTAGCCGGTCGTGGTGGTGGGCACCTGTAATCTCAGCTACTTGG
This sequence comes from Pan paniscus, assembly GCF_029289425.2. Lineage (NCBI taxonomy): Eukaryota > Metazoa > Chordata > Mammalia > Primates > Hominidae > Pan > Pan paniscus. The sequence goes on along the minus strand of NC_073271.2, from coordinate 29,592,833 downwards.
GAGGCTGAGGCAGGAGAATTGCTTGAACCTGGGAGGTGGAGGTTGCAGTGAGCTCAGATCACGCCACTGCACTCCATCCTGGGTGACAGAGAGAGACTCTGTCTTGGGGGTGGTGGTGGTGGGGAAACAAAATGTTTGCATTTTTTTCTTCCAGAGGTAGCCTCTGTCCTGATTTGTTTGTGTTTATCTTTCTCTTGCTTTTTTATTTTATTTTATTTTATTTATTTATTTATTTTTATTTTTATTTTTATTTTTTGAGATGGAGTCTCGCTGTCTCCCAGGCTGGAGTGCAGTGGCACGATCTCAGCTCACTGCAAGCTCCGCCTCCTGGGATCATGCCATTCTCCTGCCTCAGCTTCCTGAGTAGCTGGGACTACAGGCATGTGCCACCACGCCTGGCTTTCTTTATTATTTTTATTTTTATTTTTTTTAGTAGAGACAGGGTTTCACCGTGTTAGCCAGGATGGTCTCGATCTCCTGACCTCATGATCCACCTGCCTTGGCCTCCCAAAGTGCTGGGATTACAGGCGTGAGCCACCGCGCCCGGCCTCTTGCTTTTTAAAATAAGCTTTATGCATGTATACATAAATTCACATACATATACATTTATACATATGTGCATGTTTACAAATATATACATAAATTTGCACACACACTCCTATATCCTAAACAGTATACTTAGTGGGTTTTTTTTTTTTTTTGGAGACAGAGTCTTGCTCTGTTACCCAGGCTGGAGTGCAGTGGCACAATCTCGGCTCACTGCTGCCTCCGCCTTCTGGGTTCAAGTGGTTCTCCTGCCTCAGCCTCCCAAGTAGCTAGGATTACAGGTGACCGCCATTATGCCCGGCTAGTTTTTTTATTTTTAGTAGGGATGGGGTTTCTCCAGGTTGGCCAGGCTGGTCTTGAATTCCTGACCTCAGGTGATCCACCCACCTTGGCCTCACAAAGTGCTGGGATTACAGTGGTGAGCCACCTTAGTTTTGAATGAATAGTGTTACAAACACAATTCTCATGCAGATAGATAGGGAGCGTGTTTCAGTTTTGTTTTACTATTATTGAGAGTACTTCAAAGAGCTGTGTTTTTGTTTTGTTTTGTTTTGAGATGGAGTCTGGCTCTGTTGCCCAGGCCGGGGTACAGTGGCATGGTCTCAGCTCACTGCAACCTCCTCCTCCCGGGCTCAAGCAGTTCTGCCTCAGACTCCTGAGTAGCTAGGATTATAGGCGCCTGCCACCATGCCCGGCTAATTTTTGTATTTTAAGTAGAGATGGGGTTTCACCAGCCTGGCCAACACAGGCTGGTCTCGAACTCCTGACCTTAGGTGATCTGCCCACCTTGGCCTCCCAAAGTGCTGGGATTACAGGCGTGAGCCACCATGCCTGGCCAAAGAGCTGGTTTTAAGAGGATATAAGGAATTGATATTTATGTAATTTGTAGGGAAAGAAATGTCTCAGTATTATGGCTAAGTTAGTTTGATTGGTTAATGTTCCACAGGGCAACACAATCATAATATCTTTGGGATTGATTTTCTTACCAGGCTATAAAATCAAAACACCTCATTAATTTCTGCAGTTAAACCTCAGAGGGCTATAAACTGTCTGCATCTTTATTAACAGTGGGCTGTTCATTAAATAAACTATAATAACAAAGTTCTGTCCCTGAGAGTGTAGATGAAGTCCAGACATACTTATTAGAAAATGCTAGAGCTTTCTTTTTTTTTTTTTTTTTTTTTTTTTGAGACGGAGTCTGGCTCTGTCACCCAGCCTGGAGTACAGTGGCAAGATCTCCACTCACCGCAAGCTCTGCCTCCCAGGTTCTCGCCATTCTCCTGCCTCAGCCTCCCAAGTAGCTGGAACTACAGGCGCCCGCCATCACACCCGGCTATTTTTTTGTATTTTTAGAAGAGATGGGGTTTCACTGTGTTAGCCAGGATGGTCTCAATCTCCTGACCTCGTGATCCGTCCATCTCAGCCTCCCAAAGTGCTGGGATTACAGGCATGAGCCATCGTGCCCAGCCCGAGCTTTTTTTTTTTCTTGAGACGGAGTATCGCTCTGTTGCCCAGCTGGAGTGCAGTGGTGCCATCTTGGCTCACTGCAACCTCTGCCTTCCAGGTTCAAGTTATTCTCCTGCTTCAGTCTCCCGAGTAGCTAAGGTTTCAGGCGTGCGCCACCACGCCCGGCTAATTTTTGTATTTTTAGTAGAAATGGGGTTTCACCATGTTGGCCGGGCTGGTCTTGAACTCCTGACCTCAAGTAATCTGTCCACCTTGGCCTCCCAAAGTGCTGGGATTACAGGCATGAGCCACCGCACCCAGCCAGTGCTAGAACTTTCTAAATTTGGGATTGAAATTTCATTTTATTTATTTTTCTGAGACAGAGTCTTGCTCTGTCACCCAGGCTGGAGTGCAGTGGCGTGATCTTGGCTCACCGCAACCTCTGCCTCCCAGATTCAAGCAATTCTCCTTCCTCAGCCTCCTGAGTAGCTGGCTAATTTTTGTATTTTTAGTAGAGATGGGGTTTCACTATGTTGGCCAGGCTGGTCTCGAAATCCTGACCTCATGATCCACCTGCCTTGGCCTCCCAAAGTTGGGATAAGAGGCATGAGCCACCATGCCCGGCCTCATTTTATAATTATGACATCAAACTTCACTAAGGAAAGGACAGCCACTTAGATGAAGGTTTTTAGGAAAAGATGAGCTGAACAGAATGGCTTCACATCCCTTGCCTGTTTACAGGGGGCCTTTCTGAGGAAGTTTGTGGGCTGTGTTATGAGTCCTAGGAAAGGGGAGTCACCTCAGTCAGGGTATCTGGAAGGTTCTAGTGGACCAAGTAATGGAAAGACAACAAAAATAAGGTCAGAAGGAGTGGGCTCCTCTGCATTTTCTGCTTCTTAGCTCACCATGGCCTACCTGTAGTTAACAGGGTAGGTGAAAGCAGAACCTCTCTGTGGGGGAAGTGAGTGTCCTCTGCTGACGAAGGCTGCACGCCTTGCAAGGAGAGCAGGAACTGCATCAGCATATGCTCAAGATCAAGCCAAGCCCCACTGAGTACAGATAGGCTCTGGGCCAAGTTCCTGGAGCATTCAGTCCTCAGCTTCAAAAGCTGCTATATTCCAGTGGATTTATTAAAAGATTGTTTTGTATAAAGGCACAAAATCCCCCACAAAAAACTGCTGTAGCAGCCAGGACATTATCTCCTGAGTTACACTGCTTCAGTCTGGCCTGATTATCTGCTGCTTCTGGGGCACAGCTGGATTCTTTTTAGCTCTTCTGTGCAGGATCTTTCCTGTGTCCTGTATTCTCTTTTATTAATTTACTCTCCCTGGTGAAGCTCAAACTCCAGTAGCTTCTTGACAAGAAGAGTTACATTTTTAGAAGAAGAGTTACTTTTTTGGAGACCTTGCGTGTCTGAATATTTTTTTGTTGTTGTTTAAATAGAGACGGGGTTTCGCCATGTTGGCCAGGCTGGTCTTGAACTCCTGGCTTCAAGTGATCCACCTGCCTTGGCCTCTCAAAATGCTTCTGAATATGTTTTGGTGCTATCCTCATACTTGATTGATATTTTGGCTGGTAAAAATCTTTTAGTTGGAAATAATTTTCCTACAGAGTTTTGAACTTACTGCCCCATTGTCATCTTGCTTGTAGTTCTACTGTTAAGAATTCCAAGCTGAGGGCCAGGTGTGGTGTCTCACGCCTGTAATCCCAGCACTTTGGGAGGCTGCAGTGGGTGGATTGCTTATGTCCAGAAGTTCAAGACCAGCCTGGGCAATGTGGCAAAATCCCATCTCTATAAAAAAATTAGCTGGGCGTGGTAGTATGTGCTTATAGTCCCAGCTTTTCCTGGGGGCTGAGGTGGGAGGATCACTTGAGCCTAGCAGGTAGAGGCTGCAGTAAGCTGTGATCATGCCACTGTACTCCAGCCTGGGTGACAGAGCGAGACCCTGTCTCTCTCTCTCTCTCACACACACACGCACAAATTCCAAAAGCTATTATAATTCCTGCTCCTTTGTATGTGACCTGGTTTTTTTCCTCTCTGCAAACTTATAGAATCTACACTTTGACCTCAGTGTTTTGAAATTTAAAATGAAGTGTGGGTCTTTTTTTACTCCATTAGTTAAATATTCAATGGGTACTTTAAATCCGGAAATACGAGAACTTTTATTCTGGGGAAATTTTCTTGAAATATTTTGTTGATTCTTTTTTCTCTTCTATTTCCTGTGTAGTTCCTTTCTGAAATACCTGTTATTTATATGTGAATCTTTTATACTGGTCTTTTAACTTCTTTCTTTTTTTGGAGACAGAGTCTCGCTGTATCGCCCAGGGTGGAGTGCAGTGGTGAGATCTCAGCTCACTGCAACCTCCGCCTCCTGGGTTCAAGTGATTCTCCTGCCTCAGCCTCCCAAGTAGCTGGGATTACAGGCATGCGCCACCACTCAGGGCTAATTTTGTATTTTTAGTAGAGATGGAGTTTCTCTATGTTGATCAGGCTGGTCTCTAACTCCTGACCTCAGGTGATCTGCCTGCCTGGGCCTCCCAAAGTCCTGGGATTACAGGCGTGAGCCACTGTGCCTGGCCCTGGTCTTCTAATTTCTTATCTGTTTTCTATCTATTTTTTTGCTCTATTTTTGTATTTTCTTTTTCTTTTCTTTTCTTTTCTTTTTTTTTATTTTTGAGACAGGGTCTTGCTCTCTCACCCAGGCTGGAGTGCAGTGGCATGATCATGGCTCACTGCAACCTTGACCTTTTAGGCTTAAGTGATCCTTCAGCCTCAGCCTCCCAAGTAGCTGGGACTAGAGGCATATGTCACCATGCCTGGGCAATTTTATTTATTTATTTATTTATTTATTTATTTTAAGTTTTTATAGAAACAAAGTCTCACTGTGTTCCCCAGACTGGTCTCAGAACTCCTGACCTCAAAGCCTCCTCCTGCTTAAAAGCTTCTCAAAGTACTGGGATTATAGACAGGAGCCACTATGCTGAGCGTTGCTCTATTTTCTTTTCTTTTCTTTTCTTTCTTTTTTTTCTTTTTTTTTTTTTGAGATGGAGTCTCGCTGTTGTCACCCAGGCTGGAGTGAAGTGGCGCGATCTCAGCTCACTGCAACCTCTGTCTCCCGGGTTCAAGTGATTCTCCAGCCTCAGCCTCCTGAGTAGCTGGGATGCAGTTGCCTGCCACCACTCGCAGCTAATTTTTGTACTTTTTAGTGGAGACGGGGTTTCACCATGTTGGCCAGGCTGGTTTCGAACTCCTGACCTCAGGTGATCCGCCCACCTCTGCCTCTTAAAGTGCTGGGATTACGGGAGTGAGCCACCGCAGCCGGCCTCTATTTTCTTTTTTCTTTCTTTCTTTTTTTTTTTTTCTTGAGACGGAGTCTTGCTCTGTCGCCCAGGCTGGAGTGCAGTGGCGCGATCTCAGCTCACTGCAAGCTGCACCTCCCAGGTTCACGCCATTCTCCTGCCTCAGCCTCCCGAGTAGCTGGGACTACAGGCACCCGCCACCACGCCCGGCTAATTTTTTGCATTTTTAGTAGAGACGGGGTTTCACCGTGTTAGCCAGGATGGTCTCGATCTCCTGCCTTCATGATCTGCCTGCCTCGGCCTCCCAAAGTGCTGGGATTACAGGCGTGAGCCACCGCGCCGGGCCAGCCGGCCTCTATTTTCTTAACTTTTATTCCCCAACCCTTCTATTTGGAATTTAAGAGTTTCTACCATCATGTTTTTAAATTCCAAAGGGTATTTTTCAGTCTCTCAATGTTTCTTTTTTATGATTAATACATAATATTTGTACATAGTTATGGGGTACATAAGATATTTTGTTATGTGCATAGCACGTGTAATAAATAGGGTATTTAGAGTCTCCATCACCTCAAGTATTTATCATTTCTGTGTGTTTTGAACATTTCAAGTCCTCTTTTCTAGTTATTTTGGAATATATCAGGGGACTTCAGAAAGTCTGTAAAAATGGAATTAAAAAGCACAAGTAAAAAATATAAACTGTGTTTCTCAGTGTAAGCTCCATCAAGTTCAAGACACTTTTGTAAGCAGTGATAGCAGCCATTTAGCCCATCCCTAAAGAACTGAGGGTCCTGGGAGTTTAACCATGTCAGTGCAGTCTTTGTTACATTATTAACTGAAGAAAAATGGGTGCCTTTTAAAGATGTTTGAAGGTTAGGAAACAAAAAGAAGTCAGAGGAGCCAGATCAGGACGGTTAGGGTGGATGCCTAATGATTTCCCATTGGAACTCTTGTAAAATTGCCTTTGTTTGATGAGAGAAATGAGCAGGAGCGTTGTTGTTTGTGGGGGAGGACTCTTTGGCGAAGCTTTCTGGGGTGTTTTTCTGCTAAAGCTTTGGCTTTCTCAAAATACTCTCATAGTAAACAGATGTTATTGTTTTTTGGTCCGGTGGAAAGTCAACCAGCAAAATGCCTGGAGCATTAAAAAAAAACTGTTGCCATGCATGACCTTTCCTCTTGACCAGTCCGCTTTAATTTTCATTTCATTTTATTATATATATATTTTTTCTTTGTAGAGACAAGGTCTGCCTGTTTTGCCCAGGCTGGTCTCAAACTCCTTGCCTCAAGCGATCATTTCACTTTGGCCTCCCAAAGTGTTGGGATAATAGGCATGAGCCATTTTGCCTTGCCAGACCAATCTGCTTTTGCTTTGACTAGACCACTTCTACCTCTTGGTAGCCATTGCTTTATTTTTAATAATTTATTTATTTTTAATTTTTTTAGAGACAGGATCTTGCTCTGCATCCATTCTGGAGTACAGTGGTGCAGTCATAACTCACTGCAGTCTCAGATGCCTAGGCTCAGGTGATCCTACCACCTCAGCCTCTCCTCAAGTAGCTAAGACTACAGGTTTGCACCACCATACCTGGCTAAGTTTTTACATTTTTTGTAGAGATGTGGTCTTGCACTCCTGGCCACAAGTGATTCTTCCGCCTTGGTCTGGTAGCCATTGCTTTGCTTGTGCCTTGTCTTCAGGGTTGTACTGGTAAAGCTACGTTTCATTTCCTGTTCTTGGAAGAAATCCTCTTTTTTTTGAGACAGTTTCGCTCTTGTTGCCCAGGCTGGAGTGCAATGGCGCAATCTTGGCTCACTGCAACCTCTGCCTCCCAGGTTCAAGCAATTCTTCTGCCTCAGCCTCCTCAGTAGCTGGGACTACGGGCATGTGCCACCATGTCGGCTAATTTTTGTGTTTTTAGTAGAGACAGGGTTTCACCATGTTGGCCAGGGTGGTCTTGAACTCCTGACCTCAAGTGATCTGCCCGCCATGGCCTCCCAAAGTGCTGGGATTACAGGCATGAGCCACCATGCCCGGCCATATTTTATTTCCTTTTAATTTATTGATCTTTCCTTGACTCTTTCTGGCAAATAGTGTTCTATAACTCTTCTAAACATATTTCTGTTAGGGCACCATGGCTTGCACCTGTAATCCCAGCTACTCTAGGGGGGCTGAAATGGGAGAATCACTTGGGGCCAGAAGTTAGGGACCAGCTTGGGCAATGCAGTGGTGTGATCTCAGCTCACTGCAACCTCCACCTCCTGGGTTCAAGTGATTTTCCTGCATCTGACTCCTGAATAGCTGGGATTACAGGCGCCCGCCACCATGCCCGGCTAATTTTTGTATTTTTAGTAGAGCCAGGGTTTCACCATGTTGGCCAGGCTGGCCTCGAACTCCTGACCTCAAATGATCTGCCCACCTTGGCCTCCCAAAGTGCTAGGATTACAGACATGAGCCACTGAGCCCTGCCCCCTTTACTTTCTTTCTTTATCCTGATTCTCCTAGGTACCAGCTAATTCTTCCTTGCTGGTACTAAGGGATTTAGGGGCTTTGTGTATATTTTTCCCTCTCTCTGCTCTACTCTTTTTACTTCTATTTAATCTAATTAACTTTACTCAGCTTTTAAATTTCAGTAGGTTTTTTTTTAATTTTAGCAAACTTTACCTCTTCAAAGAGGCTTTCCCTGACCACTCATTCTGAAATAAGCTTCCCCTTTATTCTCTTAGGATCCTATGCATTTCCTTCATAGTCATTATTTGTATAAATTTGTTTTCGTGTTCCTTTGTCCCACCCCATCTCTGACCCAATTTAAGCCCTAGTTGGGAGGAGATTATGACTTGTTTTATAAATCTGTGTGTGGAAATACCTACCTCTTTTCTGCTTATATAATAATTTATAATAGATTAATATATGGGAAATGAATTTTATGTGGGAAATGAATTTTTTTTAACCTTCAAGCGTTGCCTTAAATTCATGGTGACTTTCCCCATGCTTTTTTTTTTTTTTGGAGACGGAGTCTCACTCTGTCACCCAGGCTGGAGTGCAGTGGTGTGATCTTGGTTCATTGCAACCTCTGCTGCCTGGGTTCAAGTGATTCTCCTGCCTCAGCCTCCCAAGTAGCTGGGATTACAGGCATCTGCCACCACGCCTGGCTGATTTTTGTATTTTTAGTAGAGACAGGATTTTACCATCTTGGCCAGGCTGGTCTTGAACTCCTGACCTCATGATCCACCCACCTCAGCCCCCCAAAGTACTGGGATTACAGGCATGAGCCACCGTGCCCGGCCCATACTTGCTTTTAACCAGTCACTACTTAATCTTTTATAATAATTCATTAACTTGTCTGTAGAATATCTTGATAAAATGTGTTCATATTGCATTCAGAATAATACTTTAGTGTAACTAAAGCATAGCTAAATGATAAAAAATTTAAAATTTTAAGATCTGTACAGACAGATCTTAAGTGTACACTTCAGTGACTTGATAAGTGTATTTACTTGCATAACCACTATCCCAGTCAAGATATTGAATATTTCCATTCACCCCAAAAAGTTCCTTCTAGTCGGTCCTCTCCCCTTGTAGGTAGCCACTGTTTTGATTTTTGTGACTATTGATTAGTTTTACCTCTTCTTAAAGTTCGTTTAAATGGAGTCATATAGTATATACTCTTTTGTATCTGCCTTCTTTTACTCAAGTCATGTTTTTGAGATTTTTTATATGATATTTAAAATATGTATTGGTTCATATTTTTTCTATTGCTTAGTATTCCATTGTGTGAACAGACATAATTTGTTTTACCATCTTCTGTTGATGAACATTTAGGTTGTTTCTGTTTTGCACTATTATGAATAAAACTGCTATAAGCTTTCCTGTACAAACCTTTTTGTATGTGTTGATGTTTTTACTTCCCTTGGGTAAACACCTAGGAATGAAATTACTGAGTGTTAGGGAGATTTATTTTTAACCTTATAAAACTGCCATCAGAAACGTGTTGTGAGAATTTTATTTGTTCTGCATCCTCACTGACATTTGGCATTGTCAATCTTTTTAAGTTTAGCTGTTATAGTAGGTGTGAGATATCTTTCATTAATTTGCATTTCCCTGTTGACTAATGATGTTGAACATCTTTTTCAGTGCTTATTGGTCATGAATTGTCTGTTCGAGTCTCATATACTTTTTATTGCCTATATTTTTTCTTTTTATTATTAATGTTTAGGAGTTCTTTATATATGCAAGGACAAGTCCTTTGCCAGATAATCATTTTGTAAATATTGTCTCCCAGTCTGTGTTTTCAGTGTTTGGACCTTCTGTAATATATTTATTGTGCTTTTTTCAGATTAACAATTGGACTCACTACTTTAAATTTAGAGGTATTTTACCTAAAACCATATTTAATGATATTATTTGAAAACAACTGACATACTGTTTAGAAAGAAATTTATCTTTGTGGACATTCTCTACAGTGTTCTAATTTTTGCTTTAAATTGTTGTCTTTTTTTTTTTTTTTTTTTTTTTTTTTTTTTGGTGACGGAGTTTCGCTCCTGTTGCCCAGGCTGGAGTGCAATGGCACGATCTTGGCTCACTGCAACCTCTGCCTCCCGGGTCCAAGTGATTCTCCTGCCTCAGCCTCCTGAATAGGTGGGATTACAGGCATCCACCACCACGCCCAGCTTGGTTTTGTATTTTTAGTAGAGACAGGGTTTCACCAGGCTGGTTTTGAACTCCTGACCTCAGGTAATCCACCCACCTTGGCCTCCCAAAGTGCTGGGATTACAAGTGTTAGCCATTGCACCTGGCCTCTTCAGTTTTTCTTGTAGGTCTCAGTTTCATCGGGTATCATTCCTTTCAGCTTGAAGAATTCCCTTTAGCATTTCTTTCTTAGCGCAGGTTTGGTGATGAATTATCTCAATTTTTGTTTACCTGGAAGTACCATTATTTTACTCTTATTAAAAAAAAGAAAACTGGCTGGGAATGGTGGTGCACACCTGTAATCTCAGCATTTTGGGAGGCTGAGGCAGGCAGATCGCTTGAGTTCAGGAGTTTAAGACCAGCTTGGACAACTGGGTGAAACCCTGTCTCTCTTAAAAAAAACAACAACAACCCCCTCCCCTGCCCCCCAAAAAACACAGCTTTGTTGAGATACGTATATATACTGTAACATTCACCTGTTTTAAGTGTACAGTCGAATGATTTTTAGTATTTACGGAGCTGTGCAGTCATTGCCACAATCTAGTTTTAGAATCTTGTAGCCTTTTGCAGTCACTTTGTATCTTTCTTCTCCCCATCCCTAGACAGCCACTAATCCGCTTTATGTCTATAGATTTGCCTATTCTGGATGTTTCCTGTAAATGGAATCATACAATATATGGTCTTCTGTCTTTTACTTAGTCAGTTGTTGAGGTTCGTTCATGTAGCATCTATCAGTAGGAACCTCTTTCCTTTTTGTTGCTGAATTTGTATTCCTTTGTATGGATGTGCTATGTTTTATTTATCCATTCGTTGATGTATGTTTGGTTGCTTCCACTCTGTGGCAATTACGAATAATGCTGCTATGAACAAGTTATTGTGAAGATATATTTTCATTTCTCTTGGGTAGATAGGAGTAGAATTGCTGTCACCTTTTTTTTTTTTTTTTTTTTGAGACAAGGTCTCACTGTGTCACCTGTCATAGCTCACTGTAACCTCGAACTTCTGGGCACAAGTGATCCTTCCATCTCAGCCTCCTGAGTAGCTGAGACTACAAGTGCACACCACCATGCTTGGCTATCCTCATTTTTGGAGAATATTTTTGCTGGGTATAGAATTTGGGATTGAGTTTTTTTTTTTTTTTTTTTCTTCCGAGACAGAGTCTCACTTTTTTGCCCAGGCTGGAGTGCAGTGGTGCGATCTCGGCTCACTGCAACCTCCAGCTCCTGGGTTCAAGTGATTCCTGTGCCTCAGCCTCCTGAGTAGCTGGGTCTACAGGTAAGGGCCACTATGCCCAGCTAATTTTTGTATTTTTATTAGAGATGGGGTTTCTCCATGTTGCCCAGGCTGGTCTTGAACTCCTGGCCTCAAAGCAGTCTGCTCACCGCAGTCTCCAAAGTGTTGGGATTACAGGCATGAGCCACCACACCTGGCCTGATTTTTTTTGTCTTAAAGCGTTATTAACAGTGTCATTCCTGTGTCTTCTAGTATCCTTTGTTCTGGTTAGAAGTCAGCCATCGTTCCTATTCTATCTCTGTATATGTTGTATTGATTTTTTTTCCCCATAAGACTGTTTCAAGAGTTTCTCTGTATCTCTGGTTTTCAGCAGTTTGATTATGATGTTTTCTTTGTATTTATCCTCCTTGGAGTTTGCTGAGCTTTTTGGATTTGTAAGTTAATATTTTTCACCAAATTTGAGAAATTTTCATTTATTCTTTTTTTTTTTTTTTTGAGATGGAGTTTTGTTCTTGTTTCCCAGGCTGGAATGCAATGAATGGTGTGATCTTGGCTCACTGCAACCTCCGCCTCCCAGGTTCAAGTGATCCTCCTGCCTCAGCCTCCCAAGTAGCTGGGATTACAGGCATGCGCCATCACACCCAGTTTTGTATTTTTAGTAGTGACGGGGTTTCACCATGTTGGCCAGGCTGGTCTCGAACTCCTGACCTCAGGTGATCCACCCGCCTCAGCCTCCCAAAGTGCTGGGATTACAGGTGTGAGCCACCGTGCCCAGCCCATCTATTATTTTTTTCAAAATTTTTTTCTTTCTCATTCTGTCTTTTCTTCTTCTGGGAACTTTAATTACATATATTTTAGACCACTTAGTATTGTTCCTCAGGTCTCTAAATTGGATAATTTCTTTTGATGTTTAAGTTTACTGTCCTTTTCTTCTACTGTATCTAATCTGCGATTAAGTTCATTTAGTTAATTATTTATTTATTTATTTTTAGATGGAATCTTGCTCTGTTGCCTGACTGGAGTGCAGTGGTGCAATCTTGGCTCACTGCAACCTCCGCCTCCTGGGTTCAGGCAATTCCACTGCCTTAGCCTCCTGAGTAGCTAGGATTACAGGTGCCTGCTACCATGCCCAGCTAAATTTTTGTATTTTTAGTGGAGACGGGGTTTCACCATGTTGGCCAGGATGGTCTCGATCTCTTGACCTCGTGATCCGCCCGCCTCGGCCTCCCAAAGTGCTGGGATTACAGGTGTGAGCCATCCTGCCCGGCCCATTTAATTTTTAAATTCAAACATTGTAATTTGCAGTTCTAGAATTTTCTTTCTTTCTTTCTTTCTTTTTTTTTTAGGGGAGTCTTGCTCTGTTGCCCAGGCTGGAGTGCAGTGGTGCCATCTCGGCTCACTGCAAGCTCCACCTCCCGCGTTCTCGCCATTCTCCTGCCTCAGCCTCCTGAGTAGCTGGGACTACAGGCGCCTGCCACCATGCCTGGCTAATTTTTTGTATTTTTAGTAGAGACGGGGTTTCACCATGTTAGCCAGGATGGTCTCGATCTCCTGACCTCGTGATCCGCCTGCCTCAGCCTCCCAAAGTGCTGGGATTACAGGCATGAGCCACTGCACCCAGCCCCTAGAATTTTCATTTGAATCTTTTTACATTTTAATTTATTTTTTAGAGACAGGGTCTTGCTATGTTGCCTGGGCTGGGCTTGAAGTCCTGGCCTCAAGCAATCTTCCTGCCTCGACCTTCTGAGTAGCTGGGATTACAGGTGCAAGCCATCACATTGGCTCCTGATTCTTTTTTTAAAAAATGGTTTCCTTTTCTCTACTAAGATTCTCCATTGGTTCAGTTATTTTGACCATGTTTTCCTGTAAGTCCTTGAATATGATTTTTATAATGGGTGCTTTAAAGTCCTTGTCTGCTAATTTCAATATCTGAGTCATTTTGGGATTTATTTCTATTGACTGTTCTTTTTCCTCCTTAAAAATAGATCACATTTTCCTGGTTCTTTGCATGTCTAGTAATTTTTTTAGTATATATTGGACGTTGTGAATAATATGAGTCAATTTTGTTATCTTCATCTGAAAAGTATTGCTTTTTGTTGTAATAGGCAGTTAAAATATTGGCTGATCACCTTGAAATTGTGGAGACTTGGTTTTATATTTTGTTAGGATATGTCCCCAAGGTGTCTACTGATCCTCCCTGACTTGGTGGAATGAAAATTCCAAAATGTCTCCCTTATGTTAAAGTTTTTGGGGCTCTCTTTGTGACTTACTCCTTTCTGAGATGTCCCCCTTCAATTTCCAGCTGTTATGGTGGTCCTGAACTCCCATCTTCTGGCATCTCAAGCCAAGAAGACTGTGGCTTTTTGCTGCCACTGTGGCCACTTTGTGCCAAGGGGACTCCCTGGGCTGGGAATGGGAGTTTAATGGGGTTCCTAAGGGGAACAGCTGATCCCACTTACTGTGTTTTCTTTCTTTTTTTTCTTTGAGAGGGAGTCTCACTCTGTTGCCCAGGCTGGAGTGCAGTGGTGTGATCTTGGCTCACCCCAACCTCTGCCTCCTGGGATCAAATGATTCTCCTATTTCGGCCTCCTGAGTAGCTGGGATTACAGGTGCATGCTACCATGACTGGCTGATTTTTTTTCTTTTTTGAGATGGAGTCTTTCTCTGTTGCCCAGGCTGGAGGGCAGTGGCTCACTGCAAGCCCCGCCTCCCAGGTTCATGCCGTTCTCCTGCCTCAGCCTCCCGAGTAGCTGGGACTACAGGTGCCTGCCATCATGCCCAGCTAATTTTTTTTTTTTGTATTTTTAGTACAGACGGGGTTTCACCGTGTTAGCCAGGATGGTCTCTATCTCCTGACTTCGTGATCCGCCTGCCTTGGCCTCCCAAAGTGCTGGGATTACAGGCGTAAGCCACCGAGCCCAGCCGATTTTTTTTTTTTTTTTTTTTTGAGACAGAGTCTCGCTTTGTCTCCCAGGCTAGAGTGCAGTGGCACAATCTTGGCTTACTGCAACCTTCACCTCCCGGGTTCAAGCGATTCTCCTGCCTCAGATTTTTGTATTTTTAGTAGAGACGGGATTTCACCATGTTGGCCAGGCTGGTCATGAACTCGTGACTTCAAATGATCCACCCGCCTCAGCCTCCCGAAGTGCTGGGATTATAGGCATGAGCCACCACGCATCTGGCTGTGTTTTCTTTCTTTCAAGGATGAAGTTTCTTTCAATTTCTGCCTGTTTTTCAGCCCTGTCCAGTGCTTTCAATTTTTTTTATTTATTTCTTTCTAGAATTTATGGTGGCCTTGAAACATTTCATGTTTACATAATATCTTTGTTTTTAAAAATAGTATGCTACACTCCTATAGTTATTTAGGCACATGATTTTTCTCCTTCTTCCAGTTATGTCTTACTGCGTTACAGATTAATGCCAAAACCCTGTGGCTTAAAACAGTCATTTTGTTATGTTTATTAGATTTTATGGGTCAGGAATTTGGAAGGGGCATAGCCAGGATGATGTATCTCTGCTCCATATATCTGGTGCCTTACCTGGGAAGGCTCATACTTTTGGGATGGTGCTATAGCTGGATAGCAGTTACCTAAAAGTGTCTTTACTCATGTCTGGCAGTTAATACTAGCTGTTAGCTGGGACCTCAACTGTAACTGTGGGTCAGAACACCTATAAATGGTCTCCTTACAGCATGGTAGCCCGAGCATTAGTGTTCCAGAGAACCAGGCAGATGCTCCATTGCCTTCTGTGACCTGATCTTGGAAGTGGCATGGCAGAAGTTACATAGCATCACTTCCTCTACTCTACTGGTCAACTAGTCTTTATTGTTAACCCAAATTCAAAGGTAGGACATAAATCTACCTCTCAATGGAAGAAGTGTCAAATATTTTAGATATGTTTAATTTATTTCATTTATTTATTTATTTTTGGACAGAGTCTTGTTCTGTTGCCCAGGCTGGAGTGCAGTGGCATAATCTTGCACTGCAATCTCTGCCTTCCAGGTTCAAGCAATTCTTGTGCCTCAGCCTCCTGAGTAGCTGTGATTACAGGCATGTGCCACCACGCCCAGTTAATTTTT
Source organism: Pan paniscus (assembly GCF_029289425.2). NCBI lineage: Eukaryota > Metazoa > Chordata > Mammalia > Primates > Hominidae > Pan > Pan paniscus. The sequence goes on along the minus strand of NC_073271.2, from coordinate 29,577,549 downwards.
TGTATTTTTAGTAGAGATAAGGTTTCATAATATTGGCCAGGCTGGTCTCGAACTCCTGGCCTCAAGTGATCTGCCCACTTTGGCCTCCCAAAGTGCTGGAATTACAGGTGTGAACCACCGTGGCACCTAGCTCCTAGACATGGTTTAAAACCATAGTGCTCATTTATCAAATAGCAAGCTCCCCCTTGGGTCCTAGCGTAGTCCTCTATACATCTCAATTAGGTACTTGTTGAAGTATTGAATTTTTCTTAACTATAGTAGAATAGGACCTAAAGTAAAGTTGTGTGTAAAGCTTTAAGAAAGGAGTAAGGTATTTTACTTTTAGAAAACATTTTCTTAGGTTGATTAGTTTTTGTCTTTCTGTTTGTAGGATACAGCATTTAATGAAAAATTTATGCTTAAGAAGTAAAAATGGCAGGCTTCCTAGATAATTTTCGTTGGCCAGAATGTGAATGTATTGACTGGAGTGAGAGAAGAAATGCTGTGGCATCTGTTGTCGCAGGTATATTGGTAAGTGAGAAAGACTGGTTGGTGACATGTATCCCTTACCTTTTGCCCTGGAAATTAATGCCGGTTCCTTTGAACTGAGAATGGCTTTCCAGAACTATTTATTTCACTGCTGTTTTGTATAGATGATTATCAGAGTTCTAGATACTATTGCCAAGCAGAATATGGTAGGCCCTGGATTCATTTTGACTTTGTAAATGTGTACTTAATATCTTTTCTTCAGTTCCAGTGATAATATAATTATTATAGGCAATAGCATTTTTCACTTACTGATACAACATATATATAAGTACTTTAAGATCCTTAAAGGCTCAGAATTTGATGTAACCCAAAATTATTGTTGTGACTTATTGAAGGTCAGACAACAGTGACAGTACTCTGCAGATAATAGTAACAACCTTAGGCTCCATTAGAACTGAAGCCCTGCAGCGGCTCTAGGGAAGAAATACCATCTCTGTTTCCCCAGCTGCAACATCAGGGGAGCATCAGAGGAAGACATTTGTGAAGGAAACTATTAATTTTCTTTCCATCATTTTTTTTAACTTTAATTGAAAATGACAGGCATAAAACAAAAGCAGAGAGAAAGGTATAAAGATTCCATCACCTCCTTTATCCCATGTATCTATCATCCAGCTTAAAAAAAAAAACAACACCCCAAAATCAGGACCTATCTTGGTTTATAATTCCATCAACTACTCTCTGTCCGCACTTTTTTTTTTTTTTTTTAAAGAGACGAGGTCTTGCTATGTTGTACAGCTACTAGAGTACAGTTGCTATTTACAGATGTGGTCGTAGTATACTACAGCTTCAAATTCATGGTCTCAAGCAATCTTCCTGCCTCAGTCTCCCAGGTAGCTGGGACTACAGGTTCATACTACCATTCCTGGCTCCCACAGCATTTTTTGGAAGCAAATTTCTTTATCTGTTTATATTTTAAAAATTCATCTCTTTCAATGTACAGTTCTACACCTAAAGTCCAATAGAAAAACAAAATGAAATGAAGCAGAGCAAGAACTAACGATAATTGTGAAGCAGTCTGCTCACTGCAGTCTCCGCCTCTGACTTCCCAGGTTCAAGCAATTCTTGTGCCTCAGCCTCCCAAGTAGCTAGGATTAGAGGCACATGCCACCATGCCCAACTAATTTTTGTATTTGTATTGAATATTTTTGAGACAGAGTCTCGTTCTGTCGTCCAGGCTGGAGTGCAGTGGCATGATCTCAGCTCATTGCAGCCTCCACCTCCTGGGTTTAAGCGATTCTCCTGCCTCAGCCTCCCGAGTAGCTGGGATTACAGGTGCCTGCCACCATGCCCAGCTAATTTTTGTACTTTTAGTAGAAACGAGGTTTCACCATGTTGACCAGACTGGTCTCAAACTCCTGACCTCAGGTGATTTGCCCGTGTTGGCCTCCCAAAGTGCTGGGATTACAGATGTCAGCCACTGCGCCCGGCCTTGTATTTTTAGAAGAGATGAGGTTTTACCATGATGACCAGGCTTGAACTCCTGACCTCAAGTGATCCACCTGCCTTGGCCTCCCAAAGTGCTGGGATTACAGGCGTGAGCCTCTGCACCTGGCCCATTTATATGATCTGTAGGGCAAAAGGAATGTTAAAAAGCAGGTATTGTGCTAGCAAGAGTTTTAATGTTTCAGTGACTTGGGCTGTGTTTTAAGTTTTTTACAGGCTGGTGGATAATGATTGATGCAGCTGTGGTGTATCCTAAGCCAGAACAGTTGAACCATGCCTTTCACACATGTGGTGTATTTTCCACATTGGCTTTCTTCATGTAAGTATGAAGATAATTCTCTATTCAAGGTGATTTTTCTAAAAATACTTTCCTGTTAATGTGCAGTGCTTTCTTGAATAACTTTTTAATTTATTTGATAGACTATTTTTTAACATGATACATACATAATTCCCATTTTATTACGATTTTTTTTAACCAAGAATGAGTGTTGGATTTGGTCATATATCTTTTTAGCACCTATAACAATTATCTTGTGATTTTTTTTTCCTCATATTTTTAAATCTGGTCAGTTACATATTTTGTCAGTTGCAAGATCTACTTTTTCGCATTTTAATACCTCTGAATATCAGGATGCATCTTACAGTCAGTGGTATCTTAGAATTATAATTGATAACATTTTTATTTCTTGTCAGTATTAAAAATTAATGGTGTATCTTAAAACTGATGGCTCTGAGATTTCATGAAACATGTTACGTTTCTGCATTTTTTAGTAGTAAATCATCCGTAGGTGTTGTAGTACACTCAACTTTTACCTTGCAGTATTATTATTATTTTTTTTAATGTGCTACTTGACTGTGTTTGCCAGTGTTTGAGGAAAAGGCAAGATTGGCCTCAAAAGAGATTTGTTTGTGGCTTTTGTTTTTATTAAATTATTTTTAAGTTTATGTTACCTCATTTCATAAAAAAGCTTGGAAGCTTTTTATGGATGTCTTTTAACAATTAAAAAATATTAAACATTAAGATTACATCATTTCCTTATACCGTCAGGAGGTTTTTTTGTTTTTGAGACAGAGTCTTACTCTGTTGTTTGGGCTGGACCACACTGGCGTGATCTTGGCTCACTGCAACCTCTGCCTCCCAGGTTCAAGTGATTCCCTTGCCTCAGCCTCCCAAGTAGCTGGGATTACAGGTGCCTGCCACTACGCCCAGCTAATTTTTTGTATTTTTAGTAGAGACGGGGTTCCACCATGTTTGCCAGGCTGGTCTTGAACTCCTGACCTCGTGATTTGCCTGCTGTGGACTCTCAAAGTGCTGGGATTACAGGTGTGAGCCACTGCACCTGGCCAGGAGTTTTAAAAAGGGTATATTTTGGAAAATGGAACTACTTATATCCATTGTGGCTTCTAAAAAAAGGAAATTCCTGTTACTAATTAATGTACCTTGCTCTAACAAAAATGGAAGGGGAAGCTGAATAAAGTGGGCATATTATACATAAGCTACATTTTCTCTGAGCTTAAGAAATGGATCATAGAAAATCACTTGACTTTTAACACAAAGAGAAACTGTTTAACTCTTGATAATAATGAGAACCTTGAAATGGGATAGCACTGAGTCATTCATGTATAAATGTGAAATAGACAAAGAAACCAGAAAACTGGTCCCTCTTGTATAATCTCTGGAGAGAAGTGATAGAAATCTCTTAAAATAAATGTGTTTTCTGGGTGTACTTTATGAAAATAAGACTAATGTAACATTTCTATCAACTAGCATTTTTATTAGGTTAAAAGATATGTTAAATTATTCAGATATTGATTTTAGTTATGAAATAATCTGTTTTCCGTCTAAGTGTTATATAAATATTTGAGTATTTTAACAGCGAATACTGAAATTCATTTGATGATTTTGTACCGTTCTAGGATAAATGCTGTATCCAATGCTCAGGTGAGAGGTGATAGCTATGAAAGCGGCTGTTTAGGAAGAACAGGTAAAGATACTTTGAGCTGTTAATGTGTGTTGACAAAATAGAAATTTGTCACCAGAAAAAAAGCCTCTCTTGTGAGTCTTTATTCAGGACTGGTAATGATTATATAGAATATTTTTTATTTGCTTTAAAACAAAGTTTTAGTGTTATTCAAATCCTTAAGAAAGTAAGTTATTGCTAGAAGTTACTGTTTTTGTCATGTTACACTGCCCATGATATAGATAAAAAATGTTGCTATTCAAATGGATCTTGGACTCCAGTGCTAATGATGGATTTATTATTATCCCAATTGTTGACTAATAATGTTACTTACAAGATGGCTGACTATGATTATTAACAGGAAAGTAATGAACACATTAGGGGATCAAACCTAGGACTACAGTGTCTTTACATTCACTTCTGATCACCTGAGTAGCCACCCACAGACTGCAACAAAATTGTTCAGAAGAAAGATGCTATTTGTCTACACATAAATTAGTTTTTATAGTTTGAATTCATTTGAATTGTCATCCAATTTTTTTTTTTTTTTTTTGAGACGGAGTTTAGCTTTTCTTTCCCGGGCTGGAGTGCAGTGGTGGGTTTTTGGCTCACCACAACCTCCACCCCCTGGGTTCAAGCAATTCTCCTGCCTCACCCTCCCGAGAGCTGGGATTTCAGGCATGCGCCACCATGCTTGGCTAATTTTGTAGTTTTAGTAGAGATGGGGTTTCTACATGTTGATCACGCTGGTCTCGAACTCCCGACCTCAGGTGATCCACCCACCTTGGCCTCCCAAAGTGCTGGGATTACAGGAGTGAGCCACCGAGCCCGGCCCAATTGTGTTTTTTAAACATTTACGGCCGGGCGCAGTGGCTCACGCCTGTAATCCCAGCAGTTTGGGAGGCTGAGACGGGTGGAACGCCTAAGGTCGGGAGTTCGAGACCAGCCCTGCCAACATGGAGAAACCCCGTCTCTACTAAAAAATATACAAAATTAGCCAGGCATGGTGACACACTTCTGTAGTCCCAGCTACTTGGGAGGCTGAGGCAAGAGAATCGCTTGAACCCGGGAGGCAGAGGTTGCGGTGAGCCGAGATCACGTCATTGGACTCCAGCCTGGGCAACAAGAGTGAAACTCCGTCTCAAAAAAAAAAAAAAAAAAAAAATTTACATTATAATATGAAGAAATTAAGGTACAGTGGGCTTACATAATGTGTCCAAAGTCACAGAGCAAGTAAGTGGTGGAGCCAGGATTGAACACGGACAGTCTGGCTCCAGAGCCCATGCTTTTAGCCGCTATGCTGGGCTTGTTTCCCATCTAGAACCATTTGGTCACTTTGTCTGGTTTGGTACCATGTGTATATTTTTTCTTTTTGTCAGCTTAATTGAATATAATTTAAGTATAATAAAATTCACTAATGTATTTATTATTTTATTAATTTTTTTTGAGAGGGAGTCTCACTCTGCCACCCAGGCTGGAGTGCAGTGGCATGATCTTGGCTCACTGCAGCCTCAACAGCCTGGGCTCGAGTGATCCTCCTGCCTCAGTTTCTCAAGTAGCTGTGATTATAGGCACATGCTGCTGCGCCCAGCTAATTTATTTATTTTTTGTAGAGACAGGGTTTTACCACGTTGTTCAGGCTGGTCTTGATCTCCTGGCCTCAAGCTATCCACCTGGCCTCAAGCTATCAGCCTCCCAAAGTGCTGGGATTGCAGGCATGAGCCACCACTCCTGGCCAGAATCCACCAATTTAAAATGTACAATTTGATGAGCTTGATCAAATGTGTACAGTTACAGTTGTGTAACTACCACTACAATCATGATACAGAACATTTCCATTGCCCCAAAAAGTTCCCTCATACCCCTTTTTATAGTTAATACTCTTCCCCTCACCTCCTGGCCACTACTGATCTACTTTCTATGATGGTTGCTTTGCCTTTTCTATGATTTCATATAAATGGGATCATATAGTAAGTATCATAGCCTTTTAAACCAAATAAAGCAGCTTTGAAGAGCTTAGCTTTCTTTTCTATTTGATGTTTTATTTTTTAAATTTTGTATTTATTTTGTTTGAGGTGGAGTCTCGCTCTGTCACCCAGACTGGAGTGCAGTGGTGCGATCTCAGCTCATTGCATCCTCCGCCTCCCAGGCTCAAGCAATTCTTCTGCCTCAGCCTCCTGAGTAGCTGGGATTACAGGTGCCTGCCACCACGCCTGGCTAGTTTTTGTATTTTTGGTAGAGACTGGGTTTCACCATGTTGGCCAGGCTGTTCTCAAACTCCTGACCTCAGGTGATGCACCCGCCTTGGCCTCCCAAAGTGCTGGGATTACAGGCATGAACCACCATGCCCAGCCTTCTACCTGATGCTTTAAATGCTGATGTAGATTTTGTAACCTCACTTCTACTGGAATCCATGGAGAATTTGCGAGAGGGTATAATGACAAATGACAGATGAGCCTAAGTTTAAAGTGCACAATATGTGTGTGTATGCGCATGCGATCGCGCTTATTTTTCATCATATCCTGTATGTCAGCCTCAGCAGTAATGTCAGGAATGAGGGAAGGTAAAGAAAAAATATATATTAGCAAGTGAAGATGTTGTATGTAGAGCATACAATAATGTACTCCATCATTTTTCTTTCAAGAATATTCCACGGACATTGCTGTGAATTATGTTACTATTATCTTTTTTTGAGACGAGGTCTTGCTCTGTCGCCCAGGCTAGAGTGCAGTGGCATGATCATGTCGCAGAAAAGCCTTGAACTCCTGGGCTCAAGCAGTCCTCCACTCTCAGCCTCCAGAGTAGTTGGGATTACTGGTGTAAGCCACTGTGCCTGGCCACTATTATCTGTTTTTTATAGGAAGTTTCACTGTAACTTATCCAAAGTTTTTTAGCTTAAAAGTGGAACCTGTATTTGTCTTTGGTCTGTCTGGTTCCCAAGCCCGTCGTTTTTACCCTAAGTAATTATTATATTTTATTCTATGATAGTCCCTATTCTATTAAAATTAACAGTACAGTTTATATTTTTATATTGTGCATATAGTGCAATTTCTGTCTAGTGTTTCAAAAATTAAGGACAAACTGTCTTATAGTCATGCCCAGGTATTGCTACTCTTAAGCTTTTGTACTGCTTAAGTGGTTTATCTGTAAACTATCTCTATTTAGTTCCCGGAGGAATTAATAGGAAAGTATCAAAATAATAAATATACTATAAATGAAACAGCTAAATAATAAAACTATAAAAAAGAACAGGAACTAGGTAGAAAAATGATCATTGTACTTAGAACCTGGGACAAGATGGATGCTTTTAATTGTTCATTAACCTTAACTCAGAGCTTCCTTGTAGCCAAAGCAAACAAGAGAAAATGTTATAGTTTTATTTTTTTGCTAAACAAAAGCATACTTCTTTTTCTTTTTTTTCTCTTTTTGTTAATATGCCCTCAGACATACTTTACAAGAGAAATTTTTTTCTTGTTTAATTCTATTAGAAAGTTTAATGTATATAGCCATAAATAAAGGACATGATGGAAAATAATTGTAAGGATTTTTTTTTTATTTTTTTTGAAACAGTTTTGCTTTGTTGTGCAGGCTAGAGTGCAGTGGCATGATCTCGGCTCACTGCAACCTCTGCCTCTCAGGTTCAAGCAATTCTCTTGCTCAGCCTCTTGAATAGCTGGGACTACAGGCACCCGCCACCAAGCCCGACTGATTTTTTTTTCTTTTAGTAGAGATAGGGTTTTACCATGTTGCCCAGGCTGGTCTCGAACTCCTGAGCTCAGGCAATTCGCCCACCTTGGCCTCCCAAATTTCTAGGATTACAGGTGTGAGCTACCATGCCCCGCCTTTAAGGATTTTTAATAGTTCCTTTTATTCACGTTAGATAAAAGCTATGATTGAATATAATTTAGAGATTGTATTTCTCCAAAGAACTAAACATTACTGTTTATTTCTGGAGATCTGCTTAGTATTGTAATAAAATTTAGATAATATAGAGACCTATTTCTCTCAGCTATCAGCTGTTCTAACCATTATGAACTTTGATCGGTGCTTCTTCCTTATCTGGTGTCTAAAATGAATCTTTTCCCTGGTAACAAAATATTTGCAGCTGAGGCAAATTTAGTTTTCTGTTATGGAAATTGGCTAGGATTTTATTTTTACTTCAGTGGAGCTTTCTTCCCCTTCCAGAGGTTGATGGGGCTGTCAGTATACCTGTGAACAGGATCTGGTGCAAGTATTAACCTGCTTTCCTAAAAATATGTTGAATCTACTCAAGTGTCCAGATGATTTACATTATCGAGATCTAGAATTTTGTTCAAAACAGGGTTGAAGAGTTACTTCTGATTTTGAAGTTTTCATGAATATGTGGTACAGACTGGCTGCCTCAGCAATAAAAAAGCCTGAATATACTCCTAAAGAATGGCCGTTATTTGTACCATATTGAATAATGGTGTGATTATAGAAGCTTACCATTGATTAAAAAGGGACATATTAGTCCTTCTTCATTTGAAGTCTCTCATTCCTATGTGGCGATGGCTATCCAGATTACATATGCTACTTTTAATAGAGCAATTATTTTGGTAATATATACAACAGTGTAATTTTTTAATTAGGGCATTCGTTTCTCTAGTCAGTAAAAAGGTAACTTCCTTTTTTTCCTTTTCCATGTATGGTTTAACTTCTTTTAGTTTTTTTTTTTTTTTTAAATCATCATTCATTTAACTTACAGCAGATTTATATAAATATATGACTATCTTTGATATGCGTAATATATACTAGGCTAACAGGGCTCCTAGTATTATGTATTCCTAAGACGTTACAGAGCTGCAAAAATGAACAAAATCATAAAGCCTCTTCTCTACACAGGTGCTCGAGTTTGGCTTTTCATTGGTTTCATGTTGATGTTTGGGTCACTTATTGCTTCCATGTGGATTCTTTTTGGTGCATATGTTACCCAAAGTAAGTATATATTCTCCTTTTATTTTATAGGAGAGATTCAGATATGTCTTTTATATTTCGCTTACTCTACCTTGAGTACAATTTAGTATAATTGTTCACTTAGATTGAAGATACTACTCTGTGTGAAGATACATGAGTTTAATAAAACTTGTCAATGGGAACACTTAGTGCAGTAGGATAGCCCTGGTTAGGAAATCCAAGCCACTGACAAAGCTGGTACCTCTCAGCTGTCTCCAGACTTTCTGCTTTCCTTCCTTACCTTAGACAGCCAGGATTTTATGCTAGAGGCCCATTTACTGGGAGTTGCAGTAGAAAAAGTGAGAAACCAGTACAGGTGTACACTCCCTTATATACAATTCTAAAATCCACAAAATGCTGAAAATCAAGTTATTTATAACTAGTCTGGCAGCAAAACCTGACCTAAACTGACATGGAGCTCACTATTTTCTTTATCCCATTTAGTGTAAGTATTCAAATGTTTTATTGTAGGAATGAAAATAGATATATTAGATTATAGGATGTGCTTGTCTATACCCAGCTGGCGGTGCTATGTAGTATATGTGCTTTCCCTTACTGTTCTTAAACCTGAAGAATTCTGATTCCCAAAATATATCTTGCCCCAGGGATTTCAGATAAGGGGTATAGACCCCTTATTTGATAATCTATGGATTGCCAGTAGATAATCTTTCGTTTCATTAACACCTTCTCTCTGCAACCTAATCCTGTAATTTTTTTTTTTTTTTTTTTTGAGACGGAGTCTCGCTCTGTCACCCAGGATGGAGTGCAGTGGTGTGATCTCGGCTCACTGCAACCTCCGCCTCACAGGTTCAAGTAATTTGCCTGTCTCAGCCTCCCAAGTAGCTGGGATTACAGGTGCACGCCACCACACGCAGCTAATTTTTGTGTTTTCTTAGTAGAGACAGGGTTTCACCATGTTGGCCAGGCTGGTCTCAAACTCCTGACCTCAAGTGATCCACCCATCTTGGTCTCCCAAAGTGCTGGGATTACAGGTGTGAGCCACCATGCCCAGCCAATCCTGTAATTTTTAAGTCACGGGTACAGGGGGAGTTTTTTAAGGGCAAGACTGAACACATATGTATACTCTTCATACAGAAACAGCTGATGGAGTGGGATGAGCACTTATTACACCATGCTGAAATCTCTGGCTCTGCCAGGTGCCATAGCTTTTCATTCACGGTAGTGATGAAAAATAGAACCCAGTTTCAGAAATGTCTCTGGACGCGTCGGAAGACTGTTTCACTGGCCCTCTTCCTTTGCTCCTAAGACAGGAGTCAGTTTCAGAGAACGCAATTTATTCATCCTCTGACTCCTCTACCTCTGGAATCTCTTTGTCAGCCTTCTTTGCTTAACTGTCACATCTCCTTGTCCTGACTCACAGCTGGTTTTTGAATACTTTTGATAGTATCATTTAAGTCTCATAGTTTGATCAGTATAAGATCTTTGGAATACTTTTTCTTTTGTCTTTCACTTGGTACAAAATAAGTCAGATTACAAGAGGACAGTGGTTGGCTTAAATAACATTGGTCACCAACTGTATCTAAAATGTGTTTTTTAGTTAATTAAAAATACTACTAGAGCACATAATTCTGGTATGAAGCATATCTGAAGGAAAATGCTTTTTTAAAGATAGCTTCATTGAGATATAATTTGCATACCATATAATTCAGCCATTTAAAATATGCAGTTCAGTGTTTTTAGTATTTTCACAGAATTATGCTACCATCATCACAATCCAATTTGAGAATATTTTTATCACTGCCATACTCATTAGCAGTCACTCCTCATTACTCCTTCCCCTAGCCCTAGGCAGCCACTAATGTACTTTCTGTCTGTATCTATTTCATACACATGGAATCTTATAGGAAAGTGTTTTTTTGAGACAGAACCTTGCTCTGTCGCCCAGGCTGGAGTGCAGTGGCGTGATCTCGGCTCACTACAACCTCTGCCTCCCAGGTTCAAGCAATTCTCCTTTCTCAGCCTCCTAAGTAGCTGGGACTGCAGGTGCATGCCACCACGCCCAGATAATTTTTGTATTTTTAGTAGAGATGGGGTTTCACCATATTGGTCAGGCTGGTCTCGAATTCCTGACCTCAGGTGATCCACCCACCTCAGCCTCCCAAAGTGCTGGTATTACAGGCGTGAGCCACTGTGCCCAGCCGGAAAGTGTGTTTTAAACTCATTTTATCCCTGACTGTAAGAAGGGTGGGCTGCTGTCACTGATTTTCTTAAAAGGTCTCCGTAGTTATGTTAAAGAAAAACTTTAGATAAATTAGCAATTTGAGCAAACCAAGAAGAGGTTCGGAGAGCTTCACCCAGCAGTATGAGCAGCTGTAGGCTGAACACAAGGCAAAGAAGAAATTTTTAGATTGTCTGTAGCTGTATGTTTGTCTTATTTGTGCATGGTCTCATCAGTTGGCTGCTTGGGATTGGCTAAAGCTTAGCTGTTTGTGATTGACTAAAATTCAGCTATTTATTAAAAAATATAACCCTAGGTTTCAGTTCGTTTACGTAAGTTAGGTTCCGGGGGGTGGGTTGGGGTCACACAGGAACTCAGAGTAGGGAGATAGCCTCAGGTTAATGGCTTCCTGCTTATTTACTTTAGCAGTTGAAGTGATCCATGAGCTTTACAGTTTGTATAGTGAAAATAGGAATAAATTGCCATTTCTGTAAGGTATGTAGGGAAATATTGTTTGTAAAGGCTGTACTATTGTTGAGTGTATTTTTTTTTTTTTTTTTTGAGTTGGAGTTTCACTCTTGTCACCCAGGCTGGAGTGCAATGGCACAGTCTCGGCTCACTGCAACCTCTGCCTCCCGGGTTCAAGCGATTCTCCTGCCTCAGCTTCCCGAATAGCTGGGATTATAGCCGCCTGCCACGACTCCCGGCTAATTTTTTGTATTTTTAGTAGAGACAGGGTTTCACCATGTTGGCCAAGCTGGTCTTGAAGTCCTGATCTCAGACAATCTACCCACCTTGGCCTCCCAAAGTGTTGGGATTACAGGCATGAACCACCGCTCCCGGCCAATTGTATCTTAATATTTAAAGAACTAGTAAATATTGATAAATTTCTTGATTGTGAATTTCATCTTTCTATTTCAACAGCATTACTCATTTAAATATACTTTTCTTTTTTTTTTTTTAAGATGGAGTTTCGCCCTGTCGTCCAGGCTAGAGTGCAGTGGTGCAGTCTTGGCCCACGGCAACCTCTGCCTCCTGGGTTCAAGTGATTCTCCTGTCTCAGTCTCCCAAGTAGCTGGGATTACAGCCATCCACCACCACACCTGGCTAATTTTGTATTTTTAGTAGAGACAGGGTTTCCCCGTGTTGGCCAGGCTGGTCTCAAACTCCTGACCTCAAGTGATCTACCCGCCTCGGCCTCCCAAAGTACTGGGATTACAAGCGTGAGTCACCACGCCCGGCCTAAATATACTTTTCTATTTGTAAAGTGAATATGACTTTATTTCAGAGAGCATTTCTAGGCCATGTTTCAAATCTTTTACTGTACAGATTTGCTTGAACTATTAATATTCATAGTAATAGCTAACCTTTATATATTACTTTATAGGCTAGATACTGTTCTAAGCACTATATAGAGCCACTCATCTAATTCTTACACTCTGGAGTAGGTGCTATTACAATGCCCATTTTACAGGTGAGGAAATGAAGATATGCTGAGGTTAAATAATTTGCCCAAGGTCATACAGTTAGTCATTGGTATAGATAGGATTCAAACCTGGGTCTGGCTCAAACTTGGAGCTCTTAACCATGCTGCTGTATTGTTTGCTATGATATCAAGAGCTCAGAATTGAACCAGTTTCTTCATCTTCTCCAGTATTTTTTAATCAACATTTGTAGTTTTACAAAAGTTAATAATCCACAAAAATTTAAGTAGTTTCCATTTTGTTTCTTTTCTTTTCCTATAAAGATAGTAACCATTTCCTCCAGGATAGATTCAGTGAAAGAGAATGATGATAAATTCTAACTGTGTTATTTATATCTGACATATTTGCATAATAAAACTCCTGGATTGAGAGCCAGGCATTGTGGTGTGTGCCTGTAGTCCCAGCCACTTGGGACGCTGAGGCAGGAGGATCACTTGAGCCCAGGAGTTTGGGCTGTAGTTTGCAATGATTGTGCCTGTCAGTAGCTGCTGCACTCCAGTCTGGGCAATATAGTGAGGCCCCATTTCTTTAAAAACAAACACAAAAAACCTCTTGAATTCATGAAAGAAAATAAATTAACGGACTGTTTAAAAGTCAAGAATTTATTTTGTATGTTTTTACGATTTTGCATTTCAATTTTGGCCATAGGAGGCAAAGGAGCAAGTTACTGCTTCCTCAGCAGTTTTGATATAGCTAGAACCAGCAATTACTTTGACTAAAAGAAAACTTTGTAAGTTCATTGACTTTTATCCAGAGTAAGAGCAGTCCTTTGCTTTGGGGGAATTAAATTGGCATTTTCGTCTTTCAGTTTCATTATAGACGTCTTAGAGTTAATGAATAATAGCAGTATGTTGTAATATACAAAATGTATCATTATGAATGGCACTGATACTTTATTACTGCTGTTTGCCTATATAACCGTCTAATCTGTTTTACTTTATGTATGTAGATACTGATGTTTATCCGGGACTAGCTGTGTTTTTTCAAAATGCACTTATATTTTTTAGGTAAGTTGCCTAATTTTTAACCACTCCTGTAACATTTACAGAAATGTCAACTTAATTAAGGCAGCATATATGTGGAACACATATAAATCCCATAGATTGGTTACAATGATAGAACTTCTTTTAAAAGGTGAGAATTCCACTGTTACGTAAGAGCAGACAGGTCTTTTAACTAGGGGTCTTGCTGTGTATCAAGACTTTAGCTGGATCCTTTATATATTTTACCCTTTGAATTCACATTTAGGCCAAGTGCTGTGGCTCATGCCTGTAATCCCAGCACTTTGGGAGGCTGAAGTGGGTGGATTGCTTAAGTCTAGGAGTTTAAGACCAGCCTGGGCAACATGGCAAAACCCTGTCTCTATAAAAAAATATAAAAATTATCTGGTTGTGGTGGTGTACAGTGCCAGCTACTCAAGAGGCTGAGGTGGGAGAATTGCTTGAGCTGAGGAGGTTGAGGCTGCAGTGAGGCAAGGCTGCACCACTGTACTCCAGCCTGGGCAATAGAGTGAGACCAAAATAAAATAAAATAATGCATTTAATTATTTTAAATATATGTCAGGTGTTATTCCCATTTTATTTATTTATTTATTTATTTATTTATTTATTTATTGCGATGGAGTCTCACCCTGTAGCCCAAGCTGTAGTGCAGTGGAACAATCTCGGCTCACTGCAGCCTCCGCCTCGGGACTCAAGCGATTCCCATGCCTCAGCCTCCCGAGTAGGTGGGACTACAGGTGCACATCACCACACCCAGCTAATTTTTTGTATTTTAGTAGAGACGAGGTTTCACCATATTGCCCAGAGTGGTCTCGAACTCCTGAGCTCAGACGATTTGCCTGCCTCAGCCTCCCAAAGTGCTGGGATTATAGCCACCACACCCAGTGTTATTCCCATTTTATAGATGAGGAAATAAAGTTTAGAGCTTGCTTTAGGATGCCTAGCTAGTAAATGAGAAGCCTGGATTTGAATCCAGACTGCTGCTTCCATAGCCTGTGTCTTATTAAAAAACCCTATCAGATCCATTGTTTCACTTGACTAGCCTTTTGGAAAAAAAAAAATTAACAACAGGTAAAGTACCTTTATGAAGAAAAAAGGAAAAACCAGAATACCTAGTGGCCAGCCAGGTGTGGTGGCTCATGTCTGTAATCCCAGCACTTTGGGAGGCTGAAGTGGGTGGATCACCTGAGGTCAGGGGTTCGAGACCAGCCTGGCCAACATGGTGAAACCCCATCTCTAATAAAAATACAAAAATTAGTCGGGCATGGTGGTGTGTGCCTGTAATCCCAGCTACTTGGAAGGCTGAGGCAGGAGAATCACTTGAACCCGGGAGACGGGGGTTGGAGTGAGTCGAGATAGTGCCACTGCATTTCAGCTTGGGTGACAGAGCAAGACTCCATATCAAAATAACAATAATAATTAATACATGGTATGCATATTATATACAAAACCTGTTGGGAAATTCTGTTTTCTGAATGCCCTTTTAAGAAAAGTTAAAGTAAGTGGAAAAATAAACCAATATTAAAAGTATTTTTTAGGGGCAGTCTTCTAAAATATCCCCAAAATGAAGTCCATTCTATGCTTTTTAGAATGAATGTCTTCTTTTTTTTTTTGAGCTGGATTCTCGCTCTGTTGCCTAGGCTGATGTGCAGTGGTGCAATCTCAGCTCAATGCAACCTCTGCCTCCCAGGCTCAAGCAATTCCGTGCCTCAGCCTCCCAAGTAGCTGGGATTACAGGCATGCACTGCCACACCCAGCTAATTTTTGTATTTTTAGTAGAGATGGGGTTTTGCCATGTTGACCAGGCCGGTCTCGAACTCCTGACCTCAAGTGATCTGCCCACCTCAGCCTCCCAAAGTGGTAGGATTACAGGTGTGAGCCACCATGCCCAGCCTAGAATGAATGTCTTTTAATGTCAACAGAGGATATTTAGGTATATATTTATAAAATTTTATCTGCCTCTGTCCCCACCCCCCATAAATCATTAAGTAAGTTCTAAGCCTTGAAAAACTTTGCTTTTGTCACTGGTTTTAAGTAATTTGATTACAATGTACTGTGGTCTAGTTTTCTTGATATTCCTTCTGCTTGGTGTATATTGAGTTTCTTGGATCTGTAGGTTTATAGTTCATCAATAAATCTAGATTCTTTTCAGCCATTATTTCTTCAAGCATTTTTTGTGTCCACTCCACCCTCCCTCTGGGATTTCAATTACAGGTTATAATAGGCTGCTCAAAGTTGTCTCACAGCTTGCTAATGGTCAGATTTTTTTTTCCTCTTTGTGTTTCAGTTTGGATAGTTTCTATTGTTACATTTTAAAATTAATCTCGGCTGGGCATGGTGGCTCACACCTATAATCTCAACACTTTGGGAGGCCAAGGCGGGTGGATCACTTGAGGTCAGGAGTTTGAGACCAGCCTGGCCAACATGGTGAAACCTCATCTCTACTAAAAATACAGACATTAGCTGGGCATGGTGGTGCATGCCTGGAATCCCAGCTACTCGGAAGGCTGAGGCCAGAGAATCACTTGAACCTGGGAGGCTGAGGTTGCAGTGAGCTGAGATCACACCATTGCTGAGCAACAGAGCGAGACTTCATCTCAAAATAAATAAATACATAAATAAATAAAATTAATCTCTCTATTGTCACTTTGAAGAATTAAATTAATCTCTACTTCTACAATGTCTGATCTATGCCATCCAGTGATTTTTTCATCTCAGACATTGTATTTTCTCTCTCTAGAAGCTTGATTGGGTCTTTAAAAATATTTCTGATGTCTTCCCTTAACATGCTCATGCCCTCTTCCACCTTCTTGAACACACAGAGTATATTTATAGCTATCTCAGGGTCCTTGTCCAATTGTCTGTGTCATTTCTGCATCTGCTTCTACTGATTTTTTTCTGCTTCTGTTTACTCTTCATTTTGGACCTATTTTCCCTTATTTGGTGCTTTGCATACAATTTGTTGGGACTGGATCTTTGCTAGTCCTTTAAATGTTTTTAAGCTTTGTTTTGGGATGCAGTTAGGTGACTCAGAAACAATCAGAAACAATTTGATCCTTTTATGTCTCTTAAGCTTTGTTATAGGCAGGACCAGAGCAGCTGTAGCCCAGGACTGATTTGTCCCCCTACTAAGGCAGTCATACCCTTTGAGTGTTTCCACGCTCTGATGCTTCATGTATTCCAAGGTTTCTCTACTCGACTTGTGAGAGTATGAACTCTCTTCCAGCCTTGTGGTAGCTCTGGGACATGTTCTTTCCAGTGGTTCTTTCCTTCCCTTGGGTAGTTTCCTCTTATGTATAGACTGATCAGTACTCAGCCACAGACTGAAGGAGCACCCCCTGCAGATCTCCTGCGTTCCCTCTGTGTGGCTGGCTGTACGCTGCATGGCAAACTCTAGCCATGTGGTCTCCCCCCACTCTCAGACCACCATGCTCTACCTGGATTTCCCCTTGTGGCCTTGACACTCCTGGTTTTGAAAGATGTTTGGCAGTTTCTGCTGTCTTATATGTCAAAGACATGTGACTGACAGCCTTCTGGGGATATGATAAGTTGTTATGAAGACATTTTAGGCAGTCTTAGAGATTAAGTTTAAGTTCAGATTCAACACTTTGTGGTGGTAGATGAATCCACTTAAATGACAATTGGATGAACAGAAACCTTGTATGCTCAGGTGGACATAGTTGACAGCTGTGTCATCTATGTGCTCTGCCCAGAGGCTGGCAAGTTATCAGGCAGCCTGTATGCTTCCTGTGTGCTGGACCTGTTCTAAGCTCTGGGGTACAACCTCTTTTATTTACGTCTCTGGTCACTCCTCTGTTTCCCTTGCAAGCTGATCCTCCACTCCCTGCCTACTACCTTTTGAAGTCTCTTAAAGCTCTGTTCTTGGCCTTAAGAAACTCCTTGTTATTTTTCTGTCTCTGGGTGAACTCATGTGTACTTAGGACTCCAATTATTGCTTATATGCCAGTGAGTCACAGATGTCCCTTTCCAGGCCTAAACCGTATATCCAGATTCCTACTTCACATCCCTTCTTGGGTTGCTGACATTTCAAATCCAAAACATTTAGTATGCCCACAGCTCAACTCATGGCCCTGAAGTGTCCCATCTCTCTGCTCCCGCCTCCTTATCCTCTCTCACTTTGCCGAGATAATTCCCCCTCTTCTTTTGGATCTCAGTTCAGTCACCACTCCTCAGGAAAACCTTTCCTGACCTCTCTAACTAGGTCTGATCCTTATGTTTCACTCTGAGGATACTGTGTACCTCTCATTTATAGCATTTTTTTATAGTTGGAATTTTATATTTATTTGATTGTCTCCTTATTAGACCCTTAGCTCCATTAGGGAGCAAGTTTGTCTGGACTCAGTCTCACCCCAGCACTTAGGTGCTTGGTACGTAGCTAGTTTTCAGTGCACAATAATTATTTGTTGAAGGAATGAAGAATTGCAGCATGGTCTATTGTAGGGTGCTTCAGTTACTGTAATTTAGATATGGTAGGCTCCTGGAGACATAAAATGGCCCTAATGCCTGTCACTATGAGAATGGTCTCTCTCTCTTTTTTTTTGATTTATTGATTCATTTTTTTGTTTCTGAGTCATAGAGAAATGTCTCTTTTCCTTACAAGTTGCCTGTTAATAACTTCCCAGGCTTTAAGAAAGAATACAGTTATGCTCAGCCATTGTAGTTAACAGACTGCTTTACAAAATAAGCAAATTAAGACCAACACTGCCATGATGTCTAATTTAATTTTTAAAATTGATAGGAATCAGTGAAGTACCTGTCAAAGCATATTGAGAAAATGAATTCTGTGTTGCTTGTTCCATCGGTTTTTTCCTCATGATTTGTTTTCCTATCTTTCTAGCACTCTGATCTACAAATTTGGAAGAACCGAAGAGCTATGGACCTGAGATCACTTCTTAAGTCACATTTTCCTTTTGTTATATTCTGTTTGTAGATAGGTTTTTTATCTCTCAGTACACATTGCCAAATGGAGTAGATTGTACATTAAATGTTTTGTTTCTTTACATTTTTATGTTCTGAGTTTTGAAATAGTTTTATGAAATTTCTTTATTTTTCATTGCATAGACTGTTAATATGTATATAATACAAGACTATATGAATTGGATAATGAGTATCAGTTTTTTATTCCTGAGATTTAGAACTTGATCTACTCCCTGAGCCAGGGTTACATCATCTTGTCATTTTAGAAGTAACCACTCTTGTCTCTCTGGCTGGGCACGGTGGCTCATGCCTGTAATCCCAGCACTTTGGGAGGCCGAGGCGGGCCGATTGCTTGAGGTCAAGTGTTTGAGACCAGCCTGGCCAACATGGCGAAACCCCATCTACTAAAAATACAAAAATTAGCCAGGCATGGTGGTGGGTGCCTGTAATCCCAGCTACCTGGGAGGCTGAGGCAGGAGGATCGCTTGAACCCTGGGGCAGAGGTTGCAGTGAGCTGAGTTTGCGCCACTGCGCTCTAACCTGCCCCCAGGCTAGAAAGTGAAAACTCCCTCTCAAGAAAGACCACTCTCAGTATCTCTGATTTCTGAAGATGTACAAAAAAATATAGCTTCATATATCTGGAATGAGCACTGAGCCATAAAAGGTTTTCAGCAAGTTGTAACTTATTTTGGCCTAAAAATGAGGTTTTTTTGGTAAAGAAAAAATATTTGTTCTTATGTATTGAAGAAGTGTACTTTTATATAATGATTTTTTAAATGCCCAAAGGACTAGTTTGAAAGCTTATTTTAAAAAGAATTCCTCTAATATGACTTTATGTGAGAAGGGATAATACATGATCAAATAAACTCAGTTTTTTATGGTTACTGTAAAAAGACTGTGTAAGGCAGCTCAGCACCATGCTTCTCGTAAAAGCAGCTTAAATTATCCACTGGGGTTATCTTTTGACAACTTGCCATTATCTGATGTTACACAATTCAATAGCAAGCAAGTTTGAGACAATCGCAGTTTAAAAGCATGAACCATTTAACAAAAAGTGGAATAATTAAAGATAAAGCACTTCTTCCCAAAGGGAATTATCACCTAGTGAAAAATTATGCGTTTCATCTACTCAGTTACCGACTGCAAGTCTCTCCTTGCTCTAGCTCTCAAGCTTTGGGTGAATATTCCTGTGAAATATATCTTCAACTTGAAAGTTCATACTCCAATCAAAAACTCCTTTTACTGAGTTTGCAGTACTGTATTTGCACTGTTTGTATTCCTCTGGGCCCTTATTGCTACTTTTGCTTTCCTTTGTTACATAGATTTTGTGTTGCACTTTTTCTCCAGAGGGGTGTTGTAGAGCCTTGGTTGTATGAATAATACCAGTGGTAGTGTCCACGGCTCTAATGTAAGCCCATTTGGCATCACTCCTCTCCTCTCTCTGAGAGGATTTCTTGTGCACAGAGTATGAAGCAGTTGTGGAGCGCTGTGCCTTTGTCAAGATACCATCTTGTTTGATGACTTCTTTCTTTGCTGTTTTTTCTTCAAAATGTTAGTAAGCTCTGTCATGCTTCTAGCAAATTGTAAGACTAATTATTTGTTTCCACCTCATAACCTGTTGCAATAAATATTACTTCTCATACAGTTTAATATTGTTGTTTGTTGGAGAAAATGAACCATAAAAATTGATTTGCTGTTCAGTTTTCAGTTATTCAAGTACACCCAATTAAAGATGCAGTTATGTTTATAAAATTAGAAGAAATAGATTTGTAAAATGCTTATGTGAGGGTTATTGAAGGTTTCCCTGAAGACTGACTGGAAATGGTGGCTGTTTTTTTCTATTTCTGACTCTGCCATGAATTTTTTTTTTTTTTTTTAAAGACAATATCTCACTCTGTTGCCTAGGCTGGAGTGCAGTAGTGCAACCACAGCTCACTGCACCTTCAAATGCTGGAGCTCAAGCAATCCTCTTACCTCCGCTTTCCAAGCAGCTGGGACCACAGGTACGTGTCATCACGTCTGGTTAATTAAAAAAAAAATGTTTTGGGAGGCCTAGGTGGGCGGATCACAAGGTCAGGAGATCGAGACCATCCTGGCTAACATGGTGAAACCCTGTCTGTACTAAAAATACAAAAAAATTAGCCGGGCGTGGTGGGGGTCACCTGTAGTCTCAGCTACTTGGGAGGCTGAGGCAAGAGAATGGCGTGAACCTGGGAGGCGGAGCTTGCAGTGAGCCAAAATCGTGCCACTGCACTCCAGCCTGGGCAACAGAGCAAGACTCCATGTCAAAAAGAAAAAAAAAAAGTTGTTTTTTGTAGAGACGGGGGTCTCACTATGCTGTTCTGGGTGAACTGGTCTCAACACATCCACCTGCCTCAACCTCACAAAGTGCTAGGTTGACAGGCATGAGCCACCACACCCAGCCCTGAATTTGTTTTTTAGTTGTGCGCAAATCACTTAATTTTCTGTTTCTTCATTTTAAAAAAAAGAGATAATGTGGTCAGGCATGGGGGCTCACGCCTGTAATCCCAGCACTTTGGGAGGCCGAGGCGGGCAGATCACGAGGTCAGGAGTTCGAGACCAGCCTGGCCAACATACTGAAACCCGGTCTGTACTAAAAATACAACAAATTAGCCAGGCGTGGTGGTGCACCCCTGTAATCCCAGCTACTCGGGAGGCTGAGGCAGGGAGAATTGCTTGAACCCGGGAGGCAGAGGTTGCAGTGAGCCAAGATTGCGCCACTGCACTCCAGCTTGGGTGACAAAGCGAGACTCCGTCTAAAAAATAAAAAATAAATAAAAACGTAAAAGAGATAATGTTAGTATCCACTCTTAGAAATATTATGAGTTAGGGCAGAATCTTTGGTAATCATCTACAAATGCATATGATTCCCTTACTAAGGTTCTCAAGCTGTCACATAGATTCAGTGGTCATTGAATCTGAGTGTTTTTTGTGTGTGGACCAATATTATCAGAGTATTCCATTTTCTTGCTCTAAGATCCTTGTATTCCTTGTGCTGTTGCCACTGAGTAAAAACCCAGAGGCTGTATTTTTCCAGTATATATTTGTGTGTGTGTGTGTGTGTGTGTGTGTGTGTGTGTGTATATTTCTATACACAAGACGTTGACTTGACATTGATTTGCATCAACATAATGAAACTGGAAGACTGAAAGATTGATGATATCAAACCATATAATTTGGCCCCTTGAGCAAGAGCCCCCAGAGGGTTTGACATGGGTGCATTGAACTCATGATCTCTACATTTTTCCCCAGTGGAAGGGTTTTCAGTCACAACATCAACTCAGGAGTCTTTGTTTTCATTGTTCTTTTTTATGGAGTCCTTTTTACAGTGTCTCACTCTTGCCCAGGCTGGAACGCCGTGGTGTGATTATAGCTCACTACTGCCTTGAACTCCTTGGCTCAAGCAGTCCTCCCCTCAGTCTACTGAGTAGCTAGGACTATAGGTGTGCACCACCACACTCAGCTCTCCTTTTTAGATTTAGTTGCACCTTTCCCAAGTTGCTTGTAGAACACTGGTGGCCCTGAAGGTGTACCTGAGAAAAGGTGTGTGTGTCAAAGAAGCTTGGGAAACCCTGGGCTGAACTAGGTCTAAACATGTTTTTTCTTTCTTTATTTCTTGATTTTTTTTTTTTTTTCAGATGGAATTTTGCTCTTGTCACCCAGGCTGGAGTGTAGTGGTGCAATCTCGGCTCACTGCAACCGCTGTCTCCCAGGTTCAAATGGTTCTCGTGCCTCAGCCTCCCGAGTAGCTGGGGTTACAGGTGGGTACCATCATACCCGGCTAATTTTTGTATTTTTAGTAGAGACATGGTTTCACCATATTGGCCAGGCTGGTCTCAAATTCCTGACCCCAGGTGATCCACCCGCCTCGGCCTCCCAAAGTGCTGGGATTACAGGCGTGAGCCACTGCGCCCCGCCTTCTTGCTTAGTTTTTTTTTTTTAAGTGTGTATTGTATGTCTTTAGGAGGAAGGTGTCAATTATATGGTGTTTTCTATTACTGAGACTTGGAAATTTATCTCCTGGAACATGTTGAAAAATGTAATTTGGGGCCAGGCACAGCGGCTCTCGCCTGTACTCCCAGTACTTTGGGAGTCCAAGGTGGGCAGATTACTTGAGGTCAGGAGTTCGAGATCAGCCTGGCCAACATGGTGAAACCCATCTCTACTAAAAATACAAAAAATTAGCCAAGTATGGTGGTGCATGCCTGTAATCCCAGCTACTTGGGATGCTGAGGCAGGAGAATTGCTTGAGCCCAGGAGGCAGAGGCTGCAGTGAGCTGAGATCAAGCCACTGTACTCCAGTGTGGGCAACAGAGCAAGACTGTCTAAAAAAAAAAATAAGAAAAAAAAAAATAAAAGAAAAATGTAATTTGGGGAAAGTGCTGCTATGGTGGCTTTAGAATAGATAGAACACAGGGAATTAACAAAAGGAGAGGAAAATGTTTAGGTGTGGGCATGGCTGGCTTTGGGAAAAGCCTGTGGCCAGCCTGATTATGGGGAATAAAAATGGTGGCAGGAGGGCACAGTAGGAAGAATTCTTCCAATTGCGTTGTTACTAGATAGTTGTGGTTTGGGCGCTGGGTTTCTCGGAGGCCTATGGATTTAAGTTTAGGTTGGTTTACTTCTCCCTTATTCCCTTATTCTGGCACTGCCACTTATTAGCTATTTGACTGCAAGACTGTTTCCCTGTCTGTAAGTATGTTTGAGAATTAATCTGAGGAAATGCTTAACAAAGTTCCTGGAAATAATAAGTGATTCACACAAGTAGGCTTTTTTTTTCCTTTTTTTTTTTTTTGAGACAGTCTCACTCTGTCATCCAGGCTGGAGTGCAGTGGCTCACTGCAGCCTCAGCCTCCTGGGTTCAAGCCATTCTCGTGCCTTGGCCTCCCAAGTAACTGGGATTGTAGGCACATGCCACCATGCCTGGCTAATTGTTTTTGTATTTTTAGTAGAGATGGGGTTTTGCCATGTTGCCCAGGCTGGTCTCGAACTTCTAACCTCAAGCGATCCGCCAGCCTTGGCCTCCCAAAGTGCAGGGAATTACAGGCGCCGTGCCCGGCATTTCTTATGATGACTTTTGAAGGGATGTTTCCTTTCTCATCTGATGACTTTTTAGCTTTTTGCCACAAGGTGGCATGCCATGCTAAGAAAAACAAGACTTCCAAGTTTAGAGCCTGCCAGAGCATTTTTTTGTAGCACTTTTATCACAGCTTAAGTAATTTTACGTAGGGTTTTGGATAGCAGTAAATGCCTCTTCAATTCTTTCAGCTGTGGCAGATAGGATATTTTAAATTTCTTTGAGTAAGTATGGCAGGACAGGCTGCCTAGACCCTCATGGATTATGCCAGTGTAGAGAGCGCTGGGTCTTTGATTTGGGGAGCATGTTGACCTCTTCCCCACCCCAGAGGTCTAGACATAAAACCAGAGAGCTCTCCAAAAAGGATGTAAATTGTGCTCTTTTCCAGCAGCAGTTTCTGTTTTTTTTTTTTTTTTTTGAGACTGGGTCTCACTCTGTCACCCTCCGCCTCCCAGGCTCAAGCGATCCTCCCACCACAGCCTTCCAAGTAGCTCAGGTGCATGCCACTACATCCTGGCTAATTGTTAATGTTTTGTAGAGATGGGGTTTCACCATGTTACCCAGGCTGGTCTCGAACTCCTGGGCTCAAAGGATCTGCCTACCTCAGCCTCCTAAAGTGCTGGGATTACAGGTATGAACCACTGCACCCAGCCAGCAGTTTCTTTTGTTTCTTTTCCTTTCTTTCTTTCTTTCTTTTTTTTTTTTTTTGGTAAAGAGATGGAGTCTCACTATTTTACCCAGGCTGGAGTACAGTGGCTTTCACAGGCATGAACATTGCACACTTCGACCTGGAACTCTTGAGCTCAAGTGCTCAAGTGACCCTCCAGCCTCAGCCTCCCAAGTAGCTGGGACTATAGTACAGGTCTGTACTCCAACAGTTTCTACTCCTGGTGCCAAAAACATTATTCAGTATGATCAATGTACTTCCCTCCCACCATGGAAGTTGTGAGTTTAGAAATTAACCTTTTTTTTTTGAGACAGGGTCTGGCTCTGTCACCCAGGCTGGAGTGCAGTGGTGTGAGCTCGGCTCACTGCAACCTCTGCCTCCTAGGCTCAAGAGATCCTCTCACCTCAGCCTCCTGAGTAGCTTGGACTACAGACGCACGCCACCATGCCTGGCTAATTGTATTTTTTGTAGAGACACGGTTTCACCATGTTGCCCAGATTGGTCTGGAGCTCCTGAGCTCAAGCGGTCTGCTCACCTCAACCTCCCAAAGTGCTAGGATTACAGGCGTGAGCCACTGCGCCCAGCCTGAGATTAACTTTTTATGTTGAAATTACATCAGACTTACCAGGAGAGTTATAAAAATAGCACAAAGAGGCCAGGCATGGTGGCTCACGCCTATATCTCAGTGCTTTGGGAGGCCAAGGTGGGCGGATCACCGGAGGTCAGGAGTTCAAGACCAGCTTGGCCAACATGGTGAAATCCCATCTCTACTAAAAATACAAAAATTAGCCAGGCATAGTGGCAGGTGCCTATAATCCCAGCTACTTGGGAGGCTGAGGCAGGAGAATCGCTTGAACCCAGGAGGCAGAAGTTGCACTGAGCCAAGACCCTGCCATTGCACTCCAGCCTGGGCGACAGAGCGAAACTCTGTAAAAAAAAAAACAAAAAAAAAAAAAAAAAAAAACCCACAAAGAATTCCTGTATAACCTTCAGATTCCCAGAAGTTAACATTTTACTACATTTGCTTTGGTCTGTTATTTTAAATGTTTGGCAGCATGTTGCAGATGTGACGCCTGTTTACTTACCCTTGAATCCTGTGTATATTTCCCCCCAAACATCACTGCGATACGATGCCAAAGTCAGAAAATTAACATTGATACAGTACTTTGTGCCTTATTCAAATTCTTCAGATTACCCCTGTAATGTACTTTATAGTAAAGAAAAAAACCTCTATTTTTCTGTGGCAGGATCCTGCCCATGGTCACACGTTGCATTTAGTCGTCATATCCCTGCAGTGTCTCTTATATTTGGAATGGTTCTTCAGTCTTTGTCTTCTGTGACTAGGCATTTGGAACTTGAGTGGCTTACGTATCAGGGCTACTAGCAGTTGCTGTGTGCCTTTGTGTTCTGTTTAGGTCAACAGCACCTGTGGGGTTGTGCGGTGCACAGCCTACAGGAATGTACCCACAGCCCCAACTACTGGTGCTCCACTATTTTAGTAGTTAGCATGGGGCTGGCCACTTGAGAAGTGTCTGGATCTGGAGGACACTTGAAGGTACTCACAGTTGTATTAAGGGTCACAGGAAAATTTCAGAAAGTAAATAGTCAAGAAACACATTAGTTTGATTGATTAATTGAATTTTATGCCAGGCAAAATTTTGTACCTGCCCATCTCCAAGGACCTCAGGGTCCTCCTACCTGGACTTACCAGCTCTTTAAGGGTTTGACCCTCTCTTAGGCTTTTCAGATACAAAAATACTCTTATTACCCACAGAGAATAGATCAGATATTTTTATTCACCTGAATGTAGAAATGAAACGAGTTGAATTAATATTTACAGTTATTATACATTGTTACTCATACCACTATTTAATTTCAAGGAAAATCATTAATATCATATGTTGTGCTTTTTGTTTTGATTTGTTTTGTTTTTTTTTTGTTTGTTTTTTTTTTGAGACAGAGTCTCTCTCTGTTAGCCCAGGCTGGAGTGCAGTGGCACGATCTTGCTCACTGCAACCTCCGCCTCCCAGGTTCAAGCGATTCTCATGCCTTAACCTACTGAGTAGCTGGAACTACAGATATGCACCATCATGCCTGGCTAATTTTTGTATTTTTAGTAGAGACGGGGTTTCTCCATGTTGGCCAGGCTGGTGTCGAACTCCTGACCTCAAGTGATCTGCCTGCCTCTGCCTCCCAAAGTGCTGGGATTACAGGCGTGAGCCAGCGCGCCTGGCCACATATCATTTGATGTTTATGTTGTAGCTAGGTATATGGATGTAAAGTAACCCTGAGGGTCTGCCTCCCTCCTCTTTTTTTGATAACTGAGGGGCCCAGAGAAGCTAGTGCTGCCTGTATTTCTACAATGGGATGAATTTTTAGGCTATCATTTTTTAGGAATGTCTAGGTGTCATTCCTAGAGCATTGGCAAGTTGCCCTGACCAGAGTCCTCTCCTTAGCAATGGGTGGCTCTGAGGCCCCAGGTCCCAAGTAACCACTCTGACCAGTTTCCATACCCTCCCAAGCGTAGCCAGCTGTTTTCCCTCACCACAGACTGGAAACAAGGAGAAAGACGTCACTTTCACTTCATTCCCGTGGGACAGTCCTTGAGTCTTAAGGGAGGCTGGGAGTGGCAGTGAAGGGCGGGGAGGCGTGACTGCATCTCCGGAAACTGCTGGGGTGGAGTCTCACTTCTCATCAAACAGAAGGACAGCTGGGGATGTTCTCATCTCAAATAGAGACTATTTGGCAAACAGCAAATATATTTTGAAGGGCTCTGGGCGCCTCAGAGATGTGACTGCATAGTGTGGAAGTTGTCAGAATCAAAATGGAGTCACTTGTGCTTCAAACAAACAAGCAAACAAACAAAAAACCCTGACAAATAGAGCTGGGGAAGGCCATGAAGGATTCTCATGCAAAAATGCTTGATAACAAAAATGATCACAAGGCCGGGCGTGGTGGCTCATGCCTGTAATCCCAGCATTTTAGAAGGTTGAGGCAGGTGGATCACTTGAGGTCAGGAGTTCAAGACCAGCCTGGGCAACATGGCAAAATCCCATCTCTACTAAAAATACAAAAAATTAGCCAGGCATGGTGGCGGATGCCTGTAGTCCCAGCTACTAAGGAGGCTGAGACAGGAGAATTTCTTGAATCCAGGAGGCAGACGTTGCAGTGAGCTGTGATTGCATCACTGCCCTCCAGCTTGGGTGACAGAGCAAGACTCTGTCTCTAAATAAATAAATAAATAAATAAATAAATAAAAATGATCACGAAAGACTGCAAAAATCTCAACCTTGCACAAAGCCCTTCACCGCCTTACACAACAAACACTTTTATGAGGACATCTGCCCAACAACTGCCTGTCTAACCTTGGAATGGCATCCCCCTTGCTATTGATCCTTATAGCCAAGGATAATTATCTTAAAACAGTGATCTAATCCTCATTTTTTCCTTTAAGAACCTTTGTTTTCCTTCATCTTCCTAAATATGTACATAGTTCACTCTGGCACACGTGTTCCCCTTGTAATACCCTATTCCCAAATCAGTATCATTTCCTTTCAGAGAGCCTCTCTCTGTTGTGGCGCTTCAAAGACATAGTGGCCATAGTGACTATGCAGGCTTCTTTAAATGTTATGTACCAAGAAGTCCTTTTTTTTTTTTTTTGAGACAGATTCTTGCTCTGTTGCCCAGGTTGAGGTGCAGTGGTGTCATCTGGGCTCACTGCAACTTCCACCTTGTGGGTTCAACCGATTCTCCTGCCTCAGCCTCCTGAATAGCTGGGATTACAGGCACCTGCCACCGCGCTGGGCTGATTTTTGTATTTTTAGTAGAGACAGGGTGTCGCCATGTTGGCCAGACTGATCTTGAACTCCTGACCTCAGGCGATCAGCTCATCTGAGCCTCCCAAAATGCTGGGATTACAGGTGTGAGCCGCTGTGCCCTGCCAGAAGTCCATTTTATGTGATTTAAACACTATGGACAGAGACGTTATTTTATTTTATTATTATTTTTTGAGACAGAGTCTTGCTCTGTCGCCCAGGTGGAGGGCAGTGGTGCAATCTTGGCTCACTGCAACCTCTGCCTCCCAGGTTCAAGTGATTCTCCTGCCTCAGCCTCCTGAGTAGCTGGGATTACAGGCACACATCACCACGCCCGGCTAATTTTTGTATTTTTAGTAGGGACGGGGTTTCACCATGGTGGTCAGGCTGGTCTCAAACTCCTGACCTCATGATCCCTCCTGCCTCAGCCTCCCAAAGTTCTGGGATTACAAGCGTGAGCCCCCGCACCCGGCCTATTTTATTATTATTTTTGAGACAGAGTCTCGCTCTGTCACCAGGCGTGCAGTGGCACGATCTCTGCTCACTGCAACCTCTGCATCCCAGGTTCAAGCAATTCTCCTGCCTCAGCCTCCTGAGTAGCTGGTACTAGAGGCGCATGTTGCCATGCCTGGCTTTTTTTTTTTTTTTTTTGTATTTTAGTAGAGACAGGGTTTCACCATGTTGCCCAGGCTGGTCTCAAACTCCAGAGCTCAGGCAGTCCGCCCACCTCGGCTTCCCAAAGTGCTAGGATTACAGGCGTGAGCCACCACGCCTGGCCAGAGACGTGATGTTAAAAGATATAAATGTCTCAGAGGCAGATGACCCAAGCCCTGGCTAGGAACTGAGATGTTCCCCAGGAAGGTAATTGCTGGGCGGGAGGCAGCTAGTTTCTTCAGTGTAGCATATCGGCTGCTGCCCTACGAAGTCTCCTTTCTTTGCCCCTACCATGGCTCCAGCTCCTGCCCTGGGGCTTCCCCTCTTCACCCCCATGCCAATCAGCTCCTCTGAAGCTTCCCTCTCCTTCACCTTCTGGGTTCTTTTTATTCTTTTCTTTTTTGAGTTGGGGTCTCACTGTGTCACCCAAGCTGGAGTGCAGTGGCATGATCTAGGCTCACTGCAACCTCAGCCTCCCAGGTTCAAGCAATTCCCTTCGCTCAGCCTCCTGAGTAGCTGGGATTACAGGCATGCACCACCATGCCCAGCTAATTTTTGTATTTTTAGTAGAGACGGTATTTCACCATGTTGGTCAGGCTGGTCTCAAACTCCTGGCCTCAAATGATCCGCCCACCTCAGCCTCCCAAAGTGCTGGGATTACAGGTGTGAACCACTACATGCAGCTTACCTTCTGGGTTCTAATAAATATTTATGAACAGTGAAATTTGAATATCATAGAATTTTCATGTGTGATGAAATATTCTTCTTTTGACTTTTTCTCTAACTATTCCAAGATGTAAAAGCTAATCTTAGCACACGGGTTTTACAAAAACAGGGAATGGGCTGATTTGGCAAGTAGGTTATGGATTATGCCCTGTCAACGGATTATTTATAAGAGTGCTTCCAACTCAAAAATTTTGACTATGTACTTAGCTTGACTTTATTTTTCTTGAGACAGAGTCTTGCTCTGTTGCCCAGGCTGGAGTGCAGAGGTGCCATCTCAGCTCACTGCAACCTCCGCTTCTTGGGCTCAAGTGATTCTCCTGCCTCAGCTTCCCAAGTAGCTGGGATTACAGGTGTGAGCCACCACGCCCAGCTAATTTTTGTATTTTTAATAGAAACAGGTTTTCGCCATGTTGACCAGGCTTGTCTCAAACTCCTGACCTCATGATCCACCCACCTCAGCCTCCCAAAGTGCTCGGATTACAGGTGTGAGCCACTGCGTCTGGCCTTGACTAGTGTAAATACTAATCCCATCAATTAGTCATTTATTTTACTAAGGAGAATGAGGCATTTCATTTCAGAAAATACTATTTAAGGCTGGGCACAGTGGCTCACACCTGTAATCCCAGCACTTTGGGAGGCTGAGGTGAGCAGATCACCTGAGGTCAGGAGTTTGAGACCAGCCTGACCAACATAGTGAAACCCCATCTCTACTAAAAATACAAAAATTAGCTGGGTGTGGTGGCGCACATCTGTAATCCCAGCGACTCTGGAGGCTGAGGCACAAAAATCGCTTGAACCCGGAAGGCAGAGGTTGCAGTGAAGTGAGATTGTGCCACTGTGCTCCAGCCTGGGCAACAGGGTGAGACTCTGTCTCTAAATAAATAAATGGGGTGGCACAGATGCACTTACCCTAACAGAGTTGATCTGCCCTCTGTCCTGCTGAGCTCAAACTCTTTCCTGTTCTCCTGCTATAGATGTATCCTCCACTCCTCGCTGGGCACCATCCTGCTGCCCAACAGAAGAAGCTCTTCTGTCTCCGATTTCCTGAACGGTCTAAGGTAAGTCTTTACAACTCCTATCTACAACTTCTTCCTCCAAACTTGTCTACTTAAGGTGCACCTAATGCATACAACAGATGCTTCACAGGGAGACTTGTGTGCATGGGGTGGGAGTGGGCCTTGTTTTTCTAACTCTTGCCACTGCAGACAGCATGGTACACAATACTTAGTTAGCCACTTTCGCCGGACACGGTGGCTCACGCCTGTAATCTCAACCCTTTGGGAGACCAAGGTGGGTGGATCATGAGGTCAGGAGTTCGAGACCAGCCTGGCCAACATGGTGAAACCCCATCTCTACTAAAAATACAAAAATTAGCCAGGCATAGTGGTGCACGCCTGTAATCCCAGCTATTCGGGAGGCTGAGGCAGGAGAATTGCTTGAACCTGGGAGGTGGAGGTTGCAGTGAGCTGAGATTGCGCCACTGCACTCCAGCCTGGGCGACAGAGTGAGACTCTGTCTCAAAAGAAAGAAAAAAAAAAAGCCACTTTCTTACCAGCAGTACAGGGCCCCAACTGCCTCCCATGTAGCTGGGATTATAGGTGCCTGCCACCACACTCAGCTAATTTTTGTGCTTTTAGTAGAGACAGGCTTTCACCATGTTGGCCAGGCTGGTCTCGAACTCCTGACCTCAGGTGATCTGCCTGCCTCGGCCTCCCAAAGTGTTGGGATTACAGGTGTGAGCCACCATGCCCAGCCTATAAATGGATTTTAAATACATATCCTTTGAACAACAGAGCCCGACAGTACTGACACAATCAGATGACTTGCGTGCTCAGTAGATAACATTACTATTGATTAATCAGTTAATTATCTTTATTGCCCACAAATCCCTGCCTTGGTCAACACAGTGTGACTTGTCACATATAAATGAAGTGCTAATGTGCCTTCTGCAAATCCCCCTTATAACTTTTATATTTTTGAGACAGGGTCTCTTGCTCTGTTGCCAAGGCTGGAATGTAGTGGTGTAATCATTGCTCACTGCAGCCTTGAACTCCTAACTCCTAGGCTCAAATGATCCTCTGGTCTCAGCCTCCTGAGTAGCTGGGACTACGGGTGTGCACCACCACGACTAGCTAATTTTTTATTTTTTGTGAAAACAAGGTCTCACTATGTTGCCCAGGCTGTTCTCAAACTCCTGGCCTCAAGCGATCCTCCCATCTTGACCTCCCAAAGTGCTGGGATTACAGGCATGAGCCACCATGCCCAGCCCTCTTTTTTTTTTTTTGAGATAGGGTCTCGCTGTGCCTCCCACGCTGGAGTGCAGTGGCATCATTTCGGCTCATGGTAACCTCCGCCTCCCAGGCTAAAGCATCCTCCCACTTTAGCCTCTCAAGTAGCTGGGACTACAGGTGCATGTCATCATGCCTGGATAATTTTTGCATTTTTCATAGAGACAGGGTTTCACCATGTTGCCCAGGTGGGTCTAGAACTCCTGGCCTCAAGTGATCCACCCACCTCAGCCTCCCAAAGTGCTGGGATTATAGGCGTGGGCCACTGCACTAGGCCACGGCCTTCTTTATAACCTTTGGAGGATCAAGTGACATCCATAGGAAGTGTTTGCTGAGTTCCCATGAGGCCTCAGTAGCTCTAGCAGGTGTTAAGAAAAAACAAGTTTAGATTGAGTAATTTTAGAAAGCTGAAACTCTGTAGAAAATAGGCTACAATAAAGAAAAGACTTCACGTAGACTTTAAAAAACATGCACTATACAATCTTTTATTTCCAGTTTAAAAACAAAATCTTAAATTACTAGGAGTATATTTACAAGATTAATTACATTGTAAGCCAGCACACCATGGATGTACATGAAGGGCCACTCAGTGTCCCTCGCTGGGACAGGTTGTGTGACCTGCCCAAGGGGCTCCGGCTCATTTGCCAAAGTCAAGAAGACGACCAGGTCTTCTGACTACTCAGCCCAACCAATAATGAAAAAAGTATCAGAGATGTGTCATATCCATTTTGCTAACAAGCAATTACATGCCTTTTTAGTGTTTAAGAGAAGCCTTAATTTTCCTGGGATATCTCCGTAAAATCATTCTGGAAACTTGTTTGATTTTGAAAATTCTTTAAGAAAAAAAAAAAAAGCTTGTCACCCCCATGAGACCTGCTGTCTCAGACCTGCTGTCTCTCATGTCTGCAGGGACAGGCCTTTTAGAGGCAGCAAAAGGGAATACTGGTCTCTGGAAAGTCCAGACAGAACTCTAGCAGCTCCGATGGCTTGATGATCTCTTCCAGGGAGCCGGTGGGCTAGGCCCATGCTTTGCTTCAAAGCGTTTGGAGAACATCTTCTTGCTCCTTTTCCGGAAACGAGATAATGGACACAGAGTCCCAGACGTCATCCTTTGGTGAGCTGTCCTTGTCCAAGGCCTCTAAGATGGGCTGAGTTGGGTCCTTTAAATACTTGAGGAGGTTGGAAAGCAAAATTGTAATTAGTTTACCAGTTCAGTAAACCAGACCTTTTAACTTTAGTTTTTAATTCTTTTTTTTTTTTGAGATGGAGTCTCACTCTCGCCTAGGCTGGAGTGTAGTGGTGTGATCTCAGCTCACTGCAACCTCTGCTTCCCAGGTTCAAGCGATTCTCCTGCCTCAACCCTCCAAGTAGCTGGGACTACAGGTGCCCACCACCTCGCCCGGCTAATTTTGTATTTTTAGTAGAGACAGGGTTTCACTATGTTGGCCAGGCTGGTCTCAAACTCCTGATCGCAAATGAGCCACCCACCTCGGCCTCCCAAAGTGCTGGGATTATAGGCGTGAGCCACTACGCCTGGCCTACTTTAGTTTTAATTGGTATAGTTATTTTATTCAGATATAAGTTGATTCTGTCCACCAATGACATAACTTCTTTTTCTTTTTATTCAACAATGAAACAATTTTTTTTTTTTTTTGAGACGGAGTTTCACGTTGTTGCCCAGGCTGGAGTGCAGTGACACGATCTCGTCTCACTGCAACCTCTGACTCAGCCTCCCAAGTAGCTGGGATTTACAGGCATGCACCACCACACCCTGCTAATTTTGTATTTTAAGTAGAGACGGGGTTTCTCCATGTTGGTCAGGCTGTCTCGAACTCCTGACCTCAGGTGATCCGCCTGCCTCGGCCTCCCAAAGTGCTGGGATTACAGGTGTGAGCCACTGCACCCGGCAACAATTTTTTATTGTTGTTGAGTCAGTCTCTCTTTTTTTTTTTTTTTTTTTTTTGAGACGGAGT
Organism: Pan paniscus; assembly: GCF_029289425.2. Lineage (NCBI taxonomy): Eukaryota > Metazoa > Chordata > Mammalia > Primates > Hominidae > Pan > Pan paniscus. The sequence continues at coordinate 29,543,820 of NC_073271.2, read as the reverse complement.
CTTGCTCTGTCGCCCAGGCTGGAGTGCAGTGGCGCGATTTCGGCTCACTGCAAGCTCCGCCTCCCAGGTTCACGCCATTCTCCTGCCTCAGCCTCCCGAGTAGCTGGGACTACAGGCGCCCGCTACCACGCCCGGCTAATTTTGCCCAGGCTGGAGTGCAGTGGCGCGATCTCGGCTCACTGCAACTTCCGCCTCCTGGGTTCAAGCGATTCTTCTGCCTCAGCCTCCCGAGTAGCTGGGACTACAGGCGCATGCCACCATGCCTGGGTAATTTTTGTATTTTTAGTAGAGACAGGGTTTCACCCTGTTGGCCAGGATGGTCTCGATCTCCTGACTTCATGATCCACCCACCTCGGCCTCTCAAAGTGCTGGGATTACAGGCATGAGCCACCGCACCCAGCCAACAACTTCTAATAGTTGAACACTCCTTACCCATCTCAGTAATCACTTTAATACTCATCCCAGGGCTGACCATGTTAATATGCTGAGAGTTTAAAAGGGCAAAACTCAGGAAAAACAAGTTTTGTTTTTTGTTTTTTTCTTCTGATTTTCTGATTGGAAGAAAAGCAAGTTCTTCCTTGCAACCCTCAGTGTAGGCCTGTGGGTTATTAATCTTAAGACGTCTCTAAAATTGTAACCTTTCAGTGAAGGAGGGACTGGGGGCTCTTGTTCAGCTGTGATGGGGAAAAAGAGGGCAAGTTCACAAGCATCGGTCTCAGGCACTCCTCCACCCCTCCCCTTGCATCAGCGCACAGCAAGCAGAGAATCTGGGAGCGAGGGCCTTAGGCCTTAACATATAAAGGGGTGTTTCCCAGCGATTAATTTCCCTTTTGCTCCCGCAGGCTTTAGGCTTAGCCATAGATTCACCAAGTTACCAAGAATCTAGTGTCTAGCTCTTGGAAATGCCGAAAGATACTGAAAGACAATAAGCTTGTAGCTGACTGACTGAAAGAGGAACAAAACCAAAACATGTACCCTTGTGAAACCCCAGAATTATAAGTGAAACATGATTCACTGTTCCCATGTAACTCAGAGACCTTTGGCGGATGTTCTTTATGCTTTCCTAGAAAAGTGAACTGACAGGCCTGTGTTTTCTGTTCATGTCTCAGAGGAATGACTCATAGTATATTCATGTACTGGGGCTCAGCTGGTAGTTCTACCAGGAGAGAGAGAGATTATTACTGCAAGTAAGATTCTGAGACCTGTTAGGAGCTGTGATTTTGTGACAATATTAACCCAGGGAGGTTCTAGTAGGGAATCTGTATACTGCCTGTGTACCTACAATACATCATGGCAGATGAAGGAACAAGTGACTAGGGTTCTTTCTGAAAGTGCCGCTATGTTTCTGCAGACTTGGACCTTATCTAACCTCTGTTCATCCCACATGTAACTGAGTAACATTCTGTTTCCAACACCTTTACTCTAGGTTTACCCAAGAATAATGTGAAGCCTCCAGAAGCAAATGCTTTTTATTTATTTTTTTGAGATGGAGTCTTGCTCTGCCACCCAAGCTAAAGTGCTATGGTGCGATCTTGGCTTACTGTAACTTCCACCTCCTGGGTTCAAGCAATTCTCCTGCCTCAGCCTCTCATGTAGCTGGGATTACAGGCGCCCACTACCACGCCCGGCTAATTTTTGTATTTTTGGTAGAGACAGGGTTTCACCATGTTGGCCAGGCTGGTCTCGAACTCCTGACCTCAGGTGATCTGCCCACCCTGGCCTCCCCAAGTGCTGGGATTACAGGTGTGGGTCACTGCGCCCGGCTGCAAATGCTTTTTAAATGTTCTTCTCTCAGCTCGCCTCTGATCCCCAAAATGTCCTGACCGTGTCCTCAGAAGGCCCAATGGCCTCACAGAGCCTCAGGGGGCTGGGGTTATGCAGGAAAATAAGACTTTCCACAAGACCCACGCTACTGTTCTTTCTCAAGTCCTTTCAAATATTAGCAATACCCACTGGGCAATGGTTGCACGGGGCCTGGCACTCACAGCTCTGGGTGTTGACTCTGCCTTATGTTGACTCTGCCTTAGGGCCCTCCTAAGCACCCTGTGGGCCCCAAAGCTCAAGCTCCTGATCACTGTCTCCACCGCCTTCCAGCCAGGCCGCTTCCCTGGCGCATTCTCCAGACAGCAGAGGAGACCTGCTGCCTCGGAGAGGGGCCTACTGCAGCCAATCTCCAGGCCAGGCCAGGCCACCTTTTTAGCCAACCCCATGCCATTAAAAAAAAAAATTAAATTGTGGTAAAATACACATAACATAAAATGTACCATCATAACTCTTTTTAGGTGTACAGTTCGGTAGTGCCAAGCACATTCACATTGTGCAATCATGACCACCATCCATCTCCAGAACTCTGTACGGCCCCAGAACTGAAACTCTGGCCCCATTCAACATGAACTTCCCACTTCCCTCCCTCCACCACCGCAACCACCATTCTACTTCCTGTCTTTATGGATTTGATGACTCTGGGGACCTCATTTAAGTGGAAGCAGACAGTATCCTTTTGTGACTGCCCTACTCTACTCAGCATAATGTCCTCAAGGTCCATCTGTGTGGTAGGATGTGTCACAATCCCCTTCCTTTCTAAGGCTGAATGATATTCCATTGTATGGAAAGACCATCTATTAAAGATTTATCTATTAATCCTTCAACGACACCGGAGTGCTTCCATCTTTTGGCTGTTGTGAATCGTGTCAACATGAACATGGGTGTACAAACAACCCCATACCATTTTTAACCCAAATCTCTGTGTCCACGGCTTTGCCCACAGCTGCACTCTTAGGGGTTGCCAGGGGCAGTGGGGCCCTGATGTGTCACCATTAAGATGTCTGCGTGGCCAGGCGCAGTGGCTCACGCCTGTAATCCCAGCTCTTTGGGAGGCTGAGGTGGGTGGATCACTTGAGGTCAGGAGTTTGAGACCAGTCTGGCCAACATAGTAAAACCCTGTTTCTACCAAAAATACAAAAATTAGCAGGCCATGGTGGTGAGCACTTGTAATACCAGCTACTCAGGAGGCTGAGGCAGGAGAATCGCTTGAACCTGGGAGATGGAGGCTGTAGTGAGCAGAGAGATTGTACCATGACACTCCAGCCTGGGCAACAGAGCAAGACCCTGTCTCAAAAAAAAAAAAAAAAAAAAAAAGAGATGTGTGCACACATACCTCTTCTATCTGTAATGGGATGCTTGGTGGAGTGTGAAACCAGTATTTAATCAGGCCTCTGTATTTCAGGACCAGGAAGAAACAGGCTCCTGCCAGCACCGACAGCAACGAAAATGTTCCCACGGAGATCAGGATGACTTGCTGAAGCTCAGTGGAGGCTAAAAAGAGGACACGAAAGTGAACAGAATGATCTTCCTACGCACAACACAAACATCAGTTAATGTTCCATCCATGCTGCTTAAAGAGCATTCCTGTCCTAGTAAAATGGGCAAGTCCCTCTACCCCCACCCTCACCTGGTATGCTTACATTAATAGCTAAAGTCAATCCTGTAATGAAATAAAAGCAAGTGGTAGCTGTCTGGTAGCCTCCACTACCGCAAATCTCAGCACAAGCTCATTATTCCTGCAGTTCAGCACTCTTCTCACTGGGTCTCCCCACTCCCACCACCCATGACCTCATAAACATTCCCCGATTTCACTATTGGAGGAGTATTCTTTTCCCAGTTCAGAAAGGACATAAGAAGGTATATTTTACCATCTGCCATTGTTTCGTAGCAAGATATGTTGCTTAAATGCCCGACTCTAAAGATGTTACTTTTGTTCCAAAGCAGTTGTGCCTGGACTTGTAAACAGTACGCTCTGAAGGGTTTTAAGTTATCCAATGAAATGGAGTTGCTTCTGAAAGGGCCTTTGACCTGTTTTAAAAACATCACAAGCACACATGTAAATGAACATGGCCAAGCTGCCTACATCTTTTCTGATGTTTCCTCAAATTCACTGTGAACACGACAACCAAAGGAGAACAAGATGCCATTTTTAGTGGGTCACTGGCTGGCAGTGGACACATTTTATGTGTGAAAATTGGTGTGTTGTGTGGCCAAAGAGGCTGATAGCTTTAGAACTGTGTTTCTGGCTGTGAGGTCTCAGAGTGCCCATTGTAGTAACTAGACTTCAGTAAATCCCAATTTCTAGGATAATCTTTTTCTCCTGTAACATTTTGGGCTGGATGGGGTGGCTCACGCCTGTAATCCCACCACTTTGGGAGGCCAAGGTGGGTGGATCACCTGAGGTGAGGAGTTCGAGACCAGCCTGGCCAACATTGCAAAACCCAGTCTCTACTAAAAGTACAAAAATTAGCTGGATGTGGTGGCACACACCTGTAATCCCAGCTACATGGGAGGCTGAGGGAGGAGAATCACTTGGACCAGGAGGCAGAGGGTGCAGTGAGCCGAGATTGCGCCAGCCTGGATGAAGAGCAAGACTCCATCTCAAAACAAACAAACATTTTGTATTTCTTTTTTTTTTTTGAGATGGAGTTTCGCTCTGTCACCAGGCTGGATCGCAATGGTGCGACCTCAGCTCACTGCAACCTCCGCCTCCCAGGTTCAAGCAATTCTCCTGCCTCCAACTCCTGAGTAGTTGGGATTATAGACACCCACCATCATGTCTGGCTCATTTTTGTATTTTTAGTAGAAACAGGGTTTCACCATGTTGCCCAGGCTGGTCTCGAGCTCCTGATCTCAGGTGATCCACCTGCCTCGGCCTCCCAAACTGCTGGGATTATAGGCGTGAGCCACCGCGCCTGGCCAACATTTTGTATCTCACGGTTAATCTAGATACCTCAAGTTAGTCAACAGAGAAAAAATTATTCTGGGAAATAATGTTCCTTTCATTCCCAACCTGCTTCTAGTTTGACCAAAATGTGCTTGAGCCTCCTATAGTTTCAGCTAAAATGACCTTATGGATTTATGTCATCAGGAGACAACTGGACCCTAGACTCTAGGAAGGTTCTGTGTCTCCTCTGCGCATCCCTCTGCTGCCTTGAGCAGGCCTTGCTGCCTCCCCACCTGGTCTTCCAGGCAATGGCTCCTGTTGTCCTGGCAAGGCTGTCATTGTCCCATACCAAAGTGGAAAACAGCAATACCCTATTATGGCAGTATAGGGTTTCTTGCAAAGAACTGTTTTCTAATTTTGAGATACAATATAATCCACTGCAGCCACATGAAATGGTGGTATAACATATGCTTGAAAACATGGGAAGACAAGGCTGCTAAATTGTTAACTGAAAAAAGGCAGATTATTCAAATACAGAACATGTTATTATTTTTTAAAATACAAAAATAGGCCAGGCATGGTGGCTCATGCCTGTAATTCCAGCACTTTGGGAGGCTGAGGTGGGAGGATCACTTGAGTCCAGGAGTTTGAGCTTGGGTAACATAGTGAGACCCCCTCCCTCCGTCTCTACAGAAAATAATAATAAAAAAATAAGCTGGTCATGGTGGTGCATGCCTATAGTCCCAGCTACTTGGAAGGCCAAAGTGGGAGGATGGCTTGAGCCTGGGAATTGGAGGCTACAGTGAGCTATGACTGCACCACTGCACTCCAGCCTGGGTGACAGAGTGAAACTGTCTCTGAAAAATTAAAATTAAAAAATAAAAATATAAAAATAATTGTATGATCTATGAATAGTAGTATTACTTGATGGTTTTACATTTTCTTTTCTTCTGTTTAATGGTGTTGGACTGCCAGGGCAGAGGAAGACACGATTTTAAGGACAAAAATTCCCTTTGGGTTTATTTCAGCATTCAATTGGAATTCCTAAAATTCAGAGTCACAGACTGCAGAAGAGCTAACGTAACAGGCCTAACACCAATGCCCTTTGAAGGGCCTGATTTCCAGGTCAACCCTTAGCTGACATCTGGGAATTTGTGTGTGTTTTTTGTTTGTTTGTTTTTTGAGACGGAGTCTTGCTCCGTTGCCCAGGCTGGAGTGCAGTGGTGTGATCTCGACTCTGCAACCTCTGCCTCCCAGGTTCAAGCAATTCTCCTGCCTCAGCCTCCTGAGTAACTGGGATCACAGGTGCCCACCACCACGCCTGGCTAATTTTTGTATTTTTAGTAGAGATGGGTTTTCACCATGCTAGCCAGGCCTGTCTTGAACCCCTGACCTCAAGTGATCTGCCTGCCTCGGCCTCCCAAAGTGCTGGGATTACAGGCGTAAGCCACCGCGCCCAGCCTGGGAATTTGGATTTCAAGTTTATCCCTCCCATTCCCAAACTGGTAAGGTGGCTTACTGTCCCTACACTGTTTGCACAATGTGTTTTCTTTATGAGGAGCATCTGCTTTCCTTCTGGGAGTCGGAATTTTGGCATACGCTACACAGAGGGTGCGTATGTGGCCAGCCCCCAGAAAAAGCCCTGGGCGCTGGGTCTCTCATAAGCCTCCCTGGCAGACAACAGTTCACATGTGCAGTCACAGCTTGCTGGTGGAGCAATGAAGTGTATCCTGCGTGACTCAGCTCCGGGAGGGCTCCTGGAAGCCTACCCCTGGACACCTGCGGACTTTCCTCCATGTGCCTCTTCCCTTTGCCGATTTTGCTTTGCATCCTTTTGCTGTAAAAAATCAGAGTGTGGGCCAGGCACAGATGTGGAGGCTGAGACAGGAAAATCTCTTGAACCCGTGAGCCGAGATTGTGGCACTGCACTCTACCCTGGGAGACAGAGTAAAATTCTGTCTCAAAACAAAAGAAATCAGAGTGTGACTCTGTGCTGAGTCCTGGGAGTCCTTTGAGCGATCTAGGGTGGGTCTTGGGGACCCTAACACACAGACTCACAGCTGGAACAAAGATCACATTGGTGGCTTTCAGAGTCATTTTCATTCTTGAACCTTTTGACCATGGAAGCCAAGTACAGATGCTCTGGTCAAATGGAGGAAAGGGACTTGGGGGCCCTCACGGGCTGCTCCTCTTCACAGGCTCCAGCTTATAGCTCAGTTGTTTCATTTTATACACGAGGAAGCTGCAGCCCAGAGAGGCTAAGTGACATGGTGCTAAGCGGGTCCCAGGCAGTGGAAGCCTGTTCTGTGTGCTCTTCATTAGGGCTTGCTGCTCAACAAGGCTGGCCCCAGGGTCCTGGAGCTGAGTTCTCCAGTGCTGGGCAGCCCTGCCCAGCTCTAGGATACAAGTGGCAACTCGCCCTCTGGGGGCTGACTCAGTGCAGAGAAGTGGATGGACTCCATCCTAAAAAAAACAAAAGTATGGGCGGGCCCTTGGGGAGGGAGCATGGCAACACGGTGCCCTCGAGTGAAGAAAGCAACCAAAGGGTGGAGAAAAACGTGGCCAGAGGGCCCATCCTATCTCTTGCATTTCCGGCACCGTATCCAGTTGGAGAGGACAGACTTGGAAGAGGCAGAGTCTCTCTTCTGGATTCTGCCAGGCTCCCTCTATTCTAATCGACCCAGATCTTGAGCTCTGATATGGAGAAATGATTTTTCCCTATTTCCTAGATGGTGAGTCTGTTTTTCAGTGAGTCTCACCCTTCCCAGTTTCATATTCCCCATAATGAAATGAAGAGGAGGCTGGGAACGGGCTCATGCCTGTAACCTCAGCACTTTTGGAGACTGAGGTGGGCAGATCGCTTGAGACCAGGAGTTCGAGACCAGCCTGGGCAACATGGCAAAACCCCATCTCTATAAAAAAAATTTAAAAATATTAGCCAGTTGTGGTTGGCACAGGCCTGTAGTTCCAGCTACTCGGGTGGCTGAAGTGGGTGGACTGCTTGAGCCGGGGAGGTAGAGGTTGCAGTGAGGCAAGATGGTACCACAGTACTCTAGCCTGGGCGACAGTGAGACTGTCTCAAAAAAAGAACAATAATTAAAAAAAAAAAATGAAGGAGAAGTGCAGATACAAAGCGTGCAGCAGAAAAAGATGGTGGTCAAGAGCAGGGCTCTGAAGCTAGGCATCTCTGCTCTGCTCTGCTCTGCCAGTGATTCGCTGCTGACCTGAGGCAAGTCACTTAACAACTTGGATTCTCTCTCTGCAAACGGATTAGTATAAAGATGAAATGGGCCGGGCACGGTGGCTCATGCCTGTAATCCCAGCACTTTGGGTGGCCAAGGTGGGCAGATCACCTGAGGTCAGGAGTCCGAGACCAGCCTGACCAACGTGGTAAAAACCCTGTCTCTACTAAAAATACAAAAACTAGCTGGGCATCAAGAGCGAAACTCCAGCTCAAAAAAAAAAAAAAAAAAGATGAAATGAGATGAAGTATCTAAAATTCTGGCCCAGAGCCAAACACAAAGGAAGCTCTCAATAAATGTAAGCTCTTATTATCAAAAACCATCATAATGTTGAATTTAGGAAATCATGAAGTTCCCATAGATAACAGAACCTCCTTAAATGCAGCTAGGATAATTTAGGCACTGGAGATGCTTCAAGACCATCATGTTTTTTCCTATACTCCCCGAGGCTGACCAGGCCCCTCTGATGTCATGCACCTCTGTCAACGTGAGCACCTGCCACAGCCCCTTGTGGATTGCGTTTCTGACCAATCTGAGCACCTACAGTTCTCCACGTGTGCCACGCCTTCTCATACCTGCTGGTACTGCTCTCTGGAAAGCTCTTTCTCCCTCTGTTTCCCCCCGATTTCGCATGTGCCCTTTTCACAAACTGTTCAAACATTTATACAGTTAAGCCTTGCAGGCTGTAGTTGTGGATTCCTTATGGAGAACCGGGCCCACTAAAACCTCCTCCAAACTACAGAGCGTGGCAAAGGCATTGTAAGCAGGGCACCGGCAAGGTCTCAACCCCACACAAGGGACACAGAGTGACATCAAAGGATGGCTGGCCCTTCAGATCAGCCTGGCGGAGGGAGGTCTCAGCAAACCGAGTGGAAAAACAGGTTTTGAAGAGGACAATGAAAACAGGCTCAGGGCTCAGCCTCTATGGGGACACGGGGACATGGGGATACCCTGTTCTTGCCCATGTTAAAGGTTTCTTTCTTTTGCTAAGCCAGAAACTGCAAAGAAAAGAAAATCCAAACAAAAAAGAAACATGCTCTTACCTGTTGGATTCCTCCTTTTTCCCAGTAATGGACATAATAACAAAAAAAGGCCGTGGAGGTATCAGCGATGTCAAAGGGAGAGGAGAACCTGATGATGAGGGAGCCTTCTCCTGGGGTCACCTCAATGTTTTCTGGAGGCCCGACAGTCACTGAAAAAGAATTACAAAGAGAAAACCACACACATACACATATGTATTATAGATATAATACAATCTATTATATAATGCCATATATATATATATAGAGAGAGAGAGAGAGAGTGGGTGTAGATATATACACACACATTTTTATCTATCTATTTATTTATTATTATTTTTTCGAGACAGTTTTGCTCTGTCGCCCAGGCTAGAGTGCAGTTGTGCGATCTCGGCTCACTGCAACCTCCACCTCCCGGGCTCAAGCAATTCTCTTGCATCAGCCTCTCAAGTAGCTGGGATTACAACAGGCGTGTGCCACCATGCCCAGCTAATTTTTATATTTTTAGAAGAAACAGGGTATCATCATGTTGGCCAGGCTGTTCTCGAACTCCTGACCTCGTGATCCGCCCACCTCAGCCTCCCAAAGTGCTGAGATTACAGGCATGAGCCACTGCGCCTGGCCTATTTATTTATTTATTCATTTTTGAGATGGAATCTCGCACATATCACCCAAGCTGGAGTGCAGTGGTGCGATCTCGGCTCACTGCAACCTCTGCCTTCCAGGTTCAAGCGATTCTCCTGCCTCAGCCTCTCATGTAGCTGGGATTACAGGCACATGCCACCATACCCGGCTAATTTTTGTATTTTTAGTAGAGACAGGGTTTCACTATGTTGGCCAGGCTGGTTTCAAACTCCTGACCTCAGGTGATCCGCCCGCCTTGGCCTCCCAAAGTGCTGGGATTACAGGCGTGAGCCACCACGCCCATACTATATTTAAACACAATAACTGAGAAGTGTTGCCATGTTAAGTCTATTTGTTCAGGCTTTTCATATAATTCACAGGTCAGGCTAGGACTGTGACTCATGGTGTGCTATCAATGAGGGGTTATCAAGCATTTATTAAGTAAGCATGCACATTGTGTAATTCACCAGAGAAACTCAGATCAAAGTACAGGTTGGGTCCTCGAAGTTCTAAGAGACCAATGTCTGCACATTTTACACAAGGAGACAATCCTGTCACTGTGTGTTCACAACAGCGGGGCTGGATTCTCTCCCCTGGGCACTCCAGGTTGGTGAGGGTTAGGTGTATGATCTGGCCAAGCTTCTCTCTGTGCAAAAGAACTGCTGAGTTTGTAGTTGTGCCCCCTCATTTGTTCTGGTGGAGGTGCTAAGTCCAGACAACTCCCAGTGGCAGAAGTGAGGTCAGGCCTGGCCCACCACCAGCCATAGTGATGTTCGTGGATTGACTGCCAGTGACAAAATGCTCTTCCACTCAGCCTGCCCAGGGACACCAGCACACACGTTCTCCAGCTTCCCTTGTCCCAGCTAAGTGAGCAGAGTGTGCAGAAGTGCGTTGCAGAAGCACCTGCAGGGACTGGCTTTGGACACATTCTTTGGGCATCTCCATTAGCACATGGGAGCGTGGACACCAGCCACAGCTGGCCACTGCACGGCTGAAAACACAGGGCTCAGACCTGCCCTTCTGAAGAGAGTCCCGGCCCGGGATCTGACATGAACCCAGTAAACCTCATCTTGAGGCGAGAACAATCTGCCTCCTCTCACAGCACTGGAGGAAGGCTGGCTCTAGGGAACACTGGACGACAATGTGTGGAGCCTCCAGGTAAATGGCCTTTCCACGAAGCCTCTCACAATCAGTGTCACTGCCAAATAAGGGTATCCCGGGATGGGCATGGTGGCTCATACCTGTAATCCCAGCACTTTGGGAGGCTGAGGTGGGCAGATCACTTGAGGTCAGGAGTTCAAGACCAGCCTGGCCAACATGGAGAAATGCCGTTTCTACTAAAAATACAAAAATTAGCTGGGCATGGTGGGGCATGGTGGTGCATGCCGGTAATCCCAGCTACTCAGGAGGCTGAGGCAGGAGAATCGCTTGAACCTGAGAGGCAGAGGTTGCAGTGAGCCGAGATCGGGCCACTGCACTCCAGCCTGGGTGACAAGAGTGAAACTCCATCTCACAAAAACAAAACCAAAATTAACTGGGGTGTGGTGGCCCATGCCAGTAATCCTAGCTACTGGGGAGGCTGAGGCACGAGAATCACTTAAACCTGGAGGCGGAGGCTGCAGTGAACTGAGATTGCTCTACTGCGCTCCAGCCTGGGCGACAGAGCGAGACTGTCTCAAAAAACAAAACAAAACAAAAAAACAAATAAGGTTATCCCCATTTCTCAGATGAGGAAACGGAAGCCAGGAGGTGACACTACTTGCCCACAGTAACACAGCCAATAAATGCAGAGTTGGGATATGAACCCAGGTGGGGGTGATGCTAAAGCCTGCCCCCTCCAACCACCATCTCACTCCTCCACTTGGTAAACCACCTTCATATCCATTACTGATTCTAACGCCACCAGCAGAGCTGAAAGTGGCAGGTGTGAAAGACCACCACTGTGTCAAGCTTTTCAAGCACGAGGGCAGAGAACAGCAACCCAGCCAGTAACTAACAGAAACATGGGTGCTTGACTCCGGCCAGAAGCGGCAGCTGGCTGGCACTGGACCCACTGTCACGATACATCCTGCTTCTGTTACCTTCTCTTGATCCCTGGGCAGTGGCAGTAAGTATCATTCCTTTTTTTTTTTAAATGACAGAGCCTCGCTCTGTCACCCAGGCTGATGTGCAATGGTGTTATCTTGACTCACTGCAACCTCCACCTCCCAGGTTCAAGAGATTCTCCTGCCTCAGCCTTCCAAGTAGCTGGGATTACAGTCGTGTGCCATCATACCCGGCTAACTTTTGTATTGTTAGTAGAGATGGGATTTCACCATGTTGGCCAGACTGGTCTTGAACTCCTGACCACAGATGATCTGCCTGCCTCAGCTTCCCAAAGTGCTGGGATTGCAGGGGTGAGCCACCGCGCCCAGCCATCATTACTTGTTTGCATACTTATAATTCCCACTTATTCGACACTTTATAGCTCAAATGGAGGGTGGTTTGGCACCCAAGGACAAATGGCTTGTCCACAGCAGACGAGGAGCTGGCAGGATTGCCCTGTCTTCTCTGTTTCTGTCCCTCACAGCACCTAGCACAAACCACTGATTAAAAAAAAAAAAAAAAAAAAAAAGAGATGGGGTCTTGCTATGTTCCCCAGGCTCATCTTGAACTCCTGAGCTCAAGCGATCCTCCCACCTCAGCCTCCCAATGGGCTAAGATTACAGGCATGACCCTCTCTAAAAAACTTTTTATTGGCCGGGCACGGTGGCTCTCACACCTGTAATCCCAGCACTTTGGGAGGCTGAGATGGGCGGATCACGAGGTCAGGGGTTAGAGGCCAGCCTGGACAACATGGTGAAATCCCGTCTCTACTAAAAATACAAAAAATTAAGACGGGCATAGTGGCGTGTGCCTGCAGTCCCAGCTACTTGGGAGGCTCACTTGAACCCAGGAGGGAGAATCACTTGAACCCAGGAGGCAGAGGTTGCAGTGAGCTGAGACTGCACCACTGCACTCCAGCCTGGGCGACAGTGCAAGACTCCATCTCAAAAACAACAACGACAACAAAAAACTTTTTATTACAGAAAATTTCAAACACATAGAAAGTAGAGAGAAGATAGGCCGGGTGCGGTGGCTCACGCCTGTAATCCCAGCACTTTGGGAGGCCGAGGCGGGCGGATCACGAGGTCAGGAAATCAAGACCATCCTGGCTAACACGGTGAAACCCCATCTCTACTAAAAATACAAAAAATTAGCCGGGTGTGGTGGCGGGTGCCTGTAGTCCCAGCTACTCGGGAGGCTGAGGCAGGAGAATGGCGTGAACCCGGGAGGCGGAGCTTGCAGTGAGCCAAGATTGCACCACTGCACTCCAGCCTGGGCAAGAGAGAGAGACTCCATCTCAAAAAAAAAAAAAAAAAGGTAGAGGGAAGATCATTAACAAACACTCATGTACTAATTACCCAACTGAATCAACTGTCAACTTATGGCCAATTTTGTTTCTTCTATGCCTGGAAGCTTTGTCCTTGTCCCTCCTGTTCTTTGCATTATTTTGCTTTTTTTTTTTTTGAGATGGAGTTTCACTCTTGTTGCCCAGGCTGGAGTGCAATGGTGCAATCTCAGCTCACCACAACCTCCGCCTCCCCGGTTCAAGCGATTCTCCTGCCTCAGCTTCCCAAGTAGCTGGGATTACAGGTATGCACCACCACATCCAGCTAATTTTTGTGTTTTTAGTAGAGATGGGGTTTCACCATGTTGGCCAGGCTGGTCTCGAACTCCTGACCTCAAGTGATCTGCCTGCCTCGGCCTCCCAAAGTGCTGGGATCATAGGCGTGAGCCACCGCGCCCGGCAGGAACTCTTTTTATTCCCCCAATTTTTTATTGTGGTAAAATACACATAACATAAACTTTAACATCTTAACCAGACCTCCTCCCCCTTTAAAAATCATAACCAAAACACCATTATAACACTAAAAATAAGTCAACAATAAAATTGTTCATTATATATCAAATATCTAGACGGTGATCACATTTCCTCAATTGTCTTATACATTAGTTTGTCTAAATCAAGATCCATGTAAGTTTCATGCCCTGTGTGTGCATAAACCAGACACGGAAGAAACATCTGGCATGGCTGACTACGTGACAAATGAATTACTGGAGGAACAAATGTAGGAACTGGAATCTGAGGGTTCTTCTGTCTCCTTCCAATATCTGGGGACATATTTGTTCACTCAGTCATTCAACAAATATTTACTGAATACCTACTACATGCCAGGCACCATTCAAGGTGCCTATTCTGCAACATAAAAGAAGTTGCACCAGAATAAGTAAGGGTGATCAGAGAGATATGCTAGCATCCCTTCTAGCATGAGGTTGGCAAACTTTTTCAGTAAAGAGCCACAGTAAATTTAGACTTTGCAGGCTCAACAGTTGCTATTGCAACTACTCTACCATTGTAGTGTGAAAGCAGTCATAGACACAATAAAAGATGGATGTGTGTGTTCCAATAAAACTTTATTTACAAAAACAAGTGGTGGGCCAGATTTGGCCTGCAGGCTGTAGTTGGCCAACCCCTGGTTTAGCAAATCACACTCCCTTAGCATCAGCCTCCAAGGTCAGAGTGTGGGTTTGACTGTCCTACCCATTTGTCTGCTGGTCATTTAGGGTGACAGGCAGGACAGAGGTGTGTGGAGTCAATACTGCAAGTGAAGAAAACCTGGAAAGTATAAAGGAAGTTCTATACTCAAGTTCTCTTACCATTCCGATAGTGTTGAAACCAAGGCATTGTCACCCAGGCAGAATGGAGTGCTCCCAGCTCAGCTCGAAGGCGTAGAGTGACATTGAAATCCATTGGGAAGCCTGCTGAGGGACTGGCAGCAGTGAAGTCACACTCTGTTGCTGTGATCTGTGTACAATTCACCCCTATGGACATGATGTCGGCCATGAACCATTTACTGTCGGTGCTGGGAAGGAAAAAAGGATTTCAATTCACAGAATTCTCTGTTTCATGTGTAATAGTTTCCCCAGAGCTTTTGTTCAAAACACAGGTTTATTGAGATACAATTTATATGTACCATACAGTTCCCCCTCGCTTTTTTTTTTTTTGAGATGGAGTTTTGCTCTGTCACCCAGGCTGGAGTGCAGTAGCGCAATCTTGGCTCACAGCAAACTCCACCTCCTGGGTTCAAGTGATTCTTGTGCCTCAGCCTCCCAAGTAGCTGGAACTACAGGTGTGAGCCACCACACCCAGCTAATTTTTGTATTTTTAGTAGAGACGGGGTGTCACCATGTTGGCCAGGCTGGTCTCAAACTCCTGACCTCAAGTGATCCACCTGCCTTGGCCTCCCAATGTGCTGGGATTACAGGCATGCACCATCATGCCTGGTTAATTTTTATATTTTTAGTAGAAACGGGGTTTTACTATGTTGGTCAGGCTGGTCTCAAACTCCTGGCCTCATGTGATCCGCCCACCTCGGCCTCCCAAAGTGCTGAAATTACAAGCGTGAGCCACTGTGCTTGGCTGCTACTGTTATTTTTATTTTTAATTTCTTTGTAGAGCTGGGGGTCTCTCCTTGTTGCCCAGGCTGGTCTTGAACTCCAAGACTCAAGTAATCCTCCTGCCTTGGCCTCCCAAAGTGCTGGGATTACAGGCGTGGTCCCCTGTGCCCAGCTGTGGTTTTTAATTGGGTTATTTGTCTTCTAATTGTTGAATTGTAAGAGATCGTTATCTATTCTGGATACAAGTCCCTTGTCAGATAGATGATTTGCAAATATTTTCTCCCATTCCATCCCATAACTGATTTTAATACTTCAAACTCAGTCTCTGTAGCCTATGTTTTGGGAATGGAACTGTGTTAATACAAACTCCAGTCCTGCTTCCTGCTGGTGCGGAGTTTCTTTCCACCCATAGCTGCCCATTCAAAGAGGATTTGTCTCACCCATATGAAAACCTTGCCAAATACATGGCCACACATCCTTGTGAATGACAGTGCCTTTCCCAGAGTCCCAATGCCACACTCCCACGTGGGACTCTAGTCCCCAGCTCTGACCTCTTTGCCTTAGGTGACAGACTTCAGAAAGGCCAAGGAGGTGGCTGCTGGGAGCCTGAGTAGGGGCAGCAGACAGTATCCCCCTACAACAGCAACTGTGGCCCAGAAAGCAAGGCCATGGGAGACAGGAGACGAGACTGGAGACCCCTCTGTATCCCCACGGCCACCGGCTTTCACGTACCACACATGCTTCTAACTGTACCTCCGACCCTCTCCAAGATGCATCTTCCGCTTAAGTTGCAAGGGACAAGATGAAAGCCACTTCAAGATGCGTGGCCAGGGCTTCCATGAAGACACCCGCCATAGATACCTACTACCCAGCCCCAGGGTGACAGACCCTAATGGGGAGAGGAATCGCAAACCACGAGCCTCTCCTCTCAGGTTGGGGGTGAGGGGCGTGCTCTGGAAGAGGTGAGTGGTTTCTTTTTCAAGGTAGACAGATACCTAAAGACCCTCTAACCGCCCCGCTCCTCCTCCTCCAAGAGCAACATGCACGGCTCTTCCTCAAATGCAGTGCGGGGCCTGCTCCCCCACACCCCTGCCACTGCCGGGGCTCAGCCTGTCCCTGGGACTCAAGAGCTATGTCCAGCCTTTGTGAGGTCACTCACAAAAACGTTAAGTAAGTCCATCCCCTTTGACCCAGCAACCTGTCTTCTAGAAGTGTAAGAAAATAACCAGATATGATTCATGTACAAGGTCATGACTTAGGACAGGCACAAGCTGCCAATTGTCTACGCCCATGAGTGGGGAAAAGTTAAATACATCACATGTGATATGTCACATAATGAAACATACAATGTCCACACAGAAATAATTACATGAAAAAATGCTCACATTTAACTACATCAAATTAAAAAACGAAATAGACCCCAGAAGTGTGACCCCAGTCTGGTTTGGTTTACACACACACACACACACACACACACACACACACACACACACACAATTTTCAAACAAGAGAACGAATTTAGAAAAAAAAGTCTAAAATGAGAATAATGGCCGGGTGCAGTGGCTCACACCTGTAATCCCAGCACTTTGGGAGGCTGAGGCGGGCAGATCACTTCAGGTCAGGAGTTCGAAACCAGCCTAGCTAACATGGTGAAACCACATCTCTACTAAAAATACAAAAAAATTAGCCAGGCATGGTGGCGGGCGCCTGTAATCCCAGCTACTTGGAAGGCTGAGGCAGGACAATCACTTGAACCCAGGCGGCGGAGGTTTCAGTGAGCTGAGATCGCGCCACTGCAGTCCAGCCTGGGCAACAGAGTAAGACTCTGTCTCAAATAAATAAATAAGATAAAATAAAAAGTAAAATAAAATGAGAATAGTGATTATTCTTAGAGTGTAGAACAACAGGTTATTTTATTTTCTTCTACTTTTCTAGATTGTCCAGATTTTCTATAAAGAACATGGATTGCTATTAAAATCAGAAGAAAATGAAAAACAAATGTTTGAGAAGACAGGGCTGGGTAGGTCTGAGAGAGGGGCTGGCAGTAGACCAGGAGGCGTGATCTGGAAGGGGCCTCGCTGCCCGACTGTCTGCATTTTCAAGGAAAACTGACATCAGGATTGGGTTTTTTTTTTCCTGTTATTTATTATTATTTTTTTCTAAGTGAAAAGTCCAGATTTCTTAATGTTGGCAACAAATTGAAGAAAAAAAAAATTACACACTGGGAGCCAAACAGCCTGCAGCCACTGCCTGCAGCCACTGCCTGCCACCCATGATCTAGACTTGAAATTCTCCCATCAAGTGCTCCATGTAATTTTGGTCTTGATACTCTGTCAAAAAACAAAGGCATCTTCATTTTTAATCATAGCAATGCTTTATTGTAGAGAAACACGGTGGAAATTTAAGTCTCACAAGCCTCAAAACTAATAAAAAGTCCCAAACACATGTTTGTATCTAAAACAAAGTATCTAAAAACAAATGCAAAGGCCCTCTTCCATTATCAAATCTACAAACTGAAAAAGAAAAAGAAATCATCCCCGATTTCACCTTTTTCTAACAGGAATATTCACATGTACCCTAACCTATGTTTCTTTTACTAAAACCAACCTCTAGGCTGGGCGTGATGGCTTACACCTATAATTCCAGCACTTTGGGAGGCTAGGTGGGCGGATCACCTGAGGTCAGGAGTTCCAGACCAGCCTGGCCAACATGGTGAAAAGCTGTCTCTACCAAAAATATAAAAATCAGCCGGGCGTAGTGGTGGGTGCCTGTAATCCCAGCTACTCAGGAGTCTGAGGCAGGAGAATCACTTGAACCCACAAGGCGGAGGCTGCAGTGAGCCGCAGGTTGCAGTGAGCCGAAAGTTGCAGTCAGCTGAGATCACGCCACTGCACTCCAGCCTGGATGACAGAGCGAGACTCTGTCTCAAAATAAATAAATAAATAAATAAATAAAAATAAAAAATAAAACCAACCTTTATCCCTGAGAAAATATCTATAAAATGCTTTTTGAAAAGAAGACAAAGTGAAACAGGTTAGTTTATCATATGAAACTCTATCAAAGGTTTTTTTTTAAAAATGCAATAACGTTTTATCCTATTTTTAGAAGCATCTCCTCTGAAAACCAGTAAACGTACTTCCTTGTTCAAGGCCAAGGAGCCCATAAATCAGCGTCAAGGCTAAGTCAATACATCAGCCGTGACTCTCACAACAAGCTTCTTGTTTAGCTCTAGGGTATAATGTTTGCTGAATGCTGAGGGTAGGGCCAACTTCCTGACACGTGACCTGTGCGCTCACATCAAGCCCGTTCTTAGAAAGGCACTTCATTTGATGCTCTGCGGTTGCCATCTTGAAATTCTTAATACTTTTTAAATAAAGGGTCTCACATTTTCATTTTGCACTGGGTCTTGCAAATTGTGTAGCCTGCTCTGGTGAATTGCTCCATTAATTACAGGTAACTTAATGTTCGTAATTTATAACTACTGGAGGAACAGATCAATGTGATTTAGAGATAACTCTCAAACCTCAGTTTAGCACCTGTTTCTATTAAGCAAATACTGTTACAACGGACATTTAAAAACAAATAAGAAAGGCCAGTGTGATGGCTCATGCCTGTAATCCCAGCACTTTGGGAGGTTGAGGTGGGTGGATCACTTGAGCCCAGGAGTTCGAGGCCAGCCTGGGCAACATGGCAAAACCCCATCTCTTCAAAAAATTAAAAATTAGCTGGGTACAGTGGTGTGCGCCCATAGTCCCAGCTACTTGGGAGGCTGAAGTAGGAGGATCTCTTGAGCCAGGAAATTGAGGCTGCATTGAGCCATGATCATGCCACTGCACTCCAGCCTGGGGGACAGAGTGAGACCTTGTCTCAAAAAAAAAAAAAAAAAAAAAAAAAAGAAGTTATCTGAACCGGGTGGGGTGGTGCACACTTGTAATCCCAGCTACACAGAAGGCTGAGGTATAAGAATTGCTTGAACCTGGGAGGTGGAGGTCGAGTGAGCCAAGATCGTGCCACTGCATTTCAGCCTGGGTGCAGAGACTTTGTCTCAAAAAAAAAAAAAAAAAAAAGAAAAACAAGTTACCTGGAAACCTACTCCTCTAACAAATCAATTGCCTGTCATTTTTCCACATTACTTTTCTATTCTTTTTTTTTTTTTTGAGATGGAGTCTCGCTCTGTCGCCCAGCCTGGAGTGCAGTGGCACGATCTCGGTTCACTGCAAGCTCTGCCTCCCGGGTTCACGCCATTCT
Organism: Pan paniscus; assembly: GCF_029289425.2. Lineage (NCBI taxonomy): Eukaryota > Metazoa > Chordata > Mammalia > Primates > Hominidae > Pan > Pan paniscus. The sequence continues at coordinate 29,524,495 of NC_073271.2, read as the reverse complement.
CCTGCCTCAGCCTCCCAAGTAGCTGGGACTACAGGCGCCCGCCACTACACCCAGCTAATTTTTTGTATTTTTAGTAGAGACAGGGTTTCAGCGTGTTAGCCAGGATGGTCTCGATCTCCTCACCTCGTGATCCGCCCGTCTTGGCCTCCCAAAGTGCTGGGATTACAGGCGTGAGCCACCATGCCTGGCCTACTTTTCTATTCTTTTACAGGTGTGAGCCACCATGATCGGCCCCTTTCTATTCTTGACAATAAATACATACCACTTGCAACTTTTCAGTATAAAAGTGAATAAAAAAATTTTTTAAGTAACAAAAATAAGAAATAAAAAATACAAATACATGCCAAAGTTTACAGAGTTGCAATTTCTACCAGATGACATCTAATTATCCTTTCTATTGGCTGTCTGTGGTTTAGTGTTCAAGCGTAAGTTAGCAGGCTAAAATTGGTCACTTTCCTACTGATGGATATGAATATACACTTCCATGTATCTCTTCATGATTATAGTTTTTGTCTCTCTTTTTTTTGATGGGGGGTTGAATTATCTGTGTAGGATAAAACTACTATGAAGGCTGGGCACGGTGGCTCACGCCTGCAATCCCAGCACTTTGGGAGGCCCAGGCGGGCAGATCACTTGAGGATGGGGCCAGGCATTTGAGACCAGCCTGGCCAACATGGCAAAACCCCATCTCTACTAAAAATATACCTATTAGCCAGCCGTGGTAGCTCATGCCTGTAGTCCCAGCTACTCAGGAGGCATGAGAATCACTTGAACCCAGGAGGTGGAAGTTGCAGTGAGCTGAGATCATGCCGTTGCCCTCCAGCCTGGGCGATAGAGGGAAACTCTGTTTCAAAACAACAACAACAAACAGACACACATGCACACGCGCACACACACACACACACATTGGAAAACTACTATGGACATTTCCATGACTTCAAACGTCTGGTAGAATTCCTCTTTGAAAGGGCTATGCTAATTGATTCTGCAAACAGCATCAGGTGGACACATATGAACCAGTCCCATCTCACAAGCACTGGACATCATCATGTCTTTACATTTGGTTTACCAAATAGTACAAAATGACTTAGCCAATAACTTCACCTTACTCTTCAATTAACCTACTTAACAACGTAAACAAAAAATAACAAAGGATGTGGACTTTGCCCTCTTTCTATATGTATTTATATTGCAAATCAAGTGATGGCCAATTCTGCAAAAGCTTGAAGAGGCAAGAGACAGATGAAAGAGCCAGGATAATATGCAAAATGGAAAACCAGTTGAGAAAGTCAGAATTCATTGTAATTAACCAAACAAATTTCTGATCAGGCCATATTTGGTCTATAAGGTTAAATCAATCCGATTTTTAAGCCCGAAGATGAAGACTAAAAGCTGCCTCCTGCTCTTCCATGGCGGAAGCCTATTTTTACCTTTCTCCTGAAACCAGCGAAAGAATGAACTTTCCACCAAAGCAAGAACCCGTGTGGTTAGACAGCGGAGTCCTGACTGCCAGTGTAGTTTAAGCCTTCAGATGAGTGGGAGGCTGTGAAACCTCTGTCCTCAGAGATTTTACAAGCTCCAAGAACGATGTGCTTCCCACGGGTTTGATAACAAACCCTGCACAGAGGCAGGGACTAGTATGTGGCCCCAGGGTTCCGCACGATGCCCCCACAGCTCCCAGCAAGGATCCAACAGAAATACCGGCTTACTATTTAAACTGCACTCGGTAGACAACAGGCCTCGTGCTATTGCTCAGGGCCACTGGCTCCCAACTCAGGACCTGCTCTGCGTTGTACAGGCGAATCTTCGGGTGCTGAGGAGCGGGCAGCTGGGAAAGAGGGTCTTGAGGGGGACAGAGAAAAAGAAGAGGGAGGAAGGGAGGAGAGAGAGGGAAATAATTACAAAAATGTTTCAATGTCCATTATCTAAGTCATTCATACAACTCAGTTTTTGTCAAAGTGCAGAAATGGCATTACCAGGTCCCCCTGGGCATGGCCCCACACCCCGGACTTTTGGCTACAAAGATGGCCCTACTGGTACAGGCAGCACAAAAAGAAAAGAGGCGCCTGGGGCAGCCTTTCCACCTGCAGGTCCCAGTTGTTACGAACAGGTCCTGGGCCCTGGAGTCTGGCCGGACTGGGGTCCCAGTTCTACCATTAGTAACTGCATTAGGCTCGGGGCAGGTCACTTCACCTGTCTGAGCTTGAGTTTTCTTTTTCAGGAATAAGGGGTCAATAATGATACACCCACAGGGCTGTGGCGAAGATTAACGTGGTGATCATGTGACACGCGTTAGCTTCAGATTTAGTACCAAGGAAGTGTCTGGTAAATGTCCGCAAATACGTGCACACGTGCACACACTACATACGCACAAACACACAAACATCCTAAATCAGGTACGCAAAGCCCAAGCTGCAGGGGAGGGCAAGGAGCGCCGACTTCTGGGCACCATCAGAGTTGTTGTCTCTCAAGGACCCCCAGCATCGCAATCACGGGGGTGCTGGTTAAAGTGCAGGTCCTGAGGCCCCCAGGAAATCTGCATTTTAAACAAGCTTTCCAGCTGCTTCTCACACACATTAAACTTAGAGGACAACACGGCCCGAGCTCAGTGGCTCACACCTATAATCCCAGCCCTGTGGGAGGCCAAGGAAGGCAGATCACTTGAGGTCAGGAGTTTGAGACCAGTGTGGCCAACATGGCAAAACTCTGTCTCTACTAAAAATATAAAAGTTAGCCAGGTGCGGTGGCGAGCGCCTGTAATCCCAGCTACTCGGGAGGCTGAGGCAGGAGAATCGCTTGAACCCAGGAGGCAGAGGTTGCAGGGAGCTGAGATCGCACCATTGCACTCCAGTCTGGGCGACAGAGACAGACTCTGTCTCCAAAAAAAAAAAAAAAAAAAGGTTAGGGGGCAATAAACAGAGAAAGAATATACTCCCCTGGAAACACCACCAATATCAGAATCCCTCTCTTTGGGGTGACCTGGAAGAAACAACCACAACCTCTCCCTTTCCCAAGCAGGTACTTCACAGGGAGCCTTCGGGGACCTGGAAGAAACAGCCACAACTCCTCCCTTTCCCAAGCAGGTACTTCACAGGGAGCCTTTTGTCTTAGAAAGAAAACATAATCAAGATAAGGCTTTTGACCAAAAAGATTAATAAGAAATGCCCAGAAGGTGGAAGAAAGGTTTGAAAAACATGCTGTTCCAAAATTCAAAGCAGGAAATTCAAGCCACACATTTTCGGTAAATGCGCTCAACCTCAAAGAGATCAGCTGACAGCCTGACCACTGGCTCTTCTTCTGAAAGATGAATTGCCAAGTCTGCGGCCATTTGTTTAGTTATAGGATGCCCCTCCCCTCCACACCTATGAGCTCTGGGTGACCTTCACCCAACCAGCTAACAACACTTCTCCTGACACACAGCAGGCCTCATGACATCCTGGGCCGAAGGCAGACAGGTAAAGCTGCGTGGCAAGAGGCAGGCCCACCAGGTGTGCTGTGGCTGCTATGACCTAGCAATGCCCAAAGCCAGTTGGGGACTGGATGCTTCCAGAGGGGGGGTGGTGGCAGGTCAATGCTCCCTCACAGTCACACAGAGAGGCCTGCATGACAGTCACACAGACAGATCTGAATAGCACCCGAACTATGCAGAGAAATTTCCACAATGCTGCCTTCACATTAAGCTAATAATTAACCCCAGGGAAACTGACACCCAGACATCAAAGCCAGAAATGAAACACAGATCCTACACAGGCTTCTTCCAAACCTGGAGCAAGTCAAGATAACAGAGGCAGCTGTTTGAATAGATTTATTGGAGAGTCTAAGGCAGCTCTCCGGACCAAACTGTAAATGAGATAAGATAGAAATAAACTCCTGGCCGGGCACAGTGGCTCATGCCTAAAATCCCAGCACTTTGGGACGTGAGGTGGTGGATCACCTGAGGTCAGGAGTTCGAGGCCAGCCTGGCCAACATGGTGAAACCCTGTCTCTACTAAAAATAGAAAAATTAGCCAGGCGTGGTGGCACACACCTGTAGTCCCAGCGACCTGGGAGGCTGAGGCAGGAGAATCGCTTGAACCCGGGAGGCGGAGGTTGCAGCAAGCCAAGATTGCACCACTGCGCTCCAGCCTGGGCGACAGAGCGGCACTCCGTCTCAAAAATAAATAAATAAATAAATGCTCTGGTACCACAGTCCTCATTAAATAGAATTTAGGAGACAGGCCTTGAAGGTATCGGGGACCTCACAGCTTGATTAGACTTAGAAAGCACTTTTTTGGCCTCTGACTTTCTAGTTGAAACAAAATTAGTTACTCATAGACTTAGTGCAATACCACACATAGGCACATAACCCAAACCTATGTAAGCACAAAGAAAATCAAACACTTTGAGTTGGTCTGGTCGGATTATCTCCGACCTTCCTGTTACAGCAATAAATTCTCTTTCTTCCTAGTTTGTCTGCTTCTTGTTATTGGGCCATGAGAAAACGCAGCTGGACCCGGCTCTTTCCAGGAACAGGGTGAGTGTCTGCTTAGGGTTGGGCATTCAAATAATCTGACAACTCCTTTTATTTCCTGTATTAGGTTCTTCTTATCACTGTAACACATGATCACTAACCTAGTGACTCCACACAACCCAGATTTAGCTGGGCGTGGTGGTGCGCACCTGTAGTCCCAGCTGCTCAACAAGGGGCTGAGGCGGGAGGATCACTGGAGCCCAGGAGTTCGAGGCTGTAGTGCATGTGCTATGATCATGCCTGTGAATAATCATTGCACTCTAGCCTGGCCAACATAGCGAGATCCCCCCATCTCTAAAAATAAATAAATTTTAAAAAATCACATCTAAATTTATTTTCTTATAGTTCTGCTGGTCAGAAGTTTAAAGTCAGTCTCACTGACTAAAGTCAAGTTATCAGCAGGGCTGGGGTCCTTCTCGAGCCTCCAGGGAGAATCCATTTCCTTGCCTTCCCCAGCTTCTAGAGGCCACTCCCATTCTTTGGCTCAGGGCACCTTTCTCCAGCAAGGTTGGCCGCATCCTTCTTGTCTCCCTGGTACTGAACCTTCTGCCTCTGCTCCATCTTTTGGGGACCCTGTGGTGGTATAAGGCCACTTGGCCCAACAATGCAAGACAATCTCCCCACATCAGGGCTCTTAACTTACTCACATCTGCAAAGTCCCTTTTGTACGTCAGGCAGCACATTCCCAGGTTCACGGACTCTTGAGGATGAGGGCGTGGACATCTTTGGGGACCATTATTCCGCCCTCCACACGCCAGTTCACCATCTCCCATCTCTGGGGAGGAACCAACAGGAATAGTCTCTTCTTCCCGACCTCCCTTTCCGGGCACCTCTAGTTCCCCAGTCTAAGCATTCAGTTGAGAAAGGAAGCACCAAGGGGCTCCGGGGTGGGTGGCGAGGGGACAAGGAAGGGCTTCCACCCCAAGTGACGCGTGGAACAGCAAAAGGGCATCACTGTATAAGTCGGGGTTCCCATGCCAGCTTTCCATTTCCTTCATTTTCCGTTTCACTGAGGTGTAAGAGATGGCCCAAGCAACATCGTTCTGCCTTATATCCGAGTTTCCTATCATCCCCTATCTTTTCACATTTATAGAAGAAAATCAGTCTCAGAACTGCAGACGCCACAGGGAAGTGCCAAGGATTGCACATCTGTGATAAGACTGTCCTTTTTGCAGGTCAGGGGGCCTGTCCTTGGGCAGCCCAGCCTCTGTGTTCCAGGCCACATGGCCCCCGATGGGAAACACCAGGGCTGGAAGGCTGGGGAGAAGGAGCAGTGGTTGTGAGATGCAGGTTTCATACAGGTTACACCTAGATACTCTTGTCTTACCATGAGTAGCTGCTGAATCATTGCACCATTCTTGGTAGGTCTCCAAAGTTAGCTGTGCTGAGCATAAATTTTAGATTATGAGTTATGAATTTTAAAAATACAACATGTAAAAAGTTATTCTAATTGGATGGGCGCGGTGGCTCACGCCTGTAATCCCAGCACTTAGGGAGGCTGAGGTAGGCGGATCACCTGAGTTTGGGAGTTTGAAACCAGCCTGGCCAACATGGTGAAACCCCGTCTGTACTAAAAATACAACAATTAGCCAGGCACAGTGGTGCACACCTGCATTTCCAGCTACTTGGGAGGCTGAAGCACAAGAATCATTTGAACCCGGCAGGTGGAGGTTGCAATGAGCTGAGATCACGCCACTGCACTCCAGCTTGGGCGACAGAGCGAGACTCTGTCTCAAAAAAAAAAAAAAAAAAAAATTGTTGTAGGCTGGCCGCAGTGGCTCACGCCTGTAATCTCAGCACTTTGGGAGGCCAAGGTGGGTGGATCATGAGGTCAGGAGTTCAAGACCAGCCTGGCCAAGATGGTGAAACCCCATCTTTACTAAAAATATAAAAATTAGCCAGGCATGGTGGTGGGTGCCTGTAATCCAAGCTACTTGGGAGGCTGAGCCAGAGAATTTACTTGAACCTGGGAGGTGGAGGCTGCAGTGAGCCGAGATTGCACCACTGCACTCCAGCTTGGGTGACAGAGAGAGACTCTGTCTCAAAAAAAAAAAAAAAAAAAAAAAATTATTGTAATTAAGACAATGAACTTGCTGAACCTTCTTGCCTCTTGAGAAACCTGCTGTATAATACATCTGTAATATATCTGTAACTGCTTTTAATAAACTTAAACTTCCCCGAAGGCAAGGAACTTACTGGTATGTTCGCCCATAAAATGGACCCTGCTACCAACAAAAAAAATGAAGCTTATTGAACTGGACTAATGCGTTAATGGTCGAACCCCAAATCTTACAATACATTAGAGAACAACTGTTCTTATTCCTGAGAGGGAATTCTTTAAAGAAGGAAATACACGTGCTTATAGAGGGCATTTTGGCTCAACTGTCAAAATTTCATTTTCAAAACCTCAGCTTAGGAAACCAAGGGACATGTGCGAGAGCAAGAGGAAAAAATAACGACACATTTTCACATATAAGCATGACCTGAGCACTCTCCCTAGGCAGAGTCTCAAGCGCCATACCTAATTCAGAAATCAGCCATTTAATCAAACTTCTGTAACCATCTGAGTGCATACTGTCTAGTTCTTTACAGAAAAACTTTGCCGATTCCTGGCATAGAGGGTAGAGTTCAGACTTGAGTAAGCTGAAAATCCTTCAAGATCTTATCCCAGACCAATCACCACCACTCGCTAAAATACCATAAACTCTATCCTATTTTATTTTGGACCTACATAATTTTGCATATTGCTTTTTCTTTTTTTCTTTTGAGACAGAGTCTCACTCTGTCCCCCAGGCTGGAGTGCAGTGTCGCAGTGGCGTGATCTCGGCTTACTGCAACCTCCACCTCCCAGGTTCAAGCAATTCCCATGCCTCAGCCTCCCGAGTAGCTGGGATTACAGGCACCTGCTACCACGCCTGGCTAATTTTTTGTGTTTTTAGTAGAGACGAGGTTTCACCATTATTAGCCAGGATGGTCTTGATCTCCTGACCTCGTGATCTGCCTGCCTTGGCCTCCCACAGTGCTGGGATTACAGGTGTGAGCCACTGAGCCCGGCCTCTTTTTTTTTTTTGAGACAGTCTTGTTCTGTCACCCAGGCTAGAGTGTAGTGGCACGATCTAGGCTCACTGTAACCTCCACTTCCTGGGTTCAAGCGATTCTCCTGCCTCAGCCTCCTGAGTAGCTGGGATTACAGGCACCCACCACTGTGCCCAGCTAATTTTTGTATTTTTAGTAGAGACAGCGTTTCACCATCTTGGCCAGGCTGGTCTCGAACTCCTGACCTAGTGATCCACCTGCCTCGGCCTCCCAAAGTGCTGGGATTACAGGCGTGAGCCACCACACCTGGCCTTTTCTTCTTTTCTTTAATCTGAAACTCCATGCAAGGTCTCTAAGTAGACTATTCTCTACATTCATTGTCTTAATCATTTTTATACACTCAGGGCCAAACACTAGGACCATTTAACAACCGGTGAAGAGGTGAATGAACAAACTCTGCCTTCCTGACCCATCCCAACACCTTTGATCTACCTATCCCAGATCCAGGCATTTCAGACTTTATGCATATTTAGGAATAGGAGGGACTGGGTACAGTGGCTCATGCCTGTAATCTCAGCACTTTGGGAGGTTGAGGCAGGCGGATCACTTGAGGTCAGGAGTTCGAGACCAGCCTGACCAACGTGGTGAAACCCTGTCTCTACTAAAAATACAAAAATTAGCCGGGTGCGGTGGTGCATACTGTAATCACAGTTACTTGGGAGGCTGAGGCAGGAGAATCACTTGAACCCGGGAGGCGGAGGTTGCAGTGAGTCAAGACCATGCCACTGCACTCCAGCTGGGCAACAAGAGCAAAACTCCGTATCAAACAAACAAACAAAAAGAATAGGAGGATATCCTGGGTCTTAACAGCATAGTTTGATTAACACTTATCACACACAGATAATAAAATAAAATATAATTAACATTAATCATTTAATCTTGATAATTAAGGACTGACCCTTTAGGATCTTTCTATTGGGGGCGGGGACATTATGATGAAAGTCAATTAGGTGAACATCATTGATCCCACCTCCATCACCTTGCAGATGAGAAATAAAAAGGCATTTTCTGATTCCTCAGCCATAACCAGGAAATTGTTGTCTTCAAGAAATACTAGGCCAGGCATGGTAGCTCATGCCTGTAATCCCAACACTTTGGGAGGCTGAGGCCGGCGGGGATTGGGGGGGGTGCGGCAGGGATCACTTGAGGTCAGGAGTTCGAGACCAGCCTAGCCAACGTGGTGAAACCCCATCCCTACTAAAAATATAAAAATTAGCAAAGCATGGTGGCAGGTGCCTATAGTCCCAGCTACTTGGGAGGCTGAGACAGGAGAATTGCTTGAACCTGGGAGATAGAGGTTGCAGTGAGCCGAGATAGCGCCACTGCATTCCCACCTGGGCGTCAGGGCGAGACTCCGTCTCAAAAACAACAACAACAACTGGACATCAAGTTATTGACCTAGATTATTTGGCTCTTCCTATCAAGAAAGGTTTGACTTTCTAGGAAGTAAAATAGAGATATAACCTAGTTCGAAAGAATGGCTAAGAAAATTAAGAGAGGTAATGTATATAAAGCACTTGGCATCTCGTCTGACCAATAAATGTTACTATCATGATCGTTTATAAAGGTGGCAAAAGCATTCCAGCTACATGATATTTTCACTTGCTGAGATTATGAACACTCAGGAGCTTGCCCAGTGGACATTCACATGCAATGGTTTTTAAGTTGCTGGGGACTTACTGTCTTTCTCGGTGGTCTCTAAGCATATGAGAAGCTTTGGCTGTTCAAGTCAGCAAATAATGATAAAAAATTCTGTGGCACAGTACATATCCAATCCCCTGAAAAAGTCAGCAGCACCTGCTACAATTACAAATAGAAGCCTTAATTCCTCAACACTCAGGTAACTAACTGGTCAGTTGATTTACTGCACTTGTGCCGTTGGTTACATTTTTCTATCTAGTGCAAACGGCCACTACTTAACAGCTCATGGCTACAAATTGCCACAGGTCCCATATTTTACATATTCTACCCTTACACAACTCTAAGGGATAGATACTATGTCTCCCTTTAAAAAATCTGTTTCCGGAGCCAGGCTGGGTGGTTCACATCTATAATCCTAGCACTTTGGGAGGCTGAGGCGGGTGGATCTCTTGACCTCAGGAGTTCAAAACCAGCCTGGGAAACACGGTGAAACCTCATCTCTACAAAAAAATACAAAAATTAGCCAGGTATGATGGCGTGCACGTGTAGTCCCAGCTACTCAGAAGGCTGAGGTGGGAGGATGGCTTGAGCCCAAGAGGTTGAGACTGCAGTGAGCTGTGATCATGCCACTGCACTGCAGCCTGGGCGATGGAGAGAGATACTATCTCAAAAAAAAAAAAAAAAAAAAGTTTCCAACACTTTTTTTTTTTCTCTGACCATAAAAGCAATTTCAAAATTACACCGGTAAGTTATGGGAAAGTGTGAAAACCTTTCTACCACCCATTTGCCATATAATCATTGTGAATATTTTCACTTTGTGTTTTGACTAAAAGAGTGTTTCTTTTGAAGATATCCATTAGGTTTGTTTTTAAGCTGTTTAATATGAAAATGTTCAAATAGTTGCAAAATAGAGATTAGTTTAAAGCACTACACTACTTTTCTTTTTTTTTTTTTTTTTTTGAGACAGAGTCTTGCTCTGTCGCCCAGGCTGGAGTGCAGTTGCCTGATTTTGGCTCACCGCAACCTCCCCTCCCAGGTTCAAGTGATTCTCCTGCCTCAGCCTCCCAGGTAGCTGGGATTACAGGCGCCAACCACCACGCCCGGGTAATTTTCGTAGTTTTAGTAAAGAAGGGGTTTTTAACGTGTTGGCCACACTGGTCTCTGGAACTTCTGACCTCAGGTGATCTGCTCACCTCTGCCTCCCAAAGTGATGGGATTACAGGCATGAGCCACCGTGCCCAGCTGCTACTACTTTTCAAAGGATCAATGGAGCCAGTTTTTTTATTTGTTTGTTTTTGTTTTTGTTTTTTTGAGATAGAGTCTTGCTCTTGTCGCCCAGGCTGGAGTGCAGTGGCGTGATCTCAGCTTACTGCACCTATGCCTCCTGAGTTTAAGTGCTTCTTCTGCCTCAGCCTCCTGAGTAGCTGGGACACAGGTGTGTACCATCACGCCCCGCTAATTTTTGTATTCTTGGTAGAGACGGGGTTTCATCATGTTGACCAGCCTGGTCTTGAACTCCTGACCTCAGGTGATCCACCCGCCTCAGCCTCCCAAAGTGCTGGGATTACAGGTGTGAGCCACCGAGCCTGGCCTCACTTTTTAAAATTTTTTTATTTTGCAACATATCACATAGACCAAAACTTTTGTAGAATACAATTAAAGTTAATCATTAGCAAGATGGACAGGCACCTGGATGTTGTGGCAATGTCAGACTATAGTTTCTAAATACATCTTTCAACCTCTGGACTCATCACAGGTAAGTCACAAACAGTCCACAGATCACCACTAGTCACTCCTCTCTGGCATGAAGTCACTCGCCTGCTGATCCCACACTAGGACAATCATCAACTCTCATTAGGAGGAGGCCTAGGGAGGAGGCATACGCAGATTGCTCAAGACGTGAAGCCAAGTGGAAGCAGAGTCAGGATTTGAACCCATCTGTCTGACTCCCATGGAAAAGCAGTTAATAATTTCCTCAAGTGCAAGGCACCCCAGATCAAGGAGATACGGAACTTATGGGCCTTTGCAAGGAATGCCGGTAGAAAAAACAAACCCACAACACAAGGTTATAGCTTCGAATGGGAAGAATCTTCTAAGTTCTCGAGACTCCTATGATATCACTCTCCCCAGGGGAAAGAACCCAGCAAAACAAAAGCAGATACATACACAAGAATGTTCTAGCCACACATTTGTCATTAAGGTCTTTTCCTCTTTTTCTTTCTTTTTTTTTTTTTTTTTTTCTGAGACAGAGTCTTGCTCTGTCGCCCAGGCGGGAGTGCAGTGGTGAGATCTCAGCTCTCGGGTTCAAGTGATTCTCCCGCCTCGGCCTCCTGAGTAGCTGGGATTACAGGCGGGCACTACCACGCCCAGCTATGTATTTTTAGCAGAGACGGGGGTTTCACCATGTTGGTCAAGCTGGTCTCGAACTCCTGACCTCATGATGCTGCCTCAGCCTCCCAAAGTGCTGGGATTACAGGCGTGAGCCACCAAGCCTGGGTTTCTTTTGGTTTTTATGTTTGGCTCATAAGCGTGGTCAGCTGGTGTCAGAGGTTAAGGAGGCCGCCAGGTAAGAAGCTCTCTGGGTAGGGACAGAACCGGTTTTAAAAGCCTGGCTCAGCTGGGCACGGTGCCTCAAGCCTGTAATCCCAGCGCTTTCAGAGGCCAAGGCGGGTGGATTGCTGGAGCTCAGGAGTACAAGAACAGCCTGGGCAACATAGTGAGACCTCCTCTCTACAAAAAATACAAAAATTGGCCAGGCGTGGCCAATAATACCACCTTCTTGGGAGGCTGACATGGGAGGATCGCTTGAGCACGGGAGGCGGAGGCTGCAGTAGCTGAGATGCTGCCCACTGCACTTCAGCCTGGGCGACAGAGCGACACCCTGTCTCAAACAACAATAAAATAAATAAATGCCTGGCTCAGTTGACACTCTTCCTCTTCCGCCCCAACACTGAAGGGACCCGGACAGTTCTGAGCCCTGCCTGAATGCAGCTGCCCCATCTCTATGACCGCGGGAACTGTCTAGATTTCACACCCAGTGTCAAACATGCCCTCGGCCAAAGTCGGAATTGAGTCTGGGTCACCCGTCCAAGACGCTGGTCCCTGCTCCACCGCTGCTACTACAAAGGGACTGAGTCTAGCTTCCAGCCAGGCCTTCGGGAGGCACTCCAGGCGGGGACTAAGCGCAGTCTCGCCAGGCTGCAGAACCCGTGGCCAGCAGAGGCGGCCCCTGCCCGAGCCCTGGATTCAATTTGCTGTTGTTCATTCCGAGAAATTCGGAGACTGGGGCCACGCTGGCTTTCCCGGCGCGGGCGCGCGGGTGGGGGAGGTGGCGCAGCCGAGGTTACCGGCTTCACGGAGGGGCACCGAGTGTCCTCTCCCGGAGAGGGGTGTCCCGGCGGCCAGGACGCCAGGAGGGGTGCCCCCCGTCTTCCTGCTCCTGCCCAGCTCCTGTCTGGAACTCCTGGCCGCCCACCCCAGCCCCGCTGCGGGCTCCCCGCGGGCCCCTCTAGCCCTGGGCACCCCGCAGACCCCCACCCGGGGCACCCGCAGGTTCCCACCTGATCTGAGCACTCCGCATATCCCACCCACCAGGAGCACCCCACAGATTCCCACCCACTCTGAGCACCCGGCAGATTCCCCCCACCCCACGATCCGGGAGTCCCCCAGCCCCAACATGCTGCGGCTGCGCCCGCGTCCCGCCGCGGAGGCCCAGGCCCGGCTCACCTGGCGGGGCCGCGGCGGCGGCGGCGAAGACTCCGAGCAGCAGCAGCAGCGACCACAGCAGCGTCGGTCGCATGGCCCCGGGCGCTCGGCGGCGGCTCAGGTCGCGGCCGGGGCCCCGCTCGGGGTCCGCGGAGCCGCTCACGTCGCCGCCCAAACCGCCATGGCGAGCGCAGGGCGCGCAGGGCCCGCCTCTTCCCGAGCGGCAGCGGGGCGTCCCGGTGGAGGGGATTCGGCTTGGCCGCCCGCGCCCCCGCCCCCGCCCCCGCCCCGTCCCGCCCCCGAGGCCACCGCCCCCGCGCGGGACTTTCCCGCTCCGGGAACCGCGGCCCTGGGGGGCCTCTGCGGCTGCAGCGCGGGGACCCCACGCAGCCGGCCTCCCAGAGCGCGGAGCCTCCCGGAACGTCCTGGAGACTGGAGCCCCGCGGGACGCCCACTTTCGGGGGCCGCGATCCTTCCGGAAGGGCCCCGCGAGACCCCGGCCCAGGCCCCCGGGCGTTCCCTGGAGCCCCCACCCCTCCTGACCCCCCCGCAACTCTCCTCTCGGGTGCTTGATCGCACAATTCGAGGATTCGCCCCTTTAGTCGAAATGTTTGCTTTAATAGCCCCCAAAGTACATATTAAGCTTTCAACTCTCCCCCGCCCCCCTCCCCCTTTTTTTGAGACGGAGTCACCAGGCTGGAGTGCAGTGGGGCGATCTCGGCTCACTGCAACCTCCGCCTCCCGTCAACCCCATTTTGAAAAGGGTTTTAAGGGGAAGCAGTTAGAAAGGGCCCAGTGAAGGAGGAGGTGGGGCTCTGGGGGTGGGGGGAATGGCCTCCGAGCAGGGGGAGGGAGAGACAGAAACTTCCAGCATTTCTAAATGGCGTGGGGTTTGCCCTGGAGCCGGCGGCGGTGCACGAGTAGGAAGTCCTTTAGCAGCTGGGCAGCCGCAGGCCCGCTCCCCAGCCCGAGCCTGCACCATGTCGTTTGACGCCTGTTGGGAGAGGGTTTTAAATCTGCCCTGTTCTTCCAAGATGCGTCATAAAGCTAGCGCAGCAAAGGAGGGACGCGGTGCAGGGAGACCAAGAATTTAAAAACAGGTCGTCCCGGGAGCCCACTGGACACGTTAGCAAAAATGGGTTTTGCAACATAGAGCTTTTCTTTTGCTCTTCCCACATTCTTGCATATCCTCTTTGTAGAACTATTTTGAAATTGGCCACGCTCGTGAAAATATGTGATGAAATACCTCGCAGACAATTGAATTATGCATTGGATATTTCTAGATACAGAGATGTATTTATATGTTACACGAAAAAAGCGGGCGATAACTTGGAATCACTTCAAAAAGGATGCACTGATGCCAGGCGCGGTGGCTCACGCCTGTAATCCCAGCACTTTAGGAGGCCGAGGTGGGCGGATCACACGAGGCCAGGAGTTGGAGACCAGCCTGGCCAATATGGCTGAAACCCGTCTCTACTAAAAATACAAAAATTAGTCAGGCGTGGTGGCCGGCGCCTGTAATCCCAGCTACTTGGAGGGCTAAGACAGGAGAATCACTTGAACCCGGGAGGCGGAGGTTGTAGTGAGCGGAGATTGCGCCACTGCACCCCGGCCTGGGTGACAGACCGAGACTCCATCTCAAAAAAACAAAAAAAAAGGCACTGAAAATGACAGGATTGCAAGAAGGATTCTGTTTTCAAACAAATAAAATTACAAGAAAACGACCGGGTGAAAGATGCCAACATTCTAACAAGAAATCGGTTATGGGATCACACAAGTGTCATCCGCCTCAGGGGATGTAACCGAATGCTGGTTCAGTCGCTGGCTGCTTGCAGAGTCTAACAAGAGCAAGATGTGGTGGAAAGAAAGTGATTTTATTTCCAAAGCTAGCAAGGGGAAGTGGTTGGATTCCTATCCCCAAAGCAATCACGTTGAATTGTGGGATATGGGGAGTGGGAAAGGCAAGGGTTATTTATTTATTTATTTATTTATTTATTTATTTGAGACAGAGTCTCCGTCACCCAGGCTGGAGTGCAGTGGTGTGATCTCTGCTCACTGCAAGCTCCGCCTTCTGAGTTCACACCATTCTCCTGCCTCAGCCTCCCAAGTAGCTGGGACTGCAGGCGCACGCCACCACACCCGGCTAATTTTTTGTGTTTTTTGTAGCGATGGGGTTTCACCGTGTTAGCCAGGTTGGTCTCGATCTCCTGACCTCGTGATCTGCCTGCCTCGGCCTCCCAAAGTGCTGGGATTACAGGCGTGAGCCACCGTGCCCGGCCAAGGCAAGGGTTTAAAACGGGAAAACGATGTGGAAGTCAGGCAAGGATTATGCTAAGTACACTGTCTGTTTGTCTTGTTCCGGTGGCTGTCTTGGGTCCTAGTCCACAGGAAGCCTGTGGTCTGGCATCATCTCAACAATGGCTGGATTCTTAATTAGACGCCTTGAGGTCATATCTGGAATTTTGCAGAAGAATCTCCAGGCTTGGTCTGTCTGTCTCAAGATTAGCGTCTGGAACCTCTAAGAAGGCACGTAACTAGACATGGGCATACAGTTAGATAAATGTGAAGGGAGTTTATACGGTGAAGAAGGGAGGGACATGGAGTCCATTTTAAGGCTAAGGGAAAAGGCTTCTGCAGTTTGTTTCAAGGTTACATCTTTGATGGCTGGGCGCGGTGGCTCACGCCTCTAATCCCAGCGCTTTGGGAGGCTGAGCCAGGTGGATCACCTGAGGTCAGGAGTTCAAGACCAGCCTGGCCAACATGGTGAAACTCGTCTCTACTAAAAATACAAAAATTAGCCAGGCATGGTGGCATGTGCCTGTAATCCTTGCTACTTGGGAGGCTGAGACAGGAGAATCACATGAACCCAGGAGGTGGAGGTTGCCGTGAGCTGAGATCATGCTGCTGCACTCTAGCCTGAGCCACAGAGCAAGACTCTGTCTCAAAAAAAAAAAAAAAAAAAAAAAAAAATTGTAACCTGTATATCATTCTAAAGAAATACTTTTGGCCAGATGTGGTGGCTCACACCTGTAATTCCAGCACTTTGGGAGGCCGAGGTGGGTGGATCACCTGAGGTCAGGAGTTCAAGACCAGCCTGGCCAACATGGTGAAACCCCATCTCTACTAAAAATAGAAAAATTAGCCAGGCATAGTGACAGGTGCCTGTAATCCCAGCTACTTGGGAGGCTGAGGCACGAGAATTGCTTGAACCTGGGAGATGGAGGTTGCAGTGAGCTGAGACAGCACCACTGCACTCCAGCCTGAGTGCAGAGTAAGGCTCCATCTCAAAAAAAAAAAAAAAAAAGAAAAGAAAAGAAAAAGAAATACTTTTGTGCCTAATTTTATAGTGAGTTGTGTATTTGTTTATAAAGGGGGCTCCATATATTATATACACTTCAGCCCTACAAACCCTGAATCTGCACCATCCCTTTCCATTAATTCCTTACCTTGTAATCAGTTGATCTTCCTGAAGCATTTCTAATAGCCTAGAGGGACTCCTCTCACCTCCCTCAGGAGAGTGGGTGGGGGATGGCAGAAAGAAGCCAACATTTTTTGCTGGCCAGTGGTGCTTCTCTAGGTATTATAACACTCAGACCTCCCAGGTAGGCAGGCGATGGCTGTCCCATGGGGACACCAGCAGAGTTCAGTGACTTGGCCTGTGGTGGGTTTGCACTGCGGTAGGTCTGCTAAACTGTAACTGCATTTCCTAGAATTCCCCTCCCTGAAAAGTTCTGAGGTAACGTGGGCAGGGAAGGATGTTTGTGTGTGTCTTGGTCCATTTTCTGTTGCTTATAACAGAATATCTGAAGCTGGGTAATTGATAAAGAAAAGGCATTTATTTCTTACATTTTGGGAGGCTGAGAAGTCCAAGGTCTAGGGACTAAATCTGGTGAGGGCCTTCTTGCTGGTGGAGATTCTCTGCAGAGTCATGAGGTGGTCAGGGCATCACATGGCAAGGGGGGCTGAGGGTGCTAAGGTGCTCAGATTTATCGTCCTCTTTTTTTTTTTCTTTTGAGATGGAGTATCACTCTGTTGCCTAGGCGGAGTGCAATGGTGCAATCTTGGCTCACTGCAACCTCTGCCTCCAGGGTTCAAGCAATTCTCCTGCCTCAGCCTCCCAAGTAGCTGGGATTACAGGCACCTGCCACCACACCCGGCTGATTTTTGTATTTTTAGTAGAGTTGGTGTTTCACCTGTTGCCCTGGTCTTGAACTACTGACCTCAAGTGATCCACCTGCCTCGGCCTCCCAAAGTGTTGGGATTACAGGAGTGAGCCACCATGCCCATCCCCTCTTTTATGAAGCCACCAGCCCCACTCCCATGATAATCCATTGGTCCATGAATGAATCCACCCATCCATGAGGGCAGGATCACCATAACCAATCACCTCTGAAAGGCCTCATTCCTCCATACTGCCATATTGGGAATCAAATTTCCAGCACGTGAAATCTGGGGACACATTCAAACCCTAGCAATGTGCGAGACTTGGAAGATGGAAGGAAAGGTGCAGCCATATTCCTTTACCCTTGGGAGGCTGGGGCAGGGCACAAGGCATCCATCTTTGCAGCTCCCGACCTGTGGCTTCTCTGCTGACGTCCTAGATGGCAGGGATGCAGACAGGCTCCAGGCTCCTCCAGCTCCCCATGGATCTCATGTGGTCGTGTAAGCTGGAGGTGTGGAGATGGAGAGCAGGGTGAGGAGGGTGGCAGCTGAGCCTTAGATTTCAGCTTGTCCCTGCTTCCTCCATCTCTTGTCCACCTTCTCTTCCCAGCCTCCTGCCCTGAGGACTTCAGGCTCCAGTACCGGACAGGGGAAAATTGTCTCTCCTGGACTGTGCACACATCTCTCATGTTTATGTGAGGTCAAATCTCTGTACTATAACAACACACACACACACACATCACATCACATGATGGTTTTGCTTGTTGGATCAAAATCTGGCTGATCATGCCCCAAATCACACAGCCAATGAGTGGCAGTGTGGGCTCCTAGCCAGGCCTGTCTAGTGCCAAAGCCCCCTGCATTTCACAGCAAACTTCTCATCATGCTGTTCAGTTTTCTCGTAATGAGACCCAGCTCTGTGCCCAGTCCAGCGCTCCACAGCTCCCCATGACCCGGCTATTCCATCAGTGAGTCTTTGAAATTGTACTTCGTGAAGGTCACATGTGCCCTACTTGTCTGCCTCTTCCTCTGCTGTTCACCCCACCTGTTTGCACCTCTCCCTGCCTTCATCTACAACGCCTCCCCCAACCCCCACTCCTGCCATACCCACAGTCCAAATTCTACAACTTCTGGACTCCATTTCCTGAGAACTCTGTTGCCTTCTCTGACTACCATCTTCCACTGTTTGCTGCCATTTTGTGTCATCGTTGGTGTCCGTGGGGATTGACATAGCCAAAGGCAGGGCCGCTGACACCTGTGAGTGGGTAGGTGAGTGTCTTCCCTGGATTCAACAGAGCTATAAGAGCTCCGAGCTCAAAGTAGGCCTTGATCATTACCAAGTGGGGCCTTGATATGTGACTTGGTGCCCCCTTGTTTCAAGAAATTCCAGGATCAAGGTCAGAGGAATTGGCATGTTAGCGAAAGGATGAATTCCCTTAGGTCTCCGGTGATGGGCTGGGTTTTTCTCACTGTTTGTCATGGGCCACAGCCCCCTCCTTTCACCAGCCTACACTTGTTGCATTTCTACTTCCCCAGTGGGGCCATCATAAAACATCATTCCAGTAATGCCAAGTCTTCTCTAGTCTTTTGCCTCCTGTCTGGGACCCTCACAAGAGTAACTATTACACATACAGCATTCTACATTTAATTCCTCCTGAAAACAGGGAATGAATGATATCCTGATTTTTTTTTTTTTTTTTGAGACAGAGTCTTGCTCTGTCACCCAGGCTGGAGTGCAGTGGCACAATCTCGGCTCATTACAACCTCCGCCTCCTAGATTCAAGTGATTCTCGTGTCTCAGCCTCCCGAGTAGCTGGGATTACAGGCGCCCACCACCATGCCTGGCTAATTTTTGTATTTTTAGTAGAGACGGGGTTTCACCATGTTGGCCAAACTGGTCTTGAACCCTTAGCCTCATGTGATGTGCCCGCCTCAGCCTCCCAAAGTGCTGGGATTACAGGCGTGAGCCACTGCGCCCGGCCGATATCCTGAAATTTGTCAGGGAGAAGAGACAACAGGCAGAGAAAAGAAAATCTTCCAGTTCCTTTTTAACTCCTTGAAAAACAGGAGACTCCTACACTTTAAGTATACGAAGCTTTAATATTCCTGACTTTGGTATGTAGGAAAAGCACCCACAACCCCAGGGCCACAGCCCAGGGCCTGGGAAGCTGCCAGTAATAACTAGAAGGCCCAGGCCTGAGATTTTTTTTTCATGAGTTCTCAGGACAGGACTTGTGTAACGAATCCTCTTGGGTTTTGTAATTCAGAAAAACTCAAACCAATCCCCATTTCCTGGAAGGATTAAGAGCCTATCATTTTTTCTGTGTGTTTAAATTTGCTCGCCGACTGGGTGCGGTGGCTCACTCCTGTAATCCCAGTGCTTTGAGAGGCTGAGGCAGGAAGAATCCCTTGAGCCCAGGAGTTGGAGACCAGCCTGGGCAACACAGCAAGACCTCGTCTCTACAAAAAATTTTTAAAAATAAAAATTAGCTGGGAATGGTGGCCTATGCCTATAATCCCAGCTGCTCAGGAGGCTGATATGGGAGGATTGCTTGAGCCGAAGAGTTCAAAGCTGCAGTGAGCTATGGTCGCGCCACTGTACTTTAGCCTGGGTGATAGAGCAAGACTCTGTCTCAATAATAATAATAATAATTTTGCACTCTGGGATCCTGCAGACTTCCAGGAAAAACCTGGCAGCTTGGGCATGAGTAGGAGCAGTTTATTAACCAAGGGCTCATGCTAGGTAGCAGCTGCTGGAAGGCAGTGGTCCACAACCTTTTTGGCACCAGGGACCAGTTTCGTGGAAGACAATTTTTCCAAGGACCAGGCGGGGGGTGGGGGGCGGGGGAGCAGAGAGGAATGGTTTCGGGATGATTCAAGCACATTCCATTTATTGTGCACTTTATTTCTATAATTATTACTTTATAATATATAATGGAATAATTATACAACTCACCATAATGTAGAATCAGTGGGAGCCCTGAGCTTGTTTTCCTGGAACTAGGCGGTCCCTTCTGGGGGTGATGGGAGACAGTGACAGATCATCTGTCACTAGATTCTAATGAGGAGTGTGCGACCTAGATCCCCTGCGTGTGCAGTTCACAATAGGGTTCACGCTCCTATGAGAAGCTAGTGCCTCTGCTGATCTGACAAGAGGCAGAGCTCAGGGGCGAGCAATGGGGAGCGGCTGTAAACACAGATGAAGCTTTGCTTGTAGCTCAACCCTGTTCATGAGCAGTGGTTGGGGACCCCTTCTGTAAGCCACAGCCAGGAGGAGGCCCATGGGGCATCTGATGAGTCACTACAAGGCTGTGGGCAAACTGGGAGCTATGCCCATATCCTCTAATAAGAAGAGGTACCATTTATTGACCTCCTGCCCTGTGCTGTATATATCGCTCTGCCAACCCTCATAACACATCTATGAGGTAAGGGTAATGGCCATTTATCTTGATTTCTGACTGTCCAGCATCTTTGGAACGCTCTTGCTGTACTGGGAGGATTTTCAGTCTTGTGAGTATTTACTGCTTCCAGAAAATTCAAATTCCCAACCTCCCTTGCAGCCATGCTTTCCAGCCTGTGTCAACCCCACCTTCTGTGGGAGCCTCCTCCCACTATACACCTTCACTGGACCCAGAATCACGCACGATTTCACCTCAAAGAATCACCTGGAGCTCCCTACACACCCCCAATTCCTTGACAATTTTTCATGAGGGACATCAGTTCCATATAACCCAAAGAATCTAATGTCACATATTCTAAAAGTGAAAAACAGTTGTTATTCTAACTCTCTTTCTTTGCAAACATACATATGAATACCCTTTCAGATACTCTTTACCTTGTTTATTGTGACTCTCTTTGCTTTCAAAAAATATATTTGAATCTTTTTTCCAAACATGTATTTTGATTTGATTACTGCTACTTTTCGGGTTTGGAAAGTGTGTACTTGAACCTCTTGTAAATCTTGTATTCTCTGAGTTTGTTCACCTTCAAGAGCATGACTTCCTCGTGTGTGTGTGTGTGTGTATGCATGTGTATACGTGTCTTGGGAAGGGCTTGGTCTTTGGCTATGCCAATATGTAAAAAAAGAGCCCATAGGCCGAGCGCGGTGGCTCACACCTGTAATCCCAGCACTTTGGAGGGCCGAGGCAGTGGATCTCACGAGTTTGAGACCAGCTAGCTAACACGGTAAAACTCTGTCTCTATTAAAAATACAAAAATTAGTCAGGTGTGGTGGTCCATGCCTGTAATCCTAGCTACTCGGGAGGCTGTGGGAGGATTGCTTGAAGCCGTGAGGCAGAGGTTGCAGAATCATGCCACTGCACTCCAGCCTGAGCAACAGAGCGAGACTCTGTCTCAAAATACATAAATTAAATAAATAAATACATAATTTTTTTTAAAAAGAGCCCATAAAACAGAGATGTGAGAAACAGAAGTGAAGATGTCACCGGCTTCTGCCTGATGGGTGCTCATTTTATGTAGATTGTTAAGGAAATAGCAACAGTCACTATCTCAAAAACACCTGTGCTGGGCCGGGCAAGGTGGCTCACGCCTGTAATCCCAGCACTTTGGGAGGCCCAGGCGGGCGGATCACGAGGTCAGGAGATCGAGACCATCTTGGCTAACACGGTGAAACCCCGTCTCTACTAAAAATACAAAAAATTAGCCGGGCGCGGTGGCGGGCGCCTGTAATCCCAGCTACTCAGGAGGCTGAGGCAGGAGAATGGCATGAACCCGGGAGGCGGAGGTTGCAGTGAGCCGAGATAGCACCACTGCAGTCCGGCCTGGGCGACAAAGCAAGACTCCGTTTCAAAAAAAAAAAAAAACACCTGTGCTTGCCTTGCCACAGCAGAACCACACCGTAGGAATCAGTCTCAGTGAATCCAGTCCCGGTTTTGCAACCACACAGAAGTTGCCAGTCAGCGTTTCTGGTGACAGAACCACATTGCCACACTGACGGGGTGCAATACTAGCCACAAATGAAGAAACTCGATGTTTTCATTTTCTTAGGAAGCCTGCCTGGGAGCACATGGGTGGCTTCCAAGGGGTTTTGAAATGCTGGGGCCACACTAAGGGACTTCACCCTTCCATGTAGGACTCTCAAGATGCAGGGAACCAGGCTGAGGATGCCCAGCTCAGAGATGGGTGGGCCAGTCTCTTCTGCCAGTGCACCCCATGGAGGTCTGGCCGGGCCCCCAGTTCTTGGAAGCTGGATTCGTTTCCTATGGCTGCGGTAATGCATCCCCCCAAACTTAGTGGCTTAAAACAAAAATTCATTCTCTTATAGTTTTAGAGGTCAGACATCCCAAATGGGGCTGGGCGCTCATGCCTGTAATCCCAACACTTTGGGAGGCTGCGATGCGAGGATCACTTGAGTCTAGGAGTTGAGAACAGCCTGGGCAACACAGCAAGACTCTGTCTCTACAAAAAATAAAACATTAGCCAGGCGTGGTGGTGGGCACCTGTAGAGGACTACTCAAGAGGCTGAGTTGGGAGGATCACTTGAGCCCAGGAGTTTGAGGCTGCAGTGAGCTATGATTGCACCACTGCATTCCAGCCTGGGTGACAGAGTGAGACCCTGTCTATAAAAAAGGAAGGGACATCAGTTCCATATAACCCAAAGCCTGGGTAACAGAATGAGACCCTATCTATAAAAAAGAATAGGAAAAGAAAGGGAGGGTGGTGGTGCATGCCTGTAGTCCCAGCTACTAGGGAGCCTGAGATAGGAGGATCTCTTGAATCCAGGAGGCAGAGATTGCAGTGAGCCGAGATGGTGCCACTGCACTGCAGCCTGGGCAACAGAGTGAGACTTTGTTTCAAAAAAAAAAAAAAAAAAAGAAGGAAGGAAGAAAGAGAGAAACCCAAAATGGATTGGCAAGGCTGTGGTCCTTCCAGAGGCTCTGGGGAGAATCAGTTCCTTGCCCTTTGCAGCTTCTAGTAAGGCTGCCACATTCCTTTTTTCTTTTTTTGGGACGGAGTCTCACTCTGTTCTCCTGGCTGCAGTGCAATGGTGTGATCTGGGGTCACTGCAAACTCCGCCTCCTGGGTTCAAGCGATTCTCGTGCCTCAGCCCCCTGAGTAGCTGGGATTAGAGGCACATGCCACCAGGCCTGGCTATTTTTTTTTTTTTTTTTTTTGTATTTTTAGTAGAGATGGGGTTTTGCCATTTTGGCCAGGCTGGTCTTGAACTCCTGACCTCAGGTGATCCGCCCGCCTTGTTCCCCCAAAGTGCTGGGATTACAGGCGTGCGCCACTGCGCCCGGCCGCATTCCTTAACTCATGCTCCCTGCTTCCATCTTCAAGCCATCTTCAAACCACCCTAATCTCTGCTTCCATCCCCACCCCTCCTCCACGGACCCTCCTGCCTGCCTCTTCCCCATGCGAGGACTGTTGTGATGACATTGGGCTCACCCAATAATCTAGGATCATCTTTCCGTCTCGAGACCCTTCGCTTAGTCACATCTGCCAACTCCCCTTTATCATGGAAGGTAACATATTCGCAAATGTTGGGGGTTAGGTTGTGGACATCTCTGGGGGTCATTATTCAGCCCACCATAGGGGCTACACAGAATGACACTGGACAGATAGGTGGCAGCTCTCAGCGTCTGGACCTTGGACTCTTTGCCCCACTTCCATTTTGGCCTGTCCCCTTCACCCCTGCCCAGCGTGAGTGCGTGCGCATACACACACACACACACACACACACACACACACACACACACCCAACCCCCCCTCCCAACACACACCCAGAGCCTGGCAGCCCTAGGCTGCCACCACGCCAGCATTCCCCTCCTCTCAAAATCTGCAGGCCTGTGGCCCTTATAGGGCTACATTTCCTGGGGCTGGTTCTTGTCCTTTTCTTGTTAAATTCAGTGTATTGTTAAATTAGCTTAGTCAAAGCCTGCCTTCCACTAAGGAGGAGGTAGAGAGATTAAAATTGCTTTCTGGGGCTGGGATTCAGGGCAAGTGAGGGTGGAAGGGAGTTGCTGCGCTTCTTGAATAATCTATCCAAATCCATTTATGGACAAGACTACAATTTTCTGGTTGTGAAAAGGTAACAGTGGGGACCTGGCCTGGGCAGTGTGGCCACTTAGTTCTACAGGAGGGAGGGAGAGGTTACTGGGACAGCAGGGTTCTTTATTTAACTCCTTCCTCTCCACAAGCAGTTCTTTCTGGGAACACATTCCCCTTGCAGAGGCTCATGCCAGGACCAAAGCTTCCAGGGCAAGCTGGTGTGCGGTCTAAGGATCCAAGTCTCCTGGGGGCCAGGCATGGTGGCTCACACCTGTAATCCCAGCACTTTGGGAGGCCAAGACGGGCGGCTCACTTGAGGTCAGGAGTTCGAGACCAGCCTGGCCAATATGGTGAAACCCTGTCTCTACTAAAAATACAAAAATTAGCCAGGCATGGTGGTGGGCACCTGTAATTCCAGCTACTCGGTAGGCTGGGGCAGGAGAATCGATTGAATCCAGGAGGCAGAGGTTGCAGCGAGCTGAGATCGTGCCACTGCACACCAGCTTGGGCAACAGAGTGACACTCCATCTCAAAAAAAAAAAAAAGAAAAAAAAGAGAAGGGCAGTTTACAGGCACACAGGTTTTGCTTTCAGTCTGACTTCTGCTATGGACAATGGCTATTTTTGCTTTTGTTAGGATTTGTACCTCTGTGGGGGCCCTTAGTATATGGACTAACTTGAAATTTTAATTGAGTTGGAACTTGTAAACTTAAATACACAAGTTTTTTGTTTGTTTGTTTGTTTTTGCTTTTAAAGACAGGATCTCTGTTGCCCAGGCCAGAGTGCAGTGGCACAATCATATTTCACCGCAGCCTGGAACTCCTGGGGTCAAGCCATCCTCCTGTCTCAGTCTCGTGAGTAGCTGGGACTACCAATACGTGCCGCCACATGAGCTAATTTAAAAAAAAATTCTTTTAAAGATGGAGTCGTAGTATGTCGCCCAGGCTGGTCTCGAACTCCTGGCTTCAAGTGATCCTCCCACTTCAGCCTCCCAAAGTGCTGGGATTACAGGCGTGAGCCACCACACCCAGCCCATAAATTTTTCTAACTTTTTTGTTGCTGTTGTCTTTATAATAGTAGTACTTGGGCCAGGCGTGGTGGCTCACGCCTGTAGTCCCAGCACTTTGGGAGGCTGAGGTGGGTGGATCACTTGAGGTCAGGAGCTCAAGACCAGCCTGGCCAACACAGTGAAACCCCGTCTCTACTAAAAATACAAAAATTAGCTGGGCGTGGTGGCACACACCTGTAATCCCAGTTACTCAGGAAGCTGAGACAGGAGAATCACTTGAACCTAGGGTGGAGGTTGCAGTGAGCCAAGATGGCGCCACTGCACTCCAGCCTGGGTGACAGAGCAAGACTCCGTCTCAGGAAAAAAAAAAAAAAAAAAAAGTAGTACTTGTTCATTGTCAAGGAACTACAAAATACAGAAAAGTATAAAGAAGACAAAACAATTCCTCCATAATCTTACAATACAGAAATGGCCAAAATTCATATCCTGAAACTCCTCAATTTTTAAGCACCAGCAAAACGGCCAGAAGGCAGCATTATTTCACCCTTTCTGAGAAGTGTGTAGAAACCACACACAGGACAGGAGAGGAAGGAACCTTTTGCTTCTCCTGTGTTTCCAGATTGTATGAAAATCAGGTTGCCTATAGTTTCAGGACATTCTCTACAGGTATAGTCTTGACTTTGCAAAGCCCTGAACACGCCTTGACCAGTGATAAGAGGAGATGCCGAATGCCTCACATTCACTGTCAGCAGCCCTCAAGCTTCAGCCTTCCTTGGCCAACTCCCGGGTATAGTGACTTCCCAGTACAGTCATGGGCACTGGGCGTAAGCCATTATGTAGAGATTATGCTACATTTTGTGAGTGTTAAATACATTGTTAATGTAATGTCCTTTCTTTTGCAGAATCTTAAACTATTGTCACTGTGAACTTTCTTTTTATCTTGGAAACCTCAAACATCATAGTGTGTGACTTCTAGTGTATCCATACAAAACAGATCCAAGCAAAGCAAACACGAATTCATGTGGGTACCTTTGTGGATGAGGGCAAGAACACAGACAGCCTAGGGGCGGTGGAGCATGTTCAGAAAGGACGCGGTGGTCTGGAATATGGTGCCTTCTCTCCCTTCCTCCCTCCTTCCCTCCCTCGCTTCTTTCATGTATTTAGCACATATTTACTTACTGAGCATCTACTCTGTGCTAGGCACTGTTCTGAGCACAACAGATAAAAACTCTGAGCTTGCGGAGCTTATGTTTTAGTGGCAGCGACAGAGAATGCCCGGTCAATCACTGAACACAGCATCTAGTGTCTGGAACCACGGTGATCGTGCAATGCAGAGGACCATGAGTGGACTGCAAGTTGGATTACATCCAGTCCCAGGTGATTCTCTTGGGGTCTGCAGTAGGAGAGTCTGTCAAATCCCCTCCTTTTCCTCTGTTCTGGCATTAGTGGTAGATCCCCAGGTGGCTGGACTCTGTGTGGGAGGTGGGGAGCCCCTGGCAGGAACTGGGGTGGCTCCTCTGGTTGTGCTAGACAAGCACCAATCCACAGAGCTTTTCAACATCCCCAAGGCACTTGGGGGGTGTCCACTGAGTGGCAGTTTCTTCTCATCTGTCAATGGGCTGCACCCCCAACTCACAGTCCCATGACCTCCCCTGGCTTGGGGGAGCCTCCACCCTGCCTGGGCCTCCCAGTTCACGCAGTGGGGAGGGCACCATTCCTCCCAGCACAGTCCAGTCCAACACCCAGGGACCTGGGCACATCCATACATGCCTCCTAACTCATTCCCCCAGGTAGCATAGGGGCATCTAGGCAAAGGAAGCTCCAGAACCCACTTTACTCAAGACCCAGGGACATTCCTGTTTTCCAAATGAACATCACTCACATTGCCTAGGAAACAGCCTCACCTCAAAAAACATTGGCTCAAATAAAGGCAACACTACCAGATATGATATTCTAATGCTGAAGCTTTGACTTATCCAAGTATCAAAAAGAGATTCAGCCAGGTGCGGTGGCTCACACCTGTAATCCAAGCACTTTGGGAGGCCGAGGCGGGAGGATTGCTTGAGCCCAGGAGTTCAAGACCAGCATGGATAATGTGGCAAAGCCCCATGTCTCAAAAAAAAAAAAGAAAAAATTAGAGGCCAGGCACGGTGGCTCACGCCTGTAATCCCAGCACTTTGGGAGGCCAAGGCGAGCGGATCACCTGAGGTCAGGAATTTGAGACCAGCCTGACCAACATGAAGAAACCCCATCTCTACTAAAAATACAAAATTAGCCAGGCGTGGTGGTACATGCCTGTAATCCAAGCTACTCAGGAGGCTGAGGCAGGAGAATTGCTTGAACCCAGAGGGCAGAGGTTGCCATGAGCTGGGATCGCTCCATTGTACCCCAGCCTGGGCAACAAGAGTGAAACTCCATCTCAAAAAAAAAAAAAAAAAAATTAACCAACCTTGGTGGTGTGCACCTGTAGTCCCAGCTACTTGGGAGGCTGAGGCAGGAGAATCGCCCAGGCCCAGGAGTTCGAGGCTGCAGTGAGCCATGATTGCATCACCACATTCCAGCCTGGGTGATAGAGTGAGACCCTGCCCACTCCTCCGCCAAAAAAAAAGAGAGAGAGACAAACTCATTTACTTTTTTATTCCTCAAAAAATATTTACTAAGCACTTCTTAGATGCCAGGCATTGTTCTAGACACTTGAGATACATCGGTGACCAAAGCGTTGTCGCCACACTTCAACTTCAACCTACTGTAGGACTTTTCTTCCTTCCTTCCATTCTTTCTTTCTTTTAAAAATTAAAACCGGGGTCTTGCTTTGTTGCCCAAGCTGGCCTCAAACTCCTGAGCTCAAGCAATCCTCCCACCTTAGCCTTCCGGGTAGCTAGAACTACAAATGTGAGCCGCCCAGCCTGGCCTTCAAGAATTTGGTAATTATCTACAAGTAAGATGTGTTGCATAAATAGGAAGCTAGATGGATCACTGGGCAGATTCGATTACTGAAAACATGATGCACTTCCTATTATAGGCATGAGCCACTGTGCCCAGCCTACTTCCTCTTATAATCCCAACAACATTTATTTCAAAACTGTGTACAACGAGGACATTTTGGGGATAATGGATATTTATGATTTTGATTGTGGGGATGATTTCACATATGTTAAAAACTTATCAAAATATATATTTAAAACATGCATGGCATAATATATACCAGTTATACCTCAATTAAGCTGTGACAAGAGGGAAAAACTACATAGGCACCTTAAAAATAGGGTTGTAAAATGCTCAGTCAGTGATTGCTGCAGTAGTAGTCCATCTGTATGCTCAAATCTGACTTCTTAGAGAACCTTAATAAGAGAATTTTAACCTAGGGATGTCCTACCCTTAATCTGAATTGGGAATTCTGGGATTTCCTCCCACGGAAATCAGTTCAGGACCCATATGTAAAACTGATGCCCACTCGGCAAGCCGCGGTGGCTCACGCCTGTAATCCCAGCACTTTCGGAGGCCGAGGTGGGCGTATCAAGAGGTCAGGAGATGGAGACCAGCCTGGCTAACACGGTGAAACCCCGTCTCTACGAAAAATACAAAAAATTAGCCAGGCGTGGTGGAGGGCGCCTGTAGTCCCAGCTACTAGGGAGGCTGAGGCAGGAGAATGGCGTGAACCCGGGAGGCAGAGCTTGCAGTGAGCTGAGATCACGCCACTGCACTCCAGCCTGGGCAACAGAGTGAGACGCCGTCTCAAAACAAAAACAAAAACAAAAACAAACTGATGCCCATTCAATGCTGGTGGCTCTGACTCCCCAGGTAGTTCAAGGCCTAGAGAAATGCTAGTGTCACTTTGGGCTTGGAGAGGCCAACAACCCAGCCATGTCATAAACTACCTGGGGCTCACCTGCCTCAGGCCGAAGGTCACTGGGACTGCTAAGAAGCAAGAATAAGCCAAGGGGCCAGAGCTCTTCCCACGAGAGCTGCAGATGTCATACTCCAGTCCTGTGTTGAAGGATTTTTAAAAACCAAGTATCAGGCTGGGCATGGTGGCTCACACCTGTAATCCCAGCATTTTGGGAGGCCGAGGTGGGATCACTTGAGGTCAGGAGTTTGAAACCAGCCTGGCCAACATGGTGAAACCCTGTCTCTACTAAAAATACAAAAAGTAGCCAGCCATGGTGGCTACTACCTGTAATCCCAGCTACTTGGGAGGCTGAGGCTCTAAAATCGGTTGAACCCAGGAGGCTCAGGTTGCAGTGAGCCGAGATCACACCACTGCACTCCAGCCTGGATAGCAGAGTGAGACTCCATCTCAAAAACAAAGCAAAACAAAACAAAACAAAAAAAATCAACTATCACAGAATAAAATATTTAGGTTATGGGAAAATAAATTCCAACTCACAGCTCCAAAATCTGAACAGCTCTGAAAATCACAAACATTTTCTTAACTCCTGACTTGAATTAATATCAAACTAGATATAGTCCTTAATTCTTCCATTAAATGTGAAATGGATACACTTTCCCTAGAAAATTAGAAATGGTTTGATTACAGGGTGCTGCCCACAACATGCTGAGAGTGCTACCTAATATTACCTGCACCATATCGCTTTTCTAAAACGCCAAATTAGGCTAGGTGCTCACGCCTGTAATCCCAGCACTTTGGGAGGCCAAGGTGGGAGGGAGGATTTATTGAGGCCAGGAGTTTGAGACCAGCCTGGGCAATATAGTGAGATCCCCCCTCCCATCTTAAAAACAAACCAAAAAACCCAAATCATGAAACATTTCTGGCCCCTGAGGTTCCCAGATAAGGGGTTGTGGACAGGGGCTGATAACACACCCATCTAGTGAACAGCTGTACTTGAGATGTTATTTCGGGAAACGCTCTCAACCCACTTGTAAAGAAGAGAGCAGTATCCCCTTCTCACCTGGGAGGAAAACTGAAGCTCAGAGGCCTTCTGTTAGAGGCCAAATTGGAAACAACAGAACCCACCCTAGCTAGTTTAAGCAGAAAACAAATTAATGGAAGGTCACTGGTAGCAGAATCCTTGGAAGATCCAGGAAGCCGGTTTGGAGGCCCCAAGGCCAGGAAAGGTGCTCAGTTCTCCTTCAGGGGCCGCTAGTGAGCACATTCTTTCCCCACAACCTCACTGGTACCAAGGATATTAGACGGGGTAATATTTGTCCATGAAACTGCCCCCCACCCCCAGGATATCTCATTGTTGTTTGATTTGGATTTTTTGACCGTGGGTGAGGTTGGCCATCCATTGTTGTTTGAGACAGAGTTTCACGCTGGAGCGCAATGGCGCAATCTCAGCTCACCGCAACCTCTGCCTCCCAGGTTCAAGCAATTCTCCTGCCTCAGCCTTCTGAGTAGCTGGGATTACGGGCATGCACCACCACGCCCGGCTAATTTTGTATTTTTTTTTTTAGTAGAGATGGGGTTTCTCCATGTTGAGGCTGGTCTTGAACTCCTGACCTCAGGTGATCC
Organism: Pan paniscus; assembly: GCF_029289425.2. NCBI lineage: Eukaryota > Metazoa > Chordata > Mammalia > Primates > Hominidae > Pan > Pan paniscus. The sequence continues at coordinate 29,493,890 of NC_073271.2, read as the reverse complement.
GCCTGCCTCGGCCTCCCAAAGTGCTGGGATTATAGGCGTGAGCCACTGCACCCGGCTGGCCATCCATTGTTTAACAACACTTGAATCTCTTTTTCTATTATCACATCTTTTGTCCCCCACCCCATTTTTTTTTTTGTCTTGTTCTGTTGCCCAGTTTGGGGTGCAGTGGCAGGATCATAGCTCACTGCAACCTCAACTTCCTAGGGTCAAGCCATCCTCCCACCTCAGGCTCCCAAGTAGCTGAGACTACAGGTAGGGGTCACCATGCCCAGCTAATTAAAAAAATATATATAGAGAGACGAGGGTCTCACTAAGTTACCCTGGCCGGTCTTAAACTCCTGGGCTCAAGCCATCCTCCCGCCTCAGCCTCCCAAATGCTGGAATTACAGGCATGAGCTACCAGTCTGGCTGTTGCCCTTTTTTGAGTGGGTTATTGTCTCTTCTAAAAATTGATTCGTGTATACGTGCTCCCTCCCTGGGCACTTAATGCTGGTGACCAGTCCCTACTCCAGGCACTCCACAGGGCAGGACTCACCTTCCCGAAAGCAGTTCCACTAACCTGGGGAGAGCCCAGATGGCAAAGGAAGGCGTGATTGCAGCCTGGGATGGCCGGAAGCACTCTTAGCTAAACCGGGCTTGGACTGCCTGACGCCATCTTCAGAGAGGCTTGGGAAGCTGGGCTCAGCCACGAGGCTGGCTTGGAACTAACGGGAAAAGGGTGGACAGATGAGATTTATCTTCTCAATCATGCCGTTTGGCTAACCTACACTCAATCCAGTCTAGGCAGCTTCGCGATCGGCTTGTAACTTGTATCTAACCCATTTAGTGAGAATAACCAGCTGGTTCACGTAATGCTTGCTGCTATGCGGTTTATGTGAGAAGACACTTTTACCAGTGGTTAAAGTCCTTCGAATTCTTCACTCTTGACAGAGAAGACAAAGGACCTGTGGTTATTATGTTATAACCACACAGTATCAAAGGTTACTTAGCTAAGTGTGAAAGTAACAGTAAGCGCCGCGAACATCAAGGAAACTCAGGAAACTCTTCCTCGAAGCCTTTTGATGACATTCAGCGCTGCATAAAAATCACAGATTCCTCTCAGCTCATATGCACAGGATGCCCAGAAATAAGACTCTGCGGAATGGATTTTCTTGGTACATTCTAAGGTTCATAGAAGAATAATTAGAAGTTCTCGATCAGTTATTTAAAGGGAAGAGAGCCTTTTACTGAGGTCCAGGGTGGTCTAGGTGCACCCTGTTTCTTTCTGGAAACAAATACATAGAAACAGCTCAACTGACTTCTCATTAATAAATGTTTATAGAGAATTGATGAGGCAGCCGGGCACGGTAGCTCACACTTGAAATCCCAGCACTTTGGGAGGCCAAAGTGGGAGGATCACTTGAGATCAGGGGTTTGAGATCAGGCTGGCCAATATGGTGAAACCCTGTCTCTACTAAAAATACAAAAATTAGCCAGGTGTGGTGGCGCATGCCTGTAGTCACAACTACTTGAGAGGCTGAGGCAGGAGAATCACTTGAACCCAGGAGGCGGGAGGTTGCAGTGAGCCAAGATTGCACCATTGCACTCCAGCCTGGGTGACAAGAGTGAAACTAGGTCTCAAAAACAAACAAACCAACCAACAAACAAAAAACCCAAAAAACAAAACTAGGATGATAGGCTGGGCGTGGTGGCTCACGCCTGTAATCCCAGCACTTTGAGAAGCCGAGGAAGGAGGATTGCTTGAGGCCAGGAGTTCGAGACCAGTCTGGGCAATGTAGTAAGACCTCCCTCTCTAAAAAAAAAAAAAAAAAAAAAAAAAAATTTAGCCATGCATGGTGGTGCACACCTGCAGTCCCAGCTACTCAGAAGGCTGAAGCATGTGAATCGCTTGAGCCCAGGAGGTGGAGGTTGCAGTGAGCCGAGATCATGCCACTGCTCTCCAGCTGGGGTGACAGAGCAAGACTCTGTCTCGAAGAAAAAGAAAAAAAAATTGATGCTGAGTAAAAAAAGCCAGTCGCAAAGGACTACATATTGTATGGTTCCATTACTATGAATTGTTCAGTAAAGGCAAATCCATAGAGACAAAAGGTACATTGGTGGTTGTCAGAGGCTGGGGGCGGGGGTGAGGGAGTAGGGTGTGGCTGCTTGATGGGGACACAGTTTCCTTTTGGGGAAGTGAAAATATTTTGGAACGAGATACAGGTGGTGCTTGCACAACAGTGTGAATGTACCAAATGCCTCTGAATCGTACACTTCAAAATGGTTAATTTATGTTATGTGAATTTTACCTCAATCATTGAAAGAAAAAAAACGCCAAAATGACATCAGGCCCTGCCCCCTTGCTCAATTCCGCGTCCTTCCCTTCATGGATTTGTTACTCGCTTGTCTTGCAGGCGAGGACAAGTCATGACTGCTGTTCAGTTTGCTGATCTCTGAAATGGCAACCCTGATGCTTGTAGACGGGTTAACCCCCTAGCAGGACACAGTGAGGGTTGGTTTCCTGTGTCCTCCTCACAGTCTGGGTCACGTGGCGCTTCCTGTGGCTCACTGCCTCTGACTTTTCAATCAACTTTGTGGCTAAAGCACCATGCACTGTGCTTTGCATGGTCCGGACTGTCTGGTTTGTCAGCGACTCAGGGGCTTTTCCAGATGCGGGACTTTCAGTGCTGAAACTGGGAAAGCCCAGGGTAAACCAGGATGAGTCAGCGGCCCTGCCTCGTGCTCTGGATAAGTAAGGTGTGCAGAGGTCAAGGCTACAGCTCTCTCCCCAGAGGGGATCTTCCCTCACTTTCAGCACGGTCAGAGGAGGGGGCTCCCGTGTGCCAGGGGAGGAGGCTGGATCTGAAGGTGGGTGGAGCCGGGACAGTACTAGATTAGGGGCTGCCAGCAGTTTCTCCTTTTGTTTCGTTTGCTAGTTTTTGAGACAGCATCTTGCTCTGTTATCCAGGCTGGAGTGCAGTGGCACCATCTCCGCTCACTGCAGCCTCAACCTCCCAGGCTTAAGTGATCCTCCCACCTCAGCCTCCTGACTAGCTGAGACTACAGGCACGCACCACCATGCCCAGCTAATCTTTTTGTATTTTTTTGGAAAGATAGGTTTGCCCAGGGTGGTCTCAAACTCCTGGGCTCAAGCGATCCACCTGCCTCAGCCTCCCATAGTGCTGGGAATACAGGCATGAGCCATCACAGCTCGGCCTGATTTCTCCTTTTGGAGTGAAAACTGGAATTTTCTTTGAGGTCCTTTTTGAAGTCAAGGGCTAACGTCATGAGTGGCCTGTTAGGTGACATAGATGACCAACAACCAGTGATGACCAACAACCTGAAAATGATGCTGATGGTGGTGGTGGGAGCTTGGCAGGATGGTTTTGGCTGGATAAGGGCCTGGGCTTAGTAGCATCTGTGGGTGAAATTAGGGGATGTCTCAACTTGGGTTATGTAAAGGGATCAGCAAATCTACCGAGATGCCACGGAGACTCTAAGAAGAGCGACTGGGCCTCTCTGCTCTTTCCTTCTTCCCTTCTTTTCTTTTCCTTTCTTTTCTTTTTTCTTTTCTTTTCCTTTCTTCTTTTTCTGTTCTTTACTTTTCTTTTTCCTTCCTTCCTTCCTTCCTCCCTCCTTTTCTTCTTTTCTTTCTTTCTTTTTTTTTTTTTGAGACAGGGTCTCTCTCTGCCACCCAGGCAGGAGTGTAGTAGCACAATCTCGGCTCACTGCAACCTCCACCTGCCAGGTTCAAGCAATTCTCCTGCCTCAGCCTCCCGAGTAGCTGGGATTACAGGTGCCCGCCACCATGCTCGGCTAATTTTTTTTGTATTTTTAGTAGAGACAGAGTTTCACCATGTTGGGCAGGCTGGTCTGGAACTCCTGACCTCAGGTGATCCACTCACCTCAGCCTCCCAAAGTGCTGGGATTACAGACATGAGCCACCACACCTGGCCTCTGCTCTTTCTTTGAAGTTCAGTGTCACTGGAGGACATCTGATGGATTGAGGGGTGGGGAGAGCTTGGCTGAGGCTGATATAGGAAAGAACAGTAGGGGCCTAGGATCCCCCCAAGGCTGGATGTCTGGAGGGGTAGGACCAAGGGGAGCCTGAACAGTGGACCTGGAGCAGAAGTCACTTGGGAAGACCGTCGTCTGGGGCAACCTGTGAGGGACATAGCCCTGCCAATGCATGATGAGGTGCCTTCCAGAAAGTGGCTGCTTGTGATTCGAAAGTGGGCCCCTAGACTGGGAGTGGTGGCTCACGCCTGTAATCCCAGCACCCAGCAGTTTGGGAGGTCGAGGGCAGTGGATCACTTGAGCCCAGGAGTTTGAGACCAGCCTGGGCAATGTGGCGAAACCCCATCTTTACAAAAAAAAAAAAAAAAAGAAAAAAAAATTAGCTGGATGTGGTGGCTCATGCCTGTAGTCCCAGCTACTTAGGAGGCTAAAGTGGGAGGATTGCTTGAGCCCAGGAGGGTGAGGCTGCAGTGAGCTGTGATTGTGCCACTGCACTCCAGCCTGGGCGACAGAGTGAGACCATGTTAAAAAAAAAAGAAAAAAGAAAAAGAAAGTGGGCCCCTAAAACACTGCTCATAATCGCCCCCAAAAGTGGCAACAAGCCAAATGTCCATCAACTTATAACTAGATACATAGCATGCGACGTATCCAAATGGTGGAAATTATTTGGCAATAAAGAAAAGAAGCACTGATACACGCTTCGACATGGACCAACCTCAAAAATGTGATGCTGAGTGAAAAAAGCCAGTCACAAAGGTCATGTATTGTATGATCCTCTTTATGTAAAATTTCCAAAATGGGCTCATTCATAGAGACAGAAAGTACATTAATGGATGCCAGGGGCTGGCAGGAGGGGAGATGAGGAGTGACTTTTAACGGGTACGGGACATCCAGCTCACAGATGCTCTGCATAATTAGAGGTCACACATTCCTCCAGCATCCTCCGGGGTCTTGCCATTTAATCTCTGTGGCCCCATCATCCATGGGTTTTGTTTATGCTTTAAGACCAGCTCTGTGTGGAGGAGTCTCTGAAGCATGGGGGCGAGGCAGGAAGAAATTGGGCCAACCCAGCCAGAGGGAGCACCAACCCCGCAGTGTCCCCTTTGACCAAATGTGGATTTCCGGGAGCACAGACCTGGCTGCTGCCCCAGGCGTTGGCTTCCTGTCTTGCCAAGCCTCTGCCATCCTGTTGTGTGAGTCAGAGCGAGTCACAGCGGAGGGCGTGGGAGGCCTGAAGATAGCCCAGCCAGTGTTCTCAGCTCGGCTGCATGTTAGAGACACCGCGCATGTTTAAAGACTAGTGTGGTGGAGAGTAAAACTTTCTACTCTCTGAAGGTTTGATAATTGAGTCTATGAAGTAAACTGACAGTGGACAGATGACAGCCTCTCCACTAAAACCATTTTAATTATGTGCATACGCATGGAAGTCCCACCAAATCTGAGGCTCAAAAAGGCCAGATGATTGAGGTTTATACAGTATTCTGTTTGGGTTTTTTGTTTTGTTTTGTTTCAGAATCTTGCTCTGTCACCCGGGGTGGAGTGTGGTGGTGTGATCTCGGCTCCTCACTGCAACCCGTGACTCCCAGGTTCAAGTGATTCTCCTGTCTCAGCCTCCTGAGTAGCTGGGATTACAGGCATGTGCCACTACACCTGGCTAATTTTTTTTTGTATTTTTAGTAGAGACAGGGTTTCACCATATTTGCCAGGCTGGTCTCAAACTCCTGACCTCAAGTGATCCAGCCGCCTCTGCCCCACAAAGTGCTGGGATTACAGGTGTGAGCCACCATGTCAGGCCTTATACAGCATTCTGCTCTACAGAAAGGAGTAGAGGCTTGAGGCTTCCGGGAATTAAGCAACAGCAAGTCACGGCAGGGAAAGGGAAGTAAGTGCTTGGTGAGCAAACCCTGTCCTGCTCTGCAGGTAAACAGTCTCTGAGCTACTAGAGGTATTAAAAAAAAAAAAAATAGAGATATCCCAGGCCTTCTGCCTGATACAATTTACTGATGTAGATTTCCTTTGTAGATATAAATTTTCTTTACAAAAGGACAGCTTTTCAGCTGTTCCTGTGCCTGCAGTTTCTCAAAATAACCAGCTCAAAATATGCCAAGGAAGTATATTTTGGCATGTTCTGATCTCCTATGGCCATATTTTGGGTTGTTTGTCCTGAGCCGAGGCAGGTGGATCACCCAAGGTCAGGAGTTTGACACCAGCCTGGCCAACATCGTGAAACCCCGTTTCTACTAAAAATACAAACAATTAGTTGGGTGTGGTCGTGCCTGCCTGTAATCCCACCTACTCGGGAGGCTGAGGCAGGAGAATCACTTGAACCCAGGAGGCAGAGGTTGCAGTGAGCCGAGATCACGCCATTTGCACTCTAGCCTGGGTGACAGCGTGAGACTCCATCTCAAAAAAAAAAAAAAAAAGTAACATACCAATTACACGTTAACACAAACCACATATTTTTCATGAAAAATATATTTTCCAAAACAAAAAAGTATTCTTTGATAAAATTGCTCAAAAAAAAAGAAAGAAAAAGAAAGTGGGCCCCTAAAACACTGCTCATAATCGCCCCCAAAAGTGGCAACAAGCCAAATGTCCATCAACTTATAACTAGATACAAAGCAAGCGACATATCCAAATGGTGGAAATTATTTGGCAATAATTTGGTAATTACATGTTGCTGGAAGTCCAGGCTTTTGAAAGGCTCCTTCTCTTCAGCCATTTCTTCAAAGGGCTCCTGGGTGGGGAGAGAAGAGCAGATGGGAAGCCTAGGCAGAAAAGGAGGGCTCACACATATCCTCAGAAACGCACCTGCTGCAAGCAGCCCTACTGTTGGCTGTGCCCTGCCTTCTCTGCCATGTTGCTGTTGGCCATGCCTTCTCTGTGCTGCTGACACTGCTGCTGACTGCTCCGGCTCTTTTGCCAGGTCTTTCAGACAGAGTCCCCACAGTTCTTGCAGCCTGGTTAGTCCCATCGCTCCTGGGCACTGGAGAAGCAAGTGGATGATAGAGGTTGGGCCAAGGGGTAATTAGGTGGGGTATGTTCTTACAGTCTACAAATTCTGCCACCCTTTCTATCGCCAGCCAGCATCTGCATTCATGAGACATTTGTCAAAAGGGGCTGAGTTTTCTCTTCCTCCAGTTAAGATCCCTTGCAAGAAGGGAGCTGTACAGATGGGTTTCTGGACCTCATGTGAGTCAAGAGGTGACTGGTCATCTGTGTCTGTGAATTCTCACAGTCCAGGGACTTTCAGGGCACCATATTCAGAGCAGGTGAGCACACAGTGGCTATGAGTCTCATTTCATACCTGTCAAAATGCTGCGGTGACTGTGGTCACTGCCATGAGGATGGGAAATTTTTAAGAGCATGGAAAAAAAATCCCAGAAAAACTGGCAAATTGGAGAAAGTAGAGAAGGTGGCTGTGCTAGATAGAAAGAAGGAGAGTAAATAAGGAAAAGGGCAGGTTGAGCACAGTGTGATTGCTGGGAGAAAATGAGGGACCGAGAGGTGAGCGGTGCCCACCTCTGGAAGGTTTTGTTTGTCCCCTACATGGGATGAGTGGCACTGGAGGAAGACAAGGTGGGAAGGAAGCTCCCTCCTCCAGGTGCCTCCGGAAGCCCAGTGCTGATGTCGCTGAACATGAAGGGAGAGTGTCACTGTCACGGCACCAGTGGCTTCTTTGTGGCTAAATCCAAAGGGTGCATTTTAGCTCTTTCCTTCCAAAAGCAGTTGATATTTTCAGTGTCATTCAAATTTATAAGAAAAAAACTTATTACCTTTTAAAAAGATCATTATTAATTATTATTATTATTATTATTTGAGACAGGGTCTCACTCTGTCACCCAGGCTGGAGTGCAGTGGCGCAGTCTTGGTTCACTGCATCCTCTGCCTTCTAGGTTCAAGCCATTCTCATGCCTCAGCCTCCCAAGTAGCTGGGATTACAGGTACCCGCCACCATGCCTGGATAATTTTTGTAATTTTAGGAGAGCTGGTATTTCACCATGTTGGACAGGCTGGTCTTGAATTCCTGACCTCAGATGATCCACCCGCCTCGGCCTCCCAAAGAGTTGGGATTACAGGCATGAGCCACCGCAGTCGGCCAAAGATTATTTTTAAAAGATTATTTTCTTGTGTCTACTCAGGATTTTGTCTGTAATACTAATTTTCAAGTGTCTCCCGATTTTATCCTACTTATAATTGCATACTATCAAGTGTAGTTTTGTCTCAGCCCCGGAATTTTCTGTTGAAATATTCTTCCTGAAATAGAATGTTTTTACATAATCAACAGCTCATTTATTGCCCAATTAAAAAAACAGCCTTATCTAGGTATAATTTACATGCCACAAACTTATCCATCTTAAATGTGTACATCAATAATTCTTATTAACTTCAGAGTTATATAAATACTACCACAATCTAGTTTTAGAAAAATTTTTGTTTAACTTTTTGAAAACACCTTAAATACAATTAGCATCAGAGAAAAAAATATGTCTATTTTAAAAACCCTGAAATTTGAACTTTTTTTTTTTTTTTGAGATGGAGTCTTGCTCTGTTTCCCAGACTGGAGTGCAGTGGCACGATCTCAGCTCACTGCAACCTCTGTCTCCTGGGTTTAAGCGATTCTGCTGCCTCACCCTCCCTAATTTTTGTATTTTTAGTAGAGATGGGGTTTCACCATGTTGGCCAGGCTGGTTTCGAACTCCTGATCTCAGGTGATCCACCCACCTCAGCCTCCCAAAGTGTTGGAATTACAGGCGTGAGCCATCATGCCCAGCCTGAACATATTTTTTAAATGGTGTGTTTTTTTCTTTCAATGACACTAGCTTAAACTAAGCCATTTGAACTCTTATTTTAATGGATCAACTATTTGATCATTTATTTAACATCATGTGATAGTTAATGTTATGTGTCAATTTCACTAGGTTATGCTACCCAGGCATTCGGTCAGACATTATTCTAGATGTTTCTGTGAAGGTGTTTTTTAGATGTGTCCTAATTTTCTGAATGGTGGCTTGGACCAGGGTAGTAGCAGTGGAAGTGGTAAAAGTGGTCAGAGTGGAGGTATTTTGGTAGCATGGGTGCGATTTCCTGACAGATAGAATGCGGGGCATGAGAAAGGCAGGAGTCAGGGGTGGCATAAGGTTTTTGACCTCAGCGACCGGAAGGAAGGAGTGGCTACTTATGTTGATGGGAAAAGACTGAAGAGTGGGACTGTTTGATTTGGTTTCAAATCAGCATCAGTACCTCCCATTTTATAATGGAAGACTTGTGTGTGTGTGTGAAAGAAAATGTGTCTTGGTTGAGTGCAGTGGCTCATGCCTGTAATCCCAGCACTTTGGGAAGCTGAGACAGGAGGATCACTTGAGCCCAGGAGTTCAAGACCAATCTGGGCAACATAGCAAGACCTTGCCTCTATTGGAAAAAAAAAAAAAGTGACTGAAGCACATGACCCTAGAATCATCTAGATAATACTACAACTATGAACTGCGCTAGAAGCTGCATGCTCATCATTTCTCTTTACAATGTCCCTGTGACACCGATGTGAGCATGAGCATGCCAATTTTATGTTTATTACTATAATTATTATATAATACTTACCAAGCACTTCTTGCGGTTTTAGGTACAGAGACATAAAGTTATTTGCCCAAAGTCAAATGGCCAGTAGGTGGCAGGGCTGGAATTCAAATTGGGTTACTGTACCCTGGAGTCCCTATCCCTTCAAGACATTGTTTTGTGCCTAATTGCGAATCTGAACTTTGTACGACCTCCAAAAGAAATACTTGATAATAATTCTGAATCATCCATTTCCACACTCTAGGAGGGTGAACTAAGTAATTTTTTTCATATTGCAACTGTTTGCTTTTAAGTTCTACAAATAGAAAAAATAAGAATTTCCCTATTGAAGAGGAAGTGTAACTGGACACTACATGCTTTGCTCAGTCAAGGGGAAAATTTAATATAAAAACCACTATACATTTGAGGAAGTGGGTCAAGAGGCTGAAAGGCCAACAAAGAATCAGAGAAATGTATGCTTCTCCATAATAATTGTTTACAATTGAAGGAAAGTCCCAAAAGCAGTATACATCCCAAATTTCTACTTTGTCCAAGTCAAAGATCCTTGAACCTGGCAATGAGTAGATGTGCACCTTATAGGGCATACAATACACGCGCACAGTTTGTAGGATGAACAAATATACTCGGTCTTCTTTCTTTCAACTTCCTTTCCCTGAAGTGACAAGCAGCAACAGAACCAGGAAGACCCAGCTTTGCTTCATGTATTTATTCTTGATGATTATTGTCATAAAGATGTGAGTTTCAGGAAGTAGATACCAGCCAAACTGGTACAGAGCTGGTTACAGAAGGAAGCTTTTGGGTACAATCCCAGTTTAATTTTAGAGGAAAACACGTGCAACACAAATGCTTTATTTTACCAACTTGTTTTCCATGCAGTTATGATTTTAATGAAATCAAATAAACTCTTCTTGCTCAGGGTGAATATATACTTGAACTTCATAAATAATCATTTCAGATGAATTCTCCCAGTTTCGAAGCAACTGGTCATCTGGTAGCAGAGCCTGCTTACTATTCCCCAAGGGATCTGCTCACCTCACTGGCACCTCCTGCCTTTTGCTTGTCTCTCTACTGGTTCAGCCAACTCTGGGCATAAATCCCTCCCTTCATTTTCCAAAGAGATAGTGGTGACAAGATTACAGCTTTAATGTGACTTCCCTGAAGGTTTATGGGTAAAGGAAGGGAATTCCTACCCAGGCAGTCACTTGTTAATGCTGCCATGCTGGGGCCATGCTTGGAACCCACAGGAATGAACTCAGGGCCTTGAAGGGCCTCCTGTCTGCTAAGGAGCCAGGCCAACCTCTTCAGAATCACAGTGCCCTCAGGCAAATCTCTCACCCTGGTAGATGCCCACGCACCCTGAGATCAGAGGGAGGGAGAGGCGCCTCCCTGAATCAGGGATTATGGATTCCTTCAAGTCTTCATTTCCTGGCCTGAAGTTCATTTCATTTGCTTCCCAGGAGGACTGAGGCTCATTCTCGTTTTTTTTTTTTAATTTTTATTATTATTTTTTTTTCGGAGTCTCACTCTATTAGCAGGCTGGAGTGCAGTGGCGCAATCTCGGCTCACTGCAGCCTCCGCCTCTCAGATTCAAGCAATTCTCCTGCCTCAGGCTCCCGAGTAGCTGGAACTACAGGTGGGCACCACCGCGTCCAGCTAATTTTTGTATTTTTAGTAGAGACGGGGTTTCACCATGTTGGCCAGGATGGTCTTGATCTCTTGACCTCATGATCTGCCCGCCTCAGCCTCCCAAAGTGCTGGGATTACAGGCGTGAGCCACGGCGCCCACCCATTCTCATTTCTTTTAGGAGCAACCTCTCTACTCCACCCACAAGGTGAGGCCTGGCCCCAGGGTTCCCCAAAAGCAATCCTACCGCACTCGCGCACCTGGGCGGTGCCCTCTGGAGCCAGTCCAATGGTCTCCTTCAGCATTAAGTGAGGGCATGAGTGTCTTGCTACAGACCTGGGGGCTGCTGGCCTCTCTGCAGTGACAAATGCTACATCCCATGCTCATACCTCCCCAAGTAGAAGCAATCACTTTTAGTAGCAGAAAAATCGAAATACGTCTCTCAAAGTAACAAAGTCAAGAGTATGCACACTTTGGCCAGGCGCGGTGGCTCACGCCTGTAATCCCAGCACTTTGGGAGGCTGAGATGGGTGGATCACGAGGTCAGGAGATCGAGACCATCCTGGCTAACATGGTGAAACCCCGTCTCTACGAAAAAAATACAAAAAAAATTAGTTGGGCGTGGTGGTGAGCGCCTGTGGTCCCAGCTACTTGGGAGGCTGACGCAGGAGAATGGCATGAACCCGGGAAGAGGAGCTTGCAGTGAGCCGAGATTGCGCCACTGCACTCCAGCCTGGGCGACAGAGTGAGACTCCATCTCAAAAAAAAAAAAAAAAAAAAAAAGAGTATGCACAATTTTAGGGGTTTCTGGTGATTTTCCAGAAGTGTGGACATAGATGTGTCTAAGGCATAGTCTCTCCACCTGGTCACTGTTGACGTTTTGGGCCAGATGATACTTGGGTGGGGAAAAAGGGACTGTTCTGTGCATGTACCCACTAGATGCCAGTAGCACCTACCCCCACCCTCCAGTTGTGACAACTGAAAATGTCTCCAGACAATGCGAAATTCCTCTGGGGGTAAAACTGCCACCACTGCTGTAATGCAATTAATTTGCAATCTCTCAGCTTCCATAAGTGCTTTTGCCTACAATTCATCTTCAGGGCCCATGTTTTGAGGTTCTTTTCCACCTTCCCTTCCACAATCACCCTTCCTTCACTTCATAAAGAAAAGCATGCTCCTCTCTCCCACCCTTGGACTCTCACTAGGGTGACCTGGGTGTGAAAATCTCTGGGGCACAAGCTAAGAGACAACTCAGTTGAGAAACAGCATGATTCCAGTGACTGGGTGACAAGCCCTTTAAGAAGGCTGGCACTTATTAATATTTGCTTACAAAAATAATGTAAGTAGGAACTACTCAAATTGCCTGCTGACCAATCAATCATTATACAAACTTTTGAAGGTTTTATTATGGGAAATTTTATATGTTCCTGAAATTAGAGAGAAGTATAATGAGCCACTCAGCTGAGTTCCCAACACTCAGCTTCGATTAGCAACATGAAAATCAGGATTTTAAACATTTATGATAACTGTTATGGGGACCAAGGGAAAACTTCCTCTTCACCCTCTGAGGTTTTACTGAAAAATCAGTGGACAAAAGGCTGATAAAGTCTGGGCCTGGTGGCTCACACCTATAATCCCAGCACTTTGGGAGGCTGAGGTGGGTGGATCGCTTGAACCCAGGAATTTGAGACCAGCCTGACCAACGTGGCGAAACCCTGTCTCTACTAAAAATACAAAAACTAGCCAGGTGTGGTGGGGTGTGCCTATAATCCCAGCTATTTGGGAGGCTGAGGCATGAGAATCACTTGAAATCACTTGAACCTGGGAAGTGGAAGCTGCAGTGAGCCGAGATCACGCCACTGCACTCCAGCCTGGGCAACAGAGTGAGACTCCATCTCAGAAAAAAAAAAAAAGGCAGATTAAAAGGATAGAAGGCATTCAAATGTATTAACGTGCACACTGGAGAACCCCAGAGTGATGACCCCAACTCCCCAGTGGGGCTCAGTAGCTTCCACGCCTTCCTGAGTGTACAGACAGAATGGGGACTTGAATCATGGCAAAACAGGTATGGGAGGGGGAGAAGAGGAGGTCTGGTTAGCAAAGGTGGTCTTGTTAGAAACTTTACAGATAGCAGTGCTCAGAGAGAATAGGTGATGAATGCTTTTCGGACCTTTAAAGATGTCTGACTCTCAGTTAATCTTTCCTGGATAGGACAAGGGAGGGCCTGAGAGGAAGCCTGGTTGCATCGGTGCAGATTTTCTCGACAGATGCAAATCTCCCTGACAAAAGACAGCGTTTTAGTTACTCTTGTATTTCTAGCCCCTCTGAATCGCCATCTTGAACTATGTCAAGGAAATATATTTTGGGGTGAAATATTTTGGTTTTCTTCACTACGGAAAATTTCAGACTTGTACAGAAATAGACTAGGGTTATGAACCTCTCTGTGCCTGTCACCTAGTATATTAGGTTTCTGTTGCTGTGCAACAAATTCCTACACACTTAGCAGCTTAGAACAATATTCATGGATTAGCTCACACCCTGTGGTCAGAAGTCCAGCATGGCTAGGCTCTCTGCTCAGCATATTGTAAGGTTGAAGTCAAGGTGTCGGCTGGGCTGTGTTCTCATCTGAAGGCTCTGTGGGGGAGAATTCTCCTTGAAGTCTGCTCCTGTTGGCAGAATTCCATTCCTTGAGGCTGCAGGACCTAGGACCCTGTTTCCATGCTGACTGCCCACAGTGGCTGCCCCAGCTGCTACCAGCCACTTGCATCCCATGCACTGTGGCTCCCTCCACCTTAAAGCCATCAGCAGCCTGTTGAATCCCTGTGCTTTGAATTGCTGTCTGGGAGGAGCCAGAGAAAACTCTGCTTTTGGAGGGCTCATGTGATTTAGGTCAGGCCCACCAGAATACTCCTCTCCCCAGCTAGCGGTCAACTGTGCCAAAGAAGCTAGTTACAGGAGTAAAATCTATTGCCAGACAGTACTGGGGATGATACAGGGTGTTTATATCAGAGGTAGGGACCTTGGGGACCATCTTTGAATTCTACCTATCACACTCAGCTTTAAGAATTATCCATTCACGGCCAGTTTTGTTTCAACTTGTACAGGATGAGTTCCCTGGAAGCAGGCTCTGAGATCCAGGTTAGCTTGCAGGAAGTTGAATAGGGAGTGCTCCCAGGATCAAATCTGTGCAAGGGAGAGAAGGAAGCAGGGCTGGGAAGAGTGAGTTCTAGGGGATGGACCTGGGAGCTGACCCAGTGGGGCAAGCCCTGATGGAGAAGACACTGGATGTGGGCTGTCACAGACAAGGGCTCAGCACAGGCTGGTACTCCTCAGTGAGGTGCTTCTTGAAGATACTGACAGAGCCAGGCTGTCTCTTGGCAATGCTTCAGCAGGTGGGGGAATAAGGCCTTCCCTTGTGCACAGTGCATTACACCCATTGCACTGCCCTGCATTTCTGTACCTCTCCTCCAGTGTTCCTTTGAAGTACATTTCAAATATTATCTTACTTCATCTATAAACATTTCAGACGCATCTTATTTAAAACACAAGATACCATAATATTATTAGCTGGCACAAAATAAGTTAGTAATTCATATTACAAAAATTGTGGGAGGTGCAGTGGCACAGGCCTATTGTCCTGGCACATAATCACATAATGAGGTGAGGTCAGTTGTTCAAGACCAGCCTGGGCAACATAGGAAGCCCTCATCTATGTAACAAATGAAAACAAAAAAATTTAGCTGGGCGTGGTGGCTCATGCCTGTAGTCCCAGCACTCTGGGAGGCTGAGGCGGGTGGATCACCTGAGGTCAGGAGTTCAAGACCAGCCTGGCCAACATGACAAAACTCTGTCTCTACTAAAAATACAAAATTAGACAGGTGTGGTGGTGTGCACCTGTAGTCCCAGCTACTCTGGAGGCTGAGGCAGGAGAATCCTTTGAGCCCGGGAGGTGAAGTTTGCAGTGAGCTGAAATTGCACCATTGCACTCCAGCCTGGGCAACAGAGCAAGACTCCGTATCCAAAAAAAAAAAAAAAAAAAAAAAAAAATTGTTGGTGTTAAAAGTTTTAATTGTCTTGACACAGGATTTTTCTCTACCACTTTGCCAAGCAGGGACCTCCATGGCTGGGGACACACACCCCCACCCCCAACCTTGCCTGGGCTTTGCTCAGCCCCAGGCCTGCTGCTGGAGACATCCTGACCACTCAGCCCCACCTGCATTATGGCTTGTACCCAGTTCCCAAGCTCTTGTCCAAGAAGAATGAGAAGAATGAGGATATGCTGACAATTCGAAGGCGGAGGATGGGCAGAGAAGAATTTTGTTGAGCAGAACAGCTCTCAGTGGAGAGTGGACATGGGGGTGGTCCCTGATCCCCACAGTCAGGTGGTTTCTCTCTCCCAGTGTGGCTGAGTTTGGGGTCTTTATGGGCTCAGAATAGGGGAGTGCATGCTGATTGGTTTGTGAGTATGCAAAAAAGGCTAAAGCAAAGACACCACTCAAAGGTGGGCATGACAGTGTAGAGAACCAGTTAGGAGGTATATATAAAACAGGTGAAGGGTGGGGCTCAATCAGAGGAAAGTGCACCAAATGGGAAGACAGGTTCTCAATCCAGTCCGTGGATGTGACCTGTAGCTTGACTTTCAGGCTTTAAACTGTTTTTGGCTTGGCAGTGGGGTTTCACCAGGGACCCGCTGTTATCTGCCTAGGCATTTGCCTGCCTCTTGCCACTATCAGTCTCATAAATGTAACTTCCTCTTTCTCTCTCATGTGCACACACACACACACACAATTGAAAACAGATAAGCTTGGCTGGGTGTGGTGGCTCATGCCTGTAATCCAAACGCTTTGGGAGGCTGAAGTGGGAGAATCACCTGAGGTCAGGAGTTCAAGACCAGCGTGGCCAACATGGTGAAACCCTGTCTCTACTAAAATACAAAAATTAGCTGGGCATGGTGGTGGGTGCCTGTAATCCCAGCTACTCGGGAGGCTGAGGCATGAGAATCGCTTGAATCCGGGAGGCAGAGATTGCAGTGAGCTGAGATTGTGCCACTGCACTCCAGCCTGGGCGACAGAGCAAAACTCTGTCTCAAAAAAGAAAAGAAGAGAAAAGAAAAGAAAAAAGAAAAGAAAAGAAAAGAAAAGAGATAAGCTCTCCCTCTTTTTCCTTGCAATTGATTTGTTAATGAAACCAGCCCTTTTGTCATACAGACTTGCTCATAGTCTGGAATTTGCATCTGTACAGTATCATGTAACCTGTTTCTTTGTCCCCTGTATTTTCTATAAGTTGGCAATTCGATCTAAGGCCAGGTCAGGATGGTGTTAGAAACAAGCACTCAGTGCTGCAAAGAAAAACCAGCACTTAGACAGAAAATTTCTCAGCAAGGCACATTTACTTCTGCAGAAGAGTGCTGCCTGTGTCCATCTGCTTGCAAGAGCACACCGAACAAAGGAGAGAAGGGTTTTTACCCCGCATGCAGCTTCTGTTCCTGTGTCCTTTCCCCATTGGTTGGAGTTGGACTGCACAATCTAAACTAACCCAACTGGATAAGACTTAAACTTTCGCTAAATATGGCAAACGTGCAGTTAAGAGAAGGATGGGGTAGGAGTAGTTTGTCTGTTAGAGTACAAGGCATGTCTGAACATGTCTGGGCATGTCAGGGCACAACCAGAGCGGAAGAGTTGTTTGCAGGCTAGAAATGAGAGTACAAGGAGGTTGGGCTTCTGAACAAAGAGCAAGAACTTTACACAATTAAACCCTTTGAAGAGGAATTTATCATTCCTAACAATGGGTTTTTTCAAGACTACTCCTGATCTGTCCATCAGGAGATGTATAATGTTTGGCAGTTTCTGTTTTTATAATGTTAGCTGCTGGGTTTTTTCTTTTCTTTTCTTTTTCTTTTTGTTTGAGACAGGGTCTCAATCTGTCACTCAGGCTGGAATGCAATTGCTTGATCTTGGCTCATTGCAACATGCACCTCCTGGGCTCAAGTGATTCTCCCACCTCAGCCTCCTGAGTAGCTGGGACTCAGGTGTGCACCACCACGCCCAGCTACTTTTTTGTATTTTTTGTAGAGAGGGTTTTTACCATGTTTCCCAGTCTGGTCTCAAACTCCTGGGCTCAAATGATCCACCCGCCTCGGCCTCCCAAAGTGTTGAGATTACAGGAGTGAGCCACCACGCCCAGTCAATGTTAGCTGCTGTTGATTGTAAACTGAAAAGTATCTGAGACAGGTCTCAATTGAGAAGTTTACTTTGCCAAGGTTAAGGACAATGCCCAGGAGACAGGTCTGTGCCTTTCTCCAAAGATGATTTTGAGGGCTTCAATATAAGGGAAAAAACAGGCTGGTGTGGAAAGAAGGAGGGTATGGTCACATTATCGAATCCACAAGTTGCAAGAGAAAAGGAGCAGGTAGGGGAATAGTCAATTTCAATTATGTATTCCTTGGATGCTCAGAAAATCAGCACTTTACAGAAGATAAGGTGAACATAAAGTAGGTTAAATATCCCCCCAAGACACTTACCTTTACCTGTAGCTCTCTGCTTAGGAACAAAAGGAAAGGCAGCTTCTTGCATGACTCAGCTTTCAGCTTAGTTTTTTTCTTTTGGCAGAGTGAATTGGAGTCCCGAGTTTTTATTTTCCTTTCATATCATGCTCAGCAACTAGATAGAGATAATTTTTGATAAACGTTCACTAAATAGCTTTTGACCTATAAATCAGAAAGAATCCAAAGACTCGAGTGGAGGTGACACTTTGGGATTCCTTCCAAGCCCATCACAAAGCCTCACCCCAGAACATGGAAAACAGGAGCAGCAGAGGCACTAGGTCCTGTCTCCATGTGGCAAGAAGGCATGTTCATCTGTGACACCTGCAGGCATTGAAGGAAGAGGGAAGAAGCTCCATCCAGTTTATTAAAAGATGTATTTCCAGGCAGGGTGTGGTGGATCATGCCTGTAATCCCAGCACTTTGGGAGGCTGAGGCAGGCAGATCACTTGAGGCCAGGAGTTCAAGACCAGCCTGGCCAATATGGTGAAACGCTGTCTCTACTAAAAATCCAAAAAATTAGCCGGGCATGGTGGCATGCACCTGTAATCCCACTTGCTCGAGAGGCTGAGGCAGGAGAATCGCATGAACCCAGGAGGCAGAGGTTGCAGCAAGCTGAGATAGCACCACTGCACTCCAGCCCTGGGTGACAGAGCGAAACTCTGTCTCAAAATAAATAAATAAGTAAATAAATAAAAGAGATGCATTTCCAGTGAAATTGGACTTTTTATGCTGAAAAATTATTTATCAAAGGTTATGAAATATTTGATCAACTGTATACTAATAATTGCAATAATAATCCAGAAAAGCTATTTTTCTTTCTTTCTTTTTTTTTTTGAGATGGAGTCTCACTCTGTCCCCCAGGCTAGAGTGCAGTGGTTCGATCTTGGCTCACTGCAACCTCTGTCACCAGGGTTCAAGTGATTCTTCTGCCTCAGCCTCCCGAGTAGCTGGGATTACAGGCTCCTGCCACCGTGCCCAGCTAATTTTTGTATTTTTAGTAGAGACGGGGTTTCACCATTTGGCCAGGCTGGTCTTGAACTACTGACCTCGTGATCCACCCACCTCGGCCTCCCAAAGTGCTGGGATTACAAGCATGAGCCACCGCGCCCAACCAGATTTTTTTCTTTTTAACATTCAGAGACTATGATCATATAAAAAGAAATATATCAATTTATATACTTTTTTGTTGCAAAGATATACAATAGATGATCAATAAATCTACTGCATGAAGATGAACTTTTGTGGGAATAAGAATATGAATTCAAGGAGGAAAGGAAATGGTGTAAAGTTTCAGAACCCATAAAGAACAGTTTCTGGAGTTTCTTTTTAAAAAAATTTTTTAAAAAATATTTCTGAGACAGGGTCTTGCTCTGTTGCCCAGGCTGGAGTGCAGTGGCACAATCTTGGCTCACTATACCTTAACCTCCAGGGCTCCTCCTATCTCAGCTTCCCAAATAGCTAGAATTGCAGGCACACACCACCACACCTGGCTAATTCTGTTCATTTTTTTGTAGAGACAAGGTCGTCTCACTATGTTGCCCAGGATGGTTTTGAACTCTTGGACTCAAAAAATCCTCTCGCCTCGGCCTCCCAAAGTACTGGGATTACAGGAGTGAGCCACCATGTCCGGCTGAGTTTCTGTAATTTCAAAGTAGACAATGATGGGAATCAAATTGCTTTGATAGGAGATTCCATTGAATGCATTTATAAGAGCGATAAAGCAAGTTTATTTTAAAATGTGAATATTTACAACCTACTGTAAAGTATTTCTTTTGCAACTATTTAAACGTGTCAGGAAATATTTTAGATGTTAATTAAAACATGAAGAAGTAAATTGATTTATAAAATTCTCTTGGGGGTAAACAAGCAGAAATTAAGACATGAAATGTTTAAAGTTTACCTCCATCCAATCTCCCTGCCCTACTTCTCAGTCTAAACCTTGGTGTTCACATTTCTTCACTGATGTAGAGCAATGAGGAAGTACTTGCCTTATGTTGACATCAACACAAGCCTACGTGATTAACTGCACACTCACGACAGTCTCACTCTGTTGCCCAGGCTGGAGTGCAGTGGTGCACTCCCGGCTCACTGCAACCTCTGCCTCCCGGGTTCGAGTGATTCTCCTGCCTCAGCCTCCCGAGTACCTGGGATTATAGGTGTGTGCCACCATGCCCCGCTAATTTTTGTATTTTTAGTAGAGATGGGGTTTCATCATGTTGGCCAGGCTGATCTCGAACTCCTGGCCTCAAGTGATTCACCCACCTCAGTCTCCCAAATTGCTGGGAATACAAGCGTGAGCCGCCACGCCCAGTCTGCACACTCACTTTGAAAAAGGATTTCTATAGCTTGTAATAAGACGTTACTATACTTGTATTCTGGGCAGATAAAATAATGGCAGAGAGCAGACTTCCTTTAGAGAAAGGAGGAAATAATGTATCAGAAACCAAGGATGAATCACTTACTGTTAAGTCTGCCCTAATTAAAAATAAATAAGTAAAATAGTGACCTTTTTAACGCTGGGTGTGGTGGTGCACACCTATAGTCCCAGCTACTCCAGATGCTGAGGCGGAAGGATCGCTTGAGATAGAAGTTTGAGGCCAGTCTGGACAACAGAGTGAAACCCTGTCTCTTAAAAAAAAAAAATTACTATCTTAACCATTTTACATGTACAATTCAGTAGTATTACCTATTTTCAGAACTTTTTCATCTTGCAAAACTGAAGCTTTATAGCCACTGAACAACACTCCATTTTCCCCTTCCTTGAGCCGCCAGCAATCATCGGTCTAATTTCTGTCTCTAGAAATTAGATTGCTTTAGAAACCTCATGTAAGTAGAATCACATGGTATTTATATTTTGTTGCTGGCCTATTTGACATAGCATACATAATGTCCTCAAGCTTCACCTATGTTGTAGCACATGACAGAATTTCCTTTTTTTTTTTTTTTTTTGAGACGGAGTCTCACTCTGTCGCCCAGGCTGGAGTGCAGTGGCGCGATCTCGGCTCACTGCAAGCTCCGCCTCCCGGGTTCACGCCATTCTCCTGCCTCAGCCTCCCGAGTAGCTGGGACTACAGGCGCCCTCCACCACGCCCGGCTAATTTTTTGTATTTTTAGTAGAGACGGGGTTTCACCGTGTTAGCCAGGATGGTCTCGATCTCCTGACCTCGTGATCTGCCCGCCTCGGCCTCCCAAAGTGCTGGGATTACAGGTGTGAGCCACCGCGCCTGGCCTCAGAATTTCCTTCTTTTTAAAGGCTGAATAATATTCCGTGGCATGTGAACACCACATTTTATCTGCTAATCTATCAAAGCAAATATTTTGCAAATAATTTTTCCAATTCCAAAGGTTGTCTTTTCCATTGATTATTTCCTTTTATATGCAGAAGTTTTTAAGTTTGATGTAGTCCCATTTGTCTACTTTTGTTTTTGTTGTCTGTGCTTTTGGTGTCATAGCCAATAGATCATTGCCAAGTCCAATATCATGAAGATTTCCCCTATGTTTTTGAGGGGAAAAATCTCAAACCGTTTTTCCTCTGCTTTCATGCCACAACAATCAACACAGAAGACTTCTGTGACCAAATGCGTAGTGATTTCTCCCCATTAACAAGAAGGCAATCAGTTCTGCAGCAGACACTGGTTGGGTATCCTCCTATTTAATTCTGACACTGTCTACCTGGAGATAGCATCAGATCCTGATACAACACCTAAACAAAATTTATTTAGGCAGTTAGTGAGGATAAAAGAGTCCTCAGTAAGGTTTGCCTTTTTAATAAAAAGAAGCCCCAAATCATTTCTTTTCTAACAAAAAGAGCCTGAAAAATCAAGCTGCCAACATAGATAAGCAAACTGGAAGCTTGCATAGGCGAATGCCAGCAGCTGTGCCAATAGGAAAGGGATACTTGGAAGTCAGGTATATTCAATATTGAAGTTCCCTTTTCCCTTTTCTTTGTTGCCACGTGTGCAGTAAAAAAGCAGGCAACAAGGCCTGGGCTAGGTAGAGGTTCCATTTGCATAATAACAGATGAGGGTGGGATGGCCAGCCTCTTCCTGTGCTATGTAAATGGAACACCTGGTCCAACCAATCCCCTGTGCCCTAGGTAAATAAGACACCGCTTCCTCAAGCTCATCTATAAAAGCAACCGCATCTCGCTGTAAACCCGGAAACCTGTTCGGGACCCCTTCCTCTGCACAGGGAAGGTCTCTTCTTTCTTTTGCCTGCTAAACTTCCGCTCTTAAACCCACTCCTTGTGTGTCCCCATCCTCGATTTCCTTGGCGTGGGGCAACAAACCTCACGTATTACCCCAGACAACCACGCTGCTTCAATCTCACAGGTTGAGAGCTCATTCCCACAAGACTGCCCCCTTATTTCCGATGCCAATTGCAAGCCCCAGGTTTTACCTGTGCTGACTGAACGACTATAAATTGAGGGTCCCATGGCCCCCTCCTTGTGTTCAACTGATTTGCTAGATTGCCTAACAGAACTAGAGGAAACACTAACTTATGTTTACCGGTTTATTATGAAGGCTATTACAAAGGATACAGATGAAGAGATGCATAGGATAAGGTATGTGAGAAGGACTGCAGAGATTCTATGCCCTTCCCAGCAGCCTCTGCATGTTCAGCTATCAGGAAGCTCTCTACTAAAAATAGAAAAATTAGTTGGGCGTGGTGGCAGGCGCCTGTAATCCCAGCTATTCAGCAGGCTGAGGCAGGAGAATTGCTTGAATCTGGGAGGTGAAAGTCGGAGTGAGCCGAGATCGCCCCACCGCACTCCAGCCTGGGCGACAAGAGCAAAACTCTGTCTCAAAAAAAAAAAAAAAAGGAAGTAGTGACACGAAACACTGTCTCCACACTCCACCCTTATAACCTCCAGCTGGTACCCTGAATGGTTTGGCCTCTCCCTTGGGGCGGATAGGGCAGGAGACACTAAAGTATTAATTATCTTTTTTGATCATGGCTGTAACTGTTCTGCGCCATGTTCAACAGGTGAGACTAAGGAGGGACTCACAGCTAGTCATCTCAGCCAGGCCAGTAGGGGGCGCAGTGCAGTGATCATTCCCTGGGGCCAAGGCTGTCTCCTTGCAGGTTCATCTCAGCTCTGCAGCAATGCCTACTTCTTCCCATCCGCTCCGAGGCTGTTACTAAGGATGTGGAGCTCCTTTTCAACAACTGGCTTACTACAAAGTCCTGCTCATTAAAAGGCGAAGGTGGTAGTGGTAGAGGACTAGGTGGGCTAAGTATTTGCTCAACTGCTCTATCTTGCTTTGTAACTACCAAACCATTTCTGGGTGAGATCATGGGGACACCAGATTCTTCACATCCTTTCCTCATTTGCTCAAGACGAGATAATCACAAACAGAACTTTAAGAAACAACCTGTATAAACATACTTGGCGTATCTTCTGGGAATGGAATTATTGAATAGTAACCGATTGTCAGCCTGAACAGGGTGACTTGTTGCCCCCTAGTGGTAAATTCAATCAGTGTCTGTACCGTCAACGTCCCCGCTCAATCACCGTTAAACACTTAGGCAACCAAGTGTCAGCCACAAAGTTAAAAAACAGTCCTTGTTTTCATGGAGCTTGCCAAATAAATATAAGCAAATGGCATAAAATCCCTTCCCTAGGGAGCACGCTAGACACACCCGCAGGTACAGACACAGATGGGGCATGATGACTTCTACACATGTATGCAGTGGAGTTCTTTTAGGGAGATTTCAGAGTGGATGATGTACTTTTATACTACAACATTTAGAATAATCTCTCTAAATACAATTCCAGAATATTAAAAGTATTATAAAATTTGGGAATAGACAACAGAGTCAAGTACACAAAAAGCCTATTATATATTTAAGGACTATGTTTAGAAAAAAGGGTCCTTTTACTGGAAAGATAGGAAAATAGGTTTTTCTTCTTAACTTTGATGTATCCAGAAAATTTGGGAGGGAGGCTTAAGGGTGGTGAGTCACTGTGAGACGTAATGTTTAATTTAATCCAGCTATTGAGTGATAAAATTTTTCAACTTCCTCCCTTTTCCCAGGACCTTAAAAAAAAAAACAGAATATCTTCTCTGCCAACATTTTTTTTTTCTTTTGAGATGGAGTCTCGCTCTGTCGCCCAGCCTGGAGTGCAGTGGTGCAATCTTAGCTCACTGTAACCTCCGCCTCCCGGGTTCAAGCGATTCTCCTGCCTCAGCCTCCCCAGTAGCTGGGATTACAGGCACATGCCACCATGCCTGGCTAATTTTTGTATTTTTAGTAGAGACAAGGTTTCACCATGTTGGCCAGGCTGGAACTGCCAACATTTTCTTCATCCTAATCATTAATCACTTCTTCACCCACAAAATGTCCTTTGCTAGAACATGAGTTCCAAGTGGAGACAGATCACAGAAAGGGGAGGAAAACTCAGAAATCCTTTGTTATGAGACACTATCGAATTCTCCTCTTGCCTTTGTTCCCCTCAGGTAAAGAAAAAGATTGCTATTTTTCCATCAATATCATACCACAAATATCCACCTATATTTATGTTGCCCTCAAGAGTTGTAATTCCATTATCATCCTACTCAAGAAAAAAGGTAGTGAGAAACAACTGGAAGTTACTGGTATTTTGTCATTACTAAGTACCAGGGCATTTCTTGGGCATTAGGGATGATTTATTTATTATTTGTGTCCTTGTCCACTGTAAAAAAGGGAAGTTTAAAAACACAAGTGTGTGTTCAGGTTCCCAGCCTGAATACAAATTGTATTCAATTTCCGAGTGAAATGTGTCCAGACAGCAGGAGAGATCTACTTATCTGTGAGACTGAAGAGCCTCCTTGGAATGAACTAATCCTGAAAGAAGAAATACTTGTGAAGGGCAAACAGTTTAGTTCAACAAAGCAAGGCTATGCAATACCACAGCCAACTTCATTCAATGAAGACTGAGCTCCAGCCATGTCTTAAGAGCGGGAAGAAAAAGCAGCAAACAGGCTCTATCTCCACAGGCTCTGGGGACAGTGATGGCTGCAGTGGCTCCTTCAGGATGCTCAACCCTGGGCTCTGGAACACCAAGCACAGGCCTCAGCCCTTCCATGATGAATACCTTTTAAAGGCATCAGCTGCAGCATCTCTGTTGCATACAAATTCACTAAGTACAAAAAAACCCCTAGACTTTTGGGCCCATTGCTTATTACATAAAATTGTTTCCAGCAGTAGGGTTTAAGACAAAACACAAGTGAAATTAAATGTACAAGTTTGTTCCATAGAAACACTGAAAACACGGTTATGTCCTTCTACAATTCAGTAAAACAAACACTGCCACAAACACCCTCAGGTTCACAGTTTAGATTTCATTCATTCAATAATTATTTTCTAAGTACTTTCATTACTGAGGATGCAGTAATGAATAATAAGGTCCCTGTTTTCTTGGCGCCTCTGTTCTAGCAGTGGGGCAGGGGAGACAGACAGCAAACAAAATAAATCAATATACCACGTTAGGTAGTCACATGGTTACTGGGTAGGGAAAGGAAAGCTTCTGCACACCCAAACCCCTTAAGAGCAATTTGAGGCTGCTGCAAATATCACAGCCTCTTTTAGGGGAAGATACAAACTGTAAGTTATATATATATATATATAAATAGAGATGGGGTCTGGCCATGTTACCCAGGTTGGTTGGTCTTGAACTCCTGGCCTGAAGTGATCCTCCTGTCTTGGCCTCCTAAAAGTGCTGAGATTATAGGCATGAGCCACTGTGCCTAGCCCTAACTTATATTTTTAAAAGTAACTTTTTTATAAGTTGCAAATTTCTAGTCAGACTCTTAAAAGTTCATAATTCTAGGGAGCTGTTCTAATTTTTAGTTACAAGGTATATGAATAAGTACTTTAAGTCCATACTAAAGGAATAAGACCTACATCAGGTGGGTACATGTGCAGGTACATATATGAATATATGTTTACAGGCTCATGTCAGAAGTGACACAGGTACATATTATATATAATGTTAATCTGTATTATATATTAATATAAAATTATTTCTGGCTCTAATGATACAAATCTTTCATATAAATTCTTAAACTGGTCTCTCCAAGAACTATCAATATGCTAATTTTGAGGCGGTTAATTGGTACCCCCAAGTGCATGGTATTTCTAAGTAAACTTCTGTTCAGAAAAAATACTTGTCACTTACAGCTAAGCATATACTGATAAAGCAACATGTAGAACATAATGCAGAGTGGAATGCAACTGCCTTTTCATGTCTAGAAGACATGGTAAAAACGAGGGTTTTTTGTTGTTGTTGTTTTCTGCTGCTGGTGCTCAGCGCTTGTTCACTGAAAACCACAGATGGTCTCAAAACGTGAAGTCTTGTGCTCCAACTTCCTAGAGACCTAACAATTTCACTGGTGTCTTTTAATATTAATGTCTGTATTTTCCCTTCTCCACATCCTACAAGGGCATTGCTCCTTTTTAGGCTATCCAGTCTGAAGTACGTTTTCCCACTGGTGAACACAGGGCCAGAAGTCCTGGACAGCATGATTGAGTTGCGGTAGTCTGAAAAGCAATGGTGGCAGGCAGTCATGATATGCTCCCATCGCCTCTTCAAAGACGCAAACGTCCAAAGTGACAAGGCTTTTCCAAAGGTCAGGCCGGCCGTGCACGGTGGCTCACACCTGTAATCCCAGCACTTTGGGAGGCCGAGGCGGATGGAGCATGAGGTCAGGAGTCCAAGACCAGCCTGACCAACATGGTGAAACCCCATCTGTACTAAAAATACAAATACAAAAATTAGTGGGGTGTGGTGGTGGGCACCTGTAATCCCAGCTACTCTGGAGGCTGAGGCAGAGAATTGCTTGAACCCGGGAGGCGGAGGTTGCAGTGAGCCGAGATCAAGCCACTGCACTCCAGCCTCGCAACAGAATGAGACTGTCTCAAAAAACAAACAAACAAACAAACAAAAAACAGCCTCTGGTCAGAAAGATGAAAATGTGTCACCATGGGGTTCTCCGGCAGAGAGTGGGTTCTCAGATGAGATTCCTGGGTCTCCTCAATGGCCCACCATGCTCTGCTTGAAGCACTCCAGAAGCCAGGCGGCAGGTCCGGGGACATGCACGGTGTGGCCTGCAGACACGTGTATGTGCCAGGATGTGCTGAGCATCACAACCCTCCAGAGGGCAGCTGCCTTCAACCTTTTCTTCCACCAGGATCATCTGTTTTTTCAGCCAAAATGACTACTTAAATCAGACTGGCCTTAGAAATGGCCGCTCCCCAGCACGTTCTAACTTTGTCTCTTTTCTTTCACTGGTCCCTGCCGGAACGGTGCTGTGAGAATACTGCCCTAGAGGCCACCAGAATTCCCAGACTTCCTGCCTATTAAGGATATCCATGGGTAATCCCCAGTAGCAAGTAATTTAAAAATAAGTTGTAGGTGCCTTCGGAAAGCATTATGTAATTTCTTAAATTGGGTTTTTCTTCCTAGTTACATTTTTTGCCCCTCAGTTCAATGATTTCTATTTTAACGCCAAGCAGGCTGAGCAGAAGGGGTATCTGAATACTGCTAGACAGTGCAGAGAAGCCAGCCTGGCATTCAAAGTGACAGAGACCACCCGTAACAACAGAGTGGGTTAATCACTGAGAGCTGATTAGGTGCTCAGGCTCCCAGCGGAACATTCTTCTTCCTCTTGCATCAAAGCCAGCGACTTCTTTCCTAGGGAAGCATTCTTCTTCTGTGTCAGTCTCCTATCATTGCCATTTTCTGGTCCAAGACTTCTTGCATACACTATCTTCTGGCATGGCATGTATATTAAAACTTGTACACACTCTCAGATCTTAAAATACAACAATTATTTCTCTAATTAGATAGTTACCTATTTTCTATGACTTCAGTGATTGCAAATTCCAGCAGAAGCTACTGTTCTAGTAAGTTTTGAATCAGAAGTCTTAATGCATAGTAAAAGATTGCCTGGCTTTAATCCTAAACCATGTAAGGGTAGATACTGTGATGTGGAAGCCAATGTTCTCGGGATGAATGAACAGAAGTCCCTCAACATTTTTAGGGATCATCTTTCTGGCATTTGCAGCTGTTTTCTAGGGTAAGCTACTTTCCAGAAAACCAAGTGATAACGTGTTCAGACTTTCCTAAATAAATTTCCTAAGGGCGTAACCTCAGTGTTAAAAGAAAAGACCAAATGTTTGAAATATCTCCCGAGGAAGAATGAAACAGAATGTTAGGAATGGCGAACAGACAGGTGTGGCACATGCAGTAGCCAGCAGCATCAGTGATGGACAGGAACACAGACGTCATCCTCAGCCACGGTGCGCAGCTAGCACGGCTGCACTTAGGCTCACAGGAGGAAGACAGGTGGCCATTGTTTTGATCTGACTCATCTCATCCAATGCAAGTCCGGTGACAGGCTTTTTCATGATTTTACACATGGAAAAGAACGTAGGAAACGTTTGTCTCAACTCTTTTCTTTTTTTAAAGAGTCTCACGCTGTTGCCAGGCTGGAGTGCAGTGGCGCCATCTCGGCTCACTGCAACCTCCGCCTCCTGTGTTCAAGCGATTCTCCTGCCTCAGCCTCCTGAGTAGCTAAGACTACAGGCACGCGCCACCACACCTGGCTAATTTTTGTATTTTTAGTAGAGATGGGGTTTCACCACATTGGCCAGGCTGGTCTCGATCTCTTGACCTCATGATCTGCCTGCCTCAGCCTCCCAAAGTGCTGGGATTACAGGTGTGAGCCACCGTGCCCGGGCCTGTAATTTCATTTTTAAATAGTTAAGAGCTTGCCCGTATTTTTAGGACCTATGATCTGAAGATGTTTTTTCTTTCCCTAAACAGGGAAACGTCCTCTCTGTAGTTACTGAGAGGAAGGTGAGGACCTCAGGCTCCCAGTGTAACTCCTGCAGAAAAACCTTATACTTGACACAGTTCATTTCTGGTCATACAAAGTCCTGCTGTAGTTCTTCACTTGTTTTACTTTCGCTTTCATCTTCATTAGAATAATTTCCTGAATCTTGGCTAGTTTGGGAACTGTATTTTTTATGATCTTCATCAGTTTGATTAGTTTCTTCTACTGTAGCAATTGTGCTTATATTTTCAATTATAAAACATTTTTCGATTTGTTCCTCAGAAGTTGAAAGCAGAAGATTCTTCAATGGCTGTTCAGAGAAATACTAATTTAAAAAAAGGGAAAGAGTAGAAATCAATTATTTCAAATAATAAAAATTCCTTTTCTAGTTGTAATAGCTTTAGTTTCTTACGTCCATTACTGAGAAAACCTGTCTTCTGGCATGCATATTAAAAAGTCGCCTAAGAACATACTAATTGCCTTATAATGTTTAAAAGCATCATTAGTGAGGTCACTCATATCTTAGTACCTTCTGTGGTGAGTCTTTGAAGAGTACCTAAGAAAGGTACACTGTGCCATCGGGGTAGGCGGGGAAGAACACGGGAAAGGACAGGAGCGGGCGGGCTCTGGGATCATGACTTTTTTTTTTGAAACAATAAAAATGTTTGTATCCAACCCATATATATCCAGAAGAAGCACAATTGAGAAATTATTAGCTATTGTAACTAGTTTTTAAGTCTATTTTAAATAATAGCTATGAATATTACAGTACACAGGAATGACATTTAAAAACTCAGGGGTATAATAGTAAAATTGTTAATATTTATGGAGCATTTTTAGAGTGGTAAGGCTCTTATGGTTTAACTCCTTTGCTCCTAACACCTCTACGGGGTGGTTTACAGCCAAGGGTACTTGCTTACCTGCCCTTAGTGACTTGCTCAAATTCATAAAACCCACCCTAGATGAGCACATAGTTTCCCAGGAACAGATTCTATGTTTAGGCCTTCACCATTCAGTGCTTTCATTTAATATGCTAGCTTCATAGAAGTGCCAAACAAAAAACTGTGATGTGTGTCATAAAAAAAAGTCTCATGTTTTTAGTTATTTCATTTTGTGTGATTTCATCCATAGAATATACTTTCTACGCTGATAGAATATTTTAGTCTTCTGGATATATACAGATGCTCCTAACTTACAATGGAATTACGTTCTGACAAACGCATCACAAATTGAAACAGCGTAAGTTTGGGACCGTCTGTACTGAGAAGAATCACATTACAGACTTTATTTACTTATTTAGAGACAGAGTCTTGCTCTGTCACCCAGGCTGGAGTGCAGTGGCACGACCTCGGCTCACTGCAACCTCCACCTCCCAGGTTCAAGCGATCCCCCTGCCTCAGCCTCCCGAGTAGCTGGGATTACAGGCATGTGCCACCACGCCCGGCTAATTTTATATTTTTAGTAGAGACAGGGTTTCTCCATGTTGGCCAGGCTGGTCTCGAACTCCTGACCTCAACTGACCCACCCGCCTCAGCCTCCCAAAGTGCTGGGATAACAGGCGTGAGCCACCACGCTTGGCCAAGAATCACAGGCTTTAAACGGTAAAACAAATGCCACAGTGAATCTAGGAATTGCCAGAAAAATATGAAATTAAGGACAATCATTACTATCTCATGCTATGTTATTACATTAAATTACTGTTTTTAAAGTTAATTGACTAAAGCTTTGAAGAAAATACCCAAATCAGTCTCTATTATTTTCTGGATATCAAGAAAACCTATATATATCCTGTTGAAATCAAACACATTTTCTGTTCATTTCCTACCTGTTGACAAAAAAATAAAAAAAGTAACATACCTCATCTATATTGGAAGAAGGTTTAAGTGATGGAAAGAAGACATAATTGATGCATCTCAAGAAGACTTTCGCAGCATAAATGACAAACGGGAGAGCAAATAATGCAATACAAATTCCAACTATAAGCCAAATTTTAGAGGTATTTCCTAAAAAGATATACGTGATATTTAGCATATATTTTGACATACAAATGCCTTAACAGTGCTGACAGCTGTGTGAAAGACTAGCCATATGAAAGGAAATATAAAATCTATTAAATAATACTCTTAAAAATATTTCTGGTAGCACTGAGTCCACAGCAACCATAGGCAATGACATTTACATTTAAAGATTGGCGTGGGAACTGAAGTAAGAGATCCTCAGGGAGAAATACAATATTGACATACAGGCCAAACATGCAAGTATCCTTCAGCACTTTTACACCATACAACTAGCAAAATTTAATAGCTATTCTGTGACTAAGCCTCTACCGGTCAACACTAGAAACTGTAAAATAGAAAATGAGACTAAGCCAATTCTCACATTAAAAAACTCACAATTGAACTAAGTGATTTCTACATGATAATTATGTTAAGGATTATATTCTAAAAATTTAAAACTAATAGTTTTATTAAATGTTAAAGAGCAATACATTAAGGAAATTAATTATAGGGATACTGGATGAAATATAAAGCATCCAACAACACCGACTTGAGAGTTAAGCATTACAAATATTTTCTAAAAAGTCTACTTTTGATTCATGTAGTTCATGAAGAAAACATTCTTTCTACATATTTTTTGCAGTAAAGAGAAAATGTTTCACAATTTTCAATGTACAGTATAGAATTACTTTTATTATGTCTAGTTACATTTTTAAAAAAGACAATAAAAGATTCTGACCTGGTTTTGTCTTCTCACACACAACGTCACTAAAAACACTGCTTTTATTCAGCTTTTCATCCATGGTGTGTGCTCTGGCTTTCACACAATATACAGTCAGTGGTTTCAAATTAGGAACTGTAACATCAGTTTTTTTCTCGATAATTTTTCTCTAGAAAATATAATGAAATCATTGATAAAATTTAGTCACCTCATGAAATCAGGGAATATGTACTTTCTCAATTTTTTATGTTCAGTCTAACATTGGCCTCTCCCACGTAGTTGGTATGTGTTTTTTGTTTTGTTTTGTTTTGTTTTTTTGTGAGACAGTCTCGCTCTGTCATCCAGGCTAGAGTGCAGTGGTGCAATCTGGGCTCACTGCAATCTCTGCCTCCTGGGTTCAAGCGATTCTCCTGCCTCACCCTCCTGAGTAGTTGGGATTACAGATGCAGATTACAGATGCCACCATGCCTAATTTTTTTTTTTTTTTGGTAGAGATGGGGTTTCACCATGTTGTTCAGGCTGGTCTTGAACTCCTGGCCTCAAGTGATCCACCCACCTTGGCCTCCCAAAGTGCTGGGATTACAGAGTATATGTGTAAGAAATATAAATTTGTTTTAGATACACCACTATAACCAAATCAGAAAGTTAAAAATGCTGCTGCCAAAAAAAAAAATATGATCTATTCCTAAGAGAATTCTAATTCATTTACAAGTACATGCCAAGTCTGGGGTAATTGCCATTGTATTACCTCTGATTAGTGACAGAATGGTTAAGAGTAGGGGTTTTGGCCTCAGACTGCCTTATTAAGAGTATCACTTACAGCTGTGTGGTCTTGCAAGCATTATTTAATTTCTCTCTACCTGATTCCCTGATCTATAAAATCGGGACAGTTATTGCTGCTATCTGTATCAGTCAGCTATTGCCAGAATAATGTCTAACAAGCTGGTGGCTCACACCTGTAATCCCAGCACTTTGGGAGGCCAAGCAGGAGGATCACTGGAGCCCAGGAGTTCAAGACGAGCCTGGGCAACATAGCTAGACTCTCTCTGTACAAGAAATTTCAAAAAAATTGGCCAGGCATGGTGGTGTGAGCCTGTAGTCTCTGTTACTTGGGAGGCTGAGGAAATCCCTATTTCCAAAACAACCACCACCACCACCACCAAAAAAGCCTGGGCAACTTGGTGAAACTCCATCTTTAGCAAAAATACAAAAAATTAGCTGGGCATGGTGGCATGTGCCTGTAGTCCCAGCTACTTGGGAAGCTGAGGTGGGAGGATCACTTAAGCCCAGGAAGTCGAGGCTGCAGTGAGCTGAATCACATGAGTACACTCCAGCCTGGGCAAAAGAATGAGAACCTGTCCTAAACAACTAAACTAAACTAAACTAAACTAAAAACTAAACTAAACTAAACTAAACTAAACTTAAACTAAACTACTAAACTAAACTAAAATATATAGATAACAAAACTGCCTTAACGTTCAGTGGCTCACAACACGATTATGTAGTTTCTCACTCGCAAGTCTACAGACTGGCTGGGCAGCTCCCACGGAGGCTGTGCATGGGGTTTAGGTCAGCTCCAGCAGCCTCTAATCCTCCTTGGACCAGAGACTATGTGGAATACATTTTCTTCCTGGCAAACAGGAGCAGTGCAAGAGCCAAGCCAAACCCTGCAAGCACACTTAAGGCCTCTGTTCTCAGCACATCTACTTGGGCTCCAGCATCTACGGTCTGGTGATGCAGGGATGAAGTCACCATCCCAAGTATTTGCCAAACAGCAATGTAACCAATCACATCATCCGGCAGGGTTGTTTTGAAGAATGACTGAGACAATTCATGTACAATACTTAGCATAGTACCTTACATATAAGTATTCAATAAGAGTTTCTATAGTAACAATTATTGATATATTATCCAGTATAGGTTAAGATGGCAACTACAATTTATTGAATCTCTACTACTTGTCCAGCAATGTGCTAGGTACTTTCATATTTGTTACTTCCTTTTAAACCTTATAAACATCCTTTTGAAAAATTTAGTTGTTATGATTACCACCACTTCAGAGAAGAGGAAGCAAAGTCTCCAAGAGGTAAAGCACCTTGCGTACGTAAGGTTACACAATTTAGCAGTGAGATAGAAATTTAGGTTTGTCTGATCTACAGACATCTGAAAACTGACCATAATTCTCAATGGGCTACATTAAGCTATGGTTACAGGGTTGTCAGACAATTAAAAAGGGAAGCAGCCAAGTCAATGGAATTTGCTTAGATTTCCAATAGAAAATGAGGTGAAGTTAAAGAATTTACCAGCCTGACTGGACAAGAGTTTTAAAGGTCGATTCTTGACTACAAGTCCACGAGGGGGAAGCGATCTGGGAAACACGTATATTATCTGATGGTATATATTATCTTTGTCAGTGGTATCTGAACTTTAGGGTTTAGACCAGTGTTTGTCAACCCTTTTTTCATTACCTCCCCAACTAAACAACTTTTTGGGCAATTTTTTCCTAATCCTTCCCCCATCATAAAATTAAATACTAAGGAATAAGATTTTGTTGGGCAAAGCTGAACTTTCGAAGAATGCTTTCCAATGGTTTTGGAGGAAAACAAACAACTGTACTATATAAATTCTTTTGTCCCATAAGAACCAATTTTTGTCCCCTTGGAGGAGCCACCAGGGGACATTTGACAATATCTGAAGATGTTTTTGGTTGTCACAACTAGGAAGGAACACTACTGGCATCTAGTAGGCAGAAACCAGAACGTTGCCAAGCATCTTGCACTGCACTGGACAGCCCCCTCCCAAGGAACTATCCAGCCCAAACGTCAATAGTGCTGAGAATCCCAGGTTTAGATGAATACATGGGAATCACGTTAAAAATGCAAATTCCTGAGTTCCATCCCCAGAGACAATGATTCAGTAACAACAGGCTCAGGAATCTGTATTTTAAAAGCAAACTGGGGCCCAGATGCAGCTCACCCATAACTCTACAGTGCAAAACATGAAAAATGCTCATGTTCTTCATTTTGTTAATATCTGAGTTAATCACATTTTTTTTTTTTTTAAAAGACAGGCTGTCAGTCACTCTGTCACCCAGGCTGGAGTGCAGTGGCACGATCATGGCTCACTGCAGCCTTGACCTCCCAGGCTCAAGTGATCCTCCCACCCCAAGTAGCTGGGAATATAGGTGCACGCCACCACACCAGGCTAATTTTTTAAAATTTTTATTGAGACAGGGTCTCCCTATGTTGCCCAGGCTGGTCTCCAACCCTTGGGCTCAAGCGATCCTCTCGCCTTGGCCTCCTGAAGTGCTGGGATTACAGGCCACTGCATCCAGCCCACATAAAGTTTAAAAATTCCCCCAAATTTTACATTCAAGCTTTATTTACCCAAATCATAATTATAACTCTAAATTACAAAATTATACTATACAGTCTTTTTACCTCAGCATTTGAAGTGTTTTCCCAAAAAATAATTTCATAAATCAGTGGATAATCCTGGATCACAGGCGTGTTTCCAGACTGTTTTGGAGCACCGATATAGATATGGAATGAATCACTAAGGGATCTAATGTTAAAGACTGGAGGAAGTAGGAAAGCTAGAAAAAATTTGTAAAGAAATAATGTTCAATTAGAAAAACAATTTTAAGAACTTGCACCAGAGAATTACAATCTCCAGTAAAAACTACTGCCTTACCTTGTATTTCAGTATCAAACTTTATCTCTTCAGACCAAAAAGATGTGTTATTTCCATCAGATGCTTGTACGCGGAGAAGGTAAATTCCTTTTTGGAAAACGTTTTGAGGAAAGACACACTGGGTAGTTTTGACATTTTCACAGTCAGGTATTTGTTTCCATTTATACAAATGGTTTCCAGGATTCCTTTTTAAAAAGGCGCTTTTAAGACAAATATTTTTAAAATTCATTAGATATTTATGAAGTATTTACAATATGCCAGACACTATGTTAGGGGCTAAGGTTACAGAAATAAATAGTATCCACACTCAGGAAACTCACAAACAATGGAAGAGATATGCATCTGACATAAAAGAAAACCAAAGACTGTTCCAGACTGTGGTCATGTTGTGCTCTGCTGGAGGTGGCTCATATCAATATGCAAGAACATCTGTTAGTCAGAATTTCCAGGAATGCTGCAAGCTGGTTTTTTTTTTTTTGGTATTTTTTTTGAGACCGAGTCTCGCTCTGTCACCCAGGCTGGAGTGGAGTGGTAGGATCTTGGCTCACTGCAACCTCTGCCTCCTGGGTTCAAGCAATTCTCCTGCCTCTGTCCCCCTGAGTAGCTGGGATTACAGGCGCATGCCACCAGGCCTGCCTAATTTTTGTATTTTTAGTAGAGATGGGGTTTCATCATGTTGGCCAGGCTGGTCTCGAACTCCTGACCTCAGGTGATCCACCTACCTCAGCCTCCCAAAATACAAACTGGTTTTTAAAGAAAAACCATTACTAAAAATTAAGTTATATAAATTTGCAAATAAAAAATTGTTTTAAAGACAGAGGTAATAAATACATCTTGTCCTAATTATTTTACCACATTTTATTTTCTAAGCTCTTGGGGCTATCTTTATCTATTGTAGCTATATGATAGTGGTGTGCTACTGTGCATATGTTCCCAACTCCATATTCAGGGACATCAGGCTGGTGGCTTGAAAGCGGCCATGGTGGGAATATTTATATCATAAAAATCAGCAAACACTACAAAATAGGACTTTTTCTTTCTGGAAAGCCAGCTGCTAAACATGCGCCAGCATACCAATGGACACTGATTAAGTGCTAAAATAGAGACACACTGCGGGGTTATAAGAGCAAGTATAAGTACGAGACTAAAGAGGTTAAGTAACTTGCCCAGAAACCAACAGCTAAAAGCATCTCAGTTCAAGCCCAGAACTCTAATAGCCTCCTGACTGGTTTCCTTATCTCTCTTTAGTGTCTCCTTAGTCCACTCTCCCACATACCATGTCGCCGCGTGCACCTTCCTCAAATCCAGAGCTCAGGTTAACTATCACCCCAACACAAAATCCCCAAAAGCCTACAGGACAGCCTGAGGTCGACCCTAATCTTGTCCCATTCTACTTATTCAGCTTTCTTCCCATTGCCACCTGGTGTCCAAATGTTCTGCTACTCTAGAAGGACATCCCCCCCACTGGAGAAGGCAAAATTCTGAGATGGCCCCCAAGATTCCTGCCCCCTGGTGTACACATCCTGTATAATCCCCTCCTCTTGAGCATGGGCACGACCTGTAAATACGATGGAGGCCCTCCTCTCATAATTAGGTTACATTAAGTGGCAGAAGAGAAGGTATTTCACAGATGTAATTAAGGTCCCAAATCAGTTGAATCAAATGAGAGACTATTCTGGGTGGGCCTGACCTAATCAGATGAACCCCTTAAAAGAGGATCTAGGCCAGGCATGGTGGCTCATGCCTCTAATCCCAGCACTTTGGGAGGCTGAGGTGGGCAGATCACTTGGGGCCAGGAGTTTGCGAACAGCCTGGCAAACATGGAGAAACTCCGTCTCTACTAAAAATACAAAAAAACTGGCTGAGCGCGGTGCCTCATGCCTGTAATCCCAGAACTTTGGGAGGCTGAGGCGGGTAGATCACCTGAAGTCAGGAGTTCGAGACCAGCCTGGCCAACACGGTGAAACCCCGTTTCTACTAAAACTACAAAAATTAGCTGGGTGTGGTGGTGCACACCTGTAGTCCCAGCTACTTGGGAGGCTGAGGCAGAAGAATCACTTGAACCCGGGAGGCGGAGGTTGCAGTGAGCTGAGATCATGCCACTGCACTCCAGTCTGGGTGACAGAGTGAGACTCTGTCTCAAAAAAAAAAGGGATCTAGAGGTCAGACTCTCCCTTCCTGATGGCCTCTAAGAAGTTAGCCACCATGAGTTCTAGAAATAAATTCTGCCAACAACATGTGAGCTTGGGAGCGGCCCCCAAGTCTTGTATGAATGACTGACTCCTTGACTGCTTAGCAGAAGAGCCAGCTAAGCCACGCTTGGACTCCTGACTCACAGAAACTTTGAGACAATAAACAGCTGTTTAAGTTGCTAAGTCTGTGGTAATTAGTTACAGACACAGAAAACTAACATCTAATAGTTGTCTACTTAAAAAAAAATCTGAATTAACAATCAAGGCCTTGTTCACACCTCATCTCTTTCCTTATGGCTTGTTTGGTCTCTTTAGCCCCTATTCACCTTTACATTTTCAATTTCTGCAACCCTTATAATTTGTATACCACTCTTTACTCCTAAACCACACAACACTTTGCAAAGTTGGCTAACTGCTTTCAATTTTTGAACCACGTTTGATTCTGCTGACTCTTTCCACTTCTTCAGTGCTTTGTACAATATGGTAAATACCCAAAAGAAGCTTAGAGATCAGCTATCAGAAATACCTCTCATTATCTATTTGGTGACCCTATTATTTATTCACTTCTGAAAGTGAGGTATACACAAAAGACTACTGAACAGTTTCCTGATTGGTTTGTGAGGTTATATATGCATTGTGGGGCACATATGCACATAAATGCATTTGCATTCTACCAGTCACCCTTGGTTCAAAATTAACACTACAGGATAGAGAGAAATTGATCATAGCAGTACTCACACTTCCCTTCTCCCTCATTTTTTCTGTTTCTTTCCAGTTTCTTCTGACTTTTCCTTTCCTGTCTTAGCTATACTTGCCTTTGCTCTCTCTACTCCTCTGCCACCAATGTATATCTTTCTTTCCATCTCTTTTCTCCCCATAACCCACTTTTCCTTCTACTTAATTTTCCTCTTCTCTTTTCTCTCTCTATTCATCTCCTACAATTTTCCAATCAATATAAACTACATGCAGTTCTCTTTTATCAGCTTTTTAAAAATTTTAATGCTTAGAGATGGGGGTCTCACTATGTTGCCCAGGCTGCAGTGCAGCGGCTACTAGCAGGTGTGATCATATAACACTGCAGCCTCAATTCCTGGCCTCAAGTAATCCTCCTGCCTCAGCCCACTGAGTAGCTGGGACGATAGGCATGCGCCACTGCACCAGGCCAGTTCTCTTTCATTTATGCAGCGCCTGGACTTCATCCATGTTTAACTAGCCTCTGCTCAACCACATAGAACATAGTTCTTTCCAACTTTCTTTCCCACCGAAGTATCTACTACAAAATTTTGTCAAAACCACTAAAGTAATAAAGAAAATAGGAAGGCTAATTTTTTGAATTGAACAAGTGAGTGGACTGAGATCATTTTAAGGACTCATGGAAGAAGTGAGTTCTTAGAAAAAGATCAGGGTCAACTGTCAAGTCTTCTAGATTGGGGAAATAACACATGCAACTAGTTACACTTTTTTTTTTCTTAAGCCAGTAAGAACCCCAGATATTAGAATCCATCTATTTTACAAGTGAAGAAATTGAGGCCCATGGAGGTTAAGCGATTAGCTCAATGTCATCCAGTTAGTTACTGGCAGAACTGGGGTTAGAAATGAGATCTCTCACGTTTCCAATATATCGTACCCACCTCCCAGTCGGTCATTCTGTGTGCAAGGACCTGGTGACTGATGCAGAGCAAAAAGAAGCATAATCAAAACAAACTGGGCAAAAGGAAATTTATGGAATGGAACTTACTGGAGCCACTGAACTTGAAAGGTCATGTTTGCATATGTATAATCCCATTTAAGAACATAGTTCTGATTTTGGACACTGACTTCTATATTTTCTGGTGGAGGTAGTTCATTTTCAACTAGAAGCCAAAGAACAGATTAAAAAAAGCACACATTTTTACTCAAGTGAGATAACTGGCAAGAAGATAAAGGCTCGCATTTTATCATTATAAGGTAATAGTTAAATATGGTTTGTATTCACACTATGTAATACTATGCAGCCATTTGAAAGACTACAGGCCGGGCGCAGTGGCTCACACCTGTAATCCCAGAACTTTGGGAGGCTGAGGTGGATGGATCACCTGAGGTCAGGAGTTCGAGACGCGCCTGGCCAACATGGTGAAACCCCATTTCTACTAAAAATACAAAAATTAGCCAGGCATGACGGCACACGCCTGTAATCCCAGCTACTCGGGAGGCTGAGGCAGGAGAATCGCTTGAAGCTGGGAGGCAGAGGTTGCGGTGAGCCGAGATTGAGCCACTGCACTCCATTCTGGGCAAGAGAGTGAGACTCTGTCTCAAAAATAGATAAATAAATAAATAAATAAGTAAAAAAGAAAGAATGCAATAGATGGCTAAGATCAAATGAAGAACGTAATAGATCTGTATTGAGTGATATAGAATATCCCCAACACACTGGGTTAAGTAAGCAAGCTGTAAAATACTTCTAGTAAGATTTTATTTTGTAATTTTAAAAAACAAAACCCAAGAAACTGTGGGTCTGTGTATATGCTTACATAAATCCTGAAAAAAGTTGTGAAAGGATATACACAAACTGCTAAGCAATGCTTATCTCTAGTGAATGGAATTGGGGATAAGAAGGGAGAAGACTTCACTTTAAACCCTTCTGTAATGTTTGATTAAAAAAAAAAGCATATGAAATTTACAATTAAAATAAACAAATCCCAGCTCCTGCCCTTGACCTTAATTATTGGAAAGATGTTACTAAATGTATCAGGATACTTTCATATTTTAACATTCCACTTACAAAGGTATGCTTTCTTGAACAATAACTTGTCTACTAGCAACTACTTCCCCACCTTTTCTTCCCACTTGCAGAACTCATAGTTCAGCTACCTCCTGCTTCATGTGGATTCTGAACAAATGAAAAGTTTTGTCATTACAAAATATTTGAACTTTTTTTTTTTTCTAAGACGGAGCCTTACTCTTTGTCCCACTTGCTCCCGACTGGAGTGCAGTGGCACGATCTTGGCTCACTGCAACTTCCACCTCCCAGGTTCAAGGGATTCTTGTGCCTCAGCCTCCCAAGTAGCTACCACTACAGGCGTGCGCCACCACGCCCAGCTAATTATTTTTAGTAGACACGGGGTTTTCCCATGTTGGCCAGGCTGTTCTCGAACTTCTGGCTTCAAGTGATCCAGCTACCTCAGCCTCTCAAAGTGCTGGGATTACAGGCGTGGGCCACTACGCCCAGCCTGAACTTTTAAGTAGAATTAATTTTCATTACTATTTGAGACAAAAATCCCAAGTAACATTTATTTTGCTTATGTAAATGTTACAATGTTTTTAACATATATTGACCTATCATGTAAACTTCAGCAATATGGGGAAGATGCCAAAATTGACAATCTGTTTATATATTTATTGAATCTAAAACAAAACATCTTCCTTACCTGTGGTCTTTATACAAT
Source organism: Pan paniscus (assembly GCF_029289425.2). NCBI lineage: Eukaryota > Metazoa > Chordata > Mammalia > Primates > Hominidae > Pan > Pan paniscus. The sequence goes on along the minus strand of NC_073271.2, from coordinate 29,453,304 downwards.
GTACTGGACTATAGACACCAATTTTCCATGACGTAAGTAGTGCTGCTTTAACTTTTAGACAATAAGTAGTCTCTGGTGAGAGTTTATAAATTTTATGTCTGGAATAAATATTTTCAATCCTTTCCTATAATACAAATATAAGTTGGTTCTTTAAAAAAGTATAAAGTCAAATTTTAGGATTAATTCGCCTAATTTTTCTCTCACATCGATTAAACAGAGGTAAAAATAATGCTTACTTCTACACCTGAAGAGTTTTTCCAGATAACTAAGCTATATGTAAAGCTTAAACCATCCAAAGCCCACATAACACTATCTTTTGTTCCAGGAGGAGAGATGTGTATCACTATTGCCTTATCTTCAGCTTCTAAATGTACTTCTGGAGGACCAATTTGAGCTGCAAAAAAATCAAAACAATTACTATGGAACTTTATTAATACAATGCCAAAACCTTCATTCAACAAATAATTCTGAGCACTTAATATGTGCCTGCCACTTCTGGGAGTTAAGAGCATACAGACAGGATAGAAAGCTGTAAGATCACCAGTGGAGTGATACAGAAAGAGAAGAGGTTCAACGACTGAGCCCAGCAGCAGTCTAACACTGAAAAGTTGGGAAGATGAAGCGATCAATGAGCAGGAGGAGAACCAGGAAAGAGCAGTGCCCCAGAGATCCAGTAAAGGAAAAACTGAGTGATGACCACATCTATGCTACAGAGGGATGAAGCCAGAAGAGGACTGGGAATTTGCTTGGCATTGTGGAGGCTGCTGTGACCTTGAGAAGAGTGGTTTATTTATTTATTTTTTTTGAGACGGAGTCTTGCTCTGTCGCCCAGGCTGGAGTGCAGTGGCACGATCTCGGCTCACTGCAAGCTCCGCCTCCCGGGTTCATGTCATTCTCCTGCCTCAGCCTCCCGAGTAGCTGGGACTACAGGCTCCCGCCACCACGCCCGGCAAGTTTTTTTTTTTTTTTGTATTTTTAGTAGAGACAGGGCTTCACCGTGTTAGCCAGGATGGTCTCGATCTCCTGACCTCGTGATCTGCCCGCCTTGGCCTCCCAAAGTGCTGGGATTACAGGCGTGAGCCACCGCGCCTGGCCGAAAAGAGCGGCTTTAAGTGAGGAGGAACAGAATTTGAATGGAGAGGGCTGACAGGGAATTGGAAGATTAGTATAGAAAGGGAGTACAGATCATTCTTGGTACAGGGCAGTGGTTCTCAAACCTTTTGGTCTCAGGATCCCCACTTTTTTTTGAGATATGGTCTAGCTCTGTTGCTCAGGCTGGAGTGCAGTGGCACAAACACAGCTCACTGCAACCTTGATCTCCCAGGCTCAAGTGATCCTCCCTCTTCAGCTTCCTGAATAGCTGGGACTACAGGTGTGCACCACCATGCCTGGCTAATTTTTATATATTTTTTGTAGAGATGGGGTCTCACTATGTTGCCTAGGTTGGTCTTGAACTTCTGGCCTCAAGTGATCTTCCCACCTCAGCCTCCCAAAGTGTTGGAATTACAGGTGTGGGCCACTACACTCAGCTCCTTTACATTCTTAAAGGAATTATCGAGAATCCCAAACAGCCATTATTTATGTGGGCTGTATATTTTTATATTAGCATATTAAACATTAAAACTGGTAAAGTTTTCAATCCATTTTAACTAATTAATCCATTAAGAAATAACAATGGACTGGGCATGGTGGCTCACGCCTGTAATCCCAGCACTTTGGGAGGTTGAGGTGGGCAGATCACCTGAGGTTGGGAGTTTGAGGTCAGCCTGACCAACATGGAGAAACCCTGTCTCTACTAAAAATACAAAATTGGCCGGGCGTGGTGGTGCATGCTGGTAATCCCAGGTACTCAGGAGGCTGAGGCGGGAGAATCACTTGAACCCAGGAGGCAGAGGCTGTAGTGAGCCGTGATTGTGCCATTGCACTCCAGCCTGGGCAACAAGAACAAAACTCTGTCTCAAAAAAAAAAACGAAAGAAATAACAATGATAAACCTATTTTATGGTAACAAACATTTGCCAAAAGGAACATAGAAACTTCAGAGTGGTGCTGTTTTACATTTTTTTTCCAAATCTTTTGAATGTTTGGATTAATAAAGAAGGCAGATGAATTTCACATTGAATTCTATGTTAAATCAGTGACCATATCACCACATCACACATCAAACAGCCTCCTCTGGAAAACTCCACTGTGAATACAAGAAAGAACAAAAATTAAAAAGGCAACTAAGTCTTAGATTTGTCATAAATATAGCTTTGTCTTTACAGCCCCCTGAAAGGGCCTTGAGGATCACTCTTTGAGAACCACTACTACAGGGAAAGTAGGACAAATGGAGCCATAGCAGGAAGAAGATATAGGTTTAAGGGAATTTTTGTTCTTTTTAAAAGATGTTAGATTTTGCATCATGCAAATGAATGGCTTGGAAAGTGAACTGCTCTGGTAATATTTACTAAAGAATATAATTCAGCTAGCAACTTTTTCTTACCTTTGCGAAATGGTGTAAATGAGTCAACCTCATACCATGAAGAAGTGTTTTCTTTTTCTGCTCTTATACGCAATTTAATTTCTTCATAAACATTCAGCTTGAGTGAAGAAAAGTTGCATTTGGTACTAGTAATATTCTGACACCCAGACAATTTTATCCAATTATCCATCCCAGGTCTTTAAAGTAAAAAAAACAAATGAATGAGTGAGCAAATGTATAAACGTAAGTGTCAAATACTTTCTATTTACTGGTATAAGAGTTATTTCTTAACTCTTAATAACTCTTGTTTAAGAGTTATTTCTATTTTTGGTTTAAGAGTTATTTCTTCTACTTGAGCTAATGTCCTATTAACATTTTAGCATACACCCTTCCACTCTTTTTCAATGCATATAAGCCAAGTTATTACTTATGAAACTGAATTTTAAAATACAGTTCTTTATATAATTTTGTGGGTGGTTGCTTCAGGAAGCAGAGAAATAAATGACCCATAAGGTAAAAGGGGATTTAGTATGTTGGCTCTGTTAAAAATAGCTGTGTGACTTTTGGTAAACTATTTTGTGTTTCTGGATCTTATCTTCCTTATTGAAAGTTTGGAGCCTGGTCAACATAGCAAACCCTGTCTCTATGAGAAATAAAAAAAAAAAAGGCAAAGCAGGGCATGGTGGCACATGCCCACAGTCCTAGCTACTGGGTAGGCTGAGGTGAGAGGGTCATTTGAGCACAGGGGTTCAAGGCTGCAGGCTGCAGTAGGCTATGATCATATCACTGCACTCCAGCCTCAGCAACCGAGCAAGACCCTGTCTCTAATAAAATAAAATTAAATAGAAACTGGGGAATTGGATTTGATGATTCCCTTCTGACCTCCTCCTATGAATAGACTTACCTTCCCTAAGAAAGACCTCAGAATCAGTATGGTTTCAAGGTTTCCTCTGCCCTCTCCAAAAGCAAACCATCCCTTCTGCTTGCCTGTCTCCATAATTTCTTCTATTACATCATCAGAAACCACAAAACTGAAAATGTTTACATAAACAAATAAATTTTTGGAAGTGGAACTGGCCAATCAGAAAGCTGAAGTGATATTAGATTCTTCCTTTCAAAAAAGGGGCAAACATGAAGAATAAAGTGGGCATGGAGTGCCTAAAGCAGAAAAGGACATGTTGCCCAGAAAGGGGAAGAAGAGCTTGCAGGGAAAGTGAGGGATAGAAACGAACTTAGCAGATTTCATTTTTTTTTTTTTTTTTTGAGACAGAGTCTTACTCTGCTGCCCAGGCTGGAGTGCAGTGGCGCAATCTCGGCCCACTGCAACCTCCACTTCCTAGGTTCAAGCAATTCTCCTGCCTCAGCCTCTCGACTAGCTGTGATTACAGGCGTGTGCCACCACGTCTGGCTAATTTTTGTATTTTTTTTTTTAGTAGAGATGGGGTTTTGCCATGTTGGCTAGACTGATCTTAAACTCCTCACCTCAGGTGATCTGCCCACCTCAGCCTCCCAAAGTGCTGGGATTACAGGCATGAGCCACCATGCCCGGCCAATTTAGCAGATTTCAGAACTTTTACCTATGTTAAGCCCATTGACCATAAGTAGCAGAGAAACTATCTTCTGGGAAGGCATTTTTGTCAAGCCTAATTCATTAGCTGATTTATTTAGTTTTAATAATATCACAGATGCCATTTTAAAGACGATTTAGATACTAGAAACCAGAGATAATACCAAAATAATTTTGTTGCTGAACCAAATACAAGTCTACCTTGTTTTTCAAAATGGAAACATTTTTAAGAAATTACCAAAAATATACACTAGCATATGAAATACTTCATTCTTGGCCAGTTTTCACTTCCACTTTTACATATCTGAGGCCTGAGATTAGAGCTGGCATTAAAAATACCTTAAACATTCTTGAAAAGGTTCCACATCAGAATCTATTTCTAAAAATCCAGAAACTCTCATTATAAACAGAAAACCTTATCAAAAATTTAAAACTTAATATAATTTCAACCCAACCTCACTGTTTACATCTGTCTTTCCTATTTCAGGAGATGCTGATGCATGCTCCATTAAAACTGTTTCACATCTAATCAAGATATTGCAGCAGAAGCTACTTTTATATTTTCTTAAAAAAATCATTATTGGCCGGGCTCGGTGGCTCACACCTGTAATCCCAGCACTTTGGGAGGCCGAGCGGGGTGGATCACTTGAGATCCGGAGTTCGAGATCAGCCTGATCAACATGGAGAAATCCCGTCTCTACTAAAAATACAAAATTAGCCGGGCGTGGGGGTGCATGCCTGTAATCCCAGGCACTCGGGAGGCTGAGACAGGAGAATCGCTTGAACCCGGGAGGCGGAGGTTGCGGTGAGCCGAGATTGCGCCATTGCACTCCAGCCTGGGCAACAGAGAAAGACTCTGTCTCAAAAAAAAAAACAACAACAAAAAAACTATTATCATATGCAATAATTAGCTCAGAACAGAATATGAAATATGAATATGTAACTAATGTAATATTTACTTCATGAAATCCGTTTCATAATATAACTTCATGCCATCTTTGCCTCTCCTGTTCACTGAGGCAGTCTAAGCAGTCAGAAGAGTGTTTGGCATGAAATATATTCAATATTTGTTGGGTTTTCTTTTTTTTTTTTTTGAGATGAAGTCTTGCTGTCACCCAGGCTGGAGTGCAGGGGCACGATCTCAGCTCACTGCAACTTGTGCCTCCTGGGTTCAGGCGATTCTCCTGCCTCAGCCTCCCGAGTAGGTGGGATTACAGGCACGCACCACCACATCCGGCTAATTTTTGTATTTTTAGTAGAGATGGGGTTTCACCATGTTGGTCAGGCTGGTCTCGAACTCCTGACTTCAGGTGATCCACGTGCCTTGGCCTCCCAACGTGCTGGGATTACAGGTGTGAGCCACCATGCCCAGCCTTTTTTAACTTTTTAATAACAGCCATTCTGACTGCGGGGAGACAATATCTCATGGCAGGTTTCATTTGCATTTCTCTGATGATTAGAGTGATGTTGACCATTTTTTCACATACTTGTTGGCCACTGTATGTTTTCTTTTGAAAAATATCTATTCCTATCTTTTGCCTACCTTTTGATGGATTTGGGTTTTGTTGTTGATTGTTTGAGTTCCTTGGATATTAAGCTCTTGTTGGATGCATATTTTGCAAATAGTTTCTTTATACAAGTAACATTAAATAAGGGTATCTGAAATAATTCCTTCTCTACCTAAAATAGTTGTTCATAAGGAAATTCCAAACTAAGGGAAAAAACAAAACTGGTAACCAAACTCAAAGTTCAATTTAATGAAAATCTCTAGAGATAAAAAATTTTAAATTATCAATTCTGAGAAAAGTCATATATGAATTTGTGTGTGTATATACATATACATATACAGTGTGTATATGTATATATAGTGTGTATATGTATGTATACACTGTGTGTATATGTATGTATACACAATGTGTGTATATGTATGTATACACAATGTGTGTATATGTATGTATACAGTATGTATTATATATAGTGTATATATGTATACAGTATGTATATATAGTGTATATATGCATATATACAGTGTGTATTTGTTTATATATGCATACACAATTACTGAAGCTGTGAGATTCATATGCCAGTTTTAGTTACAACTTGAGAATAGTATCACAGCTGTGGCTGAAGTGGTGGGCTCCTGGTTCCGGAGGGCCTAATGCCTTATTTCTTCATTGCCTGCTTTTTCTTGGACAGGGGAACATGGTTGGCAGGTGGGGCCCCAACACATAATTGGAAGGCAAAGTACTGTACTTCCTGATCTGTGTTCCCTTCTATATTCCTCCTTCTGCCTGCCTCTCCTCTTGAATAATTAAGTAGAAAGTACTAAGGAAGAGACATCAACACTCCAGAAAAACTGAGTCTTTAGAAATGCAAGGTCCAATATATTGATTTTTATTTTATTTTATTTATTTATTTATTTTTGAGATGGAGTCTTGCTCTGTCTCCCAGGCTGGAGTACAGTGGTGCAAACTTGGCTCACAGCAACCTCTGTCTCCTGGGTTCAAGTGATTCTTCTGCCTCAGCTTCCCAAGTAGGTGGGACTACAGACACATGCCACCATGCCCAGTTAACAATATATTTACAAAGTGTATCTAGGCCAGGGCAGTGGCTCACGCCTGTAATCCTAGCACTTTGGGAGGCTGAGGTGAGCAGACCACCTGAGGTAAGAAGTTTGAGATCAGCCTGGCCAACATGGCAAAACCCCATCTCTACTAAAAATAAAAAAATTAGTCAAACATGGTGGCATGTGCTTGCAATCCCAGCTACTCGAGAGGCTAAGGCAGGAGAATCGCTTGAAACCGGGAAGTGGAGGTTGCAGTGAGCCAAGATTATGCCACTGCACTCCAGCCTGGTCAACACAGCAAGACTCCACCTCAAAAAAAAAAAAAAAGTGTATCTAAAATTAAAATATAGTATATCATAGAGATAATAGGAAAGCCTGATCACAGGAAACCTGGTGGCCTATTCCAAGGTCTTCGATGGGCCTTTTGGAGTACAATGCCATATCTTCAAGATATACCCTAGCTCAGACCCCAGCTTATATTGAAAGAAGCTGGAGCTGGAGAGGATGTGGAGAAATAGGAACACTTCTACACTGTTGGTGGGACTGTAAACTAGTTCAACCATTGTGGAAGTCAGTGTGGCGATTCCTCAGGGATCTAGAACTAGAAATACCATTTGACCCAGCCATCCCATTACTGGGTATATACCCAAAGGACTATAAATCATGCTGCTATAAAGACACATGCACACGTATGTTTATTGCGGCATTATTCACAATAGTAAAGACTTGGAACCAACCCAAATGTCCAACAATGATAGACTGGATTAAGAAAATGTGGCACATATACACCATGGAATACTATGCAGCCATAAAAAATGATGAGTTCATGTCCTTTGTAGGGACATGGATGAAATTGGAAATCATCATTCTCAGTAAACTATCGCAAGAACAAAAAACCAAACACCGCATATTCTCACTCATAGGTGGGAACTGAACAATGAGAACACATGGACACAGGAAGGGGAACATCACACTCTGGGGCCTGTTGTGGGATGGGGGGAGGGGGGAGGGATAGCATTGGGAGATATACCTAATGCTAGATGATGAGTTAGTGGGTGCAGCGCACCAGCATGGCACATGTATACATACGTAACTAACCTGCACATTGTGCACATGTACCCTAAAACTTAAAGTATAATAATTAAAAAAAAAAAAAAGAAGCTGGAACACCCAGAAGAAAGAAGGAATGGCTATGGGTTACAGACGCTGTCTACCACCCTCATCCCCAATTTTTTGCTTCAACACCCAAAGATGTATTTGACTAAGTCTCTACAGAAACAAAGTTAAAAATATTATGTAAAATAGGCGTAACATTTCTAAAAAAGAGAAAAACCAAATACTTTCCAAATCTAAAAATTATGGTGTTGTTAAACTTGTAAAAATTATTCAGGTCATTCTGACAAATCAGTAAGTAGAGTCACATACTTTTGATAATCGAATGAAAAAGTCACATTCCCGACAGACTCATCGCTCCTGTTCCACCTCAGGATAAAGTTGTCATCTATGATGTCGACCTCTACTTTTTGAGGAGATTTTAGATTTTTTCCACCTATAAAAGCAACAAGAAATAAGAACATTATATACAAACTGTACAGATATTCTAAATGTTATTCTATCCCTCACATCCCTGATTAAAGAATGAATACAGTGAAACATAATGAAGTATATTTTAAAAATCTAAAAATACTAATGATTGCTCCCAGCACAGGGATGCTGATAATTACATTTCTGCATCTGAGAGAGCTGAAAAAAGAGTTGATTTTTTTTCCTCTTTGAAATAGAGTTGTCTTTTAATTAAAAAACAAATGGTCTCTGCATAAAAATAGAATTTTTCTTGGTCTTAGAAGTGACACCGATGAGTCACTCTTATGATGAGGTTCAACTGTTTTATGGCCTCAGTTTGATTTCACATTGTATGTTCATAGATAGATAGAGATACTTCTTGACTTACAATGGTGTTACGTCCAAATAAATAAGGTTGAGTCCTAGGGGCAATCAAGTGCTGGCTTCCTCCCTGCAGTACTCCTTGTGGTGACATCATCACAAATAACTGACCAGTGCCAGGAAGAGTCACCTGCCCAAGCAGTGCCTCTGAGCCCTGGATAGTAACAACAGCAGCTGTACTCCCTGATGTGGTACCCCCTGCCCCATCTCCCACTGCAGGGGTGGGAAAGTATAGTGTATCTCAGCAGCTTTCCCCTCTGTGTTAACTGCATCATAACTGGTGATATCACCCTGGATCACCACCTGGGTCACGAATTGAGTGGTAGGATAGCCACTGATGGCACCAGTGCCCTCAGTCTGGACATCCAGCTGCCCCTCACACACCTGGATCACCCTGCGCATCACTTGACACTGGGGTCAGGGAAGGTGGCAGCTGACTGGATGCTGGCAATAGCCCCACTGGCTGGGTCTTCCCCAGTAGCCATTGCACCTGCCTGAATCTGCACTGTCCCCTCTGTCTAGTGCCCTTTCATTTCCCCTTTCAGGACTTCCTTAAGCATTTCTTGCAGGGCAGTTCTAGCAGTAATGAACTCCCTTAGCTTTTGTCTATCTAAGAACATCTGAATTTCCTTAAGCTTTTGAAGGGCAATTTTGCCGTATACAGGGTTTTGAGTTTTTTGGTTTTGTTTTTTTTAGCACTTTGAATACACTGGTCTCCAAAGTATCAGGTGAGAAATCTGCTGATCATGTTATCAAAGATCCCTTGTGTATGACAAGTCACTTCTCTGTCTTTGGCTTTCAAAAGTTTGACTGTTTCTTGGTGTGGTCTCTTTGAGTTCACTGTACTTGGAGTTTGCTGATCTGTCCGAAGCTGAGAGTGGGGTGCTGAAGTCCCCAACTACTATCATATTGGAGTCTATCTTTCCCTTTACGTATAGTAATATTTACTTTATATATCTGGGTGCTCTGGTGTTGGGTACATGTATGTTTAGAATTGTTATATCCTCTTGCTGAATTGGTCCCTTTATCATTATATAATAACCTTCTTCGTCTGTTTTTACAGTTTTTGACTTAATGTCTGTTTAATCTGACATAAGTATAGCAATTCCTGACAGCTTTTGGTTTCCATTTGCTTGGAATAACTTTTTCCATCCCTTCAATTTCAGTTTATATGTGTCTTTATAGGTGAAGTGGGTTTCTTATAGAAAGCATATAATTGAGTCATTTAAAAAATATTCCGCCAGTCTCTTTAAGTATGGAATTTAATCCATTTACATTTAAGATTATTATTGATATTTGAGCCCTTACATTTGTCATTTTGTTAAAGTTTTCTAATAATATCCTTTGCCCCTTTCTTCCTCTCTTATTATTTATCATTGTGGTTTGATGGTTTGATAAGGTTTAATTCTTTTCTCTTTCTCCTTTGTGTATCTGCTCTATCAGTGAGTTTTATACTTTTCCATGTTTTCAAGATACTGACTGCTCTCTTTTCACTTCCAGATGTAGGACTCCCTGGAGCATTTCTCATAAGGCTGGTCTAGCAGTGATGAATTCCCTCAGTTTTTGCTTGTCTGGGAAAAACTGTATTTCTCCCTCATTCCTGAAGGATAGTTTTGCTGGGCATAGCATTCTTGGCTGTTTGAGTATATCATCCCATCCTCTTCTGTACTGTAAGGTTTCTGTGAAGAAATCTGCTGTTAGCTGAATGGGGATTTTCTTAAATGTGACTTGATGCCTTTCTCTTGCTATTTTTAGAATTCTCTCTCTGTCTTTGACTTTTGACAACAGATAATAATGTGCTTTGGAGAGAACCTTTTTGGGTTAAATCTATTTGGGAATCATTGAGCTTTCTGGATCTGGATGTCTGTATCTCTCTCCAGACTTGGGAAGTTTTCAGCTATTATTTCATTAAATAGTTTGTATATGCCTTTTACCTTTTCTCCTCTTTCTGTAACTTACATAGTATGAACGTTTGTTCCTTTAATGATGTCCCATAAGTCTTGTAGGGTTTCACTTGTTTTTTCTACAATTGAGTAATATCAAATGGTATATCTTCAAGTTCAGAGATTCTTTCTTCTGCTTTACCAAGTCTGTTATTGAAGCTCTTTATTGTATTTTTTAAATGTAATTCATTGAATTCTTCAACTGTAGGATTTGTTTGGTTCTTTTTCATCATGTTTTAATTTTTTTGTTGAATTTTTTGTATTGTGAATTGTTTTCCTGATTCATTGAACTATCTGTATTTTCTTGTATCTTGTTGAGTTTCCTTAAGATCATTAGTTTGAATTCCTTTTCCAGCAATTTGTTGATCTTCTTTTCATTGGGCCACCGTTAGAGAGTTCTTACTTTCCTTTGGTGGTGTCATATTTCCTTGCTTTTTCATGTTTTTGTGTCTTTGTGTTGATAGGATAATTACCTCTTCCAAACTTTACAGACAGTGGCTTTCAAAGATAAAGTCTTTTATTAGCAGTTGGGTTTCAGTATGCTGGTTTCGAAGGGTGTGGTGACTGTTTCCTGACAGATGCAGTGGTATGGTAAAGCAGCTGCTTTACCTGTGTTCAATGTCAGTAGTAAATGGGTGCCTCAGAGGCCTAGGCTGCAGAAGTTTGTGGCAGTGGTAGTGTAGGTTGTTAATGTTCTCAGTGTTGAAGGCTTTTAGGATCCTCCTATTCTTGTCTTCCCCACAATGGGGAGACTCAGCCAAGGCGATACCTCTTGGTGTCAGGTCTGACAGGGGCTATATATATGCAGCTGCAGCAGCTCTTGATTCCAGATGAAGGTATTCAGAGTGGCTACTGGGCAAACATCCTAGGCTCAGGATCTCACAAACCTATTGAGACACTTGGTTGCTGAGGTGGGTTTGCTCTCTGTGGCAGGGCTTGGACGTAGTTGCTCAATAGAGCCAGGATTTGTGACCTGGAGGTGCTTCCTGGCAGCTCAGGCCCAGAGAATGGGTTGTAGCTTTGATTCTACCCCTATGGGGGTCAGGGCATAGCACTGGCCTGACTATAAAGAAGGGGTTCTCTGGAGGTTTGGGCCTGGGGAGCAGGGTATGGTTTTAATTTGGGAATATGAGCTAATAGGGCTCAGTGGCAACACAGGTCCCAAGGGATGAGGCACCATGAAGTCATGACTCTAAATCTTGGAATAGCTGGGGATAAGCAGTACCCCAGACTGTGAGGCCAGGTGTAGCAGCAGCAGCAAGTACTACAAAATGGTGAAGCATAGCTGTTGTCTGGGCTGGGAATGGGGGGTAGGGAACAGCACAGTGATGACTCCACTCCTCAGAGTGTCTCAGCAGCTCAGGCTCTAGAAGACTAGTCCAGCTCCAGGGAAGCGGGGTACTACAGTTATTTGGCCTGTAGAACAGGGTGTCTCAGCTCAGCCACTGCTCTGTTTCCCTGAGACATAGGGTACTACATCAGCTCAGCCCTGGGATGCATAGCTGCTCGGTTTGGCCAGGGCACTGATTCTGCAGGGAGTGATGTGCTCCTTCAGCTGAGGCCCAGGGAGTGTGACTGCTCTGGGTGGTTCAGGCCCTGTTTCCCTGGAATGCCGTATACCACTTCAGCTTAGGCACAGGGGTGCATGACTGCTCTGGGTGGCCAAGGTAGTGTGTTCCCAGGAAATAGGATACTGCTTCAGCGCTAGCCCAAGGGCGGTGGGGTAGGAGTAGGTGGAGTAGTTCCACCTCTGCTTGACCCCACAGGGAAGGGTGTAACAGCTGCTTAAAGTTTAGCTTAGGGATGTTGAGCCACCAGCCTGGCATGGTTCAGATGAAAGGAAGCCATGGCTACAAGTCCCCGAAGCAAGACACACTCCAGAAGTAGTTCCAGTTCCAAGGTGGAGTGGCACAGTAGCTGTGTGGGCCACAGCAGGTGGAGCACAGTGTTGGCTCCTTCTCTGGAGGGAACACAGCTGTGCAGACTCTAGGCAGCTTCCTCAGCTTGGCTTAGTTGCTGTCTGGACTCTAAGGAACCCCAGTGGTGAGATCTGTTGGTGCCCATGGTGTAGCTGGGATCTTCTTGTTTATCTCCTTGCCATAGGAAGAAGTTCCTCCTGGTTCCCAGATGATCCTAGGAATCCTGGCATTTCCTCCCATTCTCCATGTGGCCATCCCACTTTTCTCTGCTCACTAGGATTTCTGTTACTTCTTTGATGCACTCTAGCACTCTTAGTTAAGTTTGCTAAAATGTAGTTGTTTATTTGTTGTTCTGGCTGTCTTATGAGGGGATGAGCAGAAGGGGCTTCTAGTTGGCCATCTTGCTAACATCACTCTCCCAGACTACATTGTGTGTGTGTGTGTGTTTGCTTTGTTTAATTGCTGTGTAATTGTTGTTAATCCTGTGCCAAGGATCAGCTTGAGCTATAAACTTAAGGTCTCTCCTGAGCCTTTCCCTAGGTATGTACAGTGACTTTCTAATTTTCCCCATAAATGCAGTTGTTTTTAAATGTCCTAGTCTTTAATATCCGGCTCCCAAAAGTGAAAGAGAAAAATGAAGCAGAGGGAGATTTCTAGCCCTTTAAATCCATGGGGCAGGGGAGTGAGTGGGGAGGGGGTTGTAACAATGAGTAAGGTGTAACAACAACAACCGCCCATCTCCTTGCGCTTTTGTGACGAGAAGGAGCAATGAGCAATCAAGAGCACAGATCCCAGATATCTGGATGGTGTGTTTCTTTTTGCCCACCTGATTCCTGTAAGTTGTGTGCAGATTGCTCTAATAACGTGCACAGCTGTCTGCTAAGGGTTGAGAGGTGGAAGATGGGTAGCTGCTACTGTACTAAGAGCTCAAATAGACCAAAATTAACTGCAATTTACCATCTAAGCCTGTCCCCTGGAAGTTGCAAGCCTGCAATAGACTCCAGAGTTCCAAAATAGTTACATCAGATTCTGCCAGTACAATTCTTGTCTAGGTGAGGAGACAGATTCCTGGTGCTTTCTACTCTGCCATCTTTCCAGAATCCTCAAAAGAAGTATTTGTAAAAACTGCTTCTTTGTGTTAAACATAAATCTCCAACTAGATTGCAAGTTCCTTAAGGGCAGAATTTATATCGCTTCATACTTGATTTGCATTTTTTCAGAGTATCCAGCATAATGGTGCATTCACAGGAACTCCTTAAATATCATAAAGGACTGATCTCTCACTTTGATAAGCTATATATTTTTTAAAAGATCAGCTTTTACATTTATTTATGGTTCCTACAACATTTCTTTTACTTCTGCCTTGGGGCAATCATGTTATCTTGTTGTAGACTTGTTCTACCACAGGGGTTCCTGTATAGAACTTTCTTAATTGAGACAGCTTCTTGCTCTTTCCAGTTAGATCTTATAGTATGGGGTCAAAAGGGGAGACAGCTGAGAAAACACTTTTTTTTTTTTTTAAACTTAATGTGGTACCCATCAGGTCTCCCCATCCTCAATTTTCTGTTTCATACTTGGAGTCTCTAAAACTTCATCCCTGAATAGAATACATCACATCCCCTTATCCCACTCTAGAATTCTTAACTTGGTTCTCATCCATTTGTTAGAATTTATAGATTCTATGCAGCCAAAGGGTAGCAACTGGGTTTACAGAGTTTAACAAAAGATCTGATGGCATTTGTAGTATTTACAATATCTTGTGCAGAATATTATAATTCTAGTAATTTTGGGCCTTGAGACAAGAATAGAAAATGTTATAGGGTACAGCTAGTGATTTCCTCAGGGAGAAAAAAAATCCTTTACTGCTAAAAGAAGGAGACCCTGAAGTTACAGGCATGTTGGCATTTGGAAGACCAACGAATAACTGACTGATAAATGGACAGGGGCTTGGAAATAAAGTTATTAAACAGGATTTTAGTTTTCACAGATTTTGCTCTATTAGTATTGGCAAGCTCCTTTTAATAATTTTTTCATAAATTGTTATGTAACATTAACATACAATATATTAATTTACTAGTATATTAAAATGTTTTATATTAGTATATTAACAATTAATTACCCCACATGTAAATGTATAAATGGACATTTAATCTAATATATATATAATGCATTTATAATTTTGGTTGCTTTCAACCTTTCACATTCATCTTCATGACCAAAATGGTTTACTATATCTTTAAGTCTGACATAAATCCAAATATAGATATCTGTACAAATATGTAAGTAAATATCTTCCCATATTTTGGATAGTTTTCTTAATCTAGAGTCCTAGAATTGCATTTACTAGGCTAAAAGGTACATTTATACAACTTCTGAAAGACTGAGCAACATTACAATCTCACTGAGATAACTTTCAGGATCAGCTTGAGCTGTAAACTTAAGGTCTTGAGTTTTCAACATGATTTTTTTTGGGGAAAAAGTAGATAGTTATGTAAACCAAAAATAAAATTCTAAGTCCCCCAACCATCAGAATGGACCCCTTCTCCTGACCAAGGGCATTCCAAAGCTAACCTGAAAAACTACTTCAGGCCATGATGTGAAGTGAGGTTTGGATATGCCTCATTATACCCTCCTCTCTTCTGGAATTCAGAAAAAGCTAACCACCATTAACAACAACACAGACGTTAAGTTTCACAAGAAACAGTTACAATCTATTCTCTCTGAAGCCTGCTATCTGCAGGCCTCATCTGCATCAAGGGTGTCCACTCTTTTTGCTTCCGTGGGCCACACTGGAAGAACAACTGTCTTGGGCCACACACAAAATACACTAACAATATCTGATGAGCTAAAAACAAACAAACAAACAAACAAAAAAACAGAAAGAAAACAAACAAAACAAAAACCCCTCATGTTTTAAGAAAGTTTACGAATTTGTGTTGGACTGCATTCAAAGCCATCATGGGCTGCACGTGG
Source organism: Pan paniscus (assembly GCF_029289425.2). Taxonomy (NCBI): domain Eukaryota; kingdom Metazoa; phylum Chordata; class Mammalia; order Primates; family Hominidae; genus Pan; species Pan paniscus. Next base: position 29,437,929 of record NC_073271.2, on the reverse strand, counting down.
CCAGTGGGCTGTGGGTTGGACAAGCTTGATCTGCATGATAAAATTTTGGTCTCCACAACCCCTTAGGACATCCCAGACATTCCTTTCCATTGATTTCAACCAATTACCAATCAGAAAATCTTTAAATCTACCTATGACCTGGAAGCCTTGCTTTGAGTTGTCCTGCCTTTCCAGATCGAACCAATCAAATGTACATCTTAGATGTACTGATTGATATGTCTCCCTAAAATGTATAAAAGCAAGCTGGACCTTGACCACCTTGGGCACATGTGGCCAGGACCTCTTGAGGCTGTGTCATGAATGCATCCTTAACCTTGGCAAAATAAACTTTCTAAGTTGATTTCAGACCGGTCTCAGATATTTTTGGGCTCACAGTTAACTGAAAGATACTGATAATTAGGCCCTTAACATACAAGTGCATATGTCTTTATAGCAGCATGATTTATAGTCCTTTGGGTATATACCCAGTAATGGGATGGCTGGGTCAAATGGTATTTCTAGTTCTAGATCCCTGAGGAATCGCCACACTGACTTCCACAATGGTTGAACTAGTTTACAGTCCCACCAACAGTGTAAAAGTGTTCCTATTTCTCCACATCCTCTCCAGCACCTGTTGTTTCCTGACTTTTTAATGATTGCCATTCTAACTGGTGTGAGATGGTATCTCATAGTGGTTTTGATTTGCATTTCTCTGATGGCCAGTGATGATGAGCATTTTTTCATGTGTTTTTTGGCTGCATAAATGTCTTCTTTTGAGAAGTGTCTGTTCATGTCCTTTGCCCACTTTTTGATGGGGTTGTTTTTTTTTTTCTTGCATTATTCACAATAGCAAAGACTTGGAACCAACCCAAATGTTCAACAATGATAGACTGGATTAAGAAAATGTGGCACATATACACCATGGAATACTATGCAGCCATAAAAAATGATGAGTTCATGTCCTTTGTAGGGACATGGATGAAATTGGAAATCATCATTCTCAGTAAACTATCGCAAGAACAAAAAACCAAACACTGCATATTCTCACTCATAGGTGGGAATTGAATAATGAGATCACATGGACACAGGAAGGGGAATATCACACTCTGGGGACTGTGGTGGGGTGGGGGGAGGGGGGAGGGATAGCATTGGGAGATATACCTAATGCTAGATGACGAGTTAGTGGGTGCAGCGCACCAGCATGGCACATGTATACATATGTAACTAACCTGCACAATGTGCACATGTACCCTAAAACTTAAAGTATAATAATAAAAAAACAAAAAAACAAAAAAAACATACAAGTGGACAATCAGGAATTTAAATTGTTTGGCCTTTGGGAAAACAGTCTAGTCTGGTTAAGCCCCAAGGCTATTAGGCCAGACTCAGGATTTGACTTCCCACTCCTCCACGGACTGGCCTATACAGCCTCAGGCAAGTTACTTGATCTCTCCGTTGCTCAGTTTCCTTGTCTGTTAACTAAGGATAACAGTATCTACACTGCTCTGAAAGCTTAATGAGTTTATACCTTTAAAACACTTAGATTACTGCCTGGCACACAGCTAAGAGCTTAAGAAATGATAAATGCCTATAAATTATATCTTGCCACCTGTCCGCTAACCTAATTTTAAATTAATTTCTTAATGCACACCCTCCTGGAATGTCAATTTTATATGAAAATTCAGGGAAAGCTCTTTTCACATCAAACCAAACATGAGTTTAATGCAAGTTTTTCATAAACAAAAGACTTCAAAGAAATTACTATGGGATGCACCAGGACCCTAGTACCCACATCCTAGGAAAAGTATACTACATATTTGTGGAAAAGTTTGAGAAATAGGATATCATGTACCACACAGGTATATGGTTTCCTAAGCCAACAGGTAAAGTATTTTGAACTCACTTGCAGGCTCACAGACCACCTGGACTCCTGCACTGGGATGCTAGCCCTGATTCTCTTTGGGTACCCCTCCTCACTACAAAATTACCTCTCACTCTGTATCAACCTTGTAATAGTTGCCATTCCCCCATGCATCCCAAGTAAGTATGAAGAATTTCAGCAAATTAGCCTGGTGACGCCCTGCCTTTGTATTTTTCTTTTATTATTTTTGTAAAAAAAAAAAAAATCTCAGGACCTCTCCCAACTTTCTTACGCAAAAGTGAAGTTAGTTAAGCCCAGAGGCCAAGTGACTGCAACACCCTCTTCCAAATGAATGGCTGTTACTAGCATTATGCTTCAGCCAAATCCCCAAGGAAGGATAAAAAGACTCAGCCATCTGCGAAGGGCTACCCCGACAGATCATTCATAAGTCAATTCTTTGCTGGTCTCCCATAAACAAGGGGATGCCAACTGTAACTTCAGGTCTACAACCTAAGTCTAGTTCCTAAAACTAAAGTCTAAAGCATAAATAGATCGGGCGTGGTGGCTCACACCTGTAATCCCAGCACTTTGGGAGGCTGAAGTGGATTGTTTGAGGTCAGGAGTTCGAGACTAGCCTGGCCAACATGGCAAAACCCCATCTCTACTAGAAATACAAAAAATAGCCGGATGTGGTGGCATGCACCTGTAATTCCAGCTACTCAAGAGGCTGAGGCAGGAGAATCGCCTGAACCTGGGAGGCAGAGGTTGCAGGGAGCTGAGATCACGCCTCTGCACACCAGCCTGGGCAACAGGCTGTCTCAAAAAAAAAAAAAAAGTATAAATAAAAATGTTTTCCTATATTTTGGACAGTTTTCTTAGTCTTGGGTCCTAGAATTGCATTTACTAGTTTAAAAAGTATGACTATTTTTATGACTTCTGAAAGACTGAGCAACATTACAATCTCATTGAGATAACATTTCATTGAGTTTTGAACATGATTATTTCTTTGGGAAAAAAGTAGGTAGTTAAGTAAACCAAAAATAAAATTCTAAGCCCCCCAACAATGTGAATGGACCTCTCCTCTCAACAAATGGCATTCCAAAGTTAACCTGAAAAGCTAGTTCAGGCCTTCCACACTGACAATGTCAATTACAAGCTTATCTTCTCAGGTGCAAAACAAAGTCAAGACTCCACCTACCCAGAGGCATCTGCATAACTGACTCCCTTTACTCTCTTTTTCTCTTCAAGACACTCATGGTATCTTAAAATACAGATTTCTTGGGCACTAACTAAATTCTCACAGAACTATTTGCCTTACTGCCTTCCTGCCCCACCTCCTGAAAACCTCTGGAAAACAAGTCACAGACGTGTCTGTGGCTCACGTTTTTCCCGGATGCGCCCTGAAGCAGGCTTAGTAAACCTCGAGGACTGACAGTTATGCTTCAGTCACTCCGACTGTCATTTTTTATTGGTCTGTATGAATCCTGAGGGCAGAGAAATCCTGGCCACACTTAGCTCACTCCCCCGTGGGACTGGGCGCCTATTCACCAGATTGAGGAAATGCATTTCGGAAAATGTTTTGTTTACTATCAAACAGACCAGCGGAGCCGCGGTACTTTCCCGGAAAGAATCAAACTCGACACAAAGCTCTGGCACCGCCACTTCACCGGGGTGGGACCCGGGTGCTCCCGAGGAACCGTACACGGCCACAAGCAAGCGGCGAGAGAGGACCCAGAACACCACTTTCTCCTGATTGATTTGCGAGCCCAGGTCGGGTTTAATCTTTGGCGCGGCAAAGTGGACCGAAGGTTTCCCAGACTGGGCGTCTGTCGCCCCCAACAGCATCGCCGCCCCCGTAGCCCAGCTGCGCGCCCTACCTCCCGCCCTGCGCCAAGACTCTCCTCCCCGCCTCTCACCTGCGGCTGCGGACAACACCCATGGCGCCACGGCGACGAGCACTAGGGTCGTCGCGCCCAGGAGGGCGACCATCATCTGGGAGCCGCCGCAGGTCCCACCAGTTACATGTCCGCGCACGCGCCGCTCCTCTCAGCTGCCATCGCCCCGTCCTAAGTCACACCGCCCCTCTGCGCACGCGCTGCCCCTCTTAGCTCTCACCGCCCCTCTACGCACGCGTCCCCTCTTCTGGCACACACCGCCCCTCCGCGCACGCGCCGTTCCTCCACGCACGCGCCTTTCCTCCTAGCTAGCACCCCTTCTCCAAGCTCTCATTGCCCCATCCTAGTTGCAGCACCCCTGTGCGCGCGCGCCTTAGAAATCGCAGGCCTCCTGCATTCTCTTCTTCCTCATTCTTTCCGGCCTGTGGCCGGTCTGGAGCACTTCACCATCGCATTCCAGGACGACTTCCCCTCACAGGAGGCCTTGACCTTCACAGGATCGCGGCACACACCTGCGCAGACCCAGCGACTTTGGAGTTCCCGCGTCTCTTCCCCATGTCTGCAGTCGGAGGGCGCGGGTGGGCTCCTGGTCGCGGCCCGGCGCTCTTCGTCCTCGCACTTCTCCGCCCGGGGCGCTTGCTGACCCTAGAGTCTTGGACAGTGGCGTTGGGAGTCCCCAGCGGCCTGGGAACCAGATGAGGCTGGAAAGAAGAAGTGGCTGAGCGACCAGACCGTTCCTGTGTGCAGAGCGAGAGCGGGGCAGAGGCGGTCGAGCGCTCGTTTTCCGGGCGACTTGGCTGAGGGGCGAGATGGTCCCTTGGAGAGAACCGCCACGGGCCCTGGGCCGAGGGGCTCCAAACAGCAGTCGCTAGGCTGTTTTGGTTGTCGGGCTTTATCAGTAAACAACTCGAGCCCACGGTTCGAATGATTATTTAATTAAATTCCTCAGTAATAGATCAAGTGCATTGTGAAAATATGCGAAATAAAATTTAAATGATGAGATAAAATAAGGAATCAAATACTTCGTTGTGATAACAACCAAGCAATTAATTAGCAATTACATAATTAAATGAATGTTTGTAAAGAACAATGCAATGGAATATATATGTATTCCATATATGTGTCCCATACATATGTTCCATATATATGTGTCCCATACATATGTTCCATATATATGTGTCCCATACATATGTTCCATATATATGTGTCCCATACATATGTTCCATATATATGTGTCCCATACATATGTTCCATATATATGTGTCCCATACATATGTTCCATATATATGTGTCCCATACATATGTTCCATATATATGTGTCCCATACATATGTTCCATATATATGTGTCCCATACATATGTTCCATATATATGTGTCCCATACATATGTTCCATATATATGTGTCCCATACATATGTTCCATATATATGTGTCCCATACATATGTTCCATATATGTGTCCCATACATATGTTCCATATATATGTGTCCCATACATATGTTCCATATATATGTGTCCCATACATATGTTCCATATATATGTGTCCCATACATATGTTCCATATATATGTGTCCCATACATATGTTCCATATATATGTGTCCCATACATATGTTCCATATATATGTGTCCCATACATATGTTCCATATATGTGTCCCATACATATGTTCCATATATATGTGTCCCATACATATGTTCCATATATGTGTCCCATACATATGTTCCATATATATGTGTCCCATACATGTGTCCCATATATATGTGTCCCATACATGTGTCCCATATATGTGTCCCATACATGTGTCCCATATATATGTGTCCCATACATGTGTCCCATATATATGTGTCCCATACATGTGTCCCATATATATGTGTCCCATACATGTGTCCCATATATATGTGTCCCATACATGTGTCCCATATATATGTGTCCCATACATGTGTCCCATATATATGTGTCCCATACATGTGTCCCATATATATGTGTCCCATATATGTGTCCCATATATATGTGTCCCATATATGTGTCCCATACATGTGTCCCATATATATGTGTCCCATACATGTGTCCCATACATGTGTCCCGTACACATGTGTCCCATACATGTGTGTCCCGTACACATGTGTCCCATACATGTGTGTCCCGTACACATGTGTCCCATACATGTGTGTCCCGTACACATGTGTCCACATACGTATGTTCCACATACATGTGCCCACATACGTATGTTCCACATACATGTGCCCACATACGTATGTTCCACATACATGTGCCCACATACGTATGTTCCACATACATGTGTCCACATACGTATGTTCCACATACATGTGTCCACATACGTATGTTCCACATACATGTGTCCACATACGTATGTTCCACATACGTATGTTCCACATACGTATGTTCCACATATATTTGTTCCACATATATATTTGTTCCATATATATATGTTCCATATATATATTTGTTCCATATATATTTGTTCCATATATATGTTCCATATATATATTTGTTCCATATATGTATGTATGTTCCATATATATATATGTATATATTCCATTGCACTGTTCGAGTCGGAGTCTTGCTCTGTCACCCAGGCTGGAGTGCAGTGGTGCGATCTCGGCTCACCGCTACCTCCGCCTCCCGGGTTCAAGCGATTCTCCTGCTTTAGCCTCCTGAGTAGCTGAGATTACAGCTGTGCGCTATTACGCCCGGCTAGTTTTTGTATTTTTAGTGGAGATGGGATTTCCGCTGTGTAACCCAGGCTGGTCTGGAACTCCTGACCTGAAGTGATCCGCTCGCCTTCGCTTCCCGGAGTGCTGGGATTGCAGGCGTGAGTCACCACGCCCAGGGGAAATATGCCTATTTTAAAAACATCTTAGAGGTATAATTTATGTATCTTGAAATTCACCCAGTTTGAGTGAATAATGATTTTTAGGCAATCTATCCAGCTGTTAGGTATCGTTTAAAAAACTTTGAATTATCACTTTATGATTCATCGATTTGGGGGTTTGATTTTGAGTGTGTCAGTACTTCGTTTTAACAACACCAAAGGTGGAAAAACACCCCATGAAGATACGTGAATCCAAATGGAAGAGGAAAAATTCCTGGTTGCAATTACAAAATAATACTTATTTTAAAAGCCTTTCGAACGACTCTGCATGTTTAAATTAAAATTTCCATTTCCTCCTGTCCAAAAATTCTTGCAAACTAGTTGGAATAGGATGCATTTTTATATTTAGAACAATGAGCTCAAAATGACTGAAACGTTTAATTAGATTTTTAAACACATTGACAATTACCTCCCCTCCTTTTCTTCCTCCTTTCCTAAGATTTTCACTCTTCCCCATCTTAATACAACCTATTATAAACATTGAATTGTATTTTAATAAAATTGGATTGTGCTTTAATAAAATTTGCCACAGCTGTGACACCCTGTGGTAAGTACTTCGTGTACTTTAGTTTCAACTTTTTTGCTGTAATAATTTGTTTAAGGATAAGACATGAATTAATTTCCCCTGTGGTGCTAGCTCTGTAACCTTAACCCAGAACCTCCCTTCTCTCCTTTATTCTAGTCAAAACGATCCATTAGAGGTTGCACTTGCAGTTTTTCCATACAGCATGTTCTTTTTCACCTTTTTTGGTGGGGAGGGGAGAGGGAGTCTTGCTCTGTTGCCCAGGATGAAGTGCAGTGGCATGATCTCGGCTCCCAGCAACCTCTGCCTCCTCAGTTCAAGCGATTCTTCTGCCTCAGCCTCCTAAGTAGCTGGGACTACAGGCGTGTGCCACTGCGCCTGGCGAATTTTTGTATTTTTAGTAGAGATGGGGTTTTGCCATGTTGGCCAGGCTGGTCTTGAACTCCTGGCCTCAAGTAATCCACCTACCTCAGCCTCCCAGAGTGCGGGATTACAGCAGTGAGCCACTACACCCAGTCCCATTTTTACTTTTTGCTTGGAAATAATTTGAAATTACAGACAAGTTGCAAAAATAGTAAGATAGCTCCCACATACCCTTTGCCCAGATTCAGCAAATCGTTAATATTTTGCCATATCTACACTCCCTCTTTAAATACACATACAAAGTCATGTATGTATGTTATTTATTTTCCTGAACTTCTTTAGCTTTCTTTAATCCAGAGTAATTCCCTGGCCATTGTCTTTCATGTCATGGACATTTTTTTGATTTGGGGATTTTTTTTTTTTTTTTTTGAAAAACACAGGCCAACTATTTTATAGAATGCTTCTCCAATTTGGACTTGTCTGATGGTTTCTCCTGATTAATTTCAGATTATGCGTACCTGGCTTGTGTGGTGTCCTCAGTCCCTTCACAGGCACATTAAGTTTATTAGTACCTCATATGTGATGTTAATTTTGATCAAGTATCAAAGTATTATAGTTACAGTCTCCATTATATAGTTACTATTCCGCCCCCCATCGACCTCCCCTCCCACCCCACCTCCTGCAGCTAATTGGTGGGAAGACACTCGGAAATCCTGCAAATATTCTGCTGTTCATCAAACTTTTCTTCTAGAATTAACATCCATTAATCATTCTTGCCTGAACTATCCTACCTGTGATGGTCATGAAATGGTAAGTTTTCAACCCTGACCCTCTCACTGCAAATATTAGTTGACACAATTTAAGAAAGAGCTTTTCTTTCTTTCCATTTATTTTTATTTATTTATTTATTTGAGATGGTGCTTTGCTCTTGTTGCCCAGGCTGGAGTGCAATGGCGCCATCTCGGTTCACCGCAACATTTGCCTCCTGGGTTCAAGCAATTCTCCTGCCTCAGCCTCCCGAGTAGCTGGGATTACAGGCATGTGCCACCATGCCCGGCTAATTGTGTATTTTTAGTAGAGACAGGGTTTCTCCATGTTGGTTAGGCTGGTCTCGAACTCCCAACCTCAGGTGATCTGCCCGCCTTGGCCTCTCAAAGTGCTGGGATTACAGGCGTGAGCCACCGCGCCCGGTCTCCATTTATTATTAGTATAGACTCACAGATTCTTATTTTATTTCATTGGTTATAGTTCATTGCTATCCTTACTTAAATTTTAAAAATTAATATACAACTTTTAGAGGAGTTTTAGGTTTACAGACAGTGTGGAGAGTTCTTATATAACCCCTCATCCCAAGCCTGCTTTCAGTTTCCCGTTGTTAACATCTTGCATTGGGGTGGTACATTTCTTACAGCTGATGAACGTATACTGATACATTATTATTAACTAAAGTCCAGAGTTTACATAAGAGTTCTTTCTTGGTGTTGTACATTCTATGGGTTTTTACAATGTATAATTGTTACTGGTAGAAGGCATCCCAGTTACCTGCACAGCAAATTCGACTGAGGGGCATAAGGCGGAAAAAGAGACTGAGGCAAGTTTCAGAGAAGGAGTGGGAGTTTATTTAAAAAGGCTTTAGAACGGGAAAGAAAGGAAAGTACACTTGGAAGAGACCCAAGCGGGCAAATTGAAGGACAAATGCAGCGTTTAACTGTGATTCTAGGATTTATAGGCTGGCCCACTTCTGGGGTTTTGCACCCCTTTCCCATGATTCTTCCCTTAGGGTGGGCTGCCCGCATGCGCAGTGCCCTTCTTACACTTGGGAGGTGAACATGTGCAGTGTGTTTAGGAAGTTGTGCGCATGCCCATCTGAAGATTTCTTCCCTTTTCCGATGGAGTGCCCCCGGAAGGTCGTACTCTGCCGTTTTGTCTCTTAATGTGCATGCACCGGTTCACTCACCCAATACCGGAGATGATTGGAAGCTCTTTTTGCTTCTTGGCGCCTACATTCAATTAACACTCTAATGTAATAGCTGTGGACCATTAGGAGATAATTCGGCTCTGGGTGCTGAATTATTTTTAGAGAGGCAATGTGATTGTTGAACCATCACCTGACATTCCTGGTGGGTGGGGGAAGAGCCGTCTCCTGCCCTTCTCATACATAACCACTTGCAACATAATGTCATGTATCTACCATTACAGCATCATACAGAGGCATTTCACCGCCCTAAATATCACCTGTGCTCTACCAATTCACCCTCCTTATTTATTTTAATGCTCAAATTGTCCCAGATTTCGCCAGTGGCAGCCACTTCAAGCTGACTCTTTTTCCTTTTGCTAGTATGCTCTTAATTTTTTCGAACACTTCTTTACTTTCTAGCACAAGATGTTCCAAGTTCATCTTATATTTTTCCTGCTCAGCCCTAAAATCAGCCATTTCTTCAAGGGGCCCTGCTTTTTTGTTGTTGTTGTTGTTGTTGATGTTTTTATTGGGGGATGGTATTTAGAAACCAATATATGGGCACTAAAACTTTTTGTTTTAATTAAGGAAGTAAATTACTGTTGAGTATATATTTTATCTTTCCCTTTTTGGCTAACAAAGAAAAAGTCGTTCCTTGGGTATTTCACTTTTTGGAAAAAGACATGTTAGAAACATCTGTGCTTTAGAGCATGTTTCCATATGATTACGTGGCAGATTTCCCACACTGTGAAATTGAACTCTTGTTTCTTCGCATTGTCAGCCGTATTTGCTATACATAGTCCAACACTATTGCTGACTGAGGAATGTATTTTAGTTTGTCATATTGTAGAAAGAAGAACAAGGGGCATGTGGCTTTTTGTCTTTTGCTATTAAGAACCCCCAAAGCAGTTTCTAAACACTGTCACCAATTACGAAATTTTGTAAAGAACCAAAACGAATGAGTATCATATGACTTTAAACACTCTTGGAAAGAAATTGTGGGGGTTTGCTTTTCTGGAAAATGTCTTCCTAATGTGATGGCTTCATACTGTGATTAGCTAATATGTCAAGGCTGCTGTTATCTTATTCACTTGTGTATTAATAGTACTATCTTTAATTTCCAATTTATTTGCAAGAATCTTGTCACATCCATTTTGTGAGCATTAATTTAGTTAAAACTAGCTAACGACCTATAAACACACATCAAGCCAAGTAAATGGCTAGACATAATCGCAAACTCCAAAAGTGTACAAACAGAAGCATCGCTGCGCATTTCCACCTTGTGAGTTTCTCACTCTGTTCTCAAGTGTGTCACACATCACTGAATGTGACAATGTGATGCTCTGGCATTTGGACCAAGTGAAGGTGCTTGTGCTAGGTTATATATCAAATATCAAAAGCTTAATTTATTTCTTATTAAAGAATGTAAATAGAATTTCACTGCACTTCAGTGGACCCTGTAATCCAACGCAAACCCCTAGGGTGGGTGCACCCTGGATTAGAAATCACTGCTTTAGAACCTTCCAGAAGAATAAATTCACTTCTTTCTGGGAGGAGAGGTTGGTAGATGAAAGGAGAAGAGTCCTAGCTGAGTAGCAGCCCAGTGGCACAGACTTTGAGGGTGTACAAACACTAGCTCCAGGATGTTCAGGAAGGAATCTGAGCCGTTCTACTCTGGAATCTCCAGAATGTCTTTCTCCTTGGTGCTTTATCATCCTATACATTTCCTCATCCCAGTAGGCAGGCAATTCAGTAAAAGATAGTAGTGAAGCTGGCACAGTGGCTCACACCTGTAATCCCAGCATTTTGAGAGGCTGCAGCAAGAGGATCACTTGAGCCCAGGAGTTTGAGACCAGCCTGGACAACAAAGTGAGACCCCCATATCTGCAAAAAATACAATTAGTTGGATGAGGTGGCAGAGGCCTGTGGTCCTAGCTACTCAGGAGGCTGAGCCTGGAGAATCGCTTGAACTCCAGGAAGTCAAGGCTACAATGAGCCGTGATCACACCACTGCACTCCAGCCTGGGTGACAGAGTGAGATGCTATTTCAAAATAGTAATAATGATGATGATGAAGCAAATGGTGGGAACACTAAACTAGTTTAGTGGTGAGGGATACACATTGCAGCAGGTGACCTGCAGTAAGAGATGTTTAAGGGGAGGCAGAGTATAAGTAGGAGATAGGAAAAGAAGAGGGAAACAGCATTCTAAATAAAGGGAACAGCGTATTTGAAGGTCTAGTCTGTGTTCACATGGCTTGAGGAAAGATTGAGTGTGGCTGCATGCTCACTGCATACTGAGAAAGATGTCTGTTTTTAAGCAGTAACATGGAAGACAGCCATACGCCTTTTCAAGTGGTAACTAAGTATCTCTTAAACAGAGACTGGCCTACTGGTTAAGAGTCTGAGTTCTGAAGTTGACTTAGGTTGCTATCCCACCTCCATCACTCTGGGATCTTGGGCAAGTTACTTAATCTTTTTTCCTGCTTCCTCATGGGGACTATAACAATATCTATATCATAGTGGTGTGATGAATTTTTAATCAGTTAATGCACACCAAGAGCTTAGTTTAGTGTCTGGCACAGTGTGCTCAGTAATTTTGGCTATTTTTTTCTGACCATCGTGGTTACTGTTTTTCCTACGTCAGGAGGGCTCAGAGGGAAGATCTAGTTTTTCTGGAGAAAACCTGAAGGATCAAATAGCCCCAATGATCAAAACTTCATAGTCTGCAACCTCAATTGAGCTGAAATTAAAAACCTACACTTACTTCACATCTCCACCCTACAGCTTTTCTTCTCATTTTCAACAGATGTTCCTCCACCCAGCTCCTAGTTTCTTGGAAAATACAGTCAACAGATCAGGTTTCAGCTCTCCATCACCAAAACTTCAAACTCACCTGCACCTGCTTCCATTCTGTCTTTCCCTGTCGTTGGGAAGACATCCTTCTTTCAGTCAAATGAAAATCTCTCTGTCTGGTTCCGTGAGCCACCCCTTCATAGGGATGGCTATCTGTTGATTATTTTTACATTTTTTCATGACTTTATCTCCTCTCTTTAGTTTCTTCTCATTAACAGTTACACATTCTCAAGTCTCTCCCAATTTAAAAAGGCGTATATGCTGCATTCACTCCAGAAGCCGTCCTTCCTGTTATTATTCGTAGCCAAATCTGTCTACATTTGTCCACAACTATCTCTGTTTTCTCACTTATGTATTCCTCAGCCCACTGAGCTTATCTTTCTGTCCCGTTTTGCTTATTCTCTTCTCACCCAGATCATCAGCTAATTTCTAGTATTCAGATCTATTAGACATTTTATAGCCTTGATTTTACTTGACTTCTCCATAGCATTTGGTATCTATCATTCCCCACGCTCTTTTTCTCATGATTCCATACTCGTTTGCTGCTACGTCTGTCTTTCTGGCCATTCTTCTCAATCTCCAGGACAACCCACTCCACTGCTTGTGACTTAAATATTAGTGTCCCTCACTGCTTTGTCCTGGCTCATCTTCTTTTCTCATCTCCTATAGTGGTCTCTTCCTCTTCTGTGAGTTCACTGACTGTCATTTATGCTCATGGCTCCCAAATTGGTCTTCAGCCTAGATTTCTTTCCTGATATCCAGATTTTATATCTATCAGCGTATTGGAAAGAGGAGGATGAGCCTTTATTCCCCTAATGATTCTGCTCCTCATTTGAGGAGTCTGGCTCCGTCCCAAAATCTTGTGCGTGATCTTTCAATCCTGACCACAGAAATTACAAAGCTTTGTCTGCCAGGCCTCATGGGGAGAAACTGTCCTCCCCATACCAGACTTGCATGTGCACTACAGTGCACTGCATTTTTCTAGAGGGATTTGTGGTTAAGGACTCAGCTTTCCCACCTCCCACACCACCTCTGGCCAGCCCTGCTCATAAGCGTATCTGCATTCCTGGCCATTCTGTAGGGGAAAAAGGAACACTGGGGTGCTGCTGCCTCTTTTTTGCTTCTTGTTTGCAGTTAATAAAGGCTTGATTGTTATTTTCAGTTCAGCTCATTGTCCTAAATACTACCTGGACACCTGATTGCTTGACACTATTCAGTGGACCCTTTCTATTTGAGGACTTGTGTCTGTCTAGCTGAAGAAAATTTTCATGTATTATTTTTGTGGCTGGGGTTTGGTGAGCTTCTTGGATCGATGGGTTTATAGTTTTCGTCAAGCTTGGAAAACTATTGGCCATTCTTTCAATTTTTTTCTTATCCTCGCTTTACTCTCCTTCAAAATGCACATATATTAGACTCCTTAAAGTTGTGTTCGATGCTATTCTTTCATTTTTTCTTGTCCTTTCCCCTGTGTCTTTCATTTTGAATAGTTTCTATCACTATGTCTTCAATATCACTGCTCTTTTCTTCTACAGTGTCTAATCAGCTATTAATCTGAATTCAGTATATTTTTCATCTCAGACATTGTACTCTTCATCTCTAGAAGTTGGATTTAGTCTTTTAAAAATATATTTCATGTCTTTCCTTAATATACTAATGCTTTCTTTCATCTTCTTGAACATATAAAATATGGTTTCAATAACCGTTTTAATGTCCCAATCTACTAAATCTATCTACTATTTCTATTGATTTACTTTTCTTCTTGTTAAATTAAATTTAGCCTAAAGCTACCTCCTTACATATTTTAAGTTTGGCCTAAAGGCTTCTTTGTACATCATGAACTGTAGCCTACCTAGATGTGTAAACAGACTGTAATTTGCTCTTGTAACAAGTAGCGGAGTCTCAGCCAATCACAGCAGCTGAGTTTTGGCCATTCACAGGTGGCCAGCTGTTTAAGCCAGCTTCAATAAGGCAACAAAACAGCTGTGATCAATCCAGCTATTTCTGTATCTCACTTCTGTTTTCTGTACATCCCTTTCCTTTTTCTGTTTAAAAATGTTATTGACCATGTGGCAGCCCTGAAGTTGCTCTGAACCTATTCTGGGGGCTGCCCAATTTATGAATTGTTCTTTACTAAATTAAACTCTATTGAATTTAATTAGTTTAATTTTTTTTTTAAAAAACACTCTCATTCATTATGGGTTGTATTTTCCTACCTTTTTTCATGGCTAGTAATTTTTTACTGGGTGCCAGACATTATAAATTTTACATTGTTGGGTGCTGGATATTTCTTTATTCCTATAAATATTGCTTGAGTTTTATTCTGGGATCCAGCTAAGCTACTTGGAAATGGTTTGGTACTTTTGAGGCTTGCTTTTGTCAGAGAGGATCAGGCAAGTGTTTGGTGTAAGAGCACATTTGCCCCACTATTGAAGTAATAGCCCCCTGAGTATGCTACCTGATGCTTCATGAATTATGAGATTTTCCACACTGGTTGGAAACTATTTTCAGCCCAGCATGAACCCTGGGGATTTATCCCTTTGCTTTTTTAGCGTGGTTCTTTCTCTGACCTCAAGTTTCCTTACTACACATAGTCTGATCAGTAATTAGCCTAATACTCTTTGCAGCTCTCTGGAGCTTTTTCTCTGTGTGCAGCTCTGTCTTATCTGGTTCTCTACTCCATGAAATCTAGCTGCCCTGGCCTCCTTGGACTCCTAGCTGCGTTTCCTCGACCCACAGGGATATGGAGTCCTTCTCTCTATGCTGAGGCCTAGAAATTCTCTCCAGTAAGTCAGCTTGGGCAATTGTAGAGATCATCTCAATTGTTTCTCTCCTCTTAGGGATCACTGTCCTGAGTTTTTCATTGTCTAATATCTAAAAATATGTATTTTAAATCTTTTGTGCTATTTTGGTTGTTTATTTATAGTTTAAGGCGAAAGAGTAAATCTGCTCCATGTTACTCCATCATGGCCAGAAGCAGAAGTCTCAAACTTGCACCGTGTTTTAAACACTTCCTCCCTTCCATTTTCTTTCTTCTTTCTTCAACTCCTATTAGTAGAAAATTGTACTTCCTGGATTGACCCTTGAGGTCTCCTAATATGTTCTCTCTAGTTTTTAACTCTTTATATTTTTGTCCTTGGTTCTGGAAGATTTACTTGATTTCTAATGAAATATTTATTTCTGTAATTATATGTTTAATTTTTAAAAGCACTTCTTTATTCTGATTTTTTAATATATAGCATCATGTTCTCATTTTATGGATGCACGAATGTGGGATCTTTTAGAATTTGGGTTTCTGTGACATTCTCTTCTGTTCCAATATTCGATTTCTTTAAGAGTCAATTTGTTCTGTTTGTCTTTTTCTTTTATTTTTCTCATTGTCTGGCAATCTTTGAGTATTTTTAAAATATATTTTAAAGGAGACAGCAGGTTGATTTTTTTTAGGTAGCTAGTATTAACAGAGTCTTTCTCAAGAAAATGAAGACATGTGTTTTTGAGGCAGAACTTATCTCTGGAAGCATCCCTGTAGGATAAGTAGGGAAGTAGGGTGTGAGACATTGCAAGATTGTGGACACCAACTGCCAGAATGGTGAACTCTTTCCTTTGGCCTACTGAAGAGTGCAGTAATATTGCCAGGGTGGTTAATTCAATTATTAAGAAGAACAGATCTATAATTTTTTGCCTAAGGGTGACTTAGACAAATGCCTGACTGCCTCAGGAAGGGGAGAGGCAGGCAGCAGAGGAGTGTGGGAAGCTTTTTACCACTGCTATTCTGTTGACTGACTTTTAATTAACCCATTAGTGTTTGGACCTCCTCGTTTTGTTTCCACCTTTCTGTCATACCTGAGTCAAGAACAGCAGCCTTTAGATATTTTTTATTACATAATTCCAGTAGGAAAACAACAACGTTGATCATGCATTCCCAGTAGGTGTATTGTTATTTATCTATAAGCTAAATATGCATATTACTGCACATATTTTTATGCACATCGTAAATCACATACAAAATAAACATTTGAAAAGGATGCCTTTTACAGACATTTAAAAAGGGATTTTAAAGGCTTTTTATGAGATGGGGTCTTGCTCTGTTGCCCAGGCTGGAGTGCAGTGGTGTGATCCTAGCAGTGGTGCAGCCTTAAACTCCTGGGCTCAAGGAATCCTCTCACTCTGTGAGAGGGAGTCTCACTCTGTCACCCAAGCTGGAGTGCAGTGGCACAATCTTGGCTCACTGCAACCTTTGTGTCCCGGGTTCAAGTGATTCTCGTGCCTCAGCCTCCTGAGTGGCTGGGATTACAGGTGCACACCACCATGTTCAGCTACTTTTTGTATTTTTAGTAGGGACAGGATTTCCCCATGTTGGCCAGGCTAGTCACAAACACCTGACCTCAAGTGATTCACCTGTCTCAGCCTCCCAAAGTGCTGGGATTACAGGCATGAACCACTGTGCCTGGCTTAAATCCTTTAAAAAAATATTTGAAAAAGAAAAATAAAAGACTTAATATTTGTTCCCACACCATGTATACTGGTCTTGAGCCCCCAAGACATCTGGTCTGTTCACATCTCTGCCTTCCTGATCACCTCTCTGCTCTCATGAAACCTACCTACTCAGAGTGCTATAACTTGTTGCTTTCTCCCTTTTTTGTTTACCATGTTCATGGAAAGCCCTTATGTGGAAATTAACGGAAAACTGTCTCTGTACCACAGAGAAGATAAAGGGAGATATCCCATTGCAAACTCTGGAAGAATTTTAAGCTTAAATCTGTCCATGAGTGGATGACATGGCTTTTTTGCAGGATTACTGTGGGTCACACAAGTCCTGTAGAGCACCTCTTGTAATGCCAATGACAATGTCAGTTTTTTCTAAGTAAAATTTCTTCACAGAGTTCATGAAAGAGAGAAAAAATCCTGGAAATGTAACACGATGCAGCAGTTATTTAAGCCCAAGTTCAATGCCTTCTAACTAGGATGCATCTTACTAAACATATATTTGATAAACTATAACACAGAAGATAGGATAATGAACAAGATAGACATGGTATCTGTATTAGTCTGCTCAGGCCGCCATAACAAAATACCACAAACTATGTGGCTTAAACAACAGAAATTTATTTTCTCACAGTTCTGCAGGGTGAGAAGTCCAAGATTAAGGTTCTGGCTCATTTGGATCCTGGTGAGGCCTCCCTTCCTGCTCACAGATGGCTACATTCTCACTGTGTCCTCATATGGTGGAGAGAACAAGGTCTCTGCTGTTTCTTCTTATAAGGACACTAATCTCATCGATTCAGGGCCCCACCCTTATGACCTCATTTAACCTTAATTACCTGCTGTAGGCCCTACTTCAAATACAGTCACATTGGGGATTAGGGTTTCAACATGTGAATTTTGGGGGTACACAATTCAGTTGGTAACATTACCTGTCCTCATGAAGTCCACTACAAAACACAGACATTAATAAGCAATGAAACATGTAATGAGAATGAAACATGTAGTAGAGGTAGTAACTCATCTGGAGGACTTAAACTGTTATTCTCTACATACTTTTTGGGACGCAGAAAGCATGCATAAGCAATACACGAAAGCAATGTTTAGGAAAGAGTAAAGCTGCAGAGGTAAACCTGTGGCTTTTGACTTGAAGATAAACCATTTACATTATATGCAGGTCACAATTTTTTTGTTTGTTTTTAGTTCAAAAGGCACTTAAAATCTTGAGCATCATAACTGATATCTTGTTTAGTAGTATAAATTGTTTCTCAGTGAAAGGTAATAAAAGATTATGAACCCACAATAGCAGGTTCTTCTGACTTCTTAATGCAACTGCTAAGACCATAGAATTGTGAGTGTTGGTCATAAGGAGGCAGTGAAGAGCAACTGAAACAAATGTAAACACTTTCTTATCTCCTTGTGATTATTTGGTAAGCTTCTCTGCTGTTTCAGAAAAAAGTCAAAATAAAACACCAACCCAAGTAGGGACTGAGTCCTCATTTGTCAATCCTAGGACCTGGATCACACACTCTCCTCTGGTCTTGCATATGCTGGTGTTATTGGTGATCCATCCATGACGCTTTGAATCTTTCTTACATGTCTATGTACATCAGCCAACATCTCCTAATGATGAACAGCTGCACTTTTGTTGGATGCAAGCCAGAAGTGGCAGATTTGTCTCTGGGACTGCTAAACCACAAACGTGCAAGGGCAACTGGAGTGCAGGTTCCAGCTGTCATAAAGAACCTTTTCAGCTGCTGTTGGGGTTTCAGATCCACTTATCTCTACTGCAATGGGGTACTTTTCTACTCCTGCAAAAATAGAAAGTCACAACAACACAGAAAACTGCAAATTTTGTACTAAATTAACATCTTATGCACCCTTAAAGGCAATGGTTTGCCAACTTTAGTGTTTACTGGAGTCACCCAAGGACCTGTTATAACATAGATGAAAATACAGACCTCTCCCTCACAGTTGCTGAGCCAGTAGGTCTGAGGCGGGGCTGGAGAGTTTGCATTCCTAAGCTTTCATGTGGCGCTGATGCTGCTGGTCTAGGAAACACACTTTGAGAGCCATTGCTTTAAAGAATCTTGATGTTCTTCTTACCCGTAGCTTAGATGATTATATTTCCTACAGTCCCTATTCTTTTTGTGGGATCTTCACATACAATATACTGTATACAGTTTTCCATGTGATTATATTGTATCTACGGGACTGTCAAAAGTTTCTTATTGGTGATGGTAGGACATTTAGAATTTTCTACTTCTATAGATGTCCTCATCAGCAGTTCTTATACCTAGCAATAAAATATTAACTTACTTCATTTAATTTTATAAAATAGCAATCTCATGCTTTTCAGATATAACAATTAATATATGCAAATATGTTACAAATATAGTACAGTTACTATCAAAAGTTGTGAAGTTTAGAATCTTTCAGGACACTTTAACATCCATGAAGTGATTCACTTTGAAGCAAAAGCTCCTATCTGTCTTTTATTCTGATATGTTGGCATCGTGTTTTCCAGAATGAAGAACAAGGTTCCTTTGGGAATTTGTGGGCCAAAGTGTTTCTGAGAAGTGGAAAAATTGATGCCAGAGAGCTGTGAAGAAAGGAAAAGGAAGCCATCAGCTGAGAGGGCACAGTATATATGTATACATAATTTCTGGGAATCTGAAAGGTAGGAAATCCTGGAATGCAATGCAGCTATCAATGAAAGGAACATAGAAGACCTGAACTCTGGGCATGAGTCAGCCATGGATTTACTGAAAGATCCCGGGCATTCATTCACTCATACATCCATGCATTCAACAAATAGATCTTGAGCCATCTATTAAGCACCAAGCACTGTTCTAAGGGCTGGGGATCCAGGAGTGAATGAAATACACAATGTCTGTGCTCTCCTGGAGCCTACAATCTAGTGTGGACAAGGACAAATGTGCGAACAAAAAATATTTGTTGAATTGAATCGAAATATTATGATGTCAAGTAATGCTACATACTATGAAGAAAAAGAAAGAGGGACAAGAGACAGCAAGGGAGAGGGCCTCTCTAAGAAAGAGACACTGGACAAAATGACACAAGGAGAGGGCTGTGTAAATAGAAAGTGTTCCATGCTTAGGGAAGAGCATATGCACAGGCTCTGAGACAGATGTGTCTCTGGCACATCCCAGGCTGTTCCGTGAAAGGGCCCTATATGCAAAAAGGCCCCCAAATGCCAAAGGAGCTGAGAAACCGAAGAACAAGGAAGACAAATTCAGTTTGTCGGTAAAGGGTGGTTTATTGGGGAACTCACAGACAGAAGCAGGGTCTTGGGCAGCTGCAAGACAGAAGGATTTCTCATGGTTACCCTCAGACCCAGAGATTATATACTAGAGGGAAAGAGGGTACATACTCCAAAGAGTCAATGAAAGACCACTGTCCAGAACAGGCAAGACTGCTATGTGCATCATAGCCTGTACTTGGTGTGATAGTATTATGGTTGCTTCGATGTCAAGGCAGGATTTGTAGCGAGTACATGTTCTTACACTAAGGACAGTAAATAAAGTAGGAATCAGGAGGACTTCAGGGACTGGGGTGAATCAGAAGTCAACATGGTGGATTAGCATCCAAGATGCAGTCACGTTTGTCTCCACACAAGCACAGCAAGGAGGCTGAGCCCCTGCAGAATGAGGAGAGAAGGGGTACAGAGGAATGGAGGCCAGGGGAGTAGTCGGTGGGGCCTGCAGCCTCTGGCAAGGATTTGGGCTTTATTCTGGGCCGGATAGGAAGCCATGATGGAGATTTTAGCAGAGGAATGACATGATCTAAATTAGGGAAAGAAGAAGTGGAAGGTTACCAGGCGCTTAGCTCCCTCCTGGCTCCCACAGATGCTAAACTTACCCGATTTTAATAATTTTTACACACTGAAGGGAACCCACACTAAATCGTTGTTTTTAAACAGCTAACAATGTTGTCGGGCTGGGTGTGGTGACTCCCAGCATTTTGGAAAGTCAAGGCAGGAGGATTGCTTGAGCCCAGGAGTTCAAGACCAGCCTGGGCAACAAAGTGAGACCCCATTTCTACAAAGCAAGTAAAAAAAATTATCTGGGCAAGGTGGCATGAACCTGTAGTCCCAGCTACTTGGAAGGCTGAGGCAGGAGGACCGCTGGGTCCCAGTGGGGTCCAGGCTGCAGTGAGCCATGATCGCACCACTGCACTCCAAACAACCCCACCCCCCAAAAACCCAATGATGTAAATTCACATTCTGCTCAGATAACTATTATATCAAAAACTAGAATTTTACAAACTAGGGTTCCTCGAGTATTTAAACAATGATTAAAAATTTAATCAATTAAACTCTTTCAAACTAAAAATGTAATGAAAATTATAAGCCAAACGGATATTTTAAAATGGTTTGAACACCTTACAAATCTGATACACATGAATATAATTGTTACAAAACTTTTCAGTATAAACCTCCAAAAACCTTTTTATAAAAATGTCAATGTTGTGGATCTAAATTTGCTTTGTCACAGTCTCTGTTCTTATATTCTTTTCTCATATTGCTTCCCTGGGTGCTGTAGGCCTTCCATCTGCCCCTCCAGATCCATTCTTCTCTGGGCCTGCCCTGTTCCATGCCCTGGGAGACTTCTTGTATAAAATGCATCAAAAATGGGTGTGGTGGCTCATGCTTGTATTCCCAGCACTTTGGGAGGACGAGGTGGGCAGATCACTTGAGGTCAGATGTCCGAGACCAGCCTGGCTAACATGGTAAAACACTCTACTAAAAATACAAAAATTAGCTGGGTGTGGTCTTGGGTGCCTGTAATCCCAGCTACTTGGGAAGCTGAGGCAGGAGAATCAGTTGCACCTGGGAGGTGGAGATTGCAGTGAGCTGAGATTGTGCCACTGCACTCCAGCCTGGGCAACAGAGCAAGACTCCATATCAAAAAAATATTAAAAATTAAAAAAAAATTAATCAGCAGAGTCCTTTACCCTCTGACTTTGGGTGGGTTCCACCAGTGGGAGGCATCAGCCCAAAATCAGAGGGTGGGGGACAATGAGGTGTGCTCTCTTCCTGCAGGGTCTCCATTAGTGGGCTGTGTGGCTGACCCCTGTGCTCTCCAGGGTAATGGCTCCTCCCCTGCCTCCCAACAGGCCTAGAGCTAGTGAGCTTCCCACTATTGCTACTGTATTGTTTTGTGGTTTCCCTTCACCCTGCCTACGCTGCTACAATAAGCATTATGTAAACATTATGCCTTTCTCAGTTACTCTGTTGGAGTGTGTCATGGGTTTCCCGTTAGGACTCTGACCTATTGATAGGTCATGACCTAGGAAGTCAGAGTGACCTTCGCTTACCAGTGTGGGTGATCAATACAGGTTAACGGTTGAAGGGCCGGGCATGGTGGCTCATGCCTGTAATCCCAGCACTTTGAGAGGCCGAGATGGGAGGATCACTTGAGCTCAGGAGTTTGAGACCCACCTGGGCAACATGGCGAAACCCTGTCTCTATAAAAAGAAAAAAAAATTAGCCTGTCGTGGTGGTGCGCATCGGTAGTTCCTGCTACTCCAGAAGCTGAGGTGGGATAATCACCTGAGCCTGGGGAGATGGAAGCTGCAGTGAGCTGAGATCATGCCACTCCAGCCTGGGTAACAGAGGAAGACTCTATCTCAAAACAACAACAACAAAAACAGTCGAAGACTTAGAACCAGGGATAGGAGATGGTACTTCCTCCCACGAGACCTTATCTACATAGAATAGTAGAATAGGCTCTTTATCTTTTTTGGACAGCCTTTGCTCATTATGTAAGGAACTGTGGAGGTTATTGGCTCTAACCAGCCAGTTTTGCTTTTTTTGTGTCCTTAGTCTTATGATCTTTAGGAAAATAATGCTGTTTGAATGTCTTATCTTGATAGTACAGCCTGAGACAAGACAATGACTAATCACATAGTGTTTGTGATGCCCCCAATAAAAGCCATTTTGTAACTGCTTGTTTGAAGAAGGAACTGGCTTGGTTTAACTGATTACAAAAGTGCTGATCAATTCAGTCAACTGAAACATCAATTTCATGTCTTCCTGGCCATTCAGACCTGCAATGATGAGGCGTCTGCTACTGTAGATCTGGCTCTGTGTATACTTGGGAGCTGGGGAACTCACAAAATCCCCAGGAGAGTGCGCATGCTCAAAGGTAGGGGGCCTTTCAGGGCAGCCCATTTGGGATCCTTGCAAGCTTTCAGGAAAACAGTATCAGTGATGCTCTGTTAGCTGGTGGTGAAGAAAGAACCAGAAGAAAAAGAAACTGCGATTGCACCTTGAGGGACGGTGTGTAATCTCTGGATGGATATTGGCTGGATCAGCGGTAATCCAGCCATCCTGCTGATGGCTCAGCAGGCCGTGTCAGCATGGCTTGTACTTTGCCGGCTGACTTGGTGTTTGAATTTCCCTGCCTTCAGGCTTTGGCTGTTCAACTGGGCTTAGTGTCAATCACTTTTTGATGCATCTTCAGGCTGGGTCCTTTTTTCCTCCAGACTGCTGTGGAAACTAGAAACAGAGCAACAATGCCAACATTCCCCCTGGGAGGGCTCTTCTTCAGCCCCCTTCCTGGCCAACAGCGCTGTGCTGTGCTGTCCCCGCCGTGGCAGAAATGCTCATTGTGCTGGGAAGGAGGAGCCAGCCATCTTGCAGACCCTGCTACTGGCTGGTCACCAAGCTGGGCACCTTGCAGCTTTTCTGTCACTGGTTTTCTAGCGGGCTCTGGCACTGCCCCATCAGCCCTCTGCCTTGTCAGGTGGGCTCACTTTCTCATTCCCCTAGGGAGCTGCTCCATCCTACTCATTTCCTCCCAAGCCCCTCTCTTCCCTCCCTTTGTTGATGACCTATACTTTGCCAGGAACATAGAAGACACCAGGCTTCCTTAACCCCTCACCCCCTTAGTGGGATCACCTGCCTGTCCCTGGCCTGTGTTCTCTCCAGTGACAACCTCGGGAGTATCCCTCCTCCTGCCAAAGGCCAGAGCGGGGGCTGTAGGTCTGGTCACTTCTCTTGTGTCCTTTCCAGGGACATCAGGCCTTCTCTCATGGGTGTCAGCAATGCATCTGTCAAGGGCTCAGCTAATCTGGAGAGAGTGGCTAATTGAAGCAATAAGCCAAAAATGAAAGTAACAGAAACACCTGTAATCCCAGCACTTTGGGAGGCCAAGGTGGCCGGATCACTTGAGGTCAGGAGTTCGATACCAGCCTGGCCAACATAGTGAAACCCCGTCTCTACTAAAAATACAAAAGTTAGCTAGGCATGGTGGCACACAACTATAGTCCCAGCTACTTGGGAGGTTGAGGCAGGAGAATCGCTTGAACCCAGGAGGTGGAGGTTGAAGTGAACTTAGATTGTGCCACTGCACTCCAGCCTGGGCAACAGAGCAAGACTCCGTCTCAAAAAAAAAAAAAAAAAAAGAAAGTAACAGTGAAGCCCTCATCACTCACTGCAGGGGCAGAAGCAAGAGGATTCCACCCTCCCCGCAACAGAGCTCCAGTCAAGAGTCAAGTAATCAGTATAGATGTGGGGGTGAAGGTCATCTCTCTGTTGAGGCTTCTGTAGTTTTATGGACCCGGGAACTAGCGGGAGGGAGAGAGGACAGGGCCAGGAGTAGGAAAGAACTGAGTCAGAGAGGATAACAATGTCTTCGTGGCTCCCCCTTCCCTACTCCCTGAGAATAAGGAGGCCTTAGTTGAGGTGCCTGAAGAAGGCCTTGGGCACACGTGCAAGGCTGGGAACACAG
Organism: Pan paniscus; assembly: GCF_029289425.2. Lineage (NCBI taxonomy): Eukaryota > Metazoa > Chordata > Mammalia > Primates > Hominidae > Pan > Pan paniscus. The sequence goes on along the minus strand of NC_073271.2, from coordinate 29,413,370 downwards.
GTGCGCGTAAGAGCATGGCCAGCAGGGGCCTGAGACCTTGACCGCAGCTCCCTCCAGGGACTGCAGTGCACTGGCTATGCCAGTTCTGGTCTGGAGAGGGAGCCTCCCTGTGAGGCCTCCTTGGTACAGCCTTAAAGTTGCCCAGGGTCAGTCCTGAAAAACCAGCCCTGGGATTCTAACTAGGAGCCGGACTCCTCATTTCCTGTCTACAGGCCTCAGGCGACAGTATACAATGGTGGTGTAATATCACTCACCTGAAATATCCCCCCCTCGACTTTCTTCTTGCCCCTTCCAGACACTGTCACACTTCTCTGAGCCCAAAAGCTGTCCTTCTCAAAGGAGTTGGCTACACCTGCTGTCCCAGCTTCTCCACACCCTCCCGTTCACTCCTCAATACCCTGAAGTCTAGACTTTATTGTCATCACTCTGCGGCAACAGGTCTTCCCAAGGTCTCTAGATTAGGCTGAGTTCCCTGGAAACACACTCTGGAAGGAAGATTTGCATGTGGGAAATTCATCTGGAAATGCTCTTGGGGACAACACTTGTAAGGAGTGAGGAAAGTAGGATTGGGCAGAGGGAGAAGTTGGAGATGGATGATGATTCAGAGTTGCCTGAAGTTAACGCAAGGGGGCCCAGCCTTGGCACTCCCGCATGGAGCAGTCATCAGGGAACCCCCAGCTTCCATTTCCCTAGAAATGAAAGAAGTCTCCTGCCTGGCAGAAGGGGCGTGACTTATGCCTGATTGGCAGCTCCCTGGATGAGGAGCAGGGAATCGCTGAAAGTCCACATTGAGCTCCAGCCTCTTGTTTTTAGAACAGTGCCTCACCCTGTTGTTGTTGGATTGAGAACCTCGATTCCCTGTTCGTTGTTGGCTGGAGGAGGCATCCTCAGGTCCTAGCCATGTGACTTCTCCAATATGGCAGCTTGCTTCATGCAAGTGTGCTGTCCAAGAAGGCAACAGACAGAGTCTGCTGGCAAGATGAGAATTACAATCCTATGGAATCTAAGACAGCATCCTGTCACCTGTGTCGCTTTCCATGGGTGGAAGCAGGTCATTGGCACTGTCCACACTCAAGAGGAAGGGATTACTCAAGGGTGTGGCTACCAGGAGGTGGGGATCATGGGTGGCTATCTTAGATGATTGAGTCTGGAGCCAGACCACTTGGATTCAAGTCCTGGCTCTGTCACTTCTTGCCTGCGTGATCTTAGGTAAGTGATTGAACCTCTCTGTGTCATAGTTTCTTTATCTGAAAAATGAGGCAGATAATAGTATCTGCTTAACTGGGTTGCTGTGGGAATTAAATGAAAATGTAAAAGTGCTTAGAACAAGACCTGCACATAGGAAGCAGTAAGTAAGGGTTGGCTATCGCTCCCATCCCATCAGCTCCATAGGGCAGGTGTGCAATGCAACCCTCAGGGGCAGCCCAGTAGCAGGCAGGCCCCAGGCAGAGGCCAAGAGGAGGGGAACTGCAGCTGGCTTGTGTTTCCTGTTTTTATTGAATTGTTTAACCCAATTTAAAGTCTGTCCTTGCCGTGACTCCTCCTGCTCAGAGATATTACTCCCACAGCTTTAACCTTCTGGGTATCTTTTTTATCACAATCCAACAGCAATAAATTTGACCTCGTAAAGTGCCAGCCCAATAGTCAGTGGCTGTTTAATTAAGAGTTCTGATGGGCATGGAAACAAAGACATTGTTTGGTGTCTGCTTGATTCAAACAGGAGTGGTGAGGTGGTCAGGAGACAGAACCATGGACCTGACTCAGGGAGAAAAATCATGTTGAGTCTCTGAGTCTCTAGTTCATAAAATAGACTTTGCTTTTTACTTCCCGTTTGTTTTTTAAGGAAGTTGATTTGCAACAGCATTTTCTGAACTAGAGAGTTCAGGAAACGGGACAGTGATGCAGCATGCCCAGTCATTCTCAGCTAAGTCCCTTGCTGAGAAGAGTAAGATACTAAGTTCCCGTAAAATAAATCCGAATGACCCTCTGCCCATCTTCTTCCCCATTTTAGATACTAAGAAGATATTAGAACTGGTCAGGGTAAAACAACAGAGTCTTTCCTTGCTGGATTAAGTTTCCTGTGGCAGAAGTAACAAATGATCACAAGCTGGGTGGTTTAAAACAACAGAAATTGTCCAAGGAATGTAGCCCAGTAGGTTTCAGCCTTACTTTACCCAGCCCTTCTTCAAGATGGAGTCGCTCTGATTCAACCACCTCTGACAACGGCATCAGCAGATTGAGTGTCTGGTGAGGGCCTGTCCTCATAGGTGGCGCCTTCTCTGTGTCCTCACATGGTGGAAGAGATGGGCAGCTCCTCTTTTATGAGGTCATTAATCCCATTCACCACCTCCTAAAGATTTCTACATACGAATTTTGGAGAGGCACAAACATCCAGACTGTAGCATCCGGATATCCTGTACAGAACATAACTGTTTTCTTTTATTTTGCATATTTGTTTTATTTTTGTTTTTCGCTTGTATATGTTTTATGGTGATTTGTTAACTTACAGCTCTCTGTTTAATCTGCATGTATAATTGTCATGTATCCCAAGAAGGCTTTTGTTTACCTTTTTTTTTTTTTTTGAGATGGAGTTTCCCTCTTGTCACCCAGGCTGGAGTGCAGTGGCATGATCTCGGCTCACTGCAACCTCCGCCTCCCGGGTTCAAACAATTCTTCTGCCTCAGCCTCCTGAGTAGCTGGGATTACAGGCACCTGCTACCACGCCTGGCTAATTTTTTGTATTTTTAGTAGAGACGGGGTATCACCATGTTAACCAGGCTGGTCTCAAACTCCTGACCTCAGGTGATCCACCTGCCTCGGCCTCTCAAAGTGCTGGGATTACAGGGGTGAGCCACCGCACCTAGCCATCATTATTTATTATCCATTAATTCAACAAATATTTCTTTGTACCAGCTACTTAGGATTATCTTATTAGGCACAAAGAAAGGGGTAGCAACTTGGAGAATTGCTTCCCAGGTGGTCAGTGGTGAGCAGCCGAGAAGGCTGAAGTGCATGGGAAGGATGCATTCCTGGGGCACGTTTCCCAGAGACACTCACAACCCCTCAGGAAAGAAATCTTCCTGAGGAAGCACAAGGTGATGAGTGGAGTCAGTTAGCTGGGTATTAAAAGAAAGCGACCCCTTTGAAAGCCAGATAACAGAAGGTCACACCGAAGTGCAGGTAAGCACGTCCTTTCAATCTATCATAACTGCTCTGCTACAGCAGCTGTTCTCCACCTTGACTGCACACTGGAATCACCTAGGAGCTTTAAAAAATGCTGATGCAAAAATCCCTCTGCAGAGAGCTGAAATTCATTGGTCATGGTAAGGCCTGGGCATCCACATTTCTAAAGCTCTCCTGGCGGCCACAGCGTGCAGCTACGGCTGAGACCCATGGTTGTGAGAGGAAGGAACAAAGGTGCCCTGGAGGCTAAACCAGTCTGGGGATGGGTGTGGGAGGTATGTTAGGGGAGGGGCAGGAGCCCCAAAAGGAAGTGAGATATTTTCAACAAGGCGAGGCAGCCAGAAAGAGCGAGGAGGAAGGGTGGAAGGGGGTGAGGATGGCTTACACTGTCTTCCCCTCAGGGAATCTTTCAAACCAACTGGACATATGTTTTCCGCTAGAATGTCTGATTGGTGGCCCACAGATGCTCTGCTGAAACCCCTTCTGGTCCCAGAATTCTTGGACATTTTCCCACAGGTGCAGTTCTTCCCTTAGTCACTTCCTGGTGAAGTGGCATCCTTTGTCTGGGGAAATACCCAAGATTCATTGTCTTATGCTAAGGAAATTGAAGTCACAGACACAGGAAATCGAAGACATGGACACACAAAAACTGGGTTTAACAGTGGAAGTTCAATAGTTGAAAGAAAGAAGAGAGAGCTTCCTTGTGCAGAGGGAGGGGGTGCGAGTGGGTCTGAGTGGGTTTCCGGGTTTGGGGCAAGATACGGTTGGTTTTACAGACGAGCTTGAAGAGGCAGTGTTTGATTTATATAGGGCATAGTGGATTGGTTGGGCCAGCTGTGCCATTTACATAGCCCACAAAGAGGCTGGCCATCCCACCCTAATCTTTTATTCTGCAGATGGGGTCTCTACCTGGCCAGCACCATGACACCTGCACACATGACGACAAAGAGAAGGGAGGAGGAACCTCCATATTGGATGTACCTGGCTTCCAGGTATCCCTTTTCTATTGGCACAGCTGCCGCATTCACCTGTGCAAGCTTCCAGCTTGCTTATCTACGCTTGCAGCTTGATTTTTCAGGCTTGTATCCTAACCACTCATATTTTCCATTCTTTTGTTTCTCTGTACTGTGCCCTGGATAATAACTTCTTTTTTCTTTAAAAAAGTGTAAAAAGATCTTAAAATTCAATTTCAAAAATAATTTTTTATTTTATTATTTATTTATTTATTTTGAGATGGAGTCTCGCTCTGTCACCCAGGCTGGAGTGCAGTGGCATGATCTTGGCTCATTGCAGCCTCCACCTCCTGGGTTCAAGTGATTCTCCTGTCTCAGCCTCCCAAATAGCTGGGATTACAGGTGTGCACCACCACGCCTGGCTAATTTTTGTATGTTTAGTAGAGACGGGGTTTCACCATGTTGTCCAGGCTGGTCTCGAACTCCTGACCTCAGGTGATCCACCTGCCTCAGCCTCCGAAAGTGCTGGGATTACAGGTGTGAGCCACCACACCCGGCCAAATTTTATTTCTATATACATGCAGCAAACATTGAAAAAAGTTTCAAAAAAGCAATCACAGATCTACCCTCCCTATGATGGTTAATTTTATGTGTCAACCAGCTAGACTGATTAGGTAAAATGCGAGTCTTGATGTTGGTGTGAAGGTATTTTTAAAGATGAGATTAACATTTAAATCCGTAGATTTTTGAGTAAAGCAGATTACCCTCCATAATGTGGGTGAGTTTCACTTCTATCACTTGAAGGAAGGCCTTAAGAGAAAAGAAGCCTGAGGTCCCTTGAGGAGGAGTTAATTCTGCCTCCAGACTGCTTTTGCTCAAGCTGAAACATCCACTCTTACCTGGGTCTCTAGCCTGTTGGTCTGCCCTGCAGTTTTTGAACTTGCCAGCCTCCAAAGTTCCTTCAAATAAATCTCTATGTTCAGTCTATTGGTTCTGTTTCTCTGGAGAACCCTAATACCCTTCCTTTTCTCTTTCTTTTCTTTTTTTTCTTTCCTTTCTTTCTTTTTTTTGACAGGGTCTCATTCCATCACCCAGGCAGGGCCGGAGGGCAATGGCATGAACATAGCTCACTGCAGTCTTGACCTCCTGGGCTCAAGCTATCCTCCCACCTCAGCCTCCTGAGTAGCTGGGACTACAGACACATGCCACCATGCCTAATTTTAAAACTTTTTGTAGAGAAGGGGTCTCACCATGTTGCCTGGAATTGTCTCAACTCCTGGGCCCAAGTGATCCTCCCACTTCAGCCTCCCAAAGTTCTGGGATTACAGAAGTGAGCCATTGTACCTGGAGACTCCCTTTTTTGCTCAGTTCTGTGTCTAATCTGTTGTTAAGCCTGTCCCCTGGCTTTTTAAACTTCTACAACTATACTTTTTATTTCTAGTTTTTTTTTTTTTTTTTTTTTTTTTTTTTTTAATAACGGATCTGGCCCTTGACTGCAATTCTAGTTTTTGAAGCTTTAGACTGAGAGCTCCCAGATGACTGAAACCTAGTACCTAACACAGTGCCTGGTCAACAGCAGGCAGGGTCTAGGAAGTACTTGTGGAATGAGTGGACATCAAGATGGCAAACTAGAGCCTTTTTCAGTATCTAACAATGACACACAGGTAGTATCATGAACACATATAGTGCAACACAGAGTAAAACTTTAATGGAGCACCAGCAGCATATAAAACATATATAGGTAGAAAAATAAATTCAAAGTACTGCAAAGAATCCAAAAGTCCGTGTTCTGTGTAGCATTGAGCTGACCACCCTTGAGTTGAGGTCGATTTTCAGATCAGTCCATCCATAATCTGGTAGAATGTTACATCTACCAGATGTAACATCTCCATTCTTATTCCTCATTTTAAGTATTTCTGTTTCTCACAATTTTTTTTTTTTTTTTTTTTGAGATGGAGTCTCACTTTGTCACCCAGGCTGGAGTGCAGTGCCGCTATCTTGGCTCACTGCAACCTCCTCCTCCTCCCGGGTTCATGCAATTCTCCTGCCTCGGGCACTCGAGTAGCTGGGATTATAGGCATGCGCCATCATGCCTAGCTAATTTTTGTATTTTTAGTAGAGACTGGGTTTCACCATGTTGGCCAGGCTGGTCTTGAACTCCTGACCTCAGGTGATCCGCCTGCCTCGACCTCCCAAGGTGCTGGTATTACAGGCGTGAGCCACTGTGCTCGGCCCTCTTTCTCACAATTAAAACATGATCCTATTTTAGTGATATAAAAGGCTGAAAATTACACTCTCAGTGGCCAACTTCTGAAAACATCATGAAAGCCTTTATAAGGCAGTGAGTTCCCAAATGGAGTATTTTTGCCAAGACAGCCTTTAAAATGTAGCTCTCTGGTGGCTAAGTCCAGGGTCTGGGAGTTCTAGATGTGGGGCTGGCTCAGATGGTCTTGGCCCTCGTTTGCCGCCCTGATCCCTCACTGAGGCAGATGTGAGATGGAGTACGTCACTGTGCCCAGCTGAGTGTGTTTCCTTCTCAGAGCCTAGCTTTGGGGCCCCTGCCCAGGCGGGGTCCCGAGGCTGCAGCTGTCACCAGGATTCTGCTTGCCGCTCTCAGAGTCTTCTGCAATGACACTTAGCTTGTCGAAAACATCATTCTCATCCGACAATGGAAAGGAGAAAAACAGAAGTGTGTTATGATGAGGATGGCCCAAAAACTGTGGAGGGAAAGAGGACAGTTAATGATCAATTTCCTCCATTTCTTTTTCTGGGTTTACAAAGATTTTTTCACAGAACTCCTGGCTGGAAAATCTATTTTATTTTATTTATTTATTTTTAATGTTTATTTTATTTTTTTTGAGACAGAGTCTTGCTCTGTCACCCAGGCTGGAGTGTGGTGGCACGATCTTGGCTCACTGCAACCTCCGCCTCTCAGGTTCAAGCAATTCTCCTGCCTCAGTCTCCCAAGTAGCTGAGATTACAGGCATGTGCTACCACGCCCAGCTAATTTTTGTATTTTTAGTACAGATGTGATTTCACCATGTTGGCCAGGCTGGTCTTGAACTCCTGACCTCAGGTGATCCACCCGCCTTGGCCTCCCAAAGTGCTGGGATTACAGGCGTGAGCCACGGTCTCTGGCATCTTTTGATTTATTATTTATTTTTATTTTATTTTTTTACAGGTGGGGATACTCACTGCTATACAAACGAAGATTTTTTTTTTTTTTTTGAGACGGAGTCTCACTCTGTTGTCTGGGCTGGAGTGCAGTGGCACAGTTTTGGCTCACTGCAACCTTTGCCTCCCAGGTTCCAGAGATTCTCCTCCCTCAGCCTCCTGAGTAGCTGGGACTACAGGTGCCCGCCACCATGCCTGGCTAATTTTTGTATTTTTAGTAGAGATGGGGTTTCACCACGTTGGCCAGGCTGGTCTTGAACTCCTGATCTCAGGTGATCCACCTGTCTCAGCCTCCCAAAGTGCCAGGATTACAGGTGTGAGCCACCATGCCCGGCCAATCTTTGGACTTTTTTTTTTTTTTCAGACGGAGTCTTGCTCTGTCACCCAGGCTGGAGTACAGTGGTGCGATCTCAGCTCACTGGAACCTCCACCTCCCGGGTTCACGCCACTCCCCTGCCTCAGCCTCCCGAGTAGCTGGGACTATAGGCGCCCACCACCTTGCCCGGCTAATATTTTGTATTTTTAGTAGAGACAGGGTTTCACAGCGTTAGCTAGGATGGTCTCGATCTCCTGACCTCGTGATCTGCCCACCTCGGCCTCCCAAAATGCTGGGATTACAGGCGTGAGCCACCGCACCCGGCCCAATCTTTGGGCTTTTTAAAAATGTGGCTACTAGCAAATCTAAAACACACATGGCTTGCAATATGCTCTATCAGACAGAGCTGCCTTCTCACTTTTAATAGACACCAACTCTTCTCAGTTTGTGTCACCTGTAGCCAGGGCTCCTTAAGGGCAGGGACCACAGTCTGATAATCCTTGTCTCTCCGGTGCTTTGAACGATGAAGATGCCTCTATACGTTTCCTGAAATCTCTGCTGGTTTCCCACTCTCCATTCTTCATCTTCCTAGGTCCACCAGTGCTCTTAATCTTCACAATTAGACGGAGAACCTTCTGTAAAGCTTTGCATCTTGAACCCTTTCCCTACAGATGGAACCCCTCTTAGTGTCATTTCTACACTCAGCCTTCTGGTATGACTTAATGGAACCTGAGGGTAGCTCCACTACCTCCTGGCATGGACCTGTAGGGATTTTTCCCTTGTGGGTTTTGAGCAGCTGATGGAGGGTGGTGGGGTGCTCCTCTGTTGGGCCAAGAAGGAGGCTGGAGGGAAGGGGAACCTCTCTAAACTTTGGATCCAGTGGATTAATGAGAATGGACTGGAAGCTACTCTGGATTTTCCTGGGATAATGGGGACAGGAGAGATCATCAAAGGAAGGTGTATTAAATCTCAAGGAAGCAGTATCAGCTGAGTCTCCCGGTTGGACACACACACACACACACACACACATGCACACACACACACACACACACACACACACACACACACAAACTGGTGGCTGGCTCAATAGATGAGTGTAGGATGAACCTCCCTAGTGCTTTTTTAACTCAAAGTCTCCATTCCTAGCAAATCTCCCTAAACTCGAAATGATCCTCTGGGTCCTGGTTAATGGATTCTATCATTATGAGTCAAGCTGGAGAAAGTCGTGATGTGAGGACCTCGAACTGCTCCGTAGTTGCCTGGCCCTTCTCCAGCACCCTCCACTCCCGTCTCTGATTTCTCAGATCTTACAGGGACTGGCTCCACGGTCAAGTCTGCAAAGTCTTCTAGCCTTGGAGGTGAGAGCTCATGCCAGCAGGCCCCTCTACCGTTCATTCCGTCTGTTCTTTCCTGTCTGACCAGTTTCTTTGATGGTGAAGCCAGAAGCAAAAATAGCAGGTGAATAATTTTGTTTCCTTTTGGTTCTCAGTTAACACAACACTTTTTACCCAAGCAAAGGGCCCACCCTCATTCTTTGTTCTTCCTGCTGCAGCTGTGGCTTCTCAAAAGCTCATAGAGGATTCTTAGTTCATGCTGGTGCTGCAGTCTCCTTGGTACTTTTTTTTTTTTTGAGATCGAGTCTCGCTCTGTCGCCCAGGCTGGAGTGCGGTGGCGCGATCTCTGCTCACTGCAACCTCAGCCTCCCGGGTTCAAGAGATTCTTGTGCCTCAGCCTCCTGAGTAGCTGGGATTACAGGCGTGGCTAATTTTTGTATTTTTAGTAGAGACAGGGTTTCACCATGTTGGCCAGGCTGGTCTTGAACTTCAGACCTCAAGTGATCTGCCGGCCTTGGCTTCCCAAAGTGCTGGGATTATAGGTGTGAGCCACCATGCTCGGCCTGGCACTCTCTGTAGGGGGTTCTAGTCGCTCTGAAACACTTGCCTATGGTCCTGTGCCCCACTTGCCATCGAGGGTAGATGCAGTGCTATGTTGCCCAGATCCCTTTTGTGGTGGAGGCGCTTGTTCCCCCAGCCTCCAGGAATATCGGAGGCTAAAATGGCTCACAGCTGAGTCCCTTTCTAGGCTGTGCCCTTCCCAGAAGGCAGTTGCCTCGGTCAAGGCTCTGTGCCCTTGCCAGAGGCAGCCTGCATCAGCTAACTGGTGGTGCGGGGACAAGGGCCTGATATTAGCTATCACAACAATACATTAATAGGACCAGACACGCCAAGAAGTGGCAAGGCATTGGTGAGGCACACACACTGTAGAGATTCAGGGACCTGCCACATCTGTGATATTTGAGGGGACCCTTGCAGTGGGGCATGCCAGGACATCCTCTTTAAAGGACCAATTATTGTATCTTGCCCCTCCCACCACTAGGAAGGAAGCATTGTGCTGTGGAGGCCTCAGGGTTCTGGAGGCAGCATGTTCCACGCCTAGGAATACTGATTGTTCCAATATGTTTATCAAACCACACAGGAGGCTGCCGGCAGGGAGGGGCCCCAGGCAGGAAAGGGCCCTGCAGAAGGTATGGGCCGTGCAGCCTGCAGCCCTATGCACACCTCAGGACTGGTATATTACCCACCAGGGACGGCCTGTGAATCCAACCTGGGGAATGTGGGACTTCGCATATCCTTGAAGTGTCTGGGGTGGGAAAAGATGTTGGGTGGAGTTTATGGCAAATCCCAAGAGGAAAATCACAACATAGATACGAGAGTTCTGGGGTCAGGCGGGGCCATCTGCAGCAGATAATTATACTCTGTTTGAAAAAGCAGCTCCTGGGACGCTATGGGGTCCCGGCAGAGACAGAGCTTCTGACGAGGGACGCGAGGTGATGGTGCTGCCCAGAAGTGACCATCATGAGGCCTGAGACCCAGTAGGTCCTGAGATGGGGTCAGAGGGTGCATGTTGGCCACATGCAGGTGGCTCGGACTCCTGTCCCCTCTACCCCTGTCGCACCATGTCTGTGTCTGCTCACATGATGACCATAAAGGGGGATGGGTAATTATGCCTAGCAGAAGTAGGAGGAAAGGCCGGCCTGGTTTCATGGTAAGGTTAGCATGGTGTGTGGGCACACACTGAAAGTGGCCCGCTGCTGCACTTCAGCCCCAATCAGGGAGAAAGTGTCCCCACGGGCGGAGCTTTGGGCCGTGGGTCTGATCATCACCTTTATGTGGAAAGAAAAGCAGCCCAAGATCAGGCCACATGGGATTGGCTGAGGCCTCTGTCGTGGCTGTGTGACAGCTCAACCATGGGATTGGCTGAGGCCTCTGTCGTGGCTGTGTGACAGCTCAACCTCTCTCTGCCACATCTGGCTACCTTCACTCCCTTAGGGTATTATTCCCAAGGATGTTCCCCATCAAGCCTTTTGAATACAAATCTCTATCTTAGAGTCTGCTTCCTGGGAAATGAGACCAAAGTTAGTTCCTTTGGGTCCGGGCTTGGCATCTTTTCATTTTCTAGTGTCAGTGACTATCCAGAGTTTCATTTCTTAGGGCTTCTTCAGTCCTGTTATCATTAGTCAGGTGCATTGTTTCTTCTTCCTAACCCTTTTACAAATAGCCTTCCTAAAGTCCAGGAAACACTACCCAGAATTTCAATCGCTCTCGTATATTCCAAAACTGGAAATGTGCCTTTCCTTCCTCCCATTCTCTTCCTCTGGTGATTTCCTGGCATTTAGCCTCCAGTTTTCTCTTTCTTCCACACTGAGCTCTGTTTTTCGCCTCCTGCCCTAGAACCATCACCTTTGCTCCTCAGGGACCTGGGGCTTTGGGCAGTGAAGGCTGGAGAAGGGGCGATGCCCTAGGTGCAGGGAGGGCTACTGGACAAACCTGCGCCCCTTTCCTCGGGGCTGTTCCTTCACCTCAGACTTCCCTGAAATGGTTACAAGAGAATGGACCAGCACACAAGAGGCGTGTCTCTGTGTGTGTGTGTGTGTGTGTGTGTGTGTTTTCCTGGAAAACATGTTGTCTGGAATTGGGCAGCCCTAACTTGAAAGGAAAGCTCTTTCCGATCAAGGTTTTCAAATCCACATCTCACTCCATCCTACCTACCTCTTTCAGGTGCTGTGGAAGAGAATTCCTAGGGGAGAAGGCGTACTTTGTCTTCTTATAAACGCACCACAGCAAGGCGAAGCAGCCGAGGAGTGCCAGGCAGACCATGAAGACCGAGGCCATGAGGATGACGGCCACCATCCAGGAGGGGACCGTTTCTGCCAGGGGTAATGGGCATGTTACATTCTTGTCACAGGTCAGGTCACAGTGATCCCAAGAGCATTTTAACCATCACAATCCCTGAAAACAGAGCCTGTACGTTTATCTTGGGGGACGTCTCAGAAACAGCAACTGGTTGGAGGACCCAGAGGTTTTTGAAGAGTTTCACCCTTTTCCTATCTTCTCCAAAGTTTGGTTTCTGGAATTATTGCTGATATACATCAAAAGAATAACAAGCAAGAATTCTGATCCACTGTACCCACTACTGGCAGTGTAACAATGGGCCTCCCTGGTCTGGATATAACACTTCTGCCTTGACACAGCAAGTGATACTCCCCTGGACACCTGAGCCTGAGTTAAACACAGGCACCATCTCATTCTATATTGAGAAAAACAGAAACTCTGCATGAACAACTCTATCCAAACCCCTGCACTAAGCCAGGTGTGGTGGCTCACACCTGTAACCCCAGCACTTTGGGAGGCCGAGGTGGGAGGATCGCTTGAGCCCAGGAGTTTGAGACCAGTCTGGGCAACATAGTGAGACCCCTTCTCTACAACAAAAAATTTTTTTAAAAATTAGCTGGGTATGATGGCAGACACCTGTAGTCCCAGCAATTTGAAAGGCTGAGGTGGGAGGGTTGCTTGAGCCTGGGAGGTCGAGGCTGTGATAGTGAGCTATGATTGTACCACTGCACTCCAAACTGGGCGACAGAGTGAAACCCCGCCTCAAAAACCAAAACCAAAGCCAAAACAAACAAACAAACCCCTGCACTAAGAGACTTGGCCAAACCCCAGCATAGCTTCTAGCAGGCCAAGGCCACATCCTTGAGACGACCCAACCCCCTTGAATTCCTGTCTGGAAAAACCCAAGGCTGCCTAAGGAACTTACCATTTGTTCTTCCCAGCCCCTGATGAGAGGCCCTGACCTCTCTTTCGGAGAGCATTTATTAAAAAGGGCTTATAGTGGTGAATCCTTCCTCTGTCCCTTTGAGACATGTATGTATCTCCCACAACGCAGGGATATTTTTCTCAACGATCTGCGAGCCATCCTTTTGAAATCATCAGGAAGTACAGGGCCTCTGTCTCCCTGTCTCTGTGGGAGGGTAGAAGACTAGCCTTGATAAACGCCGGTTCACAGACACAGAGGGCCTCACGGCACCATCCCCTTAGCTGATTTAAAATTTTTTTCACTTCCCTGATTCTGCTCAACTCCCCATGCATTCTTTCTTTCTACTCCCTCATTCTCCTTTTATTTATTTTCATTTTTGAGATAGAGTCTTGTTCTGTTGTCCAGGCTGGAGAACAGTAGTGCAAACACAGCTCACTGCAGCCTCGACTTCCAGGACTCAAGTGATCCTCCCACCTCAGCCTCCTGGGTACCTGGGACTACAAGCATGTGTCACCATGCCCAGCTAATTTTTAAAATATTTTATAGAGATGGGGGGGGTCCCACTATTTTGGCCAGGCTGGTCTCGAACTCCTGGGCTCAAGCGATCCTCCTGCCTTAGCCTCCCAAAGTGCTGGGATTACAGGCATGAGCCACTGCACCCGGCCCTCGTTCTCCCTTTAAAACACCTCTGAGTAAATGGAACTCGGCCCTTTTCCCAACTCCAGTCATTACTGAATAAAATGTTTTGACTGCTTTAACTAGTGTCCTGCTTTGCTTATCTTTGACAGAGTCCAGGATGTCACCTGGGTTGCTCGTGGTCCCAGCTCCCCTTGTTCGGCTCCAGGTCCCTCCTCCAGCTGCCCTGGCCACCTGATTTCTCTGTGCCCATCCCCTGCCAACCAGCACCGCCCTCATGAGCAGAGCATTTGGCTCTGAGAGGGGCCAAGAGAACAAACACTGCCCATGAAGAGCATGTCGTTTTAAAGGGACACAGGGATCAAAGAGCCCTGACACAGCACATGACCCTGGAGCTACAGCAAGTGCAGTCACCTGCTGGCACGACATGGTGCTTGTCACAGTGCATGGCTCACAGCGGACACTCCTTAAACGTCTGAGGGATAGAAGTGGCATCTGTATGAGGGAAGCGGCTGGAAGGACCTGAGCACTTGTGCCGCCCCCAACCCCATGGCCCTCGTTCTCTTGTGTTTTCATTCCCGCAGGCAGCCTCCCATCTCCCCAGCTCCTGTCCTTGCGGGTTTCAGCACTCCTTATCCCAGTTCTTGGTTCTTGTTTGTTTCATGCACCGGAGCCCAGAAGCGGTGCCGTCTGGCCCACACTTCCAGCATGTTCAGCTCAAACATGTGAGTCTGCTCTTGGTGATTCCAGGGTTATACGGCAGTGAGCTGGCTGGAGCGGCCCAGTCCACACCACAGCTGGACACGTGAGGTCTCCTTGGGATTTGACATCCCAGGTCTTGAGAAAGTTCCAGGCTCCTACTCATCCATCCATCCTTCCATTAATATTTTGGTAGTTCTCTAATTTGGCGCCCAGAGACTCATTCAAACAGGGATCCATGGGCCTGCCCTGTTATTTTATTTTGGGTAATGAACCTCTGGGGCAGTGCTTGGGTCTCCTGGTGTCTCAAACTGGGGCATCTTAGCATCTTAAACAAGGACACATCTGGGTGATGGTGACATGATTCAAGGAATGCTTTTGTTACTCACCCCAGATGGAGAGTTCCACAGGGGGAAGGAGAGAGGACCCTGCTCTGCACAGGTTGTGAACTGTGGGAGAATCTACTAATCTACATCCTCTGTGTAAAGTTCTCTAACTTGTTTCAGATTCATCTGACCACACCATGAGGCAGACTACTCTTTCCTGTTTTATCCACAGGGACATGGTGCCTCAGTTTACCTATGGAATTAATCTATAGGTAGTAAGTTACAGGAAACATAACCTGGGCTTAGATGAGCCTGTGTTCTGGTTGATCCTTTTCATTTACTAGCATTTGGGCAAGTTACTTAACCTCTCTGTTTTAGGCTGTTTTTGCACTGCTATAAAGAAATAACTAAAACTGGATGGCTGGGCATGGTGGCTCATACCTGTAACCCCAGCATTTTGGGAGGCTGAGGTGGGTGGATCACTTGAGGTCAGGAGTTCGAGACCAGCCTGGCCAATACGGCGAAACCCCACTCTCTACTAAAAATAAAAAGATTAGCTGGGTGTGGTGGTGGGCACTGTAATCCCAGCTATTCAGGAGGCTGAGGCAGGAGAATTGCTTGAACCCAGGAGGCGGAGGTTGTGCCAAGATCGAGCCACTGCACTCCGGCCTAGGCAACAGAGTGAGACTCCGTCCAAAAAACAAATAAACAGATAACTAAAACTGGGTAATTTATAAAGAAAAGAGGATTAATTAGCTCATGATTCTGCAGGCTGTACAGGAAGCATAGCGGTATCTGTTTCTGGGGAAGCCTCTAGAAGCTCCCAATCATGGTGGAAAGCTAAGTGGGGGCAAGAGAGAGCAAGATGCCACATACTTTTAAACCGCCAGATCTCGCAGGAAGTCACTCACTATCGGGAGGACAGCACCAAGGGGATGGTGCTAAGCCATTCATGAGAAATCGGCCCCCATGATCCAATCACCTCCCACCAGGCGCCACCTCCAGCACTGGGGATTACATTTCAGCGTGAGATCTGGATGAGGGCAACATCCAAAGTGTATCACTCTCTGAACCTTCATGTTCTAGTTTGTAAAATGGGAGAAGATCCTTCTAATGCTCTCATTGAAAACTTGTGGGATTTAAATGGGATAGGTGTGTTTTAAGAAAAAATGAAAATGGTGTTTGATGAAAGCAGGTTTTCAATGGCTCATACCCTTTTGTTTTGTAAAATGTTTGGATTTTGTCAGTTCATGGGTGATTATTGGTATTCGCAAGCTATTTGAAATGTTTTCTTTTCTTTTCTTTTTTTTTTTTTGAGGCAGGGTCTCACTCTTATTGCTTAGGCTGGAGGGCAGTGGCATGATCTCAGCTCACTGCAGCCTCTGCCTCCTGGGTTCAAACGATTCTCCCACCTCAGCCTCCCAAGTAGCTGGGATTACAGGTGTGCGCCACCACACCTGGCTAAATTTTGCATTTTTAGTAGAGACAGGATTTTGCCATGTTGGCCAGGCTGGTCTCAAACTCCTGACCTCAGGTGATCCGCCCGCCTCGGCCTCTCAAAGTGTTGGGATTACAGGCGTGAGCCACCACGTCCGGCAGACATGTTTTTCTTTTTGATCAAACTGCATGCCGCATGCCATGTTTCACCCTTCCATTGTCTGAGCTTGCTGAACCCTTCACCAACATCTTTAAATTGTAGGAAGGCCTGCTGTTCGCATGCAGACACCTGGGCCACAGTTTTCACCAACACGCAACTGCAATGTGTCTGCACATAAATCTGCAGTGTTTAGGCCCATGGGAACCTTCTCTCTTTCCTTCTCCCGTTCCTTCCTCCAAGCTAGAAGTGGTCCATATGGTGTGTGAAGGACTGTGTTGACATCCTGGATTCCTGCATATAAGGGGCCCTGAATCAGGCAGCACTGGCTGAAGACGGTGGTCAGATTTCCTGACACTTGCTTCCCATCACGTGTCGGCAGGGGCTGGAGATGTGCTGCCTGGGGAGGAAAGACCTTTGGGGTATGTGACAGGGCTTGAGCTCTGCTGGTGGTCTTGGGAGGACTGATGAGCCTTGCTTTAGGGAGCCTGGGATGGTAGAATAAGTACTGCCAAGGGGGGCTCATGGAGGCAGACCTCGCTCCACCAGACAGAAAAGGTTTCTAGCAACTCCTTTGATCTAAGAGTGAATGAGCTGCCTCAGAAGCGGGTGTGGTCTCCTTCCTAGCATGAAGCTGAGCAGTCAGGGCTGAGAGATAATGTCAGGGCGATAGATTTCTGAACTGAGCTGGAATTTGAGTTGGCTGCAATCATGTCTAGGGCAGGTGTCTATAAAGCTGTTTAGGATGCTTAGCGGAGGTGCATCTCAGGGCTTACCGTCATGGGTTGTTTGCTCACAGACAGGCTCACTCCATTCCCCAGCTTTGTTCCGATCAGGAAGAAACCCTCGAACTTGAACACAATAAGTTGTCCATGGCTCCAGGTTTCTGAGGACCTCAAAGTCATACTGGGGAGTAATTTGAAACTAGTAATGGAGACAAAAATAAGAACATGACTAAGCAGTGGAAGGGCACCACCTTTTTTTTTTTTCACATTTATCAGTGATAATAGCCGTTTTAGACTTAAAATAGGAAGGAGCAGGTAGCAGGTGCTCCTCTCAGTTCAGGGACCCTGAGGCCATTCAGGGGGTGCATCAAGGACTGACAGTGGTGCCCACAAACCATTTTGGTTCCCGAATTCTCCAGCTTAAATGACACACAAGCCATCACTTCTTTTTTAAAAAAGATAAAGCAGGCCGGGTGTGTTGGCTCGTGCCTGTAATCACAGCACTTTGGGAGACTGAGGAGTTTGAGACCAGCCTAGTCAACATGGCAAAACCCCATCTCTACTAAATATACAAAAAATTAACCGGGCGTGGTGGCGCACGATAATCGCTTGAACTTGGGAGGTGGAAGTTGCAGTGAGCCGGGATCACCCCACACTGCACTCCAGCCTCGGTGACAGAGCGAGACTTTGTCTCAGAAATAAAGAAAAAAGTAAATAAATAAATAAAATAAACTGGTCTTTTAATTATTATTATTTTTGAGATGGAGTTTCACTCTTGTCGTCCAGGCTGGAGTGCAGTGGCACGATCATGGCTCACTGCAACCTCCGTTGCCAGGCTCAAGCAATTCTCCTGCCTCAGCCTCCCGAGTAGCTGAGAATACAGGTGCACACTACCACACTCAGCTAATTTTTTTTGTATTTTTGTAGAGATGGGGTTTTGTCATGTTGGCCAGGCTTGTCTGGAACTCCTGACCTCAGGTGATCTTCCCACCTTGGCCTCTCAAAGTGCTGGGATTACAGGTGTGAGCCACCACACCCAGTCGCAATTGGTTATTTCTTTTTTGGGGTTGGGGTTGTTGACAGCATGCCTATATTCCTTTACTGCATGAGGAGCTAAGCCCATGGAGGTCAATAATTGGATTAGACTTATGGAATATATGAAGAAAATGGTTTAACTTCTAATAAGTAAATTAAAAGACCAAAAGCAAATCAAAGCAACAACTGAAAAAAATGGCGGGCTTGCAGTTCCAGAAGTCCAGGGCCTCTAAAACCTTACAGTGCAAATTTTTTCAAAGATTAAACTCAGAGGCAAGCAGGTAAGGTGGTGGCATAGTAGTAGAGGGACCTTCTCAATCCCTGCTGGGGCTTTTTCTGCCCTTTCACGTCTGGGCAACTTCTGGTTTTATCTTCTCACTTTCTCCCAACAGGAAGAAAGAATTCTCAAAAGCCCTTCATGCTGTGAGTTTAGGGACCTAGTCTGGCACCGCCTCAGGAATCTCTACATTCTAGAGGGGAACCATATAAGCCTGTATCGATACAAAAATTAGCGGGGTGTGGTGGCAGGTGCCTGTAATCGCAGCTACTTGGGAGGCTGAGGCAGGAGAATTGCTTGAACCCAGGAGGCGGAGGTTGCAGTAAGCTGAGATTGCACCGCTGCTTTCCAGCCTGGGCAACGACAGACTGTGACTCTGCCTCAAAAAAACCCCCAAAAAGCCTGTATTGGTGGCATCACAGGCACCTGTGAGAGTAGCAGTGCAGCAGGCAGCCTTTCCACACTCGGTAAGTCACACAGAAGGTTGCCACACAACTGGCCGAAGAGAGAGGACAAATGTGTAACCAGATGCCCATGTTGTGGGCATGTGTGAGAAAAGAAGCTAAACAGTAAGTGGAGTTTGCATTCACACTTGCCTCAGGAGGCACCTGACCCTGCTTACTGTAAAACTAGATCCTTAATTGAGGTCTGTTGCTAGCTCCCGGAGGGGAGCAATCTGCTCTTATCTTTATACCCCAGGGCTTAGCAGAGATGCCTGCATTTGATCAGTGATTGTGAGTATCAGAATTCATATGCTGAAACTTAACTGTCACTATGATAGGACTCAGAGGTGGAGGCTTTCAGAAGTGATTAAATAATGAGGGCAGAGCCTTCCTGAATGCCATTGGTGACCTTAGAAAAGAGCAGCAAGGGAGCTGTTTACATCCTTGCCCTTTGCCTTCCACCATCTAGGAGGCAGAGCACGCCAGTGCTCACCAGACACTGAATCTGCTGGTGCCTTGATCTTGGACTTCCCAGCCTGCAGAACTGTGAGAAATAAATTTCTAGTGTTTATAAGTTACCTAGTCTGTGGTATTTTGTTGTGGCAGCAGGAATGGACTTAAGACACTGCATCATTTAATGGAATATTTTTTGGGGAAAAAAATTAACTTGAGATTTTTTGGGCTATGCAGTGTGTGTATATAAATTTAACTACATCATTCCTAAGATAATAAACATGGGTGATCCCTTCTTCCCAAACACTTTGAGAATTAAGTGGTAAAGTCAACATTTAATGTGGAAGGGATAACATATATGTAATATGACATACATAACATATATATGTCAGTTTAGGACCATGAATGGCATTCAGCTCAGAAGCATTAGGTATCAGAATAAACCTTGACCAAGGATGAATAAAAATAACCTTAACATGTTTAGCAAAGAGGAAGGAAACCTCATGTACTGATGTACTGACCATATATACATCATTCCAGGCAATGGGATGAGTTTATATTTTCTATTATTTCATTAAATTCCCCAACAATCTTATGAAGTAGGTTATTATCCTTGTTTTATTAATAAAGTAAGTTATTATGCCCATTTTGCAGACTTGAGGAGGCTGGGGTCAAGAAAGTGACCAATGGCACATGGTGGCACGGGTGATATTCCGATCAGATCTTTTGACTCCAAGCCCATGTTTTTAAAGAAATTGTCCCCTGAAGAATAGAGCAACAAGGGGCTGTCTTGACCACGGATGTCCCTGATTTGCGGTGTGTGTGGGACACAGGGGTTGATGTCATGGGACAGTTGTCAATTTGCTGATCACCTAATTCAGCCAGCTCCAAGTTCCCTTAGCTAACTCTGACTCAACTGTGCCTTCCCCTGCAACTGCCCTTCGGGGGGGGAAAGGTCTGCTGTCACTGTGCAGACTTTGTCCTGAAAGTCTGCTCTACACATATCCCTTAGGAGTCTGGGAAGCTTGAGCCAGAGATACCAGTAACCCCTCAGTCTGGGAAGCTCTTGGCTTACAGAGGACCAGTCCATAAGGTGCTGCCACCTTGCAAGATTCTGTAAAGAATATGAAAGCCTACTACCTCTGAAATGCAATTAGCCAACCTTACCTTTTCATCAGTACCGTTTTTCCAGTATTGCACATTATAAGTCCATGAGTTATACACATTCTTCATAGTCCAAGTTTCGTATTCATTCTCAATTTTAGGGGCTAAGAAACGCATATGTAAAGAATCAGCAAGTACTTCTACTTGCATTCCAGGGGGTCCAATAATGGCTAAGCAGAAGAACAAGCAAAATGACAATCAAAAATCACATTTTAAAAACTTCAACATTAATTTTTCATAACCATGCAGAACAATTAGTCCACGGAAGTACACTGCTTTGATATACTATTGTCATGACATTGATTGACATGGCTAAGAAGGATAGTTGGATTTAGTTTCTTTTAAAAAATCTGATAATCTTTGTCTTTCTTAATGAAGTTTAGTCCACTTATGTTTATTGTGGTTTCTGATACATTTGGAATTATTCCAGCTACATTATTTTGTATTTTCTATAAGGATTTCTTTTTAAATTTCTATTTTATGTTTTTGGTGTCTTCTCCTCTTTTATTCCTGCTTTTTGTTGGCTTGAATTTTATTTCCTTTTTCAGGATGGAAGCTACAGATGGCATCTCTATTATTTTTAGTGGCCACCTTTACATGTTTAACATATATAATTAACCATATATATTTCCAACAATGTCTAAAGCTGTTTCCCTTCTGAATGCTCTTTTACTAGATATTCATGTGGCTGGCTCCTTCACTTCATTTGGGTCTCTGCTCAAATGCTACTTCCTCAGAGAGACTGTATCTTACCATTCTATGTAGAAGCGCAGCTCCCATTACTTTCTGTCCTATTGCCTTGCTTCAGTCTTCTTAAGAACCATAGTCACTACCTGTCATGTAATATGTATCTATTTATTTATTATCTGTATTCCTGATTAGCACATATATGCTCCATGAGGTATTTTGTCTCGTTCATTGTTGTAGCTTCAGTGCTCAGAATGCAGCTGTTACACAGATGTACTCAATAATAACTATAGAATGATTCATAAATGGTTCCAGGCAATCATGGTGTTTGAGTTATGTCCTGTATTCTTCTTTGGCTGCTGTTACTTTTTCAGGGCTGTTAATGGACCTGCTTCTATCATTCTAAAGTGCTCGTCTGAAAACCAGACAAGAAAACTTGTTGGAATACTTTGCCAAAGCAAGTATAAATAGGTTATGCATGATGCCTGGAAACACTTTCCTATCACTAAAATACATAGACTTCAAGAGGCAAATCTCCAATATTGGGTAGTAGTTGCTAAGAGCACAGAAGCAAGAGCCTGGGTCTGAATCCTTGCTCAGCCACTCATGACCTGTATGACTTTTTGACAAGCTGCTTAACCGTGTTGTACCTAGGCTCTAAAGGGAACTTCCGTGGATGGGAGCTAACAGAATTTGGGACAACTTAGGACCTGGTAAGCCAGTTAGCAATTATAGGAGCAAAAACTTGTACTTTTAACTATTGTGAAACTTACTTTTCCGTTCATCTTTCCTTTGTTTTTGTAAAGGTACCATTAGAAAATATAATCTAACTTTGATAATTTATGATTCCAAAAGTAAGACGTTTTTACCCAGGCTTGGGATGGAATTGGGAAAGGGAAGAAAGGCATCCTAGCCTCATTCTCTACCAGGGAGGATGTAACTGTGGGGGTCATGGGGGTCCAGAGCAGGGACTGGCATAAAGACCACTCCCCATATAGAGACAGTTCTTTTTTTGAGATAAGACTTCACTCTGGTCACCCAGGCTGCTGGAGTGCAGTGGTGTGATAATGGCTCACTGCAGCCTTGAATTCCCAGGCTCAGGTGACTCTCCCACCTCACCTCCCAAGTAGCTGGGAGTACAAGCACACTCCACCATGCCTGGCTAATTTTTTTTTTTTTTTTTTTTTGGTATTTTTTTTGTTTTTTGTAGAGACAGGGTTTCACCATGTTGCCCAGGCTGGTCTTAAATTCCTGGGCTCAAGGACAAGCGTGGTGGTTCATGTCTGTAATCCCAGCACTTTGGGAGGCTGAGGCAGGTGGATCACTTAAGGTCAGGAGTTCAAGACCAGCCTGGCCAACATGGTGAGACCCCGTCTCTACTAAAATTACAAAAAAATTTAGCTGGGCATAGTGACAGGCACTTGAAGTCCCAGCTACTCAGGAGGCTGAGGCACAAGAATCATTTGAACCCTGGAGGCAGTTTGCAGTGATCTGAGATTGCGCCACTGCACTTCAGCCTGGGTGTCAGAGTGAGACTTTGTCTCAGAAAAAAAAAAAAAAAAAGAAAGAAAGAAAAAAAGAAAATTCCTGGGCTCAAGTGATCCACCACCTCAGCCTCCCAAAGTGTTGGGATTATAGACGTGAGCCACCATGCCTAGCCAGAGACAATTCTTTTAGTGCTTTTCTCTATGTGAGTTTTGAAGGGCTGTATGTGAATTTTGTGAATCAGGTTCTTTTAACCTCTAATCTTCTTTACTCTCTCAATTGCTAATATATGGTTTAATTAGTTTTCAATTCCTGATATTCTAAATATGCTCATCTCATATTTAGGGGACTCTGGTGGTCACCATGATCCTCCAAATCTAACCTGGGAACAATATATATATATTTTTTTGAGACCAAGTCTCACTCTATTGCCCAGGCTGGTGTGCAGTGGCGTGATCTCGGCTCACTGCAATCTCCGCCCAACCTGGGAACAATTTTTGATGCTGACCAACCAGTCTGACCCAACCCACCTGCCATCAGCCCTATCCCTCCCTCTGTCCTTCGCTCTGGGCAAGCTGGCTGTCTGCATCAGATTTTCCATCTCTACACCTGCCTTCATTCTTTTGCCTATCACGTTATATTTCTTTGTTTAAGTCATAATTCCATACTGACTTTCTCCCAGAAAATTCACCACAAGAATCCTTCCAGAACTTCTCCTCAACAGCACGGGCCCCAACATAGTCACATCCTTGAGGCATTGAAGGTGTTAGATTTATATTTAATTGTTGCATTGATGATATGCCTATCTTTTTCTGTCTCTCCCATGAATTCTTTAGGGATACAACTCTCTTTATTATATTCCTTAAGCTCCTTGTGCAAGGCCATCCATTTGTGGGCCCTCAAAGAATTCTTGTTGATGGACCAACCAATGTGGAAAAAAACAAGGCAAGATGATGACATTACAAAAAAAGGGAAAACAAAATGGCTTACTGTCATCCACAGGACAGAAGGTGATGTTTACCCAGTCTGAATGCTCATCTGCAAATTCAGCCCTGACTCTCAAGGTGTGGTCACCATACTTGGAAAGACTTGAGAAATCACATTCCGTCAAGGTAGTATTCATGCATTTATCTTGGAATATCCTATAACTACACAATCAAAAAGATAGGTCAATCAGGAGAGTTCTAGCTTCAGTCTCCCTGAGGCTGACTGGTACTTAATTTGGAGGGGTGGGGCGCAGGAGTGGAAACTGTGTTAAACATAGAAATACGTGTCTTCAAAACAGAACTTCTCAGAGACTTGAACATCTTAATGACTACGTGCCTCTCCAAGGGGTTGAGTATTCAGCATACTTGACCAAGAAAGCTTGCTTCCTTGATTACGTATTTTTGAAAACAGGGGCATGTGATTTATGAGACATTGATTTACAAAAATTTACCAAAATAAAGATATTACAATGATTTTCAATAAAGTCATGTGCTGCATAATGACATTTCGGTAGATGACAGACCACATATACAACGGTGATGCCCTAAGATAATGATACTGTATTTTTACTGTACCTTTTCTATGTTTAAATACATTTAGATGTACACATACCTCATTTTATTGTGATTTGCTTTACTGTACTTCACAGATATTGCATTTTACAAATCGAAGGTCTGCAGCAACCCTGCATTGAGCAAGTCTATTGGTGCCATTTTTCCAACAGCACATGCTCACTTCATGTCTTTATGTCACATTTTGGTAATTCTCGCAATATTTCAAAACTTTTCATCATGATTATATGTGTTATGGTGATCTGTGATCAGTGATCTTTGATGTTACTGTTGTAATTGTTTTGGGGTACCATGAACCACACCTATATAAGACAGTGAAATTAATCAATAGATGTTGTGAGTGTTCTGACTTCTCCACCCACTGGCCACTCTCCTGCCTCTCTCCTTCTCCTCGGGCATCCCTATTCCAAAAGCTGCAAAGGATTAAGCTTAGTGAGGAAGGCATATTGCAGGCCACAACAGGCCCCTTGGGCCAAACAGTTAGCCAAGTTGTGAATGCAAAGGAAAAGTTGTTGAAGGAAATTTAAAGTGCTACTCCAGTGAACACATTAATAATAAGAAAGTAAAACAGCCTTATTGATAATATGCAGAAAGTCTCAGTGGTCTGGATAGAAGATCAAACCAGCCACACCATTCCCTTAAGCCAAAGTCTAATCCACAGCAAGACCCTAACACTCCAATTCTGTGAAGGCTTAAAGAGGTGAGGAAGCTGCAGAAGAAAAGTTGGGGCTGGGTGTGGTGGCTCACGCCTGTAATCCCAGCACTTTGTGAGGCTGAGGTGGGCGGATCATCAGGTCAGGAGTTCAAGACCAGCCTGACCAACATGGTGAAACCCCCATCTCTACTAAAAATACAAAAAAATTAGCCGGGCTTGGTGGCATGCACCTGTAATCTCAGCTACTCAGGAGGCTGAGGCAGGAGAATCACTTGAACCCGGGAGGCAGAGGTTGCAATAAGCCGAGATTGTGTCACTGTATTCCAGCTTGGGCAACAGAGCGAGACTCCATCTCAAAAAAAAAAAAAAAAAAAGAAAAGTTGGAAGTTAGCAGAGGTTGGTTCATAAGGTTTAAGGACAGAAGCCATCTCCATAATATAAAAGTGCAAGGTGAAGCAGCAAGTGCCGATGTAGAAGCTGCAGCAAGTTATCCAGAAGATCTAGCTAAAATCTAGCTAAAATGATGAAGGTGGATACTCTAAACAACAGATTTTTAATGTAGATGAAACAATCTTCTATTAAGATGTCATCTAGGACTTTCATAGTTACAGAGGAGAAGTCAATGCCTGGCTTCAAAGCTTCAAAGAACAGGCTGACTCTTGTTAAGGGCTAATGTAGCTGGTGACTTTAAGTTGAAGCCAACACTGGATTACCATTTTGAAAATCAGAGAGCTCTTAAGAATTATGCCAAATCTACTCTGCCTGTGCTCTACA
This sequence comes from Pan paniscus, assembly GCF_029289425.2. Taxonomy (NCBI): domain Eukaryota; kingdom Metazoa; phylum Chordata; class Mammalia; order Primates; family Hominidae; genus Pan; species Pan paniscus. Next base: position 29,388,135 of record NC_073271.2, on the reverse strand, counting down.
AATGGAGCAACAAAGCCTGGAGGACGGCACATCTGTTTACAGCATGGTTTACTGAATATTTTAAGCCCAGCATTAAGACCTACTGCTCAGGATAAAAAGTTTTCTCTCAAAATATTACCTCTCATTGACAATGTACCTGGTTCCCCAAGAACTCTGATGGAGATTTAAAAGGAAATTAATGCTGTTTTCATGCCTGCTAACACAACATCCATTCTGTAGCCCATGGGTCAAGGAGTTATTTCGACTTTCAAATCTTATTATTTAAGAAATATATTTTGAAGCTGGGCACAGTGGCTCATGCCTGTAATCTGAGCACTTTGGGAGGCCAAGGCGGGCAAATCACTTGAGGTCAGGAGTTCGAGACCAGCCTGGCCAACATGGTGAAACCCTGACTTTACTAAAAAAAAAAATACAAAAATTAGCCTGGTGTGGTGTCACTACTTGGGAAGCTGAGGCAGGAGAATCACTTGAACCTGGGAGGTGGAGGCAGCAGTGATCTGAGATCATACCACTGCACTTCAGCCTGGGCAACAGACTGAGACTCCATCTTAAAAAATAAAATAAAATGAGATAAAATAAAATAAAGAAATATATTTTGTAAAGTTATAGCTGCCATAGATAGTGATTTCTCTGATGGATCTGGGCAAGGTAAATTGAAAACCTCCCAGAAAGGATTCACCATTCAAAATGCCATTAAGAACATTGGTGATTCATAGGAGGAGGTCAAAATATAACATTAACAGGGGTTTGGAAGAAGCTGATTCCAACCCTCATAGATTACTTTAAGGGGTTCAAGACTTCAGTGGAGGAAGTAACTGCAGATGTGGTGAAAACAGCAAGATAACTAGAATTAGAAGCGGAACCCGAAGATGCGACTGAATTGCTCCAATCTCATGATAAAAGTTGAACAGATGAAGAGTTGTTTCTAATGAGTGAGCAAAGAAAGTGGTTTCTTGAGATGGAATTTATTCCTGGTGAAGATGCTATGAACATTGTTGAAATGACAACAAAGGATTTAGAATATTACGTAAACTTAGTTGATAGCAGGGTTTGAAAGGATTCCAATTTTGAAAGTTCTTCTGTGAGTAAAATGCTACCGAACAGCATCTCATGCTACAGAGAAATCTGTCATGAAAGGAAGAGTTAATTGATGCAGCAGACTTCATTGTCATCTTATTTCAAGAAATTGTCACAGTCACTGCAACTCAGCAACCACTACCCTGATCAGTCAGCAGCCATCCATATCAAGGCAAGATGCTCCACGAGCAAAAGGATTATGACTTGCTGAAGGCTCTGATGATTGCTAGCATTTTTCAGCAAGTAAATATTTTAAAATTAAGCTGTGCACATTTTTTTAGACATAATGCTATCGCACACTTAATGGACTACAGTATAAACATAATTTTTAGATGCACCAGGAAACAAAAAAATTCATGTGACTCACTCTATTGTGGTTTTAGCTTTATTGTGTTAGTCTGGAACCAAAACTGCCTTATCTCTGTGATATGCCTGTATACAAATACCATTGTGTTACGATTGCCTACAGCACTCAGTACAGTAACATGCTGTACAGGTTTACAGCCTGGGGCAATAGGCTAAACCACATAGCCTAGGTGTATACGAGGCTACACCATCTAGGTTTGTGCAAGTACACTGCATGACGTTCACACAGCAAAACTGTCTAATGATGCATTTCTCAGAATCTACCCCAGTTGTTAAGTGACCCGTGACTGTCCTGTCCTATAAATGACTATCATTGCAATTACTCTGGAAAAATTATAAAACAATTCATCAGTCTCAGTCAGAACACCAGCCCCGACAGCAACCGCTAAAGGGAACATGACAGAAAGTGAAGTGGAAGAAAAGAGATGACATTTGGACATGCCTGTTGGATGCTAGGGAAATACAATCTCCTGAATCTAAGCTCGCAACAGCCAAGGAGGTGTAATTGGCTCCACGTGATCAAAGGAAGCCCAGGCTCTCATCCTGCAAAAAGTGAGGAGCTGGCCCGGCTCAGTGGCTCACGCCTATAATCCCAGCACTCTGGGAGGCCGAGGCAGAGGATCACTTGAGCCCAGGAGTTTGAGAACAGCCTGGACAACGTGGTGAGTCCTTGTCTCTATAAAAAATAAAAAAATTATTTGGGTATGGTGGCATGCGCCTGTAGTCCCAGCTACTCAGTAGGCTAAGGAGGGAAGCTCGCTTGAGCCTGGGAGGTGGAGGCTGCAGTGAGGCGTGATTGCACCACTGCACTCCAGCCTGGGCAACAGAGTGACACTGTCTCAAAAAATTTAATTTAATTTAATTTAAAAATTTATAAAATAAAATAAAAAAGTGAGGAGCTATCTGATTGGTCCCCCAAGGCATCTTCTGGTGCCAAAACCAATTTGGTTGCTCCCAGAAGTGATGATGAAAGTGATGGTGATAAAAATAACAACAGCCAACATTTATTAAGTACACAGGGGTCAGGCGTGGAGAGCCTAAGAAATCTGCCCAACTGAACTCAGATCTGTTTGACTTCATAGTCTAAGGTAGCACATCACATCTCACAGCATTCTTAGTGAAACCTAGAAAAATCCCTTGCAAAAAGTAGATAGAGATCATTGGGATCATGCTATTTTTTCACTTAATATACCACAAATATTTGTCAATCAACCATTTCTTCACGGCTGCTTAACATCCCATCATTTGGAAAATCCAGCGGTCATTTCATTAAGGGGGTTTTCTCACATGTGGCCATATTTTTTTTCCTCCCTACCTTCTTTCTTCCCTTCCGCCTTCCTTCTTTCCAACTCAAGTCCAGCTAATTAAAAAAAAAAAATTGTAGAGACAAGGGGCTGCTATGTTGCCCAGGCTGGTCTTGAACTCCTGGCCTCAAATGATTATCCTACCTTGGCCCCCCAAAGTACTGGGATTACTGGCCCATTTCCTTCTTTTAAACTAATGCATCAATTGTCCAGCATGTGCAGTATTTCAAAAGTTGTTTTGCAATAACGTCTTTTTCACTAGGTTTTTTTTTTTTTTTGAGATGGAGTCTCACTCTGTCACCCAGGCTGGAGTGCAATGGTGCAATCTCAGCTTGCTGCAACCTCTGCCTCCTGGGTTCAAGTGATTCTCCTGCCTCAGCCTTCTGAGTAGCTGGGACTACAGGTATGCACCACCATGCCCGGCTAATTTTGTATTTTTAGTAAAGATGGGGTTTTGCCATGTTGGTAAGGCTGGTCTCGAACTCCTGATCTCAGGTGATCCACCCACCTCGGCCTCCCAAAGTGCTGGGATTACGGGCATGAGCCACCGCGCCTGGCCTTCACTAGGTTATTTTTATTGCATGTACAAATACTTCTCCCCGCATTAAATAGGTAATATGACCCATTCCTCATATTTACATCTAATTGTTTTGGATGTTTTTATATTAAAATCACCAGTACATCCTCTGAAGTGCCCCCTGCTCTGGACGCCCTGCCCCAATGCATGCAAACAACAGAGAGTTTGTGCTGTGCAATTGCTCATGCTAAACTCTAAACAACTCTTTTGTAGAGCCACATGAGGCAATCACATCTTTAGGGATCAAATATCTTCCCCAAGGACACGGCCAGCACATATTTTGTTTTCTCCAGCACATGCCATACTCACTCTGTAGTTCCACGCGGGGGAGACCTGGAACCCAGGTGTGGATACCCTCATGAAGTCACTTCATGAAGTCATTGGGATCGCTAACATAAAAGATAAACATGCAAAGCCAAGTGCCTCGACTATAATGGCAAAAAAGCATGGCATGGGCTGGGTGTGGTAGCTCACGCCTGTAATCCCAGCTCTTTGGGAGACTGAGGCAGGTGGATCACTTGAGGCCAGGAGTTCAAGACCAGCTCGGCCAACATGGTGAAACCCCATCTCTGCTAGAAGTACAAAAATCAGTTGGGCACGGTGGCATGCGCTTGTAGTCCCAGCTACTCAGGAGGCTGAGGCAGGAGAATCGCTTGAACCCAGGAGGTGGAGGCTGCAGTGAGCAGAGGTCGTACCACTGCACTCCAGCCTTGGTGACAGAGTGAGACCCTGTCTCAAAGAAAAAAAAAAAAGGCTGGGCGCGGTGGCTCACGCCTGTAATCCCAGCACTTTGGGAAGCCAAGGCGGGTGGATCACGAGGTCAGGAGATCAAGACCATCCTGGGTAACACAGTGAAACAGTGTCTCTACTAAAAAATACAAAAAATTAGCTGGGCGTGGTGGCGGGCGCCTGTAGTCCCAGCTACTCGGGAGGCTGAGGCAGGAGAATGGCGTGAACCCGGGAGGCGGAGGTTGCAGTGAGCTGAGATCGCACCACTGCACTCCAGCCTGGGCAACAGAGCGAGACTCCGTCTCAAAAAAAAAAAAAAGAAAAACAAACAAACAAACCCAAAAGCACAGCACAGAACAAGAAAAACAAACTACAGGGAGACAGACAGACAGAGAAGAAATTTAATTTTCCACAGTAAAATCTCTGTGGCTATTCAGACTGAGTAGAGAAAGCACAGAAAGCAAATGATAAAGCCAATCAGTACTAGAAAATGCACATCAGGAAAAAAATTAATTATAGAGTATGCCCTCCTTCAATCCTTGGGACAGCTGACAGTACTGGACTATGGACTGTAAATTAGATACAAGTATTTTATGAATGTAAAAGTTCCTGAGCTTCTCACTGTACTATGTGATGTAAGAGATTATCCTTGTTCTTGTGAAATACACAGTGAAATATTACAGCACAAAGGGCATGAGAGAGAGAGAGGAAGGGAGAGAATGTGACCAACATTAAAAATTGGTGAACCTGGGCCGGGCGTGGTGGCTCACGCCTGTAATCCCAGCACTTCGGGAAGCCGGGGTGGGTGGATCATGAGGTCAGGAGATAGTGACCATCCTGGCTAACACGGTGAAACCCCGTCTCTACTAAAAATACAAAAAATTAGCTGGGCATGGTGGTGGGAGCCTGTAGTCCCATCTACTCGGGAGGCTGAGGCAGGAGAATGGCGTGAACCTGAGAGGCAGAGGTTGCAGTGAGCCGAGATCGCGCCACTGCACTCCAGCCTGGGTGACAGAGCGAGACTCCGTCTCATAAAAAAAAGAAAAAAAAAAATTGGTGAATCTGATTGTAGGCTATCTGGAAATTCTTTGTATTCTACTTAAAATTTTGAAATGTTCTGTTAGTCTGGAATTATTTTGAACTAAAAGTTAAAAAACAAAAGCCAGCAATGCACAGACGAGGACTATCTTATTCATCTTTCTACTTCTTCTCTGATGTAGCAGGCCTTGGGGATTTTTGTGAAATGACAGCTGGATCTGGGAACAAATTTCCTCCTGCCTCACTGAAGGACTTGTCTATCTTCGTATGTTTCTGAGTCACGTAGAAAGCAGGTGTGTTGGCTTGTCAGCCTTGGGCCTCCTGCTGCTGTTTGCGCCTGGCCTAAAGGTGTGTCACCTGCAGTCCAGCATGTGGCGTATGGTGGCAGGCTGCCAAGGGAGTGCTGGCACTGACTTCCTTCACCAGGCATAGGGAAACACTGACAGGCAGGAGAGGTAGAGGGCGTTCAGATCACCGCTGAGATGACCGTCTAGGGTGACACTCACTCTTCCTTCACAGCCCCTGCTGTTGTCAGAGAATGGGGTTTTTAACAGTCAGTAGCTGTCTTACTTTTAATTTCAGGATGGAACCACGGAGAAACTGAGCACTCATTATGCAAATTATGTGCATCGCGCATGGCACTGGGGCATGATGTTATAATCCATTGGAGGGGAACAGGTGATATATGGTAGCAAGGGGCTTCCTGACCGCTTTGCATATCTCAGTTTCTTGGGTAGCATCCACTCAACATTGTTGACTTCCAGCAATACTACTCATACCTAGAGATGACAGCAGTGGTATTTTTCTTTTAAAATATATCAACTGTGACAAACAAGCTGGGATGGGCACAGCATGAGGTTACCACTATGGCTGATTATATCTACATACGCATGATAAAATGTCTGTATCTGCCAGCAGCCCTGTGATTAACAGTCAAATCGTCAACCATCACAACTAGAAAACCTAAAAGAGAAAAGGTGGCCACGAGAATTTCCCAGACAGAAAAAGCCTGGCAGGGAGGCTCCCTGAGGGTTGTCACAGTCACACGGTGACCGTAGTCAGACTCCCTTCCTCCTGTGGCCCAACCCAGTGACCAGCCCAGGGCTGGCTCCTCCGGTGCGTTCCTGCCAATAGTGAGGCCAGACCCACCTTAGGTACTGAGCTGTGAAAGTCAGTTTCCCTTTGGCAAAAGCAGGTGACTCCCACTGTAGAATGTTCTTGAAATTAACAGAATTCATTCTGACATTTTCGGGAGGTGGTACCATTCCCAATGCTATGAAAATAAGACAAAAACATTTACAACCTTTTTCCTCAAAACAGATGCCCATGAAAAAGCCCACATCCAGCACTTGGTTCTCCTCTATGGCTCCATGTCTTCAAAGGCCACGTGGGTGAGGGAGGGAGAGACAGGCTGGCTGTGCTGAGGAGTCTAGATTTTCTTTGAACAGCCGTGAGGAGAAATTTCTGGAGGGGCAGGAGTAAAATGGGGACAGACAAAGGAGCCTTGGATTTGTGTGGTGGCAGAAAGCTATGAGGGGGTAGGGTGGGCACATGGATTTCAGATATATTTCCAGACGTAAAAACAAACTGGAGACTTCCTGATACATTTGATGCATAAAAGCTGAGGTCAATGTCCATTTTGGGCTTAAGCAGCTGGTGCCCCGATTGGAGCTCAGCTGGGGAACTCACGAGTCCCATTTGAGCTGCATTAGGTTGGAGATGCTGGAGAGAGGCTGAAGTAGGAATGTCAGGGAGACAGCCAGATGAATGAGCCCAGAGGTCACACCAAGAACAGATGTGGGCTAGAGACAGAAATTATTTTCAAACCTTTTAATAGAAAATTCGAAACCTGGCCAGGCATGGTGGCTCGCGCCTGTAATCCCAGCTCTTTGGGAGGCCGAGGAAGGTGAATCACCTGAGGTCAGGAGTTCGAGACCAGCCTGGCCAACATGGCGAAACCCCATCTCCAATAAAAATACAAAAATTAGCCAGGCGTAGTGGCACACACCTGTAATTCCAGCTACTCGGGAGGCTGAGGGAGGAAAATCGCTTGAACCCAGGAGGCGGAGGTGGCAGTGAGGCAAGATCAAGCCACTGCACTCCAGCCTGGGCCACAGCAACAGAGCAAAACGCTGTCTCAAAAAAAAAAAAAAAAAAAAAAGGAAGAAGAAAGAAAGAAAAGAAAATTTGAAACCTACATGCAAGTAGAAAAGTAGAAGACTATAATAAACCACCACCCATCACCCAACTGGTACCAAGAGAGATATAAATGTGCGAGTCATGGGCCTATAGCCCGTGTTTAATGCCAGGGTTTGGCTGAAATCCCCCAAAGGAACAGTGCCAGGGAAGGAGAGAAAAGGCCTTGGGCATCACAATTAGCTACATAGAAACCTGACAGAGCAGGAGGGTCCCAAGCAGAGACAGCCTGACAGGGCGGGAAACCGGAGGGGGATCCCGGAAGGCCAGGGAAGAGTTCATGAGAAAGGAAGGAGGTGACCATGGTGTTATTGGAACCTAGGCAGTCAATTTAGAGGACAGAAAAGGTTTCAATGGATTTAGGTTTAGAAGCCATGGAGCTGGGGCGCTGGGGGACAGAATCCAGATTTCAGGGTGCTCGGGCCTGAACCGGAAGGAGGGGAGGTGCAGCGGGTGATGGGAGGCACATCTGTAGGGAGGGCTGGTACTGAGGGGGCAGACTTGGGGTCAGGGAGGGCTGTCAGGGCACTCGGGGACTGGTGGGGGCCTCCACTTGAAATGATAGTCTCCAGAAGGGTCAGATGACAGCCACGGTGGGATCTTGGGTCTTTTGGGGAAGCTACTTTATTTAGACGCCCGCCAGCAGAGAGCTGCAGGAGGACAGGGAGTCAAAAGACGCCGGGAGTCTCCCCCTGAGTTTAGGGCCCAGACGGTCTGTAATCTGGGCGCGGATGGGGCTTTCTCCTGTTACAGAATCGACGGCAGCAGCAGCCTAGTTGCGTCTCAGCAGCCGGCCGTGGCGTTTGCATCTTCTCTCCCGAGGCCCCGATGGCTCTTAAGTCACTTGCAGGGCGCCCAGAGATGGGATCAGGGGCGGCATCTCGCGGGGCCTCCCGGTTCCCAAGCGCGCCCCCTCCCCGCGGACCCCTCACCTGACACCAGCAGGCAGCCACCCAACCAGCTCCCAAGGCTCCACGCCATGGACGGACGCTGGGGGTTCCGCGGCTTCCTCCAAGCACACGACCCCCGCCCGCGCCCGGGAGAGCTTGTCCGCGGTGGCTTCCGGGAACCAGCGGAGATGGGCGGGGCGGGGTGGGGAGGGGCCGGGCGACCGGGCTCCCACCCCGCTGCAGGCCCCGCCCACCAGCCCGGGTCCGCCCGCGAGGCGCGGGGCACAGGCTTGGCAGATGCACACGAGGAAGAGGAAGGGATCCTCGCAAGCTTTGAAAGGCGCCGTCAAGTCAAATAAATAAATGCCCTACAACACCAACCCAGGACTGAGATCTGGATGCTGGAATGACGGTGGTGGTGGTGGCTTTCAGTATTCCCCAGGTTTTGTCCGGAGCACCGGCACGCCCTCTCTTGAAGTCCGCTCTCCGCACAGGTGAGTTAAAAGCACTTCAGCAGCAAATCCAGTTTGAGGGTCTTCTTTACCCTTCTCCCCAGGGATACACAACACAAAACCAAGTCCTCTTTACGCAAATAACTAGTTTCTTTCAGAGACTACTAAGAAAGCGTTAATTTCCTCTTTTTAACTTGATTAGTGGTTAGACGGGAAAATCCGGAGCTGTCCAGTGTCTTGGGTAATGCACGGCATCGCCTGATGTCTGACGCTAGTCAAGCAGAGGGAAGTGAATGCGCCCTAGGCCCCTGCAGGCCACCAAGAAGAGCTAGAGGGAGTTGGTGCAATCCTAGAGATGCCGGCAGGTGCACCAATCTGTGGCACACGTACGCTCTCCAATGGAAGACAACTCAAGACCACACCAAGTTTGTATTAAAAAAGTACTGTTGTGTTACTTTTTACCAACCTCCAATCATTATACAAAATGTTAAAAAATACACAAACACACACACACACTCACAGCCATAGAGGTTATCGCAAAAGATCAACCCAGAATCTTTCAGAATACGACAGATGCACTGAGAAGGCAGATAAATTGATTCCATATACAAAAGGCCTCTTTCCTATGGAATTTCATTAGATTAAATAAGGTGTTCCCTCCTCACAGCCTCCTTTTGAGCAATCATATAATCTATTTAAAGTCCTTGAACTATAACTTGTATAATTTTTAGTTTTCCCCCTTTGAAGGGGCCTAAGAGAAAGGTTTGAGAAACCAGCTCTTGAGGGGGGCAGGGGTGAGGGGTAAGAAGGTCCTGTGCCTTTCATTCATCCTGGGAGCTTCTCAGGATTGCAGCATTTCCACCTGAGTGTTCATTCTTGTACATTTTCTCATCTTTCTCCTGGGTTCCTAGGATCTTGGAGATTACCTAGTCCAATCCTTTTATTTCAGAAACAAAAAACCTGAGGCTCAGAAAGGCTAAGTCAAATGCCTAGGGTCACACAGGGAAACTGTGGGAGTTGGATCCCTGAGTCCCAGTCCTTAAACTGGTTGCTACATGACATTCTAGAGCCTCTCCCCACCAACCCCCTTTTAAAAGACAGGGTCTGGTTCTGTCACCCAGGCTGAAGTGCAGTGACATGATCTTGGCTCACTGCAACCTCCGCTTCCTGGGCTCAAGCCATTCTCCCACCTCAGCCTCCCAAGTAGCTGGGACAACAGGCACATGCCACTACGCCCAGTTAATTTTTCTAATTTTGTTTTGTAGAGACAGATTTGCCATGTTGCCCAGGCTGGTCTCGAATTACTGGCCTCAAAGCGATACGCCTGCTTAGGCATCCCAAAGTGCTGGGGTTACCGGCAGGAGCAATTGCTCCGGGTCAGACTTCTCTTCCCCCGCCCACACCCCCCCAACCCGGCCTAGATCCACAGGCACTGTAATCACAGCTGACACACTTGACTCGGAATCAGCATAGAGAGCACTCTGAAAATTGTCAAATAGGGTCCCTGAAACTTGTACACCATACTTCTCCTGAAGATCTTGAAGCATCTTTGTGTTTGCTTTTTTTTTTTTAACTTAAAATATGGCATTCAGGTTTTATCCCTCTCCCCGACGCCATGTTTCCTTTCTGTATTAGTCACACACGTGATCCTAAAGTCTGTCTTCCCCACTTTAACTGGGGAGGGCTGGACAAGGTGGAATTCCAATTGCAGGAGACAGGATGTGACATGGGTGAGGTAGGTGCCCAAGGCTCACCGACTGAAACTCCGATGGCTCTTCCCTGTTTCCTTGTGCAGGGCCCCCCTTCTCTCCACTGCTCACCTGGCTCTCCTCCTCCCTTCCTGCCTGCTTTGCAGCTCTTGCTACTATTTTCCTTTTCTTTCCCTGCTCCCACCCTGGCCCAATTTATTTCACAGAAATATCACAGGGCCAGCCAGGCACAGCGGCTCACCCCTGTAATCCCAGCACTTTACGAGGCTGAGGAAGGCAGATCACTTGAGGTCAGGAGTTTGAGACCAGCCTGGCCAACATGGTAAAATCCTGTCTCTACTAAAAATACAAAAATTTGCTAGGCATGGTGGCAGGCGCCTGTAATCCCAGCTACTTGCGAGGGAGGCTGAGGCAGGAGAATCACTTGAACCTGGGAGGCGGATGTTGCAGTGAGCCAAGATCACACCATTGCGCTCCAGCTTGGGCGACAGAACGAGACTCTGTCTCAAAAAAAAAAAAAAAAAAAAAAAAAGAAAGAAAAGAAGTATCATAGGATCCTGGACCACCTCTGAAACCGTGGGGAACCCTGCTCCCTGGTAAACATGATACAGAAACATCCTAAGTGCATTAGTGTAAAGGAAAGGTGCATACGTGCTTCCTTCAAAGTGCACCACTTTGAATATGTAAACAATGTACTGAATGATACTATGGTCCCCATACTGGGAATGTGCATAGGTGATGTCACCTGGAAGAAGGGAACACTCTACAGTTTCCTCCTCCTTCCCTTGGAGAACATTTGCAGACGGTAAGGCAGCAAGTTAGGATGCAGGGACAGAGAACCCTGTAGGTGCTTGTCTGTCCAAGTTCATTCAATAGTTTTGGAGTCATCTCATTATATAACCATCCCCAAGGTCAACATCTGACTCAGAAGTGTCACTTTGATCAGATGGAGCATCTTCGGACCACAGGCCCTCTGAAGAGGGGCTGGGAAAGGTTGGCTGTGTCCCTTCCCCGCTGGCCAGCAAATGGTTTGATTGCACATTATCAGGATCCTCTGGGTCAACCATCTCTTCCAGATGAGACGATAGCATCAGAGGGGCTTCTTCTAAGTCGTCACTGTCCTCGTCATCAAGAACTCTCAAAAACACAGAGTTTAAATCCACATTGAAGGTAATTCTGCCCCCAGACCCCTCCGTGGAGCTGTAGTCCTCTTCGGGAAAAGGGTCCTGGAGTGGACTCTTTCTCCTCTCACAGGGCCCACTCAAGAGTTCCAACTGCTGAGGGCTGTCCTTTGGCATCGTGGGGAGCTCCACATCAACCTCAGGCAGGTCAGGCTCCTCCTCGGACTCCGGGTCTATCAACTGGGATTCTGTAGAGGTGGCAGAGGCCTGACCCAGAGGCCTGACAGTCAGTCCATGCATGGTATAGCCACCGCCACTTGTCCTGGGCGCTGCCTCAGTATCGCTATCACTTTCATCATCATAATTATAATCCCACACTTTCTTCTTTCTGTTGATGTAAATGACCTCCACCATATCCATGGCTTCCAACGGTGGCAGGTTAGGAAATGGCCAGGCTAAAAAGTTATGAAAATTCTTAAAAAAAAAAAAAAAAAAGAGAGAGAGTCCATATCAGCTGTAACTGTTTGCTCTTTATTTTCTACATAATAAAACTTAATCACTGGGGCACAGGGATGCACGCTTGTAATCCCAGCTACTGGGGAAGCTTAGGCAGGACGATTGTTTGAGCTCAGGAGTTTCAGACTGTAGTGCATTATGACTGCGCCTGTGAATAGCCACTGCACTCCAGCCCTTAGCGAGACCTTGCCTCTAAAAAAATAAAAAATAAACTTAATGAGATTGAATGATGATGCAGTTGATGATGATAACAGCAATAATAACAGCTAACAGTTACACCATGCTTACTATATGCTGGGCATGACTCTTGGTGCTTTATATATAATTTACCTTTCCCTTGCAACTGCTCTATGAGGTATGCTTACTATTCTTTTTTTTTTTTTTTTTTGAGACGGAGTCTCGCCCTGTTGCCCAGGCTGGAGTGCAGTAGTGCGGTCTTGGCTCACTGCAACCTCCACCTCCCAGGTTCAAGCAATTCTCTGCCTCAGCCTCCTGAGTAGCTGGGATTACAGGCGCCCGCCACTATGCCCGGCAAATTTTTGTATTTTTAGTAGAGAAGGGGTTTCACCATGTTGGCCAGGCTGGTCTTGAACTCCCGACCTCGTGATCTACCTGTCTTGGCCTCCCAAAGTGCTGGGTTTATACGCGTGGCCACCGCGCCTGGCCAGGCTTACTATTCTTATGCCCACTTTACAGATGAGAAAATGAGGTGCAGAAGTTAAGAAACTTGCTCAAGGTTTGTGACTAGTGAGTGGGAGCAGCTGCCTTTCAAACCAGGCAGGCTGCTGGCCACATAGACTATGTTCTTACTCCTCTTAACTTCCTCTCCTTTGGCTGCTTCTTTATATTTTTAAGATATTTATATATTTTTAGAGCTAGGGTCTCACTCTGTAACCGAAGCTGGAGTGCAGTGGCGCAATCACAGCTCACTGCAGCCTCCACCTCCTGGGCTCAAGCAATCCTCTCACCACATCCTCCTGAGTAGCTGAGACCACAGGCATGTGCCACCACGCCTGGCTAATTTATTTTTATTTTCTCTAAGACAAGGTTTCCTTATATTGCCCAGGCTGGTCTCAAACTCCTGGGCTCAAATGATCCACCCGCCTCAGCCTCCCAAAGTGCTGAGATTACAGGCGTGAGCCACTGTGCCTAGTCCTTTTTAAATCTTTTTATAGGATAAATCCACTTTGAGTATATGTTCCACTGACATAATCCAAAACAAAAAGACGATCCATATAAAAATGTTTATTGTACTATTCATCATGACCAAAGAAAAGAAAAGGAAAAGAAATCCAAATGCCCTTTAGCTGAGAAATGGTTAAATGAAAAATGGTATGTTAATAATAATGAAATTCTACCTGATCATTATAAATTATGTGATGAAGTATAAAAACAAAACAAAACAAAACATTGCTGAGTGCAGTGGCTCACACCTGTAATCCCACAACTTTGGGAGGCCAAGGCAGGTGGATCACTTGAAGTCAGGAGTTCAAGACCAGCCTGGCCAACATAGCAAAACCCCATCTCTACTAAAAATGCAAAAATTAGCCAGGTGTGGTAGCACACGCCTGTAGTCCCAGCTACTTGAGAGGCTGAGGCACGAGAATTGCTTGAGCCTAGGAGGCAGAGGTTACAGTCAGCTGAGATCACGCCACTGTACTCCAGCCTGGGTGACAGAGTGAGACTGTCTCAAAAAAAAAAAAAAAAAAAAAGGAAAGAAAACATAAAATGCACAGATACACTTACAACTGCACATGTATATATATGTAACTAACCTGCACATTGTGCATATGTACCCTAAAACTTAAAAGTATAATAAAAACAAAAACAAAACAAAAACCCTGCAAAATATACATTTATAGATATGGAAAAGAACTCAGAGTGAGAAAGCATTTTGGTGTTTACAGAAAATGAGATTTTCTTCTGTGAAAATATTTATATAAATACAAATTCTTAAGTTAAAATAAAAAACAAAGATAGAAAAAACAAAACAAAACAAAAAAACTACCTACCAAGACTTTGGGGAGGCTGTTTCTTAAGCATATATAACCAATCCATTTCAGTGTCACTATGGTGCTTGTCAAGACCAATGCTATCAAAAACACAGTAATTATTCCTCCTATTTTGGCAGATTCTGCTGATTCTGTTGATGAAAAATTAAATGAGTTTATTTCAAAAAATGCAATAAACAATTGCAGATGGAAATAAATGTACATTGGCCTGGTGTTACAAGATGATCAAGAAACCAAAGATTTGAAAAAAGTTTTATATTGAGAAATACCAGAGACTGGAGAATAATCTAAGTGTGCATTTTTTAAACAATAAAATAGACTTAGCTTTTAAAAGTAAAATTTCCTTCAGTTTATGTTCTATAACTGCACTGTACAGTGGAGTAGCCACTGGCTGCAGCTGGCTGAATTTAAATGATTAAAATTAAACAGAATTAAGAGCTCGGTCTCTCAGTCACATGAAACACATCTCAAACGTTCGGTAGCCACACTGGTTAGCATGCGCTGCGGGCAGGAAGAAGTGGGGAAGGAAAGTTTGCTTGAAAACAACCAACTGGGTCATTCTGAGGCTGGACTTTAGCCACGCTGGGGCCACAAGTCAGGGCTCTGCAGAACCTGCCTTGCTCTATTAACAGTTCCCCTTAGTTTCTCATCAAAATTCCTTTTGGAAAATTTCAGCTTTTTGACTGACCATAGTTATTTTCCTGAAGTGCGACCGGACTGAAAAATCAGTAGTTATATCACTAAGGCTCTCTTGCACTTCCAGAAAGGTCTTCATTAGTATTAATCCTCGAACTACAGCCTCAGGCAAAAATAGATAGAGGGGAGAAAAAAGGAAATCAAAATGGATTATGTACTCTAAGTCTTCCAGAAGGTTAAGGAATGAATAGAAAGAAGTTCAGTAAAAACCCTTGATAGTTCAGTAAAAACACTGTTAGATAGCACAGGGTTCAAGAATCCACTCTCACCTCCATCAAGAGTGTGAAGGATTGGATTGTCATATCAATGACAGTTCCAGAATCAGATCTAGCCACAGAGGCACGCCTTTAGGATACAAAATTCTGACATGTATAGCGTTTACATTCTTGAAAGGGGTACTGTAAACCAAAGTGATTTCACTGGTGAAGGAATGGCATAATACAGAGATTGTGACTCATGTACCCATCCAACTTGCATATAGCAGCTACAAAGCACTCTATGTCCAAACCAAATTGTGTAAATTGTAGTTAATATGCTAGGATAATATTCCTCAATTTGGGGTATTCTCATGAGTCTGAGAATTCTTTAGGAGAACTTAGAATTTTTCTTTGTTTTCAGCTTGATGATAATCTAAAAAATACAAATCTCACTTGGGGTCATGACAATTATACATGCATGCTATTTTTAAATATTCATATTTGAAAAGAGATGAATCCCATCAATGTTCTGACTCAGAAAGGAGAAGCTGTGATTGAATGTTACTGCTGTTAACTATCTTCTTCATGAAAGATGGACCAGATCAACCCATCTTGGGAAGGAGAGACCAGGTCGTGTCTTAAAAATTTGGCCTTGGACAAACCTGTCTGTCTCTGGATTCACTGTGGAGATATTTTAAGCAAAAAATAAGAAACCTCACAAGCAGAGGGCTGAACTGAGCAACGGGGTTGGTAATATCTGATCACAATGATCTTTAATGGAAAAGATAAAGAACTTTATGAAAAGACTGGCGATGACTAACATCAGTCTCTTATAGTTCCTCCTGTACTTACCTCTCTGGAACAAGTAAGACCGCCTCTCCCCTGGGTGACTGCAGTAATCAGCCCAGGGGTCACCTGGCTCCCACTTCAAGGCATGTGGATGTTCCCTTTACATCCCAAGTCAGATCACGGAGAGCAACCTGCTCACAACCCTCTGAGGGCCCCCATCTCTTGCAACGGCTTCTAAGTTCTATGTCATTCAGGCTCCTCCATCTTTTCTGACCCGAACTGTTACTATTCTTCCCTCGTTCAGTTCACTCCTGCCGTGCCGTGCCAGGCATATCCTGCCTCGGGGACTTGGCACTTGCTGAACCCCGCATATGGAACTCCTTCCCCTGATAGGTCTGCATGACTCACTCCCTCACCTTGTGTTTGTTTCCCATTGCCACCGTAACAAATGATGCAAAGTTAGTGTCATAAAACAATATAAATATATTATATTAATAGTTCTGGAGATCAGAAATCCAAAACGGGTTTCACTGGGATAAAAAATATCAAGATGTTGGCGGGACTGAACTCCTTATGGAGGCTCTAGGGGAAAACCCATTTCTTTGCCTTTCCCAGCTTCTAGAGGCCACTTGCATTCCTTTGCTCATGGCCCCCTCCTTCATCCTCACTTTGCGACCTCTGCTGCTGCTGTGAGAGCTCCTTCTCTGCCTCTGAGTCTCCTGCTTCTCTTTTTGTTGAGACACAGTCTTGCTCTGTAGCCCAGGCTGGAGTACAGTGGTACCATCTTGGCTCACTGCAACCTCCACCTCCCAGGTTCAAGAGATTCTCCTGCCTCAGCCTCCCAAGTAGCTGGGACTCCAGACGCATGCCACCACGCCTGGCTAATTTTTGTATTTTTAGTAGAGATGGGGTTTTACCACGTTGGCTAGGCTGAACTCGAACTCCTGACCTCAGGTGATTCACCTGGCTCGGCCCCCCAAAGTGCTGGAATTACAGGCATGAGCCACTGCGCCCAGCCAAGATCTTCAATTTCATCACACCCACAAGCCCCTTTGGCATAGAGGTTAGCCTGTTCACATATCTGGGATTAGGATGTAGACATCTTTGGGGGCCATTATTCTGCTTACCACATCTCCCTTGGGTCTTTATTCAAATGCTACCTTCTCAGGAAGGCCATCTGTGGCCATCTGTGGTGGATGCTGTGGGTGGCCTGCCCATGTCCCCTTTTCCAGTCAGTGCACACCCACTACTGCTGCCGCACGTGTCTGCTGATCTCTCTCAGAGCTGATCCTTCTCTAAGTGAAAGGTGAGGCCAGCTGGACTTCCTGGGTGGAGTGGGGACTTAGGGAACTTTCTTGTCTTACAAGAGGATTGTAAAACACACCAGTCAGGGACTTTCCTGTCTCACAAGAGGATTGTAAAATGCACAAGTCAGCACTCTGTAAAACGCACCAATCAGCACTCTAAAACGCACCAATCAGCGCTCTGTAAAATGCACCAATCAGCAGGATCCTAAAAGTAGCCAATCACGAGGAGGACTGAAAAAAGGGCACTCTGATAGGACAGAAAGGAACATGGGAAGGGACAATAAGGGAATAAAAGCTGGCCACCTCCAGCCAGCAGTGGCAACCCGCTCAGGTCCCCTTCCAGGGTGTGAAAGCTTTGTCCTTTTGCTCTTCACAATAAACCATGCTATTGCTCACTCTTTGGGTCTGTGCCATCTTTAAGAGCTGTTAACACTCACCAGGAAGGTCTGCGGCTCCATTCTTGAAGTCAGTGAGACCACGAACCCATTGGCAGGAACCAACTCCGGACACATAAGGAACTGCCCTTGCCCAAAAGGGGGCTGCCTCATCTGGAGGCCATGCCATAGATCACCACCAGTAACTGACTGGCTGCTGACTTGAGGATACGGTTCACGCTTCCGAGAACCCCTTGGGATCAGGCTCAGCTGAGAGCCACATGCCTGCTTAATTTCTCTCTCCCTGTACCTACCTGTTTCCTCTTTCCCCTTCTCCTAAGATGCCCCCACCAATAAATCACACTTGAATATGAATTCACATCCCAGGCTCTGCTTCTAGCAAATGCAAATAAAGACACTATCCTATTAAAAACAGCAACCTGCTCTCCTCAACCTGACATCCCCCTCACCTCCTTTCCCGCATAATTTTTTTCCATGGTACTTACTTAACATACTGTCTATTTTACATGTTGATCTTGTTTATTCTGTCTCCTACTGCAATGTAAGCTCCACAAGGTGAGAAGTTTTTAATCTGTTTTGTTCACTGCTAAATCCTCAATATCCAGAAAAGAATCTGGCTCATAACAGGCCCCCAATAAACATTTGTCAAATGAATGAATAGAGCTTTTCCTTAGGGCCTTAATATTAATAAAAGAGACAAACAATTAGTTTTAGGGCTTGACAAGGGGAAGGTGTTTCTCCAGATCTCTGGGCTAAAATCCCCCCATATCAGTCTGCCCTAGGATTGGGTCACAGTGCTTACTGCTGAGCCTATGTTAATGCTGGTCTCAGGCTATCCTTCCAAGACCCCTCACCATCCAAACCTGTCTGGTTTCTGAGTTTGGCTGGTTGAGGGCACGTCAGATGGCAAGCAGATAGTGACAGAGGCCACGTTATCTGAACCTATTTGCTTCCTGAGTTTCAAACAAGAATTTGACATCAGGTACAGTATTTGGATAATTAAAGAGAGCGGTACTTGACCTATCTTGGGTAATAATCAAAGAATGAGGGCTGACTTGATGTGCAACATGACGCATTCACGCCAAGTAAAAATGGAATGACCTGAGAGGATGTTGTTACATGAACATCTCTTAGTAGGTGAAATGGAAAAGAGTCAGGGGAGAAAGTGAGTCATCACAGAATTCATCAACCTCCAAGGAGCTTGTGCCTTCTCATCAGCAACACGTTCACCTTGGAACTGGGGACTGAGTTTCAATAAACCACCATCTGTCTGCCAGGTCACTAATTTCAGTTTTTATTGTCTATAAGAGTTTCGTTGGTATGTAAGATCAATGATATAATAAAATATACATATATATCCAGTCTTTGTCCCTAGTTCCTGGAGCAGAGCTTCAAAAACCTGTGGAATTTCCTGAACGTTAGGAGTGTCTTTTGTTAACAAGCCCCTTTTAGGGGCCATATATGAGTTTATGCTTGTGAGGTGATGGGGCAGGGTGTGGATAGCTTCAGGATGAGGGCTGGTCCCTAGAAAAACTAACCACATGATCAGACGGTTGGAACTTCCAGCTCCCCCATTTGACCTCTATCCAAGGAGGGGAGTGGGCTGGAGACTGAGTTCAATCCTGCAGCCAGTAATTTAACCAGTCACACATACATAATGAAATCCAATACAAACTGTGAACACCAAGGGTTGGGGAGTCCCCAAATTCATGAACATATGAATGTACAGAGAGGGTGGTACACCCTGACTCCCCAGGGACAGAAGCTCCTGCACTTGGGACCCTTTCAGACCTTGTCCTGTGCACCTCTTCAATGGCTGTCCATCAATTCCTTTATAATAAAATGGTAATCATAAGCCATAACACTTTCCTGAGTTCTGTGAGTCGTTTTAGCAAATTATCAAACCTAAAGGGAGGTCATGGGAACTCCTGAATTTGTAGCCAAGTCAGATGGAAGTGCAGGGAACCTTGTCACCCATGACTTGTGGCTGGCATCTGAAGTGGGGGCAGGCAGTTTTGTGGGACTGAGCCTTTAACCTGTGGGGTCTGTGCTAACCTGGGGTAGTATCAGAAATGAATGGAATCATTGGACAACTAGTTAGTGTCAGATAGCTGGTGTTAGAACAAAGACATGCACATTTATTTTGGATGTATATTTTTGAAAGAGCTATAGTCAGAATCTATATGCAGTTTTAAGTTTGCCTGTATTTGCTGACATAAAAATAACTTACGCTAAAGGTGTTTGACATGTTTTTTCCTTTAGAACCAGCCTGTGCATCATCTGGTCTTGAGGAACACTACAGAATCAAATCATACTGCCCTGTAGTGAATCCAACACAGAGCACCGTTATGTGCCAGGCAACGTTCCGTGGCTCACTTCATTCACAAGTGACCATATCACTTTGTCAATGAAAAGAGCCAAAGTCAGTAACATACTTGAAGAGATTCAGTCTGAGTCAAATATGAGTGACCAATGGCCCATGACACAGCCCCAGGAGATCCCGAGAACCCTTGGTCAGGGTGCAGCTTGGTTTTACACATTTTAGGGAGACATAAGGCATCAATCAATGCATGTAAGATGTACACTGGTTCAATCTGGAAAGGTGGGACAACTCGAAGTGGGGGGGCTTCCAGGTCATAGGTAGATTCAAAGATTTTCTGATTAAAAACTTGGAATTAATAAAAGGAAGCATCTGGGTTAAGACAAAGGGTTGCGGAGGCCACGGTTCCTATTACGCAGATGAAGCCTCTGGTAGCAGGCTTCAGAGAGAACAGACTGTAAATGTTTCTTACCGGACTTAAAAAAGTGCCAGACTCTTAGTGAATTCTCTCTTGGATCAGGAAGAACACCTGGACTGGGAAGGGGGTTCTTTATAGAAAGCAGATTTTCCCTGCAAGAGACAGCTTTGCAGGGCCATTTCAAAATATGTCAAAGAAATGTATTTTGGGGTAAAACACTTTGGTTTCTTTTAGGGCCTGCTATCCATCATGCTGGTATTAGTGCTACAAAGCATCTTTTTGTCAGTCTTAAGGTTTCTGTTTTAATATTAGTGCTGGCCAGCTGTGCCTGAATTCCAAAGGTAGGAAGGTCCAGTGAGGCACGTCTGGACCACTCATTCCCATCATGGCCTGAACTAGTGTTTCAGGTTTACTTTACTTTACTCGGCCCTTGGCTGAGAGGAGGGATCCATTCAGTTGGTTGGGGGGGCTTAGAATTTTATTTTGGTTTACAACTAAAGTAATTTCTTTATAGATCCTACCTTATTTTTATTCTGGTAAATCAGAACATTAAAGATACTTCCATTGGTGTCAGAGGCATTTGAGTCAGAGCAACTCCATCTTGAGCTGGGTAAAATGGGGCTGGGACCTATCGGGCTGCATTCCCAGACAGTCTAGGCATTGTAACTTACAGGATGAGATAGGGGGTTGGCACAAGATACCGTTGGTAAAGACCTTGCTGATAAAACAGATTGCAGTAAAGCCGGCCAAAACCCACCAAAACCAAGATGGTCGTCCTCACTGCCACACTCTCACCAGCACCATGAGTTTACAAATGCCATGGCAATGTGAGGAAGTTACCCTACATGGTCTAAAAAGGGGAGGCATGAATAATCCACCCCTTGTTTAGCATATCATCAAGAAATAATCATAAAAATGGGCAACCAGCAGCCCTCGGGGCTGCTCTATCTATAGAGTAGTCATTCTTTACTCCTTTACTTTCCTAATAAACTTGCTTTCACTTTACGGACTCGCTCTGAATTCTTTCTTGCGCAAGATCCAAGAACCCTCTCTTGGGGTATGGATTGGGACCTCTTTCCCCTAACATTGCGGTTGGGACATTTAGAAGGGCTTCTTTGAGGGAGACTTGCATAGCTTCTCACTTTTGGTAAAACAGGTGGAAACTTGGCTACTTCCTGAGAAAACAATCAGCAGGGAGTTCCGAGGCTTCATTGTTCTCACTCCAAAGGGGAAGAAGGTTTGGGATCACACTGTTTACTGTTCTGATGTCTGTGTAACAGAAAGGTGTTCAGCCTTCATCAGTGATTTTCTCGTACACCCTGGCAAGGGTTCCTTTCATCTATGAGCGAGAGCTGATGCCAGATCACATCCATGAACTGCACCCAACCTCGCTGCTTCCGCCTTTTCACCCCTTAATGCCACTGTATACCACTGTCTCAAGCAACTCCACCTCTTCTGGCATTTGGCTTCAGCAATGGCCACACAAAGGGCACACAGCGCTGAATTTAATCCTGACTCCCTGAAATAAAAGCGTTTCCATTTCAAGATTTCTGATCTCATCGAGTAGTATCTGATTGTTTTTTGGTATGACAACATAAAAGTGACTCTACCAGATCATACACACGAACCAACAGAAAACATCTCTGTGAGGTGCTTACTGGAAGAAAGACCTTTAGTGCTCCATGAATTCTTTTCAGATTCTTTTCTTTAAATAGGCTTGCCCTCAGAGTAAAAGCATGAATACTCAAAACATGAATTTAAAAAAATGAACATACCTGATTCCTGGCCAGGTGGAAGGAGGGTGCATTTTAAGGGAGACTTTATTACTGCTTGCTCATCACTGTGCTCTAAATAAACAGATACACAGTAGTTCGTGTTTGGAATTAACTTGTCAATGATATAGGTGAAATTTCCACTCAGGTTCCCTTTTATTTCGGGTTTATGCTGTAAACATAAGCAAAAAATCAGTAAGACTGAGAATTTCATTTACAGGCAGGCCTTAATCTCTTTTGGGATTTGTCTTCAAATCTCAAACAGGGTTAGATTTATCACAGGCTTGGTAAGAAAAAGGATTTATAAGTCATCTGGAGCAAGTAATTTATCAGAAAACTACACCTACATGCACTTTTAATATACACCTGCACACATACATATTTTATAACCATGACATCTAGTCTAGCGCCTTCATTTTACAAATGAGATAAAAGTCTTCAAAGACGAATGAAAGTCTCTGTGACGTCATTTTTACAAGATTATCTTCTCTCATGGACAGTGTGTGTCTACTTTACACTTGAGAAAGTGCCTTCATAAACATTAACCCTTTTGACTTTCAAAACAGTCTGCAAAATAGGCATTACCTCCATTCAACGGATGAGAAAACTGTAGCTCAGTGTGGCTAAGTAACTTCTCCAAGGTCACAGAGCTTGTCTGTGACAAAACTGACTGATGTCTAGTTTCTCATCTTCTCCCTTTATCAATAGACAGATATAGATAGATAGATAGATAGATAGATAGATAGATAAGATAGATAGATAGATAGATAGATAGATAGATGGATGGATGGGGTCTCACTCTGTTGCCCAGGCTGGAGTGCAGTGGCATGATCTTGGCTCACTGTAACCTCCACCTCCTGGGTTCAAGAGATTCTCTTGCCTCAGTCTCCTGAGTAGCTGGGATTACAGATGCCTGCCACCATGCCTGGCTAATTTTTGTATTTTTAGCAGAGATGGGGTTTCACCACGTTGGCCACGCTAGTCTTGAACTCCTGACCGCAAGCGATCTGCCTGCCTTGGCCTTCCAAAGTGCTGGGATTACAGGCGTGAGCCACTGTGCCCAGCCATCTCCCTTTAAACACCTTGCCTCTTCTTTCCTGTAGTTGCATTTCACTTCAGAATTTAAAAGATGATATGAAGGCTCTTTCATGAATAATAACTTTTGTATCATGTTTTACAGTTTTTAAAATACATTCTTACTAGCAGTTTAATAAATGAGGATTCCTAGCAGCTCAAATACAGCCTTCAGTAATGATGTTTTTCTGTAAATTTCTGTTTGGGAGGAGGAGTTAGTAAACAAACAAACTTACGACCCAACAAACTAAAAGCTTCCCCTCCAGTGGCCAGCACACAATCTCCTTCCCTGTTTGGAAAAATTCCTTGGAAGAATGAGCTCTCTTCACTGTCTCCAATTTTTCTCCTCCCACTCTTTCTTGAATCTACTCCAACCAGCTCTTTGCCCCTAACTCTATTAAAACTACTTTTATCAAGGACACAATGTTGCTAAATCCAATAGTCAGCCCTCTTCAATTGTCCCATTTACAGCACTGGACTCAGTAGACCACTTTCACCTTCTGGAAAGTTCTTCTCTCAGCTACCGGGACATCACTCTCACCTGCTTCTCTCCCTACCATGCTGGTTGCTCTTTCTCAGTCGATTTTGCTGTTTCTTCCTCATTTGCCAGATCTCCAAATTTTGGAATGTTCCTGGGTTCTGTCACTGGATGTCTTGTCTTCTGAGTGTCTATTCCCAGGTGACCTCATCTGGTCTTAGGGCATTCAACATGCACCAAGAAGCCAGTGACTCCCAGGCTCTCTCTCTAGCTGCGGGTTCTCCCCTGGACAACAGACTGGCACATCCAGCTCCTTCCCCACGTCTCCTCCTAGATTCCTTACGGACACCTGGAATTTAACATGTCCCAAACCCTCTAACCCTATCTAACCCTCACCTGCTTCATTCATCATCTTCCCCATCAGTTAATGGGGAAGTTAGTCTTGCTCCACATGCAAAATATATGCAGAATTATGAGCTGGGCATGGTGGCTCATGCTTCTAATCCCAACACTTTGGGAGGCTGAGGTGGGTGGATCGCCTGAGGTCAGGAGTTCGACACCAGCCTGGCCAACACAGTGAAACCCTGTCTCTACTAAAAATACAAAAAATTATCTGGGTGTGCTGGCGGGTGCCTGTAATCCCAGCTACTAGGGAGGCTGAGGCAGGAGAATGGCTTGAACCCGGGAGGCGGAGGTTGCAGTGAGCCAAGATCGTGCCATTGCAGTCCAGCCTGGGCAACAAGAGCAAAACTCCATCTCAAAAACAAACAAACAAAACCCAAAATATATGCAGAATTTGATGGCTTCTCACTACTCATTACCCCTCTACTATCAAGGTCCAAGCCACCACCATCTGTTGCTTAGATTATACTAGTAGCTTATTTTTTTTTTCTTGATTTAAAGGCTAATTTTCCTTACGAAGAAGATGCCTATTAACTACAGTTTTTCCTCTTATAGAGTAGTCAATATCCTAATAAGCATCAGTCTCTTATTTTAGGAATCATAATCTAAAACACAGAGTTAGTTGCTTATGGGGTGAACACAAACGAGACATGATTGAAACAGATTTAATGACACTCCACATAGTCCTTAGGCCACATAAACTTTTCACCCATTTTTGCTCCTTTTCCTAGAGTACTGATTATAATCCATGTCGATATTAAAAGAAAAATATAATTTGTTACTGCCTCTTAAGTGACTGCCACCCTGGATTGTGTCTTAGTTGGTCTCCTAACTCCCATCTTTGCCCCTGTGGTCTATTTTTAACAGCCCAGCCAGGATGCTCTGTTAAGCCTTGGGTTCCACAGGCTTCCATCACACTCAGAAGACCCAGACCCACAAACTCCTACCAGGTCCAGCCACATTTACCCTCTGACCTCACCTCCTCTTCATCTCCTGCCTGGTCACTCCAGTTCAGCCACCTCTCCCCGCTGTTGCTGAAATACACCGGGCCCACTCCAGCCTCAGAGCCTTTGAACTTCCTGTGCCCTCCGCCTGAAATGCATCTACCCTGATTATCTCTCAGGCTGGTCTCACTTGCAAGGGTTTTATACTTGGCAAAGGGCTCTACAGACATAAGCTGCTGCTACACCGGTGAGAGCAATTTGTCCATTTCCACTTATTCCAGCATTTGGAGGGCTAGGGACAACAAAAATTGAAGATGCAGGGCTGTCTGATACCAGATAACCCTGAGGTTACTGAGAGTCAGGTCCTTTGCAGAAATTAGGAGAGGACAGAACCTGCCAGATAAGCCACTTCCTTACTGTGTGTGAGGGCCAGAGAGGCAGCGACAGATGCCTTTCATGGGTGGCTCAGCTAAACCCTCCTTTTCAAAGAAATCTCTCCAGGGTTCACTGAAATTTGGCTGTACTCTGCATCTCCCTCCCACACCCTCTCTCCTGTGTGTTCCTTGATGTTGTGCATGTGGCTTCTTTTTTTTTTTTTTTTTTTTTGAGACGGAGTCTTGCTCTGTCACCCAGGCTGGAACACAATGGTGCAATCTTGGCTCACTGCAACCTCTGCCTCCTAGGTTCAAGCGATTATCCTGCCTTAGCCTCCGGAGTAGCTAGGATTACAGGTGCCTGCCACCACATCCAGCTAATGTTTGTATTTTTAGTAGAGATGGGGTTTCACCATATTGGCCAGGCTGGTCTCAAACTCCTGACCTTAGATGATCTGCCCGCCTCGGCCTCCCAAAGTGCTGGGATTATAGGCGTGAGCCACCAGGCCCAGCCGTGGCTTATTCTTTTAAAGAACACTGTGCTGCAGGTTTAGATCAATAGTGAATGAACCATAGTGACTTCTTCCCTAAGTCGGACCATACTGAAGCCTGACGTTTTAGTTTTAATTGTTCAACTGCAAATTTCCTTTCAAAAGAGACAGTCAAGTGCATTGATTGCCCACTCAGAACTGTTTTGATCCTAACAGGAGAAGCCACTTACCTTCTTAACAATTCCCTCTGACTGTTCTTCAATGACGAGAGATAAATCAAACTGTAATTCTTCCTCAACAATAGATGGAAATTTCACCATCACATTAATGTGGTTGGTAAAACCAACAATCTCAAACTCTGGTGGTTCAAAAGACACTGTGCAAAAAACAAAAACAGACAGGAATATGTCACAGAGACCATATGTGGCCCACAAAGTCTAAAGTGGTTCTTCTCTGGCCCTGTATAGAAAATCTGCCAAGTCCTGATTTACATCATAATTTTTCATTGCTAATGCTATTCCACTAAGTGACTGTATCATGATTTAACTGATTCACTCTTTTGAACATTTAAATTGTCTCTGATTTTTATTAAAGACTTAATGTATCATGGGATATTCTTGGAACTAAATTTTTGCATTTGTCCTTAATAATTTATTTCTTTTTTTCTCTTTCTCTCTCTCTCTCTCTCTCCCCCTCCCTCCCTCCCCCCCAACTTTCTTTCTTTCTCTCTTTCTTTTTTAATGTAGACATAGGGTTTCCCCATGTTGCTCAGGCTGGTCTCGAACTCCTGAGCTCAAGTGATACACTGGTCTCGGCCTCCCAAAGTGCTGGGATTACAGGTGTGAGCCACTGTGCCTGGCCTTAATAATTTCTTTGGGACAAATTACTAAAGAATTCTGGATTAGAGTAAGCACATGTTAAGGTTTTTAATACATGCTGTCAATTACTTCAG
Organism: Pan paniscus; assembly: GCF_029289425.2. Lineage (NCBI taxonomy): Eukaryota > Metazoa > Chordata > Mammalia > Primates > Hominidae > Pan > Pan paniscus. The sequence continues at coordinate 29,361,539 of NC_073271.2, read as the reverse complement.
ATGGACCATGCCAAAGCACACTCTTTGTATTCCCTCTAAACCTGGATATTTATGTATTTTTCATATTTATCATTTGAGTCATGAAACATATCTCACTGTTACTTTAATATGCGTTCTTTAACAACCCAAATACCATGAACTATAAATTCTGATTTTCTTTCTTTTCTGTGTGTACACACAGATGTCTGTTTATACACATACGTAAACATGCACACAAATCCAGCAAATGTCATATCCGAATTGTTTGCCACAGTGGGATTCAGTTATCCTTACCACTTTGCTAATCATGTATGAGCACGTGCACACCCACATAGCCTACAACAGGAAGCTGAGACCAGATGGTTCTCTTGGAAACTCGTTGTAAAGTGGGAAATTGAAAAAGTAACAGAGCTGGGGCTGTTAACACAGTGCGTTAGGGAACTGACTTGAGTCACAGGGAAAGAAAGAAGGGGTAGGCCTGTTCTTGGGGTCTAGTCTTCTCCTCTGAGCTTTGGGTACTAGGTGCATGCACACTTGGTGTTCACACACAAAAGAACATTGGGTTATAATGAGGGGGTGGAGATGCTGTATTAAGAAAACACTGGGGCCAGGTGTGGTGGCTCATGCTTGTAACCTCAGCACCTTGGGAGGCTGAGGCGGGTGGATCACTTGAGGTCAGGAGTTCGAGACTAGCCTGGCCAACATGGTGAAACATTTCTACTAAAAGTACAAAAAATGAGCCAGGTATGGTGGTGTGTGCTTGTAATCCCAGCTACTCTGGAGGCTGAGGTGGGAGAATCGCTTGAACCTGGAAGGTGGAGGTTGCAGTGAGCGAAGATCGCACCACTGCACTCTAGCCTAGGTGACAGAGTGAAACTCCATCTCAAAAAAAAAAAAAAAAAAAAAAAGAAAGAAAGAAAGAAAGAAAATCCTGGGCCAGAGAGATGAGAACGCTAGATCCAGCCCACCTGAACCTGGCTCCAGACTTCCTGTCAGGCTGTGAAACCGAAAAACAGCAGCTCCTACTGCCTTATACAGGCACGGGGCAAATCTGCAAAGTACAAATTATCATTCCACTTTTCAGATTTAGAAAACCAAGGCTCAGAGAAGCAAAGCAGTCCACGGTTACAGAGCTAGGAAGTGGCAGGGCCAAGAGGTGAGCCCAGCCCCAGGTCTAAAACACCTTTGTAGACCTCCTATTTCATGGAATAGCAAATAATAAAGATCTTGATGATGGGGACGACGTGGAGAAACAGAGATAAAACTCACTGTCTATGGCCAGCCAGAAATTGTGTGAGCAACTGAACAACGTTGTGTTCCCGCTGAATCCTTCTAGGATGGTGACATAGGCCTCGTGTGTGCTTCTCCACTCATCTGTGAGGTCACAAAATGATCTTGTGGTATTTGCACAGTTCTTAACCACCTTCAAATCTTCTGGTTTACTTTGGAAAGAAAAAAATGGAAAAAGGAAATTGTTAGCATTGATGTAATGAGAGTCTATTTTTGGGCACCTTACTTCATTGTTTCCTTTAGGGCTCTGCCCAAACATCATTGTATTAAGTGATCTTCCCCAACCATCTTACTGAAAATGGAACATCTTATGCCCTCCCCACCCCTGCACTTTCAATCCCTCTCTTTTCTTGATTGTAGCATTTACCCACACCTGTCACATTATACCTTTGTTTACTGATGTCTCCATTTACATAATGTCTGCTCCAGGAGGGCAGGGACTTTGGTTCACAGTTGGACCCCCTGGCATGTAGTAGGTGCTCAGTAAAATTTGCCAGAGGAGCCGGGTGCAGTGGCTCACGTCTGTAATCCCAGCACTTTGGGAGGCCAAGGCGGGCAGATCACGAGGTCAGGAGATTGAGACCATCCCGGCTAACATGGTGAAACCCCGTCTCTACTAAAAATACAAAAAATTAGCTGGGCGTGGTGGCGGGCGCCTGTAGTCCCAGCTACTTGGGAGGCTGAGGCAGGAGAATGGCGTGAACCCGGGAGGTGGAGCTTGCAGTGAGCCGAGATCGTACCAGTGCACTCCAGCCTTGGTGACACAGTGAGACTCCGTCTCAAAAAAAAAAAAAAAATTGCCAGATGAGTAAATGAATGAATGAAACTTGGGCCCTCATGGTGGAGGCCTCAGATCTCCCTCCCTCTATGGGACAATTATGAATGCCTTCCCTGAGACCCCCTCCCTCTCTGGCTAAGACTAGATGATCCAGTCCTAAGTCAGACCTGGGCTATTTCAGGGACAATGCAGATATCTCATCTACCAAGCTTCAGTTAGTTGGATGATACATGTGACCACTCAATGCAGAGAAAAACTTTTTAGCAGGCACCGAAGAGAAACTCACAAGAGGTCTCCCACTGGCTCAGTCAATAAGCAGTAGCAGCAGCAGCTCTAGGCCAAAGAAATAACCAACAAAAGGACACTCCAAGGGGCTGCTGGATCAAAGCAATGACTTCTAAGGGTGATTGGTAGGTGTGGGAAGAGAAAAGACAAGCAGGACTCCATCCATTATGTCATGAATCCTTGCAGCAACCCCTCAGCAGAGGCATTAGCTTAGGGGCTGAGGTCCGTGCCAAGTGTCAATCTGGTTAGTGACCAAACCAGACTATGGACCCAGGCCTGTCCCAGACTAGGCCAGGCAGCTTTCTGGTGTCCCACCAGAGTAAAGAAAAGTGAACGTAAACCATCAATACGGTCAATAGACTTTTGGATTCCTGTCCTCAGATAATAGGACTTTTAAACATTCAGACTGACTGAATTAGAGAAATCATTGCCTAACCCATACACAAGAATTATTTTGTATGTGAGGTTCTGACCTGTAGAAATTGGCTTTGATGACACATACAAGCTTTGTCAAAATAGATTTGGATTATTAAAGTATTCAACTGAATTAAAAATGGATGTGTGATGGTGTTTTGTCTTTGGCTTTTTAAGGCTCTGAATAAGAAACGCAGAGAGAAGGAGAGGTAGATAGGAAAAGGGAGAGGGAGAGACAGAGAGAGAGAAAAGATCACCTCTCCCCATATAACAGAACAATAATATGTTTACCAAGAGAAAATGAAATATCAAACCAACCTCATGATTGTATACAGCAATGTATAGTGAGTTGGTACAATGGAGTGGTTTTTTAATTCCCATGATAAGATGGACCGGAAATTTCGCAATGATATCTTGAAAGTGCAAGATTCATCTGTGTAATCTAAAGAGAAGAAGAAAAAGGGCATTGAAATTTGGAATCCACAGTTGTATTCTGGCCACTGTTCAGTCATTTCTTGGGATCTAGAACCCACACCTCTGGCAGATAACCTCTCCAGAGAGCCCTGGTGTCTTGAAAACAGGAAGTCTACAGGACATGGGAAATAAATTAGTAAGTTAATTAACGAGCAACATATTGTCAGGGCAGGCAAGCATGGGAAACAGGAACTATGCACTCTGTAAGGAGAGTCTGGACAGAAGGGCTTCTCCAATGCCCTTGGACTGTCCCTCCATGGTTCACTGGACCAAAATAACCCAGGCCATCCCAGCCCACATGATGCACTTCCTTTCACTCTCCCCTACCCATTCTCCCTCCCCAAGCCGTTCTCTCAACTCTGCTCCCAGCTCCTCCATGAAGTCCTCCTTAAGTAGCTCAGCCCACTGCAAATTTTCCTTCCTCTGGATTCCCCAGCTCACTTATTCCCTGGATCACAGAGAGCAGGGGAGTATAACATGAGCCCAGACTGGCCCTTTCTAAGCATTTAAGCCCCAAAACAATGCTGAAGTAGGCACTATGAAAAGATTCATTTTACAGACTGTGAAACTGAGTTGAATTATACAATGTCATGTAGGTGGGAAGTGGCAGTGATAAATGAGACACTAAAGTCAGACTTGCCAAATTCTGCCTTATATGGTTAAATTTTTAAAGATCACCTAAGTTTCCTGTGGTTAGGACTCAGGCCTTTGTTTCTCAACTGCCAACTCTTCACCCCCAACCAACACTTAGCACAAGGTTGGACACACATTTAATACTTAGTGAAGTTTTGTGGACAGATTTATATACGTAGGAAGAAGTTTAGTTAAAAAAAAATTATTGTCCTTTGTCTGGAATCATCAGGGTGGAAGAATGTAAATTAAAGAGTAAATATTTCTGGGCCATTTTTTATTTGGCACAGTCTGTGTCTCCTCATTCTTTTATTAGTGAGATTATTAAGAGTTTGAATATTCTTTAAAGAAGTTTAAAAATGATCTCTAGTGTTCATTTCTTAGACTAGTTTTGTATCTCTCAAAAAACCAGAGTTAGCTCATTTTAGCTCCTTTTACAGAGAATGAATCCCAATAAAACAGGCAACAGATGTACAATCAGAAATCAAATCTCCCACATTTTATACCTCTGAATGGTTGCCCCAACACTTTCACTCTTATACAAAATTTAGTGAAGCCAAAAAACATCTCTTACCAGGCGAATCATGTGAAATACCAAACACGAGGCTGATATACACTAGAAGGAAGAAAACACATTAGAGAGGCAATAGTTTTATCTGGGCTCAACTTGCAATGATTACTCTAAGTCTGGCATTCTTTAACACACATTTATTGGTATCAGATTGAGACTTTTCTTGTGCCAAAAAAATGCCGACATAGATGGTTTTTACTCTACATTGGTGCCAGCAGCACATGGTGCAAGGACTGTGATCTGAGCTAAAATAAGATCCATTTGGGAGCTGACACTAACAACAATATGTACGGTCCCTGTTCTGCCCTGCTTTTTCCACTTAAAAATATATCTGGGGCCGGGCGTCGTGGCTCACGTCTGTAATCCCAGCACTTTGGGAGGCCGAGGTGGGTGGATCACACAAGGTCAGGATTCGAGATCAGCCTGGCCAACACGGCAAAACCCTGTCTCTACTAAAAATACAAAAAATTAGCTGGGTGTGGTGGTGCACACCTGTAGTCCCAACTACTCGGGAGGCTAAGGCAGGAGAATAGCTCGAACCCAGGAGGCGGAGGCTGCAGTGAGCTGAGATCGCTCACTGCATTCCAGCCTGGGTGACAGAGGGAGACTCTGTCTAAAAAAAAAAAAAAATGGCTGGACACAGTGGCTCATACCTGTAACCCCAGCATTTTGGGAGGCCAAGGCGGTGGATCACTTGAGGTCAGCAATGTGAGACCAGCATGGCCAACATGGTGAAACCTTGTCTCTACTAAAAATACAAAAATTAGCCGGGCGTGGTGGCAGGTGCCTGTAATCCCGTCTACTTGGGAGGCTGAGGCAGGAGAATCGCTTGAACCCAGGAGGTGGAGGCTGCAGTGAGCTGAGCTCACACCCTGCACTCCAGCCTGGGCAACAGAGTGAAACTATGCCTCAAAACACACACACACACACACACACACGCACACGAGATTTTTTTTTTTTTTTTTTTTGAGACAGAGTCTTGCTCTGTCAGGCTGGAGTGCAGTGGCTCGATCTCGGCTCACTGCAAGCTCCGCCTCCTGGGTTCACGCCATTCTCCTGCCTCAGCCTCCCAAGTAGCTGGGACTACAGGTGCCCGCCACCACACCCGCCTAATTTTTTGTATTTTTTAGTAGAGACGGGGTTTCACCATGTTAGCCAGGATGGTCTCAATCTCCTGACCTCATGATCCACCTGCCTCGGCCTCCCAAAGTGCAGGGATTACAGGCGCGAGCCACCGCGCCCGGACACACACGAGATCTTTAACATCAAAGAATTTCCTTGTTTTTATTTAAATACTTGGGCTGGCTGAGGGAATGTCCTCAGAGGCAATTGTCCATCCTAGAAATATTCACAGAATATGAATAAGCATGTTGCTAATTAATCAACTTTAGAGGTAAAAGACAATTATCAAAGATTGGGGAGGAAGAAAGGGTGTTAGGAGAAATTACTCTTCAAATGATGGCGAGGATAGTCCTGATTATTATTGCCTTAAGTCACTCATTTGTTTTCCTAAAATTAACAACAGGACAGGAATCTACATTGAATCTAAACTACTAGTGTAGGTTTCCTATTTGCTTTCCACTTAACTCCTGACACTAGGCAGGGTGGTACTGGGTCCTCTAGTCAGGGAAATGAGTTTGCGACTTCCTGCCAGTGCTCTCAGTGAGGATGGCATCACAGCTTGCTTCTATAAGAGCTAAGATAAAAAGCAGCACTTACCCATGAGAACCAAATTAAGTGATCTGACGATGAAGGCATTCTGGCTCAAAAGCATCTTTGCTATTTTTAGAGTCTTCTCTTGACTTTTACATCTGAAATCAACATTAGGTGATCAAAATTCTGAAGTGTCTAATTAAATTGCAAATATAAAAATGGGAGCAAAGACAAGATAATGAGAGACCTGTAAGGAATAGTAAAATTCCTAGTCATTTACCCCATTTATTCAAGTGAGCCTGGTCTCAGCTTCTGGGCCCAATCCCCTACCTAGTCTGGGAGGAATTTTAAATTTAACTTTTGAACAGGCAACAGTCGTTGGGTTCAACAATTTTAAGCATTCAAAAAAAAAAATTGTGAAAAGTCTTGCTCCCTTTAGAAAACTTCTTTTTCTTTTGTGAATCCTTCAGAGTATCTTCATGTATAAGCAAAAACAAATACATATTCCTAATTTCCCCATCTTTTAGACAAGAGATAGCATGTATAGTCCCTGTTCCACCCTGCTTTTTCCACTTAAAAATATGTTTGGAAGATCTTTCTATCCTTGTTTTTTAAATAGCTGGATACAGTTCTACTCTATAGACACACCATTATTTATATAATTAGTACTCCTACTATAGACATTTGAATTATTTCCAGTCTCTTCTGCAAGGAAATCTCTTTCATTTTGCACATGTGCCAGTTTAAGTGTGGGAAAATTTCCAGAAGTAGAATTGCTAGACAAAGGACATATCAGTTAGGGTTCTGGCAGGAAACAGCTCATTCAAATTAGGATAGACGCTTTTTAAAAAAATAAATTTAAGGGGTACAAGTGCAGTTTTGTTAGATAGATATATTGTATAGTGGTGAAATTTGGGCTTTTAGTGTATCCATCACCTGAATAGTATACATTATACCCATTAAGTAATTTCTCATTCCTTAACTCCCCACACCCAATCCACCCTTCTCAGTCAGTAATGACTATTATTCCATATTATATATGTCAACGTGTGCACATTTTTTATTAATAGCTCCCACTTATAAGAACATGTGGTATTGACTGTTTCTGAGTTGTTTCTCTTAAGATAATGGCCTCCAGTTCCATCCATGTTGCTGCAAAAAACACGATTTCATTCTTTTTTATGGCTGAATATACTGTGTGTATATATATGTAACTTTTTTTTTTTTTGAGACAGGGTCTTGCTGTGTTGCCTAGCCTGGAGTGCAGTGGTGCAATCATGGCTCACTGCAGCCTCAACCTCCCAGGCTCAAGCAATCCTCCCACCTGTCCCCCTAAGTAGCTGAGACTACAGGTATGTGTCATCACACACCGGCTAATTAAAAAAACCTTTTTTTTTGTCGAGATAGGGTCTCACTATGTTGCCCAGGCTGATCTCAAACTCCTGGATTCTCGCCTTGGCCTCCCAAAGTGCTGGGATTACAGATGTGAGCACCACACCTAGCCACATTTTCTTTATCCAATCATTTGTTGATGGATACTTAGGTTGATTCCATATCTTTGCAACTGTGAACAGTGCTGTGTTCTGAGAAATTCATTGTTAGGCTATTTTGTTGTATGAACATCATAGAGTATACTTAGACAAACCTAGATAGCATAGCCAACTACACATCTAGGTTATATGGTATAGACTATTGTTCCTAGGCTATAAATCTGTGCAGCATGGTACTGTGCTGAATACTGCAGGCAGTTGCAACACAGTGGCATTTGTGTATCTGAACATATTTAGACACAGAAAAGGTACAGTAGAAATATGGTATAATCTTATGGGGCTATCGTCATATAAAGGGTCCATCTTTGCCCAAGACATCATTAGGGGTTGCAGGACTATATTTACAAATGTGTGAGAGGGCTGTAGGCAAACCAGAAGGGAGAGTATAGAATCTGCAGCTCACAACATTGAGGCCTGTGACCACTCTGGGGCCCAGAAGGGAGACTCCAGAACCTGTAGCTCACAACATTGAGGGCTGTGACCACTCTGGGCCTGCAGAAGGGAGAATATAGAACCTGTAGCTCACAACATTGAGGGCTGTGACCACTCTGGGCCTGCAGAAGGGAGAATATAGAACCTGTAGCTCACAACATTGAGGGCTGTGACCACTCTGGGCCCCAGGAGGGAGAGTACAGAACCTGCAGATCACAACATTGAAAGCTGTAGCTCACAACATTGAGGGCTGTCACCACTCTGGGCCTGCAGAAAGGAGAGTATAGAACCTGTAGCTCACAACATTGAGGGCTGTGACCACTCTGGGCCCCAGGAGGGAGAGTACAGAACCTGCAGCTCACAACATTGAGGGCTGTAACCATTCTGGGCCTGCAGAAGGGAGGGTATAGAACCTGTAGCTCACAACATTGATGGCTGTAATCACTCTGGGCCGGAGGGGGAAGAGAAGCCAACATTGCAATTTGTAAGGAGAAACTCCTGTATGAGCAGCTATGACATGAGACCACTGGACACAGCCAGACCAAGAGGACAGTGCAGGCAGGAAGCTGAGGGATAAATATCACTCACGGTGTCCCTCCCTTCTCTTATTTGGGGCTCCCCATCGGCTGAACACAACCAGAAGCCATAGGGCAAGGGGCCTGGAGTTGTATCCTTACCAGACAGGGTCCTGGGCCAACTAAAGAGTGGGGAGAGGGGAGGGTGGGTCTGAAGAAGCAGACAGAAGAGACCTGGCAATGAAACTATGCATCTGTAATTTGGATAGAAACTGTCACACTGACCACCCTCGGGGCTATACCAATTTACTTAACCACCTGCAATGTGTGAGAATTTTCGTTTCCCTACCGTCTCTTCTTAGAGGTATATCATCAAGTTCTTGGATTTTTCTCAAATTCATAAATGAAAAGTTGTCTTTCACATTAATATTAATTTGTATTTCTCTTACTCTTTGTGATGGAACATCTTCATCTTTTCATAGGTTTAAGAGCGATTTGCATCTCCTTCTCATTAACTGTTTGTGCCCTTGGCAATTTTTCTGTTGAGCTGTTGCTATTTTCTTACTGGTTTGCAGGAGTTTTTTTTTAAGTAGAAGGGAAACTGTGATATGAGTCACATCTTTTTATTCTCTCCCCAGTTTGTCACTTGCCCTTTGAGTTGCTTGTGCTGTTTAAAAAAACCAACCCCCCCCAAAAAAACACCCAGAAGTTTTTGAGTTTTATGTTTTCAGATTTAAAGGTATTTTCTTTCTTAGCTTCTAAATTTTGAGTCATAATCAGAAAGTCTTCCCTACTCCAAGGTGAGAAAGGAATTCTTCAAGAATAATTTTAAGGAGCCCCAGTAGATCTTGTTCCTTCTCTCTCTCAGATATTCTGTCCCCATCCACGTGACTAAGACCTATAGATTGTGGGCATTCTTCTGTCCCCCAAACACTGGGGAAATATCATCAAAATAAAAAAAGACCATGAAATCGCAGACTTGTCATGGCTTGTGGCGAATGTCTGTGGCTGGTGACACAGGAGTAAGAAGAATTTACCATGACAGTTTAGGTCAAGAAAGGCAGATTTATTAGAGAAAGTAGGAAAATACATTGCAGGGGAGCAATGGGCAGGTCAGTAAGAGAGGAGTTGACTGCCAGGAGACAAAGTCTTGCTGGGGATTTTATAAAATGCAATTTGAGCTGAAGAGTGCTATGTGGAGGACTGACAACGCCAAGGTAGCAGGGAGCTAACTTGCATTCTTCTGTCAGCCGAAATGTTTGATGATAAGTTGAAGCATTTGATGATACGCAGGAAGATTGTGAGTTATGTGTGCAGGAGGGTCGTATGTCCTGGGCCATAAAGAAAGGCAGACCTATAGCTTATCTGCTTCTTCTTTTTGTTTGTTGTCCTGGACCATGAAGCAAGGTAGACCTATGGCTTATCTGCTTTATCTCTTTGCTTTCCCCTAGACCCCCAGCCTGACTCCTCTTCCCTAATTAGGACTTCACAAGACGAAGTTCAAGCTAAAAACAATGTAATTTTTAAGTCTTCTCTGCTGCCACAGTAACACGTCCAACCTGGGGTATTCTCTTAGAGAAATCCAAGTGATTCCAAGTCAAAATTTCCAGCCTTGCTACAGACTCCACCACCCATGAGATATCCAAGCACGACTGCCTGGAACTAATCCCATAATACTGTACCCATTGAGAAACATCTGCTGAGATACCTTGATGTGTGATGTCATCTCCCATAATCAATCCACAGCAGAGGTGTTGCGAGTTGTGAACATTCCCCTAGATACCACCACATCCAGATTGTAGAAGGGCAACTTCTTTATTTTTTGAGACAGGGTCTCACTCTGTCACCCAGGCTGGAGTGCAGTGGTGTGACCTCAGCTCACTACAACCTCTGCCTCCTGGGCTCAAGCGATTCTCCCACCTCAGCCTCCCAAGTAGCTGGGACTACAGGCATTTGCCACTACACCTGGCTAATTTTTGTATTTTTTTTTTTAGAGATGGGGCTTTGCTATGTTGTCCAGGCTGGTCTTGAACTCTTGGGCTCAAGTGATCCTCCGGCCTCAGCCCCCCAAAGGGCTTGGATTATGGATGTGAGCCACCATGCCCAGCCAGGGCAACTCCTTTATATTTGAACACCTGACCTGACCTCTGACATGTGGCCTCTGGTCCCCGTTTGTCTCCAACGGTGGCACATCTTCATCTTTGTTACATATCTGCAGGAACACTCAGTCTCTTCAGCAGCCAAGAAAACACACACACACACACACACACACACACACACACACACACACACACACACACCATTCTCCCCCTCTGGGCCAGGGGATGGCTTCCTTCCTTGCTTTCTGGTGACTTATACTTCACTTGGAACCATACGCCTGATTACCAGATTCTTCTAGCTTGGAAAATATAATATCCCATCTTGGCATCCTGCCTAAATTGTTAATGGAGCTCCTTAAAACTCTTGCTGACTACAAATAGATCAGTCTTCCTAAAGCATGGCTCCTGTCAACAGGGCTAGTCTCAGTACCCCCAGGCCCTGCAGCTAGAAGGATCCTACACTTGGCTTGAGGTTCTCCTGTGGCTATCCTGAAATTCTTAACCATTTTATCTTTCAATGTGTGTTTTGTGCTAGGAGCCCCAGCTCACACTTGGATCCTTCCCCATCTCCTGCAGGTTAGGCTCCCAGCAGAGGAATCCCAGGCCCTGTCTGGCTTCAATCTCTATGCCTAACAACTGCTGCTGCTGCTGTTGGCATGGGGCGTCAACTGGGACCACATTCCGCTGAAGCCCTCCTGGTGCAGATGCTGGAGAGGTCAGGGCCAGCACTCCAGCCTCGCCCCATGGACTGGAGTCAGAGGGTGACTGGCTGGAGGTTGGGTCTGGCAGGGATGAGTCTCTGGGTCACTCTTGACCCAGGTACCTAGCATATCTGAGGCAGAGATGTAAAGACCCTTGGACGTGGCCACTACACTGTGGGTTAGGATGGTAGGTGCTTGGGAAAGGGAGATGCAAGGCTTGACTTCCACAGAGCCTGCCCCAGGCTGGATTGAGGGGAAGCTAGCAGGAGGGGGATGCCTAGAAGTCAGGTGCAAGTACATGCATCCTAGAGTCACCAGGGCAGAGGGGCCCCAGGGACCTGTGTGAATCTGCTCTGGCTCCCTCAGTATCCCTGAGCCTGAGGGAGGGCTCCCTTGGGTGGCTCTGTGCCTGGTGGAGACCCTCTCTTCCTCTTTGCAATCTTCCTCTGTCTGGCTTCAGTTTGCTTCTTCTGGCTAGTTCAAGGGAACCTCCCAAGATGTGCTGTAAAGTACTAATGGTATAACTTGGCAATTCCATATATGAATTAAATGCTCTTATTTAAATCTGGTTTTGCATAATATAAAGAACTGCAATATTCATGCTAATAATTCAAGTTTTTATTTTTATTTTTTATTTTATTTTATTTTTTGAGACAGAGTCTCACTCTGTCCCCCAGGCTGGAGTGCAGTGGCGCAATCTTGGCTCACTGCAAGCTCCGCCTTCCGAGTTCACTCCATTCTCCTGCCTCAGCCTCCAGAGTAGCTGGGACTACAGGTGCCCGCCACCACACCCAGCTAATTTTTTGTATTTTTAGTAGAGACGGGGTTTCACAGTGTTAGCCAGGATGGTCTCGATCTCCTGACCTCATGATCCACCTGACTTGGCCTCCCAAAGTGCTGGGATTACAGGCGTGAGCCACCATGCCCGGCCTATTTTTTTACTTAGAATGATATTAAATAGCAAACAAAAAAACATTACGTGTTGAGAGAGAGAGACTGTGGAAGAAAAGGCTTTATATTTTAGTACCTTTAGTGGTACTTTCTCATGCATTTTTATTTGGCTCTGGGTGGGCCCTGTGAATTATGTAGTGAGCTCAGTCTGTAGCTCACTGTTGCCTGACAATACACCAAGCTCCTTAGGTTAAATTCAAGGCTATCAGCCTTTCCAGTTTTTCCTAGAGTTATTGTCCTGCTGAGCCCCAGGTGACAGGTCACCCCCTGCTCTTGTCAGAGGTGTTGGAACCAGAGTGACTCCATCTTGAGTAGCAGCTGGGCAAAATGAGGCTGAGACCTGCTGGGCTGCATTCCCAGGGGGTTAGGCATTCTTAGTTATGTGATAAAACAGGAGGTCACAAAGACCCTGCTGATAAGACAGGACACAGTAAAGAAGCTGGCCAAAGCCTGCCAAAACCAAGATGGTGACAAAACTGTCCTCACTGCTTATTATATGCTAATTACAATATATTAGCATGCTAAAGGGAACTCCCACCAGTGCCACCACAGTTTACAAATGCCATGGCAACATGCAGAAGTTACCCTATATCATCGAAAAAAGTGAGGAACCCTCAGTTCCAGAACTCCTACCCCTTTTGCAGACAACTTATGAATAATCCACCACTTGTTTAGCATATGATCAAGAAATAACCATAAGTATACTCAGTGGAGCAGCCCATGCTGCTGCTCTGCCTATGGAGTAGCCACCCTTTCATTCCTTGACTTTCTTAATAAACTTGCTTTCACTTAATTCTGTCAGCTTGCTCTTTAATTCCATCCTGTGCGAAGCCAACAACTCATGTGGCTTCCCAGGCTGAACCCCAATTTTGTCACAGGTTCACCCTGTGACACTCTAGCCTTCTCCATTCTGAAAGAAGAGCTCTACCTGCTATTCACCCTGAGACCAGACAAACCCTGCCAATTTTCAAGGCCCAGATAAAATGGATGGATTGAGTGAAGTGATTATTTGAATTCCAACTCCTCCTAGACAGACAAACAACCCTCCAGGAACTCGCTGCCTCATAGTCTCCTGGTAAAGTATGGCTGTGTCTTTCCTTCTGTCTGACATAGACTGATGCACATTGTCAAGGAGGCAATGAATAATGAATGAAGTGGATTCAGAAATGTTAGACAAAAACAATTACATATCTTTTTCTGGAAATTAGAAAAATATGAAAAAGTACAAATAAGAAAGTAACACTCATCCTTATTCCTACCATCCAGCATCAACAATTGTTAACATCTTGGCATATTTGATTCTAGCTTATTTTTCAAACATCTTTCTTTTTTCTTCTGTAAAAACTATTACTATCATTAACATTAGGCGAACATAATCCCACAGATCTTTCTATGCATAAACACACACACACACACACACACACACACACACACACACAGTGTTTCTGTTTAATGTTACTTGGGAAAAGACTAAAATAAAGTCAAAGGAGTTGTTAAAATTTAAATTTTTTTGTCCATAAGAAAGTATAATTTCCTATGATATCCCTCTAAGGTTTTAAATAAAACTTATGAAAGATATTAAAAGTTGCAGTATTATATATTCACATAGCATCTTTTAATTTTATACCATATTTACTATTCCATTCTTTGAAAGAAGAGAATATTGGTATTCTCATGTTTCCTTCCATCTTCCTCTCTGACTTCTTTTTTTTTTTGGCTGTATATTTCTGTCTAGATTAATAACAATCGCATTCTATCCTACCCACAATTTCTACAGATGTATTACTTCTATATTTAAATAGAATAAATACTCACCAAGTCTTTTTACCATTCTCTACTCTTAAGTTCTTTATTTTATCTCTTAATCTGCTATTTCCTGGATTTTATTACTCAGCAAGTTTTTGTTTTTCCAAAAACGGTTCATGGGTGCTGAATTCCCTTTGTTCTTCCGGAAAAAAAATATGCCCCTCGGAAAAGTTTCTTTCCCTTGGAACTGTTCCCTAACAACCATCATAGTCTGGCATTTAGTGCTGCACTGAAGTCTGAGGCGAGCTTGATTTTGTTTTTCCCTCCTTTACTTTTTCTTCTTAGATTCCTAAATAATTCTTTTTCTTTGAATTTAAATAGTTTAAGATATCCTAGTGCTTCCGTATTCCCACATGACATTTTCTGGAACATGACATGTTCCTTTGGCCTACAGACCATTTTTTCTTCATCTCAATAAGCTTTCTTTGGACTTATTTTTATTTGAATTTTCTGTCCCATTTGTTGACTTCTCTACATCTTGGACTTCAGTGTTCCCAATTCTTGATTGTATTTTGTCTTTCATAATAGCTTCTTTCTTCTTAATCTTTGTCCCTTTTCAGTTGAATTCACTGGGCTTCCTTACTGGGCTTTCTTCTATTAAAATACTTTTATTTTCAGCAGTATTGCTTCTGTTCTTTCTCCTGACTTATTTATTCTGTCACTATGTTTTTACGGTCTTCAATTTTCCTTTAGGTCTGCAATCTCCCTTTTCATCTCCAATTTACAATTTTCTCATCTTTGAGTTTGTTTTATTGGATTTATATTTTTATCAAGTTGTTGCACAGTGTAAGGCAATGGTAAAGAATTTCTTCTGTTCCAAGCATAATTCTTTGTTTTTAGTAAGACGTCTCGCAATCCACGTTGTTCTTTCCTTTCCTATTTTTCCCCCTTACCATTTCTGTTCACTTTGCTGCTACTAGTTTGGCTTTAGTACCTCCTACTGATATGGCAGAGTGAAACCTTGACTTCCTTTCCACAACTTTATCTGATTCCAGCTTGTTCTGTAAAGCCTGGGCAATTTCTCTAGCCCAGAAGGTTGGTGCCCAGTGAACCTTCCCCCATCTCACTCACCTTCACCCAGCATAAAGGGCCCACTGTTCCTTAGTGAGAAAAGAAAAAAGCAAAGTATGTTGTGATTCAGTTTCCTCTTTTTTTTTTTTTTTTTTTTAACAAGGACTGGATCAGTTTCCTTCTTTCCTATTTATTACAGAGAAATCTCACTATAGTTTCTGGTGGTTGAGACACATTTAAATTTTAATTTTTTTTTTAAACTTGAGAATTAAAAACAAACAAATGAAAACCAATGACAATGCTGATGGATATCTCCACGTACCAGATGATAAAACCAGATGATAAAACTGGCTTGTGGGGTAACTCGTTTTCCTGTTGGGGCCAGAGAAAATTTTCGGTGGCTCTGAACTCCTCCCCATCATACATACCTCTCTTTTTCCCTCCTTTGTTTTGTCTTTTCCATACCTCTAAGTCAGCCAACCTCCTCTGCCAATTACCTGTTTTTCCTTTATTCTTCCCTGAATTGCATAGCCCCCAGTTTCATTCTTCCAAAGGAAGAAGAAGGACCCTCAGGGCCAGTGCCGTCAAGCTCTGCTCTAACTCACTAATATTTCACAAATTATAAAATGCACATTTTCTTTTAACATTTGAGAATTTCTGAAATCAGAATGCTTTCATTCTGGTGGCATGGCATAGCATGATTGACAGTGTTTTTTCTTACTTCATTACATAAAATGAAAGTGCATCTTATAAGCAATGGCATTTTAGTTTGGGTTTTAGCTTTGATAAAACGTGATGATTGAGCCTGTAATACTAGCACTTTGGGAGTCCAAAGCAGGTGGATCATTTGAGGTCACAAGTTCCAGACCAGGCTGGGTAACATAGTGGAAATCCCATCTCTACTAAAAATACAATTAGCCAGGCGTAGTAGCACACGCCTGTAATCTCAGCTACTCAAGAGGCTGAGGCAGAAGAATCGCTTGAACCCAGGAGGGGGAGGTTGCAGTGAGCCAAGATCGTGCCACTGCACTCCAGCCTGCGCGACAGAGCGAGACTTTGTCAAAAACCAAACCAAACCAAACCAAACCAAACCAAACAAAACATGATGATTGATAACAGAAGATGATACATACCACTGACTCTTGAACAGTTTGAAGGTTTATAAAGGTAGCAGAAAAAATGAGTCCAATGTGGCTTTGAGTGTGCAAGTGTGAGCCATGGAATATATATTTTAATAGATGTTTCACTTCTATGACAGTACCTCTTGGGTTATGATCCTTTTCATACTACTTTTTGAAATGACTTTTAGACAAATCACCATTGTCAAATTATGTGAACCAAAATCAGATTTTCTTTAACTTTTCAATAAATACATGAGAAACTTTAGAGGAAATATAGGTAAGAAAAATGAGTCATGTACATTTTTGATTATCTAAAATTGTGGAAAACAACTTTATGAACAATAGAACTTACAAGTTCAAGTCATTTTCTGCGACAAACAGATCAAGCCTTATCAGCTATGCCCTAATTGCTAGGGGAGTTTATCGAATATTTTCCTTAGGGTAGATTTTGATAGGGTCTCTGCTACCCCCTCACCCCCTCAAGCCTGCACAGGTGGATAGGGGGTGGGTGGACAGGATACTGAGAAACTTTGGCAAGCAGTGGGACTTAGCCCCTGGGCCAGTGAGCACACATGGGAAACTCCACCTCTCCCTGAGCCAGCTCCGGCACTTCTCACCACTGACTCGACGCCCAAGCATGCTATATTCGTTTCTAAGACCTCTTGCTAAACAAAACAAGGAAATAAAAAAAAAATGTTAAAAGAAAGGAGGTGGGAATACTCAGAGTCAATATAACCATCGCTAACCAAATAAACGGGCTGATGTAGTCAACTCGCTACTGCGTGTAACGGATTGATTTGCTCAGGATTGAAATGCAAGTGCCGATCGCCTCTCCATATTCGCGGAGTATCTTCCCAGTATCTCCCCTCTCCGACCCTGGGAGGGTGCACCCTTCTGTCTCCGCGGCCACGTCCCCTCGCCCCTTCCCCCTCCTGCCTCCACGCAGCGGATCCGGAGGGGTGTAGGCCGCTCCAGCCCCGGCTGCAGTCTGTGACCCTGACGCAGGTCGAGGGGGGCTAATCCCAGGGGACCTCAAGGGGGCGGGCTGGAGATCCCGAACCTGAGCACCCGGCTGGTGAGCCGGCTTTGCAAGGCGGGGTGGACCTGGAGGAATGTGACCCTCAAACTTAGCAATGACTCACATCTTGCAGTGGCAAGTGCCCGGTATCCTGGGCATCCTTGGTGGGGTGGGGTGGGACGCGGAGGGGTGCAACGAAAGCGGACTCCCAGCAGGGGCGACACGTGGAGGGCGCAGGACAGGGCCCGGGAGGGGTCCTGGGGTCGCAGGTGCGGCCCCGGGAGAGAGGAAGGGCGCACTAGCCGTATACTCAAGACGCGGAGGGAGGGAGGGCAGGAGGAGGAGGAGGAGTCGGGGAGAGCGAGAGGGAACCGGAGGGGATTCCGGGAACCGCTGCAGGGAGGCGGCGTTTTCCCTCCAGTCAGCTGGCCACGCGCTCCGCTCCCGCGTCCCCGCCACGCTGCGTTACCTTTGCAGCTCTCGCCTTGCGGCTCCCGAGAGATGCTAGCCTCGGGCCCCAGCCGCGCCCGGCTCTGGGACCGGACGCTCGCGGTCGGGATGCGCCTCGCGGGCGGCCTCTCGGACAGAGGCGGCGGGCGGGGGACAAAAGCGGCCCGTGCGGCCGGGTGGTGGTCCGCGGGCTGCGCTCGGGGAACTGTTCGGCTCGCCGGCGGGATTCCTACCCGCCAGGAAGAAGCGTCTTTAGTGCGGGTGCGGGCGCCGAGCCCCGGCCTACGAGGAGCGCTGCGGAAGCGCGGGCGCCGCGACGCGCCGCGCCGCCGCCGGCGCGGGGTCGGGGGCGGAGCCGGGGGCGGGGCCGGAGCCAGGGGCGGGGCCTGGGCCGCTGGCGGGGCTGGAGCAGGGCCGGAGGCGGAGGCCGGGCCGGGGGCTGGGCAGGAGAATAGAGAAAAGGTCCGGTCATTTACAATCGTCTGCTGCCGATTGTCAGCTCCTAACCAATCCCGCCTTCGCCGAGAAAGCTCCATAGGGGAAGAATTTGGGACTGTTTTGTTTACTGAAGTATCCTTAGGGGTTAGAATAGTGCCTGGCATTTAGAAGACACCCAAAGATGTGTTGACTGAATGAATGAATGAATGAACTAAAGAGTGAATGGGTTCTCTCCTGGCTCCCCCACTTGTTAATTGTATAAACCTGCATGATATAATTCTCCAACTAGTAAAACGAGGATAAAAATGCCTACCATTGAGTAAATGTTGTAAATATCTACAACATTATCCGTTGTAGATTCTCCCCTCTTCTCCGCGGGTCTCTTCTCCATACTCCTACCCTTCCCTCGACCCCCCACTGATCAACGTGTTTCGGGATAGGCAGAAAGACAGATGTTCTTCATTAATTTGTCTACTTGTTATTTATAGCCTGTCAACTTCTAAAATAGACTATGAGGCCGGGAGCGGTGGCTCACACCTGTTATCTCAGCACTTTGGGAGGCCAAGGCAGATGGACCATCTGAGGTCAGGGCTTCAAGACCCAGCCTGACCAACATGGTGAAACCCTGTCTGTACTAAAAATACAAAAATTAGCTGGGCGTGGTGGCGGGCGCCTGTAATCCCAGTTACTTGGGAGCCTGAGGCAGGAGAATTGCTTGAACCTGGGAGGTGGAGGTTGCAGTGAGTTGAGATTGCACCATTGCACTCCAGCCTGGGAGACAAGAGCGGAACTGTCTCAAGAAAAACGAAAAAAAAAAAAAAAATCCAAAACCAAAATAGACTATGAGGCAGCTTTCAAGTAAAATGTATGTATATTCTAAACATTACAGCTACTAAAATGGAAATGTTAATATCTTTTTGAAGGAGAGGGAAAAGATACACTAACCACCTAAATTGTTTTAACTGAGTATTTAATCTCTCGTTCAGCTTTCTGGCCTCCTAGGAAAGGGAGGAGGAGGATGTTTCATACTTTTTGTAGATGGGAAAAATGAGCCTTTTAATCTATGAAGTCAACCAACATTTGCTGATACTCCTTTAAGGCTAGGCACAAGGGTGATCATAAAGAGGATGTCACGGTCCTGCCTCTTATGTGACCCTTGGCAGAATTCCCACCAGCCCCATACGATCTGAAGGGAACTTATCTAGGATCCTATTTCTTATAAAAGACATTCAACATTGAAAATATTTTCAGCCACAGTTTTAGAGAATTTGCAGAAATAGCCTCTGCAAATGGGAGAAATCCAATACCAAACTCCATGTGCTGCATGCACTCTTTTATATAAACATATATATTAAAAATAAAACTATGTCAAAACCTTAAATATGACATTGCAGATTGGATGATAGTAGGTGATTTTAATTTTGTTTCCTTTCCAAACATTCTGCAGTAAACATCCTTACTTATATAATTGGGAAAAAGATTTTTTAAAAAACAAATGCAGTCCTGGCTAACACGGTGAAACCCCGTCTCTACTAAAAATACCAAAAAAAAAAAAAAAAAAAAAAATTAGCTGGGTGTGGTGGCGGGCGCCTGTAGCCCCAGCTACTCAGGAGGCTGAGGCGAGAGAATGGCGTTAACCCAGGAGGTGGAGCTTGCAGTGAGCCAAGATTGCGCCACCGCACTCCAGCCTGGGCGACAGAGCGAGACTCCGTCTCAAAACAAGCAAACAAACAAAAAACAAAACAAAACAAAAGCAAATGCAGTCTATGCCAAGGTGTGAAGAGCTTGAAAGCTGTCACTCCACTCCCCACAACAAGAGAAAAGCTGAACAAATTGAAGATTAACAACTCTTCTTATTTCAGTATCAGTGAATTGAGTCACAGGGCAAACTGCAAAAACTGAAAGACAAATGCAAAGAATCACAGTTTACAGGGACCAGAAGCCTCTGAAATCATAGCAAAACTTAAATTGTAATTGACCAATTGCTGGAGACTGAGTGTGGACTAGCTTGAGAATTAAACACTGTTGGGTACTCAGTCTTAGAGGGATGCTCCCCAAATTGTTAAAGGTTTACTCCAAGAAGCTCTACCAAGTTCTCATGGTAAAGACCACAGAAAAATTCCTGGCTGGCCGGTGGGAGGGGAAAAGTAAACATTTTGAGACATGCCCAGAGTGTTCTGTAACAAAAACCTGTCCTCAGGGGAATTACGTTACTGGAGCCTAAACTGACCTAGCAGAAGGGCAATTAGACAACTCAGCCCCCTCTAGCCTTCCTGTCTATCATGACTGGAGGAAAAAAGCAAAAGTTAAGAAACTTCTCGGAGGGTCATAGCCCAGAGACTCAGGCCCATTAAAGAAAACTCTGGGAATTAATCATAAGATTGTAGAATGTTTTGCCTCCACAGTATCTTACCACCACATCAACAGGACTCTGTAGTATAATAACGGTGGATTACAACTCCATTTAAGAAGGCATTTCTAGGAAAACCCAAAGACAATGGAGGAGACAAAAATGAGGACACTAAATAAAACTGAAGCCTCTGACACGTACAACTACAGCAAACATTTAACACAGCCTAACTCTTAGCCAGATAAACCTAACACCTTATCCTAAAGGGCCATTTATCTCAGCTCCCATGACCTGATATGTTATATCTAGTTTTTAACAACGAATTACAAGGCATGCTGAAAGGCAGACAACACCAAGCACAATTGGAAGAGACAAAGCAAGCTTAGAAATAAGACTCGGAGATGGCAGAGAATTTGCAAATCAGACTAGGAATTTAAAATCATGATGATTGCTATGCTAAGGGTTTTGTTTTTTCATAGAAAAATATATGGTCTGGTTCCTGCCCAGAGCTCCTAAATCCCCTGCAATTTCCTGAGTAATAGGGGTGATAGGCGTTATAACGAGGCTACTGTTTTTGTTTTTGTTTTTGTTTTTTTTTGAGACCGAGTCTCGCTCTTTTACCCAGGCTGAAGTGCAGCTGCGCGATCTCGGCTCACTGCAAGCTCCACCTCCCGGGTTCACACCATTCTCCTGCCTCAGCCTCCCAAGTAGCTGGGACTACAGGCGCCCGCCACCACGCCCAGCTAATTTTTTTTTTTTTTTTGTATTTTTGTAGAGACGGGGTTTCACCATGTTAGCCAGGATGGTCTCAATCTCCTGACCTCATGATCTGCCCGCCTCGGCCTCCCAAAGTGCTGGGATTACAGGCGTGAGCCACCGCGCCCAGCAATGAGGCTACTCTTGGTGAGCCCCTGGATAGCTTTTAGATGGAGGCTGGTCACCAAAAAGACCAAGCCCAATAATCAATAAAGCCTGGAACTTTCGGCCCTACCCCCTCCACCCCAACCTCCAGGAAGGAGAGAGGGACTAGAGACTGAGTTAATGATCAATCATGCCTACATGATGTAACCTCCATAAATAACCCCTGAGCAACCAACAGAGTTTGAAGAGTTTCTGGGTTGGTTAACACATTAAAGTTCTGGGAGGTTGGTACACTTAGAGAGGGCATGGAAGCTCAGTGCCCCTTTCTCCCATACCTTGTCCTAGGTATCTCTTCCACTTGGCTGTTCCTGAATTGTATCTTTTATATAAACCGGTAATAGTAAGTAAAGTGCTTTCCTGAGTTCTGTGAGTAGCTGTAGGGATTCTGTAGATGTTCTTTATCAGGTTGAGAATAACTGTCCAAATAATAATAGCAGCAACATATTGGGTGATTATAGCTTATGAATAAGTGAAATGTATAATAGCAATGTTATAAGGGTTGAGAGGGAGAAATTGGGAATACTCTTTTCTAAGATACCTGTGTACTACCCATGAATTAGTGTATTGTTATTTGAAAATGGACTTAGATTAGTTATAATGTATATTGCAAACTCTAGGGCAGTCACTAAAGATTTGTTAAAAAGAAGTATAATTAACGTGATGGTTAATAGTGAGTTTCAACTTGATTGAATTGAAAGATGCAAAGTATTGTTCCTGGGTGTGTCTGTGAGGGTGTTGTCAAAGGAGATTAACATTTGAGTCAGTGGACTGGGAAAGGCAGACCCACCCTCAATCTGGGTGGGCACCATCTAATCAGCTGCCAGCATGGCCAGGATAAAAACAGGCAGAAGAAGGGGGAAAGGCTAGACTGGCTAAGTCTTCTGGCCTCCATCTTTCTCCCATGCTGGATGTTTCCTGCCCTCAAACATCAAATTCCAAGTTCTTCGGCTTTTAGACTCTTGGACTTCACTCCAGTGATATGCCAGGGACTCTCAGGCCTTTGGCCACAGACTGAAGGCTGCACTGTTGGCTTCCCTACTTTGAGCTTTTGGGACTTGGACTGGCTTTCCGGCTCCTCAACTTGCAGATGGCTGATCGTGGGACTTCACCTTGTGATCATGTGAATCAATTCTCCCAATAAACTCCCTTTCATATATACGTCTGTCCTATTAGTTCTGTCCCTCTAGAGAATCCTGACTAATACAATTAATGTGCTAAGTGAGGGGAGAATGGAATCATATAAAATATTCAATTAAAACCAGAGAAGGGCTGGGCATGGTGGCTCACACCTGTAATCCCAGCACTTTGGGAGGCCGAGGGGGCGGATCACGAGGTCAGGAGATCAAGACCATCCTGGCTACCATGGTGAAACCCTGTCTCCACTAAACATACAAAAAATTAGCCAGGCGTGGTGGCAGGTGCCTGTAGTGCCAGCTACTCAGGAGGCTGAGGCAGGAGAATGGTGTGAACCCAGGAGGCAGAGCTTGTAGTGAGCCAAGATCGTGCCACTGCACTCCAGCCTGGGGACAGAGCAAGACTCTGTCTCAAAAGAAAAAAAAAACAAAAAAAAAACAACAACAGAGAAGGCAGAAAAAGAGAAGGAAGAAAAACAATAACAGCAACAACAATAAACATAAAAAGAACAAGTGCATTGAATAGAAAACAGTTACAAATATGGGAGATATTAATCTAACTATCAATAGTATATTTAAGTGAATGGTCTAAGTGTACCAATTAAAAGACAGAGACTAATAGAGTGGATTTAAAAATAAATCAAGGGCCAACTATATATTGTCTACCAGAAACCCACTTTAAATATAGAGACACTGATAGATTACATTTTTTAAAATGCCAACCTGACCAACATAGTAAAACCCTGTCTCTACCAAAAAAACAAAAAACAAAAAAATTTTAGCTGGGTGTAGTGGCAGGTGCCTGTAGTCCTAGTTACTCAGGAGATTGAGGTGGGAGGATCACTTGAGCCCAGGAGTTCAAGGCTGTAGTGAGCTATGATTGTGTCACTGCACTCCAGGCTGGGCAACAGAGGCAGATCCAGTTTCAAAAAAAAAAGAAGAAAAATGGAGAAATATATGACATTCTAACATTAATCAAAAGAAAGCTGGAGTAGCTGTATTAATTTCAGGCAAGCAGATTTCGGAACAAAGAAAATTATCAGGGGTAAAAGACAATTATATAATGATAAGAAAGTCGGCTTTCCAAGAAAGCATAACAGTCCTTAGTGTATATGCACGCAACTCCAAAGTGTCTAAATATATGATGCAAAAATTAATAGAACTGCAAGGAGAAATAGACAAATCCATCATTACAGTTGGAGTTTTCAATATCTGTTTATCAGTAATTGACAGATTGAGCCAGCAGGGAGAGAATCAGTAAGGATATAGTTGAGCTGACCAGCACCATCAATTAATTTGATCTAACTGGCATTTATAGAATATGTCATCTAACAGCAGCAGAATACCCATTCTCAAGTTCTTGTGAAACCATTAATTAATAGTTTCACAAGAAACTATTTCACAATTAATAGTTTCACAAGAAACTATTTCACAATAGTTTCCAAAATAGACCACATTCTGGGCCATAAAACTCATGCTAACAAATTTGAAAGAATAGAAATCACACAAAATATACTATTAGATCTTATGGAATTAAACTTGAAATCAATAACAGATAGCTAGAAAAAGTCCCAAAATATTTGGAGATTAAACAATAAACTTGTAAATAACACATGGGTCAAAGAAGAAGACTTAGGAAGAATTGGAATATTTTAACTGAATAAAAATGAAAATAAAACATCAAAATTTGTGGAATAAAATGAAAGCAGTGCTTAGAGGAAAATGTATGGCATTAAATGAATACACAAGAAAAGAAGTGTAAACCAAAAAATATAATTATAAGCAGCCCCTGCCCTCCCCCCAACCATCTGAATGGATCTGTCCTCTCTGCCAAGGGCATTCCAAAGTTAACCTGAAAAATTTGTTCAGGCCATGATGAAAGGTGGGGTCAGACATGCCTCATTATACCCTCTTCCCTTGTGGAATTCAGGAAAAGCTGACCAGCATTAATATCAACACAGACCTTAAGTCTGATAAGAAGCATTTACAATCTATCCTCTCTGAAGCCAGCTACTTGGAGGCTTCATCTGCATGATAAAACCTTGGTGTCCACAATCCCTTACTGTAACCCAGACATTCTTTTCTATTGATAATAACAACAAATTGCCAATCAGAAAATATTTAAATCTACCTATGACCTGGAAGCCTCACCCCACTTCGGATTAACCCACCCTTCCAGATCTAACCAATGTACATCTAACACATATCTGAGTGATGTCTCATGTCTCCCTAAAATGTATAAAACTAGGCTGTGCCCTGACCACCATGGACACATGTTCTTGGGATCTCTTGAGGGCTATGTTAGGGGCCATTAGTCACTCACATTTGGGCTCAGAATAAATCTCTTCAAATATTTTACAGAGTTTGACTCTTTTTGTTGACAGAACACAGACCTAAAATCAAAAACTAAGCTTCTACCTTGGGAAACTAGAGAAAGAAGATCAATGTAACCTAAAACAAACAGAAGAAAAGAATTAATAAAAATTAAAACAGAAATCAAAGAAATTGAAAACAGAAAATGAATAGAGAAAATCAACCAAACCAAAAGCTCATTCTTGAAAGATCAGTAAAACTCATAGACCTCTAGGTGGGCTAACCAAGAAAAAAAAGAGAGAGAAGACACAAATTACCAATATTAGAAATGAAAGAGAGGTCATCACTACTAATCCTATGGACATTCAAAGGATAATAAAGAAATATTATGAACAATTTCGTGCCCACAAATTTATTAACTTAGATGAAATGGGCTAATTTCTTGAAAGACACAATCTATCAAAACTCACACAAGGAGAAATAGATAGTCAAAATAGTCCTATATCTATTAAAGAACTGAATCAAGGCCAGATGTGGTGGCTCACGCCTGTAATCCCACCACTTTGGGAGGCTGAGGCCAGCGGATCACCTGAGATCAGGAGTTCAAGACCAGCCTGGCCAACATGGTGAAACACTGTCTCTACCAAAAACACAAAAATTAGCCATTGCAGTCCTGCTTGGGCAATAAGAGTGAGACTCTGACTCAAAAAAAAAAAAAAAAAAAAAAAAAAGAACTGAATCAACAATTGATAACCTTCCAAAAAGAAAACACTAGGCTCAGATGATTGTACTGGTGAATTCTGCCAAATATTTAAGGAAGAATTTATAGCAATTCTCTATTATGTCTTCTAGAAAATTGAAGTAGAGGGAACACTTTCTAGTTTATTCTGTGAAGCCAGCATCACCCTAATGGTAAAACCAGTAAAGACAATACAAGAAAGGACAACTATAGACCAATATCTCTCATGAACATAGATGCAGAAATTCCCAACAAAATATTAGTAAGCCAAATCCAACCATATATAAAAGAAATTATAGGCCATGATTAAATAAGATTTATTCTAGTTACACAAGGCTGGCTCATCCTTTGAAAATCAATTAATGTAACCCATCATATCAACAGGCTAAAGAAGAATAATCACCTATCAATAGATGAAGATAAAGCATTTGACAAAATCTAACATTTGTGATAAAAACTCTGAGCAAACTAGGAAGAGAGAATGTTCTCAACTTGTTAAAGAACGTCTACAAAAAACCCTACAGCTGATATTATGCTTTATTGTGAAAAACTGGATGCATCTTCCCTAAGATTAGGAGGAAAGCAAGGATATCCATTTCATTAGTCTTATCAACATTGTACTGGAAGTACTAGGTAATACAATAAGATAAGAAAAAAAAAGATGTACAGATTGGGGAAGAATAAATAAAACTTTTAAAATTTGCAGATGACATAATTATCTACGTAGGAAATTCCAAAGAACTGATTTAAAAAAAAAAACCCTCACAAATCACTCCTAGAAATAGTTAGTGTTTTAAATGGTAATAAGTTTGCAGGATACAAGATTAATATACAAAAGTCAATTGCTTTCCTATATATCAAGAATGAACAATTAGAATTTGAAATTAAAAGTACAATACCATTTACACTAGCACAGAGTGACAGAGAGAGAGAGAAATCTAACAAAATACGTAGAAGATTTGTATGAGGAGAAATATAAAACGTTAATGAAAGAAATAAAAGATCAAAAAAAAAAAATAGAGGGATAGTCCATGTTAATGGATAGGAAGACTCAGTAGTGTTAAAATGTTAATTCTTCCCAATTTGATATACATTTAATGGAATCTCAACCAAAATCCCAACAAGTTATTTTGTGAATAGCGACAAACTGATTCTCAAGTTTATGTGAAAAGACAAAGGACCCAGATAGCTAACATAATGCTGAAGTAGAATAAAGCTGGAAGACTGATACTATCTGACTTCAGGATTTACTATAAAGCTATAATAATCAAGACAGTGTGGTATTGGTGAAAAAATAAGCAAATAGACCTAAGAAACAGAATAGAGAGCCCAGAAATAGACCCATAAAAATACAGTAGACTGATCTTTGACAAAGCAGTAAGGACAACCCAATGGAGAAAGAATTATCTTTCCAACAAATGGTGCTGGAACAACTGAATATGTGAAAAGATGAATTGAGACACACATCTTTATACCTTTCACAAAAATTAACTTGAACTGGATCATAGACCTAAATGTAAAAGGCAAAACTCAAAAAATTCTACAAGATAACAAAGGGGAAAATCTAGGTGTCTCTGAGTTTGGTGATGACTTTTAGATCCAACACCAAAAGCACAATCCATGAAATTAAAAAAAAAATTGGATTTTATTTAAATTAAAAAGTTCTGCTCTGTGAAAAACACTGTTAAGATAATGAAAAGACAAGCTACGTATTGGGAGTTTACACCCGTGTTTTCCTTTTTAAATACTGAATAAATAGAAAATTTGATGAAGAACAATACATTTATATAGTCTCAAAGTGTCTCATCACAAAAATGCTTATTAATTACAAAGGGGAAAAGAATAATTTTACAGTGGCAAACCCTGGTGAGGTCATCTTAAATGGTAAAATTGAACATCATCAATAATGAGACAAAGCAGAACTGTGCATCATGCAACAGGAAGTGATGAAAACAAGGCAGCACCTCATGTGTGATGCTTCCACCAAAGGTGCATACCAAATTGGCCCAGGGCCCAGCCCTCAGCCCTCTTCATCTGTTTTTTGTTTCTGATTTTTTTGTTTTTGTTTTTGTTTTTGAGATGGAGTCTTGCTCTGTCGCTTGGGCTGGAGTTCAATGGTGCGATCTTGGCTCACTGCAACCTCCACCTCCTGGGTTCAAGCGATTCTCCTGCCTCAGCCTCCCGAGTAGCTGGGACTACAGGTGCCTGCCACCACTCCTAGCTAATTTTTGTATTTTTAGTAGAGATGAGGTTTCACCATGTTGGTCAGGCTAGTCTTGAACTCCTGACCTCAGGTGATCCACCCACCTCGGACTCCCAAAGTGCTCGGATTACAGGCATGAGCCACCATGCCCGGCCTTCGTGTGTTCTTTAGGTGACTCCTGCAACTGGTGGCTTAATGTTCCAGCTCTATGTTGATGATGCACAAATATATACTTCCATCTTATACTTTCTATGGAGGCCTTTACATGGGGGGAAGGAAAGGATGTCCATGGAAGCCCATCATAGACATCCTACGAAATAACTGGCCTGTAGTCTCCATAAGTGTCAAGGTCTTGAAGGCCAAAGTCTGGGCAACCATTCAAGACTGAAGGAAACTAGATACGTGACCACTACATGTGATTCATGATTCTGAACTGGATCCTTTTACCATAACAGACATGGCAGGTGAAACTTGAAGGTGGTCAGAGGATTAGATGGTATTAATGAATCAAAGTTAATTTTCTGCTTTGATGGTGGTATTATAGTTAGGTAGGACAATGTCCTTGTTTGTAGGAAATACACACAAAAAGTCTTTAGGGGTGATGGGGCACCAGGAAATAGCTCAGAAAACAACTTGTTTGTACTGTAGTTCAACTTTTCTGTGAAGTTTATAATTGTCTAAAAGTGACAATGGCAGGGTGTGTTGGTTCATGCCTGTAATCCCAGCACTTTGGGAGGCTGAGGTAGGAGGATCACTTGAGGCCAGAAATTTTAGGCCAGCCTGGACAACACAGTGAAACTCTGTCTCTATTAAAAAAATTTAAAAATTACCCAGACATGGTGGCACATGTTTGTAGTACCAGCTACTCAGGAGCCTGACACAAGAGAATCCCCTGAGCCTGGGAGGTCAATGCTGCAGTGAGCTGTGATCGTTCCACTGCACTCCAGCCTGGGCGACAGAATGAGACCCTGTCTGAAAAAAAAAAAAAAAAAAAGGTATTGAAGACATACAAAGACAGCATCAAGGAGATATACAATTTCGGGCCTCAGTGGAAAAGTATGAGGTGGAAATATAAACTTGTGAATCATCAGCATAGAGCTGGAGCCATCATTTGTATGGGTTCACCTAAAGAACAGATGAAGAGGGCTGAGGGTGGGGCCCTGGGTCACGACCATGTTTAGACATCCAGTAGAGAAGCAAGGCCAGGGGACCCAGGAGCATGGAGACTGGATGTCATGGAAGCCAAGAGGAGAGAATTTCTTGAGAAGAAGGGAGAGATCACTCTTGCTGAATGTGGCTGAGGGCTCAAGCAAGACGAGGGAGTGACCCTGGGCCTTTGCAACCCAGAGGCTGCCGGTAACCTACTGAAAAGAGCTATTTCAGGAGAGACCAGTTAGAGAAGGTGGAAGGCTGATCAATGGCCCCCCAAAATGTCCACCTCCTAATCCCCAGGATCTGTGAATATAATATCTTACATATTCAAAGGGATTTTGCGGATTTGACCAAATGAAGAATATTGAGATAGGGATGTGATCCTGGATTATCCAGGTGGGCTCAAAGTAATCACGAGGTCTTCATAAAAGGGAGGCAGGAGAATCAGAGTCAGAGAAAGAAGATGGAAGGACAGAAGAGGAGGCCAGACACTGAAAGAGGCTGTGCTGCTGGCTTTGAAGATGAAGTGTCAGGGGCCATGAACCAAGGAATGCAGGAGGCTTCCAAAAGGAACATAGCCTTGCCAGCACCTTGACTTCTGACCTCCAGAACTATAGGATAATAAACTTGTGTTGTTTAAGCCACTAAGGTTGTGATCATTTGTGACAGCTGCAGTAGGAAACTACTACAGAGAGAGGGCTGAGAAAAAAAAATTGGAGGTGAGAGAAACCAATTTGGAAGTTTTGCTGTATAAGTGAGCAAAAGAATGGGCTGGGAACCAAAGGAGGCCTTGCGGGGCAAGGGTGGATATTTTTATTTTTATATTTTGAAATTAATAGACTTTCTTTTCTAAAGCAGGTTTAGGTTTACAGAAAAATTGAGTGAAAAGTATGGAGAGTTCCATATACTTCCTCTGAACTCCCCACCCTGAGCCCATGCTGTCAGTTTTCCTATTATCAACATCTTGCATTTGTGCAGAATGTTTGCTAATATTGATGGACCCAACTGATTTAACAATTCCCCTCTTTTGGTCATTTTCTCAATTTTGAGAGATTGACCAAAACTGTAGTCATTGATGTCATTATTACCAAAGTAAGTTACTTATTTGGTCTTGAAACCCACTGGGAAAGTTAAATCAAGTTTAGCCTAAAGCTGGCTTCTTATATATTTAAGTTCGGCCTAAAGGTTTTTCTGTACATTGTGAACTATAACAAGTGGAGGTATAAACTGACTGTAGCCTACACTTGCGTCAATCACTGAATTTTGGCCAATGAGATGTAGCCAACTGTCAGAACCATGTTCAAATAAGGCAAACACTGAACTGTAACCAATCTAGCTGTTTCTGTACCTCACTACCATTTTCTGTAGGTCACTTTTTTTTTTTTTTGCTGTCTATCAAACTTTTCCCACCATGTGGAGGGGCTGGAGTCTCTCTGAATCTGCTGTGATTCTGGGGGTTGCCCGATTTGCAGTGAATCATTCATTGCTCAATTAAACTCCTTTAAATTTAATTCAGCTAAAGGTTTTCTTTCAACAACCCCAAAATCACTAAGCCAAGGGAAAGTCAAGCTGGGAACTGTGTCAGGCAAACCTGCCTCCTATTTCATTCCTAAATAAGACAGCAACAATTATTTAAAAAAAAAAAAAAAAGCTACATACTTCTCTCACACTTTGCCCACAAGGAAATTCCTTGTGTGGACATAGCACAGAACTCAAAGTGCCCCTCTGCTCACGTGAGACAAATGACTATCTGATTGTTTCCTCTGCCCTATTGTTTCGCTAAGCCAGACTATTCTTCTACTTTCCACTCATGTGTAAATTGTGTATTCAGTGAAGGCTCATCAGAGACTCAGAATAATGCAACCGTTTGTTTCTTACCTACCTATGACCTGGAAGCCCCCTTCTCGCCTTGCGTTGTCCCGTCTTTCCGGACCAAACCAATGTACATCTTACACATATTGATTGATGTTTCATGTCTCCCTAAAATGTATAAATCCAAACTGTGCCGTGACCACCTTGGGCACATGTTGTCAGAACCTCCTGAGGCTGTGTCATGGATTTGTCATGGGTGTGTCCTTAACCTTGGCAAAATAAACTTTTGAAATTGACCGAGACCTGTCTCAGATATTTTGGGCTTACATGCTCTTAACAGGAAATATGTGGCAATATTATCTGCGGAGAGAGGATCACGAAGGAGGTTTGTGGACAAAGAACATTTTAAACATGGAATACTCTTGTGTATCAAAGACTGCCTGATGGAAGGTGACTCAGTGAAAGCATTTCTCTGGGCTGGAGAGACTACTAATGTGGGTTTGATCCTTCTCTTCATAAAATCCATACCCCTACAACTTTCTAGTCTCCCGGGGGGTCAGGGGAAGGAGTGCCAAATTAGGAGAACCGAATCTAGCCCCGACTCTGGCATGAACATCTCATTGGTCACATTTGCTTGTGAGGCCAAATATTCAACTCTGGCTTCCTCTTGGGAGGCCCTGGCTGAGGTTCCAGATGGCATTGTTCATGAGAAGCTATGAGGTCAACTTCAAATTTGCACATGTGAGGACAGTGGGGGCCAGTTCCCTCACTGAGTCTCTGACTGAGAAACTGCAGACTAAAGTTTGACCACACGTAGCCTCTGTCTTTGCCAGCTGCCCTCCTTAGCCACCCCAGGCAGGTGGAAGGAAGTGAGTGGGGAGGGACTGCTTCTTCCTGCTCAGCTGCTACATGTTGCTACAGGTTGAGCGACTCTAATGTAAACATCTCAAATCCAAAATGCTCCAGGAGTTCCACTGAGTGCTCAAAAAGTTTCAGATTGGCCGGGCGCGGTGGCTCACGCCTGTAATCCCAGCACTTTGGGAGGCCGAGGCAGGCGGATCACGAGGTCAGGAGATCGAGACCATCCTGGCTAACACGGTGAAACCCCGTCTCTACTAAAAATACAAAAAATTAGCCGGGCGTGGTAGCGGGCGCCTGTAGTCCCAGCTACTCGGGAGGCTGAGGCAGGAGAATGGCGTGAACCCAGGAGGCGGAGCTTGCAGTGAGCCGAGATCGCGCCACTGCACTCCAGCCTGGGCAACAGAGCGAGACTCCGTCTCAAAAAAAAAAAAAAAAAAAAGTTTCAGATTATGGAGCATATTGGATTTGGGATTTGGATGCTCAACCTTTACTAATAGGGCATTGCAGCCTTGGCAAGCTCCTGGCTTTGTAAGATTGAGAAAGACCTCACAGCTTCCAGCACACCCAACTTTGACTCAGTGACTTAACCACATGCACGTGACCTGGTTTCTCCACCTCTGATTCTCAGAATTGCTCATTGGCTTCCTCTTTCACTCTCTTTTTAAGCTAGTGTCACTAACTTGGGCTTGGTTCTGCCCACAGCCTCACCCCACCAGCCTTCTCACAGGGAAGGTGCCAGGGCTCTGTGGCTGCCACAGTCCTGTGGTGTCCAGACCATTTCTCAAGCTTGCTTTAGATTGTGGCAATGAGTTAATTTTGCATAGACATTATTGAATATCATTTAGTGAGTTACTACAGAAATGTAGATTCATAAAAAAACAACAACAACCCAAGTCTCATCAACTGTTTCTCAAGTTTCTTGGGTCTCCCAATGACCCATGGCCATCTGCTGGGAGATCTCTGTGCATGAGGACCTGATGGATTTGTAGGAGATCCTGCTCTTCTATGGGAGTAGCCCCAGTGGGCACGCTGCTCAAATGAGGCTGGTAAGGGCTAATGAAGGTGCCTAGACTCAATCTTAGGTTTTGGGTATAGGACCCTTCGATGGTCCCCAAACTCACCCCAGGGAGAATGCAGTCAGTGTCCCCCACAGGGAGAGCTGTAGGAAACTCACAGAAGAATGCTGTAGGGAATCCTGCCAAAAGTGCAGTTCTGGAGAGCTCCAAACCACAATTTGGGGACTCGAATGATCTATGATGCTGGCAGGGAGCGAACTTGCACTTGAAATTTCAATAATTTCTCTGGGTGTGAGAGAAGAACCAAGTAATGTTTCCAGGATCATTTTGTTGCTGTCCAGACCTCTTCCTGTTCATCCCTCAGGCAGGTGTAGCCAGGAAAAGTGAGGATGACATTTATTTGCAAACAATATTTACTGAACCCCTCGAGTTCAGAGCCCAAATTGGATTATATTGTTTCTGATTAACTGATTGGGGAGTGATGAAGGAATTTCCACTGGCTCTGGAAATTGGGAAGGAAAAAAGGTGAGGATGATAAAGTCAGCAAAAGAATAAGCACTCAGGGTTGGGCATGGTGGCTCGCACCTGTAATCCCAACACTTTGGGAGGCTGAGGCAGGCGTATCACTTGAGGTCAGGAGTTTGAAACCAGCCTGGCCAACATGACGAAACCTTGTCTTTACTAAAAATGCAAAAAATTAGCCCATGTGGTGGTGCATGCCTGTCCCAGCTACTCTGGAGGCTGAGGCAGGAGAATTGCTTGAACCCAGGAGGCGGAGGCTGCAGTGAGCTGAGATCATGCTACTGCACTCCAGCCTGGGCAACAGAGTAGGACTCCATCTCAAAAAAAAAAAAAAAAAAAAAAAAAGAATAAGCGTTCAGCAAAAATCAGCATTCAGTAAGAATGCCAAAGCTTTAGGGGGAGGGTTCATGATGAATGACTCTGGAGTAGAGAGTGCCGTGGTAGGAAAATGGGATTCCTGGCTAAAGGACTGAGATATGTGATTAGAAAGTTGGGCTTGAGCTACATGTGTGGGTTGGGGTTAGTGGTAGAAGTCCAGTGGTGGGGTATGTTCACACCCCGGAGGCATTGTGGAAAGTTGTGGGATCAAAATTGGTTATCATGATGATGGGCAGGTGCTACTGGCACTTGGTGGGTCGAGGCCAGAGATGCTAAATATTCTGTAATTTCAGGATGGTCTCCCATGTTGAAAGTAGTTCTGAGCTCTTCAAGACTCTTGAATCCATGGTTAGATCTTTATGTAGGTAAAAAACAAAAACAAAAACAAAACATGTTTCTAATGAGTTGAGCTTAGAACCTAACTCTGTTTTACATTTTACCATACTTTCTGAATCGTGACCCCTCAAATTCATATGTTAAGGTCC
The DNA here is from genome assembly GCF_029289425.2 of Pan paniscus. Taxonomy (NCBI): domain Eukaryota; kingdom Metazoa; phylum Chordata; class Mammalia; order Primates; family Hominidae; genus Pan; species Pan paniscus. The sequence goes on along the minus strand of NC_073271.2, from coordinate 29,327,488 downwards.
TAGCACCTGATGTGATGGTATTTGAAGGTTGAACCTTTGGGAGGTGACTAAGTCATGATCATGAAGATGGAGCCCTCACGATGAGATTAGTGCCCTTATAAGAAGGGACAGGAGAGAATTCTCACTGTCCCTACAAGTAAGGACACGGCAAGAAGACGGCCATCCACAAGCCAGGAAGAGAGCCCTCACCAATAACCAACTCTTGATCTTGCCCTCCAAGCCTCCAGAACTGTGAGAAAGAAATTTCTGCTGCTTAAGCCACCCATTTGATGGTATTTTATTACAGCAGCCATGCAGACTCAGATAGTAGGGTTTTAATATCACTGCATTTTCCAGAATTGTAACTGCTGTGTAAATTGAGAGAAGATTGTACTCTGTTTTGTTCAGAAATTTACCACGAGTTCTTCTCCATTTTGGAAAATCACATACCAATAACACTCATGATGTCTGAGTCAATGAGAGATCCCACCTGTACCAGACTGTGTGACAGCTGTGGCATTTGCGAGGAATCCAGATGATGTAGGAAATTCAACATGATCTGATTCACAAGTTAACAAGCTTTCTCTCTCTTTTGCTGTGTCTAGGAAAGATCTGGAGAAAGTAAGACTGGAAACTTGAGTGCAGCGAGGATACTCTTGTAGCAGTTCAGATGTAATAGAGCCCTGGACTAGGAGGCAGTGGGGGTGGATGAGAAATGTTGAGGAAGAGGAGTACATAAAATTTGGTGCTAGATTGGCTGTGTGAAGTTTGGGTCATATAAGGAACTGAGGCAAACTCCCAGGATCCTGGATTAAGGCATCTGTTAGACGGTGGAACCATTTTCTAAGATGGTATGTGTGATGGTTAATTTCATGTGTTAATTTTGCTGGGCCACAGTACCCAGTTGTTTGGTCAGGCACCAGCCTAGATGTTGCTGTGAAGGTATTTTAAAGATGTGAAAACACGTACCATGAATAAAGCAGATTATCCTCCATAATAGGGCCTGGCCTCATCAGATCAGCCTCAGGAGAAAAGACTGAAGTCCCTGAGCAAGAGGGAATTCTGTTTCTAGCTGCCTTCAGACTCAAGCTGCAACATCAGCCTTCCCCTGGGTCTCCAGCCTGCTGGCCTGTCCTGCAAGTTTCAGACTTGCCAGCCCCCACAATCTTATGAGTCAACTCCTTAAAACCAATCAGTTTTCCTCTCTTTCTCCCTCTCTCCCCTTCTCTCTCCCTCTACACACATACCTCATTGGTTCTGTTTCTCTGGAGAACCCTAATATAGTATACAACAAGAAGCAGCATGCTGAGGGTGAAAGAAATGATTCATTCAACTGAAGGCACAGAGAGGTGGAATTGCTAAGGGCATTGCAGAGGTTTCCTGGAGGCGGCTGCTTCCATATGTCCAGAATGAGACGATTTAGACTGCGAGAATGGATCTGGAGACCAGCAGTGTCTGGCAACAGTTGGTCCTGTGAGTGCAGATGAACTATTCCAGAGAGATTGGAGAAAGGAAACTGAGGATGTGAGGGCAGAGCTACAGGCAACAGCGAGCAGACGAGACAGAAAAGGAGCAGAGAGATTATAGAAAAGCCACCAGAGCGCCATCACAGCTGCGAAGACAAAGGGTTCTGGGAGGAGGTGGCTGACAGAGTCCAAGGGCACTGAGATATCAGGAGGATTAAGTGCTGAGCAAGTCACTGGTGACTTGGTTGAGTGCAGGTTTTGCACAATGGGGAGGGGACGAGACAAGAATGTAGAGGACTTGTTATCGACAAGTTTGCTAGGAAGGCAAGGAAGGGAGATATGTTGCAGCTGGGGGCAGATGTGGGGGAGGAGAGGGGTCCTGCTTCATTCTTTCTTTTTTTCCTCCCCCAAATGGGAAAGTCTTGAGTGTGTTTATTTTTCTATTTTTATAAATAAAAGAATGTTTTTTTTGAATAGACACCGGGTCTCACTATGTTGCCCAGGCTGGATTCTAATTCCTGGGCTGAAGTGATCATCCTGCCTCCGCCTCCCACAGTGCGCCATTAAGTGTTTTTAAATGCTGCTGCAAAGGAACTAGTGGTGCCTGGGCGGGGGTGGAGGAAACAGGAGTAAGAGGCCGACTGAGGTCTGAGGGGTGACAGTGCCACCTGATTATCCTTAGTATTTTCTGACTAGGCTTCTCCAAGAACAAATAATAATTTCGATTTACATTTTGGAAGTTTTCCAGGGAGAGAGGTTTGACCTGAGGAGACAAATCCCTTGGCGCTTCTTTGGTGCTATCTGGAAACCAGGCTGCTTCGCCGGCCCTGGAGGGAACACATTTTGTAATTCCATAATATGTTCTTTCATTTCTCAAATCTTTTTAATCTTTTTTGTTTTCCTAATCTTTTTTTTTTTTTAGACAGGATCTTGCTCTGTTGCCCACGCTGGAGTGCAGTGGTGCAACCACAGGTCACTGAGGCCTCAAACTCTCAGGCTCAAGTGATCCTCCCACTCAGCCTCCCCAGTAGCTGGGACTGCAGGTGCACCCCACCATGCCCAGCTAATTTTTCTGTATTTTTTGTAGAGACACGGTTTTGCCATGTTGCTCATGCTGGTCTCAAACTCCTGGGCTCAAGTGATCCACCCCCGTTGGCCTCCCAGAGTGCTGGGATTACAGGTGTGAGCCATCGAGGCCGAACTTCTTCATTGTTAGACATCAGGTGCACAGAATAGGAAAAATCATAATCATTCATTCATGACATTCTCTTCTCATTGGTCCATATTTCTCCTGCTTTAATTTAGTTAGTTATTCATTAGTTATTTTAAATAGTATAATGGCATCTATGAACCCACAGACCCCTCCTCCTGCTTCCCCCAAATCTGGGCAATGAATTCAGAATCCAGTTCCTCTCCTTCCTTTCTTTTTTATATTGCTTTATATTTTCTATATGTGTTCCTTAAATGTACTTTTAAAATTTTAGTTGTTTTAAATTTACAGTCTTTTGGGTCTATATTTTCTATATATCAAATTGCCAAGCCTCATCCTTTTGTTGAAGGCAGCTATCATCCACTCTACCTGACTGCTGTGTAATATTTCACTGTGTGAATAGATCATTGTAGGACGCAGAATTTGAAGATGGCTGCCAAGATTCTGGGCCTTGGGGAACATACAGTGTTCAATCAAACTTGAATCTAGGTGCTACTGTGATGGGTTTTGCAGACATAATTAATGCCCTTCATAATTTGCAGACATAATTAATGCCCTTCCTTGATTAGATCAAGGAAGGGAGCTTGATCTAATCACATGAACACTTTAAACCTGGGTCTAGAGTCAGAGACAGGCAAGTCAGACATCCAAAGTAGCAGTGAAAACCTCCTGCCAGCCTTGCAGAAGATAACTTTCATGTCGTGGAAAGGACCATGGGGCCAGCAACCTCTAGAAGCTGAGAATGGCTCCAGCTGACAGCTAGCAAGATGGTGGAGACTCACTCCTTCACCCTCTAGGAACTCAATTCTGCCAACAACCAGTGAGCTGGGAAGAGGGCCCTCACCTTCAGATGAGATTGCAGCCCTGCCAACACCTTAATTTCAGCCTGGTGGGCCCCTGAGTAGAGAACCCAGCCATGACATGTCCAGACATCTGACCTATAGAACTGAGATAATAAATGGGTGCTGTTTCAAGCCGCTACGTTTGTCATTTGTTACGTAGCAATAGAAAATGAATACAACCATAGTTTATTCTTCTCCCTTTTCTTGATGAGCAGTTGAGTTGTTTCCAGTTTTTGGTTATTGAGAACTGTGGTGCTATGAACATTCTTGCATGTGTGCAAGCATTTTAGGTATAATTCTTAGAGTGAAATTGTTATATCATAAGATATGTGAATTTTTTTTTCTTTGCTTTTTTTTTTTTTTTTTTTTTTTGAGACGGAGTCTCTCTCTGTCGCCCAGGCTGGAGGGCAGTGGCGTGATCTCGGCTCACCGCAAGCTCCCCCTCCCAGGTTCATGCCATTCTCCTGCTTCAGCCTCCCGAGTAGCTGGGACTACAGGCGCCCGCCACCCTGCCTGGCTAATTTTTTGTATTTTCAGTAGAGACGGGGTTTCACCGTGTTTGCCAGGATGGTCTCGATTTCCTGATCTCATGATCCCCTGCCTCGGCCTCTCAAAGTGCTGGGATTACAGGTATGAGCCACCGCACCTGGCCTAAAAATGTATCATTTAAGTTTTCGAGGCATAACTTTCTGTATTCATTGGGTGAAGTTCAAATCTTTTACATTCCTGCTGAGTTTTTTTGTTTACTTGACCCATTATTTACAATGGTATGCTAAAATCTCCCACTGTGAAGGTGGATTTATCAATTTATCTGTATATTTCTATCAATTTTTGCTTTATATATACTAGGGGAATTAAACTTTTTATCATTTTGGGGGCCCTCCTCATCCTTCATATTTTCTGATCTATTTTATATACCATGACTGACCATACGTCCTGATTTGCCTGAGACAGTCCTAGTTTACTTTGTCTTTTCCTGATATAATTCTTAAATAATACCTTTTACTCTCAAAGGTATTCTGATTTAGACAATTATATATAGTAAATCTAATTTTATATAATTTAACATTATGACACAAATATTCCTGATCTATACTTTTAAGTCCGGGCAAGTGTAAGTCTCTTTTTTCTTGTTCATTGGTCTTAGAATTTTTTTTTTTTTAAAATCAGAGTCTCGCTCTGTCACACAGGTTGGAGTGGAGTGGCTTGATCTTGGCTCACTGCAACCTCCATCTCCTGGGTTTCAGTGATTCTCATGCCTCAGCCTCCTGAGTAGCTGGGACTACAGGTGCACACCACCACATCCAACTAATTTTTGTATTTTTAGTAGAGATGAGGTTTTGCCATGTTGGCCAGGGTGGTCTCAAACTCCTGGCCTCAAGCAATTCTCCTACCTTGGCCTCCGTAAGTGCTGGGATTATAGGCATGAGCCACCACACCCAGCCTGGTCTTAGAATTTTAAAAATTTGTTGTTCACTACAACCAACTTTTGTAAGGTATTTGATTATTTTTATTTGTTTCTCCAGCAAATCTTTGATTTGTTTCTCTACTTATTCAAGTTTTGAGGTCTTATATGACTGAGAATATTTGTTTCATGCCCTGATACTTAATTAAAGGGCAGTTTGGCTGGATGTATATTTCTAGGTTCTAAGGTCATATCCTTCAGTACTTTGCTGATACTGCTCCATTGTTTTCCTGGATCCACTGATGCTGTGGGGAAATCTGGTGTCAATCTCGATGTTGGTCCTTTGTATGATTTACTCTTTGCAGAATTTTCTTTGTCTTTCATAGTCTCATATTTTACCATACAGTGTGATATATTTTTCTCTTTCTTCTCTTTGTCATTCTGTAGGCCCTTTCATTCTGAGGTATTTCTTTTTTTCTTTTTGAATTCTAGGAAATCTAGCTTCATTATTCTTTCAAATACTTCCTTCTTTTCATTTTATTCCTCTGACTCTCTGAGCCTTATCATATGGATGTTAGCATTTGTATGTAAATACTCCATTTTTTTAGCTTTTCTCTAATATTTTCTATTTTTTGTCCCTCATTTGAAGAACTTCCTCAGTTTGAACTTCCAACTCACTAATTTGTCCTTGAGTTTTATTCATTCTACTGTTTAGTCACATTTGTGAGTTCTTTCCTTCAACTACTATATTTTTTATTTCTTATGCGTGGTTCCTTTTTAATGTTGTCTTAGTATTGTTTCATTTCTCTTTATTTCCTATTAAGCTTATTAGGCTAATTTTAACTTCTTGGACTTTTCCAACATTTCCTCTTCCAATGGAATCTATAATTCAATTTTTAAAAAATGGTTTACTTCTCAACTATCTTGCTATTTTGACCTCATTCTCCATGGCAGTGGCGAGGTCAGTTGGCTTCTCTGTTAGGCAATATCTATGGAGCAATGGGGTGGGGACAGATCAGTCCCAGACAACTGCGCCACCCTCAGTTACTCCACACCCAGCAAAACAATGTTTCAGGTCAGTGCTCCATCTTTGGTCCCCAGGGAGGAGTGGTTTAGAAAGGGGCACTTTTTGGTTCGCAGTTCCCCTGGCCTGAGGGTTTGGAAGGGGTGGTGTTAGAGAAGGAAGCAACTGCCTGGGGTTTTTCTTCCCACCTGTTTTTTCCAGCTCCTCACAGGCACAGGACTTGTGAGATGCCTGAATTTTACTCCTGGGACATCTGGACACAGGTCTAAGTCAGCATCAGGGTAGGGGCAGGCACTGTTTGTCCCTAGCATTGGTGGGGGAAGGGGCAAGGGCAGACACCCATAGTTCCTTTTCTGTTTTACCCTTTCCACAGCCACCCACTGATCCTGCTCCTGGCCAAAGTCCCCTGGCCCTTTCCCAGCTGTTTCCCTCCTGACACATCCCATGGATTTTCTCAAAATTTTGTCAGTTCTCTCTTTATAGTTCCTCCAAGGTTTATCTTAGGGGAATCGGCACTAGATATTTACTGAATGTCCGTTTGCAAGACACTGTGCTGGGAGCCACAGCACCCATAGTCAATGAGGCTGGCTCATTCCTTGTCCACAGGGCTGCTTACAGAGCAGTGAAGATGGACATTAAATACTTTTGCAACTAGGTAATTCATGACATTTGTGGTCAGTTCTAGAAAAGAGACAGTCTAAGCACTTTGAGAATGCACAGGGATTTATCCAGGGGCCTGGGGAGGCTTCCTGGAAGAAGCAGTGTTGAACCGATGGGGAAGAGTGTTGGAAGAGCGATGGAAGAGTGTTAGGCATCAGCCATGGGAGGGAAGGGCAGGTGGGGAGGAACCTCTCAGGCAGAGGGAAGGGCATTCATTAAGGTGGGGTGGTGGAAGGGGAACAGAGCCATTGCGGAACTGGCAGGAGGTCAACGTGGCCAAAGTAAGGGGAAGTGACACTGGAAAGGAAGGCTCCGGAGACGCTGCAGGGCTGTCCTCAGAGGCAGGGCTAAGGATTTGGGCTGTAGTCTGAGAGGAATGGGAAGCCACTGGGGAGTTTAAGCCAGAGTGATAGGATCAGAGCAGCTGTTTTGAAGATGACGTGTTGCAGTGAGGATGGGGGCTCTGAAACAGGCAGGAATGAAAGCAGGGAGACCCGGGAGGGGCTACTGCAGGAGTTCAGGTGGAGATGACAGTGGCCAAGATTAGCGTGCTGGCAGTGGAGGGGAAGAAAAGTGGATGGGTGTTGCAGAATTTAGGAGCTGGATTGGTAGGATTTGGTGATTAGGTTGGGTGTGGAGGGAGAGGCAAGTACAGTCTGCCCTCCATATCCGTTGGTTCCACATGTGAGGATCAACCAACTGCTGATCAAAAAAATTTGGAAAGAAAGCCCCGATAAAACAATACAAGAATAAAAATAATACAAATTAAAAATATAGCATAACAACTATTTACATAGTATCTACATTGTATTAGGTATTATAAGGAATCTAGGGCTGATTTAAAGTATACTAGGCTGGGCGCAGTGGCTCATGCCTGTAATCCCAGCACTTTGGGAGGCCGAGGCGGGCGGATCACGAGGTCAGGAGATTGAGACCATTCTGGCCAACATGGTGAAACCCTGTCTCTACTAAAAATACAAAAATTAGCTGGGTGTGGTGGTGCACGCCTGTAATCCCAGCTACTCGGGAGGCTGGGACAGGAGAATCACTTGAACCCGGGAGGCAGAGATTGCAGTGAGCCGAGATCGTGCCACTGCACTCCAGCCTGGCAACAGAGCAAGACTTCATCTCAAAAAAAAAAAAAAAAGTATACTGGAGGTGTGCATAAGTTATATGCAAATACTATGCCATTTTGTATTGGGTTGGTGCAAAAGTCATTGCGGTTTTTGCCATAAAGACGAAAAGGCAAAAACTGCAATACTTTTGCACCAACCTAATACAAGGGGCTTGGGCATCTGTGGATTTTGGTATCCCTGGGGGCCTGGAAACAATCCCCCATGAATACGGAGGATTGGCTTTATATAGATGACTCCCTTTGCTTAAATACCTGGCTTCATGGTGATGGTGAGCGCAGAGGAAGGACATCTTGGAGAAGAAGCAGATTTACAGAGAAGATGATGAGTTGGCTTTGGACACGTTGACTCTGATGTGCCTGTTAGATGTCTAAGGGGAATACCAGTGCTCAGAGGAGAGGTCTGGCTGGGCAGGCCTTGCTGGTAGATGGTAACTGAATCTGTGGGAGTGGATGCCATTGCAGTGTTTCTCTATGGAGTGTGGGTATTGGCATGCGAGGATGGACAGTTCTTTGGTGATACTGCCTTCTGTTTGGTCCCTCTGCCGCCATCCACTAAACACTAGTAACACAGCATCCACCCTGTTTTTGTGACAACCAAAGCCACCTTCACACATTTCCCAATGCCACTTCCCCTTAAGAACTTGTAGTCTAGAGAGAGAATCTAGAATGAAACATGAAAAAGGCCTATATTGAGATGTTGTAGAGCAGGGGTGTCCAATCTTTTGGCTTCCCTGGGCCACACTGGAAGAAGAAATGTCTTGGGCCACACATAAAATACACTAACAATAACGATAGCTGATGAGCTAAACACACACACACACACACACACACACATCTCATAATGTTTTAAGAAAGCTTACGAATTTGTGTTAGGCTGCATTCAAAGCTGTCCTGGGCTGTGGGTTGGACAAGCTTGATGTAGAGGAAGAGGAAGTGGCAAAAAAAAAAAAAAAAAAAAAAAAGAAAGAAAGAAAGAAAGAAAGAAAGAAAGAAAAAATAGCTGAGAAGTGGCCAGAGAGGGGAGAAAGACCAGGTGTTACACAAAGCCCAGAAAAGAGGGTGTTTCTAGAAGAGACGAGGAAGGCCAATTGTCTTGAACCTGTTGAGAAGTCAAGTGGGGACCTAGCAATGATGGGGTCAGTGGTGTGTGGGGAGGAGCGTGAGCTAGCGTGGGCTGGGGTGAGATATGAGTGGTGACCTGGCAGGGGTGGGTCTCGTGTTCATTCCTGTGTGTGCAGGTCCATGCATTCATACGTGATCACTGCACATCCTGGATTTTCTAGGACAGTACCATTTAAAAAAATGTAATTCTGGCTGGGTGCGCTGGTTCATGCCTGTAATCCCAGCACTCAGGGAGTCTGAGGTGGGTGGATCGCTTGAGCCAAGGAGTTCAAGATCAGCCTGGGCAACGTGGTGAGACCCTGTCTCTACAAAAAAATACAAAAATTAGCCAGGCGTTGTGGCACACAACTGTAGTCCCAGCTATTTGGGGAGCTGAGGTGGGAGGATCACCTGAGCCCGGGAGGTCATGGCTGCAGTGAGCCATGATCACGCCACTGTGCTCCAGCCTGGGTGACAGAGTGAGACAAAAACACTTAATTTTTTTTCTAACAAAGGCAATTCATTAAAAAGTCACTTAAATAGAATTAACTTTATTTTGTTGTAGTTTTCATAGAAATCATATAAAACAGAAAAAAATGATCAAATTAAGACCCCCTTGTCCTAAGTCTTAGTTGAGGAAAAAACCTTGTTTTTTTTGTTTTGTTTTGTTTTTTGTTTTTTTTAAAGAAACAAACCCAACTGAGGCCAAATATTCTAGTGATGCAGGCATTGCTCAGATGTGGTCTAAGAAGCGCGCAGCAGCTTCAAGGGGGAATTCTGGAAGGGAATTCCCACATTTTGAGCAGTGGCCACATTCCTGGGATAGGCGTAGAAGAGGAAAGCAATCTTGGCCCAGGTGCTTCTGCAGTGCCTCTCAGGAGGTTGAGTTATCCACTAAGGCTGAATAGGGGCCCTGGTCTTAGCGCCAGAAATGTGTCTGCCCGGAACAGGAGATATGATCATCTGGGTTGAAAATTAACTAGGGAAGGACATGGTCCAGATGATTAAATTCCTCGGCAACCACCGAGTCATCATCTAGCAGATTCAGTCATGGGCTGTGGACTTCAAGTGTGTATTTTTCAGCCTGTAATTTCTCAAGTTGCTCCACTCTGTACTTCTGTGTCTGAATCACCAGATATGATGGATTTTGCCCTGTGTTTATAGCTTCACCTATTAATAGCAGGGTTGCCAGTTGAAGAAAGTTGAAGCCCAACACACACACACACACACACACACACACACACCCCACATCAGCACTTATCCTTGTGCCACATGCTCTACTTTATCCTATCCTATCCTATCCCATGCCTTTCTTTTTCTTTTTTAAAAAATGTTGTCTGAGACTCACTAATTTGATGTGTCATGACTCAGCTGCACTTTGGAAAACATTGATTTTAGAAGGCGGCAAAAGAAACCCGCAGGCCATTGTGAAATGAAGGGGTGATTAGAAACAAAAACCAGTCAGGTTACTTCTTAGGTCAAACGGAGCTGTGCAGACACTGTGAAAGGGTCTCTCCTCGGGCTGCCCTTGTCCCAGCTGGTGACGAGGCTCTGCTTCTCCCATTCTTGGCCAGGGCAGCCCAATAGTAAGATGGCCTACTGCTATGGCTATGTCTCAGGACAGGGCACCCCTAGTGTGAGGCTTACCCCACTTAGAGGTCAAGGGCAGACCACAGGTCAAAGCTCCATTTCACAGACGTTTAAGGGTTTCCTTTGCCTCCCTCCAAGTCAGTGTTTTCTGAACTCCTGCTCAGGCCTATTAGTGGGTCCTGAAATCAACTCAGTGAGTCCTACTAAGAAGAAATGGCATGAAATGGAACAGAATAGAAAATAGCAGGGCACATAGTACATAGGAGGGAAGTAGTGACCTGTTTCGTGTGTGTGTGTGTGTGTGTGTATGTGTGTGGTGTGCATATGGTGTTATTGTCGGGGGGCTGTGGGGTATGTGGTATGTGTGTGTGCTGTGTGGGCGGTGGATGTGGTATTTGTGTGTTATGTGTGTATGTGATGTTTGCATGGTGTGTATGTGTGTGTATGATGTGTGTGCCATGGTGTGTGTGATGTGGGTGAATTGGATTGTGATCAGAAGTGGCTTGACCCCGAGGCTAGAACTTCGGCACCCCCCACCCCAACACAGCCCCGAGTCTGTTGGGGTTGGTGATGCGATCTCACATCCCAGTGTGGGTTAGGTGACCCTCCAATAAAGCCCACAGTACCCTGCATTTCCACGATCGTGGCATTGCGACCCGGTACTGTGGGTTTGCTTGTCCCTCTGTGTGTGTTTATTGGGTCCCTCTGGTGCCTCCACATGGTGGCATCTAACATTACTGAACTCGCTCCATGCTGGGCACCGCTGTTCGTGCCTTCCAGCCACTAATTCAGTGACTCATTCTCTCACACCAACCCTAAGAGTCAGCTACTATTATCACCTTCCCTATATTGTGGACAAGAAAATAGAGGCCCAGAGAGGTTAAATAACTTGCCCAAAGTCACACAGTAAGTGGCGAATCCAGGATTCTAACCCCAACGTCTGGTTCCAGAGCCCCTTTTGTGACCACAATGCAGAAGGCATTCAATGAGAATTGGTTAAGATTGTTAAGATAATGGACATTTTGAAAATTAAAATTACAATTAAAATATGATTTTTAAAAAGGGTAGATCTTATTAAAGAGAGGGTTCAAGGGAGCTGCTAGAAAGGATTGGAAATGACAGGTGGCATAGGGGCTGGAGGGAGCTGGAGTTCCCTACAGATGCCCACCATGGCACTGAGTGGGTTAGAGGCAGCGTGGGGCGTGGGATTGAGGGGTTAGGTGAGGGCTGCAGTGAGGGTGGGCACTAGGTGGCAAAGGAGAGAGGGAGAGAGACAGACAGAGAGAGCACAAACTTCTGCCCCCTGAGGGAGGGCATCGGGAAAGGGGTGTGGGGAACAGAAATGCCAAAGCACTATTGTGAGGTCATTTGCTGTGGAGTATGTGCCGTAATTACTGACCCGCACCCCACCCCGCCTCTCTACCATACTTTCCAAGGAGCCCACAGTGCTTCTTTTGTGTGAGTGGATTCCTTTGGCAGACTTGAAGAAGTCCTGAGGTTACAATAGTGTAAATGGGGAGATCCAAGGACAGGATGCAGGGTCCATGAGTTGACATCTTGGGTCGTGATATTAAAGGGGCTGAGCCAATGGCACTTCCATCTCCAAAGGGAAAGGCCCCTGCTGACTTCTGCGGTCTCGAATCAATGGCTGAGAGATTCAGTGTTAATTCAGAACTACCCACTGTTTCATTAGACCTGCCCCTATCCCCCAACCCAGAGGGGTGTGGAAAGCTTTGCATTGGCCAGGAGTTGTGGCTCACACCTGTAATCCCAGCACTTAGGGAGGCTGAGGCGGGAGGATCGCTTGAGCCCAAGAGTTTGAGGCCAGCCTGGGCAACATAGGGAGACCCCTGGGGGTCACTACAAAAAAATTTAAAAATTAGCCTGGCATGGTGGTGTGCAACTGTAGTCCCAGCTACTCGGGAGGCTGAGGTGGAAGGATCATTTGAGCCCGGGAGGTTGAGGCTGCAGTGAGCCATGATCGTGCCACTATACTCCAGCCTGGGTGACAGAGCGAGACCCTATTCAAAAAAGAAAAGAAAATAATTTAAAAAAAAAAAAGGAAAGGAAAGAAAGGAGCAAGCCTCCTCGCCTTTTGAACCCAGGCACTGGCTTTCAATCTCTTTGAGGAATTAAATTACACCTCTAACATCCTGGTACACTCAGCAAGTCACAGTAATCTTACGGTAAAGTGAGTGCACATAGAATCCTACTTTAAGCAAAGGGCTGTTCTTTCTGGGTCCCATCTACTATAATGGCAGTGGTCATGGTCTATTTTGCATGAAAACTCTTATACATGATTTTGTAAAGAAGGTTATAACAATATTTTTCTAATGATGCTTGTTTGCAATAAAGTGATTGTAGAGCAAGATAATCACTTTATTGCAAACAAGCATCATTGATAATTATTTAGATACATTCATGCATCCTTATGACAACCCTTTAGATATGGGTAGATTACATTTTGAGACAGCAGGGTGAGGTCTGTCGTGGGTCTATAAGCCAGTTAGCATGATAAGGGTAACCGCCATCATCCCAGCTCCAAGGCTGTAAGTAAGGGATGTATAGGACAAGAATCTGTTTGCCTGGGGAGGCTGAGGATGCGCCACTGTAGTCAGAATGCTATTGTCTAACCATGGGGTTGATGAAGCACATCTGGTCCAGTGAGTTGTTCTCTGTGCAAATCCAGGCTAGCCAATCAGCAGAACTGCCAGGCCTTGGGTGTGTAAAGCTGGGACAGGAGAGGGGGGAATCAGAGGGAGGAGAGGCTATAAGACTGGTTTCAAAGATGTCTGGAATGGCTCCACTATCTTGTCCTTAACATTTGCCATTCTCCATTTGGTAGCCTCTGCAGATGGCTGCCAGCCACCCTGCATGTGTCTATCTTCAAGACTTCCTTCTATATCTAGATATGTGAACTTGCAGGATCTGCCGTAGGCAGGGACTCAGGTCTGAATTTCTTCCCATCTGAGCACACCATGGATGTGTGCCAATGTGGTGGTAGGACAAAGACTTTAAACCATTGACTTATTATGGGAGTCAACACAATGGGCAATCTAACCTATAGAAAACAACAGAAAAACATTTTGAAATGTATACATATTTCAAAGGCTACTATATATAGAAGTCTTATCCCTCAGTGCCTCTGGGGGATAGGATTCATATATATATATTGAAGCCCAAATATCTATATGTTGAAGTCCTATCCCCCAGTACCTCTCAGAATGTGGCTGCATTTGGAGAAAGGGCCTTTAGGGAGGTAATTAAGGTAAAACGAGGTCATGGGGAGAGGGGGCTTTAATCTGATATAACTGATGTCCTAATAGGAAGAGGAGATTAGGACACAGACACAGAGGGGTGACCATGTGAAGACTCAGAAATCCGCCGTCTATGAGCCAAGAAGAGAGATCTCAGAAGGAACCAATTCTGCTGACACCTTGATTTCAGACTTCCAGTCTCCAGAACTGTGAGAAAATACATTTCTGTTGTTGACGTCACCCCTCTATGGCAGCCCTAGTGGAATAATACTAATGACAGTGGCTGTCTTAGCAGGGCCTGTAGCTCCTTTCATGTTAGGAAACGGCTCCCTCTGCTGGGTCTTTGTGTTAAAAGCCAAATGATGCCCTGAAAACAATGACTCATGTTTGGACGGTGCAGAACAAAGTGCTTAGATTCTTCTTTTACAGAATCTATATAGAATAAAGAATGTAGAATCTTTGTAGAGTTCTTTGTAGAATCGTTCGCCTGTAATCAGGGTTGATATTGACAATATTTAGCAACTGTTGCGGCTCTCTACTGTGTCTGCCATTAACCCTGTGGATGCTGGACTGTGAGGCTGGGCTGGGGATGGTCCTGGGGTGGGACTGAGTGGACAGGGTAGTGTGGGGAGGATTGAGATGGGGACATTCAGGGAAGTGACTGTGTACCAACCAGTGCAGGAGGATCAACCAGGCTGGAAGATACAGCCTCAAGGCTGAAGATCCGTGTGTCATCATAAAAAAATAGTTTCCTAATATCTGTTCTATAAAACTATCTTTTTATAAAACATCTTCAACTTAGTCTATTGCTCCTGGAAAGAGCCCACAAACAAATATGCTCTTATAAGCAAAAAATCTCTTCCTGGTATGGTTCACTGCTCTCCAAGACATATTCCTTGTCAGTCGGATTCATGCTATTATCCTCACTCTCCTCCTGGCAGTCAGGTTGTGTTGCTGAAACTATAAACACCGCAAGTCTGGAGATAAGATTTGGTGAATTGCAGTTAGAATGTTGAATTTTCTATCACTTTCCGCCTTGTGTTATTGCTACAAAACCAAACCTATCTATCACGCAGCAAGCGCTAACCACAGCAGCCTCTGTGTTTCTACCCTAGTTTTTGATTCTCTATTGTCCTAGTCTCTTGCAGACTAGAAATTGTAAGAGGAGGCATGGTTAATTGAGGGTGGGGTAGAAAGAAGGAAAAGAGGAGGCTAGCAGGGTAGAAACATAGATGATATTGACACATTGAGAAGAGATTGCTAATCTACCATCGTCATTGCTGGGACTCGAGAAGGGCCTTACTGGGATCCAGCCAGGATTAGCTCAGCCACTGCTGCTGTGGTTAGGGTTTGCTACATGATACTCTTTTGAACACATGCCATGGGGACAGTTCTGCACTTCTGCTCCCGTCTATGGTGTGACAAGGCCGGCTCTGTTCCCTTTTTCCTTCTTAGTCTTAGCTTTTGAGACGCCATGAAACTGACAGTACTGGTTCTGATTATGTGCAAAAACTGGATTCCAACTGCCAAGCATTTCTTTCTCAACTTCTTATTAGCTGCAACTTAGTGGTCATTCAACCTTGAATAAAACAATTTCACCTGAATATAAAAACACGTTTAAAATTAAGAAATTGCTTGCTTACACAATATATTATTCTTTCTTTTTCTGGCATCTTCCTTGCGGTTTAGATGTCATATCGTAACTTCTCCTTCCCCAAAGGGTCAATCCAACTCTAGTGTCTTGTTCCATGTGGGTCTTTTGTTCCTTCCACCCATAATCTAAAGGTCCCAAGGCACTTCCCCTATCCTCCCTCAGCTAAGCTTCATCCTTGGGCTCTGCCCTAGAGTAACTCAGCTGACATCTTAAATATGTCTGATCATGCTAGTTTGTATAATTCCTGTTTTCTGCATGCAGACTATGTGTTTTTTCTAACACACCAGCAAATATTTAGTAACTTTAAATTTATGTGCCAGTATTTTGCAAAGTGCAATGGGGGGGTACAAAGAATTGAAAACCTGATCTCATCAACTGGAGTTGACTACACATATGTAGGTACGGGAAAGAGTAAGATATAGAGGGTACCACCTGTAGCTGGAGTACCTCCAGCACCGGGCGATGCTTCCCACTTCTCTCCTCTGTAATGCACAGGAAACATTATATTTCCAAATATGATGCATTCTCATGGGTAGCAGTTGCTCTGCCTCTTTCCCAACCAAGAAAGCCTATGGAATTTAGGGATTGTTGGGATGTGATCAAAGGGACAACCTTAAATATCCACTGTTTCTAAGAAGGATCCTTTTTTAGACACTTAGGAACAAATTAACTTATCCCCCTTATCCTGCCCAGCATCCATCAGTGGGTTAGGGAGGTATGGCTGAGGATGGCTGGCAAAGATAGGGCCATTTTCTGCATACAGATCACACTGCAGAGAAATAAACTGAGTTCCCTAGCGGCCTTTGCGTCTGCACTGCTGATTGCAGTTGGTGCCACACTGTGCCGAGTGATAAGCTCTTGAAAAGGAGCAGTTGCGTCATGTCCTCAGAGGAGGACTGTGTGGAATGTTTGTGTCTGCATATTCAAGCTTGTTGCCAGATCTGCTGTTTCTGGGCCTCTCTCATTCTCAATTTCCTTGTGTTGAAAAATGAAGATATGAATTCCTCTCTCACAAGGGCTGTTGTGGAAATTCAATAAAAGTAATTTTGTGAGAGCTTTTAGCATGGTGCTAGCATTCAGTGGTTGGTTGCTCAATAAATATTTGCTGGGTGAAAAAAATCTGATATTTACTTCAGAGTTCACTATGTCATTTTTCTTAATGAAAGTATATCCAAGTAGATAACTTGCTAAAATAAGAACAGGTGGAAACTATCTTAAGTGGAATTGCCTGAAGAAGAGGTGTGTCCATTATCATTGTTTTGTAGACTTTAGTTCATCGAGCATATCCCTCGCTTCCTTTCCTTCTTTATAGGGTTCCACAAGGAGCTTTGCTGTGGGCGAACTGTTAGCTGGAGCTGTGATAATTAGGCCAAGGTCATGCATCTGTCCCTTGTGGGCCAGTTAGCTCAGCTTGGCTCCATGTCCATACGCATTGATCTTAACCCAGCGGCAGACTCACAAGTGTGTGACCGCATCCCAGAGGACTGCGGGGGAAGGGTTTCTGTGGATCAGGGCAAATCGCTCCTGCCGGAGAAGCACCTTCATGGTCAGCGCTCTTATGGTTATTATGACCTGAAGGTGGCGCTGTTTCTCAAGGAAAACTGGCGTAGGGTCGCCGACAGTCTATTTTAAAGTGAGTGTGAAATGATAGAATGTCAGAGTTGGAGAGAATCTGCGAGGTAATCTTTGGATCGATTTCCTCACTTTCCAGCCAAGGAAACAGATCCAGAGGGATAAAACTCTTGTCAGAAGTCACACCACAGATTCATGACAGAGGCATGGCTAGACACGGGCCTCCCAGGTCATAAACTTTTACAATTTTCACTGCACTAAGGGTTTCCTGATCCTAAATGGTATCAAGCAATTAATAATGCTTAAAAGAAAACTGAATGAATCATTGATAACTAACCTGGTGATATTGTCAATGAATTAAGTTACTGAATTTCAGATGTCTGTTATTTCTAATCACAGGTCAGATTCAAGTTGTTTTGGCTTTTACTACAAAAAGCATCTTTACATATATCTGCAATTTAATGGATAATTTATTTTCCCTTTCCATACATCTGAAAGAAGAAACATAATTGGTATGAACGGCACTTAATTCCAGACTGACTTCTTTTGAACTGTAGGTAAGCATTATTTGTTTGAATGATTACAATTGAGACAAAATGTGGGTTTTTAACAGCTGCTCGCAGATTGCAGGCTGATAATGACAGTAACTCTATGGCAGCTATTTGTAACCCCTGCCCTAGTTCATAGAAAGAGAAGCATATTAGACAGTGGGCATGGCAAGTACCTCTCCGCAGGTGTGTACGGAATCAGAATTCAACTTTTAGAAGATTTCTGCTCTGAAAACAAATTATTTTTTAAAGTAAGTTTTTACTTATTTTGGGGGGTATGGTGAGTACTTGGGAACGTGAGAGAGTGTTTCCTACTTTTCTCATGGTGAGAGTTGACAAGATATGAGGTTTGGAGCCTGTGTTGTAGAATTCAAGGTCATCAAAAAAGGCAGGTCTTGTGGCTCTGCTTGAGGCATGAGTTAAAACTTTTCTTGTCATCCTGATCAAATACAGTTGTAGGCGTTGTCTCAGGGAGATTAGCACCCTTTCTCCAGTTCATCTTGGACAGGTGGTTTTTATTATTCTTGCATTTGGTTTTTATCCTCTTTCTTTCAGAGCTAAGGGAGACTCATCAGAATGGATGGTTTCTGAAATAGGAATCTATTCAAGATTTAGGAATATAGAATTTTTATTTTTTAAAACACATTACATTTCATTACACTGTCCAATGATATAACAGAACCACAGACTTTTCTGGTTGTGTCCTGCTCTTTATTTTTACCTGGATCCAAGCTTTCTTCAATGATTCTCTCTCTCTCTCTTTTTCTTTTTCTTTCTTTTTTTTTTTTCTTTTTTGAGTTGGAGTCTTGCTCTGTCACCCAGGCTGGAGTACAGTGGTGTGATCTTGGCTCACTGCAACCTCTGCCTCCTGGGTTCAAGTGATTCTCGTGCCTCAGCCTCCTGAGTGGCTAGGATTACAGGTGTATGCTACAACGCCTGACAAACTTTTGTATTTTTTGGTAGAGACTGGATTTCACCATGTTGCCCAGGCTGGTCTCAAACTTCTGGCTTCAAACTATCTGCCTGCCTCAGCCTCCCAAAGTGCTGGGATTACAGGCGTGAGCCACCATGCCCTGCCTCTCTTCAAGGACTCTCTTTGCTGCATCGGCATCACCTGGGAACGTGGTAGGGCTACAGAATCTTGGGCCCCACCTTGGACCTACCTAATCGTCATCTTATTCATTGGTGTTCCCTTCGCCAGGTGAGTTTTGCACTGACTAAAACACACAGATCTATCAGGTGAGTGGAAATGGCAATACTCATTTACCTTAGTTCCGTCTTTATTTTACTTTCAGTGTTTTATCCTTGTCCATGGAGTCACTCTCATTCATGCAGTTCCACAAATATTTTTTAAGGCCCACTCTGTGGCAGACATAATACAAAGGGCTGAGAATAAAGATGAAAAAAATCATTTACTCAAAGTATGTAGTATGTCATCCAATGATAAGTTATGGAGGAAAAAGCAGGCTAAGGGGGCCGGGAGTGTGGGAAAAGGGTGCAGTGGTATACAGAGTGATCAGCGAAGCCTTCTCCCAGGAAGGGGCCTCTGAGCAGAGAAGGGGAGGACAGAAGGAAAAGTCACGTGGAGGGCTCAGGGAACTACCTCCTCTGCCCTCCAAAGCCACTAGTGAATCGCTGTGTGCGAGGGTTGCCACATTTAGCAAAAATACAAGATACCTAGTTGCATTTGAATTTCAGATCAACCTTGAATATGTGTTGGGTATAACATACTAACTTTTTTCTTTTTCTTTTTCTTTTTCCTTTTTTTTTTTTTTTTGAGACAGAATCTCACTCTGTTGCCCAGGCTGGAGTGCCGTGGTGCGATCTCGGCTCACTGCAACCTCCGCCTCCCTGGTTCAAGAGATTCTCTTGCCTCAGCCTCCTGAGTAGCTGGGATTACAGGCACCTGCCACCATACCCAGCTAATTTTTGTATTTTTAGTAGAGACAGGGTTTCGCCATGTTGGCCAGGTTGGTCTTGAACTCCTGACCTCAGGTGATCCGGCCGCCTTGGCCTCCCAAAATGCTGGGATTACAGGCGTGAGCCACCGTGCCTCGCCTAACTTTTAATATTAAAATACACATATATAAAATTTAGTACATATACTAGTACATAGTACATGTACTAAATTATATTGTAATGTTTTTAGTATGTCCCATACAATATTTACGACATATTTATTTATACTAAACAAATTCATTGTTTATCAGAAATTAAAATTTAACTGGGCATCCCATATCTGTGTGACCCTCTGTGTGACCGATGGCTTGTGGACCAGACCATGAGCTTGGGGAATGTCCTTCTCAGCAGGACCATTTCCCTTCTCAGTCAACCCTCACCTTGTTCCCTAGGCTCTGGGCAGGGTCACCTTGAAGGCGGCCATCTGTGGCCTTGTGTTAACTCCACAGGTGACACCTGGATTCTGTAGTCAGATAAGAATGCGCGCCTGTCTTCTATAGCCAGCTAAGCATTTCCTAAACTAAACACTCCTAAAAAGTCTTCTCTAGTGAACAAAACACATCTTAGAATCCTCCAGGAATATACTCCATTGTGAATGGATCACAGTGGGGAAAAAAAGTGAATTGTTCCTTTGTCCATCTAATGTTTGGGAGAAACTCATGATTTATTTTGCAGCCAAACACACACGCAATCCAGTTTGCAGTTTTCCAAAGGCTATTTCTGATGTGGGATGTGTGGCTCCTCCCACCTCTTCCTGGTATAATCTATAGCGTAACATCTGTGTGTCTATGCTAAGAGTCAAGCCATTAACCTCCGAATTTATTTATTTATTTGAGATGGAGTTTTGCTCTAGTCGCCCAGGCTAGAGTGGAATGGTGCCATCTCTGGTCACTGCAACCTCCGCCTCCCGGGTTCAAACGATTTTCCTGCCTCAGCTTCCCAAGTAGCTGGGATTACAGGCATGCACCACCATGCCTGGCTAATTTTGTGTTTTTAGCAGAGATGGGGTTTCACCATGTTGGCCAGGCTGGTCTTGAACTCCTGACCTCAAGTGATCCACCTGCCTTGGCCTCCCAAAGTGCTGGCATTACGGGCGTGAGCCACCACACCTGGCCTAACCTCCGAAATTTAAACAAGGGGAGAGTCTCCTCTCCATTTATTATTTTTGTAAACCATAACTACTGGCAGGTTTGTACCTACTGAAATAACAACAAAGCTATGTCAACTTTTAGTAATTGCCTCTTGTAATGCCCAAGCTTGAAGGGAAGGTCCTGGGACTCAAAGCTTTTGTGTTTTCCAATCAGGGAAATGATGACTGTAAACAAACTACCAGACTTAGCCAAGGTAGCCCAATGGGCTGGTTCGCCACCTGCTCTTATAATTCCAAACATCTTCCATCACAAGTTAAAAATTAGTGACGCCCAACACAGCAAACTTTAGTTATGTCTTCTTCTTTTTTTGTGTGTGTGTGTATAATTCAGACTTTATTGCTTATTAATTATGTCACTCCACAAAATTTTAAGTAAACAGACATTGAGAAAATATACTGGGAGTGTTAAACAGATGACGGCAATATTGATAAGGCTGTTCAAGTGTTTTACATAAGGTAATAAGAGGCACCACCATCACCAGAACCCCTAGAAATTTGTACATTTCATATAAAAAGAGTAAAAATAGTTCATTGGCATGTAACTAGCATCATTCTCTGTAATCTATGAGCCATAATAAGCCTGAACAATTTCAGTCTCTTCAGAGCAAAACAAAGTATTTTATTCCACTAGCAGATGTTTCTCCAAAAACAAAAAACAAACCAATACAACCACAAATACTACCCACACACAACCCTGAAACATAAATTGCCATATTCCAGTGGTCCTGAATTTTAACATGTTTTGCTGTACATTAATTCAAGAAATAAAATGAGAAACAGCTTTGAAAATGAGATTAACTCCTTTGCTGTAATTATACTTACTCTATAATTCAAACTATTTAGCTGAAGTGAGTTAACGAGTAAAAACCGCGGATACAGCTCCAACTGCTCTTAACTTCTTTAAATGTTTACTGTTCTATCAAAACTCAGACCCAAGCTGCACAGGTGTAACTTGAGGCACTAACAATCTCCCTACCAGATGTAACAGTTTTGTGTGTTCTTAAAGCTGGGCGCATATACAAAATCACTGTACATCACACATAAACATCAAAAACTTTTCTTGGCACAACTAGACCAATAGTTTCCTCTATTATTATTACTTTTAAGTCAGGCATGTGTAACAGTTCAGCATTTAAAAGACTCCCATGTATATGATTAAAAAGATGCTCAGGTTGAGAAATATATTTGAATACTTGAAAAGACACTCCAAAAAGAAACAAGACTTGAAATGTGGTTTTATGTTGAACCATTTAGGAGACCTCAGTTATCCAACAACTAAAAGCACACAACAGCAGATAAATAGGGTTTTATTAAAATCAATGTCTCCAACAATACAAAAACTAAGTATTAAGGCATCTTTTACTCCCATCCTGGTATATGCAAGAGAAATGTTTTAAGGAAGGGCCAGCATTTCTTACTAAAATGCTTTCTAGTGTATTTGACAGATTTGTTTTTATATTCTCCTATTCCACATATCACTTAAAGCACTCATGATCAAACATCTTGACCCAAATCAAGAGAAAAGTATAAATAGATATTAATTTATTAAAGGGAAGCAGTTCACCTTTCAAAAATTAAAAGAAACTACAAAAAGTATCATGTATAAAGTTCAAATACCAGCATTTAAATTTCTCTGAAGCAATTTACGGTTCAGTAATTAAGCAAAAGAAGAGATGAAGACTTAAGATAAGAAGCCTATTAATATGGATTGCACTATGGAACTGTTCACTACTCGGCTCCACTGGGATGATAGTTTGAAAAGGGCTTCATACTCCTTTAAGAAAATAGCACATCCACCAGGATAAGATCATTTAAATTAACACTGATTCTTATTCCCCATGCCTGTCCCTTTATAAAGCTCAAGGGGCTTCATAAAGCATACTAAACAGTAACATTTTCACCTTTTATTAAGGCAAGTTTGTGAAAATAATTTAATACAACCAGATCTCTTCATGAACTTTCAACTTACAACCTTTTTAATGTAAGAAACATACAAAAAATTGTGTTTTATAAAAAGTCGCCTCAATACCAGAAAATAGTAATGAAAGATTTTGAACCCAGTTTTACTCTTTAAAGAATGCTCTTTCCTTGTCTCAAATTCCAAGTGCTACTCATCATCCTTAGAGCCAGTTTTGCTTAAATGCTTCACAACATCAACCCAGTTCCAGCCTCGAGGAAGTTCTCCTTTGTGATCTGTTTTGTCTGCCAGCTTACGCTTCTGGGCTTTTGAAAGTTGTTCTTTTTTGTCTTTTTTCTTACTTGATGGGGCTGTATTAGGAGTTTCAATTGAGATGATATTGCTTATCGATGTTGCGGAATTAATGGGATTGTGATTCTCCATGAACTGCTCTTTATTGTCTTTGGCATATTCAAACAATGTATAGGTCATAGCGGTTCCAAGATTAGCTTCTACTGCTTCCTGTAGCTTGGCTAATATACTCTGCTTTACAGCTGATGATATGGTGTTGTTAAAAAAAGCGTTCATAGATAGAATTGGAGGTGTTTGGGGATATGTTTCTGTCCAGGAAATCTCTATTAACAAGGCTTTGGGATCACCATTTTCACCTATCCTATATTGAAAAGAAACTGGACTTAATTCCCGGAAACTTTCATCTCCTTCATAAATAGAGCGTAATGCTTCTAGTTCCATCTCCTGGTCCTCGTTGGCACTCATCGCGCTGGTCGCGGGGCGCCTCCTGAGCGGACGGCGTTCGCAACAACGAAGAGAAAGCGAGGGCAGCGGCCCAGAGGCCGGGCGTCCCCCTTTCGCGCCTCGGCTGTGGGGTCGGCACGGTCTTGGCACTGGCAGACGCCAACTGCGCGCGCCCCGAGCCTCGGCAGCGCCCCGTCTTCTTCTTATTCTTCCTCTTCCTCTTCCTCCTCCTCCTCCTTCTTCTTCTTCTTCTTCCTCTTCTTCTTCTTTTTGAGACAGAGTCTGGCTCTGTCACCCAGGCTGGAGTGCAATGGCATGATCTTGGCTCACTTCGATCTCCGCCTCCTGGGTTCATGCAATTCTCGTGCCTCAGCCTCCCGAGTAGCTGAGATTACAGGCACCTGCCACCACG